>NC_134238.1:71515541-74122208 GCF_965152275.1 Natator depressus | reverse complement strand
AATTCAAGGGAACAAAAGCAATCAATTATTTTGTGGACAAAATATATATGCAGTATACTTATATCTTGGTGGCATTTAACGTTCATTGCTTGTAGCACTACATTTATGTAAACATTGTTATACACTACATACCCAAAACCTGTTGTTGCCTGTGTAGTGTTGCAGTCCAGTTTGAGAATAAGTCACAAAGCCTGGCCTTTCACATAATTGATCATCACCACCCAGTGATTATATGCAGTGTTGCCATCTCTCCCAATTTTTTTCATGAATATTGTGATTTTTGGCATCTGCTACTGGTGGTCTCACAATAACATGAAAAGTTCTGGCTCCCATGCAGTTTTTGGGGAAGCAGAGGGGGAGTTATCCTCCCCAATGCCCTTTAGCCGTGTGAAAAATTCACTAAACTTAACTGCAACCCTTTAGGCCTTGAGTTCTAGTGTCACTTCTTTCACTGAATGCTGTTAATGTTTCTTTGCCCTTCACAACACTTTTTAGGAGCCATTATACTGCTACAAGTTGTGTGTGTGCACAGTTATTTCCGGCATTTTTTTTAATATAAAAGAGCCAAGTCACATCCACTTTGTTGCATAGCCTTTCAGAAGGAACATGGTGAATTAGGTGCTTTTGTAATCCACACTAATGCTGTGTGGCTGTTTTACCTTTTAGCAGTTGGACAACATGTAGAGAGAGGTCTGTCACTCTGCTACCACTTCTGTGCTAAGATATCTGGTTATTTAGCTCAAATGGTAGAGGTTTGTGAATTTACATCTAGAGGTCCCAGATTAGTTCTCAGTCCTGATGCCCAGAGTTCCAGTGCTCTCTCAAAAATGCTTGTGTAACCAACTAGCAATGTGTGTGTTATCTTCTGTGGACTCATCCACATAGAGAATAACAGCATATTTCTCTTCCCACTGGTTACTCCCATAACTGAAATGGAAGCCGTTTGTGCTGTTGATTTGAAGGCTGTGGGTTCAAACCCTACTGATGACCCATACATGGTTGAGGAAATATATACATATGTAGTAAAGTTAATGTAAGGACTGTGGAATAATAATTGGAATGATTTTCTATTGCAAAACCTATCTAGAAGTGAATTTGGATATTATGTTAAAACTTGTTCTCACTTCAGGGCTGGGTTCATAAATTAGTGATAGGTTCTTCAGTCTCCATACTGTAGCAAGCAGAGTGAGATGTTTTCATTGGCTGCTCTTACTTTCCAGATAACTCTTCCTGCTGAGGAGGTCCTCTAGAATTTTTTCTGCCTCCAAAGGTGAAGCAGATGTAAGATGGATATTTGTATGAAAGGTGTAACACTAGGAATTGTAGTTGCTAGGTTGCCTCTCACATGGAGATCACCAATTTGAATCAAGTCCAGCTGAACAGGGATTAATAGTTGTTCCCATCTAATGAATGTTTCGTAATCCCAAATGAAACAAGTTCAGTTCACATCAAATTCATCACTATGTTTTGCTGTAGATTGTAACTCTTTAGGACAGGGACTAGCACAGCGATGTCCTGGTCTTCATTGAGTCTTGTAGTGAGAGCTTCTGCCACAGGGGCTGAAATTGCCTTACTTAGTATAGATTTTCAAGAGTTGGAACCATTGTTTCTGACACATATGCATTGGGAGTGGGGAGAGCGAAGAACTGGAAAACAGACATAAACATATGTTGCCGGCACCCAGTGCCGAGAGGCTAAACAACAGTTTGGGTTGATTCGCTACCCGGTGTGCTGCACCCAATAACCACAACGGGGTGGAGAAGCAGAAAAGTTTATTTGCAGCTGCAAAAAGGTACAGGGAGAATAAAATCTCAAATCCTGCACCCAGAGCAGGAAGTTACACAGGCTTTTATACATTCTTTTTCCCAGCATACTTATTCAATAGCAAGCTGCCCTAAGTATCCATATAGCCAGCCAATCCAGTTCCCAGCTAGTGCCCTTGTTCTCTGTATCATTTCTTAAACCATACATAAAGCTGCTTTATTCAGCATTGTTCTTCCATATCTGCCCTGTTTGGCCTTGCTTAGTTTCAGGCAGTCTGACTCTGCAGCATATTGTTGCAGATTCTCAGCATAACTGCTGCGAGTGCCTCCAGGCGGGGGGGCCAAGGACACTTGGGCCTAGTGCGAGGGGGCTTCATCGACTCTCGTGGTCTTCCATCCCCTCGAGTTACCTACTGGCCATGCCCCAGTGTCCCCAACAGATAATTTAATCTTAAAAAAGCAAACAAAAAAAAACCCCTCGTGACTTTTTGGGGCTGACTTACTAGTTTTGAGCTTTCAGGAATGACAGAATACTGTATATGCAAAGTACACAGTTCATATAGACAGTGTGGGATTTGGATTTGATAAACCAGAGAATACTAGTTTGGACCAGTGTTGTCTCAGCTCAACTAGTACTGACTCATAACTGTGACTTTAAAAGTGTGAGATGATCCTAAAGTTTGTTTTCATGTAAATCAAGATCATTATAGCACCAAGAGAAAATTATTACATTTGTTCTGCAAGTTTTTTGTCTGTTTTAAAAAGGAAAAAAAGAGTTTATTCTTTGAAGTAGCTAATTCATAATTCATGAGGGAAAGCCAATTTGCCTTAGGGAATTAATGTATTGGCTAATCGTTAGTTAGTGGGAGTAGACTTCTGCATGGTATGAGGGAAATGTTTTTTTCTGTTTCCTAATTAAGTCCCTAATGAGTAGGGCCAGTTTACAAACTCTTATCAGTGCTTTGCAGTATTTTGCTAAGTAACTTTTTGGAGGAAAATAGGAATGATTATAGAATGAGACTTTTGGTCTTTCCTACCATTTCACAGAGGATGCTTACATACATCCTTTGGTTAGGAAAATATCATATTGGAATTTGTAAATTTTGTGGAAAGCCCCTTACTTCTTTTATTGATATTTCTATTCAATAATCCATGTTTGAAAACATTAAAATGTCCATTTTTCTCTTGCTATAGTATCTAAATCTTAATTTTCCCAAGTATGTTTTATTTTAAAGTCCTCCCACTGCCAGATGTTAAGAATCATTATAGTATTCCTCTTATCTATATATCTACTATATTATCTATAGTATTCCTCTTATCTATATAGTTAGTCTTCACTCTGAACTCCTGTAATCTCTTTCTGTACATTTATTGTGAAGCTCTTTATATCCAAAAGCAAAACTGCCTATCGCTTCAGCTTTGTTCTGCTCACCAATTTTAATTCTCATCAGAGGAGTGCACTCAGTCTCTTTCTTCTGTTGACAATGACTGGTTTCTACAGAATTTATTGGGGGGGGGGCGCATGGGAGGGGATCATCCTTTTTTACCCATGTCAGAAGGTAACACTTCCCAAACAGTTCTCTTTTCTGATCCCTTCCAACATCAGCAATTATTAATGGATGAGCAGCACATGCGTTACACGTGCTGCTTTCGCTCTTATTTATGGCCAATTTTCCTTCAACTGCCATGGAACCACTGGCGTTCTATTTGCTTTGTAGACTGTGTCTATGCAACTTTTTCTCTAAAATTCCGTATTGTCTCTACCACCAGGGTAGCGCTGCTGGGACCATGTCTACAATAGCAAGTTTCGCCGACTGAACTTTGTTTGCTTACAGCTGCCGATGTTGCTAGAGAGAGTGCACACTTGGCCGCTCTTGTCAGTGCTGCACGTTCTCATAGTGAGATGTTGTGTTGGCGAAAGATGTGGTGCAACATGGGTAGGCATTCCAGTATCCCTGGGCCACTATTCTGCCTTGTGGGAGACTTTTGCAGTGCATTGTGGGAACTAGACTGTGTCCAGCAAATTATGGGAGCTCAGGGTCTAGTTCCCACAAATTCCCTTTCCTCCATTTCATAACTTTTCTGCCATTTTTTAAAAGGCCCATTATCCCTCATGCTGCCTTTTTGTTCTATCCACTGGACTAAGAGATCTAGCACAGCTAAGTGCAGCGCTGGTGGCTGTTTTAGAGACAGATGCACAATTTTTCTGTATTTGCAGAACTTCAGTGTCTACCACTTCCAGGATCGTGGTGGTGCTGTAACGAAGCAGCTGAGACAACTGAGGAGGAGAAGGTATGGATGATGCAGATAGTGAATAAAAATTACAGGGTGTTACAGACATTTACTGACCAGCTCCACATAGTGGAATGGTGTTTTTCATCCTGTGGGATGAGCATCAACTGGTGGGCTTGCAGCTGGGATGATCAGCAGTGGCTTCAGAACTTTTGGATGCAGAATGCCAAGTTCTTGGATCTGTTCCCTCCAGCACAGTGATACCAGAATGAGAGCAGCTGGACAACAGAAAAGCAGGTGGCAATCACACCCTGGAAGTTTGCAGCTGGAGACTGCTATGGGTTGGTGGGCAGTCAGTTCAGGAATGGAAAAATCACCTGTGGGGTGGCTGTCATCCAGGAGTGCAAGGCCATTTAAGTATGTCCTGCTTCACAGGATTGTGACTTTGGGTAATGTGCAGCAAATAATAGAGGGTTTGAAAAAAAGTGGGCTTCCCAAACTGTGATGGGGCAATAGGTTGCATAATCAGATGCTTCTCCCATGCCCACCTTGTGTCTGAGTACCTAAATAGGAAGGGTACTTTTCCATGGTTATGCAAACATTGGTAGATCTCCAGGCTGTTTCACTGACTGTGCTGGTCAGGGAAGGTGAATGATGTGTGCAACTTTAGGAATACAGGACTTCCAAAAGACATTCTTCCTGGACCGGCACACTCACATTAATGAGGTTGAAATGCCAGTAGTGATTTGGGGGAATGTGGCCTACCCTTTGCTTGCTTGGATCATGAAACTGTACATGACACCGGGACAGCACCATGGAAAGATTTAACTACCGTCCAAACTAGTGCAGGATGTCTGTTGAATGTGTGTTTGGTAGGTTGAAAGAACTCTAGCAATGCCTCATGACTACACTGGATTTCAGTGAGGCAAATATTCCTGGTATTGCTGCTTGTTATGTATCGAGTAATACTTGTGAAGCAAAAGGGGAAGCATTACTAGTAGGTTGGAGTGATGAAACGTACAAACTGCTGATTTTGAACAGCCAGACTCCAGGGACATTACAGGAGCCCATCGAGGAGCTGTATGGCTGAGGCAGGTCGTATAAAATCACTGACAGTATGTGATAGTATTGCAGTGTGCTGCTTTTGTGTACTGCTCTCAGCACTTGGCTTGAACATGGATTTATAAACTGCTGATATGAGTTTGGTGGGAGGGATGCCACTTGGTCTCTGACATTTGTTTGGTGACACACAATAAATATACTACAATTTAAAAAAAACACATAAATTTATGGAGTGCAAAGAAACAATGACCATTCTTATTAACAGTCAACTTTGAGGGTATAACACTGACAAAATGTTAAAATAAGACCTTTATAATGTAATAAAAAACAAAGTGCACTTGCTTGCTGACTGATCCTGTAGTAATCGCAGGTCATTGAACATATAGTCATAGTTCTCCTTGTTTTCCACTGGTGTGGAGTGGTAAGGATAAGACTGCAAGCTATGCTGGTGCCTCGTTTGGAGTGTGTGCACTGCCCAGGGTGTCCTTCCCATCCCCTTTAAAGTTCAGACTGTTTTGGAAATAGTTGCTCCCCTGCCCCCCGGTAGCCCACTTTGGCATGAAAACATGCAGGGCTCAGTGCAAAGATGGAGCTCCAGCTAAATCTCATGCTGCTCTCTGGGCAAAGAAAGAAGTCCTGCATCTCTTCAGTCTGGTAGGGAGAAGAGGTCTGTGCAAGTCCAACTGTGAGGCACTTCAGGACCATGGATGTCTAAGCATACATTGCAGAGAGAATGCAAGCCTTGGGTTAAGAAAGAAACAGGAAGAAATGGTGGGTGAAAGCAAAGGACTTCCAGTCATAGCAATTGGTGAAGGAGAGCATCAAGAAATCTGAGGTCTTCCTGCATACCTGCTTCTTCTATAACGAGCTCCATGACATGCTTGAAAGGGTCTCCACCCCCTCAAATGTGATGATGGACACATTGTGAGACCCAGAGAAGGGAATCTCAGCAGTGCCCAGCAAGGACAGGAAGGAAGAGGGGCATAATGAAGGGGGTACACACCTGTGGAGAGCCAGGAGCTCTTTGGCCAGATCCAACTCAGACCCAGATGAGTCCAGTGAGGAAAGGGAAGGGAGCTCAGGTAGATGTATTGAGCATGATTTTTTAAATGCATGATTCCCCCTCCCCACCATGATGCCCGAAACCTTCCTCCAGATGTCCACCCCTCCTTTCAAAATGACAATTATTCAAGGGGTCACAGAACAAAGCAATTGACTTTTAAAGAAGGCACTTTATCTTAAAATGATGCAATAGCAATAAACAGAATATTGAAATCATGTAGTAGCTAACATGTTTTGGCATCAAGATAAAATTTCTGCTGTCATAAAACACTACATATTAAAAAAGTAATCCATTATAAACAAATAGAAAGATACTGGAGCATAAAAATTATATACTTAAGAAATTTTAAAATACCCTTGCAAGCAACTAGTGACTGTTCAGTCAGAATACCTGATTTTTAAGAGTATAATGAGGACATTGTAAAAGATAGTCCCTTGGTTTAGAAGTCTGATTGTAAAAGATAGTCCCTTGGTTTAGAAGTCTGATTTCCTCAGCGCAATACAAATCACTCTCATTCTGTGCATGGATAGAGGTAGAAGTGGTGTTCTTGGATTGGGAGGGGCCGGGTTCAGTTTTCTTTTGGCTTGCAGTTCTGGGCAATGGGGACAAGTGCTTTTCTTGGGTAGCATTTTGTTGATCTGTACACGGATGTCTGTCTTGTCCTCTGGAACAATCTCAATGAAGTTTTCTAAGAGGTACTTTTGGATCATTTCCTCGATATTTCTAGGAGGGGCTGCCATGCCCCTGCCCCTTCCCACACCCCCTCACTGTGAACAGTGTGGCAGCGTATGAGCAGTGTCTGAGCAGCTCCCTTCTCTGGGAAGCAAAGGTCAAAAACTGTGACTGAAGCCATCGCTGTCAGGGATGCACTAGAAGACTGTTTTTGGAGGATTTTTTGTAAGCAACACAGGTAATGCAGCATCCACACTGTTATTTTGTTGGCAGAAGTATATTAACTGAGGACTTGCTCAGGGAGGTGGTTTTATTTGCGTGACTGGCTGGGTTTTGCCATCTTACATAAATTTTGGGTGTGGACGCATACAAAGCTGTGGTGACAAAAAGTGATTTTTGTGGACAAAACTTTTTAAGATAGACCCAGGCCTATGTTAAGTGGTCGCTGGTGTTTAAACTTTGTTTTTTGACCTTGGTTAAAGCAGGTCTACATGAAATAGTGGTTAAAAGGTTAGCAGCCGCTAGTGCCTTCTTTACACAAGTGCTCACCTCACTGTCCCCACCAGTTAAGCTGACAGTGGTGGTAGTAAGGGTGAGAAATCTTATCCGGGGTGGGCGGAGCTAGTATAGACAAAGCCTGAAAGGGTCTTGCACCCAACAGGTTTTTCTTGTAAAAAAAAATCTTCCTTGCCTCAGGATCAAACCCAACTCGACGCTTAAGACAGTTTGAATGGAAAAAGGATTAACAAAAATTAAAGATATAATACAAGATGATAAACTGGCTGCCTTTGATTACATGTGTAAAAAATATCAGCTACCGCCATCTCATAGTTCCTTCTCTCAGCGGCTATACTCAAGGATTCATGCAAGGATAGGGAATAATTGCTCTGTTTCAGCTCTCACCTCTAGAAGCCATATTAAAAAATATGGAAACAAAGGTCATGCTTTGCATTACCCTCTCAGTCTCAGAGAAGAAAATGCCAGGGGAGGACTTAGCTTTATTATCACAACAGAAACCTGGGAGGATATCTGTGAAAGTGATTCTTCCATAACAAGATATTAAACAGGTACTACTGGACTCCAGGAAGTGTAAGTCTAGGAGGGCAACACATAGCGATTATTATACATGCAAACAGCCATGTGCCAGTCTTTCACACATCCTCTGTACCTAGGGCTGTCAACCCTCCTGGTTTTGCCGGGAGTCTCCCGGCATGAGTCCCTTTCTGCTAGAGGCTACTGAAGCCAAACAGGGATATTTTAGGTGCTTGAAAGTCCGGTGGCACAATGGGGGTGCTCCTGAAAGCAGCTGGCACGTCTCTGTGGCTGCGGGGGGGTGGAGCAGCTCCCTGCTCTGCCCCCATCCCCAGCACCGCCCCCGAAGCTCCCATTGGCTGGGAACTGCGCAGGGCCGCAGGGACATGCCAGCTGCTTCTGGGAGCTGCGCAGTGCCAGGGCAGGCAGGGAGCCTGCCTTAGCCCCGTTGCGCCACCGACCAGGAGCCAAGGTAAGTACCGGCCAAAGCCCACATCCCCTCCTCCGTCCAAACTCCCTCCGAGAGCCTGCACCCCACACCCCCTCCTGTACCTCTGCTCCAGCCAGGTGAAAGTGAGTGAGTGTGGGGGAGAGCGAGTGACAGAGGGAGGGGGGATGGAGCCTTGGAAAAAGGGCGGGGCAAGGGTGGGACATTGGCAGGGGTGGTGCAAGGTTGTTTGGGTTTGTATGATTAGACAGTTGGCAACCCTGTCTGTACCTGACAAAAATGTATGTGTTCTCGCACACCATATTCAGTGCTCTTTCTAAAACTGTACATGTTGCTATCTTTCCTTCTCCCAGTTTGTATATTTTAGAGGAACTGGATGAGTTGGTATTACCAGTTAGCATTAAGAAATGGATTGCAGTAACTATTTTAGTGGCCAAGAGTTATTTTGAGGAAATGGAAATCTGCAGTTCCTCCCTCATACACAGACCGACTTAGTGAGATCTCTACCATTCCATTAATAGAAAAAATGACTCTGTCTAATCAAAATGCGTGGGGAAAAATATGAGGATATCTGATCAAGCATGAAACTATTGCATACTTTTGCAGTTTAGTATATATTAGTCCCTGATACCCATAGGTTTTGTTTCCAGGTTTTGCAAATAATTAACTTTGAATTTTGTTATTTATATGGTAGTTCCATCTTGTGCATGGATTTCTGTATACTTTATATAAAAATATAAAAATGAAGTTTAAAAATAAAAAAATCTTTTTGTTCTTTGACTAGGCTGTCTCCAGGAAAGACTTTCATTCAGTGGGTGCTTTATTATCTCTTCACATCCTTTTTGAAAGAAAAAAGCAGTCAAAAAAATGTGTTGCCTACTGAGTCAGTGCCTCTATAATTCGATGTATTTGATACAATGTAAGGAAAGATAATCATAAAAGTATAATTAATAGCACTGAATCTAGTCCAGTTGCATCCTCTGCTCACCTTTTCCCTTACGCACATGCAAGTGTTTAAATCCACATTTTGATTAGAAAATAAACCTGGCTGGAGAAAAATTGGGAAAATTTATGCACAAATTATGTATGCAAGTTATTTTTAATGTAAGGAATTATGTAGTTTTATTTATATGTGTAAATTTTTGAAAAATGTGTAATTACAAACATTTACAATGATTACAGCCATTGCACTGGAGGAGCAGTAACACAGCTGTTGCCACTGTTGAGGATCATTTTGTCTCTGATTTCCTTGGACCCTATTCTCAGTTAGTCTGTTCCTGTGCTGTGTGGCTTTAAGCCACCTTTGCCTGTACAGGGCTCTGCCTCATGGCTGCTCCAACTTGAGGCTTGTCTACATGCTATTTTTATACTAATTTAACTTTATCAGTTTGAAACTAGTATGGTTAAAATGGTACAAACTCCATGTGGACACAGTTATATTGTTATACAAGTGCTTATATTGCTATAAGGCACCTTTATACAGGCGCAAATGAATAAATGGACACAAATCAGACATCAAGAATTGTAACATTCAAAAACCAGTAGGAGAACACTTCAGTCTCCCTGGACGCTCAATAACCGACTTAAAAGTGACAATTCTTCAACAAAAAAACTTCAAAAACAGACTTCAGTGAGAAACTGCGGAACTGGAGTTAATTTGCAAACTTGACACCATCAAATTAGGCCTGAATAAAGACTGGGAGTGGCTGGGTCACTACAAAAAATAATTTTCCCTCTGTTGATAGTTATACCTTTTTATCAACTGTTGAGAATGGGCCACATCCACCCTAATTGAATTGGCCTCGTTAGTACTGATTCCACACTTGGTAAGGCAACTCCAATCTTTTCATGTGCTGTGTATTTATACCTGCCTGCTGTATTTCCCACTCCATTCATCTGAAGAAGTGGGTTATAGCCCATGAAAGCTTATGCCCAAATAAATTTGTTAGTCTCTAAGGTGCCACAGGGACTCCTAGTTGTTTATACAGTTATAACTGCAGTTGCACTAGGGTTTGTACTGAATTAACTAATTTGGTTAAAACATTATATCCCTAACTGAAATAGTCATTGGTACAAAAGCTGTAGGTATACCAGGCCAAACAAGCTGCTTCCTCTAACCCTCTGTGAACCCTGGGAGAAGTTGAAGTGCAGTGAACTCTGGCCAGGCCCCTTCCCTATCCTGGGCAAACACCCAACACACCCCTTATGCCAGCATATGGGAACAGTGAAATGGCCAAAAACAAAACAAAAAACACCTGCCTCAGTTCTACACTGACCAGAAGACTTCATTGCGGAGTGTGGAATTTTCAGAAGGCCCTTCCTATTTCCTTTAAGGCCTCTTTACACTGCCAGGTGATAAGCATAAATAAGAATTGGGCCCATTATTCATTGTTTTGCCTGAGTGAACCTTGCCATACTTACTTAGGATGCCACATTTGCTTCTCCAGTTAAGTTCCTTCCAACCATTCTTCTGTTTGGCGGACAGTTACTTCAGCAGATGGCTCAAACAGCTGAATCATTGACTGGTTTTGAATCTGAGTACTACGCATAGGAACACCTTTGTCAGAACCATTGCAGAACACTGTTCACTATTTCACTGAGACCAGCTACCTCGCACCTTCTGGAAGGAGAGCCTTTATATGAATTAAGGCTCTAATTGTAGACTTGTGAGAACAGGCTCAAAAAATTAGAATTCAGCTTTGTTTTACTTAACTGTACAGTATCTGGTAGATCCTCCATCTCAATCCATTTGCCCCCACTTCCTTTAATCCTTTGATGTGGATGCCACAACAAATCCTTTAGGTAATAGCCAGATAATAAGGAAATATGGGCGCATTTTGGCACATAGGAATATGAGTTGGCACGCTCTCCCAGACTACGGCATTGTTTGAAGAGGGATCCAGACACAAGTACTGAGGAGTCTGTTAGGAACCATGTAAAGAAGTTGGGAGAAATTTACCATTAGTGTAAATAAGATGGTGCAACTTCACTAAAGTTAATGGAACTGTGCCAGATTACACCAGTGGTTATTGTGGGGGTATTATTATTAAACTTGGAATTCTCATTCTCAAAATCATGTTTACCAGCTGCAGGTCAGCAATAAGTTTTCTTTATTGTTCTATAGAGGGACAGATTTATTGTGGCTACTGTCACGCCATAATTTTCAAGTTGTTGACCTTGTTAAGGGTCATGATTAGTTCTATGGAAAACCACACCGAATATCAATGCATATTTATGTACTGCAGTTTGTTAGGGGAGATGATGGGAAGTTTGGGGAGTTCAGCAAATTAGTAGCCATTAGAATAAAGTCTCTTTTCTGCTCCGAAGTGTTTATGGTTTATAAAATGACAGTAGCTTCTTCTGACTAGTATGAAGGGATTTCAGTAAGCTTTGAACAGTTGATATGATTTATATTGGTTAGAATTTGCTTATAAGTATCAGCCTAAATATGGTCAAATTAGTGTCAGGTTGGTTGTCTTCTATAGCCTGTGATAATGGTATCTGTAATAGTTAATTTTTCAGACGCCCTTGTTTCTTTGGCCTATATTAACACTAACAAATTATGTTACTATCTTGGAATACTAGTTTAACTGGAAATCCCATCAGTCAAATCATTGCTTATTTCTGCTGAGCTAAGTTTCTAAGGCATTCATTCATTTCCGTTATAGCATGATTAGATTTATGAGTTGTGACCTTTTTAGGCCACTTATTCTGTGCCTCATCAATTTGGCTAGTAACTGTTTTGATCTGCTGGCATAAAGTTGTCAGGCCATTGAATAGCCACATCCCTTGGCTGTGGATAACTACTGGCGAGCAACAACACAACAGGAGGCAAGGACTGCAGCAGTGACTAATCTTGTTAATTAAAATAATGTCAGTACCCTTTGATCAGCTTCTTCTGTAATTACATCAAATGCAACCTTGCCTTGGGGAGTGTAGTTTATTGAGAGAGACAGAAAGGATATTTCAATGGAGATTAAACTTGAAAGGCATGTTCATAAGAAATGGTTCAAAGAAAGGAAAATGGTTCATATAAAAGAATCACTATTGACTTTATAAATATAACACAAAGGCAAAACATAAACAGATTACATATTTTACTTTTTGTTTTATGTAATGGTAATGAAAATATAGTAAAAACAAATCAGAGGCCTATATCCGTATATTCAAATGGTAATCTTTGTTTAATTGCAAATAATTTCTAGTATTTTTGTAACGCGTTCTAATGAACGTTGTTTTTTTACATACTTGCAAACTACAATGTCCATTGTTCAGAGCTAGGAGGGGATTTCTTAAATGAAGAGCTTACTGATTGAAGAATAGAGGCATCTTTAAGAAGAAACTCTGGCTATGTCTACGCGACCGCGATAGGTCGACCTACACTACACAACTCCAGCTATGTGAACAACGTAGGTGGAGTCGACGTACCTTAGATCAAGTTACTGCGGGGTCTACACTGCAGGGGGTTGATGGGAGAAACTCTCTCCCGTCTACTTACCTTACTCTTCTCATGGGGGTAGAGTACAGGGGTCGACTGGAGAGCGATCTGCAGTCGATATGACGGGTCTTTACTAGACAAGTTAAATTGACCACCGGTGGATTGATCTCAGAGCGTCAATCTCAGCTGTGGTGTAGACCTGCAGTGAGTGTTGGGACTCTCACTCCATCTGTTTGCTTGGGGTCAGGCAACTTTAGCATGGAACTAATACTGGAATAATGCAGCCAGTTCTGTGGTCAGCATTTAAAAAGGATGTTGGAAAACTGGAGATGGTGTGGAAAAGTGCCATCAAGATGATTGGAGGGCTGGAGAAAATGCCTGACAGTGAGAGACTTAGGGTATGTCTATACTGGCAGAGTTACATCGCCAACAGTTACAGCGCCGCTCAGAGAGCGCTAAAGGGAAACCGCTGTTGTGTGTTCACACTGTCAGCTGCCTGCCCAATAGCGTGCTTGCACTTGCGGCAGTTGCAGCAATATTCGGAGCGGTGCACTCTGGGCAGCTGTCCCACAGAGCATCTCTTCCTCTTTGGCTGCTAAGCGTTGTGGGAAGGCAGAGGGGGTTGTGGGGCAACCTGGCTCCTGTCCCAATGCCCCATGATGCATTGTTTCGCATCCCAGCAATCCCTGTGCGTCCGTCTGCATTTGGCGCCATCTTTCAACAGTTTGTGTACTGCGCGCTCTGCCTCTTCGGTCTGCAGGAATGGATCCTGCCCTGTTGACCAATATTCTGCTCGCTCTCACTAACATGTCACAAGTGGCAGTGGAGTTATTTCTTAAACTACAAAGGCAAGCGCAGTTCGACATTGATCTTGCCACACGTAGTAGCTATAACACGAGATTGCTTGTGGCATTCACGGAGGTGCTGACCAGAGTGGAATGCCGCTTTTGGGCTCGGGAAACAAGTACTGAGTGGTGGCATCACATCGTCATGCATGTCTGGGATGATGAGCAGTGCCGGCAGAACTTTCAGATGAGGAAAGCCACATTCATGGGACTGTGTGATGAGCTCACCCCAGCACTGCGGCGCAAAGACACGAGAATGAGAGCTGCCCTGCCGTTGGAGAAGTGCTTGGCGATTGCACTGTGGAAGCTGGCTGCTCCAGATTGCTACCGATCGGTCACTAACCAGTTTGGAGTGAGAAAATCAATGGTTGGACGTGTGTTGACAGAAGTGTGCAGGGCCATTAATCGCATCCTGCTCCGAAAGACCACGACTCTGGACAACGTGCGTGACATTGTGTATGGCTTTGCACAAATGGACTTCCCTGACTGCGGAGGGGCAATAGATGGCACACACATTCCAATTCTGGCACCAGACCACCTAGCCACCAAGTACATTAATCGGAAGGGGTATTTTTCTATTGTTCTCCAGGGACTTGTGGATCACTGTGGGCACTTCAGCAATTTCCAAATTCAGAGCCACTTACCAGGGGCCTCCTCTTCTGTTTGCACTTCACCAAGCTCCGACAGCTGTGACTGGATAGCCTCCTCTGGGGTCGAGAAGAGCTCCTGGATGCATGGATTGCTGACCTCTGAGTCATCCTCTGCCTCTGGGTCCCTCTCCCCCTCCACATCCTCGTCCAAGATATCCTCCTCCTGGCTCGGTCCACTCTCGACTGGCACGGGAGCCACCGAAGTATCCACAGTGGCCTTTGCAGTGGAGGTAGGATCACCACTGAGTATCGCATCCAGCTCTTTGTAGAATCAGCAGCTTGTTGGTGCAGCACCAGAGTGACAGTTTGCCTCCTGCACCTTGTATTAGGTGTTCTGCAGCTCCTTACTTTGACCCTGCACTGCACTGTGTCCCAGTCATGGCCCCTTTCTGTCATGCATCATGAAATCTGTCCGTAGGCATCATAATTCCTACAGCTGGAGTGCAACTGGGACTGGACAGCCTCCTCTCCCTAAATGCTGATGAGGTCCAGCAGCTCAGTATTGCTCCAAGTGGGGGATTGCCTGGTGCATGGAGCAGGCATGGTCACCTGGAAAGATGCGCTGGGATCACTGCATGCATCACCGAGCAAACAGGAAGGGGACTTTCAAAATTCCCAAGGAATTCAAGGGGTGGCGCTCACAGTTGGTCACCTGAGGGCAGGGCAGTAGAGTTCAAACTGATGACCAGAGAGGCGAGAACAGGCATTGTGGGACACCTGCCGGAGGCCAGTTGCAGCGCTGTAATCGACCAGAGTGTCTACACTGGCACTACGGCACTGTAGCCCCGGCACAGAAAGCTGTATGCCTCTCATCGGGGGGGTGGGGAGGGTTGTTGTTTTTTTTTTTTTTTACAGCGCTGCAACTGTGCAGTTTCTGCCCACTGAGTGACTTGTCAGTGTGTACATCTCCGGAGTTACACTGCAGAAAACTGCTTTACAGTGCAGAAACTTGCCAGTATAGACAAGGCCTTAGAGGTCAATCTGTGTATTTTATCAAAAAGATAGATTAGATGAAATAACTACCAGAGAAAGGCATAAAAAGAACCAATGGCTGGAAGCCCAAGTCAGATATATATATATATTTTTAACAGAGAGGGTAATTTAATCATTGCAATGAGCTACCAAGGGATGTAGCGGATTATCTGTGTCCTGATGTCTTCAAATCAAGAATGGATGTCTTTCTAGAAGTTGTACTTTAGTCAGATACAATTTATTGGGCTCAATATGGGGTAAGGAGGTGAAATTTAATGGCCTGTCATATACAGGAGGTTAGACTAGATGAACAAATGATCCCTTCTGGCTGTAAACTCTATGAATCTATGCAAAGTTGGTCTTCCTGACAACCTACCTGCAGAACCCGAAAGATTACATTAGTTTGCCTTCTCTGTCCCAATCCTTTTGACTGGTAGATTGCCTTTTTTTTTTCTCTAAAATTTCCTCTAGTTATTACCCTGGGTGACTCATCATTGAAGTCCCTAAGAAATTCAGGAAAGGTTATTGTTTCATCTTGCCTCCAGGAGATGCATATGGCTACAGTAATGGAAGATTGAGACCTAGGATTAATGAACAAGGGCATTTGCAATACGGGGAGGGCAAATTCTTTCATCAGATTTTGAGTAAAGTAGGCCTAAAAGCACAAAAAAAAAAATACCCTTTTGAGGACAACTGGTAGAAGGAATATTGGCACATACTTCAAATTCAGGCCTCTTAATAATACCAGAAAAGAGATTTCTCTGTTAGAGGATGATGGAAGAGATTAAAGAAGTGGCAGGGCCTATGCCAGATGCACATCAAGCCATCACTGTCACATGATGTTTCTTTTTTTGGTAATATTTTCCCCTCCTCTTTTTCAGTGCCCTTTACTCTTTCTTCCCTTTGTCCTGGCAAGGGAGCCACTTCCAATATGACATACAGGATTGATGCAGAGAAGACAACCTGCTCATGCTCCAAATGCAGAATTTCCTGGCAGAGTACACAGAAGTATGATAGTGCCAGTTCTGTCCAGATGTGAGAAGCTGAGAGTAGCCAAGAGTCCCCACATAGCTTCTCACAAAGACAGATCACACAGCTGGCACAGGCAGTAGCCCCCACCATACCCAACATATCTGCTCTTTAAAAGACCCACAGAAGGATATGAAATTTTAGGTAGGAGTCCTTTTGTATCTGACTTTTGAACTCCCTCAAGAACACATTTTCTCAAATAACTCAATCTTTGGTTCCTGGGGCATACACAGGAATTGTATATACAGCTCTTCACCAAACTATTTCCCTAGGCTGAATTTGCAGGATCCCTTAACTGGCATTTGTTGCCTTAATGACATTGTCCTTAATGACATCCAAAGTCAGTCTGAGCTCATCTAGTTTGACAGCACCCATTGTTCCAATTTAAGAATTTCATTATCTCAGTACTTTGCTGAGTTGATCTGCAGTAGTTAACCCCTTATTCTTTCCACTTTTAAATATGCCTTATGAATATGCTTGTCATTTTGCCACAGTAGATATTATCGTTCCTTAATTTATATGCAGTTCTACCTATTTAACAAACATTTCCAAGCTGAAATACTGATAACAAGATGTTTGAATAGGGGAACCAAGATATGCCAAACCTTTCTCTGGCACTATTAAAATATACAGATTTATTAATACATTGGAATTTTCTAGATCACGGGTTCTCAAACTTCATTGCATCGCGACCCCCTTCTGACACCAAAAATCACTACATGACCCCAGAAAGGGGGACTGAACCCTGAGCCCCATGATCCCAGGCTCTGGGGGGCGGGCAAAGCCCAAGGGCTTCAGCCCCAGGCAGGGGGCTTTTAACCTAGCCCTGCCCCCAGGGTTGAAGACCTTTGGCTTTGGCCCCAGGCGGTGGGGCTCAGGCTTTGGCTTTGGCTCTGGACCCCAGCAACTCTAAGCCAACCCTGGTGACCCCATTAAAATGGGGTCTTGACCCACAGTTTGAGAACTGCTGTTCTAGATTTTCCTTGCAAAAACACAGAGAAATGTAGGGAGGGGATGTCTTCTTTTTTTTTCTTTTTTTAAATAATTTAAAATAATCTGTTTTTATTTTTTATGTAATGGGACCTGGAACTCTCAATAGCTTTACTTGGAATCAGATAACCAGGTTTGTCACTCTCTTGTGTTGCTGTGTTTACAGAAGATAAAAGATATATGAATAACTTAATTATATGAAATAGAGGTACAATACTGTATTTGGAATCTAATTTGTAGATTAAATAGCTCTAGAAATTTTCTTTATTGAATAGCTTAGTATTTTCTAAAATTTTTGTATTTTATATATTTCAAGTTGTGTTTTTATGCTGAATCGTATTTGTAAGATGTACTTTTAGATCAGTATTGGTACTGACTCTGAGTCAAAATAGTCAAGCTTTAATAGTAAAAGCAAGGCACTCTCTCTTTGTCGCTTATCAAAAAAGAAGTTAAAGGATGCCTTGATCAGTCCCTGTAGGAAACAGAAATTTCAAAATAGAAAGCTCTTCAATCTAGCAGAGAAAGGTATAAATAACAAGATCCATTGGTTGGAAGTTGAAGCTAGTGAAATTTGAACTAGAAATAAGGTGCACAGTTTTAACAGTGACAGTAATCACCCGTTGGAACAACTTACCAAGGGTTGTGGTGGATTCTCTGTCACTGAAAATTTTTAATTTTTCTAAAAGCTATGCTATGGTTCAAACAAAAATTATTTCAGGGAGGCCCTATTACTGCGTTATGCAGAAAGTCAGACTAGACGAACACAATTGTTCTTTCTGGATTTATGATCTATGAAGCCTGTTTGTATCAATTGTGTGAATTTGGAATCAGTTCTGAATGTTGAGGTTATGCTTGCTGAATCTGCTTTTTGACCTTTTATAATCGAATACGTCATCACCTGGGAATAATTTTGTGGGTATTTTTAAATAAATAGCGAAGAAACTAAGATTAAAGAGAACTTCATTTAGAGACTTGGAATTTGGCAACTGTTCCTTATCAGACTTCTCATTGAACTGTGTTTTCAGTCCATAAGGTTATTTAGATTTAAATATGTATACTTGAAAGGTGAACTTTCTTGATAGAAGAACAGTTTAATTACACACTCTAATTGCTAAATTCTTCATTAGAATACCAAAATAGGTTGTGTATTGAAGGTCAGATGTGTTCTTTCTGCTAAAATCGTATAAGAAATTCTTTTTATTATGTGAACTTTGAAGTCATATTGAAATAATTAATGTATGAAATATTGAGGCTCCTCCAGACGGTTAAAGCAACTCATCAAGTTGATTTTAGGTGTCTTACAAAATAGTCCTGAACAGTGTAAAATGTGAAATATTTTGGATATTTTTTCTTCAGTTGAAATGAAGTCCAATACCATGCAACCCTCTTATGCATTTTGTAACCTGCTATTTCGTGATATCTTTGTAACAACTAACACATCTACAAAATTTGAATGCAGTAATCCAAATTCTGTGCTCAGTTACACCATCCAACCACACAAAAGATAGTGGGGCTGGCTGGCTGTCTTGCTTGCTTATTTATGAATGAATGAATGAATGAAGGACCTTTCTGGCCACTGTTTGTTTTGGTTTTGGAATGCAGGTTAAATAGCCACTTCAAAACAAATGATACGAAGGGGAAGAGGCCGTAGGAGAAAATGAGTGTGATGGGAGGACAACCAAAAACTAAAGCAAGGTGGGGAAAAGATTGACTAGAAAGGAGAAGAAAAGAAAGATTTATGAATATAGGTTAGGGGAGGAAAGGCGGTGAGGAGAGCTGAACTGGTGGGGGAGACCCAAAGAGGGGGAAAAAGGGAAGAGTTAAAGCTTTGTTTTAGTTAATGCTTATGACAGGTGTAGGTTTGACAACCTGAGACTGAATTCTTTAATTTAGTATAGAAAAGTTACAGCATGGGCAGAAGCAGTGCAAACTGTGTACCTGTTTTTGTCTCTTCATTGACCTGATATCTCTATAGTTAAGGGTTAAAAGAGAAGGTCACACTAGTTCACTGCAAAGAACTAAGGGGGAATGGAGGGCAGGATGCCTGCAGGCCTACCTGCAGCTCAGAAGGGGTACTCTGGATTGGAACCCATCCACAGGTAGTGCATTTAAAACGAACTGCATTGTACTGGTCTTCGTGCCTGAAACTGAGGAAGAGGACACGAGATATGTTTAGTCTAAAATACCACATTTTTAGGGTTACCTTCTTGGAAATTTTCCTATCTTTCTGAGCGAAACTCAAAGATTGGGGGTGGAGAAGTCACTTTTCTGGACCTCCTAGAAGGACTGTGGTGAACTAAACTCAACTTTTCATATGGTGAAGTGTATGAAAGTTCCTTAAGTTCCCTATACTTCTATGTAGATTATAGAGGAGTGATAGGAGAGCTACAAACACAAAAGTAGTTGTGTTTCAGAGAAAATGAAGGGAGATCTTTGCGCTTACTCTAAAAGAAGCCTACTAACTTGTAAAATAGTTCAGCAGACTGATAGCTATTAGACTTCTGAGAAGGAGATCATTGTGAAAATTGATGTCTTTGGTAATGGCTGAAAGAGGTTATTGATATACTCCACTTCAAAATGCCTGTAGAGTAGATGATGCTTCAATGATAAAGGAGCTTTACCATCTCTCCCCTCTTCCTTTTTCAGTAGCCATGATATTAAGTCACTTGAACTACTTCAAGCTGCTGATTGGTGAGGAAATGAAAAAGAAGTGAACTGAATAAATGTTACTGAGACAGCAGCACTTATTAATGGCTGGGATCTGCTGGATACAAGGAGTCTTATTCTGCTCTGTTGTTGATATAATGGAAGTGACTTCACTGGAAGCAAAATTGTGAGTGTAAAATTAGCATATGGGAGACTGACTGTTCAGAATATTACACTGTTCCTTTTGCAAACTTTCTTGACAAAGTACAGTACTTATGAGAGCTGAGTGGAGAAAGGTAATTCACTTTGACAAAGAATTTTGCTCTTTTGAAATTCTGCTGCATACAAATTTCAAATGAAAACTAAAAATTTTGGAAGTCTCTCTCCCGCTCTGTAAAAGGGAATGGAACCCTAGCTTTGGGGCTATCCTGGAGCTATGGGCCCTGGGAGTCCAGACTGCTGAGGGACTGCGCAGGTGAGCTCACAGGAAACCAGACAGGTTTCAGAACCGTTCAGTCATGGAAATGTAATCCAAAGCAAATTTCCCTGCCTCTATTTGATTTGAATAAATTGCAAAATAAACTACACCAAGTGAATTAGAAAGTGCTAAAATACTTAGACTCTTTCATTTTTATAGCTTCTTTAATGGATTCATTGTGAGTAAATTGTTGAACTGGCCTGAGTGGGATTATGAACCAGCTGTGATTAAAAAAAAAAAAAAAAGGCTAAATGATCCGCTGGCAATGCATATATAACTGAACCTGATGTGTTTGCAGATTGATGACTGAAATAGATAGTGCTCTCTTGCATCAATCTAATGTGCATCATTTATTTCACATAGTACAATTGCTATGAAGTAAAAATTTGTTTTCCTGGGTAAAATATTGCTTCAGCTGGTAACAAAACAAAGTAATTCCTGTTCATATAGAAATTCACAATTAGTGATCCACATTCTCCAGTTTCTAGAGCTATATGTAATTGCCACAATTTTTACATCTAGACACATGAATATTAACAGAGCCTATCACTAATGATTATTAGGAAGCATTCCTGGGAAATGCCATGAACGTCTGTTGAATCTAAGCTTTTGTTAGAAAAAATGGAAGTTTCTAGCCTTTGCAACCGTTTAGCTCTCCAATAAAAATTAAACAAACAAAATCATTCAGAATGTGAACTCTGTGTAAACAATGCAATGCTGTCTTTCCCAAGTTTTCTGAGGACTCAGGTGTGTCTGTTGCTGCTCATAGCTTTGCCAAAGTTATGAAAAATGACAATTCACTGAAATTGTTGTCTCTGCTTTTATGGGCAGTCTTGTGGGCAAGGCTCCATGTTAAGCCTGACCTAAAACTTGACCCTGGTTTGTATGCCTGCTTGGTGCAGCAGAATGGAAATACTGCTGCAACTCCAGGTACATTCAAAGATATGCTTGTTTTTTATTCAAATATTTAGATAAATAGTACAGTCTTGTTGATTATCCACCTAATAAGATCTTGCCCCATCACAGCTGCCAATACACCAAATTCCCATCCCTACACCTGCACAGATCCTGCCTCCCATGGAGAGCCCTCTGCAGAATTCTGGAGTTGAAAATGGTAGAGACAGTGCTGTAGCTATATTTGAACTTACTTTTCTGCATGAGTCTGGGAAAATCTACTTGTGAATCCTGGACCATGACGTGAGCTCTTTATACTGCAACTCCCTGACCTGATTTCAGTGGCAGAATCTAGTGGCAACTAAGACAAAGGAGGGACCACCATACAACATTCATCTAATGAAAGAGATATTTTTAGAGTCCTCTGCATAAATCTTCTAAGCTATTTTGTCTTATTAAATTTGTTGTTTGTTACTCTGTCCCATAAATGTGCTTCTAATACTTGAATCGAACAGCTGATTGTACATCTGACTGTTTGCTGACTTGAAGTGAAAGGAATTGTTGGTCTCTGTAAAGTTCTTCTGGGACAAGTGTCCATGTTACACAAACTGCCAACTCTGATACTAATCAGTATCCTTTGTTGGCAGTCTCAGTGGAGAAATGAAGAATTATATGACTCTGAAGAGTGAACTACCTTTTCCTCCTTCAAGGGCAAGTATGAGGCATATTTGATGAGGTTGTATGGAAAAACTTGCTTTGCCACTGTTCCTCGTCTGCAATAGCAATAGCAACAATATAAACACAACAAAGTGGCAGTAAATAGCTTACTACTTTGAAAAAATGAAGCAAATAGGTAATGTTTTTAATATGCAAAGTTTTTACACTTTGCACATTTTTGATGTGTTTTTGTCTTGTTCTCTGGAACAGATGTAATGTCTTCCCCATTTCTTAGGCTCTGGATCAGTACCCAGCACACCAGATGCTGCTTCCTTAGAAACCTGAGGCAAGGCTGCATTGTTCCTTTTCGGCACCATTTCTATACCCAGGTCCCTGAGAAACATCCGTCTCTTACTCAAAGATTTATTATTCCACATGCGAGTCCACAAAATCCAAACAATATGTGCAGTCAGACATGCAATGCGCATGTGCAGTTCAACAGGAGAGTTTGCCCCCGCAACAGAATCTGTGAAATGTGAACTTGCCAGAATCTGGTAATTGTGGCTTTCCCCAGAAATTCTTCCTAGCACACGTAGGCTTCCCAGAAAATCACTGACAGTGCTATCTACAAAGAAACTCAATTTTCTGGACAGTTGTTATGATACATGAGGCAAATGTTATCTGCTATCTCAGACTCCCAGGTCCATTTTGGTGCATTTTTTTGAAACACAAAAAACATTGACACTGATGATGATATAAACAATGCTGAAAAATTAATATAACCATATCATAACTGCTGCTTCAAAATCAAAACACTGTGATGCTAGAATACCTGCATAATTAATTAGGGGGGGTATAACTGATCCCATTAGATTTTGTGTGACTTTTTTTACTAAACTGAAATCACAATGGATATGCAGATAAAACCAATGCTAATAGGTTGTCCTCACTGTAGTTTGAGAACACTTAAAGAAAGAAGAAGCAGTGGTTTGCTTCTCATGTTTTATTTAATTTTTTGTATGTGTTTGGATCCAAGAGACCTCCAAAAACCGTGGAAGTGTAGTATTATCACTTTCCTTATTGACTAACATTAATGGATCTAACTGATCCTATTAGTTTTTTAGTGACTTCTTTGCTACTCAAAAACCAGAATAGGTAGGTAGGATGATAAAACCAATGTGGAAAGATTGACTTAATCCAAGTTTTTAGAATACTTAATGTGTGAAGAGGCAGAGGTTTTCATGTACATAAATTTTCATTGTTGTGAATGTTGGGGTCAGATAGTCCCCACAATATTAGGAGGGTTAACTCTAATGAGATAGCTTGCTGCTGTGATTGTTCAGTACAAAGATCTGTTGTAGTCTAGTTTGGCATATATAGAGCAAAAAGGTAGATATTACACTGCAGGTGTGAAGATGTCTCTGAATATTATAACCCACAGATTGGCTAAGCTTTCATTACAGGAGTGATGTATTTTGCTAGTTCTACTTTGAGTCATACTAGGCGATCACAAGTGTCTTCCACTTTTGTTTCTTTAGACTGTGTACTTGCAGTTCCTTGTAGCCACAAGGGCAGTATTTATGAGCATTTTTGCCTGCTCAGGTGTTTAAAAAAAAAAAAGTCTTGTCGTGGTATTAGAATGAAGTTCGGGTTTATTTCTAGACATTGAGCATAAGCCTTGTATGTCCCATATACTTGAAGTAGAAGAGGTCATTGTCACAATGTTATAGATTGTGTTATGGCTGGAGTTCTGAAGAGTGTCCAGGATATGGATTTGGGAGTTGGTTACATGTTATATTAAATGTCTTATTTCTGCCTATCTGAATCACAGTGCCTTAATTTCCTGTTTCATTTTACAATGATTAAAATGTAACTAGATTTAACGAGAGTGTACGAGAGACATCCAGTGCCATCTGCATTGCATGTTATAAGCAAAATAAATGTAAATGGAAAACTAGGCCTAAATACTTAGATTGAGCATATTTAGATAACAAATACTAAAAATGCTTCAGCTTCCACTGTTAATTATAAAACTAGAGTTATGCAAGAAATTTCACAGACAAAGCAAATTTGACTTTTCAGTCTTTCACAAACACACAAAAGGAAGCATTGTTACTTTTTTCTTCATACAACTTTCACTTGAAGCAAAAAGTAAATTTTTGCCTGAGGAAACTCCTTTCATTACACGAGAGCTTACTGCACAGGCCTCTGCAACCAAAGATTTATTATATCGCTTGCAAGAATGGGTATTCCACTGGGAAAATTACAGAGAAATGCAATTGTCAATACACTGTATTTAAAAAAAAAATAAAAAATTGATTTTGGCTAATGTAACTTAATTTTATTTATATTTAATTTTTTTTGTAATATTCAAAGTCAGACGATAAATATTTTTTATTAGCCTCGTGAACTGTAATTTTTCTTTTGGACCTTGGTTGAAGACTAGAATATTAGATCTCAGAGAAGCTAAAGCATGGAATATCAAATAAGTGCCTGTATTTTTCAAAAAGGACAGTAGATGGTAGTGTAACATCTAGTTATAGTACTGTAGTTTCCTTATTCAGCATGTTGACACTTAATGTCCTTCAACATGATGGTTCATACAGCTCTGTAAAATCCCGTAAAACTACTTCTTCACCATTTTATACAGTATTAGCGCTTTAAAAAATGCTGCATACTTTAAACGTAATGGACAAAAAAGTCCATTCTTCTGCCATTTTAAAAACAATTTGTTTCCTTTTTTGCTGATTATAACTGTGTATGTTGAATAAAATAATTTGTAGAACAGACAAAACTTAGAATGACGAGGTGAATTTTAAATCCCATCATCTTCTCATAAATAAAGATACATTTTAGTCTTTTGTTGGGCTATATAAAATGTCTCTGGAAGAGCTGTGCATAACCGAGAGCTCAGTGAGTTAAGGTGCCTATTTAATTTTTAAATGTTTCCCTATTTGTTGTTCCACCATATCTAGCCTTCTGTGAGGTATAATTTTGATTGCCTACATGCTGAGATAGGCAAGGAGAGGCTGCTGAGAAGGACAGTTCCCCCCTTCCCCCCATTTAACAACACCTTACCATTAACTTAGTAAATTTTAGTCATTTAGAAAGTATCTGTATTTATTCTTCTGATAAAATGTGCGTTAGAATAAGCAGAATTCCATAGCAGAAAAATCTACTTCTCCCAGGTAACGTCTATCAAAATGTTAACTTTCCTCTTCAAATGTAGCTTAAAATGAAATGTATTATATAGACTTTTAACAATAAGCTTGTGGTTTAAGAGATGGGGTGCAGCGTGGCCTGGCTGATGGACCACAGAACTGGGAGTCAGGGAGCTTCATTCTGCCACTGGACTTTCAAAGCCACTTTGGTCCTGATCCTGTTCTCATTGAAGTCAGTGGCATAGCTTCCATTGACTTCACTGATGTAAATGAGCCTTTAATCTTTGACTTGCTTTCCTCTTTTTTTTTTTTTTTTTAAGGAAAAAATATTAGAATAACAATAATAGAATTATATAACCTTAGAAATATAGGGCTGGCAGGGACCTTGAGAATTCAAAAGTCCAGTCCCCTGTGCTGACGCAGGATCAAGTAAACCTAGGCCATCCCTGATAGGTGTTTGTCCAACCTGTTCTTAAAAACCTCTGATGATGGGGATTGCACGAACTCCCTTGGAAGCCTATTCTAGAGCTGAAGTCACCTTATAGTTAGAAAGTTTTTCCTAATATCAAACCTAAATCTCCTGTAGCAAGGTTTCTGTTGGTCCGCCAAGCAGCTGGGGGGCGATGGGGAGCTACTGCTTCGCTGAAAGGCCTTGGTCACACCTCTCCGTCGACGGGGAATTAGCGGAGGGAGGTGTGCCGCCGCAGTTGGCATGACACAGGAGTACCGGCCACAGTCCGTGGCACACCCCTCAGGCTGGGGAGCGCCAGCAAGAGTCCTTAGCACTTTATCAGGGTTCTGCCCCCTGAGGTGGGGTCGCAGGGGTAGGGGAACACAGGCCCACCCTAATGCACTGTGTTCCAGCCGAGGGCCCTGACAGTGGCGGGAGGAGAGAGACCAGTCAGTGGGGATCCATCTGCAACACGCTGATCAAACACTTAACTCACCACACTGTCCAGTTCCGCCCCTGGGCTACTTCCTACCCGGTCTCTCGAGTGGGTCCCTGTGGTTTCTCCAACTTGTCAGGGTATTCAGCCGCTGGCAGCCCCGGTAGCTCCAGCTCACCCACAGCATCAGCTCACTTGGACTCAGGTCACTGCCCAGCTCCTCCAGTTTCTCGGGGTACTTTGCAGCTGGCAGTCCTGGTAGCCCAAGTCCTTCCTCTGGGTCAGGTTTCCCCTGGTCCAGGGCGTCTCCTGGTTCGGCAGCAGGGTTTACAGGGAATAGCCAGCAGTCTGTGTCTGTATCCCTCCCTGGTCCTTTTTCTACTGGGCTAAGGGCCCCGCCTTTTGTACTTCCTGTTCCACCCCTCCTCTTCTGGGGGGTGGAGTAAGCTTGGCCTGGCTCTGCTCACTCAGGCTGAGAGGGTGGCTCTTTACCCTCTGGTTTGGAGGGAAGCCACACCGGTTCCCTACACTCCTTTGTGGTAGATAAAGCCCATTCTACTTGTCCTGCCTTCAGTGGGCACAGAGAACAATTGATCAGTCCTCCTTATGACAGCCCTTAACTTATGGGAAGATTATAGGTCCCCTCTGTCTTCTCAAGACTAAACATGCCCAGTTATTTAACTTTTCCTCAGGGATCAGGTTTTCCAAACTTTTTATAATTTTTGTTGCTCTCTTCTGGGCTCTTCCAGTGTATCCACATCTTTCCTAAAGTGTGGCACCCAAAACTGGGCACAGTACTTCAGCTAAGGCCTCACCAGTGCTGAGTAGAGCAGGACAGTTCTCACATGTCTTTCTGTGGTGGGGTATAAACCCCAAACTGGAGAGCAAGAGTTAAGGAACAGTTCTGGGCTAAGGCAGCCCCGGCCAGACACACTGGCAAAGCCTGCAAAAGCTGGAGTCAGGGCTTTAAAAAAGGAGATCAGAACATCTCAGAGGGAGGCAATGAAAGGGAGCAAACAGCTGCTCTGAACTCCTAAGGGGAAAATACTGTCCAGGAGCTCATTTTCTGAGCCCTGACAACACAGACCTGTGCAAACCTACAAAGGAGAGGCAGGTGACTGAGAATGCAGGTCAAAGACTTGATTGAAGTGATTTACTTCAGGAAGCTAAAGGAGACTGGGGTAGGAAGTGGTCTGGGGTGCACGGAGGCGGCTGCTTAGCACCCCCCAGGTGTTGACCGGAGCTGCCCACCATTGGACCCTAGACTGAGCCCTGTGGAGAGGGCAGGCTCAGGCTCCGCTACTCACTTCAAGAGGATGTTACAACAACAAGAGATGCTGGTTGAAAAAGACTCTGACTGTTCAAGGGCCCAGTCCCCCAAGTCCTTGTGTTAAAGGGGAGGACTTGAAACTCGGGGAGTGGAGCACTGAAGGACAGAACTGTGTTTCAATGGGGAGAACATCTGCTAATTTCCACCTGACCGTGAGGCAGCAGTGTTGGTGGTTGTACACCTTCTATACTTACATGTAACACTCCGTTAATACACCCCAGAATATTAGCCTTTTTTTTTTGCAACTCATCACATTGACTCATATTGAGTTTGTGATCCACTATAACCCTCAAATCCTTTTGAGCCAGTTATTCCCCATTTTGTAGTTGTGCATTTGATTATTCCTTCTTAAGTGAAGTACTTTGCACTTGTCTTTACTGAATTTCACCTCTTTGAATACAGACCAATTCTCCAATTTGTCAAGGTTGTTTTGAATTCTAATCCTGTCCTCCAGAGTGCTTGCTGCTCCTTCCAGCTTCATGTAATCTGCAGATTTTTATCAGCATACTCTCCACACCGTTATCCAAGTCATTAATAAAAATATTTCATAGTACCAGGCCTAGGACTGACCCCTGTGGGACCTCACTAAATACAATGTCCCAGTTTGACAGCAAACCACAGATAAGCATTCCTTGAGTGTGGGCTTTCAACCAGTTGTGCACCCAGTTTGTTCTTGATGAAACTGCTATAATGTTTCTTAGTTGGCTTCTGAGAATGTCATGTGGCACTATGTCAAAAGCCTTACTAAAATCAGGTATATCACATCTACTGTTTTCCCCCATTCCACTAGGCCAGTAACCCTGTCAAAAAAAGAAATTAGGTTGGTGTGGCATGATTTGTTCTTGATAAATCCATGCTTTCTATTCCTTATAACCCTATTATCCTCTCGGTGCTTACAAATTGAATGTTCAATAATTTGTTAATGATGCAGTCCTTTGTAAAAAGGCATTGATAATTATGTATGGAAGGTGCTGTGTAAGAGAGAAATATTTTTATGAAGCCATTTGTCTGGTAGGAAAAAAATATAATCTACATGCAAGTAAACTGTATATTGAAAATACTGGATTCTCTTGACTGTATGAGGCTAACCTCGGAATAGTTGAGCTGTTACATAGAACCCTAATATTCTAGAAATTGTTGATTTCTTATATAAAGGTAGTAACCTTTACTTATGAACGTCCACTTCCTTTGCCTTGCACTTTTTTGTAACAACGGTTTTAAAGGATATACAGGTTCAAAAAAGGGCAACTAAAATGATTCGGGGTTTGGAACTGGTCCCATATGAGGAGAGATTAAAGAGACTAGGATTTTTCATCTCGGAAAAGAGGAGACTAAGGGGGAATATGATAGAGGTATATAAAATCATGAGTGGTGTGGAGAATAAGGAAAAGTTATTTACTTGTTCCCATAAGAACTAGGAGCCACCAAATGAAATGAATGGGCAGCAGGTTTAAAACAAATAAAAGGAAGTTCTTCTTCATTCAGCGCACAGTCAACCTGTGGAATGCCTTGCCTGAGGAGGTTGTGAAGGCTAGGACTATAACAGGGTTTAAAAGAGAACTCGATACATTTATGGAGGTTAAGTCCATTAATAGCTATTAGCCAGGATGGGTAAGGAATGGTGTCCCTAGCCTCTTTTTGTCAGAGGGTGGAACTGGATGGCAGGAGGGAGATCACTTGATCATTACCTGTTAGGTTCACTCTCTCTGGGGCACCTGGGATTGGCCACTGTCGGCAGACAGGATACTGGGCTGAATGGACCTTTGGTCTGACCCAGTATAGCCATTCTTATGTTCTTATGATATATTCTTGATATCAAATTTGTTTTTTTTTTAAACAGACTTTCACAGAGCTTGACATTAAAGCTCACAATGTTTCCATGAAGTTAAAATGTTTTACCTCCATATAGACCACTGCAAGCTTTCTCTAGACCATAACCAAGTTATTATAAATTTGTCAAACCAAGCCAAAATAATATGTAGGTCTGGGGGCACTAAATCCTCCACAAGCGCTACGTGATTACCCAGGTCTTTCTGTCTGGGAAATGGGACTTTAAAAATAAATAAATACAAATAAAAATCCTGCCAAACATGTTCTCTAAATGTTGTTAGAGGCTTACTAACTCTGAGGATACTGTCAATCAGGCATCAAATGGGAGGAAAAATAGTGGTAGTATTCTCAAGCTCCATGCACTGAAGACACCAGAACAAATTGATATTTCCAATAGTTTGTGAAGATATTCATATTATGATCATATCTCTTTTTTTGTATGTTTTGATCAATGGTAAAATGGTTAACAATATTGACACTGAAAACATGATTCTAGGCTTTATAGTTAGCAATTGAGATTTCCCAGTGTTACTCTGACTCAGGAAGATATTGCTAGCAGTATTGGTTATGTTTAGTTGACAGTTTGAAGGTTTTCTTCAAAACTATATGGGCTACAGCCTTTTAATTAATTAATAAAACGTTTAGAGTCTGGGAGCAAAAGATAGCAGCCAACAACAAAAGTACTGACTTGCCAATGAATTGTGAGCCAGCACAGTTCAACCCCAGTGTCAGTCATCCTCTGACTAACCCTTTGTCCCCTCTTTCAAGAGTCCATATCTTTGCACTCTCTTACGACATTCAGATGAATACACGTTACTTCATTATTGTACATAATTTTTCTTCTGCACTCGTGTGGGAAGTGGATATGTTTACTCTTCGAAGCTGAGTGTTCCAGAAGTTTTCAAACAGAGCTTTGGAGTGGCTTCTGTTGATACTAAACATGAAAGCCTCTTGGGTGTGCGGGGTTTGTAGCAATTTTATTTGCAATTGGATTTGTTGGGTTCTGTTGCTGAAAAGAATCAATTTTTGTTATCCAAATACATTTTTGAAGGCCTAAAAGTTTTACTTTTTATTTTGATATGCTGCGATATGTTGGTAATTATATAAAAAATGGTAAAGCTTAATAACAGGAATAGGGTTGCCAACTTTCTAATTGCAGAAAACTGAACATCCTTGCACTGCCCCCTGCCCCGCCCCTTCCCTGAAGCCCTGACCCTTCTCTGAGGGCCCCTTCACTCCATCCACACACCCCCGTCACTCACTCTCCCTCACCCTCACTCACTCGCTCATTTTCACTGGGCTGGGGCAGGAGGTTGGGGGGGTGGGCTCTGAGGTAAGGCTGGGGATGAGGGGTTTGGCATTCAAGAGGGGGCTCCAGGTGGGGCCAAGCCATTCAGAGTGTGGGAGGGAGCTCCAGGCTTAGGCAGGGGGTTGGGCTGTGGGAGAGGCTCTGGGCTGAGGGTGAGGGCTCCGGGGTGGGTCCAGAATTCAGGGATTTGGAGTATGGGAGGGAGCTCCTGACTGGGGCTGAGGCATTCGGAGTATGGAAGGGGCTGAGAGGTTCAGGCTTTTGGAGGGAGTTTGGGTGTGAGAGGGGGCTCAGGGCTGGGGCAGGGGGATGGGGCACGGGAGGGACGTCATGGTGCTGGCTCCAGGTGGCGCTTACCTTAGGTGGCTCCTGGAAGCAGACAGCATGTCCGGCTCCTAGGCAGAGGGGCGGCCAGGGAGTTCTACCCACAGGTGCCGCCCCTGCAGTTCCCATTGGCCATGGTTCCTGGCCAATAGGAGCTCCAGAGCTGGCTCTCAGGGTGGGGGCAGCACATGGAGCCTCAATGGCCAACCCTGGACCTAGGAGCTAGAAATGCTGGCTGCTTCTGGGAGCCACACCGAGCCAGGGTAGGCAGGGAGGCTGCCTTAGCCTCACTATGCCACCAACTGGATTTCCAGCGGCCCAGTCAGCAGTGCTGACCGGAGCTCCCAGGGTCCTTTTTCGACCGGATGTTCAAGTCGAAAATCGGGTGCCTGGCAACTCTAAACAGGAAGAGTAAATGGCTGAGAGGACTCTTTAATCAGTGACAGTGTAATGAATTCCACATCAACTGGACATGGATGACCTGGACAAAAGCTGTTTTGTATGTTTTGGGCATTTAATAATCTGCATACAAAAAAATTTGCGTTGACAGGTTTTTTGGATTCTAATCTGTTTCATAATGTTTCCTGAGAGACTGTGCACTTCTTCTGGAGACTTCCAATGGCTCCCCAAAATATAACTGTGCTCCCCGTTTCCTGTGTCACTTCTGTCCCCTGCACAATAGCTCCCCAGTTATCTCTCTCCTCTCTTAATGGCCTCTCTCCCATATCAGATGGCTCCACAGTAACACAGTTCCCTCAGGGAAATCCACTGTTTGCTTAAAACAGAGATTGAATAAGAAGGAAATCAAGCTCTTCCTAATTAGGCCATGTTAACGGTCTTTCCATGTTTATGGAAACTTTAATAATCTAAAAATTTTTAATATCAGTGGGCTTGGCTCCAGAGCATATTGAGACACAAAAATGTTGCAAAGGCATTGCATTGAAAGAAAGTGGTTTTTAAAATATGTATTATCATTCACAAATAATTGTGCACATGTGCAGTAAGTATGTTTACTAAAAATCTTATGAAAAGTACTGAAGTAAATGTATAGTAGTTGTTTGAGATACTGACATTAAAATATTAACTGCTTGTGAATATCTTTCTACACACAAACCGCACTCACTTAAAACCCTCAGTTCCATATTATGGAGTAGCAATACAGTGTACAAAATGTCATGTGTTAACTGAAAGGCATGTTGACTTATATGAGTACAAAGATAATTTGATAGCACATATCATTGAACTGATCGAAACTGAACTTTATGAGAGCACAAAATAAAGTAGTGTATATTGTTCCCTGACTGAGACTTGGTATGTGAAGTTTCCATCTGAGACAAGTGGCAAATTTGCTGAAAAACAGGTTTATTAGCAAATATGCTGACGGTCCCTCAATTAATTTAGCACTAGGGGGTGCTACTGTAACAAGCCATCTATCAAGTCATAACAAAGCATGCACTTTGAACACACAGGCTTTCTATGTAAACATATACAAAGATGGCACATAATGAAAAATGTAGATGAGATGTCTGCTAATGGAAAATCATACATTAGGAAATAGCTGCTGTGTGGATATTCCCCATATTATGCAGCATGGATAAAAGCATTTTTACTTGTCTTTTCTGTTATATAATTTATCAGCCTCTCTGATTTGTTTCAGTTCATGCCCTCAAAAAAAATTCATTTTCTGCTTTTCATTGTCATTCTCACTACATCAGTTTCAGTGATGATAATGCGATAAGGGAAATGTATGTCACACCCTACAGGGTGAGTGTAGACCTAATCTTAGAGGGGTAGAGGCATTCATTCCTCTAATTCAGGAGAAATACACAGCAGAGGCTACTGAAAGTCTAGTTAGTCAAACACATGTTCACAACATTTATTCAGTATGATGGAAGCTCATAGGAAATGGAAAATAGCAAATTCTGTAATGTTAATTAGTCCATAAGGACCTATGACACAGAGGCCCACTGGTGGTTCACTACTCTGTAAGCAACTCTTGTCAGGCTTGACATACTCACTATACCTAATACACTGCTGTCATAATTTATACCCTGAAGGTGGCATGTAATAGATACTGGGAAAAGTAATAATATTTGATAATATGCTTGTGTGATGTTTGTACGGGGTGTGTACAAAGTTATGGTTATCTGCTAGAATCATGTTCTTAAAATTAAGCAGTCTGCCTTAGACAAAGGAATGGGTATGTACTTGTCTGACCAGGCTGGTCATCAGGCAGAGACAAAGAAGGTGCTTTTCCATGCAAGGTAAAGCAATCCAACTAATGAGTGGGGAGATAGCCTCTTACATATAAAGACAGGAGTCTGAACCTAAAGTAATTGAATCAACTGATTGCATACAATGTTACTGTATTATAGAAGTGTATAAGGTAAAGTCTTTTATGAAAGTCTGTGACCCGCTGGTGATTAATAATAAAGTGAAATGTATGCATTAACATTGTATGAGGAATTATGGATACTCACTGATATTATGCTTTAAAGTCCGTGAACAAACACAGGAAGAGACAGGTTTTATCCTAGACACCTGGGAAGGCAGCTATCTACCTGTCGCCAATGTAAATTACACAAAGTGGAATCGAAACAATGGAGACCCTGTTTACTGACAAATCAGCAGAGAGATGGGAAGTCAGCAGGAAGGGAAGAACAGCAGGAAGCCTTCCTGGCTCTTGAAACAGACAGTTGAAAGTTGGGGTGATATAAGGTGGGCAAAAAGACAGTTGAGTGCTCCGTTACTTGGGGAGTTCAAGTGGATGGAGCTTTTGAAATCTCAGAATGTTGGACTCTTAAGCAAAAGGCCTTGAAGTCTCTAGGAACTACATTTAGGTAAGAAACCTGCTGAGGCTAAGATTGTAACTTGTTGAAATTTAAGTTTTTTTTAGTTTTAGAAGCGTATGTTTCTTACTTGCTTGTCTTTATTCCTTGCACTTGAACTCACTTAAAACTGATAGCTTTTTGATTAAATCAGTTTTTTTACTTTTAATCTAAACCAATCCATTACTGTGTTTGAATTGAAGTGACCGTTAACTCCACTTAAAGTAATAAGAGTTGCTTTTGTCTCTTTAAAGGAGCAACAAACTTTATTATTTCTCTGAGTATTCCAGGAGAGGGCTGGACACATCAAGACAGACAGTTTTAGGGAAATTCAGTACTGAGACTGTGATGGGGTTGTCCTGGGAGTAGTAACCAATGCTGGTGAAGACTGGGGTGGGGAGGGGGGCCGCTGTTGTATTGTATGCAGGCTGTTGTATCAGAGTGCACAACCAAAGCTTCACAGCACACAGACGCGCAGAGCACTGTTTGTTTGTCTGCTGGCTGTTGGTAGCTGGGCTGTGAGCCAGAGTTGGGCAGAATATTTCAGGCACCCAGGGTTACAGGCTCTGTCTATGCTATGGGCCTGATTCTGTCTCTTGGTTGAACCGCAAAACGTTACAGACTCTTTCTATGCTGTGGGCCTGATTCTGTCTCAGTAGTATAAATTAGGACTAACTCCACTTAAATTAATGGAGTTACACAGATTAAAAATGGGTGAGGGGTGAGAAGAGAACTTTGTAAGTACAACTGTGCTTTTATAACCAGGTTGTACCATCTTCATTAGACCTGGATATAACAAACCAGGTCTATATCCAGACCTGATTTGTTATATCCCAGGGGGACGGGGGGAGAGGGATAGCTCAGTGGTTTGAGCATTGGCCTGCTTAAACCCAGGGTTATGAGTTCAATCCCTTGAAGGGGCCATTTAAGGATCTGGGGCAAAAATAAAGGATGGTACTTGGTCCTGCTGTGAAGGCAGGGGACTGGACTCAACTCGGTGACCTTTCAAGGTCCCTTCCAGTTCTGTGAGATAGGTATATCTCCATATTAAAAATTAAACACTGCTGAGTTGTGTCCACACAGGAGTTATTTTCACAATACAACCATATGTCATCTGTGTTTCTGCATCCACACCTAAATGCCTTTGTATCAATGCATTCTGGGAAAATCTGGGTAGCTGCTTCAGCAGAAAAACAGAGTCTAGGGAAGTGCACAGAGTGGCACCAAGTGCATGTTGGGCAATGGACTTGAGGACATCCTGCTGAACAGAAAGCTGAGAGGAAGGAGGGCTAGCCAACCTAATATGCAGCTATGGTTAGAGAAGGGCCTGCCTGACCAACATGCTCAGTTATAGGAAGACAGCCATGTACAGTCTAAGGCCTTGTCTACATTGCCACTTTACAGGATGATATGGTTAGCTACCATATTAATGACGTCGGGTATAACCATAACCTATTTAGACCCAGATGTGTTGCTTAATGGTTACAAAGTTAAAAATTATAGAGTAGACTGATGTTCTTCAGGATATAGGCATCCATTTGAGAAACTGAAATCTTCAGTTCTTGGGTTTGAAGATAACCTTCCTTGTATATGTCAATGTACTGTTAGAGCTGTGTGAATTTTTTTTAGCAAATTAGTTTATTTGCCAAAAATGCATTTTTTGGGTTGAATTTCGTGAATAATTTTGGCCAATTTAAAATGGAGATAAATTCTGAAAAAAATGAAAATATTTCATTTTGGCATCTTCAAAATTAAGTTTTGTGGGGGGGGGGGTTTGTTTGTTTTTGTTTTTTTGAAATAATGTTTTGTTTCAAAATTTAAATGTACTTAGCAGCAGCAACAAAAAGCCCATAACAGGATGAAAGTGAAGCAACATTTTGCTGAGAAACCAAATAAGTGTCAGGTTTGATCAGATTTTTCGGTTTAACTATGCAGCTGAAAAATCAGGGTTTTTTTGCCTAGCTTTGTCCACTGTTGCCCTTTTAAAGCACTGTTGCAGAAAACTGTCTCAATGAAACGATAGCCTCAGAAAAAGGTTTCAAGTCTGTACTCCCTTGGTCAGCTTGATGAAGTAATTACTTCAAAACACAAGGCCTGAAATAAGTAAACCTGCATTGCTACATTATGTTGCAAAACCAAGTACTTGTATTTGTGCTTGCACAAATGGTTGAAATACCCATGGACTCTTTGCTACTGATTTGGTGTTTTTGTCAATTGTTGAGCTTTTTTCCTTAACTTGAATCATAGTATTTTCTATTTTACTATCCCCACTGGATTCTTAACATCTCTCATGAGATCTGTGATAAAAATAATCCATTGTATTTATGTTGCTTGTGCCTACTTCCAAGCTTCTGAGGCACAGATGGGGAACTATAACACTGGTAAGGGAAAACTTCAATTTAATGTCTTAATCTTAATGGCTTGATCTTAATGGCTGAGCTTAAAAACCACTGCTACCACCCCTGGGAGGGCATGGATCAATGTTTGTCGTGCTCCCTGCCAGTACCTTGCTCAAGCTGTGGAAGTTAATGATCCAACCAGCGGACCAAATTAGGTTATGAATCCTGGTCATGTGCCACTTGAGGCATGTTACGCATACGCTAAGAAGAAGACTACCACCCCTTATTCAGCAAGTTTAACTACCACCCCTTATTCAGCAAGTTTAAGGCTCTGTTAACTCTCTGGCATCAGGCTTGTCAATAAGCCAACTATCTCTCCAGGCTATAGATCCAAGATGCATGAAAACGTCAACAATATCAGGCTCATTAGTTCTTGGTTTCACTGCCAATTTTATTTTTCTGAGTCCAGGTCTCTGTAACCACTCTAGTGGTATATAAGCTAAACCCCATTGTTTTATTCTTTCTTATTATTTAAATTGGCTGTATTTTCCCAACTTTCATTATAATACAAACATAATCCAAATTTTGGAAGTCTGTTCTCCTATTGATTTGTACGGGCTTTATGTTGTTAATTCCCATTATTAATGGTAACTATCCACATAAAGCCTGTTCTCTTCAATGGGTTAATACAATCCAGAAGTCCATCCTTTACGTTCAGTATCCTTTTCTCTTTATTGCCTTTTTTCTGTCTACTGCTAATCTGGGTAGTGGAAGTGAGATGCTTTAAAACAAACATATGTGTAAAATTGTCATGAACCAGTACAGGCAAATCTACAGGCCTGCCCTTTATTGTAATGATTATGAATATTACTTGCCTGTAAGAACAGTTATTTGCCCTGGAGAATTAGAGTAGAATTTTGGAGGCCCAATTTAATACACATGCTAGGGTAATGGGCACCATACAAAGTCTAAAATAGGGTCTCCTTGCCTAAGTATTAACTATGTGATTAATCTACCATATCTAGCTGCAGCTCTGCATTATATGTAATTTAGGCCCTTGCTTTTAGGTTCTCACATATGTGAAAATATTAATAATGAAAGAGTTTTTAGGGCTAAATTTAACACCCTCCTCCCAAACATCCTAATGTCAAAATTCAGACTGTCATCTTCTCACCTCTTCTCTCCCCCAATTTCTTTAAACGTTTTTCCATGTGACTGGCTGTCTCTTTGGAGAAATTATCAATTCCTAAATAAAATCCAATCCACTCCACTGCAAAACTTTTTAATTCTACAAAGAAAAACGTTTCTTAAAAATTGGAAATTGCTATCACATTGTTTCCCTGGATTTCTTCAAAACTAAATTTAACACACGCATGTGCATGCAAAAACAGAATGCCTATTTAAAAAAATGCATAGAGTATGAAATGGTAATAAAAGGAAATTCAGTAATGATTTGTAAATTATTATTAAACAAAAAGCATGGATACACATCATCTTTGTTGTGTTCTTTGCAGGAAGAGTGCACTTTATCTGTCTTCATTTTTTTTTCAAGTAGTATCCTAGCTGGCTTACTCTTCCCCCCTGCCCCCCCCCCAAAAAAAACAAAAACAAAAACGAAAAACCCAACCAACCAAACAAAGAAAATAATATTGCTGTCCTTAAACAGAACTCCTGCATTTGTCAGGAAATAAAATTACTTCTTCCAGGCCCTCATGCAGAAATACGTGATTTTTCTTGTCCTGTTTGGGCTTAAATCTGAAAAGAATGACACCTTATAATCTTTGTAAGTAATGCTTTCAGATGTTTTGCTACAGTAGTTCAAATTCAGACTACTTCAGTTGAGACTGAAAATCATTAACATCTGATGGCTGTTTGGTGCCATCTGCGAAATGAATTTGCAGTGAGTATCAGTCCACTTTCTATTGGACAGGTGTCAACAGAAAATCCAAGATCAAAATTGGCACTAATTGGCACCCTTGTTTGCAGTCTGCAAAGAGGCCATAAGTATGAATGCACACACAATCTGAATGAACAGCCCTTTCTTTGTGTTTGAGATATGGACATTTTAGGCTAGATTTTCGGAAGAGCTTAGTATGTTGAGGGCGGAGCTTATTTCAAATGTGCTGAATTACTTTGAAAATCTAGCCGTGTCATACAGGGAACTGCTGTGTGCTGAGTGCTTTTGAAAATCTGGCTGCAATTGTGGGTCCTGAGCATTTGCAAATCTGGCCCTTTGTATTAGAATGGTTGCATAGGTAAATTGTTCTGTAGCAGAAATGTAGCAACATTTTTTACTTGAGGTACTGATTGTTTTCTTGACATGTTATGTTAATCTATTTAATTGGCCAATTTTGTTCTTATTAAGCTGGCATTGATTCAGAATTAACTTGATTGAAGTCTATGGAGTTACTCTGGTTTCCACTGATATAACTAAATGCAAAATTTAGCCCAAGATTTTGATGACTTCTTTAAGCTAGCTGATTGCCCTAGGCAGGAGGAAGGGGGGAGGCGTGAGAACTCAGCGCACCTCCTCCCCCTTCTCTCCCCTGCCTCCTGCCCACAGCAATCAGCTGGCTTTCTGCATTCAGAAGGAAGGGAAGGGAGGGGAGAGGAGCGAGGACGCAGCCTGCAAAGTAAAGGGGAAGGAGGTGGGGGGGGGGAGAAGAGGTGGGTCAAGGGTGGAGGATTGGGGGAAGGGGTGGAGTGAGCAGGCTGAAGGTTGAGTGATGGCGATCCTGACAGGGAACACAGCTCCAAAGGCATTAGGAGAGCTGGTCGTCTAATGACTTGCTATAAAGAAATTTACCAAGGAAAAAAAAGGGAAAGCAAAACAACAATCTCTCCATGTGTTTTTTCGAGTTCAGAAAGAGGAGCAGCTGGACAATCCACCCTCTTCCACTCTGTGACTCCACCACCTCAGCCAAGCTTCATACTCAGCAATGATGATTGTAGTATTAAATTGCTTGTTTAAAATGTATATAATGCCTTTTGTCTGGCAAAAAAAAATTTCCCTGGAACCTAGGCCCCCCCCCCTTACATTAATTCTTACGGGGAAATTGGATTCGCTTAACATCGTTTCACTTAACGTTGTAGTTATGTTCCTGAAAAATGCGACTTTAAGTGAGGAGTTACTGTACTTCATTGGCAAAAAGAAAAGGAGTACTTGTGGCACCTTAGAGACTAACATTTATTTGAGCATAAGCTTTTGTGAGCTACAGCTCACTTCATTGAGCTGTAGCTCACAAAAGCTTATGCTCAAATAAATTTGTTAGTCTCTAAGGTGCCACAAGTACACCTTTTCTTTTTGCAGATACAGATTAACATGGCTGCTACTCTGAAACCCGTACTTTGAGTGCAGTGTATGAAGGAGGGCCTCGAGTAAGGGGCAGCAAATGTCTGGTACATCTTATTACAGCAATGTATAGCTTCTGATCATGGATTCATTAATTCACTAATTGTATCAATAAATATAAAAACATCATTAGCAATACTACTTAAAATAGCTTTTAAATATGAATGTTTGTTTTGCAGCTTAGTTATGTATCTATTTGCAAATAACGTTTTTCATATAATACTGCATTTAAAGAGAAAACATTCTGTAATGTGTCACTTTCTTCATAAAATTAGCTATGATATATTCCATCATATACACAGGCTGCAGTATAGAAAGATTGAATGCTTCTGCTTCAGTATTGTTTAACTTTTCATAGGAAGCAAAACTCAACTTGCTTCTGATTTTCTGGGGCAGACATAATACTGGGAACCAAGTATAATAGGAAATGTTTTGAAAATTGTACTCAGTATGGATACACAGATCCCTACATAACTCTACAGCCAGCTTTAAAAAGAAACTGGTAATCACTACAGAGGTTTACATGATACAGAAAAGGTGTCTTTAACATAATTATTAATATCTGGAAAATTATTTATATGGAGGTAGTAATAGATACAATTTCTATTTTAATATTTCTACAGATATTAAGAAGTGTGCCTTTGCCATATCAAATAAAGGGTTTGATTCTTCACTGTACCTGAACAGAAGGGCTGACAAGGGCAGAGGGCAGCTTTAACTTATGACTCTTATATAACATCCCTCAGCCTGGGATCTATGACCAGTGGGGAATGGGCCATAGCAGAGCCTCGCTCTATCTCTGCCCTGCTCTCTGCCCTCTCTTCTGCATCCTGACGTCCCCTGGATCTCCCTACCCCGGTTGTCAGAGTTCTGGTGCAGGAGGTGGTGATAGCAACTGGCGGAGTGTCACTCTAAAGAGGGGGGAGGGGGAATTTTCCAAGGCAATACTCTGGTCTCTTTACATAAGATACAAAGTGAGTTTCATAGACCAGAGAATCTGGCCCCAAATGTATAAGTAGTACAATTAGCTGGGTCATCTAAAAATAACAAATAATGGGTATAGCACATATTTAGATTACTTTATTTTTTTATACTGAAAGGCCAGGAAGAAACTGGCTAGCATATTGCAAAATAGATATAGTGCTTTATTTACACACACAAATGAGTTTCTTACTAGATATATGTATCTTCATGGTCATTTAAGGATCTAATACAAAACTTATTGAAGTCAATAGGAAGCTTTCCTTTAACTTCAGTGGGCTTTGTATCAAACCTTAAATGTAATTATAAATAGTTTTGCAAAGAGTTAACAGAAACCCTGCATAGACAGCCTGATCCTGAACTGCTGCAGTTTGTGGGAGCTTTGCCATTGATTTCAGTGAGCGTAAGATCAAGCTCAAAAGATCTTGCAATTCAAGGGTTAAATGGTGCTTTCCATATTTAAACCAAATAAACTTTAGTGAGAGTTTTTTACATGAGCAGACAGTTGAATGTAGTGCAAAATAAGCATGAGCAGGGACCATGCAGTGCTGCAAAAATACAGAGAGGCACATGTGATCATTAGAGCTGTAATGCTTTGCAGAACAGATGGATTTTCAGAAGCTAGTCAAAAGAGGAGGGCTTTTGGCATAGACTTAGTTGGGAGGCTATTCCAAGAGTAAAAAAATGTATGTATTTGTTTATGTATGGCTTTAAATCACATTCTGTCACTTTTGATGTTATCTGGGAATTCAGCTTCTTTAAATCAGTTGGTGTGAGTAAACTTGAGAGGAACAAGAGATGCCCTGAAAAAATTAAAGCCACAATAATTGCTTCAAACAAGGCACTTAAAAAAACCCCAACAAAACCCCCAACCCACCTGTATTCATAATTTAATTAAGCAATAAGACATGTCAGAGTTGTATTGTACTGGGCTATTGCTGCATCCTGAGAAATGGTGATATCCTAGTATTACACATACCTTGCAGTGTTTTAGCGTGTAAAATATTCTTATAGGGTACTGCCATTACTGATGTATTAAATCAGGGCAACTGTATATTAAAAAAAAATGGACAAATGGACTGCCCTGTTGTGTTGTAAAACTGGCAAAAGGAAGAACTCCAATGACAATTCCTCTGAAGGAATTATTGTCATCAGTTCAAGAGGGGCACATGATTATACTAACCCACAGAATGAGCAGCAGGGCCTATCCATCAGATCCACAGAAGGCCAGGGCCATCTGTGCAGAGGCACTGACAAGAATACTGCTCCTTGTTAGTATAGCTCCAAAGTTGTCGTACACACTGCCAGGCACTCCTCCAGGATGCAGATGCCCTGGGCTTCTTGGGTTGCCTGCCATGGAAAGGGAACCAGGTAATACAGCATCAGACAAGGTGAAGGTGAAACAGTCATTCAAGTTTTTCAGCACAGCAGCCCAAGGGGTAGGAGATTGCATTTAGAAGGGCCTTTCTCATATGCCAGCTGCCAACTGTGTTTGGACACAGGAATGTAAACAATGGTTTGTTAAATGTGAATTAGTCCTAGCCAAATTGGGGACTGTTGGCAGATAGGGCATAACTATTTGCCAGACTTTGAGACCTAACTTAAGGTATCAGTAATGGGTTGTTATAGAGGAGTAGTCTTCAACCTAAAGGTGAGGTAGATTGTTTGGGGAGAATGGGTTGCCTAATAAGGGCAATTTTTTTACACAGGTTTCATTGTCTTGAGTTCTGTCATCTTTTGTTATAACTCCTCCTGCAGTAGTTTTCCCTCTTGTACCTCAGATTGTATGGAGTTGAAACATGGCATATCGGTTGTCCGTCAACCTTAAGGCAATTATTATTTGGGGAAAAAAGGGTTTAAATGTCTGACTTTTTTCCTTCTTTTTCAACTTATCCAGAGCTAGTTTCTAACACTGTTGCTCAAGAGAATGGAGAGGGAAAGCTGTAGCAGATTAAGGCTAAATCTTGTGTGCACTGGGGATCCAGTCCACCGTTTTAAAGGGCTCTGCACTTTTGGTTGAGGGAAGAGGTATAGTACCTTCTGCCTCCGATCTAAATGATAGTAGTTGTAAGGAGACACCACTGGAACGCTCCCCCCCCCCCCCCCATGATTGGGAGTGTGAGAGAAAAGCTCTCCAACATATCCAGCACCTCAAAGAGTTTATAGCTAAAATAAAGGTACAAAGAAATTTGGTGGGTATTTAATTCTTGGTGTCAGTTGTTGCCATTGTATTCATTTGTTTTACATCCTGAAAAATGAATGTAGTAGTTAATGTTGGAAAACTGCAGTTGAGGCCTGAAAAATTTAATTTAAAAACTAAGTGTTTTTTATTTGTTTGTGAAAAAGCACTGAAGTCGTAATGCTATTTGCCCTCTAAACAGAAAAGTAGCAAAAGTAAATTTTTTTCTCAGATTTTCCCAAATATATTTGCTCACAGTTTTAAACTCTCCATGTCAAGTCCTAGCATAACATAATCCCTGAATACTGTTTTAATGAGTTTGTATTAGTATAAAGTATGTGAAATGGGTAGGGGTAACTGTGTGGACTCTGTCCAGCTTTGTCAGGTGTGCTTTGACCTTAAGGTCTGTGGTGTTTTGACTTAGATGGGGGAGAAATCTGTTTAACTTGTATTTGAAGCATTCATCTACGCTTGGCCAGCTGCATTTCCTTGAAAATATTGAGTCTGTGGCCTGACCTTGGCAATGTGCTTAGAACATGATGATGTTGCCACTTTGATAATAGTTAAAAACATCAGCTTCCTTTTAACATTGCAAATACTGTTTCTAAAACATATGTTGTGACACACTTACATTCACATGGGTTTTTGGCCAGGAAAGTTTACAAATTCAGAATATAAAAACACAGTTATGTTGCTCTGCTTAGTTTGCTCTTTATCATGGGATGAACTGTCTGAGTTCATTGTAAATATTAAAACTTGCTAATTGCATATATTCAGAATAAAGCTAAATGGCTACATTTCAGAATAATCACTTGAGAGGAAGCACTGGGACCTGAAAGTGTGTACTTATTTGCATCCTCAGAATGGTGCCTGATTTCAACAGCCCTGTGGGCATGGGTAGTGAGGCAAGGACTCACCGGCATGGCTCCTCCTGCTGGTTGTATGGGAATTAACTCTTTCCAGCTCTTTTGGAGCGCCCTCTGCAGGCCCATGTCTCACCTGCTGCCGCCTCCCCCCCCGCCCCCCCGGTGTCCCTCCCAGACCCGGGTGCCTTTTACCCTGGGGTTCTGCCCCAGCAGTACCCCCACACTCTGGGTCTCCCCTCCCAGGGGAACCCCCAACCCTCTTAACCCACCTTGCCTCAGTGGCTATTGCCAGTTGTCATCTAGTCCCCTTTCTCTGGGGCAGACTGCAGTCTCTAATGGATTTACCAGGCTGGATCTCCCCAGCTCCTCTTGCCTTTCCCCAGCACTACTCCACTTCAGGTACCTTGCTCCCAGGCAGCTAGCCCTTCCCACTCCAGGGCTAGAGTGAGACTCTTCTGCTTCTGGCCCACAGCCCTCTTAAAAGGGCCAGCTGGGCCCTGATTGAGCTGGCCACACCTGTGGTCAGGTACTCCCTCAGCTTTTCCCAGCCCTCTCCAGGGCTACGTTTATTATTAGCTCCCCAGGGCAGCCCTCTCCCAGGACTGTTTTAATCCCTTCAGGGCTGGAGCGGGGGTGACCACCCCGCTACAGCATGTTCTGACAGGTTGAAAATTAGACCTCAGAAAAGCACACCTATGGCCTGGACATACATAGATTTTATTTGTGTGAGAATGGAGATTAGAAGGAGACTGTGAGAAGGGGTTTTCATAGACCAGGCTATTTTATGGCTTTCTGCATCTTCACCTTTATAGCATTCCTGCCCCATGACCACGATTCACAGCAGGCTTGACACCAGGAAAGGGAAACATTGCTTGGCTGGTCTTAGCCGTATTGGGAAACACAGTAAACGATAAACTGCACACAACATATTATAAGTAAACAAAATGTATCTTTCAATTTCAACATTAGTTTTTAAAAAACTTTTTACATTTTAAAATAAACTAGATTAAAAAACCATGGGAGTGGCCTTCTGCCCCAGCATGTGAAGAAAATTGGGAGTGACATCATTCTACAATTTCAGAACATTCAACACTTTTACTAAACTTAAACCAGTATGGTATTGTACTTACACTAGGGTGGCCTGGGATTGGGATCACTGCCTGGCATTGCCTTATAATAATTTTCCAGATACGGAACTCTACAATTGAAAACAGAGGAAACAACATCTTTACAGAATTCTGAACCATAGTGAAATTACAGATACACTAGTAAAACTGTCCACATCCCGAAGGAAACCTTTAGTTTGCCCTTGTTGATGTAGACATGAATGTTCCCTTATCACCTGTCTTGATTCTCCCTGAAGAGAGCCATTACCACAGGGCACATTTGGGCAGAAGGATTCCCCTGGAGAGACCTCTTACCTCTGGAATAAGCCCAGACCACTCTTCTCGTGTTTTTCTTTTTGGATCCAAGGCTGCAATTCCTACTCAGTTTTAACTTCAGCCTGCTGTGCATTGCAGGATTGTGCCCACAAACTTTAAAAAATAAACAAAAAGGTACAAAATACTCCTTTTGCCTGGATGGCCTTCAGAGTGTAGGCTTCTGTAACCTTGATGCTCCATTTGTGGTTGTGGAACAGGATTTCTGCCATTCTATAGTCTAGGGGAAAGGTTCTTTCCTTTCCCACTGCTACCCCTGATGAGCCCCACAGTTTGCAGGCTAGTAATGTGGGCTGTATATAGGGAATTGCCCCTAAAAGCACAGTAACCATGAGGCATCAAAATGAGAGCACAGAAATAAGCGTGGTGCCCCCAGAATGGGGTTGTACAAAGACATAGTCAACATAACTGGGTGCCTAATTGGGTGCCTAAACTTAAATCATGTGTATATACACATGTAAGTAATTAAGTTTTATTGAAAAATACTTTGTTTGCAATTCCTTCAAATCAAATTACAGATGGACAGTGTTGAGTTTGTAATGTGAAAATACTTGCTTTCTTTATGTTTAGAATGTCCATTTATTAAATTTTAACAAAGTTGAAAAGTCACCAACCAAAAATACAACCAAGTGTGAAAAATGCAAAAAGGAACAGAAAGGAGGGGGGTTTATGTGAAACAGAGACCCAGAAACAAAGTAAATTGTGTCTGAGAAACTTAATTATAACAAACACAGTTCAGGATTCACTGGATGCCATTTGCTTCAGTTTATAGAAGCTGGGGGGAAATGTAGCTCTTTAAACTGGAGTTCGGGAGTTAAGAATTTACTGTTTTGAAACAGATTTATTCAGTGCGTATTCACTCCTAAATCTCTTTTCTACAGTAAATGGTGTAACTGGAAATCCTTAACTATCAACTTCTTCTCTTAATGCAGTGAGCTGGGTAATGTCTGAGAGAAATCATATATTTAATAGGATGTTTAATTGCAGGGAAGTACAAGAATGTCAACGTTATGACCAATAAGAAAAGTTAGCTTCTGTCTAAACATTCAAGGCAAAGACAGCAAAAAACCTGTTGGGGATTGCACCTATTTGCGGTTATACTCCATTATAATCAAGTAGTATTCAGAAGGTTTTAATCTATACTTAACACCTATGAGGAAATATGAAAAATAAGACAACAATACACTATGCTGGAGCAACTTCCATACGCTTACTCAAAAGTGTTGAAATGAAGAAATAAGCTAAATCATCAAAAACATTTCCCTGTTCATATGTACCCATCTTGAGATACTTAGTCTCAGCACACCTGAAAATGAGCGATGAGTGTTCAGTCTGTTTAAATCAGGCCCAAGGTGTCTCAAGTTGAGCACCAGAATCAATGGGCTCTCTTTCAGATTTGGCTGTAATATGTGCACTAATACTAAAGAAAACTTAATGGCTTGAATGGTAATTTGGGATATATACAGCTAAATATCTACAACCTATCCTGAAGGATGACCCATCACTCTCACAGATCTTGGGAGACAGGCCAGTCCTTGCTTACAGACAGCCCCCCAACCTGAAGCAAATATTCACCAGCAACCACACAACAGAACCACTAACCCAAGAACCTATCCTTGCAACAAAGCCCGTTGCCAACTGTGTCCACATATCTATTCAGGGGACACCATCATAGGGCCCAATCACATCAGCCACACTATCAGAGGCTCGTTCACCTACGCATCTACCAATGTGATATGTGCCAGCAATGCCCCTCTGCCATGTACATTGGTCAAACTGGACAGTCTCTACGTAAAAGAATAAATGGACACAAATCAGACATCAAGAATTGTAACATTCAAAAACCAGTCGGAGAACACTTCAATCTCTTTGGTCACTCGATTACAGACCTAAAACTGGCAATTCTTCAACAAAAAAACTTCAAAAATAGACTCCAACAAGAGACTGCTGAATTGGAATTAATTTTCAAACTGGATACAATTAGCTTAGGCTTGAATAAAGATTGGGAGTGGATGTGTCACTACACAAAGTAAAACTATTTCTCCTTGTTTATTTCCCCTCCTACTGTTCTTGTAAAGTGCTGGAAATGGCCCACCTTGATTATCACTACAAAAGGTCCCCCCCGCCGCCCCGCTCTCCTGCTGGTAATAGCTCACCTTACCTGGTCACTCTTGTTACAGTCTGTATGGTAACACCCATTGTTTCATGTTCTCTGTGTATATAAAATCTCCCCACTATATTTTCTACTGTATGCATCCGATGAAGTGAGTTGTAGCTCATGAAAGCTTACGCTCTAATAAATTTGTTAGTCTCTAAGGTGCCACAAGTACTCCTTTTCTTTTTACAGCTAATAGAGTAACAGAGATTTCACTGATTGAAAAAAGGCTAAGAGCGTCTGATCGTAAAGAAAGCGGAAGCATATGCTTGCTTAACTTAGGATAAAATTTTCTCACTCGTTACTTTGTAAGGCTATTTCTTATACTATGTAAGCTTTTATTTTTGCTTGTTTTTTTCTAATCAACAAAGCTTCCTAGAGGTAGTTTCTGGATTTACGGTGGTGTAAATCCTAGATTAACATAAACTTAAAATCTCTGGTGAGAGGTAGTCCGAAGTTGGGGCAAGATGTAATTGAATTGAAACGTTTCAGGACTTGAAGGGCCAAAGGCCTTCACTGCATACTAAACTCAGGATTGCCTTTAAATTGAGTCCTGTCCAGTCACAAAAACCCTTAATTTTAGTCTGTTTGTGCTTTTAACTCAAATTCACTGGCCTGTCAGGACATATAGGCTAAAGGTCAAGTTAGCACAACTCGTCAGCTGTTAATACAACCATGCTAACTCCACTTGAATGCTGCTAGTCCTCCAGTGCCTTCCAACAATTCCCCTCATGCTCTCAAAAAGGACAGAAAAGTCTTCTCACAACTTGCTGAGAATTCATAGAGTATTGCAGCTTACTGCAGTGCAAAGGACCATCAGCTTTGCCCCCAGAAGTCTTAGTGCCACACTCTTGTGAGTGCAGTGCCAGTGCAGACGCAGCCACCCAAGTCTTTTTGCAGTGCAGCTGCTCTCTCAATCTAAGCCAGCGGTTCTCAACCTGCGGGCTGCATCCGGCCCAATTAGCACACAGCTGCGGTCCAGCTCAGGTAAGTGCTAAAGGCTGTCCTGCATGGCGGGGTCCAGGCTACCCTGGCACCCAGCGCAGCGGGGTTTGGGCAGCCAGCTGACCCCGCGTGGTGGGATCTGGGGTGAGCAGCTGGCCCCGCGCGGCAGGGGTCCAGGGTCGGGGTCCAGGCTACCATTGCCCTGCCACCCGGCCCCTGCGGCCCAGGTAACATGCAATCATAAAAAAGTTGAGAACCACTGATCTAAGCTAAGTCAGGAGAATAACTCAAGTTAACTTTGCAGTGAAGACATATCAGTTTAACGTACTGTGAACATATGCGGGTGTGGTCAGTAAATTTTAAAGGGAAAAACACGTTGACCATAAGGAGTAGTTGAAAATGGGGACCTTAGGTTTACAATGGAAATAATGACTTTTAGCTTTTTTTTTTTTAGCCTAAGGGAAAGAAATGTATTTAGATGATCCTGGTTTTTGTAATCTTGTTGGTACCAGGAAAATATTTTGTTTGTTTTTTGTCACCAATTGTAATATGCTATTAGCAATATTTGTTTTTTTATTTATTTTTTGTTGGTTAGCTTATGACCCAACTTATTGACATTCTTATCCTCTGATATTATCTCTGCTCCACTATATTACACTGCATCCCATTCTGTGCTTCTCCCAGTGCCTGGACCTCCAACCAACTCTTCTTGTATACCAGATAACAACAATAATGTTCAAATCACTGTCTTTTTATATTCGTCTTCTATAAGACCTTTCACCAAGTACAGAACAACTTTAAACAGCTAATTTGTTTTGTACTGTTTGTGTCTCTTAGACTGTAAATTTCTGAAACAGTGACCATGTCTTCCTTTGTTTCTACATTTCCAAGTCTTCTGATAAATATAGTGTGGAATAGTAAATAATTACAACAAAATAATATATTTGGGATGTCTGTGGTTTGTTGTGCATACAAATATGCCTTCCTCTCTGTGCTTTGTATTATATTATTGAATCCTTTATTTGGGATGGAAGACAGTGGTTGATTTCTCACTTGGTCAAGGCATAGCCACTTATAAATTGTTTCCCTTGAATAGGTTGAAAATGAATTATTTGAAGTGCCTTAATCCCAACTGAATTTTCTAGAGCATGTTTCTGAATACTGCTCTCCAAAGTTTATTGAAATACAATCTTGTTTGTTTTTACAAATAATAGCAATATCAGCAACAGAAAGTTTATGTCAGCAGGTTTGTGTAGGTGCAGTCTGTTGTACAGGAAAGTACTAGCACAACTCTTGGAAAGGGATAAATGTTTCACATAATAAAATTAATAGTGTGTATGACTAATTGTCAATGTTTTTTTTCCCCTTTCCATCCTGTAGCCGTCCTCAGAAGGTGTGTTTGTGTCCATTCTTCCCTGTACATCCTCTAAAAGTCTCCACCTGCTTGTATATAATTCAGCATCCAGCAGAGGTGAGTAAGGCTATGGGAATTGTCAGAGTTCAGCTAGAAGCTTACACAGCAAAGGGTGTGAGAGAGGGCAAGAGGAAACAATCTTGATCAGACATGTGCAACAACTTCAGCTTTGAAAATAGTTATAAAGCTGAACAACTAGTTCACATGATTTGTTAGTCATTTATTCTTTTATTTTTAAAATCTCTCATTATCTTCCTATTTTTTTCCCCTCCTCTTGAATCATGGCCCATTCCTGAAATCCTTATGTGTAAGAAATCCTTCCTCACATAAGCAGTCTCATTTATGTCAGCTGGGGCTACTTGTGTAAGTAAAGATTTAGGAGTGAGCCCTTTTATATAGTATGTGCCTAGTGGCCTGGAGACAGTTGAGGCATTTGTATATTTTAGTCACAGACCTGTGTTTAGCTTTTATTATTCTGTATTAATCTATTAATGTTTAACAATATAAATCAAATAATAAGCCTGAGGTAATGGCCTTAAATGTTGTAGCAAGAGGAAGTCTACAGGAAAGCCCACTTACTTATCAGGTCTACTAGAGTTACTGTTTCAAAAATAAATAAATAAATAAAGTATTTAATGAAGCACATAAGTGAATCCTAAAAGAAACAGAGTACTTATGTGTTCTCTTAGGTATTCTTAATGTTTTCTGATCACCTGTACTTAGCTCCTCAATAATTCCAAGTGATTTGTGTTTTGTAAGGATCCTCCCAAGTGGTGATCATATTTTTCTACATTTTTGCTTCTTTCATGCCTTCAACAAAATTATGAGCCCTAATAACTGTGTGAACCTAATAGCAAGATTTCTCATAACAATTTCATGTGCTTCCTGAATTAAGGATGATGCATTCTCCTGGCCATCTAAATGATGGAAGTACCTTAGTTGCAATAGATTTGGAAAGGCACTGTGGTCTAATGGTTGGGGCAGTGGACTGGAAGTTAAGAGGCCTGGGTTCTGGTCCTGGTTTAGCTGCTGACATATTGTGTGACCTTGGAGACCTTCTCTGTGTCTCTTTTTCCTCACACGTTCTGTCTGTCTTGTCTATTTAGATTTTAAGCTCTTTACGACAGGTGTCTGTGTTGGGGACTTGGGGACGGGGCATAGAGTTAGCTATGCTGACCGTACACCTATTTGTTTTGCCACCCCTTTCCCCCAGCCTCTCTAGAGGAATCTCCAGCAGCATACAACAGTCTGCTTTCTGGTCAGAAGCAAAGGAGTGCAGCTTGGCTCAGGTCTGAGTCCTTAATGGAGTTAAAAGAATGTAAGCCACACTGTACATGTCTCGGTTCCAAACAATGCTTCCTGCAAAGCTACTGATCACTATGTCTAACTTCTGTGAGGGAAATTTAAGTCCAAGAATCTTCTGGGTTTAATACCCTCATGCAAAGATCTGGTAACGTTAATTCACCTTCACTTATTCCTTATAGCATCCCCAGTTGAACCCTGAGGATTGTAGGATTTTTTTATTGGTACACTTTATCCATTCCAAAGAAAATCAAGATGACATTTCAACTGAGAGAAACCGAAAGGATATTGGGGTTTTTTTGTTTATTTTTAATAAATTTTCTTTTAGTGGATGTTTCATTATTAGTCGTGAATCATGAAAAATCCAGGTCATTACAGAGAAAATATAAGGTTGTAACCAACACCATGAACTCCCAGAAAAGAAGAATAACCCCTATGGTGCTGCATCTATGGTACTTCAATGGTCAAATATTCAGTATTTCCATAATACAAAGCATTGCACACTGCTGCCAGGAGGAACATGCAAGAGCGCAAAGAAGGGAAATAATTACATGATTTCAGACCTGTAGATTGAAAATAGCTACAATTACAGTATATATTTAGCCTTAACCTTTAATAAGGTCTTGGTTATCTACAAGCTCATGTCTGAGTTCTCAAACAATTTCTTCTCTACTTTGTGTAGTCCATCTTTGATATACTGTCTACATTTCAAAACATATACTTTTCTCTTGTTGTTCACCTTTAATTCAGTTAAAAAAATACACTTCCAGACAGTTAGCAGCAAGCATTTGTCTAAAAGTTAGGTTATTTGGATTGGGCAGTGGTACCAAATCGGAAAAAAACATTGAAAGTAACAATTTTTGAATGTCTTCATCCTGCTGGCTATTAGTATTTTTTTTCTTGTATGAGACAACTAATAGCTGTTCTTTCAGCTCTTTGTTGCCATTCTTAACCACTTGCCAAAAAATGAATCTTCTGACACATCCAAGATTATTATTTTTGGCATCTGTTTGTGAAAGTAAAGTCAACCTCATTAGTGTGTGTGTGTGTGAGTGAGAGACGGGGGGAACCCTCACAAGTATAAAAACTTAATATATTCTGTGCCCACATTAGACCTTTTTTCCCCAGTCTATTGTTTAAATACTTTGTTTGGGTAGTGGTAGCCCAGGACATTGGATGCAGTGTCAGTCTTGCTATCATGGTTTTTCAGTCTTTGACCAAGTTTCTACTTTTTGTACATTCTTGCTTCTTCAGTCTGAGCATAAGAAGCAAATCGTTTGTTTTAACTTTTTAGATTTTCTAAAGGCCATGAAACTTCTTATCAATTTATTGAATCACAAAATATGCCCTTTTGGCAAAATTGCAGGATGACTATAGGTGAAGAAGCCTATTAAGTTTATATCATACTGTCTTTTTTTCATCTGGTGGGTGGCTTTGCAATTTGATGAGTGATCCCTTTAATATGATGCAAGCTTCCTAAGAACCATCCATTTTGGGGGTCTTGGCTCTTAAGAGAAAATTATTTCAAATAGGCCTCTGTATCAAAGTCAGGATTCCTGGCAGAGAGAACAATTGAGTTTTGCTGAGTATAGGGTTTGAGGAGCATACTTGTAGTCCTCCTCCTGATGGGTGGCTTTGCAATTTGAAATCAATCTCCCTCTCTCCCTGTCACCCACATGTATTTGTGTATAATACATTTTGTCATATAGCATGCTGTTTATGTAATCTGCATTATTGTTAATGGTACTGATCAGGGCGTGTTCTCCATTGTTTCATTGTTCATTGTTTCTCATTTTTTGTTCAAGTTTCTGTTTACAGTTTTCTTTTACAAGCACCCTTGAGCTTTTTTTAAGTCACTGAAGGTCTGACCTTGCACCATTGAAGTCAAGGGAGTTTTTTCATTGATGTAGAGAGAGCAGGATAAAAGTCCAGCATGAAAATCCATTGAGATGGGTAGCTCTAAAAAAGAAATAATTACATACCTGTAAAAAATGCTTCTCTGAAGATATACAGAGGTGAAGAGACTGACCTCATTAATTTTTTTTCAAGTTTTAATTGGCAAATATATATGGAAGTATTTTAACTTCCAGCTTGAAATTAACTGGTGAAGTATTGGAGGGGCATGTTAAATACTTCAGCAATGGTAGGCTTGGAAGTCCTCAACACTCAAGACTTCATAGAATTTGGTTTATGGGAATTCCTGCCGGGTCTAAACAGGTGCATGGAGGCAAGACTACATGTTTTCATTGAGCTGTATATTTTCAGAGAGCAACAATTACAGGTAAGTATTACATAGAATAGAATAAATTAACACTGAAATCTGGATTTTTTTCATTTTGTATGCCTTTTCTATCACTCAGAGAACTGTATGATGCATATTTTGTGGTAGGAAGAACTACAAAAGAAACAAGTACATTTTAAGAGTTTAAGAAAGCATCTGTATTCTTTTAAAACATTTTTTTTCCTTTTTGATTTAAAGGAAAGTCGAGTATTACGGACAGTGCCTCTTCTAACTGCTTGCCTCCCCGGAGACAAGTGTAAAGTCTTGATTGGTCGACGTTTTGGTGAAGATAGGTAAGCAGAATCGTTGATTCAACTTCTAGTTCTCTGTTGTATACTATTGATGATGCTGCTTTTAAAAGCTACACTGAATATTTTTGCATGTTCCAGGTGTTCACTGCTGTTCAGTGCTTAGGCTTACAATGAAGTTGAAATACAGTACAGCATTCTGTAAACTCCTTTTTGGTGTGTTTCCTTTTAATTAGCATTAAATCCACAGTTAGTTTTTTGTTTTGTTTTTTAAAACAAGCCCTTGGGGCGTCAAAAGTTGTTACCTCTTCATACGGGGATGCTGTGGTATTCTGTATGTTCATTCTTGTCCTCTTTTCAGAAGCCTCGTACTGTGACACCTTTATTTCAGGTGAGAAGGCAAGATGTCCTGGTCTTCTCTAAAGCCAGTAAATGGCAGTGCAGCCAATACTCTGCATCATTCTTATCAGTCATGATGCCTGCAAAGATCTTGAATGGTTAGGCAGCTGGTATGCAGTGACCATTCCTTATCACGCTGTTCCTAATAGACTCGTTGTTACTTTGTACTACCTCTGTTTATGTGTATACACACACCTGTTGTGTCTCCTCTTTATACTTAGTTCCTTCCCTGAAGAGTTTAAAATCTATCTTAATTTTATATGCTTGTACAGTTCTTAGCACAAAAACTGATGGCCAGTAAGTGCTACTGCAGTACAAATAATAATCTTCATTGATTGATTTAAGCTAAGTCTGCACTACAGAGCCTATGTTGGAATAACTATGCTGGCATAGCCCCCTTGTGTAGACGCAGGCGTAGTGACAGAAGGGGTTCTTCTGTCGGTATACAAACATCACTTGCCCAGACAACTTTAACTACATTGACAGAAGTACTGTTATGTCGACATAGTTGCATCTACACTGGGGGTTTTGTCAGTCAGGGGTATGTTTTTTCACATCCCTGACCAGCGTTGCTATGCCAATATAGCTTTTTGATGTAGATCAGGCTGTAGTTGCTTACAAGTGTGAGAAGAGGGAGTCCTGAGATTAAAAATGAGTGCATGTTTTTGGTAACATTCTTTCTGTTAGCTGCGTGTTAACACATGGCAGTTTCTTCGCATTTTTTTTTTTGATATTCTGTAATTTTGGACAAGATTGTCACGTTAGTATTGTCTTTCATCCTCATTGGATAAAGCTAATTTTTTATCAACAAACTTCTGGTGCAAATGCTTGTGAGATTTTGTTGCATAAATGTTCCCTGAAAGGCAACAAAAAAGGGTGTGAATACAGATGAAGCAAATTCATTTAAAATTCAAATGAATATTTGGGGAAGCTTTTTGCAGAATTCACTGAGGTCTACTGAACAGATATGTCATAAGTCAATTCAGAATGTTTTTATTAGTCTTCTATGGTAATAAGCATTTAAATTACCGAAGAACTTCCAGTATATGGGAAAACTGCACTTTCCTCCAGTTAAAGCAGAAAATTTAATCACTTTTCATGGTGACATGCACTGGATGTATTGTTTCCAATGCAGTCTGCTTTTGGTAAAGCAAATTTCTTTTAAGTGTCGTAAATGCAATTTTTCAGCTTTCATCAGTTCAAAAGCCAGAATTTTGCTCCAACTTAAAACAAATAAAATAATAATAAAAAAAGCCTTTTAGGTAGAGACAAAACATGGAAAACTTTAGCCCCAAAAGTGAAGGGTTTTGAAAAGTTATGAACGTTTTAAAACAAAGAGATAGAACTGTTCAGCAACCATAACTATTGTAGCCTCTACTTCAATTGAATTGATAGTTCTATGCTAAAACACGGTGTCCTGAGTAAGTAAGTCCATCTCCTGTGTTGCTATAGTTTTAAGATCAACAGGGTAAAAGTCACCCTTAGAGTCTCCCAACCTAAGAGAATTTCTAGGAGTACACGAAGAGCGAATACAGTGACCACACACACAGTCACAAGTAATTTTGTCTGTATTATATTACATTCACACATACATGTACAAAACCATGCAATAGCCAATGCTGTATTCATACTTAGGAGTGAAATCAGGAAGGCCAAATCACACTTGGAGTTGCAGCTAGCAAGAGACGTTAAGAGTAACAAGAAGGGTTTCTTCAGGTATGTTAGCAACAAGAAGAAAGTCAAGGAAAGTGTGGGCCCCTTACTGAATGAGGGAGGCAACCTAGTGACAGAGGATGTGGAAAAAGCTAATGTACTCAATGCTTTTTTTGCCTCTGTCTTCACGAACAAGGTCAGCTCCCAGACTACTGCACTGGGCAGCACAGCATAGGGAGGAGGTGACTAGCCCTCTGTGAAGAAAGAATTAGTTCAGGAGTATTTAGAAAAGCTGGAAGAGCACAAGTCCATGGGGCCGGATGCACTTCATCCGAGAGTGCTAAAGGAGTTGGTGGATGTGATTGCAGAGCCATTGGCCATTATCTTTGAAAACTCATGGCGATTGGGGGAAGTCCCGGACAACTGGAAAAAGGCTAATGTCGTGCCCATCTTTAAAAAAGGGAAGAAGGAGGATCCAGGGAACTACAGGCCAGTCAGCCTCACTTCAGTCCCTGGAAAAAGCATGGAGCATGTCCTCGAGGAATCAATTCTGAAGCACTTAGAAGAGAGGAAAGTGATCAGGAACAGTCAGCATGGATTCACCAAGGGAAAGTCATGCCTGACTAATCTAATTGCCTACTGTCAAGGTTCCTCCCCAATTCTGAACTCTAGGGTACAGATGTGGGGACCTGCATGAAAACCTCCTAAGCTTACTTTTACCAGCTTAGGTTAAAACTTCCCCAAGGTACAAATTAATTTTATCCTTTGTCCTTGGAATATCCACTGCCACCACCAAACTCTAACTGGGTTTACTGGGAAACGTAGTTTGGACACGTCTTTCCCCCCAGAATCGTCCCAACCCTTGCACCCCACTTCCTGGGAAAGGTTTGGTAAAAATCCTCACCAATTTGCATAGGTGACCACCGACCCAAACCCTTGGATCTGAGAACAATGAAAAAGCATTCAGTTTTCTTACAAGAAGACTTTTAACAGAAATAGAAGTAAATAGAAGTAAAGAAATCACCTCTGTAAAATCAGGATGGTAGATACCTTACCAGGTAGTTAGATTCAAAACATAGAGAATCCCTCTAGGCAAAACCTTAAGTTACAAAAAAGACACACAGACAGAAATAGTCATTCTATTCAGCACAGTTCTTTTCTCAGCCATTTAAAGAAATCATAATCTAACGCATACCTAGCTAGATTACTTACTAAAAGTTCTAAGACTCCATTCCTGTTCTATCCCCGGCAAAAGCAGCATACCGACAGACACAGACCCTTTGTTTTCCTCCCTCCTCCCAGCTTTTGAAAGTATCTTGTCTCCTCATTGGTCATTTTGGTCAGGTGCCAGCGAGGTTACCTTTAGCTTCTTAACCCTTTACAGGTGAGAGGATTTTTCCTCTGGCCAGGAGGGATTTTAAAGGGGTTTACCCTTCCCTTTATATTTATGACACGCCCCCCAAATCTCAGCTAGGGTGAAACACTGGCTGGGATTTCTTCCTGGAGCTCTAGGAAAAACAGAGTTAATAAGACACATGCATCTCTAAATATACTACCAAGTACATAAAGACTAACAATATTTTCCACATCTCAAGGATGATTTTAACCAGTTGATTCTGGGAAACTTTCACGGGAGAGTGCATCAGCCACTTTGTTAGAAGCTCCTGAGATGTGGTGGATGTCGAAATCAAAATCTTGGAGAGCTAAACTCCACCGAAGAAGTTTTTTGTTATTTTCTTTGACGGTGTGAAGCCACTGTAGTGCAGCATGGTCGGTTTGCAGGTGGAAACGCCGTCCCCAAACATATGGGCGTAGCTTTTCCAGAGCGTAGACAGTGGCGTAACATTCTTTTTCACTGACTGACCAGTTGCTTTCCCTCTCAGACAGTTTTTTGCTGAGAAACACTACAGGGTGGAATTCTTGATCAGGTCCTTTCTGCATTAAAACTGCTCCCACACCACGCTCGGATGCATCTGTGGTTACTAGGAACGGTTTGTCAAAGTCTGGGGCCCTTAGTACAGGGTCAGACATGAGTGTCGCTTTAAGCTTGTTAAAGGCCTTCTGACACTTTTCGGTCCACTGAACGGCATTTGGCTGTTTCTTTTTGGTTAGGTCTGTCAGTGGGGCGGCGATTTGGCTGTATTGTGGTACAAATTGTCTGTAATAACCGGCCAAGCCTAAGAAGGATTGAACCTGTTTCTTTGACTTTGGGACAGGCCACTTTTGGATAGCATCCACTTTGGCCTGTAGGGGGCTGATAGTTCCTTGACCCACCTGGTGTCCAAGGAAAGTCACTCTGTTTAGGCCTATTTGACACTTCTTAGCCTTAACAGTTAGTCCTGCCTCCCTTATGCGCTCAAGGACTTTTTGTAGATGTTCCGGGTGGTCCGCCCAGGAATCCGAAAATATGGCCACATCGTCAAAGTAGGCGACTGCATATTCTCCTAATCCCGCTAGGAGACCATCTACAAGTCTTTGGAAGGTGGCGGGTGCATTTCGCAGCCCGAAAGGGAGTACATTAAATTCATACAGCCCGAGATGTGTGGTGAAGGCTGACCTTTCCTTGGCAGACTAATCTAGCGGTACCTGCCAGTACCCCTTGGTTAAGTCCAAGGTAGAGGTGAACTGGGCCCGTCCCAGTTTCTCTAATAGTTCATCTGTGCGTGGCATTGGATAGTTGTCTGGGCGAGTTACAGCATTTAGCTTGCGGTAGTCCACGCAAAAACGTATTTCTCCATCTGGTTTGGGAACTAGAACCACTGGAGATGCCCATGCACTTCCAGAGGGGCAGATTACCCCCATCTGTAACATATCCTGGATCTCCCGTTCTATAGCAGTTTTAGATTGAGGAGACACCCGGTAAGGCTGGACTCTACTTGGGTGAGCATTACCTGTGTCAGTGGAGTGGTATGCCCATTCAGTCAGTCCTGGGGTGGCTGAGAACGTTGGCGCATACCTAGTGCACAGCTCCTTGATCTGCTGTCGCTGCATACGCCCAAGGGTCATGGAGAGGTTCACCTCTTCCACACCACCAGCACTTTTCCCTTCGTAGTAGATACCTTCAGGCCACTCAACGTCATCTCCTCCCTGGGCTGTAAACTGACAAACCTTTAATTCTCTGGAATAAAGTCTTTAGAGAATTAATATGGTACAGCTTAGGCTTTTGGTTGGAGGTGGGGAATGCTATGAGATAATTAACAGCTCCCAGGCGCTCCTGACCGTGAATGGCCCTTCCCACGATGCTTCCATTTTATGGGCCTGGAGCGCCTTTAAGACCATGACCTGGTCCCCTACTTTGAAGGAACTCTCTCTGGCATGTTTATCATACCAGGCTTTTTGCTCTTTTTGAGCATCCTGTAAGTTTTCTCTAGCAAGGGCTAAAGAGGTTCGGAGGGTGTTTTGTAGGTTGGTTACAAAGTCCAGAATGTTAGTTCCTGGAGAAGGTGTAAATCCCTCTGATTGCTGCTTCACCAACTGTAATGGCCCCTTAACCTCACGGCCATATACAAGTTCAAATGGGGAAAACCCTAAACTGGGGTGTGGTACAGCTCTGTAGACAAAAAGCAACTGCTGCAACACTAGGTCCCAATCATTGGAGTGCTCATTTACAAATTTACGTATCATGGCCCCCAAAGTTCCATTAAACTTCTCCACCATGCCATTTGTCTGATGGTGGTAAGGAGTGGCAACCAAGTGATTTACCCCATGAGCTTCCCAAAGGTTTTCCATAGTTCCTGCCAGGAAATTAGTCCCTGCATCTGTGAGGATGTTGGAGGGCCAACCTACCCTGGCAAAAATGTCTGCTAGTGCCTGGCACACACTTTTAGCCCTGGTGTTGCTTAGAGCTACTGCTTCCGGCCATCGGGTGGCAAAATCCATGAAAGTCAGTATGTACTGCTTTCCTCTGGGTGTCTTTTTCGGAAAAGGACCTAGAATATCCACAGCTACTCGCTGAAATGGAACTTCAATGATGGGGAGTGGCTGGAGAGGGGTTTTGACCTGGTCTTGGGGTTTTCCTACTCTTTGGCATACTTCACAAGACCGGACATAGGTAGAAACATCCTTGCTCATTCCCTCCCAGTGGAATGACCCCCCCAAACTGTCTTTGGTCCTGTTCACCCCAGCATGGCCACTAGGGTGGTCGTGGGCTAAGCTCAAGAGCTTAACCCGGTATTTAGTTGGAACTACCAACTGTCTCTGAGGATGCCAGTCTTTCTGGTGTCCCCCAGAAAGAGTTTCCTTGTATAAAAGTCCTCTTTCTACAACAAACCTGGATCAATTAGAAGAGCTGAGAGGCGGTGGGTTGTTCCGTGCCGCCGTCCAAGCTCTCTGGAGGCTTTCATCTGCTTCCTGTTCGGTCTGGAACTGTTCCCTTGATGCTGGAGACATCAGTTCCTCATTGGATTGTGGACCTAGGCTTGGTCCCTCTGGAAGCGATGAAGGGGATGGGGCTGTTTCCGTTGACTGTGAACCGCTCTCCGCTGGGGAACTATGTTGGGATTCAGGCTCCGGCTGAGCCTCTTGTGTAGGGTTATGGGCTGCTGCCGGTTCAGGTTCGGTGGGGTCCTCTGGTGTTGAGGTTGCAAGTACTGGATTCAGTGCTGGCAATGGGTCTGGTGTTGGTTGTTCGGCTGGTTCCAGTTCTGGGACTGGTTCCGTCTGGGTCTCCGGGACTGGATCCACTACTGCTGTTGCAGACATTGGCCTGGGGTCCGGGTCCATCACCTCTGACCGGGTCCTGATAGAAGTTTCCGGAACAGAGCTAGGCCTCACGGCTTGTTTAGCCTGACTGCGGGTGACCATTCCCACCCTCTTGGCCCGCTTCACATGATTGGCCAAGTCTTCCCCCAACAGCATGGGGATGGGATAATCATCATAGACTGCAAAAGTCCACATTCCTGACCAGCCCTGGTACTGGACAGGCAACTTGGCTGTAGGCAAATTGAAAGAGTTGGACTTGAAGGGTTGAATCGTCACATGGATCTCTGGGTTGATTAAATTGGGGTCCACTAAGGAAGCATGGATAGCTGACACTTGTGCTCCGGTGTCCCTCCACGCGGTGACCTTCTTCCCGCCCACACTCACAGTTTCCCTCCACTCCAAGGGTATCTGGGAGGTATCTGGGCCTGTGGACCGCTGGTGTGATTCTGGTGCAATGAACTGTAATCTGTTGGGGTTCTTGGGGCAGTTGGCCTTTACATGCCCCAGCTCGTGACATTTAAAACATCGTCCAGCTGACGGGTCACTGGGGCGAGGAGGGTTGCTGGAGAACGGGGTGGTGGGACGATAAGGGGTCTGGAGGGTTCTTTGGGAGGTAGGTGGGGCTTTGGGTGGCCCCCGGTAATAGGGTGTGGTCTGGGGTTGTCCCTTCTGGTCTCCGCTCCAATTGCGACCAGTTTTCTTCTTCTCTGCCACCTCCACCCATCTGGCTCCAATCTCTCCTGCCTCGATTACAGTTTTGGGCTTCCCATGTAGGATGTATCTTTCTATTTCCTCAGGAACCCCCTCTAAGAATTGTTCCATTTGCATTAGGAAGGGCAAATTTACTGGAGATTCAACACTTGCTCCTGATATCCAGGCATCCCAATGTTTCAGAATGTGGTAGGCATGTCGGGTAAATGACACGTCTGGTATCCACCTTAGGGTTCTGAACTCCAACGAGACTGCTCGGGTGTTATCCCCATTCTGACTCTCGCCTTGAATTTAAACAGTTCATACTTGTTCATGTGTTCTTTAGGCATTTCAGCTGCCACCTCAGCTAAGGGTCCACTGAGCTGCGGCCTCAGCTCTACCATGTATTGGTCAGTAGAGATGTTGTACCCAAGGCAGGCCCTTTCGAAGTTTGCTAGGAAGGCCTCAGTATCATCGCCTGCCTTGTAGGTGGGGAACTTTCTGGGATGGGGAGTGGTACCTGGAGAAGGATTGCTAGTGTTTGTTGTTATATTCTGCTGAGCCTTTACCTTCTCCATCTCCAGTGCATGCTTCCTCTCTTTTTCCCTCTCCTCCTCCACATGCTTCCTCTCTTTTTCCTTCTCCTCCTCCTTCAGCCGCAGGAGTTCTATCTGTCTTTCATGTTCCCTTTGTTTTTCCTTAGCCTGAAATCTGGCTAATTCCAGCTTTTGTCGAGCCGTGGATTTTGTCATCCTAACCTCTCTGTTTTTAACTAACTTTACACCCGAGGTTTAGAAATAAACAAACAAAGCTTGGCTGTAAAATTTTGCTGTGCTGGAATAGAATACCTATTCTCTGATAGTGATTGTCAGCCTACAGAAAAAGACAATTCCCTTTCTCTCTGCTCTGGCCCCAAATCAAAGCAAAAAACCTCCAACTACTTGGAAACCTGCTTACCAGCAGCCCAAAGGAAAAAAAAATTCCTTTTCAAAATTGTGCTCCTTGTAAAAAAATCAAAATCCTAAAAAAAAAGGCCCCTGCCACTTTTGTCTCCAGGCAAATGGGTAGAACACCCCCCCTATTTACTTTTAGGGGGAAAAAAAGCTTCTGGTTTGGAAGACTGTGAATTTCCCTGCAGGAGTTAAGTACCCTGCCTCCAGGCAAAGAAAACCTGCAGTTCACAAAGATAATCCCATTTTGTCTCTGCTTGGCCCCAAAGCAGAGAAAAAACAAGCTGCTTTCAGTTTCAGCTGCTTTCTGGACCTCCTTTCCAGCAGCCCCAAAGGAAAAAAAAATTTCCTTTCTAAAATCTGTATTTCTGGTTCAAAAAATCTCGAATTGATCTCAAAATGATTTCAGGTTAATCCCACCACTCTGCCACCATGTCAAGGTTCCTCCCCCACTCTGAACTCTAGGGTACAGATGTGGGGACCTGCATGAAAACCTCCTAAGCTTACTTTTACCAGCTTAGGTTAAAACTTCCCCAAGGTACAAATTAATTTTATCCTTTGTCCTTGGAATATCCACTGCCACCACCAAACTCTAACTGGGTTTACTGGGAAACGTAGTTTGGACACGTCTTTCCCCCCAGAATCGTCCCAACCCTTGCACCCCACTTCCTGGGAAAGGTTTGGTAAAAATCCTCACCAATTTGCATAGGTGACCACCGACCCAAACCCTTGGATCTGAGAACAATGAAAAAGCATTCAGTTTTCTTACAAGAAGACTTTTAACAGAAATAGAAGTAAATAGAAGTAAAGAAATCACCTCTGTAAAATCAGGATGGTAGATACCTTACCGGGTAGTTAGATTCAAAACATAGAGAATCCCTCTAGGCAAAACCTTAAGTTACAAAAAAGACACACAGACAGAAATAGTCATTCTATTCAGCACAGTTCTTTTCTCAGCCATTTAAAGAAATCATAATCTAACGCATACCTAGCTAGATTACTTACTAAAAGTTCTAAGACTCCATTCCTGTTCTATCCCCGGCAAAAGCAGCATACCGACAGACACAGACCCTTTGTTTTCCTCCCTCCTCCCAGCTTTTGAAAGTATCTTGTCTCCTCATTGGTCATTTTGGTCAGGTGCCAGCGAGGTTACCTTTAGCTTCTTAACCCTTTACAGGTGAGAGGATTTTTCCTCTGGCCAGGAGGAATTTTAAAGGGGTTTACCCTTCCCTTTATATTTATGACACCTTCTATGACGAGATAACTGGCTCCGTGGATGAGGGGAAAGCGGTGGACGCGTTATTCCTTGACTTTAGCAAAGCTTTTGACATGGTCTCCCACAGTATTCTTGCCAGCAAGTTAAAGAAGTATGGGCTGGATGAACGGACTATAAGGTGGATAGAAAGCTGGCTAGATCGTCGGGCTCAGCGGGTAGTGATCAATGGCTCCATGTCTAGTTGGCAGCCGGTATCAAGCGGAGTGCCCCAAGGGTCGGTCCTGGGGCTGGTTTTGTTCAATATCTTCATTAATGATCTGGAGGATGGCGTGGACTACACCCTTAGCAAGTTTGCAGATGACACTAACCTGGGAGGAATGGTAGATACGCAGGAGGGTAGGGATAGGATACAGAGGGACCTAGACAAATTGGAGGATTGGGCCAAAAGAAATCTGATGAGGTTCAACAAGGACAAGTGCAGGGTCTTGCACTTAGGACGGAAGAATCCCCTGCACTGCTACAGACTAGGGACCGAATGGCTAGACAGCAGTTCTGCAGAAAAGAACCTAGGGGTTACAGTGGATGAGAAGCTAGATATGAGTCAACAGTGTGCCCTTGTTGCCAAGAAGGCTAATGGCATTTTGTTAGCACTTGTATAGGTAGGGTATTGCCAGCAGATTGAAGGACGTGATCGTTCCCCTCTATTCGACATTGGTGAGGCCTCACCTGGAGTACTGTGTCCAGTTTTGGGCCCCATTCTACAAGAAGGATGTGGAAAAATTGGAAAGCGTCCAGCGGAGGGCAACAAAAATGATTAGGGGACTGGAACACATGACTTATGAGGAGAGGCTGAGGGAACTGGGATTGTTTAGTCTGCAGAAGAGAAGAATGAGGGGGGATTTGATAGCTGCTTTCAACTATCTGAAAGGGGGTTCCAAAGAGGATGGATCTAGACTGTTCTCCATGGTAACAGATGACAGAACAAGGAGTAATGGTCTCAAGTTGCAGTGGGGGAGGTTTAGGTTGGATACTAGGAAAAACTTTTTCACTAGGAGGGTGGTGAAGCACTGGAATGTGTTGCCTAGGGAGGTGGTGGAATCTCCTTCCTTTGAGGTTTTTAAGGTCAGGCTTGACAAAGCCCTGGCTGGGATGATTTAGTTGGGGATTGGCCCTGCTTTGAGCAGGGGATTGGACTAGATGACCTCCTGAGGTCCCTTCCAACCCTGATGTTCTATGATCACAGAGATTCAGGTTTATCTCTCAACAGATTTTCATCAATGGCGGGGGGAGTATCTTCCTGACTTGGTTCTTCCCTGATGGTATAAGTCCCCCTGGTCTAGAACCCAGGGATGTAAAGCTACCAGACAGCTGATATCTCTAGGCTCCCACCCAGTGGCAGAAGTAACCAGCTTGCTCTCCACTTCCCAAGACCTGCTGTGGACACAGACCATGGGAAGCTCCACCTCAAGGATTTGACAGAAAGCAGCCTCATGGCTCCTCATTGACTCCCTGCCCTATATAAACCCAACAAGTGTTCCAGGAAGTTTCCAGGCAACAGTGTGGATCTCCTGTAGCTGCCGTGGCCATTTCTGCTTCTGAATTCCTGGCATTGACCTTGGCTTGATATGGACTTTGATTCCTGAGTTGAACCTGAAACCTGACTTGGACTCTGACCCTTGGTATTGACCCTGGCCTGGAACCTGACTACAAACTCCTCTGCTACTCCCAGCCTCAAGTTCCCCCCCTGCTCTGACCCTTGGCCCTTACTGCCTTTGGTGGGATCCTGACAGATGGGGGTTTTTTTGTATGGGGTCTTCCCTCCCTGTCCGTATTAGCAAACCCTTTTTATCCCGTGTTATGACCACATCTACCATTGTATGTATATGCATGACGGTTCCAACCCCCTTTTCTTTCTGTCCTTCCACATCTGATACATTTTGGGATGCCCTGCTTTTCACAGGTGGTTCTCTTAGTTCCCCTTATTCTCATGAGCATCTATGTAAACATGTTCCCATGGTAACCTGTGAGGGAGAGCAAAACTTTCCACAATGATGTTAGGCAGTTGTCTTGCAGTCTAGATGGGTACATTGCAACATATTTTCCCAAATATCACCTACGAGCACATTCTTTACAATAATCTTGTAACTTTACTTGTACAGGGTTATTTCTGAGTAATCTACTTATGTCCGCTCTTCTTAGGCCTGAGGCCTAGTATGGCTCAACTGAAATTGTACAGGTCTCAGCCTCTAGGCTGTGCGTTACAACCTTATCTTTCTTATATGTCTAATATGCACTCATCACTCATAAATACTTGTCAATTTTATACTCCTATGATCCTATCCTACTTCTATCTATACCTATACTTACAACTTAAATCTGTTCGTCATACACTGATTACATGTGAAGTAGCATATGAGTTAATCCCAACAATATATCACAATTAAATAATAAAATGAACAAATCGGCTACATTATTTTACATGTTACCACTAAAGTTATTTGATCCATATGCAAATAGATGAGCATTTTGTGCTGTAAAATACATTGTCAGAAGTGAAACACCCACACCATTGCAAAAAGTCTCAAAAGAGATACACAAGGTAAAGGTGACAGAGTTGTACTCAGCTGATTGTGGGAGGTGAAGACAAATGGTAAAAGGAGGCAAATATAAGGTTAATCTCTGACACAGTTTTCTACCTGTATAAATAGTGTTTAAATGATACTGCCACACACCAATAAGAACAGTCCACCCACTTCATAATGCTTTTCTCTGGAGCTAAATATTTTGAGCGTTTAAAAGAGCCATTAAAACAAAGTAATAGTGGGTTTTAATGCAATTAACCATTGGAGCTTTTAAATCATTACCATTAAACCCTGTCTCCTTCCTCCTTTTTGAGTCACCATGGACAGCACCACCATCCTCCCTGTCACTCTGGTCCGTAACCTGCATGGTATTTTCTACTCAGATCTGTCTCGAACATCACAACCAGGTCATTTCTAAATCTTGATGCTTTTTCCTGCAAAACATCTCTAAAATTCTGCCTTTTTTCTCCATTCATACAGAGAAATTTGTCATCCAGGGCCTCATCTTGCATTTCTAGTACCGTTACATTTTTCTCTCTCTTGCCTTGATAAATATTACTTTGCCCCAGTTACCTCCATTTAAAAAGCTGCTGCAAAGATAGTTGAAGAAATGAGCCATGAAAACCATGTCACTCCTCCCTGGTTCCCTCTTCTCCACTGTATCAAACATAAAGTGCTCATCTTTGCTTTTAAAGCCTTTCCTGGCCTATTTTAACATCATCTTTTGCACACCCTCAAGATGTTGACTTCTGCCAGTAATGCCAGCCTTTATTGTCCATTATGTTAATACAAGAACCTTCATACTTTCTCCCATGCTGCCCCTCATGTATGGGAGAAGCTCCCTGTAAACATCCAGAAAGCCACATCATTGCTTTCCTTCAGATTGCTCCTTAAAATTCTTTTCTGTCATGATGGGTACAAAAAGCTCAACAATACTTACATACCTGATGCTTGATGACAACTGTTTTTGTTGCGTACTAGTCTTGTCTCAGTTACCTTGTACTCCACTGTCTGTCTATCCATCCACCTGCTGTATCTTGTCTTATACTGAAATTGTAAGACCTTTTAGGGCATGGACTTTACAATTGTTAGCATTATGGGGCCCTGATCCATTATTGGGGACCCAGGACATTACCACAATACAAATAAATTGAATTCTGGAGTTGAGTATTCATACATTCATGGATTCTGAGACAAGAAAAACCATTGTGAGTGCCTAGCATTACCAATATAACACAGGACATAGAACTTCCCCAAAATAAGTTCTGTTGAACCAGAGCATAACTTAAAAAAATCCCCTCTTAATTTAAAAATTGCTATTGATAGAGAATCCACCACGACCCTTGATAAATTGGTCCAGTGGTTAATTACCCTCACTTAAAAATTGTCACCTTGTATCCAGTATGAATTTGTCTAGCTTTAACTTCCAGCCTGTGGATCGAGTTATACCTTTTGAGTGCTAGATTGAAGAGCCTGTTATCAAATTTTTGTTCCCTGTGTAGGTATATACCGATAAGTCATCCCTGTCCCATCTCTTTGTTAAGCTAAATAGAATGAGCTCCCTGAGTGTATCACAATAAATCTTGTTTTCTAATCCTATAAGTATTCTTGTGGCTCTTCTCTGAACCCTCTACAGATTATCAACATCCTTCTTGAATTGTGGTCACACTGTTCCAGCAGTGGTTGCACCAGTTCTTCGAGCACTTGCTCACATCCATTCCGTGCTAGGTGTGCACGTGCCACATGCACAGTTGCCAGAGATGTTTTTCCCCTTAGTGGTATCCAGGAGACCAGCCCTAGTGCCCCGGGTGCTCTGCACACATGCACTGGTATAAGGGGTGCCGCCACCTCCACATCCTCTCAGTTCCTTCTTATTGCCCGTGACGGTTGCTTGGAATGACCTTCTTGCTCTTGAAAGTCTTTCCCAGTGGTTTGACTCTGTACTCCATTGTATATAGTTTTTGTAGTTAGCGTATTTAGTTATCAGTTAGTATTAGTGTATGTGGTGTAAATAGTGGTCCCAGTCATCAAGGGGCATCATCTCAGGGTATGTCTACACTATGAAATTAGGTCGAATTTATAGAAGTCGGTTTTTTAGAAATCGGTTTTATATATTCGAGTGTGTGTGTCCCCACAGAAAATGCTCTAAGTGCATTAAGTGCATTAACTCGGCAGAGTGCTTCCACAGTACCGAGGCTAGAGTCGTCTTCCGGAGTGTTGCACTGTGGGTAGCTTTCCCACAGTTCCCGCAGTCTCCGCTGCCCATTGGAATTCTGGGTTGAGATCCCAATGCCTGATGGGGCTAAAACATTGTCGCGGGTGGTTCTGGGTACATATCGTCAGGCCCCCGTTCCCTCCCTCCCTCCGTGAAAGCAAGGGCAGACAATTGTTTCACGCCTTTTTTCCTGAGTTACCTGTGCAGACGCCATACCATGGCAAGCATGGAGACCGCTCAGGTAACCGTCACCGTATGTCTCCTGGGTGCTGGCAGACATGGTACTGCATTGCTACACAGCAGCATCAACCCATTGCCTTCTGGCAGCAGACGGTACAGTACGACTGGTAGCCGTCATCGTCATCTCCGAGGTGCTCCTGGCCATGTCGGCCAGGAGCGCCTGGGCAGACATGGGCGCAGGGACTAAATTTGGAGTGACTTGACCAGGTCATTCTCTTTAATTCTGCAGTCAGTCCTATTGAACCATCTTATGGTGAGCAGGCAGGCGATATGGATTGCTAGCAGTCCTACTGTACCATCTTCTGCCCGGCAGGCAAGAGATGAGGATGGCTAGCAGTCCTACTGCACCATTTTCTGCCGAGCAGCCATGAGATGTGGATGGCTTGCAGTCCTTCTGCACCGTCTACTGCCAGCCAAAGATGTAAAAGATAGATGGAGTGGATCAAAACAAGAAATAGACCAGATTTGTTTTGTACTCATTTGCTTCCCCCCTTCCCCCGTCTAGGGGACTCATTCCTCTAGGTCACACTGCAGTCACTCACAGAGAAGGTGCAGCGAGGTAAATCTAGCCATGTATCAATCAGAGACCAGACCAACCTGCTTGTTCCAATAAGAACAATTACTTAGGTGCACCATTTCTTATTGGAACCCTCCGTGAAGTCCTGCCTGAAATACTCGTTGATGTAAAGCCACCCCCTTTGTTGATTTTAATGCCCTGTAAGCCAACCCTGTAAGCCATGTCGTCAGTCGCCCCTCCCTCCGTCAGAGCAACGGCAGATAATTGTTCCGCGCCTTTTTTCTGTGCGGACGCCATACCAAGGCAAGCATGGAGGCCGCTCAGCTCACTTTGGCGATTAGGAGCACATTAAACACCACACGCATTATCCAGCAGTATATGCAGCACCAGAACCTGGCAGAGTGATACCGGGCGAGGAGGCGACGTCAGCGCGGTCACGTGAGTGATCAGGACATGGACACAGATTTCTCTGAAAGCATGGGCCCTGCCAATGCACGCATCATGGTGCTAATGGGGCAGGTTCATGCTGTGGAACGCCGATTCTGGGCTCGGGAGACAAGCACAGACTGGTGGGACCGCATAGTGTTGCAGGTCTGGGACGATTCCCAGTGGCTGCGAAACTTTCGCATGCGTAAGGGCACTTTCATGGAACTTTGTGACTTGCTTTCCCCTGCCCTGAAGCACATGAATACCAAGATGAGAGCAGCCCTCACAGTTGAGAAGCGAGTGGCGATAGCCCTGTGGAAGCTTGCAACGCCAGACAGCTACCGGTCAGTTGGGAATTAATTTGGAGTAGGCAAATCTACTGTGGGGGCTGCTGTGATGCAAGTAGCCCACGCAATCAAAGATCTGCTGATATCAAGGGTAGTGACCCTGGGAAATGTGCAGGTCATAGTGGATGGCTTTGCTGCAATGGAATTCCCTAACTGTGGTGGGGCCATAGACGGAACCCATATCCCTATCTTGGCAACGGAGCACCAAGCCGGCGAGTACATAAACCGCAAGGGGTACTTTTCAATAGTGCTGCAAGCTCTGATGGATCACAAGGGACGTTTCACCAACATCAACGTGGGATGGCCGGGAAAGGTACATGACGCTCGCATCTTCAGGAACTCTGGTCTGTTTCAAAAGCTGCAGGAAGGGACTTTATTCCCAGGCCAGAAAATAACTGTTGTGGATGTTGAAATGCCTATAGTTATCCTTGGGGACGCAGCCTACCCCTTAATGCCATGGCTCATGAAGCCGTACACAGGCAGCCTGGACAGTAGTCAGGAGCTTTCAACTACAGGCTGAGCAAGTGCAGAATGGTGGTAGAATGTGCATTTGGATGTTTAAAGGCGCGCTGGCGCAGTTTACTGACTCGCTTAGACTTCAGCGAAACCAATATTCCCACTGTTATTACTGCTTGCTGTGTGCTTCACAATATCTATGAGAGTAAGGGGGAGACGTTTATGGCGGGGTGGGAGGTTGAGGCAAATCTCCTGGCTGTTGGTTACGTGCAGCCAGACACCAGGGCGGTTAGAAGAGCACAGGATGGCGCGGTACGCATCAGAGAAGCTTTGAAAACCAGTTTCATGACTGGCCAGGCTACGGTGTGAAAGTTCTGTTTGTTTCTCCTTGATGAAACCCCCCGCCCCTTGGTTCACTCTACTTCCCTGTAAGCTAACCACCCTCCCCTCCTCCCTTCGATCACCGCTTGCAGAGGCAATAAAGTCATTGTTGCTTCACATTCATGCATTCTTTATTCATTCATCACACAAATAGGGGGATGACTACCAACGTAGCCCAGGAGGGGTGGTGGAGGAGGGAAGGAAAATGCCACACAGCACTTTAAAAGTTTACAACTTTAAAATTTATTGAATGCCAGCCTTCTGTTTTTTGGGCAATCCTCTGTGGTGAAGTGGCTGGTTGGCCGGAGGCCCCCCCACCGCGTTCTTGGGCCTCTGGGTGTGGAGGCTATGGAACTTGGGGAGGAGGACGGTTGGTTACACAGGGGCTGTAGTGGCAGTCTGTGCTCCAGCTGCCTTTGCTGCAGCTCAGCCATACACTGGAGCATACTGGTTTGATCCTCTAGCAGCCTCAGCATTGAATCCTGCCTCCTCTCATCACGCTGCCGCCACATTTGAGCTTCAGCCCTGCCTTCAGCCCGCCACTTACTCTCTTCAGCCCGCCACCTCTCCTCCCGGTCATTTTGTGCTTTCCTGCACTCTGACATCATTTGCCTCCACGCATTTGTCTGTGCTCTGTCAGTGTGGGAGGACAGCATGAGCTCAGAGAACATTTCATCACGAGTGCGTTTTTTTTTCTTTCTAATCTTCACTAGCCTCTGGAAAGGAGAAGATCCTGTGATCATTGAAACACATGCAGCTGGTGGAGAAAAAAGAAGGGACAGCGGTATTTAAAAAGACACATTTTATAAAACAGTGGCTACACTCTTTCAGGGTAAACCTTGCTGTTAACATTACATACATAGCACATGTGCTTTCATTACAAGGTCGCATTTTGCCTCCCCCCACTGCGTGGCTACCCCCTCAACCCTGCCCCTTCCCCGTGGCTAACAGCAGGGAACATTTCTGTTCAGCCACAGGCAAACAGCCCAGCAGGAACGGGCACCTCTGAGTGTCTCCTGAAAAAAAGCACCCTATTTCAACCAGGTGACCATGAATGATATCTCACTCTCCTGAGGATAACACAGAGAGATAAAGAACGGATGTTGTTTGAACGCCAGCAAACATACACTGCAATGCTTTGTTGTACAATGATTCCCGAGTACGTGTTACTGGCCTGTAGTGGTAAAGTGTCCTACCACGGAGGATGCAATAAGGCTGCCCTCCCCAGAAACCTTTTGCAAAGGCTTTGGGAGTACATCCAGGAGAGCCGCGAATGCCAGGGCAAAGTAATCCTTTCACATGCTTGCTTTTAAACCATGTATAGTATTTTAAAAGGTACACTCACCGGAGGTCCCTTCTCCGCCTGGTGGGTCCAGGAGGCAGCCTTGGGTGGGTTCGGGGGGTACTGGCTCCAGGTCCAGGGTGAGAAACAGTTCCTGGCTGTCGGGAAAACCGGTTTCTCCGCTTGCTTGCTGTGAGCTATCTACAACCTCATCATCATCTTCTTCGTCCCCAAAACCTGCTTCCGTGTTGCCTCCACCTCCATTGAAGGAGTCAAACAACATGGCTGGGGTAGTGGTGGCTGAACCCCCTAAAATGGCATGCAGCTCATCATAGAAGCGGCATGTTCGGGGCTCTCACCCAGAGCAGCCGTTCGCCTCTCTGGTTTTCTGGTAGGCTTGCCTCAGCTCCTTAAGTTTCACGCGGCACTGCTTCGGGTCCCTGTTATGGCCTCTGTCCTTCATGCCCTGGGAGATTTTGACAAAGGTTTTGGCATTTCGAAAACTGGAACGGAGTTCTGATAGCACGGATTCCTCTCCCCATACAGCGATCAGATCCCGTACCTCCCGTTCAGTCCATGCTGGAGTTCTTTTGCGATTCTGGGACTCCATCATGGTCACCTCTGCTGATGAGCTCTGCATGGTCACCTCTGCTGATGAGCTCTGCATGGTCACCTGCAGCTTGCGACGCTGGCCAAACAGGAAATGAGATTCAAAAGTTCGCGGTTCTTTTCCTGTCTACCTGGCCAGTGCATCTGAGTTGAGAGTGCTGTCCAGAGCTGTCACAATGGAGCACTCTGGGATAACTCCCAGAGGCCAGTACCGTCGAATTGTGTCCACAGTACCCCAAATTCGACCCGGCAAGGCCGATTTAAGCGCTAATCCACTTGTCAGGGGTGGAGTAAGGAAATCAATTTTAAGAGCCCTTTAAGTCGAAATAAAGGGCTTCATCGTGTGGACGGGTGCAGGTTTACATCGATTTAACGTTGCTAAATTCGACCTAAAGTCCTAGTGTAGACCAGGGCTCAGGGTACCTCCTGCGGTGTGTGGAGGCCATGCCAGTGGGTGACCCCCATTTGAGCTGTCTAAAGTGCCTTGGGGAAGCTCACGTAAAGAAGAAGTGCAAGATCTGCAGGAGCTTCAGACTGTGCACTCAGAAAGTCAAGGATGTTTGTCTGAAGACATGCTCATGGAGGCAGCCCTCAGATCATCCTCGGAGCCTTGCTGCTCTGAATCAGCGTTGGGCACTTTGGCCTCTGTGCAAAGTGCTTCACCACCACCGTGCTCTTCCTGGCACCGTTCTCCATCCAGGAAGAAGCATAAGAAACAACATGCCAAGAGAGGGCGCTCTCTGGTGCCAAAGAGGGACAAGCGGCGAGCAGCTGACTAAGTGAGACGTCTGCCGGACCACTCATCCACGGTCTACCCTGGCGACTCTGCCTAAGGCACTGAGCCTGGTCTGGGACCCACCTCTGACTCCTGCGCGTGGTTGTGGCACCTCGCACCTGTGGGCCCCCTCAACTCCAGAGGCTTTCCAGGCTGCAAAGGATTTGATGTCCCTCCCGGTACTGCCTACCCCCAAGGGCCCTTGCCAGCCAGAGCTTCTGGGGATAGAAGTATTCAAGGGGTGGTGAGCTCCATCGCAGCACCGACCATTGTGGCACCTTCCAGAGGAAAGCCCTGCCACAGCAGTCCCCAACCTGGCATCAGTCACCAGTTTCCCGGCACCGCCTGGAGGCAGAAATGGGTACAGCTCTGCATGGTCTCCAGGGAAGAGTCCTCTTTAGAGTCAGAGGGGCAATCCTTCGCCCTGCCAGAAAAGTAACTCCCTTCTCTTCATGTGTCAGTGTAATAATGCCTGCATCTGTAATTTTCACTCCATGCATCTGAAGAAGTGGGTTTTTTACCCACGAAAGCTTATGCCCAAATAAATCTGTTAGACTTTAAGGTGCCACCGGACTCCTTGTTGTTTTTGTGGATACAGACTAACACGGCTACCCTCTGATATTTGACAGAAAAGTAGTGATATCCGACTTAGGCACAGGACTTCAGTACCAGCCCCACAGCTGGTGCTTGGCCATTGGGCCATTTGCCAATGCAGTGGCAATATTTGAACTCATGGAGGTTTCCCCTGGTACTGGGACCCCTTTTCCCAGCATTCATACTCGGTGGTGTCCGAGAAACAAGCCACTGACCCTGCACTGGACCCTGACTCCAGCACTGACACCAGCACCAAGGTCACTGAAGTGGCCCCAGTGGAAGTAGTCCAGGTGGAGGAGAAATGACCAGCCCCTCTTACGGTACTAGCCTTCTTCCTCGTCATCCCCAGATGAGGCAGTTGCAGGTTCTAGTAACCCGTTTCCGCCAGATGACTTCAGGGCCCATCAAGAACTGAAACAGGTCACCACAAATTTGAGGCTGGAAGCGGAGGAGTAAAGGAGTCCATGCAGAGCCTGTTTGATATCATGGCTGCAGTGGCTCCTTCCAGAGAGGCCCTGCCAGTCAGTGAGGCAGCGTTGAGTCCAGTCAGGGTGCTATGGCAGACCCCTTCGTCTCCACTGCCTACCTCAAAAAGGGCAGAGAAGAAGTACTATGTGCTGGCCAGTGAGTTTGAATACCTGTATTCGCATTCCCCCCCCCCCCAGGGTCCCTGGTGGTGCCCGCTGCAAACGAGCAGGACAGACAAGGACAGTTGAGTGCCACCTCAAAGAATTAAGAGGCTGGATCTGTTCGGGTGAAAGGTTTATTCCACGGGCAGCCTCCAGCTTCGAATCTCTAACCAGCAGGGCGTTGCTGGGAAAGTATGATTTTAACCTGTGGGACTCAATGGTCAAGTTAAAGAACTCCTTGCCACATGAGTCGAGGCAGGAGTTCATGCCCATCTTGGAGGAAGGCAAGACAGTGGCCAGGGACTCCCTCCAGGCAGCTCTGGATGCTGCTGACTCAGCAGCCAGAACAATAGTGTCAGTGGTCACCATGAGGCACTGTTCGTGGCTCCAATCATCAGGTCTCTCGCATGAGGTTCTGTAATCAATCCAGGAACTCCTCCTCAAGGGTACCTCCCTGTTCTCAGACTCCAAGATTCACGACCTCAAAGACTCAAGGGCCATACTTCACTCCCTAGGCCTGTTTATGCCCCTGGCCTCCAGGAAGCATTTCAGGCCTCAATAGCCTCCCAGGTTTTGGGGGCCTCCCAGGTAGGAGCCCTATAAAAGAAAGGGCTATTAATGTTGTCAGCCCCTACCTTCTACCTCAGCTTCCCAGTCAAGCTCAAGTAGGTACCCTGGTGGGACCAGGCAGGCCTTTTGAAGGTACATCTGAGGATGACATACCAGACTCAATTCAGAATCCATCCCCCCACTTTTGTTTTTGGACTGCCTATCACCCTTCTGCCCTGTGTGGTCCTACATAACATCGTACTGTTGGGTGCTCAGTACTGTAACAGTTGGTTACACCCTGCAGTTTTCATCTTTCCCACGCCTCCAACCCCATCCCTCTTCATGGACCCTTCTCATGAGCAGCTTCTCGTCAAGGAGGTACAAGTCCCCCTACATGTGGGGGCCATAGAGAAAGTTCCTCGAGACTTGTGATGGATAGGGTTTTACTCCCAATATTTTCTAATCCTTAAGGCCAAAGGGGGCCTACAGCGCACCCTGGACCTGCATCACCTCAACAAATATTTCAAGAAAGTGAGGTTCTTCATGGTCTCCCTGGCCTTTATCATTCCCTCCCTGGATCCAGGAGAGTGATACGCTGCCCTCAATTTAAAGAATGTTTATTTCCACATCTCCATCTTGCGTGCACACAGGCGATTCCTCAGGTTTGTGGTGGGCCAGTGCCACTACCAATTCACCACGCTTCATAGAATCATAGAATAACAGAGTTGGAAGGGACCTATGGAGGCCATCTAGTCCAACCCCCTGCCCAGAGCAGGACCAATCCCAACTAAATCATCCCAGCCAGGGCTTTGTCAAGCCTGACCTTAAAAACTTCTAAGGAAGGGGATTCCACCACCTCCCTAGGCTTCCCTTCAGTCTATCACTCAAACTGGTTCTCAAACTGGAGGCTGTAACCCCTCAGGGAGTCACAAGGTTATTACATGGGGGGTCGTGAGCCCTCAGCCTCCAGCCCCAAGCCCCGCTTCACTCCAGCATTTATAATTTTAAATATTTTTTAAAAGTATTAAATTTATAAGGGGGGTCGCACTCATAGGTTTGCTATGTGAAAGGGTCACCACTACAAAAGTTTGAGAACCACTGATCTATCAGCAGCCCTCAGGTTTCCACTAAGTGTATGGTAGTGGTTGCAACCTACTTCAGATGTTGAAGCCTACAAGTCTACCCATACTTTGATGATTGGCTGATCACAGGCCGCTCTCAGGTTCAGCACAGCATTGGCATAGTGCATGCCACCCTTTGGGCACTGGGTCTGTTAATAAACTAACAGAAATCAACATTGGTACCGGTGCAGACAATAGAGTTTATTGGGACAGTGCTCAACTCCACCCAGACCAGGGCCTACCTACCGGAGGTCAAGTTCTGAACTATGTCGGATCTAATCACCTGGGTCACAGCTCACCCACTTATGACTGACCAGGTGTCCCTCAAACTGTTAGGTCACATGGCAGCATGTACCTGTGTGATGTAATACGTGCAGCTATGCCTCAGAACTCTACAGATGTGGCTGGAGTTAGTTTACTCCCTGGGTAGATGTCACTTGGACTAAGTTCTCATGATTCCATCACCTGTCTTAGTTTCTCTGACTTGGTGGAGAGATCTCTGTTCTGTGATGAAGGGGGTGCCTTTTGCTGCCCCGTATCCAACAGTAACCTTGGTTTTGGATACAACAGACATGGGGTGGTGAGCCCATCTTGGCAGACTCAGGCCCCAGGGTTTCTGGTCCCAGGAAGAACTCTCCTTGCACATAAACATCACAGAACTTAGGGCAGTATGCTTGGCCTGCCGGGCATTTTTCCCCCAGCTCTTAGGCAGGGTCATGCAGGTCTTGACAGACAACATGTCCTCAATTTTTTACGTCAACAAGCAAGGGGGAGCTTGATCTTCAGCCGTGTGTCAGGAAGCCCTCTGACTGTGGGACTTCTGCATGAAGCATGCCATTCACCTTGAGGCTTCGCACCTCCCGGGAGGCTGGAATGCATTGGCGGATCACCTCAGCAGGTCCTTTTCCTCTTGCCAGGAGTGGTCTCTTCCACACGAAGGTCACCACTGTTATCTTCCAGAAGTGGGGGACTCCCCAGGAGGACCTGTTTTGCCACCAGACAGAACACGAAATGCCATCAGTTCTGTTCTTGCTTGCACTCAGCAAGGGCTCCCTTTCCGATGCCTTCCTGCTCTCACAGACAGACAGCCTGTTGTACACCTTCCTACTGATCCTTTTGGTTCGCAAAGCCCTCCTAAAGATCAAGAGGGACAAGGTGAAGGTTATCATGATAGCTCTGGCATCATCAACGATCTACAACCTATCCTGGAAACAATCCCCCACTCTCACAGGCCTTGGGAGGCAGGCCAATCCTTGCTTACAAACAACCCCCCAACCTGACCAAATAGTCACCAGCAACTACACACCACAAAAACTAACCCAGGACCCAATCCCTGTAACAAACCCCATTGCCTTCTTTGTCCCCATATTTACTCTAGCGACACCATCATAGGACCCAGCCACACCATCAGAGGCTCATTCACCTGCACATCTACTAATGTGATATATGCCGTCACGTGCCAGCAATGCCCCTCTGCCATGTACATTGGCCAAACCGGACAGTCTCAACATAAAAGGATAAATGGACACAAATCAGACATCAGGAATGGTAACATACAAAAGCCAGTCGGAGAATACTTCAGTCTCCCTGGACAATCAATAACATTTAAAAGTAGCCATTCTTCAACAAAAAACCTTCAAAAACAGACTTCAAAGAGAAACTGCAGAGCTACTATTCATTTGCAAACTTAACACCATCAATTTGGGCTTGAATAGGGACTGGGAATGGCTGGCTCACTACAAAAGCAATTTTCCCTCTCTTGGTATTGACACCTCCTCATCAATTATGGGGAGTGGACCACATCCACCCTGACTGAACTGGTCTTCCACATTGGTTCTCCACTTGTAAGGTAACTCCCTTCTCTTCATGTACCAATATATATTTATGCCTGTATCTGTAACTTTCACTCCATGTATCTGAAGAAGTGGGTTTTTTACTCACAAAAGTTTATGCCCAAATAAATCTGTTAGTCTTTAAGGTGCCACCAGATTCCTCGTTGTTTTTGTCCATATGATGAGTTTTTCCAGGATTTATGTTAGTGTTCAGAAAGTATACAGGCAAGTTATTCAGTATTAAATAGTGTGAGGTCACTTTTTGATAATATGTCCACGTTTGATTAATCCTTCACTGAACATTGACAGTGCTAAAATCACAATCCCCTTTTGGAAGACCTTGTTTTCGGCAGATTCCATATGGAATCCTCTGCAACCAGAAGTATTCCAGAAAAATATGACTGAACTTCTGGAGGATGTGGTAGCAATACTGAGTGACTTTAGTGTAGAGAAGACTAGAAATGAGGAACACAGTACCCATTTGCACACAGTGCTGAGCATATTGGGCGGTGCCAGTAAAAATTGAACAAGACAAAGTCTTAAATCAAGAAAAATTAGATTATCTCCAGCACCCAGAAGTGTGCTAGGTGTTGAAGGACGACTGTCACAAGCTCTGCCCAGAAGATCTAATAATGTAAATTTATACACGAAACAATAAAAATATCATCTAATAAACAAAAAAGAAGGGAAAGGAGAGAGGTATGACAAAAGTTGCAAAAATAGTTATGATAATAATTACATGGATCAGAAAAATTGCATGGTTACTCAGTAAGGCTCCAATTCAGGAAAGCATTCAAGCACATGCTTTCCTGAATAGGGATCTAAGACAGTGGATACTTTTGGACATATGTTTTAGTAAAGATAGACTTGATGGGCATGAAGAACTCTATCCAGTTGTCACATTTCAGCCTTCAAACATTGCGGCTGTTGCTCAGTGTATTGTCTTTGAAACTGATATGGCTTGTGGAAGGAAAAATACACTTTAAAGAAACAACAAAGAGCTATGGTTTTATCTATTTACAGACATGCTTAGTTTAAAGTATGCTCTAAAATAAATAGTCATGTCCTGCCAAATATAGTGCCTTATATAATAATCATTGTAAATTCTTTGACCAAGCACTAGGGTTTATTATTCATGAGGGAAGTGCTAAGAAAAAAACAGAATGCCTATATATATGAATAAAATACAATAATTTCTGGGGTTTATTTTCTTTTTTAAGATGCTAATAAATATTTTGCAAGCAATTTTTTTTAATCATAATAAATACTGTTTGCTCAGCTCAATAGGAAATTCTTGTGTGTTGTAAAAAGAACACATTTTAGACAAAGTTGCTTGTTGTAATCTGACTTGTCAACAATCTGAATGATCTTCATTTCATACTTTTACAGTTATATGAGAAATCTTGGCACTCATGTTTTTAAATATCAACTTTATAACTGTGACTGCTACAAAGAAAGGGAAAAAACACACCAAAACTACTTTGCTTTGGCTTTCTGTTCTTTTTTTAGTGAAATAGCTGCCTACTTAAGTTCTAATAGTTCTTTACTTTCTATCCATAGATCTTCAATTTCTGTAATCTACTAGTAAATTCTGAATGTTATGGACTCTAATGATTAAGCTGTAATAGAGCTATTCATCCAAATACCCATTTGATTTGAACCCTGTTATTTGGGGCAGGAATAAAGAATAGAAAAAAAAACATTTAAATTGGTTTGTCTTCAAAAATTAATTAAGTGGACAATACATGCATAGATCTCCAAAATTCATCACAAGTTAGGTTTCAGAATCAGTACAATAAATTTCATACCAGCTCTGTTACAGATCAGTGGTTAAATCAGGTACATCAAAAATGCATTAGAAGGTTTGGGAAACTCATTAATGACTTCAATATCTTTAGAAAGTTGAGTGCAACTTATTTCTGCTATCATTTATATGAAAATATTTTCACTAATTACTTGCTTGAACTGTGAGCTTTTCTCCTGATTGCTCCCAAACAAAAAAATTTTTTTTTTCTTATATTAACTACTGTAAACAAGTTTACTTGTTCCCAATATAATGTACCACCAATGCTCTAAGTTTCATGACTCTCTTCACACTGTGCCAGTGCTGTCCCACTGGGGGGCTGTCAAGGTTCCTTCCCCACTCTGAACTCTAGGTACAGATGTGGGGCCCTGCATGAAAGACCCCCTAAGCTTATTCTTACCAGCTTAGGTTAAAAACTTGCCCAAGATACAAACTTTGCCTTGTCCTTGAACAGTATGCTGCCACCACCAAGCGTTTTAAACAAAGAACTGGGAAAGAGACCACTTGGAGACGTCTTCCCCCAAAATATCCCCCCAAGCCCTACACCCCCTTTCCTGGGGAAGGCTTGATAATAATCCTCGCCAATTGGTACAGGTGAACACCGAGCCAAACTCTTGGATCTTAAGAACAATGAAAAATCAATTGGGTTCTTAAAAGAAGAATTTTAATTACAGAAAAAGTAAAAGAATCACCTGTGTAAAATCAGGATGGTAAATACCTTACAGGGTAATCAGATTCAAAACATAGAGAATCCCTCTAGGCAAAACCTTAAGTTACAAAAAGACACAAAAACAGCAATATACATTCCATCCAGCACAGCTTATTTTACCAGCCATTAAACAAAAGGACATCTAACACATTTCTAGCTAGATTACTTACTAACTTAACAGGAGTTGGAAGACTGCACTCCTGATCTGTTCCCGGCAAAAGCATCACACAGACAGACGAACCGTTTGTTTCCCCCCTCTCCAGATTTGAAAGTATCTTGTCCCCTCATTGGTCATTTTGGGTCAGGTGCTAGAGAGGTTATCTTAGCTTCTTAACCCTTTACAGGTGAAAGGGTTTTGCCTCTGGCCAGGAGGGATTTTATAGCACTGTATATAGAAAGGTGGTTACCCTTCCCTTTATATTTATGACATGGGCCCTAAGCAAGAATATTTTTGCCCGCCCCCTCCGCAGCTCATACTAATAATTAATAGAGGGCACCATTGTGCTGCTTAGGGCCCTAAGCAATTGCTTAGTCTGCTTATGCCTAGCACTGGCTCTGCTTTTACAGATTCCAATTCTATTATATATTTAAAACGAACATGCGCCTATTTATCCATCATTGTCTGTCAATCCTTATATCTGTTAGCACTTCTGAAATGCCTATTGCAATAGTGTTTAGGTATTGTACAAGGATAAGATAACGAGGACTGCCCAAAAGACAATATTTTCTCCATCGTTCTGCAGTTTTAAATATGGTCTGCTGCTTTGCCCCCCCTCCAGCTCTTTCTCCCCCTTCTTCTTATGTTTTGGGGTGAGTGTTTGGCAAATACCAACCAAGTGATACTGGTGTAAACCCTTCATACCTATCTGATGTAACTGATGTGGACTAACTTCAGCTAACGCAAGGTATTTTTTTACTGTTTTATTTAAATAGGTATAAAAATAGTAGAGAAATCTTCAATCCTCAAGTAAACTGTATAACCTATATAATAACATTTCAGGATTTTCACCTGTCTGTGTGTCAGTCTGAAGCTGGGAATGTCTCAGTCAGTGTAAAGTGATGGAAACAGGTACAAGCATGATTGAAAGCTCTTTATTTAAAATACCACAGGGTTGAATCATCACTGGGATTCGTGGTCTGTTACTATCCAATTTTTAAGTTCTCAGCCATTAATGAATCAGATGAATTTTATCTGTGCCATGACAAGGTGTGTTTATATGCCATGGCAAGAATCCTAGACCATTGTGATATCATGTAACTCAACTAGTCACAATCCTAATTTACTCTACACCCTTACTCTGTAGCTAATTTCTGTGCAACAGTTCATTGGTTGTACAAAGGAGACTGCACAGATGGCAGATTACTTGGCTTAACTGCTGCAGTTCTTCAAAAAAGGAAGTTAATATGTTAATAACCATATGTATTCTTCTTGTATGTATGTCAGATTTAAGGCTATGTAGTAGTTGATGAAGCCGTGGGTGTTAACAGTGTGTTGTGGAAGGAAGGTAATAATAGTTGATAAATTTTATATTTGTGAAGATAGAGAAACAGAAATATGGTTATTGGTCCCCACAATTTACTTGCTTTTCATTATGTGAGGGAAATGTTGTAAGTAGAGCAGAGCAACCTTAACTAATATTAAATGAATTTTCCTAGTTTTTAAACTGTTGAAATTGAAGATGAAAAATTGCAAGCAAATAATATGCTGCCTTATGAAGCATGACAACAATATGGTGAATGCAGCAGCTGCAGTGAGGGGTCAGAGTGGAGAAATGTTGACATTAGCCTACAAACAAGCCTTTGCAACTTGACAAACCTTGTCATGTATGAAGACATAGGATGCTACTTAGCAAAGAATGTTGATATTCGTAAATGTGGCACTTTTAAATTGATGACACTGAAGTCAACATTTACATTAGAGTAAATGGGCCTGTAGTAATTTGAAACTGGATGCAATGTATGGACATAGATCTGTTTCTAGCAAACAACACCATCATATAGTTAATGGGCCCTTTCAAATTGGCACAGCTCAAATCACTTATGAAGCATAATCATTTTTCTCAAATTCCAAAATGGGAAAATATAAAATTGGTATTTATATAAACTATAGATATACAGTCATCTACATTGTAAGTTTAGTGTAGACTATCCATGAGTAATCTTTTCAAAAGGGTTCTGAAAAAAAAAGGAAATGCTAGTGACCCAAATTATAAAACCATTTGTTTTTATTCTAACAATATTTTTAAATATTACTGCCCTAGAAATTATAATTATCTAGAAAATTAGAAGCTTTCTTACACTCTAGTTTGTAAGTTTTGAATAAAACAGCTAGCAGATGTTGCCATCTTGTCCCTTCTTAAACGCAATTCACTGATACAACCTTACCTATGGCTTAACCACTGCTAAACCATAATTGCATCATATTAAAGTTTTATTTGGTAATTTTAAATATGAGTATGACTGAGACCACTGGCCATTCAAAGTAAAGTTTTGGATAATCCTTATTAGAGGCACATTAAAATTTACATGATAAAACAGAACAAAATTGAAGGATCTAATTAGCTGATAAGCATTACAGTAGTGAAATTAGTACACAGCAATTCTGTGGTTAAAATTCTTTAATTGTGTCAGCTTTTTTCATGATCACATGTTTATAAAAGAGCACAAAAATTAAGTAATTCTAAATCCTGACCAGTTTGAAAATACCGGAAGTACAGTACCTATAGTCAATAGGAACTTTTATTTTATACTCAGTTTGAACTGGAGCAGCTGCTAGTCTTTTTTTGCAGCCTTTTTGAAGCAGGTGGTACTCAGGAGGGAATTGAGCTGTTTAAGAAAATCACTTTTTTCATATAGAGCTTTTTTTTTTCTGACCGAAACTGAGATGTAAAACCTTTAAAAGTCTGGCTCTGATCTGGGGAATTAATGGTGGTGGTTAGAAGATTCCGGTTTTTGTTGTTGTTTTTTTAAATGGCGTAGTTCCCTCTTGAGAGTTGGCAGCTTCTAAAGGGCTGCCATCAGTATGGTGTCTGCTCTGAAATTAATCTTCTTGCTGCTTCTTGGTGTAACAGTGTCTTAAAGTCAATAATGTTTCAAACTGAAATCTATGTAAAAACACCTTTTCATGTCTTAATACAAGCATTGACAGACAAGGGCAGAAATTATTATTTTAGTTATCTATTTTGTAACCAGCTTAACCTTCATTTAATTAACTTTTAATATGAAACATACTTTTTTCTTTTTGTTTTGTATCACCTGTTCATTATTCTTTGTTCTGATGGTGAATTTAATAGAGAAAGGTAAAAAGAAAAGAAACGAAATACAAAAAAACTATATTAAGGCATTGTTAAGGTTACGCAGCTTAGCATTTAAACATAAGGAAATGCAAAGGTGCAGGTTGAATACCTAACCATAACTCTATCCATTTGGACATAATCATTACAATACAAATTTTACTGTATTGTATGTGTAGTTTAAGCTTTTAGAAAGAAATGTAGAATGTTTATATGGACCAGATTTTCCCAAGAATCCCTCACCCAATTTCTTCCATTTGGGCTACTAAATGAATGGCATGACTTTCAAAAGTGTTCCACAGAGCAACTCCGATTATGAACATCTGGGTCTACCTGTGTGTGCTGAGTCCTTTTGAAAAATCATGTCCTATAGCATTATTTTGAGAAGTAGTATGTCATCACATAATTAAAAACTGTATAGTAATACTTATGCACAAGGAGGCAGATCCAAAGCATTGTTGTTGCTTTCTGTAAAGTAGCTTTAAAAATGGTATTGTTTGAGGTGCATATTTGTGTGTCAGCAACTTCGTATTATATTTGTTCAGTTTATAAGTAAGAGGGTATTTTAACTGCCAACCCCGCACACTGTAATTTAATCTGTAAGTCAAGTTCTTTCAGTTTTACCATATCAAAGAAAGGCACAGTTAGGTGCAATTGAGGTGTACACCTAATAAGTCTCACTCAAAGTGTATTTTAATAGTGATGATACATGAGAAGAAAAAGGCCAGCTGACCTGCACATCTACACCAAATTAATGTAAAAAACAAATGGAACTAAAATATACTTGTTACAAAAACATATAACCTCATGAGTTTATTTTGTGTTAACCGTGTCCCTCTGTAATCCAACCACCAGGTTGTGTTTATGTTGATCTCATCTCTTCCTATGCTATGTTTACGAGGTCTATTCTGCAAATCTTGTTAGTGCTGGGCATGACTCCAATAAGGCCATTCACGGTAGTGAGCACTACAGTGTCTGGTTGTAGTTGTGTGATTGGCCCATTACCTGCAAGTGCTGAACACCTCCAGAGAGCTGTTCAGCCCCCTCCCACTATGTAAGTGACGGGCGCTGAATATCTCTAGAAGCTCACTATCTGGTAGGATCAGGTCTGTAGATGGTAGGTTCCTTAGGGCAGGGACAATGTCTTTCATTTGTCTGTAAAGCAACATGCCCACTTACGACACTATATAAGTAATAATTAACTTTCAAATTCCAAGATTTATTTATGGAAGTGGGACTTAGAAAAATAATCTTTTTCATTTAAATGGACCAGATGTCAAGTGAAGTCACTGTAACCATTTTGCATTGTCAGCTGTCAATCCAAACTGGATCATGGTATATGCATAAGAGGTCTAATCAGGCGCCTGATGAATCCACTTAGGGCTGACAAGCCCAATTCAGGAGCAACACAGTTTGTTACAAATTTCACAGATCCATGTGTTGTCTGAGTTACAGTCCAAGACTACCGTATGCTGCTGTCTTCTTTCTCACTTTGCTCCATTCTCTGGATCAAAGCCTCTTCATGTTGAGCGGCACCCAGTGCCAGATATTCCCTCCAAATTGGATGGGATTCTTTGCGCTCCTCCCATCTTTCTACATTTATGTTGAACAAGTCACTGGAACTACTGAGACAATTAACATAGAATCTCACAGTTCCTTTTCAGAATACAACTAAACCAAGGTTCAGAGTTCAAATGTAACTTTCATGTTTCCTAACGTTTCAGTTCTTAGCCGTGGAACTTTAATCCTGCATGATTAGTAGTACTATTAAATATGCATTAAACTTGGATTTTTGTTTCTGGAAACATTTTGAAAAGCTTTTACTTACATAATGGAAAATGTTTTCTGTATTAAGTATTCACCCTCAATCTGATGAAAGCATTTGTAGTCCTTTGTTTTTTATTTATGCTGAAACTCTTTTGTATATATGTTTTTTAATTATTTGTAAAAACCTAATAAGACTTTAAAATCCGCAATAAATAATTCAAACATTCAATGATGTCTGCATAACTGTGAACTTTCCCTAAAGCAAATAAACTGAATTTAGCTCTGTATCTAATGAAAATTATATGCTGTCATATGGGAGATCAAAGCTCTGTTCCTGGTTCTTGTGTCTTGCTCACTGGGCTGGCAGGAGCTGGGAGTATTGCAGAGTCAGTATCTTTTGGCCATTATTTTCAAGTGTCCATTAAGTTTTCCTGTCTCTGTTGGTGCCCAACTTGAGATGCCAAGACCACTCTGATTTTTTTTAAAGAGATGCTAAGTACTTAAGTTCCATTGACTTCAATTAGAGTTGTGGGTGCTTAGCTTCCCTCCAAATCAGACGCTAAAACTCTCAAGTTGGACACCCAAAATTAGTAATCACTTCTGAAAATTTTTTCCCTAGGCCTTTTGTAAGCTCATGGTAAAGTAGCACCTCTTAGTACTCTGCGGATTCCTCTGCCTGACTAAGAAGAAGAATTGAAGGCTATAAAAGGGAGTATAGTGGGTTGGATAGTTGAAATTGGGAGAAAATGAATTTGAAGAGTCAGTAAATTGGCAGAGCTATGGGAATGAGGCATGATACACATTACATATATTTTCCCTTTCAGAAAAACAAACAAAAAAGTCCTCTCTCTGTTCATGGTTGTAGGTATCCTGAATTAGCAGCTGTGTGCCGAAATTCTAATACTCTAATTCTGTATCCTGGAGCTGAAGCAGCTAATTTGGAAGAAGTGGCTTTGATCTTCCCAAGTCCATCTACAATCATCATCATTGATGGAACATGGAGTCAGGCTAAAGATATATTCTACAAAAACTCTCTTTTCCGGCTTCCTAAGCAGGTAAGATGTAATGCTTTGACTTGAGAGTGTAATATATGTTTTCTTTTTTTCACTGGAAGTGTTTGAACTAGAACTGGTCAAAAACTAGAACTTTATCCTGTATAAAATTTGTATGTTTCAAATTTTGTTTGTCCCAATTGAAACAAAAAGTCAAAATACTGACAGTTTTCACAGAACATAAAGTTCAAAAAATTTGGATTTTGAAATGTCAGAATATTTATGTTGACATTGCTGAATTGAAATGTTTCATTTTGCTTTGTTGAATGGACTCAAAACATTTAATTTCAGTTTGGTTTAGCACTACTCCACATCCACTTGAGCTGCTTAAGTGCCTCATGGTTGCTGTAGTTGGGGTGCCACATGCTCCCATCCTTTTCTGTGAGCTGAGTTCCCAGGCCAGATTACTTGTCTCTTGATGCAAAGTGGTCACATGAATCCCATGATTCACCATACTGGTTCAGCTAGAGGGGAGACTGTGGTGCATCCTGGGAAATGTAGTAGTCCTGCCAGGCAGACTGTCCTATAGAAGAAAGAATGCAGTCATGAGATATTAGAACTGCAGCTCCCATAAGGCATTGTGGCTGCTCCAGCAAACATACACAATGTCAAGCTGACCTTGAAAAAAATTGGGTTGGAATGACAAATTGAAATATTTTCAGTTTGACTTGAACTGAAACGAAATTTTTCCAATGGGAAAATTTGAAAAATGTCAGGGAGGTTTTCCATTTTGTGGAAATGGATTTTCTGTCCAAAAAAAGCTTCAGCAGAAAATTCCAAACCATCTTTAGCTTGAACTCAGGACTTCAAAAGGTTGTTGTTGGGAGTAAGGCCTCTTAATAAAATGTTTGCAGTGGTGAAGTCTACGTTTTTTTATCCTGATCCTATTTCCAGGTAAGTGTATGAACCTGAGTGTGAAAGTAGGATGTTGTGGCCTTTCAGTGCAAATTCTCAACTCTTCTACTCATGTCCAAGGGAAAGCTTGTAAGAATCCAAAATGGTTGTCAAATCACAGCTACTGAATATGGAGGGAACTTATAATGAAATATATTAATAACATCACATTTTCTCCAGATATTACCATTAACAACAATAGGTTTTCCCCATCCAAGTACTCTAGATTATAATGTTTGAATATAGCACTAACAGTTAGTGCTAATAAAATTAACAGATGTAGGTTCTAGTCCTGCTCTGAGAACTCTGTGAGCACAGCCCTGAAAAAGAATTGTGTAAATCAGTGGTGCTGTGTAGGATGCATACACATGATTCTCAGTGCAGGATGGAAGACTTAATTTATTGTTGTTACATGATTAACCACTGTTATTTGGGCAGTTATTCCATCCTTTGTATAACAAGTTTCAGTCTAACACAAGTTACTTGTTATTCACAACTTGTCAGCCTGTATTATTTTCTCCTAAAAATACCTTATATGAGTTAATCAGTTTAGTTGTGGATTTAACAAAGTGGTGTTTTGATCTAAAAGTCATGCTTCATCCACAGCCAACTGTATTTTATCCTAAACCCAGAGCCTATGAGGTTTTTAAAAGTGATCTCCCATAAATACTTTAAAACTTTATAAATAGCCATAAGCAATATCTTTGGGGGTAGAAATATAAAACTTGAAACCTTAATGCAATCCTCTCACAAGTAGTTTGTGGTTCCTATTAAATTATGCAGCAAGTCGATATTTTTAAATAAATCAGACCTGCAATAAGAGATGGCTGTTTCATTCTTACATATGCAGAGAGAAAGAGATAAGTATTGTTGTCAAAGCCAGGTCTGATTGGTCTTCTGTATTAGTTTGGTATGTGCTTCTGATAAAACACATGCTGGCCACACAGGCTACTGAAGGGAGGAAAAACCTTGTTTAAATAAATTTAACTGTTTGTATCCTTTTTTTTTTTCATATGGTTACTGGAAATAGCTCCCTCTTGGAGAGCCATTTAGGGCATCATGTGACTGGATATGCAGTAAGAAAAGAACACCAGACCATATTGTGCCTCTCTAGCTCTGCACAGAACTGGACCCTACAGAATCTCCTTCATGCGGTCTGGGGTTCATAATGGAGACTACAGTACTTGGGAGTGGGGCAAGGACTTGGGTAGGTGGGGGATGGGAGGAATAGATGTTTTAGGCAGGAAAGGTAATGCAGTGCTGTGCTTTATCTTTTTGGTGTAGCTGTTGCAGTCCCTGGAAGCCTTGGTAGTGGGGCTCCAGTAAAGCTGCATTACTAGATTACCAAGGACCAGAGCTGATGTACTGACTTCTGGCCTCTAGCATATCCCACAGAATACTTTAGATTTTGTGATGGGCCTGGTGGCCTTTCACCTGGGGGCATCCCAATACTACATAATAAATTAATGCAAGGGGCTGTATTATCTTTTCTATCAACCTACTGGTGGGGTAGTCCTTGAGGCCATTCATGGTCAGGGAAGCCCTGGTAGCAGAGGGCTACACTGGGGCACAGAGGAAGAGGGCATTTGACCTCTTGTTTATCCCCCACATCGAACTGTGAGGTTTGGAGGCTGCTTTCAGGGGCTGTTTCTATACCTGGGGGCAAACATCATGGTCTTCCTGCCCCTTCGCTTCACAAAGAGCACCTTAAACCATTTCCTTTTCTTCTGAATCCTACTCAATGAGTTATCTGCTATGACAGGACAGTCTTTTACAGCACTGGAACACTTAATTTCATTTTTGTTGTTGTTTTGTTTTAAATCCATTATTTTTAGTGGCCATTTTGCTTAATCAGCTTAGTTTAAAGATTACTGTTTGTGGTAGTTACTCTAACAGTATATTAGAAAACTATACTCCCCTACGCTCTCAGTAAAAATGTAGACTACTGGCAATTCCCATAATCTTGATGCTTAAAGCGTTTACTGCCTTAAGCTTTTAATTCCAACAGAAATATTTTTAATTTCAGGGCAGAAGAAATGCTCTTCTGTTCCGAGACAGTGTGAAGAATAAGAAACCAACCCTTTTACAGGAGAATAGAGTAGGCAGGTCTTTAATTCGTTGAAATACACTAAAAATAGAGCATAAAATGTTTGCATTTGTACAGCTAGTTTATTGAAGTTGATAAAACTGTAGAATAAAATCGGATTTACAAAATTCAAATAATTTAATACTCCTATGCACAACAAAGGCCTTTCAAAAAAACAGACATTCATGTTTTATAGTGTTACAGTCATCGCATTTCAGTATGTTTTAATATATTATGGGCCAGATTATGACCTCCATACAGTATTTATTTTTATGAGCAGATACTCCCATAACCAGTCCCACTGAAATCATAATTAAACTGTGTCAGTCACCAGTATAGCAGTGGACACTTCCTAGGCACTCAGGTGGTTGTATGTCTTACAATAAGTAGCTGGAGGCACAATCACTTTGTAAGACATAGTGCCCCTGAACACTGGAGAAGAGCATCCTTGGAACTTCCCACTAGTATACCTGTTTAACCCTTATAGTCAAAGTTATGCACTCATCTCAGCACAGGAAAGGATGGTGGTCTGAATCTGCTCGATGCTGGTCTGTGCCTCCTCCAGGACTGCTAGTGCTATTGGCAGCATTAACAGATATGTTCTTACCTGATTCCATCTTTTACATCACACACTTTCAATATGTTTAGATATATTTATGTAGATTAAACTAAATTTGAATTATTTTTTTTTCTGAGTACAAATAATTTGGTTAAGGTAGATTGGCGTACTTCATCAAAAGAGTTTGTTATACATTTTCAAAAAGTCCATTATTTCTGGTTTAAGTCAGATGAGAAAACATTCTACATATTTCTGAGTCCACAAGTGCTGGTCAAATGAGCATTTACACGACATCAGAAAAATGCTAATCCGTTTTGAAGGTCAGTTTTAGATTATCATTGCTTTTTTCCTTATTAATTAATGTTTGTATGGAACTTACATTTTCAAAGTGCTTTGTGAGTGCTAAATATTATGAGTTATTAAAATCTTTGCATTCAGATAATATATTTTAAAAATTAACATATTGTATGTATTTGTGGAATGATATTGTTTCACTTGTACAGCCAACACCTTTTTATGTTAGTGAGCTATTAGAAGCTGTTATATCTATTGTCATGAATTAGGAGTAAAGTTTTTTAAATTTTTAATTGGAAAAATTAGATAAAAGTCACAAATATTTAACCATTAAAATATACATTATTCTGTTTATACTGGACCAGTTTAGAAAGCTCATAGTAGATGTTAATTTAGTCCATCAATGCAAAAAAGGCAGCGGAGGGAACCTTCCCATTATTTTCATTATTCCAGAAGTAATTCCAGTTGTTTTAATTGTCTGAAATATAGTTCAAATCCCTCTTAATTAAGGCCTCAAATGAGCAAGTATTTAAGCATAAGCTGAACTTTAAATATGATAAGAGTCTCATTGACATCAGTGCAACTCCTCACATGCTCGAAGCTGGGCATGGTTTTAAGTAACTTGGTGAATCCTTGCTCAAAATACTTGTGCAGCGTTTTCTTGTTAGGTAAAGTTTAAAAAAAAATCACATTTTCTCTCTTGGAAATAAGTCCTGGAGATCCTCTGGTGATTGTTGAATAAATGACAGCCAGACCATAGTTCTATCTCATCTTTAAAGTGTGTCCCAGGAAATCCAGCAGTATTTGCTGCAAGGTAGCATGTAGTCACTATCTGAAGGTGGGAAATTCTTTTACAGTTCCTTAGTGTGCACTTGCATGCTAAATATAAAACAGTTATGTCATCTACCAGACCTCTCTTGGTACGTGAGCGAAACTGCTTTAGTAATCCAAAAGAATGAAGAGGCAATGTTTCATTCCCTAGTCCACAATCCAGGAGACTTTATATTAGGGGCTGTTAGGTGATATCCAAATACATACCAGCCCGGTATAGAACTCTGACCAATACTTGCCATTCATTATTATTTATTTATTTACATATTTGCATTGTGGTAGAGTCCAAAGCCCCTAGAATTCTGGTCCTGTTGTGCTAGGTTCTGTACAAGCACATATCTATGATTCAGTGCTTGATCCAGAGAGCTTGGGAAGATGGATACTGGGGAAATGATTTGTCTCCAACAGTTCCCCATATCAGCAGACACTGTCAGAAACTGTCTATGTGGGTAAACGGAACTTGCACATCCTTCACCACAAGTTTTAAATATTGACATTTTGAGCTCCAATCTTTCTTCTGCTTGTAACTTGCTTGAAAGGACTTTTTTATTGCTTCTTGAAATTCAAAGACTTTGCAAATGTTAATATTTGCAGAGGCAAAACTTAGTTAAGGCCTGTGCATTAATGGAATCTTCATTACTGGAACTATGGCTTTTGGGCATGGAGGGGTAAAGGCGTGGCAAAGCACTCAGGACAGGTATAGGTGATCTAATAGATCTTTTCGTTTTCTTACTTCACAGGAAAAAAAACAAACTTTGTCATTAATCCAAACTTTCATTAATCTGGATTTAAATCCCCTCTTCTCAGCCAGAGAACAGACATGAGCTGAGATTCTCTTCCCCCAATATGTACATTACATGCATAAGGAACAATGAAATCCTGTTCCTCTTGATTAACAGATTCATTGCAGATTGCTAAAGAAGAGCTGGGGCTTTACATTTGCCTTTGAGCACCTGATTCGCTTTGTGGGATGCCTGCAGAGAGTCACTGGATCCCAACTGGGATTTTTTGCTGGTTAGCCATGGAAGATGGCCAGTTCTAACATAATTTATTGTCCTTTTTATAGTTATGAATGATGCAATAGACCATACAAATTGCATTGTAACTTGCATTTCTGTTACTTGGTTTTGCAGGGAAGGGGATGAAAGTAGCTGAACATCCTCAACAGATTTTCAGTGACTTTGGGGGTGGTGGTATCTACATGCATCCACCTCTTACTTTGTGTAAGAATGTCCTTTACAAAATCTGTCAGGAAGGGTTTTGAGGGACACTGCTATGGGACTGATACATTGTGTGGCATTACCCCTTGGAAAAACCCATTAAGATAAATGTAGATCTTGTAAGCGTTAATTCCTGTGGCTCTGTCCCTACTGGAAAACCCTCTCAGATTCGGGATAAGACACATATGGCGGTATTAGAGATGAAGCCATTGTACCAGGGAGCAAAATACTTTGTCCTTTGTATCAATCTCCTTGCTTTCTGCAGATGTCTTGAGATCTGTAGGATTTCGCACAGATACTGGGATAGCAGTGGGGCTTAGAGGGCCATGACTTCTGCTCACCCCATAGATATGAAAACATTGCATGCTGAATAGATGTAAACTTGGGGATTTTGCTCTCCTGCCGAATTTTATGTGGGAGAGCATGACTGTCCTAGTATAAATTACTTGTTATTCTCTATTTAATATGTAGCTGATATATACAATCAAGGTGTCATGTTGATAAAGTACTCTTTTTCACTTAGAAGCATTGTTAAAAATATGTTGTGCAGAAAGATTGAGTAAAAATTTTTAATAATAGTTTACCAGGGTTTACTCTCTGTAGTTCTATATCTCCTTTTCATGAGCTGGGAGCTGGTGTCATTAGATCGAAAATTGAGACAATTTGAAAGCCCATTATGTTAGGCCACATTAATGAACCTGATGTGAAAAGAGGATACTTTGGAATGGTGGTCGTTCAGATAAGACCTTCTACAGGTTTAGGTTGTCTGGTTCATTTATAGAGAAGTCTATTAAGAATGTGTGTTTTCTATTTTATATTTTCTCCTATCTTGGGAACTACCCACAACATTGCAGTCTGGTGTGACAATCAGGCTGTGTTGGTGTGGCGGGATCTCCAGGGTACAGCTTGAGACTGTGAGACCGCTGTGCCCCCTTAACTTTCCAGCCTGGGCTGTCTCACAGTACTTTGCTAGTGACAAGCAGCAAACCTGTCCAGGTGCTGTTTCACTCAGCACAACCACATGTAGAGCCCCACACCCAGTTAGATTGCATGAATGCTCTCAGAGCCACTCATGAATCACACAGAGAAAGGTGCCAGCCAAATCTCTCCAGCTCCCAGCCTTGTACTTCAGGAGTATACCGTTTTGCACTGCTCAAGACCCTTTCTTGAGCAATGCAAGTTTATTAATTGGTTCACCACTTCATCAATAAAAAGTGGATATACACCAGCCTTTGTAAACCTGAGCAGATTTACCAAGCACTTCAGGCAAACTCACTGGTAAAGATAAACAGTAAAATAAGTTAATTAATTACAAAAGATAGATTTTAAGTGATTTTAAGTGATAGGCAAAAAGTCAGAGTGGTTACCAAAATAAAATATAAGCATGCAGTCTAAACCTTAAACCTTATCACACTAGACAGTATTTAGATCAAGCAGTGTTCTCATCCCACTGGATCTTACAGTCCTTAATATACAGGTTTGTCTCTTAAACCTTGGCCAGTCTCCTCTGTTGAAATCATCAGTCTTCTGAGCGTCCTTGTTGCTTGCAGCATAGGTCGTGGGGGGAGGAGAAAAGGCCCAGCATGGGGGCACTGTGTTCTGTTTTATATCCTTAGTCCATGTGCTTGGAGAACACAAGTCCAGGCATGTCTGTTGGGCATTGCTGAGTCACCAGGCGAGGTTGAGCAATTCCCCTGGTGTGGCCTTGTGCAAGTGAGTCATTGCATTGTATCACTCTTGCTAGACAATGGCTGTTGATGGTTGTTCGACACCCACCTGGGAGTTGGTTATCTCCCCAATTATTGTCTTTGGGGACCTAGTATCTGGGTGCTTCCCAAACCCACAGCATATTTTAGTGACAATCATACAACACAATTCTCATAACTTCATATGCATTAATGATATACATATTTAGCTAGAAACAGTGGCTTTCAACAGATCAGAACCTTTCCCTCAGGGGTGTGGATTTTTCATGCTCTGCAGAGATGTAGCTCTGCTGATTTAAGTTCCCGGTGTAGGCCAGCCATTTGTTGGGAAGAGTAGGAAGAAGTCTGCATCCAATACTTTCGCCAAGATGCGGGATATCTTCTCTCAGGGTGGGGCAAGAGAAGAACATTGACGTTTTCTCCTGCTCCCTTAAACATATCCTTGAGTGATACTGGCAGAATGTAAGAAAGACTGCAAGGTGAATTATCTATACACTTTGGCAGTTTCTCAGTTTTTCATATCTAGGTTAGAGATATTGGATCTCATCCTTTCACAAGTCAATGATTATATTCAGTAAAACACCAGCAAACTATACCACAGTGATTCCTTTTGTAAGTTTTCAATGTGGTTATGGATCCCATATTTGAACATAAGGGAAATTTTCCCCTTCAAGAATCTCACTTTCAAAGATGTGTGTTTAGTTGCTGGGACTTTAGCTTGAGTTCCTTCCTTTATATCGCCTCCCTGTCTTCAGATTTTTTCTGGATCAAACAATATTTCCTTGCCCCCCAGAGTTTATTCTAAAGAGCAATAGACTTTTGTATTAATTAAACAATTGTTCTATTGACCCTAGGTCTAGTGCCTTCTCCCTCACAGGGGGAAAAGTTTTCTGTTCTGTACATAATGTGACTGATTAAATTTTACCCCCTCATGCACAACCAGTAAGAGAACATGTGCTGCTTTTCATCTGCTTCCAGCAAGAGAAAACAGCATGCAGTGCTTCCATTGCCTGCTAAATAAAAGATTGCATCCAGTTGGTTTAAGACTACCCAAAGGTTGCATCTGCATCCTTACAAATGTTACTCCTATACAGCAGCATGTCAACCTTGTGCTTGGAGGGATGAGGCACTGGCCTCCCTGATCTGTATACCTGCTCCTCCCCCATCACATTTATTTGCTATTGTCAGTAGGACCTGTAGTAGTCTCTGAATTCAGAAGAACTGTCATGCAAGCTACACTGAAGCTGCTTTACTAGAGCGTTTATTAATCGCTACGCTTCTGATAGTCAGTGCTTTCAGCTGATCACATGGGAGGAAAGGGCCATGTGACAAGGGAGACTCACAGATTATCCAGTTTATTGTGGTTCTCTTCTAGCCTGCATTCTTTGCCATATCCCCTCAAGCAATGTTGAATTTATTAGAATTCAACTTAGAATTTATTCTTCTCTTTACTTATTCTGTAGCCTATTTCTTGAGTTGGAAGTTTCTCTGAAGAGCAGGACTGCGGGAGTTGGCTGACAGATCTTGTCTTCCATTTTCTCTTTGGTAGATCTATAATGCTGATAGTCAGGGTTATTGCCATGTAGGATGAGATAAATGACAAATCAAATTTCCTAGTAACACCCTTTCATTATTCTGTATTATAATGTATTCAATTTTACTTTTGTTTAACCATTAGCTTTAAAGATACAAACTATATTTAATACACAAATGCCTGCTTGGTCTGAAAATATTTCTTGTATTCTTAACTTGGATGAAAAGAAATTAATAATATCTCTTCATTTTAAAGTACAATACAGTGTTGTAAGCAATTGCCATTTAGAAAAGAACTATACAGGTCTTCAGATCAGAACGTCAATAAAGCACCCAAATATTTATTATGTGTAATCAAATTTTTCAGCATTTTTAATCATATGCCTGCTGCGCACTAATTTCTCAATGCTCCTATTTATAAATAAATAGCCCTAGCCATTATTATTAATAAGGATCTTCATTAGAGAGTTCCCCAAACAATTGGTGAGCGCCATCAATAATCTGTTGCCATCTAGTGTTATTAAGAATAATTAAGAGAATTATGAAGCTCTAATGGAAAGTTTAAAGGAAAGTCTTGTCTTCAAATGGAAGAGAAATTGAGGGTTAAGGAAACAATTTTGAAACTATAATATTTTAACTACTTCCCAGCTGGAATTTCATTGCTACTGTTATTTTTCCATGTTCCATTGAGAAAAATGCAATTGTTGGAAGATACTTGGTTAGCACAAATGACCATGCTTATACTAGAAGGGTTCAGCAACAGGTAGAAAGTTTTGTCAAATAGCTGAAAATCGTAGTTCTTTAGTCACACAACTTAAGCTCTCAAACCAAATTTGAAATGTCCTCAAGATTTTTCATATAAAACCACAAACAACAAAGGGGTTGTATCTCTTCCTCCTCTGTAACCCTGGGTGCTGATGTGTTGTGAAGCTTTTTCTCATAGCCCTGACACCAGCATCCTGCTCACAGTACAATGGCCTCACCCTGGCTTCTTGGTTACTCCTTGCAGAATGACACCAACAGCCATTACAGTCCCGAGGCTCCCCCAGTGCATTTTCCCTGCAGTTTCCAGTCTCTTTCATTGGACCCTCACAGATGTTAAGTTTGCTGCCTCCAAAGAGACAAAGTGCACACACTATCCTGGTACTTTAGCTGAGGCTTTTACTCAGGCAACCTTAAGTCTGCACCCATAGTGCCACCCTTACAACAATCAAACCCTAACCCTAGACCTTACTCTTAATTGTAATGACCATCTGTGGGGACAGAGAGAAGGTTATTGAGTGAATATTACCTGCATCACCATAATAGAAAAGCTCAGAACATTCAAAAGAAAGTGTACCTTTACTTCTAATTTCAAGGAATTTTAATTTGTGTCTGTTTTCAGAAAAATACAATGTTCTCCTGGGCATTTTGGCTGAAGTAAGTGATGTATAGATTCTTTCCGCCGTAACTCCTGATAGTGAAGTGTTTAGCCTGCCTGGGAATTTCTTTTAGTTTGTATAAAAGGTTTCAGAATGACTCCGGGAGAGAAATCCCTGGAGACTTCTTGAAAGCTGCATAGAGATTCTAAGCCTCGAATCTTACAAGGCTTTCAGGAACATATTGCATTTTTTTCTCAGACAGCTTCTTGCCTTTGTATGTGACTTCTTTCCTCCTGCTCCCCATATAGAACCACATATCTCCCATGTGGCTTTCCCTCTTCTGTTCTTTCCAGAACAGAACTAAACCCCAGGTATATCCAACTATACCCCAAGTGGTATCTCCTGCCAGTCATTCTCTCCATGTTGCCTATACATGCTCATAAATTGCCTCTGGGGCTATGTGCCTTTTGCAAAGCATGCATAAAATGATGCTTATATATTATTCCAACGTCAGACTGTTCATGTAATATCAAACTGATGAGTATTATATGCTTCTATCCTGTATATTCTGTACACTTCAAAATATAAATGTGTATTTGCTTAAAATATACATATTATTTTTAAGCATCTGTGTGCATTTGTATTCTCATAATCATACCTTTTAAATACTTCCATAACTCCCATGTTTGGTTCTTTAAACCTATGAAAATATGTCTGCTTATTAGGGACTCCCCGAAGAGTGAAGTTTAATGTTTGTGTGTGATCTATTTAAGGGATAGGAACCAAAAATAGAAACATTTTGAAAAATGAGTAACAAGAAGAGTAAAGGATTTCAGCATGGTAGGTAAATCAACGAACTCACAAACAATGATCTAGTACCTCTGACAATTCTTGATTTATTCATATATATTACTTCATCTATCGTCTATTCACAATCAGAAAATCATACCATAGTTTATTGCTCCAAGATTATGAGCCAAATTCTCCGGTGTAAATATGCAAAACTTCATTTAACTCTGTGGTCCTACCCTCATTTTACGCTAGCAGAGAATTTGGCCCTATGTCTGTGTAATAGGATGGTTTGTTTCTTTAAGGGCTGTAGGGGCTGGAACCGGCTGGCCTTGTTCTGAGGCAGAACCCCTTTAAGAACCAGTGTTTGGGACTGATAGGCTGCCGGTTGTATTTATCAGCCCCAGCAAGGAAGGGGTCATGAGACTGAGTCTCCTGATTGCTTGCTTCCTGGGGAGTATATAAAGGAGTGCTCCCAGCTCAGCAGGTGGAGCTGGAAACAGGTGAGATCTACAGGGGGGCTCTCATGTAACAGTGAGCGAATGAGTGCTGCAGGGAGTAGGAAGGCTTCTGCAGGGTCAAGTGAAAGAATCCAGTTTATATATGACTCAGGATGGCCTGCAGAGTATAATCCTGCAGGCTAGAAAAGAGAAGGCAGCAGAAAGGCTCATGCTGACTTCCAGAGAGAGGGCCTGTGGAGTTTAAGAGCCGCAGGGAGTGAGAAGGATATGATAGAGATGCTGAGCTAGTGTTAAATAGCTTTATTTTGGAGAAATAAAACTGTGAAGCCCTGAAGAAAGGGGACTTGAAATCTGGAGGATGGAGAGTGTTCTTTGGTACTGGGACTGGTGAGTTAGTCCACATTCCCTACTAGTAATATTAGTTATTCCTCTTTCTGTGGAAATTTCCAGGGTGTAACAAATTAATTCCTTGCTGTGGTAAGCATTTGGTCAGTAAAACTTCTGCCTTTTAAAATACCTCATACCATGTCTCTGCCAGTCCTAATAACTTCCTGGACGCTTCATTGCAACCATGCATTAACTATTTTAAACTACTTCTTAGAGGCTATGACAAACAAAAGAGGTCACATAATTAAATCTATTTTAAAATTACACAGCAGTGCTCCTTTACTGAAAGTTTGCCTGTGATGTTTGCTCTAAAGTATTGTTGCCTATCATTAAAATTAGGGCTGTCAAGCAATTAAAACAATTAATCACAATTAATCGTGCTGTTAAAAATAATAGAATACCATTTATTTAAATATTTTTGGATATTTTCAACATTTTCAAATATACTGATTTCCGTTTCAACACAGACTACAAAGTGTACAGTGCTCACTTTATATTTATTTTCTATTACAAACATTTGCGCTGTAAAAAACAAAAGAAATAGTATTTTTTAATTCATCTAATACAAGTACTGTACTGCAATCTCTTTATTATGGAAGCTGGACTTACAAATGTAGAATTCTGTACCAAAAAAACCTGCATTCAAAAATAAAACAATGTAAAACTTTAGCGCATACAAGTCCACTCAGTCCTACTTCAGCCAATCGCTCAGACAAACAAGTTTGTTTACATTGCAGGAGATAATGCTGCCTGCTTCTTGTTTACATCACGTGAAATTGAGAATAGGTGTTCGCGTGGCACTGTTGTAGCTGGCGTCACAAGATATTTACATGCCAGATGTGCGAAAGATTCGTATATCCCTTCTTGCCTCAACCGCCATTCCAGATGATATGCGTCCATGCTGACGGGTTCTGCTCGGTAACGATCCAAAGCAGCGTGGAGCGACGCATGTTCACTTTCATCATCTGAGGCAGATGTCACCAGCAGAAGGTTGAATTTCTTCTTTGGTGGTTCAGGTTCTATAGTTTCTGCATCAGAGTGTTGCTCTTTTAAGACTTCTGAAAGCATGCTCCACACCTCACCCCTCTCAGATTTTGGAAGACACTTCAGATTCTTAAATCTTGGGTCAAGTGCTGTAGCTATCTTTAGAAATCTCACATTGGTACCTTCTTTGCTTTTTGTGAAAGTGTTCTTAAAACGAAAAGCATGTGCTGGAGCATCTGAGACTGCTATGACACGGAATATATGGCAGAACGCGGGTAAAACAGAGAAGGTGACATACCATGCTCCCCCAAGGAGTCAAAAATTTAACACATTTTTTTAACGAGAGTCATCAGCATGGAAGCATGTCTTCTGGCATGGTAGCCGAAGCATGAAAGGGCATATGAATGTTTAGCATATCTGGCACGTAAATACCTTGCAATGCTGGCTACAAAAGTGCCATGAGAATGCCTGTTCTCACTTTCTGTTTACATTGTAAAAAGAAGCGGGCAGCATTATTTTCTGTAAATGTAAACAAACTTGTTTGTCTTAATGATTGGCTGAACAAGAAGTAGGATTAAGTGGACTTGTAGGCTCTAAAGTTTTACATTGTTTTATTTTTGAGTGCAGTTATATAACAGAAAAAAATCTACATTTGTAAGTTGCACTTTCATGATAAAGAGATTGCACTGCAGTACTTGTATGAGGTGAATTGAAAAACACTTTTTTTTGTTTATATTATTTTTATTACAAATATTTGCACTCTAAAAATGATAGTGAGCACTGTACACGTTGTATTCTAATTTGTAATTGAAAGCAATATATTTGAAAATGTAGAAAAACATTCAAAATATTTAATAAATTTCAATTGGTATTCTATTGCTTAACAGTGCGATTAAACTAAGATTAATGATTATTTTTTTAAATTGCGATTAACTTTTTTGAGTTAATCGCGTGAGTTAACTGCGATTAATCGACAGCCCTAATTAAAATGTATAGCTGCATAAAGTACAATTTATTTTACTGTCAAAATATAAACCAGATATAAATTTAGGGAATATTTTCCAAATTTTATGCCATTAATACAAAGGTTATTTTATTGGACTATTTTCTTAGTCGGAATATATAACTCTATGAAGATGAACTGCAAAGTGCAAAAAAAAAAAGTTCCTGTTTTATCTTTGAAGCATTCAGATGGCACTATAAGTATTAAGATTTCAAAAAAATATCTGCTGGCTTTTTAAACATATAAAATATAAAATCTTGACTCTTTTTCCTGGAGGACTTTTCAGAGGACTGGATAGGTTTTGAGATTATGACATCAGGGGAGTTAAGTCAATGGAACCTGAACAGTTGAGAAAAGAGGAAGAATTATTGAATCATACTGTTTAGAACTCTTTGTGATATCTTTTGTGTGTGGTTTTTTGGTTAATACCTATTTAATTCAGATCAGAAATGAGGATATTCATAGCTGAACCCAGCAACTGCCTCCTCCATCAGTACTGTTTTGGTGATTTCTTGTTATGGACATATTATTAGCATGGAACACCAACAAATTACGAAGCATGTTTACGAAGGGATGCCACTACATGACCGATGAAAAATATCCTCCAAATAAAATCTTTATTGATGTACTGGACTATAGGTAGTCTTAGAAACAGGTAAAGCTACCATTTTGGCTGAATGGGTGTGATAGGGAAGCAGACAATGAATGGAAGAGGATAGGTGTTATATGTTTGTTCTTTAATTTATAAAATGTTACAAAACTGAAGGGAAATGGGTGGGTGGGTTTGTAAAAACAAAACCTTTAAAAACATTATTTCTGTAATTTTAATTGTATTATAATTAATAGAAACAGATGATTTCCCCAAAACAAACTAATTGCTGACCTACTAACTTTATCCCCTCAGGCAAAAGCCTGGGAGATTTCTTGCATACTCTGTTAAAGGTCAGCAAACTCTGGGTCTTGGACTAGCCATGGAAGAAATTCCAGAGTTGAAAATCTTCCACTGAGGAACACTTCCACCAGCCCCTGGATATTTAAAGCTGTGGATTATTAGTTGAAGCACCACAGCTGGTCTCAAAGGCTGTTGTAGTACATTTGGCGACACCTCTCATATCCAGGACTCAGACTGAATAGGACTTTAGATTGCAATCAACACCTTGAATTTCAGTCAGAAACTAATAATGAGACAGTGCAAATCTTGGAGAGCTGATGTGATGTGTTGCCTGTGACTAGCCTCACTTCAGAGAGGCAGCTGCATTTTACCTCTGCTGTAGTCTCCAAGTGGTCTTCATGGGAAACCCTGTGGAGAGCATGTTACAGCAATCCAATATGTGTCACAAAAGGTAGAACTGAGAGAGAGGTGAAGATTTGAGGGCGGGGCAAATTAGGCTACTAGTTCTTTCTGAGATGCCCAAAACAAGCAGAGGTCCAAAAATACCCTGAAGTTGCAAACCCCTTGGGCAAAGAATGGATAAAATCCCCTCACTAGCTGGAGTAGAATCCAATCCTATATTATCAAACTGCTCTGCGATCCACAACCTTCCCTCCATATTATCATTTCAGATAAATGCCAGCCATGTATCGCTTATACCCACTGACTGAAGATTTTAATCTGGTAGGTTGAAAAATTCAACCCTTTCATTTTTAAAAAATCAGCTTGTAGACCCTCCTGAAAACAGTATTGAACATATATTTGTGACTAATTGAAAGCATAAAGGACAATAGACTTACATAAACGGAAAGCATGTGTATAGGTTGAAAAAGAGAGAGAGAAAGGAAACTAGGAGAGATTATTAGTCTACCCATTCTATGCATTTGAACATCATGTCACCTTAACTATGAACTTAATAGAGATTTCAGTGGACTTTGGATCAGACACCTGAGGAGCATGTACTGTGATCATCATCATTTCAATGCAACTTTTGTATGAAGGATAATGAACAGCCTCATCATTTACAGCATGTTCATTTGCAGGCTCCTCATCTGTGATTAACTGACAAAAATTTGTAGAAATGTGACAGTCACCACATTCTAAAATGTGATTATGGATTCTCACTTGTTACTGTTCAAGGGATGTATGTGTCTTAACTGTGAACATTATAAAAACCATGGTGACTGATTAATAGAATTATCCATAGCAGATGCGGTCAAAGATAGTGCTGTGGCAAGAACTTTTTACTCATAGGATCTTGTAAAGTAATTGAGAAAATAAAAGGAATTGCTTTTTCCTTCCACATTTATAGATTGAATTTATGAAGCAGTTCACTTGTGAGGTCAAAACATGCAGATTAATTAGCCGTAGTATGTGTTTTAAGACAGTAACAAAATTCAGAAGACGGAGCCAGCTCAAGGCTATAATATGATGTCAAACATACAAGACTACCAGATGGTATAAAAAGCTATTAATGTGGTATAGCTAGATATTCATAATATCTCAGTAAATTATAAACCTACAGCGTCTGTTTCTTTGAAGTCATTCTCAGCATTTCAGTCAGATTCTCAAGTCCCATATGGTATTCTCTGTGTGTATACCATAGAGCATTTTCAAATATTAATAATGCAAACCTGTCTACCACCAAGAAATGGAAGATATTGCCAAGCTTGTGAAAAAGGATTTTGCAGAAAGACACAAGAAAAGCCTTCCTTTTCCAACCAACTATGTACAAAGAATAATTGGAATAGATGCTCATTGAGCCTGGGATCGAAACAAAATCCTCTCCCCTCTTATGCTGGATAGGAGAAGGATATTTAAAAAATATTTTGAAGCCTCTTCAAATGGTTAATTAATATGATTATATCATTGATTTAGAAAATCAAATTTTGATTCTAACTAGAAATAGGGGAAATAGAAATTTGAATGTTTGCATACACCAGTAAATTTAACAGCCCGTCAGTGTTTCTGTTATTAATATGGGCTAAGCAACATTTTGGCCATTTTAACTTACTACTGCTCACTCTGAGGATTAAGCCCTTAACTCTCATAAAAATAAACACCAAGAAATGAATATAGTATAAAGGTTTGGTTTTAACTCAGACATCTGAGGGCATTCTGAATGACAGCTGCTGAGTGAGGAGGTGAATTCCATGTATAGGGGGTGCACAAGGTATACCGAAGTGACTAAATTAGGTAGTGGAGACTGGAAAATTCTTGTCATTGTGAACTAAACTACCTTTGAATTTATGAACATCCTATTCTCTTTACTTAGGGAAATAATCACATTATCAGACGTGTTTGGGATCCTGTGGGTAAGAACTAATATTTTGCTTTCAAAGTTGTTAGTGTCTTTGTCTTTAAGTCACTTTGACTTAAATGTGCCAAAAATACAAACCAGGAGTCTAAATTTCTTCTATACCAGGTATATCTCAAAAGGGAAATAAAACAGAACATAAATTATTTTATACTACATCAATGAAAATGGATATGCATATATAGCTGGATTTCAAAACCCAAGCACTCTGCATCTAAATTGGTAAATGTGTGTAGATATCAGTGAATAGTTTTTGTTAAGAAATTTCAGATGTCATTTTAAGTATCTAACTGTTCTGAAAATCCATTCGTGGTTACGTGCACAGGCACAGAGTTGTGTGGTCATCTGAATGCACTCGGACTAATGTTTGTGCATGTAATGAAGATATTCAGAAAGACTTATGGAGATTTTTTTTTGTCCTTGATGTGTTGATGTTGGATTAGTTTGGTGGTGCTCTGGGTCTATATGTATATTTTGTGACTAAATAACCTGCTTCATTGATGGATGCTGTAGAATTTACAATGTCTTCTTTTACTTTGTACCCAGGTAATATCAATTGTAGGAATGTGCCCACTGCTAATTTTTGCATTTTCTCAAGTACAGCTTCTGTTTTACTGATCTGGAACCAAGAATAATGGTCCAGTGTCTAGCCACTGCCCTGCACTGACATAATATTTTCATGCTTGATATCATCTCCCAAATGTGAAAATCTCTGTGAGGAAACTGTTCCCATGGATGATCATGCTGCATTGCCCCAAAATGTGCACCCTCTTCCTAGAACACAGGGCCGCTTTGCAATCGGCTCACTTTTTGAAAACCCTTAGGCTCAGAAATTCTCCTTGCATATCTGGTTAGTCATCTGCGCAAATCTGTCCTGGCCACAGTACATAAGATACCTCTTTCCCAAATGCTTGCAAAGATGAGTAACACATACTAGTAGCCTTCTCCTGAACAATGCGTTAAATAAAGGGGGAAAAAAACAGGGCCCAGGACCATGGAAAATGCTTCATATAAAGTAGTAAACCATTATAAATGTGTAATCATTGAAGTGTTTTAATGTGGACACTTGTCTTGAAACTGAACCAGTAGTGGAACATTAACTACTGAAGGGGAGAAGGTAAGCCTTATTCATAGGATGCTTCAACAAATTTGGGTGCAGAAAACATCAGCTCCACCCACTTCATGTGGATGTAGATAGCTAGGTGACTGCACACAAGCAACAAATAATACACCTTGTTCCCCAGTTTATAAACAATTATTGGGATTCAGATTCTGATTCTCAGATAGTATAAATCAACATAAAAGCTACATGGACTTATACTAGCTGAGAAGTTAGTTGGCTCATTGTGTAGAGAGTGTGGTGTCCCTCTATCAGCAAGAAGTAAAAAGTTTTGATTAAATGACTAGAACCTAAGATGACATGCACATGCTTTCATTTTTGTTTCATATTGGAGATGTTGAAAGTAGACTTCCTTCTCTTTGCACAGATGAAAGCAAGATTTAGGGTATTTCAGCAAGTAACAGAGAGGGTAATTTGATAGCCAATAAAGAAAATACATGACTCCTGTTGTTTTCTTGCTCAAGCAAGTAAATATTCTGTTTTCAGAAGATCATAAAGCATATATGTGGGGTAGGGAAGCAAGTGAGATTCCTCATTTTTTTTCTGTTAGTGTAAACTATTTGGGTATATTTTTTGTATTTCGGAGCAAGAGAAGTTCTAAAGTGCTGGTTTTGCAAATAGCATTGCTTGTATATAAGATTACAGGTTTGGAAAATATGCCTATTGTATGATAACAGATTCTGCTGGATTTTTCTATTGCTTATTTTAAGTACTTTTTGCTGACCGTGGGCGTGTTCCTAACAGTCTTAACATTCCTGATTCCTCCCTTTTTGGCTTGTTATTCTGTTCATTAATATGGTATGAAGAAAACTCCAGACTAGGACAAAAAAAATATGGTTTTCAAAGGGGAGTATTAGGTCAGATGCAAAGGAAAATATTTAGGATGCTTCAAGTATAGGGTCAAATTTTCACAAACTTGAGGCTTGTTGCATCTGAAAAAACAAATGCAAACACAAAAGCAGATTGTTGCAGACAGAATTAATAGATGTTTATAAATATGGGTATTTGCATGTGGAAGTACCTTATGCACATAGACTTACTAGCTTCTGTTTGCACATGGGCCTTAACTATTAGAACACGTTAGTCCACAGATTTGGGGAGAGGGAGAGGGAGGGGTTTAACCTTCTTGGAGAGGGAGAGGCAGGTCTGAGACTCAAACCTTAACAGTAAACCCAAGAGTTAGATGTCCAATTCACTTCCAATATCTTCAGATAATTTACAGCTGCTTTTTTTCTTCTTGCAGTCGAGACTTGTTGGAATGAAGGAAGTATCTTTCAAAAAGTACAAATCTTTTCTACCTTGTGCTGTCCATAGTCAGTCACCTGACCTTGGCTGACACTGTGTATGCTCATGTGTTTTTGTTCACTACAAAGCAACTAAAACTGTTCACTCGGTTGCATTATTTGATTTGCTGATTATCCTGAAGTACCTTGTTTTATGATATTATCTTTTTTGTGGTGAATTACTCCATGAATTGCTACAGGGTGCTGTTAAAGTGAGTTAAAAATAATTAAAAACCTGTTGTGGCTAACTGGTTCTTTCCATTCATGCTCTGGCTTTTAGGCCTGAAGTAGGTGTTGTTCCAAAATGGGAAGGTGGTGGGTGGGCATTTTATTAATTTAGATGGAATATATTGGCCAAAGGTGTTAGCATAACCCAGTCTATCTAACATTAAACAGTGTTAAACAAGGCTCAGGGTTTGGTATATAGAGACCTCAGCCTGCTTAGTACTGCAGCAAACACACCATCAAAAATCCTTTTAACCTTTTATTAAAGATAAAGAAGAGGGAAAACAGTGAAAATATTTGAAATGTAAAGTATTAAATGAGGCTCTCATTTTAGCAGTGCCCCTTATTCCCTTTTCCTTTAGCCAGGAGAGGGTTTTTAGAAGAGAAAACTCCCTTGAGGGACAGTCTCTTAGTTGATATCAAAGATGGTACTAACTGCACTTTTGGGGAAAAGAGAAGATATTAGTTGAGATGGGCTCGAGCTGCTGCTGTTAAAGTCCAGTCCACTTTCATCCTAGGTGGTGGTTGGGAGTCAGCTGAAGCTGGTTTGAGGTGGCAGTGTCATCTGGGTCACTCTCTCTGGCCCAGTCTGGTCAGGACATCTCTCAGGATCAGATGGACAATGGCTTAGGGTTCTCAGAGACAGTGGAGGTGGCAGTAATGATGGTGCAGCTTGCTCCAGTATCCCATTTTCCTCCTGAAGTCTCTTGCTTTATGGATAGACAAAGGGAGTGCTGGGCAGAATAGTCTATCCCACTATTTTGTCCATCAGTTAGGCATAGTTTCCGACGCACCCATTTTGGTTGATTGATTTCTGATTCTTTTTTATCAAGAATTTGCTTTTCTTTTTTATCAAGAATTATATCAACTCACTCCTTGAGTTATATCAGTAGGCCTTTTTGTTTGGACTAATTGTCTTTCTGCCTCCCTTTCATACCTTTTCCCATCAATATTTGTTGTTATAGATTATTGTGCATTTTATGAACCTTCACTCACTTGTTAAAGTTGAACTCACAATTGGGGTAAATTTGTAGGCCCACTTATCACAACAGCAAAACTGAATAAAAAAAATGCATGGTGTTAGAGTACATTTTTCAAAGCTCTTCTGCCTGTGGCTTTCTGGTATTACAAAGGCTTTCACTCCCATGTCTGGGCACTTTGAAATACCATTTAACATTGGCATCATCCAAACAGATCCAAGGAGCACTTTGTCAGAAGACAGGCAGGAGACCTGTTATAACTATATAATGATAATCATGTTTAGATACTGAAGTATCTTTGGAATGCAAGCTGGTTAGATTAGTACAGACATTGTAAAGATCTGATTTGTGTCCATTTATTCTTTCCTGAAGGATGACCCAACACTCTCACAAATCTTGGGAGAAAGGCCAGTCCTTGCCTACAGACAGCCCCCCAACCTGAAGCGAATACTCACCAACAACCACATACCACACAACAGAACCACTAACCCAGGAACCTATCCTTGCAACAAAGCCCGTTGCCAACTGTGCCCACATATCTATTCAGGGAACACCATCACAGGGCCTAACAACATCAGCCACACTATCAGAGGCTCGTTCACCTGCACATCCACCAATGTGATATATGCCATCATGTGCCAGCAATGCCCCTCTGCCATGTACATTGGTCAAACTGGACAGTCTCTACGTAAAAGAATAAATGGACACAAATCAGATGTTAAGAATTATAACATTCATAAACCAGTCGGAGAACACTTCAATCTCTCTGGTCACGCAATCACAGACATGAGGGTCGCTATCTTAAAGCAAAAAAACTTCAAATCCAGACTCCAGCGAGAAACTGCTGAATTGGAATTCATTTGCAAATTGGATACTATTAATTTGGGCTTGAATAGAGACTGGGAGTGGCTAAGTCATTATGCAAGGTAGCCTATCTCCCCTTGTTTTTTTCCTACCAACCCCCCCCCCCCCCAAGACGTTCTGGTTAAACTTGGATTATTGCTGTGCACATTGTAAGATGAGCTATTGCCAGCAGGAGAGTGAGTTTGTGTGTGTGGTTTTTGGAGGGTGTGTGTGGGGGGGGGGGGAGGTGGTGAGAAAACCTGGATTAGTGCTGGAAATGACCCACCTTGATTATCATGCGCATTATAAAGAGAGGTTTCAAAGAGGGATGGGCTATTACCAGCAGGAGAGTGAGTTTGTATGTGTGTCTGTGTGTGTGGGGGGGGGGGGAAGAGTGAGAAAACCTTGATTTGTGCTGGAAATGGCCTTCCTTGATGATCACTTGATGATCACTTTAGATAAGCTGTTAGCAGCAGGACAGTGGGGTGGGAGGAAGTTTTGTTTCATGGTCTCTGTGTGTATATAATGTCTTCTGCAGTTTCCACGATATGCTATGCATCCGATGAAGTGAGCTGTAGCTCACGAAAGCTCATGCTCAAATAAACTGGTTAGTCTCTAAGGTGCCACAAGTACTCCTTTTCTTTTTTCTTTATACCACAGTTAGTAGTTCTGCAATCACATTTGAGTTCTTTCAGAGCTTTTGGGTGAATACCATCTGGTCCTGGTGACTTATGAATAAATTAAACAGTAATTAGTTTTAAAATCTCTTCTGTTGACACCTCAATCTAGGACAGTGCCTCAGATCTGTCACCTAAAAGGAATGGCTCAGGCATGGGAATCTCCCTCACATCCTCTGCAGTGAAGACCAATGCTAAGTATTCATTTAGCTTCTCCGCTATGACCTTGCCTTTCTTGAGTGTTCCTTTAGCACCTGGATTGTCCAGTGGCTCCACTGATTGTTTGGAAGGCTTTGTGCTTTTGATGTACTTAAACTAACAGCAAATAATTTTTTTGTGTGTCTTTTGTGAATTCCTCTTCAAATTCTTTTTTTAACCTGCCTAATTATACTTTTACACTTGACTTGCCAGAGTTTATGCTCATTTCAGTTTCCTCACTAGGTTTTTAAAGGATGTATTTTTTGTCTCTGACTGCCTCTTATACTCTCTTCAGCCTTGGTGGCACTTCTGGTACATCTAGTGACAGAAGAAAGAGTGACCAAAATACTACTTACATAAAATTATAGGTTCAAGGTGATTTCTTGTCTCTTTCCACTCAAAAATATAATGTGTTCACCTGGATGGCAGATGTCCTTTTGCAGTAGTAACACCTTTGAATGCTAAAACGACTTTAACTGTCAGAGAAGCAATATTAAGGCCTAAAAAGACTGACTAGTGGTCAGAGTCAATATGGCTTCCCTCTTAATCAGGGCTGTGTGGCCTAGTAGCCAGTGGCGAAATGGCCTTCCACCAAAGGGTGGCTGGTGGCCGGGGTAGGCAGACCCAGGCCCTCCCTACTCACTGGGTCCTAATCCGGGGCCCTGATAGCGGTGGATTGGATTCACCACTATGTCAGCAGGGATCCATCCGAAACATGCTGCCTTTGTCCTGGTTCCACAACGAGATCAATGTCTAGTTCCCCTAGGTTACTTCCAACCCAGTTTTCTAGCGTTGCTGTACACAAGTCTCCTGGGTCTCTGGGGTCGTCGGCTTGCAAAGCTCCCATTGACTCTGTCTGTCCTTGGGCTGCAGTGGGCAGCTGGGTATCCACCTGGATCTCGGCATGCTTGGCCTCCGCAATCTGGAACTCCAGCAGCTCCCGGGAGGGAGCCTGCAATATGTGTCCTCTCTCCTCGGCGGTCAACCCTGACTGAGATGGGCTGCTCCCTTTTATACTGTGGCTCCAGTTGGAGTATGCCCAACAGTGGCGACAGGGCATGGCTTCCTCCACCCATAATATGGGGTTAACCCCTTCTTGTCCAATGCGGGGCCTGTACATCCCATGACCCATTCATTTTATCTTCCAACGCTCCAGTCTACTGTATCTGCAGTGCTTTCAGACAGAATTGGAGATTTTTCAAAAGATATGAAGGAGTAACTAAGTAGCAGTGGGCCTCTAATATCCCCTATCTAACACAGCATAAAATATAGCAGATATAGTAGCTTGGTCCCTGGCAGCCAGTATTGTGGTTTACATATTGATTTCATTGAGCTAGTGTTCAGAGAAGTTATTTTTCATTACTTTACAAATCTTATTCACTTTGAAATTGTAAAGAACTATCTACCAGAGCTTGAAAGAAGCATTCTAAAGTCCCAATTAGAAAAAGCACTTAAGTATGTGTGTAAGTCCCAGTAACTTCAGTGAGACTTTAAGCAATTGCTTAAGTTCCCTTCCTAACTAGAATTGCTTTCCTAAATCAGTGCTGTCATAAATATAAACGGAAGGGTAACCACCTTTCTGTCAAGGTTCCTTCCCTACTCTGAACTCTAGGGTACAGATGTGGGGGCCTGCATGAAAGACCCCCTAAGCTTATTCTTACCAGCTTAGGTTAAAAACTTCCTCAAGTTACAGACTTTGTCTTGTCCTTGAACCTTATGCTGCCACCATCAAGTGTGTTAAACAAAGAACAGGGAAAGAGCCCACTTGGAGACGTCTCCCCCCAAAAATATCCCCCCCAAGCCCTACACCCCCTTTCCTGGGGAAGTCTTGATAAAAATCCTCACCAATTTGCATAGGTGAACACAGACCCAAACCCTTGGATCTTAAGAACAATGAAAAAACAATCAGGTTCTTAAAGGAAGAATTTTAATTAAAGAAAAAGTAAAAGAATCACCTCTGTAAAATCAGGATGGTAAATACCTTACAGGGTAATCAGATTCAAAACATAGAGAATCCCTCTAGGCAAAACCTTAAGTTACAAAAAGACACAAAAACAGGAATATACATTCCATTCAACACAACCTATTTTACCAGTCATTTAACAAAAGAAAATCTAATGCATTTCTAGCTAGATTGCTTACTAACTTTTTACAGGAGTTCTGAAGAGCATTCCTGATCTGTTCCCAGCAAAAGCATCACATAGACAGACAGATCCTTTGTTCCTCCCCGCTCCAGCTTTGAAAGTAACTTGTCTCCTCACTGGTCATTTTGGTCAGGTGCCAGCGAGGTTATCTTAGATTCTTAACCCTTTACAGGTGAAAGGGTTTTGCCTCTGGCCAGGAGGGATTTTATAGTTCTGTATACAGAAAGGTGGTTACCCTTCCCTTTATATTTATGACAAGTGCCTAAATGATTTACTGCTCTGTAGCAAACCCAGCATGATGTGTTGTAATTCTGTCAGATTTTACAAATTAAATAGGGTAATACTAGCTCAGTGTTAAATAGCAATCTTTGAAGGAACGCCTAAGCAATTACTGCTTTCGGTGGTATTGGTTATACAGTAGGAATCACTTTCCCTTAGAGTCAATACTCAATTAATAACACTGTTTCTGGTGATGTAAAACTGAGGAAATGATATATATCTGAGGTCCTGCCCACTTGTGTCATGAAATCTTTAAACACATTTTGTAATAGCTCCACTTATCTCCAGTATGTTGGTTGAATTTCGACTTAGGTAACTAAACTCATACTCTACCTACTTAAAATCCACCCCCCTGCAATTCCAGCAGGGTACAATATTGTTCACTCTTTGTACTATTGCTCCTTGAACTAAACAACTGTGTAGTGTTACTATTAATTGTAAGCAAATATCTGCTGCCCTCTATCCAGGGCCGTCCTTACCCTTACGCAAAGCACGCAGCTGCGTAAGGCACCAGGAAATATGTGGCAAAATGAAGGTAAAACAGAGCAGGAGACATACAATTTTCCCCCAAGGAGTTCAGTCACAAATTTAATTAACGCATTATTTATTTAACGAGCGTCATCCGCATGGAAGCATGTCCTCTGGAATGATGGCTGAAGCATGAAGCAGAATATAAATCTTTAGTGCATCTGGCAACACCAGCTACAACAGTGTCATGCGAATGCCCGTTCTCACTTTCAGGTGACATTATAAATAAGAAGCGGGCAGCATTATCTCCAGTAAATGTAAACAAATTTGCTTCTCTTAGCGATTGGCTGAAAAAGAAGTAGGACTGAGTGGACTTGTAGGTTCTAAAGTTTTACATTGTTTTGTTTTTGAGTGCAGTTATGTAACAAAAAAATCTACATTTCTAAGTTGCACTTTCATGATAAAGAGATTTCATGACAGTACTTGTATGAGGTGAATTGAAAAATACTATTTCTTTTTATCATTTTTATAGTGCAAATATTTATAACCAAAAATAATATAAAGTGAGCACTGTACACTTTATATTCTGTGATGTAACTGAAATCAATATATTTGAAAATGTAGCAAAACATCCAAAAATATTTAATAAGTTTCAATTGGTATTCTATTGTTTAACATTGTGATTAATTGCAATTACATTTTTTAAATTACAGTTAATTTTTTTGAGTTAACTGTGATTAATTGACAGCCCTAGTACATTATCTTTGAATAAGTAACAGTATAAGAATTTGTTGCCTTGGCAATAGATGTAGAGAAAATTCAGAAGGTTGTATAGAAACGTAATCTTCCTTTTGGATGACTGTTTAAAATATTTTATTTCAGTATTACATATAATTATACTGTACAGAGGCCACGACTTATCCACTACTGGAGTTCAAGGATCAGTCCTCTAAGTTGCTGATAACCTCTGCAAAGTGTTGGGTATCTTCAGCTCCACCAAAGTAGAACTTGAGAGCACTCAGCACTTGAAGAGTGCTCAGCACCTTGCAATATTGAGCTTTCAAGGCCTAAACCACAGTAGGGACAAATCATGGAGTTCCTGCCTGGGACGAGTGTGCAAACCTTGAATTAGGAGCAATGCTATAAGCAGCTATCTGGGGTACTGCTTGATGGTAGAAGTGGAAATATGAGCAGACTGGCAGAGGCATAGCCAGTAGATTAATCAACAGTGAGAATTTACTCATCTGAAATTCTGCATATGATAGGCGCCGAGAGTGCTGTAATAGTAACTACAGTCTGAGTAAGTGCTCTTCACCCTTCCTCAGGATTTGGGGGGAAAAGAGGATTCTGTTGCACCACTTTCTTGGCTATTTCCCCCATGCAAAGCCCTTTCAATGACTGAATCAAATGTTTAAATAAAGTGTGGTTACTTTAGTAAGATGCAAGAATGTTGTTAGTGTGACAATGGGAGTCATGTTTAAGCTATTACTTTATTTCTCAGTGCTAACGTTAGTACAGGGTTTTTACTATATATAGTGGTCTGCATTTTCTGTTTTTGTTTATTTAAAAAAAAATCTGGGAATTTTTCAGAGTTTGGAAAATAAACATGAAAGCCAGGATGAAATCAGGTTAAAAATAAAATTGGGGGAAAAAGAAAAACAAAAAAAACTTTAGTAATATATACATTTTACTACAATATATTTGAAACTTTTTTTAATGTACAAAGATATATTTTGTCTTTCTTGGAGCTAGTAGTTTTTCCAGAAAGCCTTGTTTGCATACGCTCGCATAATCTTCTTTAAAATATCCTCACTCATTTTGAGCCTCTTGCTATCTTGGAGGTAGTCCAAATTTGAAAATATGTGCTCTGCATCAGTAGATTTAGGGGTACACTTATAGCTGACCATGCCACTTTGCTGAAGTTGGGAAGTATGTCTTGATAGCTGTTCAAAAAGCCAGCACATCCCGTTTCACATTGTCAGGGTTAGGAAAGTTAATATAAGTAATAAATTCCCCTTTCAGATTTGAAAGTTCATCTTTAGTGGCAAATGATTGAAACAGTCTAGCATAACAGTCATAGTTGGCTGCAAAATTCACCTTGAGAAAAGGGTGCAACACCTGAATGACAGTCCAAAAAGAATCTTCGACACCAAACACTTCGGGGTTCAAAGTTGAAGGTTTTGAATGCCCTTTTGGTTTTCTTGTGTTCCAGAGTCGGAAAGATTTGCAGAAACACCTGGGTTTTCTCGCTGTATGTTTTTCCTTGCAGCTTTTGTGCTTAATACAGCTGACATTATGGTTGTCAGAATCCAGTAAACATCTGTATTGGCAACCATGTTGGCAGTAGTCGGAAAAAATGCCATTGTTTTCTGTGTGTGTCAAGTTTTCAATAATGAACATTTGAAAAGTCATGGAAGACGGGAGACATTCCAGAAGACTGGAAAAGTGCAAATATAGTGCCCATCTATAAAAAGAGAAATAAGGGCAATCTGGGGAATTACTGACCAGTCAGCTTAACTTCTGTACCCAGAAAGATAATGGAGCAAATAATTAAGCAATCAATTTGCAAACACCTAGAAGATGATAAGGTGATAAATAACAGTCAGCATGGATTTGTCAAGAACAAATCATGTCAAACCAACCTGAAGTTTTCTTTGACAGGGTAACCAGCCTTGTGGATGGGGGGAAGCGGTAGATGTGGTATATCTTGACTTTATTAAGGCTTTTGATCCTTATGACCTTCTCATAAACAAACTAGGGAAATACAACCTAGATCAAGGGTGGGCAAACTACGGCCCGGGGCCGCATCTGGCCCATCAGACGTTTTAACCTGGCCCTCGACCTCCAGCCGGGGAGCGGGGTCCGAGGCTTGCCCCGCTCCAGCTCCACGTGCCTCCGGGAAGCAGTGGCATGTCCCCCCTCTGGCTCCTACATGTCGGGGCAGCCAGGGGGCTTCACATGCTGCCCCTGCCCCAAGTGCTGCCCCCGCAGCTCCCATTGGCTGGGAACCCAGGCTAATGGGAGCTGCAGAGATGGCGCCTGCAGACAGGGCAGCACGCAGAATCGCCTGGCCGCGCCTCTGCGTAGGAGCGGGGGGGGCGGGCATGCCGCTGCTTCTAAGAGCTGTTTGAGGTAAGCGCCGCCCGGAGCCTGCATCCCTGGCCCCCTGCCCCGCCTCAACCCTCTGCCCCAGCCCTGATCCCCCTCCCACCCTCCTAAACCCTCAGTGCCAGCCCGGAGCACTCTCCTGCACACCCAACCCCTCATACCCAGCCCCACCCCAGAGCCCGCACCCCCAGCCGGAGCCCTCAACCCCACACACATCCCAACCCTCTGCCCGAGCCTGGAGCCCCCGCTCACACTGCTCATTTTTGACCCCACTCCAGAGCCCTCACCCCCTCACACATCCCAACCCCCAATTTCATGAGCATTCATGGCCCACCATACAATTTCCATACCCAGATGTGGCCCTTGAGCCAAAAAGTTTGCCTACTTCTGACCTAGAAGGAGCTACTATAAGGTGGGTGCATAACTGGTTGGAAAATCGTTCCCAGAGAGTAGTTATCAGTGGTTCACAGTCACGCTGGAAGGAAGTAACGAGTGGGGTCCCGCAGGGATCAGGTCTGCGTCCGGTTCTGTTCAATATCTTCATCTTTGATTTAGATACTGGCATAGAGAGTACACTTATAAAGTTTGCGGACAATACCAAGCTGGGAGGGGTTGAAAGTGCTTTGGAGGACAGGATTAAAATTCAAAATGATCTGGAAAAACTGGAGAAATGGTCTGAAGTAAATAGAATGAAATTCAATAAGGACAAATGCAAAGTACTCCACTTAGGAAAGAACAATCAGTTGCACACATACCAAATGCCTGCCTAGGAAGGAGTACTACGGAAAGGGATCTCGGGGTCATAGTGGATCACAAGCTAAATATGATGCAACGCTGTTGCAAAAAAAGCAAACATCATTCTGGGATGTATTAGCAGGAGTATTGTAAGCAAGACACGAGAAGTAATCCTTCCACTCTATTCCGCACTGATTAGGCCTCAACTGGAGTATTGTGTCCAATTCTGGGCACCGCATTTCAGGAAAGATGTGGACAAATTGGAGAAAGTCCAGGGAAGAGCAACTAAAATTATTAAACGTCTAGAAAACATGACCTATGAGGGAAGATTGGAAAAAATAGGGTTTGTTTAGTTTGGAGAAGAGAAGACTGAGAGGGGACATGATAACAATTTTCAAGTACATAAAAGGTTGTTACAAGAAGGAGGGAGAAAAATTGTTCTTCTTAACCTCTGAGGATAGGACAAGAAGCAATGGGCTTAAATTGCAGCAAGGGCGGTTTAGGTTGGACATTATCAAAAACTTCCTAATTGTCAGAGTGGTTAAGCACTGGAATAAATTGCCTAGGGAAGTTGTGGAGTCTCCATCATTGGGGCTTTTTAAGAGCAGACTTTGACAAACACCTGTCGGGGATGGTCTAGATAATACTTAGTCCTGCCTTGAGTGCAGGGGACTGGACTAGATGATCTCTTGAGGTCCCTTCCAGTTCTATGATTCTATGATTAGCTTGGTGTGCCTAATCCACTGGTCATTTTGGTTATTTTCCAGTCTCTTCAGTGTGTCTGCTTTAGAACTAACAAACTCAGGATGATCTAGGAGACACATTAGCACAGTCCACACACTATTTATATGACAGGCAATGAAATATAAGCTCATCCACCGATGTGGCACAACCGGGATACTTTAATTGGTAGCTGGCTCTGCACTTGTTTTGCACTGTGTAAAACAAAGCCTTCAGTTTGTTCACATTCTTGAAAACGGCCCAGAATCCAATGATGCAAGATTTCCTGTCTTTCATTTCTTCTGTAGCAGTAGCTGCTGACAGTGTAATGTTAATCAGATGAGCAGGACAGGTAATACATAGCAGCTCTGGTTTCTGATTGAGTTTAATCTCCCATGCAAACTTAGCCTTGTAGGAAGCAGAATCTATATTAGTTGTGGCCACGTTTCCCCAAATTAGTTGGTATATCTCACACATGTCAGTTATTCCTGCATCGATAAAATGGCTGTCAGCAGAGGGGATGAATGTCACATCTGCAGAAAACAATGCGGATTTATTCACTTTGAAATTAAAAAAAAAAAAAAAGGCCAAGAATCGGATGGTCTAAGCATCAGGAGACTTGTCAAAAATCAGACTAGATACCACATTTCCATTAATTCGTTCCATCAGTTTAGATACTAAAGCATCTTATGAGTGAGGTTGTCTGCATTAGGAAGTATTTTTGCTGCTGGACCATATTATGCACAAAGTCACCAATAAGCCCCTCTGTGATTAACAGTGGTTGTCCAGCGAATCAAAGAGCATGCACAAATTCATTGACACAATCGAGCTGTGTCCTCACTTCCATTAAAGCCCTGGTGGAAGCTCCTGATATTGACTGTTTATCCTGAAGGTCACTTTCTTCTTTAAGCTTCTTCTGTCACTTACTTTCAACATTCTCCTTTATTCTGTCAGCGTGAGCACTGACCTCAGTGCTGCAGTACTGGCAGCTCAATGCGGTCTCTTCACTTCTGTCTTTACTTTTCTTGAAAATGTCTAAGCACTGATTTCCTTGTTGATATTCGGGCTTAGATTTGCATTTTTGCCCCAGATTCACCTTTTTTACTTTATCTATCCGTAACCCCCAAGGAGTTTACCTGGGTTCCTGGGGCACTCTGTGCTGGTAGTTCAGCGAGCGGCACACTGTCCCTGGTAGGAAGGGTAATCCAAGGGCAGAACGGAGTCTGCAAGGCAACTCAGAGGAGGAGGGGAGAGGAGAGAGACTATGTAGAACAAGAGGTGCCCCTGTTGGTTAGGGAAGGATTGCAGGCGTGCCTGCTCAGAGGAGGGGGCAGAGTGAAGTGACTGATAAGGGGAAACTCAGGAAGAAGAGCTAGCCTGACCAGTAGGGAGTGAGATGCCCTCCCCAGGAGCCTTGGAGGGGGGAAAAGCCATTTTGGGGGTAGTCTGGAGCCAGCCACAGAAAGGGCAGGACTGGCTGTGTGGGGATCCAGAGGAACCCAGGCCTGCCCATACAAACCCGTGAGGAGATTGGCACTAAAGGAAGTAACCAGATGAATAGAGCGCAATACGTATCTTTATCTGTGGAGGATTGATTCTCTAAATTCAGTGCCATACTAAATGGACACACAGAAGTAGTCAGGCAGCATCTCCTTGTGAGCCAATCATGGCACGATATTAACGTTGTTTGATTTTCCGACCTCCACCGTGTGTGTGTTCTGTGTTTTACACTGTGGAACTACTTCAGTATCAGAGCTGCAGGACACAATTGCATAATTTGTAACAATTCCCCTGTGGTGGGGAAAACACCATAGCAGCCCAACACTGTAGCATTTAATTTCAGAAGAGGGGACTACACAAAAATGAGGAGGTTAGTTAAACAGAAATTAAAAGGTACAGCGCCAAAAGTGAAATCCCTGCAAGCTGCAGGGAAACTTTTTAAAGACACTGTAATGGAGGCTCAACTTAAATGTATACCCCAAATTAAAAAACATAGTAAGAGAACCAAAAAAAGTGCCACCGTGGCTAAACAACAAAGTAAAAGAGGCAGTGAGAGGCAAAAAGGCATCCTTTAAAAAAGTGGAAGTTAAATCCTAGTGAGGAAAATAGAAAGGAGCATAAACTCTGGCAAGTGAAGTGTAAACATATAATTAGGAAGACCAAAAAAGAATTTGAAGAACAGCTAGCCAAAGACTTAAAAGATAATAGCAAAAAAATTTTTAAGTACATCAGAAGCAGGAAGCCTGCTAAACAACCAGTGGGGGCCACTGGACAGTCGAGATGCTAAAGGAGCACTCAAGGATGATATGGCCATTGCGGAGAAACCAAATGAATTATTTGCATCGGTCTTCATGGCTGAGGATGTGAGGGAGATTCCCAAACCTGAGCCATTCTTTTTAGGAGACAAATCTGGGGAACTGTCCAGGATTGAGGTGTCATTAGAGGAGATTTTGGAACAATTTGATAAACTAAACAGTGATAAATCACTAGGACCAGATAGTTTTCACCCAAGAGTTCTGAAGGAACTCAAATGTGAAATTGCAGAACTACTAACTGTCATCTGTAACCTATCATTTAAATCAGCGTCTGTACCAAATGACTGGAGGATAGCTAATATGACACCAATTTTTTAAAAGGGCTCCAGAGGTGATCATGGCAATTACAGGCTGGTAAGCCTGACTTCAGTACTGGGAAACTGGTTGAAACTATAGTAAAGAACAAAATTGTCGGACACATAGATGAACATAATTTATCGGGGAAGAGTCAACACGGTTTTTGTAATGGGAAATCATGCCTCACCAATCTACTAGAATTCTTCGAGCGGGGGGTCAACAAGCATGCTGGAGAAGGGAGATCCAGTGGATATAGTGTACTTAGATTTTCAGAAAGCCTTTGACAAGGTCCCTCACCAAAGGCTCTTAAGCAATGTAAGCTGTCATAGGATAAGAGGGAACGTCCTCTCATGGATTGGTAACTGGTTAAAAGATCGGAAACAAAGGGTAGGAATAAATGGTCAGTTTTCAGAATGGAGAGAGGTAAATAATGGTGTCCCTTAAGGGTGTGTACTGGGCCCAGTCCTATTCAACATATTAATAAATGATCTGGAAAAGGGGGTAAAAAAGTGAGGTGGCAAAATTTGCAGATGATACAAAACTACTCAAGATAGTTCAGTCCCAGGAAGATTATGAAGAGCTACAAAAGGATCTCTCAAAACTGGGTGACTGGACAACAAAATGGCAGATGAAATTCAATGTTTATAAATGCAAAGTAGTGCACATTGAAAAACATAATTCCAACTATACATATTAAATGATGGGGTCTAAATTAGCTGTTACCACTCAAGAAAGAGATCTTGGAGTCATTGTAGATAGTTCTCTGAAAACATCCACGCAGTGTGCAGCGACAGTCAAGAAAGCAAACAGAATGTTGGGAATCATTAAGAAAGGGATAGATAATAAGACAGAAAGTATCATATTGCCTCTATATAAATCCATGGTAGGCCCACATCTTGGATACTGCATACAGATCTGCTCGCCCCATCTCAAAAAAGTTATATTGGAATTGGAAAAGGTTCAGAAAGTGCAACAAAAATTATTAGGGGCATAGAACGGCTTCCGTATGAGGAGAGATTAATAAAACTGGGACTTTTCAGCTTGGAAAATAAATGACTAAGGGGGGATATGATAGAAGTCTATAAAATCATGACTGGTGTGGAGAAAGTAAATAAGGAAGTGTTATTTACTCCTCCTTATAACAGAACAACAAGGGGTCACCAAATGAAATTAATAGACAGCGGATTTAAAACAAACAAAAGGAAGTATTTCTTCACACACACTGTGCATTTCTGCAATGCACAGTCAACTTGTGGAACTCTTTGCCAGAGGAGGTTGTGAAGGCAAAGACTATAACAGAGTTAAAAAAAGAACTAGATAAGTTCATGGAGGATAGGTCCATCAATGGCTATTAGCCAGGATGGGCAGGGATGGTGTCCCTAGCCTCTGTTTGCCAGAAGCTGGGAATGGGCGACAGGGAATGGATCACTTGATGATTACCTGTTGTGTTCATTCCCTCTGGGGAACCTGCATTGGCCACTGTCGGAAGACTGGATACTGAGATAGATGAATCATTAGTCTGACCCAGTACGGCCATTCTTATGTTCTTAAACGTTAGTGTTTAACAAAAATAAGTACCCCAAAAAATACTGAGTGGATTGATAAATGGGTAAAAATCAGTAAAAACTTAACTCCTTTACTAAAAAAAAACCTGGTAATTTATCAGTGAAAATCGGTAAAAGCTGAAAATATGGAACATTACCTATATTATACTGTCACTGAGAGGTGCATTTCAAGATCAAGATGTTCTGATTATTAATTCAGGTAGTACCAACCAGAGATTTAATAGGTTCTATACAGGTTGCAAGAGGCAGAAGTAAACTTTACTGTAAAGCCATCAATTCCTATTTACTTATTAAAATGGAATCAACTGACTGATTTCAATCTCTCCCATTTGATCGACTTTACAGACAAAGTAACTACTTTAAAATACATAGTTTAATGATGTTTGGGTTGATCCTGTGGCTTGTTCTGCAGAAATGCAGACAAAGAGTTCCTCCTCCTTCCCTGCCCCCCACTTTGCCAGACAGGATTGCAACCGATTGCTGTCCAGGATTTTCTGATTCCTAGCTTCTTTCATTGATTCCCATCCCAGTGAGAGCAGTAGGTGGGGAGGTGACCACTCTGGCTTCCAGCTGTTCAAATTCGTGTATGTTCAGTTGTTTCCTCCTTTTTTAATGTGACTATCTTTATCTTAACCCCAAATATTTTAACCACCAGTTGAATAGTTATGTAGTTTTGGTTCTTAATAGCTTTCCCGTTGGATGAACTTGGTAAGTAGCAAGTTCTGGACCCTCATTTGCCATTGCCACGGTCCTATGGAAGGTCTAGAACAGAGGTTCTCAAACTGTGGTCCATAGACCACCAGTGGTCCGCAAGCTCCACTCAGGTGGTCCGCGGATAGTTCCCTCTAAGGTGCGTGCCTGGGCGGTGCCTGGAGAGACCCCCCTCCTTCCGAGCCCCAACTCAGAGGCTGCTGCAGCGGGGGAGATAGGACATATCTATCGCATTAGAAAGGTAAGACTATTGATATTAAAATGAGTTGTGTGCTTTTATTTGTAGAACAAAAAAACGTTAATTATTTTAAAGGGGTTTTTTATATAGCGCTTTTATCCAAAGTGCTTTACAATAGTTAGCGAACGGTACAAACAACATTTGGAAAGATCATTAAGTGGTCCACCGAGACCCTCAGCAATTTTCAAGTGGTCCACGAAAAAAAAGTTTGAGAACTACTGGTTTAGAATAAAGTATATTTGACGTTAGAAGCATGAAAAAGAACAGCTGTAGACAATTCATTCACATATCAGATGCATGTAATAGTTACATTCCAAGTATTTGAGGTCAGACAAGATCAGAGATGAAGAACTGTTATATTACAAATTTTTGATACTTAATAGAGGCTTAAATGTGTTGGAAGTGGCCGTCATTCCAAGTATAAGCTAACAGTTATAGGCCTAGCCTGCAGCAGAGTCAGTCTCTTGGCAACCTGGTGAGCGCAGCTGGCCCTGAAAGAAGTTGTCTTACTGCATCACTTGATTGGTTGAAGGAGTTAGCAGGCTGATACTTAAGCTCAGCAGCAGCAGCTGCCAGTGGCTGCTCAGTGCATTCCTAGCCTGCAGCTATGCTTGGTTCGGTCCCTACCGATGCTGTCTCTGGCCTTGCTCCTGCCCCACCCTGTACCTGCGCCTACTCCAGGCTGTACCTGACTCCTGGCTCGGCCCCTTGGCTCCTCCTTCTGACTGTGACTCCAGTTAATGCTTCGGTTTCAGCTTTGGCTTCTTGAATCCAGTCACAGCCCTTGACTTTGTCCAGGCCCTGCCCTCTCTGGGTTCATCTCTGACTGGTAGGCCAGATTCTTCTTCAATCACTAGGACAGACCATCCTTAACTCAGTCATTGACACTAACACAGTAACTTTGCTTTTGAAATATAGGAAACCAGTTTTAGTGCCAAAAAGGGAGACTGGGGCAGATGTGACAGCAGCTGAAAAAGAGGCATTATAGGAAAAGAAAGTGAGATTGCTGTAAGGGCTGAATTAAAAAACAATTAAAAGAATTAAAAGTGGAAAATTGTAGAATTCTCTAAACTATCATGCTTGAGATTTCTACCACACAGCACTTTTGAAAGGCAGAAAAGTGTTTTACCAAAAAATTGATTGATAGTATTTTTAATTGGATAACTAACTGTAAGGTAAAGCTAATATATATTGCGTACATTGAAAGGTCAATTTCAGTTGTCAAAAGGACATTTCTTCACAATGTTGTTGTAAATATGTCGGTCTCAGGATATTCGAGAGACAAAGTAGGTGAGATAATATGTTTTACTGGACCAACTTCTCTTGGTGAGAAGTAGGCCAACAGAAGTTGGTCTAGTAAAAGATACATACCTCACCCACCTTGTCATTTTTTGACCACTACAGCCTTGAGCAATATGTACAGCTGCACTTTCTCCTTTGTTTAAAGCTAAAGCAGGATTTTTATAAACTGTTGTGTTTTTTTTTTCAATAGAGTAAACATTAAAAGCTGGTGCATTCAGTTACCTAAGTGTGTTGAAAAAACAGCAAGATACACTTAGTAAAGGAGAAGTTCTATTCTTTAAGTTCAAGGAGTTTCTGCATAGTTTTTGCATTCAGTACTTTTTTACCTGTGACTGCAGCAGATTTAACTTTTTACCAACATTTTTGAATTGGAGGGTTAATGCAGTTTCAGGCCATACTGAATGGTAGTGCTTTGGTGCAGAATCATTTATATTTAGCTCCATCAATATTGGCAGTAAATAGATAAATGGGGGGTTGAGAGACTCAAAAGTAAAAACACATATGTATGCCAGGCATGGCTTATAAAGTGACTTTTGTAGTGAGCCATATGATTTTATTGATTGCGTTTACTGCTCCATGTGCTGGCACCCTTTTAGAAGAGCACAATACCCTGATATGTCTTGCATAGCCACAACTGAGGCTGAGTCCATAAGCATCAGAATATACACTGCAGGCTTCCTTGCAACATCTGTCACAGTTGGCAAAGGTGATACCGAAGAAGCATTACATTAACTTGGCCCAGTGGACACAATTAGTTCAGAGAGAAGAACAAGCTGGTTTGCACAGCAGTCATGCTTGGCACAGTTAGGGAGCTAGTATATTGTATGAAGCAATCACAGAGCACTGTGGATGAAACTGCCTCTGGTTATGAAGTGATATGAATGGCATACTGGTAACAGATGGATAAGAAACATCTGACTTTCTAATACTTCACCCAACTAAAAATAAAATAAAATAAAGGGGTTTTTAATAGGTTGGGACAAACATGACCACAAATGGCAAATTGAGGATCACAATACTGTTAGAATAAAATTATATTACTGTTGTTGGTAGTTGCTGTCTACTTTTGGTAAATAAGTAAAATGAGTCTTAAGTGTACTGTTGGTCCAGTTTTATTTTTAATCTAAGAACCTGCTGAGGGAGTACCTGCAAAGACTCCAACTGTAACCTGTTTTTATGTTCTGTTTGGTGAATTAGCTGGAAGAGGACTCGATATGATAGCTATGATACTATTTGTGTTGCATATCTTAGAAAAAAAGTTGACCACTTAAGACATGGAACTTTACAAAGCAGTGCACAACTGATGATGACAAATCAGTAGCTCATCCACTATGTCAATTTGCCCTACCCAGCACATAGATCTGTGTATATAATAAAACTAAAACATTGCAGACATTACAGCACAGCAGTTCTAATTGCTGCATTGAGTTATTGAACCTTTTCTTATAAATGATAGCTTTAGAAAACACTGGTACATTAACAATTATAAAACAAGTATTTAAATGTTGTTAAAATCTTGACCTAAAGATTGTGGGCTAGATCCTCAGCTGATTTCAGCTGGAGCTGTAGGAACTAGTTCTATAATTATAACATTGTCATGTAGCTGACTTTGTTGAGAGAAATAAAAGTTAAGATAATCGGGGAAGAAACATAAAGTAAATTCACACAAGGACATCACTTGTGTGTATAATTCCTTTTATATTTTGCAATTTTTTTCTTTTACATAGTTTCCTAAGCTTTTTTTTTAAAGAGTCTGTACATATTTTTAATTCTTTGGCAATTTACACCCTCCTCCCATTAACATTTGAGGAGCTCCATATGTTTTCCTGAAGTTAAAGTATTCCAGCGGTTGTAATGTCACCATTTGCATAGGTTACATCAGTTTTTGCTTCTAGATTTTTTTTTTACTCTGAGTGTGATGCTTGCTTGTGCATAAATAGGCACAGTTTGAAGTGGGGGGACTTCACCTTCACTGTCACTCTCTAATGCTTCACTGAAGCTCCCCTTTTCTACTTATTCAGACATACAGTACCTTATTTTCTTTTCTCCACTGAGTTTTTCAGCAACTTCTATCACAACCATTTCTTAATGCTTGTATATCCAAGTTTGACATTATTGTCTTTATATGTTAGTTGGGATCTTCAACTTAAATATGATCTACCACAGCAAGTTTACAATATTTCCATTTTACCTTTGCCCACTGAATGCAGCAATCTCCTAGGTGTGAGCATATCACCCTGTTTGTCCAGACGCTGTCCTCAGTTTGATTCCAGTCCTCATCTTCAAAGTCCTCAAATTGGCTGAGCCTAGGCTATGCTACCTCAGATCCTGCCTCCCTTTCTTTGCAACCATGACTTCTACAACAGCCAGGTTCCTCAGAGACAAGGGTGTGGGACTTGTGGAAGCATGAAACAAACCTTATGTAGTCAGTGGCTTGCTTAGGCTTTACAGTGTTCTTTCCCAAGAGAATAGGAAAACAAATCTCATGGTCTTCAGGATGAGACTCATCTCTTAATCATAGCTTTCTCTTGATCAAACTATTACCAATATTAATATTTTACATTTATCTCCAGTCTGATGAAAAAAGTAAGAGAACCAAAGACCAACTTTAGCCCATGTGGTAGAACCCTGTAATTAAGTTATGCACTTGGTTACCATGGTGATAAGTGCATCATAATAAATACCTAGCTGGATTGTTGCGCGTAGATTATTTTTGCAGGTATCCTCCACATTAATTTCAGGCACTGCTTGAAGATTTCAGAGTCTGAAGTTTGCTGGATCAGTCTTGAGAACATCTGTTTGTGATAATGCTTGAGGAAAAATAAGCTTTAGTGGTCCAAACTATTGTATAAAGAAAACACCATCACCTCAGGTTACTGTACATTGATGCACTGATTTGATGTTAGTAATAAACAGGCAAGATTATTCATGTGTGCATTCTCAAAACCTCTTGTTAATATAGATCTTAATTTTTTTATCAACAAACAATTATAGTCATCAGAAGCTTGGCATACCAGTTAAAATAGTGTTGCAGCAAAAGATGCTTATGGCACATTAGGATCATAGATATATATAAGCACACACAGGCCCTTGTTGAGTAGGCTGTGTGGATTGAAGCACAAGTCTATGCTGGTTGAGGTGAAATCTTTTATTACACCAACTTCTATGCAGTCAATTTTTTTTCCTGAAGCAATCAATATAATGATCAAGATTGTGGTTTCGTCCACCCTGTGGTGTCCAGATTATTCTTTTTTTTTTTTTTTCATGATTGATGGTGGGGATGTGGTAATTGTGAGTGGCGTGTCGTTGTGAAAGAATTCTTTGAAGCAAGTTCTCCACATGTTCGTATGGTATCAGGTTCTGTGGTGGGGCAGAAATTCAATCCCTTATTGTATATCTACATTACAGATTACTTTGGTATAATTTACATTGCTCATGAGTGTGAATAATCCACAACCCTGAGTGACATAAATTATGCTGACCTAAGATGCTCTCTCCCAATCTGCTTAAGCGTCTTCACCAGAAAAGTTACAGCAGCGCAGTGTAGCGTAGAGGTAGCCTTACTGAGTACAGGTAATTCAGCTCCAGTGACGGGTAGTCTTGATATTACCTCACGCACCTTGTCTCTGTAATATCCTGGGAACCACACAGCTACAACTTCACTGCATACAAAGACTTGGCTGCCAGTTGAGCCTCTGGTGCTCTTTTGTGTTGCGTATTAGGCTCACAAAAGGAGGGTTGACGCTCAGAATCACCTTGTGAGACCATATGGTCCCTGGTGAGGAGCTTGAGCCAGGGGATTTCCCAGTTGAAAAGCTCAGGGGCAGAGGCAGGAATTGAAAAAATACGTCAAGCAAATAGATAGGATTGAGAGTCCAAGTCGGGCAGGCACGAAAACAGCTGCTTCTACAGGCTTGTCTACGTTTACAGTGCTGCAGCAGCGCTGCTGCAGTGCTTAATGAAGACGCTACCTACCCCAATGGAAGAGCTTCTCCACTTCTCCGAGAGGTGGTAGATATGTCCATGGGAAAAGCCATCCCGTCAACATAGTGCTGTCTACACAAGGGCTGGGGGAGGGGGGAGTTTGGTCAGAATAAATATTTTGCTCAGTAGCTTGCACCCCTGAGCAACATAGTTATACCAACATAAGTTGGAAGTGTAGACCAAGCCTCTGTAACAGGGCATGGTGTTTCAGCTGTGATTTCTGCAAGAGACAGTTGTCTTTATGCAGTTTGTGACCCCCTTTGTTTTAAGGAAAGAGGGCTTGTGTACATTTTACAAATAAACAAATTTTCTTAGTGCAGTGTCACTGATTTCTGATCCAAATGGGAAACTGACCTGCAAGGCCCACATTTTGCTGCTGCTTGTCAAAAGGGCAACAATAATGGCTTTTTTTGTAATTTTAAAGTCATGTACTACATTCTCAGACAGAGTTAGCTTGTGAATTTTGGGGAGCATGCGGCTAGTAAACTCCAGATTTGCAGAGAAGGTTGAGCAGAAGAAAAGCATTATACATTTTTGGGGTAAAGGAGCTTGATTATTTTTTTTTAACATCTGAAATATCAAAAATCTGTTATTTCCTGTAGACAAAAGAATCATCCTTCACTTTCACTTCATGCGGAAAGGAGAAACAGTGTCACGTAACTTTACTATTCAAGTCCCTACAGAGCTTGCCCAAGGATCTCTCGAGCAAAGAGGGATGTGAGACTCTAAAATTTCAACTGGGGCAAAAACCCAGCAGAAAATAACTCGGAGAAAATCTTTTTATATCCTAAGGATGCAGGAAAGCTCGCTCGCGCGCTCTCTCTCACACTCACACACACACACACTTTTTTTTTTGAATGAGGCTATTGTGAGAGAGAAGCTGGCTGAGCGTAACTGACACTTTTTCACTGCTAAGATTAGAGTTTGGGATTTTGTGTTTATGTTGAGAAAATACTTGAAATGCAAGTTAAAACAGCTCAGAAATAGGTTTCACTTGTGCCATCTCAGATGGGACAAATATTCAGAGAGAAATCCATTTGAGGACAGACTTTTGCACTCCAGCTCATGTGGAGTGGTGCCTTATATGCAAGTAGTGTTGTTGATTTCAGTGAGCCTATTCAGTATGAGAAAATGTGGCAGAATCAGGGCTAAGGGTATGTCTGTGCTACGAAATTAGGTCGATTTTATAGAAGTCGATTTTTAGAAATTGATTTTATACAGTCGATTGCGTATGTCCACTCTAAGCGCATTAAGTCGGCAGAGTGCGTCCTCACTACCGTGGCTAGCATCAACTTATGGAGTGGTGCACTGTGGGTAGGTATCCCGCAGTCTCCACCGCCCATTGTAAGCTCCCAATGCCTGATGGGGCAAAAACATTGTTGCGGGTGATTTTGGGTACATGTCGTCAGTCGCCCTTCCCTCCGTGAAAGCAACGGCATACAATCGTTTCGCACCTTTTTTCCATGCAGATGCCATACCACGGCAAGCATGGAGCCTGCTCAGCTCAGCTCACCGTCACCACTGCTCTTGTGTCCTGGGTGCTGCTGGCAGCAGACGGGGAAGTTTGACTGCTAACCGTCATCATCCACCACTTCCGCTGCAACTCTGCTCTCCTGCTCTTGTAAATGAGCTCAGTCTCAATAGCAAATTTCTCCATGTTGTTGTCATCCACCGCTTCTGCTGCAACTCTGCTCTCCTGGTGCCATGAATCCACCTCACTGGTCCTCTCATCATTCTGTATAAATATCTATTCTCGTGGCATCCGTCGTCATCCACTGCTTCCGCTGCAACTCTGCTCTCCTGAAGATGCCATACCACGGCAAGCACGGAGCCCGCTCAGCTCACCGCTGCTGTTGTGAGCATTGTAAAGCTCACCGCGGCTGTTGTGAGCATTGTAAACACCTCATGCATTATCCTGGAGTATATGCAGAACCGGGCTAAGAGACGCCAGCACGAAGCTGATTTTGATGTCCGATTATGAGCAGCCAGGCACCAGGGCGATTAGAATAGCACAGCAAGGCCTGCTGCACATCAGAGAGGCTTTCAAAACCAGTTTCATGACTGGCCAGGCTTCGGTGTGACAGTTGTGTGTATTTTTCCTTGATGCAAACCCGCCCCCTTTGTTGATTTTAATTCCCTGTAAGCCAACCACCCTCCCCCCTTCGAAATAAAGTAACTATTGTTTTGAAATCATGCATTCTTTCTTTATTAATTAAAAATAAAAGGGGGAGATAACTTACAAGGCAGTCCGGGTGGGGTGGGGTGGGGTAGGAGTGAAGGGCAAGGCCACATTGCATATTGTAGCCACACTACACATCAAACTGTTTGAATGACGGCCTTCTGTTGCTTGGTCCATCCTCTGGAGTGGAGTGGCTGGGTGCCCGGAGCTGCCCCCCGTTCTTGGGCGTCTGGGTGAGGAGGATATGGAACTTAGGGAGGAGGTCAGGCAGTTGTACAATGGATGCAGCAGGGGTCTGTGCTCTTGTTGGCTTTCCTGCAGCTGCATCAGATGCTTCATCATGTCCATTTGCTCCCCCATTAGCCTTAGCATTGCCTCCTGCGTCTGCTCTTCGCGCTCACTTAATGCTTTCCTAGCCTCAAACATTGAATGCCTCCATGCAGTCAGCTGTGCCCTATCAGTGCGGGAGGACTGCATGAGCTCGGAAAACATGTCATGGCGAGTGCGGTTTTTTTCGCCTTCTAATCTGCGATAACCTCAGACACGGAGATAATAGGGGGAGCCTAGAAACATTTTCACTTGGGGGGAGATAAAAAGGGAGAGTAAAATTTAAAATGATACATTTCTGAGAACAAAAGGGAAACTGTTTCACAGTGAATCAGGCAATTCACAGCAGACAGCACATGTGCTTTAGGTACAAGGTCGCATTTTGCCTTTTATATTGAGCGCCTGCCGGTATGGTGACACATCACATACGGCTGGGCAACAGAATTCGGTTTCCATGCAGCCATGGTAAGGCAAAGGGTACGCGGGGTTGGCTTCTTATGCATAACATGTGGGAATGGTTTGAAACTGCAGCCCCATCCTTTCCTATAGCAAGCAATGAGCTGGGTTTCACATTTAAAAGGAGGGGCTGCGGTTTTCAGGTGGATGTGCAGCACACATCTCCTCCTACCCCACCGCATGGCTATTCTCAGGGATGATCCCTTTTAGCCAGGTGCAAACAGCTGAGCATGAACAGGATCCTTTTACTGTTCCCTTACAAAAATTCCCCTATTTCAACCAGGTGACCGTGAACGATATCACTCTCGTGAGGCTAACACAGAAAGATATAGACCGAATGTTGTTTGAATGCGACCAAAACCCAGGACCATTCGCTGCCATGCTTTGTGCTGCAATGAATCCAGAATACTTTCAGAGTACCTCCAGGAGAGCTTCATGGAGATGTCCCTGGAGGATTCCCGCTCCATCCCCAGACATATGAACACACTTTTCCAGTAGCTGTACTGGCTGCGAATGCATCCCAATTCTTCAGGGCAAATCAAACATTAAACACTATTGCTTTTAAACCCTGTACTGTAGTTACAAATGTGCACTCACTGGAGGTGCCTTCTCCAGCTTCAGGGTCGGGGATCCCGCCTTTGGAGGGTATTGGCTCCAGGGTGATGAAAAGGTCCTGGCTGCTGGGGAGAACGGATTCACCGCTTGCCTGCTGCGCATTCTCCTCCTCCTTCTCCTCTTCCTCATCCACAAAATCCTCCTCCCTGTTGCTTGAGACTCCCCCCTTGCAGGTGTCCACGGACAGTGGTGGGGTAGTGATAGAGTCGCCTCCTAGAATGGCATGCAGCTGATAGTAGAAGCTGCATGTATGGGGCTCTGACCTGGAGCGACCGTTTCCCTCCTTTGTCTTTTGTTAGGATTGCCTGAGCTCCTTAACTTTAACACGGCACTGCTGTGTGTCCCTGTTGTAGCCTCTCTCCAGCATGCCCTGTGAGATTTTGGCAAATATATTTGCATTTCTTCTTCTCCTCCTCACCGGGGAGGAGTACAGAAGTCGATTTTAAGAGCCCTTTAAGCCGACGGAACGGGATTGGTTGTGTGGACACATTCATTTTAAAATCAACCTAACGCAGCTAAATTTGACCTAACCCTGTGGTGTAGACCAGGCCTTAGATGAATACTAAAATTGAGATTCTGCCACCTTAACCCACATGGAGCTGTACCTCATGTAATCCATTGAAATCAAGAGAACAGAGTAAGGTACTACTCATTGTGAGTAAAGATGGCAGAACATGCCTTGAATCCTTTGTAAATTACACAAGAGACATGTTACAAAAAACTTTAACATGCCTGATGCAAAGAATTGTAATGTTAGAGAATTAATCATTTGTGATAGGGGCCTCAGTAGAACCAGCAGGGATTGTTCATAATTAATGCACTTCTTTTATACAGAAGTTTTCACTTTTTCATTATCTCATTTTACATGCTTTTGAACTCAACCTTTTCAAATCCAACCTTTTTGTTCTATAAGTTTAATTGTTCACTAGTCCATTAATTGCCTACACAAACATTGGAAATGTGATTGTAAGATTATTTACCTTTTAATGTTCAGCAATTCAAAACTTATTGCCAGGTACTTGCTATACTTCATATGCTATCTGCTGTTCAACAGACTGTGTAAGGTAATAGACCCATATTACGCTTGGAAAAAATATCCACCTTTACCTGGTCATTCCACAGATCTTCCTTTCCTTGTATTACGGGTATATAATGCTTCTGTGATCTAGTTGTTTTACAAGTGCCTCATCTGCATGAACAATTCCTGGTCTGTGACATTTCTGTAGTAATTATGGGACAAATTATGGCCATTCCATCATTGGTGCACAAGGTATGCAGGCAGACTCTTTTTACAACCATTGCCCTCCTGAACAGGAGGCAGCTATAATTTGGCTACTTCTGTTTCAGGAGCACAAGGGGGAGTCAGCACTACCTCAGCAGTACATACTGTCCAAGAGACAAGCACCTTTTGTACAGCACCTAGAACAATGGCATTCTGGTCCATGACTAGGGCTTCTAAGTACTATAGTAATACAAATAATGGCTGGGAGGAATTGGGAATTCCCCAGCTCTGTGTCAGTCATCAGCTAAAAGGCTTACTGGGGGAAGGGCAAACTATGTCTGTTAGGCAAGTGGCATGAGGTAACCAGTGAGCACACTTTTCCCCCAGTGTCCCTTGAAACAATATAGATGCTCCTGGCTACAACAGATGTAACACTTCAACAGCTCTCAGGTGCTATTCCTCTTCCTGCCATCCTAGTACCTCTTGCCTCATAGGAACCTTAATTTGACCCAATATTTGCTATTTCTCTGCCACAATTCAGTGTTAGTCTACTGTTGAAATAGTACTTTCCTGAACAGTACTGACTGCCTCTTCCATATATTGTAAATTAAATTATTTATCCGAAGCGCCTGCCTTATTTTCCTTCATACATCTCTTGGTAATGCTGCTTCTCAGTAAAATAGTCTCCAGGCAATATTTTTCTTCTGCATTTCCTAATCTCCATGGTATTTCTGATCTTCCTGCGTCTAACCTCCACTGTGTTGTATCTTTTCAGTGCTCTTTTGTGTTGCTTTGACTAATGAACTTTAGTTTTTGACTTATGAAGTCATTTCTTCTATTTCCAAGATTCTTTTGTTGATCACATTCCTTATCTTGTTTCACCTTCGCCATTTTGCACAAGCTGGATTTCACCAGTCTCCCAGTATCATTTTTCTTGTAGAATACCTGCATTTCCCTTTTTTCGGGTTTTCAACCTATGAAAAAGTTGCACCCATTTTGTTCAGCCCACCCACCTGAAGGTTCACACAGTGGGAAACTTTGATATAAATGATATATTTTATTTGACAATGTTTACTAAAGTTGTTGCTGTTAATGATTATGGTACTATCCTTTCAACAGTGTAGTACACCCACAAAGCAAATTTCTGCAGTGTACTGGGGGACTGGTAGCTGATGGTTTATTTTATTGTTTAGAGCAAAAGTTTGTCGGTGCATTTCAACATCTAAAAACTTATGACTGGTGTCTGTTCCTCTCATTCATTTTGATTAATGATTCAATTAAATTACTTGCAAAGTATTTTTACATGCATTATTTTACTTAGTCTAAGTAAAGGCTGGTCAAATCTGGCCCTTAATTTTAAATTGTAGTTTTAAACCCCTTATTCACATTAGTGAGCAGTCATTTGCAGGAATAATCCCTTTGACTTCAGTGGGACTACTCATGTAAGTAACTGCTTACCATTGTGAGTATGGGTTCACAATCTGGCCCTTTTATTACATGTCCACCTTTTTTTTAATATGGACAGCTTTTTGAGCAAACAATCAAACAGAGCTACAGTATAGGGAATGGTGAATCACATTTCAGGAAAATAAATGTTTCTCATTTTACACAAATAGTTTAAAAAGTAAAATCCAGGTCCAAATCCTGAAGTCCATATTGTGTTTAGGGAAAACTCACTGAAGTCAATGGGTAAACAAGAATATTCATTCATAGTAAACAATAATTTTCATTCATTGTAAATAAGAGATTTATTTTCTGGTTTGTAAATCCCTTCAATTAATGAGCAAGAATGCCAGACTGTGTAGGCTATAGAGACCTTCATGCATTAATTAGGAATTAGTTGCAAAATCTGGAGCAGTTGCCTGCTATGATTGGAAGGAAGAGAAAAATAAAATTCTGTGCTAAAACTTTATCTATGTAAAATACTTTCTAAAACCTGAAGCCTGGATTTTCCCAGCTGACAGGTGTTTTCACTTAATTCTGAATCTACTGAAAATAACGAACTAAAAGTGATGATGAGTGAACCTCAAAAGGTTTAGGTGTTAAACTCATTTAAGACTCCTACCGAAAATCCAAATCCAGCGGGAGACTTATTTTCATGTGCATGTGACACAGCACTCTGTCCGGCTACTACCATTTGCTTTCCAAACTCCAACCAGCATCTGGATGATCTTCAGTGTGTGACCCATTGTGACTCCAACCTTTCTGCAATCAACACTTTCCACCCTTGACCCGCTCTTCCTGGGCTTCTGTTTCCACTAGGAATATTGGAACATTAAACTTACCGTGTCAGATCAAGTTATCACATCTGGTATCCTGCCTTGGAAGTGGCTTGGAAGATGGGGAGGGCAGGAGAGGAGGGGGAGAGAGACTGTAAGTCAATGGCCCGTTCTGCAGTGCTGTACATGGGTGAGGGTAAATTTTCCTTTTGAGCCCTGTGGCAAACAGCTTATGCCCTGAAGCATAAGATGGATTATGTATGTATAACTATGGCTAGTGGGCCAAGTCCTGGGCTTAGGAACATTGGCTATGCAAATACCCTAGGTCCTTCATGGCCTGCCTTCTTTATGCAACAGTGGATGACTGCACTGACCCTGACAGGGCAACCCAGAACAGCCCCAACTAGAATTAATATTTCTGTTGACATTAACTGAAAGTGACCCTACGTTCTCATATCATGGGACAGCATGAAAAGAAGAGACTGGTCAGCTTTAACCTTATCCTTTATAACCTCATTTCTATCTATATCTTCTCTTTTCAAGGGTTAATAATCCTAGTTTTTTACATCTCATCAGAAGCTCCATTATGACCATCTTCATTGCCCTTCTCTGGTATTTCAGTTATCTTTTTAAGGTGAAGCAATTAAATTTGAACACAGTACTTCATCAGGATTCTTTTAGTGGAACTTAGTTAAAATCTACTGATGGTGCATGAGCTACAAAAGAATCTAGCTGACACTCCTCTCTTTATACTGCCTCTCTAGCACTAACAGGAGTAGAAGCTTATTTTGAAGAACTGAAATGATATTACTCTGAATATACATAGGGAACTGAACTGTAGAGTAGGACAGTGTAATTTAAATAGTCACTTGTCTGAATATGTTTTAGAGTAGCAGCCATGTTAATCTGTATCCGCAAAAAGAAAAGGAGTACTTGTGGCACCTTAGAGACTAACAAATTTATTTGAGCATAAGCTTTCATGAGCTACAGCACACTTCATCAGATGCATGCAGTGGAAAATACAGTGGGGAGATTTTATATACACAGAGAACATGAAACAATGGGTGTTACCATACACACTGTAACAAGAGTGATCAGGTAAGGTGAGCTATTACCAGCAGGAGAGTGGGGGTGGGAGGGAACCTTTTGTAGTGATAATCAAGGTGGGCCATTTCCAGCAGTTGACAAAAACGTGTGAGGAACAGTGGCGGGGGGGGGGGGGGGAGGGAATAGTTTTTTTGTGACTTTGTCCTCACCCATAACTATTTCACATCTGGGGACAATGTATATCTTCAAATCAGCGGCACTGCTATGGGTACCCGCATGGCCGCACAGTATGCCAACATTTTTATGGCTGACTTAGAACAACGCTTCCTCAGCTCTCGTCCCCTGATGCCCCTACTCTACTTGCGCTACATTGATGACATCTTCATCATCTGGACCCATGGAAAAGAAGTCCTTGAGGAATTCCACCATGATTTCAACAATTTCCATCCCACCATCAACCTCAGCCTGGACCAGTCCTCACAAGAGATCCACTTCCTGGACACTACGGTGCTAATAAGCGATGGTCACATAAACACCACCCTATACCGGAAACCTATTGATCGCTATGCCTACCTACATGCCTCCAGCTTTCATCCAGACCACTCCACATGATCCATTGTCTACAGCCAAGCTCTGCGATACAGCCGCATTTGCTCCAACCCCTCAGACAGAGACAAACACCTACAAGATCTCTATCAATCATTCTTACAACTACAATACTCACCTGCTGAAGTGAAGAAACAGATTGACAGAGCCAGAAGAGTACCCAGAAGTTACCTACTACAGGACAGGCCCAACGAAGAAAATAACAGAACGCTACTAGCCATCACCTTCAGGCCCCAACTAAAACCTCTCCAACGCATCATCAAGGATCTTCAACCTATCCTGAAGGACGACCCATCACTCTCACAGATCTTGGGAGACAGGCCAGTCCTTGCTTACAGACAGCCCCCCAACCTGAAACAAATACTCACCAGCAACCACACAACAGAACCACTAACCCAGGAACCTATCCTTGCAACAAAGCCCGCTGCCAACTGTGTCCACATATCTATTCAGGGGACACCATCATAGGGCCTAATCACATCAGCCACACTGTCAAAGGCTTGTTCACCTGCAAATCTACCAATGTGATATATGCCATCATGTGCCAGCAATGCCCCTCTGCCATGTACATTGGCCAAACTGGACAGTCTCTACATAAAAGAATAAATGGACACAAATCAGACGTCAAGAATTACAACATTCAAAAACCAGTTGGAGAACACTTCAATCTCTTTGGTCACTCGATTACAGACCTAAAAGTGGCAATTCTTCAACAAAAAAAACTTCAAAAACAGACTCCAACGAGAGACTGCTGAATTGGAATTAATTTGCAAACTGGATAAAATTAACTTAGGCTTGAATAAAGACTGGCAGCAGATGGGTCATTACACAAAATAAAACTATTTTCCCATGTTTATTTCCTCCCCCCCCCACACACACACACACACTGTTCCTCAGACGTTCTTGTCAACTGCTGGAAATGGCCCACCTTGATTATCACTACAAAAGGGTTTTTTTCTCTCCTGCTGGTAATAGCTCACCTTAGCTGATCACTCTCATTACAGTGTGTATGGTAACACCCATTGTTTCATGTTCTCTGTGTATATAAATCTCCCCACTGTATTTTCCACTGAATGCATCCGATGAAGTGAGCTGTAGCTCACAAAAGCTTATGCTCAAATAAATTTGTTAGTCTCCAAGGTGCCACAAGTACTCCTTTTCTTTTTGTCTGAATATATCCACTAGAAGCAGCAGGAGAAATCAGGGTGGTTGTGGGGAGACACCTTAGTGCAGGTCTGGAATTATATGTTGAGGAGGCCAGGGCTGGCCAGTAGAAGGAGTCAGTGGAAGGGACCTGGAATAAAGGGCTCCTGATGCAAACACTTAAAGTTTTGAGTTCAGATCGGTATTAGGGTTGCAATGTGAACTAGTTCTTAGGTTCAGTTCACCCATCTGTAATCAAAAGGCGTATTTATTGGAGGTTACTGATGTAGTATTTGCAATTTTTTAAAAAAGGGGGAGATAGCGATAGAGGCTTAACAGATATAATATCCCTCATAGTTAGGAATTTTACCAATTGCTTCTGATTGAAATAAAAATTTTGTCAGCCCTGTTTTGATTTAAATCATTCTGTGGATTGCTAACAATTGGAATGTGTGAAGGGGGAAAAAAAAACAAAAAATAGTTTTGGATTGCATTGATACCAAATAAACAGACAAAAATAAGCCCATCTAGGAAGCAGGAAATATACTTTGGTTTAAAATCCTAGAGCTTCTACAGGAAACAAAAATCATTAATGTTCTTGTAGCTTTGAATAAGGAGGGGTGAGGAATGTTTATTGCTTGTCTCTCTGCTTTCCTTCCTGTAGTTCATATTCTTGTGGTTACTGCAATATCATATATATGGAGAATATGCTTGTATAAATTTGCAAACTACAGATTTGTAACCCTTATCTCCACTATTCTCAATCTTCCTTACTCATTACTAACAAAACCATAAATATTTGTAAAATTCACAGTACCATCACTTGCAGGTGTCATCATTTCTCGGTTTTATTTATTTTTTGCCTCTTTTTTACCATTGGAAGGAATTTTATCTCCTAGGGCTGGCACTGATAGAGTTTTCTATACAAAACCTGGCTATGGGCTTCTAAGAGGAAATAAAAGTTTGTTGTCATCCTGGTGGTCACTAGATGGAAAGATTATTTTCTACTTGTGGTTACTGATGTTTGATAAATCATGTTCATTAATAGTTGTAAGTCTGAACCTTACTCCTTATAAACTCAACTTTCATGTGACAACTGAAATGTGTTTTATTTTTTATTGCAACAGATCTTCACGTGCCCTAATTACTGATGCACGGTGGAATAGAAATCAAAACACACAGTGTACATGTTCTGTGTGCACAGCCCTTGTTGCACCTGAAAAATAATTGCACGTTTTGCTGATGTACTGTGGCTTTTATTAATATAAGAAAGCCTTCAAAAATGATATATAGGGCCAGGTCTTTTTGTTTTTAAAGTAGATTGCAGGATTGGAGCTTTAGGTTCCAATTCCATAAATGTTTGAATGAAATGAATTTTACAAGCATGAGCAGTACAATTGAGTTCAATGAACTAGTCACGCTGGTAAAGTTACTCATACGTGTTTTCAGGATCAAGCCTTAGTCATATTCATGTATATTTAGTTTTTATGAAAATGACCATGTAGTTATTGGTTGGAAGGAACCGTGAATTATTTTCTCATTTTATATTTGTGAATACTAGACACTTTGAAAAAGCCCAATATTTGTACTTTAAATTTAAATGTTTATTTAATTTTTGTATCGATTTGTATAGCACTCGTTAGGTAGTAGGATACATTCAGAGCATATTAATATTCAAAATACTCTGACTCAGAAGAAGCCAGATACAGATTTATTGTATATACCATCATCTGTGTAGAGGTTGTACAGCTGATCAGATCACTATTATGCACTACTCGTATGTAACTAGAAACTGTAGAATCTAGGAACTTAATCAAAATATACAGAATTATCCATAGTGGAGCTAATGGAAAGGCTGTGCTGGGGAAATGCTAATGTACAGTGGTATTCAGCTGTGGTAGTTCAACTAGAGAAAACTTAAGTTCTGTGATACCCATTTTATATAGACATCTTTTATTCTTGAGGTACAGAGATAAATTACTGTTAATAGCAGGACTGTTGTATATAGCTGTTACACATTCACTTCCTCTTTGTCCTCAGTATTGTCTTCAATGAAAGCCTTGATTTTGGGGGGTTTTTGTTTTTTACAGTCAAACTATCCCAAAAGTCATACTTTAACTCCTCTCCCCACCACCCTCCCCAAGTGTAATAGAGAGACCTCAATCACTAAATCCAGAATGTTTTTTTTACATGTTGGCTTTTTTTTTTTTTTTTGCCTATGTTGAATCTCTAGCTTAGATTACACAAGAATAATGGTTATTCCCTTAAAAAGTTATTGTCTGGGGAAATTCTCCTCTCAATCGGTCTTGTGCTCTTAGATTTCTCCTCAGTCAAAGGTTTCCTCATTGCAATTCTAAGGGCCCTTCATGTAAAGGAGTATTTAGTCATGTTTAATTTAACAGAAAACTGCAGTGGAATATGAAATAGTTTCCAGTTATTTGATCCAATATAAAATATGAGCACATCACAAGTTGTTACCTTTAAATAATATTATATACCTACCAGACTGGCTTGGCTGTGCAACTAAGATTTCAAGGAAGATCAAGAAGAAATAAATCCTTCCTTCACAGACTACAGGACACTGGAGCCACACGAGCATTTCCTGTGAGTCTACAGTAACTCCTCTCACCCTGTGGAGTCCTGTATGAGGGAAAATGGCCAATGACTACATGGGTTCATCAGCCCCTCTTGCGAGCACATGTTGAAATCAAATGCAGAGTTCTGTCATTAACAGGGGGATGCTAATTCTCATTATGCTGATCCAAATCTTGCCCTGTTACCCCAGCAGAACCCTACAGTTGTTCTCCTAGCCATGGGGCTTTCGTGACTAAGGAAGGAAGGGCAAAACTCGGGCTGGAAATAGTAAAGCAGGCTGGAGCTGTATTGTCTGCTGATGTCATGTTATAAGATAAGGGTCAGAGTTGCAGGAAGCTGAAGCCAGTTTGAAGGTTTATTTACAGCTGGTCTCCTTTCATCAGTTTCTTAGCTTAAAGAAGATCTTTGTTCTCCACTAAGCAGCAGTAAACGTGGGGGGAAGGCAGTTTCAGAACTCATGGAAAGTAGGTATATCAGCAGGTTACACTCTGTGGTTTTCTTTGTCTGTGATTGGTTAGTTCCAATATGCCTATGCTGTTGCACATATTCCTCCAGTATATTAAGCTGGTAACAAAAAATAATTAATAGCAAATTTACCGAAAATAGCACCAAAATTAGAGCCCCAATAGAGTACACCTTTTATCTCGTTTCCACCTTCAAATCCAGGAAGTTTACATATTGTAATTCCTGGTTTTTGAAATAGCTCCTCATTTTAACGTTTTCTTTGTTTTTTATTTTTAATCTCTTTAATGTAAACTTAATGTGCAGCCAGATAGTTTCACAGTGCACCAGAAAGGTACAATCCATTGCAAATTCCTGCTCTGGTTTAACTGAGAGGCTGAACTTCACCCCATGTGATTACAGAATCTCATCAATTATAAATGACACTTCAGTGCTGGGAGCTGAACTAGGTTATGGTTACAAAGATATTGAAGCTTACAACTTGGAGCTGATCTGTTGCATTATATGTAGTTAATATTAAGCTAAATTCACAATATGTAATTACATATTTAAATGTATATTCAGAATATGTGTGTTCTATATTTTGATCATTTAAACCATCATTCCATCATAAAAATTTTAGCTAGTCGGATACATGTGGAAGAACACTCCAGAAAGTCATAGTAGTTGGTACAACCTCCCCCCCCCCCCGCCAAAACCCAAAAAAACTAGAGTGAGCAAGATCGTGAGATCCAGAACCCCCATTAGTATGTAGTAGCATAGTCTCCTTTCTGATCTTGATCCTTTGCAAAGGAGCAGCAAATCAGCATGTCTTACACTGACAGACCCCGTCGTCAGCGGGCAGGAACTTAGTGCATGAGCATCTACCGCATGACCTAAAAGCCAACTGCTTGTTAGCTAAGGCCGTAGAGCAGACTCATTAATTGCTCTCTAAGCAGTCTCGGTGCCAATAGATGGGACAGAACACCACACCCAGAAGGTGTCTGGGTTACACATGCATAACTAGAATATATGGTTTAAGCCTTTCTCTGTTCATATGTAGATCAATGAGCTAAGACTGTGTGGGAAGCAGTGCCACTACTGCAGGCTGCGTCCTCCTCCACCTCCCTACCTAGTTCTTCTGGTTTTGTCTTTCCTTCCTCCAGCACAACTGGAGGCGAGCATTCATGTGATGGGAGCTAAACAGGCAGGTAGCCTCCATGAGGATCAGTGAGGATTAAATAAGATCTGACCCAAAGTTCAACCAAAACTTAAACCCAGTCTGATACAAATCTTTCCTGAGGTTCAAAATAGTGCAGGTTTTATTTTTTCCATTTTCATATACCTGTGAAGTTTCTGGTCTCTGCTAGAAGTATCAATATACAGTGGACCAAATTCTCTGTACTGCCTGAGTAACTAGGCTATGCCCAAAGGAATGCTTCTGGGGTCAGAGGTGAGACAAAGGGAGGAGGAGTTTGAGGAGAGGGTCCGGGGCTTATTGTGGACAGTGGATCCATGACTACATAGATCCACCTGTTGAACACCATGGTCTGCAGCAGTTCCTCATAGCCACTGTGTTTTTTCTCTCTCTCATGTGCATGGATATTTGGCTGGAAATTTTTGTAGTCATGTCACTGTTAATTGTGCACGCTCAAATTTCACCCAACAGCACAGTGCAACACAAAGTGTGAAGATCCTCTGAATGTGCCTCTGCATCCCGTTCCAGGCACACACACGCAGCAGAAAAGCACCTCACTTTCTCTGGCTTTCACACAGTGCTTGCCCAGAAGGGGCTCAGAATTTGGACCTATATGAAGATCTTTCCCAATTCTAAGATCTAAAGGAAATCTCCAGAAAGAACCCAACAAATTGTTTAGACTAGAGAAGTCTTTGAGAACTTTGAATAAGTGTCTAAATTTGTGACTTTGTTTATGTTGGTGTATTAAAAACTATGAGGTGTTTTTGCAAACCATGAGTTTTAATTGAATGAGTAGCTTGTAATTTCCTCATGCTATTCATTCAAAGACCAGCAAATGTGCAGTTTTGATTACAGAAAGTTAGAGACCTATATATTGCTCATATTCGAAAGTGTTTGTGCTTGTGTTCAGCCTGTAACTTGTGTATTATTACATCTGAAGCATTAAGCAAAACCTTTTGGTCCTGAACAGAACAAATTGTTCCAGGAAGTGCTCTATGTAAAGAACTCCCATTAAAGTAACTGGGAGTTACTGTGTATTTGGGGGTGCTAAGAGAATCCTCTTTAGGTGAGTCTTTCTTTATTTTCAGTAATTTGTGAAACTGGATGGTCAGCAGGAGAGACCGTCCTTCAGCAAATTAGGATAATTTGAATGACAACAGTCTGTTTTGTTTGATTCATCTCATTTCTGGTCAGCAGAATTTATTGCTTCTACTTGGTGACTTTTTCTCTGACTGAAAGGTCTCGGGTAATTTGCCAGATGTCGGAAACATATGTCATCTTATGCCTTGGGTGCAGGGCAAAATCTTTGTTGTTAACTTACTTTTACTGCTTTGGCATTCTTTTCATAATTATTTTTTAACTCTTCAGTTGAATTTCATATTTCTGAATATGTCTGTCCTGTTGCTGGAATGTTTGGTTGACAATAACAAGGTTAGTAGAAGTATGTCCATGCTGCTCTTGGATTTCTGAAGGTCTACTTGAGTTTGTGTTTATAATAAGCAAATACTTTGAATTTTAAACTGTCTAGTTAAATGAAGGTATTTTTTAAAATCACATTATACGTATTTTTTCTGAATGTTCCTCTCCAGAGCTCCTTCCATTTCTTTTTCCATTTTGAAGGAAGTACTTACTTGCATTAACAAATAGTGAAAACTAATGAAAGCAAAAGTAATTAGTGTGTTCCAAAAAACAATCTCTATGCACAGATACTACTTTTTGACATTGAGCTATTTAATTTTCCTTCTAGTGTTTTCCAGGCTTCTCATATTTACAGGTAATTAAAGTTAAATAGCTGTGACAATATGTGTAATTAAATTTTCTTTCTTCATTTCATGACCCTGTTCTCTAGATCCTTATTCTGCTCACTGACTGAATTTTCTTGCAGCACTTTCCTCCTGCATTAATTATTAAAAGAATAGAGCTGCATAAAATATTGATCTGTTGCCTGACATTCATTTTTGAAATGTAAGCAGAGCAAGAGGTAATACAGGAGCCATTTCAAGAGCTTTTCTTTCTATTAATACATAAACTGTGATGCATGAAAAGATATTTCACTGAAAATGGATGTTCATTTATTTTACTAGGTGTTAAGTATGCATTCCATAACAAACTTTAAAAAATATTTTTCCACAACATGCTGTCTTTTGTTAAATTTCTTCCACCATTGTAGCCAAAAACCACAAAATCTCTTCAAGACTGAGACTATACTCCAGCTAAATTTGAGATTGCCTATGTCTGGGTTTGTGACTGAGTCTGAGCACAATAAAATCTGTTCTACTCTTAGGCATTGTCTTTACTTTAAAAAAAAGGGAAACGGGGCATTCTTATCGCAAGTTAACTAACTTGAGGTAAAATCCTAGTGAAGATGAGGCAGACTGCAGTTTTCACATTAGTTATCAGATCAAGTTCAAGCTTAGGCCTCCCTGAAGGCATAAACTAGACCTGCTAACTTTTATGAATACTGCAGCCTGCCTTGTCTTCACTAGATTTTACTTCAAGTTAGCTAACTTGAGTTAAGAATACACCTTTTTTGTTGTAGTGAAGACAAGGCCTTAATTTTCTATTGTTTCTCCTGTTTGTAATAATCTTCATACAGAAGAGCAAGAGAAAATCAGTGGATAAAAAACAAGCAAAGTAAATTTTGTTACATTTGGTTACATGACTGTGTAAGCACTAAATTTTCCATTCATAGTTTTTGTTTTCTTCCTTATTAGCTTTCTCATAATCATCTCATAAAATAATAGGAAAGGGATTCTTCATCCTTTCATCTTTAATAACAGTACTTGGTATATGTAGTGTTTTTCTTCCATAGCTCTTAAAGGACTTCACAAAACGGGGTAAATATCCCCATTTTACAAATGAAGAAGTTGGGGCTCACAGAAGCAAAGTGACTTATCTAAAGTCACACAGTGAATTGGAGTCATCCGCTGATTCATAGTGCAAGGTTCTTTCTAGTGGCATAGCTAGAAGTGGAAATTTGGGTGGGCCCCGACTTTCGGGTGGACAGGCAATGACCGACTGTGTTAGCTCAGCTTCTCCCCTGACACTATGCCCTCTTCCTAGCCCTCGTGCCCTGAGACAAAGGGCTTCACCTGCCAAGCTGGGAACATGCATGGGGCGGCTCAGAAAATGGCAAGGCAGAGCTGCCGGAACATAGCTTTCTGAAGAGTGGGCACATAGCTCCGTCCTGGATTTCAGGTGCCCAAGTGACACTCTGGGCCACTGTGGCAGAACTATACCCTGCTCAGATTTGGGTGGGCCTGAATGCTAAGTGGGTGGACCACAGCCCACCCATGGGTATGTCCCTGGTCCTTTCTTCAGTGAAGCAATGTCCTTAGATCCTAGCACTTAATCTTCAGCCTGTTTGAGGCATTGGAGGCATATGCAGACTTATTAGCCCCTATCAGCAGCCTAGGCTTCTGCCACTGAAGAGGCTGCCATTTTAGGTTACATCCACAGATCTGGATTTTCAGCCAGTTTAACTCCAGAAACTTGAAATAATTCTATAGTAAGTTGAACATATGCCTGCTGTAGATCTAAGGTATCAAGAAACAATTATATTCTTTTTGTACATACTTATTCTTCTCATATCATTTACTCAAGGTGGGCCAGATCAGTGGGCCTTACTAATTGACCAAAAGAAATTTCCAGGTAAGCATGCATAAATTTTCCTAAGTCACTGGTCTGAACACCTAACTAGTTCTTACATTTTCAAAGCACCATGCAAATATCTTTTAATATTTTTATGGCAAACATTAAGGGAAAGGGCTCATGCTGTAGTGTTAGCTTCCTTCTCTTCCACCCTCACCCATTACATGCAACCATGAGTATGAAAAATATGTTGATGGGGTTGGCGGGGGGAACCAACACACAAAATACTATCAAAAGCAACGTAGTTTATCATCATGAATAATTAGTCCAAGTCAAACTCCCTACAGACTTTAGACATATTAGGAAAATATGACCAAATGTTCCAATTTTAAAGAATATCATGGAATATTTATCATGATGCTGTCTAAGATGATAGAGTCCACCTTTGAGGTACTCAATTTTTCTATTCTTAAATCACCTTCCAGATAAAATTAATTTTGAATGTCATAACTCTGCTCTGTTGAGTCAATGAAGGCTACTAACTGATATGACAAATAAGGATGTCAGTTGTAGATTCTGAATTCATTGCGAAGGTGGTGTTAGTTTTCTTCCATTAGGTTGCTTTACTCTTTCCTCAGTCAGAGACGATTATACAAGCTCAGCCTTTATAAGGCCCTTTGTTTATCTTGGAGGGAAAAAAGTAACCTTTCACGATATTCATAAAATGCATTAGAAGGTATTGAGAGCCTCTTCTGAGATGCTGGGTACCCTCAGCTCCTAATGAAACCAAAAGGAGTTAAGGGTACTCAATACTGTACTTCACAAGATTTAGTTCTTGATAAGAACTATGACGACAGTGGTGGTGATGAGTGCTCTATAAATCCCTAGATACATAGAATAGTAACCAGCAGTAAATTGCTTTAACCAGCAGAAGAAGCATGTAGGGAGTCACTAGGAACTCTTTAATATATATCCTTCGTCCTGTACTGTATGAAAGAGGGTCACATTTGGACTAGGGTAGGTACTAGGGCCTAATCCTGCAAATACTTTCTACTGAGAGTAGTGTTTACTACTACAAGGAATCTCTTTGATGTCATTGGCCCTCCTCATAGAAGTAAGCAGTACACCAGGTAGTAAGCAGTACACCTAATAGTATAGCATGCTCCTGTTCAGGAACCTCAAATCTTACCAACATTCATATGTTTTAGTATCTAAAAATAGCAAACTTGTTTTCTTTTTCGGTGTGTTGATTTTTGCTTTAATAGTTATTTGAAATCTGGATTTATCTCCTTTTTTGTAAGCAGGTTTTCTAGTATAGTTTATCTCACAAAATACAGGATTCCTGTTTATGGGCCAAATTCTGCAGTCTTTACACAGCCAAAACTATTGTTGAAATAAATGGGAGTTTTGCCTGTTTAAGTATTTCTACCAATATAAATAAAATCCTATGTATGCTTATTTTGTTTAAACTGGATTTTTATTTTAGCACAATTTTGTCTCGAACGGACAGAGACAGTCATATAACATTGTAGTCCCTGGGAATGTAGAGCGATAGAGAACACATTTTAAGGACAGAAAATTTCTTCGCCTGTATGATTTCTTTAAAGGAAATGACTTTCCGTAGACCCATATTTACTTGTCCAACACTCAGATAAGAACTTGTGTTCAACAGATTAGGGTAGCCAGGTTGAAAAAGGACTAATAGTTTGAAACAACGTCAGAGTACTTAGAAGAGTCACGGTTTGGGATATGCATGGGTATTTGCATCCACACTGTATTTTCAGGGATCATCAAACAAACTTGGAAAAGCTTCTGTGTGAGATTACATAAGCAGGGGGGTCTGTATACTGTAGTTCTACTTTTCTGCATGGCTTGCTTTCAAATACAGTTGGTCCCCGGTGACACGGACCAGACAAATCATGTGCACATCACAATAGTGCATCCTTAGTTATTCTCACACAGAAAATAATGTAAAAGCAAGACCAAAATTTTCTAAAATATTCAAAAGCATTTTCAGAAAATTTCGCAAATGGTTGGTTAAGAAAAGTAGTAATATCCTTCATATGTGAATCCAGGAAATTATAGGGTAGTTCATTTACCTTCATTCATATTCTCTCTTGTGCAGTCATTGTAGAGAGAGAACTAAATGTAGAGATGAAGCTTTTAAAACAAACCATTGTGTATGGTATTGGAAGAAAGATTACACGGTTGCTTCGGGTTATATTCTGCCACCCTTACTCATATTGAGCAATACCTTATCTAGTGAGTAGCCAGTTGATTTCAATTAGACTACTTGTGGAGTAAATAATACTCCATGTTAATGTGGATGGTAAAATCTGTCTCATTAATTGTTGGTTATGAAGCAAATGGACAAAAGTACTCCTGAAAATACCTGGAAAATCATTTGAGAATTCATTCTCATAAATCTGATTGTTAACGATATCACAGTCATTGCTAGCAAACTGTGATGCCATAAATCTGATCACTGAACAGATATCCTGGACATCACATTTACATAGCTATGAGAGAGAGTGAGTGTGTGTGTGTGTGTAAGTAAGGGGCCTCCCTGCTCTCAGATGATCTCTGCAAGAGCTAGTGAGAGTTGCCCACCCTTTGCCCAGGGAAACATGGGGGTTATTACGGAGTTGTTCCCCAGTTACATACGGGTGAAAAAGAACAGGGAGTAGGCAGAACTATGTCTTGCCACTACCATACACTGGTCCTCAGAGATGGTTGATCCTGTTGGGGAGAGAATAGTAGGCTACACTCTTTAAAACATTTCCACAGATGACTCTTTCCCTCCCTACCCTCCAGTGCAGCTCTGAGACAGAATGCCTCCCTATACTCCTCCTGAGTGGTGCAGCTCTGCATCATTCCCAACTCAGGCCTCTGGCTGAATGCCACTGTGTAGGCCTAAAGCAATAGATTGGTTAGGAAGATGGGAAAGGAGACAAAACAGAGAGGGATCTTGTAGCAATCAGAAAGTGTGTGGGGAAAATACAGAAAAAGGATGTCAGCTAAATGGAAATTGAATGAGATGTTTTCCCTGAGGCTTACCCTGGTGGCTTGGGAATGTGCAGGCTGCAATTTATTATAAATTTGTGTCAGCAATTTACACATGGCAGAATGCACAAAGGTAGCATGGATACATACATACGTGCAATCAGCAAAACATGAAGAAAAGGGGAAAGGTTTTTGTGACATCCATTTAGTTTTTTGACTTTGCATTTATGACAGTTGCATGACAGTTATTCCCTGCAGAATTTGAAAAAAGAGAGCTCTTAAAATGTCACTTTAAATTAAAGCCAGGATGTTTGAGAGAGCTAACTTATTTATGTTCTTGATGTAAATTTCAATAGTGGGCTGGGGTTTACTTTGCTCAGTGTTCTTTCTCTGTCACGAAGGTAACTCATGGAACTTTATTTAGCTGCAAGGTTATGAGATTTTTGCATTTTAGAATATGAAAAAAAATATAGTAGGTCAGTGTTAGCCTTTTAGGCAAAAGGTAAATGTGTAAACTCTTAATATTGTGAGCCATATATTCCCATTCCCTGTCTGGCTAACTCCCCTCCTTTGGGAGTGATTTTTGCACCAGTGCTACAAAAAAAGCATTTCCTGTATTCCCCCCAGCACATAAATTGCAATTGTACCTAGCCTTTGAGATAAGTCTGCAAGGAGTTTGTGTGTTTAAATTCCCTGCTATTTCCCCTCCCCTGCACACCCTTCCAAGGGCCAGGAATAATCTAGCTCGTATTTTCCTGGTTTTAATATTAATTTAGCATTTAATATTAGTTCAGTAATTAAACCTATAAATGCTACCAACCACTGCTACCGGTAAAAAGAATGACTACTAAAGGTTCTTGTCATAAAAATAAAGAGAAGGGTAACCACCTTTCTGTATACAATGCTAAAAAATCACTCCTGGCCAGAGGCAAAACCCTTTCACCTGTAAAGAGTTAAGAAGCTAAGGTAACCTCGCTGGCACCTGACCCAAAATGACCAATGAGGGGACAAGATACTTTCAAATCTGGAGGGGGTGGGGGGAAAACAAAGGGTTGTCTGTCTGAGATTTTTTTGCTGGGAACAGATCATGAATGTAAGCCTTACAACTCTTGTAAAGTTAGTAAGTAATCTAGCTAGAAAATGCATTAGATTTTCTTTTGTTTAATGGCTTGTAAAATAAGCTGTGCTTGATGGAATGTGTATTCCTGTTTTTGTGTCTTTTTGTAATTTAAGGTTTTGCCTAGAGGGATTTTCTGTGTTTTCAATCTGATTACCCTGTAAGGTATTTACCATCCTGATTTTACAGAGGTGATTCTTTTACTTTTTCTGTAATTAAAATTCTTCTTTTAAGAACCTGATTGATTTTTCATTGTTCTTAAGATTTTTCATTGTTCTTACAATCTAATTATAGCAAAAACAAAACACGTATGAGGCACAAACAGTCTGAAAGATCAGTATACAGTGGGACAAGGTTACTAACCAGATGGGCATACTGTGTTCTTATCTTGAAGGGTGTATTTAGAAACACAACACATTTTTGGATGAGTGTACATTTTTGTTTTGAGGTTAGAACTAATGAGAGAGGAGTAGAGCTGGGTGCATAACTGATTTTTCAGTTCTGAAAAAAAATAGTTCAAGTTGAACAAATTTTTTTTCAGAATTTTGGGCAAATCAATAAAGTTGGGGAAATTGTTTCAGGTATTTTAATTTTAAAAAAAGGAAGAGAAGGGCTAGATTCACAATTCATAGCCAGAGGAACGGCCACTGGTGCTGGATCCCCCTTATAACCTTTAGACCAGTGGTTAGGTCATTCTCTTAGGATGTGGAAGCTCCACATTCAAATCCCTGCTCTTGAGCAGGAGATAGAACCCAGGCTTGCCGACTTTTAAGTGAAGTGCTCTAACTACCAGGCTCAGGGGTGCCCCCAGAAATGTTTCACATGCTGCTCACACAACTCTCTCATGCCTGCCACCCCTATCCTGGCTGGCTCCCCCATGCAGGCACTCACCACAGCTCCCCTCCCTCTCCTTCCAGCAGGTCTTAAGTCTGCTGCTGAGCAAGTCCTGCCGGCAGAGGAGTGGGGACATCAGCTGCTGTAAATCGGGCAAGGCCTGGCAGTTTTGATATGTAATCCTAGCTTGAAAAATCATTTCATTAATGTTGAAACTGTTCATTTAGACGTAGTCTCATTTTCATTTTGACCAAAACAATTCACCAGGATCAACACATTCACAAAATGTTTTGATCAATCCAAACCTGCATTTTTAGGTGAAAAAAATAGTTTTGGCTGAAGAATTTTGCTGAGCCTTTCAGAGCAGTGAGGGAGGTAAGAGTTTCATGAGAACAGAAGAGGTTGAGAAGAGGTGGGACATTAAGATGGAAGGGAGGGATGGGGACAATATATTCAATAAAATTCTATATGATCTCTCTAGTCCTAATGAATTCTACTATTCTTAACCAGGATGAATCTCAATCACATTGTGTAATTGTAGTATGATCGGCCTATAGTCGTATTATCCCAAACTTATACTCCCATCCGTTCTCAAAAGCTGAACAGGATGACCTGGGTTGATGCTTGAATGGGAGACCTCCAAGGAAAACCTAGGTTGCTGTAAGTGGTGATGTTAGTACCAAAGGGACCTGGTCCTGAGAGATGCTGAATCATACCCATACCTCCCACTCAAGTCCTCAGCAAGTTGAGCAATGAGCCAGTGTTCCACCATGTACTGGGAGGGCACTGTGTTGGTAGAGGACATTAAACCAATATAAAACTTGTTATCATGGCCTTCAAGGCCTTGGAAGCTCTAGGCCTTCTATACAGTTGTATATGGAAATTAGATACTCGATTACATGCAGCCCTAGACTTCTGATGTCTTGAAAATCAAGCCCAAAAATATTGGTAGCACTTCATGTAGAAGAAGAAATGCTAACTTCAATGTCCTGGCCAATTTGCATTTGGCTTATCTAACTTTCCCCTCCAGCTTGAACTGGTTGAGGTATTCCTAATTTCCTTCCTTAAACTCTTGTGTTTCCTTCCTTGCTGAGTGCTGTTACAGAACTACTTTAAGAACATAAGAATGGCCATACTGGGTAGACCAAAGGTCCATTCAGCCCAGTATCCTGTCTACCGACAGTGGCCAATGCCAGGTGCCCCAGAGAGAGCGAACCTAACAGGTAGTGATCAAGTGATCTCCCTCCTGCCATCCATCTCCACCCTCTGACAAACAGAGGCTGGGGACACCATTCCTTACCCACCCTGGTTAATAGCCATTAATAGACTTAATCTCCATGAATTTATCCAGTTCTCTTTTAAACCCTGTTATAGTCCTAGCCTTCACAACCTCCTCAGGCAAGGAGTTCCACAAGTTGACTGTGCGCTGTTTGAAGAAGAACTTCCTTTTATTTGTTTTAAACTTGCTGCCCATTAATTTCATTTTGTGGCCTCTAGTTCTTATATTATGGGAACAAGTAAATAACTTTTCCTTATTCACTTGCTCCACCACTCATGATTTTATACACCTCTGTCATATCCCCCCCCCTTAGTCTCCTCTTTTCCAAGCTGAAAAGTCCTAGCCTCTTTAATCTCTCCTCAGATGGGACCTTTTCCAAGCCCCTAATCATTTTAGTTGCTCTTCTCTGAACCTTTTCTAATGCCAGTATATCTTTTTTGAGATGAGACCACCACATCCATATGCAGTATTCAAGATGTGGGCGTACCATGGATTTATATAAGGGCAATAAGATATTCTCCGTCTTACTCTCGATCCCTTTTTTAATGATTCCTAACATCCTGTTTGCTTTTTTGACTGCCACTGCACGCTGCATGGACCTCTTCAGAGAACTATCCACAATGACTCCAAAAATCTCTTTCCTGATTAGTTGTAGCTAAATTAGTCCCCATCATATTGTATGTATAGTTGGGGTTATTTTTTCCAATGTGTATTACTTTACATTTATCCACATTAAATTTCATTTGCCACTTTGTTGCCCAGTCACTTAGTTTGGTGAGATCTTTTGGAAGTTCTTCACAGTCTGCTTTGGTCTTAAGTATTTTGAGCAGTTTAGTATCATGTGCAAACTTTGCCACCTCATTCTTCATTTTCTGGCCCAAGAAGCCACTGTGGACAATCTATATAAGGTATATATAGATAGCTTCTGAGGAGAGGGAGGGAGATAAGTCTCCAAAGGGGAGAAGCTTTCTGAGGAAGAAAAATCTGACAGCTGAAGCCGCTGTCATTCCCCAAGTTGGTGAGAAGGGTCCTGGTGGTGTGTCAGCCTACTGAGTCCTTTCCTCAATCCCAGCATTTGTTGAAAGAAGGTGTGTTGGATGGGGATTGAATACATTTTGGGAATTGACTGCTTGTTGTATGAGTGTAGTTATCTATATCTTGGGTAGTGAATATCAGTAGAGGTTTCTATTTTGAGTGACTGAGTGAAAAGTTTGGGGTGCTGAATGGACTTGCAGGGCTGTCTCGTTGAATTTGTGGGGTAAGTGGATAAAGTATGTGGAGGGAGTTCTTATTTTATTATTTGTGTTACCATAGCTCATAGGAGCCTTAGTCATGGATTAAGACCTCCAGGAATGAAGGATGAGGAAGAGGGAAGAAGAGAGATTTTGGTGAATGCGCAGGTTCTAGAGGGAAAGTGAATGGCTAACATAGCAGGGGGTGAGGAGGAAGGGGAAAAGATCCACATGGAAAGAGAGACACACACACACAGACATTGAAAAGGACAAAATAAAAGTTCACTAATATATGTAAGCCAGGAAGGAGCGCAATAGAGACAGGTTTAAGAAGTTTCATTTTAAAAAGGATTTAATAGAAAACTGATGTCAATTGTTACTATGATATAAAGATAGAAATATACTGTTTACATAATACACAATACCTTTGTCTGAATTGAAATGAGTGTTGGGAATTCCTTGCCTTTTTGGGATGGATTTCTCTCTAGATACTGCTAGACCACCATTGCCAGCGGCTTAAAGACATATCTGAATATATGGTTTTGCCTTTGAAATGTACCAGATAATACCAAAATCCATGTTCCTTAGGGAAACCAGCTGGATTCTTCTAAAAAAAAAATCTTTATTCCTTAAACCCCTAGCTTCCCCTCCAATCCAAATCAAATCAGTATTTTGTAGGTTCTTCAAATTATATTGAAGAATGTAATGATTCTTTCTTCCTGCCAGCATATCCATGCATTCTTTTTGCCTCAGTTTGGCTCCTGAGGTGATAGCGCTTATTAGCACATTGAAAGCTGATGGCCTCAGTCACCAAAACTCCAGAACTGTTTGGAGCTTCCTTTCTTACAGATCCCTCATAAATAAGGAATCTGGAAGTACTTTGGAGAAGGGACTAGGATAAAGAACAGGGTAAGGAAGGGGAAGAGGATAATGACCCCAGGTTAGGAAGGCAAGGGAAGGGAATGGAGATGATGATGATGAAGAGGAAGGGACCAGGCAAAGTGGGTAAGAAGCCATTGGCAACCAATGTATTGAAGAGGAATTTCAATCTAGTGATATTCTGAAGTAAGCTAAGAAACTGGTTCCTTAACCAGACCTTAGGAATAGGAATTGCCCTCCTATGCCTAGTCATTTTGTAGGGTTTATTGTCCTAAGAAAATGAACACAGTGTTTCCTCAAGGATTTGGGAAAGGAACAGATTATTTATGTTAAACCCTACAACTGAGGTTATGAAACAAGTTAACTCATAAGAGAAAATATATGGAAATTATAAGAGTAATGAATAATGTCTGAATTCTCACACAGACTAATGCTACAAAATCTGTCATTTCTCAACAGCTGTTTATAAAAGCAATAAAAGCTTTTGGAGCTGATAAAACAGACTAATGGTTGAATTAGATTTATCTTTCTTAGAAAATGTTTTACTTGTGTGATAGTATAAAGTGGTTATCACTTTAGGCAGAACCAATAAGTCAGTAAATCAGTTTACCCAAAGTAGCCTAATAAATGATATGAATAATAAATTATATGAATTAATTTGATTTCTAATTTGTCTTTCTAAAAGATGACAAATACTTAAACGGGGTAAATACAGTCTTAATGATGGAGTACAACATGCCCATATATGGAATAGTCTATGCATTTAATTTTAAAAGAAAGAATATGTGATTATATATAGAATGTAAAATAGCAGTTAGTTTCTCAGTACTCTGTTCTTTTTTGGAAAGAAAATTGTGGCAATGGAAATTGCACGGTTAACATTTTTTTTCCAAAAGAAAACAAGATGGAATGCTGAGAAATGCTGTTTTACAATCTTCATTTATCAGTTGCAGTAAGTCTGAATGGCCATTGTAATGGCCATGGCAAAATACTCAGCATCTCTCAGGGTCAGGCCCTACATTCTAAAGTTTATAGATTACTTCACTAATATTAAAGCTGCTTTTTTTGTAGTAAGAACCCAAAGGAATTCAGGTATTTGACCGTTACAACATTAGATTGTTTTAACACATAAAAACATGGGACCTAAATGTCTGCATTTTCAAAAAGGACCAGTGATTTTGGGTGCCTCTCCTTTTTAGTGTACAGTTTGAAATACTTAAAAGCTGAAATTTTCACCTGATATTCAGAGAACTGATACTCAGCGCTTCTGGAATTAAGGACCGTTAAAGTGTGTGAAGTTGGGCTGCAGAATTATCAGTCACTGTTAAACTCTAGGCCAGATTAATTGAAAATCTCTTAAAATATTGAGTTGACTATTAACCTGATCCATGCTAAACATCACACTCAATCCCGTTGCTTTTCCTTACATTCTGTCCTCTTTCCTAGTTTTGTATATTGCCTATTTAGATTTTTAACTTTTCAAGGCAAGGACCCTACCTTCTTACCAGTTTGTAAAGTTCCACCCATGGTTTTAGCAATATACAAATAAGAAATTACAAGATAGAATTTTTCACATAAGTAATTTCAAACAATTTTCTTCATAGTACTGATTTTTAAATCCTTAATGTTTTACCTTGACTTTATGCTATGAAGGTAAGCTTCTCAGAATAGTAGACACACTTGTGCTAACTCTATTCAAGCTAGAGTGTTAAGAATAGCAGTGTGGATGTTTCAGCAGCTTGGACCCTGGGGATCAGATGAGTTTGGACTTGGGTGGCTAGTCCAAGCCAACATCTGTGCCACAATTTCCATTCTGCTATTTTTAGTGTGCTAGTTTGAACAGAGTGAGTACAAGACTGTTCACTTGCTCCCACCTCCCAGCTGCAATGTAGAGACAAACCCATGGATCCAATTGCAGTATCTGGCTCTTGGAGGATTCTAGTGGGAATGGAAAGGAAAAAGAATCATGTAGCCTGAACAGTTCTTATACCTGTAAGGTTACGTATTGGGGTGCAACATGCACTTGTCATAGATAACAGGTTCTTTCTTAGGCGGCTACTTAAGAGTTAATTGAAAAGATGGAATTTGGTGAAACACACAGAAGCTTTGTTTAATACAGACAACTGTAATTGAAATCATAGGCAAGGATCAATATACAAAACTGTTAGAAAAAGATGACATTAAAGTGGTTTCCTGTGTTCCTTCTTACAATCTTACATCATGCATACTTACAATTTATGGAGACCATTGCAAACAGATGGAAGGGAAAGTAAGTGGAGGCCATCACAAGAGAGGTCCTGATTAAGTTTACATGTCTCAGGGACCCAGTGAGCATGAAGAAATGGGAACTGGTTGTAGTACTTTATGCCCTTCCTTATGGTAATAGTACGAATATATACCAAATGTGATCCTTTACACTGATTATAATAGGGTCAATAGCTGCCCCTATCCATGTGGCCTTTGGGGTGTCCATGATTATGTATCAAGCACTAATATTCATGATTTACATAACATATTTCTTAATAATTCCTATATGGACATGTGGTCTAACTGCTTAGATACTGCATAGCAACCTAATAGCTAAAGCCCCACAAAACTCCCTTCTTGTGGAATCTTGTGGTGTACGCTACTTGTTCAAGGTAACTCACTTGTCTCCCAAATTGAGAGTGCAAAATATATGACCTGGAGTTCTCTCCTTAGGACTACACTGTTCTACTAAATCCCAGCTTTTAAGATAACTGCTCCAACAAAGCCTTAATCTAATATACCAGGCCTTTACTGCAGCAACCTTAATGACCCATTTACTTATTTCACCTATTTGCCCCCCTTGCATATTCCAAGCTAAAAAGCAATATATCCCTATCAATCTTATATTCTGTCATTTTAGCTCTCATAGGTCATAAGATTAGGTCAGAGGTCAACAATCAAAAGGTTCAGAGAGGTTTGCCCATCACTAAGCCTTCAGTAGGCCAGTAAGGTAACATGTTTTACCAAGTCAAGATCACCTATCTCACTATTACATGCTGCCACAGTTGACTTGGCAGAGGCACTCTAGCTGAAGCTTTTTGTGAGGGGTCCTGAGTTTTGGAATTTGCTTCTCCCCTTTGGTCCGCCAGAGCCCAGATTTGTTAACCTTCTGGGCATGCCATAGAGTCCATCTTTTTTCTTACTTCTTGAGGAAGGCATGGGTTGAGATAGCTACATTTATGTGTGATACTTTGTTAATATTCATGTTGTGATTTTTAATTCATGGAATAGATACCCAAAGTACTGGATGGGAACCTACTGTAATGGTCTAAGAAATCAGATAAATAGAATATGTATGTCTTAGGTTTTGTGAATGATTTCTGGCAAACTAACTTATGCAATTTAGTGTAAGTTCCAAAATATGCAAATATATCAAGTTCTACGGCAAAACTCAAGAATGTGTGTTGGCATTAACATGTATGACTTTTCTGATTGTACTCCCTTCAGTGATTCATGTCAATCACATTTTCATCAATAACATTTTGTTGGCATAAAAAGCCAGGTCATTGCAAATTCAAATGTCACATCAATGAAAGAAAAGAAAAGAGGGCTTATAAATTCATAGATATTAAGGTCAGAAGGGACCATTATGGTCATCTAGTCTGACCTCCTGCACAATGCAGGCCACCAAATCTCACCCACGCACTCCTGCAATAAACCTCACCTTTGTCTGAGCTATTGAAGTCCTCAAATCATGGTTTAAAGACTTCAGGGTGCAGAGAATCCTCCAGCAAGTGACCCGTGTCCCATGCTGCAGAGGAAGGTGAAAAACCCCCAGGGCCTCTTCCAATCTGCCCTGGAGGAAAGTTCCTTCCCAACCCTAAATATGGCGATCAGCTGAGCCCTGAGCATATGGGCAAGATTCACCAGCCAGATACCCAGGAAAGAATTCTTCTAGAATCAACTGTATATAGTGCTTACATGTTTATTCCAACTCAGTCCAAATCCTCCTCTATTTATAAACCCACTGAAGTCACTGGGGCTAGTTTTGTGAGGAGTTTAGGATCTGACCCCTACACAGTTAATGTCTATGGTTATTCTTCAGCAGGTTCATTCATGTGCGAAGATATGTATAGTCTATGACAATTGGCTACCAGGGAACAAGACAGTAGAGAGGTATGAAGGCAGGTGATTATTAAAAAAATAGGAAAGGAAAAGAATTTGCTGTATCATAGTAATTGATTTCTTTAAGTTGGGTGTGTGTTTGTTTTTTCAGGTGCAATTGAAAACAAGCATTTCAAGTCAATATGTAATTCGTACCCAGCCAACAAACACCTGCCTTTCTACACTTGAATGTGCAGCTATTGCCCTTGCCATCATGGAAAAAAATGATGGTATTCAGGAGGTATGTAATTAATTATAAATAATTTACTTTGGTAATGGAACAGTAGTGTGAAGCCAAGTTAGTTAGATAATAGTACCATATTTATCTTGAGCACCTTACACATTCGTTACCCAAAGACCTGAATAAGATCATGGGATGCTGCTGGTTGGTTCACCTCAGAGACCAAGCAGAGGTAAGCAAGCAGCTGTCTGCTGATATTGTTCTGTTCCTTCCTTGCAGATCATACGCAGGTTTTACTAACAGACACTTGCATACCCATTACTGCAGCTGTCTACTGTGGACTTCCACAAGGCTTCATTCTCTCCCTCATCTTACAGGGCATCCCTGTCAAACACCATGGTCTTAAATGCTAACAGTTTGTCCATGATACTTACATTCTTTGCACTGAATGCAAACTACACTATTTTCCAGTTACCACCATAACTAATTAGATTAGCTCCTTCACAATGTGGAGTTGGCTGAAGATAAACCTGGGCAAGACTTTTGGAAGGAAGTGGTGGGCAGAGGGAAATGTTTCAAAGTACCAGCTAGTGTCTTAACATCAACTAGGTATCTTTCTGAATCATTCTTCTTTCTGTCTGTGTGGGGTAACAGATTGACCTAACACAAGCTTAATTATTATGAGCACAGCCCTTATGAACACACCCTCCCTCACATCTACTCTTTTTGACTTCTACTTTTCTGCGGTCTTCTTGTTTTTGTACCAAACCCATCATCATGGTATCTCCCCTAAATTCAAACTAACTGGCCTCACTCTCTTCTCTATCAGTCCTTTCTATTTTATTTTTTTTCTTGCCCTCTTCTCATTCATCTTGCTCTCCTCTTGTGTACTCCTCACTCAGTCTGTCCTCTTATTTTCATCAGCTCCTTATCCCTCTCCTTCCCCTTACATTCACTTTCTCATCCCATACTTCTGTTTCTCACTCCTTTTTTCCTCCCTCTTTTCTGAGACAAGATGAAAAGACTAAATCTACATCCGTCTCTCCATCACTTGAGCTTATATCTGTTTGTAAGGTACTCATACACTTCAGTTTTGAGTATAAAACAAATACCAAAATGGGTAAGGGTTCAGAATTTGGCTCAAAATTAAGAAATAGAAAATGTATTGTATTTTTAAATAGTGTGGTAAACAGAACATGTGTTGGAGAAGTGCATTCATTTCTAACTCACTTGGCATTCCCAATTGCAATACTTGAATATACCCCTATAACCAGGCATGAACTCACCCAGCATCGCCTCCTGCTGGTCATCCTTGGGAATTAGCTCACTACCCTCCAGAACACCCTCTGCAGTCTGGTGATTTGCCTGTCACTGCTCCCCCCCCCCCCCCCATGTCCCTTATGGACCTAGTGCCCTTTTGTCTGTGGTGCTACCCCTCTGGCAGTAACCCCTCAGTCTCAGGGTCTCCCCACCCAGGGGAACCCCCCCCACCCACTATCCCCACTTCACCTCAGTCTTGGCTACTGCCAGTCCTCATTTAGCCCCACTCCCTGGGCAGACAGCAGTGTATTAGCCACTCATCACAGGCAAAGGGGTTTGGACCTGCTGCCCCACAACCTCAGTACTTATCTGGCCTTACTCCTGGCCTGCAGTGTTTCCAGGCCAGAGCTCCCCAGCCCCACTCCACCTCAAGTACTCTCTCAAGCTCCCCAGCAGCCAGGCCCTTCTCCCTCTAAAGGCAGAGAGAATGTTACTACTCCTGGCTGCCCTGGCCTTCTTATACAGGCCAGCTGCAGCCTGATTGGGGCGTGGCCCAGCTGCGGCTACTTCCCCAATTAGCCCAGCTTGTAGCCCACAGCCCCAGCCCTCTTCAAGGGCTGGCTTTTTAGCCCTTCAGGCAGGAGCAAGGTGACTACTTAGCTATGCTCCCCTAAACAGCATTTGTAGTGTGCTAAATTACACTAATATAGCATGTTGTATTGAATCTTTGTAAATACTTTTCTTCAGATACTTCTTAATTCTGTAATTTATCAAAAACTACTAGGTACTAAGTACTGGGTCAAGCTGCTAGGAAGGTAACAATCCATTGCGCTAATGTTTTTTATGTGTAGAATTTACATATTTATTCTGTCTCACCCATGCTGTTTTCAGTCTAGAAGATTAAGATTTGATATTTTGTAGCAAATGAAAATGCTAGTAAAATTTGCAGAGATTTCAGCCTTTTATCTAATTTTCATGGATCCAAAAAATTTTATGATTATTAAGATAATTAGTGATTTGTGAGCAGTGAATGACATGGCAATCAGCATGTGCAACTAAAGCTTTAAGCTAAATCTTCAAAGCTTTGTGCTTTGCACTCTGTTTCCTTTTTTAATGATAGCTGAAAACAGTTGAAGTTGACAGGATCTTTTGATCTTGTAAACCTTATGTTTGAAATATATTTCAGAAAATAAAGATGTATCCCTTTATTTAAGAACAAATCTTTGACAGAAATATTTAAATTGGGTATTTTACTGAATTGACCTGCACGTGTATTGCATAGCTCTCTACATAATGAGGAGGAGCACAACTTCAATTTACCTTCAGTTGAATGTTGAATGGTTTTGTTTTTTTGTTTTTTTTGTTTTTGTTTTTTTTTTTACCACCCCCCAAAGCTGGTATGATTTCATGGTCTTGAAACAACTTTGAGTCAGAAAACTTAGCAATTTATTGTTGATTGGGGGGGGGGGTACACCCTGTGAAACAGAAGTGAGCTGTAGCTCATGAAAGCTTATGCTCAAATAAATTGGTTAGTCTCTAAGGTGCCACTAGTACTCCTTTTCTTTTTGCGAATACAGACTAAAATGGCTGCTACTCTGAAACTCAAGCATAGTCTCAGATAATCAGACATGCTTTGCCGTATATCTTGTAAAACCATCCACTGTGGAAGCAGCATAATTCATTTTTAAAAAGGTGTGTTAATGCTAGTTTTCTGTATCTGAGATCAGGACTGAATCAATAGACTGTTTCTACCCTTTTAAAAATTACTAATTCAAGAAGAAAAATATAGTATAGCAAATAGAATTTGTTTAAAAAAGTGTGTTATAATTTAACGAGGAGAGAGAAATATTCCCATGACATGTATCTAGATGGAAGGAAATAGGGGCACCTGTGTGTCATAGGTCCTGATTCAGCCAAGATATTTAAACATGTAACTTGCTTTAAGTATATGGGATACATGCTTATGTATATTGCTTAACTGGGGCCTGAATTAAGTCATCCTCATGCCAGTATGTCCTGTTAAAACTGTTGGAGTGAAGTAGACACTAAAAGTTTTCTAACTGGTCAGATGCAACTCTTTCCCCATGTCCTTATATGTAGTAACATTTAGTAGCTACAGAAAGGTTATTGGATCAAACTAAGCAATTATCTTTGTTTTGTTTTTAAACAGATACATGTTTTTAAATAGGTTTAAAATGTTTTCCTACAGTCAAAGCACAGCACTGGTGAACGTTAACTCTCAGAAGACAGTGCTGATCCAATTCCAGACTTACAATTAATAGTCCTTCATGGAAATCATTTGAGCTTTTGCAGAAATGCAGAGATGACCTGAGCTGCCCTCACAGCTAGCTGGAAGATAAAATGCTTTTCTAAGCCTGCCCCACTGACCTGGAATAGTCCTTTAGCCAGAAAATGTGACCCACCGGGTTGCTTCTTTCTACTAATCAGCGTAAAACTGTCAAGTGCCCTTGGAGAAATTTGGGTCGTGACAGTTCTTGAGTTTGTTTATTCTATTAGGTCAAAGAATACCAATCAGACATTAGCCTTTGCATCGCAAGTTTTGATCCCACTGGTCTATGATGGAAGACTCTGTCAAGGCATTAAAATGTCCTCAATGTTCAGTCTTTTGTTGCTGGCACTGTAAAATATTAATGGTAATCAGTATTTCAAGAGAGATCTAAGAGGCAGCGAGCAGTACTGGGCCAAATCCTGGGATGTAGCTTATCTGCACAGAGTGTAGTTCAGGAGTTTTTTGTAAAGATGGCTTTAAAGCCCATCTTTGCACTCTTTGCATCCTGGTCCCTCTGCAACAAATTAGGGACACTTAGGACACACAACTTAGGGATTGGCATAGTACAGTAGATTACCAGTCATACTCCCTTATATCTGGGCCAGATGTAGCGCTATTACATATCCAGAGGAATCTCCAGAGAAGGGGGACAAGTGCATCCTTCATGGCCTGCCCATACCTTCCTTGGCTTGTCCCTTATCCGAGATATATCATGGGACCCAAGGATAGGGCTCACAATGTCGAGAGACATATATCTTCCACCTTCTGTATGTGGGGAGAGTCGCGTGTGGAGGGCCACTTCTATATACAAATCACAGGGGCATATTTAGGTCCTTTAGTATCTCACATTCCACTGCATGATAAAACTTGGTAAAATTTTATATTTTAATGGTGATCCCTACACATAAAGCTTGGATGAAATGATATCTCCTAGACATATTTCAAAGCTTTTTTGTTTTGTTTTTCACAGACTATACTCCGCCCTCTTCAAGCTTTGTGCTCTTTCCAACTTCAGCATGGTGCCCAGATCCATCACAGCAAGGAGCATCTTCTTAAAAATGGTTTATATGACAAGCCCATGCCAAAGAATAAACGCAAGCTCAAGAGAATGGAACTCTTAGTGAATAATGTTAAAATCTAGGAAGACTGTACACACAGTAGTATGGATTTTTTTTATTTTATTTTATTTTTTTTGTAACTAACAAACACAGTTTGATATTGGATTGTTCGAAATAGCCATCCATACGGTAATAGACCTTTTAAACTCCTGTATTCAAGAGGCTTCCTGTCAATAATGCCAACTACGGTAATAGGCAGCATGTTCAGTTTTGTTGTTATACTAGGCCAGGTGTCTTTGTTCAACTGTAGAAGGGAGGAAAACTGCAGTGAATAATTTAGAGCTATGTTGTCTCTAGAGTCAGTGTATGATCCCCATTAAGACTGGATAGATTTACCTTGGGGAAGTTTTTTTCTCAGTACTGAAGAACAGGCATTCTGTTTAAGTAGGTAGTGGTAAGGGTAAGGATCCAATATTTGGAAGAATATTGAATTACTTCTCGGCATTTTAATTTTAATTAGTAATTACAATAGGGTATAACTATAAATTCCTATATTAGTTAGTTAATCTGAACATAAGGAAATGTGATCTGAGTATTTTTGTTTTAGTTTAGTGTGGCATTATTTCTTATTTTACTAGTCTGTTAACTTGTTATAGATTTATATCCATATTATTGTGCAGTCATACTTGCTTTGAGCCTCTCCGCAGTTTTCAAGGGTTTTGCTTGGCTGAGATATGCCAATATATTTTGTTCAGATTTTAATAAAAAAGAAAATATGGAAATGGAGCTAAGCTTTTATCTGAATTGTAGACCAGGTTCTGCACTCCATACTTGGGCAAAACTTCCCTTGTCTCTGTAAAACCCGTAGAATTTGGCCCAAAGAGTATATGCAGTATACCACATCTTGTTTAATCCCTTTGATTTTGGAATTTACATGTATTCCTGCAGAAGTTTCTGTTGAAACCCTTTCAGAATTGAGTAGTCTAGCCAAACTGTAAAAATATGTTTGCAGATGCATCAAATCTTGTGGCAAAATGATTCTCTTTTTTTCAGCAATCGTGGCGCTGCAGTGTTGCTGCCAGCAGTGGAAGCACAAGTGAAGACAAGGATCAGATATTTGTATTTGCGTCACGAAGCAGGTTTTCATGATGAAAACTAGTGATATTAGGGCTTTACCACAGTGAAAACCTGCTTTATGAAACTGTGGTAGTAAAAGTGCCTAATCCCTGTCCTGACTAGTGGTTGCGCTATAGGTAGCAGCAGTGCATCTATACTGGATAGTAATTATTCTTAGGCCTTCTCTACACTAGGGTATTTTTCCCATAATTTATGACTGCTGCTACCACTGGACTTTTAAGTGGTCACCAGTGTTTTAACAACTGTGGATTTGTCTATATTAGGAAAAGAGATCAACTTTATGTCAGGACTAGCTAAGATGTTTGCTAACCATAACCTTTTCTTTAGTCTCGATGCAATTTAGATAAATCCCATGTCTGTGGCTAACACTGATACAGCTGAACTGGTGAGAGCGACAATGAGAAATTAGGAACAGAAAGACTAATGTAGACACCCTTACTGTAGAAGCACATTTTCTAGTGAAACAGGCAAGAATTCCTGTTTAAGGAATGGAGGGTGTTCCCACTTATCATGCTGCTATTATTTCAGTTTGCCTTGTTTCAGATTCAGTGGGACAGCAGTGCATCCTTCAGTTTACACTGTGAAGGTTATTTTCCCTAACAGAAGGGTTAAATATTTCTTTTCACAAAATGTAAGTTCACATTCTGGAGAACAGAGGAAAATCTGTGTTAATACTCTAAATTCACAAACAATTGAAGTCTTAGTGGATCAAAGAAATAGTCTACTTAATTGAGTTATAATCCTACATGAAGTACTTCAGTTCAGTATGTGAATTGAAGGTTTTTTTCAATTCTGCATAAGGGTCAAATTTTCGAATGTTTATATGAGAGATTTTTATTGATGTGAATAATCTCATTGATGTGGGGCTACTCCCATGAGTAAGTATTAGTTAAGTGAGTGATGTTTGTAGGATCAAGCCCTAATGTTGGACAAATGGATGTCTGTTGCAGTCAAGTCTGCAGTACTGTCTGTACCATACTAGTAGATCACTATCCAACAGTTATTTTAAAAATGAAAAAAGATGAAGTTATTCGTTATGCTTCAGTTACTGGAACCCTACGATTTTGCTTTCTGTGAGGATTTTGTAGTGTTCAATTTAACTGTAGCACTAATTACATTATCTGGGATGGGCATTTAGTTGCTACAAAGTTGTCACATGAAGTTACATCAAAGCTGATCATTTTTTGTTCATTGCCATTTTACTAAGAACTAACACTTAATTTGATTAAAGCTGTTTTATCTTCTTCCTCTATGTTAAAATCCAATTCTGTTGCTGCAGTCCTTTCTTGAAAACCAAGCAGAATATATTCTCAAATAAGATTTCTTCATGTCTTCTATTCCTTCTGAGCACCTTTTCCATTATTTTTTTCTGGACACGATGAAAAGTGTTTGCACAAAGACATTTAGGGCCAAATTTTCAAGTAGGCTTCAAGCAAGTGTCTTTTTTTTTTTTTTTTTTTTTTTTGGTAGGCCTACTTTTTGCACCCACAAATAATTGGGTTTTAAATTAATTACAGGTACAAATAATAGACGTCTAAATATCTGATTTGTATGTGCAAAAAGGTGTATAACTATCACTCCTTCCTCCAATTTATTGCGGATCCCAAAATACAAGCAGAATTATTTGCAGATATAACATTGTGCATGTAAAGATGGAGGCCACTCTTGAAAACCTGGCCCTTAATCTATTATTCTTGTAAACAGAATTTTGATTGGTTCTATATACTAAATTGTTACTGTTTAATTTCAATATTTTATGTTACATGACCGTGTCATGCAGGTTGATCAGTTGTAAGTTTATTTTCAGATTTTTATATTTTTGATGATACTGTATAGCTTTTTAAACAAAATTATGTGTATTAACAAACATTTTCAGAATTTAGCAATCTTGTCTTCAGGCCAATGGGGATCAAACTTGAAAGTGATATTTTAATGTATGACAGTTATCTCAAGAAAAGGTACTACCCAAATCTTAACTCTTTTGATTGTGAGAGAGCTTGAAAAGTTGTCACCTGCTTTCTGTAAGAAATTTTAATTAGGATAAGTTTATTTTGCATTTTTATTATTTGCTCTAATGGTCATCCACTCTTCATTTGTAAATTAGCAAAAGATTCTTGGGAGTTTAAAACAGCAGTCTAGCATAGAAGTGAACTTCTAAAAACATATTTCATACAGTATATTTTCTTTTAATGCTTGTTGTTCTCCCCTTGTCAGCTTTGCACTTTTAAATGTTGCTGTATAAATACAGTCTGCCCTCTACGTTCCACTGAATCATATCATGGGGAATTGGTGACATTGCCGTACATATGCTGACAACATTGATATCAAACTTTGGTGAAAAAGATTGTAATGCCATAAAATACTGTAAAGTGACAAAGTTTCCAGTACAAGATGTTGGTTACAAAAGTTGTATGTGATTGCGTAAACAATATATTCACTTTTAAAAAAAAATAGGTATTTTCTCTTTGTAGAAGAATATTTCTAGAAAGTTTTCAAATTTCAAGATAAAGTTGGTCCAGGAAGAGCAGGACATGCTTTCTTACCTGCAGGACTTAATACCCATTGCATTCTAACATCTTACACATTCCAGGTGTTGTCAAAATATTAGAAAGCAGTTAGTGTTTCATTAGTTTTCTATTTTAAAAAATGTTCATATGATTTGATAAAAGACAAAATTTTATTTTTAGACTAAAGGATTTTCTTCTGTATCGCTAAAATGGATTAAAAAGATGTTCATACTGTATTGTTTTACATTTCTAAACGAAAAAGAAATAGAATTAAAAAACTGAACTCTTTAAAAAGGTATCTGGGTTCAGTAATTTTCTTCTTGAGTAGCATGTGGAGTTCTTTAACATCTATATCCATACATTCACATAAAATACTTTCCATTTACACAGGATAAAACAAGATTATCATGACTGTATCATTAGTCCTACACAGCCAACACACATCACATAGGCTGCACCCACAGTGCAGTGTAAGACAAATCCTAAATCATGCCCTTGCAGTATGCCTTGTGTGTAAGAAGGATGTGTGTCAACTCCTGCACCCCCTTAGGAAATGAAAGGGGTAGGTTTGGTATTGTGACCCACTGAAGGCTACATGGATCCCAAATCCCTGTATGTCAGAGATGGAGCAAAATAATTTCTATGCCTTCTGGTTGTGCAGCCTGCAATCAGGTTATGGTAAGATTTTTGTGGGGGTGAGTGAGTGGGTCATAGTATGGTGACAGGAACCTCAAAACATTGGAGTCATGTCAGCAACTGCCCAGTACTGTTCAGTAGGACAGTGTTGGGACTCTGGAACCCCTTGGAGTAGAGGAGGGTTCGTCATCAAGGCTACATGTATATAAGTGAGTGGCAAGTTGTGGGGTGCTGCTTCCACTACTGGGCTGTAGCTGGTGGAAAGCCTGACCTGTACCGCTATGGCCCTTCCTGAATGGTTTCTTCAGCATTGGGCTTGCCCTGGCATCTTTGTTTTATTTGAACAGAGCAGGCCTGCGTGACTGCTTTGTTTCACTGGTGTGGCTTTGGATCCATTAATGCTTTCTTTGGACCAACTTCTCTGTTTCTAGGTGGATGCTAAGGGTCAGCTGACCAGTGTCCCCTATATGGGCAGCTGTGTTCTTCATTGAACAGCTGATAAACTATTACAGCCTAAGGTTGCCGGGTGTCTGGTTTTTGACTGGAAAGTGTGGTTGAAAGAGGTATTGACCAGACACTAAAAGTCCGGTTACCACGGGTGGGGGGAGAGGAAGAAGTGGCAGCCTGTCACCCAGCCCTGGTTCATAGTGCCTGGACAGCGTATGCAGGATTGCACAAGTCCCTCTGAGCATGTAAGCAGAAATTCAGAGTCCTTACTACCTGTCCCAATGAACCATGTGCTCTTCTGTGGTACAGTGCAACTGTGTGGAGCAGGTGACAATTGTGACCATAATAACCAAACCAAACTCACGGCCCTATCCTGCAAACAAGCACATGAGGGGCTATATACCTGAGTGAAATTACTCACATGAACAAGTGTTTGAAGGTTTAGGTCCTTGATGTGGATTTTTTTTTTTAATGAAGCAAAAAATGCTATAAAAATACATACAGGTCTTTTGAAAAAGAACATGTAATGTAATGACCTGGGAGGATATGACCCGTGACAGGTGAGCTTGGCATTCTGCGACTAAGGAAGCAGAACGTGCAACAGAATATTGTTGTGCCACCTCAGTCGACAGCAGAAGGAAATGTAGACACCAGCATGCCCTGGCAAGTTTCCTGAACCCTACATGTGGAAACTGATTTCCAGTCATAGTCATACTCGAATATGAGCGACAGTCATTACGTTATATTGCCAGTGTTTAAATATCACGTTCTAACATTACTTTTTGTGTTCCTAAAAATAGATTTTTCTTCTTTTAGTTTCATGTCTCTCTTTTCCCACAAATGTTGTCAGGATATTTCAAAATACAGTTCTGGATTAAAGAAAAGGTAAGTTAGCTAAATTTAAACCTGCTCCAGCTCCATAGTTGTTGTTAATACTCTTTAATGAGAAAAGAAGAAGTGACGCCATGGTGTGTAAATTTATCAAGTTATGATACCTCATTATTCTGGAAAACAATAATCCTCTAAGGGATTTAAATTTTACATGATAACCACTTCCCTGTTCTGTTCAGAGCAGGGGATAGGGATAGGATTTAAATGTGTGCTACATAACTAATTAACAGCATGTCATTTTTCATCTAAATTCACATATTTTAACCTAGACAGTGGACAAATAGAAAGCTGGAAGCAGTAATCAACAATTCTTAGATAAAGCAGTATTGTGGGGAATTCTAAGTTTAGATGAGAAAATCCAGTTAAATATATATATTTTTTTTTCTCACAGAAGTTTGTATGTTTGGACTGGGAGTAGTGTGACGGGGCGAGGCCAGATGGCTGTAGAAAAGTAGTGGGAGATATATTAGCTCCAGGCTAAACAAATCTATCCCAGTAAGACCAGGATAAGTGACATGGCAGCTGCTCCAGGTCAATTAAGACACCTGGGGCCAATTAAGAACTTTCCAGAAGGCAGGGAGAATACTAGGTTGATTGGGACACCTGAAGCCAATCAGGGGCTGGCTGAAACTAGTTAAGTCTCCCAGTTAGTCAGGTGGGTGTGCATGTCAGGAGCTGTGGGAGGAAGTTGTGCTGTTGGAGAGGCTGAGTAGTACACACCATATCAGGCACAAGAAAGGAGGCCCTGAGGTAAGGGTGAAGTGGAGCTTGAGGAAGTAGCCCAGGGAATTGTACATGTCATGTTTCTAAAAGGTCAGCTACCATAGCTGATACTATTAGGGTCCCAGGCCTGGAGCCCGGAGTAGAGGGTGGGCCTGGGCTCCCCCTCTCCCTTTGCCCCCTGATTAATCACTGAGACTGGGAGACAACAGAGACTGTGCAAGGAAGGATAGCTTCTCCTCACCTCCCTGGCTGGCTTATGATGAAAATGGCTCAGTAGACTGTGACCCTTGTCTCTAGAGAGAGAAGGGTTACATGGAGGGTCACAGTGAGCCTCTGAAGCTAGCGAAATCCGCCAGGAAACACAGGACCCATGGAGGCAAGGACAGAGCTTTGTCACAGTAGGTAAAGCAGGTTATGACTTTTGGTTTTTCACTTGACTATAATTACACAGTACAGAAACATTGTTGTCATAATTTTTAATTAGAACACATTATTAATGGATTTGCTAATGGAAGGCAGTGATAGTCAGTGATTAGCTAAAAACTGAACATTTGTAATTTGTAATACTGATCTTTTCCTGTGCAAAGGATTCAGTTTCCAAATGTAATTTTCTTTACCTATTTTTAAAGGGACAACAACTGGTAGTTAGCATTAAAATTGTCATTATATAATGCAGAAAGCTTCTTGGATTCTTTTCCTGCTTTGCTTTATATTGTTAATGTTTTTTAAATATACTGGGTTTTTTTTTTTTAAAAGGGCAAAATTCTCTCCTGTGGCCCAGTTGAGAGACACAGCTCTAGTCCACATATATCTGCATTTTACTGGAATTAGGATATGTAATTCAAGAATGGATTAAATAGTTAAAGAATGCTCCTGTATTGCAAAGTTTGGCTACTAATTTACAGGGAAGAAAACAACATGATCAGTAATAGACTCTAATTTGGGACTACATAAAGGACCAGGAAGGAAAGTACTCTGAGGACTAGGGCTGAATGCTCGAAAGGATATAGGCATGTCACAATGACTGACTTTTTGGTATCTGGAAAACTCACAAAGCTTGAGTTTAGACACCTACACTCCTATTCAGTGAAAGGGGAGAGACTGGTGACTTGCACTGTGAATCACAAAAGTTAACAGGCTAGGCAGGTAGCTGCCTAAGGTAGCCAGTGGAAGATGCTTAGAGCCCTGCGCGGATACAAAATATATATCCACAGATGCAGTTATAAATCAGTATCCGTGGAAGTTGCAGAGCTCTACTGGAAACCGCAGAGGTGAAAGCAGTACCATGTTGGGCCACTGCTCCCAGGAGCCAGCACCCCATGCCAGCAGCTCCTCCAGCATGGATGTACCGCCCTCAGCCCCATCCAGTGGGGTGGGCACCAGCTCACTGGGAGCTGTCCCTGGTCACGCTAGTGTGTGCAAGCGGCTCACACACTCCCAGACGGGATCCCATCCACGCAGCGATCCGCATCTCCTGTGCGGGAGCATGTGAGCCGCTTGCAAACACTAGCGTGATCAGGGACAGCTCCCGGTGAGCCTGGTGCCCACCCCAGTGGGCGGGGCTGGGAGTGGTACAGTCATGCCGGAGGAACTGCCCGGGCTGGGCGCTGGCTTCTGGGATTGGCAGCCCAACATGCTGCTGCTTCTGCTGCTGCAGTTCCCAGTAGAGCCTTGCAGCTCCACGGATACTACTTTATATCTGCAGATATAAATTTTGTATCCGTGCAGAACTCTAGAGATGCTGATGACCGGGGTATGTGCTAAGCCCTGTCAGAAATAGGCACTGAAGTCCAGGCTGCAGGGAGGCACCTATCTCTGTCTGCAAGTTTCACTGGGAACTGCCTTTTGAGTTAAGGTGCCTATGCTGTTGGGGTGGGAGGAGGTGGTGCTTAGCACACTTGCGTAGTATGTGGGAGACCCAAGTTCAATTCCCCATCACACCCTCCTAGAGAGAGGATTTCGATTTGGGTCTCCCACCTTGCAGGAGAGTTCTATAACCACTGAGGAATAGGCTATCTTGAGGAGGGTATCACTGTGGAGCTTAGGTAGCAGATAGGCACCTGGGTCCTGAGAGGAGTCAGCAGTGCACATGCTCAGAGGGAGACACATAGGTGTCTAGGGAACTTTTACCCTGAAAATGTAGGCGCTGAATGAGTTTAAACACCTATAGGGAATAGATGTTGTGATACGCTGTACCACATATGATACCCTGTGTTCACACTTTTGTAAGATATATTTTGTACAAAATATGCCTTGTCAGGTATCATTTGAAAACTCATAATCTGCTGAATATTATTATCCTGTTGAAATGTGTGTCGCAACACTGCATGTAAAATTACGAAATTTTGCTATTTGATTATTACTGAAACGTTGTAGTTCTGGGTAATGGCCACAAACCCATTTTTCAGAGACAAAGGCACACTGGCAGCCCCAGACAGGCAATGTAATTAGTGGATGGCTGGGCATAGCATTCATTTTTTAGCTCGGAGTGACTTTGCATGCTGGTGGTTGTGAGTGAGCAGAGCCTGGCAGGGGGCGTGCTGTCCATCACAAAATAGTGTAAAAGGCATTTTAGGCTGGAGAGCTGAGAGGACCCAGCCATTCAGATTGCACCCTGGGAAATGTCACATTGGGTCTAAGACCTGAGAAGAGAACTGAGTCAAGTTACAGAAACTCAGAGAGGCTAGGCCAAGGTAATTTGTGCCTGTTGCTCTTTATCTGCTTGGGTTCTTGGCATTTTCATCGTTAAAGCTGTGATGTGAATGTGTTTCTCATACCTCTACATCCTATTGTCTTTGGTATCTAAAGTTAAAAAGAAAATGAGTGTTCTGAATGAAATTCACCCCCATGCAGAGGACCAGCACAAAATCAGTCATCATTTTAGTCCTGCTGAAACTCAAAACAGGCCCTTGTGCTGGCACTTAGCACAAATGTGGATTTTGTCCTCTGAAACTGTGGGTGAAATCTTGACCTACTGAATTCAATGTGAGAAACTTCAACAGAGCCAGGATTTCATGCTGTCTGTAACACTTTGAGTATGTTCTGTCACATTTTTAGCCAGCAGCATCCATAGGAGAAAGACAAACCAGTTCCTGTACTATACCTGTTCGTATATCGCAGGCTTTCACAATGAAAGTTCAATCTGCTAAAATAATGTAGACTGCTTTGTGTATATTCAGCCATACCACCTGGTATTCATTTCTTAAATTTCATTTGGAGTCACAAGTACAGTATTTGCTTTTGTGATAATCACCAGTCACTGGAATTAAGGATTCTGAAGGTAGTTGTATTCTATCTGCAGTATATTAAAATGGCAGTCCAAATCTTTCTACTTCCATTTATTCATTCTTTTCTTTAGGAACCTTGTCACTTACACAGCAGCCACTCCGGGGAAAAATCTAATTTTTTCCCCTCTTTAATTCAGGATGCTACTCCTCATGTGTGGCAGATAACAGACATCCATGAATAAATGCCTCAGCCATAGTTTCTTACGAAGAAATTAATTTTCTTTTTCTTTTTCTTAGTGCACTTGATTAACATCAGAATTTAATTCAGGGGAGGAAATAAAATATGTTGACATATTTTTCTGCAGAGTGGTTGTTCCAGTTAAGTTGATGATTTCTAAATGAAAATGTCTAATGAATAATTCAGGCGAGACAGAAGCAAGTGCCTGACTGGCCAATGGCTCCAATGAGGAAATCATGTTGGAACCAAAACATCCTATGTAAAATGCATGACAGTCTTAATGCTCATGTTTAAATTTTAATAAGTTTGGTCCTGTAGGATAGTCAGAGGTACAGTAGGCTTAGGTTCTTGAACAGTAATTTTGTGAGCCATTATTGGAGCTGTCATAAATAGTCTGTTTTAGAATAGAACCAAAAGGAGATGGACTGCTTAGCCTGAAGTGGCACAAAATGCTTCTTGACATGAAAACAGAATTGCCTCGTAAAGTGAAACCTGGGCAAAACTGTTCCACTGACTGGAATGGCATGAAAATAAAAAAAGCAACCCTCCATTTCCAACTCTGCCCACATGTTCTTCTGCAGACGTGGGCTTTGTGGTGCCGCTACTGTTAAGTGTGAACAACTAGGAATGTGAGAGATTCATAGACCTCAAATATCTTTTAAAAGCTGAAATGGATTATGGAAGCTTATGCAAAAGTAACGCAGTAAGAGGGAAAATGTGTTTGTTTTCCTGATTTATAAAACATGTTAAATATAGTCAAAAAGACACTTGCTCTAGCCCCAGAAAACAGAGACTCCCTTGCACTTAGCCAGCCCAAATAAGGCCTGTTCTGTCTGTAGCCTTTGGGTGCTATAATAATATAAATGATTAATAATAATAGTGCCTTTCATCCCAGGATCTCTAAGCAGTTTACAAAGATTACTTATGCCTCCTAGCACACCTGAGAGTCATAAGTGCATTTATATAGCTATTTTAAAGATGAGTAAACAGGAGGCACAGATAGGTCAAGGGTCCAATTCTGCCACCCTCTCCTTGAATGATATCTTGTTATACCAGTAGTCCCATTCAGTAAGGGTGACAGAGTTGTCCCTACAAGTGGATAGTGGACACAGCCCCTGTGTATTGGTAGTGTGGGGTACCAGGATCGCATAGATTCAGATCCACAGCATCCCCTCACTATGGCCTTTGCACTGGCAGGGTGTGATAAATGAAGGAGGGGTTAGCTCCCTTTTATGGACACCCAGCCAGCCAGTTAGCTATAAAGTCCCTCTTGGTGGCTGTTCTCTGCTTGTTTTACCTGTAAAGGGTTAATAAAGTCTCCCTGCATAGGTAAAAGAAAGGGAGTGGGCACCTGACCCAAAAGAGCCAATGGGACGGCTAGAACTTTTAAAAATTGAAACAAGGCTCCCTCTTTGTCTGTTGTTGCCCTCTGGGGAAGAGGGGAACGGCAGCAGTTATGCTGTGAGAAGCTAAAGGCCAGGTATAAAAATAATCAGAATCATACCTAGAAATTGCTTATTTGGAAACTCAGATATGTAAATAGATCACAAAATGTGTAGAAAGACAGGATTAGGTTTATTTTGTTTTTATTATGGCTTGTGGATTCCTCTGTGCTAACCCCAGATGCTTTTGTTGCTTGTAAGCTTTAAGCTGAACCCCCAGAAAACTATTTTGGGTGCTTAATTTTTGGAATTAAAAAAATCTAGCAATAGCCTGAGTTTTCAGATATTTTTTTTTTTTAATGTACCTTTTTTAAGAACAGGATTTGGATTTTTGTGTCTTAAGAGGTTTGTGCACATGGTTTTGTTAGCTGTTGGCAACAGCTGATTTCTTTGTTTTCCTTTCTCAGCTTCCCCCGGGGTGGGGGGGGAGGTGGGCCGTGAAAGGGCTTGAGGGTACCCCTCAGGAAGGAATTCCCAAGTGCGCCTTCCTGAGTTCCAAGGGGTTTTGCATTTGGGTGGTGGCAGTATCTACCTATCCAAGGTCAGAGAGAAGCTGTAACCTTGGGAGTTTAAGACAAGCCTGGAGTGGCCAGTATTTTTAGAATCCTCGCGGGCCCCCACCTTCAGCCCTCGAAGTGCCAGAGTGGGGAATCAGCCTTGACACAGGGGTAGCAAAGGTGATAGCAGCATGCAAAGGTTGGCTGGGCACCCCTTTGCAGCCATTCACCAGTCAGGGGGAGCAGTGGAGTGGGGGGTATGGAGCCAGAATATTCTAATTTGCTATGGCCTCAAAAGATTGATACAGCTTCCAGAGGTAGCTGGGGTGCAGGCAAGCATTAGCTACTCCCTCTTTTTCACTTGCTAAGCCTTCTAATTTGGCTGCAGAGAGAGGAGTTCTTGTAAGGGTGATCAGAGGATCTGCTATATGCCAACTTTAGGGTGGGTTTATGCCAGCAGTGCAGCGTAAAGCAAATGCAGCACAGCCTAGGATTGTAACTAAAGCAGAGAAACACTCTCATCAACAGGTCATGCATGTGCACAATTAGTTTATGTTCTTTAGGTAGAAAAAATCCTGGGTTCAGGAGTGTGTGTGTGTGGTTTTTTTTTTTTTTTTTTTTTTAGTAAAACATTAATTGAAGTAACTTGGTTGAAATTAGCTTAGAGTTTCAGCTTTTTTAAAAAGAAATACCTATACATCCAAAATGTAATTGATCTAATTTAATAATTTTACTCAACATCCATATTATAGTCTAGCATTTGGGTGTTCTTAATTATTTTTAAATTGAAACAGTCAAGATTGAGGCATCTTAGTTTGCTTAGCAATTTGAGTCAATAGGAATTACAGTAGTCTGCTTTCCTGCTACAACATGTGTTACAGAATATAACATTTCTTAATTACACAAACTCAATTTGACACAAATGATTTTAATGATGCTCTGTGATGTCAATAATTTCCCAATTAAGGACACTTAGAGCACATTGCAGTCAAAGAGGTGATGTGTCTATGTCAATATTTCTTGGATCAAGAGTCTGATTGTAAAAATGATACAGCAGTGAGACAGTGTTTTGTCAGTGATCTGTAGATCAAGGATCCTTGAGATTGTAACATACAGTATGACATGATCTCAGAAAAATAGATGTAATAATCCCACTGCAATTAAAGTACAGTTTTGGTGACAGTATCTTATATACAATGTTAGTGATGGGGTTCTCTTTTTATTTTTTATTTTTACTTTTTATATGAAATTAATTACAAAATCAATGTTAAGGTAACATGCAGGATCTGACTTAAAGAAACAAAAGTCAGGAAATGCAAAAATAGAACAAAGCAGTATTTCAGAAGTTAAGAAACCAGTGTTGGCTTTTATTTTTTCTAACCTGGTTTTTATATAAATATCCCTATATTTATTGCCCCAACCAACTCCTTCTATATCTCCCCTGCTGTCCGTGTAAGACACCTACAATCCAGCCCTACATATGCCTTAGTGGCAGGGCTGGCTCTAGGCTTTTTGCTGCCCCAAGCTCTGAGAGCGCAACTGCCCAAGCAAAAAAAAAAAAAAAAAGAAGGGTGGCCAGAATGATGCCGCCCCCCCTGGAATTGTGCTGCCCCAAGCATGTGCTCGCTTGCTGGTGCCTAGAGTCAGTTCTGCTTACTTGTTAAAATAGAATGATACTTTGCACTACACAGAGCTTTTCGTCCAAAGGTCTACAAGTATTTTAAAAAGTAACATCCCCATTTCACAGATTGCATGGGGAGATCAACCAAATCATCCAAGGTCAAAGAGTGAGTCAGTGATCTGGTTAGAACCCTGATCTCCTGGCTCCTGGTCCCCTGCTCTTGCCACTAGCACACATTTGAATGTGGATACTCTCCTCCTGAATTCAAAGGAGTCAAGTGTTGCTATGTAGGCCATTCAGGAGCACTGTCCATCCCCTTCAGATTTTGTATCTCCTCCTCACTCAAGGAGCTACCACAAGAGAAGTGTTAATCAAAGCTCAAGTCCATTTAGGACCTCTATAGTGTGTAATTGGTATGTTAACAGAACCTAACTTCCACCAGCACTTACTATACTGCGAATCTTGAAGGATGCTCAAGACATGTCTCTCTCATGTAGGGGAGTGTCACAGTTCAGAGGAACTGCACCTATGCTTCCCCTCTATGGTCTATCAAAAGTCACCCATTCTCAGGCTTCAGCTCCCAGCCATCATCTCTCTTGGATGGAGATGTGTGTCTCTCATACTGATGCTTCTGGTCTGCTCTCTCTTGCTCCAGGACTGCAAGCTGCTGTGGATTTCCACATGCACTGACTCTCTCCAGCTGCAACTTCTCTTGCTCTAGCTGCAGATCTGACCACAACTCCTGTTGCAGTGGTGCATTCAGTCTGGACTGAACATGGTTACTACCTCTGTCAGCCTCTTCCCTGTTACTCTTCAGGAAGTTGGTTCTAAGATTTTTCTCGCCTTCTGGCCTCTGCCAATGGACTGGAAGTTCCCTGCAAACTTGGACCATTATTCCTCTTCTGATCATTAGAACATATCAAATCTACTAGCTGTATCTTGGTCCAGTCCTCGGTGCCGAGCTTCCTTTTGTTGCATATCTCAATCAGCTTCTCTTCTGCTACCCATGGCGTCTGGACAGAGATGCACGTCAGTATATTGGATTTGCAGGTTTCCTGCCTTGCCTGTTAGGCATTCCTGCCCCTCATCATATCCTGCCACATTCAACTGCTGTCTGATAACAGGACCATGGTTGTATATATCAACAAGCAGGGGTGCCCGGTCCCCCTCCCTCTGCATGAAGGCCATCCTCCTCTGGAACTGGTGCCACAGGCACGGAGTCACCCTCCATGGTGTGCACCTCCTGGGCACTAGCAACTGTCTGGCAGACATGCTCAGCAGGGCCTTCTACGCAAATCATGAATGAGAGTTTCATGACCCCACTCTCCTCTGTCTTTCACCAGTGGGGCATGTCAAGCTGGGGCCTTGAACCACAAACTTTCCCTCTTCTGCTCCAGAAAAGCCCATGGGCCAGGCTCACAAGGCAACGGCCGTCTCCTTCCCTGGACCACCGAACTCCGCTATGCCTTCCCGCCCATTCCCTGCTCCCGCAAGTCCTGTGCAAGGTGCGGCGGGCTCGTGCAACAGTTATTCTCATAGCCCCCTCTTGATCTTGCCAGTATTCGTTCATCGATCTCCTCCACCTCTCTGCTTGCCCCTCGATCCACATTCCCACCTTTCTGAATCTTCTCACACAGGCACACGGCCGCCTGCAGTGTCCCAACCTGGGGCTGCTCCACCTCACGACCTGGTATTTGGATGGAGCTTGCGTGTAGACAGGGCGTGCTCTGCCCCCATGCGCATTATCCTCGCTTACAGCAGAAAGCCATCTACTAGAGCCTGCTACCAAGCTAGTGCTGCTTCACTGCCTGGGGGTGCTGCTGCTCCTACTCTCTGGATTCCATCTCCATTCCCATCTGCCTGGACTACCTTCTCCACCTTTTACAGTCCGATCTCTCCCCACTCGTCCTATTTGGATTCCAGTACTCCCCCTCCATCCCCTCTTCTGTTGATTCCACTGCTTGCTGGTAAGAGGGACCTGAAGTGGCATTGACCCGCCCAACCTCTTAAAACCTCAGGCACACCACGTGGCTGATGCATGATGCATATGCGGGTCAGCTGACACTACTATGAACAGTTCCAGCTCCGGCACATGGCACACATGTGTACCCACGTCTGGAATCCAAATCGGAACCACACATCTCAAAGAACCTCCAGTTAAAGTAAGTAACCTCCTCTGCCACAATGCACATTTTCACAAAGTGCACTAGTTCTTAAGAATTGAACCAATTTTTTTTTTCTAATCAGCCTAGTGGTAAAAGGGAGTTGGAGGTGATTAGAAATGAGTTTGAAGTTCCCCTCAGAGGGAGGATGAATCTTGCATGACGTTAATAGGTACCTTACAATCAAGAAATGGCATTATGGCATGGAGGTGCAAAGGGAGGAGGGAGTGATTGAGATAGGGTTTGGAACAAAGTCACAGGAAAGTGAAGAACAGTAGGAGTTAGAGGAGTCACAAGTTCATTGGTAAATCCTCAATGGGAGTGCAGCTGAAGAGAGGAAAGAAGCTGACTATTCCCCCAGCCCAGAAGAGAAGAGCTATAGAGAAACATAGTTAGGGGCCTCTTGCAGCAGAGAGATGCTCAGTGGAAAATGGGAGATTAGACAGATTAGCAAAGGAGCTATTTTAAACTGTATATTATAATGAAGTAACTAGCTTACCCTTCCCACCAAAGTATGCATAAATTAAAGCTATAATTCCATCTGGAGTTTCTGGTGACAAGAATACATAACTCATGCTTCGCTGTTATAGTTACTGATTAACTCCCTCTCATGGAATTGCAATCACGTGGTCTTCAGCTGGAGGTACCCTATTTGTAATAGGATATATTGTAATATAATTAATATTAGTGTTTAATATCAACACCAATTGCCTTGTTCAAACAAAATGCACAGATTAATTGTAAGGAATATATGTGGCATTATGCAGAAGAGTGAAATGTGAAGAAATTCTAGCAAATGTATTCCTAAACTCATCTTCAGTATTTTCTTTTTATATTATTGTATCACTTTCTATTCTGGGATGATTGTTGACCTGGAATACTGAAAGAAGACTTGGATGAGTTGAATTCTGCAGTTACTGTTCCATTTCTAATGTTAATGCACATAATTTACAGAATGGACACAACTTCTCAGAGTGCGTTTCAGAACTGTGAGTTAGACATAGCAATAGTGCATCCAAGTCAATTCAGTAGACATTTTGCATCTAGCAATGTTTCACTCCCAGAGATAGGGACAACAATGGCATAATAAGGGCCTATTGGTTTGTGCTGGGGTTTTCAAGAGGTCTAAATTCAAGGGATCTTATGTTGACTTTCAGTTGGATTTGTGTGCCTAATTCTCTTAGGCTCCTTTGAAAATCTCAGTTTTACTATACTAACTGAGACTATTGACCAACATTTCTGAACACAGGTAGCCAACGTTAGGCACATGCATTTATATTCCAGACACCTAGGTAAGTGTCATGGCTTTCAAAGGTGCTGAGTGCCTGTAGCTCTCATTGACTACAGATGAAGTTGTGGATGCTCTGAAAGCGGGTCTTAGATATCAGAGCTTGGGTACCAAAAAATGGAGGCACCCAAACTAGGGGCTGTTGGGCTGGAATAAATGGGTGCAGAGAGTTGAATATGTTCACATGACCCTGTCACTGTACAACACTAAACAGTTAAACATGGTCCAGGGTTTTGAGCATAGAGCCTTCAACCTGCTTATTCCCAGGGCGCAAACACCCTTCATAAACTTTTAAACATTTTATTGAAAATACAGAGGGGGGGGCGGGAAGGAAAAACAGTTAAAGCATTTGAAATGTAAAATATTGAGTAAAAGCTTTCATTTTAACAATATCTCTTATTCCCTTTCCCTTGAACTATAGAGAGTTTTTATAAGGAACACTCCAAACCCATCAGACAATCTTTTAGATGGTAATAACTGTCCTTCCAGGGAAAAGAGAATAAGTTTAGTTGAGATGGTCTGGAAATGTTGTTGTTGTTTAAAGTCAGATCCCATTTCCTAGAAGACAAAACAAGACAAACATACGTAAAAGGGAAGTGAAAAAACCAGCAAAGATAGAAAATACTGCTTCTGTCTTTGGTGCTGACTTTCACTTGCAACCTCACTGCTAGAGAAACACAGGCCCACCACATGGTCTTATCAGCCATTCTGAGACCTGGAAAACTTGTACCTGCATAGGGCTGTTGAAGACATAGCTTTAGCTGCTTTTCTGGTCACAAGCTTACAGCAGTGTTGCAAAAGAGACAGCCTTGGCAAGTTAAGCTAGACTCTTATTAAACAGAAGACAAAAAAAGAGAGAGAGAGAAGAAATAAGGTGAGGAAGGAAAAAAACGCGAGGGAGAGGGTGACAGCAGCAACTCATCTCATATCCAGGTGGTGTTTGGGGTTTAGCTGGAGTTGATGACATCATCCAAGTCCTCACTCCCTGGCCTATCTGGTCAGGATGTCTTTCAGGATTAGGATGATGAAAGTCCAATAGTGTCATGGTGCATCCTGGGGTCCCAGAAGGTGGTGGTGGCAGCTATGATGGTGAAACTCACTCCTCTTGGTTCATCTGTCTGCATCCTTTTGATTCTCCTGCCTGCCCCAAGTCTCTTTTTAAAGTCCCCAGAAGTGTGTTATGAGTGGAGTAGCCCATCCTCTCATTATTTTGTCCACAAATTAGACCTAATTTCTGATGCACCAATTTTGGTTCATTAATTGCCAGTTCTATTCTCCTTGTTTACCATTCATGATCTCAAGAGAGTCCTTGGGCAATATCAGTAGATCTTTTTGTTTGGACTAATTCAGTCGGTCTTCTTTTTGTACCTTTCTCTACCAGAATTTATTGGTACAGGTTACTTTAACATTGTATTAACGTTCACCTGCCTTCCAACAACTGAGCTCACAGTTGGAGTAGGCTTGCTGGATCTTAATGATTACAACAGGCTATTCCTGAAAGTTTGAGCCAAAATTATTAGCTCCATCATACTTTTTTTTCTGTCTCAAAAATGAATAAATGCTTGACCTTTTAAAGGGGCCTAAGCTAAACTAGATTTTTTTTTCTCTTTCTCCCTTCCCCCATCCCGTGATAAGTTGTTTACTATTACAGGGTGTACCTGGCCTTTGCAGCTCCCTATAGGAGACTCCCGGTCCTACTATGTCCTGCGTCAGGAAGCAGGGAAGTGACAAGAAAGGAGCAGTGAAGGTGGATTCTCCAGGCCTGCCTAGAGAGACCTCAGGTAAGCAGCCAATCAGAGCTTACCCAAGGGATAAGGAAGGGTGCTCCTCTCTGGCCAAAGGAGCACGAGGGATAACCAGAGCTCAGGGGTGCTGAAACAGTTTTGATAGTGGGGGTGCTGAGAGCCATTAAACCAAAATTTAAACTCTGTGTATAATGGAAACCACTTCAAGCCAGGGCTTGTGGCAGCCCCGCCAGCACCCTGAGTTCCAGCACCTCTGCCAGAGCTTGTTTCTGGCTACATTTACTTAAGATGGGTGTGAAGGGAGAGAGAGAACCTAAGAACCTTGGCCCTAGGTAAGACTGAAGCTAAAAGGGGCCAGGTGGGCAGAGGCCCAGGGAAGAAGCAGCAATGAACTGAAATCAAGCAATGGTGTAGCTGCTGTTTATAGGATCCCTGGGTTGGAACCCAGAGTAGTTCCCCTACCAGCCACAGTGGCATAAACCCCAAGAAGGAAACAGGATTTATTTGAGAGCATGAACCAAGGTTTGAAGACCCTATTGAGGGCAATGGGATTGTTAATTTATTGGAATCTTTACTACCCCAGCAGGGTAGTGACTTTGCAGGAGGGCTAAGCCACAGAAGACCCACCGGGTTTAGCTAGCAACCTGCAAGAGATACTGGGGTGAGAAAAGAACTGCAGTACAACCCCCATCTGCTAGGAGGTACTCAAGAAATGAGTGCCCCCCTCACAGTCACCACACTAGATGTGTAAAGTCTTTAAGGGCAGAAGGTGTGAGGCAGGTTATTTAGAATCTCAGTGGGGCCGGAATCAAGGAAGGAAAAACTTTTTGCTACTTGAGAAAAATAATGTCATGGTTTCCTTCATCTCTCTGGCAAAAAAAGAGCAAATCAAGAATGTCTTAAGTGTTCTGCAGTTCTGTTGTAATTTAGTGCTTGCTGTTCACGCATGGAGAATCCTCTCACCACAGTGACTTTACTAGCACCCAATAGAGTTAATAAATAGCTTGTAAACACCTTCTTCAAAGCAGGGGTTTTGTCATGGTTGGATGGAATTCCACTTTACTGAGGTATCTGGAGACGGGCTAATTAGATGTCTGCCTTTTGGTAGCATGATATTAAGTCTTAAATTCTAGAACACCAGAAGTTTATGAAATTCAAGGCAACAGTCAATTAGACAAAGCAAAAACAGGTCAAGTTTGTTAGACTACATGAGTCAGGCAGTTGATTATACTGACAAAACACAGGACTGGATACTGTAACAGAGGGTTTGCTTTGTTAATTGATTAACTGCTGCCTCCTGCTCTATTGACCTTCACTAATTTGTTGTACTGTCTGTCATTCCTTATCTTCAGCTGAATGGGGAGGCTCATGCGTAAACATCAACAGCATTAAGGTCAGAGGGGACTTGATATGTCCTCTGTGGCTTGCTCATTTTAATCCTGTGCAGAGTCAGGCTGCAAGCTCTCTGGCTGCTTTATTCCACAAATCTGTCTGAAAAGCTGCAGTCTTTGTCACAGTCTCTATTTTAAGCATAGTAAAATGCCATTGAAAATTATTTTGGATCGTATGGTCTGGATCATATTCTTACCTCAAAAGCCTGTGTCACAGAGAAACAGAGAGGCTAGCTGGTGTGTCTTCTTTGCCAGATATTCAGTTTGGTCTTTCGTGTCACACACAAAGCTAGTCAGAGCTTCAGAGCAGATTTACTTTTTGGTTTTGCTCTCTGTGAACTTATACAGTGTAGTAAAGGATTTATCTTATTTTTCTGATGAGTGCAACCTACAGTCAGTATGGAGGCTCAGATTGGGAGAAAACCTTCCACATTTTTGCTTGTAAAGCATATAAAAACACTCTATACACAATTTGTTTTTTCCCAGTGCTTTGATGCTGCTACCATAAGGTGGAAGAGTATTCCAGGCGTCAACATGAACATGAGCAAGCCAAGCATCCTGCATTTTGAGAACTCAGTTGTGGCCAGAGCTAGCTGTTGTTTTGGAAGTGAAATTAGATATACGTACTCTGTCAAAAAGTTCATAGGATCATAGAAATTACTGATAGAAGAATCTACTGGTGTTGGTTAATCTCTGTCACTGGAGGATTGTTTCTAACAGTGAAGTTACTACTTTGTCCACTTTGAAATGACTGAAGTGATGAAGTTTTCACAGCTTCACTTGAGAATCTTCCCACAGTCTAATAGATTTGACCACTGAATACTTGTCCTAATATTCAGTTTAAATTTCCTGGGCTTAATTTCATAACATGACTCCTAGAGTGACCTCATGGACTACAACAAACAATTCTTCTCTTTCCTTGGTGTTTCTGTCCTTCCAGTATTTGTACCCAGTTCTCTTACTTGCCCTGAATTTACATTTGGCTAAGTTTTTTATACATATATAGTTCTTCCAAGTGTTCTTCATAAATCAGTTCCTCTAGCCTTTTATTGCTGCTGTTGCCTTTCTCTCATCTCTCTCCAATTTGTCTGAAATTTTCTCAAAGATGCCCAGACAAGTACCCAGGAGTGTAGGTACTGTCACTTTAATACCAAATAGTGAATGACTATGGCCTCTCTGCTCCATCATGTGATCCTTCTTCTCATGCAGGCTCCAAAACACACTTTCTCGCTTTGCTGCCATACCATATCCTAGTTTGTTCATACGCGACGAGTTATATGGGCCCGTGGTGCCCATGCTCCACCAATACTTAGGAACGTGGGCCTGGCTCCACCAATGTTTGGGCTTACTGCACTTTGGGGGGCCCCGCACTTCAGGGGGATGTGGTGTCCTGGGAGGTTAGCGAGTGACCTGGCCCCAGCCTGCCCCAACCCGTCGGCTCCTGGTGTCACTCAGGGGAGGGGGCCGAAGCCGGAAAGAGGTATCACTGGGGGAAAGGGTGGAATGGGGGAGGGGACAGAGGAGGGACGGTCTGGGGATGGGTCGCTTGCTGCTGCCGGTGCCAGGCCCCCTGCTAAACTTCCAGGCCACCCTGGACCCCGCGTCCCCTTGAAGCACAGGGCCCCCCAAAGCATGGGGCCCTGGGTGGTTGCTCTAGTCCGTCCTATGGATGGAACGGCTCTGCCTGGACCCGTTCTGGGCACCACCAAAATTATACAAACCTGGCATCCATAAATTTGTGGGCCAATTTTCACCATCAAGTCTTAATACTTGTCATTGAATATTGTATTTCAGATTATTTCCAATCCAGTCTAGCCTGCTGTTTTCAAGTATGAATCTAATTTTTGCTTTTCCTGCCAATATTTCTAACCACTTTCAATCCCCTTCTATCATTTCTCTGTCCTCCCTAGCGTTTACAACACCTACAGGTATAGTATCAGTGAATGTAATTAACACACCATTTAACCCCTATTCTAGGTCATTAAGGAGGATAGAAATATTTGTGTGTACTTTGCATAGTCTAATAAGAGGAAAAAAATACAAAAATGCAGGGAGAAAATTTGTTACTGATCTGATTTTTAAGCACTTAGCATAGAGAACTCTACTTTTCTTTGTTTATTCTTCCAGTCTTTAATGTATAAAAAGATGGTGTGTGGAATTAATGAACATCCAGCGGAGTTTACTTTAACAATTAGAAGCCAATGAAATCCTTTTCTATTGACAATTACCCACCACCACCTCCCTTCAGCCTCGCTGTGTAACAAAGATCTTAAGATACCAATGACTTTAACTCATACTGAATCCTGGAAACTACTCAAATGAATTCTGTGCATCCTGACGACTAACTAGAAGAAACAGCATGGTGAATTTTCAAGTGCAGTTCTTTGGCTCTTGCAAAGCAACTTCATTTCTGAAGCCAGTCAAGCTGAGACAAGAAAGTTATTGCCTCCAGCCTTAGAACTTTGATCTTGCTTTGACTGATGTTGTATAGCTATGAAGTCTTCAAGGTCATAGGACATAAATTCTGAACAGTCTTACCTAAAGATCTGGATGATGAGCCAGTAAAATAAGCTGTGTATATATTGAATCCTGCAACTCTGTTACACTGTATTTTCCTTAATTCATGCCACCTATATATCCCTTACAGTGATTTCTGGAAGAGAACAATACTATTTATGGGTAATGTCAGGGTCTAATGCTAATATTTCCATTGTTTTTGACAAAGCACCACTACTGCCTAGTAGGGTAGTGTAGATGAAACACAAGAAGCTAATGGAATGAGAAACTGATTTTAAGGTTAACCAGGCTAGGGAATCTTTAGCTCCGGCTGACGTCAGAATGATGACAATACATCTTCTTGGAAGGTTGCGGTAAAATATTGCACTCCCAGGGAGAATTTGTACATTATAAGAGTTTAGAGAAACTGAGCCTCCAACAGTTTGCTGTGGAGTAAGGAGACTGGTGTGAGATCAGCCATACCAGGCTTTATTCTCTTATTTTTGTGCACCATGTGTAGTTAGAAGGGGGAAAAAATCTTGTGAATTTTGCACGCTAGCAATGATCTGCATCAGGGGTGGATTTACCATGAAACACACAGTGCCCTGGCACAGTGTCCCCCAACAACCAGGGGCCCCAGGGCTGGGCACTCGGGCAGCTCAACACCGGCACATCCCCTGTGGAGGGGGGAGCTGCTCCATGGGAGGAGGGCTGCAGGGGTAGAAGCTGTGGGGAGCAGGAGAGCAGGGAGGGTGGCTCACCTGCAGCCTCAGGGGAGCAGGCGAGAGGTGCAGATGACGGGAGTGCTGTGATCAAGGCCGGAGGACTCAGGAGGATCACAGGTCAGCCATCCAGCCAGCTGGAGAGAAGTGCTGCTTCTCTCTGGCTGTGTGGCTGCCCCTGCTCCTCCTGAGTCCTCCAGCCTGTGCTCGCAGGCCAGATTCAGAAAGGGGGCGGGGCTTTAGGGGCTGAAGCCCAGGTCTCCAGGGCCCACTTAGCCCTGAGTTGCAGCCCCTAAAGCCCTTGCATTCCGGCCCTGCCTGGCGGGAGGCGGGAGGCTCCGAGAATGGCGGCCAATGGGAGCTGCGGGGGGGTGGTGACTGCAGGGCAAGCACAGGGCCTCACAGAGCCACCTAAACTCCCTGCACTCTGCGCACCAAACGGGGTCTTCCCTAGGTAAGTGCTCTGCACCCCAACACGCTGCCCCAACCCTGAGCCCTCTCCCGCACCCTAACTTCTGGCCAGCCCCTCCAACCCCCACCCACTCCCGACCCTGCGCCCCAACCCTGAGCCTCCTCCCACACCATAACTCCCATCCAGACCCTCCACCCCCAGCCCACTCCCGCACTCTAACGTCCTCCCAGACCCTGCACCCCCAGCCCTGAGCCCCAGGAGGAGAATGCAGAAAAAAAAAGAAAAACGGGCAGTGGGGGGAAGATAAGAGAGAATGCTTCCCCCATGCGGGGGGGGGGGAATGAAGCTGAGCACAGGGCCCCACTAACTCTAAATCTGCCACTGATCTGCATATAAATAACATGCATGTTTCTTGGATTTCATTTTCATAAAACTGCTGAAAGGCTTTTCCCCTGCTTCGGTGACATACCTCAGTGGAGTGCAGGCAAAGAGCAGGAGAAAATGAAGGCAAGGTCAGCCCTAAAAATGAAAAAGGATTCTCAGTTTCAATAGATTCTTTATGTTCAATCAAAAGGAAAGCCTTAACAGCTTTCTTCCATCCAACAATGCCTCATCTCAGTGCTATGTGAATGGCTGCAGTATGCAGGGCGGGGTGGGGTGGGCGGGAGGTGGGTTAATTAAAATTTGCCAAACCCTCAAGATTCAATCCAAGGCTGGTGACTTAAACTGGGGGGAGTTTTAAATGAAAATTGATTTACAACTTACAAGAAAATTATCATACCACCCTAAACTTCACGAATATGTAAGAGATTTAGGGAGGTGTAACACTGGGAAGTGTTGTACATTACTAATGTATTTATATGAAACATTTAATCAGGAATGATTCCAAACCAGTTTGCAAATTGCTGTACTTTGTGTGTGTGTGTGTGTGTATTATGTTTGTAGGCCTATGTTTTCAAAAGTGCCTAATGATATTTAGTCCCCAACTTGAAATATTTTAAGAGTGGTTTTCAGAGGGTGGGTGCTTATCACTTTCTGAAACTCAGGTCCCATGGAAAGCTGGAACCAAAAGTGGAAGCATCCACAATTGCTAGTCCATGCTAGGAGTGCATGTGTGTAATTTTCTCTATAAAATTGTGCATCTGTGTATACATTGCCTTGCTTCAGATAACTAGTCTGCATGCTGAATAGTTTCCTAAGCAAGAACAGACCAGTTGTCTGAATAAAACAGGTGACGCTGTCTGATCTAATCAACATCTGCAGTTGGAGTGGCACATATTTATAACAGCTGGTAGGAGAGGAAGGGGAGTAGAAACAGGGTTGACTACTAAGGACAACTCTCTTATGGAAGCCAGTCAGCCATACTGGAGGGAGCTATTTAGCAGCAGCCAAGGGGAGACAGAGAGTAAAGCTTGTGGGCAGTGAGGGCCTTGCAGAGAGATTGGGTTCAAGGGTGGGGAGGAAAGAGTCTTGAGGGAGGCAATCTGGTGTGAAAGAAAGAACTTGACAGAATGGCGGACTGTATGGAAGACCAAATAGCAAACCTTGGTCCTCCTAGGAGGATTAGTTGTTAAAATTATTTGACCCATGTACATATACTGCATTTGTGAATGTGTATGCTCTGTTGATGCCCAAAGTGATCAGTGCAGTGAGAATCTACATTGTGCCAAAGCAAAGAACTTGGAAAAAAGAGCCATGGTAAATTCAAGGGTCACCAGTTCAGAGAATTATAGGTATAAGGAAACAGGCTAGAATTTTCCAAGAACCTAGTCCCGTTAGCAAAGGAGGATGAAGTGTTTCTGCTTGGTAAATGCAGGGGTAAGCTGCATGCATAGTGCTTGTAGAAAGTGGAGGGATTTTTGTGTGCTGCCAGATACACAAAACACAGATAGGCAACGGTAATTTCCAACAGTTTGTTTGTCTGTAATCAGGTTGCAACTTTATTATTAGATGTCAGGAACTACTCGGAAGATAAAAGTATGCAGTGCAGGTAAACCATGTTCATTCAGTAACTTCCCTGGGGGCTTCCACCAGTCCCTCCCACTTTTTCCACCCAGGTCCCCAGCTGGGACCTTACCATCCTCCCTCCCCTTTTTAGGAGGGTTAAGGTGGGCTATAAGAAAGGGGGGTTGATGCCCTACTTACCAATCATAGGAGCCCCAATCATCTCCCCCCCCACCTCCCCCCCTTGGTTTCATTCCTTTAACTAACACCTTCTTTTTAAGTCCTTTTCCAAGCCATTTATCCGGTCACTGTATACCTTTTCCTCTGGAGTACCTGCACTGGACATCTGCCACAAGGAGGCACCAGCCATTAGCTTGGCTGCCTCCTCCCCAAACGCAATTGGGTTCCCAGACATCTTCCAATGCCCTCTTTTATATCAGCCAAAAACAAGTCTGAGACGTGAACCCTATCCTCCTGAAATAACTCTGATGCCCCATATACTATGCCAAGATGTGAAATTACTGCCCTTCCTATGGTCCCAAGAAATTTGGCCACCTCCATGTTCACATATCTCCTTGCCTTGTCCACCCTGGGGGGCCTCATGGCTCCCCATCAGACCCTGCTGTGAAGTATCTCTGACAGTACAATTTTAACTCGTGGAAAAAGTTCAAGGATCAGCCTCAAGTCCCTCCTTGTTCTAAACATTAGTTCCACCCCTTTACACGTTCCTAAATCATTTTTCCCCAAGGTGTACTACAGTTATATCTGGTGGATGCTGATGGGTCCCCATAGCATTCAGCAGTGGTATCAGCTGATCCCATAACATGCTCCTCTTTCCATGCCAGCTCAGTATTGTTTCACCACCGAACCCCAGTTGTGAACCCTCAGACAACTTGGACGCACTCCTATGCGCTCAAAAGACAATACTGTGCCTGCAGATCCACACCACTGTCTGCATGGCTGGTCATTCAATATCTGGAATGAGGTTACAACAAATTAATGTGACTTACAATGTTATACCAATAAAATAAAAACCAGCAGGATCTTATAAAAGGGAAAAAGGCAAAATACCACATTTATTGTGAATACAGAAATAATCATACTAAGCAGTTAGTTATAGCTATAACATTCCATTCAATCTCATACACACACACACAGAGAGAGAGAGAGGTTCTGCAAGGTTGTTATCATAGTTACCAGCCTTAGAGTTGCTCATGCCAAGCCACTGGCCAGGTGGCCTGGACATGAGGAGGGAGCAGGGCCTTGTCAGATGCTCATCTGATGCTCCTGGAAGTTGGTTTGCAGAATCAGACCCCAAAGTTCTCACTTTCTAGAGTCCATTTTTATAGGAATTTCTTCCTATGCCAGTCTATGGGAATTGCTTCATCATGCTGTTGCTGAATCAATCAGCAGATAGCACATTCCTGACGGCTCCGTGCTGCTAGATGTTATCTTGTTCTTTGGTTCTCCCATACTTGAGGCTCTTGGGTGGATTCCAGTCTGCCCTCCTGGGGTCCTCTGGTTATTTCCACTTGACGCCTTCTTCAGCCAATGGACATTGGATTCTTAGGCTGGCACCTCCCTGATCATTCAGTTATTATCTACACCAAGCATCCATCCACATACATCCTCTCTCTCTATTTTAATCACAATTGTTAATACAACAAAAGGGCGGGGAGTCTCTGGGTGCTGTTTCTGTTGTTACAGAGTATTGCTTTGAGTCTCTCTCTGTGTGAATTGCTTTGAGAACAGACTCTGTCTTAGAATGTACTAACGCAATTAGCAGCTTGCAAGTTTCACACATAGAGGGAGAGAAACAGTACCAAAAACCAAGAGACCTCTTAATTAGTAATACCCTGGAATTTAAACTATGGGGAATCAAACTCATTTGTGATTTTAATACAGAACTTCTTTAATATGATCGAACAACAACCTGAGGTCTCACATACGTTTGGTACACTTTCTAATGCCAACGCCCGATTGCCTGAATTGCCTCTGCTCCCATACCTAGCTCTGCTGCTGCTGCCCTGATTCTGAATGAGTGGGAACCAAATTTGTGGGCTAGCAGCCCTAAACTTGTCAGTTCCCATCTCAATACCATAATGAATTGATATGTTGTGAGGGGACTCTGGTCACCGTGCATAAAAAGGGGCCCTTCCCCCACCCCAACCATATCTCCACATAGGCCATCAAAGCCTGGGGCAGACTCCAGGCTCACTGCCCTCCCGTAGGATAACAGATTCACTCCAGCCTACTTGATCCTTCTTTGAACTTCACAAGTGTAATATCACTGAATGCATCACCCAGTTCTAAAGCTCTTCCTGTAGAGTCCCTACCGGACCGAGGTATTAGCTTGCTGATCCTGAAAGCACCAAACAATGCTATCAACAACACTGCCCTGAACAAGGCTGCCTCCTGTGCACTATGACATATGGTACCAGTGATCTGCACAAGATCCCTGAGCATGTAAACTGTGATGGGATGACGTGAATCTTCCCTGGGGCCACTGGTATGCAACCACCCCAGCAAAAACCTTCAAGCTAAAAACCACTGCAAGGATCAAGATAACCATTTAGCCTACTGACGAATGTAATGGCAGAAAGGTGATTCGAGATTGTTGAGGGCGCCAGGTGATGGGTTGCCAACGGCACCATGTACCACAGCACCTGTTCCTCTGTAATGGACCATATTGTTGTCTGGCCTTCCCAGTTCTGAAATTCCATGAAATCATTAACTTTTCTCATAGCTCTGCTATATGCGAGGAGCAACTGATCTCTGCACCACAGTGACCGCCATCCATAGCACTAGCAGCATCTGCCTGGGTGCCTGGATGGCTCCTGGTGCCAGCTCCAGAAATCTGTGCAGCTGAACATGAGACAAGGCCTATGCTATGCCATTATCAACTCCAGTGAGGTGATTAAATAATCTGCATTTTCTGAAGCCTTCTTGGGGGCCAAGCCTCGGAGGGGAAAAATCCCCACAAGTTCTCCACAGGCAACTGCTTGAATGGCCCTGTCATTCTACCCTCAATTCATTCCTGTGGAATCATTGTCCTGACAATATAGCCAAACCCAGCCCCTGACTTTAATTATTTAATTATTTATTTTTATTTTAAACATAAAATGGATCAGAAACCCCCATTTAACCCTGCCCTCCAAATCTGCCCCATTGGCTTAGCTGGGGTAGTCCCACAAGAGCACCTTAAACACCTCCAGCTTAACTGGAAACTGTGCCTTTGCCTATTTCTCTGCTTTCAACACACCCCCTGCGCCTGCTTATATTCTGTCCCCCATGCCCCATTCCTGCCAAGCCAAACCTGCAAGTGGCATTTTCTCTGCCCTTCATCCTGTTTCCCCCTTGGGACCTCCCCTCACCATTCTGGCATGAATGTACTGTATGAGCCGCCAACACATACTTTGCAAGCATGCCTGAACTTACAGATGCTGCAAAAACAACCACTATCATTAAATGCCTAGCAAATATGGAACCCAGGCCCCTGCCGGGCTTGCCGCTGAATGAACAGGCCACTATCCATGTGGGCACCAGGTCACCATATGTCGTGGTTGGAATGGCAGACGCCACGATGTGGTATGTCCCACTGAATCCCAGTTTGTTTTGCCTCCCTCAATCTAACCTGCTCATCATAATAAACCAAGACATGCCCTTGAATGTATTATATGCCCTTCTGATTATATCCATATATCTAAACAAGGCTGAGCTTCTCTGTGGGTAAGCTTCAGCTATAACACCTGCATCGATAAGGAAGGCAGCCTCGCAATTTTCCCTCATTCTATGGACCCTTGGCTGCTTGGGCATTTCTCTGTTCTGTTTACTCAATCGCTAATTACTGACCACCATCATCTCCCTGTGCAACAGTGATAATATTGCCATGTATTCTTCGAGAGATGTCCCTGTGGGTGCTCCACTCCAGGTGTTGATGCATCCCTGTGCCTTCGCTCAGAGATTTTTACAGCAGTACTCATACTGGTCACGCACACGCAGAGCTTGCCCCCCCGCTCTGAGTGTACCTTAATAGTATGTGTGCGCGACCGGTCTCCTCAGTTCCTTCTCTACTGTCCCGGCCTGAGAAGGAGCTCAACAGACTCGTTAGATCATTTCTTCTCTCCTTGTTCAACTTGTTTTCCCTCTTAGTTTAGCTTACCAGCAATAGTTAGGTACCCTTTTTCCTTCTCTTCTCTTTTAAAAAAAAAAAAACAAACAAAAATAAAACATTTTTGTTCCTGTCAGCGCAGCCGCTTCCGACATGCCTGGCTCTCCAGGTTCTAAGTGCTGCTCTCACTGTAATGATGCCATCTCTCTTTCAGATGGCCATTCTAAGTGTATTAAATGTTTGGGGGAGTCCCACATCCTCCCCAGAATGTGCCCACTGCAGCAAGTCAAAATCTAGGGCATGCAAAGACAGGGAGCTACGGCTAAAACTGCTCCTGCTGCAAAAATCTCTCAGACCAGCCTCAGACCCGGGCTCTGACTCTGCTGTACGCCGCGGCCCCCCTGCTTCAAAGAGACAAAAGAAAACTTAAAAAAAAAAATCAGTCTCTCTCACCCACAAAGGGTATTCTCAGGGACAGGCCTTCTCCAGGTACTGCTTCTCTCCCTGCGCTCCCCTGGCTGAGTACCTTTGATGCACCGGGCTCCTCCGACGCCACGCGAAACCCGCCTGTGACCGCGGCGGTCACACTAACCTCCGGTGCTGAGGCTTCAGGCTTTCAGTTGCCTGCCTCTCACACGGCACCATTCGGCACCGCAGTGGAAGCGGTGCTGATGCATACCAGCCTGCCTGACCCCCCATAGGCTCCTCTCACTCTCCCGGCACCATCAGCCTTTGAACTAGCCGGAAGTGACAGAACACTTGGGACACAGGTGCAGAGGAATCCCTCCTCACAACAAATTTCTCTCGCTCAGCCCTCCCCTCACAGAGGCACTGCGGCACTGCAATTCACACACTCAAGGGACCTCCTGGAGTTACCTATCTTTCAGTCACACCTGCTTCTCTCCAGCAAGGTCTGCACAGCTTTCCTCCAGTGATGGGGAATCTGGGCTGCAGGGAGAATTTTCACCTTATCAGATCTCCCGTCCACAGACCCAAGTCAAGAGTGGTCATAGAAAAGTGCCTCATCCTACTTCGAGGGTCCTGCCCCATGGTGCGTGAACCCCTAGATGGCATCACCCATGCCCGTCCCACCACAGTGGCAATATTGGGCTCCATGGGCTCCTTATACTCAGGACCACACTCATTATACCAATGCAGCCAGGTGTGAGACCTGCTCAGTACCACAGCTGACGACCCTGCCACGGACTCCAGACACCAGACAGCCCTGTCACAACCGCAAGAGCAAGCACGGCCTGCCTCTAACCCGGTAGAACCAGTTGTTCCGCCTGATGAAGCATTGCTTTCTCCTCCTCCGACGTCTTCGGACGACTTCTCAAAATTTCAAGACCTGTTTAAAAGAGCTGCCAATGAGCTATGAATTAACCTGGAGGAAGTTCCTGAACAGCAGCATGAGCTAACTGACATCCTGCAACCCTCTTCTTCTAGAATTGCATTACCTATCAACGCAGCCCTTTTAGAACCTGCCAAGGCCGTTTGGCAAACCCCAGCTGCAAGCCTGCCTTCCTGTAAGAGAGCGGATCGAAAGCACTTTATTCCTTCCAAGGGCTCAGAATTCCTTTTTACTCACCCAGCGCCAAACTTGCTGGTAGTAGATGCAGTTAACCAAAAGAACAAACAGCAATTTCCCCGATCCACCCCTTCCAACAAGGATAGTAAGCGATTAGATCTGCTCGGACGTAAGGTATACGCTGCTTCCACATTGCAGTTTCGCATTGCTAATTTATTCAGCCATTCTAGCAAAGTGCAACCACAAAAATTACAATAAATTCATGGACTTTATTGATCACATTCCAGAAGAAAAGAAACAGCAATTTACAGCCATAGTTTCCGAGGGACAAATCATCTCCCACACTGCTCTTCAAGCTGCCCTTGATGTGGCAAATACTGTGGCACGGTCCACTGCCACAGCAGTCATGATGCGCCGAGGGTCATGGCTCTCATCCTCTTCCTTTCCCTGGGAGGTCCAGAGTACCATTGAGGATCTCCCCTTCGACGGTGACAAACTGTTCGCCTTCACCACAAATGATGTACTCCGCTCCATGAAGGACTCCAGGGCAACTCTCCAGTCTCTAGGAATTCAAATCCCTATGACCACGCTACCCCACATACACCCAGCAATTCCATAGATCTCACGAGCAACAGTGACAACAGCAACGCCGCTGTCCCAACTCCTTGGCAGTGTCTCAACCCTCTCCGACCAATAAGCAAATTTGAAGCCTTGGTCGAGGGTATAGAAAACAATATTCCCACTTCAGCGCTTACACCCCTGCCCCTATTTTTGGTCACTGCCTACGCCCGTTCTCCCATCAATGGTGCAATATTACCACTGACAAGTGGGCTTTAGAGGTCATCACAGTTGACTATTCTATCCCTTTCCTCTCCCAGCCTCCCACCCGCCCACCCTCCTCGTCCCTCTTCAGGGACCCCTCTCACGAGCAACTGCTCCTCCAAGCTGTACAACATCTCCCGCAATTGGGGGCAGTGGAAATCATGCCTGAACAACACAGAGGGAAATATTTCTACTCCCATTACTTCTTAACAGAAAAGAAAACCAGGGGATGGCAACAAACAAATTTATCAAAAAGCAAAAGTTCAAAATGGTTACCCTAACCACCATAATCCCAGTGCTGGAGCAGGGCAATTGTTGTTCAGCCCTCAACCTACAGGACGCTTATTTTCATGTTACTATTCACCCAGCCCACAGATGTTTTCTTCGTTTTACATTTGGTTCGACACATTTTCAATGCAGAGTGTTGCCCTTTGGCCTATCTACCGCCCCCCAAGTTTTCTCCAAACTCCTAGCTGTGGTTACTGCCCACCTCAGGAAACAGGGGGTTATAATATTTCCCTACCTCGACAATTGTCTCCTCAAAGCCTCAACACTTGACGAAGCTCTTCGATCCACATAGCTTACCATCGCTTGCTTTCTTTGCCTTGGCCTGCAAATAAACAAAAACAAATCCACCTTATCTCTACCCAACAACTGGAGTTCAGAGGCACACACCTCAATTCCCGAACAGGAATAGCATCTCTCCCGCTCGATCGTTTCAACACCATAAAACTCCTGGTTACAACAGTCCCCAGCTCACTGCACGAGACTGCAAGTATTAGGCAACATGGCCTCGTGTACTTTCATGGTCAAAAATGCACGCCTATACAAGAGGTGCTTCCAAGCTTGGTTGGCCACAGTTTACAGATGGAACATACACACTCTAACCAAGCCTCTATCCATAGCCATCAGAGTCAAAGACTCCCTCCGATGGTGGACAGTTCCCTCCAGCTTCTGCTCAGGAGTCCCTTTTCTCCAGGATTCCCCATCACTCGTAATGACTACCGATGCATCCCTCACGGGATGGGGAGCGCACATGTCCCCCCACACAGCCCAGGGGCTATGGTCTTCCACTGAAGCCTCCCTACACATAAACGTCCTAGAACTGCGAGCCGTACGCAATACCTGCTGTCACTTCCTCCCATTTATTCAAAACCAACATGTTCAGATAACGACAGACAACATCGCACGCATGTTCTATGTCAACAGGCAGGGAGGGGCTCGATCTCTCTCGCTTTGCACAGAAGCCATGAAGCTCTGGAACCGGTGCCTCACAAATGACATCTGGATATCAGCCACCTATCTTCCCGGGGCCCTGAATACCACCGCGGACGAACTAAGCAGACGTTTTCCCTGGGATTATGAATGGGAGATAAATGACACGATTATATGCAATATATTCCATGTTTGCAGCTATCCAACCCTGGACCTCTTCGCAACAGCAAAGAACAAGAAATGTCCCGAATTTTGCTCCAGAGAGGGATTGGGCAAACATTCCCTAGGAGATGCATTCCTGATCTCATGGGCTCAACACTTTAATGTATGCTTTTCTTCCAATACCGGTTCTCCACAGAGTTCTGACAAAGTTACGGACAGATGGTGCCACGGTAATTCTGATTGCCCCGTCGTGGCCCAGACAACCATGGTTTCCGTTCCTCACCAGAATGTCAATTCACCCATTGATTTCGTTGCCCCTCGCTCCGGACCTCCTATCACAGCAACACGGCCGATTTCTTCACCCCAACCTGTCCATGCTTCCCCTCAAAGCTTGGTTCCTACATGGTTCTCCCAAAACGAACTAGCGTGCTCTGAACAGGTTCAAAGAGTGCTCCTACATAGCAGAACACAATCTACTCACATCACCTATCTCCGAAAGTGGAAGCGATTCACACAATAGTGCTCAACTAAACAACTTCCTCCTACTTCTGCACCTCTTCCACCCATACTTGACTATCTATTAGACCTTAAGCAATCTGGCGTTTCTTTCAGCTCCATCAAGGTCCACTTAGCTGCTATTACAACTTTTCATGACAAGATTGACGATACCTCTGTTTTTGCTCATCCAATCACCAAGTGTTTTTCTCAAAGGGCTCCAGTCCCAATACCCAGACATTAAATCTCCTACCCCTCCATGGGACCTTCACTTAGTATTCTCCTGCTTAACTCAACAACCATTCGAGCCCCTACCTCCCTCTTACACCTCTCTATGAAAACAGCATTCTTAGTGGCAATCACCTCTGCCAGACGTGCAGGAGAAATAGCAGCTCTCATGGTGAACCCACCATACACACTATTTGTTAAGGACAAGGTTACCCTCCGACTACACCCCAAATTTCTTCCAAAGGTGCATTTGTCATTCCACATCAATGAGCCGATACACCGACCAACCTTCTTACCTAAACCACGTGCAAACTCTTTTGAATCCACAGTGCATATGTTATATGTACGCAGGGCTTTGTCCTTCTATTTAGATAGAACCAAGCCCTTTAGAAACTCTTCCAGACTCTTTGTCTCCATTGCGGAGTGCTCCAAAGGGACACCTATTTCTACCTAGAGATTTTCAAACTGGATTTCTGACTGTATCTGACTATGCTATCAAATAAAGAAAGTTACGCCTCCAGGCGGCATCAGAACTCACCACAAGATCTGTGGCTACCTCTGTGGCTTTTCTACGCAAAGTTCCTCTGGCTGACATCTGTAAAGTGGCCACTTGGACTTCTGAACACACATTTGTTAAGCATTATGCCCTTACTCAAGGCCCTCTCTCTGATACACGATTAGGCAGAGCTGTATTATCTACTGCATTCCTACCAAATCCAAAGTCCCTACCTCCTTGAGATGCACTGCTTTTAAGTCACCTGGAGTGGAGCACCCACAGGGACATCTCTCTCTTGAGGAGGAGGTTACTCACCCTGTGCAGTAACTGACGTTCTTCTAGATGAGTGTCCCTGTGGGTGCTCCACTACCCACCCTCCTCCCCTCTACTTCAGAGTTGGGGTAGCCTCTGTTGTAGAGAAGGACCTGAGGAGACCAGTTGTGCACACGTACTATTAACGTACACTCAGAACGGGGGGAGGGGGGGGTGGCCAGTATGAGTACTGCTGTAAAAATCTCTGAGCGAAGGCACAGGGATGCACCAACACCTGGAGTGGAGCACCCACAGAGACACTCATCTCGAAGAAAATCAGTTACTGCACAGAGTGAGTAACCTCCTCTTCACCTCTCAGGATTTTATCCCTAGTAGTATTGAGAAGATGAACTCAGTGACCCCGGCATAACCCTATTCAGGACTGACCGTTGTGGCACCCTCATTGCCCTGTTACCCCTCAGCTATCTGCAGAACAGCAACTCTATCCCATGAAGTTACAGTCCTTGATAGTCGAAGAGCAGAAAGCTTCCCAGTGCTCTCCCCCACCCCTGCTGAGGACCCCCACACCAGTGCAGGGGGTCTTCCCCACCTGCATATTTGTTTCCACAATGCGTGCCCTCCCTATGTCTCTGTCACCACCCTGGCAAGATACCTCTCCTGTGAGTGTCCCAAAGCATTGCAACAATTGCAAGTTAGCCTGTTGCAGCTGTGCAATACCATGAGTCTCTTTACAGGGGTGTGCTCACCAGATGAGCTGATACAGCTTCTAAGACTCCCAATCCTTGCCCCAGTGGTCCATTCAGTACCCCGTCTGGTCCATCCCCATTTCCCCCCATGTAAAGCCTCAGAGGAACCAATAGTGCATGGACTCTGTGCCGCACTGGGGGCCCCACAATCCCCAACTATTGCCACATTGTGTGGTAGGGGCCCTCCTGTACCACCTGTCCTTGCAGCCTCTGCCCGATGCAGATCCAAGCACCCCTGCAATCAGGAACCTCTATCTGTTGTTGATTCAACTCACCTTTGCCCTCAGTGCCATCTCCTGCAATCACCTGAGTCAAACATCTTGGTTCTGGCTGACCCCTTACACTCTGTACACCCTGTAATGCTGAGAAAACAACCTCGGATGCAATCACCCTGACAACTTGCATCAAATCCTCAGCAAATGCAGCCAGCTCATTTGTGTGGGTGTTGGCTTCATTTGGAGCCCCGCCCCTGCTTCCATAAGCCTGGGGGGCTGCCCTTGGTAATTAAACACATTACCGTGGGCTCCACTGGTCCCTCACCCTTGTTGTGAGGATCCTGCCCCTGGCTCCCCATGGGCCCCACAACTCTGCTCCGTCTGCCCTGGGCAGGGTTTGATTGCCCCCCTCCCTGTCCCAGCAAGACCAACCTGGAGGGAGAAGTGAAATTCCCCCCTGCTGTCTCCTGCTCAGAGCAGGAAAACTTGAAACCTGATTCCCTACATCTGTACCCACAGCACAGCTGCTACAAGAGGGGCCACATTCCCTCTCCTCCCCATCCTTGGCTCTATACCCGGGGACAAAATCCGACTTGGGGATGCCTCTCTACCCTTGGGGCTGCCTCTGTCAACTCCCCCTCCCCTTCTGGAACTACTTTCCTCTGCCTGCCTTGCCCTACCCAGACCAGGGGAAGGTTGGGGGTTGGACTAGATGACCTCCTGAGGTCCTTTCCAACCCTGATATTCTATAATTCTAAGGGGGGAATCAACCATTCCCCATTCCGCCACCCCCATTCTCACGGTCCTTTTCCCACACGGAGCCATGCTGAGACATGCCAAAGTCCTTCATTCCTTGCTGCTGCCTCAGCCTGCTCCATGTAAAAGGGGCTTCATTGCACAGGCTACCCCTTTTAAGCCCTCCTGCCTATCTGGATTCCAGGGATGAATCAGTGTTGCCCCTTGTCCCCTTTTGCAGCATTTTGACCTCTCTCTAGCCATAAAGCACTGTTCCCTTCATTCAGCCAGAGAGACAAATTCTGCACTGCTTAAAGGCGTGGTGTGGTTAAACGCTCTCAGATCTGAAGAATTTACATGGGATCAGCAAAAGGCACCTCCCGACCCTAGAGCTATCTCTCTGTTTGCAGCAGGCCTTTGAAATTCAGTAGTGGAGGTGTTGGACCTCTTAAAAAGAAGTTGCAAGAATCTTCTATAATGAAAATGTTAGGCAACCTAAATAGAAGGGAAAATACTCATCCTATAATAGCAGCTAGATGCAAATTCTTGTTGAATCTGTAACAATAAACTATCTTTCTAATCTTACCTTTCTGATTATTATAACTTTTATTGACCGCCTCCCACCCCATCTCTTGCCCATCTAGTTCATCAAATGTTTTTGATAACACCTGGGGGGAGGGAGGGTAAATTGGCTTTTGTGGAGGATCCTCATCACTTTATGCTCCCATGGCTAAGGCTCATTCTCCTTTCTTCACTAAGATTGTTCAGCTACTAGCCTTGCCCCTGGCTGACTCAATCGTCTCCATGCTTGGAAAGAAAGATGAGGTTATTGATAATATACAGAAAGGGTATGTCAAAAGGTCTGAAAACAACTTTCTAGTGGATGAGCAATTTTTATCATAGTCTACTGTGTTACATTAGCACTTTTTAACGTCAGAAATTGTTGTCTTGCTTGAGTGCAAGTAAATGCAATATGTTATAATGCGATCAAACATTACTGCTTCTGTGTCAGCCCTAAAACTGAATCAGCTGCTCTGCTTATCTGGCCTTATGGTCCATGAACGTGGAGTTTTGAATAGTGCATCCTGGCAGCCTAAAGAATTCAGATTTCCTGGGAGCCTGCACTCACTCCTCAATGCCACTGTATCCAAAAGTTTGGATTACTCTTACTGAGAGACAAGGAGCCTTGGAGGCTCCTTGTCAGCAATAACTAGGGTGCCCAGATAGCAAGTGTGAAAAATCGGGACAGAGGGTGGGGAGTAATGGGCACCTATATAAGACAAAACCCCCGAATATTGGGACTGTCCAAGTAAAATTGGGACATCTGGTCACCTTAGCAATGACACTAATTCTGAGTAAAGAGATTGGATCTCAGAATGGAGCAGCAACTGTGTGTGTGAAAGGGAAATTATGCCACATCATTTGTCATGATTGCAGGGTTAGCTGTACCTGTGATCCCTCACTCAATGCTACCGCTTTCAAATGACAGGCTCAGTAAGAGAACTTCTCCCCACTTTTAGACTGGCTTTACAGGTTACAGAACCCCTGTTTTCTCAGCATTTGTCTCCAGCTATCACTTTTCCTTAGGGCACTGTAATCAGTGGTAACTCAGAACAACTTGTTCAAAACAATGTATTTATTTATCCACAGGAACATAGTAATTAGAGAGAAAAGGATCAAAACAACAAAAGGCTTATACTCGTATTGTCTTACCTGAAGCTTAGCATTTCCTCCCTAGATTTAGGTAGGCCCACCTTATCCTAGTACCCGCCCACATTTGGGGACCGAGGCTCCATCTGCTTTTCTACAGACCCCACTTCTCTACCTCTGTGCATTAGGGATGCACTCTTGACAGTTTCCAAGTTCTTTGTTTAAGGTTTCCTACCTGAAGGGCCCTTCTCCTCTCCCAAGCTAGGAGTTATTGTACCCCTCTTACACAGAGATAAAATTTCAAAGGCCTTTACATCTGTATTGTCAGGTAAGGACTGGTGATTGGCCTACCTCCAGCCATTAAATTTTGTTCCTCACTTTGTGCAAAAACTACCCAGGACTGTAGCAGACAGCATGGTAGTAATCAAATAGACAGAGGTACACATAATAATCATACAAATAATATAGATTAAATCTGAGCACCTTATATTTTTGTAAATAAATTTTATTCACCATATCCCTGATGAAGTGCTGATGATGATCCGCATGGATTTCTTTTTTTTTTTTTTTTTTTTAACTTTTACCCCAAGAGGAGCCACATTGGTTTTATTTGACACTAGATAGAATTACCTTTGTAGTTCACATTATCCTTTAATCAGCTAGATGGATCACTACTGGTGGATTCAGGGTTCTGCCCCCCTCCTCACCCAGCCTAAGCATACTGCTTATGTATTGCTTCCAATCCTTTCTGGCTCCAGGCTTGGGGTACGAGGAATCAAACTACTAAGCTGTAACCCTCATGTTTGTAATGAAGAGCTAGGCCATCTCACTGGATCCTTTTTAAAACTTAAATGAAATATTCTAGCTATAGAATAAAAATACTGTTCAGGCAAAACATAATTTATTTACATAATACATATTTACAAGATTTTGGAAGTAAGACTTGAAATAGAGCCAGTGTACTGCAATAGATTCAAATGTCCAGAAGGTGGCACTTGAAGTATTTCCACTGTGATGATAGCAGGAAACATTAGGTAAATAATGCAGCTTTGCCTCCCTGGAACTTGTTATAGAAATGAGACAGCTGTACATTGTTAATGCTGTTCTAAAAGGAAAAGCCTTAATGGCTGTATGCTTTTGCCCAAACCATGTGAAGCGCCCGTTGCTGTAATACTGCAGTGTTAACCAGAATGAATTCAAAGGTTGCAAGCTCTCATTCTTTTGAGATTTGATGCCTGTCATGGGTGCCTTCTTTTCTTTGAGGCTTTGAAGAATAGGGTTTAAACTTGCTGGGAAAGAAGATATCCCGTGCCTGCTTTTGCATCAATTTTACCCCCTTTCTGTGTGTTTTTTTTCCCAGAGTTGAACATTGACTTGTCATTCTGGGAGTTCCGATGATGCCATCAAGCAATCATACTTTTTGTCTTGGTAGCTCTTTTAAAATGTGTCTTACAGTTTGGTTTAAATGGTGTCAACACAGCTTCCACCTGACTAACCATCTGATCCATAAATAGATCTGATTTTTTTTTTAGTGTGAACCACTATGAGTAGGATTGAAAAATTGATCAGAACTCTGTTTGTAGCCTCTACCTGAGATTTTCTTTTACTGAGTAAAAAGCTCAACAGAAAGACAGTCAGCAATTCTGTTAATGCCCACACAGAAGCGTGCTGTTTCACTCACCTGCATTTAGCTGTTTGAGAACAAGAAGCTATAGCCAGTCAGCCTGACCTGTTTTATAATGGACCAGAATAATATATGCCTCCCCCCAGTATAAGTGTGTTTAAAATAATTTAATTTCTTTTTTTTTTAGCCTTTTATAAGAGAGAACTACTAATCTTAGGTCTTGAGAAATTACTTGGAGCAGCTAATTCTTCAAATATTCAGCTTTAAAAAATGACTGTTGTAAATTTTCCTTCCTGTTGCAGGGGGTAAAAAAGTCCTAATTTTTTTTGCAAATATGTATATTTTAAATTCTCCTTCATGAAATTGCACCCACAGCTCCCCATACTTGGATTCACATGTTATGAAATGCAGATCCCAGCATGAGTCCATGGAAGAAATATGGGCTCAATCCTGTAAGGTGCTAAGCACCTGAAACCAATAGTACTGCCCATGTTCTTACTGTAAAGCATCGATCCTTCTGGTCAAGGTTAGTGGCCTAGGCAGAGACATTCACATCCTGGAAGTGACTGCATGGCTGTATGGGTACTGTCAGCAGGAGGACTCAGTTTCCTTGACCATGGGATGCTGTTTTGAGAAGGACTGCTGAACAGAGATGGTGTATACTATCAAGGATGGGGAAGAGTATGTTGAGATACAGACTGGCTAACCTCGTAAGGCGGACTTTAAACTAGGTTCAGTGGTCGCAGGGGACAAAAGCCCCCAGGTAAGTCCAAAACATGGAGATGTGGGTGAAGGGTCAGAATCTCAGGGGAACATGGGCAATTGTAGTAGGAGATATGAGGGGAAATCGATTGAACTAGGTCAAAATCCAAAACTAGGTCAAAATCCAAAGATAAAAAACAACACAAGAATGTAGGAAAAAAATTAGAAAGACCAAGGCACAAAATGAGATTAAACTAGCTAGGGACATAACGCGTAACAAGAAAACATTTTACAAATTACATTAGAAGCAACAGAAGGAAAAAAACAGGGTTAGTCTATTACTCAAGGCATCTATTAGATGCCTGTATATTAATGCAAGAAGTGTGGGGAATAAACAGGAACAACTAGAAATACTAGTGAATAATCACAATTATGACATAATTATCATCATCAGAGAATTGGTGGGGTAATACACATGATTGGAATGTTCCTATAGATGGGTACAGCTTGTCCTTCCTGAATAGGCAGAGGAAAAAAGGAAGATGCTGTCGTTTTTTGTATCAAAGATGTATACACTTGCAATGAAATTGAGATAGAAGCAGGAGGCAGGCCAGTTGAAAGTTTCTGGGTAAGGATAACTGGTAAAAAAAACAACAACCCCAAAACAAAACAAAAAACAAGGGTGATGTCATGGTAGACTACCTAACCTGGAAGAAGGGTGAATGGAGCTTTTTTAAACAACTAACACAAAATCAGCCAAAGCACAGTACTTGGTGATAGGGAATTTAGCTTCCCAGATATCTGATGGGAAAATAATACAGTAGGGCACAGATTATCTAACAAGTTATCGGAATGTGTAGGGGACAATTTATTATTACAGAAGGTGGAGAAAGCGACTAGGGGAGAGGCTGTTCTAGATTTGATTCTGACAAATGGGGACGAACTGGTTGAGAAGTTGAAGGAGGAAGAAAGTTTGGGTGATAGAGTTCGAATGGTAGAGTTCATGATTCTAAGGAATAGTAGGAGGGAAAACAGCAGAATAAAGACAATGGACTTCAAGAAGGCAGACTTTAGCAAACTCAGAGAATTGGCAGGTAAGATCCCATGGGAACAGGTCGAAGGGGAAAAAAGTGCATGAGAATTAGCAGTTACTTAAAGAGATATTAAGGGCACAAGAGCAAACTATTACAATACATAAGAAAGTTAGGAAGTATGGTAAAAGACCACCCTAGCTTAACCAGGAGGTCTTCAACAACCTGAAACTCAACTAGGTCAAAATCCAAAGATAAAAAACAACACAAGAATGTAGGAAAAAAATTAGAAAGACCAAGGCACAAAATGAGATTAAACTAGCTAGGGACATAACGCGTAACAAGAAAACATTTTACAAATTACATTAGAAGCAACAGAAGGACCAAGGACAGGGTAAGTCTATTACTCAAGAGAGAGACAACAACTGAAAAGTGTCTCAATTTTCACCAGAAAGGTTAGCAGTGATTGGATGACTAACATAGTGAACATCAATGTAATAGAATAGGATTTGAAGCTAAAATAGGGAAAGAACAAGTTAAAAATTAGTTGGGCAAGTTAGATGTCTTCAATATGGCAGGGTCTGATGAAATGCATCCTAAAATACTTAGGGAACTGGCTGAAGAGACCTCTGAGCCATTAGTGATTACCTTTGAGAACTTGTGGAGGATTGGGGATATACCCAAGGACTGGCAAAAGGTACTATATTTGTCCCTCTCTAAAAAGGGGAATAAGGACTATGCAGGGAATTGTAGAGCAGTCAGCTTAACTTTGGTACCTGGAAAGATAATGGAGCAATCAATTTGTAAGCACCTAGAAGATAGTAAGGTGATAATTAACAGTCAACATGGATTTGTCAAGAACAAATCATGCAAACCCAACCTAATATTCTTCTTTGACAGGACAACAAGCTTGTGGATTGTGAGGGGGAGTGAGCAGATGATGTGATATATCTGTACTTTTGTAAGGCTTTTGATATTGTCTAACACAAGGGTGGGCAAATTACGGCCCACGAGCCATTTTAAGCCTGCTCGCGAGCTCCAGCTGGGGCCCTGGGTTGGGAGCCGCACCACGTGGTGTGGCTCCACTCTGGTACTCCAGCTGCGGTGCCGGGTCGGGAGCCACACCATGAGGCTTGGCCCCGCTCCGGTGCTCCAGTTGGGGTGTTGGGGTGGGGGCTGCACCACGCGGCTCCTGGAAGCAGCTGCATGGCCTCACTCTGAGGGTCAAGGGCTGCTCCATGCGTAGGAGCCAGAGAAGGGGCTGCTTTCAGGAACCCCTTGAGTTAAGTGCTGCTCAGAGTCTGCACCTCTGAGCCTCTACCCATGCCCCAACCCTTCTGTCCCAGCCCAGAGCACCCTCCGACACCCCAAACTCCTCATCACCAGCCCCACGTCAGAGCCTGCACCACCAACCAGAACCCTCAGCCCCTCCCGCACCCGAACCCCAATTTTGTGAGCATTCATGGCCCGCCATACAATTTCTATTCCCCGACGTGGCCCTCAGGCCAAAAAGTTTGCCCATCCCCGTTCTAACGTGATCTTCTCATAAATAAACGAGAGAAATATAGCCTAGACAAATCTATTGTAAGGTGTTTGCACAACTGGTTGGACAACTGTATTCAGAGAGTAGTTATCAGTCATTTACAACCAATCTGGAAGGACATACCAAGTGGAGCAACAAGGATGGTCCTATATCCAGTTCTGTTTAATATCTTCATGAATGAGTTGGATAATAGCATAGGGAGTGCAACTGTAAAGTTTGTGGATGATACCAAGCAGGGAGGGGTTGCAAGCACTTTGGAGGACAGGACAGCGGGTCCCTGGTATACATCTCCCCATTATCCATTGTTTCGCATATCTGTCGCTTATCAATAGGAGAACATGTTCCGATTCATGTCGGTACCAATCCGCATATCCGTCATTTGCATTACTGTGCCGATCTGCATATCCATTGTTTGCAGTATTGTACTGTAAGTTGAAAACGATGGATATGTGGATTGGGACTGATGTAAATCGGAACACATTCTCCTATTGATGAGCGACAGATATGTGACAGATATGCATAGCCATGGGTGGGCCGCAGCCCACCTACTTAACATCCAGGCCCACCCCATCCCCCAGTCCTGGCTCTGCTTCTGCCCCAGCACTTACCCCACATCACTCACCCGGCCCTCCTGCTGGGCAGCGGGGTTGGGGCGAGGAGGGATTCCAAGCCCCCAACCCCCGCTCCCCTGCTGGGCAGAGTGGGTCAAGCCCCCATGGCCTGATCCTGTTCCCTTGCAGGAGCACCAGACAGGCAGAATGGGACAAGTCCCAAGCACCAGGCAGGAGGGGGAGCGGGGGGACAGAGTAGGTGTGGGTCCAGGGACACACATTTTTACGGGAGCCCCCCTCCCCCCCCCCGCAAGGCCAGCTGGAGCAGGGAAGAGGCAGCCAGATTGCTCCTATCCCTCTGCCCCCCATCATTGCCTGCCCGCCCACCCGAGTGTCCCCTCCTGTCTACGCCACTGCTGTACCAGTGGGTCCCTGGTATACGTCGTTTCAGTATCTGTTGCCTTTTTCAAGCACATAACCCCGCCATACACCGGGGACCTGCTGGATTAGAATTCAAAATGGTTTTGACAAACTAGCAAAATGGTCTGAAATAAATAGGATGAAATTCAATAAGGACAAATACCAAGTACTATACTTAGGAATGACTAATCAATTGCACAAATACAAAAATAGGAAATGACTGCCTAGGATGGAGTAGCATAGAAAAGGATCTAGGGGTTACAGTGTATCACAAACTAAATATGAGTCAACAATGTAATACTGTTGCAAAAAAAGTGAACATCACTCTGGGATTAGCAGGAGTATTGTAAGCAAGATATGAGAAGTAATTCTTCCACTATACTCCGTGCTGATAAGGTCTCAGTCCAGTTTTGTGTATTGTGTCCACTTCTGGGCACCACATTTCAGGAAAGATATGAACAAATTGGAGAAAGTCCAGAGAAGAGAAACAAAAATGATAAAAGTTCTAGAAAACATGACCTACAAGGGAAGATTGAAAAAAATTGGGTTGTCTAGTCTGGAGAAGAGAAGACTGAAAGGAGACATAAGTTTTCAAGAACATAAGGGGTTGGTAAATTGTTCTTAATGGTGGAGGACAGGACAAGAAGTAATGGGTTTAAATTGCAGCAAGGGAGATTTAGGTTTGACATTAGTTAAAAGTTTCCTAACAGTAAGGGTAGTTAAGCACTGGAACAAATTATCTAAGGAGCTTGTGGAATCTCCATCACTCGAGGTTTTTAAGAATAGGTTAGACAAATACCTGTCAGGGATGGTCTAGATAATACGTAGTCCTGCCTCAATTCAGGGGATTGGATTAGATGACCTATCGAGGTACCTTCCAGTCCTACGTTTCTGTAAGTCTATGTCTTTAAGTGCTTTGTTGATTCAAGGGCAACATGCTCCCAGCACCTTGCAGGATTGATCCTTATTAGAATATTTGTACAGCACTCTGAAAATGCAGGGACTGATTAACCTCTGTGTGGCTGATGTTTTATGCCATTGTGATGCCATTGAAACCAATGAGATTACGCGTACATAAAGCTGGAGTTATTCACTGATGAATCAGGCCCTTGAAGTGCAATGTAACTGCTAAGTAATAATGTTGTTGCTGTTAGGATTCCATTTACTGCTTGCTAAGCAGAGGAGGATGAATAATTCATAAAAAAATATGTTAATCAAGAATTTTTTTGTGTTTCTGAACTGATTGTAAGCAGACCATCATTTTTTGACTTCATTTGTTATTTGCAATGATTCACAGAAAGCCCTATAGAATTTAGTAGAGAACAATATCCCTACTTATAGAATTCTATGGGTTAACTATAAAAAGAATATAATTTTCTATTACATTTTAGAGGTTTAATGTAATTTCTATAAATCTTTCTTCATCTTCAGTAGAACTTTTTTGGATTAATCCCTGTTACATTATCTTGCACTTCTCTGCAGGGATACAAGGTGACCCTGATTCTCACACAGAAATCTCTTCATACCACTTTTGCAGAATAAATTGCTCTCATTGACCACATGTGGGCCCCCTGCGTGTAGAGGTGCTATAAGAGCTCTAGACTAATCTAGTTTCCAGGACCCAAGATATGAAGTCATGTCAGAGGTGGCAGGCCAGTGCAGGCAGGAGTGGCTGAAGTGCATTGCATTATGGCTTCCTAGTAGCAATGGGAAGCAAAACATAAATCAGAGCAGCCCTGAGATTTCCTCTGGAATTGGGCAGGCCTCTGAGTCTCCACTGAGTCCCTGCTCCATGTGTAGAAATGGAGGAACTGAGAATCAAGGCCGGTAAATTTCTGTTGCCTGATTGAATGAACAGAACTCTTTAGATCAGGTTTCTATCACAAATAGGCACAAGGAAAATTTTTCTTTTTGCAATAGTTGATTAAAATTTTCCCTTTTGGCAAACAATTCGTAACAGTGTAAACTCATTTACTAGACTATTTGTTGAAAGTGAACATAAAAGGGCGCACACGCTGGATTGTAGCAAATTCATGAAAACATTCAAATAAATATTTGCTGATGTTTTCTCCCCTGTTTTTCATCCACTCTGTTGGTTAAGCACCCTTGCTTTGTCAATGATAAAAACAAACAAACTCCAATATTGCCAAACTATTAAACCTGCACTGATAGCATTGGCAGGATTAGGCCCCTGTACATTGTCTAATAAATCTGCCTTATGCAATATACTAAACAGAGTTCTTTTTACATAGGAGCTTTGGACTGTTTATCAAACACACAAATAGAAATTGTTCTTTAGCATCTTTCCCTCACCACCCACTCTTTCCCTATCAAGTGCTTAATTAAGATTGGGTGTTGATGTTCGTATGTGCAGGTTGGAGATTTTGTAGAGGATGAATTGCCGATGCTAACCATCAGGAGTGGAAGCCGTAGACACCAAAAATCTAACTTCTTTTTAAATGCTGCTGTAATATTAACAAACAAAAAAAATAGCATCAGTAATATTTGTGTTCATTTATGTCACAGTATTAAACCCCGTATGTCATTTTGGGGGCACTATTGTAGACATATATTCAGACTTAGTAACGTTTGCATTTGAAGATTTATAACATTAGAATCAATTTCTGCTAAAATTTCCTGCCCTCCGGTAGCTTCTGTTTATCAGGAGCTTTTCTGTTTTGCTGAGCTATTGCTTATCAGTTTTAAAAGATCAGTACCACTGAGTGGAAAACCAACAACAAAAAAGGGCTAATAAAGGAAGCTTAGCTTCCTGGGTCGCTTACTGTTAAAAGTTTACTATATTTATGAGCCAAATCTTTTTTTAATATATATAAATTTCCTTCAAAACAATAATAGTTTTCCTATAAATTCTGCCAAAACAAATATTCCCATCACTTTATTGTGTGACTTAGGTTGATGTTCCATCTATTTCATTTTCTAGAAGCACTTTCCATAGTAGAGAGACTGTCCATATTAACAGTGGAGTTTCCAATGCTCCCTTCTTGCTGCAAGGGACAACAAATGCTCTAAGTGCATTTCTTGAACTCATTTTTGGAATTAATCCCTGTCCCAAACTGGTTTATCTCTGTCTATCTGTTTTTAGTTTTAGCGACTGACCAAAAGAAAAATGTAGAAAAACATGCTGCTTCAATCTTCCTTGTAGCATTGCATGTTCTGTAAAAAGTTTGCAATGGAATACTAAATGAATGATTTAAAACTGTTGACAAAACAAAAGCCATATAAATGGCGATATTCCTTATGGTGAGAAGGTTGTCAGAGTCACTGGAAATTAGTTTCAGAGTAGCAGCCGTGTTAGTCTGTATTCGCAAAAAGAAAAGGAGTACTTGTGGCACCTTAGAGATGGAACAAATTTATTTGAGCATAAGCGTTCGTGAGCTACAGCTCACTTCATCGGATGCATTCAGTGGAAAATACAGTGGGGAGATTTATATACACAGACTTACATTTTGAAATTAGTGACAGACTTACATTTTGAAAGCCTCACACATATTTTGTGCTTGGAAAAGCCAAGGAATTATCATGTTGAAATGAACCTGCATAAAAAAATTATGCACATTCTCTTTTTCTGTATTTACAAGAGCCCAAACTTACCAATGAAGGGATAAAAATACCACATCCCAACTGTACATTTCAGGAGTAGGCAGTACAAAGGAAGGTTCTGCAGATATTACCTTAAAGAAGCATTCTGTGTTCCAGCACACAATTTGTGCCCTTCTACAAAGGAAGAATTGTAAAATTGCTAAAATCTAGCAAATAAATTTTTCTTCCATGAATTATTACTTCTGGTCTTTGTAGTATTCTGTTGGCTACTGCTCAATGATCTCACCTTCTCAGCATATGAAACAGCACAAGCCTATGGGAAGATAATGATACAGAGAGAGAAAAACAGATGTTGGGAGGAATGTCTGATTTCAGTAAAAAGAAAAGGAGGACTTGTGGCACCTTAGAGACCAACAAATTTATTTGCGCATAAGCTTTCGTGAGCTACAGCTCACTTCATCGGATGCATTCAGTGGAAAATACAGTGGGGAGATTTATATACACAGAGAACATGAAACAACGGGTGTTACCAAACACACTGTAAGGAGAGTGATCAGGTAAGGTGAGCTATTACCAGCAGGAGAGCGGGGGGTGGGGAGGGAGAGCCTTTTGTAGTGATAATCAAGGTGGGCCATTTCCAGCAGTTGACAAGAACGTCTGAGGAACAGCGGGGGGGGGGGGGGAGGTTGGGGAATAAACATGGGGAAATAGTTTTACTTTGTGTAATGACCCATCCACTCCCAGTCTTTATTCAAGCCGAAGTTAATTGTATCCAGTTTTCAAATTAATTCCAATTCAGCAGTCTCTCCTTGGAGTCTGTTTCTGAAGTTTTTTTGTTGAAGAATTGCCACTTTTAGGTCTGTAATCGAGTGACCAAAGAGATTGAAGTGTTCTCCAACTGGTTTTTGAATGTTGTAATTCTTGACGTCTGATTTGTGTCCATTTATTCTTTTATGTAGAGACTGTCCAGTTTGGCCAATGTACATGGCAGAGGGGCATTGCTGGCACACGATGGCATATATCACATTGGTAGATAAGTAGGTGAATGAGCCTCTGATAGTGTGGCTGATGTGATTAGGCCCTATGATGGTGTCCCCTGAATAGATATGTGGACACAGTTGGCAATGGGCTTTGTTGCAAGAATAGGTTCCTGGGTTAGTGGTTCTGTTGTGTGGTGTGTAGTTGCTGGTGAGTATTTGCTTCAGGTTGGGGGGCTGTCTGCCTGATGACTCTCGTTACAGTGTGTATGGTAACACCCACCGTTTCATGTTTTCTGTATATATAAATCTCCCCACTGTATTTTTCACTGAATGCATTCGATGAAGTGAGCTGTAGCTCATGAAAGCTTATGCTCAAATAAATTTGTTAGTCTCTAAGGTGCCACAAGTACTCCTTTTCTTTTTGCAGATACAGACTAACACGGCTGCTACTCTGAAATCTGTCATTATGCAAGGCACTGAATTTAGCCGTATGGAGTGGAAATCTATCAACTTCATGAAAAAACTCATACAGAAACACAGACATTATCTTCCTTTCCAAATGCAAACAGATGGACATCATACCAAAAGGACTGAAGGTAAAAAATCCATTACAATCTACATACCACACAGACTATGCTGACAGCTTGTGCCACACGCTCTCCAGGAAACTGCGGAACCACCTGATCAACATCCTCTACAGCAAACAGGGAAAGATTAAGAATGAACTCTCAAAAATGGATACTCTCATAAAAAACCAACCTTCCACACAAACTTCCTTGTGACTGGACTCTACAAAAACTAGACAAGCCATTTACAACACACACTTTGCTTCTCTACAAAAGAAAAAGGACACTAAACTATCTAAACTACTACATGCCACAAGGGGTCACAAGAGTGGTTCCCTTAACCCACCCAGCAATATTGTTAATCTATCCAACTATACTCTTAGGACAGATTCTTCTGCTGGGCTATCTTGGGGCCTCTCCTTCTGCCGCTCCACCCCCACGAACATGATACAATTCTGTGGTGACCTAGAATCCTATTTTCGACATCTCCGACTCAAGGAATATTTCCAACACACCTCTGAACAACATACTAACCCACAGAGACTTTCCTACCAAGACTATAAAAGGAAGGATTCTGGGTGGACTTCTCCTGAAGGTTGAAACAACAGACTGGACTTCTACATAGAGTGCTTCCGCCGACGTGCACGGGCTGAAATTGTGGAAAAGCAGCATCACTTGCCCCATAACCTCAGCTGTGCAGAATACAATGCCATCCACAGCCTCAGAAACAACTCTGACATCATAATCAAAAAGGCTGACAAAGAAGGTGCTGTCGTCATCATGAATAGGTCGGAATATGAACAAGAGGCTGCTAGGCAGCTCTCCAACACCACTTTCCTCAAGCCATTACCTTCTGATCCCACTGAGGGTTACCAAAAGAAACTACAGCATTTGTTCAAGAAACTCCCTGAAAAAGCACAAGAACAAATCTGCACAGACACACCCCTGGAACCCCAACCAGGGGTATTTTATCTGCTACCCAAGATCCATAAACCTGGAAATCCTGGACGCCCCATCATCTCAGGCATTGGCACCCTGACAGCAGGATTGTCTGGCTATGTAGACTCCCTCCTCAGGCCCTACGCTACCAGCACTCCCAGCTCTCTTTGAGACACCACTGACTTCCTGAGGAAACTACAATCCATCAGTGATCTTCCTGAAAACACCATCCTAGCCGCCATGGATGTAGAAGCCCTCTACACCAACATTCCACACAAAGATGGACTATAAGTCGTCAGGAAAAGTATCCCCGATAAGGTCATGGCAAACCTGGTGGCTGAACTTTGTGACTTTGTCCTCACCCATAACTATTTCACATTTGGGGACAATGTATACCTTCAAATCAGCAGCACTGCTATGGGGACCTGCATGGCCGCACAGTATGCCAACGTTTTTATGGCTGACTTAGAACAACGCTTCCTCAGCTCTCGTCCCCTAATGCCCCTACTCTACTTGCGCTACATTGATGACATCTTCATCATCTGGACCCATGGAAAAGCAGCCTTTGAGGAATTCCACCATGATTTCAACAATTTCCATCCCACCATCAACCTCAGCCTGGACCAGTCCACCCAAGAGATCCACTTCCGGGACACTATGGTGCTAATAAGCGATGGTCACATAAACACCACCCTATACCGGAAACCTACTGACCGCTATGCCTACCTACATGCCTCCAGCTTTCATCCAGACCACACCACACGATCCATTGTCTACAGCCAAGCTCTACGATACAACTGCATTTGCTCCAACTCCTCAGACAGAGACAAACACCTACAAGATCTCTATCAAGTGTTCTTGCAACTACAATACCCACCTGCTGAAGTGAAGAAACAGATTGATAGAGCCAGAAGAGTACCCAGAAGTCACCTGCTACAGGACAGGCCCAACGAAGAAAATAACGGAACGCTACTAGCCATCACCTTCAGGCCCCAACTAAAACCTCTCCAACGCATCATCAAGGATCTACAACCTATCCTGAAGGAGGACCATCACTCTCACAGATCTTGGGAGACAAGCCAGTCCTTGCTTACAGACAGCCCCCCAACCTGAAGCAAATACTCACCAGCAACCACACACCACACAACAGAACCACTAACCCAGGAACCTATCCTTGCAACAAAGCCCATTGCCAACTGTGTCCACATATCTATTCAGGGGACACCCTCATAGGGCCTAATCACATCAGCCACACTATCAAAGGCTCGTTCACCTGCACATCTACCAATGTGATATATGCCATCGTGTGCCAGCAATGCCACTCTGCCATGTACATTGGCCAAACTGGACAGTCTCTACGTAAAAGAATAAATGGACACAAATCAGACGTCAAGAATTACAACATTCAAAAACCAGTTGGAGAACACTTCAATCTCTTTGGTCACTCGATTACAGACCTAAAAATGGCAATTCTTCAAGAAAAAAACTTCAAAAACAGACTCCAAGGAGAGACTGCTGAATTGGAATTAATTTGCAAACTGGATACAATTAACTTCGGCTTGAATAAAGACTGGGAGTGGATGGGTCATTACACAAAGTAAAACTATTTCCCCATGTTTATTCCCCAACCTCTCCCCCCCCCCCCCCCGTCAGTCTTGCACTGTAAAGGGACCTTAAAGTGCGTATAAATGTAATCTACACCAACAGGAAGGCACCTTTATGTTTCAGAATGGTGTCAAGGAGCCACAGTGGGAAAAGAGACTCAAACCCTCAAAGGGTTTCACGTTCTGATGTCCAAAATACCTGAGGCTCACAGCACCAGGTTTACCAGGGTTGATCAACTAAAAAATGGTATTGTAGCCTGACAAAGTGTTGGCTGCATGAGGCGCGAGGCCCATAGACAGGGAGTCCTGTATTTGTGAAAATATACAAAATGATAGTGTCACATCGGCTATGTGAAAAGAATGACCCCTTGTAAACCTTTTTCTTCTTCTTGTCTAAAACTGCCCCCTTAGGTATCACTGAAAAACTTTGCCAAAAGTAGCAGATTTGAGCAGCAAACATCTGATCCAAAACATTTTGCAGCTCATAAACAGAGCTGCCTCCACAAGAAACAAATCATTTCTACAGGGGCATGCAAGGGTGTGCTGCGTTACTTGAGGTTATGGAAAAGTGGCAAGATTTGCGAGCCTGTGATTGTCTCCCCTTAAAGTCTCTCATATGAATAATTAATTTCTATAGTTATGTAACATTTGCATTTTTTAACATCTTATGAAAACATAGACAAATTTCAGAAGCTTATGGGGCTATGTTCAGAGAGGCTCCCAACAATACAGACTTTCCAATAATTCCCTGTTTCTCTGCTGTCCTTAACACTCCCATTTCTGCCTTCCCTCCCCAACCTTTCATTATCCTCTGTGATCCAGCAGGTCTAGCATATACTAATGTAAAAGGAAGAGCCATTGGAGAGATGCAGAGAAGGGTGGGGGAGCTGGGACAGTGTTTGGGGAAAGGTGGACAGTTTTTAGCTCAGAGATTGAGTTAGAGACCAGGTCTTTGTTTGTGCTGGTGCTGGAACCCTTTGGCTGATAGAAAGGATAAACAGAGAAGCCCCAGCAGAAGATGACTGAAGCGACAAGTACACTTATAGCAAAGAAATACGTATTTAGATCTCAGTCCTGTGGCCAGAGTCAAACAGATTTCAGTGAGACTCAGTGTGGGTGCAGGACTCTTCCCACTCTGATCCAATTACAGGATTGGGATGGTAGATAGGAATATTTAATTTAGTACCTTTTTGGCTGGAAAAAGTGATCTCTCTCAGCTACTGTTTCTAGGCATTATGGCCCTGATCCAGCAAGTCAGTCAATCATGCATAGAGCAGTCCTATTTACTTGAATGGAAGTATTCACGTACTTGAAGTTATCATATGCTATAGTCCTATGGTTACATGTTGTTAATAATAATACCATGTGCCTACCGTACTGCACAGGAACTTAGAGCAGCTCAAATGCGTTACAAAGAGTAAATCACTGAGCCCTGTGTCTCCCAAGTCAGAGATGCCGTGGGGGTAAGTTCCCTATAAATGTGTAATAATTATAAATAAATAAAACCTCATTTTACAACAGAGGAGATGGAGGCAGAGAAATTAAGTGGCCAAGGTCTCATACCAAGTCTTTGACACAGTACCGAGGTTTGATGTCTCTCCGTTGATGATTTGTACTGAGGTAGTGCCTAGGAGCCCCATTTGATGGTCTTAACCACAAGATGATCCTTCCTCACTTTGTCAATCTGTAGTCAATGTATGCTATCTAATTCCCACACACATTTATAAGCTAAAACAAAGCCTATACTGCTGCTCAGGAGACACAGCTTAACAAACTCTGGTGAATGCAGCATTCTAGTGCAGAGGTGTGGGGTGGTTAGAGGAATAAAAGAACTAATTGACAGAGTGATTTACTGCTCTTGGTAAGAGCTCTCCCTGTGGATAGCTTTACTTTTTAGCAGCAGTACCTAAGATCAGCTTGGAATTTTTAATATGGGCTTGCTTTTAAAACTGTAATAATTTAAAACGGTGTTATCACAGTAGTTACCCGCTGCTCTGCATTTTGTTGCTCTTCCTGACGTACACACAGGGGAATTGTCATAAACTTAGCTTGTTATACTAGCCTGCCTGCCTTCCTGCCTGCAGAGGTCCTTCAGTAAGGTACCCCGAGGCCGGCTCTACACTAGAAAATTATGTCGGCATGACTACGTTGCTCAGGGGTGTGAAAATTCCACACACCCGCAGAAGCTGAGCTAAGTCCCCCTGAAGACAATGCTAGGTCAACTGAAGAATTTTTCCCTTGACCTAGCTACTGCCTCTTGAAGGGGGCTTCCCTACACTGATGGGAGAATCTACACTGCAGTGCTACACTAAAGTGCTACAGTGGCACAGCTACAGCAGCATAGCATTTTAAGTGTCGCCATACCCTGAGCCTGCACTGTGGACTGTTCTCATGTTTCCCCTTCACTCTTTATCTCCTCTTTTTGTCTTGTTTGGCTTGCTCGCCTTTTTCATTCTCAGAAAAACCAGGATAGAGAGCATGTTTTTAGCTTAGTCCTATAAAAATCTCTCTGATCCTTTCCACTTAAATGTGGGGAAGAGGAACAGGAGAACATGAAGCCCTTGTGGGAATATCTTGACAGATTACTATTATCCTTCAAAAATAAATTCGTATCCTTGCTGCTAGCAAGTACTGTTATCCCTGCCCCCAATTCTATTTTTCTTCTGTGCTGTTCTCTCTGCAGAACAGAACAATAGTAAAACATATTAGCAGCTTTCCAACCTGACCAAATACCACAACTGCTAAAGCAGACCAAAAAGGAAAGATGAGTTCTGCAGAGAATAGCAGCCCCCGATTTGCTATAAGACAATCTCATGTCAGCCTGAGCCTCCTGGACCTGTCCGTGCAGCGTTCTACAGAATGCCACAAAATCCTGACAATAACAAAAGGCTGATATATTTGCAGTTGGATTTTAATCATGGCAGCCCAATGCTGCTTGCATGTCAGGGGAAGAAAATGGACTGTGGGAAGCTTTTCTTTTATAAGCTCTTCTGTTCAGTTTGAATGTTCTAAATAGGAACACACTAAGAAATCTGTTCGTTTAAACAAAGGTAGAGTTGTTAATAGTAAAGGTATTCTTTTATCCATCTAACTGTGGGCTCTCTCCAAACCTACATCCAGTCTCATGGAGACTGTGTTGTGTAGTGATAGGCCAACTCTGATGGTTCTGCTCAGTTAAAAGACACCAAGTTCAGATACTCATGCAAAGTATCCAAACCTTTTGGGCCTACATGCATTAAAGAGGCCACAATACAACTGAAAGTGAATATGCTGACATAAAAAAATCAACAGTTCAGTATCTGTGTAGGACCAGGTGAAGAGGAATTGACATTTCTGCAGATATATGTTGGCAGATGTTTTAAAGTTTTTAAAACTTTTCTCCAGTTTTTTCAACAGCTGGATAAGTGGCATAACTTGGCATCAGAATACTTTATCAAAGTTGATGGTGGTAATCCCAGAGTTTTAGGATCAGAAAGGAATATACGACTGTAGAAAATTGTCTTCCCCAATGCCATCATAAATGATGTGTTTCATTAGGGTCACTTTCTGATCAAGCATATGCTCAGTCATAGACTTCTCTCTGGTTTGAATGAGATGTTACACTGGAAGGGTTATCCTGTTAGATTCTGGCAAATATTTCATGAACTCTTAATATTAAGTATTGCAAAAAAGTCATCTTTATCTGTGTTTGTAGTGTTGTCTGCAAGATGCCTAGCTAGTTGCTTGTACTTGAAAAGACACAGGTTGTACTGGTGTCTCTTATCATGAAAGTACTTTGAACCCAGCATTGGGAATGCAGAGGGTGCTGCTTAAGTGGGGACGGGCAGGAAGAGAAGAGGTCACACTTCTACAGTTGATATGTGATGAATAATGGCTCCATGTATAATAGTGCAAACCAGGACATAATAGATATATTTTTGGAAAGGTATTTTATGAGCTGAGGATGTGAATTCAGTAAGGAAGTATAGAATTCATAGGATAATTCTATTCTGAAGATAATGTATTTGTTCATGTGGGAACACATAGGGCTAAGCTGGAATCAATGCTGCCTTAATAAGCTGGAGGACATTCTATGTTTGACTAGGTATCTGATCTCTTGGCTACTCTGCACTAGATAGTGTTAATGTTTGTGTTGGTTTTGCAGAGCGAAAAAGTATCTCTGAACTCCAAGTTTTCTCCATTATTGGTCCCATTTGCCTTATCCGCTTTGAAATTTAGTGGTTTATATTCACTGATATAGCTACACTTTCATCTATTACTTCATTCTTAACACTCCCATTCTCCATATCAATGTCATTGCAACAGGATTTCTGCAACGTTGCAGAATGATAATATGTTGCCTTATCAATCAAGGATCTCGAAGTATCTTACAAATATGAATGAATGAATGAAGCCTTTCTATACCTCTGCAGAGAAGCCAGCTATTATTTCCATTTTACAAATGGGTAAAGTGAGGCCCAGAGAGTTTGTGTCTTTCCCAAGGTCACACATCAAGTCTGTGGCAGAGTTGCATCCAGGATACTGATCACCTGACAACCAGTGCTGAGCTTAATCACCTTCCAGTAGAACATCAGATATGGAAACAGAAAGAAGCCCCACTGGAAAAAAAACAATAATAAAACAATAATAGAAAAACATTCTAGCACCTTGGGTTTAAACAACAAGCCTCCTAGTGGTTCATTGTACTATCTAGCATGTTTATTGATTTTAATGAGCCATTTTCTTTGTTAGCTGACCATGTCTTCCTGTTCTTTATTTTAGTGTTTGGTGGCTTTGGTTCTCTTTTGTTTCTGTATCTTTTGTAAGAGCACAAGATAATTGCTCCAAATGCATATGCTTCACCTGTGCTTCCTCTGTAAAGACTAAGCAAAGAATTAAACACAAAAGTATATTTCTTGCTCTGCTAAAAGTGGAAAAAAAGAGACTGACATTTACTTCTTAGATTTACAGGAGTCTGTCAGAGTGAGTATCAGAGGCTGGTTTACCAGTGCTGATAGCATCAGAACATCCATATACAAATATCCTCATAGCTTTAACCAACAAACTCTGGGTATGTGCCAGGGCAGTGGAGGAGAAGTCTTGATTCTTATTCATTGGTGTTGGGCAGCAACAACAACAACAACAACAACAAAAAAGAAAAAAGGAAAGGAACAAAAATACACACCCATCACACTGACTTTACTTCTTTATAGGAATGTGTATTACATAGTGGACTCTAAGAATACATCAGCACACCTATGGTGTGGAAATAATGTCCACTATCTGTTTAAGACAGTGGGTAGGTGCCAGATTTGAACATTCACACACGAACTGAAAAGAAAAATACAGCTGGCAGACTGGCTTTGTTGGGGTTCATGTGAGACTGAGGAACTATTTTCCCTCTGATTTCCAAACAGAGCCCGAATGACTTGAGCACTCATAGTTTCTGATAAGAAGGTGTGATTTATACCAGCTGAGGATCTGGCCCTGATTTGATAGTACTTGGGAGCTCTTAAATCCTTTACTTGCTTCCTGTCTCAGATTATTTTCTGGTGTCTGAGATTAGAAGGAATAAAATATTTCTGAAGAAGCAAGGTCTTCTGGCCTTATAAAAGTAAACTTACAAATGTAGCCAATGAAAGCATTTGAAAACTTTATTTCTTTTCAGGACTGAATAGCTGTTCCATGTTTAAGACAGTTACTTAGATGCTATTCACCAGTGTGTTCCCCATCTCCTCCCACTTTTTCCCTTTTAATGTATCCTGCCATTGAACACATTTCCCTCATTACAATCTTTTATTCTTATTTAGGAAACTTCAAATATTGTGGGCCTTTGCAGGAGTGGGGGTATTTATTCTCTTTGATCACAGGCCAGCACTTTCTTTTGAAATGATAGTGTTGTATAAATACACTAAAAGGTCTGTAGGAACCTTGGCTCACAGAGTTGGGGGAGGATGGAAGACTGATCTTTCTTGAGACAAAGATTGCTGAGGAGTAATTATTGGCAGCATGCCATAAGGCTGAAACTGATGTTAGGCCTTAATATCTGGGTCTAAAACTCCACTGCTATCTAGTTAGTATAGATTAGGTATGTCTAATGCAATATTTGTGTTTTTTAATTCCCATCAAAAGAGAGAAATCTCAGACCAGTGTGCACAGAGGGACAGGATATAATTTATTGGATGGATACAAGCTCTGAATTCTCCTAAGAGAAAAGATGCAGCGACTAGCAGGACCAGAACAAGCCTTCTCTTTTTTATTACTGTAAACTGCATGGACAGTAGGCAGAGCAATTCCAGCACATTTTAGTTTGCACACAACCAAACTGTCAGAAGAAAACAGGTTGGGATAAGAGAATTTTTGGAAGGTAATAGCTACCATCACATAAATGCTTTTAGAACGTGAGATTTTGTGGCAGTGCCTACTGATAATTAGGGTATCTCTGAACTTACAGATACAGCAATATAGGGCTGTTTATCATAATTAGCCATCTTTTAACTCATATTTATGAAAAATAGTTCTTAAGCCGCCGTCACTTTTCAACTTTCCTATTTTTACAATCCTAGTAATAGATCTGACTGAGCAACATGAAATGTTTGTTTATGCATCTGCCTTAGAGTGGGCAAGTGACTCTGCCTCACCTGTTAACCATTTCTAGTCCAGTATCTTCATTCTAGCTGTAACAAAGAGCCTAGCAGCTATGCCTCAAAAATATCTGATTTGAACAGCATTAAAAAATATGTAACAGTGATGACACCATGGCTTTGCAGCATTGTGTTTCCTTGTAGTAACAGGTGAGTTTAAATCCAAGGCACTGAAATGGAAGGCAGGAGAGAATTTGTGTTGTACTTGTATTTGTGTAGGACCGTCAGTAGCACATTTTGGGAGCTACTATAGCATACATAATAGTGATACTAAACATGTAGTGCCAAACTCTTGGTGTTAGTGATGTTATTTACACTGATGTAACTGAGAGCAGAATTTGGCTTGCATTGCAACTTCTAATTGCTGAACATCTGTAATTATTTATGGAGGATTTTGACATTTGGAAAGTGGTTTAATTCCATATCAAAATTAAAACCCAAAATTTCAAAATTCTCTGTGAAAGGGAATGGAGCCAGGGCTCCTTGTCAGTTGGGTGAGCCAGGTGGGTGAGCTGGCAAGAAATCAGGCAGGTCTCTGACAGGAAGCTGCCAGTGTTCCTTTAGAACTTCATCAAAATCAAACATTTCAATTCCAACAAGTGATCAAATTCTGACGAAAAAATGTTTTGTCAGAATTTTTCTAACCAGCTGTACTACTCACTAGCTATTACCAGCTCACTAGTGAAGCAATCTGGTTATTTAAGGCACTGCAGTCTAGTCTCCATGAGTTTCCTCTATCTGTTAGGGAAAAAATGGGTCTGTGAATAATTTTAAAGAGAAAAGGAATGCAATGGAAATAGGGGAAACATGAAAACAAATGTAGAAAAATAATTAAATAACTTCATTTTTCTAAAAAAGAGAAACTGTCATTGTTTTAATTTTCTTTCGGTAATTGGATTATGTATCATCTTCCCCTTGCTTGCAGTGTTAATCCAAATCCGTGTAAAACACAGATAGAGTAAAACTTGTTTATCTGCTGTGGCCTATATAAATTACAAATCCCTACCCTGGAACCTGTGAGGTCACAGATCAGAAATATGCAAAGTTGTTCCTAGGCTGGGTCTCAGTTTCTTATTCTCTACTTTGTAATGGTAAGGTGAATGGTGAAGTTTAGAAGGCTGATTAGTTAAAGAATTATAGTGAAACAATAAATTCTAATTCAGAATGATTATGCATGATGCATAGAATCTGTTTGTGATAAAGAAACTAGCTCAGATTACCTTCCTTGTCATGATAGGACCCAGCATAAGATCACAGAGTTTTACACTTCCCCTGTACAGATGTGCTGTGTAAAGGATAAAGGGATTTCACTCTGTTGACCTTTCCCTTTTTTAACCTGTTACTGATCCTCTTCCTTACTAGATGTTTCTAGTTCAGAACCCTACCATGGACTGGCAGGTTGGGTGATGGCAAGTGATGCTGATATAAGAGAGCTGGCCAGTAGGAGGTGATGGAGATCATTGTAGCCAATAATGCCTAATACAAATGTGTTGCTGCAATAAGAAATTCCCACCAGCAATACTCATGCTTCAAGCAATAAAATCACCTGCAAGAGGCTGGGAAGCAATTCTGCTCTCACCTTCTCAGGATACTTCATTGTGCAATTAGCCAGGCATATTCTGGGCTGCTTAGTCTTCCTTGAAGAGATACTGCCAATGAATGCAGAAAAAAGGTCTGCTTTGGTAGAGCAATTCCTATAATTTGTTCCCATAATGCGTTTAGTACCTGATACAAAGTCCATTACGGTCAATGAGAAGACTCCCTTTAAGCTGACGGGCTAACTCATCAGCCCCTGAACCAAAGAACACTCTCCAGCCACTGGATTTCCTCCCTATTTCTTCATAATAAAACTATTTAACACAAGATTAGCATCTGTCATGTCCTTTTCACCAGACCCAGGGTCTTTTGCAGGAGCCTGCCTACTCACTGCAGCTCTTAAACTCCACAGGTCTGCCTGAGAGTCAGTGCAAACCTTTCTGCTCCCTTCTCTTTCCTAGTCTGCTCCCTGCAGATTTACACTCTGTAGGTCATTCACCAGGGGTGATATTCAAGCTGTCGCCTGATCCTTGGCTTCATAGCGTCATCTGGGAGGCTGCTGATTAGTCACAACTCCCCATAAAGGGCCAGCCACGCTTTGACACTCTCATTGACTTTAATGTGAGTTGGGTAAGACTACTGGTTTCTACCAGAGTAAAGAGGAGTCATTTAGAGGTCATTTCTAATTCAAGGTTTTCAATACATTATTTATCTATAGGCATTTAATATACCCTCCATTTTCATATACAGTATGTTGCTGTCCATCAACAAGTGCTTAGCTGATAGTGTGAATGTTTATTTTTTACTTTTAGCAGTAAATGAGATAAGAAAAGGACATCTCATGCCATCTCCAGTATCAGTATCTTTAAATCCATAATGTAGTACTCTGGGTTCAAACTGACATTACCCAGGACTATATTTGCACCATACTCTCTGCTCTGTGGTTTAACCCAAAAGACACTTGTCTAATGAGGGTGAATTTCACTTACCCAAACCAACAATTAAAAATAAGGGTTCATGCTTACTGTGTTTCTAGGAAATAATCCATTTAGTTGTAGAGTTAAGGAGAACTCTGTGCATTTTCAGCTCATGAGACACATTTCCTGGCACAGCATTCATCTGATAGTGCTAGTGTTGTGTTCATTTTAGTTAATCCAGACTCTTCCTGAGATTATTTAACAGTCTAGTTATTTAGGTGAACTCTGAAATGTCCTTGGCCTCTGTGAAGCTAAATGTTAATATTAAAGCAGAAGACATGATATGCTTGTACTCATGAGACAATATATTACAGGAACTGGAAGTAAAGTGGTTTAAATCATATGATCATAGTTGTTATGGTTAAAATTAGCCAATGGTCAATTGTCTTAATTTGGAATTGTGTACTCTTAATTACCTCCAGGGCATACGATTCCCTAAGCATTTAAGTCTAGGCTTGACTCTGCAAGCAACTTCTTTTGGCAAGAGGTAACTTAGTAGCTTCATACCTAAGGACGGTGGTAATAAAAGAACTAATCACTCTTTAAAATACTTTATGCAAATACAGTCAAATTAGATTTATTAAAAATGATGAAAGAGAGCAGGGAATATTTAATGAGCAGTTATGATGTACGTTATCTGTGCACAAAGCAGATGTAATGATGCATTATAAACGCTGGGAAAATTTAATCAGTGTAGAAAAAATATAATGAAATGGTTGTTTAAACACTGTAAATCTAATGTTATAGTAATTACTTTCCATCGACCAAGGCATGGAACACATTACCCAGGCTGTGTTTGATTAGTGATCCTGCTTAACAACATCTGGCCCTTTGCTCAATTTTTACTTTAATATAATTTTAAAACTCCTTAATGTGAATCTCAAATAAATAAATAAAACAAATATCAGCTGTAAGAGCTGAATTCTTAACAGCATTCACAAATTTATTAAAAAGCTCAATCTTTTCCTTTCTAAAGATAACCCAGTGAGCTTTGATTTAGCGTGGCCGTATGGTTAAAAGCTGGACACTTACAGAGCCATGTTTTCTGAAAGGTTGGTTTCTGTTCTTTCCCTCTTTACAGTAATACTAGCAGCATTGTTTATAATGAATCTTGTGTTTTCCAGTAAGTCCTTGCGGGCAGTGGATTGGAATATATTGAAGTTTTGCTGTACATTTTTGCAAGCAGTCTTTAAAATGAATAAGACATGGATTTCACAACTGATGTTTCACAGTTCCTGAGGAAAAAGCTAGTAGAGATCTTTTTTTCCCCCCACTATTAACTGTATGCCAGGGCCTAAAATTAAACACATGAAAATCTCTACTAATAGCACCCTACTACTAAAATACGTAACCATGTATATACAGCGCAGTCTTAGCCCACTTGCCTGCTAAAGATTATTTCTAGGGTCCAGTTAGAGTCTCTGCTTAATGATATGGGTGAAGATATCATAGGGAGCCTGAATCTTGACTGATGGAATTATATATATGCTGGGTCTTAAATGATAGAGACAGGATGTGGAGTGGTGGTGGGCATTTTTCCCAGCCTTTTAGGCTACAAGATTTACTTCAGGGACTAGGGGCCCACCCAACTCCCATTAAGCTCAGTGGGAGCTTTTCCATTCTTTTAATTAGTTGCATCAGGGGCTCCGTATTGTACAACACTAGAAGCCTCCATCTGACATTACTTCAGATTGGGGCAGAAAGGAGTTCAGTTTTATAGGGAGAAACAAGAGCTATATAAAGAAAATCATTTAAAGAAAAGAAATGCTATACTTCCTTAACTCTTCTGTTTATTAATTAACAGATACATTGTAAATATACTGGAAGACATAACTGTATAGCTGGACTAGTTCTCATTACATTACAAATTTTACATGCGTTCATCTTCTCAAATAGGAAAACAAATTTATTTATGATTTTGATTCTAATTCTACTGCATACATGTATTCTTTATACATTATGCATGTGTGTGCAAATTTCTACATGCACAGAAACCTTTATCTCAATGAAAGAAAAATGCTATCATTGTTATAAATTAAATTCTGACTGTAAAAGCTTAATAACAGTGTGATGCTAAGTCGATCTTTCCAGCAAGGCCTAAGGAAATTTATTGCCAGCTTTAGAGACAGTGAATGTTTTCTATCACTAAAGACATTAGAATTAGAGCCAGGTGTGGTATTCAGTGATCATTCACTGCTTAAGGTGCTTGCAAAAGCTCTGCTTTTTACTGTGTCAGGTTCCAACTGGCTGTGCATAATAGAGGAATGTATGTGGATTCTGAAACTATTAATAGTTGGGAGTAGTTACATTTAGGATTCTGGTGTTCCTAAAAAGAAATGTGCTCAGTTCCCACTCTAATTTGAAGAAAATGTTTTTTGTTTTTAAAAACCAACGAGTATTGTTCTAATTCCCAGAAGTGGAACTCCGTACTCTGTTGTTCATTACTTATAATTTTTCATTTGAATGTGAGTTACCTGGCTGGGAAATCACATCCAGAACAAAGAAGAAATCCCTTAGCTAATTCTATGAACCTCTGACTACATTCAACAGAGTTTTGAGCACACTGTGTCAGAAATGAGTCACTAGTTGATCTTGGGCCCCTGAAAACTTGGTACCAGTTGGTACAGTTGCTGCTGCTGTCATAAGCCTAGAAATGAAGAACAATTTTAGACTAATTTGAGATGTGAACAGGTGAAGCTCAAATAATTTAGGATCAAGGAGAAAAAGAACAAGTGGCAGCTGCTCCAAGAAACACTGGCTTGTGTCAGTGCAACATTTGGAAGGGCAATTCATGTGCACATGATTACATCATCTCTGTGATAAAGGGTATGCTTTCAGATGAGCAGCACACAAATTTTGTTACTGTTTTGGTTAATGAAGAACATTAGGTTCACCAGGAAAATCCCAGGGAGTCACAAAAGAAGCCAAGATGTGGCTTCGCTCCAATAATAATCCTTATGGAGTAAAAACTGAGCTATAGTAATAGCCTCGTTGCTTGCTGACTTACTGGAGTAAGTTACTGATACAAATTCTTCTTTTCTGTTGTTTAAACAGGTATGTGTTTAACTATTTAGTGTGTTTACATTTTTTGAAATGAAGCCTCATGCTCTGTTTAACTTTTAAGCACTTTCCACACTTTAGATGTTGCATGACACCTAAAATAGTTCTGAAAGTAAATTATGCCACTATGATGCATCCTACTTTGATTGCACACAGACTGCACTACAGGCTTATATCTGAAATTATAGTCATGACATGAAGATACAGAACACACTCTACAGCATGATTTATCTTTGTCAGAATGGTAACAATGCTCACTACTGAAATCCAGAGTTATACATGACCCTAAAAAGAGCAATTTGTCAAGTATTTCATTGACACAAATTGAAATGAAAGTACTTCTCAGACTCTAGAGGTCACTTTGCAACAGGAAGAATTCATTATCTAAGTATACATGGAGGAAAACTCTTTCACAATTGAATTTGATTTGTGAGAGATGGATGCACACACAAAACTCACAGGTCACATACAAGAAATAAAAAATATGAATCTGCAGGCCAAAGTGTTCCCTGGCTAATAACCCATCAGTTCCTTCTAATAATCCGGAGCTATTTGTGTGTCAATTTTGAGCTCAACTGTTTCAGAATTTTCCTAGGTAAAGAAACATAGATTACCTACTTCACACTTGATACCAGGCAAATCTCGGGTTTTGCTTTTCTACTGAAGGTGGGGCATTTTCCCTAAGACTCACGCATTTCATAGCATTATTGTGTACTATTAAAATGTATCAGAAAAAGCTCTACCTTAGATATTAAAGAGAAAAGGTGGGTGAGGTAATATCTTTTATTGGACTTCTGCTGGTGAAAGAGACAAGATTTCGAGCCACACACAGCTCTTCTTCAGGTCTGGGTAAGAACTCTGTTTGGCTCGAAAGCTTATCTCTCACCAACAGAAGCTGGTCCAATAAAAGATATTACCTCACCCACCTTGTCTGTCTAATATCCTGGGACCAACAAGACATGACTACACTGCATAGTCCCTTAGGCATGTCAGCTTTTATTCCTCTAACAACAAAGGGTAATAAAATGAATCTTTATTTTAAAATTTTCCAAGGTTAAAACTTGCTTCTGCCATAGAAGAAGGGAAAACCTCTTACAGAGAGACAAATGTATTTCACATTTTCTGAAAGACTGTTGAGATGTGAAAAAGAAGGGAGAAAAGATTGAGTTGGGGGGGAAAGAAGCAACAGTAAAAATGTTAGAAAAATGTGTGTGTGTGTGTGTATAGCTAATAGGAAAATGTATCCTCTTTAGTGTTTTTATGGAAAGGGAATGCATTTAACCACTGGTGACATGCTGAAGTCATCAAAGGGAGTGCCATTGATCAGTAGAGACATCAGAATGATCTTGATTACATAACTCTTCAGGAGGAGTTTTAAAGGAATGGAAAATTGCATTCCATTGTAGAACTCCAGATGATATGCAAGATGCCCTTTCCAAAACCTTGGAATTTGAGTCTTCACTGTCTTTACCTTGTGTAGCTACCATTTGAGAATGGTAGCCTTTTACTTCCATTTTGCACAGATGTAATGCTTACACAAGGTGCCAAGGCAGTGACAAATAAGCCCAATGTGCATGGTTTTATTTAGTGGCATGACTTTAAGCATGTGTTTCCGTACAGGAAATTATCATCAATATTGTACAGTTAATTGTGAAAATACAAAGTATATTAGGCACATTCTGTTCGCTTAACAGACTTTTCCAAATATGTACACAGAAACCTTAAAAAAATAGAAAGGATGTAACCAGGAATAATTCTGTAAAACTCTAGAAAGGTGACAAATGTTGGGGGGGAAAAGTCAAATCCGCTAGCGTGGTCCCATTTAGAAAATGGCCAGTCTCAGTTCAGATACTCAGCTAGTGGCACATGTAGCCATTACATGAGGTTGACAGTGTGCTTGCTATTCTAATTTCCTGGGCTAGGGCTAGGAAGAAGCATTGCCAAGGTAATAAGCCCAATTCAGATCACAAACTGGTATATAACTAGTGAAACTCTTGTCTTTTAAAGACAGTTTCTGAGACTGTTGACTAAAAGCTTCACTGCTGTTAACTTCTGCTATGTCAGTGTAGTGATGGTCAAATACATGGAGCTCATTTATATGTACAGTATATAAGCAATAGTGTAATGATCTTAGCACTCGTCAGTCTGTTCACTGTCAGGATGATGACTGGTTCTGTTAAGGAGGAACACTACACCATACTCACATTTCTGGTCTGTTTCTAAGTACGCTAGATACAGCTCTGCATGGATCATTGAAAATGGCTAGTTGAGAAGAGGCTGAGCGTCACTCATTTTATTGAACTTCCACTAAATATAATCCTCTGTCATTGTCACCAGTGGTTTCTGAAGCTTGTGTGCTATTGTTAGTAGTATACAGGTCACAAGCCAGCCTGAGGGTCCACTATTAAATGCACATACTTGTTTCTGAGTATGGCTGTCACTTCCTTCTGCTTGATTGTAGTTTAATGTCTTGCACATAATAAGTGCTAAATGTATCTGGGGTGATTTCTTCCTTATATTCTGCTTGTAGCAAAACAGCATGAACACAAAGCGCTCTAAAGCAGTGAGTGACTCATATTTTAGCCTGTGTTAACTTGATTGGCAATGTCTAAAATGTAAAGATGTAACATTTTGATTTAACCAGAATGTAAAACCAGAACTTTCAGAATAGCTTTCCTGTCTCCCAGTAAATAAGAAGAGAAAAGAAAATTGCATATCTGCCCTGATTAAAATAATAAAAAGAAATAAGAACTTGGTTCAGGTTATATTTATTATTCCATGGAGCAGGAGGAAGAAGTAATGATTATAATATTACTTGAATTATCTTAATCCTCTACTAGATACAGAATGTACAATACTATCTATGGAAGACAGGAAAATGACATATTTCATGTAATAATCAGAGTGTGGAAATTCAGAGCACGATAGGGCAGCGATTGAATTCTGGGTGTATTTTAATTGGAGACAAGAATGTAGGCAAACATCTGCTAATTCAAACTACCTAAAGTTAATGAGAAATATCTTTCTCTTTCTTGTAAGTCTGACCAGTTTCTCCAATCGCTTTGCAAAACTAATGAAAGGATTGTGCGGCTTTCTATGAGCTAGTGGAGATGTGTGTGGTAAAATACTCAGGGACTTGTGAGTGACCATCTTTGCTAAATACTAAAGTTAAATGCAGATATTGAGTCTGACTCCTATACTGGTGAAAATCAAGAATAACTTAGCAAAGTTGATACAGTTACACTGGTTTTAAAAAGAAAGAAGAAAAGGAGTACTTGTGGCACCTTAGAGACTAACCAGTTTATTTGAGCATGAGCTTTCGTGAGCTACAGCTCACTTCATCGGATGCATAGCATATCGTGGAAACTGCAGAAGACATTATATACACACAGAGACCATGAAACAAAACTTCCTCCCACCCCACTGTCCTGCTGCTAACAGCTTATCTAAAGTGATCATCAAGTGATCATCAAGGAAGGCCATTTCCAGCACAAATCAAGGTTTTCTCACTCTTTCCCCCCCCCCCCCCCACACACACACACAGACACACATACAAACTCACTCTCCTGCTGGTAATAGCCCATCCCTCTTTGAAACCTCTCTTTATAATGCGCATGATAATCAAGGTGGGTCATTTCCAGCACTAATCCAGGTTTTCTCACCACCACCCCCCCCCCCCCACACACACACCCCCTCCAAAAACCACACACACAAACTCACTCTCCTGCTGGCAATAGCTCATCTTACAATGTGCACAGCAATAATCCAAGTTTAACCAGAACGTCTTGGGGGGGGGGGGTTTGTAGGAAAAAAACAAGGGGAGATAGGCTACCTTGCATAATGACTTAGCCACTCCCAGTCTCTATTCAAGCCCAAATTAATAGTATCCAATTTGCAAATGAATTCCAATTCAGCAGTTTCTCGCTGGAGTCTGGATTTGAAGTTTTTTTGCTTTAAGATAGCGACCCTCATGTCTGTGATTGCGTGACCAGAGAGATTGAAGTGTTCTCCGACTGGTTTATGAATGTTATAATTCTTAACATCTGATTTGTGTCCATTTATTCTTGACTTTGTCCTTACCCATAACTATTTTACATTTGGGGACAATGTATACCTTCAGATCAGCGGCACTGCTATGGGTACCCGCATGGCCCCACAGTATGCCAACATTTTTATGGCTGATTTAGAACAACGCTTCCTCAGCTCTCGTCCCCTAACGCCCCTACTTTACTTGCGCTATATTGATGACATCTTCATCATCTGGACCCATGGAAAAGAAGCCCTTGAGGAATTCCACCATGATTTCAACAATTTCCATCCCACCATCAACCTCAGCCTGGTCCAGTCCACACATGAGATCCACTTCCTGGACACTACAGTGCTAATAAATGATGGTCACATCAACACCACCCTATACCGGAAACCTACTGACCGCTATTCCTACCTACATGCCTCCAGCTTTCACCCTGACCACACCACACGATCCATCGTCTACAGCCAAGCTCTGCGATACAACCGCATTTGCTCCAACCCCTCAGACAGAGACAAACACCTACAAGATCTCTATCAAGCATTCTTACAACTACAATACCCACCTGCGGAAGTGAAGAAACAGATTGATAGAGCCAGAAGAGTTCCCAGAAGTCAACTACTACAGGACAGGCCTAACAAAGAAAATAACAGAACGCCACTAGCCGTCACCTTCAGCCCCCAACTAAAACCCCTCCAACGCATTATTAAGGATCTACAACCTATCCTGAAGGATGACCCAACACTCTCACAAATCTTGGGAGAAAGGCCAGTCCTTGCCTACAGACAGCCCCCCAACCTGAAGCGAATACTCACCAACAACCACATACCACACAACAGAACCACTAACCCAGGAACCTATCCTTGCAACAAAGCCCGTTGCCAACTGTGCCCACATATCTATTCAGGGAACACCATCACAGGGCCTAACAACATCAGCCACACTATCAGAGGCTCGTTCACCTGCACATCCACCAATGTGATATATGCCATCATGTGCCAGCAATGCCCCTCTGCCATGTACATTGGTCAAACTGGACAGTCTCTACGTAAAAGAATAAATGGACACAAATCAGATGTTAAGAATTATAACATTCATAAACCAGTCGGAGAACACTTCAATCTCTCTGGTCACGCAATCACAGACATGAGGGTCGCTATCTTAAAGCAAAAAAAACTTCAAATCCAGACTCCAGCGAGAAACTGCTGAATTGGAATTCATTTGCAAATTGGATACTATTAATTTGGGCTTGAATAGAGACTGGGAGTGGCTAAGTCATTATGCAAGGTAGCCTATCTCCCCTTGTTTTTTTTCCTACCAACCCCCCCCCCCCCAAGACGTTCTGGTTAAACTTGGATTATTGCTGTGCACATTGTAAGATGAGCTATTGCCAGCAGGAGAGTGAGTTTGTGTGTGTGGTTTTTGGAGGGGGTGTGTGTGTGGGGGGGGGGGGGTGAGAAAACCTGGATTAGTGCTGGAAATGACCCACCTTGATTATCATGCGCATTATAAAGAGAGGTTTCAAAGAGGGATGGGCTATTACCAGCAGGAGAGTGAGTTTGTATGTGTGTCTGTGTGTGTGTGTGTGGGGGGGAAAGAGTGAGAAAACCTTGATTTGTGCTGGAAATGGCCTTCCTTGATGATCACTTGATGATCACTTTAGATAAGCTGTTAGCAGCAGGACAGTGGGGTGGGAGGAAGTTTTGTTTCATGGTCTCTGTGTGTATATAATGTCTTCTGCAGTTTCCACGATATGCTATGCATCCGATGAAGTGAGCTGTAGCTCACGAAAGCTCATGCTCAAATAAACTGGTTAGTCTCTAAGGTGCCACAAGTACTCCTTTTCTTCTTTCTTTTTACGAATACAGACTAACACGGCTGTTACTCTGAAAACTGGTTTTAAAGTGGGAAAATAATTAACACATTTATTATTATCTATGACTTGTATTATGACAGCCCTCAAAATGGGCGATGTGCTGTACTAAACATATAGGAAGACACCGTCCCTGCCCAAAGAACTTATACATTTTAAAATGCCCCCCCCCCTCCAATAAAAATAAGAAAACAACCCAGAGTATGAGAGAGGGGTATGGTATACAAGCAAAGTGATCAGGGGGACAATTGGCTGATGTCTTGTTAGTTCAATATTTTTGTTTTAATTAATTAATTAATTATCTTTGGCGCACTTCTTTAGGCATCCTGGCAAAAAAGGCTTTGGGGGATTTGAATAAGGAAAGTGTTCTGGTCAGGTATATGGTAAAATCACTGGAAAGACTGTCCATGGTTGGGGGTGGGATGGGAAAAAGATAATTGTCCTATTTCTAAATTCAATCTGACATCAGTACAATATGGCTACAGAGTCAGTGGGAACTGAAAAGAAAGGGGGGGGGAGAAATGTCTCTGAAGGGCTCTGAAACTGATCAGAAGGCAGTCAAATCCTAGAGAGCACTCTGGCATTTCGTTATTACTTTGACTTCCTTTCTGTTTGGCTGAGTCACTATTTCATGCCTCACTTATGAGTTTAGGTCACTTCTGAGAAGCCAAGAGCTGAATCCTTCTGACAAGCCAGGGATCTAACTGTAATTTCTTGACTTTTTTGGGTCAGTCCCACTGTGGGGTAACTGACCCTCTTCCTCTGCCTTTGAGATTTAAAGAATTTGCTAGACATTTTGTGAGTATGGGTTCTTGTCTTAGGGACAGTCACTCTATGACTTGAATCTGACAAGAGTTCAGTGGGTTACCACTGGTTTGATACTTCTCTTTTCTGCATCACATTTAGTATACGCCACCTTGCAGCAGACCTCAGATAGCTGCCACAGATACGCAAATAGCTAATTTGCCTGAAGCAAGAAGGTCATTGGGTGGGCATGCTTTTTTAAGACCAGACAACTGGGATAGGTTGTGTAGACACAGGCTGAGAACTGCTGGTGAAAATTCTGGGACTCCGGAGGACTTATCATTTTATGGTTGTGTTGAAACAGTTGAGAACGCTGCGATGTCAAAACTCTGAAAAAATGGGCCCTTGAAATTGAAAGTTTGCAAAAACATGTTAAATGAACTGGTGAAAAATTGTGTGAGACATCTTATGGGAAAAAATTACCATTTTTACATAGTTCTGCTTGCAGCATCCATTTCTATCTCTGATTAGTTTGTTGTTGTTCTAAGTCTATCAAGACTGGGTAGCGTGGTAGCATGTTTCCCAATAGCAGAGACAGCTCTAGGAACATATGAAATGAAACACATAGCCTCGAGGAACCTGGTTCAGGAGAACTTTTAAGTACATTTAAGTTAAACTTACTTTCTACATAAGAAAACAATTGTGAAAAAGAAAAGTCTTTGCTATATGTCCCAGTAAAATACTAGGCCACCATCATCTTAGAAGCTTGGAAATCTTGCATCATACCACACTGACTTGAAGCAAAATAAAAAATTAGCAAAATGTGCTGCAGATGTGGCTCATATATAAGAAGATTGGACTGACAGACTGAAAAGGTCCTTTAGATCAATCACAGCCCATTGCAGTTGTAAAGATAATTCTGTATATCACATAAGAATGGCTAACCAATGGTGTCTGTTGTACTTCAATAACATGTCCTTCACTGGTGGCTAAGCATGCAAGTTTGTAGCTATGTAAGGTGCCTCATTTTGTTGGAGTCACATCAAACATGTGACATTTTGGATTCATCTCTTCTTACAGGATATCCAGCTGAAAATGTTCTTTATGGAATTGCTGGGTTGAAGATATGGCAGAAACTTAAAAATTGTAGAAACAGTAAAGAGACCCCATTTCCCCTTCCATTGGTATCTCCTAAAACTCTAGAGCAGCTAGGATTGCAGTTGTAACCATTTCCTTGTTGTGCACTGGAATAAGTTACACTAGGGATGGCTGAACCTTTGCTCATTGTTCAAATCAAGTGTTCTGTAAGGTTTGAAAAGTGTGGTTAAGAATCTTCTTCCTTTCCACGTCTCTCTGTTGAGCTCTGACTGCTCTTCAAGATACATTGCTCATGTTCTGAAATATGCAGTGTATTCTGGAGGATACAGATTCAAACTATATGACATTTATAGTTTATAGGGTGGTTCAGGTTGCTAGCTTACTGGAGTTATTGGACCTAGCTCCTGCTGCTGCTTATAGAATCATAGAACATTAGGGTTGGGAGAGACCTCAGGAGGTCATCTAGTCCAACCCCCTGCTCAAATCAGGACCAACTAAATCATCCCAGCCCGGGCTTTGTCAAGCTGGGCCTTAAAAACCTCTAAGGATGGAGATTCCACCACCTCCCTAGGGAACCCATTCCAGTGCTTCACCACCCTCCTAGTGAAATAGTATTTCCTAATATCCAATCTAGACCTCCCCCACTGCAACTTGAGACCATTGCTTCTTGTTCTGTCAAATGCCACCACTGAGAACACCCGAGCTCCATTCTCTTTGGAACCCTCCTTCAGGTAGTTGAAAGTTGCTATCAAATTCCCCGTCACACTTCTCTTCTGCAGACTAAATAAGCCCAGTTCCCTCAGCCTCTCCTCGTAAGTCATGTGCCCCAGCACCCTGATCATTTTTGTTGCCCTCTGCTGGACTCTCCAATTTGTCCACATCCCTTCTGTAGTGGGGGGTCCAAAACTGGACGCAAGACTCCGGGTGTGGCCTCACTAGTGCTGAATTGAGGGGAATAATCACTTCCCTCAATCTGCTGGCAATGCTCCTACTAATGCAGCCCAATATGCCATTGGACTTCTTGGCAACAAGGGCACACTGCTGACTCGTATCCAGCTACTCGTCCACTGTAATCCCCAGGTCCTTTTCTTCAGAACTGTTGCTTAGCCAGTCAGTCCCCAGCCTGTAGCGGTGCATGGGATTCTTCCATCCTAAGTGCAGGACTCTGCACTTGTCCTTGTTGAACCTCATCAGATTTCTTTTGGCCCAATCCTCCAATTTGTCTAGGTCACTCTGGACCCTATCCCTACCCTCCAGCATATCTCTCTCTCCCCCCCAGCTTAGTGTAATCTGTGAATTTGCTGAGGGTGCAATTCATCCCACATCCAGATCATTAATAAAGATATTGAACAAAACCAGCCCCAGGACCGACCCCGGGGCACTCCACTTGATACCGGCTGCCAGCTAGACATCGAGCCGTTGATCACTATCCGTTGAGCCCGACAATCTAGCCAGCTTTCTATCCACCTTATAGTCCATTCATCGAAGCCATACTTCTTTAACTTGCTGGCAAGAATACTGTCAAGATATATCATAAAGTCAAGATATATCACATCCTCCGCTTTCCCCATATCCACAGATCCAGTTATCTCATCATAGATAGCAATCAGGTTGGTCAGGCATGACTTGCCCTTGGTGAATCCATGTTGACTGTTCCTGATCACCTTCCTCTCCTCCAAGTGCTTCAAAATGGATTTCTTGAGGACCTGCTCCATGATTTTGCCAGGGACTGAAGTGAGGCTGACCGGTCTGTAGTTACCCAGGTTCTCTTTCTTCCCTTTTTAAAATATGGGCACTATATGGGTAAGATGGGTAATAAAAGCTAGCTGAATCCTTTCCTGGAAGAAAACCTGCCACATCAGAGGAACACCGAGGAAGAGATGACGAAAATGGGATCTCGGGGGTTCCCCCAAAGCTGAGTTGCCACATGAATCTGGGTGAATGAAGGCTCCAAGGCCGCCTCCTGAAGACCATAAGATTGGGAGATGGGCCAGTTACATAAAGTGAAGGGACTGGGGTTTGTTGGTGCAACTAGATGGGGAGAGCTGGGAGACTGTTGGAAAGATGAGTGTAGGAGGGGGTGATTGAACTGCTGAAGAATCTGTGATTTGTGCCTATATTTATGCATTGTTTTAAAAATGGTAAAAATGTGATGTTTTCCCCAGGCACATTTGTTTGCTACCTAAATAAATACACGTGTTAGAGGCAAACCGCTCCCCCACACAAGGACATGTGTACGTAAGCATTAACACATGACATCATGAGCATTTACCCAGGATAGACTGATTGCATGGTGAGCCAAAAGGCTGAAAGCCAAGGTCTTTGGATTACTTAAATGCTTTGGATATTTAACAAAACTGCATTTGTAAAATGTCTTATTTCTTTTTTGTAACAGTGGGCTAATGAGCGTCCTGACCTGTGTGGATGTACAGGGTCTGGCACAGGAATTCTACTCTTTGTAGAGCCTGTTTTATAAACACATAGATCAGGCATTTTCTGTACTAGATTTTGTGCTTGAATCCATTGTAAAATCAGCTGTGCTAAGCTCCAGCAGCCTTTTCTCATTTGTTTGCTTAATGGGAGCCTTCTTTTGTAACTAGGATCTTTATTTTCTGAAGGAAGCATTCACAGGCAAGCATTCAAGGAGTGTACTTCATACCAAGAATATACAGTGCATCAGACTCAGAGAGATAATCACTCCTCCTGACTGCTGTATCATTAAAATTAGAAGCTGAAAAATCTTACTTCATGAAGATTCTCAAGACAAAAGTAAATCTGCTAGCTTTACATCTTCCCTTTTTCATTTTTATTCCCATTCAGTTTTACTGGTTGAGCACAACATCTAGGAATCCTGAGCGTGCACACAGATGAAAAAATAAAATTCCTTTTTATAAGCCTCAGAAGCCTCAAAGGGACTGTATTACTTCCACTCAGCAAAAACTACTTTAAAAAAGATAAAACTATATTCGATAGGTACTGAAAGTGGGAATAATCCAGACACAAACATTATGGCACAACATGCCATGCAGTTTTAGTAGCACATCAGTGACAATAAGCCTGTTGTAAAACCTTTCCCCTTCCTTGTGTTTTTGGGATATTTTTAGGAGACCAGTAGAGGTAGTGGGATATGCATGCACATGTACATGGACTGAGTGTGTGCGTGGTGGGGATGGACTGGGTGCACTGTGTTTACAGGAGATTCTGAAGAGCTGCTGACTGATCATTTGTCTATGGATCCTTAAATGGAGCCTGCCCAGCTGCACTTGGTGAGGCCTGCCATCTCTAATATAATGCTGATAGCTCCTGAAAGACTGTTTCACATCTCATCAATGCATGAAATATGAGCGGGGTGGAGCAGGCACTAACAAGTGCCCACTTTACAGGGACCCCATTCAGGCATTGGGTATCAGCATTTGCCAGCAGACAGCAGTTGCAGTCGAGTTAGAGACAGACAATGACAGATTTAGCATCTTGCTCTGATTGTAAATGTAGCCCAGCGCACATGCACAGACTTGTAGTGTGAAGAGCATGCCAAAGAGCTGCCAAAGTCTCAGTGCTATAAACAGCACCTGTGCTGCCAAATGGTGATAGTGCTTGACAGCCATCCCCCTCCACAGTGGCTCATGTTTGTGAAGAAGGATTCTCAAGGTCAGCTCAGGCTTTCTCCAGAAGTAATGTGGTGTTATAATTTAACGATAAAGACTCCCTTTCCCCTCTTTGTGTGAGCAATTGGACAGATCATATAACTGATGGCTAAGGGCTTTCTCAAATTAAACAGTTCATATAGTAAATAAAAGCAATTTGATTAAAGTAATGTGACCAGGAAAGAACTCTGTCATGTTAACTCGCCAGGGGAAGCTTACTTAACTAAAGTTTCAGATCAAAGATTTTGTTTCTTTTTATCTTTTTCTGTCTGTCTCTGGCTTCCTTTCAATCAAATCTAATAATTGATGAAGTGCAGTGAAGTCACACATCTCTCCCTACAAGTGCAGTGACCCAGAGTTTTCTTGTGTGCAGTTTTCTTTTGTGCCATTTTCTGAGAACAAGTCAAATGCTGGTTAACCAACCATCTTTTTCTACTTGTTAAGCTCTTTTCCCCCCTTAATATTCAAAATAATTTTAAGAGCTGTTTCTTGCTCATTTAATTTATTATCTAATATTACTCCTCAAAACAAACTAAGAAAAACCCTATACAAATTCTGGAAGAAGAAAATGACTTTTAGTTGTGGGGTATGTGAATATCTTCCATTTTCCCCCATGGGAGAAAAAGCCCAGGGGAGAAGTTGCTCCTTCCCCCACCCCTGAAGCTGTACATGCGCCTTCCCAGACAAGAGTGTAGCTATTAATTTCAAATAGTCTCTGCATACCTGCATTGCATAAATTACAGATATTAAGACTTCAGACACAGTCAGAGACATTTAGCAATGAGTTCATAAAAGGCCCCATCCACATACCCACAGTCACCATAATAGTAAATATTGTTCCAATGAAAGTGAAAATAGTTTAGGATGTGGCATATATATTATATTACACACACACACACACACACACACACAGAGTAAGGTTGCAAATTCAAGCAAAGATCGCAAAAAGGTTTCAAAAGTTAGGAAATGCAAGAATTAAAGTTGCCTGTGCATCCTTAATGCGGCACCCTTGTGCATATGGATTATGCTACAGGCTTTAGTTATTGGATCACACACTATGTTTTCCATCCTGAAACAAAGGCCAGCCTCCTGCAAAATTTGAAATCCCTGCTCCAACTCATGTGAGTGCTAGAGTTTCTCAAAGAAAAGAGCCAAAGAATTTTTTGACATGAGTAAAACAGTGTATTTCTCCCTAATTTCCTTCTCAGAAATGGCTGAGCCATTATAGCATCTCTTCCCCCAACCCCCATGCCCTGAAAGCCTGAGGAAGACATATGTCATGGGAAATTATGGTTAAAATTTGGAAAAGTTATAAGAAACTGAGAATAGGGTCATATAGCTTGAGAACCCATCATAACAGACTTGGCTAGCAGCCCTGCCTATAATGCCTACCTACAGCAAAGTCCAGAGTGATGCCAACCTCTGCTGGTTTAGACCCTATATGGATATTCCTGTAGTGATGCTCTCTTATATTTGCACTAGATTATTTGTTCATTAAAATATAGAAAAAATGTTAAAACTGAAATCAGAAGGACAACTACAGCAGCCACAGTTTAAAAGTCAGCATTTGCACACAATGGTATCTGAAATATCACAGCATTTCCTTATATTTAAAATGGGAATGAATGTGGAACTCTGTGTAAATATTGGCTTTGTAATGGTGACCACTATGATCTTGCTTCTGATGTTGGTGCTGGTTTCCATCTCCAGCCCTCAAACATTAGAGTTTTCCTTTAAAACCTGCCTTTTCCATGCAGCTCTTCAGGGAAAATGGCATTCCCATTAACTTCATTGGCACCAAGATTTCACCCCATGTGGCTTCCCTGGTTGTCCTGTATTATCTTGTATACACTGTTTCTTACCTTGGAACTCTAAGTTTTTTGGTGCAAGGACTTGCTACTTATTTGCCCCAGTTCATCTATTGTATTCCACCATGTATAACCAAGAGCATGTTACATCTGTGTTCAATAGACTGCCTTGGTTTGTGTAAAGTTCATGGTATTGGTTTTCATCTATAAAGCCCTTTATGGTTTGGATCTTGACTATGTTAAAGATTACCCCTGGGGGAATTCTACGCCACTGCGCAATGCAGAATTTTGCAGAAATTAATGTTGTGTGTGCAGAATTTTCTTTCCTCCACAGAAATTGGCTGCAGTGCTGCTGGTCACCACTGGAGGCCACTGGACACGGCAGAGTGCAACTCGCACATAGAAGACATTGCCGGGGGAAAGGGGAGGGAGCTAGAGAGTTCCCAGCAGCTGAAATTCCCCACACGTCCTGAGGGAAGGAGACAACAGTGTGCAGAAAACTCCACACAAACCTAGGATCCAGCATATGGCTGTTTCTCTCTCTGGATCCCTGGCCTCTGAGGAGTAGTGGGGGCAGGTGTCTGGGCTGGGGAGGGCCCATGGGGCAGGTGTCTGGGGCTGGGCTTTGGTTGGGAGTGGGTATGAGTATCTACCCCCCCGGCTGGGCTCTCGGAATGGGAGGGGGCAGAGAAACAGGAACTGGGTTGTCATAGGGGGTTTCTTTAACTCTACTCCTGTGGGAATTTTTTGTGTATGTCTGTATTGTTACAGACATACTTGCTGACAGGTATTTTGAAATAAATTACCAAAATAATTGAAACTGGTGTGATCATGTACTGTTATTTTGACAAATAAAATTTGCAGAATTTTGCAGAATTTAAAAAGATTATGTGCAGAATTTTTAATGTTTGGGTGCAAAAATTTGTATTTTTTGGTGCAGAATTCCCCCAGGAGCGAAAGATTATCTCTCTAGGCAGTTGAAACCAACTGGGATGGTCTTTCTCATACACTGAGACTTGTAGAGAGATATATACAGGTACTTCTACAGCATCCATCACTTTATCATCTGAGTACCTTCATATCTTGGGGACAAAAGACAAGGAGTTCCCAATGGAAAGCCCTTGACTTTGACTCAAGGAGCCGGAATGTGCTGACCTTCAGCTAGGGTTTAAAGTGAATTGGATTACAGATCTGACTACGAAATTACAGCCCTCTGAGATGGGTCAGCTTCTGAAAAGGAGCATTAACCATATATTAAACATGCTTTCTGAGGAAAAGGTAACTTTAACTTTTAGTATATCTGAAGTATGTAAAACTACACTGAGAGCATTATGGACTACCTTTTAAAAGGGCAATTGACACAAGATAGTGAGTAAATATTTTAAAAGTTCCTATGTCCCTTAGGAGCTGAAGTCCTTTATCTATTGCATGTTTTCTGCTGACATATTCTTTTAGGACTGAACCTCAAGTTGAAGTTGCAGACAGGACTGGTGAATGGTGTGGGAATTTGTTCCCAGGTTGGTCTTTTTGTATCATCCCTCAGGATTTAGTGAGCCCCACTATTTTGTTCTCAGTCACAAGCAGGAATGACAGTGCAGCAGCAGTGACTGGCTAATAACAAGACATCTTTCCCAGAGCAATCACAGAGACCCTGTGTTGGTAGGTGAAGTATTTGCAGATATTTACAAGTTTTTGATGATTGTGTAGTTGCCAGATGGCTTCCCTCTAAAAATATTTTCAATATCCTTTTCATTTCAAAGTTCATATTTTTAAAAACGTGTCAAACAATTCATGAGAGAATAGTGTTTACTTATATGAAAAAAGAAAAAATTGTTCTACTGATTACGGGTTCCAGTCAAAGACTCATTAGAATACTTTTAAAAAGGCATTTTGCAAAGAGCAGTAACTCTCTTGTTTGCTATACAAAACGCATCTGTGATGAGCTGCCTACAAATAGCCTTTTTACATAGACAGGGCTCCTTGTTTGTGAGATTCCCTATTAAACATCTGGTGTTTTCAAGATATTTCTGGAGGCACGTGGCTCTCTTTCTTTCCATGCCCAAGAGCCAAGAAGGATTGAAGAGTTTTCCAGTATTATTGTTTGCTGGGAGGAGATAAATCTGAGCCATGTTGGGAAATGGATGATGGAGGGGAAACACCTTTTGCTTTTCTGTCATGAAGACTGAAGTAACAAAATGTTTGCTATGCCCCACCAAGGATCCAGGGGGCTGCAACTGCATTAAATCTAAAGTTCTGCTCTAGAACTCATAAGGATCTCCACAGAAAAGCACTTTCACTAAAGCCTCAGCCTTCATTGTTAATAATTGTCTCGATTCAGCAGAGTTTTTAAAAAATCTGGAAACTCTCTGTCTTTTTGGAGCCCATTTAACAGGTCCCCGTGTTGGATATCCCTGGTGTGGCACCAGGATGTCCTTTAGTAACCAGAATCATGTCTTAGTGTATTATCTAACAGGCAGCAAAATCAGATTTGTTCTCAAGAGGATGTTCCATTTGACCAGCTTGTGTCTAAGGAACAGGCTAGCCCTTAGGCTTGGATTCTGCTCATTGCTCTGTGTTGATGTATACAAACTGCCTTCATTTCTCAGGAATGTTGCAATTATTTGGGAATTGAGTACTGTTGACATAAAGAACAGATGTGAAATCTTCCGTAATTAATTTCTTAAGGGTCAGACTAGCTCAAGAGAAGACTGCATGGAAGGGAGAATGCGCAGAAGCATGAAGAGAAGTCAGGACAAACTAGCAGCTTTCTTTTTAGGCAGGAATAATTTTGTGGGCCACCTTTAATGGCCATGTGAATGTAATATGCAGTGCAGCCAATGGCAAAAACTAGGTTCCAAAAGAGGAAAACATCCTGATCAGGATACCACTTAAGCACCTGCTTAACAACTTCAATGGGACTTAAGCACCTGCTTAAAGTTAAGTAAGTGCTTAACTATGTGTCTGGAATGGATATGTCGTTAAGCATGTATTTAACTGCTTTCCTAAATAGGGGCTCCAGTACTTGGCCCTAGTTGTGCAACAAAATGGTGAAAATTGTTTAGTTTGCTGTTTTCATCATTTTCAGTGAGAATGCCAGAATTATGCCTAAGGCAAGGCACAAAGCTAGTTTCACTCGTAAGAAAGCAATCTGCCTTTTGCGTTTTGAAAAATAGCAAAAACTCTCAAATGTTTCACATTTCACAAAACCTTGCTACACCTTGATGGTTTTGGTGCCAGTGAGAATTTCTGGATGCTAAGCTCCAGATTTGAATGGCCACTGACATAAACTAGCTCGTAGGAGAGGGTGCTGCTTTTCTACTGTTTTCTGAACAAATATAGAAAGTGAGACGACTGTAGTGTGGGTGACATGAACTGAGAGGTGTGTGTTTGAGACAGAAAGAACATTGTCACTTATTTTTAAGGCTAAATAATAAGCTTCATTGTAGTTACACAGGGAAGTAGATGATTAGATCCTTGTTTTGCTTCCTTTTTACGTTTATCCATGCTTGCTAACAAAGAGCTAAATAAAATAAATATCATACAGAATAGACGTTTACAAATAGTGGACCACATTCTGAAATCCTTACCCACTTTTTGAATGGTCCTGACTTATGCTGCAAATGACTTCATGGGAATGCATAAGTAAGGACTGGGCAAAAGGTGGGTAAAGACTTCAGGATTTACAAACTCCACATTCTCTTGCCTTTCTCGCCTTCAGGGCCCGATCCTGTAAGTATGCTCAAATGCTCTTAAAGCTCACAAAAAGAGTGGATGGGAGAAAGAGGAGGAGGAGAAACTGTTCCATTTTGCATAAATTCTTAAATATTCATGGGGGTGGGAGCAGAGCATGAGAATGACTCTGGAGCCTGGTGGTTAGATCACTCACTTGGAAGGGGCAAGATGCAGATTTCAGTCCCTGTTCCAATGAATATTTAATTACTTATACCAGCAGTTCTCAAACTGTCAGAAAGGACCCCAAGGTGAGTCGCGACCCCATTTTAATGGGGTCGCCAGGGCTGGCATTAGACTTGCTGGGGCCTAGGACTAAGCCAAAGCACAAGCCCCACCGCCTTGTGGGACGAAGCCTGAGGGCTTCAGCGTTGGGTGGCAGGGCTCAGGTTACAGGCCCCTCACCTGGGGCTGAAGCCCTTGGGTTTTGATCCCTCTGCACCTGCCCAGGGCAGCGTGGCTCAGGTGAGCTCAGGTTTTGGTCCCCCGTCCTGGGGTCATATAGTAATTTTTGTTGTCAGAAGGGGGTGACAGTGCAATGAAGTTTGAGAACCCCTGATTTATACAAAGTGGAATGGCTCCAATAGGAGAGGTTGAGAGAGACCCCCCCATCCCCAAAAACCTCATAGCCCAGTGGTTAGGGCACTCTCCTGAGATATGGGAGACCAAGGCAGAGGAGGGATTTGAACCAGGTCTCCCACATTCCAAGTAAGTGCTCTGACTTCTGGGCTAAAGAGTATAAAGCAGGGGTCAGCATCATCCCCCCCTCTTCTCTTTGGCCTTTCCTACTGGCTAGCTGAGGCAACTTCCTGCTCAACGTGCTGGCTTCTGTGAATCCCTTGTTTAGGTGCCTAACTCTCCCCATTCATTGTACGGGGAGCCTGGGCACATAAGTCAAGCCTTTGAATTTTAGGTGCCTGAAAGTTAGGTGTTGCAATGTCTAAATCCCCTTTGTGAATCTGGGCCAAGGGGGAATTCTAGCTGAGTGACCCAAAATGCCACCCAAGGGCACAAGCTGCAGCACAGCCACTTTGTGTCCCTTCCAGCATGCGTGAGCGTTCCCAGGGCACATCTCTAGCTATTAAATTTTCTAGATTCAATGAGTACTTCAGCTGGATTGGGGGAGACATTGTGGGTATTTTTTTTAATGCAGCATACAATCAACCGTCCAGAACTTTGGGAAAGATCCAGCCATCCTGGCGTGAGAACAAGAGAAGCATTTTAAGAAAGAAAGGAGAAGGGGGGGAAAAAAAGCTTAAGGGTGTAGATTTGTTTTATGTCTCTCTTTTAAGCATTTGAGACAGAGCAGACCTGAGGGGAGGCAAGAAAGCAAGAAGCAGCCAAAGTCCAAAGCTCCATGTTCAGTGTGTGGGGTTTGTTCCCCTCATTTTGCCTGTTTATTATTGGCTTTGCTGTCAAGTTCCAGATGCTGCCTCAGTACCTCATGGTGGAGAGACTGTTAAAGAATAATGGAGTGTAGAATCACTGTCTGTGAACCAGATTGAAATCTGACCTGTGTGGGCTGCAGTAGCATGCAACAAAATATTCTCATTAAGAAGGGTGTTTACTTTTACGATTTAAGGAGAAATCAGTTTTTATTTCTTTGCAAGAGCACTTTGTTTTAAGCACAGAATGCAAAGGCAACGGTAGGGGACACGGGAAGAAAGAAGCAGCCCAAAGCAGTCTGGCTGAATGTTTTCTTAATCTGCCTTATCTATACTGCACATTTGTTGGTTTATTGCTTTATTAGTAGATGCCTCTTTACTGCATTCTAATCCAGTTGCATACTTTGGTCATGGGTGCTTATGAGGTCTCTATTTACAGCCTATATTTGTGACACACTTCGCATTGTGTGTAGTTTTTTGTTTTATAGTTTTAGCATATTTTGTAGCATGCAGTTTCTCAAATAAAATAGAATTTAGATTTATATAGCAGCTTTATATTCCAGGTATTTAATTGAAAGTACTTTCAGAGTGATGACTTTGATACTTGACAATGCACTGAATGTGCAGGCAGACTGAGAAGTAGTTGTGTGCCTAGTTTATAGTTCAGAAAAAGTGTGGGACATTAATCCTGTAATACTGACCGTGGGTATGTTGCTCAGGACAGTGGGTGATCCCCTACTTCTTTTGGAAAATGACACTGAATCATCAACAGCCACTGGGGAAGGGCCACAGAGTACATGATGCAATGCCTTGTCCAAAACACAAAGTCTAACTGTGCAGCTCTGGTGAAAGAGTATGCTCATGTGCAGCTCTGAGGTTACTGGGAGGTGGAAACGTAAGTCCCAAATGAAAATAAGGCCCGGGGCATGCTAGTGGTGTCTTTATGCTGTTGGTCACAGACAGACCGAGTGGATGAAGCCCACTGCTTCCCTCAGTGCTGAACTGGGGCCAGGCAGGTCCATGCTGTGTATTAGCTTGCTAGCTTTGCCCCAGTAGTGTGTGGGTTCAGGTCACTTGCCGGCATTGTCTGAGTATATCTCACTTAATCATTTCCCTACCATTGCAGAGGCCTCGAGCACTGGTGCACCTCAGTTCTTACTATTCTCTGCCTGTGTCACATAATAGTGTAGTCTCCTATGGGCTATGACACTTACGTTTTATTTTGGTTGTTGGGCTTAGTGTGCGGGTGCTGGATGATGTTAGTGGCTTCTGCTATTCAAGTCAGACTAGATGATCTAATGGTCCCTTCTGGCCTGAAACTCTATGACTGACTCTCTGTTGAGATCTCCTTCAGGCTCATGTGGCAATACAGCACCCCACTCAGCGGGTTAAGACTAGTTAGGCCTCCCTTAAAATAGAAATGTATTTCGACTGCTTTTGGTCCTGGCAGGCCTTGTAAACAGGCTCAGATTTTGAGCTATTGTGCTTAGCATATATACCAGTTCCCTTGTCTGATGGTTTTAAATAATTTCAACTGGAGTCAAGGCAATTTGAGCTCTTCCATAGGGGTGAAATTTTGGCCCGGGACTCTTGAATCAGAGAAAGAAACATAAGATCAAAGTCTTTGAATGTTGCTGCTGCTTTTGCACAAACAAAATAAATACAACGTAAGATCTGTCAGAATAAAAATTCTATGCTTAGATTTGTGTAATTCTTTTGAACGAAGGTATGACTAAAAATATCAGTTCAGTAACAGCGATATGAAATCCAACAAGAGGTTGTCAACTGGCCTTCTTGCAGATGCTCTTGATCCTGCGGTGACCAGAGGAAAGCAAGAGGGGCATTAGATAATTTGCTGATTGAAAAACCACTTAAGCATTTATTTCTTTGCATCTCTTGGGGCTAAGCTGGCAAGCTACAAAATTTAACTCATGGTAGAAGAAAAGAGAAGGAAGAAATGATGAATAGGAGGGAAGGTCAATCTGCAGTCAAAGCTAGAAGATACTGTCAAAAGGTGTATTCATTTAGATCCCTCTGAGGTGGCTCATCACCTTCTCAGAAATTATTTTTTCAAGAGGAAACAAAGGACGATAAGGTATCTTTTGAAGTTAGAGCTGCTTTTTTCCCCCTTATAATGAAATCTGACAGATCATCTTTGATCTCTGGACAGTCTCCAATCTTGTATAGCTTTGATTGCTAACATAATGGATATGTTGTTTTCTGTATATACTGAAAGTGGGTCTTACACAATCTAATTAGCATGGATGTTAATAAACAAAGAAGTGATACCTCATACAGAGGGTGCGGGTTAGGAAAGGAAGACAGACTTACATTCATGTTATCACTTTGAGCATGAGAGACTGAAGCAGAGAAATATAGACTGCAGCGAGCCATAACACAGCATGCTGCTGTTATAAAAGTGTGCTTTTACAGGATTAACACAAGTGGGCTGTGTTTATGCCTCTTGGTGTGTGTAAGTCTTATCTTGCAGTGTCATGTTTCTGGAGAGCACACTGGTGTTTGCCAGCAAACGCTTGATTAGTACAATAGCATTATGAGAGACTCCCCTTTCTCCCTTTTGGTAATATGCAGCAGGCAGCTCTAGTGGAACAGATTGTAAAAGCTGCTAGCAGGAATGTCTATCCCCTCCACCCCCTTAGCTGGTTATCATAAAAGAACAAATGTATTAGTGCGGGAACAGAGCCCAAACTTTGGCCCTGATCTTGCAATATGATCTGCACAGGGCTTCAGGCAGGAGGAGGGATCCACCTGTAGAGATCCAGTTGCAGAATCAGAGCCCAGAAATTATCCTAAAATGGCACCACAAGAATGGCTGATAGAAAATATCTCAAACGATTTCACTGTGAAAAATGTCCACAGTGAAAAATAAAAATGTTGGCCAGTACTATTGATAAGATGGCATTTGGAGTACCATGCCTGTTTTTGGAAGCTATACTGCAGGAAGGCTCCTGAAGAAAATACTAAACGTCTAAGCTATCCAGGGCAGGGACCATCTCCTCATCTGTGTTTGTGCAGAGTGCTGTACAATTCAGCCGCAATCCTGATTGGATGCTACAATATAATATAATGCATGAAGTACAAAAGGGCCAGGGGGAATGATAAAGTATTTCAGGAGTTTAAAATACCTGGTTCTTTTTGAAAAGAGGTTTACAATATGAAGGGAGATAACTGAAGATATGTATGGCTTCCTTAAAATTGTTTGCTTGAGAGTGTGTGAAGCTCAACAACAAGAGAGCATGAACTGAAACTCAGAAAGGTCCAGCCTCTCTAGGAGATGTTTCTTTACAATGAGGGTAGTTCTATTTTGGAACAGACTAGCCAAAGGAGAAATAAAAATGAAATTGTTACCATGCTAAAGAAAAGTATATGAAAGGGACACAGATGGTGCACAAGCCAAGCTCCAGCAAATAACATGGTTGGATGGGCATGTACAGCCTCCTCCAAACTTGGAATATTATTGTGTAAACTTTTTGTGTTGAAAAACCACTGTGGGCACCACTGCGACCTTGACATTTACTATTCAGACTAACTACCAATGTACTGATGCATTTCCCTTTTTAAATACAGAGAATATGTGATGGGGCAGCTGCCCCACACCGGCAGAAAAGGGGTTAAAAGCAGCCCTAGGGAGGCTGCGCAGGAGGCAGCCAATCAGAGAGGGGCTGCGAGGAGCAGCCAATCAGGGCTGGGCTGGCCCATATAAGAAGGGCTGCAGAACAGAGCAGCTTCAGTCATGCTCTGGAGTTTGAGACGGGAGGCGGACTGGCTGCCTTCTAGGTGGAAGAAAGCTAGCAACTGGGGCACGATCAGGGGAGTGAGAGTGAGCTCCTGGATGGCTGAAGCCGTGAGGTAAGGGTGAAGAAGGTTCTAGGGCCACGGGGAAGTGGCCTAGGGAAATAGACTGAGTGATTGGAGGGGACATAGCAAGTGGTTGCTATCTACAGGATCCGTGGGCCAGCACCCGGAGTAGTGGGTGGGCTTGGGTCCTTCTTCCCCCTCCCCCACTCCTTGCCACTGGGGAAGTAGCTAAACAGTAGACTGTGGTTGCCACTGAAGGAAGTGGCTGGACAGTGGCCTGCAGCTCCCCTGGAAGGGGTGAGAACTGAGTGTGACACAGCCAGAGGGCTGTGTCCTGCAGAGGATTTTGTGGTCCTTGGAGCGACATGGGTTCAGGAGGAGAATTGATGGCAATGAGACACCACCAGAAGAGGGCACACTCATGAACAGAGCTAATCCATAGGACAGCCAGGAGGAGGTGCCATAGTGGTGGGTCCCACCCTGTCACAAATACCACAAACACAAAGGTACAAGTAATACTGCAGTATGGTATACACCAAACATTTTAATGGAACTCACTGTAGAAGTTCATACTAGTCTGAAATGCTTATAATTAAAATACAGTATCTGCTAGTCAAATATACTTCTATACCTTGGGTGAAATTTCTAGAGGCACTCAGCCTTGCCCTAACTCTAGTCCTATTAAGGTCAATGGTAAAGCACTTTTGAAACCCCCATTTGTTTTGCACATAAAAAGCTGTATACTATGGGGCCAGTTCTATCTGCTGTTCTAATACAGCAAATGATATCAGCTGGACTGTGGTGTTTGATTGCTATCAGATAGTGAGCTTAAATTTATCCCACTCTTGCATAGTGGTCCAAATTATTATTCTCTATAATAGCAGGATTGCTGTGCCTGAATGAGTGTTTTCAATGGAGTGTCCTGCCTTGGGGAATCTGCTGATGGCAGGGCAGCTTTAAAGTATGGTTGGGGCCTGCTTTGGGGCTGTTCTGCCTGATTGCAAGGCCCCCCATGTTGACCTTCACCAATGCAACCTCATATCAAGCACTGACAGAGACCCTGTGCCTGGATTTTACAGCAGAGGAAGTCAGTGTAGCCTAGGCTCGAATCAAGGCCCATAACTTTGAGAGGGCATGTAGAAACCTCTCTTGAATATTGACTGATCACAACCCTGGTATCATTCAAAGCAGTACTGAAGGCTGGTTTTGATTTGCGCAGTTCATTTTATTCATTGTGAGTTGGACGTTTCATATACAGTACATTCAGACTTTGGAGACTTGTTTGAGGGCTTATTGCCTTACTTTTATACCATTCTTGCAATTTAGTTTTCTAAATTTTGTATGGGCACCCAGAGGACTCTAGCTATATAGCACCAAGAAATTATGATGATGATTATAATGATACTCTTTAAGTATTAATTAAAATTACAATATAAATAGAATTCTTGAAAGGAAAATTGAATTCCAATTTAAGATTGAAAGTGGAATAATACATTGCACAGTAACTGACCTATGATCCACATCTGTCACTGATACAGTACCTCACTGAATCATTAGACATGCATTCACTTCTTGTACAAGCACAGAGACCAGCAGCGGTTGCAAGAGGTCCTGTGAAGGACAATTCATTTACATGCTATAGTTCTAAAAAGCGACCAAAGGCTGTCCAAATGTAATGGACAATGTAAATGCCATAATGAGTGCATTCATATCAACTGAGGGGAGGCATGAGTATCAGAGACCATAGCAGACTGAGATGGTTGAATTGTACATGCATCCAGCCTTGCATGCATGCAGTTTATACTACAATATCCCTTGGCAAGTTAGAGCAGCCTAAAGGCTGCCAGGTAGTTAAGGCACATCAGAGCACAGGAGACCACTAGCCACGCCGTTAACCACAGTCACACCATCACTCTAGCTCTATATCTGCTAAGGATTTCCCTAGGCTGGGGTCGTCCTCCTATTAAGAGTGCACACAACTTTCCTAACACCTGCCATGTCTGCCGATACCGGTTTAGGCTGGACAATGTCACTGGAAGACTGCAAAAGTGTATTAGCACAGCCAAGGATCAGAAGCCAAAATCTCTAAATTGTCTCCAGAACGTCGGTCCTTTGAGCCAACTTTTGGGATAGGTGGACTTGTGTAAGTTATGTCCCTAATCTTTCACAAAATGGTATTCTTTCAGAGCAGGACTGTGGCATTGGAACCATCACCTAATCATATTGTTTTGATAACAATGTTCTGGGAATAGTATTATGTTCTTAAGGGTTGTCTCAGAGAAGGCGAAAATAAACCGGACTTTCATTCCTCCACAGCATTCTTATCAAGATTAGTTGAAAATAAAGGAAGGTTAATTGCGGCAATTGCCTCACATCTGTGTGTCATTTTGGCTTTCTAACCAAAACATCTATCAGCTCAAATGTTTAAAATGGATGGATTGCACTCTGTAGAGTTTACCTTGAAACTGTAATCCCATCATCTCCCTAATATCTGAGATTTTAGAGGTAAACCTAATTTTTGTCTTAATCTTGAAGATGTGAAGATTGTTTTGAATTCCTTTTGTGGATGGTGGTCCCTGTCTATATCCTTCTATCAATTCCTCTTTCATTCTTTTTCTTCTGGGGTGTATTGGGCAAGATTACAAGCAGAAATTAAAAAAGAAAAAGGAAATAGGGTTATATTATTAAATGTCACCTTCCTCCTCAACCCGCACAACAAAACCACTCTCTCTTGTTAAAATATTTTTGTCATTATTTGCATTTGGAAATCTTCCCACAGTTTTATTGATCATAAATAATATGCTATTAAATGGCTTGAACTGTATTGCACACAAATAAAGCTTTGTTATAATGATTGCTTCAAATCAGTGGCTTCAGAGGCAAAACTGGATTAATATAAATCCTTAAAAGACTAAAACACATTTGCAGATTAACGCTGATCTCTGCTTAACCCCCCCCCCCCAACTCACTCTTCTGCATTGATTTATCTAAACAAGGCCAGCTGGCTGCACACAGTGCATTGCTTCCTCTCAATTAACAGACACCTGGACAGGATTCAGACCTTTGTTATGATCAGAAAATCCCATTAGATGTTGCGACAGGTGGCTGTCAAATGCCTGATACCAACATGAATATTGTATTTGGAAACTTGAAGTAGATGGTATGAAAAGCCTGACAGCTATAAGTCTCATATGCAGAATTGACTCCTTTATTGACTGATGCTATCTCTCAAATAGAAGGAATCTGCTCTAGCTGTTTGATTTTAATATGATAGAAAATTATTTTGGATGATTGATAGCTGAAAAGGGATTGAGTCACCAAGAACTCTGCATAACTATATTACCATAGGTAGTAGCCTAAACAGGAAAGATGGGCTCCCATTTTATTGCAGGTGAGAGAAATTGCCTTAAATATGACAAGGCTATGTTCATTTATATTCCAAACAAACTGGAAGAGCTTCTTATAAATTATTAATCCCCAGACTGGTTGTGCACTACCCTGAGCTGCTGTCTGGGCCATACTTTCTCAGTCTCCATATGGGGATATTTGCTGAAGCTGTTATTTCAGGTCATGCTGGTTCCTACCCCTCCTTCTCCCAGAAATCTACACTTGTGGCTGGAACTGAAATTAGAGCTTTTGCTGAGTTTCCAAAGCAATCACTGGGCAGTTTGTTTTTTAAAGTGTGAAATCCTGACTCCACTAAAGTCCATGACAAAACTCCCATTGTCGTCAATAGGGCCAAATAGTTCTACATGTGTGCATTTAGGACCTGCTCCAAAGCCCAGTGAAGTCAATGGGAGTCTTTCCATTGAAATCAATTGGCTATGGACTAGGTGCCTATTGACTGGGATTAGGAGAAGGTATGGACTTTTCTAAAACTAATATTAGCTTTAGGCTCTGAAGGGATTAAGCGCATCCACACTAATGTGAATCTGAGACAAACTTTCAAATCTTTTGAAATTACCCAGTTGCTATTACCTTATTTAGGTGCACTGGGAATTATACTATTTTTGTGAATACCTTATTTAAGAATGTACTGTTCCTATATTTTAGGAAATGATATGGCTGGGCCAGACATGGTGATATTTATGATTGACTAGCTCTTTGGCTAGCTTCCCATACATATATTGGACATCAGTATGTGTCAGGTAATTGACTGCTGGCTTATACTTAAAAGTACAAAATGTAGCAACCCCTTTTCCCCCTAATTTTTCCCCCAAACCACTTTAAAATTTAGACGTTAGAGGTAAAAAAGGCATATTAGATTGCCTTGTCCATGCCTTTTGTTTGCAGGATATAGATCCTACATAGACAGACGTTCAACTGATACTACACTTGATCTTAGACTAAAGACTGAGAAGTTATAATGGGAGAGGCTAACAACGCTATCTCTTCAGGAAGTGTTTAGCTACTGTACTGGGACATTAAGTCTATAAAATCATAGTACAGTATTTCTTTTAAAATGTTACAGTTAATAGACTTTGAAAGATGTATGGTGGGCAGATACAATTTTTCCGTAATACATGTTTATCACAAATTACACAGACACACACTTATAGGATCATGATTTTTTCTGGGTAACTACAGATGAGTGGGAATAACTCTATTAATAAAAACAGTAAATTGTGACTATTGCGATGCACATTTCATGTGTGTCTTAAAAAAGAAAAATGCATGTTTAAGAAAGTTGTAACAGGCTGTGTGTGGAATTTAGGCATGCATGACATTTACATGTGGGATTGTAAATGTGAGAATGAAGATGCTCCTTTCAGACTATAAAACACAACCAGCAGTGCATTTCTAAAGGAATATTGCATGCTTTGGGTGTGGGCTGAGGCATGAGACCAAGAAGGACAATAATCCAGGAATACACAGTCTGTTTTGTGTTACGGGCAGTAAGTTATTGCTGTTACAAAATGGGAATGAACAAAAGGAGGAAAAAGAGTCATGCCTGTGGATTATGGACATGGGTAAAGCATCTTTGACCACTGAAAGCCAGTGAGCAAATCTACTCAGCAACACAGATTCACTGTAAATTCATCAGACCTGTCGTCCACTCTCTCCACCAACTTCCCATAGAATATCCAGACAAATTCAGCATCTCTGTCCTTCCAAATGCCCACTGCCCTGGGCTCCAGGATGGGGACCATGACTGACTACTCTGCACTTCAGCCCAATGGAGCTGCAAAGGTAAAGTGACTTCCTGAGTCTGAGCTTTCTCAGGGGTTCAGTTGAGGCTGTGGAACAAAATCCCATAGCATACAAGAATCACCTCAACCGTCATCACTCACCATTCCATGCGCTTCTGTGACCACACCTTTAATACATTCACACACATAGAACAATAGAGATAAGTAACTTTAAAAAATCCAAACAAATTTTAAAAATCATAATTTCCCCCCTGGAGAAGCAAAGGGAGAAAAGGGACAAATGTAGGACAAATGCTAGTCATATGACTTAATGCACTTCTGGAAGATAATCTGATGATGGATGAGGGTAGTATAAGAAACTAATAAAGAATAGAATGGAACAGTGAGAAATTTTTAGTGCTGCCAGAGTTCTAACTGTTAACAGTCAAACTGTATGCTATGCACAATATATAGGCTCCATAAACTATTTATTTCAAAAATACTTTTGCTTGTCACATGCACTCCTTCAGAATCATACTTATTTGTTCCATTATAATTAAAACATGGTATAAGAAGAGAGAACAGATGATAGTGTACATATAGGACCACATATTAAAATTTGAAGGTCAAAGTCCACACATACAATTGCACAGATATATTTGTGCATGCAATGATAGTGATTGTGCATGCAAATTAGGCAGCTATATGCCACTTCACGAGCATATGGATATTTAGGCACCGAGACTCCTTTTTTTATGCAATCAGCTGACTCGTTTGCATTTCAGTAACATAGGTCTGCATGGAACTTGGTCTTTACGTTCTGAAAATCTGTGTGCTGTCTTTACGGTCAGTGTGTCAGAAGATAGAGGGCTTCTGGTGCCTGAAAAAATATGTGATATATAAAAATACATAAATGTATGTCTCCCATGATATTTGCATCCCTAAATACCCAGTTTTCATAATTAACAGATTTACATGAACAAATGTGGGTGAACATATGCAAGCACAAGTTTTGCAGGTACAGGACAAGACCTCTCCCATATTTGGGAATAGCAAAATATTTTGTTGCAGTCAAAAATGGTCAAAACTAAATGTTACAACATTTCTGAATTGAAAGTTTTGATTTTCAGTTTTTTGATGAAAAGTCGAAATTTTCCATGGAAAGCAGACACTTTTCTTATGGAAAAATTTCATTTTTTTCCCAAACCCCTATTTTCTATTTAAAAAAAGTTTTGACCAGTCCTACTCATTAGACTCCAGAAGCTTCTCCTGTGGTGGTGCAATTTTGATTCCCCATATCTGGGCTGTGGTTTACAAACCACAGGAAAGCTCTGAGAGGGGAGTGGTAAATAAACTCTTATCTTTCCCTCATTATAGTGAATTTAGTGACTGCCTTGCACTTTATCTCAAATACTGCTGGAGGATTTGATGAGTAGTTGGCATGCACGCATGTAACTGTAATAGGATAGTTTGGAGACATGAATTAAATATTGTTTTTACAGTGGTTGGTCAGATTATAGAAGAGCAAAAATTAATCCATTTTAAGAACCTATTAATGCTTCTAATGTCAAGCGTTCATATTTAAATCAATATTTTCTCATCATAAATGTCATTGGATGTCAGACTGTCATTTGGTTACATATCTGTAGTCAATAGGCATTCTGCAAATGATTATTAGTTTTTCAGCTTTTTACAAATAGTACTTTATTTTCTTCTGAATATGTGAAAAAGTTTGATTGGATGAACCAAACTATCCTGAATTGCTTAAGTCTGTGCAAAGGAAAATATAGTCCGAAGCAGTGCAGACATTTTTTCACTTCTGGATGTATTTGTGTTTGGGTTTATGATTTCTGTAACTATATCACATTTTTTGTCATAGATTATGAAAAACTGCTCAGGCTACCACTCCTTTCTTGCTCTGGAAAAACTGAACTTCTGACTCTGCATCTCATTACTCTCCAACGGAGTATTCTGAATAGAAGAATACTATGCATATGTTAAGAGAAGTAGGCACGTTTTTTTCCATTGAGATGTGACATTGTAATGCAAACTCTGCTATCTTTTGGATGTAAACGATAACTGAGCAGATAAGGTCCCATTTTAGCCCCTTTATGTTTGGTTCGCAGGCAGTTTAAAGGACCTAGATGTGAGCAGGTGTTTGTCCTCACTCTTTTGTCCTGGACATTTATTCACAACAGTTTTGGTTGACAGCCAGCAGTTTTCTGTTGTCCCCAATGTTCAGTGGGTGCAGTCAAGTAAAATGAGTGAGATGGTCATGAAAATAAAATTCTGGAGTTTGAAATAATTAGATGGAAATTCAGTTACTTTCTAAAACTTGATGGGTCAGCCCCTCACCCTGTGTAAATTGTCACAGCTTCACTGAAGTCAATAAAGCAATGCCAAGACACACCAGCTGAGGATGCTGAGTGAACACTGCAAAAATGTGAATATTCATGTGAATTTTAAAATGAGTTCAGTTTAGCTGTGTTCTATTCAGTTTAGGTTCTTATAATGGCTCTCATCACCATAGTAACTGTGTATATGCCCTTTTACTGTTTGCTGTCTGAATGTTCATGTGATTGAGTTTTACTAGCACAAAAGCTTGTGCAAAGTGAATTTTAAGCTTACATGTTTGAATACTTGCAAAATGTGAAATTTGCTTTCTGTGAATATTTACACCATAATTTTTTTAATAAGAGTTTCATTGATTTGGTCAGGAATCAATGTCATTTCACTAATGTCCATTACAGTGAAACAGGACAACTTACATTTCAGTTTTCAAAGAGCAAGTCCTAGAGTAAATGAAATATGCTAAACATTTAATTGAATAAAGGATAAATTTGAGAAAATTGCTAGAGGACAATCTGCAAACAGAAAAAAGCTAAATTCATGAAATACAATATTTGTTATGAATTGCTCACTCATTTCTATTGGTAGACCTCTCACTCAAAGGACAAATAGAATGAAATTATTTTATTGAGCATTACCTGCATATCACAAACTCTTAATTCCCTAATGGAGTTGTCTACTACCTCTGACTGGGTGTATTGACTAGTAATGATCAGTAAAAGACACAAGAACTTGGTGAATGTATGCAAACGTTAAAATGACTACAATACTACTATCTGAATCAACTTACTGTGTAATTTTAAATCCAACATGAATTAAGTAATTCATATGTTAGTTTTCAAAGCACCTAAATGATTTAGGTAAGTCCCAGTTTCAGCACAAGTGAACATCAGTGGGATCCCATTGGATTTCATTAACTCTTAGGCTCTTAAGTCACTCTTGAAAATAGGGTTTATGCTTCTAAATCACTTACGTAATTTAGAAAATGTTAGTCTTTATGCCTAATTTTGTTGCCACTGCAGCCAATGAGTGTTTTCAACCCCATAATCTAGAAAAATTGTTCACCTATGTCACTGATCCAGAATCATCTGGATCTCTTGGTAAGCTGGGAGCAAGCAAATAATATATGTTTTTTAATACGTCCAAATGTAAAATGATATATCAATGAAAAAAGAATGTAGGCCATATGTACAGGATGGGGGATTCTGTCCTGGGAAGTAGTGACTCTGAAAAAGATGTGGGGATCATTGGGGTAATCACTTGACTACAAACTCCCAGTGTGATGCTGTGGCCAAAAGCAATCTTTGGATGTATAAATGAGAATCTAGAGTAGGAGTAGCAAGGTTATATTACTTCTGTATTTGGTACTGGTGTGACCATTGCTGGAATACTGTGTTCAGTTCTGGTGCCCACAATTCAAGAAGGATGTTAATAAATTGGAGAGGGTTCAGAGAAGAGTCATGAGAATGATTAAATGACCCAAAAACGTGCCTTATGAGAGACTCAAAGACCTCAATCTATTTAGCTTAACAAAGAGAGGTTGAGGGGTGACTTGGAAACAACCTGTTACTACCTACATGGGGAAGAAAAAAATGATGATAATCTAGGAGGACTGGGTATAACAAGATCTAATGGCTGGAGATTGAAGCTAGATACATTCAGACTGGAAATAAAGTGTAAATTTTTAACAGTGGAGGCAATTAACCATTGGAACAATTTGCCAAGGGACAAGGTGGATTCTCCATCACTGGCAATTTTAAAATCAAGATTGCGTATTTTAGTAAAAAATATGCTCTAGTTCGAACAAGAATTAATATACGGAAATCTTATGGCCTGTGTTATACAGGGGTCTCTCTACTGGTTTTATAATCTATGAACATGGGAATCTATATCATGGACTCAGCTATCATCACATAATGTTGTAACAAGCTTGTGATTCAAGGAAAGATTATTGTGAAATGTTTTTTTAATTCAAAGGAATGTCAATCTTCATTTACTCACTATTAAAACAGGTTGCATGACTATCTCTTTTAATCTGTACATTAATTTTTAAAATTTTGTGTAGTTCCCCTATTGGGACAATTTTGCTTCCATCACAGTGAGAAGCTTAGTAAAGAAATCAGTGGGAATTTGTATGCTTCAGGACATTTAATTTTTTTTTATAAAATGATATCAGAGTAATTGTTTTTCATTGTCAGTAGAGCTTTGCTTGCTGCCCAACATAATTGTGATCAATTTGTCCACCTTAATCAACCTTCACAATATGATGCTCAGTAACACTGACACAACACCATATCAAATTTGCAAGCACATCTTTGCAAGTCAGTTGGCTGTAGCCACCTCTAGTTCCATGAGTGTAGGAGAGCCAAAGGAATTGTGCAAATATAATTCTTACCTATGCAAAAAAAGTGATTAAGCTAACTCAGAATTTCCTGTCAGACTAGATGACATGTCTCAGAATGAAGATGAGATTTTAATTGCTTGTTTCACTTTATTTTAGTGTCTACTTTTAGATTTTTCTCGTTGCCCCCCCGGGTCATTTATTTTTCCTTCTGGCAGATTTACATCCACCCCAGCATCTGAGTATGGTTTTTGTCTATTTATTCTGTGACCACCCCTCTTTCCTTTTGTAGCTCCTTATCTGGAACCTCTCTTCATAATGGATGTCATCTTTCTTCTTTGATCTTTCTGGCCTAGGTCCTGTTCTGAAATTTTTGTGAGTGCTGAGTGGTTGATGGGGTATTCACTCAGGGGGTGAATTAATCCAGTTGGGACATTAAGAGCCTGATCTAGCAAAGTGAAAACTGAGGTTGATATGGGAAACTCTGAGTAGTCCTGATCATATTTTTGCATTGGCAAGAATTATACGTGTAAGATCCTCTTAACACTAGCTAATGGGAGTCATTGGGAGCTGTCATGTGAATCTCTCAGTACATTGTAGAATTGCGTCCTAAAAACTTTGTTTCTGCAGCTCACCAGAACTCCACCAGCATGGACAGCAGGAATGCTAAGGTCACTCCTGGACCTAAATCTCTTTTTATAATTCTCTTTTCAAATCAAGCAAAGGGGGGGGAAAAGATTCCCTATGGATGCTCCTCTCTCTTTCCTTGAAGGCAAGTGATAGCTCTAACCTTCTCAGTGCACTTGTGCCTTGAGGCTCTGAATAGACTTTGTTTTACAGGTGGATGGACATTGGAAATGTGTGCTGTGCCCCCAGGGAACGTTTGAAGCATGCACAGTATTGAAAGATGCAAGTCGGAAGAATGTCTTGGGTTGTGCCAATAAGAAGAAAGTAGGCAAGGCCTTGCAGTGTCTGCTGTGTTCCAGGTAGGATCGAATAAGCTGGAATAGAGTTTAATGTGTTTGCTTTTCTATTCGTTTCCCTTGTTTTCCCCAGATACAGAAGAGAACCCATTGACCTCATGCTAACATGTATACAAGTTGGCTGCCCCCCATGTGCCATCTTGGGGTTGGGGTACCTCTGCACTGCCCTGTCCTTTATTCTCTCTTCCAGGTCCTTTTACAGAAACTGCACACACTTGCTCATCCAGTCACCAACCACCATTATTGGGGTCTGGGTTTATTCAGAAAAATAACTGAAAAATAAAACTTAGTCCCAAAAATCTGTCCCAAGGCCTGACTCTTACCTCAGCGCCTGGGTGAGTGAAAGGATTCCTTCACGGAGTCCTTTTTGTTCAGTTCTTAGGGGGCTGCCCTACGGTTTGGCTTGCAGCTGTCCTGCTTAGAGCTGACTCCCTTGTAGACTTCCCAGAGCCAGCCCTGTCCAACAGCTGCTTTAGCTCTCATATAAGACTCTAGCTGCTTGAGGTTCCCTTCCTATGCCAAGTTTCAGAGTAGCAGCCATGTTAGTCTGTGTTCGCAAAAAGAAAAGGAGTATTTGGCACCTTAGAGACTAACCAATTTATTTGAGCATAAGCTTTCATGAGCTACAGCTTACTTCATCGGATGCATAAAGTGGAAAGTACAGTGAAGAGATTTTATATACACACAGACCATGAAAAAATATACATTGTAAGGAGAATGATCACTTAAGATGAGCTATTACCAGCAGGAGAGTGGGGTGGGGGGAGAGAGAACCTTTTGAAGTGATAATCAAGGTGGGGCCATTTCCAGCACATTTCCAGGAGTTAACAAGAACGTCTGAGGAACAGTGGCGGGGGGGGGGGGAAATAAACAAGGGGAAATAGTTTCACTTAGTATAATGACTCAACCACTCCCAGTCTCTATTCAAGCCTAAGTTAATTGTATCCAATTTTCAAATTAATTCCAATTCAGCAGTCTCTCGTTGGAGTCTGTTTTCGAAGTTTTTTTGTTGAAGGATAGTCACTTTGAGATCAGAAATTGAGTGACCAGAGAGATTGAAGTGTTCTCCGACTGGTTTATGAATGTTATAATTCTTGACATCTGATTTGTGTCTGTTTATTCTTTTACGTAGAGACTGTCCAGTTTGCTCAATGTACATGGCAGAGGGGCATTGCTGGCACATGATGGCATATATCACATTGGTAGATGTGCAGGTGAACGAGCCTCTGATAGTGTGGCTGATGTGATTAGGCCCTATGATGGTGTCCCCTGAATAGATATGTGGGCACATTTGGCAATGGGCTTTGTTGCAAGGATAGGTTCCTAGTTCAGATGTCAAGAATTATAACAAAAAAACTTCGAAAACAAACTCCAACGAGAGACTGCTGAATTGGAATTAATTTGAAAATTGGATACAATTAACTTAGGCTTGAAGAGACTGGGAGAGGTTGAGTCATTATACTAAGTGAAACTATTTCCCCTTGTTTATTCCCCCTTTCCCCCCACTGTTCCTCAGACGTTCTTGTTAACGCCTGGAAATGTGCTGGAAATGGCCCACCTTGATTATCACTTCAAAAGGTTTTCTCTCCCCCCACCCCACTCTCCTGCTGGTAATAGCTCATCTTAAGTGATCACTCTCCTTACAACGTATATTTTTTCATGGTCTGTGTGTATATAAAATCTCCTCACTGTACTTTCCACTTTATACATCCGATGAAGTAAGCTGTAGCTCACAAAAGCTTATGCTTAAATAAATTGGTTAGTCTCTAAGGTGCCACAAGTACTCCTTTTCTTTTTCCTATGCCAAGAGTGTCTGGTTATCTGCTCTAGGCTTCATGTCTCCTGCAGGAAGCCCCTTATTCCCTTTGCTCTCTCACACAACATCACTATGGAAACTCACTCCCAATTGCATTTTCAGAAACATGTTTATAAAAAGTTGCATATTATAAGAATGGGTTGTATACATGCACCTTAGTTCTCCTTGGAGGCCTACAACAACCCATTGCTCTTGCAGGAGGAAGAGGCAGCCTCTGGTGGCTCCTTTGTCCCTCTGTTTCTCCATCCTCAGTTTCAAGGGAAACTTTGGAGTGATTGCCTGTGGGAGAAGTATTAGGAAGAAGCTGACATAACAATAAGAAATGGCATCTTTTTTTCTAAACCACAGACAAACTAGAGATGGTGATGAGGAGAAAGACAAAGCTATCAGGGACTGGGTGGGAATGAGGAGGGGGCAGTAAATATTTGCATATCAACATTTATCTGGGCCAAAGGTCAGATATGGAAAAAAGTAAAGTTCCTTAAAATAATGGTTCCTTAAAGCAAGGGATAGACTTCCCTCCACTGGCCACTTCAGATATTTGGTTTGATGCTTTCACCAAAATTGTCAGATTGGGTGCCTGAGTTCAGGCAATTAAATCCAAATTTTTAGGCATCTCTGGTAAGAACATGCCCTGCTTCTGCAGCCTGTGGGAGCAGTGGGTATCAGCACCTTAGATCAAAACAATTTTCACTTTGGTGCTTAAATGGGGCTTTAGGTGCCTGACTTTAAGCACCCATGATTGACAATTGTGCTTCCTAAATTGCTCAAGAAATTAAGACAGGTTTCAGAGTAACAGCCGTGTTAGTCTGTATTCGTAAAAAGAAAAAAGAAAAGGAGTACTTGTGGCACCTTAGAGACTAACCAGTTTATTTGAGCATGAGCTTTCGTGAGCTACAGCTCACTTCATCGGATGCATAGCATATTGTGGAAACTGCAGAAGACATTATATACACACAGAGACCATGAAACAAAACTTCCTCCCACCCCACTGTCCTGCTCGTAACAGCTTATCTAAAGTGATCATCAAGGAAGGCCATTTCCAGCACAAATCCAGGTTTTCTCACCCTTCCCCCCCCCCCCCCAAACAGACACACATACAAACTCACTCTCCTGCTGGTAATAGCCCATCCCTCTTTGAAACCTCTCTTTATAATGCGCATGATAATCAAGGTGGGTCATTTCCAGCACTAATCCAGGTTTTCTCACCACCCCCCCCACACACACACACACCCCTCCAAAAACCACATACACAAACTCACTCTCCTGCTGGCAATAGCTCATCTTACAATGTGCACAGCAATAATCCAAGTTTAACCAGAACGTCTTGGGGGGGGGGGGGTTTGTAGGAAAAAAACAAGGGGAGATAGGCTACCTTGCATAATGACTTAGCCACTCCCAGTCTCTATTCAAGCCCAAATTAATAGTATCCAATTTGCAAATGAATTCCAATTCAGCAGTTTCTCGCTGGAGTCTGGATTTGAAGTTTTTTTGCTTTAAGATAGCGACCCTCATGTCTGTGATTGCGTGACCAGAGAGATTGAAGTGTTCTCCAACTGGTTTATGAATGTTATAATTCTTAACATCTGATTTGTGTCCATTTATTCTTTTACGTAGAGACTGTCCAGTTTGACCAATGTACATGGCAGAGGGGCATTGCTGGCACATGATGGCATATATCACATTGGTGGATGTGCAGGTGAACGAGCCTCTGATAGTGTGGCTGATGTTGTTAGGCCCTGTGATGGTGTTCCCTGAATAGATATGTGGGCACAGTTGGCAACGGGCTTTGTTGCAAGGATAGGTTCCTGGGTTAGTGGTTCTGTTGTGTGGTATGTGGTTGTTGGTGAGTATTCGCTTCAGGTTGGGGGGCTGTCTGTAGGCAAGGACTGGCCTTTCTCCCAAGATTTGTGAGAGTGTTGGGTCATCCTTCAGGATAGGTTGCAGATCCTTAATAATGCGTTGGAGGGGTTTTAGTTGGGGGCTGAAGGTGACAGCTAGTGGCGTTCTGTTATTTTCTTTGTTAGGCCTGTCCTGTAGTAGGTGACTTCTGGGAACTCTTCTGGCTCTATCAATCTGTTTCTTGACTTCCGCAGGTGGATATTGTAGTTGTAAGAATGCTTGATAGAGATCTTGTAGGTGTTTGTCTCTGTCTGAGGGGTTGGAGCAAATGCGGTTGTATCGCAGAGCTTGGCTGTAGACGATGGATCGTGTGGTGTGGTCAGGGTGAAAGCTGGAGGCATGTAGGTAGGAATAGCGGTCAGTAGGTTTCCGGTATAGGGTGGTGTTGATGTGACCATCGTTTATTAGCACTGTAGTGTCCAGGAAGTGGATCTCTTGTGTGGACTGGACCAGGCTGAGGTTGATGGTGGGATGGAAATTGTTGAAATCATGGTGGAATTCCTCAAGGGCTTCTTTTCCATGGGTCCAGATGATGAAGATGTCATCAATATAGCGCAAGTAAAGTAGGGGCGTTAGGGGACAAGAGCTGAGGAAGCGTTGTTCTAAATCAGCCATAAAAATGTTGGCATACTGTGGGGCCATGCGGGTACCCATAGCAGTGCCGCTGATCTGAAGGTATACATTGTCCCCAAATGTAAAATAGTTATGGGTAAGGACAAAGTCACAAAGTTCAGCCACCAGGTTAGCCGTGACATTATCTGGGATAGTGTTCTTGATGGCTTGTAGTCCATCTTTGTGTGGAATGTTGGTGTAGAGGGCTTCTACATCCATAGTGGCCAGGATGGTGTTATCAGGAAGATCACCAATGGATTGTAGTTTCCTCAGGAAGTCAGTGGTGTCTCAAAGGTAGCTGGGAGTGCTGGTAGCGTAGGGCCTGAGGAGTGAGTCTACATAGCCGGACAATCCTGCTGTCAGGGTGCCAATGCCTGAGATGATGGGGCGTCCAGGATTTCCAGGTTTATGGATCTTGGGTAGTAGATAGAATATCCCAGGTCGGCGTTCCAGGGGTGTGTCTGTGCGGATTTGATCTTGTGCTTTTTCAGGAAGTTTCTTGAGCAAATGGTGTAGATGCTTTTGGTAACTCTCAGTGGGATCAGAGGGTAATGGCTTGTAGAAAGTGGTGTTGGAGAGCTGCCGAGCAGCCTCTTGTTCATATTCCGACCTATTCATGATGACAACAGCACCTCCTTTGTCAGCCTTTTTGATTATGATGTCAGAGTTGTTTCTGAGGCTGTGGATGGCATTGTGTTCTGCACGGCTGAGGTTATGGGGCAAGTGATGCTGCTTTTCCACAATTTCAGCCCGTGCACGTCGGCGGAAGCACTCTATGTAGAAGTCCAGTCTGCTGTTTCGACCTTCAGGAGGAGTCCACCTAGAATCCTTCTTTTTGTAATGTTGGTAGGCAGGCCTCTGTGGATCATTATGTTGTTCAGAGGTATTTTGGAAATATTCCTTGAGTCGGAGACGTCGAAAATAGGATTCTAGGTCACCACAGAACTGTATCATGTTCGAGGGGGTGGAGGGGCAGAAGGAGAGACCCCAAGATAGTTGTTTTTTTCCTACAAACCCCCCCCCAAGACGTTCTGGTTAAACTTGGATTATTGCTGTGCACATTGTAAGATGAGCTATTGCCAGCAGGAGAGTGAGTTTGTGTATGTGGTTTTTGGAGGGGTGTGTGTGTGTGTGTGTGGGGTGGTGGTGGTGGTGAGAGAACCTGGATTAGTGCTGGAAATGACCCACCTTGATTATCATGCGCATTATAAAGAGAGGTTTCAAAGAGGGATGGGCTATTACCAGCAGGAGAGTGAGTTTGTATGTGTGTCTGTTTGGGGGGGGGGGGAAGGGTGAGAGAACCTGGATTTGTGCTGGAAATGGCCCTCCTTGATGATCACTTTAGATAAGCTGTTACGAGCAGGACAGTGGGGTGGGAGGAAGTTTTGTTTCATGGTCTCTGTGTGTATATAATGTCTTCTGCAGTTTCCACAATATGCTATGCATCCGATGAAGTGAGCTGTAGCTCACGAAAGCTCATGCTCAAATAAACTGGTTAGTCTCTAAGGTGCCACAAGTACTCCTTTTCTTTTTTCTTTTCAAGAAATTAAGGCACCAAAAGCCCCATTTAGGATTTCTGCCTTCAGAAATCCTGTCTGGTGGTGCCAGTAAGGACCACAGGCAAAACTCCAGGTCAGAGCATCTTCCTGATCCAGATGCACAACCTGAAGCAAGAGCAGAGAGACCCTTCTCAGAAGTGAGGAATGGCTTGGCCCTGCCCTCATCAGGACTGCCTGGCAGTGCACCTCCATTACAATTAGGAAACACTGAGTGAACTAGTTAAGGGTTGATAACAATTTAACTAAATCAAGATCCTCAACCTCACCTGTGCACATAGACACAGTGGTTGTGAGGGCTCTACTCTACCAATTTTTCATGCCCTTCATCTCTGCATATTGGCATGCCCCATCACTTGAACTCCTTAAATGGCTCCAACTGTCTTTATACTGGCCAACAGTTGTAGACTTCGGACAGATTGTTTCAATGACTTCTCAGCACACCTTAACGTGTGTTAGAAGTTGGACCTTGCAAAAGTGGGATCCATTTGGGGGAACAGAGGGGAAACTATGGATTCATTTGTGTGGGGGGGTTTATTTTATTAGTCTACTTGCAATTCTCTATTCACTTTTCTATCCCCTTCTTAGTTTAAATAAAGCCACTCAGGTCACCTGCCCACCTTCTGTCCATTGTGTACATCAGTGGTTCTCAGCCCATGGGCTGCTTGCGGCCCAATCAGCACACAGCAGCGGCCCATGTGACATACTCAGGACCATACAGGTAGTGTGTGTATATATATATATTGTGCGGATGCGGCCCACGTAACACAGAGCTGCATATGTGGCCCACAATGGTAAATAGGTTGAGAACCACTAGTGTACATGTTCATTGATTCCTTTAGACTGTAAACATTGCTGGGGTGACCAGAGCGTGCACTTGGGGTGTGGAAACATCATACATTCTTCAATCTGGAACTGGCCTTTTTCTTTTGGAGAGCCCGCATGGGATACCAGTAAACACAGATCTCCTGTTGGAAGCCTGACCACTGCCACCCAGAAGACTGGGTCCTTGGCCAGAGGCAAATGGGTGGATTTCCTGTGTAGAAGCATTAGTTTTATTAATGTATATCTCACAGCTTCCATAAATGTGCTATGTCCCAGCAATACAAATAAAAGGACAAGATTAAGCTACTGGAAATATCAGATGTGGTGTAAAGACAGTAGGAGGGATTTGGAGAAGTAGGCCAGGGTAACTTCAATAAAATTACACAGTTAAGCTATGCCTATGGTTGAAGCTAAGGTTATGATTCCCATCTTGGCTAGACATACTTGTACTAGCTGTCATCGAGCTCGTGAGCTCAAAATAATAGTGCAGCCATGGTAGCATGGGCAGGGGTGAGCAGCAGCATGGGCTAGCTGCACTGAATACAAACCTGTACTTGGAGCAAGCAACTTGAGCCTCCACTTGACGCTGCCAGAGCTACTGTGGCTACCCAACTATTTTTAGTGTGCTAACTTGATGAGAACTACCACAAGTATACCTACTTGAGCCAGGAGTTACACCTTCAGCTCCAAGTGAAGACCTAACCTGACTGAGCAAGAGCAGTGCAATTTCTGGAAGTGCAAAGAAGTTTTTTTTAAGGAATTAAACAAATATTAGAGTTGGCTAATGTCTTGTATGCTTTACGGAAGAAATGGTGGTAAATCTGTATGACAAAGGACAGATCTTTTAATGTGGGAATTGAATGACAGTCATTTGTGAAATTTGCTATTTCTTTCCCATATCACCATCAAGTATCATATTTACCTAGAACAACCTATTTTGTGCTATAGTAGCTTTATCATAGTCTGAAAAATCAATCCAATGATAGATATATCAAACCCATCGTCTCCCTTAAAACAAATCTTAACAAAGCTGGTTGGGACTATAAACAAGTTTTGAGTAATTCCCCAAACAGGAGCACTTGCCATTTTCTGACACAGAGGATATGGCTTTGTGATAACCCTTGATTTACCTGTCTGGTACCATGTTTCCTGCCATCATTCCCAGAAGCATCATCTCTGGAAGATGGTACTATTGGCAATGGCATCATGACACTGGAAATACCACTTTGCAGGTACTGTGACACTCTGTAAGCATCCCACATCTGAGTGTGATCCTACCACATGTATGCTAAAAAAAATCACACGTAGTGTGTGGATACCTGAGGTGGTAGGGATCCACACATGTATCTTATTACCTACATATTTCCCAAGAGAGACAGACTGTGGTACAATTTTATGGTTCTCAAAACCTAACTGCTGACGGGATATAACATTAGTAACTGCTAAATTCCACATTTTTGCATGGTGGTCAGTTTCTTGGGCAGTAATTGGGGGAATATTTTATAAAGCTGGGACGCTGTTGAGGGAATTTGTGAGTATGTTAACTCCAAGTAACTTGATCCTGTGTTAAAACACACACACATTTCTCCCTCTTCCCTCCGCTAAGATTTCTGCTTTTTTAACTCCTACTCTTCTAGCTGGACTCCTGCTGATGCTGGGCACATCGTTTCTCTGTCTTCCATATCTTGCAAAGGGAATACAGTTGAGAAAAATCTAACTCTGACAGGTCCCATAACTCAATCAATGGATTTTTACCGAAAAGTGCTATAGCAAACTTTCAAATCTAGTGATCTGCTGCCTTCAGAAAGCAAGGAGCCAGGTCCTTGGCACGTAATAATCAGCACAATATAATCACATTCCATGAAGAGAGACCAGCTTCCCCAAGGAATAATGAATCTTTGGGGCCCATTATTTGTCTTCCAGTTCCATGCAACTTTCTTTAAATTAATGCCTGTTGCTGGGTTATTGCTTTTAAAGTTTCCATCCACATTAACACTCTGCCTTGGAACTGCTGCTTTGGGACTTACATTGGTTAAATCCCCTTACTTTGGACCAGAATGTTTTGTAATTTGGGGGGTTGTTTTTAGGTCAGACATAGGGATGTGTACACCTTTTAGCGTATGGCTTGTCTCATCTGTTCCTTTCCTCCATGGAGTTTTGCTCCACTGTGGTGTAAAAGCTACAGATGAGCAGTAATATGTTACTCTGTGTGTGAGCCTGGGAGGAAAACGTACTGGGTATCAGAGAGGGAAAGGGTTGAGGAAACTGCTGGGAAACATTATTGCAAACATCTCTGTTCTAGGCTTTTTTTATTTATTCATGGCAACAATTATTATTTGATTAATGAATAAGACCTTTTGTCAGCAAGCCAATTAACTTGGGCAGTGAACCCCTGACCCAAATTTTTTACTTAATTAGTGGATTGGGTGTAATCATAGTAGAGGCCAATAAGAGATGCACATGCTCTTCTGTGTCCACTGTATGAACTGTTTTAAATAAGCCAGGATTGAGAATAGCCCGGGTTGACGTGCATCAAACTTTTTGAAGGAGCTCAGAAAAAATCAGGACCTGAGAATAGTTTTGTGCTGGAATCTCATAGTTGTTCAGACCCTCAACTGAAATATGCTTTGAGGGTTACCTTGAACTGAACCTTTCTCTTCATCTTTTTTCCCTGAGAACTACATAATGCTGGAAGTAACTCACGGCAAATTTACAGCTGGCCAGTTTGAATTAACTTAAAAAGAGTCTGATGCTTGAAGATTATGGAAACCATCAAACACTGTAAAAGGCAACTCTGCCAGGTCTTATAACTCAGTCAGGGGACAAGTGACATTTGTTTTTAAATGCATGACATGGTGATTTTATGTCCCCAGATGATGGGCAGAGATGTCTTATCATGAGTACCTGCTGTTAATTTGGATAGCAGAAAAATAAAGGTGGGGAAGTGGGGAGGGACATGGGCATACAGTTCAGATGCAACAGCCTGGATGCTTTGCTACCTATGACAGTAATGGCCGTTCCATCTCAGAAGTTTTTCTCAGATGGAGAGCCAGTTCTTATCTTAAGATGCAAAAGAAAAACCACTTGCAAATCTCTTTGCTGCATTTTTGAGACTTTTTTGGATTTGTAATCTGATTTTGCACTGTTACAATTCAAGTAGAGGATAGTAAGAATTCTGCTACCTGTCAAATTTATTGAAATAGTCTCTTTTTGGGGGGAGGGGAGTGGCATTAAGAGCAGGAAATTGGCTCTAAATGAGCCACATTCCCTGGCTTTGTCTGGAGTGAGGATTCAGGGGAAGAGATTTTAATAAAAGCAGGTGGGCAAGAATCTTTCTAGACCCAATATGCTGATACTAAATGTGCCCAGTGATAGGAAGGTGCAAAGGTTTTTTTGGTTAAATTTTTGAATATTTTACCAGGCTTCAAAATACTTGGCAAAATGTCCACTGACTTGACAACAAAAGCATAGACTGAAGGATGCTGAACGGAGCTTGGTTTACCCTGTGTAGGAAACATTGGATAGTTCAGAACATGGAGAGATCAATCCACACATACATAAGATGGGTGTTTGTTTACTTTTTTACTTAGGGTGAGCATTTTTTTGTGATCTCATTTTTTGGAACTAACTGGTCATATAATTTTTAGACATAGCAGTTTTAGAGGCATTTCTTTTTGGGTTTCCCTTTAAAAAGAAAAATGGAAAGGAAACTTTAATATGTATCTGGTGTTTGGTACTTAGAATTTCTTTGCCTCCAAGTTTCATTGAGCTTTCCATCTGTCTAAAACTCAAGATAATACCTAGAAATGGGTAAAGCTACTGAGATATTAGTAGATGAGGTTAAAGTGATGTGGCGTCTTCTCACCAAGGCTACATTTACACTACAGAGCCTATGGTGGCATAGTCCCCTCCTCAGACATGCCAAACCAACAAAAAAAAAAAAAGGCAGAAATTGGGCTTGTTTTGGGCTTAATTGGCTTGTGAGTTGCTTGTTGGCTAGTTTTTGGCTTGTAGCTTATTATTGCTGCATGCGTGTGTGTGTGTGTCTCTCTTATTTATTTATTGGCTCCCAGCAAGCAGGGGCAAGGGGGGGGAGAGAGTGGGGAGGCTCAGCGGGCACACTACAGTCCCAGACTACATGCCAGGGGGATCTAGTCACATTGTGTTTGGAAATCACACAGCCCCTTATTGCATTCCAGTTTTCTGGTTCCCAATCAGCACCTAGGTCCAGAACAGTGAGTTTATTTTAAACTCTGCTGACATATACAAAAATGTTCTTTTGACCCCAAAGGGTCAGCCACATTACCAGGCCATTATAGGTTTGGATCTTACTCCAAATACCACACTGCCAGCCAATCCTCTAGTACAGTGGTTCTCAAACTTTTTTTTTTTCATGGACCACTTGAAAATTGCTGAGGGTCTCAGCAGACCACTTAATGATCTTTCCAAATGTTGTTTATAACATTTTACAATAGTTAGCTAAGCACTTTGGATAAAAACACTATATATATTAAAGTTTTTTGTTCTACCAATAAAAGCACACAATTTGTATTTTAATATCCGTAGTCTTACCTTTCTAATGCGATGGATGTGCCCTCTCTCCCCTGCTGCAGCAGCCCCCGAGCTTGTGCTGGGAAAGAGGAGGGTCTCTCTCCTGCCCTCTCCCCCCACTGCAACTTGAGACCATTACTCCTTGTTCTGTCATCTGCTACCACTGAGAACAGTCTTGATCCATCCTCTTTGGAACCCCCTTTCAGATAGTTGAAAGCAGCTATCAAATCCCCCCTCATTCTTCTCTTCTGCAGACTAAACAATCCCAGTTCCCTCAGCCTTTCCTCATAAGACGTGTGCTCCAGCCCCCTAATTTTTGTAGCCCTCCACTGGACTCTTTCCAATTTTTCCACATCCTTCTTGTGGTGTGGGGCCCCAAACTGGACACAGTACTCCAGATGTGGCCTCACCAATGTCAAATAGAGGGGAATGATCATGTCCCTCGACCTGCTGGTAATGCCCCTACTTATACAGCTGAAAATGCCATTAGCCTTCTTGGCTACAAGGGCACACTGACTCATATCCAGCTTCTCGTCCACTGTAACCCCTAGGTCCTTTTCTGCAAAACTGCTGTCTAGCCATTCGGTCCCTAGTCTGTAGCAGTGCATGGGATTCTTCCATCCTCAGTGAGTCCACGCCATCCTCCAGATCATTAATGAAGATATTGAACAAAACCAGCCACAGGACTGACTCTTGGGGCAATCCGCTTGATGCCAGCTGCCAACTAGACATGGAGCCATTGATTACTACCCATTGAGCCCGACAATCTAGCCAGCTTTCTATCCACCTTATAGTCCATTCATCCAGCCTATACTTCTTTAACTTGCTGGCAAGAATACTGTGGGAGACCGTATCAAAAGCTTTGCTAAAGTCAAGGAATAACACGTCCACTGCTTTCCCCTCATCCACAGAGCCAGTTATCTTGTCCTAGAAGGCAATTAGGTTACTCAGGCATGACTTGCCCTAGGTGAATCCATGCTGACTGTTCCTGATTGCTTTCCTCTCCTCTAAGTGCTTCAGAATTGATTCCTTGAGGACCTGCTCCATGATTTTTCCAGGGACTGAGTCACATACATACAAAGACTCCAAAGTCCATATATGAGGTTCCTAGCAGTATTGGTGAGTTTGCTGGCATGAAAGTCCCTCTGGAATACATCCACAGCTTGGATTCGTTGTTCAGAGCTTCAGTTCATAGCAAAGTTCCTCCAGAGGTAAGAAGCAGGATTGAAGATAAAATGGAGAAGATGCAGCTGCCATTTACAGTCTTTTGCCTTGCAGCCTGTGCTTCCTTTGTTTCAAATCAAGATGCCCAGCACATGGCTTGAAAGCCTTAGATTTCTGTCCATAGTCATGCCCCTGCATGTCTTGCTGAGTCATAAGATGTATCTGCCTTCTCTCAATGGGTCAGCTGATGGTCCTTGGGGTCATCAAGCAGGCTAGGCAGTGCTGATGCTAAACTGTCTGGGGGTGTCACCCAGAAGCATAGCCTATGTTTGAAATACAGATATACATACATATCTATAACCCAAAATAGGAAGGTGATACAAACACATACATGAGATTATAATATCTGGCGAATTATAACATTTTTGCAGATATCTTACATGGCATATCTGGCATAACTCATTGCAATTTTACAATATGAATATTCATAATATCCTCAAGTGTCCCCCAGAATCCATACAGCATCACACCTTGGAGCTCACTTCACCACTGTAAGCCTTTCAGGATCCCATTTTCTGCAGGAAGAGTTACCCATATGCCACAGGTAATTTTTTCTCTCTGGCAAAAAACTGAAGCAAACTAAAAAGATCTCTAGTGACCTTGTCTTTTCACTTTGGTCTCTTGCTAGGGGTGATGTACTATTTTAATATAGGAAGTGTTATGGAGTGTTAGGTTCTGGACACTTCAGCAGTTTTTTCGAGGGTACTACAGAGCTTTTATCTGCTTTTATTTATACTCTGCCTTCCTGCTGAAGCACATTTACTTAAACAAATGTAAATGTGATACTTCTGGTCCATTTATTTCATAGCATTGGAGGCTACATGCAGGTTTCCTCATGTGCTGATGTTAATTTAGTTAGTTGCCTCTCTTGTTGCAAGCAGCCTGTGATTTCAGGTTGTGGTTTTAAGTATTTTTTGTAGTGTTGTTGTAGCTGTATTGGTCCCAGGATATAAGAAAGACATGGTACGTGAGGTAATATATTTTATTGGACCATAATCCATTGGTAGAAGAGACAAGCGTTCAAGCTCCACAGATAATCGCTATGTTCTTGAATGAACTTACACAGAAAAATGATATGACAAAAACACCCTGTCACCTGTGGATGAACACTTTTCACAAAGTGATCACTCCATATCTAACTTCTGAGTCCTCACTCTCAAAGGAAACCTGCACAACACCTCAAAAGACAAGCTTGGGAACTTAAATTCATGATTCTGTTAGACGCTAAAAACTGTGGACTAAACAGAGACCATAGTTTTACAGCTTATTACAACAATTTGTCACTCATCCCTATTGCCTGCTATCCCTTAATTGCCCACTTCATTTGACGTGGTCTCCTACAGCATGTGTGAACACCTTATCCCCAACAAACTTTTCAACTTGTATTTAGCTCAGACACTCTGGTTACCTTCCCCAGTCCTGAAGAAGAGCTCTGTGAAGCTTGAAATCTTGCCCCTTTTACCAACGTAAACTGGTCCAATAAAAGAGATTACCTCACCTACCTTTTCTCCTTTAAGTATCTGAATAGTCATGGAAGAAAATGTGCCTGTTGCTTGAATTTAAAAGCTTGTTTGAAGTTTCTAAAGCCCAAAGATGAGGAATTGAACGAAAACTATGCTATTTTAGCGGTAGTAGACATAACTGAAAAGGACTTGCATGTCCCACATGGGGTCCTTACTCACACAACTCTTCCAGTTGACTTCAATTGGAGTTTTGTGTGAATAGGAACTATAGGATTAGTATTGTAATGTACTTCACCTGTCCTAATGCCATCTGCCTGGCAGTGTATCAGTCACACTGTAGATAAAGATTGCATGCTCATTCTGTCAAGCTGTGGGGTATTGAGACAAATAGGGAAACAATGTAAATTTATAATCTTAATTACAATCCACAAAGTATTCAACTCTGTGAATCAAAATTACTTTGAGTGATCATGATTAGCCTTGCTAATGCTTTAGCTTCCAACTTCTTTTGAGCTAAACAGCGAAAACACATGGGGCGATATCTTGATATTTAGCAAAATGCCTTCTTGGGATTAACTGACCTTTCCTATAAATCAGAAGCAAAGTTGCCAGCTGGGTACTTTCTCATTTGCAGCATACATAGGCAGCAAGAAAATGAACCGAAGCATTCTCTGAAGCAAAACATTACACACACTGTAATTCTTTCCTGCCGCTCTACCTCTTCCACTATAATTATGCAAAGACCTATTACTCATGGTAAATCAGGGGAAGTGTTTGAGCACCAGTATCTCCTGCTCCTTCCTCGGAAAGCACTGCAGTAATACACCAGCTAATGTTAATAAGGGCCTTTATTTTCAGGAAAGGTTGGGTTGTGGGGAAGGAGGGGCGAGGCGGGAGAGTAGATATAACATACTATACATAGTAGAACCTCAGTTATGAATACTTTGGGAATGGAGGCTGTTTGTAACTCTGAACAAAATGTTACGGTTAATTCAAATTTTCAGCTGAATATTGACTTAATACAGCTTTGAAACTTTACTATGCAGAAGAAAAATGCTGCTTTCCCTTTATTTTTTGAGTAGTTTATATTTAACACAGTACTGTATTGTATTTGATTTTTTTGTTTCCAGCTCTGCTGCTGCCGCCTGATTGTGTACTTCCAAATGAGGTGTGTGGTTGACTGGTCAGTTCGTAACTCTGAGGTTTGTAACTCTGAGGTTCTGTGATTATGTGCTCGCTTACATGTTAACACAGGAAAAAAATGCATGAAAAATATTTTAATAGGTTATCATAGAAAAGTAGCTCTGGAAAGGATCTCAAAGTCATCAAGTCTAGCCCCTGGCACTGAGACAGGACCAATTATACCTTGACCATCCCTGACAGGCATTTGTCCAACACATTCTTAAAAACCTTCAATGATGGGGATTCCACAATCTCCCTTGGAAGCCTATTCCAGACCTTTAACTACTGTGAAAACTGGAGTGTGTTGCCTTCCTGCTCCTTGTTCCTGTTTTGTTTCCTGGTTCCTGCTTATTGAACTCAGTGTTCGTATTTCTGTTTAAGGTTACTTTGAATTCTAATCCTGTCCTCCAGAGCCGTTGCAACTTCTCCCAGCATGGATCATCTGCAAATTTGCAAAGCATACTCTCTACTCCATTATCTGATTCATTAGTGAAAATATTAAATAGTACCAGACCCCACTGAATATATTGTCCCAGTTTGACAGCAAACCATTGATAACTACTCTGCGTATGGTCTTTCAACCAGTTGTGCACCCACTAATTCCATCTAGGCCACATTTCCCTAGTTTGCCTATGAGAATGTCAGGTGAGACTGTGTCAAAAGCCTTACTAAAATGAACATGTTTCATGTCTACTACTTCCCCCGTCCATTACTCCAGTAACCCCGTCAAAGAATGCTCCTAATGTATTCAAAGAACCTCTTCATATTGCCTTTTATGTCCCTTTTATTATTAAGAAGATCTAAATGTGATCCAAAACTGCAAAATATGAAGCAATTTAGATAGAGATTACATTTCCGCTACATTAGCTATAAAGATACTGGGCCAGAATCCACCCTCTCACTTGTGTAAATCAGAAATAACCTCATTGTCATCAATAGAATTGCACTTGTGCAAAACAGATGTAAGTGAGAGCTGACTCAGGCCCATGATATTTATTAGATCAGCCATCTTGAGCATTTAAATGGTTAGCCATTTTCCAAGTCAAGTTAATACCAATAAGGGCTAATGCAGTTCCTCATGTGAGAACTCTGGATTTAGATAAGAGGTGGAAGTTAATGCTGTGCAGACTACCTTGACCATTTACTCAGTTATTTTAACTTGAATGTTAAATTTAGATGGGTTTTGCATGTGAAATAGTTTGAATCAGATATATTTTTTCTGTATGAAAGTAAAGCAATTGTATGCCCTGTTCCTGTAGTCTTCAGTTCTGAAATTGTGTAGGTTGGGGGTGAATCTGGTTGTGAATTAGGGCTCTCTACCTCTCCCATATAAGAAAAATATGTCTGCTAGGCTCCTGAGTGCACATTTTAGACGACAAAGTGCTCCATAAATAGAGCACCTTTCAAACTGGATTCTCTTTTATATAGGCAGTAATGACGGCCTGATGAGATAGGTGCAAAATACAGAAAATAACACTTCAAATATTTGGTGGAGTTGAGAGAGTATCCTAGATTCCCCATGAAGGTCACTCCTTTAGAGACAATTGGCCAGATTTTGATCTCACTTACACCATTTTGTCTTCATGTATTGCAGTGCGGTTACTAGTGATTTGCACCAGAGAGTTCAGAATCAGGCCCATACTTTTATTCTAGGCTGCATTTTTTTAAATAAATGATAAGATGGGAGTTTTTTTCCCAAAGTCTGCTTCGTTAAAATGAAAGACTGCTGATTTTTACTATAGTATCTTTCAGAATAAATAGCCAGGTTTATTTTTGCCTTAATTCTGCAGAAGATTAAGAATACATGGACTTGGAACCATTGCTTCCTTGCTTTTCCACAGGCAAGGAGTGAGATGAAAGCTCCCAATTGTACCTTTTGGCCTTAGTTCTGATGTCCTGATTCCAAGAGTCAGCCCTACTCCGTGCATGACTCTGTGCTCCTACCACACCGCGCAAAGTTGCACGAGAGGCCTTAATGGAGTTTACAGGAGCTGAGCCACAGTAGGGCTTGGATCTCAGCACACTTTTGCCAGCAGGGAGTTCCCCTTCAACAGAGGGATTCTCTGCTGGAGACTTGTGACTAGTTCCTAGTCCCTTGTATACTTCCATGTATAGTGAGTGGTGCAAAGGGGCTGGATCAGACTGGGGAATCCATCCCTTTATTTTCAACCTCCTGGCAGTTGCTTTTCCTGTTACACCCACTTTTCTTCCCCATGAGATCAGACTCCCTGTTGAATTAAACTGACATAAAATTGGTAACTCCACTGCTTTCAGCGCAGTTTTTCTAGATTTATACCAATGGAATTTAGAGCTGAATTTAGGTCCTTGGTGTTTAATTTACACTTGATATTTTTCCCCCAGTGCAGTGACTGCGAGGGCAAATCAATGAAAGTTGCACTTCATCACTTATCACACTTATGGATGACGTGTGACTTACACCGCTGTTTGTCACCACTGAGTTTAGCCCCTGTGGCCAGGGCAGATGGCAATAGTGTAGCCTTACAGTTCAGCAGAGCTTGGGACAGAATATTATACTACTTGTGGTACATGATTTTAGACTTTATTTGTAGACACTACGTTAAAGTGAATTATGAAACTTTTAGAAGTCTACCCTGACCAATTAGTGCTCAACATCTTAGTGTGCTTTAGAAATAACACCCCATAGTGCACACTGAAACATATAGACAAGCCGTAAATCCTATTAATCTTGAGAAAGGATAAATCACTGTTAGAAGAATTTTTAAAAAATTGATTTAGTGTGTTTCTGAATTATACTGAACCACAGGTAGGTAGGTATGGAATTGTGAGATAGAATGGTCTGCATTTAATATAGTTCAACAATACTCGGTGGAAAAAAATTACTGTTAGAAGAATACATTGGCAAAGCAGCAAAGAATGTGAGTTGAACAGATTTTAACTTTTGACTGGATTGAGATGGAAGTACAATTTTGTTAATACTAACCCAGGCTGTGCAGACCAGAAGCCCATAGGATTTAACCAAGTAGAAGTAAAGCTCATATCTGTGGAACACTCAGTAAGACAAATGACATACCTTTAAACAAGTGGCTATTTTTAATCAAGAAACAAATATTGCGAATGTGGTGGTCATCTAGGGCCTGTTTTCACATATACTGCTTTTATACCAGGGTAGCTCCATTATAGTCTTCAATAAAAGTGTGCCTGTTTTTTGGTGTAAGTAAGAAGATAATCAGCATCCGTGATAGCCCAGCAGGGGTCCTAAACAGGAATATTTTTGGCGCCCCTCCCCCCCCATACTAAAATCAGCAAGTTCTTATAATAAAAAGCAACTGGGGGGCCCCCTAGAGCTGCTGGGGGCCCTAAGCAATTGCTTAGTCTGCACATGCCTAGCACTGGCTCTGACACTAATGGTTTATCAGAGAGACTGCAGTCACTTCCTGAAAATCAGGCCCCTCTTAGATGTCTTGCAGGTGTTTTTTTACGGTGCACACTCTGAAAGTGAGGCACCCTAAACCACAAGTAATTTTTGAAAAATTTGGCCATTTTTTCCAAAATACAATTCATTCCAAATTGTTTTGTGAATACTTTTACTGATGTATTCAGGTCAGGCGCACACTTTAAAGATCTCTGCCACCATAATTCTAGGGGAAGAAAAAAGGCTACTTAATTAATTAAGTAGTAGAACTTTGCATGCTGTGAATTGCAGTGTGATACAGTAGCAGGCAACATTTTTCACCTGTATTACCTGAGGGTCTGTCTACACAGGGACTTTCAGGAAAGTAAAAGTGAATCAGCTAAAGCTGTGAAATCAATGTGGATAAATTAAAGTGAATTCCACCCTCCCACCCCCAAGTGTATACTCTCATCCAAGAGTCAAGTGGCTTGCAATTCGGCCTTCTGGGGTGCACTGCTGTTCACACCCCTGTAGTCTGAACTGTGTGGCAGTGTAGGTATAGCCTAATTTACAATTCACTAAAGCCACTTTACTCCTGAATGAGAGCATCCACATGGGAATCTAACATGCTTTAATTTATGTACACCGACTTCACACCTTTAGCTGATTCACCTTAACTTCGTGAGTGTCCTAGTGTAGCATGGCAATAATGCCATTATTAACAGGGACTATGGGGTGGACCCATTTATTTCTGAGGGAGCAGAGAGATGGTAATGCTGAGTGCTTTTGAAAATCCCACTCATGGCAATTCAATTCAGTGAGAAGGCTTGCATGAGTAAGGAAAGCAAGATTTGGCCCTAAATTAATATTTAATTCTAAAGTTGCCAGTGCAGTATTAACCTTCCTGTTGGTGCTTACAAGAAAGCACTTTAGGGGCATTGTTTCTTCTTGCCCTTATACACATAGGTAACTTCCACTTTCATTACTGAGAGATGAGTTCCCACTAGTAGCAAAATGGAGGATGGCTGATTTAAAAACAGCCAATTTGCAAGACTGTTACGATGCATCAAACAAAATAGATTCCTAGGGCTGGCACCTAGGGGGATGTGGAAAATGTCCAAGATATCCCAATGTCCAAAAAGATAAGGAGAACAAGGTGTTGTCCTCTGCTTTGAAGATACCAGCTGTGTATATGGAGGATATTTGATACCTCTTATTATTGGTTGAGGTGGTGATTATTGTTTGCACAGGGAAAATGGGTGTAGGTTAAGATTTCAAAGTAGCTCATGAAAAAAATTCTGGGACCGTACTACTCTGAGTAAGGCAGATAGGGACAAATTCTATTCTCTGGCTCTCTGACTTTTGGAGTTACTTTGAATTTACATTGACGTAACTGAGCAGAGCTCGGCTCACAGTAAGTGAGCCTTACGATTATATAACTCATGTTGTTTCTGCTCCATAACTCTACTTAACACAAATGAGAATTATGAGGTGCAGTATATATACTGTAGTACATACAATTTTTAAATTTATTATAAAATTCTATTTTAGATGTTTAGCCCACAGCAGAAATTCATAGCTTTATTTTCCACCCCTACTCCTCACATTAGTCATTTTAGATTGCTATTGCTAAGGGACTGGTTCCAATTTGCATCAAGTAAAATAATAAAGCAATAAGAGATGACGGGGTACATTAATAGGCTATAAATACATGCCTCAGGTACAGTGTGTGCATGAGGCTGAAGGCCAAGAGACTTTAACCACCCAAGATGTGCATTAAGGGTCCATTAATATATACCCAGGAGTGTATTACTCATAATAAGAATAACTATAACAAACAATTTTCAGAAAGAGTGATTATTTTTTAAAATTCCTACATTACAATTATGGAAAGATGCCACTGAAAAAAGGAGACAATGCAATCAGTACATCTTGAACCTTTTTGCTTTTAAGGCTTTTTAGATCATCTCTAGTACTAGCTTTGTATATTAGACATGACCTGGATCTCATTTTGGGTATGTCTATGCAGTGAGTGTCAGCCTGCAGGAGTGACTCTCAGAGCCGGGGCTACAAACTGGGGCTTGCAGAGCTTGTACTATGGAGCTAAAAATAGCTGTGGAGATGTTTGGGTTCAGGCTAGAGCTCAGGCTTTGAAGTCTGCATTCTTCCAGCATTAAATCCCTTTTGGAGCCCAGCATTGCCTTCCTCCTTGCAGTGGCTGAGAACATGGCCCACACATTACTCCTGCCTCCTACAGTCCCAAGGAGTGAGAGACTCTGGGAGTAAATCCATTGAAGTAAGTTGGATTGTAATGGTGTAAAATTGGACAGAATTTAGATTCCAAGCCTGGAACTGTAAATTGAATTTAAGACTCTTGCAGGGAAGTGAATGGGTATGAAATGAACATCTCACTCTTAAAGGTGGTTGGTTTCTCCAGTTCAGGGTTCAAGCTAGAGCTGCTCAGGAAAAAAAATTCCTATTATATTTTTTCTTTTTTTTTCATTGTCATCCAAATTTTTCTTCAACTTTTTGGGCATTTTATCTAAACACAGAAAACATGACAATCAAAATGTTGTAGGCAATGAGTTTTTTGTTCTCAGAAATTGAAAACTGGAAAATATCAGTTTAAAAGAAAAAAAATCAGTTTTGGTTGCTAATTTTTTTTCTGTGAAAACCACAACCACCACCCCAAAATGAAAATATTTTGTTTTAATATTTTTGAAATGAAACATTTTGATGTTTTATTCAAAATGACTTCATTTCAAATTTGATTTTTTTAAAAAAGTTTTTTAAAAAACCCTCTGAATGAAACCATGTTTTGTTTCAGGTCAAACAGACTGTTTCATTTGACCTGAAATGGATTTTTAAAAAAAAAAAAAAATTTCGATTCGGCCAACGATCCAAAAACAGAGTGACGCACACAGTAAGCTCAATAAAATGCAACAGAAGAATGAACTGGGAGCCCATATGCACTTTAAAAAAATAGGGTCATGTACTAGAGGAAGACAGCATGACCAAGTTGAGGAAGAAAGCAAAAAGAAGGAAGATGTGGCAAAGTTCACCAACATTTTTGGAACAGAGCAACGAAGAAGATGTATTAAGGAATGGATCCACCCAATAGGAAAAATAAGAACTAAAGCAAAAATTAGCCAAAATTCAAATTGAAAAAATCTTTTAAAGTAGTTTTAATTTTCATGCCTTTTAAGTTTCATGGTTCATGCTGGGGCCTGAACGAGAATAGGCAGGACACCATGTGAAAAACTATTCTTGAATAGCTGCTATTTTCTGCTTGAGCGCAGCAAGTAGGAGGAATGGGAAATCTTGTGAGAAAGCAGATCTGCAACTTAATTTGAAGACCCAGAAAATCTGGATAGTTTAGTTAGACCCACTTTTGGGTGTTTACCTAAGCCAAATGCTAGCTGTTATTTAACACTACAAATAAACAGTTGCCCAAAATAAGACAACAGCAAATTAGATCTATTCTAATCAAGATCTTCTTTGAAGTTAAGAGCAAACAGAACTATAAAGGCAGGAAAATTAAACCTTCAGGAAATGATTCTCCTGAAACACATTTGGATCTCTTTCCCCACCGCCCCCTTTTAACAACATCACTTTTGCTGCTTTCACACTCTGCCCTTGGAGCTTCAGGTTGAAAATTTCAGTCTCACAATTACACTAAGATGGCAAGGTGGGTGAGGTAATTTCTTTTATTGGACCAACTTCTGTTCTGTGCAGGACCTGAAGAAGAGCTCTGTGTAGCTCAAAAGCTCATTTCTTTCACCAAGAGAAGTTGGTCACTCATCTTGTCTCTCTAATAGCCTGAGACCAACATGCGACGACAACACTGCAATCACTAGGAGGGAAAACAGACATGGGGGATGGGGCAGGTTTAAAGATCCAGCAGGTCCATTAGTAAAACTGAGGATTTAGACTTAGAGCATGTTTTAACAATAAAAGGTAAGGATATGGCAGATATAGACAAGCAGTCATTAATCCATGAAGTATCATGATGAGTAAAATCCAGACTGACACATTAATGTGGTCTGGGTAAAACAATCTATAGAGAAGAAGAAATTTTTTTTCACATGGGTGCCAGAAGAGAAAAGGAGGACCCTGCATCTCACTGACTAGGCCTGTGTTTAACAGTTACAATGATTTTTAGAAAAGAATACATGAAAAATAAAAATTTAAATCCTTGTAGCATTATCTGATCCAAAGGAATGGATTGCTTCATCCACTACTGAAATGCAGACATGGCTGCTATTTAAAAGCAGACAGAAATATATACAATAGAGCAGGATGGGAAGTGAAGAAAAATCTGCAAAACTGTAATAAAGAGGTAATTATTTAGATCTTCGTGCCAACTTTATTTAGAAAATGTGTGTGTAAAATGGCATAAATGTATAAATACATTAGCGGGGGCTAGACTAGGTAGTCTATGGGAATAAAGGAAGCAGTAGATAGAATAGATAATCTATATTAATGCAGCTAGCAGTAGCTATTTCTCATCTCTAATATCTAACCATTGAACACTATCCGAGACTATTAGTGGTGAATAGACTCATGGCCCAATGTGGGCTTTATCCCGACTTAAAGAGGTGGAATTTTATTTGCAATGAGTTCCCTAAGCAGCTCCCCAACTCTGCACATTGTTTCTGGATGCATTCAGGAATAGTGCATGACCAGTACACTTCACAGGTTACACACTTGTATGCATTCTATGCACCCCTTACTGCCACATGAACAAGGTACATTAACAAAGTACCATTCTGCTGTGCAACAGACGCGACTAGGGGGATGGAGCCCACGGGTAGGGGGAGGTGGGGTAGGGGTGCACAAGGAGAGGATTCACAGCTGTGCAGATCCTCTGGTCATGCCCCCTGGTGGGGGTGGGGGATATGGGGAACGGGGAAATGTTAGCACCATGGAAGCTACTTTTACCATTAGCATGAATGAGCCTCAGTGCCACAGCTCTAATGCTACTTTTGTTACCAGAGAGGGAAGATTCTTTCTGTCCACCCTGCCTTTTACTCCTTAAGGAGATACCCAGCCCTCTGCTTGGGCTGTACGCTGAGCTCCTGAGTTTGGCCCTAAAGCTTTAAATTGGCCTTGGTGCACTGGACCTTCTGGTGCATTTGCACAGCAGCAAGTGTCCTCATTAATTCAGAGTGCAGGTACTCTGACTGGTACGGTAAGTTGCTTTTATCTATTTTATACATTTACAAATATTTTATTTTGTTTTTCAGAAATAATGTCATGGAACCTTCTGACTAGTAAGTGGTTTTCTGCTTTGAAAATAATTACCTTGGATTTACCTTAATATTTGGTTTCTGCAAATGCTTTGGCCTGGCCTGGTCTGGCCTCAGCATTTATCTTGCAGCAGGAGGCCATTATCCAGGCACACCATTCCATTCCATTGACATTCTCTCTCTCCCTCTCTCTTCCCTATATTCAGCATTTAGTAGCAAGCATTATAAAGTTGATTATACTACAATCAACATGCCACTGTGGGAACCAGAAGCAATTATCTCAGTATTTTTTTTTTTTACCCTCAACCCATTGAGCTCTGAAAAAATGTCAGTGAGTGGGTGCACCTACCCTGTAAAAAAAAAAAAAAAAAAAAAAAAAAAAAGGGGGGGGGGGGGCAAACCAAAACACAGAAGCAAGTCTCAGAGTCCAGGTCAACTGGCTCAGGCTCACAGGGCTTGCGCTTCAGGGCTAAAAATAGCAGTGTAGATCTTCCTGCTTGGGTTGGAGCCTGGGCTTTGAAACCTGGTGAGGAGGGAAGGTCTCGGAACCTAGACTCCAGCTCTTCCCTGGGAACATCTCTGCTACTATTTTTAGTCCTGTCCCATGAGCCTTAGTCATTTGACCCAGGCTCTCAGACTTGCTGCTGTGGAGGATTTTTTTTTTTTTTTTGCAGTGTAGATGGACCCACTGAAGCCTATGACAATAAGCAAAGCATAAAGCTGTACATATGTGGGGATGCCACTTAAAATCTGCGTCTGCTTTGGCCATCTTGTGAAGGCCAAGAAATACTTGTTCAGCTGTGATGAAGAAATAATTTGTCCAGATGTCAGCCTGTGCAAGACAGTTTAGATAATTGAAACGCCGTGTATAAGATGCCGGAGTGGCTCCTAAACCAGCTGAAAACTATGAACAAGAATATAACTGAGCACTAGAGGCTAAGGATGGCAGACATTATTGCCCTAACCTTCACAGAAATCTAATAAACAGCCAAAGTATTCCTCTTTGCCCATTTGACACTATTGTTTGGAAAATCCCTGTTTATCTGTGGCACATTTTTAAATTGGCTTGGTCCTATGTTATGTATTTCTCATGTACCATTCCAGTGTTATGATAACAAGAAGAATGCTACTGTAATGTTTGAAGAAGTTATGACTCTTAAACTGTCTGCAGACTGAAAAATAAGTGAAATGTTTTGACAGAGAAAAATATGTGTTGTCAACTTTGTTTTATCCATGGCTGAGACAGGAAATTGAAACTGTACTTTAGCAGGGTTCAGACATTGATGAGTAAAATGATCTTCTAGTAAACAGATTAGTGCAAAATTGGTGTTCTACTTTATGCCTCATTCTTCCCCCATGAAATGGCCAATTAAATGTAGAGCTCATGTATTAAAAAAAAATCTTTGAAAGGGTCTAAAGAAACAGCATCAGTGACAGAAGCAATCATTTGCACTAAATAAAAGGAATAGAGTCTAAACACAGTGTGACCTCTTTGTTAATCTGAGGAGTGTGTTATAAAAGGTCACCTAAAGAATGTACAGTCTGATTACTCTATATTACAATTAGTCTCAGAGTCTTATGCACAGACAACATGGTGAAATATAAAGCTCTGCAGCAGAATAAAAGCTGCACCAAAGTTACCAGTGGAAGAATGCTTTCATGACAACAGTTTCATGGAGTCTTACTATTAACTGGTGACTGAGTGGGCAGTTGTGTGGCCAGCTTTAGCAAAACGTGCTGTTCTTTTTTGTGCCTGTCTGCCTCCTGACTTATCACTGTCAAGAGCTCACTCTAACTGTCGAATGTTCTGCCAGCCTTGCTGAATCATTCTCCCTATTATCTCCAAATTCAGATTGTCTCTGAGGTAGGTCTGTTTTTCTTTTTATTAAAAAATACCAATCATCTTTAAAATATAGTTTGACAGCCTTGGTTGAGAATAACTTTTGGAAACTTTTCTTCTTATGGGTCTCCATTCTAATCTTCTTTTTGGAAGATGACATGGAAAAGAAGAGCAATTCTATGGTTAAACAAAGTACCTTGAAAACAGCTATTCTGGAAGCTAAAAGCTTGTGTCTGATCATGTGCCTACATACGAAACAAGTACACCTAAGGTTCACATCTGCTGTGTGTTGGACAGCGGTCTTTTTATTAGTGAAATTTAGCTTTGTGAAGATGGCTAGAACAGAGTTTATGTTCCACATAACCCTTTGACTGAGGTTATAAGTGAGGCACAGGTTGGCTTTTTGCACAGGGGTGAATTTCATCCTATCAGAACAGTAAGAACTAGCTAGAAGGGGAGCCAAATTTTCCATGTTGCTCTTAATAAGGGTATGTCTACACTACGAAATTAGGTCAAATTTATAGAAGTCAATTTTTTTAGTAAGCAATTTTATACAGTCGATTGTGTGTGTCCACACTAAGCGCATTAAGTCGGCGGAGTGCGTCCACAATACCGAGGCTAGCATCAACTTTTGGAGCTTTGCACTGTGGGTAGCTATCCCACGGTCTCTGCCGCCCATTGGAATTCTGGGTTGTGCTCCGAATGCCTGATGGGGCAAAAACATTGTCGAGGGTGATTTTGGGTACATGTTGTCAGTGGCCCCTCTGTCTGTGAAAGCAATGGCAGACAATCATTTTACGCCTTTTTTCCGTGTGGGCGCCATACTGCTTTCAGCAGACGGTGCAGTAGGACTGCAAACCATCGTCCTCGAACAAAGCTGGGAGGTATTGCCAATTTAGAGAAGGACCGGGATAGGAGGAGGATAGATAGAGGAGGATCTGGATGACCTTGTAAACTGGAGTAATAGTAATAGGATGAAATTTAATAGCGAGAAGTGTAAGGTCATGCATTTAGGGATTAATAACAAGAATTTTAGTTATAAGCTGGGGACGCATTAATTAGAAGTAACGGAGGAGGAGAAGGACCTTGGAGTATTGGTTGACCACAGGATGACTATGAGCCGCCAATGTGATATGGCCATGAAAAAAGCCTAATGCAGTCTTGGGATGCGTCAGTTGAGGTATTTCCAGTAGAGATAAGGAGGTGTTAGTACCGTTATACAAGGCACTGGTGAGACCTCATCTGGAATACTGTGTGCAGTTCTGGTCTCCCATGTTTAAGAAGGATGAATTCAAACTGGAACAGGTACAGAGAAGGGCTACTAGGATGATCCGAGGAATGGAAAACCTGTCTTATGAAAGGAGACTCAAGGAGCTTGGCTTGTTTACCCTAACCAAAAGAAGGTTGAGGGGAGATATGATTGCTCTCTATAAATATATCAGAGGGATAAATACCAGAGAGGGAGAGGAATTATTTAAGCTCAGTACCAGTGTGGACACGAGAACAAATGTATATAAACTGGCCATCGGGAAGTTTAGACTTGAAATTAGATGAAGGTTTCTAACCATCAGAGGAGTGAAGTTCTGGAACAGCCTTCCAAGAGAAGCAGTGGGGGCAAAAGACCTACCTGGCTTCAAGATTAAACTTGATAAATTTATGGAGGAGACGGTATGGTGGGTTAACATGATTTTGGCAATTAATTGATTTTTAACTATTCATGGTAAATAGGCCCAATGGCCTGTGATGGAATGTTAGATGGGGTGGGATCTGAGTTACCCAGGAAAGAATTCTCTGTAGTATCTGGCTTGGGGAATCTTGCCCACATTCTCAGGGGTCAGCTGATCACCATATTTGGGGTCAGGAAGGAATTTTCCTCCAGGGCAGATTGGAAGAGGCCCTGGGGTTTTTCTCCTTCCTCTGCAGCGTGGGGCACGGGTCACTTGCTGGAGGATTCTCTGCACCTTGAAGTCTTTAAATCATGATTTGAGGACTTCAATAGCTCAGACATAGGTGAGAGGTTTATTGCAGGAGTGGGTGAGTGAGATTCTGTGGCCTGCATTGTGCAGGAGGTCAGACTAGATGATCCTAATGGTCCCTTTTGACCTTAATATCTATGACTCTGAGACCGCTTCCGCTGCCACTCTGCTCTCCTGGTGCCATGAACCCACCTTGCAGGTCCTCTCGTCGTTCTTTGTAAATATCTATTCTCCACCGCTTCCACTGCAACTCTGCTCTCCCGCTCTTGTCCCGCCATACCACAGCAAGCATGCAGCCCGCTCAACTCAGCTCACCGACATCGCTGCTGTTGTGTCCTGGTGCTGCTAGCAGCAGACGGTGCAGTAGGTCTGCAAAACTCTGCTGTCCTGCTCTCCTGGTGGTCTCACAGGTCCTCTATATGACCGTCGTCATCCGCTGCCACTCCTGCTCTCCATGCAGCCCGCTCAGCTGTTGTGTCCTGGCAGCAGATGGTGCAGTAGGTCTGCAAAATTGGTCATCCAACCACCTGCAACTCTGCTCTCCTGCAGACGCCATACCACGGCAAGCATGGAGCCCGCTCAGATCGCCGCGGCAGTTATGAGCATTGTAAACACCTCGCGCATTATCATGCAGTATATGCAGAACCTGAACCTGCAAAAGCAGGCAAGGAGGCGACGGCAGCACGGTGACGAGAGTGATGAGGACATGGACACAGACTTCTCTCAAAGCATGGGCCCTGGCAATTTGGACATCATGGTGGTAATGGGGCATGTACATGCCGTGGAACGCCGATTCTGAACCCGGGAAACAAGCACAGACTGGTGGGACTGCATAGTGTTGGAGGTCTGGGATGATTCCCAGTGGCTGTGAAACTTTCACATGCATAAGGCCACTTTCATGGAACTTGGTGACTTGCTTTCCCCTGCCCTGAAGCGCATGAATACCAAGATGAGAGCAGCCCTCACAGTTCACAAGCTAGTGGCGATAGCCATCTGGAAGCTTGCAACGCCAGACAGCTACCGGTAAGTCGGGAATCAATTTGGAGTGGGCAAATCTACTGTGGGGTCTGCTGTGATCCAAGTAGCCAACACAATCACTGAGCTGCTGCTGTCAAGGGTAGTGACTCTGGGAAATGTGCAGGTCATAGTGGATGGCTTTGCTGCAATGGGATTCCCTAACTGTGGTGGGGCCATAGACGGAACGCATATCACTAAATTGGGACTGGAGCACCAAGGCAGCCAGTACATAAACCGCAAGGGGTACTTTTCAATGGTGCTGCAAGCACTGGTGGATCACAAGGGACGTTTCACCAACATCAACGTTGGATGACCGGGACAGGTACATGATGCTCGCATCTTCAGGAACTCTGGTCTGTATGAACAGCTGCAGGAAGGGACTTACTTCCCAGACCAGAAAATAACCATTGTAGATGTTGAAATGCCTATAGTTATCCTTGGGGACCCAGCCTACTGCTTAATGCCATGGCTCATGAAATCATACACAGGCACCCTGGACAGTAGTCAGGAGCTGTTCAACTACAGGCTGAGCAAGTGCAGAATGGTGGTAGAATGTGCATTTGGACATTTAAAAGTGTGCTGGCACAGTTTACTGACTGTGAAACCTCAGTGAAACCAATATTCCCACTGTTATTACTGCTTGCTGTGTGCTCCACACTCTGTGAGAGTAAGGGGGAGACTTTATGGTGGGGTGGGAGGTTGAGGCAAATCGCCTGGCTGCTGATTATGCGCAGCCAGATACCAGGGTGGTTAGAAGAGCACAGCAGGGCGCGCTGTGCATCAGAGAATCTTTGAAAACCAATTTCATGGCTGGCCAAGCTATGGTGTGACGGTTCTGTTTGTTTCTCCTTGATGAAAACCCGCCCCCTTGGTTCCCTCTACTTCCCTGTAAGCCAACCGCCCTTCCCTCCCCTCATCGATCACCACTTACAGAGGCAATAAAGTCATTGTTTAAATTCATGCATTCTTTATTAGTTCGTCACACAAATAGGGGGATAACTGCCAAGGTAGCCCGGGAGGGGTGGGGGAGGAGGGAAGGACAAGGCCACACTGCACTTCAAAACTTATTGAATGCCAGCCTTCTGTTGCTTGGGCAGTCCTCTGGGGGGGAGTGGTTGGGTGCCCGGAGGCCCCACCACTCCCCGCGTTCTTGGGTGTCTGGGTGAGGAGGCTATGGAACTTGGGGAGGAGGGTGGTTGGTTACACAGGGGATGCAGTAGCTGTCTGTGCCTTTCCTGCACCTCAACCATATGCTGGAGCATATCAATTTGATCCTGCAGTAGCCTCAGCATTGCATCCTGCTTCCTCTCATCACGCTGCCACCACCTCTCCTGTTGCTCCAGCCATCTGTCCTTGCGCGCGTCCCTCCTGTCCTTGCATTCATTTTGGGCTTTCCTGGACTCTGCCATTGTTTGCCTCCACACATTCTGCTGGGCTCTTTCAGTGCGGGAGGACTGCATGAACTCAGAACATTTCATTGCTTGTGCATTTTTTTTCGCCTTCTTATCTGCGCCAGCCTCTGGGGCGGAGATGATAGTGGCAGCGTTGAAACATTTGCAGCTGCGGGAGGAAAAAAAGGGAGAGTAGTATTTAAAAAGACACATTGGCCATTTAAAAGGAGGAGCTGATGTTTTTGGGTTAACCTGCAGAACTAACCCCCCCCCCACCCAATTATCTGGGATGATCGCTTCACCCCTCCCCCCACCGCGTGGCTAACAGTCGGGGTGATTTCTTTTCAGCCACAAGCAAACAGCCCAGCCGGAATGGCCACCTCTGAATGTCCCCTTAATAAAATTCCCCTATTTCAACCAGGTGACCAGGAATGATATCACTCGCCTGAGGATAACAGAGAGATAAAGAATGGATGTTGCTTGAATGACAGCAAACACCGGGACCATACGCTGCCATGCTTTCTTATGCAATGATTCCAGACTACATGCTACTGGCCTGGCGTGGTAAAGCCTCCTACCATGGAGGATGCAATAAGGCTGCCCTCCCCCAGAAACCTTTTGCAAGTTTCTTTTGGGAGTACCACCAGGAGAGCTTCATTGAGATGTCCCTGGAGGATTTCCGCTCCATCCCCAGACTTTTCCAGTAGCTGTACTGGCCGTGAATGCATACCAAGTATTCAGGGCAAATAAATCATTAAACATGCTTGCTTTTAAACCGTGTATTTTATTTACAAAGGTACATTCACCGGAGGTGCCTTCTCCGCCTTTAAGGTCTGGGAGCACGGTTGGGAGGTTACTGTCTCCAGGGTGATAAACAGTTCCTGGCTGTCGGGGAGAATGGTTTCACCGCTTGCCTGGTGTGCGCTATCTTCAACCTCCTCTTCATCATCTTCCTTGTCCCCAAAATCCTCATCCCTGTTGCGTGAGACTCCCTTGCAGGAGTCCACGTACAGGGGTGGGGTAGTTGTAGGGGCACCCCCTAGAATTGCATGCAGCTCATCATAGAATCGGCATGTCTGGGGGTCTGACCCCAAGCAGGCGTTTGCCTCTTGGTAGGCTTGCCTGAGCTCCTTAAGTTTCACGTGGCACTGCTGCATGTCCCTGTTATAGCCTCTGTCCTTCATGCCCTTGGAGATCTTTTTCAAATATTTTGGCATTTCGTCTTTTGGAACGGAGTTCTGATAGCACGGATTCGTCTCCCCATACAGCGATCAGATCCATGCTGGAGCTCTTTTGTGATTCTGGGACTCCATGGTCACCTCTGCTGATGAGATCTGCACGGTCACCTGTGCTGATCAGCTTGCCACGCTGTCCAAACAGGAAATGAAATTCAAAAGTTCGTGGGGCTTTTCCTGTCTACCTGTATCCGAGTTGAGAGCGCTGTCCAGAGCGGTCACAATGGAGCACTCTGGGATAGCTCCCGCATGCCAATACCGTCGAATTGTGTCCACACTACCCCAAATGCGACCCGGCGATGTCGTTTTCAGCACTAATTCCGTGGTCGGGGAAGAGGACAGAAATCAATTTTAAGAGCCCCTTAAGTTGACAAAAATGGCTTCGTCATGTGGATGGGTGCAGGGTTAAGTCAATCTAATACTGCTAAATTCGACCTAAACTCGTAGTGTAGACCAGGGCTTAGTGTAATCCATGAGCTATTTGAGGTTGAGGGGGTTGTAGAAGTAATATCTAATTTATCTCAGTCTCTTGGATATGATCTATTTGAGAGGGAAAGTACCATTAATAAATTTGCAAATAATTCCTAAATAATAAATACATTTAAGACGTTCAGATACAGCTCATGAACTTTTTGGGAACTAAAACAATTTGCCTAAATTATTTGTAACTAATTATTCTCAGGTCTAATTGCCAGATTTGTATACCTTCTAATTAGTTTACATAGGGTAGATTGTAGGATTATGTATTTTTATTTTAATATGTTTTGTTCTTTTCACTTTCTGGTAATTGGAGATTAAAAATAGACGGTGTCTCTAAATACCTAGACTGTGTTTGAATCTAATATATGATGATTAATCTGTCTTTCCTTCTTTGTAACTACAGTAGTATGTACAGTACTTTGGCAGCATTTTCAATCTGAGAGTGACCATTTTAGGTAATCCCCATATAGCATATCACCCTTGATCGCCATTGATTTGCCATTGTTGAATTTCTTTAGAAGAGTAAAACACGAGCTTTTCATTCTGAATGCAAGTGAATAATGAATCTGCCATCAGAGGCATGTATACACACCAGCTGCTGCATTTCAGAAAGCTATACAGAGTCAGTGCTAAGATTTTTTTCTTCGAATATTGAGCACCACAAGTTCATATAAGCAGATCTCAATCATTTTAGCAGAGTGATTTTTTTTTTCCCTGTGGCCAACATTTTAATTAGGTAATAATGTTCAGGTTCAGTTTAAAGTAAGAAGATATGTTTCTAAGCTGTGTTTTTAGATCTCTGTAATATTCCACAATGGCCATAAGTGGTTCACATCATTTTCATGCCTTTGGAAAAAATGAATTGGACAGGGTGTTTCTTTGCTTTCATCAACAGCATTGTTCCATCCTGTACAAAAAGCTTCTGTCAGTTTTCTTTTTCTTGGAGAGAAAAGCCTATGTTCCTTGCTCTTCCTAGAGTTTCCTGAGGTCAACAAAAATAGGATAGTGAGGAGGTTCATATTATCAGAAAATGTTTCCATACCAAGAGTATATGGCTGGGAGAGGAAAATATGTGTAGATTTTGTTGGATTTTGTCCAGTTCAAAATGTCCCTCTTCTTCTTTTTGTAACTTCACCCTCGTAATGCACGTCTTTCCCAGACTTCAGTAGGCCTAAGCTTAGGTGATACCACAAGATGCATTGCGGTGCTTATTATGCATCATTTCACTGCTTACACTGTGACTGTCAAGTGTACGCAAATTTACAGTCAGGGAGGTCCAATCATCTTTACAGAAGTGAAGGACAAAGTGTGCTGCAATTCACACAGTACTCTAGTTGTTTGTGGTCACTCTGTGAGTAATATAGTTATCAGTCAAAATAACCTTCGGTTTAAAAATACATTTGTCCTTTGATGGTCTTAAATGTACGTGTAAGACTGTATAAAGAACCTTTCATTCAGTACTGTTGCTGTTCCTCTTGGTGGAATTGTCATTCTACCCTTCCTTCACAATAATGTAGTTTAGTTTGCTAATGATAGACTAAAGAATAGTAAAGAGATGCGAACAATTACATTTATGGCCAGATTCAGGAACCCTGAATTTGAGTGGCACTCATTTATGCACATGCTTTCGCTCAGATCAATGACTTCAGCTTCACTGAGTCAAATCCTGGGTCTTGTGAACAACTTCAGTATAGCACCTGTGCACAGGAGAGCTCTACAGAGATGGGGGAGCAGTTGCTCCCTCTCTCCTCTAGGTGTAAAGTTGTTCCAGAGATTCTTTGTGGCAGCTATTGAGCAAGAAGGGTTTCTTCAGGTATGTTGGCAACAAGAAGAAAGCCAAGGAAAGTGTGGGCCCCTTACTGAATGAGGGAGGCAACCTAGTGACAGAGGATGTGGAAAAAGCTAATGTACTCAATGCTTTTTTTGCCTCTGTTTTCACTAACAAGGTCAGCTCCCAGACTGCTGCGCTGGGCATCACAGAATGGGGAAGAGATGGCCAGCCCTCTGTGGAGATAGAGGTGGTTAGGGACTATTTAGAAAAGCTGGACGTGCACAAGTCCATGGGGCCGGACGAGTTACATCCGAGAGTGCTGAAGGAATTGGCGGCTGTGATTGCAGAGCCCTTGGCCATTATCTTTGAAAACTCGTGGCGAACGGGGGAAGTCCCGGATGACTGGAAAAAGGCTAATGTAGTGCCAATCTTTAAAAAAGGGAAGAAGGAGGATCCTGGGAACTACAGGCCGGTCAGCCTCACCTCAGTCCCTGGAAAAATCATGGAGCAGGTCCTCAAAGAATCAATCCTGAAGCACTTACATGAGAGGAAAGTGATCAGGAACAGTCAGCATGGATTCACCAAGGGAAGGTCATGCCTGACTAATCTAATCGCCTTTTATGATGAGATTACTGGTTCTGTGGATGAAGGGAAAGCAGTGGATGTATTGTTTCTTGACTTTAGCAAAGCTTTTGACACGGTCTCCCACAGTATTCTTGTCAGCAAGTTAAAGAAGTATGGGCTGGATGAATGCACTAAAGGTGGGTAGAAAGCTGGCTAGATTGTCGGGCTCAACGGGTAGTGATCAATGGCTCCATGTCTAGTTGGCAGCCGGTGTCAAGTGGAGTGCCCCAGGGGTCGGTCCTGGGGCCGGTTTTGTTCAATATCTTCATAAATGATCTGGAGGATGGTGTGGATTGCACTCTCAGCAAATTTGCAGATGATACTAAACTGGGAGGAGTGGTAGATACGCTGGAGGGGAGGGATAGGATACAGAAGGACCTAGACAAATTGGAGGATTGGGCCAAAAGAAATCTGATGAGGTTCAATAAGGATAAGTGCAGGGTCCTGCACTTAGGATGGAAGAATCCAATGCACCGCTACAGACTAGGGACCGAATGGCTAGGCAGCAGTTCTGCGGAAAAGGACCTAGGGGTGACAGTGGACGAGAAGCTGGATATGAGTCAACAGTGTGCCCTTGTTGCCAAGAAGGCCAATGGCATTTTGGGATGTATAAGTAGGGGCATAGCCAGCAGATCGAGGGATGTGATCGTTCCCCTCTATTCGACACTGGTGAGGCCTCATCTGGAGTACTGTGTCCAGTTTTGGGCCCCACACTACAAGAAGGATGTGGATAAATTGGAGAGAGTCCAGCGAAGGGCAACAAAAATGATTAGGGGTCTAGAGCACATGACTTATGAGGAGAGGCTGAGGGAGCTGGGATTGTTTAGTCTGCAGAAGAGAAGAATGAGGGGGGATTTGATAGCTGCTTTCAACTACCTGAAAGGGGGTTCCAAAGAGGATGGCTCTAGACTGTTCTCAATGGTAGCAGATGACAGAACGAGGAGTAATGGTCTCAAGTTGCAATGGGGGAGGTTTAGATTGGATATTAGGAAAAACTTTTTCACTAAGAGGGTGGTGAAACACTGGAATGTGTTACCTAGGGAGGTGGTAGAATCTCCTTCCTTAGAGGTTTTTAAGGTCAGGCTTGACAAAGCCCTGGCTGGGATGATTTAACTGGGAATTGGTCCTGCTTCGAGCAGGGGGTTGGACTAGATGACCTTCTGGGGTCCCTTCCAACCCTGATATTCTATGATTCTATGATTCTATCGAGGCTGCATTAGTCTTGTGTGATGGACTTCGTGCCCAGCTCTCTACTTGCAAGCAGAGGGTTGGCTGATGGATCTGCATAGTTGTAGCTATACTGGCCACATACCTGACCATTTCGAGCACCCCAATCCAAACACCTTGCTGTCAATTCATCTGCCCAAATCTTTCATTTTCCCAATCAGTTGAGAAATGCTCTCATACCTTTCCAATTAGACAAAGTGATCCAAATCCCCCTTACGAAAATCACTCCAATTTGTCTGGGTGCCAAACCCTTCTGCCCAAGATGTCCTATGCAGATTACCCATGTCTGATGAGACCCGCACATGCCTGTCTTTTTACAGGGCTCTGAAAACTCTAGGGGCTGCTCTGAAGATGTCCCCAGCATCAGTGAAGATGAAAGAACCATTAAAATATAGATATGATTCTCTCATATTGTAGTCTGGAGAAGAAGGGGCTGATGAATAGGATGCTGCAGTTATTCTAACCTGGAGCACTGAAGAAGCACTGACAGATTAGAATCATTTTAACAAAAGAACATTACAGCTCTGGTACATTTACATTTTAGCTTCAAGAAAAAAAGACACCTTTGCCATGCTATGCCCCTACCGATGAGGACCTGAAAGACTAACTCTACAGAAGTCTTCAAAGAATGCCCAGGAGTGTTTGTTTCCAAGACTTGAGCTGTACTATGTACATGACTATTTTAATGCCAAAATGGGCAGTGTACTTTCTTTGGCCCAAAAGTCCCCGTAGATCTGACCTTTGGAAATTAAATGATAATAGGCTCTTAGTACAGAGTCTTTCTCCATTTAGAAATAATGCATGGATAGAAATATTAAGATATTTCTTCTGGACTAAGTGAAGCAATATAGCACACATTTACCAGCAGTGCCCTGTCAAACTGTGAGTAAGCCTTTGCATGCAGCTGATTTAGGCATGAAAATCAAATCCCCCAGTGTGTGAAAACTGGGGTTATACAAGCATACTGGTGTGCACTGGGCATAAATTATATCTATTGGAACACAGCCTTTATATAATTCCATATTCAATAGAATGAGCGATTTCTGTATAGCAACTCACTTATTCCTTTGTTGCAAAGAACTAAAGTTGAATAGCCAAATTTATGTTAAGTTCCCAGTAACCCTTTGCATACAAGAGTCATATAAGAAACAATAGGCCTGTAGATATCTGACATAAAGGGAGATAGGAACTGGCAAATCCATGGTCCAGAGTTGCAGTCATGACTTAGACTCATTCATTTTCATTATGAAATATTGAAAATAAAAATAGAACATTAATATAAAAATAAAAAAAAATATGCAGCGAGACTTTTTTTTAAAACTACAAATTGGTTTCATACAGAGTTCCTTTTGGGGAAGTGGTATGTGATACACAAGTCTTACTAGTAGAAATGAGCAAATAATTTTGTAATGAACAACTAAGTAGGAAAATTTCTTAATTGAAAAATTTTAAAATATATCTAGTGTTTGTAATTACTTGTGAATTTCTTCACATATAATTTTTAATCTTCAGATTCTTCACAAATGATTGATTGTAAATATTCAAATTGTTCACTGTTTTGGAAAATTTGAGTCACGGTATTTTTCTGTTCCCTGGGTTGGGTGACTTATGTAACTAACCAGCTACTATTTGAATATTAAATTGCATATTCATGTATTAATTATGCAATTTGAAATTCACACTGTTGGTTGTTATGCAAGTCAACATTCAATTGTAGTGATTATTTCCATATTTATTCTTAATATTCATTTTTTATGAATATGCATGGCAGTAAAACTCTGTGATTAGAATAGTCACAGAAAGTGAATAGAAAAGGTGCTGACACAGTCAAAGGAAAGCGAGTTCCGGACAAAATTCTTGTGACTATTCACAAAATATTTTTTCACAACATTCACGCATCTGTGACAACTACTAGGAATATATCTACTTTGAGGAAAGGAAGGAAATATAGGAGATTTAAGAACTGGTTTTGAAGTCTACACTTGATGTTACTAACATTTTCTGTAATAATATTTAAAATGTATAATTCCAAATAAAATACGGCTAGAACATCAAACTGTCTAAAATATATTCATTCAAGCTAGCCATATTTCATTGTTTGTAGAGTGCTACATTATTTAAAATTTTTGAGTTTGGGTAATAAAAATGGCAGGTACGTCATTCATTTTCACTCTACCTCTATGTTTGTCTGACATAATCAACTATAATACTCTGACTGAAAAAATAATGTTACCAATATGACCATATTGGTAGTGAAAAAACTTAATCTACACATGATAAACACAAATGATAAATGCAAAATCCATGTTTGACACCTGGAAATGTGAACCATTTAATTAATAAGCTTACCTGCTGCCTACAAGGACACTGCAAAATGTATGTAATATTATTCGTTGTGCAGATTATGTCAATGTTACGGACTAGACTGGATTAAATACTTGCCCCACAGAACAGGGACTATCCAGTATTCATTTATATACACGGGTAACATATAAAAGCCCTCTACAACATGACACAAGCCTATGATGGGCCAGCTCCACAGCTGGTGTAAATCACTGTATTGCCACTGAAGCCAGTTTATGGCAGTTTGGATGTTTTTCTATTTCAGCCACAAGTAATTGGGTTTGATGCAGGCATCAGAGGATAAAAGTCTATGACCTGAGTGAATGCCGGACAGGAGATTGTGGTGGGGTCATGAAGGAGGGGAGGCTGGGACAAATTTGAGTGAGTGATGTTGTGAGCTGGAGCAAACCTGACTGGTGCTGCGACCCTGTTTGCCAGGCCGCAACACCTGTTTGTGTGCCCTATATAGATTATAAAGTACAACTATTACTAAGCAGCAATTAGCAATGGCAATTAACATGTGTATTCTTTACTTATTCCCTGATACATTATAGTTCTTTGTTTAGGGAAAAAAAATCATACAAAGATTATACAAAAGACAAAACCAGATCCCAATGGTTTTATTCAGGCTACACCAGCAGCGAAACCATTTTCAAAAGTAGCTGAGGGAGGAGCAGGGGACATGTTGTCAGGAGTAGGCCATTTTCTAATGTATGTGGGGCGTTAGTGGTTACAAATAGGAAGAACACAATGGCCATAATCTATGGCTGCCACAGGGTACAAGCTGTGAGGAAGGAGTAAAATGGCTTGCGCTTATGATTTTTCCATTTGCACTGTTCTAGAAAAGGCTTCCACTCCTCAGTACATCCAGTAGGTTTGCCTCCACATTTACGTGCCAGAACAAACAAATACCCAACAGCCTGCCAAGTTTGAGTAGTAAACTTTTTTTAAAGTTATGGTAATATAAAATGAGAGCAAAATGTACAGAAAATCGCACTCTGCTTTGGTTCTCTCATACCTTTTTCAAAAGGGTAAACAAATTATATATTTTAATTTGGGCAAAAAAATTGTTCCAACTAGGCTAAGAACTTCTTGGTTCAGTTCCAGCTAGGAACTTTTTGGTTCAGTCAGTCCAGAAAGAATGTTTATGGCAAAGTTATAATTCTCTGAAAATAGGAGTTTATAATGGGAATTTTATAGAAGTGACCTGTAATTACAATGCAGACCTTTAACTGCAGTGGCGCTAGGTGGTGAATGACAACCAGAGGAGCCTGGTCAGAATTGTTAAGTGTCACTCAATGTAGCACAGGAGATCCGAGCGAGCAAGTGTAGCACGTTATGGAATATTCAGCATTATTTTGGCATGGTCTGTTATGCTAACTAGAAAGTAATATAAGTGAAAATCTGCTTAGCAATAATGACATTACTCAAAATAATTTCATTGCAGTTTTGTTATATTTTCATGTTTGCCACATATTACGGTTTATTACTATGCTTTATTTGTATCCCTTTTGATATTAATGTGAAATGTCAGTGGATCATTATTTTTCAGGAAAGAAATAGATGCATATTATACTGTATTAGACAGGCTAATATGTTTTCACGTTTTATAACAAAGTTTATTACTATGGTGACAATATATGTAGAGTAATGTCTCCAAACCAGTTGTTACCAGTAGATAAAGGCTGATTTGGTAATTACTAACCTAAGGCAGGATCAAAGGGCTGTTATTGCACTAAAATCATGAACTGCAGGAATGATAATCAGGGCTGTAATATTCTGGTACTAAAAGAGCTGCATCAAGCTGCCCAGATTTAACATGAGTAGCTGTTAATGATGTGTTGTGGAAAGGCTCCCTTTATCAATAGTTTTGGATATATAAAATCTATAGATTATTGTAGCACCCTTTTGCCCTTCTTTTAATTCAGGGTATGCTAGCATGACTGTTACAAGCCCTCTTTTTTTGTAAACTGTCTTCTTGCTGAAACTAAGCTTTCATGTACAACAGAGAAGATGATATTGGGCATACCCTGGGCTTGGCTGAACTGCAGGGAGTGCAAGTTTGGCAATAGGGGTACAAAGAAGGCATTAATTCATGCTTTATGCTCCCTCAGTCCTGAACCTGTTGTGAATTGAGCTGGGTCCCTGGCATAAGTTACAGCTGCCCCAGGGGTCAAAATGGCGGATATAGGGAATTCCTGGTCATGTTTCCTTTGCTCTCTTTACACCATATGTGCCATTAAAGGAATCCCCTCCATGAGGATGTTGGTTACAGGCAGAATTCACAGCAAGCAGAGTGCAAAGCAGCCATATCGCACCCCAGAGTTTCTCCTAATTGTTTAATTTATATATGATTGTACTCCTTTTTAAGAAAATATGAATGTAGGAATTGCCATGTCAAAATGCAGTTATTGTCCATTTGTTGCAGTACTATGTCTCTATCCATGGTCACTGCTATTCAGCAGTATATCTTCAATCTCTTTGCAGAGAAGATAATTTTTTTTCCCTTTATTTTAGCTGGTTTATGTCCTGAAACATAATGTTTGAGGGCCTTGGTAATTTATCCTAGCTCTGTGACCACAGATGTGCCTTTGATTCATATAAATGTCTAATTCTTTGCTGAATGTTACTAAATTCTTTGCCTCTATAATATCATGTGGCAGTGAGTTTCACAAGTTAATCATTGCATTACAAAATACTCATCTCTCAGACTAGATTCTTCTTCCTGCTCTGGCTTTTTTTTACACTATTCTGGCAGTGCAAAGAAACTTGATGGTGGATCTCACTATGTAGGGATTCACCAAATGGGGGAACTCTCCAGGCAGAGACGCTGGCACACAGCACTCCATTTCAGGAGCCCCATCAGAGCACGCTTGAGCTCTGACAATCCCCTATATATGCAATGGCTCGTTGGGGTGGGGGGTCATTGCTGCTTGTGGAACATAGAGCAGCCCTGCAGGTGCTCTAAACTGACTACAGCTGAATCAGATTCTGATTTTTCCAGAGATTGGCGGACCACAAAGGTGGAATAAAGGCTTTAATCCCTCCCACTCCTTGGCTGTGCTGGCCATGGTCCATTGTCTTTTGATTTTATTGAGACCCAACTTGTTCTTATGTTTGAAACTGGAAATCAGACATTTGAGTTGTGTTGCTTATTAGTTCACATCAGTCACATGGTATTGTTTCTGTAATATAGTTGGTTGAGTCTTCTAAGGAGTATTCTAGTGAAAATGTTCATAGAAAGTGATTTTTTTGCATCAGAGAGTACAAGCTTAATAATATTCACTTCTCAAAAAATTCATGCTAGTAAAATTCAATCACATGAATGGTCACACAAAGTGAACGCAGGAGGGGCACCAACAATGCTGAAATGAACTAATTTCAGAATTCAAATAAATGTTTGTGGAAAAAACTTTTCTAATGTTCACCCAGTTGTACTGTTAGTCTCTTTCTCTGCTGAATACTAGTCATTTAATCCTTCTTTTGAACCCTTTATCATGTCTAGTTTTTAAAGACTTTGCCTCACACACTAAGTTTATCAAGTTTCCTTCCTTGTGTTTTGTGAGACACTTTCTAAAAGCCTTTGAAATCTTAATATTTTATCAGTGCTACATTATCCCTTATTTCGTTACCTCTTACAGAGAATTCTATTGGGGTACAGAGTCATGATTTACTCTTACAGAAGAGGTGCTGGTTTCTTCCTAATATATTTGGCCATTATCCAGCAAAGCATGTAAGCACATGTTTAACTCTAAGTATGTGAACAGTCCTGTTGAAATAATGAGAATTAAAGTTAAGTCTGATGAAGTGAGCTGTAGCTCATGAAAGCTTATGCTCAAATAAATTGGTTAGTCTCTAAGGTGCCACTAGTACTCCTTTTCTTTTTGCGAATACAGATTAACACGGCTGCTACTCTGAAACTTAAAGTTAAGCGTGCACTTAAGTGCTTTGTCAGCTATACCTAATGGCTATAGTCAGGGGCTTTATTTAAATGATTTTCTCAACAGTCTGATTTTTTTAAATATTGATGTAACACTCATTGGTCCATAATTTCTAGGGTCACCCTTCATACCTTTTCTTAAAGCTGTGTACAGCCATTTGGTATAGTTGCTGTTTTAATGCTTAACTAGTTTCTTGGCCCTGCATTCAGAGCAGTGCAGAGTGAATGGCTCATAGAACTGTGAGTATGTAATGGCTATGTGCCAGCTACTACTCTCTTTTATGAGATGGAGCACGTTCTCCATGTGTCCTGTGGGCCAATCCCCATCTGCTCCCTGTGCCCTCTGTAGGGAATAAAAATCTGTCTGGTTCTTACATGGACTTTGAGGAATGGGGAAAGCTCCTCAAGTCCTTTGTCCCTCATTGCACACCCATAAAAGGCCTAGGCAATCTGGCTTTGAGCTAATTTGTACTGCAGTCCCTTCAGATATCTGGCACAAATGGAATCTGCTCTGGGTAATTTATTTAATATAATTTCTCAGATTCCACTATCACTTTTTCTTTTAGACCTCTGTGTCCAGCACTGCTTCATTTTTATTATGTGCAAAGAGTAACCCCTGAGTAGATATTTCCCCTGTTCTCTCTGATTAAAATCAGTGCAAATAAATAAGGTAATTGCTTTTTACACTCCTTAATCTCTTTGCATTCCCTCCCAGCCAACTCCGACCTATTTTTTAATCCTTATGGTCTCGTGAACCCACTGACTCTGCTGCAGGCTTTCCATTTCTGATGTGCTTAAGAGGTTCTTATGTACCTTGATGTACGTAAAGAATGTCTTGATATTTCTTTTACATTGTCTTTTGTGGTCCTATAACTTTAAAGTATTGTTCTCTGTACCTCTCTCTTGTGTTTGTTCCATGGATTGAATTAATATTCCTATCTATATGATTATTTTAATAGTGCTGTCTAAAATCCACATAATGGGCATCATTCTCCATTGGGTCAAAATCCACTTTTAAAAATAGGTATCTGAAGTTTAAATACATATTCTGTGATTTAAAAAATAGTATACCTGTGCTTATGTATCCACTAGAACATAAGAAAACGTCTTAGATAAAGTTATTTTTCTTTAGTCTTTTTTAGAAATACTAGCGTTCAAACACTGAGCAAAATCAAATGAAATATTGCATTAAAATTCAAGCTAAATTTCAGCCTATTTATGTCCTGAAAATACAGCAGGACCCAAAGTCTGTGTGATTCACGAATCAAAGACTAACTGGTAAGAGATGGTGTATGCTACTACAAATTCCCTGTGCAATTCCCCGAATCTAGTTTTCTAGTAGTTCAATATATTTCCTTGATTGCTTTGTGAACTGTGCTTTGTAATACAAACCAAATTCCGAATCCCCTGGAAAATCTTGCTGACGTGTACCAGTATTCTTTAGCAGAAGGAGAAGTAAAGTTTGGATAATAAAATAAAGTTCTGACTCATCTCTAATTAAGTGTGCAATTTGTGAAAGGAATCAATATTTAACAATGGGTGGCAAGGAGGAAGGAATAGCTACAAGTTTTTTTTCAATAGCTCATTATTGACAATCAACAGAAAATTGATCCATACCTGCAGGTCAGTCAACCTTTTAACAAACTGGACAATAGTAGAGGCAATTATTTGGGGAAAGAGTTGCTGTTATAAAATGTAATCAATGCTTTACAGCACCAAAAATGGATTTAAAACATTTTTTTTTCAAATGTTCTTTTACTTTTTTCAACCTACCTGGCACTACTTGTAAAGTGGTTTTCCACTGCCATAGAGGCAATAATACATATTTAACACTAATCACAATGCAAATGTGCTGGGCAGATTTTAAAAAGGTTTCCTTCATTAATATCCCTTCATGCCCATTAGTGAATTCTTTATTTTTAATCTGCTGTTCTTGTGAAATTGTTTAAAAAAAAAATCATTAATGAGCAAGAAACGACAGCCCCACAACATCACAGCTATATTTTTGTTAAAGCGATTAAACCTCATCTGCCTTGATAATTATATAGTTAGTACCAATATTGAAAAAATAATCCAGGCATTGTTTCTAACGGTTGATGATTGGTTACAATACTATGTTTTAAATTTGGTCCTCAGATAAACCTTCAGTGGAGTTCCATAGGCATAAGTGTGGGCCAAATGTGGCCAATTTATTGAGCACCGATACTGACTTCCATTCATATACATGTGTGTCATACATATCTCAATACAGAGGGCTCTCACAGGGTGTCTTGCATTACTTAGACCCTGGACTGGGGACTTAAGTATGACTGTGGGGCTTATTCAGTTTCATCCTACAAAAGATCTAAAAACCAAGGGGGAACTCCTGGACCCATTGAAGTTAATAGGAGTTTTATCATTGAATTCAATGGAGTCAGGATTTTTCCCAAAGATTCACAAAGGCAAGGTGAAAACAGACATTGCTTAGTACAGGGTTCTCCAACCTGTGGCTCCGGAGCCACATGCGGCTCTTCAGAAGTTTAATATGCGGCTCCTTGTATAGGCACCGACTCCAGGGCTCAAGCTACAGGCGCCAACTTTCCAATGTGCTGGGGGGTGCTCACTGCTCAACCCCTGGCTCTGCCACAGGCCCTGCCCCCACTCCACCCCTTCCCACCCCCTCCCCTGAGCCTGCCATGCCCTCACTTCTCCCCTGCCCTGCCAGAACCTCCTGCATACCACAAAACAGCTGATCAGGAGGTGTGGGAAGGGAGTGGGAGGCGCTGATCGGCAGGGCTGCCGGTGGGTGGGAGGTGCTAGGAGCAGTGGGGAGCTGATGCAGGGCTGCTGATGTATTACTGTGGCTCTTTGGCAATGTACATTGGTAAATTCTGGCTCCTTCTCAGGCTCAGGTTGGCCACCCCTGGCTTAGTACAATCTGGGTAATAATTAGATACCGGATCTTTACAACTTCACCCTCTGCTCTCCTCATCTTACCCTTCCATGTGACCCCTTGATCCCACCGTCTCCTACCTCCTGACCTTCCTTCCGATACTTCAGCTGGTCCCTTGCAGTGTGTCCAAAACCCTGCAGCTGAGATTATCATCCCCTCTCTTGAATCTCTTTCCTGGCTCCCTGGCTCTTCATGCTCCTTATCCTCATTTCCTATTTATATCGTAGCACTACCTACACCTTATTTTATCCTGAACCTCATCATAATTCTTTTTAGCCTCCTATCTAATTGCTCCCTTTGTCTGTTTCTCCTGCTCTCAACTTGTACCTTCTTACTCACTGCCTCTAAAACCTATACACCACATCCCAGCCATCAAATGGGTCCTTAAATCCTACTTTTTTCCAGAGCCTTCTTATATTGCCTCCATTCCTTCTTTCATTTGAACTGCTGCCCCAGGAATCATGCTTGCATGTGTTAGGCTTGAAACTGTTTGGGGCAAGAACCTTGTCTTTTAAGTGTTTAGTGAAGCAGCTTGTACTCCTTGGCACTGTCTAAATACATAAATATTAATAAACCATGTCCAGAGCTTATACACATATGCAAAGCAGCCAATTAAACATGCATATAGGTCTGAATGGGCCTGTTTTGTGTATACAGATGTTTGGATATGCAAATATAGGTTTGGGCCATTCACATATTTTAGGCCATTGGTTGCATGCCCACAACTTGTAGGTGAAACTGAAATGCCAACAGTTGAGTATTTGGCCCCAAAGAATCAACACTGTACGGTATATTATACTGATACTTCTAAAGCTCTGTCAGAGAGTCCATAGGAGTTCAGGTATAGGAGCAGGTGCAGAGCTCAAGGCAGCCAAGCTGTGAATCGGTGTAGGTTAATAGGCTAGGACAGAGACTGAAGGCAAGTGCAAGCTCTAAGGGAGAGTAGTCAGCAGAAGCAGAACTGAGGGCAGAAAGTAATGTGAGGGAAAGGAAGAGAGAGGTAATGTGGGTTTAAGGGGGAAAAGAAAAGGATGTCGCTAGCACAGCACTCACTGAGGATGGGGAAGATAGGAATCTCAGAAAGAAAACTGATAGAAAAATACATTGAAATAAAACGAGAGGCAAAATGGAGGCTGCTGAGAGGAAAACAAGGGAAACTAAATTAAGCAATAGGGCAAAGGAGAAGGAAATGGTAAATAATATAAACAGAAAACAAGCACTGTATCAAGAAAACAAGCACTGGTATCAAGCGGAGTGCCCCAGGGGTCGGTCCTGGGCCGGTTTTGTTCAATATCTTTATTAATGATCCGGATGATGGGATGGATTGCACCCTCAGCAAGTTTGCAGATGACACTAAGCTGTGGGGAGAGGTAGATATGCTGCAGGGTACGGTTGGGTCCAGAGTGACCTAGACAAATTGGAGGATTGGGCCAAAAGAAATCTGATGAGGTTCAAGAAGGACAAGTGCAGAGTCCTGCACTTAGGACGGAAGAGTCCCTGCTACAGGCTGGGGACTGGCTAAGCAGCAGTTCTGCAGAAAAGGAGCTGGGGATTACAGTGGATGAGAAGCTGGATACGAGTCAGCAGTGTACCCTTGTTGCCAAGAAGTCCAATGGCATATTGGACTGTATTAGTCGGAGCATTGCCAGCAGATCAAGGGAAGTGATTATTCCCCTCTATTTGGCACTGGTGAAGCCACATTTGGAGTACTGCATCCAGTTTTGGTCACCCCACTACAGAAGGGATGTGGACAAATTGGAGAGAGTCCAGCGGAGGGCAACGAAAATGATCATGGGGCTGGGGCACGTGACTTATGAGGAGAGGCTGGGAGAACTGGGCTTGTTTAGTCTGCAAAAGAGAAGAGTAAGGGGGGATTTGATAGCAGCCTTCAACTACCTGAAGGGGGGTTCCAAAGAGGATGGAGCTAGGCTGTTCTCAGTGGTGGCAGATGACAGAATAAGGAGCGATGGTCTCAAGTCGCAGTGGGGGAGGTCTAGATTGGATATTAGGAAACACCCTTCACTAGGAGGGTGGTGAAGCACTGGAATGGGTTACCTAAAGAAGTGGTTTAATCTCCTTAGAGGTTTTTAAGGCCTTGCTTGACAAAGTCCTGGCTGGCATGATTTAGTTGGTGTTGGTCCTGCTTTGAGGAGGGGGTTGGACTAGATGACCTCCTGAGGTCTCTTCCAACCCTAATCTTCTATGATTCTATGTTGCTAAGCAACTGTAAAGTAAATTATGCAGAAAACAATGCAAAGGTGTAATACACGGAAATTAACAGAGCATGACGCATGGTAGGTGAGTTAAGGAGGAAGCTGGGAAGGGAACATGTTGATATATATCGGGGTAGCCAGACTTACTGATCCTCCAAGCCGCATATGATAATCTTCAGAAATTCAAGAGACAGGCGCACCTGCCAGGGCTCAGGGCTTCTGCCCTGCAGTGTGGTGATGGGGCTAGGAGCTTCAGCCCCGTGGGAGGCGCCTGCTGGTACTTGGGGCTTCAGCCAGAGCAGGGCTGAAGCCCTGAGCCCCAACAAGTGCCTCCCGCAGGGCTAGACCCCCCTTCCCGCTGGGCAGAAGCCCTGAGCTCCCCCCTCCCAGTCTAGTAGGTGGGGAAGCAGGAGGGCATGGGGGGACTCCAGAGACAGAGAAACTATATGTGTATATATATGTAAATATTTCCTGAAAATTCATGACTCTCAGAAAAAGGAATGATATGACTAGCCTGTGACACGGACTCAGGGCCATATCATGTCTCTCTTACTCACAAAGAATAGTATCTAAGGCCCTAATCCTGCAGTTTGTGACTTCAGCAAGGCTCTTTGTGGTCTCAGGGGCCTGCCATCTGGAGTCATTTGCAGGAATGAGGCCATACGGAGCAAGTAGTTCCAGTGAAATTGGTAAAACTACTCAGAGTAAGGTACTACTCTGCGCAAGTAATGGTGGCAGAAACTGGCCTTAATGTATAAATTCATCTCAAATTTATGCACAGACTACATTGGACATTTTATTCCACAAAGTTAACAATTGAAAGAATGCTTACTTTTTCATGGAATAATGATTCTATTTGTGTTTTAAAAATACTGTAAATTAAACTAACTTTGGCATAGTGACACTACTAGAATTGAGATTCACCATTTTTAACATTCCTCCCCCCGCCTCCCCCCCCCCCCAAAAAAATGGTTTTCCAAATGAGGCTTCCCTGAAAATCAGCTGCTTTTTTGGCATCAACCCCCAAAATGAACAGTCATGTGCTTGCTTGTTAAAATCAAATCAGATAAAATATGAGTAAGGTTAATGTGCTGCTACAGCATCTGTTAGAAACCTTGAGAGCTTCCCTGCTTTGCATACAAGGTCATCAGAGCCCCAGGGGATTCGTGTGTTTGTGATAAAATAGAGGTGATAAAAAACCCTCTACGACTTTAAGTTTCAAATCAATCTTTTTCTTCTTTGTCCTTGTAAGAAAATTCCTGACAAGTTTGCTTGTCATTCTTCTGAAAGGCCAAATGGTTTTAACATGGCCAAGGACATCCCTCAAAAATACATTCAGATTGGAAAGCTATTGTCAGCATTAGGGGACTGGGTCCCTTCCCCTCCCCACACCTTTTGTGAACAAATCTCATCTTCATGTCATAGGTCTACACTTATTTATTTTACTACCATGTTTATCTATCTATCTATCTCCTTCTGAGTTCTCTGTCTCTGTGTTACAGTGAAATTAATTGACAGAGAAGGTCAGAAGTCAGCATGAAGGGACTGGAGTATTTTTGGATAAAGGAACCTGGAGGCTTCTTTGATCACAAAAATTTCCAGTCCCACAGAGGCTGAAAATTTGATTGAAAATTCCATGAAAAGTTAAGCAAAAGAAATTAAAGGCAACTACTGAAAAGGCCCCTGAACACACCCTTTTATAAGGGAACTGAAAAGAATAACTTCAAATGTGCTAGCGAGCTTTTAAAAATAGGGCTATAAACTACAAATTATTTTCTTTGTCCTTTATTCCCACCCATCTTTTCTTCCTCTTTCTCTCCTCTGTCCTTCCTTCTACTTTTTCATTCTTTTCTCTGTTCTGCTCCCCAAAAACAAAGTGTGTGTATGTTTCACTAATAAGCAACCAATAACGGTAATATTTGATGAGTGTCAATGTAAACAGAAACAGAGAAGCACAACAATATACCAGAGAGTAATATTTGAGGGATACTAGTATGGGCATTAGCACACATGACACCAGCACTGTCAGAAAGGTGATGCCAAATAAAATGGTAGTAAAATGGCCAGGGTTAGCGCAGTCTGGTTTCTGAACTGGCTATTTTCCGCTTGGAATCCTGAGATTTGATCCACTGTACCACAGATCTTTGATCCATGTGACCACAAGACTCCACTAAAGCCTATTAAAACACTGTATAATTGAGCCTAATCTGAAAGTAATTTTTAGATGTCATTGTAAAGTATTTTCTAGGCTAAACTGAATGCAAACGTTTACATGTAGGAAAAAATATGTCTCTTGAGTACTTAACCAGAAAACTAAATTAGATTTGTTCAGTTCATTCAGTTAACACTAGATCCGTCTACCATGGAAATGATCACCGACCCGGGGTTTGTTCGAATGCACGTAAATGCTGTTTTGTTTACTCTGCTGTCTCTTATAGTAACTTGCCTACTGTAGTGAAAGCAATGGAACCTCTCACTAGTTTTCAAGATCATTTGAGTTTTCTCCATATGACAAAATCACTGAATACTAATCCTGGTACTTTACGCTTTCTGTTGGTACTGAGTTTAATTTATAATTTCGTATTGTGCTGTGTAACCGGATTACTTTTTTACTGCTATGGCTTGGCACGGCCACCAGGTCCATAATATATAGGAGAGGTGGCATCTCAATTCTGGTGAATGAGTAAAATAAATTCTTCTCTTTTGGAGGAAAATTGAGAGTAAATAGGCAAAGTGACCCTTGTCTTAAGTTGTGACTAACAAGCTCTTTCACAAGCATCTCTGACCAGTACTACCAGTGATTGCTATTGAACTCTCACTCTGGTTCTCTTCCAGCTACTATCCTGCATGTAATATGAGATGTGGGGCCTGATCCTGCTATACTGCGATTAATAGAAGTTTTGTCATTTACTTCAATGGAAGCAGGATCAAACCCAGGAATACAAGGTTGTTTAGAAAGAAAAATGGACAGATTCATTTAATGGTGGTCCTTAGAGCAGCAGATAATTTAATTGGCAAACTTAATGAAGTTGGAAGGGACTGCTCCCAGAGATTGGAAAAGTTTTAGTGGTAACTCCCCCCAGACCAGAAAGTTTGCTGCATCTGGCCTGGGGAGAAAATTGTCAGTAGGGACTATCACTCCTCAAATGACAACACTGCTTCTGTCTACTTCTCCTTCCTCTCTTGTCCTCACTTCTAATTCTTGCTCTCCCTTTCTTCCTTCCTTACTCGACCTCTCTTCGTGCTTCCTCTTCTGTCTGCTCCTTTCCTACTATTCTTCACTTTATATTCTTCCCTTCTATTCCCTGTGTCCATTCTCTAGTGGAAATATGGACAGATCAAAGTGCATGAGGAAGTGGGCTGGGTGGGATAGGATTTTTCCGTTAAACAGCTGGGTGACTAGTGTCCGGATGTCTTTCAAAAATAAAACTGTAGAAAAGAACTCTGTATATGCACAGTCCTTTTGGCTTCTCCCCATTGCTCAGGACACAATCACTGCTCTGAAATAGCTGAATTTTGGAAGAGCACAGTGGTGTTGGCATATAGTGGTCAAATCAAGTGATGCACAAATGATCAGACAGGCATCCCACAAAAGGATTTTGGGATATAATCAATCTCCCATGGAGACTGTTGATGTCTTTTTATTAATAAAAACAACGAGGAGTCCAGTGGCACCTTAAAGACTTTGGGTATATCTACAGTACCCATCGGATTGGCGGGTAGTGATCGATCCCCGATCACTCTTGCCGCTGTGGAGTACAAGAGTCGACGGGGGAGCAGCGGCAGTTGACCCTGTGCCGTGAGGACGTGAGGTAAGTTGACCTAAGATACGTCGACTTCAGCTACGCTAGTCTCACAGCTAAAGTTGCGTATCTTAGGTCGATTCCTCCCGCCCCCCAGTGTAGACTAGGCCTAACAGATTTATTTGGGCATAAGCTTTTGTGGGTAAAAAACCCATTTCTTCAGATGCATGGAGTCCATGCATCTGAAGAAGTGGGTTTTTTATGCACAAAAGCTTATGCCCAAATAAATCTGTTAGTCTTTAAGGGGCCACCGGACTCCTCATTGTTTTTGTGGATACAGACTAACGCAACTACACCCCTGATGCATTTTATTAGTAGATACAATTTGAATCTCTCTCTAGGTACAGACCCTTTGCTTTGCCATTTTACATAGCACTTTGTCAGACTTTCTGCAAAAGATGGCATGAGCAGCATAATACAGATTGCAGCATCTACTGCCCCACCAGTGCCCATTTCATTTCCAGAGGGATCAAGAACAATGTACATGGATATTTCTCTTTAAAGGTTTTTGACAGAGGGCTGAGAGATGGAGCTTGAGCCAGCACTCTGATCACTATTCGCACCAATTAGATTCCCCTGAATAAGGCCTAATCAGTCAGGGGTGTGCCTAATTAATAGGCCAAACTGGGATTAGAAAGTTAATGAGTGAAATAGCCCATAAACAGGTAAATTGTTTAAAAAGAACAAAGGAAGGAAGTGCTTGGAGGAGGAAGGGAAGAGTGTAACTAGAAAATTCTTTCCCAGGTGTGTGTCCGGTGGGTCTTGCCCATGTGCTCAAGGTCCAACTGATTGCCATATTTGGGGTTGGGAAGGAATTTTCCCCCAGGTCAGATTGGCAGAGACCCTGTGTTTTTTTTTCTTTCCTTTGCAGCATGGGGCATGGGTCACTTGCAGGTTTAAACTAGTGTAAATGGTGAATTCTTTGTAACTTGAAGTCTTTAAAGCATGATTTGATGACTTCAGCAACTCAGCCTGAGGTTAGGGGTCTATTATAGGAGTGCGTGGCTGAGGGTCTGTGGCCAGCAATGTGCAGGAGGTCAGACTAGATGATCATGTGGTTCCACCTGGCCTTAAAGTCTATGAGACAGTCCTTGCTTGTCTGGCAGGTTGCTCAATAAGAAAGCCTACAGGACTTTATTTGAAAGCAAGTCTATGCACAGCAGCAGCTACTCAGGTGGTAGACCTCTGTAAAATGGGCCATGTGAATGACCCTGACACATTCTTGATTGCTTTGTAAGAGTAGCTATGAGTGCAGATTGGGGCAAGAGAGTTATGGCTAGCACCCTACTTATCTGTGGAAGTTTAGGCAATTTATGTGTCTCTAAGTGATGATGTGAGACTATGATATGTTTAAAGCAGCCATCCTGTACCTGGTGGGTCTGTCCAAGGAAAAGTCTGGCCAGAAATTTAAAGCAGGAAGATGGACTGGGGGAGTATAGTCCCATGTGTTTGTTCAGAAATTAATAGATTTGGCCACTTGTTGGTTAAGATCAGATATCCAAAAAATGTGGACTCTGTGATTCTGGAACAGTTTCTTCAGAGTCTCCCTGATAATACCTGACTAAGGATTAGGGACATCAGCCAGGTCATCTGGTCTCAGGAATAAATTTGCAGGGGTGGGCATTCCCAGAGTGAGTCAGCAGTTTAAGGGACTAGATCTGGAAAGAAGTATTGGAGAGTCTATAGCTGGAAGGGGCACTGAGAAGAAGATGGAGGAGCACTGAGGAACTCTGGTGGGGGCTTTGGCCACATTGTGTTTCCTATGTGGATGTGAAGGACATACAAAAAGAGACTGTCCATGCATGGACTGTAGATTTGAACAGTTTTGTGGATAGGCTGAGACCTGCAGGCAGGGGGAAAAACAAGAAAGTATCTACTGTGTTGGTAACAGTAGGGAGGAGGCACCAAAGGGCTATAATGGATATAGCTTCAGCCTGTTTATTAATCAGGTGGGAGCTAGTGAAGCCCCACTGGCTATTTCCTGGAGCTAGGGTCAAAATGTATACATGGGGACAAGAAATTATGCCCTGTGGCAGAGGTGTCCCTGGAAGTCAAGGGGAAGTTTAGGTGGCAACATGTAGGAGTCGTGTATGGATTGTCTCACCTCCTTGTACTGGGCATGGATTGGGAGCCCTTCCCATTAGGGAAGAAAAAGTCTAGGCAGCCCTCTCCTCCGCCATCAGGTGGGAATAAAACCTGCAGGGCAAAATAAGGAAGAAACAATCGCAGAAGAGCTGGATGAATCTGGACATGAAATTACAAGCTGTAGAGAGAGGAATGACAGAGAAGTCCCCTGAGGAACTGCAGGATAGGAGGAAGAAAACAAAAATTTCAGGATCAAGAGGGTGTGAAACCATTAAGAGGTAAATGGGTGGGGTCTGCAAAGCCTGTGGATGGTGTGAGGCTGGCAGCAGCTCTGGGCATACCAGGATTGGGTCTTCTCAGAGTCAGGTTCATAGAATCAGAGACTTTAAGGTCAGAAGGGACCATTATGATCGTCTAGTCTGACCTCCTGCTCAATGCAGGCCACAGAATCTCACCCACCCACTCCTGTAAAAAACCCCTAACCTATGTCTGAGCTATTGAAGTCCCCAAATTGTGGTTAAAAGACTTTGAGGTGCAGAGAATCCTCCAACAAGTGACCCATGCCCCATGCTGCAGAGGAAGGTGAACCCCCCCCCCCAGGGCCTCTTCCAATCTGCCCTGGAGGAAAATTCCTTCCTGACCCCAAATATGGCAATCAGCTAGACCCTGATTTACCAGCCAGACACCCAGAAAAGAATTCTCTGTAGTAACTCAGATCCCACCCTATCTAACATCCCATCACAGGCCATTGGGCATATCTACTATTAATAGCTGAAGATCTATCCCATCATATCATACCTTCCATAAACTTATCAAGCTTAGTCTTGAAGCCAGATATGTCTTTTGCCCGCCCTGCTTCCCTTGGAAGGCTGTTCCAGAACTTCACTCCTCTGATGGCTAGAAACCTTCATCTAATTTCTCGTCTAAACTTCCTGATGGCCAGTTTACATACATTTGTTCTTGTGTCCACATTGGTACTAAGCTTAAATAATTCCTCTCCCTCCATGGTATTTATCCCTCTGATATATTTATAGAGAGCAATCATATCTCCTCTCAGCCGCCTTTTGGTTAGACTAAACAAGCCAAGCTCTCTGAGTCTCCTTTCATAAGACAGGTTTTCTATTCCTCAGATCATCCTAGTAGCCCTTCTCTGTACCTGTTCCAGTTTGAATTCATCTTTATTAAACATGGGAGACCAGAACTGCACACAGTATTCCAGATGAGGTCTCACCAGTGCCTTGTATAACAGTACTAACACCTCCTTATCTCTACTGGAAATACTTCACCTGATACATCCCAAGACCGCATTAGATTTTTTCATGGCCATATCACATTGGAGACTCATAGTCATCCTGTGATCAACCAATATTCCAAGGTCCTTCTCCTCCTCTGTTACTTTCAAGTGATGCGTCCCCAGTTTAAAACAAAATTCTTGTTGTTAATTCCTAAATGCATGACCTTGCACTTTTCACTATTAAATTTCATCCTATTACTATTACTCCAGTTTACAAGTTCATCCAGATCTTCCTGTATGATGTCCCGGTCCTTCTCTGTATTGGCAATACCTCCCAGCTTTGTGTCATCTGCAAACTTTATTAGCACATTCCCGCTTTTTGTGCCCAGGTCAGTAATAAAAAGATTAAATAAGATTGGTCCCCAAACCGATCCCTGAGGAACTCCACTAGTAACCTCCTTCCAGCCTGACAGTTCCTTTCAGTGTGACCCATTGTGGTCTCCCCTTTAACTAGTTCCTTATCCACCTTTCAATTGTCATATTGACCCCCATCTTTTCCAATTTAGCTAATAATTACCCATGTGGAACCGTATCAAATGCCTTACTGAAATTGAGGTAAATTAGTTCCACTGTGTTTCCTTTGTCTAAAAAAATCTAAATATGCAGCAATTCTATTTACAGTGCCATACAATCATCACCTCCCGCATTTTTGCCAGGGAGAAGAGAGGGAAGAGATATCTGAATGCAAAAATCTCCCCTTACTCCAGTCATACTGGCTTCTCTTTCTTCGCCCTTCCTTTCTAATGGAAGGCCGTTTCTCCCCCCCCCCCACTTTCCCTCCATTACTGGAGGTTTTATTAAGACAGTGGCTCTCCTCTCCCTCTTTATTTCTCTCTTCAAACTTCTTTTCAACTTTCCTGTAAGGTACTTCTTCGCTACCAGTCTCATGCCAATATTTAGCATTAAATGGTGTTTACCACTCACTTTGCTGCATTCCCAGGCAACCTGACTTTGAGAAGACCCAATCCTGGTATGCCTAGGGCTGCTGCCAGCCTCACACCATCCACAGGCTCTGAAGGAGATGAGGTTGGTTTGACACGATCTACCTTTTGTAAAACCATGTTGCATTTTGTCCCAATTACCATTGACCTCAATGTCCTTAACTACTTCTCCTTCAAAAATTCTTCCAAGACCTTGCATATTACAGATGTCAAACTAACAGGCCTGTAGTTACCCGGATCACGTTTTTTTCCTGTCTTAAAAATAGGAACTATGTTAGCAATTCTCCAGTCATATGGTACAACCCCTGAGTTTACAGATTCATTAAAAAATTTTGCTAACGAGCTTGCAATTTCATGTGCCAGTTCCTTTAACATTCTTGGATGAAGATTATCTGGGGCCCCTGATTTAGTCCCATTAAGCTGTTTGAGTTTCGCTTCTACCTCAGATATGGTAATATCTACCTCCATATCCTCATTCCCATTTGTCATGCTACCATTATCCCTAAGCTCCTCATTAAAGACTGAGGCAAAGTGTTTGTTTAGATATTGGGCCATGCCTAGATTATCCTTAACCTCCACTCCATCCTCAGTTTAGTGGTCCCACTTCTTTCTTTCTTTCTTTGTTTTCTTCTTATTTATATGGCTATAGAACCTTTTACTATTGGTTTTAATTCCCTTTGCAAGGTCCAACTCCACATGCCTTTTGGCCTTTCTCACTTTATCCCTACATGTTCTGACCTCAATAAGGTAGCTTTTCTTGCTAATCCCTCCCATCTTCCACTCCTTGTAGGCTTTCTGCTTTTTCTTAATCACCTCTGAGATGCTTGCTCATCCAGCTTGGTCTACAACTCCTGCCTATGAATTTTTCCCCCTGTCTTGGGATGCAGGCTTCTGATAGCTTCTGCAGCTTTGATTTGAAGAAATCCCAGGCCTCCTCTGCCTTTGGATCCATACATTCTTCAGCCCAATCCACTTCCCTAACTAATTCCTTAATTTTTGAAAGTCAGCCCTTTTGAAATTAAAAACCCTAGTCATAGATCTATATTTGTTTATCCTTCCATTTAGTTTGAACTGAATTAGCTCATGATCGCTCAAACCAAAGTTGTCCCCTACAACCATTTCTTCTATGAGGTCCTCACTACTGACCAAAATCAAAACTAAAATGTCATCCCCTCTTGTTGGTTCAGCAACTACTTGGTGAAGGAATCCATCAGCAATCACATCCAGGAAAATCTGAGCCCTATTATTATTACTAGTATTTGTCCTCCAGTCTATATCTGGGAAGTTAAAGTCTCCCATGATCACACAATTCCCATCAGTATTTACTTCATTAAAAACATTAAAGAGGTCTCTATCCATATCCAGATCGGATCCCGGCGGTCTATAGCACACCCCAACCACTATCCCAGGGGAGGCTCTAGTAGCTTTCTTCCCCAATGTGATTTTTTTTCCAGACAGACTCTGTCTTATCCATTCCATCACTTCTAATTTCTTTACAGTCTCCTTCATCATTGATATACACTGCTACTCCACCACCTTTGCCTTTATTTCTGTCTTTCTAAACAGCACATACCCTTCAATAACTGTCGTCCAGTCATGAATACTATTCCACCATGTTTCTGTTATCCCTGTAATATCTGGTTTCACTTCCTGCACCAGTAGCTCTAGTTCCTCCATTTTGTTACCTAGGCTCCTCGCATTAATGTACAAACTTCTTAATTTTTGCCGTTTGGCCTTGCTCACATTCCTTACCCGATTAGGCACAGACATTCTACCACCAGTATCACCTATTAGACTGGTATGAACACTACCTTTCCTCCTTATGTCCATTCTCCTACCCACAGCTATATCCTTTCTTACTTCATTTTCTTCCTTCTCAATGTTAAAATCCAGCATGGAGATTCCCTGGACATCTCCCAATCATCTCTCCCAGATTCCTAGTTTAAAGCTCTCTCGATCAGTTGTGCCATCCTCCATCCTAGAAGTCTATTTCCCTCCTTACTCATGTGAAGTCCATCCCGAGAGAACAGTCCTCTGTCCATGAATGCTTCCCAGTGGCCATACTTTCCAAAGCCCTCTGTATAGCACCAGTGTCTGAGCCATCTGTTGAGCATCATAATCTTGTCACACCTTTGTTGCCCTTCTCTAGGAACAGGCAGAATTCCCCTGAAGATCACCTGAGCCTTGATTTCCTTAAGTGTCTTCCCCAGCCTGGCACAGTCTCCCTTGATATGTTCCAGCGAGAATCTAGCCGTATCATTTGTTCCCACATGAAGGACAATGAGTGGATTCTTTTCCACTCCCATTAGGATCCTCTTCAGCCTCAGGTCCACATTCCATATCTTAGCACCTAGCAGACAGCATCCTTCTGTTCTCTGGATCAGCTCTTGTTATAGAGCTGTCTATTCTTCTCAGTAAGGAGCCCCCAATCATGTAGCCCTGCCTTTTCCTGGTCACGGTGCGATTCTCCAGTCTATCCCCTGTTCCCTCTGGCTGCAAATCCTCTCGATTCCTATTGTCCCTTGCAAGCCTCTGCAACCCATCCCGTATCCTCCTGGGGCTCATATTTGGTGTTGTTATCTCCATTGACTCTTGCCCTCTTCCTATAGGACTAGCTGCTCTTCTCTTCTTCCTTGCCCTCTCACCTTCAGTGACCACCTGCTGTGCCCCTTCATTTTCCAACTCTGCAAACCTGTTCCTGAGCTCTGTTTCTCCTTTGCTAGCCTGTCTTTTTCTCTCCTTTCTTCCCTGTGTCAGGATCCTGAACTCGACCATCTCATGGTCACTGCCTCCCAGGTTCCCATCCACTTTTGCTTCCCCTACTAATTCTTCCCGGTTTGTGAGCAGCTGGTCAAGAAGAGCTCTGCCCCTAGTTGGTTCCTCCAGCACTTGCACCAGGAAATTGTCCCCTACAGTTTCCAAAAACTTCCTGGATTGTCTGTGCACCGCTGTATTGCTCTCCCAGCAGATATCAGGGTGATTGAAGTCTCCCATGAGAACCAGGGCCTGCGATCTAGTCAACGAATGGCTACACAGGTGGTGTTGGAGAGAAGGCTTTGGATTCTTTGACCAGGAGATGGTGTTCCAAGAAGGAGGAGTGCTAGGCAGAGACGGGCTCCACCTAACGAAGAGAGAGAAGAGCATCTTCACAAGCAGGCTGGCTAACCTAGTGAGGAGGGCTTTAAACTAGGTTCACCGGGGAAAGGAGACCAAAGCCCTGAGGTAAGTGGGGAAGTGGGATACCGGGAGGAAGCACGAGCAGGAGCGCGTGAGTTGCCGGAAGAAAGCCTCGTCCACCTCGTCCCCCTGGTCTGGTGGTCTATAGCAGACTCCCACCATGACATCACCCTTGTTGCTCACACTTCTAAACTTAATCCAGAGACACTCAGGTTTTTCTGTAGTTTCATACTTGAGCTCTGAGCAGTCATACTGCTCCCTTACATACAATGCAACTCCCCCACCTTTTCTGCCCTGCCTGTCCTTCCTGAACAGTTTATATCCATCCATGACAGTACTCCAGTCATGTGAATTATCCCACCAAGTCTCTGTTATTCCAATCACATCATAATTCCTTGACTGTGCCAGGACCTCCAGTTCTCCCTGCTTGTTTCCCAGGCTTCTTGCATTTGTGTATAGGCACTTGAGGTAACTCTCTGATTGTCCCTCTTTCTCAGTATGAGGCAGGAGCCCTGCCCTCTCGCGCGCTCCTGCTCGTGCTTCCTCCCGGTATCCCACTTCCCCACTTACCTCAGGGCTTTGGTCTCCTTTCCCCAGTGAACCTAGTCTAAAGCCCTCCTCACTAAGTTAGCCAGCCTGCTTGTGAAGATGCTCTTCTCTCTCTTCGTTAGGTGGAGCCTGTCTCTGCCTAGCACTCCTCCTTCTTGGAACACCATCCCCTGGTCAAAGAATCCAAAGCCTTCTCTCCGACACCACCTGTGTAGCCATTCGTTGACTTCCACGATTCGACGATCTCTACCCAGGCCTTTTCCTTCCACAGGGAGGATGGATGAGACGACCACTTGCGCCTCAAACTCCTTTATCCTTCTTCCCAGAGCCACGTAGTCTGCAGTGATCCGCTCAAGGTTATTCTTGGCAGTATCATTAATGCCCATGTGGAGAAGCAGGAAGGGGTAGCGATCTGAGGGCTTGATGAGTCTCGGCAGTCTCTCCATCACATCGTGAATCCTAGCTCCTGGCAAGCAGCAGACTTCTCGGTTTTCCTGGTTGGGGCGGCAGATAGATGACTCGGTCCCCCTGAGGAGAGAGTCCCCGACCACCACCACCCGCCTCCTTCTCTTGGGAGCGGTGGTCTTGGACCCCTCAACCCTAGGACAGTGCATTTCATGCCTTTCAATCGGCAGAGTCTGCTTCTGTTCCCTTCCCTCAGATGTATGTTCTAGTCCACTCTCCGCATTAGTACCTGTGGAGAGAACATGAAAACGGTTACTTACCTCTATCTGTGTTGCTGGTACATGGACGCCCCCCTTTCTTCTTCTGGAGGTCACATGCTACCAAATTTCTTCACCGTCCTCCTGTCCCTGCTGCGCAGCCTGCTCTGAATCTTTAGAACGTTGTGTCCGTAGAAGCATATCCTGACGTCTGTGCAGGAAATCTTCAGTTTCTCTTATGCAACGCAGGGTCGATACCTGTTGCTCCAGACCTTGAACCTTCTCTTCCAGTAGACCAGCTTGCACTTTGTACAGACAAAGTCGCTTCTGTCCTGTGGAAGAAAGACAAACATGGCACATCCAGTGCAGGTCACAACAGCTGAACACTCCCCATCCATATTACCTTCCTTCTACTAGCTTCCTCAGGAGTTGTAGTAACTACTCAGAGAAGCCGGCAAGATGTAAGCCTCACTGGGCTCTCCCTGGGCGAACTCCCAGGCAAACTCCCTCTGTTAGCCGCTCTGGTGGAAGTTCCCAGGTCAAACACTGGTGTGTCAGCCAAGATGGCAGCTCTCACATAAGCTAATGCACATCACAGTTTTTAGAAATAAATGAAAATACAGCAAATTGCCAGAATATATATACAAACCAACCTGAAACCACACAAAGATGTGACCTATCCCTGGAATATTTGTGCAAGGAATGAGATTAAATTCACCAAACATTTCTGAAGACTGGGGGAAGTTTCTGCTATGGCATATCAACTAAGGCTATTAACAGAGAGCACAACTATATTTCTGGTAAAGAAAGCATATAGAACAAAATTCAGAAGAACTGACAAGAATAATCTTGTAGTGGAATTTTTTTCCCGTGACATGACTGAAATAGAAATCTATTAGCAACTGCTGAGAAAATTTTACTGTGTTAGGTTTTTAACTGCATGCCCTTGGAAACCTAAAGAATTTGTGTTAGATTTATAGCAGTGAATCTAAACTATGTTGACAGCTGTAAATTTTAACTAATAAATGAATTACACAAGCAAGGAAAACAAGAACTAGCTCCTTGGAGGCTGGATAAGTGATATAGCTAATGTTATCAAGAAAACACTGATCAAACACTAGCTGATTTCATTTTCCCCCTTGGCAGTACTAAGCTGTGTGGCTGATGAAATTGTTACTATTCATGTTTCTCTACCCTTCATTTTTCCTTTTATTAGTTTTAGTCTGTTTGCTATACAGTATCTTTCCTGCAACTTCAAGGCAGTTAAACTGAAAGCTGATTTACAACTTTTAAACAACCTTCTCCTTCCATTTCAGGTCTTTAGGGGTAGGTGTTGAAGTCCCCTTCACTGCCCTCTCCCCCCGCCCCATGGGTCTCTGAAAGCTCGCGATCTGGCCAGGGAGGTTCCTGTTGGCATAGGCATGGCAGAACACAGCTGTAAGTCTGCCTCCTCACAACCCCCTCATATGTCCTCGTGTAGGGGGTATAGTGGGGGCAGCACAGTACTGAGTAGATTCCAGGCAGTGATGCAGCCCATAGGTCAGTCCAGGGAGGCTTCTGTAACAGACTGGAACCAGGCTGTCTAAATTGCACCAGAGGCCTCTCCAGATCTTAGAACAGCCCACGAGATTTAGAGGGCAAGGGTGGCTTAAAGCTACCATACTCGCCTGGCTCCCTGAGCTGCAAGTGCTGCGTTAATGGTGCCATACAGAATCTCAGCCTAAAAGCCCTTACTTTATTTGCTACTGTGAAAGTATTAATACTGGGCCTTATTTTTTTCTCTCACTTACACCACTGAAAATCAGAAATGATTCCATTGATCTCAGTGTGTTACACAGGAATAAATAAGAGGAGAACCAAGTCCAATATTTAATTTAATTTCTGTTCAGAAAGTTTTAGCTGTTACACAGCACAGACCTTGTTTAGAAATGCTTCATATATGTTTTAATGGGAAATTGCTTAAGTTGCAATGAAAACACTTTTTCAAACTGCCCTCTAAGTCAGTACGTGCTTTTTAAAAAAAACATAAAAACAACTTTTACTGACTGATCACAGTTCGGTATCCGATGCACCTCAGACCTCCCTCTATCATAGGCAAAAACGGAGGTATCTCAGATACCGCTGTGTGGTAACTGGTGGTAAATGTCCTTTGTGGGAGGAGGTGCCAACTGCATTTTAAGTTAGGTAGTTACATTTTGAATCATTCTAAAACTCAACACCTCCTTGGCTTAGTGGAGCTCACATGATGGTGCATTTTGACCTGAGTTTTTTTTCAGGGTGAAATCTTGGCCCCATTGAAGTCAGTGACAAAACTCCAGTTGATTCAATAGGGTCCAGTAGAGTTTTACAGTTGTGCCTCTCACTTCTTCTCTCTTTTTTTTTTAAATAATCAACTATTTTCGCTCCCTGTTTGTTTCCAGAGCCTCCCTATCTCTTCTTTCTGTCCTCTCTCTTCCAAATTTTACTTCTTTCTCTTTTTCCCATGGTTCTCTTTTTCATCTCTTAGCTGCTGTCTCCTTTTTGAGGTATATTCTTGATACTAAAAGAATGCTGCTACTGAATGTGGGTCTGAGTGTCCAACACTTACATTAGTGTGTGTGTTTTCTTACATGAAGAGTCCTTTTGAAGCCAGTGTTACTCACATGAGTAAAGGCTCACTGATGTAAATAAGGACTGAACATTTAGATCCTGAATGCCGTCATTGCTTAGATATACTACTTGCTGTACAATCATTGCTGGACTGTGTTAGCCTGATGCCATGATGTTTTTTACTTTTTTTCTCTCCATTCTGTCTACTTTCTGATATTAAGCTCATTTAAAGATATAGTGTGTAAATGAAATTTGAAAAGGTTCACACCATCAGGAGATCTTGAAACTAAAAGGTTTGAAAAAAAAGGAGGACTCGTGGCACCTTAGAGACTAACCAATTTATTTGAGCATAAGCTTTCGTGAGCTACAGCTCACTTCATCGGATGCTCTGAAACCTAGAAGGTTTGAATTGATTTGAAATGGATTCTTACTATTCCTAGAATTAAGCACTTTTAAAAATGGTTTAAAGAAACATTTTAATGTAGGTGACAGTAATGGAGCTTAAACTCCCTTGTATGCTAAGATATCATAGATTTCTATTAAAGAGTCTTTTGAGAAAAGGCCGTTTCCAGTCAGGTTGCTATGCTAAACACAACAGGAGACAGGAAATCATTCCTTTTTGGGTCTCTTTTCCTAATAGTAAGTAATGCAGAATTCCCCTAAACTCCTTGACATCAATCATCTGCATCATGAATGATACATGCTTCTCTCACCCAACTTGAACTTTAAGGATCTGATCCTCAGATGGCTTAAATCAGTGTAAACTAATGGAGCTATATTGATTTATACTGCTGAGGATATGGCCATAAAATGCCACTGGCAACACAATGTCAAAGCAAACTGTGAGGCTGCAGACTTCTGTGCTGCTCTCTTGGCCTTGAGTTTTCAAAATATTGGCAGTCCATTAGAAAGCTTTCATTTAATTGCCACTGCCAAATGAAGGTATTAATTTGATTCTGGCAGCTGATGGTTCCAGATGTCCAGATCTCACATGGTATCCTGAAACAGAGGCATCAGAGTATTGTCTTACTAGAGTTTATTCTACTGCGGGTACACCAGAATGGGAGTCTGCTACTGGTCTGTCGTACTGCCGTACTGCATTTGACCTCCTCGATATTATTTACCTGGGACTTGTGACTAGAAAGAAGTGTAAACCTCTAAGAGGTTTGGTCTAAGAGGTTGACCAAAGTTTTCAGTGTTTTTTTTTTATTATTATTTTTAAGTTTCCAGGTACTACTTTGTATTTATTGCACTGCTACCTCAGGATAGTGAAGAAAAATTAAGAAAACCTTGCAAAATTCAGAGCATTACTTCTTAAAGGATTTTATTTATTTACTTCCTTAGACAAACTATTCCATTTATCAGCAGAACTGAAGTTTCAGCCACACTAACCTTCCTTAAGGCTCAGCCTTACCAACAGATTTGAATTACAGTTTAAATAAAAGAGTTTATATTCAGTGCAATCCCTCAACAATGCTGGATTCTCCTGTGATGACACCAATCCAGGGCTGATTTAAAAAAAAAAAAATCAGCAATACCCCTGGGTCCAACAACTAACGTCCCTTTCAACAGTTGTTAAAAGACTGAAGATCCTTGTGTTGTATTTATATAATCTAGGGGAGATTTTATAGTAAACTGAAATTGTTTACTCCTCTAAAACAGAAAATTAAATTAGAACTATTTCTTGTAGTTAGAAAGTAGGATTAATGATATGAAGAAAAGAGAGGCTGCTTGAGCAGTTACCAAGGAATTCTTACTTCCTCAAAGTAGGTAATCAGTCTTACACAGGGTGTCCCATCTCAGTGAATGGGTATTGCCACATTGTCATATAATTAATACCTTCCCCCCCGGCTCCCGACAGTGCCTCAGTGTCTTGCATACTTTTTCCCATAATTGCCTTCATATCTTGTTTTGATAATGAAACCTGATTTTGCTTCCTAATTGTTGAATAATAGAATAAGAGAGGAAGGATGCTCTTGAGGTTAAGGCCAGAAGTGAAGAACAGGTGAACTGACTCCTATTGTAAGCTCTGCCACGGACTTCCTGTGTGACCTTGGGCTAGGGTTGCCAATTTTGGTTGGATATATTCCTAGAGATTTCATCATATGACATAATCTTTAATTCCTGGAGACTCTAGGCCAATCCTGGAGGGGTGGCAACCATACCTTGGGCGAGTTATTAACTGTGCCTTAGTTAATTTCTCCATTTGTAAAATGGCATATTAATATTTGTTTATCTCACATTGTGGGTTTTCACAGGGGTATTGTGAGGCTTGATTCTTTACTATTTTAAAGTATGTTGAGATCTTTTGATGGTAAACACTATAGAAATGCAAATTATTATTATATACTATTTTATGTGAACCATATGTATATTGTGTATCTAGAATCCTAAAGATTCTGAAAGAACAAAAACAAGCAAATGATGACAATTGGCATAACAGATCTAACAAAAAACTGTTTATATTTTGCTGAAACAGTCGCCTTCCCTTTTTAAAAATTCCTATGTTTTAGAGCTGGGTTGTAATGGATAATTTACTCAATTTGTAATGGGTAAAAATTAAGTTCCTTTTTTACCTCCCTGTTCACAAATTGTCCATGAGCAGTTCACAATTTTCTTATAAGTAGTCGTTATTTGTAGTATTCACTGAATAATTCTGGTGAATAATCTCTTGGTTTGTAACTTCTTTGTGAACGGTTGACAATGAATATGCAATCTAAAATTGAAGCTGTTTAGATTGTACACATGGAGCGTGGTTGTTTTTTTTCCCCCCACTTGGATGAGTGTAACTCACATTATTTTCATTTTTTAAATCAACTTTTGTTAATATTGTCCAATATTTGGTTAAGATTCACCGTTTTGGTGAATAATAGAGTCATTTGCTAGAATAGTCATGGAGAGCCACACAACGAAGGTCTGACTAGGATTGGAAACATTGGAGTACTTTTTTCATAAAGATTTTATTTTGTGGATAATAGAATGTATTAGTTTGTAGACATCAATAATGTTTCTAAAATGTGTTTAGCTGTTTGCAGCTTTTTACTTTTGAAAGGTAGGGTTATAATTTTGTTTGTTTCAAAGAAATATAATTTTTCTGAGTTTTTTTCCATTGACTTGAATAGGTTTTGGATTGGGCCCTGAGAGATTGTCTAACCTCTTACAGTTTTGAGTGTTTTGTAGCAGGCAGCTGGATTAATATTTCAAGTGTTAAGTATCAGAGGGGGGTAGCTGTGTTAGTCTGTATCCACAAAAACAATGAGGAATCTGGTGGCATCTTAAAGACTAACAGATTTATTTGGGCATAAGCTTTCGTGGGTAAAAAACCCCACTTCTTCAGATGCATGGAGTGAAAATTACAGATGCAGGCATAAATTCACATGTCAGTATACGTGTCAAATATACGTCTCAGTATATTTATGCCTGCATCTGTAATTTTTTTTGTGTATTGACGGAGTAAAAACTTCAGGATTTGGCCCACACTCTGGTCTTTTGCCATGAAATCTAGTCCCAAATAGAGTGGCGCATGATCTGAATTAATAATGTTCCCAATATCAGTAATGCATTATGTATTTTCTGCAAATTCTAGGTAATAAGAAGATGAATATGATATCATCTTGGGTGAGGATTCAATAGAATTTATAGGTTCTGCTATTGCATGTTGCTTCCAAATATTACAACTACCAATCTCCTGATTGTTCTGCAGCTTTGGCAGTGAGAGGTTTATTTGAAAAAGATGTCATCTAATTTTCCATCAATATATCAGCTTAAGTGTACATTGCTTATTGTATAGCTCTTTGTTGAGAAAGACAGGTAGTTTTGTAAAGTCATAGTATTATCGTTTTTCTGGTATATGTTTGGGACATAAACATTGGCCAGTATAGATGGGATCTCCTCAGTTATTCCTTCAGTTGCCAGCCATTTGTAAGAATATGTAACATAAGTTTCTTCATATTTCCATCTTCTCTCTCCCTCACACACCCCGGTATGCCAAGCTTATCTCACCCAGACCTGAGGATCTAACCTATTTTTACATTCTTGGTAATATACAGCAATCTGCAGAAGTCATACTATAAGGCTTTAGCTGCAGTTTGGGCAGGGACTTGGCACAAATGTAATTAACAGGTGTACCTTTGATGCCAAGAATAGTGGTTAAGTGCTGTACCTAGAAGACACAGTTGCCAACTTTGATGTGGTAAATAAGCACCCCAACTTTCACAATAAGACAAAAATCACACTAATCCCATTTCAAAACAAGGCCAAAACAAGCCAATCCCTAAGAACCCCAACACCCTATGTGAATAAATTTCCCCTGGCATGCAGTCTGGGACAGCGATTGGCCGGCTGTGTACCTCTGCCTCTCCCCGCCCCCCCCCGGCCCCTTGCCCCTGCTTCCCCCCGCCCCCCTTTCCCCTTCTTGCTAGGAGCCAATAAAAAAGAAAAGAAAAGAAGCAACAAGCTACAAGCCAAAAACTAACCAACAAGCAACTCACAAGCCAATTAAGCCACAAACAAGCCCAATTTCTGCATTTTTTCCCACAGATTTGGCGTGTCTGTTAGAAGATGTATTCCTTCTGATCTCATGTTTCTCCTGCTTTCAGTGCTGGTGGTTTCCTGGGATGATGACTGTTGCTCATTCTGCTCTCACCTCCTGTCTGTTCTGGTTTTTGGAACATCATGTTGTGAAAGTGTGTTTGTACTCTAAAAAGTGACTGTGTAAAAGTGTCACCTTGTGTTAAACAGATTTGATTTCAGTGTGTGTATTCAGAAATCAAATCTGTTGCATTCAGTGAGAAACTTAAGTTTTGCTATTTCTGACTCATGTTAATTCTCCAGAGCCAACACATTTAAGAAGGTTGAACTGGATCGTGTTCTTTTCTGTGTACCACCAAGAGAGTTGTTTAAGAAATTCCAGACAGTTACAGTGAGGCAATGCAGCTGTACCAGAGGCATTGACGATATAATTTGAGGAAAATGGGGTGAAAATGTGGTATAATTTGGCCTGCAGAATATTTATTACTGGTGATGATGCTTGAGAATGTAAGATCCATAGTTGACTCTCAGAGCCCAGCTTCAGTTTGCAGGGAAAGGAGTTAAAAAATGATCTCTTTATTTGTAAAATGAACGCATTAGATATGGAAACTCATGATAAATGAATCACGTTATTCCATAATGCCATTTTTAGAGTAACGTTTTAGAATAGAATTGTATATTAAAATCAACTATTTTATCTAGAAGCTCAATGTCTGCTACTTTAGACTGATTTTGGAAAAACTGGATGATTAGTTCTGTTTATGGAAAATCTTAGAGGTCTATGAATGTTTCATGATAAATTTATAATTGTAACATTTGGGTAATTTGTCTTTACAATTTATGAATTCTGGCTGATGTTATAAAAACTGCTGTATCATGGAATGCCTGTATCCAACATGGGCTGACAGGCCTGTAGCATGTACATTAACTTTAATGACTATATTCTGACTCATCATAAGAACATAAGAACGGCCATACTGAGTCAGACCTATGGCCATCCAGCCCAGTATCATGTCTTCTGACAGTGATCCGTGCCAGATGATTCAGTGGGAATGAGCAGAACATGGCAACTATCAAGTGAGCCACCTCTGTCGTGCAGTCCCAACTTGTGGCAGTCAGAGTCTTAGGGACACCCAGAGCACGGGATTGTTCCTCTGACCATCTTGCCAATAAGCCTCTGATAGACCTATCATCCATGAACTTATCTAATTCTTTTTTGAACCCAGTTATACTTTTGGCCCTCACAATGTTCCCTGGCACTGAGTTCCACAGGTTGACTGTGCATTGTGTGATTAAGTTTTTCCTTATATTTATTTTAAACTTGCTGCCTAATAATTTCATTGGGTGACCCCTGGTTCTTGTGTTATGTGAAGGGGATAGTAATGGTTCCCTATTCACTTTCTCCATGGCATTTGTAAACGTCTGTCATATCCCCACTTACTCATCTCTTTTCTCAGCTGAACAGTCCCACTCTTTTTAATGTCTTCTCACAGGAAGCTGTTCCCTACCCCTAATAATTTTTGTTGCCATTCTCTGCACCTTTTCCAATTCTTATATGTCCTTTTTGAGTCGAGGAGGTCAGAACTTCATGCAGCATTCAAGGTGTGGGTATATCATGGATATGCATAATGGAATTATGATATTTCTGTCTTATCTTTCCCTCTCCTAACATTTTTTTCCACTGCTGTTGAACACTGAGCAGATGTTTTCAGAGAACTATCCACGATGACTCCAATATCTTTCTTGATTGTTAACAGCTAATTTAGACCCCATCATTTTGTATGTGTAGTACAATGCTGATCCCAGTATAGATCCTTGTGGAACCCTGCAATTTACCACTCTCTACTGACCTTTCATTCCTACCCTTTGTTGCCTATCTTTTAACCTTCCCTCTTATCCCATGATTGCTTGCTTTGCGTAAGAGCTTTTGGTGTAGGACCTTGTTAAAGGCTTTTTGCAAAGTCCAGATATGCTAAGGAGGCTACCTGAAGTTGGGAGAAGCCATTTCCTCCAGCTTGTCTGAAAGGGGTTGAGGGTTTGGGAGAGTGGAAAGTAACCAGCTGAGACTCACTGTGCTGGGAATAGGAAGTGTGGGGTAGGAGAGAAGAAGGGGACAGACCAGAGAAGGGGAGGGGGGAAGAGAAGGCTCCATGTTTCAGAACCCAAGCCATGCATGGCAGCTGAAGGATCCTGGGTGGCTCCAGAGGACTCTGCTCCCAACACAAAGAATGCTGTGAAATGGCGAGAAAACTGAGGCAGGGAAATGAGTGTAGGATTTATTATTTTTTAATAGATCTGTATATTTCTTGTGTGATTTAAGTAGAGAGCTCTGTTTTTTTTTAAAATCCTGTCCTAAATCTCTCTGTGTATTATGTATTACACTATTCACGTGCTCCTTGAAGAGAGAAACTGTGGGCCCAGAACTCCTGCGCAGGTGGAGTTGTGGGAGAGGGCATGTTTAAGATATAGGGTGAGTCTGAGTGTTTGGCACTGGTCCTAGGAACTGGGCAGTGGGGCCACATGGTTGCAATCCTCAGGGATGTGGGGTTGGACACAAGGTCTGTACCCTGGGAGTGTGCCTAGAGGCCCCAAAATAAGGACCATACATGACCTCTCCTGAGCCTTCCAAGGCTTAAACCAGTTGGGGATTCAGCAACTAGATCCCCTCACATCAGGCTAGCAAGTGACCAAGGGTCAGCTTGACTGGAACTGTGTCAGTTATGTTTGTGTTGTCTGATATGGGCCTTCTGATATCTTCATGCAGAGTCTGCAGAATAATGATAATCTTCGAGATCTGGCTGGGCTGGGGATTTAGATATTTGAATATCTTAGTTTTCAGATTATGAACAAATCTTTTAAATCTTTCCTATGTGAGCTCCTCTTATATTCACTTAAAATGTGTATTCATTTTTGGTCCTGATCTTGCACTGGGATCTGTTAATATGGACCCTTACTGCTGCTCAGAATTCCATTAAGTTTGGGGCTTTGTGCTTATAACTTTAACTGCAGCATAAAAAATCTATGTCTGGGAACATTCAGCATATGAGAGTAAAATATGTGGTGCATGTTTATTCATCTATGTGCACTATCCTTCCCCTCACTCCACTAAAGGCTAAGCAGTCAGAATGCTGTGTTGGCTGTATTCATTCAGAAAGTGTGCAGTGGTTACTAATGTATATCAGAACCAAACAACTTAATCCAACAAGTAAGATATTTGCTATAATGTTTTATATACATTGGGCTTCTCCTCTCCCTTTCCTGCCACTTCCACCCTATCCCTCCTCCGTTCTTTCACTTCTTTTGATCAGCACTGCATCTGACTCTTGTCTCCTGTCCTCCTCACTTTTGCTGTGTCATCTACCATCCAGCTCCTCCCTAACAGCTTTACTCTCTAATTTCAACTCCTGTCTCTCTCTCTCTTCCCCTCCCTTGTCTCAGAATCTTCCACAGTCATCCTCAGGGACTTCAGCTTCCATGTTGATGACCCTCCAATTCCTTAGCTTCATTTTTCCAAGTCCTCATCTCTTCATTCCATCTGTATGCTTTTTCCTTTCAGAATGCTGATGAAAAGATGCTTAATCTAGCCCGGATCTTTGACCATGTCACCCCTTTTTTTGCATCCCTCCACTGGATCATCCTTCTCTATTGTATCAGAGATAAGTTAACGATAGAACTGTAGAACTGTAAAATCATAGAAATGTAGAGCTAAAAGGAATCTGCAAGAGGTCACCTAAGCCATCCCCTTGCACTGAGGCAGGATTAAGTATATTTTGTATGCTTGGCTTCACTTTCTAGGTACACCATGGCCTATCTCCACCCACCTATCATCTCTTATTCACTATTGAGAATGTTGACGCTGAACTACAGTTGACCCATCATGCTAACCTCCATTGCCCATTTGTTAAATTTTCAGACCCTAACCTTTGTACTTTCTCCCATGCTGCCCCTCATGCTAGGGAAGACCTCCCCATAAAAATCCATAAACTACTTATTTATCTTCCTTCAAAACCCTCTTTAAAATTCTTTAGTCATGTTGCCTACAAAAAGCTTGGCAGTGGTTAGGCTGCTGGTGCACTGAGACCATTGCCTACCCTGCTAGCTAATACTGTCTCATTGTTTCCCTCTACTCCCCTGTCTGTATCCATCTATTGTCTCTTGTCTTATACTTACAATGAAAGAGATGGTCCCTTCCCCAAAGAGCTTACAATGTATCTTTGTACTGCTCCTAGCACAATGCGGTCCTGGTCCATAACTGAGCTCATAGGCACTATGGTAGGAAGTGGGAAGTGGTGGCCAGCAAATCCCTCGGCCCATGCCGCTTCCCGCAGCCCCCATTGGCCTGGAACGGTGAACCGCGGCCAGTGGGAGCTGCGATCGGCCGAACCTGTGGATGCTGCAGGTAAACAAACCATCCCAGCTTGCCAGCAGATTTCCCTGATGGACCGCGTGCCAAAGGTTGCCGATCCCTGCACTACAGTAATACAAATAATTATTAATAATATAACATGCTGATGTACATAATGGAAAAACATCTTAACATACTACTTAAGGGACTGAGATCAGAGGTTTCTTGAAAGTGTCTTTTGATTTATACTTAAAGTTTTGACTACCAAACAGAAGGAAAAGACCTTGGGGAACTTGTGGGCTCCTTAAACAATTTGTCTTGGAGTTGATAGCCTTTAGAATGGATTTTGCTTACAGTAGTAAGGAGCTATATTTATAATATAGTCTCCTAGCAATTTTCTAACACAAGTGAAATACTTGCAATGTCATTGCAATAAACCACATTGGGTATGTCTACACAGCACACTAAGCCTGGGCTCTAACTCAGGTTTAAGCCTAAGCCACCCTTCCCTTCACACACAGATCAGTCTAACTTGGGCCAGGAGCCCCTCTGGATTTGGGCCCTCAGATCCTGCTAGGAGGCTGGTCAGAGCCCGAATCCCACTGTGAATGGTTCAAAGCCCAGGCATTTTGCAGTGTGTATGCAGCTCAAGTTTGGGTTGCCAGACTCAGGTCTGGAAAGTCCACTAACACAATCCCACACCCTTCTAGGTATGTGCATCCAAGTCCTTCCATCCCCAAACTTCCAAAGCAATTCTGAGGGACTGGAATCAACCTCCTGGTTCAATCTCAGCAATTTGCATGGCATTTACCCCTTCATTTCCACATGGACTGCTCAACTGGAAACACAATCAGCCCTCCTAGGTATTAGCATGGCCAGCACTAAAAAGAACTCCTGCAACAAGCACTGTGCTAGCTGTCCAGATTCCGGTTAACCTCTGGTGTGAAGTAAGCAAGACATTCAACTTCAACAAGAGCACAAGAAGTAATTGTCTTCAAAACTATATCTAAGCAGTTGTCAGCACTAGGGAATTGAGCGCACAGCAGAACAATGTAGAGAATAAATCAAGAGGTTGAAGACAGACTATTGCAAAGTCAAGAATGTTAACAGCTAATGGTGATGCCCCGTCTTTCTGCCTATTTTATGAGAAATTTGACTGGGTACTAGGAATTGTAGTGAGCACTGAGTCCACAGTGGTGCACAACAATCTGGTGAGCAGGGATGGCATTCTGGAGGAGAGCCAGATGAAGTGACCCTGGTACTGATTCTGGTATCCAAAGAGGCTATGCTATTGGAGCAGGTATAGACCATTCTGGGGACAGCCCTGGGGAGCAGATGGCTGCAGAACCATCAACAAAGCAAATGCTGAAGCTGGAGCTTCATAAGTTTCTGCCACCATATTGTTGTTAATATATGGATGAGTGGGATTTCCAGCTTATGGCCCTATTAAAAATTATCAGACACCTAGATAAACATGATATGTTGGGGAAAAATCAACACAGCTTTTGTAAAGGAAAATCATACCTCACCAATCATTTACAATTATTTGAGGGAGTCATCAAGCTAACAGAGTGTCAGGAACCATTAGGAAAGGGAGAGACAATAGGACAGAAAATATAATGCCACTATATAAATCCATGGTATATCTACTCCTTGAATACTGCATGCACTTCTGGTTGCCTCATATAAAAGTATATGATATATTAGAATTGGAAAAAATACAGAGAAGGGCAACAAAAATGATTAGGGGTATGGAATAGCTTCCATAAAAGAAGAGATTAAAAAGACAGGGATGGTTCAGTTTAGAAAAGTGACAACTAACGAGGAATATGAGAGAGGTCTATAAAATCACAAATGGTATGGAGGAAGTAAATAGGGAAGTGTTATTTACCCCATCATATAACACAAGATCAAGGGGTCACCTGATAAAATTAATAGGCAGCAGATTTAAAACAATCATAAGGAAGTACTTCTTGACACAGTGCACAGTCCACCTGTGGAACTTGCTGCCATGGGATGTTGTGAAGGCCAAAACTATAACTGGATTTAAAAAAAGATACGTTATTTAGGTTTATCCATGGCTATTAGCCAAGATGGTCAGGGACACTACCTCATGCTCTTTGTGTTCCTAACCTCCAACTGCCCCCTTCCTGCTCCCTGGCTCAGCCTTTTATACTACTTGCTTTCTTCTAAGAGGTGCCCAGCTCATGAGCTTATTATCTTATTAGCTCACCAGGCTCCCTACAGGTGCAAGTGATCCCTTCTATGTTTCCAAACCCAAACTATGTAAGGCCCTCGTACTCTAACCATATGCAGTATATTGCGTGTTGAAAGTGACCAGGGTGCTGGCTTCCAAAGGGCTCAATTTATAGCTGTTAACAGCACCCTGTCACAAAGTTACAATAATAGTGTCAGCAATAAGCAATAGTTTTAGAAGGGGCTTGCTACCGTGAGTCCTTTTTTTTATAACACATAAATATGAGTCAATGAAATATAGGTGAGGTTTATACAGAATTCTAACTTAGCATGCAGCACACAAAGAGAGGAGAAAAGTGTTTTACTACATTTATTTCTGCCAGCTGAAGGCACATCACTAATTCTATCAAAGCATTGGAGACAAATTTTTGAAATGCCAAAAGATCCATCAATTACAGGTCTGGAGTAATTAAAGTTGGCATATACAGCTGCTCCTTAGTGTTCCTCAGCAAGAAAACAAAGGAGACAAGCAGTAACTTATAAGACAGAGGACCAATTGTCATCTAGGAAAAAAAAGAGAAATGGATCGATCTAAGTCATTTTAATTGACAAAGTTAACTTTCAATTCTGAGGTCATTATTTAGTTTTACTTCAGGCAAAAATCCCATTGAAGCCAATATGAGGTTTGCTTTAATAAAGACTGAATGAAAATCATAATGAAATTATAGAACAACCACATCCATTATCTGAATGGGAGTCACTGATCATGGGAGAGTAAGTGTTTAATTTCTTCTGCTGTTATATGAGCGGGGAGTAGATGCATCCTGGCCCTTCCCAGAAGATCCTTAGGGACTTGGAGGCAGTGGCACATAACAAACTATCTCCCTAAGAGCATTCTGTGCGGGGAAAGAGAACATCCCGGCTCAGGAGGAGGAGGCTGGGCCAGTAGTCCTCTTTGAAGGTAATACAATGAAGTAGGGAGGTTCTGGGACTGGGGGATAGAGAATGCTGGCAAAGGTTTCCTGTGCAGAAGATTTAGAGTTGTGTGAAGAGCTTCAGCCCAGGTCTGGAAGTTTTCCCTTTATCTGAGTTTAACAAAGGAAGTAGCATTATAAATACACCCCAGTTTTGGGTGAGGATTTTATAAGAACCTATTTACATAGCCCTTGGAAGAAACTGACTACTGCAGAAGTCAGCAGACACTTCTCCCATGTACAGGCCTGCACAATTGCCTACGAGCAGTATTTATTTTGTCTTTTCCCCACTTCCCTCTGACTCACTGAATAGTGGCCAGTGCTGGAGGCAAGATACTAGACTTGATGGATGAATGGTCTAATTTGATAGAGCAAATCCTATGATTAAACTTAATTCTGTGTGGAAGTGCTAAAAAAGCCGCATACGAATAGGGCATTTAGTAGGCCAGCTAGGAGAGAGAATATTTCTTTGGCTTGTGGTGTATAATGAAGAGAAACTAAATATTGTGTTATGTTCTGGATTTATGCAATGTGGTATCCAGCAACAGTTTGAGAAAATGTAAGTAATATTGATACACCCTTCCTGTTACTTTTTAAACAGATTGACCATCAAAGATTGCTTTTAGGACTTAAAAATGGCAAAACTGCATTTGGTGCACTCATTATTTCCTCAAACAATACTTCATCTAAATCTAAGGTTATTTAGTCCCACGTGGAAGCCATACACATCATACTCTTTGTGTGTACGATTTTCCTGCAGTGGTTTAATTAGCTCAGCCTTGAAACAAGTCTGGGATTTTTGCCTCCACTTCTCCCCTTGGAAGGCTGTTCCAGAATTTCATTTCTCTGATGGTTAGAAACAATCATCTAATTTCAAGCCTAAATTTTATATTTATAAACCAATTTATGTCCATTTTTTCTTGTGCCAACATTGGTCTTTAACTGAAATGACTCCTTTTCTTCTATTGTGTTTATCCCTCTGATGTATTTATGGAGAGCAATCATATTTCCTCTCACCCTTCCTTTTATTAGGCTAAAAAAGCCCAGCCCATTAAGTCTCCTCTCCTAAAATAGGTTGTCAATTCCTTTGATCATCCTGGTAGCTCTTCTTTGCATCTGTTCTAGTTTGTGTTCATCTTTTTTAAACGTGGGACACCAAAATTGCAAACAGTATTCCAGATGAGGTCTCACCAGTGCCTTGTACAATGGTAATAACACTTCCCTATCTCTACTGGAAATAATTCATCTGATGCATCCTAGGACTGCATTAGCAGTTGTCATGGGCTCATCACATTGGTGGCCCATAGTCATCCTGTGGTCAGCCAATATACCCAGGCCTTCCTCGTCCTCTGTCTCTTCGAATGGGTATCTCTCCAGTTTATAACATAAACTCTTGTTGTTAGTAGTGCATGACTTTGCACTATTAAATTTAATCCCATATCTATTACTCCAGTTTTCAAGGTCTGGTCCTCCTCCATTTTGGAAGTACCTCCCAGTTGTGTGTCATACACCCAGGTCTTTTTCCTCCTCTATTGCTTCCAACTGAGAAGCCCCCAGCTTATAGCAAAAATTCTTGTTAGTCTCTAAATGCATGACTTTGCACTATTAAATTTCATCCTGTTTCTATTACTCTAGTTTACAAGGTCACCCAGATTTTCTTGTATGATATTTCGGTCCTCCTCCATATTGGCAATACCTCCCAACTTTATGTCATCTGCAAATTTTATGAGCACACTCCCATTTTTTGTGCCAAGGTCAGTAAATAAAAATGTTAAATAAGACTGGTCCCAAGACCAATCCCTGAGGAACTCCACTAGTAACTTCCCTCCAGCCTGACAGTTCACCTTTAGGTCTGACCTGTTGTAGTGTCCATTTTGACTAGATCCTTATCCACCTTTCAATTCTCATATTAATCCCCATCCTCTCTAATTTAACTAATAATTTCCCATGTGGTATTGTATCAAATACCTTACTGAAATCCAGGTAGATTAGTTCTTCTGCATCTCCTTTGTGTAAAGAATCCGTTATTTTCTCAAAGATAGAGATCAGATTGGTCTGGCACGATCTACCATGTAAAATCATGTTGTATTTTATCACAATTACTGTTCACCTCTATGTCCTTAACTACTTTCTTTTTCAAAATTTGTCCCAAGACCTTGCATACAATTGAGGTCAAACTAAAAGGCCTGTAGTTTCCTGGATCCCTTTTTTCCCTTTCTTAAAGTAGGAAATATATTAGCAATTCTCCAGGCATAGGGTAGACCCCTGAGTTTACAGATCCATTAAAAATCCTTGCTATTGGACTTGCAATTTCATGTGCCAGTTCCTTTAATATTTTTGGATGGAAATTATCCGGGCCTCACAATTTAGTCCCATTAAGCTGTTTGAGTTTGACTTCCACTTCGGATGTGGTAATTTCCACCTCCATATCCTTGTTGCCATTAGCCACCCTGCCACTACCCCCAGAGCATTTGTTTAGGTGTTCAGCCATGCCTAGATAATCTTTAATCTTCTCTCCATCCTCAGTGTTTAGCAGTCTCGTTTTCTTCTTATTTATATGTCCATAGAACTTTTTACTATTGGTTTTAATTCCCTTTGCAAGGTCCAACTCTGCTTGGCTCTTGGCAGTTCTCACTTTATCCCTACACTTTATGAACTCCAAGAGTTGGCTTTCCTTGTTGATCCATTCCATTCCCTGTAGGCTTTGTTTGAGACGCTTGCTCATCCAGCTTGGTCTGCAACGCTTCCTTATGATTTTTCCCCCTTTGCTTGGGATGCTGGCTTCAGATAGCTTCTGCAACTTTGACTTAAAGTAATTCCAAGCCGCCTCCACATTCAGATCCTTGAGTTCTTCAGTCCAGTCCACTTCCCTAACTAATTCCCTCGAACCAAGGTTTTCCTCTACAACCAGCTCTTCTATGAGGTCTCCACTACTCAGCAGGATCAAATCTAAAATGGAATCACCTCTTGTTTGTTCAGCAACTATTTGGTGAAGAAAATCTGTCAGCTATCACCTCCAGGAAAATCTGGGCCCTACTATTATCAGTAGTACTTGTCTTCCAATCTATATCTTGGAAGGTAGTCTCCTATAATCATACCAATTCCCAGTAATATTTATTTCATTAAAAACATTAAAGAGATCTCTATCCATATTCAAATCGGATCCTAGTGGTCTATATATAACCTAAGCACTATATCAGGAGAACCTCTAGTACCTTTCTTCCCCCAAAGTGATTTTGACCCAAACAGACTCTCTTATCCATTCCATCACCTCTAATTTCTTTTCAGTCTACCTCATCATTAATGTACAATGCTACTCTGCCACCTTTGCCTTTATTTCTGCCTTTCCTGAAAAGCACATACCCTTCAATACCTGTACTCTAGTCTTGACTACTATTCCACCATGTTTCTGTTATCCATATAATATCTGGCTTCACGTCCTGCACCAGTAGTTCTAGTTCCTCCATTTTGTTACCTTGGTTCCTTGCATTGATGTACTAATTTAGGTGTTGGACCATACCTAAATTATCTCTAATCTTTAATCTTTAATCTCCTGAGCCAAATCTGGTGAGTTACGGAATAGGATGCCTGTGAGGGATAGATGTCTGTTGACATCTGTCCTGCTATCAAGTTTAGGTCTTCCAGAGGGTCTTTTAAATCCTGCGTCAAAGTCCAAGATGGTAGGCATTTGGAGCAGATGACCAAACCACCTTGGAGAGTGTCAGATGACCATTTGAGAGAGTGGGACCCGTTTAGTTAGATGATGGATCTCTTCATTTGATTGTAATTTGTCCCATTTGATTATTTTAATCAGTCAGAGATGCTTCATCTGAATGGTGTCCAACTTTTTTCAAACTTGACAGTGAGGGGACATATTTCAGTCCCATAGATCAGAACACTGACCACCAAAGCTTTATATATCTTTAACTTCACCTCTTTACTTATTAAGGTGTCTGGTTTGCAAAAGATGTTCTTGATGAGGTGCCCTATTACCGATGATGCTTTTGCAGTGTTCGATTCAAGTTCTTTCTTGATGCCACCCATGTTATTAACAGAGTAGAGATAGGTGAAGTCCCCAATAATTTCAACTGGTTGGTCATCCACCACAAGATGCTAAAGTCCACAGCGTGCTTAAAATTACTGACCAGAAGAACTTTGTTTTTACTCCCAATTAATTTTCAGGCCAACTTTTGCAACGGAGCTTTCCAGGGCTTTAAGTGCCTCAACTAGCTTGTCCATTGATTCAACAACCAGTGCTATGTCATCAGCAAAATCAGTGTTGGTGAGGTACTTACCAAGGCATATGCCTAAAATGCATTTACTTAGTGTCCTATCAAGTATGTAGTCTATGATGCCACTGAAGAGTTCTATGTCTGTAATGCATCTTTGTCAAATGTCCGACCTAATTTGGAAGAAGGTGGTTCTTTTCCTATTTACAAGAATGCAGCTTGAGCCATCATCATTAGGAAATGAAACATTCTACAGGGCTCACTGTAGTGGAGAATCACAAGGCACACTTCTGACTAGTTGTATAGAGTTGTATAGGAAGTTTTTTATGGTGACACCCTCCACACAGCAGTGCTGGGAGAGTAGTAAGCATGTTCAGGATGTGGCCCATAAGTTCACACACATTCTACATAGGAAAAGCCTATTATCTCCTCTACTCTTCCCCATATCCTTCAGTACTGACTGTATGACAACTATATGGGTTCTGAAACAACTACTGGGTCTTAGGAGTCCTTTCTTTAGTCCTGTATGCTTTTATTCAAGTTTTTCTCCTTTGTTCAGTATTTGGCAATATTTAAAAAAATAAAAGTGATTTGAGTATCCTGATGGTTCAGTATATTACAAAAATAGAGAAATAAGATCAGTTTATAGCACAACAGACAATTAGATACAGTGCATGTAATAAGAGACAATAAAAACTATTTAATGTCATCTGTCTTAGAAGATGTACTATGAAATAAAGGATACAAAGCATTTCCAGCACCAAAGTCTTAGTAATATCTCTGAAGACCCAATGGCATCAATGATACTGCCAAGAATGACCTTGAGCGGATCACTGCAGACTACATGGCTCTGGGAAGGAGGATAAAGGAGTATGAGGCGCAAGTGGTGTTCTCGTCCATCCTCCCCGTGGAAGGAAAAGGCCGGGGTAGGGATCGTTGAATTGTGGAAGTCAATGAATGGCTACGCAGGTGGTGTTGGAGAGAAGGCTTTGGATTCTTTGACCATGGGATGGTGTTCCAAGAAGGAGGAGTGCTAGGCAGAGACGGGCTCCACCTAACGAAGAGAGAGAAGAGCATCTTCACAAGCAGGCTGGCTAACCTAGTGAGGAGGGCTTTAAACTAGGTTCACTGGGGGAAGGAGACCAAAGCCCTGAGGTAGGTGGGGAAGCGGGATACCGGGAGGAAGCACAAGCAGGAGCATGTGAGAGGGGAGGGCTTCTGCCTCATACTGAGAATGAGGGGCGATCAGCGGGTTATCTCAAGTGCCTATATACAAATGTACAAAGCCTGGGAAACAAGCAGGGAGAACTGGAGGTCCGGCAAAGTCAAGGAATTATGATGTGATTGAAATAACAGAGACTTGGTGGGATAACTTGCATGACTGGAGTACTGTCGTGGATGGGTATAAACTGTTCAGGAAGGACAGGGAGGCCAGAAAAGATGGGGGAGTTGCACTGTATGTAAGGGAGCAGTATGACTGCTCAGAGCTCAAGTATGAAACTGCAGAAAAACCTGAGAGTCTCTGGATTAAGTTTAGAAGCGTGAGCAACAAGGGTGATGTCGTGGTAGGAGTCTGCTATAGACCACCAGACCAGGGGGATGAGGTGGACGAGGCTTTCTTCCAGCAACTCGCAGAAGCTACTAGATCGCACGCCCTGGTTCTCGTGGGCGACTTCAATCATCCTGATATCTGCTGGGAGAGCAATACAGCGGTGCACAGACAATCCAGGAAGTTTTTGGAAACTGTAGGGGACAATTTCCTGGTGCAAGTGCTGGAGGAACCAACTAGGGGCGGAGCTCTTCTTGACCTGCTGCTCAGAAACCGGGAAGAATTAGTAGGGGGAGCAAAAGTGGATGGGAATCTGGGAGGCAGTGACCATGAGATGGTCGAGTTCAGGATCCTGACACAAGGAAGAAAGGAAAGCAGCAGAATACGGACCCTGGATTTCAGAAAAGCAGACTTTGACTCCCTCCGGGAACCAATCGGCAGGATCCCCTGGGAGAATAACATGAGGGGGAAAGGAGTCCAGGAGAGCTGGCTGTATTTTAAAGAATCCTTATTGTGGTTATAGGGACAAACCATCCCGATGTGTAGAAAGAATAGTAAATGTGGCAGGCGACCAGCTTGGCTTAACAGTGAAATCCTTGCTGATCTTAAACACAAAAAAGAGGCTTACAAGAAGTGGAAGATTGGACAAATGACCAGGGATGAGTATAAAAATATTCCTCGGGCATGTAGGAGTGAAATCAGGAAGGCTAATCACACCTGGAGTTGCAGCTAGCGAGAGATGTTAAGAGTAACAAGAAGGGTTTCTTCAGGTATGTTGGCAACAAGAAGAAAGCCAAGGAAAGTGTGGGCCCCTTACTGAATGAGGGAGGCAACCTAGTGACAGAGGATGTGGAAAAAGCTAATGTACTCAGTGCTTTTTTTGCCTCTGTCTTCACGAACAAGGTCAGCTCCCAGACTGCTGCACTGGGCAGCACAGCATGGGGAGGAGGTGGCCAGCCCTCTGTGAAGAAAGAAGTGGTTCGGGACTATTTAGAAAAGCTAGACGTGCACAAGTCCATGGGGACGGATGCGTTGCATCCGAGAGTGCTAAAGGAATTGGCAGATGTGATTGCAGAGCCACTGGCCATTATCTTTGAAAACTCATGGCGATCAGGGGAAGTCCCAGAAGACTGGAAAAGGCTAATGTAGTGCCAATCTTTAAAAAAGGGAAGAAGGAGGATCCTGGGAACTACAGGCCAGTCAGCCTCACCTCAGTCCCTGGAAAAATCATGGAGCAGGTCCTCAAGGAATCAATTCTGGAGCACTTAGACGAGAGGAAAGTGATCAGGAACAGTCAGCATGGATTCACCAACGGAAAGTCATTCCTGACTAATCTAGTTGCTTCTATGATGAGATAACTGGTTCTGTGGATGAAGGGAAAGCAGTGGACGTGTTATTCCTTGACTTTAGCAAAGCTTTTGACATGGTCTCCCACAGTATTCTTGTCAGCAAGTTAAAGAAGTATGGACTGGATGGATGCACTACAAGGTGGGTAGAAAGTTGGCTAGATTGTTGGGCTCAATGGGTAGTGATCAATGGCTCCATGTCTAGTTGGCAGCCGGTATCTAGCGGAGTGCCCCAGGGGTCGGTCCTGGGGCCGGTTTTGTTCAATATCTTCATTAATGATCTGGAGGATGGTGTGGATTGCACCCTCAGCAAGTTTGCGGATGACACTAAACTGGGAGGAGTGGTAGATACGCTGGAGGGTAGGGATAGGATACAGAGGGACCTAGACAAATTGGAAGATTGGGCCAAAAGAAATCTGATGAGGTTCAACAAGGACAAGTGCAGAGTCCTGCACTTAGGACGGAAGAATCCAATGCACCGCTACAGACTAGGGGCCGAATGGCTTGGCAGCAGTTCTGCAGAAAAGGACCTAGGGGTGACAGTGGACGAGAAGCTGGATATGAGTCAACAGTGTGCCCCTGTTGCCAAGAAGGCCAATGGCATTTTGGGGTGTGTAAGTAGGGGCATTGCCAGCAGATTGAGGGACGTGATCGTTCCCCGTCTTCGACATTGGTGAGGCCTCATCTGGAGTACTGTGTCCAGTTTTGGGCCCCACACTACAAGAAGGATGTGGAAAAATTGGAGAGAGTCCAGCGAAGGGCAACAAAAATGATTAGGGGTTTGGAACACATGACTTATGAGGAGAGGCTGAGGGAACTGGGATTGTTTAGTCTACGGAAGAGAAGAATGAGGGGGGATTTGATAGCTGCTTTTAACTACCTGAAAGGTGGATCCAAAGAGGATGGATCTAGACTATTCTCAATGATAGCAGATGACAGGACAAGGAGTAATGGTCTCAAGTTGCAGTGGGGGAGATTTAGGTTGGATATTAGGAAAAACTTTTTCACTAGGAGGGTGGTGAAACACTGGAATGTGTTACCTATGGAGGTGGTGGAACCCCCTTCCTTAGAAGTTTTTAAGGTCAGGCTTGACAAAGCCCTGGCTGGGATGATTTAGTTGGGGATTGGTCCTGCTGTGGGCAAGGGGTTGGACTAGATGACCTCCAGAGGTCCCTTCCAACTCTGATATTCTATGATTCTAAGACATACGTGCATTATGCATTTACTATGGGAATTATACATTTGATTAAAAAAACTTGTAAAATGAGTGGGTCAGTGGGACTTTTGCAAGACAGGCTTTAATGCCAACAAATTTTTCTTTGTGTTCAGATCTCACTGGAGCATCAGACCTTCCACATCTTTAATGAGAAAGAGGAATGAAGAGAAGGGAGGCGCAGGAAGAATGGTGCTGTGTAGCTTGGCATTGAATTATACCTAACATTTTCTTAGTACTGAGATTAAACTAAACTTCGAAATACGTTTTAAAATATCCTCTCTGCTTTTCCTTTACAATTTCAATTATTTTAAAGATATTTGCCACCTGATAGAAGTACTGCTATTCCTAGAAGTCATGTATGGCATGCTTGTGAAATAAGAAAAATGAGGCATCAGTAATAAATAATAATATTCAGCTGTTACAGCTCTCTTCATCCATTTGATCTCAAGCACTCCAAGCAAAGGAGGTAAGTATCATTATCCTCAGTTTACAGATGGGGTAAATATGAGTCTTAACTCATGATTCCTGGCTATTTTGATACCATTTCCTTTTGGCCTAAGTCCTTACTCCTATACAGAGCTGGAGTAAATGGGTGTTGTTGCTGGGGATTTTGTGGCAGTTGGGTGGAGGATAGAATCTTATAACTGTAGAGTCAATGGCTGCATCCCTGCTACCTGTAATCACGTTCTGCATTCCTATGACTGGAGCCTATATAGCACAGCTCTTCAAGGCACAGGGGTATTGGAGTCCCTCTACTTCTCCGTATCTTATTGCTGAGCACAGCACTTTGGTTCCACTGCCCTTTGGACTTTCTCCTCAGAGGGTGGGGCAGGATCTACCCCTGTGTCAGTAATTCATGAACGGCTGCTTTTTAAACCCAGAAAAACTGACCTCTGCAGTCTTGACTTAGGTGAACAAACAGTAGGTGCATTATATATTGTGACTCATATGCGGTTAAAATGAATATGCAAGACATGGAAACTTGCATTATCTGAGTACATTACTCAACTTGCAAATTTCTTTTCAGAGTAGCCTGACTCCTATCCAGAGTGAACCTTTCTTTTTCCTGCCTAGTTTGTTTGATGATGCTGTGGGCTCTCAGTCAGTTGCTTTGTGGCATCCCCCTTCCATCTTGGCTGCAAGCTTTTCAAAATTAACTAGGCTTTTGCTTTATCCTTTTCTTTCTTGTAAACCATTAAGCTTCTGTAGTGAACAGGGAAAGGGGAGTGGAGGAGGGGTAGATGTAGAACATGTTTCTATGTTCCAAATACTTTCTCTGTCCTGTTAGAGAAGCCCTCAAGAAGGATATTGTGCTATCTTGGCATAAAGTGCAGATTGATGCCTTCCTGTGAATGCTGCATTTTGTAAAAGCTCCTTGATTGTTAGTTAAAGGTGTCTCTTTCTATAGAGGTTCTGTGTGATTGGAAGCCAGCTGTGGCATGGAAGTCTCCACCAGTCATCACCTTTTTACACACAGGCTCAGATGAAACTTGGTTCCCATGATTCAGTAGTCTGAGTCAGTTTGAGAGGGCTGTGTGTGTTTGTGTGCGGCATTTCCTGAATGAATTCTAATACCCTTTCAAAAGAATCTTGCAAATTTGTTAACAGAAAATTATCTACTTTGTACAGTGATTTCCATAGAGTGATATATAAGGAGGGCAAAAAGGCTCAGTGATACTCTTAAGACTATTATCATAAAATCCTTCTGTTGCTGTAGCAGTGTCAGGTGACAATAGTTTTTCTGTGTGGTCTGCTATGTGAGGATATCATTAGAGGTGATATGCTGGATTGAAAAAAACAGTACATTTTTAAAACGTATGTATTTTTACTGTGTTTATTATTCTTTAAAAATTATTATAAAACATTGAGGTCTTGATTTTTATCCAAGCCTCAAACTGGACTCCAGTATTGTGAGGACTCTTATTGATTAGTTGCACCTTCCAATCAGCTCATTAGGTATGTAGTGGGTGCAGCCTTGTTCTGGAAATAGTGGAAGGCATTTCTGAAAATTTAGGGCCAAATTTCTGTTAATCAAGAATTAGAGAATTAGTAAACTAACATACTTAATTTGTTTAAATCTTCATATTCTCATTGTGCCACTTAAACTCTGCTAAACCAAGCTGACTAATTTGGAGAGTAGTCTATCCATCCTTAAGCTTTTATATAAACTTTTTATATTATTGTATTATGAGTTTTGTGCATTTTTGCAGTCCTGGCAAAATGTTTTATTGAGGTAAAAAGATAATGTGCCATCCCCAGTGTAATACAAAACTCATTTTATATCAATATCAGTTATTTACCATTTATTAAAAGCAGCTACTTTGCCTGGGGATCAAAACAGTGAGTGGAAGATACTGGTATATTTTTAATATACTGGTATACTGGCTTATTTCTCAACAGCATCTTTCACTGTAATTTTAGCAGGGCTGGTGCTACACCACATGATAAATCTTCCATCCAAATCACGAACATTTGTAAAACGAAATGCTTAAAAATTAAGATTTATCAGGCCCAGTTTTGATGGCAGACTCTAGATCTTTCATCCTCTGGTGGCTGAAATTCCAGCCAGAGAGTAGTCAATGGTGCAAAATACCTGCAGCCTAAACTCCACCACAGCCCAGATAGAAATCCAGTGCTTACCCTAAAAGTGGGTAACTCTGGTCATGGAATGAGCATGGCCGATGTGGAAACCACGTAATCTCTTCTGGTGAAGGTTTTTATGAAGCCTGGGGAAAAGGCAATGGTGCAAACACGACTGACCTCCCGAGAGACTGAATCTCAGAAAACCTGTGCTGGCACCAAGATACCTGCGGGAGATTATACAAACTACTGGCCTAAGTCCCAGTCACTACTTCATTCAACCCACAACCTGAATCCTCCGATTAAAGCTCTGAAAGAACACCAGGAATTCTGCTGCTGTAGCAAACATGTAAATGCCCACTAGTATCAGCCCACAGTCATCCAATGAAACAGTTATTAAACACTTTGCTGCCTTCAGTGTCTACCTGTCTTGTAGAATCGTCCCTGCATCTTCAGTCTTAGTAAAATGCAGTTACTGTTACTACCTGTTCCTCAGATGCACTCATTATGTTGACCTGGAAGACCTCACTAGAGAGAATTTCATGTTAATTATTCCATTTCTCAAAAACAACCTTCAAGTTCTCTTTTACCTTGCAGTTCCACTGGAATCTCGTAAACAGTAGCAGGAAGTGCATATGTACTGTTCTCGGGAAGAGCAGCTGTTGCTAGCTCTCCATGGACCCCAGACTCTGAAGAAGGACTCCACCTGTGTAGTGACAAGAGACATGGCTGCAGGGACAAAGATCTGAGTAAAAAAGACCCTGTTGGTAGAGGTCCTGGACATAGGCAAGGAGTGGACTGAGGTGAAACAGACAAAATTGTTGATCTTTCTGTTAATAAATGAGATCCTCCAAAGGGGGGCACAATTTAGTATTAGTAGTCTGTTCCCAGCATGAGGGGAAATCAAGGCAGGGTTTACCTGTGGTGCTATGCATGACCACAAGGAGGTGCTTCAGGATGGTCTGACTTATTACAGACCCATAACCAAGGATTTGAGTCCTACCCTAAATTTGAAGGTTCTATGCATTTGAAATTCTAATTTTGGCCCATCTCTAGTTATAACTGATTCTATTTCTCTGGTATACTTTAGTTTCAGCTGTCGGTGTTTTCTTGATGGGATAATGAATTGCACTTTCAAAAAAAAAATCAGTTCCACCTTCTAGAGGTTGTTGGTTTCTCAAATTATTTAATCTTTTTTTCTTTTTTCTAACTTCTCTTTTAACTGTATACATGGCACTTCACTTTGTTACCTTACCTAACAAACTCGTGTCCTTAGAGGAACAGCCATGAGATGCTTATCCTTCAAAGAAGAAGAGTCAAAGAGAGACTCTGTTCTTGTGACACCAAACAGAATTGGGGCAAAAAGGAAACTTCCTAAAAGGCAGTGGGCAAGAGGAGAGAAGATATGTCATTCAGACAGTGGTGCCTTGAAACATTCTTCTAGAAGACTTAACTGTCACTGGGAGTGGGGAGTGAGCTTCAAAGCAGCACTTTTTAAAAAGTGCATTCAGTGCTCCCACCAGCACAGCTGTTAGCCTGGAGGGGGCCGGGCCTCACCTTGCTCGGATATGCACCATCTGGACATACTGGAATTGTTGACAGAGCCAGCCAACTCCACAGCCTATGCTCCCAAGTGTTCTTCAGACATATTTTGGCTGCCCCTCTAAGAGGACTCTTCTCCCTCTCCCACTTTTCAGGCACAAGAAGGAACTGTGGTAATCTGACCCTGGAATAAATTACAATATCCCATTCAAATGGAACCTCTAAAATGTTCTGATTCTTCAGCCACACCTAATGACAGAGATAGGAAATGGAGGGAAGGGACATGTTTTCAAAGACTAGCAACAAGGTTGAAATGATTGGGATTTTTACATTAGAAAGGAGCTGAATAAGAGGGGGTATGATATAAGTATATACAATAATGAATGGTTTAGAGAAGGTAAACTGGAAATTTCGGTTCTCCCTTCTCATAACACAAGAAGAAGGGACTATTCAATTAAATTAGAAGGTGACAAATTCAAAACAGATTAAAGAAATACTCTTTCACACATTGCATAATGAATCTGTGGAATTTATTGCTACAGGAAGTAGTAGAGGCCAAACACTTAACAAGATTTTAAAAGGGAGTGAATATTTCTATGGATAACAGGAATATGCAGGGTTATCATAATTAATGAATTTTTGGAAGGGATATTAAACTAGATAAATTCATGGAGGATAGGTCCGTCAAGCTATTAGCTAGGATGGACAGGGATGGTGTCCCTAGCCTCTGTTTGCTAGAAGCTGGGAATGGGTGACAGGGGATGGATCACTTGATTACCTGTTCTGTTCATTCCCTTTGAAGCACCTGGCACTGGCCACTGTTAGAAGACAGGATACTGAGCTAGATGGACCTTTGGTCTGACCCAGGATGGCCATTCTTATGTTCTAAACCTTGTGCTTCAAGGCTTAAACTAATATATTAGAGATCAGGATGAGACCTATTCTCCCATATCTGCGTACTATGGGATTCTTATACCCTTTTCTGGTGTAGATTACCCAACTATTGGGGGAGTGGTAAATAATGAAGAGGACTGGTCACTGTTTCAGAGTGATCTGGATCACTTGATAATCTGGGTGCAAGATAAAAATATGCATTTTAATATCCCTAATTGTAAATGTATACATCTAAGAACAAATAATGTAGGCCATACTTACAGGATGGGGGACTCTATCTTGGCTAGCTGTGACTGAAAAAGATTTTGGGGTCATAGTGGGTAATCAGCAGGCTTCGAGCTCCCAATGTGATGCTGTGGCCAAAAGAGCTAATGCAATTCTAGGATACATAAATGGGAATCTTGACTAGGAGTATAAAGGTTATTTTCACTCTGTTTTGGCATTGGTGCAACAGCAGCTGAATATTGCATCCAGGTCTGGTGTCCACAATTCAAGAAGGATGCTGATAAATTGGAGAGTTCAGAGAAGGGCCATGAGACTTATTGAAGGATTAGAAAATGTACTTTATAGTGATAGATACAAAAGGCTCTATTTATCTTAACAAAGAGAAAATTAAAGGGTGACTTGATCACAATCTATAATTATATACATTGGGAACAAATATTTAATAATGGGCTCTTCAGTCTCCAGAGAAAGGTATAACGTTCCTATGGCTGGAAGATCAAGCTGGGACAAATTCAGACTGGAAACAAGGCATACATTTTTAACAGTGAGAGATTTCAGAGTAACAGCCGTGTTAGTCTGTATTCGCAAAAAGAAAAGGAGTACTTGGTCTCTAAGGTGCCACGAGTACTCCTTTTCTTTTAACAGCGAGAGTAATTAATGAAGTCACTTACCAAGGGTTGTAGTGGATTCTTCATCATTGTCAATTTTAAAATCAAGATTGGATGTTTTTCTGAAAAATATGCTCTAAAAATAATTTTGAGAAGTTCTGTGACCTGTGTTATATAGGAGATTGGACGAGATGGTGCCTACTGGCCTTGGAATTTGATTCTATGAATTCACTTATGCCTTTACTTTCTAAGCTGCATGTCTCAACATTTAGATTCCATCCTCTTTCCCTGTGTCATCAACAGCTACATCACTGCAGAAACCCTTCAGCACAAGGCTTGCACATTCCTTAAAGACTAAAATTCTTTTAATCTCACTGTGAGGATGAGGATAATAAAATCAACGTATGTAGTTTGAAACTGATTCCACTCTCTCTCCTTCCTTCTCCTCCCAACCTTTCCTTGTTCTAATGTGTTTCCATGTATTTCAGTTCAGTATCAGAATCCACTGTGCTTAGGCAGCTTGTTTCAAGGATTTTTTCATTAGTTATAATTTCTTCCATTACCACACACAAAGGAAGTACCACGTCTTTAAAAGTTGTTATCAAAAATACCAAAAACTTGTCAATGCAGTGCAAGGGTAAGATTCTGCAAGATAATTTGGTTTTCTATCCACTTAATATTAAAGCAGTAAATCAAGAAGAAAAAAATGTAATTGCATTCATACAATGCATTTCACTAAAAGCGAGTGTCTAATTACAATGGCAAAAACTCAGTGGGGCCACTAGAAAGGGGAGATATAAAATGGCTCTACACCTTTCATTTTTGAAGAGGCCTTTTGAGACCAAATATGATTCATATTAAGAAGGCAGCTTTCTGACAAGCTATACCTGCAATAAATGTATCATTGATGAGTAGGTGACCTTAGTGAACATTTGTTACAGCATTCATATTCTGCCCAATTATTAATAGAAAGTGTATTTTTTTTCTTTTTTCTATACTAATTAACATTCTTCCATGTTTTAAGACTTTTTTTTGACAGTGGGCATTCCAAGCAAGTTGGCAACTCAGCGTGCCTAACATAATCAGAATGACTTCAGAGGGCTGTGTTACATTCTTGGTTGATATATATATAGTTGAAAAGTACAGTTTATTAAAATGGTGCTGAACTTTTACCCTATATCCCCCAATTTAGCCAGAGGGTATTTTTGTTTTCCTTTGCGCATATGTTACGTGGACCTATGATTGTGGAACAAATGTGTTGCTATAAATTAACAGGAGTGGCATATACACTTATGCTGGAAATGTAATTAATAAAATTGTTGCAGAGAATACATTACATCAAAGTAATATATCCTTCTTTATAGCAACCATCATAAAAATCTCAATTACCTTAAATTACAACAAATGATTTTGGAATAAACCTTTGACCTGCTACCCTTGATCATTCTGCAATTAGTGCAAAGGGCAAGATTTACAGCAGCTAATATTCTGTTATATATTATGTTAGCAGTTACATTTTTCATGATGAGGCTTTTTTTCTTTGGTGGTTGTTTGTTGAAGACTTATAAATACAGCTAGACGTTCCCATGAATTAAGCTATTTTGGTATTTTAGGTATCTGGGATCTAAGAGCAAAATATCTATACATTCATAAACATGTTCACAATGTCCACGCCTCAAATTCTAAAATTGTTGAGATTGGAACCTGCTTCTACTTGACTTTTCTTTATAGATTTTCCCTGTCTCCATGGAATCAAACAATTCAGGATATCATACCTCAAAAGTCCTGTGAAAAAGCTAAGTATGTTTGTTTGTTTAAATTAGTACCTCATTCAAAAACCCAATATTTTGAACATACAAAGTTTGTATGTGGTCAGTAAAGTGGAAAAAGTTACTCAAAACTGTTGAGATCCCATTTCTGGAACAGTCACATAAGACTAATGATGAAATCTCATCACAAATTTACAAGTATCTACTATCTGCCTCACTTACTGCAGATCCACTCCCCACAGCTGCAGAGGTAAAATGCCTATTACAAAGTCACCAATAGTCAAGATTTTATCACAACTCTCACAATATTTGTTGTCCCGAAAGCCTCAGCTCCCAGTGTCATGTGATTGTGGGTCTCATTTAAACATCCCCCACCTGCTTTTCCAGCCATTGTCGTTGAGAAGAAAAGGTTGAAATTATTACCGGAGCAAGCCCTAAAGGTACCAAAGCTAGATTACAAATAAAGAGAATCCCACAGTCATATATATATTTATAATTTCATGATTTTTTTTAGCCACTGTCATGATTTTGAGGGGCTTGACTCCTGATTTTTGAATGCTTGAGGTTGGCAATACTATCTCTGCATGCCTGCTCATGTTAAAAATAAGATTAGGTACCTTTTAAGGCGGACAAGCTGATCCGAAGACAGGTTAGGATGTCACTTTCACATTCCAAATAGCTGAGACCAGGCTTCCCCTCACTAGTTCATTTTATGGCATTCAGACCGATTGGCCTACTGGACTGGACTCACAAATGAGGTAATTAGACGTATAAGAGCTATAACATGCTCCCACAAATATTTGTGGGTGCAAAAATATGAACACAGAATTAGAGGCTGTTTCCTAAAGCCAGTCCCCAAAAGTGAGAAATTATAGCTTTTAAAACATCATATCACCCATTAACCTGTTAAGAGCCAAGAAGGATCCTGCTTCCATTGAATAAATGGGACTTTCACCACTGATTTAAAAGGGAGCAGGATCAGACTACACATAGGTTAATTTATGTTTTCTTTCCATAATTACTGCTGCTTCTCAGAAGCATTAGGATAATTTTCTAAATGCACAGGTACAATCCTGGACTTTGCATCAAGGATTTACCATTTCTCAGGCTTATTTATTTAGGTGTTTACTATAGTACTTTAAAGTTTTTAATCATTAGAAAGCAGGGCTATGTTGTGTTGGATAGTCTCCTGGAGAACAGCAAGTATAGTAGACAATAGAGCAGCAGTGAACATGGATTAAAATAATAATTAGTCATAGATTAAGTGACTACCCTCATAATAATACCTCCTCATTGTATCACAAATCTCTGGATATCTGTCTAGGGTTTATTCTTTTCGTGCTGTTGCAGTCTATGAAGATGGTGCACACATTTGTGCCAACGTAAGTCTAATCTTCACATGATTAAAAAATACATGGGCTCAATTTACTGAAATCTCTGGACAGGGATTTTTTGAGTAAATTGCTCAGAAGGGTTGCAAATGAGGAGACTTCTCAGAATTATATGCAACTGTTAATAGAGTTTATGTGCTGCAAAATTGCCACACTATAGCCTTACAAGCATGCAGTTGGGAAAAGTGGGAGGATCCTGGAATATTTTTCGGTTAAATGTGTTTCATCAGAAAATATCAATTTATTGATTCTGCAGTCTCTCACAGAAACGTATCCGTTTCAATGAAACTTTCTTTGGGAAAGGATCTCTGGCCCAGGGTGGAATTTCAGGTCCGAGAAGGAAATATTCTATCCCAGGATAGTCAATAGCCCAGGAGTTAGGGCGCTAATCTGAGATGTGGGAGACCCAGGTTCAAATCCCTATTCTGAATGAGGCAGAGGGTCTTTCTGTTTCAGGATGGCAGGCTTTTAGCACGCCCAGTTTCTGGGCAACCCAATGAGCACAGGTGGCCTCTAGTAGGCTGTCTGATTGGCTACACTGCCTCAGTGGTTGAAAGGGTCAGCAGAACAGCCCTGGAGCCCAGTTCAGTGACTGCTCAAAGCATTTGCCCAGGGCTGTGATCATTTCTGCTCCTGCCTTGCATGTCTACAGGTTCTCACCCTGGGCTCCAATTCCTTGCTACCTTCTTGTGTTCTGCCCAGTAGGCCTGACTCCTGCTCTAACACCTTGGCACAGCAGCTCATGTCCCGGTCACTGACACTGTGGGTTTGACTAGACCTGAGAAACCTTCCCAATGAAACTTCAAACTAATATTCATTTAAAAAGGGGTGGTCTGTTGATTTGAAGCAGTGACTTACTTGAAGCTTGGGTCTCCTGCATCCCACTTAAGTGCCCTAACTGCTGGGCTAGTCTGTTGTGGGTCTCTCACTCTTGTGTTCTTTTGCAAACATTTTTGAAAGGCCTGTTTTGTTCCACATTGGCATGGAAACGACTGTTTGAAACGTCAATAATTTTGTGAAATGGAATTCTTGTTTTCTGGCCAGCCCTGAGGGTTATAGTTCTAGAAAGGGGATTTCAATCTTTACATTTAGTAATCATTTTGAACATTTGGAGTGTTGGTTGAATATTTGTACTTTTGTTAATAGGGTAGGACCACTTGGATGTGGCCCTTGCAGGGGGCTGTGAGAAGTGTGTTGCTGTGTTGACAGCTCCATGCAGCATGGGAGTTGGGAAGACTCGGCCTACAGGAAGCTCCCTAAAGAGGTCAGAAATTAGATAATAAAATTATCCTTCAAAAACTAAAGTCTTGTCATTGAAGGTGTAACACAGGATCGGGGGGGCTGCTAGTTCAAAAGAAGCAGGGAGAACAAGAAGAAGGTGAGAACTGTAATGAATCAACAACCAATCAGCCTGTGTTGGCCATACTGGAGCAATGGTTTAGGTGAGACTTACTTTCTTGTGAGCAAACTTCCCAATCAGTCATAAACTCACTAACTTTTAGCACCAGCCATGTAGGTTTTATTGTTTCACCAACTGTAGCCTTAAAAATAAACTTAATACGTTAATGAAAAAAATTCTCCATATTAGAGTTTCATTATGTTCTTAGTAAATGAGGACAGTCAGTGGAGAGACAATACCATTGAAAAAATAAAATAAAAATAAAATAACTTCCTTCTAATTTCAGGTGCCATTCACAGCTGTTAATTTAGGGACTCGCTTTTCCAGATCAAGGATCCTCACTGGGGTAGCTGCTCCCGTGACCCAGAGTATATAATGTTCATGTTCACAGTCCGGTGGGGGAGATTCCGAGCAGTAATGGCAGGAAATCAGTGACCCCTTTGGCAGCCACTACATTGCACCAAGAAGCATTTTCATAAGTACCCCTAATTAACAAGCATATGAGCAACTATGGTTACAGGGCCTTACCAGAAATGAAAGGAGCACAGGATTTCAATTCAATCCCTGTTTGCTGTTTTTATTTAATCTTCTTTTGAGTCTCCATGTCATGGAGCAACTGTTAGCCCTTAGTAACTTTCTGTGCCAGTGGTAGTGGTTCTGGTCTTTGAGAAGGAGAAATAATATTTGTCATCCTGATGTGTCCTAGTGCATTCTTTTCATAGTACAGAAAATCAGATTGTGTGTTGTATTCGGAGAGCTCAGGAAGGAGCTATAACTCCTAAATAAAATTAACTATAGAATCTGAGGAGATAAAAATTTGTGGGGGTAATCAGAGTATTAGCCTTTAGAGTGGCTGCATCAATGTAACTTGATTTTCCATGAAACCAAATTGTTCATGTCCACTACACACTGACCTACCCTTACTTCTAGTTAATAAAAATAACTATGGGTAATGTCAGTTTCCTTATCTGGTCTCAGAAATGGAATTCCCTCACCGTACATTTGACTCTTGCTCACAAATTCATGATTTGCCCAGTTATGCCAGAGGCTGGTACAGTGCTGAGGATTCTTGTAGTTTTTGTTGGTGGGTGCTGTGCTGGCAACACATTAATCTGTTTCTGTAGATAAATCATGCACAAATAAAAGTGCATACATCAAATCGCAATCCTGTTTAGGGATGGATGAACCAGTTTGGATAAAATAAGACTCTCTCCTACTCTGAACCTTCAGACAACATTTCAGTCTGAACCAAATCAAATCTGTTCTTTGATTTAGATAACATTCCAAGAGGAAGATCCAAACATTTCCTCTCATTTCTCCTCCCTAATCTAATTTTAAACACAGTAGCAGACCTTCTTGAGCAGAGGTGTATCAGTGTTCTATCCCCTCCAGCATCCCACAGCAGCTGGTGCTTCCAGCTTTTTTAGAATTTAAAGTAGTTGTGGGTTGATATGCTACCACGTGCACTGCCATATACTGAAGACCCTGCCTGTTTCACATGCTTTACTGGGAATTTTTAGAGGCCTATCAGCTGGTTCCCTATAAAGAGAAGACGGGCGGGGGGGGCAGGGGAGGGTATGGGCCAACCAGCCACCCCAAGAAAGTCTGAGGTATCTGGTCACCTGCAGTGAATATCAAAGGGGCTTAGAAGTCTACTTGGCCTCCCACAGAGAGATGGTGTTTATTTGGTGGATTATTTTCAGGGGAAGGTTTGGACTGTAAATGTAATGATCAAGTATCATGATTTCATTTGTGTATCACACTGAGCACACTGTTGGTGCTTAATAATTAAGAAGAAAAATTAATAATAACTGAAACCCTAGAAGTTTTCAGTAATGCAAATGATCACCCAGTATTTGTTTTATGTATGTATGATGGGGCTTTTATTTTGGCCCAAACACAAACTCCAGACAAACTGAGGATTGCTCATTGGTTCCTAATCCTATTGGTTAAAGCTGGGAACTGGTTAAAGCTTGGTTCTTAATCCTATTGGTGAAAGAGTGAGCTGGGAACTGGATTTTACACTTTCTGGAATATTCTGTAATTTCATTATTATTTTCTATTCCAAAATGAAAACAAAAATTTTTCCACAAAACTGAATCCTTCATTGCTCCTCCCCAAATGTTTTTGGTCAGTTGAAACATTTTGTTCCAATTTTGACATTTTTAATTTTCAAAATGTTTTTCATCATAGTTAGATATAACCAAGTTGGTAGGACCGGATGGAATTTATCCTAGGGTACGTATGGAACTAGCTAAAGCAATCTTGGGACCATTAGCAATTATATTCAAGAACTCATGGAGGATGTGAGAACTGTCATGAATCAACAACCAATCAGCCTGCGTTGGCCATACTGGAGCAATGGGTTAGGTGAGACTTACTTTCTTGTGAGCAAACTTCCCAATCAGTCATAAGCTCACTAACTTTTAACACCAGCCATGTAGGTTTTATTGTTTCACCAATTGTAGCCTTAAAAATAAACTTAATACGTTAATGAAAAAAATTCTCCAAATTAGAGTTTCATTATGTTCATTATGTGGGAGAGGGGGAAGCCAGAGGACTGGAGAAAGGCAAATGCAGTACCTACCTTTCTCCAAGGAATTATAGACCAGTCATCTTAAGTTCAATATCTGGAAAGATACTGGAACAAATTATGAAACATTCAGTTTGGAAGCACCTAGGGGATAACAGGTTTATAAGGAATAACCCGTATGGATTTGTCAAGAACGAATAATGCCAAACCAACCTTCTTTGACAGGGTTACTAGCCTAATGGATAGGGGGCAAGAGATAGACATGATATATCTTGATTTTACTAAGGCTTTTGACATAGTCCTACATAGCAGTCTCACAAGTAAAATGGAAAATGTGGTCTAGAGTAAATTACTATAAGGTGGGTGTACAACTGGTTAAAAGACTACTCAGGAAGTACTTATCAATGTTTTGCTATCAAACTGGGAGGATATATCTAATGGGGTCCCGCAGGGTCAGTCCTGGGTCTGGTACTATTCCTTATTTTCATGAATGACTTGAATCATGGAGTGGAGAATATGCTTATAAAATTTGCAGATGACTCCAAGCTATGTGGGGTTGCAAACACTTTGGAGGACGGGAGTAAAATTCAAAACAACCTTGACGAATTAGAGAATTGGTTGACAGATGTGGGGACCTGCATGAAAGACCCCCTAAGCTTAGTCTTACCAGCTTAAGTTAAAAACTTCTTCAAGGTACAAACTTTGCCTTGTCCTTAAACCCTATGCTGCCACCACCAAGCATGTTAAACAAAGAATAGGAAAAGAGCCCACTTGGAGACGTCTTTCCCCACAAAATATCCCCCCAAGCCCTACACCCACTTTCCTGGGGAAGGCTTGATAAAAATCCTCACCAATTTGCATAGGTGAACACAGACCCAAACCCTTGATCTTAAGAATAATGAAAAATCAATCAGGTTCTTAAAAGAAGAATTTTAATGAAAGAAAAAGTAAAAGAATCACTTCTGTAAAATCAGGATGGTAAATACCTTACAGGGTAATCAGATTCAAAACATAGAGAATCCCTCTAGGCAAAACCTTAAGTTACAAAAAGACACAAAAACAGGAATATACATTCCATTCAGCACAGCTTATTTACCAGCCATTTAAACAAAAGGAAATCTAACTCATTTCTAGCTAGATTACTTACTAACAAGTTTTAATACTCCATTCCTGTTCTGTTCCCGGCAAAAGCATCACACAGACAGAAAGAACCCTTTGTTCCCCCCCGCTCCAGCTTTGAAAGTAACTTGTCTCCTCATTGGTCATTTTGGTCAGGTGCCAGCGAGGTTATCTTAGATTCTTAACCCTTTCCAGGTGAAAGGGTTTTGCCTCTGGCCAGGAGGGATTTTATAGTTCTGTATACAGAAAGGTGGTTACCCTTCCCTTTATATTTATGACAATGCCAAAGGAGAGTGGTAGGTGCAATAGCCCAATCTTCATTATTTTGTTCGCCAATTAGGTCTGGTTTCCAAAACTGGGCAAGTCATGAATTTATGTGCAAGAATCAACAAAGTCATATGTAAGCTGAAGGAATTCCATTTCTCAGACCAGATGAGGAAAATGGTTCTCCAAAACATCAGTTTTGGTTTGCTAATTTCCGGTTCCACACTTCTTAGAAGTTTAGATCAGCATAACAAATGAGTAACTTAATGTTTATTATTGTTGCTTAATATTTTTATTACTGTAACATTTAGAGGCCCTTGTCCAGATAAGGCCCCATTCTGCTAAGCACTCTACAAATAGAGGTAAAAATGGTCCCTGGCTCTAGAATTTCCAATATAAGGAACTCTGACATCATGGAATTGAAATTTTCACTAGAAACCAGTAAAGGCAAACTTCTCCTCTCTTTTCAATAGGGTCTCTCTCTTGCTGCTTCTGTACAGCGTTAATAGTGTGGAAGAAATATAACAGAGTGCTCAAGTGTTACTCAGAGAGGGGAATTTTGCTATATATGTGAAAATATTGATAGAAAATGAAAGATCTGAAATTCCTACTGCCAAATCCTCTGGAGAGTGTGTGTGGAGGGGGAGGGGGTGGTCTATTGCACATTTTACTCAGTAAAGCCATCACTGAAGCCCACTGTGATCTGCAGGAGTCTTTGCATGGACTTCAATGGATTTTGGATCAGGCTCTGACTGAAATGGATGTTGTGAAAAGATGCCTAATCCTTCAGTGATCTACATAAAAATCTTGCTTCCCTCCTTTGCTTGTTAAAATCTGCATTTGATATACATATTTCTCTTTTCTGAAGATTGGTCAGCCTCTCTATTGCTTGTTTACTAAATCATTTTGTGGATGCCAAATATAAAAATGTCAGCTTCTGTAGATTTCCAGTGGTTGATCTAACCTATTGGAAAAATAAACTAAAATTAGTCTTCAAAAAATAATCTATTTTCATCTCATTGGGCATCTTTTTGTCCATGTCTTTCTGTATTTCATATGTCTATCTTTTCATGGTTAAAGGAACTAGTGTTGTTTTGCTAAGCTTTGATCAAGACATGCTCATTCAGACCATGACAGCTTTAATTACGTCCAGAAAGATAGTAACAAGGCTGGCTTTTTCCAGCCTAATATACTTAGCATGTTAGAGTATATCGTTGATCCAGATTTCCAAATATTTTGCAGCCTTTTGTCTGGAATAAAATGATTATTGAAACGACAGAAAAAAAAATTAGGTTTTTTTCTATTTCTTTTTAATAACTACATTTTTGTTCTTTTAAAAACTTGAAATAATGGTAAGGTATGTGTGCATTCACACTTCATGGTAAAAAAATACACATCCAATAATACTCATGGAATGTAGAAAGATGCAGAATTTCTGGTTGCTCAACGTATCTTCTTATGAAATGCAATTTAACATTATTATTACATCCTTCCTGGGCCAGTTTTGGTGCACAGTGTGGAAACTGGTCTCTTCAGTTTCTCTGTGTCATTAGCTGCTGCTTCCATGGGCTCTGCTGCATTAAGATAGACTGTTCCTGCCCTCCCTAATAAGGATTCTGTATAAGGTTGCTCTTGGGTGCCCTTATTTCCTCACACCAGTTGGTTTCTACTTGACAGCTTCATGTGGGAGCCTGTGTGTTGGCATCTGGAATATGCCCCTGTCAGGGTTCCTTCCCCACTCTGAACTCTACCGAATAAGTTTTTTATTTTCCTTGGTGGTATGAAGCCACTGTAGCGCAGCATGGTCGGTGTGCAGGTGGAAACGCCGTCCCCAAACGTATGGGTGTAGCTTTTCCAGAGCGTAGACAGTGGTGTAACATTCCTTTTCACTGATTGACCAGTCGCTTTTCCTCTCAAACAGCTTCTTCCTGAGAAACACTGCAGGATGGAACTCTTGATTCGGTCCTTCCTGCATTAAGACTGCTTCCACACCGTGCTCGGACGCATCTGTGGTTACTAGGAACGGTTTGTCAAAGTCTGGGGCCCTTAGCACAGGGTCAGACATGAGTGTTGCTTTAAGCTGGTTAAAGGCCTTCTGACACTCTTCAGTCTACTGAACTGCATTTGGCTGTTTCTTTTTGGTTAGGTCTGTCAGTGGGGTGGCGATTTGGCTGTATTTCAGTACAAATCATCTGTAATAACCGGCCAAGCCTAAGAAGGATTGGACCTGTTTCTTTGACTTTGGGACAGGCCACTTTTGGATAGCATCCACTTTGGCCTGTAGGGGGTTGATAGTTACTTGACCCACCTGGTGTCCAAGGTAAGTCACTCTGTTTAGGCCTATTTGACACTTCTTAGCCTTAACAGTTAGTCCTGCCTCCCTTATGCGCTCAAAGACTTTTTGTAGATGTTCCAGGTCTTCTGCCCAGGAATCTGAAAATATGGCCACATCGTCAAGGTAGGTGACTGCATATTCTCCCAATCCTGCTAGGAGACCATCTACAAGTCTTTGGAAGGTGGCGGGTGCATTTCGCAGCCCGAAAGGGAGCACATTAAATTCATACAGCCTGACATGTGTGATGAAGGCTGACCTTTTCCTTGGTGGATTCATCTAGCGGTACCTGCCAGTACCCCTTGGTCAAGTCCAAGGTAGAGATGAACTGGGCCCGTCCCAGTTTCTCCAATAGTTCTTCTGTGCATGGCATTGAATAGTTGTCTGGGTGAGTTACAGCATTTAGCTTACGGTAGTCCACGCAAAAACGTATCTCCCCATCTGGTTTGGGAACTAGAACCACTAGAGATGCCCATGCACTGCCAGAGGGGTGGATTACACCCATCTGTAGCATATCCTGGATCTCCCATTCTATAGCAGTTTTAGCTTGAGGAGACACTTGGTAAGGTTGGACTTTAATTGGGTGAGCATTACCTGTGTCAATGGAGTGGTATGCCCATTCAGTCAGTCCTGGGTGACTGAGAACGTCGGCGCGTAGCTAGTGCACAGCTCCTTGATCTGCTGTCGCTGCATATGCCCAAGGGTCATGGAGAGGTTCACCTCTTCTACGACACCATCACTTTTCCCTTTGTAGTAGCCACCTTCAGGCTACACAGCGTCATCTCCTTCCTGGGCTGTAAACTGACAAACCTTTAATTCTATGGAATAAAAGGGCTTTAGAGAATTAATATGGTACAGCTTAGGCTTTTGGTTGGAGGTGGGGAATGCTATGAGATAATTAACAGCTCTCAGGAGCTCCTGGACCGTGAATGGCCCTTCCCATGATGCTTCCATTTTATGGGCCTGGAGCGCCTTTAAGACAATGACCTGGTCCCTTACTTTGAAGAACTGCTCTCTGGCATGTTTATCATATCAGACTTTTTGCTCTTTTTGAGCATCTTTTAGGTTTTCTTTAGCAAGGGCTAAAGTGGTTCGGAGGGTGGTTTGTAGGTTGGTTACAAAGTCCAGAATGTTAGTTCCTGGAGAAGGTGTAAACCCCTCCCATTACTGCTTCACCAACTGTAATGGCCCTTTAACCTTGCAGCCATATACAAGTTCAAATGGTGAAAACCCTAAACTGGGACGTGGTATAGCTCTGTAGACAAAAAGCAACTGCTGCAACACTAGGTCCCAATCATTGGAGTGCTCATTTATGAATTTACGTACCATAGCCCCCAAAGTTCCATTAAACTGCTCCACCATACCATTTGTTTGATGGTGGTAAGGGGTGGCAACTAAGTGATTTACACCATGAGCTTCCCAAAGGCTTTCCATAGTTCCTGCCAGGAAATTAGTTCCTGCATCTGTAAGGATGTCGGAGGGCCAATCTACCTTGGCAAAAATGTCTGTTAGTGCCTGGCACACACTTTTAGCCCTGGTGTTGCTTAGAGCTACTGCTTCCAGCCATTGGGTGGCAAAATCCATGAAACTCAGTAAGTACTGCTTTCCTCTGTGTGTCTTTTTTGGAAATGGACCCAGAATATCCACAGCTACTCGCTGAAATGGAACCTCAATGATGGGGAGTGGCTGGAGAGGGGTTTTGACCTGGTCTTGGGGTTTTCCCACTCTTTGGCATACCTCACAAGACCAGACATAGGCAGAAACATCCTTGCCCATTCCCTCCCAGTGGAATGATCTCCCCAAACGGTCTTTGGTCCTGTTCACCCCAGCATGGCCACTAGGATGATCATGGGCTAAGCTCAAGAGCTTTCCCTGGTACTTAGTTGGAACTACCAACTGTCTCTGAGGATGCCAATTTTCCTGGTGCCCACCAGAAAGAGTTTCCTCGTATAAAAGTCCTCTTCCTACAATAAACCGGGATTGATTAGAAGAGTTGAGAGGTGGTGGGTTGCTCCGTGCCTCCATCCAAGCTCTCTGGAGGCTATCATCTGCTTCCTGTTTGGCCTGGAACTGTTCCTTTGATGCTGGAGACATCGGTTCCTCACTGGATTGTGGACCTGGGCTTGGTCCCTCTGGAGGTGATGCAGGTGATGGGGCTGTTTCCGTTGATGGTGAACCGCTCTCCGCTGGTGCACTATGGGGTATTTCAGGCTCTGGACGAGACTCTTGTGTAGGGTCGTCTGCTGCTGCTGCCAGTGCAAGCTTGGTGGTGCCCTCTGGTGTTGGAGCTGTAGACAGGGTTGCAAGCGCTGGACTCAGTGCTGGGAATGGTTCTGGTGCCGGTTGCTTCGCCAGTTTCGGTTCGGGGACTGGCTTTGGCTGGGTTTCTGGGACTGGATCCACTATGGCCGTTGCAGTCGTTGGCAGGGGATCCAGTTCCACCACCTCCATCTGGGTCTCTGGTAACACAGACGGGGCCCTGGTGGAAGGCTCAGGAACAGGGATAGGTATGGAAGCTTGCTTCGTCTGGCTGCAGGTGACCATTCCCACCCTCTTGGCCAGCTTTACCTGGTTGGCCAAGTCTTCCCACAGCAGCATGGGAATGGGATAATCATCATAGACTGCAAAAGTCCACGTTCCTGACCAGCCCTTGTACTGGACAGGCAACTTGGCTGTAGGCAAATCGAAAGAGTTGGACTTGAAGGGTTGAATCGTCACTTGGGCCTCTGGGTTGATTAAGTCAGGGTGCACTAGGGATTAATGGATAGCTGACACCTGCGCTCCAGTGTCTCTCCACGCTGTAACCTTCTTCTCGCCCACACTCAAAGTTTCCCTTCGCTCTAAGGGTATCTGGGAGGCATCTGGGCCTGAGGACCTTTGGTGTGATCCCCATGCAATGAACTGTAATCTGTTGGGGTTCTTGGGGCAGTTGGCCTTCACATGCCCCAGCTCATTACATTTAAAACATTGCCCAGTTGACTGATCACTGGGGTGCGGTGGGTTGCTGGAGAATGGTGTGGTGGGACGATAAGGTGTCTGGGGTTTTCCTTAGGATGTAGGTGGGGTCTTGGTTGCCCCTTCTGATATTCGCTCCAACTGCTACTAGTTTTTTTCTTTTCTGCCACCTCCACCCATTTGGTTCCAATCTCCCCCGCCTCGATTACAGTTTTGGGCTTCCCATCTAGGATTTACCTTTCTAGTTCCTCAGGAACACCCTCTAACAACTGCTCTATTTGCATTAGGAAGGGCAACTCTTCTGGAGATTTAACACTTGCTCCTGATATCCAGGCATCCCAACTTTTCAAAATGTGGTAGGCATGTCGGGTAAATGACAAGTCTGGTTTCCACCTTAGGACTCTGAACTGCCGATGGGAATGCTCTGGTGTTAGCCCCATTCTGACTCTCACCTGGGTTTTAAAAAGTTCATAACTGTTCATGTGTTCCTTAGGCATTTCAGCCACCACCTGTGCTAAGGGTCCACTTAGCTGCGGCCTCAGCTCTACCATATACTGGTCTGTCGAGATGCTGTACCCAAGGCAGGCCCTTTCAAAGTTTTCTAAGAAGGCCTCGGTATCATTGCCTGCCTTGTATGTGCAGAACTTTCTGGAATGGGAAGAGATACCTGGAGAAGGATTGCTAGGGTTTGTTGGTATATTCTGCTGAGCCTTTGCCTTCTCCATCTCCAGTGCATGCTTCCTCTCTTTTTCATTCTCCTCCATAGCTCTCTTGTGGGCAGCTTCCTCTACCTCCACCCTGGCTTTTTCTGCCTCCACCTCCAAGCACCTTAAGACCATCTGTCTATCATGCTCTTTTTGTTTCTCTTCAGCTTTGAATCTGGCCAGCTCTAGTTTATTAGCTGCTTCACTGGTAATCATTTTCCTGCTTTCTTGTGCTTAACTCTAGCTATACCCAAGAGATGGGGGGGGGGGGGGGACCTTGTGAATTTCCCTGCAGGACGTTAACTACCCTGCCTTTAGGTAGACAAAACTCCAGCTCAAAAAAGAAAAATCCCTTTGTAAAAAAACTAACATCTTTGTCTCCAGGCAAATAGAAAACTCTCTTGCTGCCCTCAGCTTAAAAAAACCCTCTTCAGGTCTGTGCTTTTGGTTCAAAATGATCTCTGGTTCAAAATGATCCCATCTCTCTGCCACCATGTCAGGGTTCCTTCCCCACTCTGAACTCTAGGGTACAGATGTGGAGATCTGCATGAAACACCCCCTAAGCTTATTCTTATCAGCTTAAGTTAAAACTTCCCCAAGGTACAAACTTTGCCTTGGCCTTGAATAGTATGCTGCCACCACCAAGTGTTTTAAACAAAGAATTGGGAAAGAGACCACTTGGAGATGACTTCCCTCAAAATATCCCCCTAAGCCCTATACACCCCCTTTCCTGAAAATAATATCCTAACCAATTTGTTACAAAATCATCAAAGACCCAAACCCCTGGATCTTGGAACAATGGAAAAATCAGTCAGGTTCTTAAAAGAAGGATTTTATTTAAAAAAAAAAAAAAGAAAGGTAAAAATCATCTCTGTAAAATCAGGATGGAAAATACTTTACAGGGTATTCGGATTCAAAACACAGAGGATCCCCCTCTGGGCAAAACCTTAAAGTTACAGAAAACAGGAATAATCCTCCCTCTTAACACAGGGAAAATTCATGTAAAACAAAAGATAAACTAATCCGCCTTGCCTGGCTTACCTATACTGGTTGCAAGATTGGAGACTTGGATTAGGATGGGTTGGAGAAGATGGATTTCTGTCTGGCCTCTCTCAGTTCCAAGAGAGATCAAACACGTAAACAAAGAGCACAAACAAAAGCCTTTCCCTCCTCCTCTCCCCCCCCCCAAGATTTGAAAGTATCTTGTTCCCTTATTGGTCCTTTGGGTCAGGTGCCAGCCAGGTTAGCTGAGCTTCTTAACCCTTTACAGGTAACAGGATGTTGCCTCTGGCCAGGAGGGATTTTATAGCACTGTATACAGAAAGGTGGTTATCCTTCCCTTTATATTTATGACAGTCCCCAATATGTTCAGTGCTTCCTTCTAATTTTAGTGGAGAGGAGCTGCTTCTTAAGTTTTATATTAATCATATTCTTGGTCAGTTATACCATCTATATCCCACCTTTGGTATGACTAAAGTTTGTTTATTATCCTCAGGTTTTACAATAAAAACCTACTACATTCCATGTTCCTGCTTTTTTTTTTTTTTTTAAAGGGAAGCTGACAACTGCTTCAGTGGGGAATGGCTTTTGTGTGCTTATGGAAAAATGTGATTGCCTGAGGGGCTTCTGATATGTTTCAGAAAGAACAATAATAATAATAATAATTACTTTAAGTCGTTCAAATTTCAACACTGGACTAACTGTCTACATGGTCCATTGACATAGAGGAAATTGAAAATATAAAGGATTATGGTGTTATCGTTTGGGGATCTTCTGTAAATTTTTTTGTTGATTTTTTCCATCCAAATGTATGAAAACTCACTGGCAGAATATATCGATCTTCCCTGTTCTTGATAGTAATGTTGTCATCCACCATCTGTGCTCTTCATCTCTGGGTAATTGTACACCCTTATAGAAGATTGTAACTTGCCCGCTACACCTATGCAGAGGAGTAACGGGGTATAAGGTGCCCACTCCTGTCTCTCCTATATTGAGTACTCATATCATAGGTCAGAGCATTGCAGGGAAGAGAAGCTTCTGCTGCTGCTACTCCTGTGCAGGTGGGCAGTGGACAGAGCCTTAATTCTGCCTCCCTCAAATCCATGACAGTCGCAGGTGAGCTGGTATGGAGGGGAAGCAACATGGGCCTGGTAAATTGTTATCATAGATTATATTCCCATGGGAACAAGAGAGTAGAAATTTAATCCCGGTTCTGCTTCTGGGGCAGAGTGAGATATATATATATATATATATATTCTTTTCTAAGTCATGCAGTCCTTGGCCAATCATTTCACTCTAAGAATTATTTGTTTATTTTTTGTTTTATTATTTTATGAATTTATCATTCATTCACACTGCACCAATGCCCAGAAGTCTCAGTCATGTTCAAGGCCTTGTTTGCTAGGCTATACAGTGACACGAGACATGAACATATAAAAAACAGTCTCACAGATAAGAGACAGTCTCTGCTTTAAGGCACATATAAACTACTCTGAGTGCAGAGTTTACATTTAGTTTTGCTCATTACTCAAAATAGTTGTATGTACATCAGTGTCGCCAGCACTTGCAATTTTTTTTCATGAGTGAAGGGATGTGGGCTGGGGCTGGAGCCCAGTCTGCAATGAGGTGAAATGCTCCAGTCCTCATGCAAATTTGAGCCCTGCCTAGGGGAAAACAGCCTCTAACTCGCTGCCTGCCCCACTTGTCCACCTCCTGCAGGAAGAGCTCTCTCCGTCTCCCGTCAGCAACTGGTACCATTCTCACAGGAGGGGCGGGAGCAGGTACAGGGCCACTCTGCTTCTTCCTCCCCACACCTGTGATCAATGGGGACAACTCCTCCACTCATCTCTCTCACCTCTCCCTCCGTGCAGCAATTGGTCTGGGAAAGGAGGAAAGGGAGCCCTCATGCAGCTGCCCTACCCCCAGGCCTTGAAGGGGTGTGTGTGAATAGCCCCAGAAGGAGCAAGGGTGATGCTGGGAGGAGCAGAATTGGTGGCAGGACTGAACTGACATGAGACAAAAAGAAAAGGAGTACTTGTGGCACCTTAGAGACTAACCAATTTATTTGAGCATAAGCTTTCGATGAAGTGAGCTATAGCTCACGAAAGCTTATGCTCAAATAAATTGGTTAGTCTCTAAGGTGCCACAAGTACTCCTTTTTCTTTTTGCGAATACAGACTAACACGGCTGCTACTCTGACACCTGACATGAGGTTGCAGGTTGCAGGTCGAGGATGGACAGAACTGACTGGGGACTCAAGGGAACTGGATTGATTTGGAGATGGTGGGAGGGGAGGGCAGAATTAAATTGCTGGCGGGGGTGGGCAGAGGTGGGGTAAGAGATCGTGTAACAAAGGCCAAAAACACCGCACCCATAAAGTTCGGAGAATGGGGAACACTAACTAACTCTCTCTCTCTCTCTCTCACACACACACATACACCGGAGAGTGGCACAGAGAGTTAAAAAATCAAAAGAGCACCAAAAAACCCCACGATATAATCTAAAAAAAAATTCATGATTTTTGGGGGATCTGACTCATGCTTTTTGTTTTCTTGAGACTTGAAATACTGGTACATGCATGACCCTTCTTGCAAAAGAGACATAAGGCTCCATTCTCTGGCTCAATTAATCGGCTCTGCGTCAGGGCTCTGGTGAAGGATTTTGAGAATCCCGTCCCCCTGCTATGTTAATAAGCAGTTTCCGATTCCATGTAATATACCAAGTACATTTCATTGACTAATGTGTAGCTTTCTGTCATCATCACAGTAGTTCAGACAATAACTGCATGTGCATTCATGCACAGTCCTAGTTATAGCTAGCTGTGAAGGGTGTGGTTAAATCCTTGACTGGCTTGCTTACTTGCGTATATTTGTCAGGCATTACGAAAGACATTTTGGGGATTCCGCCCAGTGTGTCACTTTCCCATTCCATATAAAACTTACATCTACTGGTAGAAACACAGTGTATTTTGAATTCAGTCATCAGGACTAATAGCATGTCTGGTGTGAAAGCTGCTTATTCAGTTTATACTTTGAAAATCTTAATATTTCATTAATTTGAATGACTGCAAAGAAAAGTTCCAGAACAGTATAATGCTGCAGCAGTGAAGGGACTAACTGTTGAATATAATTTTACTGAAGGAATTATGAAATGCTAAGGAGAAATTACATTTTCTGAAAATATTTGTAGAAGATTACTTTAGATTTGGGTTTGGTGTTAAGTTAACCAGAGGTTTCGAAACAAGAAAGAGTTTCATAAAGGTTTGTTCACCACATAACCACCTTGTTTAGTAAAACATTACCCTGACTGCTTTTCTTTTTCTCTTTAACTGGAAGTACATGTGGGAAAGTGGGAGGTTTTTTGCATGGTATAGTGTGCTTCTGGCATTAAATTATTAGGGAAAACAGGATTGGTTTACCCACTAGGTCTTGATAAATGAATACAGATGCAAAGACTAGGTTAGCAATATCAATGGTGAAGGCTGTACCACACAGATTGTGAAAAATTAGAGGAGGGCAGGATGTAATTTATTTTGCTAACAACCCATTTCCCATTTACAATTTGTACCCATTGAAGCTGAAAATGCTCCCCTTGTTTTGTGCCTGGCCTTGCTTCCTTTCCTTGCTGCCTGTCTCTCTCCTTTATTTGACAGACATTCAACACTTGAGCCCTTAAGTTCAGAGGAGTATTATTAACAACAACCATTACAGTCCCCTGCGGATTAATTTTACTTTTTGTGGTTGTGTTTTTACAATAGTTTCAAGGTGCTGGAATGCAGATATATTTCTAGTAAAAAAAAAAAATTTAGACAGGTTGACTCATTTAGCGACCCAGCAGGATCTGATTGCTTTTCTAAAGTTAAATCCCAGAGAGATCTTTTTTCCTGTCACAAGATGAATACTATTGTAGGTATTGCTGTGATTGGAAATCACTGTTTTCTTACAAAGAAATAGATCACGGTTTGTTTGTTTCTTCTTTGCCAATTGGGATTTTTCTTCATTTTTTTAAACCCCTCAGAGCAATGACACATTAATTAAATAGATATTTACGAAATCTTCTTCTTACTATGTCCTTGTTTTTCAAGAACTAAAGCCCTTAGATTTTTAAAGGAAATTAAGATATTGCTTTATTCAGAATTGTTGTTTTTTTTTTTATTGATCTTTCTTTTTGGTTGCTTGATTTCAGTTGCTTTGTCCCACTAGTCAAACTGAACATAAACTCTATTTGAATTTGGAACATGTACGGCAGTGAACTATATGTATTTCAAATATGCTAATAAGAAGTTACTCTTTTGAGGTGATCTTTCCAGGAAACAATCATGAAACAGAGACAGTAGGAAGTAAATTGTTTTGCATGTGGTGGTACAGTAAATGCTTGTTTTTCAGCAACACCTAATTAAAGCAACCACCAGTTGTGAGCAACATTTCCCCTGGGAACATTGTCCCAACTATGAATTGTGCACTTGGTAACAGCAACATAGCCGCCACATAAGAGCAATGTTTGTGACGTGATATCACATCCAGGGTGGAGATTGGGGGATATGTAGGGGTGTTACCCCTCAAACTGTATTGTTCTACTCCTCTCCTGACCCTAGCCCTTCAACGCAGCTCCAGGGCACACAACCCCATCCACGTGCCCTGCCTGACAGAGACTGAGTAGAGAGCATGTGTAAGGGGGAGTTTGTGGGCAGAGTATGGAAAAGAGGGATTTTTTGGGGGGGCAGCTGGGGTTGGGGGAGCAGCAGAGGATTGGCTGGAAGGTTTCCTCCTCTGTTCTTCAGCATCTGGCTTGCAGACAGCAGGGGGTGGAGGGTTGCTATTTTGCAGTGTAGAGTATTGGGGAACCCCCCTCCTGCCCCCCCCCCCCCCGCACACTGAGCTGTCCTCTCCATCTTGGTTGCTGGCGGTGTGGTGTGGTTGTGGTGTTTTTTAAAGGGGGGGTAGGATGGGGAAGCTCCCTCCCCAGGGCACTGACCCATCCCCTTCCCGTCTCTGTGCTAGGAGCCAACCCCCCTTCCATGCAAGCTGTGTATGGTGCTCTCCCCATCCATCCATCCCTCACCACGGTGGAGCATAAAGCTGCCAATGGGAGCATCCTCAGCCTGTCCCCGGCATCCAGGCTCACTCAGCCATTTTGCCAACTGAGGGCTCCCCTGCCAAACGTAGGGTTCGCCTGCCCCATTACTCCCACACTTGGTGTCCCCTCCCAGCTTCTCCTGCACAATGTGACTTCCCCACCCCTTCCGAAACACTCTTAACTCTTCGAATGCTTTGGTCAGACAACACTCCCCATAACAGCAACAACTGCTTAGGAGCAATACAGGAAAAGGGCACCGATATGTTGCTACTAACGAGCATCTACTGTACTTAAACAGTGACTGAATCTTACAAAATAAAATGTTTAATTTTCTTACTTTCACTGAGGTCTGAAGTGCAGACTAGAATTTCATTTGTATTTATCGGTTGCACTAATCAGCCCCCATATAAATCGGAGGGATGCCACTTCACATGGCAGATTTCATAGTTTGTCACATATCAGTTGAGAAAGGTAAAGAGCCACAAATAAGCTTGCTGGTGCAAAGTATAAGGCACCTGCCCAACAAGCTTGGGTTTGAGACCCTATGGTGACTGACAATCATATGTCTAGGAAGAAAAATACAGCCCATATTTAGAGGATACGCAACTGTATCTGGAAAGTAATTACTTAGAAAAAATGACTTAGGGATTATGAATTTGAGCTCCTCGTGTGATGCAGTGGTTCAAAGGCCTAAAGGAATCTGGACTGTGGAACCACTGAAACCCCTTTAACTCTGATGTCCAGGCTGTCTCTAGGCTCTGTTCACTCAGCCATCATCATGCAGAGACACACCTAGCAAAGTTAAATGCAGGATCTCACAGCCACTCATGAACTGTAAACAGGAAGACACCTGCAAATTCCCCCAGCCTTGCATCTCAGAAATGTGCATCTTACACTGCTCAAGACCCCCTTGATCAGAGTAAGCTAATTAATTAGTTCATCTTTCCATCAAAGAGAAATAGATATGCACCAGCCCTTGTTAACCAGAGTAGATACCCCAAGCACTTCAGCCAAAAATACACTGGTTTAGATTAAACATAAAAAAGATAGATTTTTAAGAGATTAAGAAGTGATAGTGGCATAGAAGATCAGAATTGGTTACAAAAAGAAAATAAAAGATAAAATTGCAGTCTAAGTCCTAAACTTTATCAAGCTAAGTCAAATGTGAAGTAATAAGGTTTATCTTAACCCAAAATCTACAACAGTCTGTGCTAACTGAAAAGCTTTTCCAGTTAGGATCACTCCCCCAGGTTCAAATGTTTCTTTCTCTTCTAAGCGATCTTGTGGCCGTCAGTGTAGGTGGGGGAGGAAAGGTGGACTCACAAGGTCGCTGTCCCTTATTTTATACTCTACACCAGGTGCTGGAATAATCTTTGCTGTGTCATGGGGTTAGGCAGTTCCATTGCCTATCTACCCAGCCCGTCATCCTCCATATGAATTGCTAATTGTGGCTTGAGCGTTTTGTCTACGTGAGGTTTGGCATGGAAGGCCTCTGTGTTTACAGGTTTCAGAGTAACAGCCGTGTTAGTCTGTATTCGCAAAAAGAAAAGGAGTACTTGTGGCACCTTAGAGACTAACCAATTTATTTGAGCATAAGCTTTCGTGAGCTTCAGCTCACTTCATTGGATGCATACTGTGGAAAGTGTAGAAGATCTTTCTATACACACAAAGCATGAAAAAATACCTCCCCCCACTCCACTCTCCTGCTGGTAATAGCTTATCTAAAGTGATCACTCTCCTTACAATAAGAAAAGGAGTACTTGTGGCACCTTAGAGACTAACCAATTTATTTGAGCATAAGCTTTCGTGAGCTACAGCTCACTTCATTGGATGAAGTGAGCTGTAGCTCACGGAAGCTTATGCTCAAATAAATTGGTTAGTCTCTAAGGTGCCACAAGTACTCCTTTTCTTTTTGCGAATACAGACTAACACGGCTGTTACTCTGAAACCTCTCCTTACAATGTGTATGATAATCAAGGTGGGCCATTTCCAGCACAAATCCAGGGTTTAACAAGAACGTCTGGGGGGGGGGTAGGAAAAAACAAGGGGAAATAGGTTACTTTGCATAATGAATAGAGACTGGGAGTGGCTAAGTCATTATGCAAGGTAACCTATTTCCCCTTGTTTTTTCCTACCCGCCCCCCACTCAGACGTTCTTGTTAAACCCTGGATTTGTGCTGGAAATGGCCCACCTTGATTATCATACACATTGTAAGGAGAATGGTCACTTTAGATAAGCTATTACCAACAGGAGAGTGGGTTTGTGTGGCGGGGGGGAGAGGGGAGAGGGAGAGGAAACCTGGATTTGTGCTGGAAATGGCCCAACTTGATTATCATACATATTGTAAGGAGAGTAATCACTTTAGATAAGCTATTACCAGCAGGAGAGTGGGGTGGGGGGAGGTATTTTTTCATGCTTTGTGTGTATAAAAAGATCTTCTACACTTTCCACAGTATGCATCCGATGAAGTGAGCTGTAGCTCACGAAAGGTTATGCTCAAATAAATTGGTTAGTCTCTAAGGTGCCACAAGTACTCCTTTTCTTTCTGTGTTTACAGTTTCTTTGTCCTCTCTGAAAGGCTAGCCTGTGGGCGTTTCTTAAACTCACAATATGTTTCAGTGACAAACATATAGCAAATTTCATAACTACATATACAGTGATAATACATTTCTACAGGACAGTAACGGTCAACAGATTATGATGTTTCCAGTGATAACTCACAAGGCATACTTTGCACAAGATTTATCATAATTTTGTAAAAGTGGTGACCGTAATAGTAGAGACTGGCACACAATCCTTGGATTGTATTAACAGGGGCATACTGAGCAGGAGTAGGAGGTGATATTATCTCTGCATACTGCACTGGGGAACAATTAATGTAATGGTGTTCAGCAATTAAAAAGGATGCTAAAAATTGGAAAGTGGTAAAAAAACATCTACAGGAATGATTCATGTTAAAGAAGAGACCTAAGAAGCTCACATCTGTTTAGCTTATCAAAGAGAAGGTTAAAATATGACTTAATCATGATCTAGAAGTACCTATACAGGGAGACAATCCATACAAGTATGGACACTAAAGGGCTCTTTAATCTGGCAGAAGAAGATAAAATCCAATGGTTGGAAGTTAACCCTAAAAACAGTTAAACTGGAAATAAAAAAAAATGATTAACACAGAGGGCAATTAATTATTGGAACAGCTTACTATGAGGTGTGATCAATTTTCTGTCACTTGGAGTCCATAAATCTAAATGATATGTTGTAATTCAGTCACAAGTAATTGTTACAGGAATTGCTATGTGAAGTTATATGACCAGTGAAGTTATATGACCAGGAGGTCAACCTAGGTTATCCTAAAAGGTTCTTTTGGTCCTTAAAATCTACAAATCCATAGAAGGCCAAAGGTGGCAGATCTATCTATCTAATCTATGATATTGTTTGATGGTTAAAACTAGCCACTCATGTCTCACTTAGATAAAGTTACTATATTCACCACAGGGAATAAGTAGGAAATACTGAAGTAACCTTGGCAGGCTCTTAAGGGCATCGACTGAAAGCAAAGATTCTGCTCAGAGTGAATTGTGTTATTTTATTTATAACCTCATAAACAGACAGGTTAAAGAGGGAATCATTGACAGGCATTAACTCTGGTGGTGCTGCTGGGTTCTACCATAGTACCAACTGAGAAGCATGATTTACTAACTGCATTAAGGCATAAAGGTCATGTGAAAACATAAATATTTTAAAGAATACCTGTCAGCATTTGTGAAAGATTTAATGTTGTGAAGTAAAGACGTGTGGCTCCAAGCTAACTCATGAAATCAAAGAGAACTGATAACAGGTTACTGTAAATTAAAGTTGATTTATAATCTGGGTCATACTGAAAATTGTATCCTTCGATATAGGTGGTTATTTATCTTTGAAATGAATCGGTAAAGAATAAGAACACAGGTTTACCCTGAATTTATAATGTGAAAAGAAAACTTCTAATAGTTAACAGTGAAAATATCCGTGATCATACCTTATATTGCTGTTGAAGAAATCAGGCCGAGGGGGAGAAAGAGACAGCAACAAGAATTGACATTGCAATCATTTAGGAAAATGTACAGATGCTGTAGGAAGAGTCCTGATTTGGTAACTAATATAAGATTGAGACAAATGTAAGACTCTGAGTGATTTTAACATCTGACCCAACGTCTGTGACAGTGCTGAATGTACCATCTACAGTAGGCTCCTCATACAATCTACAAGGGACTCCTTCAATAACATATGTTTTTTTAAAAACTTGTGCTATATATCAATGATCTAATCCTTTCATACTTTCTGCTGTGTTATGTCTCTCACTGATTATTTCAGACATTTTGTGAAAAAAAATCTGGCCATCATCCTTTCTCCACCTCCATAATCAGCAGCATTATGCATGCACTTCTGGGAAGGAAAACTGGATCTGTAATCAAAGAGATTATCAGAATTCACCTTCTGAAAAATTCCTTGTACAGTATTGCCAACTCCAAACAATCTAAAAGCATCAAGCAGGCCCCACAAAATCATAGTATGGACTTAAAAATCCCAAGACTTTTATAAATAAATGTTGGGGCTTTTTAACATGTGTTCTAGCATTTAAGCCTTTAGGATATACTTGGTTCACATTTTAAGGCTTTTGTCAACCACCATGAAGGCTGAACACTTAATAAAAAAAAGTCTGGATTATCACAAAGTCACTTGACTCCAGGTGCTGGGGCTTAAAGAAAAATGAAGGTTACTTACCTGTAACTGAGATTCTTTGAGATGGACTCTGAGGTTCTTTGAGATGCACTCATGGGATACTCTGGACTGTGCAGCCAGAATGAGTAGAATTCTAGCTAGTAGTAGCTATTGGAGAGCTCACGCTCCTCCCATGCCCTTCTCTTCAGTAAACATTGAGCATTCCAGAGGAGAGTATTGAAGGGGCATGGTACTCCAGCCATCTCAGTTTCTTCCCCTGCAATCCCAAGCCCTGTGGTAGGTAGCACTCTGAGGTAGTGAGGAAAGGTGGGCGGGGAGTTAGTATATGCAGAATGCATTTCATAGAATTTTGGTTACAGGTAAGTAACCATCTTTTCTCCTTTGAGTATCCTCAACATATTCCCACTCGTGGGATAGATTAATAAATAGTACTCTAAATCAGGATGGTGGGGCCCCTGGAGTTCCCCCCCCAATTAAATAAGGACTGGAGGAAAGCTCTCCCAAATCTTGAACCAGATCTAGATGCTAAATCTAAGGTATAGTGTTTACTAAAGGTGTGATCAAAAATCCACATTGCCGCTTCTACATCTCTCTCTTAGAGGAATGTGTCTAGAAAAAAAGCCATAGAAGCCACCTTCTATCTAGTAGAATATGTTCTAATTCCTTGAGGAAGGGACAACCCTTTCAATTTATAAGTCTCATTAATACATAATCTAACACATCTTGAAAGCATTTAACATAAATAGCTTTTCTCTTGTTCTTCTTTTCAAATGCAATGAACAATTTTGGGGACTGTCTAAACTGCTTAGTCACGTCTAAATAAACAGCTAAAGTTTTTCTAATATCCAGTATGTAATTTAGCCTCTCCCTCCTGAGTAAGAGGTTTGGAGTAAAATTATAGACTGGTTTATGTGAAAATCGGAGACCAATTTTGGTAAAAACCAAGGGTGTCTACAAAGAACTTTTGTCTTTGTGAAAAACAGTAAATGGTGGATCTGCCATTTAATGCATGAATTTCACTTACAAACCTGCAAGAAGTGATCATTATAAAAATACTGTCTTTATAGCCAGATGAACAATTCCCCAAACATTCAAAAGAAGGTTTCATCCATTGTGATAGCACTAAATTCAGATCCCAAGATGGCATAGGGCATCTTATTGGGGGGGTATAAGTTATTTAATGCCTTTTAAGATCCTTTTAACTACATCATTAGTAAAAATTGATTTGCCCTCCACAGGTACATGGTATGCTGATATGGCTGCTTTCTCAAGATACAACAAATATTCTAATATATAAGCAATTGATGTTGTATATGGATCTATACCATACACAGAAATCCACAATATAAACTATATATGACTATAACATTTTCTTGTGGACTCTTTCCAGGAATGTAACAATACATTCTGCACCTCTAACGAACAACTTTGCTTTTGAGATGTTCCGGAATCCTGTTTCCCATGCTATTAAATGAAGAAACTGAAGATCTGAATGATAAACCATCCTGAATGATAAACCATGCAACAAGAAGTCTGGTACCAGTGGCAGAGGCTTCATTAATTCTCTTGACAAGTGAATTAAGTCCGGATAGCATTGTTCTCTGGGCCATACTGGCACTATTAAAATTACCCTGGCCTTGTCCTGTCTTACCTTGTTGATCACTCTCTGAATGAGGGGAAATGGGGGAAATGCATATATTAAGCCCTGACTCCAGAATATTAGAAAGGTATCTGATACTGAGTCCCTGCTTCTGCCTGCTTTCAAGCAAAATTTGTGACACTTCCTGTTGCTGATGGATGCAAAAAGATCTATTATTGGATTCCCCCATAAACTGAAGAGGTGTATTACTACTTTGTCCTTCGAAATCTACTTGTGCATCTGATATTTTGATTTTTTTGAGATGATCTGCAAGGGAGTTTTATTCCTTGGCTACATAGAATACTACTGGGTGAATATTGTGTCTGTACACCGGTTCAAAAGGCTCTTTGTCTCCATGCATAATTTCAGGGAATCAGCCCCTCTTGCTTGTTCTGATAATATAATGCTGTCATATTGTCTGTTACCATGTGAACTGCTCTGTGTTTGACCTTTAGAGCCAGTCTGATTGCTCTTGGCTCTAATGTATTGATATGTAGGTTCTTTTCTTTTGGTGACCAATGAGTTGTGACGAACAAATTGTTGTTCAATGTAGATGCAGAGGAGGAAAGTATTACTGATGGCAGAGGGGAATTGAAAAGTGTACCTCTCATTACACTGAGTGTTTGTTCACCTTGTTAGTGATGTTAACACTTGCTGTGGGATTACTGTTTTGCAACGCATGGTGACTAAACCTGATTTGTAATGTATTGTTAACCAGTGTTGAAGATCTCTCATCTGAAGACAAGCATGTGGTATCACTGATGTGGTTGATGCCAAAAGACCCAGCAGGAGGAGAAAAAGGTGAACTGGTTGTTGTGGGGACTGAAGAAGGAGATATATGGACATTTTTATTTTTATAAATCTCTCGTCTGGGAGAAAAACTCTGGCCACAGTTGAATTGAATATGGCCCCTATAAAGAGGATCCTCTGAGTTGAGTTTAGGGATGACTTTTCCTAATTTATTTGTAATCCAGACTGGCAAATAAAGAACATATGTATTTTACATGTAATAAGATGTGTCCTCTGGATGATACTTTTATTAACCAGTCATCCAGGTACAGGTACACATACATCCCTTGCCTCTTAGGTACGCTGCCACTATAGACAGGCATTTTGTAAACAACCTGGGTGTTGTGGACAACCCAAAAGAGAAAACTTTGTACTGAAAATGCTCATCTCCTCATACAAAACATAGCTATTTCCAATTACATGGTCTTATTGAAATCTATAATGTGCATCTTTTAAGCCCAGAGCAGCAGTCCTGAAGGGAAAGAGAAAACATGCAGAAACAATTTTTTTTTAATTTGTGTTTAATTACCTTAAATCCAAAATAGGGCAAAGGCCACCATCTTTTTTTTCAATTTAGAAAATAATATGAGTAAAACGCCTTCCTCTCTGAGCTCGTAGCACCATGTCTATTGCCCCTGACTGCAGTAAAAATTGAACCCCTTCCTTAACAATTTGAGATGAACTCAATCCCTGACCAGGGATTTAATGGGGGCAGGGAGAGTGGGGGTTGATAGGAAGAGAGAGGGAAGAATCCTGAACTGAATCATGTACCTTCATGCAATAACTTCCAGGATTCACCTCTTTGATGTTATTAACTCCCATTGCTTATAAAAACAGGACAAGTGGTTCCCAAACTGTGGGTAAAAATGTCCAACTGGACTGTTTTGTAGCTCCATGTCCTCATGTCAAATCTGAGATCTTGCAGAAATTTCAGAAAATGAAGTGGAAGCTTTCCCTCTATTATTACCAGGTTTAAATGACCTCTTTCTCTGTTGTTGATGTTGGGAGCATGATGTTGAGACTGGTAATGATAGGTCCTTCTTTGATAATGATAAGGAATTGATGAAGAAGAAGAAGGTGGGGTATTGTCTTTGGTATCTAAATAGTGGAGCTGAATACAATCTCTTCACTGTATTAAAGAAACCTAAAGATCTAACTGTAGATCTTACATTTTTCATTTTCTCCTGAACCTCATAAGTACACTAAACAGACCCTCTCTTTCAAAAGGAAGATCATCTATCATCATCTTTGTCTCATGTGGAAGTCCCACTGATCTTAACCATGCATGTCATCTTAGTGCGATAGCCAATGTTGTTGCCCTAGCTGAAACATCTGAAGAGTCAAATGCCACATTCAACTGCTGTTTAGCAACAGTCTGTGTCTCCATCAAAATAGCATTTTCTACCCCTGTATGTTTCTCTGGTAGGGCATTAAGAAACTAAGACACTATTCTCCACAGATGAGACTGGTACCTAGCCATGACAGTGTCATAATTAGATATGTGCATGACTAATGTAACTGAAGAAATTATTTTTCTGCCAAATACATCTGAACTTTCCCCCTCTTTATCAGATGGAGATAGATTTGGGTACTTCTGTCTTTGAAGTGATGCCCCAACCATGAATAAGGAGATGGATGAGTATGAAACATAGCAAGCCCTTCCCAAGACAATTGATATAATTTGTCTGCTTTTCTTGATAAAGACTCAACAGATGAGGGAGCATTCCAGATGTTTTTTGTTGGTTGAAACAACCCTTCCAACAAAGGAAGTGTAACACTATGCCTACTGGCTGCCCACAAAAATGTCAAAAACAGAATGGGACAATTCCTTATCAAAAACTGAGGGAATATCTACAGCATCCTGTGAAGGCAATGATGCTGAAATGTCCCCCACATTTTCATCTGGAGAAGACAAATCCACAGAACCTGGATCAGACTTTTTGAGCTCCAATAATTCTTCTTCCTCAGACAATAGCTCCCTTACTTCTGTAGGTAACTTATCCAGAATTAGTTGCATTGGCAGTTCCACATCCTTTGGATCCAACAATCGAATGTCCTCTTGGCAGAAAATTGGTGAAGGTCTATTCCTATACAGGTGCAGAAAATGGCCAGTGGGTCATTTAACCCAGGGGATACTTGCCTTTGAGGCCAAAAGCCCATAGATGGATCTGGTTGGAAATACCTTTTGCATATGGATCTGGCAATTATGTATGAGACTGTCTATAATATTGTTTCTCTGGATCTGATCATAGAATCATAGGACTGGAAGGGACCTTAGAGAGATTATCTAGTCCAGGCCCCTGCATTCATCAAAGGACTAAATATTATCTAGACCATTCCTGACAGGTGTTTGTCTAACCTGCTCTTAAAAATCTCAGTGATGGAGATTCCACAACCTCCCTAGGCAATTTATTGCAGTGCTTAACCACCCTGACAGTTAGGAAATTTTTCCTAACGTCCAACCTAAACCGTCCTTGCTGCAATTTAAGTGCATTGCTTCTTGTCCTATCTTCAGAGGTTAAGAACAACAATTTTTCTCCCTCCTTTTTGTAACAACCTTTTACCTACTTGAAAACTGTTATCATGTCCCCTCTGTCTTCTCTTTTCCAGACTAAACAAACCCAATTTTTTCAATCTTCCCTCATAGGTCATGTTTTCTAGACCTTTAATCATTTTTGTTGCTCTTCTCTGGACTCTCTCCAGTTTGTCCACATCCTTTCTGAAATGTGGTGCCCAGAACTGGACACAATACTCCAGTTGAGGCCTAATCAGCACAGAGGAGAAGTAATTCTTCCACTCTAGTGTCTTGCTTACAACACTCCTGCTAAAACATTCCAGAATGATGTTCACTTTTTTTGCAACAGCGTTACACTGTTGATTCATATTTAGCTTGTGGTCCACTATGACCCGCAGATCCCTTTCCGCAGTACTCCTTCCTAGGCAGTCATTTTCCATTTTGTATGTGTGCAACTGATTGTTCCTTCCTAAATGGAGTACTTTGCATTTTATCCTTACTGAATTTCATCCTATTTACTTCAGATCATTTCTCCAGTTTGTCCAGATCATTTTGAATTTTAATCCTATCCTCCAGATCACTTGCAACCCCTCACAGCTTGGTATTGTCCACAAACTTTATAAGTGTACTCTCTATGCCATTATCTAAATCATTGCTGAAGATATTGAACAGAACCAGACCCAGAACTGATCCCTGTGGGACCCCACTTGTTTTATCCTTCCAGCATGACTGTGAACCACTCTCTTGGAATGGGTCTGCAACCAGTTTTGCAACCACCTTATATTAGCTCCATCTAGGTTGCATTTCCCTAGTTTGTTTATGAGAAGGTCATGTGAGACAGTATCAAAAGCTTTACTAAAGTCAAGATATACCAGTTCCCACCTATCCACAAGGCTTGTGACAGAAGAAAGCTGTCAAAGAAAGCTATCAGGTTGGTTTGACATGATTTATTCTTGACAAATCCATGCTGTTACTTATCACCTTATTATCTTCAAGATGTTTGCAAATTGATTGCTTAATTATTTGCTCCATTACCTTTCCAGGTACAGAAGTTAAGTTGACTGGTCTGTAATTCCCTGGGTTGTCCTTATTTCCCTTTTTATAGGTGGGCACTATATTTGCCCTTGTCCAGTCTTCTGGAATCTCTCCCATCTTCCATGACTTTTCAAAGATAATTACTAATGGGTCAGATATCTCCTCAGTCAGCTCTTTGAGTATTCTAGGATGCATTTCATCAGGCTCTGGTGACTTGAAGACATCTAATTTGTCTAAGTATTTTAACTTGTCCAACCTTCTTGGTGAAAACTGAAACCAAGACGTCATTAAGCACCTCTGCCATTTCCACATTTTCTGTTATTGTTTTTCCCCCCTCATTGAGTAATGGTCCAACCCTGTCCTTGGTCTTCCTCTTGCTTCTAATGTATTTGTAGAATGTTTTCTTGTTATCCTTTATGTCTCTATCTAGTTTGATCTCGTTTTGTGCCTTGGCCTTTCTAATTTTGTCCCTACATACTTGTGTTATTTGTTTATATTCATCCTTTGTAATTTGACCTCTCATCTGCATCTCTTTCCCAATCCCAGTACCTTTATGGTTCAGATGGAACTGGAGACGATAATCTCCTATGAAAAGGGAGTGTAAAGAAAACTTTGTCTGGAGATCCAGAAGGGGTCTTGGGTGATGGAAGTAAAGGAGAAACACTGACTTCTTCTAGCTTTTTGCTGACTCCTGGGGGAAGCAGTTATTGGGATCAGCTGTAACAAAACATCCAGTATCTGCTCAGAAGAAATGCCTGGCTCAGTTATGGGCTGAACTGGAGACAGAGCCAATCAATGAACCATTGCCTTAACTGTTATCTGTTGTGGTACTGTGCTGGTGCCAATTCCTAAATCTTTATTAGTTCTTTTCATTGTCAGTTCCTGAGCTCTTGCTTTTGAAGCCCATTCATCTGGATTCAACATGATTGGCTCCAAAGAGGAATGTCTCCTGATCCTATCTTGAGGACATGTATCCAAGCCAGATTTCTTAAAAGTCTATCTTGTTACCAGATTTGCCCATTACTTTGGGGTATGCTCAATTATTAGGGTTACTCTTCTGGGGGAGGGGGGTTCAATGTATATCAATGTACTGCTTGTGTCACTGGTGTTCTCATACGGAGCTCTACTTCTCCTTGCTGCAAGTTCCCTCCCAATGGAGCTATCCTGCAGGACCTAAATTCCCCAGGGCTGGGTTCTTCCAGCCCCAGAATCAGATGAACACACACACATTAACAGAACGCATCTGAGAGGACTGGGTTAATCAGCACTCCCAAGCTGACCCCTTATATGTCCCTGGACTCAATAGGCTGGGTCAAGCAGCACCTCCTAGCTATCACCCTCATATGCCATCGGTACCACACCGGAATAGAGCACGCCTGAGCAGGCTGGATCAAGCAGCACTTTCAATCTGCCACCCTAATATGTCCCTGGACTCAGCACACTGGGTCGAGCAGCACTTCCAAGCTGCCACCATCATATGTGCCAGGTTCAGAACATCTCTTTCCCCACTTTCCCCACTTTCACGTTACAATTGTTCTGGTAGTAAACCACTTGATGAGCAAACCCCACAGGATTTTTGGGCACTGCAGGGATCTTTTAGCTTAGGTACAAAGAGTGTTGCTGCAGAGAGAATGAGGAACCCCAAAAAAACACCCAGGGTGGAGGGGGGGAAGAGAGAGAAAGAGAGAAGTAACCAGCTTAATAATGAAAATTATTTATTGCCAGGTAATAACCATAGAGGAGCCAAACAAACAAAACAGTTATAATATTAAATCTAACTTAAACTTGATTATAAAAGTCAGGTTTAGAAAACTATAACTTATCACACAAGTCAGGGTCAGAAGGCTATACTTTTATAGAGAGAGAGAGCTGGGTTCTCACCACTCCATGAAGCTTGAATCGATTGGGGGTCCCAGGTGGTGGGGGGTAGCTGAGGTTCCAGAGTTTTGATGCCAGGCAGAGCCCCCAGCATGATCAGTCAGGAGAAGATGAAGTCCCAATGAAACTGATGCAGATTTTGGATCCAGGCCTCAGAACACTTACTTGAGCATAGGCAGAGAAAAAACAATGGTTCAAGGGAGAACACTAGATTTGTTTATGTGTAAATAAGGGAGTATACCAAAATTGTTTTGTTCAGGCTAGACCACAGGAGCTGATCATTCCTGGCTTTCGGCGGTGTTCCTTGGAGGGAGCTCACAATGCAATTAGGGAGCTTCACTATTTTGGATACCAATAAAGGATTTATTACTAGAATTGGTCTGATAACTACTGAGCTTGGTGTGTGCAGGGGTGGGTTCATTAACATCTGGAGCAGTGATCCTCCATCATGCAGTGCTTCCCTGCTTTTCTGGTCCCAGAGTTCCATGTGGTTCTTGCCTTGGAATCTCTGTTCTCCATTCTGTATGCTAATGGAGATGCCTCCTTGTTCTATTTTCAATGCAAATGAGGCTAGGGGAGTTTCCTTAATCCTGTCATCCTTATCCCAGGGGTTTAGGTGTGTCTCACACTGCCTTTTCATTGCTTTTTGTAAGTCTTCTGATTTGGTTTTGGTTCAAGCAGAGGCTGAGGAGGTGGGGAAGGTCTTTCGTGAGTCAGACAGGCTGAGCACTGTGCCCTGGTTCCCCAAGAACAATCTAGGGAACAATCTAGATGAGACTTTCTCTTGTGGACTGAATCTTTGCAAAGAGGCCGACATCGACAATGACCAGACATTCAGAAGGAGACAGCTAGGGTGCTGAGCATGAATTGGGTTGGAAACAGAGGCTGATGCCTTGATCATCTTCTTCTCATCCTTACTTTTCTTGGATCCTGTAGTACTGGGCAACAAGGAGGATCTGTTCTTCTTCCTGGATGAATCATTCGGATCTAAAACAGGCCTCTGAGATCTGGTGAAGCTCTGTGATCTTTCCATTCTGGATGGTGTCACTGACAGGGCCTCATGCAGTAAAATTGTCTGGAATCTATTCTGTCTTTTGTTCTTCAGTCAAAAGTTTAGCAAATAGAGCATTTGGAGGGAGAGTGCCACTCTCCTAAACACGCCAGGCATCTAGCATGTGCATCCAGTGCTGGGAATGCTGCTAGACATGAGGTGCATCTCTTTAATCCAGAATTTTTTGGTTCTGGTATCTTAATTAACTTCTGTAACTGATATTGTAATTAACTTCTGTAACTGATGCTACTAATTAACTACTTAACACGGATCCAGAAGAATCCTGGAGCAACTTTATAAACTGATCCACGGGTCACTGTTGACAGAACTGAGGTGGCTGGAGCACGATGCCCCTTTAATACCCTCACCCTGGAAAGCTCAATGCTCACTGATGGGAGGGGTGGAGGCAGCGCATGAGAGCTCCATTGGCTACTAGTAGCCAGAATTCTACCATTCAGGATGCACTGTTTGGAGGATTCCATGAGTGGGACTATGCAGAGGTCACTCAAAAGAGAACCACCAAATATTAGAAGATTTATAATGAAATTGAGAGAGTTGGCAATATTGCTTATACAGTCTCTTTCCATGGTGTTAGCTGCTCCTAAGAAAAAGAAGAAAGATTCAGTTTGGATAGGGCGAGCGGGATATTTGACTCTGATAACCTCTCCATGCTCACCGGGTAGATAAATAAGACTTTAGAAATCATCCTCATCTGTCAGAATATGTCTAAGCTTGTTCCTGTTTTAGAATATGTCTAAGCTTGTTCCTGTCAGAATATCTCTAAGCTTGGCAAAAACAATAGCATAAGTTATGTGAACAGAAAGTATATAAGCATTCAGAAATCTGATATTAAGGATCAGATGTCTAGATATTGACCTCTATCACAGTAATGTTCTGAGAAGACAAATTTTATAGGCAAGAACAAATAATAGTAGAATTTAAGTACTGTTTAAGGAATAGACAAATGAAGTAATGTATAAGGAGGCTTGTGTTTCATTAGTTGCTGAGCTTTCTAGAAATGCTAGCATTGTTTAATTTTGTCTTTTTTGCAAATCAAAGGAATAGAAGAGAAATTCAGGAAGGAGGAGGGATCTGGTCATGACTCTAACACTGACTTCAAGTGGTTTAGTTCTCCCCATGCTCAGGTATTTTTATTTTTTTCCCTGTCCCTCTTTAAGCTACAGAACGTTTTTCCTTTTGGATGCATGAGCTAGCGACTGCTCCTAGTAACTGTGTCCAATTCCATTTGCAAAATTCTATTTTTATTAGCAATTTTACAGACATAGAAGAAAGCAGTTAGTTAAAAGATACAGTCGTTTAAAAGACTAAACCCACCTGCATGTCTACTATGGAAAGCATCACTAAAATGGCAAGAAACTTAATTATGGAATTTTAAAAAGTTACTGAATCCTGCATTCACAGATAAATCCACTTTCTCTTGTTCTTTCAGCCTAAAACTGTTTCTCCTATTTGTATATCCCAGTGCATGTATATAATCCTTGGGTTTTATAGTCCTCTCTTTTTCCATTATAGAAAGGAAGGATTAGATTTTCAAAACAGCATGGAAGACAGATAGTCTAGTGGATCGAGTATTAGATTGGGGGTTGGGAGATGTGGGTGCTATACTTAACTCTGCCAGTGGCCTGCTGGTGACCAGGGTTATGTCACTCAACCTTTCTGTACCTCAGTTACACCATCTGTAAAATGGAGATAATGATACCGACTGCCTTTTTAAAGTGCCTTTGTAAAGTGCTACTGAAGAAAAGCGCTATATAAGAAGTAGGTATTATCATTATTTCAATGGGATTTATGTGTCAAAGCCACTTAAGCTCTTTTGAAAATTCCACACCAAATCTTACTCTGTGTAAGATACTATTCTTTGGGCAGTAGACCCCAACATCACGAGGCCGCCTTTTCTCAGCCAAGATCAGGTAAGTTTCCAGTTAGTAATCAGTAATTAATTTTTTTCCTTTTATTGGTTTATGCTAAAACTCTCCTGTTCCTTTCCTGTTTTAATGTATGTTGTTTCCTGAATAGTTTCAAAGGATTTTCATGACTTCAAACCAAGAAATAAACTTTGGATCAATTTCTAAGGGAGAGATTAATTTGTTCATTTAGCTGGATAGAGGCTTTGCATAAAAATATTAACTCCACAATTCTTTTCTTTGCCCGTCTTAAACACCAAACCAATATATTTCCATTCAAGAGAAAAAGACCCTTATAAAGTACAAACATAGAAATGGTAGGGAAAATAAAAAGGAATATTAAACTGTTCTTCTAGCAAGTTGAGTGTAAAAGTATAATTAGGCAGACCAAAAAAGAATTTGAAGAGTGACTAGCAAAGGACACAGACACCACCAGCAACATTTTTTTAAAATTCATCAGAAGCAGGACGCCTGCCAAACAATCCGTATGGCCACTGGATGATTGCTGTACTAAAGGAGCACTCAGTGAAATCAAGGCCCTTAAGGAGCAGCTAAATCAATTCTTTGCATTGGTCTTAACTGCAGAGGCTAGGAGGGAGATTCCTGCACCTCAGCCATTATTTTTAGATAGCAAATATCCCTGATTGAGGTATCAGTAGAGCAAGTTTTGGAACAAACTGATAAATTAAACAGTAATAAGTCACCAGGATCAGATGGTATTCACCCAAGAGTTCTGAAGAAACTCAAATATGAAATTGTAAAACTATTAACCTTGGTATATAACCTATCATTTAAATCAGCCTCTGTACCAGATGACTAGTGGATAGCTAATGTAAGGGAGATTTTTAAAAGAGCCTCTAGAAGCCATGCTGGCAATTACAGGCTGGTAAGCCTATCTTCAGTACCAGGCAAATTGGTTGAAACTATAGTAAAGAACTGAATTATCAGCCACATAGATTAACGTGATGTGTTGGGGAACAGTCAACACGGCTTTTGTAAAGGGAAATCATGCTTCACCGCTCTATTAGAATTTTTTTAAGGAGTGGAGTCAACAAACATGTGGACATGGATGATCCAGTTGATACAGTGTACTTGGACTTTCAGAAAGCTTTTGACATCGTCCCTCATGAATAGCTCTTAAGAAAAGTAAGCAGTCACGGGATATGAGGGAAGGTGATCTTATGGATCATTAACTGGTTTAAATGTAGGAAATAAAGGGTCGGAATAAATGGTCTATTTTCACAGTGGAGAGAAATAACTAGTGGAGCCCCACAAGGATCTGTAATAGGACCAGAGGTCTTCAACATCTAAATAAATTATCTGGAAAAAGGGGGTAAACAGTGAGGAGGCAAAGTTTGCAGATGGTACAAAGTTACTCAAGATAAGTCCAAAACTGACTGCAAAGAGTTACGAAGGGATCTCACAAAACTGGGTGACTGGGCAACAAAAATAGCAGGTGAAATTCAGTGTTGCAAAGTAATGCACACTGGGAAACATAATCCCAACTGTACATACAAAATGATGGGGACTAAATTAGCTGTTACCACTTAAAAAAGATCTTGGAGTCATTGTGGATAGTTCTCTGAAAACAGCCACTTAATGTGCAGTGGCAGTCAAAAAAGCTACCAGAATATTGGGAATCATAAGGAAAGGGACAGATAATAAGACAGAAAATATCATAATGCCACTCTATATCATAAATATAATAATGCCACTATATAAATGCCACTATATAAAAGCCCACACCTATAATACAGTGTGCAGTTCTGTTCCCCCCATCTCAGAAATGATATATTAGAAAAGGAAAAAGTACAGAAAAGAGCAACAAAATTATCAAGGGTATGGAACAACTTCCATATGAGGAGAGATTAAAAAGATTGGGATTGTTCAATTTAGCAAAGGGGGATACGATAGAGGTCTATAAAATCATGAATGGTACAGAGAAAGTGAATAAGGAAATGTTATGTAGCCCTTCACATAACACAAGAAGAAGGGGTCACCCAATTAAATTAATAGTCAGCAGGTTTAAAACAAACAAAAGGCAGTGCTTCTTCACACAACACACAGTCAACCTATGGAATTTGTTGTCAGGGGATGCTGTGAAGGCCAAAAGTATAACTGCATTTAAAAAAATTAGATAAGTTCATGGAGGACAGGTCCATCAATGGTTGTTAGCTAAGATAGTTAGGGATGCAATGCTAGGCTCTGGGTGTCCCTACACCTCCAACTGCCAGAAGATGGGACTGGATGACATGAGATGGATCATTCGATACATTGCTCTGTTCTGTTTAATTCCTGTTGAAGCATCTGGCATTGGCCACAGTCAGAAGACTGGATACTGGGCTAGATAGACCATTGATCTGACCCAGTATGGCCATTCTTATGTTACTCATACCCACCATGTCTTTGGCAGTAGTCCCTATCTGATTCAAACCTGAGGCTCCATTACCATCTCACACATATATAGTGATTTTAGCTTAATTGGTGCTGACTAGGGGGAGCTGTCATCAGTGGTCATTCAGCTCTATTGTTGCCCTCTGTGACTTTATGAAGAGCTGCCTTGCTGCTGCCTTTGCACCACCTCTTGCCACAAAGTCATCTCTGCATGTTCTCTTTGCAAAGTCTTCAGTGCAGGGGGGCAATGACATATAGGATAGTTCAGCCGAGTCCTTGCTGCAAAATAGGAATCCTTTCCCTCTTCTTTCAGTTCAGTCCCACTACCCCACCAATTTGGAGTTTGTATGCAGGTCTGGTGACTCCCCAATTGTCACTTGGAGAAAGGTTATGCAAATAAACACTCTCTATAGCTGCATTTTCCCTGTTCACCAACAGATGGTGACAGAGAGCTCCACTCCCTATGGAGTTTCTGTCCATCAACAGTAGAATGTTTTATACCCTCTAGTGCTTCAGGCTGTATGGCTTATTATGCTGTCTTCCACTGAGAGAAAAACCTCCCACTCTGTAAGTCACAGAAGTTAGAGAAGGAAAATATCTTACTGTATCATTTAGACAGTACTCTGGTGAATGCTTGATTAAAGGAAGATCATGGCACACAAAAGTTTGGGGTAAATGCAGTTGCATAGAACAAACAGCCTCTTTCATGGCTTGTTGAAAGGTCAGATCTCGCAGGAAGCAACTAGCCAGTGACTAACCAGATAACAGAAACTCCACTAGCATTTCAGGGATGAAACAGGTATTGAAGAGGTGGAACAAACTCTTTTTAAAGCCTGTGAGGTGGGTATGCTTCTTTAGCCTTTTTGCCACTTAATACAAGAAGTTTCAAATAAATGTAGCACATTTTTTGCAGTACAGTGAGATCTGGCCAAATCTGAATGATTTCATATTTGTGTGGCTTATATAAGAAACATGTAAGTATTGATTGATACCATAATGCAAGTAAAGGACCATCACATCCAGGGCCTTGTAAAATAGCTAGCTTAGCATAACTAATCAAGGCCTAGGTTATAGTATGACAAGCTAGTGACTTTAAGACGTAAGATTATGTATAGTAATAAATGTGTAATAAGTCAGTTTTTACTGGTATGAAGTGAGAAGCCACAAACATGGGTTACTGATATTTTAGGGTGTTTTAAGGAATATCTACAACTGAAAGTCAAAAGTGTTAACCAGTATAATGCCATAGCAACTAGTTGATGTACATGCTAATGATTATGGAATAAATGATTAGTTATCCTGTCAGAATTGGGGACACCAAAATAAGTGGGGGTGGCAGTTCAGCTAAATAATGGGGGTTGGAATCACTATGAATATTCATGAGATAAAGTGGGCATTAGTATAATGAATGTTTCCAGACATAAATGTCTCAGGAGACACTAGGATGATGACCACCAACTAATCACCCAATCTCACCTACTACTTTGGGGGACCTTGCAAAGGATTATTTGAGGAATGCAAATGCTGGATGTTCTGTATCATTTCTCTCTCCTTTGCCATATTGCATTGAGTGTACTTTGGTTTGGCTTGGAAATAAAGATAGTGTATAAAGACAGTATGTAAAGTGGTGTGTTTTTTCACCTGTGTGCCCCAAGGTCTTCATTCCAATGATGACCTTTTCGCTGTAGCTAATCTGGGGGCTAAACCCTCTCACACCACTAAATTCTAGTTAAATTGGGGAACTATGCCTTCAAGGTAATTTAAGAACTACAGATTAGGCTACATTTGTGTGAAGATGAACGTCTCTTTGTAACTCACCCTGAAAACCAGTGTATATTGTAGTCCAAAGCCATAAAAGCCTACAGTCAAATATAGGCTATTGTTTTGGGGTCTCAGTTTTTGAGTGCCCAATTTAAGAGTCTCTAAGTGAATCAAGTTAAACACCCAAAATAAAAAATAAATAAATACAATGGAAAAAAGAGAGAGAAAATTGGCCTTAGTTTCTTTAAGTGACAATCCAAGCTTTTTTCTGGATATTCAGTACATTTCTATCAATTTATTGTGAACTATGAAAATTGCATTTATACACAGACAAACACTGAAGTCTTGCAACTAAATTTTATACTTGTACCCTATTGTTAGCCTGTGTGGCTGATGAGCTGTAGCCCATAAAATATCCTATAAAATACTCTTTATTAATAGAGTTGAGCAAGTGTAGCTTTAGAAGAATATTGTTAAGAAAAACAAAGGCAAAGGCTTAACACACAATTAAAAACATGTTCAAGTTTTACCTCAAGTGAATAATTTATAATTTCAATAATAATCTGAGACAAAAAAAATCACATTTCTGGCAGTAGAATTTTCTCAACATAAAATCAAAGAAACCAGCTGAGGAATGCATACTGCCTCCTTACAAAGATGGAATGTCACTTCATTTTAAAGTCATTTGTTGTTCTTCCAAATATAGCTGGTGGCTTTATTTATAGGATTGTAGCAAGACTGCAAGCACATGACCCAAAGCTTCTATTTTATATCTTCCCCTCCCCCGGACTGCCTAAAATATATTGAATCTAATCCTACTAAATCAGAGCTTACTGGATTCATTGTTAGAATTTCATTTGAAATGTTAAAAATAAAAATCTACCTGTGATTACATTGATTGGTGAAGATGTAACATCAAAAATATCTGTGTTTTGGCTGACAATACTCTTTATAACTTTTAGCTGATGCAAAATGCTCATTAAATGTTTTGCTTCAAGTCACATATGCTGCTTGTTTTTAACGAAGGAAATTAATCCTTATTGGTTAAATGTTGCACCATTTTGCTCTGATGATTCTTTTTTATCAAAACATTGCCACTAAGAGAAAGTGATGAGAAAATTGGAACTGAAAGTCCTGTTTTTCAAATGAGGTTCATTTGAACCTAATTAATAAATACCACCACCATGAAGTAATACACAGCAAACAGGGCTGTAGAGTTCATTTGCATCAAGTAAATTGGAACCAAGATATTCCCCCCCCCTTCTCATGGAGTCTATAAATATTGGTTGGGTTAGGATATTCTTCGGCAGAAGTTGCTGAAGAGTTTCAATAGGTGCCCTGCAATGGTTGATTCATACAATAAATTAGATAAACCCTAATGATATATGTGCACAACGAGAATTCCAGGCACATTATGCAGAGTTCATATAGTAGCAAAAAATCTGGCATCTTTTATAGTAAAAATTTAGCAGACAATCAGTCTTTTCTTTTCTTTTCTTTTCTTTTTTTCTTCAGTTCTCAGCAAAACACATTTGGACAGAGAATATGCAGTTTAAAATAAAATTTTATTAATCATGACCAACATGAAAAATTGGCATAGAACTTTTACAAAATGCCAAAAGACATCTTTCTATAAATGTTTGAGTGTCTTTATTTTGTATTATGATGCACTATTTTTTGCCTCATGCTTTGCCTCCTATTCTGGCTCTTCTAATGGATGAAGTTCGTACATTGTGTTAGAACACAGACTGTACTGATAGTAAAATCAGCTACATTAGATACAAAAAAAGGTACATGATGTCACCTTCCTTTTTAAGGTGCTATATTAATAGTAACTTTACCAGGTTTAAAATAAAGTGAAGGCTACTACAAAAAGATGTCTGTAAATGTAGTAAAACATAATGCTAGTTTTTACAAGTATTCTATTCTAAACTGACATTTATTTGAATTCCTAAACGCTCTTTAAGATACAGTGCTGTAACGGGGTTGGTGATGGGAACAGGGGCAGCGAGTTGTATGGGCCCTTGGTGCACGAGTTCCAGGAATATTCAGGGCCTGGGGGCCCAGCTCCTGGGTCTCTCCCCCGGCCCCGCCCGCTGCCCCCACGCGCCTCTCCCGGGCCCCGGAGCGTCCCTGCCTCAAGTGGGTGGCTGCCCTGCCGCTGCGCTCCCTCGCTGCTGCCGCCAGCCGCTGCTGCCTACAACACAAAAGTGGCGCTGGCGGCAGGCTGAGGTGGCTGCTGCACCCGAGGAGGGGAGGAGGTGCAAACATGATTGGCAGCCCTCCCCTCTCCTGGCACCCACCGGGAGGCAATGCCGAGGGGGCTTCCAGGAGACGGAGTCTGGTCCTCACCTGAGCAGCTACTGGGGCTTGGGTGAGTGTCCGACCATGTGATCCGTGCCTGCCTGCCACCAGAACTCCTGCCCAGTGCTGGGCAAAGAGCAGCCGCATCCCCTGAGAGGCTACAGTGAGGGGCAGCAGCAGGGGAGGAGGCCATATGTGATTGCAGCCCCATTCTTCCCCCGTCACCCACCACAGGGTGGGTGAGAGGGGCCCAGCCCCTAGGAACACGTGCAGTGATGGTGCGGGGTGAGTGTGCTGCCAGGGGGAGAGGGGGCCCCCTGCCCCAGAGCTCACTGCTGCCAGCAGGGAGAGGGCTGGAGGGACTGTGGAGTTGTCCTCTCTGAAGCTGTACTTGACATAGACAAGGGGTTAAAGAAAGCTTCCAAACTACTACTCTTTTCTACTTTTAACACCTCACCTGCACTCCTTCATTGCATGGAAGAGAAATCTAATAAATCTCACTAACCCACTTTGGCAGTGCCTGAAAATCAAACCGGAGAACTGGCTGGCACATGGCCAGCTCCAGTCAGAGGATTACTTAAAAAATTGTGAGCATTTCCCCCTCCCCAGATTTATACAGTCTACCTACTGTATGTTGTGAGATTGTGACATATTATAGTACATGAATGTAATCATTTACTAGGAATGTATGTACTTTGTCACATGGCCAGGACATTGGGTTTTTTAATTAGTCCTTAACATCCAATAATTCAGTCAATGGCACATCTTGTCCATTTTTGAAAAAGAAAATTTTGTATGAAATCAGATTTTGTATAATTCATTAGACTCACCAATCATCCGTATTTTATCTTTTAATGATGTTCAGTGGAGGAGCATGTGGTTCCAATTGATAGCAAAAATGCAAACATAGCGTAGGAAGCAAGTGCAGACCCCGCCTAAACATAACAAAAATACATGGCATCCTAGACATGGTACATACCACCATTCATCTTCAAGTGCTAAATACACAAGGCAGTATGAGAAACATATTTATGCAGCTGTGATTGCGATCATTTCTTCATTTCCCCAAATCCTGCTCGGCAAGCTCTATAAACCAGACTTTCCAGAAAAACTACAGTCGTCACCTGGTTTATGATCACTGTAATGTCTATTCTGATTCCGAGCTATTGAAGTAGATATAGTGGCCCTTGTACACTTGGACAAGAATGTGGACATTAAATTTCATCTACTCTGTTGCCTGATAATAGTATAATGCTGCTTCATTAAGAAAAGTTAATGTCACTAGGTGAAAATTGAAGCCTTGTAATCTTATTAAGCCTCTTTACATCAAAGAGATTCCATCACAGGCATACATAGCTTGATGCTGTGCTCAATTTCCTCTGCTGGTGGATAGCAGAAGTAGGTGGAACTGGGGTGCGGTTGTGGTGGAATAGCAGCAGCTCCACTGCACATTTCTCCCTGTTCCCGAGCCATACTGTGAGGAGCCAGAAGACGTTCTGATGGTGAGTTTCTAAGGGAGCAGCTGCCCTATTCAGCATGCTTACCTCATGAACTTCCACAAATCTAAGTGTGTAGCCCTGTGGCCAACTTAGTATTGTTCCAAGCAGCAATAACTCCCATTCTCTTACCTGCACCTCCCAGGGTTAGGGTAGCTTTGCAAATGCATAAGGAAGGAAGTTGGTAGGCTGCCAGTTGGCAGGGAAGCACCACACTTTGGGTCCCTAATGATTTGAGGGGCTTGTTGCCTATCTGCTCGGCATCTTCCCTTACAGGAACAAGAAACAGGAACTCTCCAAGGTCTTCTATGGACTTTTCCCCTCCCACATTTTTCTTTTGTGGAAGAAGAAAATTGGAATCATAATCAGGGATGATAATATTCTGTTTGTGAGTTACTTGACTTCAGAGCAGGTGAAAAATAAATAATTGTTTTCTTCTGCAGTGGAACTTGGTTGGAGCATCAGATCATAGGATGTGTAAGAGCTCACCATCTCTTGAAAATCAGACCACTTTATTTAGGAGAATAAGTATGGATGTAGGAGCTTAGCTTTTGGCACCCAGGTTGACCATTTTGGCCTAAATATTTATTTTTAGATATTTTGTTTGTTTTTAGGGAGTTTACCTATAAGATAATTTCTTCAATAATCTGAAATACTATGGCACATTTCAAACTCAACCCACAGTCATAATGATAACGCATAGCACTTCTCTGGAGTTTTCATCTGAAGCACTATGCTTAGGTGGTTACATATTATTTTTATTTCAGAGATGGGGAAACTGAGGAACAGTGACTTTTCCAAAGTCACAGACAGTAAAAGAGCCAGACTCCAAGTCCTGCATTTTAACCACTAGCTTATCCTTCTAAAATTGTTTAATGACTGTGATGCAAATGTACCTAGTATATTGCAGTCATTTTCTGGGTGTCATAATACCAAAAAGTCACAGTTACAGGGGCTGTTGTTTGGCCACTTACTGGCTCCACTTGGAAGACCTAATGGGGTTAATGAAGTTGATTCTTTTCTCTCCTGAAATTGTTGCCAGGCTATACATTAGTTCTGCTGGCCTACAGTGGGGAAGATCCCACCCCAGTCAGGAAAGCTCCTCTGGGCGCAATCAACCTCAGCCTGCCGCATCTATGAGGCATGTCAAGTCTAGAGTTGGGCGGACACTTTAAAAGGAGCATTCTTGTTCAGTCCAGGGTGGCATTCAGAGGGAAGTAGAGGTAGAGAACAGAGAGGAGGGGCAGCTTACCCAGAAAGCTGCTGAAGAGGCTCTGTTGCCTGGGCCCTCTGGAGAGGTAGAAGGACCATCTTTATTTTATTTTTCTTCTCAGTAGAGAAGGACACTGAGCCAGGGCCTCTGGGGCTTTATCTACACTGCAAAAAACAAAAACAAACAAACAAAACAAAAACACCCCCCCCAAAAAGCCCTGCATCAGTTAGTCTGAGAGCCTGGATCACCTGAGAAGGGATTGTGGGTCTTGTGCTACAGGGTTAAAAGTAGCACTGTAGATGTTCCTTCTTGGGTTGGGGCCTAAGCTTTGAAACCTGGTGAGATGGGAGGGTCTCAGAGCCTGGTACCCAGCCCAATCAGGCACATCTACACTTCTATTTTTAGCCTTGTAGAGTGAGCTTGTGATGGTGTGGACTTGGCACAGACGGCCCTGCTGGAGGCCTCAGGTTTTGCTATGCCTATTCCAGGGAAGGAGCAGTAGAGGAGTCCTCCAAGCAGCCAAGAGAGGCTATGGGGGAAGCAGCCAATCAGGGGGAGGCTGCAAGGGGCTAGTCAATCAGAGGGTTGCAGGCTAGTATAAAAAAAGCTGCAGTGGAGCCCACAATCAGTTGCTGTTTGGAACCTGAGGAGTGGACTGGAGTTTAGTGGGCTGAATCAACAGCTCATTGCTGGCAGGGAGCAAGAAATTGCTCCTGCCTAGTTGCTGGGCCTAAACATAGCACTGTTAAGAGGCCCAGCTGGGGCCAGAACAGACAAGAGTGGGCACAAAGTCTCCCATGAGGAAGCTGTGGGGGAATGGCCCCCTACCAGGGCCAGGCCTGCTTAAAGACTTTGGTGGACTAGTACCCTGCAAGGGGTCTGAGTTATGTTTCGTACAGATTGCGTGTGATTTGGATGGAAGGCTGAGTCACTAGAAACTGCCAGATGGGGTTACCCCAGACTGAAAGAGGTGCAGACACATGCCCAAACAAGTGTGTGCTCATGAGAAGTGGGTACCACCCCCTTCTACCACAGAGTCACACAAACCTTAGTCAGTTGACCCAGGCTCGGAGACTCATTGCTGTGGGTTTTGGTTTTTTTGCAGTGTAAGTGTAACTTCAGACTCTCAGGGGATTAGGAACCAAGCCCCTTCACAGAAATGACCTTTTGCCTTGTGAGGAATGGTGGGATGAGCCTGGACTGTTTTGTGGGCTGCAGGATTATTTTGTTTGCCTTTTTCTTTGTGTTGGATTTCATTCATGCCCAGTGGATGGGAGAACCTCCTTAAGATTTACAGATGGGAGCCTTCACCCAGCCCTCCAAACTAGTGCTAGAGCAACATCTACATCCATAGTGGGATGCCTGGGGCAAGTGAGGTACCTGCACCTCAAGGGGGTGCCCTAGAGACATGGCCTGAGGACATTTTTTGAGGAGAGAGAACCTAGATTATGTCCCCATTTAGAGCATTTGGGAAGCCAGTATTGATTTTTTTCATTATTTTTGTTTTTATCCTTTCTAAGGGACTGATATTATTTCTTCTGTTTTACAAATGTCATTTGTAGCAGTGGATGATTAAAGATAATTTTCCTCCCTGTAATGATCTTTAATGGAAAAAAATACTTTAAGATAGAGTTAAGGTTGCTTGGTGGTATGTGATCCCTTTGCAGAACTTAAGTTGAGCAAAACTCAAACATCTGAAAACCAGGAAATGCAGGATTAGGGTCACCCTCGCTGCAAGGTACACTAGCAGAATTATGGGGTGCAGGAAGTTGAGGTGCCACTGGAAGAGCTTGGGGTATAAGAAAGTTGGGATGAACTGTCAGTGCTCTGGGGTGAACTGGCAGAATTGGGGCTGCAGGGTGGTTGAAGTGCAGGGGGGTTGGGGTACTCTGGCAATGATGGGGTGCGGGAGAGTTGGGATGTGCAGGTAGTTTGGGCTGTGGGGGCTGGGTGCACTAGGGAGGCTGGGGTGCACTGGCAGGTACAGGGGGTTGAGGAACAGGATGGTTGGGGCCCACTGGCAGAGCTGTGGGGTGAAGGTGTTTGGGGTCCATCGGCAGAGCTGGTGGTGTGTGGCATTACCTAGGGTACAATCTGGAGTGCTGAACAGCTGTATCCCCTCAATTCTCCAATCTGGGGTGCCTTTACACAGCTTTGCTCTGAGAGCAACTACTCCTGGCCTTGCTCATACACAGCTTCTAGCGTGTAAATTACTCTCAGCTCAGTTATTGGTGTTTCTAGCCAGCTACTGCTGCATTGTATTGAAGAGTGACACCATCAAATTCCCAGTCCCAGACTTGTCTCCAGAAAAGTGCATCTTGTACTGCCCAGCTCTTTCCTTCTGGAAAATTCAGGCTTATAGAAAGGCTGGCATGTTGTTAACAAGATTTCTTCATACAATTTTCCATTATCACAAATGGCGGTTCCTAAACACTTCAATCCAAACATACTGGCTTAGCTAAAACAAGTATAGAAAGATGGATTTTAAGTGATTACAAGTAATGAGGTATACGTCAGAATTCGTTACAAGAAATGAAATAAAAGGTAAAACACAAACTAATACCTAACTTAACAAGCAAGTGAATTTAAAGCAAAGAGGTTTCTCTCATCACATGCTTACAGGAGTCTGACTGGATTCCTTCAGCCAGGACCTCTCCACAGTTCAATGATGCTTCCTTTGTCTTTCAAACATTGTTGATGCCATGAGTGGAGATGATGGGGGAGAGGTGATTTCTCATTTTTATATCTCTTCCTCCTCTTTGAGAATCAGCTCCAGCTGGGGTTCAGGTGAAAGCCAGTCTATTTACATGGGAACTTGCAGGTATTCCATTTCCAAAATGTAAATTTTACTCGCATCCTCCTTCCTGCCAAAGAGTGCCTGCTTAACCAGGTGATAGTTCATTGATTTTGTTGACACCTGGCTGAACGTCAGTTTGCTTTTTTTCTCTGAGGAACTTGCTAGTGCCTGCTTTTCTAAACTTGGAGCATGTCTCAGTAAAGTCATGTGGTAGAATCTTATCATTTTACATACAATGTTGACGCTCATATTTTACAAGGACAATGACTAGCAAATATTGAGTTTTCAAATGATACCTCACAAGGCATACTTTGTGCAAAATTTATCATAGTCTTGTAAAAAGGGTGAACATAAGGGTAGAGACTGTCACGGGGGGGTTGGGTGCAGGATGGATGGGTTGCACTGGCAGAGTTGGAGCTATGGGAAATTTGCAGTGTAGGGTGGGTGGGGTGAACTGGCAGAGATGGGGTGCAGGTGGGTTGGGGTGTACTGGTGGGGGATGCCATGCTTCCCTCACCTGAGCCCCCAATCTCCTGCCTCCCCTACCATCCATTCCCATTTATACTCTTCCCCCCATGGCAGCCCGTAACCGCCCTTCCCCTATTCCCCCGTTCCTCTGTCCCTAATACTCCTCCCTTCCCAGAAAGCATTCACATGTCTAATTTTTTCCCCAAAAAAACTTTGATTACATTTACTCCAAAATAAAATTACAATCAGTGACTCACAAATTGTAACAACTTCCAGCCACTTATTCTAAAACTCCGTTTGTCTTAGGTGGGGGTTGTGATTATTTTATCTTTAGGTATGTTAATTGAACAGTGAGTTCACAGCCAGCAACAGGTCTGTGATTCATCCAGTTATTAGTACGTCTCAGTTTAATAGTACAAGGCAGCAGAATGAAACTGTTTTGGGGGGGCTTTTGTACTTGGGATCCCCTGGGTCAAATCACCCCAACTTTGGTTCATTAACGCTACTCCACACTTCCATGAGGTATACCAAATTTCAAAGCAATCCAATTAACTGTTCAGATTTTAGAGCACTTACAAGAGTTGAGATTTAAAGCATATAAAATGGGAGTCATGGAAACCCACTAGCCATTTTTCTCTGTTGGCTCATGCACAATGTAAAATGTTCATTTTCTTGAATACCATTCTCAGTTTGGGTCCTCCAGAATTTAGTGAGGGCCGTGCACTACCTTGGGGAAAAAACTCAACAGACTGAGATCGTTTTGATCCAGAGTTCACCAATAGCATGATCTCTGGGCAAGCAAACAAACCACCTAGGAACTTTTAAAAAAATCTTATAATTATTTCAGGACTTATATCTCTGGAACCCCTGGAACAAATGACTCCAAATTTGGGTCTCTAGCCCTATCCTGTGCCCTCCGGAGGCAAACCAGATTTCAAAGAAATCCAAATAAACATGTCCATTTTAGAAGACTTAGAAATGTTAACCTTTAAACAGATGTCATAATGCAACCTCAACTATAGTGGCACCCCCATGCCACTATAATAAAAGACCCAAAAGTAGTTATCTGTATCAAGTGGTGACAGGGCCCTCTTTCGGCAATTGAACACATTATATATTTTCTCAAGTATTGTTATGTGGTATCAAGCTGGGCTTAAAGGAAGAAGGGAATGTTTTTTCCTCCAGTTACCCTTTTTCTTTGAAACTGAGGGCATGTCTACATGGTGCTGTGATGTGCACTTCAGGAGTGTGATTTCTAAACCATGCTAATGTGTTGTGTATTAAGAGGTCTGTGTAGACCCTGTTGGTTTGCACTAAAAGTTCCCTTGTGTGCTTTAATGTAGTACCGTTTCAAACTGCTTTGTTAAAGTGCATAGCAATTTGCAGTACGCACCAGTAGGGTCTACGCAGACCAATTAATGTGCAACATGCTAGATCGCTTTAGAAATCACACCTCCACAGCATGCATTGCAACACTGGGCAGATAAACCCTGACTATAGAAAAATGTGTAGTTTCAGACCGCACTCCACTAAAGTGATGGGATAAGATGGAGGCATTCTCTTGTTCTCCATCACTGTTGCATAACCTTCTGGCCGGAGCAGTTGTAGGTGCCGTTAATGGTGCAGATAGGCGTCCTCGCCTTATTCTTTACCTTCAACATCTAAAGCATGACTTGATACGGTGTTGCTGGCTTTTCATACTTAAGTAAATCAAAGCATGATTCTAGAGTATAAACTAGATATTGTGGTTATATTCTATTCAACCTAGATTTTTATACGCTGCTCACCACTATAACATCTGAGCACTTGAAAGAGTAGAAAATTTCAAAAAGAAGGATTATACCTGTGCAAAGGTTCTAAGATGTGATGTTTAGAAGCTGGGAGAAAAAAGCTGATGAATTACACAAAACAGTTACAATCAGATAGCCCTAAGCCTAGTATGTGGCATTAGATGATAATGCTAATATCAGGGAGAATGGTAGGTTCATCTGAATGTTTAGATGGCACAGATCATCTCCTACTGTGTTAAAAGGTGTGGGAAGGGATTCTTGAGGAGGAAATATCCATCCACAAGATCATCTCCCCCTCAACACTATGGGACCATCCCCAAAACATAGTGGATGCCATAGATCTGTGAGAGGCCAGGGCTGTTTGTGTGTGCTCCACATTTGCCCCGTCTGTCCCTTCTTTTTTCCCAGAAGAGCTGCACTACCAGGGACTCCCTGCTGGCTACCATGGCCCCCAGGACCTCAGGAGATGGCTATGTGGAAAAGGTAATACAGCCTGGAGCCACATTAATTTTTGCAAGCAAATGTGCAGGACCTAAGGGTGCCCAATATGTGTTTCTCGGCCCCCAATCTGTGGCATGCTCTGTTTGCAATTCTTCCCTTAGCACAGGCTCTCGACCACGTGGGGGGGAATCTGCTGGGTTCAGGTAGGGAGGCAAGACGGTGCCTTGGAAGGTGCTAAGCCTCCTTCCCCATGGAAGAGAAGGAGCCACATATGAAGGACTCCTCCATGACCAGGTCTACTGAAGTACAATATAACATATAACTGGGAAATCTTCTTTGAGGAGTGTTTAAACTGTCAAATTCTCTGAACCCTTTTTCTGGTTCTGCTGTTTTATGTCATACTTTGCTATTGACTTTCATTTCAGTAATGCATAAAGATAGAGTTAATAAGTGAAGTGTGAGAGGTGAAGGTAACTTGACATATTTAAGTAAAAATACTTTACATATTCCCAGATGTATCTAAAGCAACACAGATTCACAGGGGAAAAAATGGCATTGCTCATATCAGAGTTCACATCTCCTACTATAATGGCTCCTGTGCATTTTCTGGTAACCTCAGATTGTTTGCCGATGGGAAGCAGTTACTTTTTAAAATTATGATTCTACCAAAGCTTTCTCACAACACAACTGAATAGTGTAGAGGAGAAGTTCAGTAAAGAAGATTTAGATGGATCTGAGGATAACCTTCTGGCAGAACTATTCTTCCTGATATTTAGCGGTCAGTTTGTTATATGCTGTGGTATTTTATTTTATACCAAACTTGAAAGGATTTTGCAGACACCCTGTGTTACTGTGGCTTTATTCTTCTCTTTTCTCTCTGTTTGTAGACTGTCTTTAGCAATATTTGGTTCTTGTTTTCTGATTTTATAGATGCAGTCCAAAGTGATCTGTGGACTTCACCAGGGCTAATGATTGTTCATATTGCATATTTTTTCTGTTAACTCTTTTTACTCATCAGTCTCTGTAAATAAGATGTTATTGGTGATAAACTTTGAAAATTAATAAAAATGATAAAGAAAAATTTAAAATAATAAAATTGCATGTGTGTGGTATAGGGAATGTCAGGTTTTACCTTACAAAAAGAGACGCCGTTTATACTGGCAAAATAACAGCTTAAAGCATAGTCTCAGTGCAGGAACAAATTGATGTACGTTACTTATCATTTTGTGGTAGCCCTTAAGCGACTCCCTCTAAAATTCTCTCTCAATCAATATTGAAAAAATAGTCAAACTTCAGTTTTTACCTCATTTGTAATGTTTTGTGAATAATTTCCAGCTCGTGAAATACACATCAAGACTTTTCAAGATCCTGACAATATCTAGATCTTTTAAAAATGACCCAGTTTATTAAGGAAAAACATTGTATCTGACATTGATGGTTAAGACAATAAAAGAAAAATGAAATAAATACAAAAACAGTGGGATATTTATGCGCAATGAAAAAAGGAATATTGCACAAAAGAGAGTGAAGTTGCCATGTTCAGTTGAGACCCATAAAGTAAGAAAAACAGAAGTAGCTGGCAGGGCATTTTCCATAAGTGCCCCTCAACTGTAGAGATCTTGCCTCCCTTTCTGTTGACTATTATGGCATGTTGCAAAAAATATTTGCTCTCCCTAGATTTTGAAGAGAGAGGACAATTATGAGAGTGACTAGTTGTAGAAGAGGTAAAACTTTATTTTACATTTGATTTTGTCTAGCGATTGCTGGCTGGGGAAAAGGTGGAATTCTAGAACTGTGGTAACAGTGAAGGGAGTTGTTTATAGTATTTATAAGCGATGGTAAGGGTGCTTATGGGGATGTGGATGGGTGCTCTTATAGATTGTGAAGTAAATATATAATGAGTAAATTGTTGCATATATTGTGGTTGTCAGGAAATTGTTCACATGGCAAAGAAAAACAATTTTCTCACTGATTAGGCTGAAAGAATAGGACTCATTTGCAGAAGTTGGCTGCATTTCAGTGGTGGTGGTTAAAATGACCCCTTTTTTTGTATAGCGATAAAGATGTAGTAAAGGACCAAAATATGCCCTTCTGTGTAAAGAAGGTGAACCAGGAAAAGTTAACTCAAATGCTTCTTGCATTAGGCTCCCAGGGCTTGATTCTCTTCTGGGCTGGAGCAGAGCTTCAGTGGAGGTGTGTGGGGTTGTGTGTCAGCAAGCTGGTTTTGGCTCAAGGAATCTCAGTGCTGGCTTCACCCTTCTTGCAATTAGAGGTGCTTTCTGACGGTTCTAACTTGTGCATTGACACAGGGTGCTTAACAGATCTTACACCAGTGGAGGATTCCTATGGCAGGTCTGAGATGACCTGCCACAGACATGCCCCCTCCTCCAGGAGTGTGAGTGGAACGTAGTCACAGGGCTCACCTACAGCAGAGGTACACCAGCCAGAACTTTCCCTATGCCATAGGAATTCTCTGCTGAGCATTTGCAGCTGGACTATGGCCCCTTTGTGTCACTCAGAATTTCTGGCTAATTGTCCACTCATAGGGGAGGGTGGCTTCTCACTTGCACCAGCCCATTGCCCCAGCCTCATGGATATAAGGAAAACCACAGGAAACACAGAACTCATTGGGTCCAATCGCAGCAGTGCCATCTCAGTGGCCATGCTGCCATTGTTTTAGTGGGTCTCTCAGAGCATAGAGTGGAAGGTAGTGTTGCTCCAAGAATCATTAACTTCTATAACATTTACTGGTAGAAAATTCACAGCGTAAGTGGAGGAACATGCCACATGGTCTCTCTATCTGATCCACTGCCAGCCTGACATATATCCCTTAAATTGTGGGGCTCAACATATTTTGTTTGTTCCCACGTTTGCGGAGGGGCAGGAAGAAAAATCCTATATGGAACTGCCCCATCCCTCCAGTGTACACTGGCCACCTCCACTGGCACTTGCATGTGTGTGCTCCCTTCTGCACCTCACTACGCTGCACAAAGATTTATATTGGGCCATAGTCTATATAGATGAGAGAAGATGCTTTAATATTGTTTTCAAGTTCAGTAGTGAATGCTGTTGGTTTGGGGAACAAACAGTGATAGCAGTCAGTGTACTGTCCCAGCCTCTTCCTGCAGAAGAATGTATAATGGGATCAGCATAAAGCATCCTGGATACATTTAAATAAATGTCCTGATTTATGCAAGATTATCAGTAACAGCTTTCCAGTGCTTAAGTCATACAGCTAAAAGTTCTAGATTCTCCATTTACCAGATCTCTGTTGGACAGCTTCTCTTGTACACACCTAATATTGTTATGCAGGGCAAAATGTTCCAGTCACTTTTTTTTTAATTTGGCTTTTGAAAAACAAGACAGACAATGAGATGGTCTCCTGATGATATCTGAAAATCACATAATTTATTCTCTATAAGCAAAGGACTTCCTGAGCCCGATTCTGATCTCGGTGACACTGTATTTACATCACGGCACCTTCATTGATTTCAGTGGAGTTACTCCTGACTTAAACCAGTGTAAGTAAGTGTGCTCAGAATCTGAGTTCATAGATTTTTTTTCTTATAGTGGTCTCTTGGCTCCGTCAGTTCCTTTTTTAAGCATGTTCTATTGAATAGTGAAGAAGGCAACGCAATGCTCCATAGAAAGTACTTTTTGCTCCATAATTCTACTTTCGGAGAAAGTTTGATTGAAGAATAAGGACCTGATCCTGTCTGAATAACCTATAAAGTTCTCATTGACTTCAGTGGGAGCAGAATCACATTCACAGTCAGTAGGCTAAAAATAAATTATTTTATAAAATGCCACCCCCAGGCCCTGCTGGAATTCCCCGATGCTGAAAGAATCTCCAGCTGCTGCCTTAAAGCAGCTTTAAGTCTTCTTTGTGCTGTTGGAGTACTACAAAGAGGACTTCAGAAGGACCAGAGTTTGAGCCTATTGACTGCAGACATTGGCCCAGAGAGATGCTGAAAGCTTGTCAAGAAGGAAAAATGAAAACTGAATTATGATACACCTTCCAGTTGCTGCCTTTGAATTTAAACTAATGAAGCAAATTACTGTCAAATGGTTGGGGTTTTTCATTTTTGTTAAAGGACTTAAAATAATAGCAATGTAAAAATAGCCCAAGGAGGAAGGGAAAAGAGACCATTTAAATATTCTTATAATTTACGGAGATATAATAGGCCTATTATTATTATCACATTATAATTAACCAATTTTTAAACAGTAAATCGCTGACCTTTATCTCACAAAGACAGAGGCATAAACAGAAAACTTCAGTTTCACTTACCCTATTGGCTTTTCAGGTTGCTTTGGGGTCTAAATAAAATTTTAAAAGTGTAACAAAGAACTTCCCCTGGCAAACCAGCAAGAACAACAACAAAAAAAAACCCCACCAGAAACAAACCCAAAACCAGCCCCTGAACAAAGCAAGTTTAATTTTGCTATGAGTGTGCATTTGATAATATCACTAGCTTATAAATGTCAGATTTGTGGCTGGTCCTTTTGTGGCCCTGCCAAATCATTTGGTCACCTGGGCGTTGCCACTGGCTTGTGTTCACATGAACAGTCTGGGAAAAACTAAAGCATCAGAAAGTTTAATATCACGACAGAAAGTGACAAACATCAATGGTACAGATTTGGTTTGAAAAACAGAAATGAAGGACCAACTGTCAAGAGCAAAAGAATGATTGCTGTGCGCGCTCTGCATGCCCGTTCCATTATAAATTGGCTGATTTCGAAATGAATAATGATTTTTTTTAAATTCCACACAATTAACAATTTCTCAGGTTTCAGAATAAACCTCTTTCTTCTTTTTTTATTAAGAATTTTATGGCAGAGAATATCGGTCCAATAAAAAGAAGGAAGCCAGCCTTGCTCTGCAGGTTGGCATTTTCATCTTGAAACAATTGCGATTTAATGAGCAAGAAAAGAGCACTTTGCGAGTCAGTGTTTATTTTTATGCAGTATGACTATCCTAGTGGTTGCAAGACAATGTTTTTAATGTACAATTTAAAATGTTTTATATCAAATTGAACTCTAAATGGACACATTTCATTAAATCTGCAAGACTTTCCTTCTAATCCCATTAAATTCCATTATAAAAATTACCAGCCTATAGCTTAAAGTATTAAAGTTGTATCTCTAATAGTTGTGCAGTTTTTTTTAATGCCAAGTCCAATTTAAAACAAAACATAGCTTGTCTTCCTGCTTTTAAGTCCCACATCTGTGTTGGAGAAATAGAATATTAGGATTGGGCCCAAGATTGCAAGCTTCCTGTCTACAGAAGGTTCTGTTACCAGCAGTCCTCATTATTTCATCCAGCAGAAAGAGGAACAAAGCCAAAATCACGTGTAAGTGGAAAGTACCAGGAAGAGGGACTGATTTTTAAGGGCACTGTACAGAATGGGCTAAATCCAGCTCACCTGATTTATCTGAGTAATCCCACTAGTCATTTGGCCAAATCCTGATATCCCCTACTCAGCCAAAAATCCATCCGAAGTCTATTAGAGTTTTGCTTAAGTAAGGGCATTGTATACATTAAGGACCCAATGGGGCCAGTCTCATGAGAAAGACGGAAGTTCAACACATTACCCAGCAGCACCCATTCTGATACACTGATACATATTTTGGTCAATTTTAAAAAAATACATCATGTCTATTTATTCTTTTATTTACAAAGAGCAGAAATCAAGTTGCTTTTCAACAACAAAATAGTCCATACTATATTTGAAAATGAATTTTAAAATTCTTGTGAGTTGACTTATCCAAGTGGATAGTCACCATTTGGACTTCTCAATAAAAAATATCGAGCAACAAGACAGAATTCTAAATACAAAGCTACAGGTGTGCAATCTCAAAAGTTTGTTAGACCACAATCATCTTTTGGTCAAAAAGCATTACATTAAAATAATGTCATTTGTTCCTGGAGGTATGCCCATTACTTATGCACTTTGCCAATCTTACTCGAGGTATGAAAGCTCCTTCTATCCAAACAAAAGGGATGTCACAGTCCTATGCAAACCCACAGGTGTTGTAAGTGACTGGGTATGTTATTGCTTTATTGTTTATACACTGAAGTGAGATAATGTGGTTTCATTCAAGAGACACTATCCAAATATTAAACTCTCACAGTTGGCCTTTCTGAAAATGAAGTGTAAAATGTTCTCCAGATGTCCAAAATAACTATCAGAAAAATCCCCCAGTTCAGTGCTGAGATATTTTTGGCAATTTTTTTTTAAAACTATGTTGTGACTGAGATGCAAAGAATGTATTCCCTGTGGCCTCAGAGGGTACATCTACACTTTAATAAAACACCCATGGCTGGCCCATGCCAGCTGACTTCAGCTTGTGGGGCTCGGGCTAAGGAGTTATAAAATTGCAGTGTAGACATTCCAGTTTCAGAGGCTGGGCTCTAGCCCAAGCCTGAATGGCTACACTTCCATTTAAAACCCTGCAGCCTGAGCCCTGTTAGCCCAAGCCAGCTGACATGGGCAGCTGCAGGTGTTTTATTGCAGTGTAGACATACCCATACATTTTAAGGCCAGTGGGGAATATAGGATCTTCTAGTCTGACCTTCTGTATATCTGTGTGTCTGTCTATGCAGGCAAGACCAAGACATGTTGTTACATAGAGCACTACTCTGCTATAATTAGAGCTGGGTGAATTTGTTTAGGCAAATAATAAATAGTAAATGTTTCAACATTTCATCTTGAAATAGAGTTTCATTTAGAAATGTTGCTAATTTTGAAAAAGAGTGAAAAACACCCAAAATCGACCTGAAACAAAATGAAAAACCAAACAAAAATTGTTTTGGTTTCAACTGAATCAAACAAATTATTTTTTGAATTTTTCATTTTGGTGACAAACTGAAAAATTTTTGTTTAAGTTCGAACCAATCCATTCCCCCCCCCCCCCGAATATTTTGGTTTGACCCCCCCAAAAAAACAAAACAAAAAAAATCAATTATTTGCTCTATTGTAGTTCTAGTACAATACTCCAATACAGTAATATTGCATGCTTCCTGGACTATTTATAATGTATTGGAACTGACCCAACTGACTCCAGGGTGTTACTGTGAGAGCTGAAGTGCATCAGTTCATCTGGTGGCATGCTACATGCACCACAAGCTTGGAGACAAGTGCTGTAGGAGCTCCAGCCACTACGCTCCACAGACTCTTGGTGGGTTCCCATGAACGGTCACACAGTCCTAGTACATAAAATACAATTCTTTACTTGGGCTGGTAGGAAAGAGAAGGTGCAAATATCCTAGCTACAAGTCTTAGAGGTTGGAGAAGATCAAAGTAGTAGATCGAATTCAGCCACTAGAGGGCAATCCAATAGATGAGTACAAGAGTAACTGTGTCCTATGGAGTATTTCTTAGTCTAATTCCTGGGATACCACTCCATCTCATCATGTGAGGGTAATTTAAGTACTGATCTCTAGATACCCCCAGCCAGAATTCAATCCTGTGGTCTATTCTGTCATCCACCAGTATGTGGCCTTCTTGCTTGCAGATTGTTCCTGTATTCTGGTATTGGTGTTTTCTTAATTTATGATACAGGTTACTTTGAATGAATATGGCTAGTCTTTATGTACGGAAAACATAACAACATGTTATCCAATCAGCGAACAGAAAAAATACCACCTGTCAATAATTAACCAACACAGCATGAATTGCAAATATCCCAAATGAAATGTTTGTGAATGATCTGCAGGCAAACAAACAAAAAAACAACCCACCCTCCACCACAAAAAAAAAATCACGGAAGAATTTATGAATATTTTGAAGTAAAACCATAATGTGCAAATTTTAGGATCTGTTTGCAGACAATCTGCACAGGGGTTAAAGGATGACATTCTTAACAAAATTATTTGTTGTGAATTACTTGCACAGCTCTGTCCAAGACTGGTGAGGGCATGAAGAATTACTTATCAGCACAATGCTTTCAGAGGTGTTGGGATTCCATGTGCACCTTAAAATGTATTAATGCCTTGAATGGTTTTGCTCCTCAACACTGCCCAGGACAGAACACTTTTTCTTTTAGATCCTCTCTGGCAGGCTAGGACCCCCACACCCACAAAATATGACTATAACTGGGTTCAAAAAAGAACTAGATAAATTAATGGAGGATTGGTCTATCAATGGCTATTAGCCAGGATGGGCAGGGATGGTGTCCCTAGCCTCTGTTTGCCAGAAGCTGGGAATGAGTGAAAGGGAATAGATCACTTGATGATTACCTGTTCATTCTCTCTGGGGCACTTGGCATTGGCCACTGTCAGAAGACAGGATACTGGGCTAGATGGACCTTTGGTCTGACCCGGTATGGCCGTTCTTATGAAAAAAAAATCTAACTTGGCAATGAACAGAAAGCTATACATTGTTTTAATTCAATTCTGAATGTTAATGCTTTGTATAATATGTAATGTTTAAGATTTTGGCATGGGGCTTTTTTTTTTAAAACCACAGGCAGGACCTGGGCAATAAACAATAAATCATGGGAGCCCCAGCCCCGTGGCATGGGGCTGACTGCCTGAACCCCATTGCAGCGTGGGGGACGGACTGCCTCAGCCAGAGCCCTACTGTTGAGTGCGGCTGAGGCTGAAGCCAGAAGTCACTGAGGTCTGTTAAAGTCATAGAATCTGTGATTTCCATGACAAAATTTTATCCTTAATAATATGGTTATACTGCTACCACCATTCTTGGCTTTTTTTTTTTCTGTGTTCTTCACAGAACCCTCCTCCTTGGCAATGAGATGGTTGTGCTTCAAAGTGTCTTCCCTGTACTAAACCAGGATGAATTTCAAATGTAGTGAAGAGGACGAAAGCAAACCTCATCACTCCACTTTGGACCTACATAAGCCCGAGTTCAATCAAGCACATAACCATGTACTTTACTTTCAGCACAGGAGTAGCTCCATTGACTTCAGGTGTTACACATGTGCTTTGCTGCATTGGGGCTATATAATCTGTGGGAGGGGATTGCATAGACTCAGAGACTTTAAGGACAAAAGACTCCATCATGATAATCTCGTTTTACCTCCTGCAAATTGCAGGCCACAGAACCTCACCCGCCTACTCTTGTAATACACCCATAACCTCTGGCTGAGTTACTGAAGTCCTCAAATCATGATTTAAAGACTTCAAGTTACAGAGAATCCACCATGTATGCTAGTTTAATCTTGCAAGTGACCCGTGCCCCATGCTGCAAAGGAAGGCCCAAAAAATCCCAGGCTGTCTGTCAATCTGACCCGGGGGAAAATTCCTTCCTGATCCCAGTGATCAGTTAGACCCTGAGCATGTGGGCAAGACCTACCAGCCAGACACCTGGGAAAGAATTATCTGTAGTAAATCAGAGCCCCCCCCCCAGAGTCCTGTCACTGGTAGTTGAGGATATTTGCTACTAGCAGTCACATACTGTATGCACCTCATGGAATGTTGCAGATGACTATGATGGAGGTAGGCAAAACAAGGACATGGATCCATATGTATGTGGATACAGTGGTCTTGGTGCTCCACTAACTGTCGTAGTGGGGCTAGAATAGCAGTAATGAGTATGGGGTGGAGACCACTGTTCCCCCTAAGCTGTGCGTGTGTGCGCGTGCACACAGATCCTAAACCCTGCGTGCACAAAAATTTGCACAGAAGCACAATAATTTGCACAGAAGAAATTTTTTGCGCACACGGCCTGTCAAAAATTAGAGGGAACATTGTGGAGACGCCACAGTCTGGTCCGAGATCAAAGGAGGATTTCACCTTCCCAGACCCTCCATACTCCATCCACAAAGAGCTCAAGTTATTTCAGTTTTATGCCAGAGAAGCGAATTTCACCTTTAATAAATAAACTAATATGTTATTTCAACAAATACATTGTATGTCCACTGGATTCAAAGATTATTTATAAATGTGCTTATTTGTTGTAGGAGTGAGATTACAACACAGCAATACACTATTAATAATCGTTATTATAAAACCTTTATGTAGTGCTGTAAAGTTATATGGTGCTCTCCCCAGGTCCAAAGAACTTGCATATGTGCTTATAATTGCCTTTCTTGACAAAACCCTCAGGGCAGGTGCTGTTCAAAGAAAGTTTGTTTGTTTTTTAAAGAGTTTAAGGAAGGCTGATTGAAATGCTTATGGAAAGACGAATGTGCTGATACTATGTTTAAAATGAAAAAAAGGAGGCAAATTTGATGGTATTGGGCAGAGAAGACCAATTCCCCAGGGGTATAATTAATAAAGGCCTTGATAATTTCTTGTTTCCAATCTGAATTTAGGGATATTTAGTAAATGAATACTAGAGGGCCACAAAATATGAGGTGGAACATGAGGAGAATAAAGATCAGTTAAATAAGTGTGGCTATAACCATGAAGGACCTTGTAGGTTAAGGCAATCTTTTTTACATCATTTGCGATTTTATGGGAAATCAGTGTAATGGTTCACAAGAAATGGGTGAAATATGATAATACTTTGTGTTGGTAACTAACCTTGTCTCGGCATTTTGAACCATTTAATATTTTTTTTCAGGGCAAGTTCAGGTACACCATCTGGTAAGGGTAATAATCAGTACATGAGGTGACAAGAGCATGAACAAGCAAAGTCAGCAGGAGAAGGCAAGGATTCCAGTCAGGTAATATTTCTCAGATGACAAAAAATGATATTTTTCCTCTCTGATTCCAGTGCTGCTCAGACAACAGTTGGGAATTCAAGGTGACACTGCGTCTTTCTTAGTAAATGCTGAGGCTGTAACTGGAAATTAGGTTAGGAGTGTGTCATCAAGCCTTTGAGTAGAGGCTACCCAGACTCAGCTTTAAAATCTGTATCCCATTTTTAAAAAAACATTGTTTTTTTGAGCAAGAGAAGCATTGAGCACTGGCAGAGTCTGGGGGCATGACTTCATAGGATCTCTCCTAGAGCTTTTCAATTAATTGTGCTGTGTCACCCCTCTCCAGAAGTTTCGTAGCTCTTTGCATAAATACTTTACATGAAAAAGTATTACTCTAGTGTTGCTACATTTCAAAAAGAAGTGGCAGGGAAACAGTGGCTACATAGTCTATGCCTGCATGGTAAGATGTGTGCGAAGCAATTTATAAATGCTTAATATACTACTGATGATAGATAATCTCATTTACAGTATATTGCAAAACCAAAGCAAACGAGACACCAAAAACAGCAATGCAGATGTGTGTTTTTGTTTTTATTAACAGATTTCTGCCTGCAAATCTTGTTTCTTTCCAAGATATAAAATTAATATCCAGATTATGATCAATATTCTTGGTGTTAGAATAAAACTTGGTGTTAGAATAAAACTCAGGGATTCAGTATGCATCTGTAAGTACCAGCATCAATTTATTTTAGTTACTTTTTGCTTTATCTGCATGTCCTGAAATGAGTCAAATTCTGATTACAACTCATTAATCTCGCTTCTTCTTTCTTTCTGGATCTCCAGAAGCCCATCATTTCTATTCAGCTGCAGTTTTGCATTAGTAAACACTGGATGAGCCAGTAGAAAATGAGGTTCTGCTCTGAAAAGTGGCTCTGTAAAAACAGTATAGAGTGCGTTCTACATTTATTGCCTCTAAAGTGATTTCCATACTAATGTGCTCTGTTTTCACGTGAAATATGTTTTTTCTGACGGCCTGTCCTGCAAACTCAACCAGGGATTTGAGATGTGTGACTGATTGGAATTTAGTAAACCAATGTGTTTGATACTATAAAAGGAAGAACAAAATCCACCTAATTCCTTCATAGTTTGCTCCATGTGGCTAATGGAAGTAAAAAAGAAATATCAACTTATTTATGTCAATGGGATAAGTAGATATGACTCTGAATATTAACAGGGAACAGGCCTGTGGAGTACAAAGGAGATATTTTTGCATTGTCATTTTTCAGTGTAATACCTATGGTAGTTATGTTTAGACTTAACATTTCATTTTAAATTGATACTGAATGGCAAATTAGGTGGCGGTTTGTATGAAAAGGAAGCTACATGCTGTATTTTTTAAAAAAATCTGAATTCTCCCATTTCCTTTAGTAACTGATCAAATCTATGTGTGTCAATGAAGTGGAAGACCTGAAATACAAAGAGAAAGCATGTTCTTGTAATATGTCAGGCCAATTGGAACCTGGAAATACCTGGTCTTGTGATGTTTCTAGCCCTATTTTGAAGACTTAAGAAGTTGGAAGTTTTCAGATGTGGTTTGAAAAGAAACTTTGCATGCTTAGCCACTTAAAATCTTTTTGATATTGACTCAGAACGGAGCCTGAGTCTGCAGTCATCATTATTGCTTATTTATTTCTTACACAGCACTATCAGTATAAGACATGTAAGACGACAGAAACAGTTGGCCTGTTCGTGGCTGTCCTGCAGTCACTTTGCACCAGCCAGTATAGATGGTTGCCAGACAACTTCATCCCGCAGTCCCCGCAGGGAATAGCCCCATCACAGAAAGCCTTCCCCACCATGGGCATCTCAGGAACAGTGAGATACATTCTGGAATCAAAGAGGATGTGGTCATGGCTCTCATAATCTTACAACTCCTCCTCTGCCACAAAACCCATAAGAGCTATGGGCAGTCAGGCACATGTTAAGATAGCCCAGCATTCCAAGGATTAGCAGGGAACAAGCTGCTCCACCCTGTTCCCCAACCCCTTTATTGGAACTCTACACTGATGCAGGGAAACATTCCATCCTATGTCGCTGTTCTAAAGATCTGGCAAGCTAAATAATATTTCAATGGGAGTTCTATCAGAGGAAGGCCTGCAAGCTCTGACCCACTGTATAGTACACTCCGTACTATGGAATATGTAACACACATACAGGCACGCTATAATGTATGAGGGACTTCTGAGTAAACAATAAAATACTGGTAAGTCTATCTCTAATAATAATGTGTTCTCCCAACCTGCCAGTCCCTGTAAAAATATACCCAGGAATGGTGAAACTTGCTTTGACTATGTGCTACCCCTTAAATGATTCATCTTATGTGCACCAGCAGTTTATTTATCAAATTAATTAGTTTCCTAAGTAAAGTATAAAATGCACCTAATCATAAAAAACATGGGCACATGAACAAAATCCAGAAGGAAATACACCCCCTGCATCTTTAAACAGAAGAGACCTTCTCCCCCAAATAAATTTCTCATCCAAACAGTACTCCCACCACTCAAGCAAAAGCCTGCAAGAAGAAAGTGGACATGCCATCATGTCCCAGTTGCTGTTGCCATTTAACTGTCTTTCTGTCATTTGCTGCTATTTATATTTCATGGATAACAAGACCAGACAGAAGTGCATGGACACTGATTATATAGGCTGTATAAGCACCTAAAATAGGGGGAAAGCTCAGTTTTTGTCATTACTGGTATCTTAATTCTATCTTGTAAATCTTCATTGTAAATCTGTATGGGAGAGGCAGGGTGCACAGGCTTCTCATCCCCATGCAGCGGCGCTCAGTACTGTTCCCTGGAGGGTCAGGATGGCATGGAAGTTGGCACGGAAGAGCTCCACAGCTGCTCTGTAGTCAGATCCTATTTATCATGCCTCTGCATCCTGATCCCTCAATCTCCGTTGTGCAGAGGGACTACCGTAATCTCACAGGAGAAATCTTTGGGGATGGAAGAAAACAGCTGGAGGGTTTGGACATTTGCAAGAGCTGCACAATGCAGTGCTGTGCCCTGATGTCATAGAATCATAGACTTTAAGGTCAGAAGGGACCATTATGATCGTCTAGTCTGACCTCCTGCATAACGCAGGCCACGGAATCTCACCCACCCACTCCTGTAATGAACCCCTAATTTATGTCTGAGCTACTGAAGTCCTCAAATCTGAGTGCACTGCATAAGAGGACATGAGGGAAGTGGTGGGGAGGAGGCACTCGTCACCCAGTTCCTTGCCAGCTGGGCTCCAGCAGAGATGTTTGTGAGCTCTACATGACAGAAAAAAATGTTATGTAAGCAGAGTCAGGATGGGCTCCACCCTGACATCTGGTGGTGAGGTGTGGCAAGTTGTGGAAAAGAACTTCAGGGGCTGATGTCATTTGCATAGGCACACCCACCCCGCCTAGAATGAGGCCATAGCTGCCCAAATGGTCACTTTGGCTGTTGTGGGATCCCCAGTGTCTCTGTTATTGGGGCAGGAAGAATAAATTGTTATTACCCTGATTATGGGAACTGTGCTTGGAACTGTACTTGGCCTTTTGTTATGATGGAGGGACTCACCATCAACTAAGTAGCACTTGCTAGGCAAGGGACATGGGTTCCAAAACTCTGTGAATGGAGAGAGGCTTGAGACAGGTATTAGTACCTGGTGGTGTGGGCCCCTTTGTGAGGGCCTGGAACACCAATTGCACCTCTGTCTCTCTCTACGGTGGAATGTCAGAGCTAATTTTGGGTCTATTAAGAGTCTTGCTACAGGTACTGTGCTGAATTCACTTTGGCCTTATGGTGCACCAGCACTAAGGCTCCCACTACGATGAGCTGAAATCACTGAGCACTGTGTCAAGTAGCGGGGAGCCGGAAGATCTAGAGTGCAGTGGTGCTGTTCGTGGATAGGCTGGCAGAGCGTTCGTGAGACGGCGAGCTGAGCTGAGCTATGCAGAACGGAGCAGAGCGGAGCCGTTTGTGAGACAGCAGAGCGGAGCCCTGTGGGGCAGTCAGCTTCAGGTCGCGTAAGTTGCCCCTTACCTCTTTCCCCCCACACAGGAACATTTTTAGCCAGACTGGGAAGTAACACTCTGCAGATGAACTTTTGAACTCTGGGGCTGGACTTTTTGGACTTTGGGTGATTTGTGGATTGCTGGACTCAAGAGACGTTTGGGTTCTGGGAATCAAGAACCCGAGGGAAAGGATGTGGCCCAATTTGCTGGGGTGGGTCTTTGCTCATGGTTTGGTAAATGAACAGTAGTTGTGGTGTTTCCCCAATTTAGTGCTGATGTCGTTTACCTCATGCTATTAAAGCTTCTCTGCTACACGGAGACTCTGTGCTTGCGAGAGGGGAAGTATTGCCTCTTTGAGGCGCCCAGGGGTTGTGTAAGATTTTTCCAGGTCACTGGGTGGGGGCTCGAGCCAGTTTTGCATTTGCTTTGATGAGAGGGAACCCCTGTGTACTGAACCCGGCCCTTGCTGCTATCAACTTGGCCTGGCAGAAGGGTTACAGTTACGAAGGGCGTAGGGAGAAGAGCATCTAAGGACCAGTGGGGTAACGCCTACCCAGATATGCAAGTGTGAATTCGGTCATGTGGGAATACATGTACGTTATTAGTATCCATGTGTGCAAAGAGTATTTCTGCTGTAACACTTCTAGGGAAGTGGAGAACTCTGCAGTTCAGAGGACGATGGATCACTTTCCACACAATTCTCCAGCTCTGGGCATGAAAGAGAAAAACCACAGCAATCGCAGAATGATTTTATTATGTCTTATTTTTAATACTAGTGCTTGGTATTTATTTAAAAAACATGGATCTTGGGGCAAAGCTTGAAGGATAAAAAGAGGAAGGTGCTGCTGATTACAAACCCTGGTCTGCCTGTGTAGGAGAGAAAAATGCCGTGCTGAATACTTACCATTGATTTTGGACTCAAACTCCTTTAAGCTGCACCATTTTATCTGCCAGCTGCAGAGATAATGACAACAAAAAAAGAAGAACATTACACAGGGCATGAAGTGGGCCTATGTGGAAAAACCCAGCAAATTCCTTTGATAAAGGAATGCCATAGATCTTAGTAGCTTTACACAAGACAAATTAAAAGTGCACTTTTAATCTGAGACAAATTTGTACTATGAAACTGCTGTGGTGAAGTAAATGTTACATTATAAATGAATGATGTAGACAATGAATTATAAATGAATTACTCTGTTCAATTATAAAGAATTCATGTAGAGTATCACAGCTAGAAAGAAAAGAGGAGATTGCCCACCTTCTATTTTTAAGAGCTTTTCAGTTTTCCCAGGAGTAATGAAGTAAGTAGAGCACCTGAACCGCAAAAAGACGACTTTGTTTTATTGCACTGCTACTTTTTGGTCTTCATTCTCGGGAAAAAACTGCACTTACCAGCTCCCTGCACTTATCATTTATCAGAACCTATTCTGCAGTCCTCATCATAACATCCATGGGGTACAGTTAGGGCAGTCTTTGCAAACGCTAGTGGTGGCTATGGAGATGGAGTTTATCTTCCTTTGGAGGACTAGTTGCAAGCTGCTCTGGCCTTTTAGTCAGTCCTAGGCTAATGATTTGCAAGAAGCCCTATAAGGAGCATTAGGAATTTTTAAAACATGGTATCCCAGTCCTCAACTTTAATTTTTATATGAGCCAGAACTGCTTGACAAAATACATAGACTCAGTGTTCCCCCTTAGGAATTGATTTTGACTTCTTCCTTTAGAGGAGGCTTTCTTATCTGGCCAAGAGCATTGGCTTCCCCTTTATAGAGGGTGGATCAGTGAATCTCTGTGGTGATAGACCAAGCTCCTACTCAGCCTTAACTCCCATCTGTATGGTGTCATAGATTAAGTGCTCTCATAGAATCATAGAATATCAGAGTTGGAAGGGAGCTCTGGAGGTCATCTAGTCCAACCCCCTGCCCAGAGCAGGACCAATCCCCAACTAAACCATGCTGTTTCATGCTGGGGTGCTCTCTATTACCTGTTCCTCTGTGGAGGGGAACCACAACAAAATTGCTTCCTTGTTCACAGGGGCTGGAGGGAACAACATGATTTTGGCCTATAGTTGAGAATCTACCAAACTAGGAAAGGGTAGTTAGTTCCTCATCTCCTACTTCTCCTCAATCACCCTCAATTGCTTCAAAATTGTTTCTAGAAACTTCTTGTTGTGCTTTGCTTTACTAATGTAAGTATATTATCAACACTGTAAAATGTTTGGTGTGAACTGCTCCAGAACTATATAAAGAGTTCACATTGAAATTACAATTATTGCTGTATCTTGGACTTCAGTGAAGCTAAACTGATGTCCAGCAGCTAAGGATCTGGCCCTTAATTTACTATAGAATCACATCTGGAAACTCTTAATGAAGCTGAAAGAGACCCAATTAATGATTATGGAACTGGACATAGATGTATCAGTATTATTGCCACTTGAAAACAAACAGTAAGGAAAGGTTTAAGGTATAAATTCACAAAGTGTGCTTTCTGGGCCAGTCCACAGAGGACTTGCTGGCTGATCATGGAGAACTGGATGCTCACTCTTCTCCACCTTTCCAGTTGAAACAAAACAGGCAGAGACCACAGGAAGAGCAAAAATAGACAGTTGTGATTAACTTGTTTCAAAACACTTTGGGCTGCAGACAACTTAAATCAATACTCTCCTAATATTACTTTTCTATGTAAGATTGCTGTAGTCGCCACAGGGAAGTTATGCTATCATGAATGTGGTCCATACCTTCTTGAGGTCCATGAGATAGTCTCTCCATTATTAGGTAGAGCACACTATATTCTAAGTTTTAAAGAATTACCACTTTGATACCCAGATATCAAGCTAAAATATTTGGAGATCAAATAGTTGTGGGAATACTAGGGGTTGTAAAATTGCCATGGTCTGCAGACTAAGGGGTTAGCATTGGCCCTGTTAGGCAGAAAGTGGGTGTCATTTTCCCACATAAATTGTCAGAAGGTTAAATCTGTATATAAGAAAAGTAACCTTGAAAATTTGCTCTCAAATACCATATCTGACAAACTGTGTATTGTATGGATAGTTCATGGCATGCAGGTTATATTGAAAGTGAAGAAAATTGCTACTCTTAAATTTTTCCAACAGCCATGTGCTCTAAAAGAGTAAAAAAGCAGAAGAGCTTAGAAGGCTGGATAGTGTGAATGCTATACAGAAAGTATATAATTCAGAAAAAAACCGCACCAGATAAATCAACCAGTAAACCAGATGAAACCTATTGCTCATGTGGTAATAATGTAAGGATTGTCTCGGTCCTGGAAATACATCAGATGGGTGCATCCAAACCAGGAAAACCATTCATGAAACTGAATGGAGGACTAGTGTACCAGATAGCATTAACAAATGAAATATCCAGAGTTTGTCACAATAAATACCCATTTAATTTTATATCACTATATGAGACTACCATGTGGGATAGCTTTGGCAACAGATGTTTTCCAGTCGTCAGTGCATGCTATTTTCTTCACTGTTCTCCAAATATTTATGCAGTGTGTGTTAATCGCACCAATATTTAAGGAGTTGCTTTTGTTCATGCAAATGATGGTATTTGAGACTAGCACTGACCATGCACATACAACTACTACACTGTTTAGTATGGCAAGTGTGGTGAATAATAATAGAACATGGAAGACCAGTGAATTCAGTTTATGGATTTGGAAGATACTATAGGAGGGCCTGGTAGCAATGCTAGTTATTAATATTGCCTGACACTTCCCATTATAAGACCTGTTTTCAGTTGCTTATAACTTTGCCAAACTCTAACTATTTGGGGCTGAGCATTTTACATGCTGTCTGTCTCAAGCTGAATAATTTTTGGAAAATTAAGGTTTTCCTACTCAGATTTTTCTGAGAATGGGGCCAGGTTAAAACACATTGTTTTACACGTTTAAAAGTTCTGGCGACCTTTTGGGGGGAAATTCTAGCTGCCCCATGCTTTGGAGAAAGGATTTGACATGGTGTGGCCTTTGTGTCAGGGATGTATTTTTCTTGCTCTGTGAAAATATGCCCAAACCTGGCCAAGTTATGAATACTAGCAACCTTAATTTCAGCATTCCCTAACTTTAAGTGCTTGACTTTGCAACCTTAATAATGTTGTTCCACAGTAGTATTTATCCATATAATAATAAATATTGCATGTGATATAGGCCATTTAGCACAGCAGTTCCTCAACCCAATCATACCAGAGCCCTGGCATTGAGGCAATTAATAGAGCTGGTCTCAGATTTTCCAGTGGAAGCTTTTTCTATCAGAAAATGCTGATTTGTTAAAAGGAAATGAGCATTCGAATAAGGTTTTCAGCTTCTGGGAGTGGAATATTTTGTTTTACCATTTCAAAACAAATTTTCATTTTACTTTTTAAAATTGTAAAATTATAAAATATATAATAAATATAAAATAAAGGGTGAAATTCAAATTAAATTTCATTTAAAAAAATCAAATATTTTGATTGACCCAAAATGATTTTTTTCAGGAACTTTGTTTCAGAGACGGTTTCAAATTTTTTTGTTTTCATTCTATTTTGTAACAGCAAAACTGTCAAAACCATGACATTTTCCACAAAACAGAAAATCGATACATGGCTGTTCATGTGCATGCGTGTACAACTGGTGAAACTATAAAAAGAGAATGTTGATTGTTCAGAACATTAAATGTATGATGCATGTGTCTCTTTCAGTCAGGACAGAACCTATGTATTTTAAAACTAGGATCAGGTATTTAGACATAAATAATGATTTCTTCTAAAAAAAGAGAAATAAAAAACCTTAAAATGTCCTAAAATTCTTTAGATCTGATTTCGTCTTCTCTTTATCTCAATCTCTCCCCCGTTTGTTCCCACAAATGTGTTCCACACTCTCTCTGAAGTGTCAAAGCCCAGATAAATTTTCCAGGCACTGCTTATATTTATTTTTATTTTTTATAGAAGTAAGGATATCCAATCAGGGAATACAAATAACACCATATGGCTTAGGTGCCCAGTCAAGTAGAGCAAATAGGAATAATGAATATCAATCTTTCAAATGAACATGTAGGCTAAACAGTTTGCAAGAAAACAGTAGGCTGAAATTTATTGGCACAAAATATTATTCATACAATTTTAAACAAGCTAACACATAACTCATAATTATGTTTGGTTTCACAGGCAATTCTTTATGGCTAAATTTGATGGATACATAGTGTGAAGCCAATGAGCTGCAATGCTCGTGTTGGTCTGGATGACATTTGGCAGAAGAGCTCTCTGGACTGTCTAACGCTGCTCATTGTGCTATACAAGATAATTTGCTTTCACATATACAGTGATATTATGCTTCAGCTAGTCGTCATTGGAAAAAAGCTGTAGAGCAAAAAGAATCCATGTCATGTTCTCAGATATTTTGCAGTTTGGCACTTTTCATGGGAATAACAATATCTTTACTAGTTATGTAGCATCGTATTTTTCTTGTTAAATTTGATAGTCTGTTTTCCGCTTTTATTTGTTGCCAGATTTGCTGTATGTATTACCAAAGTATTTAAATAAACACTGTTAGAAACTAGAAAATTTTCTTTAAAAATGATATCAGTTATGTAAGAAATGTTTAGGATTGATGGGCAGTAATGTTAAGGTATTTGCATTACTTGCAATCTGATAAGCATTCAAAGATCTTAAGGCCAGAAGGGACCATTATGACCATTTAATTTGACCTCCTGCATAACAAAGGCCATAGAACCATCTAATTCCTGTCTCAAATCCATAACTTCTGATTGAGATATAGCATAACTTTAAGAAAAAGTCACACATTTAAAGACTTCAAATGATGGAGAATCTACCACCTCCCTAGATAGATTGCTTCAATGGTTAATTACCCTCATTATTTAAAAAATGCCTCTTACTTTTGTCTGATAAATTAAAGAGCCCTTTAATATCAGAAATCTTCTCCCCATGTAAGTATTTCTAGTCTGTGATTTGAATCATCTCTTAAACTTCTCTTGGATAAACTAAAAAGATTGAGCTTCTTTTAGTCTTTCGCTGTAAATCAGGTTTTCGAAACACTGAATAATTCTTATAACCCTTTCTGGACTCTTTTCAATTTGTCTACATCCTTTTAAAAGTCTAGACACCAGAAATGGATAGAGTATTCCAGTTCTGAGTCCAGCCTCACTAATCCTATATACAGGATTACCACCTGTATACTCTTACTTAATATCCCCCTGCTACTCCTAAGGGAATTGTGCAACAAAAAAATTCTGTGCCAAAAAATTAAAAATTATGCCCACAATATTTTAAAATTCTGCAAGATTCTGCAAATTTTATTTTGTCAATAAATAAATGTGGCTCCAGCAAGGCAGTGGGGAGCACAGGCCACTGGCTGCATTGAGGTGGGAGATCACCCTGAAGCCCGCACCTTCCCCAGTACAGGGACTCTGCAGTGAGGCTGCACCCGACCTTGACACAGTGCAAGGGCTGCCCCTGCCCAGAAACATCCTGGGGCTCTGCCCCTCTGTGCCAGGTGAACCAGCTGTGGGTAGGCAGGCTCAGCCCAGCAGGACCCAAATGTGGAGTGGCTTAGTATGGGGGATCCAGGTGTGAGGTGAGAGGTTTCTGTGTGGGGCAGTCTGGGTGCAGGCAGCTTAGTGGGAGATCTGGATCCCCAGGGGATTGTTGGGGGTTCTGGGTGCAAATGGGACTCTGCAGGGGATCCAGATTAATGTGGTTGGGGCTCAGTGGGGGGTCTGGGTGTGGGGAGATGGGACTCAGTGGGGTGGGAGATCTGGGTGCGCAGGGCTCAGTGGGAGGGTCCGGATGCTGCGGGAGCTGGGCTTGATGGGGTGGGGGTCCAGGTGCAGCTGATTGGGGCTCAGTGGAGTGGGAGTCTGAGTGTTGAGAGGTCCAGGTGTAGGGTGGTAGGGCTTGTCAGGGTGAGGATTCAATGGGCCTGCTTTATGGGGGAGCCCCAGCTGCTGCCAAGGGGATGCTGCATGCCGGGATCCCACTTCCTCCATGATTCCCCATCCCCTTTTCTTCTCCATCTCACTCCTCTCATTCCCACATTCCCCTCTCCCTGCCCTATTCCACCCCCTTCCTTCCCCACTGCCTCTTTCCCCCATACCCCGCATAGTCCACTTCCCTCATTTCCCCAGCCCCACCATGGGAATTCACTGTTGCACAGAAAACAGGAAGGCTCCCAGCACACAGAAGGGGAGCACGACTAACACTAGGATCCAGGAGATGGCGTTCAGTTGCAGTGAGCAGAGCTGAGCGGCAGCCTCCTTCTGCTGGGCAGCTCTGCGCATGCAGAAACTGGCAGGGCGGGGGCGCAGCAGCATGTAACCCCATGTGTCCCCCCATACCTCGCCTCTGTTTGGGGGGGCAATCCCCACCCCCCAAAAATTGTGCCCATGGTCATCTCCCCACCCCCTGCACGGCTTCCCTTAGCTTCCCTGCCGTTTTATGCAGGGAAGCACAGGAATTCTGTGGGGGTGGAGGGGAGGGGTGTTTTCTGTGGGTGTGCAGTCATGCAGAATCCCCCCAGGAGTACCCTGTTTATAGATCCATATTATTATTCATTTAGTTATAGCTAGAGCAGTGGAGGGCAACCTGCAGCGCATGGGCCGTACGCAGATATCTAGAGCAGTGGAGGGCAACCTGCGGTCCGTGGGCCATACGCAGATATCTAGAGCAGTAGAGGGCAACCTGCGGCCTGTGGGCCGTACGCAGATATCTAGAGCAGTGGAGGGCAACCTGCGGCTCATCAGAGTAATCCCCTGGTGGGCTGCCAGCAGATTACCCTGGTGAGCCACGTGGCACAGGTTGCCCACCACTGATCTAGAGAGACCCTACTGAGGTTGCAGTCACCCTGGATGCGGAGCAGTTCCAGTTCGGTATCCCTGTCTTTTACATTATGAGAATAAAACACAATGCTGAAAACTTCACATTCATAGTGAAGTTTCTGTTGTCTTCATAATTGCCCTCTAACCACTGAAGAGGAGCCTGGGCTAGATCTTCAGTTGGAGAGCCAGGCTAATTTATGCCAATTGAGGACCTGGTTTACTGGTTTTTGCACTTATAATTAACATATTGGGATATTAACAACTATTAAAATGTAGATTGAAGGGTGGTATGCTTGTACTCTGCAGTATGGGCTAAATTGTGCCTTAAAGGTACAGCCCTGTGACAGAGGTGTATGAGGAGAGGTGTATGTCACTGTGAGTTCCAGGAGGAATTCTGTCAGACTCAACAAGATAGAAATGTACACTGTAGCTGGAGTGTGCACTGTATGCTCCCCTCTGTGCTTAGTCAACTCTGCTGGGAGTCATGAAGGAAAAGGCAGATCACTGGTCCCTGTAACAGAGTCTTTGGTGATTCCTCCCTCAGAGGAGGCTGACCGTGACCAGTTATCTACACTGTGTGGTCCCAGCACAGGCCCCACTTCCTTACTATTTGTATTGGTACCCTCTGCCCTTTGTGGGCCTTAAGTCTTTCCAGATTGGGGGGGGGTCAAAATAAAAGTCACAAACTCCAGGGCATGTGAGGATACTCTCTCCCTTTGACCCCAGCAAAGTGGTGGTGGTGGGGAGTCTGGCGGCTGCGCCCCTGCCCCACCAGTTTCTGCAAGCGCAGAGCTACCCACCACCACCATGAGTAAGCCTCTGAGTCAGGCTCAGCCTGTCCATCTTATCCTGGGAGTCCACTGTACTCTCCTCAGGGTTGGGGTGAGGGTCTCCTGACTAGGAGTTCCCTCTGCTCTTTCAGGAGTCACTCCTGCTTAGGGCAATACTGCTCCTCCCTCCCCTGCCGACTGCAGCTTCATCCCTTTTAAAGAACTCCTCCCTATCATATGTGATTGGAAGGGTAGGGGCTACCACCAGGACTTCTCTGGCACCTTTCTCGTATGTGTGGAGTTTATACATCTGTCACAGTCCCCTTTGGGGAAACTGGCACTCTCAAAGGGGAGACTAGCTTATAGGCCCTTACAATGCCTTTCCTTTGACTTCAGTGGACTTTGGATCAGGCAAATTTGGTGCAATTTCAGTGCCCTTGGCTACAGTGTGATTGGCTGCTGTGCAAATACACAGGCGAGAAGAAAATTCCTTGTGTCCTTTCTCAGCTTTGCACATCTACATAGTATTAGACAAAATCTGGTGCTAGATCTCTAGCAATCTGTCCACAAACCAACAGTAGGTCTAATAAGAGGCTCCAAGAACTTTCTGTTGGTCTTTTCCCTCAGTTAATGAATAGCAGACTTTGAGTTGGTCTCAGGAGCCAAGTTGACATATCCAAGCTAAATGAGAACATTTAAAAGTACCAGCAAATCTAATGTAAAGGAAGAATCTCATAGCTCACCACAGCTAATATAAAGCAGGGAAGAGTCTAAGCTCTTTGCTTTTTGAGTGAAACATACGGTAATACAGTCTGTTTGTCACTGAGCTTTCTGAGGGCTTGGCTACACTTGCGAGTTAGAGCGCATTAAAGCAGCTCCGGGTGCCCTAGCTCACGACCTGACCACACTGGCAAGGCACGTAGAGCGCTCTGACTCCACGGCTAGAGCGCTCCTGGTACTCCCCCTCGGCGAGAAGATTAACACTTGTTGCACCTTGGCTGAAACTCCGGGGCATCAGTGTGAATGAGGTGTTGCATTACTGCGCTCTGATCAGCCTCCGGAAACATCCCATAATCCCCTTGAGTCAAGTGGCCACTCTTCTCATTGTTTTGAACTCGCTGTAGGAATGCGGATATGCCCTTGGAAAGCTCCATTTCCGACAGCCGGCATGCTTATCGGAAAGCTCCGAGACAAAACAACCATTACTGTGGAATGCTGTGTGTGTGAGAGAAAGGCGAGGGGGAGGGGGGGGCCTGCTGCTGTCTGAACTTACAAGACAGCATGCTGACATGCTCTCAACCCCCCCAAAAACCCACTCTCTCTCTCCCCACATACTCCACCCCTCCCATTTGAAAACCACGTTGCATGCCGGGATAGCTACCACAATGCACTGCTCTCTGTGGCCATTGCAAGATCTGCTCATGTGGCCATGCCAGAGCGCTTGTAGCTGTCAGTGTGGACAGACTGCAGCACTTTCCCTACTGCGCTCTACGAAGGCTGGTTTAACTCAAAGCGCTCTACATCTGCAAGTAGATGCCCTGAGTTACAGTTGTCTTGAGAGAAGGTGGATTTTCGCTTCCAGGTTTATTAAAAATGTAATGATTTTTTTCACTGTAGAGGGGGATACTACGTAAATATGTTAGTAAGTGCTGCTTGGTTATCAAACACAGCACAATGTTGAGAAGAGAGGATATAATCACAGCATGTAGTAGAATACAAACATGGAATATACGCCCACCCTTTTGCACTTTATTTAGCCTTCAGATATCATAGCATAGTTTATGCACTTGTGCAAGATGTATTGTAAGATGTGACTTTCTCATCGTATGAAGCCTTGCCTGTATTCTATTAAGAAACCATTGAAAATTCTAGGCCACATCTTCAGCTGATGTATATTAGCATACCCCCACTGACATCAATAGAGCTACACCAATTTAGACCAGCTGAGAATCTGGCCCACTATATCTCAGTTTAACATTTTGATACAATGTAGGCATTGTTTAAGTTTTTGAAATCTGGTTTAACCAACCTATTGCATGTGTAATACTGTATTATCTATGCGGTACTTACAGCACACACCAACGGCTGCAGCTCCATTGACTTAACTAGACTTAACTAGAATGGTACTCATTTACACCAGTTGGGAATTTGGCCCATTATATTTATATTGGCACTCTCTGTTTTATAATGAATTTAGCAAGTGATCCTCAGTAAGGTCGAGGGTACACGCAACATTCCTGTTATTATACCAAACAACTGGGACAGTTGCTAGTGCATAAATTAATCCACACTCACTTCACTGAGAAGTGTCTGTTGTATCCCCAAGAGTCTGAAACCTGTAGCAGTTGCATGAATACCAAATGCATAATAAAGATGTAGTGACTGAAAAGACTCTTCAAGACAGCCATGTATCAGATCTCTTCATATAGGAGGCTGTGGAAATTAAATTGTCTGTTAAGCTTCATTTTTAAGTATTCTCTCCCTTTTGACGATCACATTTTTGGAAAAAAGTGAACAAGGCTTGTCTCTAAAGTGTAGGGATTCCAAGTCAGGTGAAATGCAATTAGAAGTGATGCACTTACAATTTAGAAGCAATGAAAAATGTATGAGAAACAATCTACAAAATAGCTAACACCCATGGCTTTTCCTGCTTAAAACTAAAATAAAAGCAATGTTTAGGAATTTATGCAGCATCCAGTGTAAATAACTAGATGGCAAACAAGTATATTCTATACATACTGTCATTCAAGTATGTTGATCCCACATCTTGCCTGCCAGGGTATGCCAATGGTAGCATAAATATGTCATTGATAATTTGTCAGTTTGCCCTACTAATGACAGAAACGGTGACTATCAAAAATAATTAAGAGGATTTCTTAAATAATACAGTATTTGTCAATTAGGCACTTTTTGATGGATCTCTTTGATATTGAACAAATAAAAGCATTGTTGGCAAACATTCTCTGAAATGTTTTATTGGCAGCGTCAATGAATAGAAATACAGTCTAAGCAGGTTAAATGAACTGCTCAGGAACACCCCCCCCACACACACACACTCTCCCCCGTTCAGCTCCCTTCATTATCAGAATGAGATTTTGCTTTCAAAAGGACTTAAGATGGTTTCTGTTTTTCATTTTTATTTTTTCTGAATGCCTAAAATTCTGGGATGGAAACCCCTCTAGTACTGTTTTTAATCTGAGGAAAAAACTACAAAGATGTTATGTGACTTTTGAAATAAACCTCCCCAGCCTTTCAGATTTACTTTCTTCTGTTAAGTGAAATGAAATATTGTAGAATGAGCAAAGAATGAAACAAATAAGACCAGATTCACCCCTGGTGTTACTTGATTGGTTTCAGTTTGGCCCACACTCTATTTCATGCTTCAAGATTGCAGAGTGAATCAAGGAAGGGAGGGTGGGTGGACAAGCCTGGAAGAAAAACAAAGAATGTTCAGTGCATACAATGGAATAAAAGTGCTCAAAGTCACCTTGTTGTAATGAAGAAAACATTTTATTTGATTTAGTCTTTGATCATTTTGGCAACTCTGTGAACCATCCAATCCAACATAGTTACATGTTATATAAGAGAACTGTGGTATAACCTCTGCTGGAACCAGATTAGGAAACAAAGTTTAATACTTTTTTATTTATAGATATTATAATTTTAAGTAAAGCAAACCTAACTAAGCATAATAATTTACTGAACAGGGAAGAAAGCACCAAGACTGCAAATAAATATACTTAGCAAGATATTTGTATCTTGCACTAGAAATATCATGTTGAAGTATCACTCTACTGCCCCTAAGAAAATAATGTTTGCCTTTTTAAACTTTATTTAACTATTAGAGTTTATTAGATGCAATATTACATTCTGACAGTTCTATGGTTAAACTATTGTTCTGATGCCACTTAAGGCTGTGGAGTGGTGCTAAATTCTCAAACAATAAAACTGTTTGGAAAACATGAGCTCAAGTCAAGTTAATTTTCTGCAGGTAGGATTTAAGCATTATTTTCTTTAAAAATGTAGTCGTTGCTTTCTCTAGGATGGTCTGGGGAACTAGTGCATTATCTTTTCATCTCTTAGAAGAGGAGTTCAAAATATTGATCAGACTCCATCACAGGTTTGGCAGTTCAGATAAACATCCAAATGTTCACGTGTATCCAAACTATCACCAAGACTTCAGAATGTTTTTTTCTCCCATTCAGTTTTTCTACTCCCTAACATATGCCCTTCCACCACTACTATCATCTCCTCTTATGGACCTAGTTATCTTCCTCTCCTTCAAACCTCCCTTAAGCTCATTCCTTATATCCCTGTCCTTCCTGGGAGTTACCCCCAGCCCTTACCTCTTAAGACGTCTACCTTTTAAGAACTACTGTAGGATCCACTGTTTAGAATCCTCTCTACTGTGGCTTAGGTGTTCACACTTTAAATCTCATAAGCTCTCACATTTTCTGGGGCAGAAAACTCCACAGTACATTGAGCAAGTGAAATGACAGAAGGTTTAAAGTCAAGGCAACTGAGAGATATAAAATGGAAGCTCAGCAAAGAGGCTGAACATTGCTACTGATCTCAAAGGTATAGAGCAGTGTGGGAGAACAGTTGAGAAAGGGCATAAATGTGTCATGGTGGGAGGGAGGAGATTCTTGGTAACTAGTAGCGGATTAGACAGGTCTCAACAAGGAAAAGTGGCAGAAGAAACCTGGAGGCCAGGCTGGGGGAACCCAGAAATGTTAAGGAACAAAAGAGGTCAAGTTATGTATATTGTTGTAGGAGTAGGGAATCTTCATCCATGCCTTTCCAAAACTTAAAAAGCTTTCTGACACCTAATTCAGATCCTGGCTCAGATCTCAAAGGCAAATGAGATGGGAATTTTTTTAAATTTATTTGCAGAATGCAGTACAATAGAAAAAATACAGTAGAAGGCTCCCTTAGTATGCCAGCCTCAGATACAGATAATCAATCAATTAGTTAAGAATTAGTACTTTCCACTCATACCTATAAATACAGCACAGTAGAGTTAATGATAGCTGTCTAGGTAGTGATATCCTCCTTGTGATGACTTGGCAATACTGGAGTTGTTAGTCAGGGTCTCCCAGTGTGGAGCCATATAGATATATCTACATTGCAATTAAAAGCCCATGGCTGGCCCTTCTCCCATCTTGCCAAGTCCTAGAGCCTGGACTTCAGCCTGAGCCTGAACATCTACACCGCAGTTAAAACAGCCCCTTAGCCTGAGCCCCATGAGCCTGAGTCAGCTGGCACAGGCCAGCCTCAAACGTTAATTGCAGTAGGGACGTACTCCAATGTAGGTTCTTTGTTGTGTGAGACGAGCATATGTAAAGAAAAGGAATAGATTGAATATGAAAAGTCTAAAGGGAAGAAATGGTATCCAGCAACAGCCTACACCTGGGGTGAAATCCTGCCCCAATTGATGCCAATGGCCAAACTCCCATTTTTTTCAGCGAGTTCAAAGATTTCATCTACTATGCTTAAAAGCAAGGCAGAACTCCATACTCTACCTGATTGTAAAATACATACTGGGGAGAAATTGATTTTTCACAAGTATTGAAGCTAGTAAAGCCCTGATGTTTCTGTTAAGTAAAGCTTAACAGAAAATCACAACAAAAAATGTCAATTTGAAATTCCCACACTGGAGAGGAAGGGATTAAGGATTTGCTGTGGGCCCAGGCATCTCTACCCTGCCACACCTGCAATGCATGCACAGGGTTGAGAGAGCTTAAAAGGGGACAGTGTAGCTCACGTGGAGGCAACCAGCGGAGGTGAGCCAGACCTACACTCTGAAGCTCTGCAAAAGTAGCCCTGTAGGAGGCATAGCTGCTGGGGCCCGTGACTACTGATGGTCTACATTTGCAAGGTTGGAGACGACTTCATTGATGTATTTTGTTTACATGTCTTTGCTGTTCCTTCTAGCTTGGGAAGGTTGGTAGAAAGTGATCTGGGGAGGCAGCTGCATATCACTGCAGGACTCAGCCTCCTATCTCTGGGCCTTGGATTGGAAGCTAGGGGAGAGGATGGACAACTGCAGGTTATTAACAGAGAGTGGCAAGACAGAAGAGTACCTGTCACACCCCCATCTGACCACAAGGCAGAGCCTGTGGGGAGCAGACCCCTTCACACAATGTCTGGTGTGAAATTAACTTAAAGAATTGTACTATAAGGTGGGGGCACAACTGGCAGAAAATCCAAAGAGTAGTTATCAATGGTTCACTATCAAACCATGAGGATGTATTTAGTGGGGTTCCACAGAGGTCTGTCCAGGGTTTAGCCAGTATTTTCATTAATGACTTCAGTAAGAGAGTGGAGAGTATGCTTCTAAAATTTGCAGATGACACCATGTTGGGGGGGTTGCCAACACTTTGGGGGATAGGATTAGAATTCAAAGTGACATTGATAAATTGGAGAATTAGCCTGAAATCAACAGGATGAAATTCAATAAAGGCAAATGTAAGGTACTATCCCCAAAGGAAAAGAAATAATTGCACAAATACAAAATGGGGAATAACTATCTGTGTAGTAGTACTGATGAAAAGGATCTGGGAGTTATAGTGGATAAAAATTGAATATGAGCCAGTAATGTGATGCACTTGCAGAAAAGGCAAATATTCTGGAGTATATTAACAGGAGTATTGTATGTAAAATAAAGGAGGTAATTCCTCCACTGTATTTGGCACTGGTGAGACCTCAGCTGGTGTATTGTGTCCAGTTTTGGGCCCCAGACTTTAAAAAAGATGTGGACAAACTGGAGAAAGTGTTCAGAGGAGAGCAACAAAAATAATAAAAAAGTTCACAAAACCTGATCTGTGAGGAAGGGTTAAAACTGGGTATGTTTAGTCTTGTGAAAAGAAGACTGGGGCGGGGCGGGAATCTGATAGTGGTTTTCAAATATGTTAAGGGCGATTATAAAGAGGATGGTGAATCACTTGTTTTCTATGTCCATTGAAGGTAGGACAAGTAATATTGGGTTTGATCTGCAGCAAGGGAGATTTAGGTTAGATATTGGGGGGCAAAAATGTCTAGTTATGAAGATAGTTAAGCTCTGGGATAGGCTTCCAAGGGAGTTTGTGGAATCCCCATTCCCCCGCTCCCCCCCCCCAAGCCAGTTATTTAAACTCTACTGATCCCAATAAAATAGAAAAAAATCAGCAAATAAAACTGGAAGACATTTTACTTGGAATATTTATAATAAGCTTATTTGGTTCCAATGAAACAGTCATTCAGCTTCCAAGAATCACTGGGAGGGAAGGATGAATTTTTCTATAGTGTTTTTCTGTGAACCAGGGCTGTTAAAAGGCATGGGAGTGGAAATGCACAGTGGGAAATGCAAGATGAAGAGCAAAAATGTCTACTCTAGAAAAGCATTTGCAGTATATTAATCAAAGCTCACTGTGATTATCATAGTAACCTCTTTATAAGAAAGTAAAAAAGGTGAGTACAGTAGTTTGATTTTTAAACAAAAATACTTGGAGAGGGCAAATGTCAGGTGGTAGAGGGAAGATGATTTTTTTTTTTAAATATTTGAATAGAAAAAATACCTTTCTGGGTTGTTTTTTTTTCAAAATATAAGTTTTTTAAATTTCTTATGAATTGTTTATTTCTTTGTTCATATGCACATTTAATTTATCTGTAGCATTGAGTGTTTAAAATATGTTGAATGATTTCTCTCATTAATATTTTCTGTCTCCATTTTAAAGTTTTCCTTTGAAATGCAGACAAAATGAAATGGCCTTGTGTAAAAACTTAAGGTATCTCATATTGCAGGAAACATCCTTGTAATTATTATTCTTGTTTAAGTAAACTTGTAAGAGTTTTCACTTTTTTTAGTGTGAGATGTTCAACTTCACAGCAAAATCTTCATATGTCAGCTGAAATATGCAGTCCAGATAATACTTCATAGACCAGTGCATGATCTGACATGATAATTGGCCCTATACCATCTTGTGAGGCATATGAGAACAAAATTTAAATCAAGCAACAATTCATTTTTGTAAATGAGAGTGATATGTCAAGTAAAAAATAGAAAAGTACATTATGGGTCTGATCTTAAGTCTGCCACCAAAAGTCATTTTGAAGATATTCAGTTGCAGTTCTAATGCAAAGTGTTAGTGGATGCTTGTCAGCTCTGTATTTGCACATTACTTAATGGTACTTTTGGAATGACCCCCTAGGCTGTGTTGTTGCTGACAAAAGTAAAACTAAAACATAAAATAAACGTAAAAGGAAATTAAATCCTTCTTTTGTAAAGCTCAAAAATGGGTCACAACTTGGCACTATTGTGGGAAATTTCCCAAGAGGCAAATGTCCTTCCCAATTGGCATGAAGAGTTTTGACTACTAGAAGCTAGAAGGATTTAACACAAAAACAAACAACCCAACAACTCACATAGCCAGTAAATATTATTCTCAGTAAAGATATTGGGATAAACATATGTACATATTTTTAATGCTGCTTGAGATATTGTGTTGTAAGATTAATGAGAGTGTCATGGTGTCTAGAACCTTTGTGAAGGAGTCAAATTATTATTCTCTAAATAAATTTACAAACATGAAAACCAATAGAAGATAGTTGTGGCAGTATAACTACCCCAGTAGAACTGTATAGAGCATTATGGAACACTTGGGAGTAAAGGAAAGTCCGCTGTTAATACATAATTAGGTTTGGCAGAGTTCAATTTTTTGTAGTAATTTTCATGGTTAATATAGAGGTTTACTTAACTTTTTTTTCTGATTTTTATCAATTTTAATATTTTTTCCACAGTGGGGCTCCAGGGGGTTCCTTGCCTGGCAAAGAACTGGTGGCACTGGATCCCTGCAGGTGCAAAGTGCAGGGAAGGCTGCAGTCCTGGTAGGGCATTGCAGAGACTCCCAACCAGGACTGCAAGAACGAGGATGAGCCCTTGGCAATGGGGAGGCCCCCCCCCCACTGCTGAACTGCTCCTGCAGTCCTGACCCAGGGACAGCGCCCATACTTCCCAGCCGACGAATGAGGGAGCGGAACTGTAGACGGCTCTCTACAGCCATGGGACCTGTAGTGGATTCTGGTGGGTGCAAGGGAGGTTGTACTCTTTATCAATGGATAATTTTTTCCATCTATTTCTGTATGCCAGGGAAATCAACCTTTACCAAGTCCTGTCAAGCCTACAGATAACTGAGTAAAACATTCAAGTAGAAGAAATCTCACTCCAGTGACCATGTGATTAGGCTTTAGAGCAGAAAGCCACATTGAAATGAATAGGGCTGTCTGTTTAAAAAGCAATGGCGTGACAGGTCTTCCTATTTAATAGGAAGAAGAGAAAATGTAATGCACTATTCTTAGGTAAAAAATACCTATTCCCCCACCACCCCAAAACCCCATCAGTTCCATACTTTTCTTTTCCCTCCTCCACCCAAAACCCATTAAAAAATTCATTAACTCCTTACTCAATCCCTTAACAAAAAACCTCCTGGATCTTCTGGCTGAAAACCTCCCAATCCACCATTCTCCCGCCCTGCCCCAGTACTTCATTAGGCATCTCTAGTTGGCTCCCCTTGCCTATAGCTATTCTTCATAGTAACATCAGTAGCGGCATCCTGCAGACTGTGCTGGCAGAAGTGGCATCAGGCAAATGATCCCTGTGGGGTTGTTTGTCAGACAGGTAGTGGGTTCCAGCTGGTGGTTGCCTGGGTGGTTGGTCAGGGAATGACAATCCCCTTTAACTCTTGAGATACACATATCTTCCCTGACTATTGGAGGTCTCTCCCAGCTGGTGTGGAAGATGGAAGAGTGGAACCTGACAGAGTGTAGGAACAGGGCTCCAGGCTCTCTCCTAGGACAAGTTAGCTCTTCTGGCACTAGGCTGGGGCTCGGTAGGCAGGTGCTGTAAGGGAGAAAGGCAAATTAAAGTTTCTACAGTACTTCCACCCAGTGTAGCAGTAGCCTGTCCCTATCTCCTCCTCTTACATTGCTGGAAGAGTTGGCAGGGGAGGGGGCGGTTGCAGGGGAGTATGTGGTACATCACCCACAGGCACCTAAATACACGATGTAATCAGTTTCTGTCCACAATTATTTCAGCACAACACATGGGCTAGACTAGGGATTGTGGGTTAGTGTGCTAACTCTGAGATACGTTCCAAACACAACCCAATTGTTTTACATGAAAAACATGTAACTTCAGGTCCTCCCCAGTCACTGCTGCAGAAGTGGGACCCAGCTGCATATTCCTTTCCGTATAAAGATTCTGTTTGCATTGCTTTGTGTTGTCCAGATCATCGTCACAAAGACAAAGGCCTTTTCAAAAGAAAAAAATAAAAACAGTGGAGATTCTTCTTCAGATGTTCCAAAGGCCGCTCTATTAATGAGCGGATTGCATGACTCCCCTCCAGCTCAACAGTATTCAACAGATTTCAGGCCATTTGATTTAATAAAATGCACTACTTCTGTCTGAGTTTAAGGAAAGCCTGGAACTACCTCAGAAACATGGTAGTTTCTGGAGCTGATCATAACTAAAACCTTGGAGGAAGAAAACATCTTATCTTGGTGTCAGGGTGTCCACTCACCACTAGGGATGCCTCCTCATGGCCACTCTGGGGATGAGCTTTTTCCAGGTCCAGCATCCCCTTCCACTGCTCACTGTGTACCCTGCTGTCTCTCTCTTGCTCTCTGCAACTCGGGGTGCTCTGTCTTCATGGCTTGGCTCTCAGCCAGTTCACTATAGTCCTCCCTTTCCAGGGTATCACAGTCTTTCCTCACAAATGGTCCCAAGCAGTCTTCTCATTTACTGCACCAATGGTGTCACTTCCCCAGTGGCCATAGGTGCCGATTCTGTGGGTGCTCTGGGGCTGGAGCACCCACAGGGGAAAAATTAGCAGGTGCTCTGCACCCACCGGCAGCCAAGCTCCCCCCACCACCCCCGAGTGCACCGTGTCCCTGCTCCTCCCCCTCCCACCCAGTGCTTCCCACCCCCTGCTTCCTAACAGCTGTTTGGAGGAGCTTAGGACTTTCTAGGAGGGAGGGGGGGAGTGGGGAGCCACGCGCTCAGGGGAGGAGGCGGAGAAGAGGCAGGGCAGGGGCAGGGACTTGGGGGAAGGGGGTGGAATGGGGGTGGGAAGGGGTGGGAGTGGGGTTGATGGTGGGGTGGGGACTTTGGAGAAGGGGTGGAATGGGGGAGCGGCAAGGGTGGGGCCAGGGCCGGGGGGGGGGCAGCGCATATTGAGCACCCACTAGGCAGAGGTGAAGTCGGCGCTTATGCCAGTGGCTAGTAGAGGAATCCAGAACTGCCTTTTTCTCCAGGTTCCAGCTCAGGGACCCTCTAATCAGCAACCAAAGTTTATACCATCTTAAACCTTGCTTCCTTTTCCCTGAGCCTTTCCTATACCTTCTGGCTCCCCACATTCTGGGTTTGACAGTCCAAACTTCCTCCTTCTAGGGAATAATTGCAGACTAAATTCCTTAGCCCCGACACACTCCCTCTCCCCAGGAAGAGACCGCTTCCCTTTAGCCCCCTTTCTGCTACCAGCTCCCTGGCTTTATAGGAGCCCTACCTATTCCTGCACAGATTAGGGCTAATTAGGGCTTTCCTCGCAGACTAACTGTCCCCCAGCTAGCAGCCTAATAGGATAATTAGTCCCTCTAGCCTAAATTAACTTCTTCAGGGTGAGTGTGTGGAACCATTATACTGGCTTATAGTTTGTTTCCATTTTATTTCTGGAGACAAAACCACTGCTTCAAATAACAAATATTTAGGAATTTAACAAAAGATGGGTCAAAGCTTTACTTCAAGGTGCAGTAAGGCCTATCCGGGCCTTGCACGCACAGATTCAATTTTAAGGGTCGTTGAGAACATTTTTGGAATGTTGATTCATAACAAACCCCCAAACTGAGCTCAAGTTCTCCAAATCAGAGAAGATTTAGAGTGAATCTATGCTGAATTTTGAGCCAACCCATTTTCCTCCTGTGAGTTCCAGGGAGGAATTTATAGTTTTGTGTTCAAAACTATGAGAAACTTGGCTGCTCCAGCTGAGTTACACTTTGAGTTTTTGGGACCACTTAAACTCAAATGACAAAGTGAAACTATAAGGATTTTAACCCATGGAACACACAAAAATGTTTGTTTGAAACGCATGCAAATGGAAACAGACCAGTTTTGCACTGCTCTAGTGAGTAGCCATAATTTAGGATTTTAATTGGGATCGCTGACTATATAGTGGTATTATTTTTAGCTTCGAGCAAAAATATTAAGCTAATTGCTAAGGTTAAGCTAATTGCTCTCAAAAATAATCTTTAGCCATGCTTTTGAGACTCTGTTCCATACCTCCTCTCATACTTTGCCCGGCACATAACCCCAGCTCAAAGAATTTCAGATTGAGACTGAAGTTTACTTTCTTTTGTGATTGACGATGAATCAACTATAAATAAATAAATATAAATAAAAAACAAATCTGGACAGCTAGCTCCACGGGGGAAATTATGTGGGCCCAGATCTTTGGGGTACTTAGGAGACTGATTCCCACTAAGTTAGATAACGCTCCTCCCCTTTTCCCCCGCATGTTATCTGGACATTTTCAGCTGTTCATTACAATATATGTTTTAGAATAAATGAATTGCTACAAATGTCATTCCACACAGTCCTACCTACTACTAAGTAAAAATAAGTCGATACAAAATACTGAATAGCATGTGTATAAGCTTTGAAAATAGTCTTTTGTTCACAGAAATGGAGATATTCAAAGAACTGTTTAGCCACTTTCTTCACTGTAAATGTGTACCTGAAAATATCTCTCTCTGTGAAAGCAGGATCTCAGTGGAAAGGTTCAGAGGGCATTAAAGAAGGCATAATTTTAATAACACCAATAACCTCAGAAAGCGTGAATAGCAAGTTTATGATGCTCTTGGCAATATCTAGGAGCAAAAAATGATGTTATAAAGAGTTTATTATCCATAGTAGGTATCTCCTAATCTAAGCTGAAAATGTGTAGAATTAAACAATTCTGTCTTTTCCAAACTTTTTTTATCATTGCTAAAGTTTTAGAGCATTTTGCAGGATTTATATTCTCTGCCACTTTCTGTTCCATGATGCGTTGAATGGATCAGCAGTCAGGCTTTGTTGTACATTAGCACACCATATATTTCTAGACAAATCAGGGCTATTTTGTAATATTAATAAATCTTGACTCATAAACGAGAAAGCAAATACTGAAAGAGCAAGTACAATAAAAAACAAATGACAATGGAAACTTCCTTTGATAATTCTACCTGTCTGCGTAAAAATACCATGATTTATCTTACTATTAGAACTCTTGACTGTAATTGTGCATGTGGCAAGCCACTAAGAAGATATATTTTAAGTAGAATGTCCATACATTAACTTGGAATAAATATGGACGGTGCCCTAAAAAGGAAAGTGTCATGCCAAATGCTCACTTTAGACATGAGGACTTGGGTGTGATTATTTCTTTACTGAGGTAAAGAAAAATTTGAGTCATACTTTCTAAAACCTTTAAATATCTTTAATTATTGCTTTCTTGAAGTCTATTTGAAATTTCCTTTGCAGCTGTGCGTCATAACAGGGTTTTTCAAAAGAATTCACAGGTCACACCAACATTTTTTTATGGTAGACTGATTTCAGAGATGACATCGTAAGTATTTACTCACCAAGAGGACTCTAACGAGACTTCTTGGCATGACAAGGAATTTAAAAATAGAGCAGTTTAAAAACAAATTTGTGAAAGAATAATGGTGAACTTTGAGGAAAGTTTAAAGACTAGTATTTTACAGTTAATATCTTAAAAATAATTGTTATAGCTTTGAAGAAGATATCAGTACCAGCAGATTTCCAACACCTCAAAGTACTTGGGAGCCACATTTTCCTGAGTGACTTACAAGATTCTTTTTAGAGGGATGTCAGAATATTATTATTAACTACTTTATTACAGTAGTGTGTAAGAGCCCGAGTCATAGACCTGGACATAGACCTGTATTAGGTGCGATACAAAACACAGAACAAAAAGAGTCCCGACTTCAAGGAGCTTACAATCTAAGAAAAAGACAAGAGACAACAGATGAATACAGACAGATGGACTGGCGGTATGAGGAAACAATGAGACAATAGCGAACAGCATGATTGGCAAAGACCTCAGCAGGCTGACTGTTGTCAATTTATTTGTAGGCTTCAAGAAAAAGGAGACTTTTAAGGAGAGTTTTGAGGGACAATAATGCATTAGTTTTGCAGATGTTTACAGCGAGCTCCTCCCAAGTGGGAGGGGCAACATGGAAGAAAGGTGCTTGTTTGAAAAATTAATAAGTGGATGATGGCATCAAAGATCGGAGGCAGGAGTTGACATCTTAACTGTGAATTAGAGATGATAGGTAGGATGAGGATAGGCCGTGAAGGGCTTTGAAAGTGAAGGCAAGTAGCTGGATGAGAGTTTTTCATCCTATACATAGGCCAGATGCTATAGAAGGATGAGGCACATACTTTGACAGTGGGTTTCACAGCTATTTGCTGACAGCAGGGGAATATTAAGACTATTGAGTTCCATTCCAGGTTACATATAATTTCTTTTAACATTAATCTACTGCTCACCAGTGTTATCCCTCCTTTACCGTACTGTTTATTTCAGTGTCTGAAGATAAGTGGCAAATGACAGGGATATTCTGGCCTCAGTCCAGGGGCAGGCTATTGCTAAAGGAATTGTGTGGTTGGGGGAGCAGCATAAAGGGGTTGCACTGGGGTGCAAAAAAACCTGGATTGGTTAGGGGAGAGCAAGGACATGAAGAAAGCAGACATGGAGTGACCTGCACCTTACACATCTCTGATCTGCACTTTCTCTTTACTGGTGAGGCAGAGGTGTTTGGATATGGACTAAGAGATACAACCTAGCTTTCATCACTGTTCTGATTAGAAAACTGAGGAATTCAAATGAGACACATACTACATTTTAGGGAACTCAAAATATGAAAACAAGAAGACCCATAGACAGACAATATGTACATGGGTTTGCACTAGTAATGTATATATTATGCTGAGAGCTCAAAATGGTGATCTCAACATTACCTATAGGCCAAAGAAGTGTCTATATGAAAGTCTGCTTTTATATGAAAGAAAAAGACTTTATATATTAGAATATATTAATTTTATAAGTTGATTGGTTTTATTAAGCGTAAATATTTGTTTGCTAAGCAGTTGTGTAGCAGTTCCTCTCTTGAAGCTGACTATGAGATATTAATGAAAACTACAGTCCAAGGTTTAAATATAATAGCCCTGGGTTGACATGGCAGAATGCTTTCTGACAAGAAAGAACTCTGGCCAGTGCCCCAGAAATGACTGTTCCGCTGATGTGAAGGAAGGGGAGTGTAACAGTAGTGATACATATTTTTCCTGGTATCTCAGTTACAGTAGCATTGCCTGGCATGCTTTGCCACCATTTGTGCATTTTCCTTCTGTAGGGAAAAGCTCTAGTGCCACCTACAAAAAAAATGCAATTTGCTATCAATTCCTTTTTCCTGTTTTTTTCTGTAACTGTTTTTACTGGTCCTGTGCTATCTTGCTGTCTGAAAGAATGGTAATTACATCTAATTAGAAAAGATTAAAATGCTATGACTCAGAAAAATAATGAAACTTGATTATGTTTTATATAAGGCATAAAATCCCAAACCTGCATTTTACACTTGAAATTAGTTTATAACTTCATCAGCAACTAAATGGCAGTTTTTTGAATGTTCATCACAGTGCTTATTTTCCTAAAAGTGTTTTAACAGCCATTCCTGAGCCTAATTCTTAGAACAAAACTTCCTTTATCAAAGAGAAAGTAGAGTTTCACTTTTATTACCTTAATTTGCTTTTTATATATAATTTATATGACAGCTTATTGTGGTAATATAGCTTAAATGGCTGGGTTGAGGTGAAGGATGACTATTGGCAAACAGCTTTGATAAATTTGAAATATAATGTATTTTTTCAATCTGTCCTGCAATAGCATTTTTTAATTTAAGGACCTTTTTCACTTTTATAAATTTTACCATCAAAAAGCTGAAATGCAAAATGCTCTTTATTTTAGAATTAGTTCTTTCACACCAGTAGCAGCCGTGTTAGTCTGTATTTGCAAAAAGAAAAGGAGTACTTGTGGCACCTTAGAGACTAACCAATGTATTTGAGCATAAGCTTTCGTGAGCTATAGCTCACTTCAGCATCCGATGAAGTGAGCTGTAGCTCACGGAAGCTTATGCTCAAATACATTGGTTAGTCTCTAAGGTGCCACAAGTACTCCTTTTCTTCTTTCACACCGTTGTTCTAGCAGAAATGTTCATGTCAGTTACAATCCAGGTCAATAAGATACTTGCTGCATGCCAGCAACACACTCAAACAGTGTATGCAGTTTTATAGGAGGGCAGAGACAGATATTCAACACAAATAGATTTTTGCATTGAACATCGTATCAGAGATTGGCTAGATGGAGAGGAAAAGAACGGCCTACATAAAAACATCACCTGGATTAAGGAGTAACTCCTGAATGCGGAAAATGTATACATATCTCAGAATCCAAGTAAATTGTGACCAGAAGGGTAAAGCTTTTAAGCTGTCCAATCCCATGATGATGATTCAGACGGTATACTAGATATGCCATGAAAACTGTCTGAGTCATCTGTCTAAAACCCTGTCTACACTGGCAAGTTTCAGCTCAGTAAAGCGTCTTTCCGCGCTGTAACTCCCGAGGTGTATACATTGCCAAGCCACTTAGTGAGCAGAAACTGCGCAGTTGTAGTGCTTTAAAAAAACCACCCCGACAAGAGGCATAGAGCTTTCTGTGCCAGGGCTACAGTGCTCTGCGGTGCCAGTGTAGACACGGTGGCGATTACAGCACTGCGATTGGCCTCCAGGAGGTGTCCCACAATGCCTGTTCTAACCTCTCTGGTCATTGGTTCGAACTCTACTGCCCTGCCCTGAGGTGACCAACCGTCATCCCCACCCTGTAAATTCCTTTGGAAATTTGAAAGTCCCCTTCCTGTTTGCTCACTGATGCATGCAGTGGTCTCAGTGCATCTTTTCAGGTAGTCATGCCCGCTGTACGCACCAGGCGATCCCCTGCTTGGAGTAATGCCAAGCTGCTGGATCTCATCGGCATTTGGGAAGAGAGGCTGTCCAGTCACATCTGTGCTCTAGCCATAGGAATTATGATACCTATGGACAGATTTCACGATGCATGACAAAAAGGGGCCATGACCAGGGCACTTTGCAATGTAGGGTCAAAGTGAAGGAGCTTCGGAACAACTACCACAAGGTGCGGGAGGCAAACCGCCGCTCCGGTACTGCACCCATGAGCTCCCGGTTCTACAAAGACCTGGATGCAATACTCGGCGGTGACCCCACCTCCACTGCAAAGGCCCCTGTGGATACTTTGTTGGCTTGTGTGCCAGTTGAGAGTGGACTGAGCCAGGAGGAGGAAACTCTCATGGAGATACTGGGCAATCTGCTGCCACAGGTTCTTCAGCGGAGCTGCTTTATTTCTTGCCCCATTAACGGTAACTTTCCTGTGCCACTGTGCTGTCACAGGGGGTGGGGGTGGGGGTGGGGGCGGGGCAGGGAACCATTGCTGCACACAGGCAAGCCACATAGGGGCCAGGGCAGAAGCCAAAGGCTTGGAGAAGACCCTCCCTTGATTCCGTGCTCACCCTCAGCAGCGAGATATTTTCCATAATGATCACCTCCTGTGGAAAGTGTGGGGACAGGAATGATTATCAACTCCCCCGCCCACAGTGCTGACTCTCCCCAAGAACCATTTGCCCAGTGTACAGCAGGGTCAGGGAAGAGTGATTTACCCTGCCCTGGTGGCTACTCACCATTTTGGGTGTCTTATGGCTCATGTATGTTTGCCTGGAGTCGGCCAGCTAGTGACAGGTGTGTGAGTACTGGCTGTGTTTTAAAGCATTGAATCAGTGTTGTCTGTGTTGCAAACAATACTGCTTCTGTAAAATGTTGCATTTAAACTTCACAGAGATGACCTTGAGAGCCCAGCCTCCCTCTTTGTTATCGGCGGCAGAACGGCTGCACAGAATTAGAAAGCGGCCAAGAAGAACTAAGGAGGACTTTCTGCATGAGGTTATGATGCACTCCACCACCGAGAAACAGGAATTGAAGGAGTGGAGGGACCGCAAGAAGAGGGACCAAAAGAAGAATGCGGCACACCAGAATGAAGCCATGGAGCGGCTCTTAACAGTTATGGAGCACCAAGCAGACACACTCCAGGCGATACTTGCTGTTCAAACCAAGGAGCTCCGTGCCCGCCCTCCCCTGCAGCCACTGTCACAAAACTCTTTCCCATGCGCCCCCCAGACACCACCAAAACACATTTATCAACCTTCTGGCTCCAGTCTCTACCTGCAGCATTCCACTCCTCCCTCCTCACAGTCCGGCACTGTGGACTCCCACTACCCACTGCACTCAACACCCATCCCTCTGCAGTTTGGCCCTGCTGAAGTACAGTACCTGCTGCAGTGTACTCTAAAGGAGAAGGCTGGATATGATCCCTGGACATACACAAATCTTTAGCCATCCCGGGACCCCTCCTCCTCCTGGGACCTTCCCTTCCTCCACCCCCTGTCCCTGCTGATGTATTTTTTCATTTGTCTCTCTTCTCTGGTTGTTGTGTTTTAATAAAAGAATTGTGTTGGTTTGAAAGCAATCTTTATTCTATTAATTGAAAGCAAAAAGAGCACTGCAAAGTAACATACAATTATGTTAAACCCCCTTACTGCATCATGTGCACCAATCACCTCCTAGCATTACAAGTACTGCAATCCCAAGCATAACAACAAATATTAGTGGCTTTCAGCTTCAAATTGCTGCCAGAAGGCATCCCTGATCCTTATGGCCTGAGCTGTGCCCTTCTAATAGCCTTGGTCTCTGGCTGTTCAAGCGGAGCCTCCAGGCGCTGAGCCTCTGTGGTCCAGCACCGAGTGAAGCTTTCACTCTTCCCTTCACAAATATTATGGAGCGTACAGCATGCGGCTATAAGCATAGGAATATTGTCATCGGCCAGGTCCAGCTTCCCACAGAGGCATCCACAGCGGGCTTTCAAGCGGCCAAAAGCACACTCAACAGTCATTCTGCACTTGCTCAGCCTGTTGTTGAACTGCTCCTTGCTGCTGTCAAGTTGCCCCACGTATGGCTTCATAAGCTACGGCATTAAGGGTTAGGTGGGGTCTCCTAGGATCACAATGGGCATTTCTACTTCCCTGGTCCGGGAAGAAAGTCCCTGCTTGCAGCTTCCTGAACAGGCCAGTGTTCTGAAAGATGTGTGTGTCATGCACCTTTCCAGGCCAGCCTGCGTTAATGTCTGTGAAATGCCCACGGTGATCCACAAGCGCCTGGAGAACCACTGAGAAATACCCGTTGCGATTAATGTACTTGGTGGCTAGGTGGTCTTGTGCCAGAATTGGAATGTGCGTGCCATCTATCGCCCCTCCGCAGTTAGGGAAGCCCTTTTGTGCAAAGCCATCCACAGTGTCATGCACGTTGTCCAGAGCCATGCTCTTTCGGAGCAAGATGTGATTAATGGCCCTGCACGCTTCCATCAACATGAGTCCTATGTTTGACTTTCCTATTCCGAACTAGTTAGCGATTGATTGGTAGCAGTCTGGAGTAGTCAGCTTCCACAGTGCAATCGCCACACACTTTTCCAGTGACAGGGCAGCTCTCATTCTTGTGTCCTTGCACCGCAGGGCTGGGGCAAGCATCACACAGTCCTCATGCGAAAGTTCTGCAGCCACAGCTCATCATCCCAGACGTGCATGACGATGGGATCCCACAACTCAGTGCTTGTTTCCTGAGCTCAAAAGTGGCGTTCCACTGAGGTCAGCACCTCCGTGAATGTCACAAGCAATCTCGTGTTGTAGCTACTATGTGTGGCGAGATCAATGTCGCACTCCTCTTGCCTGTGTAGTTTAAGGAATAACTCCACTGCCACTCGTGACGTGTTGGTCAGAGCGAGCAGCATACTGGTCAGCAGTTTGGGATCCATTCCTGCAGCCCGAAGAGGCAGGGTGTGCAGTACACAAACAGTTGAAAGATGGCGCCAAATGTGGATGGCGGCACAGGGATTTCTGGGATGTGAAGCAATGCATCACGGGGCATTGGGACTGGACCCAGGATGCCCCGCGACCCCCTCTGCCTTCCCACAAGTCTTAGCGGCAGAAGAGAAAGAGGTGCTCTGTGGGATAGCTGCCCATAGTGCACCGCTCCGAATAGCGCCGCAAGTGCCACAAGTGTGAACACGCTATTGCGCAGGCAGCTGACAGTGTGAACACACAACAGCCGTTTCCCTTCAGCGCTCTCTGAGTGATGCTGTAACTGCCGGTGCTGTAACTTTGCTAGTGTAGATGTGCTCTAAGAGTCACATACCACCCCTAGGAGAGCATCTCTTGTATCTTGGCAGTTGGTATGTTATATGTGAGCTGCAATCATACCCTAAATGTCTATGACTGGATTATTTAGATAATGAGAACAAACTTTTTCCACTTTATTAATATAAATATATTCCAAGGGCTTTCTTAGTTACATGTTCTTCCGTATATAATTTGGCAATTTACTTAAGATAATTATATTTTATATACCAATCTGCTGTGCATAACTTTCAATAGCAATTATGCATAAATATTTTTTCAGTGCCATGAATATTCTGTAAGAACACAAGATTTGAGAGACAGTGAACATTTTTAGTAGTAGTAATTAATTTGAAGTGGCATTTATATGCTTGTATTTTCCCTGATATATTCTCATGCAGTTAGTTCCATTGATAATAAATTTCATGTACTGAACTGTGTGACAGTGGGAAACATTAAAGGGACAATTCATTATTAGTCCCACATTAGAAAACATGTAGGGTCAGATTTCCAAAAAGCTCAAGACCAGATTTTCAAGTGATCAGAGAGTGAGAATGATTCTATAACACAGGGGCTGGGTGGAAGACCTATGTTCCAATCCCCCGCTCCAATGCATATTTTATTATTTATACACCATGGAACCGCTTCAACAGAAGATGTGGAGAGAGACCTGCCCCAGAATTTCCCATAATTAAGGGGGTATAGTGCTCTTTTTGGAAAACGGGAAACCCATGTTTAAATTCCTTCCTCAGATGAGGGAATTAAACATGTTTCTCACATCCTGGGTGAGTGCTTTAACCACTGGGCTAAAATTTTATAAGGGGCCACCACCATCTCCTCTTCTTCCTCTGGCCATTTTGTGCATGTTTAGATGTGCCTTGAGCATGCCTACTGAAGAAGAACAGAGAGGTGGGGAAATGCCTAGTTTGTGGATCCTATGGGGGCTTAGAAGCCAAGCTGCTGGGTGGTGTCAGAACTGAGGCAGCTATGTGCATACATACTCAGTCATTAAACTTTAGGTACCTTGGGGACTTTAAGCACCTCCAGGATAAGGCACCAACTTTGTGGGGGTTTTCAGTGATTGCCAGTGGTGCCTAAATATTAGACGTAGGCATCTAAAAGGGCATATAGGTGCCAAATCCCCCCTTGTGAATCCCTCTGTGATCACTCTGCTGAACATTCTTGAAAATCTGGCCATTTATTTTGGTGCCTAAATGGGAGCTGAGCCCTTTTGAAAATCTAACCCACAGTCTCCGTATATTTGTCCACATGTACTACATTCCTATGTGCAAGGTATTTAATTTCATCTACCATAAGGTTTGGTACTCAATTGTGAAATACATACATACACACACACACACATTATTAACAAAAAATAGAAATGTATATTTATATTTTGTATGAAATAAGGGCATGTTTCCATCCCCTGTCACCTAAAATATTTGTCCTGATAGTCCTCATGAAATTGAGTAACTAGTAGCATATCTCCAAGCTACACACGATGTGCTAGATCCTCAGCTGGTGTAAATTAGCACAGCTGTATTAAGGTCAGTATCCTGTGAAGTATCCAGTATTCACGTCAGACGGGCTGAGATGTAGCCAAACAGCTAGAACTACAGTTATTTGCAGCAGTTGAGGATCTGGACCAGAGAGTCTGAACCCATGACTAATGAAGTCAATGGAAAGACTCTCTATGCCTCAAAGAGTTTTCTCTTGGATATAGTATGGGTAGGTTTGAGCATTTTTCTCTGTACCGCTCTTCTAGTGGTTGAAAATCCTTATTTGAAACCCCTTCCCTATTTCAGACCTTGAGTAGGGATATACTATAGATTGATAGATTGTATTGAAGGTTTTGTGATTTGAGACACATGAGGAAAACGAAAGCAGAAAACGTGTTTTCAGTGATAAGAAGTGATAATAGACAAAACTCCCATTGACTCTGATGGACCATGAGCTATTTTTCTAAATGTGGGTAGCAATCTTCTGCAGCTTTCCTCTGCCACAGTTACACTGCATCATCTGAAGCCCATTGGGCAGCTCCAATTTACAAGCTTCTTATAAGTAATTTAACATTTAATTCTGCCTATGATGAAAACTTATGACTGAGAGAACTCAATACTCTTTAGTTTATTTAACATATTTAATATGTAAGTGAAAGGTAACTTACTCTGTCTGACATCTCTCAGCCCTTAAGATATGGATTTCCAGTGTGTATCTCAGCACATTAATAACTTAAAATGCTCCCTACTTATGTTGGCATTGCTTATAACTAGATGTCACGGTTCCAATTTATCCAAAATAGCGGTGAACTGATGACAAATCAGAATAAGCCATTAATGTCAGGCATCAACAAGCATTTTAAACAAAGGCTTAAGAAGAAATATGTCTTGTTAATAAATGTCACTAAATTGTTACAGCTGTGAAGCACTCTTACGAGCTTAAGAGTCTGTGTCTTGAGAGCTCCAGCCACTCTGTAGTTTGTAAAAGATTCTGTATTATATAAAACTTTCCTGCCCTTCCCTGTCAACAGATTTTATAAGAGTGATGCATTTTGATAACAAGGTGCACAGCTATCATTGAGGTGAGGATGTGCAGAGTTTCTCTCTCCGTGGCCTGGTCTCGTGTGTGTACAGAGCTGGAACCAATTATGAGTGCACGCTACTTGATCCATCAGGCCAATGAGTCAATCTTTGAGGCTCCTTGAGGGAATGAAGAGTAACCAAAGAAAGAGTGAGAGTTGTTTGAGTGCTCATGTACATGGGTAAACACTCAGGTAATGAGACTAAGATGTTGCATTGGGGAATATATGCTATAATAGTGGCCTTCTCCATTTCTACTGGATGATATTAATGGAAAAACAATGGAGGGAAGATGGTTAGTCTGACAGACAAATCTCTATTTATAAAGACATATATTTTTCCTGGACAAAATCCTGAAAGATGCACAGTGCTGCAAGTCAATGGGAGATTTAATTTTTCAGCACTTTTTTAAAGATTTGATCTCTACTGTGCCCAGTACAACAAGGTGTTGTGTACTCTCAACTCCATTTGAAGTCACTGCGCTGGGCCACCCGAGGAAGCCCTCAGCACTTTGCAAGATCAGGCCAGTTGTTTGGAATGTGTCTCACAATGATTAAACTGCCCTTAAACTTTGAGGTCAGTGTATGTATGCAACAAGCAAGGAGTACTAGAGTTTTACTTTGATAGTGGTGGAAATCTTACTCTGTTCTAAAGATCAGAACTTTTGTTCCCAATAATGAAATGAAAAACAGATTTTTTGCCCCCAGCTGTTAAAATACTTACTCAGACATTACATTCCCACAGAAAGAAATCTTCTTGTATAGTCCTACGATAATCCTTCAATGGCATATTTCACCTGTGATAGGGTTTCTTCAGCAATTTAAGAAATTTATTAAATTAATCTCTTCTTGACCTATAATTTGATGGACATTTAGCAGCTTTAAACCATAACTTTTATTCTAATATTAAAAATTGAAATAGTGTTGTCACTTACAAACCTTAAATTAAAATACTACTTTTCCTTGGTCACTTTACAAACATGCCTGATTACACTATTATGCAGAGCTGAAATAACTGGTTTGAAATTAGAAATGTTTGCAATAATACCTGAAACAGGCAAGAGTCCTTGGACTGAGGATTTCATTGAAAAAATTCACATAAAGCCATGGTTTTTGGGAGAAGAGCTGGGAGAATGCTATACAAATTCATGTGACTGTTTAGTCAAATTAAAAAAAAAATCAGTTTCACTTTGACTGGCTTGCATCCCCTTTACTTTCCCTGACGATTGTAGTGAGTGAGTTTACTGGGTGAAATATTTGCAAAAACATATTTTAACTACAAATTGGAGAGCATTAACAGAAGGTGAATTTTAAATTGTGTGTGAGTATATGCACTGGAAACATATAAGACTTCTATGTATCTAATTAGAAACATCCCATGGAATCAACCTAGCCGATCATAACTAATCCTTGAAGCTTGGATTCTGAATATCAAATACTCAAAAAACTCTTCATAAACAATCTATGGTGTCAGATTTTCAAATATTTCAATGAAATTATTTAGCATATAATTTTGATGAATAAATACATTCAAGAAGACTGTAAGCTATGCACATACAATTCACACACACACACACACACACACAAATTAATCCAATCAATTATTCACTGCTGATTACTCACTTAGAACACTAACTTCATGGTGAATCTGGGTCAGTTTAGAGCTTGAAACAATGTTATGAAAAATTTGTAGCTACTTTGCTCTGTGCCTTCAGTGTGGCAAAGTGCTAAATTAAGACACAGAAAGACTGTTCTTTGTCAGAATGACTGTACTTTGCCACCTTCGCATCAGGCCTCTTAGTGTATGCTCCCATAGAATGCCTTGACAAGGAAAGAAGAGTGCCAGTGCTGTCCTTTTGAAGGAGAATAGATTGTGGCAGAAGAAAATAGAGCAGCAGGTTGGGGAACAATCACCAGAAACATGAGGTGGCAACAACAGATCTATAATCTTGCTCCTGAGTGGCCCTGCTGTTGGCTTGCTGGAAAACACTGGCCAAGTCCTTTTGTGCCTCAGCACTCTTTATTCTTTTGCTGCTGCTGCTGAGTTAGAATGGAACATGGCTGAAAGAGAGCTTCTATTATCTGAGTGGGAGTGGTTCAAGTTGTGGAATTCAAAAGAGAGGAAGGGCAGTTCAGGGGAGCCAGAAATATCCTCCAGGATTTTTTTTTTGGCGGGGAGAGGGGGTAAATATCTCATATAAGGTGCAATCTTGTCCATTCCAAGGACAAAAATTTGCCAGAAGTATTTTAATGAGCCCTAAGTTTGTCAGACCTGGCAAGGGTGATTTAACACTATTGAGGGAAGGAGTTGGTTCTCCATCAGAGGTAGAGAAATAACCCTAAAGCTCCCTTCAGTTTGGTGATGAAATTTCAACAAGGGGCTCCCAGAACCCTCTGAGAGTCTCTTCTTTTTCTGCTCAGACATCACCTGGTTTTTGACTGTCTGTTCTCAGTGTGGTTTATGAGAGCCCAAGGTATCCAACACTTTCACATCAATACCCAGGCTAGACCTCTGTGACAGAGGAAACATGGCACATGTTATCTTAATGACATCAGGCAGGGAAAAACTGCACCTCTTAGGTTTCTGCTTTGGGCCTCTTAGAAGTGTTCTACAGCTTGTACTCCTTGCTGCTGATGCGTGTTGCTGATAGGAGGCATGAGTGTCAGAGTTACCACTACACTGAGCCTTTCTGCTGTGAATCTTAGCGTCATCACCCTTTTGGAAAACCTGGATACTTCATATTTGAATAAGTGTGAAAAGGGATTTGGCAGTGTCCCATGGCTACCATGGGACAAAGTGTAAGCCAGTTTCTCCTACTAGCACACTGCTTTTCAGTTGGCATTCCTCTACCTTGGCAACCCCTTGCCTCTTCTCCATTTCATCACACATAGGCTCTGTCAACACCTTGTGGTGTTTAAATATTGCTTGTAATTACTGGAATTGGGAGCACTGGCTGTTGGGCGTCTGAAAGGACAGGAAACAGGAAGGAGTGGGGAGGAGTTGAAAAGGCTGAGGGAGAGCTACTGAGGGGGCAGCAGCAGCTTGGAAAAGAGGTTTCCACTTAAAAGAATAAAGTCCTGTTGAAGTTTGTTAGTACCTTGCCTGGCTACTACAACATATTGGCAACAATGATGGATCTTCTGCCTCTGAACCCACCTGCACCCTTTCTACAAAGCCCAGGTGAGCCTCCAATTGCTTTTACTGCCTGGATCCATATGTTTGAGACTTATCTGCTTGCAATCAGTGCTACAGAGATTTCTGAAGTAAGAAAGTGTGCTCTGCTAATCCATTGCTTTGGAGCAGAAGGGCAGTGTATATTTTACACTTTCCCCTTGCAGACGGTAAATATGAGACTGCACTCGCTGCATTAAAGAACTTTTTTGTACCAAAAGTGAATGTAGTAGCTAATCGCTACAGATTTTGCCAGCATGAGCAGAAACCGGGGGAGACAATAATGCAGTATATTGCTTCCCTGAGGAATCTGATTGTAACTTGTGACTTTGGGAATATGGCAGATGAGATTATTAGAGACCAGCTCATTGAGAAAACAACCATGCTTCGTGTAAGAGAATGGTTACTTCTAGAACCACAACTTGCAATAGAAAAAGCAGTAACCATTGCTACCCAGATTGAGTCAGCTACAGCTGAAGCCAAAATAATGAGCCTGGATACAGGAGGCACAGTCCAGGCTGTGACTCCTTTGCAGAAAAGTTCACTATCACTGCAGACAAACGATTACAAGAGGAAAACTAATGAAAAACCACTGAATCATCAAATTCAAAATACAGTAAAAGCATGCTTTTACTGTGGGTCCCCACAACACCTTGCAAGCTACACAGGATGTCCGGCAAAAGTAGCTCAGTGCAATCATTGCGAAAATATTGGGCATTTTGCTAAAGTATGTTGCAGCAGTCAGTTCAATCAACAGGTGCATGCAGTTACAATACCAGATGTTACTGTGATGAGCATGGACAAAATCACTACTGCACATATTCCAGAACAAATAAAGTACACAGTAAATGTTTCCACCATACCCTCAGGGAAATAACACTCTATTCAGCTAATGTTGGACACTGGCTCAACAGTATCTATACTACCTGATTCCATCTATTTGCATTACTTTAAAGATGTGCCTCTTACTGAACCAAAGCTTCACTTGTTGTGGTATTTGAAAAACCATATTCCAGTATGTGGCTGCCTGCAATAGTTACTTTTGGTGATTGCTGTGTAACTGCAGAGTTCTATATTGTCCACAAAGGCACTCCTGTCCTTGGCACAGATTTATTGGCTGCTTTAAATCTCAGGGTAGTTAACGGACGAATTGATCTTTCTCAGCAAAGCACTCTTGCGGTACACACACCAGTTTCAGCTGGGACCCAACACCAGGTTGAGGAGAAACTCGGCTGTGCTTATGGGTTTCTGCATAAAGTTAAAATGTGGAATAATGTGATGCCTGTACAACAGAAATTACAGCGCTTACCATTTTCAGTCAGGGAAGCTGTTTCAGAGGAACTTAGAAAACTTGTTCAAGAGGACATTATTGAAGAGATTAACTCCTCGTAGTGGGTTTCACCTATAGTAGTGATGCAGAAGAAGGGTGGAGCCATTCGCCTTTGTGTGGACTTAAGGGAGCCAAATAAAGCTATTGTGATTGACAGCCATCCTCTTCCTCACATAGAAGAAGTATTTGCAGAACTCTGTGGAGCAAAGATGTTTTCTACTCTTGATTTGCAGAGCGCATACCACCAGGTTATGTTGCATGAAGATAGCAGAGACCTGTCATAAATATAAAGGGAAGGGTAAACACTTTTAAAATCCCTCCTGGCCAGAGGAAAATCCCTTTCACCTGTAAAGGGTTAAGAAGCTAGGATAACCTCGCTGGCACCTGACCAAAATGACCAATGAGGAGACAAGATGCTTTCAAAGCTGGAGGGGTGGAGAAACAAAGGCTCTCTCTGTCTGTGTGATGCTTTTTCCGGGAACAGAACAGGAATGGAGTCTTTGAACTTAGTAAGTAATCTAGCTAGATATGCGTTAGATTCTGTTTAAATGGCTGATAAAATAAGCTGTGCTGAATGGAATGTATATTCCTGTTTTTGTGTCTTTTTGTAACTTAAGGTTTTGCCTAGAGGGATTCTCTATGTTTTGAATCTGATTACCCTGTAAGGTATTTGCCATCCTGATTTTACAGGGGGGATTCTTTTACTTTTTTTCTTCAATTAAAATTCTTCTTTTAAGAACCTGATTGCTTTTTCATTGTTCTTAAGATTCAAGGGTTTGGGTTTGTGTGCACCTATGCAAATTGGTGAGGATTTTTATCAAGCCTTCCTCAGGAAAGGGGGTGTAGGGTTTGGGAGGATTTTGTGGGGAAAGACGTTTCCAAGTGGGCTCTTTCCTGGTTATATATTTGTTAGACGCTTGGTGGTGGCAGCAATAAAGTCCAAGGGCAAAAGGTAAAATAGTTTGTACCTTGGGGAAGTTTTAACCTAAGCTGGTAAAAATAAGCTTAGGGGGTTTTCATGCAGGTCCCCACATCTGTACACTAGAGTTCAGAGTGGGGAAGGAAGCTTGACACGTGGAGCAAAGATGTTTTCTACTCTTGATTTGCAGAGCGCATACCACCAGGTTATGTTGCATGAAGATAGCAGAGACCTCACAGCATTTATTACACATGAGGGACTACTCCGTTTTAAATGTGTTCCATACAGTCTCGCATCAGCCCTTAGTGCCTTCCAAAAAATGATGTCCTTGATTTTGAAGAATCAAAATGGAGTTCAGTGCTATCTGGATGATATTATCGTGTTTGGAAATACTTCAGAGGAGCATGACAATAACCTGCAGTCTGTACTAAACTGCATCAGCAATGCAGGCCTCAAGCTCAATAGGTCCAAATGCAAATTTAGACAATCTGAACTCTCCTTTCTGGGACATACAATTTCACAGGCTGGACTAAAACCTGATCCAGCTCATATCCTGGCAATTTCAAATGCTCCTTCTCCAACAGATTTGCAAACCTTACGTTCCTTTTTGGGTCTTACCTCCTGGTATGCAAAATTCATTCCCAATTATGCTTCTGTCATTCAACCGTTACGAGAATTACTATGGGGAAGTTCAACCTTAGTGTGGACAGCGGATGCACAAGCTAGTTTCAAAATGGTGAAAGACTTGATTGTACATAGTTCAGTACTTTCACTATTCAGTCCTGTATTGCCCACAATTGTAACTACTGATGCTTCTGATTATGGACTTGGGGCTGTCCTCACACCACTTCATGAGGACAACACAGAGAGGACTGTTGCATTTGCTTCAAGGACACTAAGTAATGCTGAGAGGAAATATTCTACAGTCGAAAAAGAAGCACTTGCTTATGTCTGGGCTACTGAAAAATGGAGAACTTACCTGTTGGGCCTCACGTTCAAGTTCCGAACAGACCACAGCCCTTTGACAACCACGAAAGGACTGGGAAGAGTAGGATATCGTATTGCTAGATGGTCTGCAAGACTACTCTCTTTCAATTATGAACTGGAATATAAGCCTGGAAACCAAAATGTGGTAGCTGATTGACTTTCTCGCCTGCCTTTGCTTTCACCAGATGGTCCACCGGAGGATGAGGATGTAGTAGTTGCGCTTATTACAAGCACTCTTACTGCAGTTACAAGAGAACAATTTCAAGCTGCTTGTTCAGCATGTCCAATTCAACAAAAACTATGGGAATTTCTGACAAAGAGATGGCCCAGTAACCCTAAAAACCTTGACCCAGTTTTGCTGCCTTATTTTAGAGTTCGGGATGAACTTTCTTTGCTTGATGGCTGTGTGCTACGAGGTACACACCGGCTACTTGTGCCAGAAGAATTACAGTCAAAACTCATACACCTGGCACATGATACTCATCAAGGAATTGTCAGAACCAAACAACGACTACGGGATCTGTATTGGTGGCCAGAGATGGACTCTCAAACAGAAGCACTCATAAAATCCTGTGTCACTTGCCAAATGCATGATAAGACAGCAGTGACATGTACCCCTCCATTACAGCCTGTTCCTCTTCCTGAATCTGCATGGGGAAAAGTGGTCATTGACTTTGCAGAACCCTTTGATACTGCTCCAATTGACTGTCATTATGCCATCACCTTAATAGACTATTTCAGTAAATGGCCTGAGGTAGCATTTACATTGCAAATCTCTTCTGCTACAGTAATTAAGTTCCTCTCTTCAGTTTTTAGCAGGGAAGGTAACTCCAAAGAACTGCTTTCTGATAATGGTAGTCAATTTACTTCCCTGGAGTTTGAAACTTTTCGTGTACAGATGAACATTTTACACAGAAGGTCATCCCTATACTACCCTCAAGCCAATGGGGAAATCGAACGGTTTAACAGAAGTTTGAAAGAGAGTTTGTAAATGACTAAACTGGAAGGGCGATTGTGGATACCCTTCACTACTGATTTCTTGCAAGCATACCGGGCTACACGACATGCCACAATGCAAAGATCACCCGCAGAGTTACTGCGTGGGAAACAATGAATACTAAACTGAACATTGCTGGATTGTTAAAGGCACGACCTGATGTGAGAAAAACAGTTGAACAGAACCAAGCAAAGTATAAGGCTTTCACAGACAAGCGGCGGGGTGCTAAGGGACCAAAGTTTGAGTGTGGTTCCTTCGTTAGAATACGAAAACCTGGAATTTTACACAGAGGGGACCATAAATTCACAGCTCCTCTTAAAATCATAGAGAAGAAGGGACCTTACACCTATCGACTTTCTGATGGGCGGGTATGGACTGCTTCTTATCTTGCACCTGCCTGTGCAACAAGAGGAGATTATGCCAACACCCAGTCTGCATTGGATGACTGCACCATAGTATCAACACAACAAGACATTGCACTGGAACCGGGGCTTGAGAGACGGCCTGTCCAGACCCAGACGACCACCTGTCTGGACTAGACTATGCTATGTAATATCTAGTGTTTTCAGTGTAATATTTCTGTCAACAGTATAGTGCCTTGTTTCTTATTTGTTCCTGTGGTTAGAACAACAATGTTTATTGTAATTGGGAGAGTTTCTTAAGAGAGGAGGGAATGTGGTGTTTAGATGTTGCTTGTAATTATTAGAACTGGGAGCACTGGCTGTTGGGAGTCTGAAAGGACAGGAAACAGGAAGGAGGGGGGAGTAGTTGAAAAGGCTGAGGGAGAGCTGCTGAGGGGGCAGCAGCAGCTTGGAAAAGGGGTTTCCACTTAAAAAAATAAAGTCCTGTTGAAGTTTGTTAGTACCTTGCCTGGCTACTACAACACACCTACACCGGCATCAGGCACAAATGAATGATTATCAGAAATATACTACACTTCCAATTCTAGGACATCAGCACAATCTTCCATGTGGACAACCTACTCCCCCCTTTCTGGTTATCATCTCTGCCCCATTGCACTAGATATTTAAGCAGCACACAAAGGTCTGCAAACAGAAATGGCTGGTTTAGGAGGTGCTTACAGATGATGTATGTATTCTGCAGCTTCCCATATCCAGCAGCTGTATCCCATCTCATGGAATCATTTCTTTTTTTTTTCCTTTGCTGCTGGTCATGTACTGCTTGAGTGTATGTAGAACTGCCATTATCAAACAGAAAAAAAGCACTTTGATGGGTAATATTTCTCAGGGCACTGTGTTCCAAATATTAAAGTGTAAACAAAATATGATACTTTAATTATAATGTCAACTAGATTAACATCTGATCAAAGACTATATAGATAAAGGGGATTTAACATGGCTTTGACCTACATATTTTACTTAAGTGTCAGGCTTCAATCACATAACACATACAATATAGATCTGTTTGATCTGGACAGGCAAAATGGAACAAATTCTCAGATCTCAGAAGATGGTTGCCCTTGGGATATGTTATACTACAGTGTGATGAAGAAATATAAAATAATACCAAACAGAGGAAAATGCAACCATTCCCTGTCTGTATAAATCATGAGATAAAATAACCTTGAGGAGTGCAGGCGTCTCTGATCTTTCTCAGAGCTTCTGCTGCCTGTGGATTTCCCTTGTAAAATTGTAAAACCTTCCATTGATTTTGATTATTAATAACAAATCAGATCCCAGGTACCCTAATAAATGATAAACAATTCCCAGCATGTTTATTGTTGTACTGAAGGGGTAGAAAAAGAAAAGACGCAATGTTTTCCCTCACAGGTTTACAGCCAGTAGTCTATCTATAAAACAGAGTCAAAATGGCTTCTGCTAAGTCTCCTGGATACATGGGGCTGACTCTGCCATTTGGAGGACCAGAAACAATATCTATATGACTTAATTTGTTTGGCCAGTCCCAATCATATTAGCTCAGAACTCAAAAATACACTGCACTAATCATAGAATCATAGAATATCAGAGTTGGAAGGGACCTCAAGAGGTCATCTAGTCCAACCCTCTGCTCAAAGCAGGACCAATCCCCAACTAAATCATCCCAGCCAGGGCTTTGTCAAGCCTGACCTTAAAAACTCCTAAGGAAGGAGATTCCACCACCTCCCTAGGTAATGCATTCCAGGTTCACCACCCTCCTAGTGAAAAAGTTTTTCCTAATATCCAACCTAAACCTCCCCCACTGCAAGTTGAGACCATTACTCTTCATTCTGTCGTCTGCTACCACTGAGAACAGTCTAGATCCATCCTCTTTGGAACCCCCTTTCAGGTAGTTGAAAGCAGCTATCAAATCCCCCCTCATTCTTCTCTTCCGCAGACTAAACAATCCCAGTTCCCTCAGCCTCTCCTCATAAGTCATGTGTTCCAGTCCCCTAATCATTTTTGTTGCCCTCCGCTGGACGTTTTCCAATTTTTCCACATCCTTCTTGTAGTGTGGGGCCCAAAACTGGACACAGTACTCCAGATGAGGCCTCACCAATGTCGCATAGAGGGGAACGATCATGTCCTTCGATCTGCTGGCAATGCCCCTACTTATACATCCCAAAATGCCATTGGCCTTCTTGGCAACAATGGCACACTGTTGACTCATATCCAGCTTCTCGTCCACTGTAACTCCTAGATCCTTTTCTGCAGAACTGCTGCCTGCCATTTGGTCCCTAGTCTGTAGCGGTGCATGGGATTCTTCCGTCCTAAGTGCAGGACTCTGCACTTGTCCTTGTTGAACCTCATCAGATTTCTTTTGGCCCAATCCTCCAATTTGTCTAGATCCCTCTGTATCCTATCCCTACCCTCCAGCATATCTACCTCTCCTCCCAGTTTAGTGTCATATGCAAACTTGCTGAGGGTGCAATCCACACCATCCGCCAGATCATTAATGAAGATATTGAACAAAACCGGCCCGAGGACTGACCCTTGGGGCACTCCACTTGATACCGGCTGCCAACTGGACATGGAGCCATTGATCACTACCAGTTGAGCCCGACAATCTAGCCAGTTTTCTATCCACCTTATAGTCCATTCATTCTTCTTTAACTTTCTGACAAGAATACTGTGGGAGACAGTGTCAAAAGCTTTGCTAAAGTCAAGGAACAACATGTCCACTGCTTTCCCCTCATCCACACAGCCAGTTATCTCATCATAGAAGGCAATTAGATTAGTCAGGCATGACTTGCCCTTGGTGAATTCATGATGACTGTTCCTGATCACTTTCCTCTCCTCTAAGTGCTTCAGAATTGATTCCTTGAGGACCTGCTCCATGATTTGTCCAGGGACTGAGGTGAGGCTGACTGGCCTGTAGTTCCCTGGATCCTCCTTCTTCCCTTTTATAAAGACGGGCACTACATTAGCCTTTTTCCAGTCGTTTTTTCAAGGCACTAAGCTACCTTGAACTTCTTCTGTGTATCCAATCAGTGGAAAAACCCTCAACTAGTGGGGAAAAAAATGGTCTTGCATTGAGAATTTCATCACAATTTCACTGAAAAGGAGTAGTGTTTTCATTTTTGCAGTAAATATTTTGCACAGTTCTAAGTAGTAAGGTCTAAAATGGGGTCTACTGCACAAGCTCAGCAACTTTATTTTCATCAGGAAATTCAATACACATCCTTGTTGTTCATTTATAATTGCCTGGGCCCTGCATAGGCACAATAGTGAGTAGTAAAAAGAATGAGGAGTACTTGTGGCACCTTAGAGACTAACAAATTTATTAGGGCATAAGCTTTCATGGGTAAAAACCTACTTCATCAGATGCATGCAGTGGAAAATACAGTAGGAAGATATATAATATACAGAGAACATGAAAAAATGGGTGTTGCAATACCAACTCTAATGAGACTCATCAATTAAGGTGGACTATTATCAGGGGGGAAAATTAGTTTTTAGTTTGTGTAATGACTCATCCACTCCCAGTCTTTATTCAAGCCTAATTTAATGGCGTCCAGTTTGCAAATTAATTCCAGTTCTGCAGTTTCTCACTGGAGACTGTTTTTGAAGTTTTTTTGTTGAAGGATTGTGACTTTTAGGTCTCTAATTGAGTGACCAGGGAGGTTGAAGTGTTCTCTGACTAGTTTTTGAATATTATAATTCTTGACTTCTGATTTGTGTCCATTTATTCTTTTGCGTAGAGACTGTCTGCTTTGGCCAATGTACATGGCAGAGGGGCATTGCTGCACATGATGGCATATATCACATTGGTAGATGTGCAGGTAAACAAGCCCCTGATGTTGTGGCTGATGTGATTAGGTCCTATGATGGTGTGCCTTGGATAGATATGTGGACAGAGTTGGCAATGGGCTTTGTTGCAAGGATAGGTTCCTGGGTTAGTGTTTTTGTTGTGTGGTGTGTGTTGGTTGCTGGTGAGTATTTGCTTCAGGTTGGGGCGCTGTCTGTAAGCAAGGACTGGCCTGTCTCCCAAGATCTGTGAGAGTGAGGGATCATCCTTCAGGATAGGTTGTAGATCCTTGATGATGCGCTTTAGTTGTGGGCTGAAGGTGACGGCTAGTGGCATTCTGTTACTTTCTTTGTTGGGCCTGTCCTGTAGTAGGTGACTTCTGGGTACTCTTCTGGCTCTGTCAATCTGTTTCTTCACTTCAGCAGGTGGGTATTGTAGTTGTAAGAATGCTTGATAGAGATCTTGTAGGTGTTTGTCTCTGTCTGAGGGATTGGAGCAAATGCAGTTGTATCTTAGATGGTGGCTGTAGACAAAGGATCATGTGGTGTGGTCGGGATGAAAGCTGGAGGCAATGTAGGTAAGTATAGTGGTCAGTAGGTTTCTGGTATAGGGTGCTGTTTATGTGACCATTGCTTATTAGCACTATAGTGTCCAGGAAGTGGATCTCTTGTGTGGACTGGTCCAGGCTGAGATTGATAGTGGGATGGAAATTGTTGAAATCATGGTGGAATTCCTCAAGCGCTTCTTTTCCATGGGTCCAGATGTTGAAGATGTCATCAATGTAGTGCAAGTAGAGTAGGGTGTTAGGGGATGAGAGCTGAGGAAGCGTTGTTCTAAGTCAGCCATAAAAAGGTTGGCATACTGTGGGGCCATGCGGGTACCCATAGCGGTGCCGCTGACTTGAAGGTATACATTGTCCCCAGATGTGAAATAGTTGTGGGTGAGGACAAAGTCACAAAGTTCAGCCACCAGGTTTGCTGTGACATTATCGGGGATACTGTTCCTGTCGGCTTGTAATCCATCTTTGTGTGGAATGTTGGTGTAGAGGGTGTCTACATCCATAGTGGCCAGGATGGTGTTTTCTGAAAGATCATCAATGGATTGTAGTTTCCTCAGGAAGTAAATGGTGCCTCGAAGATAGCTAGGAGTGCTGGTAGCATAGGGCCTCATGAGAGAGTCTACATAGCCAGACAATCCTGCTGTCAGGGTGCCAATGCCTGAGATGATGGGGCGTCCAGGATTTCCAAGTTTATGGATCTTGGGTAGCAGATAGAATACCCCTGGTCGGGGTTCTAGGGGTGTGTCTGTGCAGATTTGTTCCTGTGCTTTTTCAGGGAGTTTCTTGAGCAGATGGTGTTGTTTCTTTTGGTAATTCTCAGTAGGATCAGAGGGTAATGGCCTGTAGAATGTGGTGTTAGAGAGCTGCCTAGCAGCCTCTTGTTCATATTCTGACCTATTCATGATGAGAACAGCACCTCCTTTGTCAGCCTTTTTGATTATGATGTCAGAGTTGTTTCTGAGGCTGTGGATGGCATTGTGTTCTGCACGGCTGAGGTTATGGGGCAAGTGATGCTGCTTTTCCACAATTTCACCCCGTGCACATCAGTGGAAGCACTCTATGTAGAAGTCTAGTCTGTTGTTTCGACCTTCAGGAGGAGTAGTAAGTTGTAAGTAAGTGAGTAATAAGTTGCTGTACTCCAATGCAAATGAGTGGGCATAAGCTTCAGTAAGGTTGAATACTAGCCATAGTTCTGTTGACTGCATGGAAGTAAATCTTAAAATCCTTGAGTGCCTGTTCCCCTACCCTCAAGAGCATAGGGCTAGTTAAAGAAGTGAAGTCATAGAATTAAATGAACACATTTGATGAGATATTGGTTTAACAGTAGTATTAAACATACAAATGACCCACTTCGATAACTGCTTTCTTCTTTGTGCGTGGTCCAAAAACTTTGTGGCTGTGCAGCAGCATTCTCCTAGATGAAGGATCAAGTTATAACGTGCTTCCCTGGCTCAGACATAAAATACTCCATTCCTACTCTGTTCAGAATCAAGCACAATAGAGTAAAATAATGTTTTTTTTCTAGAACACAAACTCCCATCAATCAAAGCAGTCTAATATCAATAAATCACAGATTAATGGTTACCAAGAGTACACAGAAATATTAGTTATGCTCTCTGACCCATGATTCATAGATTTGTATTATAGTGTCCATTAAAACATTCAATGAATTATAATAATGATTATTGTGAAACCCTATGAATAAAAATAGTTGACTTTTTTCAATTAATGTTGAAACTTAATATACAAAAAGAAAGCAAGGAAATTCACAGTGCAAGTTCCAACTCGAAGCTTGACTTATCTCATTGTGTCTTCACACATACTCTATTAATATGTGTGATTTTTGCATTCTATTATATGTCCCTGACAAAAATCAGAAACCATTGCTTATATAGGAAACAATGGCAACTGGAAGTGCCACTTGCATCAGATGACTAAGATTTGTGGTTATGCATTATAGGGCCCCAATCTAGCAAATCTCTTAAACTCATGGTTAACATTAAGCACATGCTTAAGTGCTTTGCTGGATCAGGGCCTAAGATAGGAGTAGTTACATATCATGATTCAGGACATAAGCTGATTTCCATAAGAGCCATGAAGGAAATTTATCCTTCATGTAGAGAACTTGTCAGCCGGGGTTTTGCTGAACCCAAAGCTCTTGGTAACTTTACTTTTTGCGAGGTGGTGGCAGGAAATAAATCAATGGGGACACGGCTGTCCAGCTGATAGATAGTTGATGCAAGCAGGCAAACAAAAGTGGTTTCACTCAAAGATTCTATTTTATTTAGTCTCCAGCACTTACATATGTCTGCAACAGGTTAGTAGAGCATCCCAAATTACCCCCAGATTCATATTTGCCCAGGGTCTTGAGGAGGTCTCGAGTGGTTAACTGTAGATGTCCAGTGGGCAGCCTTCTGTCTGCAGGGGAACTTGAGAGGTGTCCATTGAGCTCAGATTTCTTCCTCTTTTTATACCCAATTTGTTAGTATTACATAGCTTGGTCATCAAAAACAAACACACACAAACAACAACAGCTGAACAGAAGCTAAGTTAAGTGTGGCGTTTTCCTGCCTGATGTGTGGAATTTTCCATTAGTTAACCAGCTGTATCTCACATAGCAATAGTGAAATAACTATTTCCAGACTTTCCATCTTGTACAACGGCATGCTTCAACAAAAAGCTCAAGTGAGGAGGGCACAGGGTCATGTTTATTCCTTGTGATCATTCACTTCCCCCCTCCCCTCCTGGCCTGTTAGTTGTGCTAATGTTTCAGAAAGGCCTTTCTAGCTGCTTTTAGCAGTAAGCATAACAATTGATACTCCAGCTGCAGGCAATGATCTAGGCATGTTACTGGATTAACAAAATTTCCTCCTTACAAACTGAATTATGGTAAGTGCATTTACAGGGATTATCACCTTCTCCTGCAACATCAGGCATTGGTTTCTGTTGGAGACAAGCTACCACACCAAATTGGACAGATTGTTTGAAATAGTAGGGAAATCCTATATTAGTAATAAAATAGAACGTGTCACCATGTAGTATGGTATTCAACCATTTATTGAATAACCCAACCAAGAGTTATTAGCCTTTGGCTATACATAATCACAATGGGGCTGAGTTAAAAATAAGATACATTTGAGATAGAAAAGAGCTAATAGGTTATCTAGGTAAGTGGTTCTCAAACTGCTGTCCACGAATCACTAGTGGCCCACAGAAATTTAGTCCAGCTTACTGACAGTGTAGAATTGCTCGTTGCAGTATTTATTTATATTTACATACACACATTAAAAGAAAGCTTAAATCCATATACTCTAGTTTGTTTACATTGACCATCCACGGGCACGGCCACCCTCAGATCCCAATGGCCGTGGTTCACTCTTCCTGGCCAATGGGAGCTGCGGGAAGCGGCGTGGGCTGCAGGGATGTGCTGGCTGCTGCTTCCCGCAGCTCCCATTGTCTGGGAATAGCGAACTTTAGCCACTGGGAGCTACGAGTTGCCGTACCTGCGGACACTCAGGTAAACAAAGCGTCTCACGGCCCGTCAGGGGCTTACACTGAACAAGCCGCGAACCAAGTTTGGGAACCCCTGCCCTAAATAATTCTTCTTCATATCCTTGCAGTGGGCTTTCATTTCCCCCTTTTTTCACCTTAACATATTTAATTGTTTTAATATTTCCTAATGAGTCAATTGTTCTGGTTATTGAGTTGCTGATGTTGCTTTTTTTCTGAATTCCCGCCAGTTTATTAACCACTTTCTGGTATTGAGGTTTATAGAACTGAATGCACAATTCTAGGACACAAATTTCTTAAAGTGAAGCCATTGAAAATGTGAGGAATTGTCCTTAGATTGTGTCTATTCAAAATATGATAGAAAATGATTGGATCATAGAAAATCACCTCTCTGTTATTTTACCAAAATGAAGTACTTAGTAAAATATTCTATTATTGGTCAACAGATGAGGAACATTTTCATAAATAAATTTAGGAAAAACAGTATAATAGAATATCATGGTTGGAAGGGACCTCAGGAGGTCATCTAGTCCAACCCCCTGCTCAGAGCAGGACCAATCCCCAACTAAATCAATTTTTATATCATTTAAGTTGACATGCTGCTAGAAAGAGTTATTGCTTGTTAGTTCATTTTGCCTGAAAAGTCAGTTTCCATTCTATAGACAAATGGAAAGTAAATTACTTTATGCCACTCTACTGAGAACAAGGAAACATTTAAAATAATGCTATCAATACAACACAATACTCTTCACGTCCATCAATTCGGATGCCACATTGGTTACTATGTTGTTGTTGTGTAATCTCTAAAATGAAATGATTGACACGTGAATTATCTTTACTTTGACCCAAGAAAAATTGGAAAATGATAGGCTGATCTAACAGATTTATCTTCAGAATAGCAGAATGCATCTAAAAATAATCTTTAATGATGCCTTTTTATGTGCTTTTCAATGTGCTAGGAACATTGTGACTTATTACTGTACTATGAATTATGCTTAAATGTAACATTAATGAAGCATGCAGTTTTGCCATCAAAACTGACAGAAATGTATGTGCCCAGTGTCTATGAAATAGATTTTAATATATCAAGCTAATTTGATATAGTTTTTGCCATTGAAAAGGCAACATTTAAAACAGTTTTTTACACAGTGGTGCCTCAGCTATTGCAATATTTTTCTGATTTTTGTAAGTAACTGTGGTACGTTAGGTCCCAGTCCTGTGACAGGATCTGTGGAGCAGATCCAGGTGTTTCTATTGGATTATTGGGGCCTTCATTCCCTCAGCATGTCTGCTGTTGGTGACTGTTGAAAATTTACTGACAGCCATATCATATCTGACTGTACAGTTTTCCAGTAATGATAGTCTGCACACAAAACTGTTTATAAAATTGTTAAAGTCCCATTCTTTCGAATTGTCCCTCTTAAAACATTTTTTTCTTTTTTGGAGGTGTGTATCATGACACAGGGATTCAGAGGACGAGGGTGCTGCAAAAGGACAAATTAGAAGGACCATTTGTTATTGACTTTGGATAACAATTTAACACTTTAGCTCCACCTGCTTCAAACTAATGCAATTCTCTGAGTGAATAAGCAAACTCCAAGGCCCCAGAGGTCTAGAATCCAGGCCTACCAGGCAGCTAACATCTCCATACTGCCACTGACTGGCAGGTGTAATCAGCTTGCACTCCACTGCCCATGACCCACTGTGGACAGAACATGGGAAGTCCCACCTCAAAGTATCTGATAGGCAGCAGCCTCATGGCTCCTGATTGGCTCTCCACCCTATATAAACCTAAGGGGCATTTCAGGAAATGTCCAGGTAACGTTGTGGATCTCCTGTGGCTGCCATGACCCCTGCTCCTGAACTCCTGGTTTTGACCTCAGCTTGATTTGAACTTTGGCTCCTGCCACAGACCCTGAAACCTGACTCAGACTCGACCCGGGCCTGGAACCTGACGACATGCTACTCCCTGCCTTCGGTTTGCCCCTGCTCTGATTCTTGGTCCTGACTGCCCTGGTTGGGATCCGAACAAAAACTTAAACAACAACTCATAAATAAATAAATATATTTTCTAAGCACATTGAGATAAAGTATTCTCTGGATGAAGTACAACCTGCTTCTGATTATACAGCATGTAAGGATTTAAGGGATCAGATCACCACAAATTTGCGTTTTCAAGTTACATTCTTAAATCAGCTTTTAAATAGATTTATGTTGCCTGTGGATATGAAGCAGCAGAGTGAAACTAAACCTTTCTGATTTCCAAATCAGCATTTAAAGTACTATAATTCACATTTAATGAAGAAAAACGGCAAAATAAGCATCCACAAGCATTTAACTAGAGACTTTATGCACATAAAGTTTTTATCCTCTGCTAAAAGCTCCTTCACCTTATCTTTTTTTTATATGCTGAGGCAAAATGTTGGAGTTGGATATTGTTAGCATGCTATTAAATTATAGAAAGAATGAATATTAGGAATAAATTTTAGTCTATTTAACTAAGGCATGGCTGGAGATTTTCCGGAGTTGTACAAATCATTTTCCTTTTAAAGGAAGAAAGTACTTTATTGCAAGTAGAGCAAGAAATAATAATGAGGCCATATGTCCCTGACATGGCATTATAAAGAATAGGTCTTGCCAGACAAAGCTGATTTTTTTTATAGAATTACAATATTAGTGGGTGAAAGGAAAGAAGAAGATAGACAATAGTTGGATTTTAGTAGGCATTTGATAGTGTGCAATCCTTCTCTCAAAGCTGATTTAGATCAACTTGGATATGAACATCATAATATACATTGCAGCCTTACTAAGAAGACTATAGATAAAAGTTTACGATAAATGAAGTATCGTGGAGGGGTGTCTGATCGGGAATGACTGGGATCTGAATTAGTTCAGTCTTATTTAAAAATGTTCCGTAGTGATCTAAAAGAAAGGTGGAGATAACATACTGAAAATTAGAGATGATAACAAATGGGGAGGAATTGCAAATACCAGCAAAGACAGAGAGAGAATATAAAGGAACCTTGAGAGATTAGAAATATGGACAGCAAAGATTCACTTTGGAGAAATGAAAATTAATACATATGGAAGAAAACAATGGGCATGTAGAGAGAGAATTGTAATATTTGATTGAACACATTGAATTTGAGGAAGAACCCTAGAGGTCAACAATGCTGACAAGTTACACTAGGGGTGATAGACTGGATGTTAGACTTGAGTTTGCAATGTAATCGATTATAAAAAGAGAAATTCAGAGCAACATGTAACCATAGGATATGTCAGGCTTAGCACAGTCCCTCTCAACATGGCTGTACATCTGGTTACCAGAAATATATTGATTGATTAGATATTAAAATAAGCAACTAAAAGAAAAAGAAATGATTGAAATATTGACTGGTTAATAAAAATGATTAGATGACTACTGGGACTGATTTATGAGGAAAGACTGAAAGAGTTCAATATGTGTAGTTTAGGTAAGGGATTACTGTGAGGGTGGGGGAACATAACAGTTTACAAATATTGGCAGGATACAAATGCCAGAACAGGAGAAGAATTATTTAAGTTTAGTAAAAGGGCATAAGTAGGAGTAAAAATTGAAATCAAGAAAAAGAAAAATTAGGCTGAATAGCATGAAACACTTCTGGCAGGGGGATGCGTTAGATTGTTATACTGTACAAAAAAGAGCAGGGGAAGTCTTGTTGCTTTGTAACAGTTAATGACTAGATTTGGAAGAATACTAGTAATTGTATAATAGGGGATATTTCTGCGCTGGCCAGGGCCTGATATTCTGAGTGTAAATTTGTGTCTTTTTGTGAAAACTCACTTTGTTTTGCTACCTGTATAATTGGACTCAGTGACTCTCATTGCACCAGAGGTCATCCTACCCACAGTGGCAGGTGGAGACTTAAAAGTGAAGATTCAGATGAGCTAGAGTTATCTGGACATTTTGAGTAGTAATATGCACCGTCAGGATTCTATCGCAATAAAAGTGGGTAAAAAGTACAACAAAAAAAAATAATGCTAGTAGGCTATGGAACTTTTCACCTATAGATCTAAAGTACCTGTAGAACTGTGCATTGAATGGAAATTCTGTTTCATGATGGATTTCAGCATTTGTCCTCATTCTGATTAGGAATGAGACTGGTAATTAAAAAATTCTCCCCAGAAAATATTCAGGGGAAAAATCATTTCATGTTTATCAAATCATTTTGTTGACAATCACAGCGTATTGACTTCAGCAGAACTGCATTCTCAAAAGGAAAACCATTCTGTGAAAACATTAGCCACATCATCAGGGGCTCATTCACCTGCACATCGACCAATGTGATATATGCCATCATGTGCCAGCAATGCCCCTCTGCCATGTACATTGGCCACACAAAAGAATAAATGGCTACGCAAAAGAATAAATGGACACAAATCTGACATCAGGAATCATAACATTCAAAAACTGGTAGGAGAACACTTCAACCTCTCTGGCCACTCAGTAAAAGATTTAAGGGTGGCAATTTTGCAACAGAAAAGCTTCAAAAACAGACTCCAATGAGAAACTGCTGAACTTAAATTAATATGCAAACTAGATACCATTAACTTGGGTTTGAATAGAGACTGGGAGTGGCTGGGTCATTACACATATTGAATCTATTTCCCTAAGTTAAGTATCCTCATGCCTTCTTGTCAACTGTCTAAATGCGCCATCTTGATTATCACTAAAAAAGTTTTTTTCTCCTTCTGATAATAGCTCATCTTAACTAATTAGCCTCTCACAGTTTTTATGGCAACTTCCAACTTATCTGTATGTAGATATATTTATATGTTCCATTCTATGCATCCGATGAAGGGGTCTGTAGCCCACGAAAGCTTATGCTCAAATAAATTTGTTAATCTCTAAGGTGCCACAAGTACTCCTTTTCTTTTTGCATTCTGTCAAAGTTTTTCTGAAGAGCTCTAGACAAGAGTTTGAACTCATCCCAGCCCTGCAGTAACTGCAATTCATTGGCTGGTGGCTTGTTGTCATCCTGTGTGAAATGAAGTAGTTCCTAATGTACAAGGACAAACAAAACCACAATTAAAAATGGGAGTACTTGTTACTTTTGTTGGCCTTTAAGCAGAAAGGCTAAATACTGAATAGACTTGGAGACTGAAATACCCTTTCATCCCTTGATGGGGTCTCTGCTGAATTTGGTTTGAGGTGTTTTGGTGTGACAGAATTAGGAAGTTTCACTGCTGCAATCCATATGGCATCTGTTGTGTAGATCAGACTATATCAAAACTTCACTTTTCCAGTATCAAATTCATTTGCAATCTAGGAATGGGTGTAAGGTTAAAAAAAAAATCCTTGATTTGCACCTGTGCTCCTGGACCCCTACTATATACACTATGGGCGCACATAAAATACCATAGGATGAAGTGAACACCAGGGGGAAAATACACCCCCTGATTTCAGATCTTTTCCTTTCATGAGATTCTTGTTTGTTTACTTTGGGAGCTCCACCTATTAACCCAAGGACTTTAAAGCCATTAGCAAGATGAATAGTACCTACTCTTCGGGCAAAGAAATTAATTCTACTTAAGTGGTAATCACTTTTTATTCCAAGCACTGAATACTGGAACGTTGAAATCGCTGATGTGTATCATTCAAGATAATGGATAAAATGGACATCTTTACAGAAATGTGGACTAATTTTTTAACATTGTATAATTAAATGTATGTACTAATGAACCAGAATGCCAAAGTTATAGACAATTGTAGATATAACATAGATTTCATGTAACATGCTACACATTTTTCTGTTAATACTTTTCTTTACCAGAAGTGTCTGATCTTGAGTAAGCAATATATTGATTTACAAGAATCTTATTCTGAAAAAAATACATGTAAATTTCAAATTATTTCCTGCCAAAAACTCAGCTAGCCTAAGGAGACTAACACATAATACATAAAGGTGATTGTGGGGAATCCGATAAGAGATGTCAGAACATCTGTTTTACCAAATGAATTAGCCTTTTCAGTATCCCTTTAATAAAAAAGTTATTGATGTTAGAGTCAAAGATTGTCTATTACTCTTCTCCCTCCCACCCCCATGCAATAACAGCAACAATCAGGTAATGGTGGTTGACGTTAACATCTCAACACTTTGGGTCAATTTTTTAGAAGAATATTTCAGATCCATGAGCAAAGAGGTGCCTGTCACTGTGTCTACCTATATGTGCACAATTAGTGAAACTGCATGTGCAAATTGTTTGACTGTGTGTGAAATCATATGAAATCACCCAGACTGGACACACTATTTTGGTAATAGCACTCTCAAATATAGGCACACATTTAACAGGCAGAAATTTAGTTTTCTTTTGCATATTTAGTCCTTCATGGGGCTATTGCAGTAACAAAGAAATCAAGTTTCTCACAAAATTCCCTGTTTGTTCCTAATTCAGGAACTACTGGATTCATTATTTCCAATCCGAAAGTGCAAGTTCTAGAATTCAATATGTTGTCTAAGGTTATTCAAATAAAACACAGTCAGCATCAAGCATGAGGGGAATTTTATGGCTTTTGTGCACATAAAAGGCTTTTGCAGCAATTCTTGTTAATGACATCTGGCAGAACTGGTAAGAGGCTGATTGCTCACTACCGTATTTCAGATCCTCTATCTACTAAGAGGTAAAACTGCCCTGCTAAGACTAAGGGGGAATTAGTTATTCCTTGTCCTTTCTGATCCTTGCAAAGGCTGCTAAACTATGTATTAAAGGATGCTGTTTCCTAACTAAAGAGGAGTTGGAATCATATTCATTACCTTTCAATTTTTCCTAATTTCCCTTATGAAAATGCCTCTGTAAATGTACTGCACTCTATGTTTAACTCTACTGCTGTTTAAATTTTACAATCGTAAAACTTTTACAATACCATCTTAAAGGCACTAGTCCCTTCCCTGTTGTGTTTTTTCTTTAATATGGGCATTTTTACTACCACCTTTTCCAGCCAAAGTTTATGTGCTCTGTAAGCCTTCAAACCAAAACATATTTCTTTTATAACATTTTCTCCAGCAAATCAATTGATACTAATTCTTAGCACTTGTCTTCTTTTACAAATACTAACTAATAAAATCAAGATGCATGATGGCATGTTGAATATTATGTTCTCAGATGCAAGGGCACACAGATAGCCACAACCCTCATTGTGATAGAATCTTATCTTTCGTGCCACGGGCTGATGTTGCTGTGACACAGATTACCATGATACGGCAGAGAAAAAAATTACCTAAACTTCACACTAAAGAATCCTATAAAAAGCTAGGGAATACTTGAATGCTTTCTGCAGAGATGGGGCAGCATTCCCCCCGACCCCCCCCCCCCCACACATGCCCATTGTTATGGAGTAGTGAATCAAGAAGAGATGGCAATATGTTAGATAAGTTAACTAAATACTACCAGTTATACCAACGCTTTGAAACTATAAAGATGGATCATGCAATAAAGAAAATAAAGAAAACTCAAACAGTCCTCATACATTGAATATTTTGCACTTTCTGGGTATGTCTGCATTGCAGTTAAAAACCCATGGCTGGCCCATGCCAGGTGACTTGGGGTCCCGGGCTTGGGCTAAGGGGCCATTTAATTGCAGTGAAGATGCTCAGGCTAAAGCCTGAACTCTAGGACCTTGTGAGAGGGGAGGGTCCTAGAGCTTGGGCTGCAGCCCAAGCCAGAATGTTACACTGCAATTAAATAGCCCCTAAGGCTGAGTCAGCTGGCATGGGACAGCCATAGGTGTCTAATTGCAGTGTAGACATACCATCTCAACTCAGTTTTGCCTTGAATTTATAGATACACACAAAACTACATTAAAGAAACATTGTTAAGTCTTCAAATTCAAGCACTCATGAGTTAGCAAATGTTGTGTGTATGCATGATACAATCTTAAATTACATGATCACATACTCTTTTTCCCAGCACCACTGCCTCATTCAGTACAACAGGATGGAGCTAGTCAATGGTTTGTTGTCTTGTTGTTCTATATGTTTATTGCTCTAAGCCAATAATAGTATCGCACAGGGGAAAGGTTCTCTATGATGCCAGTCTCTGGGAAGCTGTCCCATGCAGTGATGTTATATTCACCTTACACAGAAGGTGTGCTCCCAAAGTTACACATTTCAGTTGGTATTATTTATAGGATGATTTTACAAGTTACACATCTCTTTCAATGTCATTAAAATCCAACTCATCAGTTTGTCCCAGTTCCCTAGCTTGTTCTGTTCCTTCCTTATCTCTGTTTTGGACACTAGCATTCCCGGTTCTAGTCCATGCAGGTACTTCTCTGGCTTGTACCAAAACATAGAATTAATGTATCTTGATTTTTGACAAGTTTCTTAGCTGCTTATGCCAAATGCTTACTTCAGCAAATGCAAGGTGTTATGAGATACTGAGCATAAGTGAACAGGATTTTTTGTCAAAGGTCTGTGTAATGGTATAGGCCAGTTTAGGCTATATCCATGTTACAGTATTTGTGCTTAATTGTTGGTGCTTAAGGCATGTTAATATATATATGGTGCAGAGAATATATATATATATATATATTTGAGCTGGCATATATTATTCAACAATAAGGAACACACAATCAGTGACCACCTATGAAAGTGTGGTTTAAGTGACTTGCCCAGCATCACTCAATAACTGTGTGGCAGGGTCAGAGATGGATGCCAAATCTGCAGGGAAGAATATGATTAACTTAATCATGACAACATCTTTCTCGTCCTTCCATCCCCTGCCTCATTCACTACACACCTTCCACCTTCTCCAACAATAAAGCACACATCCGACAGCCAACAATCTCTTTCACTATTGTTCCACGATTCATTCCCGAAACAGGGCCATGCTGTACTCTGAATGAGGGGTCCTGTGGTCATGTAATTAAAGATTATCTCATGTATATGCACAACTGGACAGAATTAAGCTCCATGGACTGGTGAAGAGCAGAAGTGGAACCATAGTCCTGACATCTTCCTGACCCTTCTGGGATGGTTTGCATCCTAGGGGTTGTTACCTACTCAGTGTCCATCCGTGATCTCATCCTTAAGCATCCATCATGCAAAAGCAAACCACAGTATTGCCCTCTTTATTCAGGGGTGGTGTGTGTGTGTAACTGAAAATTAGGGTCTACGGTATGAAAAATAAGAGGACAGGAGACATACCAAAAGGGAATGCACCTTTGTCCTCCATTCAATCGATAGAATAGCAAAGCATGCAGACTACTACACAGGACACAAGGATACAATGTCCGATATATTGGGTACAATCTCTGATAACTGGTGCCTGAGCTGTCACGTGCTAATGTTAAGCAGACACTGTCACATACTGTACTGGACAAGTGTGATGAATAATAGCAATGAGTAATACTTCGCACTCATATAACAGCTGTCATCTGAGAATTTCAAAATTTCAAATTGCATTACAAACATTTAGTTATTTAAGCCGCACTACACCCTGGGAGGTAGATAAGTAGTATTTTACCTTGTGGCAGATAGTTAGCTTTGGAACAGGACTTGTAAGATTGTGTTACATTTCTATACATCTACTTATAACAGTTTATATATTCTCCATGGCGCAAATCTTGACCTTGACTCTGCAGGTGTGGAGAATCCCTTAGCAATGTAGTTCTCATGCACAAGGGGAGGAGCAACATTTCAGAAGGAATATGCCCTAGAATGGTACAGAGTCCAGCTCTATGGGGGTGCCGAGGGCACATGAAGGTTGTGACCACTCTGTGGCTTTGGGGAAAGATTCCTTTCTCCCTTTCCCTTGCAGATCTCCCCAATACCCAGCCAAGATTCTTGGAGTGGGTGCTGGGGTTTTCCCCAGTATTGATAAACTGTATTGGGCCTACTAAATCCCAAAGAGGGAAAGTGGGCCAGAACAACTGCCAAGGTTTGGAAGCAGTAGCAGCTCTAATCTTAGCAGGTGTCCGAGATGGGAGGTGGATTCATCCTGGCCTAATGTGAGCCTGCTGACCTTAGATTCCCTGGTGACTGATGAAGCACTCTTACAAATCGTAGGGTTGCTAGGTGTCTGGTTTTCAACAGGAACACCCGGCTGAAAAGAGACCCTCCCCAGCCTGGTGAAAATGAGTGAGTGAGTGAGGGTCGGGGACAGCGAGCAATGGAGGGAGGGGGGATGGAGTGAGTGGGGTGGGGCCTCAGAGAAGGGGCAGAGCAAGGTGTTTGGTTTTGTGTGATTAGAAAGTAGGCAACCCCAACATGTGCTACCTAAGGTAACACAGAGTCACTGGCACTCCCATTTCCAGTCTCTGCTCTCACCATTAGGCATGCTCCATTCCATATTACTCCCTCACAAGCATCTCTTGATAAAAAAACAAACTGATGAACTCTTGGGCTCCCTGGCCCTGTCTCTTGGCTTCCTCATCTTAGTTGGGTGTTCTGCTCTGTTGTTGGAGCTCCATTGAAACTCTGCTGGGCAGATGCTTTCCTGATTTTCTCTGTGATGCTGCAACAGCTTTATCAGCTACAATATCAGCCGCTGGACACTCCCAGGTACTCTCCTGGAATTGTCTTCTGTGGTCTTGGCCTAGCCAGTTACATTTCCAGCTGCTCCTCAGTAATAACCTGGCATGGGACATAATGTGTCCTGGAAGTGCCAAATGTCTGGAAAAACAGTGTCTGCCATAATGGCAGAGTGCTTATTTACTCACAAGAATATGTTCTGTAATTATTCTGTATAACTACTGTCATACAAATAAATGAAAATGGAACATAAGTTATCCATGCACAGTGTTTTTAGTCTCTTCTAAAGCCTTGATATGGAATTTTCCATAACCAAACTATTTTAGTCTATTATGACGAAGGAAAATTGTATTCTCAGAGCAGAAAAGGCCATGACTTAGTTGCAGAGATGTGTAGTTGTAGAGATGGTTCTTGTGTCTAACAGCAGATGCCCAGATAATACCCATGTACGAGACACTCTTTAATCTGATTTGCAAAAGTAACAGAAATGTAAGCTGGACATCAGGAAAAGTTTCCTAAAAGAGACACCTATTACTGCACATTGTTGAGCAGTCTCCTAAGAAAAGGATAGCAGCCCCTTTGCTTGAGACAATTTATTTAGAAGATATACGGTTAGGAACAATCATGCACTGCTGGGGTAAGGGTATAGTAGATAACATAGGAGGTCTTTCCTATATTTACTTCTTAATATTGCCTTGGAACGCTGGATTCATACATGGTACTTCCCTTGTTGATAGATAAAAAAGTGCAGGTATCAAATTAACCACTATACCTATGGTTTGTCTGTTAGCACCTGAATTGTCCTGAGGGCACTCAGAATGTCTTTTAGTTTAATTTAGAAATACACCATTAAACTTTCTCAGACTTGACATCAGCAAAATTTAGGCTCCAATTAGATTTCCACACATGCATGATTAGTATGGAAAAGTAAGTGGTTTATTTAAATAATGTTCTGCACCATTTTCCCTTTCATGCTCTGTAAGGCCTGTGGAAAAGGATATGATGGGAAACCAGCTAGTTTCTAATCTGCCTCTGTGGTAGATTTATGGAGCATAAAAGGCTTTTGAAAGGATGAAGAACACTTACCCAGGATGTGGGGAGGAAAATCCTAATTTTAACAATTGTAACTTTCTAGAGCACAGCCACAAGAATAGAAGATGATGGCCTCAACTTGAAAGTGTACCGCCTTTCTTTTCTTTTCCAGAGTGCTCAGCTCTAATTAGGTGCCACACAGGCTAAAGGCCAAAGGAGAGCCAGATACTCCAATAAATGGCAGCATGGCAAAATGTTTCTGCCCATCTACAGAAATAAGGATCAAGTATCCTCAGAAGTATGAGAAAATTAAAGAGGAGTTAACAAAAAGCTGTCTCCAATCCATAGAAATCTATTTTTAAAGAAAAGCTGGTATGTTTTCAGTTTAATTCCAGGAGTGTCATTATGGCTTAGATATGGAGTAGGAAATAGCAAATAATAAACTGGGAAGAAAACCCTATAAAGCAAAGAAAGCTATTTATTATGTGGAGGTGGCTGTATGATTTGTGTACTGTTTGGGTCAGGGCATGTGTGGAACTGAGATGCTCTACATACATATATGAAAAATGTGGGAAGAGTTTCGGGAGAGAACCCTGTGTGAATAACATACCTGGCCCTCCTCCAGAGGCCAATCTAGAAGGCTAGGAGATAAACTTCTGAATATAGCTGGGCAAATTTTTCATAATTGAAACCCAGATCGGGTTAGAGTAAAAATAAGTCAGTTTTCAAGTACCCTGTCCTAAGTTTTGGGTGGTGGAGCAGGGTTTTAGGCTTTTGGGATGTTTGGGGATAACTGGAGCATTTGTACTGCTTGGTAAATTTGTACTCTTCACCATTGGTTTAGTTGCTGTAAAGTATAGTTTAAAACTATAGAAAAGTGCATATGGAGTATGAAGTAGATGAGAAAGGGTAATTAACTTTGAAAGGTACACATTGGAGAACTAAGTTGCGCATTGAGTTATTGCAATAACCTTGTATTGCTAGAGATCTGGGTTCAAGTTACCAGTGAGAATTAATTTGGTTATCTTAACCTTGATCTCATTTTTCACATTCCAAAGCCATAATGCATCTGATAATCTCTGTTTAAAAGATCACCAGGAGTGGAAAAGAAAGAGTTTTGCAGGTGAGCTCAATACTGAAGTACATTGGCAGAACAATATCAAGAAGCTATCACAAAGCCGGCTAGCACTGGTTACAATTCCACATAACCCTAAAAATAGGATTTCTAGTGCAGGGCCTCTGTGCAGGGATGAAATTCATCCCTAGATAGAACATACAGTTCTTAGTGAAGTTAAAGGGAGTTCCAGATGCTCAAAAGCTGTCAGGATTCAGCTCTATCAAATTGTTCAGGGCAAGTAGCTGTTTAAAACATCTTGCACACTACTGATGTAAATTAGATGTCATGAACAGAGCTGGAGTTGTAATTCATCTGACTTTTTGCTGATAATGTAGAAAGTTGGGAACAAGATGGAAATTAAATGGACTAAATAAATATTGTTTTTTTCACCTTTTATTGTGGATGTATTTTTCTTATGATGAATCGGAAGACCTGTGGGTACCATGAGTAATTATAATCATTTTGACTTCAAACCACGTTAACTTTGATTTATGGCTTCTAAAGGACTCTGCAATTTGAGCAACAATGGCATAGTTTTTTTAAATAGCTGTTTATGCAGAGTGTTATTATATTTCAGTATTTGTAACAGATCATCACAAAACTAACTAGCCAGACAATTATTAATTAATTCATTACAAGGAAACATTTATCATACGATTGACTATCTGGGCAATTAAGATTTAAATGAATTGTGATTCTGCATAAAAGTGATGTATTTTTTCTCTTTTGAAGAACATATGGATGGGATTCCACTTTGTGCTAGATTTGCCAGCTCTGTCAGTCTTCTAAATACCAGTTACTTGCTTTGCAGAGACAATTTATAAAAGTTTGATTTGCTGATTTCCGTTATATTCTTTTCCAGCGATAATCAATTAGATCTACCTGTGGGCCAATTTGAGAATTTTATGACAAGAGGTGGGCCATTTGCACAGAAGGCTGACAAAAAAAAACAAGAAAAACCCCTTCAGCTGCGAATAAATAAAGACCTTGATTGCAACATAAGTATTAATGTTTCTATCTTTTAATAAAGTTTGTAAATCAACATTATTACCTGTGTTTGTGGCAATCTCTAATGGGAGAGGTGACGTTGATGATCTCTGGCAAGCTTTTTGAAGAGTGGTTTTTAGGAGGCCAGGGCAAGAGGCATGCACTGGTGAAGATGCTCACCTGTCAGACAATCGTGGTGTTGATTTTTTGTAACACTCATGGTAGAAGACCCAGATTCACAGAGGTACATTGATCTGATAGATGGCTTGATCCTGGTTATTCTAAAACCGGTCAGCATATTGAGTCTAGAAATCACAAAATCCCACCCCTCTGAATTTTGCCTATAAAACATCTGAGCTCTGGAGCCTTACAATTTCTAATTGAAAGGTACCTTCATCAATTAAATCAAGAATATTCTTTGTTTTAGAAGGACAAGGTCCATCAGCAGAGACAACAAATGGATCATGAACAAATAAAAGCAAATTCTTTGGAAGTTTAAAATTCTCACATAACGTTTAAAAATTTTTGATCAGATTGTTTAGGAATTCTTGCATTATTTTCTCTGAGTTTCATCTGAAGGAACAACACACAATGTGGGAAAGTGCAATATCTTTCCGATTAAGTCTGTCTGAAAGATTTCAAGATTCCTCTGAAAGGCACACACTTTTTCAAACAGATCCCCAACACTGCTTGCCCAGCCTTGGAGCTGCAATTGAGGGAATTCAAGTGCCCAGTAATATCGCACAGAAAAGCTACCTATAACATAAAGGGAACATCATTCATCAATTCCAGGAACTCACAAGCCTTGTTGGTCTTGCATTTGAAAGAAATGCTATTTCTTTTTGAAGCGCACAAAAATCTCTCTAACGTGCGCCCCCTACTTAACCAACAAATAGTCCTTGTGCTGCAACAGGTCACTGTATTCGGTTGAAATGTCTTGTAAAAGAGCTTTAAAAAGATGACCTTGTAAGCTAGAAGATAAGCTTATATAGTTCACTAATCTTCTCACAGTACCCATTGGTTGTTTTTTTCCCCCAAGTCCTCAGATGACATACCACACAGGACAGTCTGGTGAATGATGCAGTGAAGTGTTTTTAATGAAAAGTGTATCACTGCCAGACATGAAGCAAAGCCCACTCTTTCCCTGTCATGGATTGACCTCCATCTGTAACAAGCAAATTTACTTTCTACAGATCTAAACCAGTTTTTGCAAAAAAGCCTTTTACCTTTTCAAAAATGATCTCTCCTCTGGGGTAGGTTTCTAATGGTATTAAGCACAAACATTTTCCTTGAAAATTTCACAATCACAAAATCTAACAAACAGCAATAGCTGGGCAGTATTATGTAAGTCACTTGATTTGTCCACTGCAAGAGACATGTATTTGGCATTTTTTTAAATCGGAAAGCAGTTCTGACAGACAATCCTCATAAATTACCTCCAATCTTCACCCTGCTGTGGAATCAGACAGGAGAACTTGCTTCACGTGGTTCACAATGTCATCTTTGTTTTTATTTCCAGTGAAAAGGTTCTCCAGTATTTTCAATGTGCACTTCTTCACAAGCTCGGCATCCAGGAAAGGCTTTTTCTTTTTAGCTAGGACCAACATTATCCGAAGAGAAGCAGCTTTGCTTTTTTCTGTACAGTCACTGGTGTTGTGAGAATGACATTTGAAGTGTGATATGAAGACTTCAGATTTTCAATTTTGTCACGTCTTGCAACACTGCCAGGAGGAGAGGCCATGTTGAAGTTACCGTGCTTGGATTCAAAATGGTGCTTCATGTTGACGACCTTACAGATGGATACAGTAGTTTGGCAGATTAAACAAAAAAGATTTTGCTTTTAAATGAGGTGGCATAATAAAAAAAGAAAATCCACTGTCCTGTCTGTGTTAAAAACTTGGTTTTTGCTGTCAACTTTGGGATGTTTACTCCCACTCACATTCACTGATGAAAAATGGGTGGCATCCTAGCTCAATCATAGCTAATGCTATAGTGAAAACTTAAGATCTAGTAAGCAGTGCTTAATTTGTGCTGGGGCTTGCCAGGGCTCAGCCCTGGCACCTCTAGGCTTGGCAGTTCATAGCCCTGACACCTCTGGGCTCCTGGCCAGCAGCTGCTACTGTCCAGCCACCCAGCTCTGAAGGCAGGCGCTGCCACCAGCAGCAGTGCAGGAGTAAGGGTGGTAATGCCACACCATGCCAGCCCTACTTCTGCGCTGCTGCTGGCAGTGATGCTGCCTTCAGAGCTGTGTGCTCGGCCCGCAGCTGCCACGCTCCAGCCACCCAGCCACTCCTGAGCCCTAGCATCTCTTACATTAAAATCAAGCACCACCAGTAAGTTACTTACTAAGGAAGTCATAGGCAAATGATAGACAGCACATCGCTGTTTATATATTTAATTATAAAAGTTTTTTAAGGTGAGCTGGTGGGCCACGCAGGAAGCCTTGGTGGGCCACATTAGGCCAGCGGGCTGCCTGTTGTATATCACGGTTGTATGCTATGCTTCCAATGCTCCTCGTCAAAGGCCAGACTAGGTCTTGGTGTCACACCTGTGCTCAGCCTTTATATAGTGGCAGGTGGTGAAAAGGTTGGAATTCTCCCACCAACGCTGGCTGAAATCCCCCCACAGCCTGCCTGTGAGTGGTACTGCCACCTCAGAACTAAAGCAGTGTCTATGGCTTGTTACTCAGACTCTAGATCCAGGAGAAGCTCAATGGATCCCTACAGCCACAGCCATAGCCATCCTCCCCATGGTTTCCATAGACATGCTCAGAAGACTGCTGCATAGCTGCACATGTGACATGCTGCCCTCTGTGTAGTATCTCTGCATCCTGCCTCTCCTCATACAGAAGAACTTCAGTGCTTTTGCTGCTGTGATATTGTGTCGGCCTCAGACTGGCCCTGATAGGGTTAAAACCCAGCCTGGAGAGCTGCAAGGAAACAGCCAATTAGGGAGGTGGCTGCAGCCAATTAGGATGGTGGTTGGACCAGCCAATCAGGGCCCAGCCAGCCTGTATAAAAGGGAGCTGCAGGCCATAGCACATCAGTCTGTGGCAGGAAGCCTAAAGGAGGAAATGGGCTTTCTAGAGGGCTGCAGAAACTAGCACTGTGAACAGGGCTGCTAGGACTTGCAGGCCTGAGGCCCTGGGAAGAGGGTGAAGGAGCCAGAGGCAGGAGCTGAAGGTGCTGGGGCTGCGGGGAAGTGGCCCAGGAAATTGAGACAGACTGGTGGTGAGAGAAAGGATGGGCAGCAGCAAGCTGTTTACAGGGTCCCTGGGCTGAGACCCAGAGTAGTGGGCAGGTCTGCCCTGCCCCCCCCCTCACCTGCTGCTGAAGAAGCAGCCAGGCTAGGGACTGCCAAGCTGCTGTGAGGAGTGGCTAGACTGTTGTGGAGGAGTCTCCTGGAAGGGGGGGAACCCGGATAGTGACATGGCCGAAGGTCTTGGCCATGAAGCAAAGGCAGTGCAACTGGAACTGCGATGGATCTGCAGGCAGAGACAAGGATGGGAGAGCCACTGCCACCAGAAGGCATACCTGCTGACCAGAGCTAATTCCTGAAACCAACAGCAGAAGGTGCCAGTGTGGTGAGTGACCCTATGACAGCTGCCTTCAGGGCCTTTCAAAGCTTTTACTTGAGCTGGCAGATTTAGCCCAAATGGAAGAAGTGTGGCCTACTGCAAAGTTTTCCAAACTTTGGTTAGAGTGCCTTAGATGCTCAGAGGGAGCTTGCTGGTGGCATATTATGATTAGAAAATAGTCTCCTGTGTGTGAGATAGTAAGCAGTCTAGATATGAACAGTATCAATTAACTACTAAATGATATCTTTATTGAATATGAGCCTCAGAGTATTGAACTTCTCCTTCCAGTCCTGGGGGAATCCAGGAAAATAATATGAGTTAAATAGTTGGGGGCAAATCAGGCTCCCTCCTCCCTCGCCTCCTCTAGGGGGCTCTCTAGTGGAAGAACCTGTGCAATGATGGTGCACAGGGTCTGAAGGAGGTTATGAGGCTAGTGTACCCTTCTGGTTGGAGTAGATCCAGACCCTGAAGGAGCTTCCTAAATGGTCACACATAGGGGATTTTCAGGCAGAGTAGGGGTTGACTGAAAGATAAATCCTCCAATTCTTTCCCTGCAGGGGTTGTGGAGGCTCTTACAGCCATTAGTTTGAAGTAGCATTTGCAGGCTGGCTTTGTTCCCATGCTGTTATCACTGAGAAGGATTCTTTCCTCACAGAGAGCCTAGATAACTGAGGCTAGGTGCCTAAATACCTTTCAAAATCTAGCCCCTACTCTAATTCCTTGGACTGGGCACCACGGAGAAGATTTTGTCTTTAATTTGGAAATGGTGTGATCTAGATAGGCATCAAAATACCATTGTGAATCTGTGACTAACTCCTATTGATTTCAATGAGTTAGGTGCCTAAATACCTTTGAATCCCATATGCGGGGGGAGCGGGTTTAAACAGCACCTGTGTTGGCTAACTCTTCTCAGGCCATATTTCTTTATTTATTAAAGGAAGCATGCAACTCATTAATTAGTGTAAAGTAAGACTGATTAATGTGACAAATTGGACTTTTCATCACCTGGTGCATTCTCACATTATTTCAACCATTATCTCCTTGTAATTATTTTAAATGTTTTTATTTTGTAGTTCCTAGATCTCTGCTTGTGAAGCAGGAGGAGGTGCAGCTACATGCTAACTTTCCTATGCCAGCGAAGGATTCTCATTTTGAGAGAGCTTCCATTACACTATTTCGTCAACAAACTGTTAAATTATCTGTACTGTCTCTTTGTTACAAACCACAAAGAAATGAATATAATTCTCTTTGACTCTTATTAAAAACTGAAGAATGATGATGATGATTTATAAGTACTTGTACTATAGCCCAATACACCACTTATGTAATTGCACTGTACATGTTTCTTGTTTTGATTAGGAGGTGACTAGGCACTGCTCAGATTGTAGTACTTAGAGCAATAAATTGGGCAAGTGTTGACATCTTGCAAAAGCAATCAGATTTATTTTTCCTTGCGCTTTGACTACGTAATATCCTCTGTATCCATGTTTAAAAAGTTATCCATGGACTTGTTTTTAGATCATGGGAAATAGAAGCATGAACAATATGATAGAGCCACGCTTGCCAGGGGACCATATGCGCCACACAACTTACCTGATATCTAGTTTTGTTGCAAACACGAACCCTTTGAAGAGTCTGATCTTAATTTTATTAACTTTCTGGATGACATTGTACCTGGTTTTGAGTGAAGCTGTAATGATCTGTGTTTAAGATTGAAATATATCCAGCAACTACACCTAAACTATGGAGTTTCACTGCATTTTGTGTCAAAGCTATGCAAAATCATGAATTTGGCATTATTTCAATCTGAAATTCAAAGTGAAACTTGAGGGTGTGTACCAATGAGACCTGCAAATGAAAATGTGTTTGCATAAACTCCAGTGAGGTGAAATCTCTGAGTTTCACAGAGGTGGTGCTAATGAGTAACAGTAAAATCAATGTTTTTAATTAGGCCACTTGATATATTTTTTTTTTCCTAATCTGCTTGTCTACATTTTTAGAAGGGATTTAGCCTTCATGCTTCAGGGTATAAGCCTACCTACCATTAACTGATGCGGGGTAGAGATTTAGGATAATGGGCTAGATTGGCCACTGGTCTGATTCAGTAAGGCAATTCCTATGCTCCTCTTTTTGTGGTCATGTTCCTCTACAGCCATAACCAGCAGATCGGAGATGTGAGGACGTTTGTACTGAATTCATATCCTAGGCATGGGCTGGATGGATGTAAAAAGTTCTCTGCAGTCCACACCTGGGCTATCACCATTCTACTTCTAGTCTATTGTTGATGTGTAATCTCTTACCAGCTTATTGTGACATTCCCATTTTGCAGCTGCTGTGTACCCAGACACGTAGGAACACCAGCTTCAACAATAAATTGTGTTTATGGCCAAATCTTCCCACTTTGTCCAGATCATGTAGTTTGGCTTGACATTGGAATAAGGAATATTCCTCTGTGGCTGAGGGGAAGGAATTAACCGCATGGACTAGGAGCACCAGTGGATCTGCTGTGTGTGATCCCAGCTGTATTCCTAAAGCTGTAGTATCTCCCATGACATCTGCATCCCCACTATGAGGAGAAGGGAATGAATGGGGAATCTATATTGCATCAGATTATCTGCCCCACCCTCCTCTGAACCATTGTGGCCCATCCCAAACATCCTTCTCCACAGGAGATTGACTATGTGTGGACCCCACAAAACCTCTCCTCGTTCTCAGTGGGACCAGGTTTTTGCCAGTTCTGGGACAGAGCCTAATACTGGAGGAAGGTGTAGCGTTTGCCTGTTAGATTGTATGAGTCTGAATGAGCTCTCCCCTAACATCTAGGTGCTCAGCACAATGGGATTGCTTGCCCAAATGGTCACTTTTGGCAGGTGTGGGATCCCCAGTTTCCTTGTTGTTGGGGCAGAAGTAATAAAGGGCTGTTATCCTTGTTGTGTGACCCAGGGGCAGCAGAACTGTACTTGGCATTTCCCGATTGAGGGACTCACCCTCAACTAAATGGCACCCAGTAGGCAGGGGACATGGGTTCCAAAGCCCAGTGAGTGGAGAGACAGGTGGGGACAGGTACTTTTACCTGGTGGCCTGAGCCTTGCCTAAGGGTCCCAGATACCATTTGACCCTTCTTTCTCCACTGTGTAATAGAGCTAATTTAGACTCAGATGAGTCTTGTTACACACTGCAGAGCTGAAAACACTGATACTTAGGTCTAATACTTAGACCTGCTTTGGGACAGTCTCGAATGCAAGAGACTGCTCAGTGTGCATCAGCAGTGAGGCTCCCCCATTTAACACAGCTCACAGTGATTTCAGTTGTTAATGGGGGGGTGGGGGGGCTATGAAGACATCTTGGAGCGGCCAGCAGGGCATCAGGTGGGGAGACGTGGTGAGCGGCCAGCAGGGCCCTGTAGAGAGGGGCGTCTAGTGAGTGCTTGAGGAGCAGAGCAAGTAAGGTGCCTCCTTACCTGCTCCTCCCCCTGGATTGGAGGTGAACTCTGCAGATGCACCTCTGAACTCTGGGTCTGCACTGTCCAAGGACAGCAACTATGCATGGGGTGCAGAGAAGGGACGAGCACACTAAAGGGACTTTTGGGTTGCTGGACTTAAGAACCTGAGGGGAAAAGGACACTGCTCAACTTGGTGGTGGGTCTTTTGGTCATGGTTTGTTTATAAATGCTGTTTGCGGTGTTTCCCCCAAATTAATGCAGCATTATTTCCCTCCTTTTATTAAAAGCTTTTGCTACACTCAGTCTCTGTGCTTGGGACAGGGGAAGTATTGCCTTTTAGAGGCACCCAAGGGATGATGGGTAATTGTCCTAGGTCACTGGGTGGGGGGTCGAGCTGGTTTTGTGTTTTGTTGAAAAGGAACCCCTAGATACTGAACCTGGCCCTTGTTGCTGCCAACTCTGACTGGCAGAAGGGTTGCACTGGTATACACCAGTATAGCAGAGAGCACAATCAGTACTCATTACTCTAAGGGGAAAATGGTTTTCTGAGCTCCTGTATAAACAGTTTTGTAAGCTGTATCCTTATTATCCTGCTATGTATAGTAGGAAAATACCTCTGATTAGTGTGCGATCTGGCTGAACCAGAGTTTTGAAGTTGCTATTGTTCAGTAACTGAGATTTGTACTTAATCTTTGCACTGAATTAGTGGTAAGTGATTTATGAGTCAATTTGCTTCCAACAAATAGTAGCTAACCATATACATTGTGTAGTGGGAATGGAATATTAAGACACTAATCTTATATGAAAGTGCATAATTTTATGACATACTGTAACCAATACAGTACTTGTTATTAAATTAATAATAGCTTGATGTTAGCTGTTATGATAAGGTTATAAGATATATTGATACAATACAAAATTAATAGGAACAAGGCTGCAAACAAGGTCACTGCAATTTATTCATAATATTCACATTGAACTTCAAAGCAGCATTTTTCATCCCTTGATTTTTATTCTGATAAATGTTTGTTGCTGGCTTTTTCCAAAGTTCCAGGAAATATTGGATGGTATTATTTCATTAGGAGGAACATAGTGCAAGAATCTGTCAGGCTATATGTCTGCTTGAGGCTGTATTGATCTGACTGCTGTGGGCAATTCTTCTCTGGCGCTAGATGCTCCTCAAATGGTCCGTAAGTCCTCTGTCCTTAGAGGTCATGCAGTTCTCAGAATATCCCAGGACAAAGTCCCTCAGTAGTCATTATGTAACTATATTGAGCAGGTCTATTTCAGACCTGAGCACAAAGTTGGGGAGCTGTGAAGAAAAGGGGTTTAGACCAAAAAGATGACTTGCTTGTACATTGATTTGTGCTTTCACATTTATTTTTACTTTTACCATGCAGAAGCTTGTTTCCTGGAGCTTGATGTTACATCCATGATGTACAACAAACAGGCACTTGTACTACAGAAAGGTTTGTTGAACCTGTTGTTCTGATGATGAAAAGGCAGATCATTGAAATGCTAGTATAGTTCCTAGGGTGACCAGACAGCAAGTGTGAAAAATCAGGATGGGGTGGGGGGTAATAGAAGCCTATATAAGAGACCCAAAAATCAGGACTGTCCCTATAAAATTGGGACATCTGGTCACCCTATTAGTTCCTCTCTGTAGGGCAGGATCCCAGGCTCTCCAAAAGTGGGCATCCCTTGCAAGCTGTGGAGTCCCCTCTCCACAGAGGCTCCTTCCCTATTGCATGAAGGAAGGGTTTGATGATGGAGGTTCAGTGAATCCATGACTAAGGGATTCATCTGCTATCCCCTAATCCCATGTAACAGGGGTGTATGGGCTACAGAAGCGATTGCAGCACTGATACAGCGGTAGTGGCCGTGGAGTACTTTTTGCTGCCCCATACAGCATGGGAAGGAGGAACTGTTACCTGCAACCTCAAGATCTCCTGTGCCATGGCCTTTCACACAGGTTTGGGAGATGGGGAGGATTTACTACTTAGTGAATTGGGGTATCAGGGCCTAGTTCTGTAAGGTGAAGTATGCCCACAACTTCCATGGACTTCAATGGCTCAGGAATTAAGTAGGGTTGAAGACACCTTACAGGATCAGATCCTTAGTGAGGTGTATTTGTTTTTTTTTTTAAAGACCTCATTTCAGTTCACCTTTAAACTAGACACAAGTTTAATTAAATACCAGTGCAGACTGTTTTCAGGTTTCCCTCAACATGGTTTTATATGTATATTCTATCTCTTTTAAAATATGCTGGCAGTTCATGACTATATTAAGCAAACCCTTCAGGGCAATAGACACGACAAGATATTATTCTGAGATTAAGGGAGGAAAATGAGAAAAAGGACAGATGGGCACAGAGGGAGCTAACAAAAGGCAAGCTGGAGAGGAGGAGGATCATACTTGGTTTCCACTGCTAGAAAAAAAAGAAGCACCCATTGTGTGCTTTGAGACCGTGATTATCTCAAGTCACTGATTCTTTCAGAGACTAATCTGCTGGTTCACTTGCCTTTTCTCCTTGTGCTTGGAAAAGAAAAATCAAAAAGCATTAATATCCATTATGGTAAGATCCACACCAAAGGGACCATTAACTAATCTGTGTTAAAAGATTTGTTGGATACATTTTGTTTTCCAAACACCCTGTGAGCTGATTATTTACTCATTCCTATTACTTTCATTTTTTTTCTTGGGGTTTTGACAGGTACTGTGTAAATGAAATGTATCCCGGACTGAGACTCCATGTGCTATCACTTTGATTCTATGTAGCCAAGAATTAGGATTTCGAAAATGCTGATGTCTGGGTCTTGGCAGCTGACAATCTTGTCTGTTAGTAGCCCAATGTCAAGGATAACTGCCTCTTCCTGGGAGGTGTAGACTGAAGTGCCAGAGTATCTCCTCCCATCAGGAGATCTCTAATTTACAGGACCCAAAGCAGGTCAGTCTGGAATCATTACTATTAAGCCTCTATCAATGTAAAAATCCTCAAACTGAATGGTAGTTCAGAAAGAATAAGGCAATTAAGTGACAGAGAAATGATCTCTTATAATCTGACATAATATCTCACTGACACCTATTTTTGAATGTAATATTTTTTTTCTCTTCAGTTGAACATGAAGTTAACCAAACTAGTCTTTTCTTGTATTTTTGTATACTTATTCAATGAACTATTATAAGTTACAGGTAACAGTTCCTGATGTGCCACTCATGTGACATTATAATGTGTGCAATATTAATTTTAGACATTTGTTATATTTCTCATTAATATGCAATAAGCAGCCCAACATCTGACACAAACACATTCACTGTCTCTCAAACACATGCATGTGCGCGCACGCACACACACGTTTAATGCCAGAGCCCATCAACGCTTGCTGTGAGGAATTTATCCTCTTATTTCTCCAAAAGATCATTCACATCCAGAATTGCCTTATAGCCCACTCAAAGCAATTGGCTGAAAGTAGGTCCAGAAGGACAGTGCTTTCCTTTCAAGTACTTAGCCCATTCACACACACACAAAAAGTAGTCATGGAAGCTGTGAGGGCAATTGAGGCTATCACCCATGACTCTGACCCCTATCCTTGTTGGAGAGCAGAGAATATTTGGGGACCCTGCTATCAAAGGCTGTTATCACTTCTTGATGAGTGGAATTAACCACCCATTCTGAAACCTGCAACAGTCTAACTAATAATAATTAATAATGCACTGAGATGTTATCAAAAACCAGACCCCTTGGCTTTCAGCTACCTGGATCCCTTTCAGTCAGGCTTCAGGCCAGAGTAGAGAGAGCACTTGTTGCTCTGGTGGATAATATCCTGTCCACAAAGAACAAGGAATTACAATAATACTCACCTGAATGGACCTATGTAGGCATTTGGTGTTCATGTTCTCACTCCAAGAAGCTGCAAAGGTGAATGGAAATTACTTGAAATGGTTCAAGTGCCTACACGCAACTGATCACAGAATGTTATGGGCAACTCTTCTTCCACCTCCAAATCCCCACAATGCTCAATCATCTCCCCCATATTATTCCACATCTATTAGACAATCTAGCCTGAAATGTCAGCAGTACACGTAAGTCTTCCAACTGTACTTCTCCTTTGACAGAGGAAAATGGCACTGTCTCCCACTCTTCTCATTGCCTAGACAAATCAGCACCTGGATAAGACGTAGCTAGCTAACAGCAAGACAGAGGTGATGCTGGTAGGAAAGGAAATTCTTTGAAAAAATTTACTTCCTGTATAACATTCTCCCTCTATGGAGGCCATCTGCCCTCAGGTTTTTAATTCATTCTGTAGTATTGGGGTCCTTCTGAGCAATTGGACAGAAGAGTCCCATCCTATTGGACATGGGCCTGGCCACAATGATCATTCATGGCCTCTAGCTTTATTATTGCAACACATTATGTCTAAGAACAAAGTCACATGTCCTGAAAAGACTCCAGTTGGTACTAAATGCAAGAGCCAACCCATCTACTTAGCTACCCAAGTTGCCATGATGAATATATCGACCTGCTACTCTGTTCTTTGTTCTCACAACCCATTAAATTAATATTCTTGATCCAGGCCTCTGCCGCCATTTTCAAAACTTCCCATGGGATTTGCTTCTAGCTAAAAGTTTCTTACCTTCCTGGTCATGACAGCTATATTCCACTGGTTCAATGATTGATTAACTGGGTAGCTCATAAGCACTGGAGCTAGACTTTGATAGAAGCTGATCCTAGAGAGTGGAACATATTCCTGCAAAAAGTAAGAATGACCAGATAACTAAATGAGAAATTCATTTCTGAAGGTTATTTCATTCAGGTCTCCTTTGACAAGTTTTCCAACCCACACACATACACACCCACACATACAGATGCACACACTCATATATGCATGTACACATACACCTTTCTCCCTGCCCCCATACATACACACATCCCAGCTATAAATTAATCAAACTACTTCAACAGGCTGAGAAGGAAGAAAAAGGTTGCTAGACTGTTACTTTTATTCTTAATTTGAAATACTTGAGAGATTGTTAGTGATAATGATAGTATACATACTAACATGTATATCATATTCATATCCATATCTTCTTTGTGCATGGAAAATCTTGGGCCACATTGTACATTTATGAAAACTAACAAATGGCAAATTATACATGCAAAATTAAGTGATATTGTAATATGAATGTCATATCCTATTTCTCTATTCACTTAAAGGTGCCATCATATGGAAGTCTGTTTCTAGGAGAAACAATGTCTTATTAATAGGTTATATAAAACTCATAGGACACTGCACTGATTGCTCTTCTGTCAGTTTAAAAAAAAAGTTAGGTCGGGGGGAAAAACAAAAATTTCAATTACATTTACAGCAGCAGCTGAAGGGGAATAAAATCAATGAAAGGAGCATACTTATTAGAGACCTGCAGTTGCCATAAAACTGAAACTAAATCACACTGACAGTGTCTGAACTTCAGATAAATTGCTTTGAATTCAGAATGGGAGCCTGGAGAAATAATGGAAATGATATTGCAGTTGCTGAAGAAAGGGATAGAACTCTTTATATCCATTGCTTCTTTGGATCTTGTAGCTATTGTAGGGATCAAACACTGATTTATCTGCTTTATTTTTTGTGTAGGACTCCTATTGTTTCTCTAGCAGATAAACACTATTGTCAATCACTTTGGCATCTAATAAGAGAATTATGCTGTTTTGAGGGTGAGAGGTTCCTTGTGGGTAGACAAACCAAGGTTACCTGCTACATTTACCGAAGAGAGGGAGGAGGCAGAGGGATAGATACGCTGAGATAGCCAGTTAAACTTACTCTTGCCTACAATGATTTGTCTAGCCCAACAGTTCGTTTTTTGTGATGTTCTGATGTTAGTCCCTGTTGAATGAAATCTCATGTAGTTTCTCATTAGTGTTCTTCACCCAGAACAACTGAGCTCTCTGGACTCACTGAATTTGTGTTTATGGTTTGACTCATGCTCCAAACTTTTATGAAACTGTAGCTTTTGCCTTTGTTAATTAATGGTCTAAATTCCATGCTGTGCCTCTTGAGAAATGCCTCCCCAAAACTGTAGCCTGGGGGCCTTTATGACATCTGTGTACTATTCTGGGCTCCTGTGAGGCTGAAATGACTCCAGGGTAAGTTAGAGGAGCCTCCCCTGAGCGGCCTATGGGCTGTATAGCAGCCCATAATTCACTTTCTCATCCTACTCAGAGCTGTCAGTATTTTCCCTCCCCTCCCCCCTGCCCCTTTACTGAGGCTTGCAATAGGGATGGAGTGAGGCGGCAGCACAGAACCACTTATCAGTGCTACGCTGCTCCTGTGCTGGGACAAACTCTCCACTGGCTCCTTGTAGCTCCTGTATGGTCTGTAGGGGCCACTACAGTGACACATACGGGCCAGAGTATCAACATTAATGAACCAATATTGTGGTGGTTCTCCAAACAAATTACAATCTCACTAGGTAATTTCAAATATGTCAGTTTTTCTAAGTAATTCTTTTCAGTTCTATTCCACTTTTTATCAGAAGCTCTCACAGACCTTTACAGATACTAAGACTCTCCACATCTCTGTGGTAGAGACTAGTAAGAATTATCCCCATTTTACAGATGTGGAAACTAATGTGTAGAGAGGTTAATGCACAGAAGTTATCCAATAATACATGGGGAGTCAGTGGCTGATCTAATACAGGAGATAAGGAATCTTGACTCCAGGTCTCCTTCTCGAACCAATATACAATGAAATAGATGCTACAGGGGGAAAAAAAATTTATGCTGCAATTTGCAACCAACTTTCTGAAGAGGCTTTCAACCCATGAACATTTGGGACTATAAAGTCTCATCATGACGTCGATGCCTACACTGCATTCATGTGATTTTTTTTTTTAGTAGCTTTTATTTTAAAACCAAAGATGTAAATATTCTAGCCTTGATTCTAGCTAGTGCTGCAGCCCCATTTTGTGTGTGTACTGTGAGTAGAGGAGAAAACAAGAAGCCTGTCCCCCTACTTCATGCCGCATTGCATATGTGTGTTCAGAGAGATGTGGGGAGGTGGATGCCAATCCCTTTCCCAATACTGTTTGCACCAATGGAAAGAAGTCCTCACCTTCTTCCAGGCCTCCATTTCAGCCTTAGCCTTACTGAATCAATAGCAGACCATCCAGTGTGGGTTAGCCCTTTTTCATATTGCTGTCTACAGCACATCTGCATTGTGAAACTGATTCCACATAAACTGTCCTATGGTATTGATGATTTTGCAGGAGAAATGTAACAGGGCAACAACCTTCATCTCTGTTAATTCCCACACTGCCAGCAAGTTTTTTGCAATAGCCAAAAGGGAGTTCAGCTTTTCAACAAGTAGAAATGGACTTTTACCATCTGGTTCTAGTCAAATTAATAATGTTATGTAAAAGTATTGATGTAAAAAAAGGTTAGGGAGATATTACAGGGATAGTACACTCTCTCTCAGGACCAGTTTATGTATATGGTTTTATAGATTATTTTCACTTTTCTGTAGAATCGTTGATTTTTTTCCATCTATTCTGTTTGTGCACTGGTTAGCACTGGGTAAGTCCCACTGAATTTAGATACCTGTACATTTGAATTAGCCATGTATATGTTCATGGGAGGTAATTTCTTCATATAAATGATTGCATCATTTCTCAGAGAGCAGAACTATGTATGGCTGGTGTATAGATAAAAAGTGACTTGGCTACTATGAGCTTGTTAGAAAACTGAGTTTGCATATGAATGTATGTATATGCACAAGTTTATCAATTTACTGTAAAAATTGCAGATTGCAAGTTTTCGTTACACTACAGTTTTTCACTAAATGATTAACAATGTTGAAATATTCAAAAGCCTTTCATTTTGAATTATTTTAGCTTCACTGTCTTACATCATTTTGATTCTTTCAGTTTTGCAAGATCTTGAGCTGTGTTCTGATATGTTTCCGATCCTGTATACCAAACATTACACTCCAACTCTAAATTCTGGAATAATCTCCTTCAGTAATTATGTCCAGACAAGCTTTAAATTTTTGTTTTATTGTTTATATGGTTTAAAATTCCTCTGTACACTTACAAATGAGTTTCAATGGTAACATATTTTCTAAGCAGAAATATGTATTTTTCCTTTAAAAGAAAAAAGTTCAAATCTTGAAAGAATTATTATTCAGATGCATATTCTATTAGTCAATACAAAACAATTGCTTGATTTTTACAAATTGCTTTGATGGGTGATAGGATAGATGTTTGCCTTGAAAGCATTCAAATCTCCCCACAATTGCCAAGATCAGTGTTCAGACTGGGGGTGGAGGGAATGTTATCCCCATAGGATGTGTTGGTATCTACTTTTTTCCCCTCCATTTTCCTCATTCCCCTCTTTTTCAGTATTGTGGCTGCCAGATGAAGAATGGCAACAGACAATCCCACTTGTTGGTATTCCCACTTATGCCCCCACACTCTGGCTGTGCACTAAAGAGCACAACCAGGGAAGCTATACAAGAAGTTTTTTTTACTAGGCCCTGATCCTAGACAGAGAGCCATTCATTCTTGTTAACCCCATATGGTCTGAAGGAGATGCTTGAGTTTGTTTTCCATCTGGAAGGCATTACTGAGATGGAGTCTCAAAGTTAAGCATATTAGGATCCATTTAAAAAAAGTATTCAGGTCTCTAACCATCTGAATTTACTTAGTCTTCTGGGTCTCATAAGCTTCAGCATGGATTCACCCTCATTTATTCAATGAATAACAGTAAAATTGATCAGCTACATTATTAGATGTATTTCATAAACCTTTTTTTAAAGTATTCAACTAGTTCTACTCTTCCACAGTAAAATTTTTGCACAGTTAAACTGTCATTGTGGTGGTTTTAATTTAAACATTAATGTTGGAGTGGGGCAACCTTCCAGATTTCCAGGAGCCCCTTTATTTATTCTGCCACCAAACTGAATTAAGGAAGATTGCAATGATTTCCTGGCCTCTGACAGTTCACCCTTCTCCAGACACTGCTATATTATTCCTCCCAGAGTGAATTCATCCCCTAGGGTTCATAAACACTTCTGAAGAGCAAGGTTTTTTGTTGCCTGTGAAATGGAACATATTGCACCAGATGGCTGGTATTTCTAAAAAACATCCCCAAGGAGGGATCCCTCTTACAGCTCTATAAGATCTTCATACCTAGCTTGCACGATGAACTGTGCAGTTTGAATGCTGCTATGCTATTAAAATACTCAGTATAATTTTAATGAACAAAGTGTAAACATTTCCAGCAAAGGGCAGCTAAGTGAAGCTTGTTGCCTCCTTCAGTGGTTATCAGAAGGAGTCTCAGTTTCATTGGGAGAACAAATGAACAGAATCTCTCATTGCTCATTTGACAAGAAAAATGCATCCTTGGTGTTTGAGATTTATCACTGGCTAAGAGGAATTGTTGTTTTTTTGTTTGTGGGAGCCTCATGTTAAAGTATTGGCAGTGCATGACTGGTATGCTGGATACTCCACTGAAATGCCTTCTAAGAAAGGAGAGGAATGATTTGTCACTATGGAAGTATAAGATTGAAGATTTAACAAGGCATATGCCTGAGTGACCTTTAGGGCTCAATCAACTTCATCAGAAACCACTTGAGAGGACAGAGATGCAGCGTAATGCTCTTGTAGGGAGGACCAGAGATGAATGTCTAATAGCTATACCCTACAGAACCTGCCTAACATTTGCCCAGGATTTGTTCACAAACAGAAAAGTACTTTACTACTCACTGTACATTTTTCTCCAAAGAATGCAACTAAAGGAAGGAATTATTCACATGTTTTAATACTTGACTTGGAATAGAAGTGGTTGAACCAAATGAACACTTTCAAGTATAGTCAGATGGAAAACGCTTTTGATCAAGCCTATACTCCTCCTTTTCCCAGAGCTCCAGGAGTCAGATCTAACCATGCTGTTAAGGCAGGTAGTGGGACCAGGTTCTCCTGCTGCTAGTTTCTCATCTGCTCCATCCCAGTACAATGAGAACCTGAAAAGAACTGGCGTTGGACTGATTTTTTTTTAAACTCACCCTGGATTTAACTTTCTGGATAGTTGCTGGAAGTGTAAAAAGAGGATTTATTTCTACAAGGTTCATGAAATCCAAATGAGCATTGGGCTGTTAAGTCATTTTGTATTTGCAAGTGAGATTCTGCTGCTCAGAGGCAACACATATGAATACTGATTTGGTAAAACAGCTCTTTGAGAAAAGCAGATGGTCAGTAAGTATATGAAAGAAGAAAAGATTGACAGACAATATATGTATAAAAACACATCTGATTAAAATCACATCATAGTAAAATCTTACAGATAACTGTGTACATCACCATCCAGTATTCTTTCTCTTCATCTGTGTGTCTCAGTGTATACTGCACATATAAAAATAAGATTAAAAGAACATTTATGTTGCAAAGTAAAGAGTTCTGAAGTAAAAAAATGCCAGACTTAAGGTTGCCTGTGCAACTTTATTTCAGATCCCTTATGCATATGCTTATGATACGGTCTTTATTTACATGATCACATATTTTATCCCTGGGATCCCTGATTCATTCAAAAAGAAAAGGAGTACTTGTGGAACCTTAGAGACTAACAAATTTATTTGAGCATAAGCTTGCGTGAGCTACAGCTCACTTCATCAGATGCATGCAGTGGAAAATACAGGGGAGAGATTTATATACACAGAGAACATGAAACAATGGGTGTTACCATACACACTGTAACGAGAGTGATCAGGTAAGGTGAGCTATTACCAGCAGGGGAGTGGTGGGGCGGAAAAAGCTTTTTGTAGTGATAATCAAGGTAGACCATTTCCAGCAGTTGACAAGAACATGTGAGGAACAGTACGGGGGCGGGGGGGAAATAAACATGGGGAAACAGAATACCACTAGCCATCATATTCAGCCCCCAACTAAAACCTCTCCAACGCATCATCAAGGATCTACAACCTATCCTGAAGGACGACCCATCACTCTCTCAGATCTTGGGAGACAGGCCAGTCCTTCCTTACAGACAGCCCCCCAACCTGAAGCAAATACTCACCAGTAACCACACACCACACAACAGAACCACTAACTCAGGAACCTATCCTTGCAACAAAGCCCGTTGCCAACTGTGCCCACATCTATTCAGGGGACACCATCATAGGGCCTAATCACATCAGCCACACTATCAGAGACTCGTTCACCTGCACATCTACCAATGTGATATATGCCGCCATGTGCCAGCAATGCCCCTCTGCCATGTACATTGGCCAAACTGGACACTCTCTACGTAAAAGAATAAATGGACACAAATCAGACGTCAAGAATTATAACATTCAAAAACCAGTTGGAGAACATTTCAGTCTCTTTGGTCACTTGATTACAGTGGCAATTCTTCAACAAAAAAACAGACTCCAGTGAGAGACTGCTGAATTGGAATTAATTTGCAAACTGGATACAATTAACTTAAGCTTGAATAAAGACTGGGAGTGGATGTGTCATTACACAAAGTAAAACTTTCCCCATGTTTATTTCTCCTCCCCCCCCCACTGTTCCTCACACGTTCTTGTCAACTTCTGGAAATGGCCCACCTTGATTATCACTACAAAAGTTTCCCCTCTCTGCCCCCCCCCGCCCTCCTGCTGGTAATAGCTCACCTTACCTGATCACTCTCGTTACAGTGTGTATGGTAACACCCATTGTTTCATGTTCTCTGTGTATATAAATCTTCCCCACTGTATTTTCCACTGAATGCATCCGATGAAGTGAGCTGTAGCTCAAGAAAGCTTATGCTCAAATAAATTTGTTAGTCTCTAAGGTGTCACAAGTACTCCTTTTCTTTTTGCAGATACAGACTAACACGGCTGCTACTCTGAAACCTGATTCATTTAGTGCATAGGATGGATGGTGCTGACCTAATGAGCAGCTATTCAACATTTTGCATAATCTTTATTGTTCAATATGTGGCCTCTGTGCCTTAGTTACTATACATTATTCAAACCCTGCTCAGAAGACACAACTTTTCATTTCCTTAAGTGGTTGTCTATGGCATTTATCATAATATCAAGTACTTCGCAAACTTTAATTTTCACAATATTCGTGTGTGGTGAGGGCTTTTATTATCCCCATTTTACAGAAGGCAAATAGAGGCACAGAGATTAAGGTAACAAATATCCATTGCTTTTGGATGCTCAATTTAGGACGAGGACCAGATTTTTCAGAGTACTTATTATATACCACTCAAAGCATTATTCCTATTGACTTCAAGCAGAGGGATATAAAATAGTCCCAGTAAATTTATCTTTAAAACTTAAATATACAGAATAGTTTTTTTTTTTACTGTGTGTGGCACGTATGGATATCTGGGTTCAATTCCCATATCTGCCACACACCCACTGGCAGTCTCTTGAAGGCAAAATTCGTCTCTGTGATCTGCACTGATATCTGCTTACCCATGCTACAGATCAGACAATTCTGTGTATTCTACGCAGAACTCTCAGCACCATCAATGATATGTGAAATGAGTGCATGACGTGTGAATGGAAATACCCCCTGAGGACATGTTACTCTCAGTGCCTCTTCATATTTCTTTTTTGGTAAAAATACTCAAAGCCATATACGTTTGTTTCAGACAGCACTCAGAATAAAGTTTCCCACCTGTAAATTGGAAATAAGACATGTCTTGTCTTTTAAGATTACAGGCTCTTCAGGGCAGAGAACATTTTACTGTGTGTGTACAGTGCCTAGCACAAGGTGGGGGAGACCTCAGTCTTCATTGTGGGCTCTAGGAACTACTGTGATGCACACAGGAAGATACATATGTGCAGGAGTATGACTAGATTCTCGGCTGCTGTCAACTGGTGTTGCTCTGTAGAAGTAAATGGAGCTATGCTGATATGTCTGCTAAGGATCTGGCCGATAAATGCTACTTGACATGATTTTGAATTTTTCACCCGAAGTGTAGCAAGACACTATACATGCAAAGTTTGGAGGGCTTTATTTGGCCATTGTTATCAAGTGGCTGTGGAGTAGAAGTCTAACATATATACTTTTCACTTGCCATAATTCGCACATCACTGGAGGAGGTTTGCTCACAATAAATAAATAAAATGTACTTGTAGGCAGAGACAAAGCATAGAAAATTTCAGCCTGAAAGATTAATTTTTTCAGAAAGTTATTAGCATATAAAAAGTCTCAAGATAACTTAAATATAGTAGATGCCACCAGGCAACTACTGTAATAAAAGAGAGCCATCATGAAGAGTACATTTCCACTTAGTCTGAATAGGAAAGGCCTGTAGATAACATTCTTCTTTTTATGATTTAACATTTTTCTTTTATTTCAAAAGCCAATTTTGCATTTCATTAGGTACAACAATATACCATCAGTCTCACGTACAGTTTACAAGCACAAGCAATAATATATAGCACGAGAAGGTAACAAAAGAGCAAACCACCTTACATCGAGTAATCTGTGCACACCATAGGAATACCATGCCAGTATGTGTCAACATAAAGCAGAAAATGTTTGTAAATAAAATCATTTCTCGAATCCCAAGAGAACTAACCATGCAAAGATTGTCTGTTTTATGACAATGATCCAAATTTTGCCACTTGACATTTGGGCTTGATGTTTTGCCTATGAAAAATGAACCATCAAGATATGTCTATCCCACTGAGTAACCATGTGATTTTATTTTCCCCTCATCCTCCCCCAACCCCATCTGACTATCTTCTTCTTCCCCTTATCCCATCATCTGGGAGTGGATCATTGTGCAAGCATCCACCATCTTCATCTGTCCAAGATAGCACTAAGGTCCCCCTGCTTGCCATCTTCTTTGATGCAATCCATTCATCACTTCCTTGGCTTTCCTCAGGTTCTCCTTCCTACCACACTCCCCTGCCATGCTGTCTTCACCAGGTCCTCTTCATTCATCGTGTGTGTGTGTGTGTGTGTGTGTGTGTGTGTGTATGTATGTGTCTGAACAAGTTAAGTCATGCTTCCTAGATTTTGTCAGCCACATCCAGCTTTTGACTTCCCTCTCGTTGGTGTGTCTGTCATTTATCACATCATGTATAATTAAGGGCTTGTCTCGACTACTGGTTAAGTCGAAGTAACTTTCATCAGTTGGGTGTGAAAAAAAATCACCCCTCTGAGTGACGTAAGTTACATCTACTACACTGCGCTACGTTGGCAGGAGACACTCTCCCACCAACATAGCTTCCACCTCTCGTTGAGGTGGAGTAATTATGTGGACAGGAAAGTGCTCTTCCTTTGACATAGCGTGTCTTCACCAGATGGGCTACATCAGCGCAGCTGCATTGGCGGTAGGGAAGACAAATTCTAAGATAATACACATTTCAGGGCAAAGACTGTATATTGTTTTTATGAGGCATCTAGTACATTTTGGAATTTAATAAGTCCCAGTGGACTGTGTGAGCACATATGTACTTACCATTTTACTACTATTGGAAAGTATTCTAGAGTACAGAAGTTGTTCCATCAACGATGGCAGACACATACATTGTAGTCTGTGATAACAACACATTTTATTTGTTCTGCTTCTCACTGCCAAAATATTCCAGGAAGCTCATACAAAATATAACCCATTTTAACCATGGCTAATACTCAGTACTGGCAATCTTTACTATCACTAAAAGTGCCAAAAATGTAAGAGTAAACAGATTTTAAGCTCTGTTTAAGAGAAGAAAAGTCCTTGATACTGGGAGTGTTTGGAAGACTGGGCATTCCAGAGGCCAGATCAAACCATCAGCTTTCCCCAACTTCAAAGCAGTTCTAGTGGACTTGGCTAAATGTATCGCTCAGAATCCTTATGGGCTGCTGAAGAAGGTAATCATTTTCCTGTCTGTTGGGAAATAATGGAGATGTTTTGGCATTTAAACATGTATGTTAGCTTAAAGAAAAAAGTAGCAAGGACACTAACGCTGCCATAGCCTAGAAAGATTTGTAATAATTGAATCCATGGCATTGGGATAACTGAACATCCTTTCTTTGGCAGCTTGGAGACTAGAAACACTCATCTTTTTAGTAATTCTCACAATATGACTCATAACAGAGAGGCACCCGTAGGGAATTATACTAAAATAAATGGATCTGAATTTAAGGGGCTGTATCTCATAATCCAGATGTAAAGTTCTAATTACTTGTTTAGTCAGAGTGATCAAATTCCAGAAAATATTTAACAGTTCTTTCTATGCTAATTTTCAGCTCACAGCCTATTCCTGATTTTCCCACTTCTTTCTAAATTGTTACATGGGAAGTGGTGTTCTTGATGCACATTCTATTCCTTTCATATGCAAAAAAGTCAACCTCACTCAAGAACCACCAGTATTAATTTTTTTTTGTGCATTTTGACCATGCTGTTCTGAATCAGGTCAGAACACTGGTGACTTTTGAGTCAGGTTGACCGAGTCTCTTTAGGTACTACATAAGTAATCCTATTGACATCATTGGAGTTACTCTTCATGTTTGGGTGTGATTCATGGTAAATAGGCTTATCACAAACTGGCCTTTAAGCATGTGATTAACTTTAAATGGTTGGGAAGGGGACCCATTCCGTAACTTCTTTAATGTTAAATCTGTGATCATGATCATTTTTCTTTTCAGAATAGGGACTTCGGGCCAATTTTTCAAAGTTATTTTGGTGCCTAGAGATGCAGATAGCGCCCAGTGGAATTTTCTTAAATGCCTAAGCAGGTTAGATGTGTAACCTACTTAGATACTTACAGAAATCATACTAAGTTCTATCTGCACTGTTAGGTTTGTAATACCTTTGAAAATCTGGCTCTTTCCTTCCTTGTTAGGGAAGATATTTGTTCTTTACTAACTGAAACTGATAGTACTCTCTTCTGGTCATGAAGAGGCCATTACCACAGCAAGAAGATATGCTGGATGGCCTGTTAAGTTTTTGCTAATATCTAATGTGCTCTATTTTATGTCTTGTTGTAATGAAGTGTATTGGCATTGAGTAAAGAAACATAAAGAAATAACAGCAAAAAGAAAACGAATTCCACATTCCACTAAAGAAAAAGGAAAAATAACAGCAAGTTTATTTTAAAACGGATCTAATTAATTAATTTCAAAATTAAATGAAGAGAATGACAGCGGCAAGGATAGAAAGCAGAGTAAAGAATAAAATGTCAAGCAACTTGATTAGCAATAGAATTTCTAGACATAATGGACTAGATTCTTGGAACTCCCATCAGGTTTCTTTGCATAGCTGAGGCAGGAAAAAGGCTGCTGGAGAACTGCATTAAGGAGGCAGCTGATAATTTCCCTGAGGTAGGGTATCACAGAGCTAGCTACTCTACACTTTTCTAAAAAGAACAGGAGGACTTGTGGCACCTTAGAGACTAACACATTTATTTGAGCATAAGCTTTTGTGAGCTACAGCTTGCTTCATCGGATGCGATGAAGTGAGCTGTAGCTCACGAAAGCTTATGCTCAAATAAATGTGTTAGTCTCTAAGGTGCCACAAGTACTCCTGTTCGTTTTACGGATACAGACTAACACGGCTGCTACTCTGAAATCTACACTTCTCTGTTAAAGGAGGTGCAAATGGCATGCCAGGGGAAGTCCAGAGCAGAATGTGGTGCTCTTCTTGATTCTTGGCTGATGAAGTAGGACTGCTATAGCTGGTGTAATTTAGAGCATTCCTTAGACCGGAATTGCTGTAAATTATGCTGGGGGCCATTTTGGCCCCAGCTGGCCCAGCAACAATGGAGAGAAAAGGTGGCTTAAAGCCACTTTCCTTCCTCAGCAGCACTGAGTGTAAACTTGATTCTGCTAAGGATTAAGGCTTATCTTTAAAAAAAAATTAAGCAAAATACTTTCCAAAGTCATAGGCGCTAGAGTGCATCCATAGTTCAGGAAACAGTCAGCCTTTGACTCTCTGCTGTAGTCTTGTTTTAAATATGTCAGAAATGGGCAGTGAAATAAGACCTGGCAGCTTCACTCTTATAATAAGACAAACCCATAATGAACCAAAGTACACAACACTGCTTTTGCCATCTGCAGAGCTTCCAAACCTCTTGTAATTTTATAGCAGTGGGCTGCCAAAGCCTTTGAAAGCCAAAACTTAAATAGAAAACATGCACACACAAAAAAGAAGCTAAAAAGAGACAATATTGCAAATAACAATAATTAGAAAACTGACAACAAAAGAATAAAATTATACAGAAAATTCAACAGTGACAAATAAAAGCAAGATTGCCCAACAATGCTATGAGGTAAGAACAGTGGCAGAGGGAGATAAATGGGACTTACAGAAAAGAGACAAGACTCTATATAATACAAACTGGTGTTAAACAGAGAGTCTTCCAAAGCAGAATTACGCTAGCCTGCTATAAAACTTTAAACCCTTTCCTGCTATGTGTTGCATCTTCCTCTTTCCCAATACTTTGTCAAGAGTGATGAATCATGGTGTACTTATTCCACCTAAAATAAACCTTGAATTTTAGAGCTGCAGTACTCTTGTCCTTTTTTTTTTTTCTTGGTTTGTCAGATGGGAGGATATTTTCCTACAGAGATTAATGTGCAAACCAAACTCAAGAATTAATAGTTGAATGTCATCTTGAGAAAAATGTGAACAACCAGTAAGGCAAATGCATCTATGTAGCCTCACAGGCTAATGGTTTTAATCCTGCTTTTTATTTTAAATAAGCAACAAGCAGATGAGTAATACTAAAATACATAGAGTATCAGGGTTAGAAGGAGGTCATCTAGTCCAACCCCCTGCTCAAAGCAGGACCAATCCCCAATTTTTGCCCCAGATCCCTAAATGGACCCCTCAAGGATTGAACTCACAACCCTGGGTTTAGCCAGGCCAATGCTCAAACCACTGAGCTGTCCCTCCCCCCTCATGACTAGGTCAGTGACCATGCTACATTAAGATATGAATTTATCTCTACTACAACACAGGATAATTGGAGGTGAAAGGTGAACTGATGTTTATAAAGTGGTGTGTCCTGTCTGATTGAGAACAAATGCTGTGGAGAGAGAAGTGCTGGGAGGGATTACAGTGTCAACATATGAAGAGCAAACGGAATCAAGGTGTTATATTAAACTTTGTGATGAAAACGGAAAATAAAAGTTAACAATGATATTTTGATTATGAAACGAACTTCATATAAAAGAAAAGACACCAGGCCTAATTCTCAGGTGACTGCTTTGGCAGTGTTACAGAGGGTATAATTGTAATTTACTCACACCCTGGTAAGGCCCTTTTATAACACCAGGGTGGAATGAAGGGGCTTTAGTGTAAATACAAATCTGGTCTAATAAAGTATTTTAGAGGCAGAGACCATGTCTTCAAACATGCTTGTACAGTGCCTAGCACCATGGAGCCTTATTCTGATTGTTATTATGATACTGTACAGCTACTTAATGTTAATAATTAAACCCTTCTGATGCCCACAAAATTAAACAATAAAACTAGGGGGCATGAAGGACCCAATCCTACAAGTTACTGAGACCTCCTCAACTCCCCTTGAATCAGTGACAGTAGAGAGGGCTCTGCACCTCATAGAAGGGGCTCTGCAGCTGGCAGCCCATAAGTCTGTCAGCTAATGATAGTATTACAAGGAAACAAGCACTTTCATTGACAGGTGGGACTTGGATCACACCCCACTATTCCCCTTGCCTCAAGTAGTACCTATTAAGCCGAAGGAATGAGTGTGATTTGTCTTCCCCCTGCCACACCCCAGTCTGTGGCTTAGTATGGGAGGATGGCACTCTGTTGTGTTGCCCCACAGTAACCCAGGAAGAAGAATGTGACTCAGGAAAACTCGCCACCTCAGCGGGTAGGGGTTTGCCTGTCGCTCTGAGGGAAGAGTAATCTTTAATATACTCGCCTTGACACCTTGGTGTAACTAAACTGCTGGATGTGTAGATGGAAAGTGCAGGAGGATATGAGTCAAAGCTTCATCTACTTTCCACCCGCATACATGAGGGACATATAGTGGCTCTGAGAAACTTGCTTCCCTCACTTGCTGGAAGCAGTGGTGTACCTTATGGCTCTTCTACTTTCTTGTGCTGGTGTGCCAGATAAGCCATACTCTGGCTGTATGAAATCAGTCCAAAACAAGCCTGAGTCTGACTCTAGAAATCTATACCAAGCTACAGGAAACCTATGTACTTTGTAATGCAGAGCACTACAAAGCAGGGTTATCTCAATGTATATGGTCTAATATCAGAGAACTTTTCAGAAATAAAATGAGGGTAATAGATAGAGTGCCTGATTTTCAGGATATCATGGCCTGAGTAATCACTTTTGAATACATATTCATGTACTAGCTTTGCATAAGCAGGACTGTAGTGCCACATAGGCAACGGGGATCAATCCAGAGTACAAAGAAAAGGAGTACTTGTGGCACCTTAGAGACTAACCAATTTATTTGAGCATAAGCTTTCGTGAGCTACAGCTGAATCCAGAGTACATTCTACTTCATGAAAGTTAGCACAGTGGACATTCTTACTCGTGATATTTAATATGTCAGTATACCTCTTATTCATAAAGGCTACATGTGCTATTTCTAGCTGAAAATAATTGTACAAGGAATTGTGGATTATTTCGATGGACTTGCATGTGCCTGTTCGCATATTTTGCAAGTCAACTTGTGTGTAAAGAACTGGGCAGGAGAGGGTGTGACAAACAAAACATTCTTGTGCATGAGACCTTTAAACAAAATGCATTTCTTTAGTTCAGCTCCAAATTTGTACATGCAGATTAGTCATTTGGTATTTAAATTTAACTAACATGGCAATCAATGTAATGGTTCTAGACATTTGAGATTTTTTATTCATCTGTTTATTTCCTATTGCCCATCTGGTGTGCATGCCAGAGAAGGTGATGTTCTAAAAGCTGAATGAGTGAAGTAAAAGAAAGTAGATTTACTGTACTCTCTATATTTGAGAGTTGGGCTCTCCTTTCTAGATTTCCTGGGGTGGACTTGTGTTTTCAAGATGAGTGTAAATTTGAATCTCTATGATGTTAAACAAGATGATTTAATAATAGTCTACAGAAGTTCAACTACTCTTTACTGTCCGGTTATACTAACATCTACAATTGAATGTTAGTTTTTTTCAGTACCAGGTGTGATGGGTTGGATCACAGAAACCCCTTTGGTACTGCCACCTGATGTGCCTAGACTACCTCTGAGCCTGTTTTCCCTGACAGCTTGGGACTTCACTACCTTGCCTGGTTTGAGCCAGACACGCTTGTCTGCTGCAAACACAGATCCAAGTCTGAACCAAGTCCCCCACAAGCTGCAGGCTTAATTGAAAACAGTTTAAGAAGTGCTCCTGTCTCCAACACTCAGATACCCAGCTCCCATTGGGGTCCAAACCCCAAATAAATCCGTTTTACCCTGTATAAAGCTTACACAGGGTAAACTCATAAATTGTTCATCCTCTATAACACTGATAGAGAGAGAGGCACAGCTCTTTGATCCCCCAGGAACTAATACTTGCTCTGGGTTAATAAGTAAAAAGTGACTTTATTAAATACAAAAAGTAGGATTTAAGTGGTTCCAAGTAATAACAGACAGAACAAAGTGAAAAAAAAGCAAAATAAAATAAAACACACAAGTCTAAGCCTAATACAGTAAAAAACTAAATGCAGGTAAATCTCACCCTCAGAGATGTTCCAATATGACTTTTACAAACTAGACTTCCTCCTAGTCTGGGTCCAGCAATCGCTCACACCCCTGTAGTTACTGTCCTTTGTTCCAGTTTCTTTCAGGAATCTCCTTGGGGTGGAGAGGCTATCTTTTGTGCCAGCTGAAGACAAAATGGAGGGGTTCCCCAGGGGCACTTATAGTTTCTCTTTTGTGGGTGGAAACCGCTTCTCCTCTCCTATGCAGAATCCAGCTACAAGATGGAGTTTTGGAGTCACCTGGGCAAGTCACATGTCCATGCACGACTCAGTTCTTTATAGGCCGATGCCATATTCCCCGGAAAGCTCAGATTTGGGTTGGCATCTCTCAAAGTTCATTGTCAGCTTAAGTGTTTCTTGATTGGGCACTTACTGAGAATAGTCTTTTCTCAAGAAGCTGACCAAATGCTTCACTGCGGCTACTTAAAATCAAACAAGTACATAGCCAATATTCATAACTTCAAATACAAAAATGATACATGCATACAAATAGGATGAATATATCTGGTAGATCATAACATTTGCAGAGATGTTACATGGCATATCTAGCATAAAACATATTCCAGTTATGTCATATTTACACTCATAAGCATATTTCTGTAAAGCTTTATGGGGTGCAACATCACACCAGGTATTTTTTACTGTGCTTAGATAGACTCCAAGTTGCTAAGTGCCTCCTGGGATGTGCTGAGTCCCCACTACCCCTGTTGAGGCCAATAATAGAGTTGAAGGCACAGAGCACCTTGCATGATTTTGGCCTAGATGGAGTTCTCATGAAACTAATTGTTGTTTAACAATAATTTTACAACGGAGTCTCAGCAGCAGCAAGCAGAATGTGAATTCCATGACCGTTAAGTTTCTACCCATCCTAGGAGCAGAAAGCTACCAGAGCACCAATCTATTGGGCTCACTTGTAGCTTTTAGATAAAGCAAGGTGTGGTGCAGAGTTGTATTATCCAGGGGAGTGAGTGTACTGCACAATCCCTTATGAAATCCCGCTGTAACTGCTTTATATTATCCAGTGTTTGGACCAAAGAGAAGCAGAGAAGCAGTGAGGAGGGGACATGGATTTTAGTTGTAATATTCTGAGTCTCTGCATAAGTGCAGAGGGTAAGGCAGGTCAGCTCAGCTACAAGGGCCCAGAATCATCCAGAAATAGAGTGTGGCAGTTACTGGACATGTTCAGTACCTGTTTCTGAAGCTGTACAGGAAGTTTCTGAATCTGTATACGTGATTTTCATTGTGATCAATCCACCTGGAGGTCACGCTCAGTCACTTTCTAAGAGCAGGGCTGGCCTTACCATGAGGCGAACTGAGGCGGCCGCCTCAGGTGCCAGACTCGGGGGAGGGGTGCCACTAGGACGCAGAGTGTAGAAAATTGTGTCTGCTGCTGGTGCATATTTATTCTCTCTGCTCCAGATGCACAGAGATGGTGGAGTGCTGAGCTGGAGGAAGGAGGGCACAAGAGACATAACAGGCAGCAGGAGGAAAAGTGAGAGGGAATAACAGAAAGCAGCAGGAGCTGCAGGGAGAGAGAGGAGGAGGAACCTCTTATGTACCTGTCTAGCACCCCCAGGAGCCTGGACTGATTTAACACCAGCTTCTCAGGGAGCTTCCTGTTTCCTGCTGCTTCCCTGAACCCAATTGAGGAGAACAGGCAGTCAACTGAAGTAGTAGGAGCCAGTTAGGCCCGTAAGATGCTGATATCTTCCCTTGCTCAGGCCCTGCTACCAGCCTGCTTATTTGTCCCCTTCAGCTGAGTGTTGGGAGCCACTATAGCTGGCACAGAACAGCAGTCATGAGTGAAAGAAGAAAACGCCCCTCTGGGGAAGCATTCAGAAAAAGAAAGAAAGCAAAGGAAGCTTTTCTATCTAAGCAGGAAGGAGCTCTCCTGAGATGGATAGACACAAATGTTCACAGTGAGCCTTCCGGTGAGTGGTGAGGAGATGCCTGGTCTTCCAGTTAGTCAGAGTGCAGGTGACCTGGCAGCTACTGCAGCATCCATATCTCCATCTCAAATGGATGTAACCATGCACATTCCTGAAGAAAAGTGTAGATCAGAGAAGCGTGTGGTGGAGGCGCAAGAAACAGCTGCTGCTGAGTTTAGTTCCTTAAGTCTAGATGATCCAGGACTGTGGACCCACTTGAGCAGTAGCCTGAGGGACTTCCTTGTACTGCATGGACCACAGCAAGTGAAAAACGTCATGTTCCCCAAAGACAATGAAAATAGAAATTTCCATCCAACACATTACTGCTGTGAAATCCCTAATGGTGACAAAGTGGAGAGGCCATGGCTTATGTATTCAAAACCCCAGAATGCTGCATACTGTTTTTGTTGCAAACTCTTCCAGTCTAATGTTCCAGCCACATTGGGTTCTACAGGAACAAAGGACTGAAAAAATCTGGCTAGAAATCTGGCATGCCAAGAGAAGGCAGCAATCACTGGAGAGCATTCCATAGGTGGAAAGAGCTTGAGATGAGACTAAGGTTAAAGGCCACCATAGATGATCAGCATCAAGAGAAGATTGCCTCAGAGTCTCTTTACTGGCAAAATGTTCTGAAAAGGCTCATTGCCATTGTGAGAATGCTTGCTACCCAAAACCTAGCACTGCGTGGCACTTCAGATCAGCTGTATGTGCCAAACAATGGAAACGTCCTTAAAATTGTGGAGCTGATGGCGGAGTTTGATGCTGTACTCCAGGAGCATCTAAGAAGAGTCACCACCCAAGAAATGTACACACACCACTACCTTGGAAAAATAATTCAAAATGAGATCATACAGTTACTGGCAACAAAAATCAAACAGAAGATTGTGGCAGATCTGAAGTCAGCAAGATATTACTCTGTTATTCTGGACTGCACACCTGACATCAGCCATACAGAACAAATGACTTTAATGGTGCATTTTGTAACAACAGCAGAACCCAGTGAAAATGTCCTTGCAATGGTGACTGTCAGAGCATTTTCTAGAATTTACTGACATTGATGACACTACAGGAGCTGGTATGACAAATGTGCTTCTTAAAAAGCTGGAAGATACGGGAATTGCGATAACTGACATGAGAGGTCAGGGCTACGATAATGGTGCCAACATGAGAGGAAAGAACAGAGGAGTACAGACATGAATCCGAGAGTTAAACCCTTGAGCTTTTTTTGTCCTATGAAGTTCTCATTCATTGAACTTGGTGGTCAGTGATGCAGCGTCAGCTCCTAGTGAGGCTGCTGAATTTTTTAATGTAATTCAAAGCATCTATGTATTTTTCTCTGCATCAACTCATTGATAAATTTTGAAGCAACATCTGGGAACATCCCCTCTGACACTGAAACCACTGAGTGTCACACGATGGGAAAGTGGAGTGGAGGCAATAAAGCCTATCAAACACCAAATTGGGAAGATGGATGGTGCCATAGTTGCCATTATGGAGGATAATGCTATGACAGGAACTGTTCATGGGAGAACAGTGGCAGAGGGAAATGGAATCACGAGAAACATACATAACTTCCAATTTCTGTGTGACTTAGTGTTGTGGCATGACATATTGTTTGAAATAAATGTTGTAAGCAAGAGACTCCAAGGTATTGACCTTGATATGTCTGTAGCAATGGAACAACTGGACAAAGCAAAGTCATACCTACAGTCTTACCGGTCAGATGAGGGATTTCAAAACATTCTGAAGAGTGCACAGAAGTTGGCAGAGGAACTTCACACTGAAGCTATTTTCCCACCCATTCAAGAATACAAGAGTCACCGAAGAAGAAGACATTTTGATTATGAGGCACAGGATAATCCCATAAGAGATCCCAAACAACAATTCAAAGTTGAATTCTTTAACCAGGTGCTAGATTGTGCAGTATAGTCAGTTGAAGAACGTTTCATGCAGCTCAAGAAACACAGCAGTATATTTGGGATGTTGTGTGATATTCCAAAACTCCTCACTATACCTGCAGAAGACCTACACCAGCAGTGCAGGGCACTAGAGACAGTGTTGACACATGATGACATGCGCGATATTGATGCAAGTGATTTAGGTAATGAACTGAAAGACCTTTCAAGATACATTTCAGCAAATAAACTGGTTAGTCTCTAAGGTGCCACTAGTACTTCTTTTCTTTTTGCGAATACAGACTAACATGGCTGCTACTCTGAAACATTTCAGTAGGATCAACTCCAAAGGCTGTTCTGGAATATATGTGTACAGATAAGATGACCACTCTCTTTCCAAATGCCTTTGTTGCTCTGTGCATACTTCTAACACTTCCTGTAACAGTTGCCAGTGGAGAACGCAGCTTCTCCAAGCTGAAGTTAATAAAAACACATCTACGCTTCACAATGACACAAGAGAGGCTGGTCAGCCTTGCAACCATCTCAATAGAGCATGAGCTTGCCCGGACTGTGGACCTTCAGGAAGCAGTTCAAATCTTTGCAACCAAGAAGGCACGGAAAGCACCACTTTGATTATTCAAACAGATAAAAATACCAGTGTTTACTATGCAGACAAGAAAAGTTACATTTGCTGTTCAGGCGTTTGAAAGTTATGTCTTACTTAAAATTTTTGAACCAGGCATTTTAAGTTGTTAGTTCTCCTTTATTGGGGTAGGTGGCAGAGCAGTACCATGAGAGGAGTAGAACAGGAAGAAGGCAGAATTGAGACCTTTCAAAGTTTTGGCCCAGGTGAGGGAGCATGGGGGCGTCATTTGAGCTCCCTGCCTCAGGTGCCAAAATGGTGTGGACTGGCCCTGTCTAAGAGCTTAGCCAATCAGAGCATTGGGGTGTGAGGGTGAAGGTTATAAGTACAGGAGTTAGTGTGCTCTGTGGACTTAGTGGCTGATCCATGCAGGACCAAGAGGTGTGTCTGCTGTGAGGGCTGGGTTGCTATACCTGAACCACTTTGGATATAGGTGAGTGTTATGCCAGCTTTACTAACTAGGGAAGCACTCCACTGGGATTCATGTTTGGCCCACCAGGGTCTGTCTTACAGATCTAGAAGGAGATCTGGGAGGAGCGTAATGGTCACCTCTAGAGGCTACAGAGCCTGTGGAACTTACATTTTGCTATCAGCCAACTGCTCTAAAGTGGGATTCTGGCACAGTTAAAGAGAATTCAGAGTGCTTAGTGAGGTGAGGAGTTTGTAAATTCTTGCCTTACTTAGTTGCACTTATGAGGGGAAGATTGTTCTCTGTAGATTGAGAGCTTTGTCAAGGTCCAGGGAATGGATATTTATATGCTGATCCTGATACCTGTACCACTTTGGATACAGGCTACATATAAGCTCCTGCTAGCTTTGGAGATCCCCAGACTACTTGTTTGCTGACAAGGCTCTGAAGTGTTTAAAAGGACTGGAATGCTGCCATTTTTTTTCAAGCTCTGAAGAGGCCAGGTGGCACACATTTATACATTGTGGTCACACTATAAATACTGAGAGATCATCTCTGAAAGAACGTCATGGGGGAATATGTTTTGATGTGTGTGCACTAAAGTACAGACATGTAGATGTTATGTTGGGATCTTATATTTGAATATATGTAACAGCAAAGTGGGGAGATCAGTACAAGGAACATCAGTAGATTTACTACCAAACAGCTTTTGTTTAAAAGTTAATGATAGTTTTCCAAATACTAGTTGCAATGTTTTTGTGTGCACTAAATGTTTGTTTTACTAAGAAAGTGTATGCTACTTGGTCTGTGTTTCTCTCTTTCTCGCTTTCTCTCTCTGAAGTTGACTGGGAGATATTAACTCCTACTTTATAGCCCCGAAGTTTCACTCTGTGTAATGCTTTCTGGAAAGTCTTGAAAAGACAGAATTCTGGCCTGTGCTGCAGCAAAGAGAAACTGAGGTGCAGGAGAAAGGGGCATGTAATGGAGTTGTAGAGAATATTGCCTCTGCAAAAGGGTGGTAGGAAAGACTGAGATTGTGGTTAGCACTTGAGCAAAGGACATATAAGTAGGAGGGTCCTTTTCCCTTCACCCCAGTCCCGGCACACCCACTTAAGCTCTAACCACAATGTAGCTGGAATAAGGAGAGCTGGAAGGGCAAGAAAATCTCTCTCTCTCTCATTTGTCCTATAAATTATGTGTAATTCATGACACAGCTATAATGTCATAGATGTAGTTACCAAGGGCTAGATTCACAAAGGTTACATGGTTTCAATGCCTAACTTTTAGGTACTCTGCTGCCCAGTGGAATTCACAGCCCCTAGATTTTCCAGGGATTGAGGTGGGGCTGACCGGTCTGTAGTTCCCCGGATTCTCCTTCTTCCCTTTTTTAAAGATGGGCACTATATTTGCCAGGTACTATAGAAGCCAGTCAGCAAGCTGAGTGGGGAGCCACCAGCCAGGAGTGAAGTGCAAAGGAGGAAAGATGGGGCTTAGAGCTCAGATCTGGAAAGGTACTTGAGTGCTTGGCTGAAAGGTTGGAGAAATGTGCTTCTCTCCACTTAGGAGTCTCAGCTGTGGCCTCCAGCTCTCCTGGATTTGGGCCCTAAGCCAGATCAGCCCTTTCTCATGGAAAAAACAGAGAGCGCACATAGAGGAAAACTTTTCAAATGATGCCAAAGTAGTCGCACTGCCCTGTGCCCTAAGACGCATTGTACCACCTACAGATCCTGCCGCCTACCAAGGGATGTGGTTTAAAGCCATAGTTTAGCTCCAAGTATTTAGAAACTATCTCATTATTAGCTTTCACAAGTACTGTTCTTTATACAGTTCTTTGCATTGTTACCTCAGTTAAAAAATTTGTTCAGATAATCTTAACCAAGTCAAGACAAATATCTGTGGTCTTTGTTCATTCCTGCAAATGTTTACACATTTTATATATAAAAAATTTAAACATAATTTTTTTAAGAGAAACCCCAATTTAATTCTGCAGGCAAAATTCCTCTTGTGAGGGCACATTGTTCTGGTAATGTCATTTCCTCCTCTGGACTTTGTTTCTGCAACAATCCCACACAGTTTGGAATTTGATATTGTATTAGCCATACAACAGTTATACACTTTCATGAAGGAAACACCCACTTAGAATAGTTTCATAGTGAAATCCTGAAACCAGCCAGCTTATACAATCAGCTTCACTGAAAACCTTTGGTACAAAGGCTATTTATTTATATGAAATACATCAATAAAATATTAATGACCTATGCTTCCATTCTCAAACAGCAGGTGCGTGCACTTTCAAACAGCTCACTTGCCATCTCTCATAGAGACTGAAGCAGCACGAGTGCTTCTGCACACTGTAATTATGTAAACAATTTTATTTACAGTTAATTACAACACAGACGACAGTGGGATCCTCTGAATATTAACAATAGCATTTCTTCCTGATCTAAAACTAAGTAGCACTTACTTACACTGCAAACTAACTGAAGTATCAAAATAACACCTTTGCTTAATGCAGGAAAAATGAATATACAGTACAGCGGCTTTCGGGATTTCAGATTAGATATATTCTTGTTCATTATAAATGGCATTGGGGTAAAACTTGATTTACAGGGATAATCATTATTGTTCTGACAGTTGATTAAGTATTGTGTATCTGGTTATGAGTAGCAAAAACTGGAATTAAAGTGTGATATGTGGACAATAAAATACAATATCATATATTTTAAGAAGAAACTCTTTAGGCAGGATCATTATTTTCACACAAGTAGAGTATTTGCAACAGTTATGATGTTGCTGGATTATCAGTTAGGGCTGTGCCTAGCAGTACTTTTGAGCTATGGCAAATCCTTTGTAGATATAGAGGTAGTAGGCCAGTCCCTCTGTTTCAGCCAAATTGCAGAGAACAAGTAGGTGGTGGTGGGCAAAGGGGACTTTAAGATCAGCTTTTCTAGTGGTATGCTGTGCTGTGTATGCTGGTGGTCTAGAGCGGCATTGAGTCTGCTGTAGTTTACAGTGGACTGCAACAGCCACAAGGCCTGACAACGAGCTGGAGACTGGCGTGCAATAGGGGAATCCTGGGGAATCCTCCTTTCTTCTAGTCATGCACTCTACAACTTGCTGTGCTAGGAACAGGGAAGATGAGTGATCTAAGAGCCCATTTGTGAGCACTACACCAGTGGGAGGACCACCCGTATCCTCAGTAATTATCTCCAGGACTGTTAAATTGGTTTTCTGGTCAGATAGTGCTGGTGATGCAGCACAAAATGGCCTCCTGGGAGGATCTAACCCAGGATATTGCTTTCTGAGACAGAAAATATAAATTGAACTGAGTGGGACATCCCAGGAAAAAGGATGGACCCCAGGAAAGTGGGTTCCACATTCATCAAGCTAAATGTGGAGCTGAGGAATGAAATCTTGAAGTCCTGAACTGCAATAGCTGGTGCTGATCATCTGCATGTCTCCTACTGCAGGAAGGGAGTAGCAGACACAAATTGCTGATACCCCATATATGGACTTGAGGGTCACTGTAGTGAGCAGCATGGAAACTGCTCCTCTCCCCACCCCCCTTCTGATCCTCACATAGAATTAACATTAACCATTCCTGAACAAGTTCTCAGCCCCATTCAATGTACTTGTAGTGGCTGGATTGTGTCTCAGCTCTTGAACATGCACACTAGTGGCTTAGGGTGACCAGACGTCCCGATAAAATCGGGACTGTCCCGATTTTTACTTCGTCCCGCGTCCCGACTGATGCACTATCGGGACGCCATTTGTCCTGATATCACGGCTTTGGCTGCTCCGGTCACTTTTTTTTTTTTTTTTTTTTTTTGCTTCCCCCATGTGTCCTGATATTTTGTCTGTTTCATCTGGTCACCCTATAGTGGCTGGGATGTCATACCTACTTAGCTGCCTATGGCATTACATGGTGATTTAAGATCAGGATGTTTAAAATAAGTTTTATCTCTGACTAATCCAAAGAGTTTACAATTTCTAAGGTTTTTCTAAGCAGTTTTTACAAGACTTCTTATTCTCGCTCAGATTCAGGGGAAAAAAATGTCCGCATTTATTTTACTGCTACGTCAATTAAAGAGTAAGGAAAAGAGTCAAACACAGTAAGGTGAAATAATCCATGTAATAACAACACACAGGGTCTGTTCTCATTTACTTTAAGGCCCCTTTCCACCACGCTAGCAGTATAAATGGATCTTAACATGAATGTAAATTAGTTGCATCCACTTTAGGGCCCCTTTACACTGCCAGAGCATAAGTGAGAATCAGGTCCTTACTGTCCATACAACATTTACTCTAAATATGTATATTGTAGGTTATGATTTGATTTCATTTTGGCAATCAACTAACAATGTTCTCTAAAAACAAGGGGCTGAAATGATCCCTGGTGTAACTCCACTGACTTTGTAGAATTAAACCATGGAACAACTTGGCCTGAGGAATCTTAACCAACAGGAAACCAAAATTACTACTTTTGGTGTGGGTGACATATTTCAAAAGCAACTTCATGTAAGGTGGGTGGGCTGGAGAAACTGACCCCTCCCATAACAACCACGCAGCTGCCTTTGGCATCTAAGGTAGGACACAACATTACTACAGTATGTTTCATATTTTCATCAGTTTTGACAAGCTGGCAATTATATAATTGGTTTCAGAGTAGGAGGCATCAGGCTTTCCAATCTTATGAGGGTTTGAATGTAACTCCAGAATGAGATCCAAGAATTGCTGTCCTTCACGTTTTCATGCAAACTCCGTAGATATGGTCAAAGAATTAAAATGGGTGGTTTAAAGGCTCTCAGTGTAGGGAATAAGCAAAATTCACACTTTTGAATTTCATACATCTAATTAAATTTCATCTATAACACACACACGAGCATACAGTGCTTTCTCTTAAAAGTTTGCCTTTACTGTTGTAACCATTAGAACATTTACAGGGGGCCAGACTTTTGGCTGTCTAATATGTGCATGGATGGGAGTAAGGATGTGCGTTGCACACCCTTTTACTTTTTTGCACTGGCTACTCATATCAAGGTCATATACTCATATCAAGGGTCATATCAGCTCAAGAGGGAGGGCAGCCTCCCTTCACATGTAGGCAGGACCAGGGAGTGGGTGGAGCGTTCATTCTGCATTGGCACACCAGAGGAAGTAATCTCTACTGCGAGTTGGATTGGTTCGCATTGCTTGCCGTTCCCACAGCAAGGAGGGGGAACCAGATGGTGACTCTGGAGTAATGCAACTAAATGCTGTCCCTTGGTCCGAGCTTGTGACAAAGCCATAATTTAGCCCATATAATTTGAATAATTCTGCATTCTAAATATAAGGAATACAGAGAATGCTATAAAAACTGTAAATGGCAAAAACAATAAATGGAAGCTTTAAAAGTGCCCATTGTAGTACCTACTTAATCCCTGGGGAAATTCTACTGAAGTCAATGGAGTTACACCAGGCAAGAATTGGGCCCATGATTTTAAAAATAGACTAGATGGCACAAATTAATTGTACACCAAAGGCTTTTAAACCATGTTAGATAAGTTACATAGTCAAAGCTAATCTTATTACAGTACAATGGTATCACAAGAAGTTCATCATACCAAATTTAATTTTGTTCCCCGTGTCTGATTTAGGTGTCCATTATCTCCAATTTCTGTGTTAGAGAAATACAGTGGAAGCCAAAAACTTGCCCAGTTGCATCTGCTGCTTCAGTTTACTCTTGATTTTGTAGGGGATTTTGATAACTAAAAGTGGACAAGTATAATCAATAAGCAGCTTTCATGATGTCACTTTTTGTACACAACTCCTCCCCCCATTAGAATAAAGAAAGAAAATGTACAAAGACTGAAATGAATGAACAGTTGAAAAATGTCAGTGGTTTGCAAAAAATCAGCTAATGTAAGCTATTTTATAGCCAATCTCCTTGTAAACTTGGATATAGAAGGAAAATGTTTAAGGAGGATAAATATAGAGGATACTGGAATTTATCTATTTGAGATAAGATGACCTTTTCCCTGATGAAGGAGGAAACCATGAGTGGATAATGTGGGAGTCCGTGAGAACACTATCAATTCCAAATTCTTAGGGTAGTTATTATGGTAGTAAGGTACATATTTAATGTCCATACCTTTTATAGTGGCTCTTGGTTTTAAACATACTTATTGTGGTAGCTGCTTTGATCACTTCTCTCTGCCATGGTTGCAGTGTTCTATATTGGTTCTTTAAAGGTCATCCTTCTTTCCACTGAATGGGGGAAGAAACACAAAGAACGGAAACGGAACAGAAAGACCTGAGATGTGGGAAAATGGAAGATGATTACGGCAGGAAAGAGAATTTTTAAAAAAATATGTTGTTATATTTTAACAGCTAAATGACATACTTGCATTGAGAATACTAAGATATTGAAGGCCAAGTGCTATCATGGGCATTCATACTAAGGGTGAAATCCTAACTCCATTGCAGTTAATGGGAGTTTTGCCACTAATTTCAAGTGGTTCAAGATTTCACTGTAGGTTTCTAACATACATGGGAGTTTCCGATGTGGCTGGAGGAAGGGTGGTCTAGTGGATAGGGTGCTAGTTTAGAGTTCAGGAGGCCAAGATTCATTTCTCTGCTTTGCTACAGGCTTTCTGTGTTGACTTAGGCAAGTTACTGAGTTTCTATGAGCTAGATTTACAAAGAGGCTTAGGCATGTAACTTGGATTTATGCACCTAAATCCAACATTTAGATACCAGTGGCATTCACAGAATTCCTTGCTCAGTTGCCACCTATCCCTGGAGGCACCTTAAGTCTCTCAGCTGCTAAGTTACTGCTGTGAAAGTGTCCTAGGTGCCTATGTTTTGGCGTCTGGGCCTGCACAGAGCTGCATCAGTCCTGACCCCACCCAGCAGTCACTGCTTTTCTCATGCCTAAGCTCCGGTGGGATTCTCAAACTAGGCATTGTCCTGCCTATCTTACTTGTGGGACCCAACCTGGTACGTATGTGCTCCTTTATCCCAGTAGTTAGGGCATGCGCCTGGGATATGTGAGACCTTGGGTTAATTCCTCCATCTGCCTGATGGGGAGAAGGGTTTTGAACAGATGTCTCCTACCTCTCAGGTGAGTGCCTATTGGACTACAGAGTCATCCTCACTGACCCAATGCATATTTATGTATTTTGTACAAAGTGGCTTAATAGGAGAAATTGAGAGAGACCCATACCAGCATGTTCCATAAGAGAGGCTGCCTGCCTTCTTCTTGTCCTTCTGCCACTGGTCCCTTTTGTGCTCCTTTTGGCTGCCACCTTTCTTTCAAGAAGTGGCTTAGGTACCCGACCCCAGGAGAGGAGTTCACAGCTGTGGATTCCAAATAAAGACAGGCACCTCTCTCCAGCTTGAACTTAGGTGCTGAATTTCCTGAGAGGGGCAGGGCTTAGGACACTACATAAATCCAAGCCTGAATGAACAAAATATTTGTATTTCAAAATGCAATGGCAGCCTACTATTTACTGACCACTGCTGTCAGGCACCTCCAGAGCAATGACTGCTTGCTGAAGACAGCCCTCACATCAGTATCAGCCTACTAGTGTCTGCTCACTGCTTCATATAATGAGTTCCACAGAAAGGGCAACCCTGGAGCAGAACAGAATTAGGAGAAAATGATGACGTGAGCTTCTGTGACAGACCGCCATCAACCTGTCAATAATTCATGTGTAGCACAGACGACTAGTCTGGGTAGGGAGGAGTTGCAAGAATGATATGAGCCTTGTCTCTCTGAGCTCAAATGGAAGGCAGAAATTAAATTGGAGCATGGATAACACTTCCAGCCAGGACAATTGACCTAAGAAAACCTGAAAAAGAGATCGGTGTGCTCAAAAATGTGTCTCTTTTACCAACAGAAGTGGTCCAATAAAAGATATTATTCACCCACCTTGTCTCTTTAAGAAAATATGGTTGGTTGGTTAAAGCCACCTTTGTCCCCACTCTTCCTACTTCACTGGGAAAAGCACAGCTTGAGTGAACTGGAGATCTGGCCCTAATATAAATATATGTTTAGATTTCTCTTGTGTGTACAGTGCCTAGGACATTGGGGGCCCAATCTGTTTAGTGGGGCCGGTGCTAGGGTCTATCAGGTCTTCTGTCCCCTGCTGGAATCATCAGTGCCCTAAAACCCTTTGCCTAGGGAAACACCCCCTTCCACCTCCCCATGCGCAGGCCTGGGTACCAACAAGACTTTACCCTCCAAGGGACTAGAAGGGCCGGGAAGACATGCTAACCAATTAAGATAAGTTAAGATGACTTGACTGCGTCCTCTTGAGAGAGTGCTCGGTGGACCTCCTTAGTCCTGTCCTGGAATTGTGACCAGTCAGGGCCTTTGATTAAGTGCTGAGATCAGGTGGTCACTTTTTTGTTTGGTGGCAAGTTTAAAGGCAAGTTTAAAGTTTAATTAATTATTAAAGGACTGAGGCAGAGCTCATTGTATGAGTCATCTTGCTCTGAGTGGGTTGCCACGGGGCCTATAGGTGACACTGCAAAACAAAAATATTAATATTTAATATACAATACATAGAACAATATATATTATATTATATTATATTTTGTGATTAGAACTATTAAAGATTTTCATAACAAATATTCATTCCTTCAGGAAAATGATAAAAATAACCTGCATACGTGCAACTTCATAGGGTTTTCTGGACAACTTCTAAATAACTTTAAATGAAATGGGGGGAAACAGAGCAGCAACGACATGTAATTTTCTTCTAGATAGTTAAATATTGGACCATAGACAGTCTCCTAGCATCTCAAATTGTTTGGGGAAATAGAAGATAAAATGATCAGTTTAAATTAAAAGAAGACATTGGGATAACAGGGAAGAAAAGGAAAGGTTGCACTTCTGTGAAAAAATGATGTGTGATGAAAAATGGAAGAGTTGGTTAGTTACTAGCTGGAGAATTAATGAAATAAAAAAAGCTGCAGGAAGAAAAACTACAGTTGTGAAAATACAGACAGCGGGGTGCCTGCTGACACCTGAAGTTCTGCAGTATTAAATTGTGTCTCAGAGATATTCATCATACTTCCGCCACTGGAAGAAGACACAGACCCAGCTTATTAAGAAATGCTGTTTAGAACATAGCTCTCCTATTACATGTGAATCATCCTCCTTCCCGTATATGTATACCTGAAATAAATCTGAGGTAACTCTTGAAGAAATAGGCCTTTCCCAAAGCTCAGTTGACCCTGTCCCCCCCACATCTTTAGGGAAATTCACATCTGGTTTCCTGCACCGTAGCTAAGGCTAGTCCTACTACTGCAGCATGACAATGTTTTTCTATGGACTGTCATAATGTGTGTGTTTCTTGTGATGCGTGTACTGTTGAGACATTCTTGTTGAAAATTTCTAGAATTATAAATAACTAAGTAGGCAAAAAAAAGCCATATCCAATGTATTATAACCAAACGGAAAGGTTGTTCTCAGTAAAAAGTAGGTTAGTAGAGGACCTGAGGAGGAAAGTATGTAAATATCTTTAAAGAAACTTAAGAGGCATAATAAAAGCCTTCAGGAGGATCCTAGTGAGAAATAGATGCTGCATCTCAGCTGTACTTTCCTGAGTGTTTTCAAAAGAAAGAAAAAATGAAAACGTGAAGACAAGGACATGCTGCAAAACCTTGATTTCAGCAACATAGTCCTTTTAAAGTGTGTGTTGATTATTTTAAGAAAAGATTAAACAGTTTACTTTCATGAATGTCATGTTACAAGCTGTACAGTACCCAGGTGATCAAGTCTCATTGTGATATAAAGTCATAATGCAGTATCAGAGTGTTGTAAGTAGTCATGGGTGAACCTCAAAATGTTTTTTCTGATTTGGATGAACATTCAAGGTTATACTTACTTGAACTAATTAGGTAAGAAATCTCAAAAAACAAAACAAAACAAAAAAACCCCAAACTTTCCCATGTGAATTCTGCTATTTCTTATAATCCTATTGCTGCAATCATAGACATTTTTGTGATATTTCATTAATTTCACTTCCAGCCCCAAATCAGGAAGTGTAGAGGCACAAGAACATGAGACAGAGGAAAAATTCAATGTGACCTTTTTGGCACCTCAAAAGAGGTTCTAATTTTGGGTGAAGGTGCAGATCAGTCCTTATTTTGTCTCAAATGTTCTGTCCTTTCCTATATGGAAGGCTTATGTCATGCATTAGTTTGCCTAATGTGTTTAAGTGTTGCATGGCCATGAGCTAGTCACCTGCTTTTAGAGAGAGATGCAGAAAAATGTGCATGAAAATGTGGTAATGGTCTAAGGGATTTAGATGCTGTAAAAATGTGGATTCTGGGGCCTTCAAGCCTTTCCCACATGAATAACTGATTCAGTAGTCATGGATGAACCTCAAAATGGGTTTTTGTTTTTTTATTTTTTTTATTCAAGATTATACTTATTTGAACTAATTAGGTAGGAAATCTCACAAAAAACCCACCCAAGCTTTCCCATGTGACTTCTGGTATTTCCTAGTTCTTGATGGACTGGAAAAGCTGCAGTCATAGACATTTTTGTGATATTTCATTAATTTCACAATTAATTCCATTAAGGTGAAAGGTACTATGCATGCAACAAAGGAGTACTCATGTGAGTTATGGCTGCAAGATCAGAGCCTTTGTCTGTATCCAGTATAAACTGCTGCAGTGCTAGGAAGATCTGACAGACTGATTACAGTACGTGATTTTAGTTCAAGAAGTACTTACTGCTCAGAACACAAAGAGCCTCAAGTGTTAGGTCTTTCTCTGGGTCACTAAAAATAACTTAAGTCTATTGATCACCAGTTGGTAACCAGAAAATGTTACTACAGTATAAAATGTTTCCATCCCCCGCAACTGTTCAACCATCAGCATGTTGGATCTTTTCCACAATGCATCTAGATGATTTTTTCCAGTGTTTCAAGGAACTGGTTTACATTTCATCAAATTCTTAATGAGTTCTATTTAAATTAAATGGAGTTCATGTTAGCAAAAAATGCAGTTGTTTATCAGAACATAGGAAGGAAGTAAGTGCCGTACAGCATCAGAAAGTATACTGTTGAGTCCTGTCATCAAGAGGGAGCAGTCTTATAGGTTTCAGAGGAATGTGAAAGATGTCTGGAAGTAGGCCGCTCTACAGAGAATGGCAGATTCATGGAATTGCCAAAAGAGACATCAAAGGAGCAAAAACAGAAGTTGGAGGAGATCCTGGAGAGTAAGGATCTCCAAGCCCAAGGAGGATCTAGTCTGACCTCCTGCACAACGCAGGCCACAGAATTTCACCCACCACTCCTGCAAAAAACCTCTCACCTATGTCTGTGCTATTGAAGTCCTCAAATCGTGGTTTAAAGACTTCAAGGAGCAGAGAATCCTCCAGCAAGTGACCCGTGCCCCATGCTACAGAGGAAGGCGAAAAACCTACAGGGCCTCTTCCAATCTGCCCCGGAGGAAAATTCCTTCCCGACCCCAAATATGGCGATCAGCTAAACCCTGAGCATATGGGCAAGATTCATCAGCCAGATACTACAGAAAATTCTTTCCTGGGTAACTCAGATCCCACCCCATCTAATATCCCATCACAGGCCATTGGCCTGTTTACCATGAATATTTAATTACCAAAACCATGTTATCCTATCATACCATCTCCTCCATAAACTTATCGAGTTTAATCTTAAAGCCAGATAGATCTTTTGCCCCCACTGCTTCTCTTGGAAGGCTGTTCCAAAACTTCACTCCTCTGATGGTTAGAAACCTTCGTCTAATTTCTAGTCTAAATTTCCTGGTGGCCAGTTTATAACCATTTGTTCTTGTTGAGGAGGGTATGACTGACAGTGTCAAATACGGTGGAGTATAGAGCTGATTGGGAAAATGCTGATTTGTCAAACCTGTAATGTTTTATGAAAACCTATTGGGTTCGACAAACTTGTGACAAACTGCAGGCAGGATTCCAACAGTACCTCAAGCTGGGGCTCTGAGGGCTTCCAGGGGCTCTGCCATAGAGACAGAAGCCTCAAAGTACTGGAATGGGCTTCCAGGTTCTGCAGCTCTGGGCAGCCCTACCTTGTGGGCTGCCTCTAGCCAGGGTACCAAGGGCTTTCAGACTCCTTGGCCAGCTGGCTCCCTGGTCTGCCTGACTCCGGAAGCCTGGTGAGCCAGCTGTCATGAAGCCTCAGATCCTGGAAGGCCTGACAATTGCTAACCGAAATTGACGTGATTCTTATCATGCTAGTTTCAGTTCGCAACTGCTGAGGTCCTGGGGAGCATCTTTCCTTTTAGTAGTGCCATGTGTTGATGATTCCATTTTTTTTTAATTCCTCATTTGCAGGAAATTCTGAAGTATTGAAATTTCCTGTGGACTGAAAATATTGAATTTTGGCCAGGTCTAGTGGAATAGTCAAAGAAAATGAAGATGAAGTACAGACCCTGAGATTTGGCCATGAAGAGTTTAGCAGAAACCTTGATGAGGTCAGTTTGAGTGCAGTGCGAAGGGTGGAATGCAGGTTGGACAGAATCCAAGGTAATGTTGAAGGAGACAAACCCTAATTTCCCATAGTGTTAAATTGGATGCAATACATCACTGTGCTTTGGCTCCTTTCTTACTTTCTTGTGGTGCAAAACAGCTGTAAAGCTGCCATAAATTGGGCACTGAGAATTCCCTCAAGCATGGGGGAATCTGTGGCTGATGTAGAGCTCGCATGGCCAGCTCTTTGCACCTCTTGTTGGCCTCCAAATAAGTAGAGGGAGAGGGATGGGGCAAGCCTGAAATGTGTTTCAGCAATGCCCAGATGGAATTACAGTGCCTAGATGACTGTTACAAATGGAGATATTGCAGCGTGGCCATGGGGCTATTGTAATCTACACCAAGGCCTCCCCTATGGGTCCTAGGAGTGCAGAATTGGTGTATGGGATCAGAGATTTCAATGATAAATAGGTTCCTAACTTGCTTAGGTGATTTTGAAAATCCTACTAGGTGTCTATCTACCTCTTTATGTGCCTAAATACATTTGAAAATCTGGCCCAAAGTCATAGTGGTCATGCAGGATCAAAGGTGCTAAATGTAAACCATAAATGTAAGATAGAAGTAGTGGTAGAGATGGGTCCAAGCCAAAACCCCAAATCCAAATATCTTCAAACTTTGGAGTGTCTGAAATCCAGATCTTGACTAATGAATATTCTGAAGAATGTTTCAATATAGGAAACAGAAATAAAGTCAAAATCTCTTAAAATGTTATAATGTGAATATTATATTTATACACATTCTTCTTATAGCATTCTTATAGCAAGCAAACAATTTTATCAGTGTGGAATTCCTGAGATATTTTTTGTTCTTTGCAAAAAACATTTTTCTTTCAGGGGAGCTTTGTACTGCTAATTTGATTAAATGGAAACCAGCTGAGCAAGCCACCTTCCTCTGAATGTATTGCCTTTCATTAGACCCCTGATCTATTTTAATTGATTAAGCTTCTGTTGCTTTCACTGTAATATTTGCAAATAATGTTCAGTGTCCTCTGAAGTCTATAGAGTGACTTAAGGTGCAGAGAACCAATCTGCATTAACTTTAAATTTATCATGATTGGCTTGACAGCTGAAATAATACTTTAAAATATTAAATATCATTCTTCCCGTATAGCATTTAACTATACCATTTAGAATACTTATGAACTGAATATATTTTCACCCTGTGGCACAAGTTATCCAGCCTTGTCATCATGTTGTTCATTCGTTTGTTTGTTTTTACATTATAGCAGTGAATTTAGTAATAGTAGCAGGTGGGTTGACAACCCTGGATACTGAAATCTTTCCTTTATCCACACAAGAGGTAAGTGATAACGTAAGCAGTACTGAAAGCTCCCCAGCCTTGTTCTGGAGAGTCAAGGGGGAAAGTGTAGTTTGTTCGTGATGTATATTTAGTTAACTGCCATTACATTGTTGTGGTACTGCTTAAAGTTATCTATTAATATTTATCACACACACACACCCACACAAATTCAGTGCTGATACGCTGAGTTAAATTTACAAACGTAAAAACAAAAATCTGAGCAGGATAAAAATCTTATCTTACCTCCCCCCCAATAGCCAAAGTACTAGTTGGATCAGTTTCAAATGTAATGATATGTTTAAAATGTGTGCAATGGGATCTAACTGTGTTCCCAAATTCTCAGACAAAACGTGGCACTATAAAGTTTTTGAACATAAAACAGAGGGAAAGGGAAAACCTTCTTAGATGATACGGATTTTAAAATAAAATAAAGAAACAGTTGAGCAAGCTATATGTAAGGAACTGGCTTTGTGTCAGTAAAAATATTGCTCTCTAATGGTTGGCCCATAGGAAGGATATGAACATAGGAATTTATGAATTACTGTACTGCATCAGGCCGGGTCTAGCTAGTTTCATATTCTGTTACAGACAATGGCCATTACCAGATGCTTCAGAGGAAGGTGCAAGAAGGGGACCATTACCTTCAGCCTCCCCCACCTCACCCTCCATAGGAGGTTGGATTAGTGGACAATGACTTACTACTATCAGCTGTTATGGGAGCTCGCCTTTATATCGAGTTATAGAGGCCTGCATTATTTCAACTGAAGAATCCGGATCTAGTCCTAGCTGTGTGTGTGAGGTAATGTATAATAATAACTGCGTCTATTGTCAGCAGCACATAAATTATTTACCTTATTGTTACAAAATGGCTTGGTATGGGAAAGCATAACTATCAAATTAAGTCTTTCTTATCTTTTCAAGGTCTAAATTTTATAGTCCTTCCTGGCATGAAAAATGTTAGAGGTGGGATCTGTACAATGTTACCTGTTTATGTGCAGTGCCTGTACAAATTTACCACAACACTACAAAACAGGAGGGTATAAGCCTTGTGAGATCAGATGGAAGGTAGTCAGGGCAGAGGTTGGTGAAGATATTGGAGGTTTGCATGTGGGATGGCATTTGTCCTGAGTGAGGCTTTGATTGTTTGATTAAGATTTGTACAGTACCTGAACTTTTGGTGTTATCGAAATTGAAGTGAAAAGCTTCTTGGGGCTTTGCCTGTTGCAGTTATTCAAATTACAATTTACTCCAGGCTGAAATTAATACCCAATCCTGCATCACTGATATTAATGAAAGCCTTGGCATTGACTTCAGCAGGAACAGGATTGGTGCCTTAATATTTGGGGGCTGAGCTTAAGACTGCACTTTGGGTGCCAACATATAGTTGGACAAAATAGCTTGGTGAATGCTTCTGACCCTGATTCATGGACAAGGGGGTTGTGTATTGGAAAAGAATCTCTTTGTGCTGCGTTGAGATCTAGATCTCAGCTACTGGGAACATTTATTTTAAAATGCCTCGTCAGTGAAGTATAGTTTAATTGCCAGAGCAGCAGCACATCAACATCACCAGGATACTTTCCCTTCTCTTCCCACATAAACGGCTTTGTACAACGTGAAGGGTTCAACTTTGCTGCCATGGTGGGAACTGAAGGAAAATAAAATATTATATCATGTGATTCCCGAGGAACACTAATCACAGTGGGAGGTAACACTTGAAATTGCCCTCTGAATTTCTTTGGGGCAATATTGAACCATTGCATAATGACGACTGCTTGAATAAGGTGTCCCACACACTGACTCCAGAAGGAGCAGAGTAAATTGCGGTATGTGCATAGCATGCTGTTCAAACACCTTTATAAGTGAACTTAAAAGTTTTCATTTTCTAACTTTATTAAAAAAATAAATACAATTGACAACATGCTGCTGCAGTGATGACAAAAACCACATGGCCAAATAACAAAACACAACACTTAACTGTTTTAAAATGCTTAATGTACTGCCCTGTGCAGTGTAGAATACCTTATAAAGTTTTAAGTGAACTGTGAAAAGTTTACACAGTTATTTTCCGACTGCTCTCTAACTCAAATTTTGACCCAGGGTTAACCGTAACTGTGTTATAGGAGGAGCCCCTGTCATGTATTTTTGTATAACAGGCTTTCTCAATTCAGGCTTGGAACAAGAAATTTAGCTTGTGTTTGTTCATACATAACAAAAAGACATTTCACCAAAACAAGCCCTACTCCAAAATTAAACCACAAAAATGGTTAAAGTTAAAGTAACTTTCAGAATGTTAATTAAACCACCACAAAAATCAGTGATATTCATATATATATATATACAGCTGCATCTCCAAGGTGACAATCCTGATTTGACAGCTCAAAGCCAGATGCTTATGATAGTTGCTAGAGCAGCAAACCTTAATCCTGCTTATACTTACTTTGAGTTCGTGGTTCATTACCAAACCCAAACTTTTGCCCAGGTTCATTGACTTTTCACTTTTATCCCTAGTCAGTATTCTTCCTTCTCTTCAGCACAAGCCATTGCCAAACCCTCTTAACTTTGTTGTCCATAACCCCCTGGATCTGACGTCTTTCGAAACCAAGGGGCCCTTTCCTCATGGAGTATCGGGGGTTGCTGGATGGCTACTCTGCCCCCAGTTCTTCGCTTGGGAGGCCAGCAAGGTACTGCCCTTTGCATCAGAAAAAGGTCTTCAGGAGAGAGAAACAATCTAATTCACACACTTCACCTCCATACTGCTGTAGGAACAGAAGCACTCCTGATGCCAAAGCCACTCATATTTAAAAGCCCATAACCCCTTGTATGAGATTGTGAACTCTTAGCAAATATGTTATAACAGGGTTATTTTATTACATATAGTTCTAGGTCACGCAGCACCTTGGTATGGGGTAGCTTTTTGCAAATTCCCAATATTATGGATAAAGACAGTAGAAGTGGAAGGTCCTCCTTGCTCCTGCTAGCCCTCCAGAAAACCCTACTGTATTGTTGGCAGTGCGCCGTACCAAGGGGAAGGGTGTAAGAGCACCTGCAGAAGTTGAGACCCAGCAGCAGAGAGATTAACAAGCCAACAGCAATGTCCATGCAACAATTATAGGGCCTATTCGCAAGATGGAAGATTTAGGTTCACTGAATCCAAAACATGAAGCAAACTCAAGTGCTAAAATTGCTGCCAAATTTTGCAAACCCCACAAACTGATCCTTGAAGAGTTTGGTTTGCAAGCACCACATTAAACAACACTTTACGTAAGTGACCACAGCTTATTACAAGATCTCAAAACAATGCATTTTCCTTCAGGTATATTTTTCCCTTCCTTTTCTCCAAACCCATGGTTATCCTTTCTTCCAGAAATATTGTCTATTTTGCACGCGCGCTCTCTCTCTCTCTCTTCTGTTCAGAGTCCCTCCCTGTTCTCCTCCTTGCCTTTGCTCCATCTTAGACCCTAGGCATAAGAACCATGGAGATGTTAGTAGGTCTATACTTTGGCTCATTTCACAAACTAATTAAAGTTATACAGCTTTGTTACATACCAAATGTACTAAACTTTTATTTCTTCCTATGTTCATTCCAGTCACTGTTCAGCCATACTCCATTTCTGTGTCAACACCATTCATCTTGGGTTGAGGTTGGTTCAATGACATGTTCAGCGTGCTACTAGGATGACTTTCTTTAGTACCAGTAAAGCTAGTGTCAGGTAGGAGTACTGGTGCCACCCAAAATGTGAAAGGAGTGCATTAATGAAACAGATTACTTTTTCACAGAGCTGGATCTGGGAGTAGATTTCAAACTAGGGAGGTCCTTCTAGTTTGTTTGAAATTCTGCCAGTTACATTCTCTGTGTCAGTGGAAAGAAGTAAAACACGTAAACCTGCCATTGCATATTATTTACTCTCACATTCCAGAAAACTGAATTTCAGAATGGAGTTCTCGTGTGTTTTCAGAAAGGGAGGTAGGTAAGTCTGAGACAGCTCTATTAAGAGTAGCTGATATATTGATTAATGTGACTTTAGTTTACTGTCATCTCTTCATTCCTTCATCATCTACCATCTGACTTTGGCACCCTTGGACATTGAGTATTGGGTTCCTTCTTAGAGCTAAATTTCACTGTATAGTAGTGATTGCAGTTATATTGATAGCTGTTAAGCTATCAATTACCAAGGCTTTTTCTCATTGTCCTCCACTGTAATTCATAGAGTCCCTGGAGTTTAACACCAGAGCTTATCAACTACATTTTAATTAAAAAATATCTTTAACTTGGTACTTACCTTTAACTGGAGTACTCTGAATGTATTGCTGCCATAGATCCATACAACATGGCATGTAAATCTCAGAACCATTGAATCCACTTATCACTAGCTGGAGCCACTTGCTGCCACTCACAAACCTCTCTTTCAGTATGGAAAACACAGTGCCTCCACAGAAGCAGCAATGGGTAAGTATGCTTGTGGATCTGAGAAGCAATATTTTCAGAGACCTGTTAAGCAAGCTTTTTATCTGCCTCAGGAAATCAGATCTATAGATTCCAGCAGTAGTCCATCATAGGAAGGGGGTTTAGGAGTTTTAAGACAACTCTTGAAAATGAGCTTCTGATCTAGCCTTAGCTTTTGGATAAAAGTTAATTTTGATATCTATCTAGCCATGCTGCTAGTATCAGAGATTTGATGCAGGCAGGATGAGGAATCCCTGCCTGTAAGGGCACCCTCAGAAATTTTTCACAAGGTGCGCATAACTATACCACTCTGTTTAACTTAGCATGGAGTCTATAATACACTTTTTAAAATCTTACTCTAGGCAAAATCCCCTTATGTACAACCCCCTGGAGCAAAGATGGCTATCCCATCTACAGGAAAGATGAACTTTAAGGGAAGGCAAGAACAAGCCCAACTTCAAAAGCATGTACTCTCTGATGACTGGTACCACACAAGGATATGTAACCAGTAGAAGTGTTAAAAAAAATGGGTGGGGGGGATGGGAAGTTATGACATTTCAGAAGTTGTTTCCATTTCATGGGCTTCAAATTGGAACTGCCTTTTTAGATTTTCAAAATGTTTTAATTTTTTTTTGAAAATTGCAAAAATTTCAATTTTGACCAAAAACTGAAAAATGTTGAAAACACCAAAAGGTTTTAGTGCAAGATATCAGTTTTAAAAATAGGACTTGCTTTGCAATAAATAAATAAATAAAAAGTTTCCAACTTGCCATTTCGACCATCTCTTGTAACCAAAGCATAGCTGAAAGCTCAAACGGAGAAAGGTTTTCACTGTATAGTCAGCTTCCCTTCTGGAATGGATACGAAAGGCAATTTCTATGTTTTTGAATCATATTGTAACTTTTAAGAACTGGATTCTTATTTCCATCAGCCATAATGTGCTGATGGACAAGTAGAAACAAATAGTTTTTTTAATAGTAAAACAATTTAAAGGAAAAATACTACTTAATGAATGAAGATGAGGAACATATTCCTAAATTTTGGTATCTTCAGATTATATCCCATCCTCCCACCATGTGTTTTAGAGATCGTTCAATGGTTTTTGAGATCAGGTAACAAAATACTTAAAAAGCAACCAAATAAGAAACAGGGAATAGGATCTGCAGACCTGTTTAGAGCATCAGTCTCTTTGCTGAGAGGCACACACAAGATAGGATACAACCATTTTTGTAGCTAACTATTTTCAGTGCTTTCAAAGGTTGTGTGGACTCCTGTGATGTGAGCCACTGTGTTACTACTCTCCCTTAGCAGGTATGAGCTTTGCTGCTGCTAAGCTATGTGTCAGTTCCTGGTGCAAAAACTTGTTTGCCTTGCCAGAAAACTCTTCCACTGTCTGCCAGTCCAAACCTTGCCTTGCAGATAACAGTCAGTGAACCCCAGTTCCAGAGTTCCCCAGAGACGTCTTCTTGCAGTGTCCACTGGACACTCACAGAAGATATTAAGTTATCTGCCTCCAGAGATACATACCAGCCTGGTAGGTTAACTGAGGACTCACCCTCCATGATTAATACACAGCACTGGATGAGTTTTGTAATAAAATAGGAATACGTTTATTAGCAAATAATGGAGATTTAAGTGATATTAAGCAAGAATAAAACAGACTGGTATGGTAACAAAGAAAACAGAACAAAACACTCTTTCTGGTGACTAAAACTTAATTTTAGCGAGTTACAGTTATTGCCTAAGCAGTTTTCTTACTTATATCAAGTTACCAGCATCTCTTGCCTTTCAGGTCAAGAGGATCCAGCTTTCATAGGCTCAACGGGTGCTGTGCCCTATGGTCTCCTCAGTGAGGTAGAACAAAAATGTCTCTTTGTCCCACTTATATTACCCGAAGTCTATGCTCTCTGTGTCAAGAGCCAGGAAGGCTTCCTGAGGTGCAGATTCTGTCCTCTGGCCTGATTGTTAACGAGTTTTCTTCCCCATTTGTCTAGCTTGATGGCTTTGTTTACCTTACACGTAAATGTACTTCTGTTGTCCACTGCCTGTAACCAAGCTGGTGAGACACGTAAATACACATTCCTTTGTCTAAGGCAGGTTGGGTTTATGCTCTGCCGCCCAAACATATTTTAAAGACATATTTCCAGCACACATCGATAACTCATTGCATACAGTCTGTACATACATCAAGGAATGATTTTTGGGACCAGTGTATCACTAGTTTACATATAATACCTTACATGACACCCTTGGAATATATGTTATGACAACAGTGTGTTGGACCAATAAGCGTATCAGGCATGAGGGGACCCTTTGCTAGTTGGCTCTGAGTGGCTCCTGGGGTCATAACTCCAAAGAGAGGATCAGTGCAGGCAACTCAGGGCCTGACTCAAAGCCTTTTGAATTCTGCTAGCCTGTCAATCAATTTACAATTGCTTCAACTGGTTCCTGTAACTGAAATCTATTGAAGTCATTGGAGATTTTCCAACAGATTTTACTGGGCTGTGGATCAGGCCCTTAGTGAGGAGTACGTGAGAGTTTTCTATATGGTCTTCCACCATACATGATTCAGAAGGAGTTCTTAAAACTATACTGACACTCCAAATATATTTAACTTTATTATAATTACATTCTTGATAAAAACACAACTCCTTTTATCTTTCAGCATATTTATCTGCACCAGGACTCCTGGCAGTGGATGTGGTTTGCAATGTATAGTTATAGTTTTTCCTCAGTTTTAATAAAATTGGTTTCCCAGTGTTTCTTGCTTGGGAAATGAAATGCAGTGTTGTTTTTATTGCGGGTAGGAAGCTCTCCTTCTGTGCTGACTACTGATTTTCAAAGTCTACTTTCCTAACCCGGTATCTGATGCAGGAACTATTAATCTCTATAAGACTTGAGGAAGGTGGGGTAAGTTTTCAATTTTCCTCTCACTGCCAAGGAGAGGAGAAAAATGGTGAAAAGAAAATTGTTGCACTGAATCAAGAATTGAGTTCCATTCCAGTCCGAAAATCCTCCAAGCAATATTATGTCTGTCAGCATGCACTGTGTGGGTGTGTGCATGCGCACACAACTTAATGCAATTTATAAATACCTTTTCTAGCATAGAAGCTGATCACAGTTCCACTTTCAAAGTGTTATTTTCACCACTTTAGGAATTAATTCACTACTTCCTGTCCTTGAAAGTTTTGAATTAAAAAATCTTCAAAGCAAACTTGATCTCTAAAATATTCAGAGTGTACATTATTTTAGGCAATGATCAAGTCATGTGGGGACTGTTTGTATTTAATCCTTTACTTTGAATTCTATGGAAACCATGTCTCTGAAATGAGCTCTTGCTATTTTTTAAAAGAGAAGCCCAACACAAGGCAGTGAGTAGCAGCAGTACCCATTAAATGTGATTGAAATATGCCTCTTAGGGGATTTTAAATGAATGAAAAGCAGGTGCTTTGATTTTACTGTAGATTGGTGAGTTGATTAGCTTGGAAATTAAAGCAAGATAGGAACTAGACATTCTGAAAACCCAAAAAATCTAAATTAGAAGAAGGAAAATATAAAAACTGTACAAAGCAATTTCATGATGAAAAAGGAGTTATTTCAGTTAATGTGAATACAAACAGTAACAAATCAGTGCTCATCTGCAGGGGTGAATGTATTGATTCTATTATAACTTAATAAAGTGTTTATGAATCTTATCTTCTCAGTGCATTCTTATTGTGGAGGGTAATGGATAATAAGAACAGTGTTATCAGTACACCTTCCCCTTGAGAACAATTAGGTCCTCTCTACTATGTGCCTGGCCACTACTCTTTTGTGGATCAGACGTCCCTGGTCTGTTTTTAAGCCATTAATCTACATACCAACAGGGATTGATGGTTTATTTAAGAATTTAGGTTGGCAATTTCCCCTTGAGAATACATTTTTGTCAAATTTTCAGATATATAAATACATAGTCATTCAATAATACATCATATAAAGTGAATTCTATGTTCAGAATCAATCTGGGCAATCCCTCTTTTGAATGTAACATCCAAAGGATCACTACAGGTAGATCCATTCAATATGGAACTTCCCAAATAAGGCATATGCATAGTAGTGAAGTTTCCATTTTAGAAAAACCATGAGTTCTACTAGCTAGTCAGTCAATTTACAATGGCTTTAACTGGCTCCTGTAATTCAAGCTGCATGCTAAAAAGTTGTACAATTATTTACTACTTTTGAAAATATCACAGTAAACCAAAGGAATCATATCCAGTCTGATCTTTACAACCAAATGCCCCAATGATCAATATAAGCAGTGGCAACTACATCAGTATAAATGGATTAAGTGGGAACTGGGTTTTGTAAAGTACAATTAGATCCCTATACCAGAATAATCATTACAAATGGTAATAATTAAATAATCAGTGAGTCTAATGTATGAGCACTATAACAATATAAAGCCCAGTTAGCGTCAAAGTCTTTAAAATTATTAGATGCCTTTTATGGCATACAGTGTGTTTATGAAGTCCTTTCCAAATTTCAGGATACAGAAACTTACTTTGAACTACCTGCATAGTAGACAGGTTTCAGAGTAGCAGCCATGTTAGTCTGTATCCGCAAAAAGAAAAGGAGGACTTGTGGCACCTTAGAGACTAACAAATTTATTTGAGCATAACCTTTCATGAGCTACAGCTCACTTCATCTGATGAAGTGAGCTGTAGCTCATGAAAGGTTATGCTCAAATAAATTTGTTAGTCTCTAAGGTGCCACAAGTCCTCCTTTTCTTTCTGCATAGTAGAGTAGCTTGTATGATGACAATAGGAGGAGTGTTAATATATAAGCTACCCATTATCACATCATTTAAATAAAGTATATTTCATACAATACAGAACATATGCAGTTAATTCTGGAACATGCTACTTATCCCAAAGGGCAGTGAGAGTTAAAGGAGTTTACTGATAACAAGTCCCTTTTGCATTTCCCAGAGCTTGGACCATGAAACTAAACTGATGAGTGTCATGTCTGTTTATATATTTGCTTTCTTTGTTTGAGTTCACAGTACCACTGCCTATTTAAATTAAAAATCCCAATCTTCTTTCAGACTACCGGTACATACTTTCATACATATGGACTACCGGTACATACTTTCAGGAATTAAGAACCCCTTTACATTCCTGACTGTGCTACCTTGACCCAGACAAGAGGTGTGCAGGTATGTCCCTGAAGAACAAGTTTTTGGGGAGTGGATGGAAGAGTCCCAGGGAATGAGCAAGTCTAAGGTTCCACCCACTGACTGGTATCGGATCTTATAATTTGCTGCTGACCTAGGCCAGGGACAAATTATTCTGCAATGGAACCAGGGGGAAGCAGGGAGGGAATTATACCTCAGATGAGTGTCTGTGGATCACAGAGCTTCCCAGAGCTACTATAGGAACAATTTAGCCTTTGAATTTCAAAACAATAATGAAAAACTTTCTATACATATTATGTTTTGTAAGATCTCCAACCCCTTTTTTGTAACAACTATAAAATATATCTTCATGATGTAACATGCTCTTGATGAAATCTTACATTATGTGCCTATATTAAGTTGATACTGCTTTTAATCTGTTCTTCTGCCAAAAAAAACTTGTAGTTGCAATCCCGTACTTTCTTCTGCCACTTACGGTGCTAATTCAGCCAAGAATTTAAGCGCATGCTTAATTTTAAGCATATGACTGCGATTAAAGTTAATTATGTGTGTGACATTGCACTCCATATGATTTTATGAAAATATACTAATGAGTGTGAATATAATGTAACTGGAATATGCTTCATGCAAAAGGTCTCTTGTAGGGTATCATTACAAAGCTTATAATCTACTGAGTGTGGTCATCCAATTTGTATAAATGTATCATTCTTGTATCTGAAACTAGAAATATGAAATATAACTCTGAGGTCCTACTGTAATTATGCAAAATATGGGCCATTAATGGTGGTTTGGAATCTTGATAGCTCCCATCAACTAGGTTGTAAATGGCTCTGTTTACTTGCAAGCCTTCCTCTGAGTCAGGCCAGGAAGAATGAAGGTTTGGGGTCTCCCAGGACATGTGACCATGTCACCTGTACTGGAATCCATCTTAAACCTGGTGATTTTCCATTTAGAAGGAGGGGTGTGGACCCAGAGAGACAAAAGATTCTCACCTTGTGCCAAAACTATATAAGGGGGAGGAACAGAACAAAGGGGCTGTAGTCATAAGAAATCCCCAAGCTACCACCTGAGCTGGAACAAGGACTGTACCAGGGGAAAGGATTGGGCCCAGACTAGAAAGGAGTCTAGTCTGTGAAAGAAGCTTATTGGAACATCTCTGAGATTTCATCTGTAACCAGTTTCTTAATGTATTAGGCTTAGACTTGCAAGTTTTGTTTTATTTTGCTTGGTAACTTACTTTGTTCTGTTTGTTATTACTTGGAACCACTTAAATCCTACTTTTTATATTTAATAAAATCATTTTTGCTTTTCAATTTACCCAGAGTAAGTGATTAATACGTGGGGGAGCAAACACCTGTGCATCTCTCTCTATCAGTGTTATAGAGGGCAGACAATCTGAGTTTACCCCATATACACTTTATACAGAGTAAAACAGATTTATTTGGGGTTTGGACCCCATTGGGAGCTGGGTGTCTGGGTGTTAGAGACAGGAACACTTATTAAGCTGTTTTCAGTTAAGCCTGAAGCTGTTAGAGGACGTGGTTCAGACCTGGATCTGTGTTTGCAGCAGGCTAGTGTGTCTGGCTCAACAAGACAGGGTTCTGAAGTCCCAAGCTGGCAGGGAAAATGTGCTCAGAGGTGGTCTCAGCACATCAGGTGGCAGTCCCAAAGGGGTCTCTGTGACTGAACCCCTCACAATGTGCCTATAGGTTTTACTATATTAGGGCTTATAACATTTTCAGTTAGTAATATATGTGAGTAATTCAGAAGAATGTACATTTCAGCAAGAAATGCATTCATTGTCCTTAGTAAGTTTTTTATATGAGCAGAAATTTTCTGTTAAAACTGTGAGTAAACATATGGCTTCTGAAAGCAAAGGGCTAATAAATTAACCATCCTGTATGTATGAGCTGCTGTGCAAACCTCTCCATAAAATTATTCTGAAACATATATCAGTGCTAACCTGCAGCAACTCTGCTATTCTAATCCTAGGCCTCTTTCATGCAGAATATCAACTCTGCAAGTTATGTGGTCATTTTGTGGTGTGAACAAATGAAAAATTATTGTAGGTGGGGAATATCAAATTCATTTGCACTTGCTGTGACCAATGCAGGATTAGGAAGGCAAGATAGATTAAAGTGGTTCAAAAATGGTCTTTAATTTAAGTTCACAAGTTACACAGCTTGAATCGTTCTTGAAATTTCCCCCAGCCCCTTGTTTCCTGTTTCACTCTGTTAGCTGCTCTAATATTTTAAAGCTATAGAACTATTCTCTGAGACTCTCCACAACTGCAAAAATAATTCATTAGCACACTGTGCCTCCCATCTATATCATTCCCTTGCCATACTCCCCTGGACAGAAGTAGTCATGTACGACAATTACACTGATAAAGTACTTTTAATATTCTATGTGCTCTATCACACCAATTTAGTAGCATCCAGAAAACAGAAACAAAAAATCTATCCAGGGGGAAAATATCTGTGTTTAAAGGGTAAAAGATCTGAAGCTGTCTCATTCCTTTGGGATAGAGTCATTATTATTCTTAGAAACTCTACAATATCTGTTTATAAGAAAAGATGTATATTGTACATCTGGTCTCCACAGGAAACCCTCATCCTGTAATGACAGAGTCAAATATATTTCAGATTTATAGCTAGATCCTTAGTTGGTATAAACAGGCATAACTCCACTGGTTTATTTTACGGTCATAAATGCTCTCTAAATAATTTGAAAGAACTAAAGGATTGAAAATCCAGATAATATAAAACCCTTGAACTTTAAAAACTCGACTTACTTGCCAGTTTCAACAATAGTTGCCTCATAGTATCAGTGGCGTGTTCCTCTCGTCTTATGCAGGCTGTTGCATGAGTGGCCTTTCCAAAATGGTACGTATTGAAACACTGCAGAGGAAATCCAAAATTGTAGACAACCAGCACATTCTTTAATTATAAAAAGCAAAAGGTGTGTGTGAAAGAGAACCGTGCTTTCCTTCCATCTCATGAAACCCAACCAGTAATCTCATATATTTTTGAATCTCAGGAGATGGCTCAGGTATCTGCTGTCTCTGGTGGTCTGTCAGCGTCCATGTTTAGTGATCTTCAATGACTTGATTAGCCTGGTGCTTCATTGACTTTTTTAAATAATAAAACAGCAAGAATTGGAAATGGGACAAAGCTCTGTGGGGCATAAATTGTCTTTTTTCTGTGTTTGTACAGTGCCTAACATAATGGGGTGCTTGGCCATGAGTGGCGCTCATGGGCACTGCAGTAATACACATAATAATAATAATTAATAATTAACAACATGTTCTACTGTTTGTTATATTGTTGCAAGGCACCCAAGTGCCTGGATGATGAGCAGCACATATATATATATATATATATATATATATATATATATATATATATATATATATATATATAATGTATAAATCTGCTTTTGTAACCAATTACCAATTCAACATCTCATTGTCCTTGTCAATATTCTCCAGTCAAATACCACCATGTACATTGATTTAGCCATTATGGAAAGCTGTGAATCAGAGTATGCAGTTTTTTCCAAGTCTTCAGGTTGCCTTTCAGAGTCTTGCCTGCTTAAATCAACACTCTCTCCATTACAGCTAGAATAACCGTGTCTAAACATTTATGAAGTATTATTATTTATATAGAAACTAATTTATGATGCATGTATTAGAGAACAAATACAACATAATCCTTGCTCCTAGGAGATTATAATCTCACATTCGATGTGATTCAATGAAAGAGAGAGAGAGATTGTGTAGTAGTAGGAGAGGAAGAAAAGCGGAGGAGGGGGTGAAATGAGTAAGAGAGATTTATTACATTCATATGGTGAAGTTACCACTGTTTCTCCTTTTATGTCTTCCTTTTCTCCTTCATTTACTTTCTCTCCTCTATTATGTTGGGGGTGAAGAGGAACAAGTCAGTGTTTGTGCGCCTTATAGAAGCTTTGAATCATTAGGAGGGATTTGACTAAGGAGGGAACCTGGCCTGCTGGGGTTGCGAAATTGTTCCAAACATGGAAGAAGTTAGGAAGATGTGAAATGAAGAACATGAAGGGGGCATTGGGAATGGCATCACTGGTCTTGAGCAAAAAGGGACAGCATGGTGGGCATGATTAGGTGTGAGATTCAAGATACAGGTTGGTGTTATTCAGGGTCTTGAAGGTGCGAGTACAAGTTTGAGTAGAATTTGTGTCAAATCCAGGGAGCTTACATATCAGGTCATCTTTCCCAAAACTATTACCATACGATCACATAGTCAAAAGAATCAAACTTCCAAATAAAATAGAGCAATTGAAAGCAGCGCACTACTAAAGGCGGTCTGCTTGCCATCTTGGATTCCCACTTTATTCTGCCATAGACATTTATTCTGTTAATGTCTATCATTTTGTGTAACATTTTAAAAATGTTGTCTTTGTCCTTTTTAAAAATAAAAGGTTACACCTTTTTGATAAATGGATGGGGGAGAAGGGAATGGGTATGATATAAATCTAAAGCTTTTATTGTAAACGGGAAGCAACACTTCATCACTTTGATGACTAGATGTTATATTGTGCTGTTCACGCAACAGTTCAGACAGCATTTGTTTAAAGTCTGATAGATAACTCTTTTTTTACTCTCTGCTCATAGTTACAATGATGTATTAGGTTTTCCTTGGCACACAAAGAGACTTCAGGAGTCCAGTTATATTTTTTTTCTAGGACCCTAAGTGTCATTTACAAAATAGAGTAAACAAAGGCGGATCTATTATCTCTAGAGTAGTCTCTCAATATACATGACTCTGCATGGTTTTGTAGGATGTGTCTGCTAAAACTGCATCAGTCCCCAGAAAAGAATTGTCTGGGGTCAAATTGTGCTTGACAGGTGGCAACCCAAGAAGGGGGCAGTGCAGAGTCATACCATCCCAGTAGGAGCATTGGGAGAGGTTAAGCTGTGGGAGAAATAATTCCCTGAGCTTCCCAGCATGTGCCCTGGCTATATGATTCACTAAGGCTATGTCTACACCTGAGACCTTACAGAGGCACAGCTGTACCGATGCAGCTGCACTGCTGTAAGATCTCCCATGTAGCCGCTCTATGCTGATCATAGAATCATAGAATATCAGGGTTGGAAGAGACCTCAGGAGGTCATTTAGTCCAACCCCCTGCTCAAAGCAGGTCCGATCCCCAACTAAGTCATCCCAGCCAGGGCTTTGTCAAGCCGCACCTTAAAAACTTCTAAGGAAGGAGATTCTACCACCTCCCTAGGTAATCCATTCCAGTGCTTCACCACCCTCCTAGTGAAAAAGTTTTTCCTAATATCCAACCGAAACCTCCCCCACTGCAACTTGAGACCATTACTCCTTGTTCTGTTATCTGCTACCACTGAGAACAGTCTAGATCTATCCTCTTTGGAACCCCTTTCAGGTAGTTGAAAGCAGCTATCAAATCCCCCCTCATTCTTCTCTTCTGCAGATTAAACAATCCCACTTCCCTCAGCCTTTCCTCATAAGTCATGTGTTCCAGTCCCCTAATCATTTTTGTTGCCCTCTGCTGGATGCTTTCCAATTTTTCCACATCCTTCTTGTAGTGTAGGGCCCAAAACTGGACACAGTACTCCAGATGAGGCCTCACCAATGATGAATAGAGGGGAACGATCATGTCCCTCGATCTGCTGGCAATGCCCCTACTTATACATCCCAAAATGCCATTAGCCTTCTTGGCAACAAGGGCACACTGTTGACTCATATCCAGCTTCTCATCCACTGTAAGCCTTAGGTCCTTTTCTGCAGAACTGCTGCCGAGCTATTCGGTCCCTAGTCTGTAGCAGTGCATTGGATTCTTCCATCCTAAGTGCAGGACTCTGCACTTGTCCTTGTTGAACCTCATCAGATTTCTTTTGGCCCAATCCTCCAATTGGTCTAGGTCCCTCTGTATCCTATCCCTAACCTCCAGCGTATCTACTCCTCCTCCCAGTTTAGTGCCAGTTTAGAGAGCTCTCCCATCGACAAAATTAAACCACCCCAATGAGTTGTGGTAGTGGTGATGGTGGGAGAAGCTCTCACACTATCACTTATGCTAGTGAAACTTTTGTCACTCAGGGGAATGTTTTTTCACACCCCTGACAGGCATAAGTTTTGCTGACATAAATGGTAGTTTAGACATGGCCTAAGATGCATTCCCAGCTTGTACCTCCAGTGCACCCAACCTACTCTACACCACCCTGGCATCCAGCTGTTGGGCATCCAGCTGTTTAGAAATAGGGTGGAAACTGTGACTCTGGGAGACCAGGTGCCAGCTCATGCCAGAGCCCAAGGCTTCACCTGAACACTGAGAAATGCTCAGCTAGAAACCAGTCTGGCTCACCTGTGTGTTAGTATTGTTAGATTTATAAAAATGTGTTTAGACTTTATGAAATGCTTGTTGCATGGGTCAATCTCACTTATAATATTGGTATCCCATGTTATAAGATAATATTTAAATGTTTGCTCTGTAACTGTAAAAATGTCTGTTCTGAAACTGGAATCTACCATTCAGAAAAGAAGAATTACCAAGTGTGAAATACTTGTTTGCCACAAGGGGTGTTGTCTCCTGCCCAGCAACAGAAGGCCCATAGACACCAGGCAACCTTTGTGGAATATCAGAGGAAAAAAGACTTTGATTGCTCCCCCTACACCAGTGAAGAGGGGACATGTAGGTGGACTTGTCCCATCAACTTGAACTCTGGGGAAAGGGAAGAAAAATCCCTGACAAGAAAAAACTGGATCTCTCTATGCTGCTTGGACTTTGGGAGGGCAAGATTTTGAAACATAAGCAAGGGATACTCAGCTACTTAGCTGGGCCTAGCTCTAAAAAAACATCTAAAAGCTTGCATATTACAGCAGCTTGTATTATATTTTGAAACCTAAGACTGTGGCTCATTTGTGAGTGTATGTTTACCTGGTTTAACCTTGTAAATAACTCTTATTTCTTTTTCTTAGTTAATAAATCTTTAATTAATTTATTATAGGATTGGCTACAAGTGTTGTCTTTGGTGTAAGATCTAAAATGCAATTGACATGCGGTAAGTGACTGGTCTGTTGGGACTTAGAGTAATTTGAATACTGTTGTGATTTTTGGTGTGAGAGACCATCTATCATAAAGACAAGCTTGCCTAGGTGGCAAGATAGATCAGAGTACCCAAGGGCACTGTCTGTGACTCCATTTTAAGGCTGTTATAATTTCTCAGGAGTTCATACTTGATGCTTGGTTGGTGAAATCTAAGTTCAGAACTCACAACCAGTTTGGGGTTTGTGCCCTGCTTCTTAACAGTCTGCTCTGAGGTTGGTACTATGCTCTTGAGCCACTGCATACAGCTTGACAGAAGCAAACCACTATCTCTAAACTCACCCCAAATTCTGTGAAGTTAGGTTCCAGATCCAAACTCTGTGGCTTGGGACCAGGTCCCTCTGGCGTGACACAGCCCAATGGTAGCTAGTGGCTACTGAGTACATCTGAGTTACAAATAAGCACTATCTGGGTGGGAGGGGGTGAAGGTTAATTTCAATATTGTTTTGTGAGGTAGCAGTGCTAGATTATGTAATTTGAATTTTTTATTCTGCAAAATTTATGCTAATTAATAGTCCCTGCTCTGTATGTGGTATGGGAAAATGTATTAATAAATTAAGCTTGTATAATTGAGGGGCCAGAAATGGCTTGGGGTTGGTTGTTCATAATGTGGCTTTATTGCAGAAGAATTCTGGTCCCCTTGCCAATGCCTCAGAGCCAGTCCTAGAAGGTGTCCAGTAAGGGTTGGTGCAAAGCAAGAAATCATGACATGAAAGCAGTGCATTACTTTATCCCTAACCCCCATTTATTTTATTGTGAGAGACTTACAGGATCCGTTTAGTCTTATAAACGCCCCACCTCCCAGATTAAAACAATAAATGGCACCTAATGTAATGTAACATAAGATCACAAACTGTGAGGTTTTTTTTTTTAAGGAATCAGTGTATAAACTGAATGAATAAGGGTATTGTTTTAATTGTCACTCTTAGATAATATATCAAACTTTGGCAGAGTCACATAGACATCATCACTCTCAACATTTGCCTTTCCTTTCACACGTCAATACAAAACATTCATACTTCATGAGATTTCCTGCTCTGCAGAGATCATAAACCCCACTCTTCTTTCATTATTTAAATTGACATTCACTGCTTGTATGTGCCCAGCACAGCACCCAGGAATTTGCTGCACATGCAAAAGAAATTTGAAAATTAATAACATCTCCTCTGCAGCATAAATCCCAATAAATGTAATGGAAAGAACAAGAAAGCCAAGGCCTGTTTATTCAGAGGTCTGTGTTTCTCAGAATAAAAAGATGTAAAATACTGACAAAACCAGGACCATTCTAGCACTGATGTTCTTTATTTCAAAGACTGTCCTAAGCCTTAAGTTTTACATGCAGAAAAAAAATGTTTCAGTCTTGTATTTTTTTTTTCCAAGAAAGACTTTGGCTAGTACTAGATTGATATTTGTGCTAAAATGAGAAAAGAATTCCAGCCATTCTAACTGGACAAGAGACCCGAATTAGCTGTCAAAATTGTGTGTTTGGCTATGTGTCTTTCTTGCTCGGCTATAATTCACAGAAGTGGGAATTCCATGAAATTCGTTCAAAATAAGAAAACATGTACTGTGAATCCATAGACAGGAGGTACATCTTAATCTAGCCCTTATGTTATGTGCATTGATTCATGTACTTTTTGGGAGAGTTTGATTAGAGATTGATGTTAGTCTAGATTTTGTATGTTAAAGATTATAAAGCACTACTCCTGCTCACATTAAAATCAATGGGAGCTTGGCCTTTGACTCCACTGAGACAAGGATGGGCCTTGGGTATGTCTACACTGCAATTTGAGGTGTGATAGCAGCTATGGTAGCACAGCTAAAGATAGCAGTGTAGATACAGCAGCACACTTTTGCTGGGGAATCTAGGTACACTCTTGTGTGGCTGGGACATGCTGAAGCCCATGGTGTCACATCTTCACTGTATTTTCCACTTTATGCATCCGATGAAGTGAGCTGTAGCTCACGAAAGCTTATGCTCAAATAAATTTGTTAGTCTCTAAGGTGCCACAAGTACTCCTTTTCTTTTTACTGCTATTTTTAACTGCTGTTTTTGTGCTAGCTAGCTTAAAGCTCACATGGGTATGCCAACACAAGCTGCAGTCTCACTTCCCATTTCAGTGTAGACATATCCATCATAGAACTACTTAAGAGAGGTAGGTAGATAGATATTTGGTCCAGCTGTTAGGACAGCAGCCTGGGACTACAGATTTTTTGTGAGTCATGTAGTCTCTCTTTGCTTCAATTCCCTATCTGTAAAATGGAGATAACAGTACTTCCATACCTCATGGGGATGTTGTGAGAATAAAACATCCAGTGTTGTAAGGTGCTCATATATTATGTTTAAGGTTGTGTACTTACCACCTATAGTGCCCCCTTGTGTCAGGGTGCCATGGTGCAAGAGGGCCCCATCTCCAGAACCTCCGGCTGGCCGTCTGCTCTGACCAGGTCTTCTCTGGCTTGGCTGTATGGCTAAGTCACTGAGGTATGTCTACGTAGCAAAGAAAACCCTGTGGCTGGTCCATGCCAGCTTACTTGGGCTCATGGGCCTCAGGCTGCAGGGCTGTTTCATTGCTATGTAGACTTCTGAGCTCAGGCTGGAGCCCAGGCTCTAGGACCATGTGAGGTGGTGGGATGGTCCCAGAGAGTTCGGGTAATAATGTTGCAACAGAAAGGAATAAAAACCTCTTCTATTCTTAGAATCAATCCTCTTCATGCTCTTCAGCCCACTCCTAGGCTCTGCAGAGTTCCTCCTCACTCTGGCATAGACAGCTGCCTCCCAGGGCCTTCTCCCTAGAGGCCCAGCCCCTTCTGGACCACTGACTGTCAGGTCTTCTTCTCTGGAACCTCTCTTCTTCCAAGCTTGCTTTAAGAGTCTCCTCCTCAGCTGCCTTCTCTTTTCAGGGGCAGTCTCAGGGGACAAGCTCCATCCTACAAGCCCCTCTATTGTTTCTTTCCCCTTTAGTTGCGGCCTCTTCCATAACACAGTCCCTAGCTTTGCCTTCTTCTGGGGCTTAACTCATTTTTCAAAGCCCTCACCCAGTCCTGCCCTTCCCTGTCATCCCGTGCCCAGGGGCGATTCCCTTACCTGCAGCTCAGATTTTCTTCCCAGCCTTCTTCTCATCTGGCTAGGATCCCTGTTTTTCCTTTCTGTCCCCCTTGGCTTCCTCCTCACCTCCTCTCTATTCCCAGAGAGTGACTGCAGACTCTGTCCCTGCAGCACTTTTCTGCGCTAAACTTCCTCTTGTTATACAAACCAGCCTGCTGCTGCCAAGCTGGGCTTCACGATCAGTTAAGCCTGGCTCCCCATCTAGGTGCAGCCTGGTATGTTAAATGTCATCTCAGGACCACCTTAGCCCACTCAGGACTTGCATGGGTTACACCCCACATAACACTGTGGTGATAGTGACCATATAAGTACCTATGGTAGATAACCGTTATGATAGTTAAACCTCAATGGTTGAACCTGAAAAAGTTTGGTTTGGATAAACAGCTAAATCTGAACTCTTGAGCAGCGCTTGCCGCAATTATTTAAAAAGTTAGGCTGGATATCTGACAGTTAGGATAGTTCCTATTTCTAATCGTCCCATAAATACTTTGAGAATAGCTTACCTCACTGCATTTTAGCATTTCCATTTCATAGCCTGGCTGGAATACAGAAGGACAGAGACACAGAAAAACAAACCATGATGGGAAAAAGGAACCAAATGTCAGGAAAAATGTATTTGAGGGTTTGCTTTAAGTTGAGGCAAATGTTTAAGAGTGGGAGGAAGGTTCCTTGTACGCTATATTGTGCTTAGTCACATAGGGGATCAAGCACTGCTTCGCTTTGTGACTTTGACAGGACAGCCTGAATCTTTGCTCTGGGTGTGAGTACGAGAACAAGAGCTGTGTGCCCAATGCTGCTCCCCATATCCCTAAGCGGGGGGCGGGGGAATGGACAGTGAGTGGGTATAACTGGAGCCATGGCTGGGTGTGAGACAGGGGCAGCGTATGTACCTCTAAAAAGGTGAAACACACTCCTATTACACTCCCAGTGTAATTGGGAGATTTGGGAGGCACAGTGCTTTCCCGAAAAACAATGGTTCCCAGAGCTCATCCTGGTGTGGCACAGCTATGTGCTGCCCCTTATCCAAGGCTGTGATTAACTCCCACAATCTAATCACATATGAAGAGACAGCATAGTTCAGTGGAGATGGCAATAGATTGGGAATCTGGAGACTCCATTCTAGTCCTTTCTCCGCCATTGATTTTGTTGTGTAAACTTGGACAAGTGATGTCACCCTCTGTTCCTCAGTTTCTCCACTTCTAAGACGAGAAGAGTAATGCTTTGAGAAGCACCGGGAGATCTCTGTGTGTAAGCAGCAAAGATTACTTTATTTTATATAAGTGCTGCCATGACTAAGACTGGAAGCAACAAAAGCAGAGGTTTCACCCCATCTTTCAAGCTTCTATGATTACTACGCTAGCCTTTCATAGTTTCTGTTACATCTGTTAATACAGTGTAGATAAATCTTCTGTAAAAGGAGTCTTTGTCCTGGTAAATCTGATAAAGGTTTGTAGAAAAAGGCTATGTGGATTTTCTGAGGCATGGTATCATGAACCCTTGGAGATAAATCCCTCAAAATTATGGTTTGGTATGAAAAGTTCAGTCATCTGTTTGAAAGAAAAGGCAATATAAATAGAGTACAGAGTGTCAGTCTTGACTGAATCCTTCTGGCTTGCATTGGTTTATTTCACTTTTTAATCATCATCTAAAGATAGTTTTCTAAAATATTCAGTATCCTAAAGGAACAAATCAAGAGAAACCTGCAATACAAAGATTAATATAAAGCGCATTTTACCTGACACTGAATTTCAATCTGGACTGAGTATTTATGGCCAAATTATAAACCTCTGAAAATAAGGTTGATGTTGGAGTATCAGCACAGCCCTAAAGCTAATGTGCCTCTAAAATGAGTTCTGCAAAGATATTCATTTCATACAATCCCATATGATTGTGTATTTGTAACAATAAAGGGTTACTTATTTTCAGCATAACCACCACATAATCATAGGAATAGAACTATATGAGGGTTTTTTTTTAAAGAGAGAGAATTACAAATCCTGTCTATCAAAGGTGCTGCATAATTCATTTAATGGTAATACTGTGATGTATTTAGTTCCTTTCCTTAGTGCCTAAGCATTTGGGAAAACAGGGCAGCCTTGGCTGATTCCAGATTTTCTTTTTCTTCCTCAGAGACCAATACTCATTTTGTTTCAGATGAGAATGTGCAATCAAAACGTAAAAAAAAACCCACCAAAGCCTCATTTTCCCCACTCTTCCACCATTAATATGGTCATCAGAATCTAACCTACCCATTGATTTATGGATTTAGAGAAAATAGACATGGATTTTTCCATAAAACAAAATCATCCATATTGAATGAGATTTGATAGAATAATAGGAAAATGGTATGTTCTATTTTCCAGTGATTTAACAATGAACTTTGCAGTTTATGGATAGATTTTTTTTATAAAGTAATTAAAAAGACAACTTACCTGAATAAGATGTTCTTATGGCACTGAAACAAGATTTCCTTAGTCTAAACTATTGTAATATATGCGTGCAACATTGAGTCTCCCAACCATACTGTGAGACCCACTAGTTAACACTGAGGACTGCGGGTTGCAATTCAGCTTTTTGTATCTCCCCTTCAGTCTTATATGTTATATGTTCTGTCTATATGGGTGACCTGGAGTAACCAATTGTACACACGGGTGAGGGATTTTGAAAGATTACTGCACATGATTTTTTTTTTTAAGCTCTGTAACAGAAACAGCAATAGCCTGGAAAAAGATTTTTTTTAATCGTATCAAGCCATAGGCTATTTCTGTTAGCCCCTACATGCAAAGCCTCACTCTCTTCAGACTTGTATCTTATGGAGTCATTTTACACTTAATTCAGAAGGGATGTAAAATATGTTCAGCTCAGAATGGTAGTGTGATGGGGGGAGTAGACCCCACACTGATGAAGAAGGTGCCACACAGGCTTTGGGAGTAGGGCTAGCCCCACCCCTCCTGACCTGTCAGTCATGTATTGTAGGGAGGATGCCTTTAAAAGGGAGAAAACCGCAGTCAGTTAGGGAAGGAGTGTGTGAAGCAGGAGACTGCTGCAAGGACTCCTGGAGCCACAGAGGGAATTTCCAGCCAGGAGACCTTCACCCTGAGATACCTGTGAACTCCCAGGGTAAGCCAGAAAGTCCTAAAAAGGCCTACAAGGGGTCTTTGCAAGTTGTAAGGAGCTGGGGCCTGTGCTGGAGACACCCAGTGCCAGTAACTGATGTGGTCAGATTCCCTCATCTAAGTGAGAAACCTCAGGGGGCTCTTTTACAAGTAGCATTTTATGTTCCCTTTGTACAGGTATAAATGACTGCATGAAGTAAAGGCACTGGAAAATCAGGTCCTTGAGGCCTGATCTAAAGCCCACTGAAATCAGTTGGAGTCTTTTCATTTCTTTCAGTGGGTATTGGGTCATATCTTCAGCACACAAGCAACTTCACCCAGTAACATATAAATAGAAAGGAAGGCTGTTCTGCAAGGATACATGAGCAACTCATAAGTAAGAAATTAAATGCTCTCAGTCTACCAAGTGGGACAACTTTGTCTAATAAAGGAGACTCTGAACTTAATCTCAGTTTAGACTGCATTGTGAGTATGGTTTAGGACAGGGGTGGGCAAACTTTTTGGCCTGAGAGCCACATCTGGGTAGGGAAATTGCATGTGAGGCCATGAATGTAGGGCTGGGGCAAGGGGTTGGGGTGTGGGAGGGAGTGCGGGGTGTGTGTGTGGGGGGGTGCGGTGTGCAGGATGGGACTCAGGGCAAGGGGATGGGGCAGAGGAGGGGTGTGGGTTGCATGAGGGGGCTCAGGGAAGGGGTTTGAGGTACAGGAGGGGTGCAGGGTACAGCAGAGGGCTCAAGGCAGGGGGTTGGGGTGCAGGGTGCAGCAGGCGGCACCATGGGGGGAGCAGAGGGCTCTGTGCACTGCCCTTGCCTGTGGATACCTCCCACAAAGCTCCCATTGGCCGCGGTTCCCCGTTCCTGGCCAATGGGAGCTTCGGGGGAGGTACCCATAGGCAAGGGCAGTGCGCAGAGCCTCTACCCTCCCTCCCCCAGGGGCCACAGGGACATGGTGCCAGCTGCTTCTGGGAACAGCACGGGGCCCGCGGCGCCACGGGGGTGGCAATGCCGTGGGCCAGATCCAAAGCCCTGAGGGGCCGGATCCAGCTCACGGGCCATAGTTTGCCCACCCCTGGTTTAGGAGGTAAGGAGAAATTTACCCCTTGTCAATGGAAGGTCCAGACTAGGATTCTTGTTGTAAGAGCCTGAGAGAATTTTGCATGGCTCCCCCTAGGAGGGGAAAAAAGTTATTCTTTTATGTTTGATAATTAAATCTGCAGCGAACATTAAAATTGAAGTATTTATTATTTTGTAATATCTACTGTGTATAGCCTACTTTGCAATAAGGGCAGATTGGCAAGCTTCCATACTTAATATTTAAACTTGAGCACCAGCTGTCCTTTCTGTGAACAAATGGCTGAAAGCTGATGAGCTTTTAAAGAGCTTTTCTCCTATGTTCACAACTCTGGCAAATAGTTCTTCACTGCAGTCTTACTTAGATTTATTCTTGCAGTTTATGAAAATAAGGGGTCTGGATTCTGACTTCTCTTACAACACTTTTACATGATGTAATTTCATTGACTCTGGTGGATTTACAATGATGTATTTGAAACCAGAATCCAGGTCAAGGTTTTTCAATGTGCAAATTGGATTATTTGTTAACTATATCAATGGTGCAGTAACAACCATTGGACCATGATACACTGTTATTGTAACACACAGCTTCGTTCCATCTCTTAGACTAAACAGATGACATCAGTGGAAAAAAATCAGAGGAAGGCTAGGGGATTGTCAATCAACTACAGAGCCTTTCATCTGTAGATAGATAGTTTGTGGGATAACAGTGAGCAAAAGTCATTATGAAGTGATAGTTGATGACTGTGAATCCTGTTGGCTGTTCATTCTCCATTACCAACTGGCAACTTTCCTCATCGCAAAACCAAGCATTACTTACAACTGGTATTAGTTGGCACCCTGGCAAAGTCTCAGTAGGGAAGCAGAAATGGAAATGAAGTCTGAACTACACTATCAAACCTACAGATGGCTTCCTCTCTTAGATTAGGTTATGACATATAAACTTGGTTTGGGTTATATTTAGCAGAAAGTTTTTAAAAAGAAAAAAATATTCCTGGGAGCTGAAGATGAACTTCAACCCAACAGTAATGTACTGAGATGAAACTTGTCCTGCAATACTATTTATTAATGACAGTTAACGTATTTTGTTTGTAAAGGAAGCCTATCTCTGCTGTAATGTTTGTATGTAGAAAAACTATCTTGAACATCTTCTGGCTGAGACCCAAACTTTAGTCACAATTCCTGTACTACTGTGACTATTACTGTATAAATAGTATTTTATTTGCCCATACAAAAGTGTCACCCACTCTCTGTGTGAATGGACAAGTAGGGATTCTCAAAAGCTGACTGGATAAAAATATGGGCCCTGGTTCTGATCTCACACCATTTATACTTTAGTGTAAATTCATGGAATTCACTGGTATTATTCCTTTTTTACACCAGTGTAAGTGAGAGGAGAATCAAGGCTTGACAGAGCTAGATTACAGGTAATAATTGTAATCAAGTTATTACTTTTTGCATTTATCCTGTTGCTTCCCACCTGTAAGGGGGGGGGGAACGGAATACAAATAAATGTATCTATTTTAATTTCTGTGAGATTGACTTGTAGAGTGAGCGGGTTTATCTATGGGTCATATCTGCCTGTTCTCTGCATGGTGTGGTGTTGTAACAAAATGTAAACTATTGCACAGATTATGGTTATTGGGGAAGAAATTATGGGGAGGAAAAATTTCCCATTAAATCTTCATCTGGGGTTCTTTGTACTGCAAGATATATACATAATATAATACATCACTCTCATTTCCCCTACAGTCATGTACACTACCTAACCATCTCTTTTTCTTATGTACTTACATTTCCTTTGATCCTTTAGTTGAAACATAAACATCCCAGTGTTAGAGCAATAGTATAGTTAGACTACAATTTTGGATTATTTAAAATGGATCTGTAGAGTGAGCCCTTCCTTTGTATTTTATTGAATGCGAGAGACTAGATTAACCTTCTTCCAAAAGTGCTTTAGAAAAACATTTGATAAAGTTGTCAAAGGCAGCACACTGCAGTTTATGAATCTGGAAATTCTTTGAACTGTTATAGTGTGTAGATGACATTTTGAAGGTCATGCTGCCGATAAGGTGTTTTGTTTTCCATATACTTGTCTGATCCTGGTTTGCAGAGTTTCAAAACTACACATTAATTTAAATAAAAAAAAAGCAAGCTAATCCCTTCCTCATAATCACCCCCCACCCTCAAATGCCTGTTTCAAGACAATGGTAATGAAGGGTGGGGATTTTGTGTTTTGATGCAGAACCCCCATGGTATTCCTTTGAACTGTTGAGACACTGCTGATGACACTGTCTTTCTTGTTTATACTAGATTAGCACAAACTTTGTTTCTCCATGTAACCGCACGTTCAAAGCAAAACATAAAATTGTGTAGTTCTAAAAGACTCATTAATTTTCTTTGTACTCATATACAGCAACATTAAAAATTGCAATATGCAGATTTCAAATGCAAACTCATTCCAGTTTTACTGCTATTTACTTCAAAGAGTTACTGGAAAGGATGTGCAAGAGAATTACATTCTTGTGTTGAAAAATTAATACATCACTGACACTGACCCATTTTCTGGTTTCTCTGCTTTATGAATTTTTTACAATTTTTCTATTTGTAACACAGACATAGTTGCTGGAACTAGGGGTGCTGGGGGTGCTGCTGCACCCACAGGCTTGAAGTGATTTACATTATATAAAGGGTTTACGGTTTGGTTCAATTGCTCTCGGCACCCTCACAATAAAAATTGTTCCAGGACACCACAGAAATCCTGGCAGAAGTTGAACCATGTCTTGCCCGCTGAAAGATTAAAGAGCAAACCCTGTTCCTTTTGAGGATTGATATTATATCAGATAAAGAAGTATGGAAGTTTTAATGGTCTCAACTGCACTGATGCCTATACTGCTAACTGAATACTTGTATTACGGACAAGCATGCTGCATATTAACAGGCAATGGGTGCGATCCTGCAAACAGCCCCGTTAGCTCAACTGAGTTAGGTTACAATGACTCAGTGCTTATAAAGATGCAGGTTAGTACATTGGAAGCAGAGGCAGCTACAACATGGCAAGCGAACAGCTTTTAACAGGCTAGCTTGCATCTTAACAAGCATTAAGAGGGCTTCTCCACTCAAAGGTATTGTGATTGCAATATCTGCTAACTCTGCTATCAACACAGGAACTGCCATCCTGAAACTCTGCTTTAGGTCCCAGGGCTTGCCGGTGCAGCCCAGAAAATAGTTAGGCCTGACTGATGTGCAGATGGGGCAACATGTGGAAGATACATTTAATTACGTGTATGTCCTGGGAAGTCTCCAATGTCTGGGCTCACATAGACCCTCTTCAGAATTTAAAGCTACCCTTCCCTAGTGGAACGCTGGCGAAGGCCGGTAATGTAGAGGCCAGATGGGTGAATGGCCTCTCTGACTGAACGTCCCCAAGCTGATACAAGGAGATGCACATTGCTCCATATCATGTCAGTTAGAGTTAACTGAACATAATACTACTTACAATAAGTATCTCTGCTGTCCCTCACCCCTTTCCACACTGTGGCAGACTGAGACCCACAAAGCATGACTGCATGGTGTGTATATAAAGGGTACAGACAGCCCTGTGTGCTGTCCTGCCCCCATGCATCATAACTATACTGTTTTCCCCATCCTACCAGGCCAACCACACCACAGATAATGGGTGGGTTGGGGAGGAGGGTAGTACCAGGATTTGCACCTGTTATTTGCCAAGAACATCTAAACATTTAATCAGGCAGAGCATTATGTGAAGTAATTATTTGACTGTTCTATTATAACTTTCTGCTGGGTTAAATAAACAAATATTCTACCAAATACAGAATGAACTATAAAGAATTCTGCTTCACTGAGTTATTTCTAAGTGGGAATGTTTAATGTTTGCTTGTAAAACTCATCAGTCATTTTTGGAAAGGTGTTTTTGATCTATTGAAATTGATTAGATTATTTTGACAGCTTTACCTTTACTTGGAGATTCCTGCAGTTACTTTTCTGTGGCAATCAATCTCTACTATGAAAGACAGGGGAAAAGAAATACAGCATGCCAATAAGAATTTGAACAACAATGAAACATACTGTGTTAGTCTGCTAGGCTCTCCACAGTCAATACCATCTGAAGAGATGCTCGCTTCACCACAAAATCAGTAGCTCTGAATATGTGACCTCTAGCTGATTTAGCAGGCTAAAAACTACAATGAAATTAAGAAAGCCACGACATTAAAATTGTCAATATTACTACACACTCCACTTTAACATCTGGATTCATGGAGAAATTATCAGTGTGATTTCCAACTTAACAAAGGAATTGCAGATATGTACAGTACCATACCACATGTACTTCAACAAAATAAAAACATACATAATCATCTATATGTTTTAATTCAGTGTTATTGCAGGGTGAAGCCATGGGGTATACTGAAATTGTAAATAAGTCATTACAAATGCCTCTCTCACCAACATGAAACCCAAATCCAAACAGCTGTACTGATTTGGTATGGGGTACACATGGCAGATATTCATTGTGTCAAACGGGACCCCTTTGTTGAATGGATAGGGCCCAATCTTGAGCTGTAGCTGAAGAGAATTTGCCACAGCTCAGGACTGGGATGTGCTAGTTTTATATTAGAGTAGTGTAAAGGTGGCTCTAAATTTTGCTGACTGCCAACTGTTTCCAGGGGCCTGCAACTGGGTATTGCTGTGCCATAATAATGCCCGGGCCACATCTATTTCCCCTCTCCCCCCAGCTATGCTACTGCACCAGAATCTTGGGTAGGGGATTCTATAAGAGCCATTACAGCAGCCTGGTTTTTCAGTTTGTGCCACAATCATGAAAACCTTTAATAGCAGGAGCAGGTACATTTCACGATCTTCTAATTGAGCGATGTTCTTGTTCTCTAAGTGATCAACTGCCTCTCTGATCAGAGCACAGTGATTTTTAGTTTCCTACTAATACAAGCCCCAGTTGTTTGACTGCTTTGTGTGAATATTTTGCTTTAAGTGGACAGTCATTTGTCTGTATCTTACAATAAGGTTTTTTGTTCCTCATCCATTATTCTTCCATTGTAAGAGTCTGTGTAAAACAAGTGAATACCTCCCAAATTGCCCATAAAAGGAATGATTTTAGAACCCCTACATTGGTTGCACCCTGGATGGAAGGAACAGTTGGTGGGCATATACGCAGGTTGTATGCATTCTGGGAGGTTTCATCACATGACACAATAGCTATTTCAAAAATCCATTTACTATGGAGCAAGCAGTTTGTCTGCAGTTTACCTCCGGTGGAAAACAAGGAGTAATGTGTATCTCTTTCATGTGCAAGCAAAGTTCAAACACGTTACAAAATAAGCAATATTGAAAAATCACCCGTTTTAAAAATAAGGTTCACATTATTACAAGGGTGATAGGGTTCAAGCTACTTTTGTGTGTGTATTCTGTTTTAAAAATAACTAAAAGCTAATAATATACCAATGCCAAAAGACTGATACAGCAAAAATGCATTATTTAGACTTAAAATAAATGGAATTGTATTTATTTTATGGAAGCTGGATTTCCTGTAGTTGCCGTTGTTCCAGTTTCTTTCTTAAACCAGTAGATAAGTTGGTTGGTTGCTGCTTTCAGCAAGTCAGCAGACTTTTTGACATTCGTAAGAGTCAGCGTAAGACATGAGTACCAGCTGCACTGGTAACTCTGCTTTCACAACACTTTCACTTAATTTTTTTTCTTTCTTTGCTCTGAAGCTGAGTCATTAAGCTGAAAACCCTTTCACAGTATAAATTTGATATTGGAATTCCAAGTGTGAAAGATATGAGTTTGAAAATGCCCGTTTTCACTAGAGTGTATGTTTGAAAACTTTCATCCATCTTTGACTAAAATTTTTGCTCCTTTGAAATTATTTCTTCTTCTTTGCTGTAAAATGCAGGAGCCATCATATATAAGCTTGTCAAAATCAATCTCAAGGTGAAAATCTTCAACCAACTTCTCAATATCAAACCATTGTCCAGTGAGGGGACTGACATTTGTTTGAAAACATTTCTCAAGGTGTGTGATGCAGCTTGACAATGCCTTATCTGCTTCAGTGGCAAAGCTAGGTTTTGCAGGGGGTGAGGGTGCAGAGAAGGGGTTACTAGTGGTGCCACCTTCAGTTATACCTATGGGCTTGCTGATTCCACACAAATTTATCATGCCTCTCTATAGTGACCAGCAAACTAGCACTGTATTGCAAGTTGACCAAGTATAAGAAGACGAATTAGCCTGGTATGGGATATAATAACACTCATGTATAGTGTGTGTGGTGGCTTTTTAGTGGACAAAGTGGGGAATATATCCGGTAGGGTGCATGAGTTTCAGACTGTTTTTCCTTCAATGTTTTCTCCTTGCAAATGTCTGTTACCTTTTCATAGCAAACTTCCCTTATTTGAAACTAAGGGTCCAACAGAAAATCTGGCCCACACAACCTGGATTGAACTGTGGTGCTACCCCTGGCTACAGCCCTGGTCTGAGTATAAAGGTGTGTGGGACCTAAGTGACTCCTTTCAAACTCACACACAACAAAAAGGACACCCTATGGAGACAGAAGTGACCCCCTGCAGTTTCCTGACCTGCCAAAGTCCATTGCCTTTTTGGGGTGACAGAGTGGCAAATAGAGCAGTGTGCTCCTCCATCAACAGGCTTCCCTGGAAGGACCCCCACTGGATGTGCCATCCCAGAAGACAGCAGCCCTGCATTAGGGATTTACCTCCAAAAGCACTGTGAGATTCATGTATGCCCCCTCTCCCCACCACAGACACACATTTGGACTTTGACCCTAATGCTGAGCATCAATCCAAAGGGCACCCTAGAGTGCATTAGGAGCAAGGCAGAGGAGTGGGGTCCCTGACTTGAAGCTGGGGGAAGGCAAGCGATACATGGGTGGAACAGTGTGTTGGGGAAATAATATGGGAGACTGGAGTCTGCACACAGGGTGGGGAATGGGTGTCAGGGACCCTGGGGAGACCAGGACCAAGGGGCCAGAGGAGGTGGGCGGGCGGGCTAGGAAAACAGGGAGCAGATCATGGTGCAGGTAGAGTGGGGAGGTGGAGCAGGATGGTAGAGAAGGGGGATGATGGTACAGTGGGGCAGGACCCTGGTAGCAGATGATCTAGAGGACACAGGGAGGCGATGGGGGCAGAAAGACTAGGGCAGTGGGATATAGGGGAAATGGGGGCCTGTGGCAGCTGGGGGGGGGAATAGGCCCAAGCAGCAGGAGGTCTATAGCAGGGGGCAGATGGGAACAGGCAGGCCATTTAGTCACTGCTCAGGCCCCTCATCCTTAGTCTTGTTCAGGGAGAGCCCATCAGGGGCTGGGCTGTGCACTCCTGCTGGGCCAGGCCCTCCAGCCACATGGTCTGTGCTGAGGTCACTGTACCTGTGTTAATGATCAAAGCACATTAAGGAACAGTTAATGCATGTCAGGGTGCACACTGACTATCTGTTCCGGGACAAGATAGTGTGGGGTAGATCATACCCCAACTTGCCATGAATCTGCCACCATGGACAGCTGTGCCTCCCCAGGTAGCTGCCTACCTAACCTATGCCTATATAGCATCCTCTGACTGCATAATATTTATCGAAAAGCTGCTGCGAGTGAAGGCTAGAGAGGGTAGCCCCCATACCTTTATTAGCTCAACCATGGATCTGTTTCTTCCCCAATTTTTCTCCTATTCCACTGAGAGACATTGTACAAATTATCCTGAGCTGATAATCCACAGAACTTGTCCTTTTTCATTTTATGTAATTTAGAATAAAGAGCTTCTATGACAGTCTAGTTCTGTACAGTTGATATTGCTGAATTTTACAGTTTGAGTGCTTGATTGGCGTGGGGGGGAGGGAGAGGGGAAAAAAAAGCTAAAATTTTGAGTGCTTGATAAAGGAAATAAATGCAACAAAGAGGAAGAGACTCCTGATCATCTTCACTGAATTCTTCCCATATAACTGGATATATTTTTTTTCCCCTCTGAAATAAAATGACTTTAGTGCAAGCCAGCACTGTAGGACTCATTCTATCACAGGCAAAGGGGATAGCCATGTTGGCACATGATGCAGAAGTTCCTTATACTCACTTTCTACAAAATCAAAAACTGAACTGAGAGATTCTGTCTTAGTGGAGGAAGAGACTTCACTATGATTCAGAATAAGACATTCAGCCTCAAAACCTCAAAGCTTTCACGCTGTTCCTAACGTAGTTGTGAATTAGATGGTATTTGCAGCCATCCTGAATCATTCTGTCATTCAGTTGTTTCAGCTCGTGGTGAACTGACCTGTGTTTCCCAGAATTAACAGGTGTTATCAGCTAAATAGGCCGACACACAGTTCATACAAAGGCTGTTTTATTTAATGTTTGAAATGAGTGGAGCAAGTCTTGTCATTGTCATGGTACAAATAAAATAATCTCTTCTGGTTTTTTTGAAAAATAAAGAACAGTTACAGGGAAAAACTTTATTTGAGGAGACCATTCCAATCAGTGCTAATTCAAGATCATTAACTAAAGTTGCTGTGGTTTTGGTGCCAAAACATTTTCAGTAATACTAGATGCTTTTGTATGTCCTTCTTTCAATTTCTGAATCCAGTCAAAACTGTGGAAGCAACTTGTTGTTGCAGTTTTGACTAGAATAACATAAATGATGAATCTCAGTTTAGGAAAACTTCTCCTATCTTTTTCAGTTGTCACTAGATTTTCCTGAGGTTTCCTTTCTTTTGGGGCCGGGGGGGGGGGAGATTAACTTCTTATTTTTTCACAGCATCTTTGTGTTTTGTACATTCAGCACGAATGGCAATGGCTCATCTCCCTTCATATTAAATGGAAAATGCTTGACACAAAACACATCGTGTCAATTCATCTATTATGTGAAGCCACTTCTTATATTCTGGGTCCTTACACCAGTCATCACTGTAAGTACAATCATACTTTTTCCTTTTCACAATGCCTTCAGAGCTGATATTGAAGAGTCTCCACTGAAATCATCCATTTTGAAAAACTGATCTGTTCCTTTTGAAAGTGCAAAATGCTGTTATTGCTCACGAGCCAGAGTTACATTTGGTCACTGAGACAGCACTGACTTTACTGTAGAGCAGGGGTGGCCAACCTGTGGCTCCGGAGCCACATGTGGCTCTTCAGAAGTTAATATGCGGCTCCTTGTATAGGCACCGACTCCAGGGCTGGAGCTACAGGCACCAACTTTCCAAGTGGCAGGGGGTGCTCACTGCTCAACCCCTGGTTCTGCCAAAGGCCCTGCCCCCGCTCTACCCCTTCCCGCATGAGCCTGCCGTGCCCTTGGTCCTCCCCTTCCAAGCTGCCTGCATGCCACGAAACAGCTTATTGGGACGTGTGGGGAGGGAAGGGGAGGCGCTGATCGGCGGGACTGCTGGTGGGTAGGAGGTGCTTGGAGCAGGGGTGGGGAGGAGAGCTGATGGGGTGCTGCTGACGTATTACTGTGACTCTTTGGCAATGTACATTGGTAAATTCTGGCTCAGGCTCAGGTTGGCCACCCCTGCTGTAGAGACATAACTCACAGCATCTGTATACCAATAAGATGGTTGAGAGATGGCAAGCACGTGTTGATTTGACATTTCAAACACAGGCTGGTGTATAGAGTCTCCAGTAATGTATGAAACTAGTAAGAAGCTGATGAGATAAATCTGAATCGCCTTTCAATATTCATTTTGAGAATTCCCTATGACTTTTTTCCCCAGGTTTCTCACAGCCGTCTCCAGGAGATTCATTTTTAATGCCTAAAGACTCCAGGGCAAACCTGGAGGTCTGGCAACCCTAAAATAGAAAGGGACAGAAACCCTTGCATGTGTAGCTGAGCAGTATTGCAATAGAACAGCAATCGTTAAAATGACGTTTCCTGGAGCCTCCTTAACTTCCTTTGGTGGAACTCCCCATTTAGGGATAGAGCTCCTCCAAACCCCAACAACAAACTTTTTTTGCCCTCTTTAAATTAGGCTTCTCTTACTATCCTGCTTTTCACCCACTAAAGAGAAGTTCTCCTCTTGTGTTCAAGGGCCCAGTCTTCTCCCCACTCTCACTAGCGCTGTCTCTCAAGTACTCTTTTTTTTTTTTTTTTTTTTTAGGGCCCGAGGAGGGAAGGAAACAACCACAGTATTAAATTCCTTGCATCACATCCTGAAAATTTTTCACCTATAGAGTAGTTAAATCATGCTGCACATTGGGTTCTGGGGAGGAAGGGTTGTTGGCAAGGGACTCAAAATTTTTTAAATAGCCCAGATACCCCTTTGCTACCCATAACCTAATCTTTGTGGGGACCACCTGCTAGTTCTTTACTGAAATCCTGGCCCCATTGAAGTCAATGGGAGTTTTGGCACTGACCTCAACGGCCACGATTTCACCCTCCTCCCCATTAGTAGTGTTAGTCTGCAGCTTGATTCAGCAATATTTGCTACTTAATCCTTTGTACCTTTCTACCGTGGCCGTTTTAAGAAATGTTCCCAATAGAACATATTTACATATAAAATGTCTGTTTCTATGCCCACTTTCTACTAAATGCAATTTGAAACAGACAAGCTGTCAAAGAAATGGAAAAACAAGGTTTATAATATAAATGCTGCCATACTTGTACCTTTAGTGTTGTGACCGGAGGGCAATTCTTTAATAAAACATATATACACTCTAGGCACCAGAAGTGTCCTTGTTCTCTGCCAGTTCATTTAAACTTTTATAGAATGTACTTTATTGTAAACATTGTCATCAAGTAGGTGGGTGATGTAGCAAGATAGTAAATTATGATTTCATCTCTGGTGTCCTAAGTGGAAGGAGATGTACAGGAAGTATTGCTCTGTTGATTAAACAAAACACTTTTCTCCAGGTGGACTTATAAAAATGTTCAGTTTGGTGTTTTGTGAAGAAAATGTATTTTTTTGGCATAAGACAATTTTTTTTTCTTAAGAGGGGAAAAAAGCCTTTGACTTACACAGAAAAGTGTATGTAGAAAAGTGAGCATTATTAATTGGTAAACAATCAATATTAAATGCTACAATGTTTGCAAACAAAATGAAACTTGAAATTTTACAGTTGCAGTGCCCTACCATTCACACCCAAAGACCTTTCATGTGACAGATAGAACAACTGGGTATATTGGGCTCTAAGATGTTTTTAAATCTTTGTGGGAGAAAGGTCACTTGCTCAGCAATAAAAAATTGTTTACATTGGGATGTTTCCCCGTATTTTAGCCTCAATCCAGCAAAGCACTTAAACACGTGGACAACCTTAACCATAGGAGTAGTCCCATTGACCCATCCTGCACCCATTAACTTTAGTGGTGCAGGACAGACCTAATGAGACAACTCCTATGTTTAAAGTTAGGGACAAGGTGGGTGAGGTAACATCGTTTAGTTGACCAACCTCAGTTGGTGAGAGATAAGCTTTCTTCTCAAAAGCTTGTTTCTCTCCACTAAAAGATTGTCTAACCTACCTTGTCCCTCTAATATCCTGGGACCAAGAAGTCTACAACATAACTGCATGGATAAAATTACACATGCTTAAGTGCTTTGATGCTTCGTCACATTCTTTCTTTTGTTTGTTTGTAGATCTATTATATCTCCCATTGGTAGGTCACCGTATCTGAGTGCCTTCTATATAAAATCAACAGTCCTTAGTAGTCTTCAAAATTCCCAGACTCCCTTCCCTTTTTGAAGTAAAAATATTCTCTTGGGTTTTATTTATTTTATTTAGTGGTTGAGTTGGTGGTTCCCGGTTTTTGCATTTTCACTTGTTCATTTCTTTTTTGGGGGGAAGGGATGTTGGGTAGGTGAGATGTCCATGTTAAGAATGTCATTCTTGTTGTTGAAAGCCTTTTATGTAAAAGCCTTTTATGCAGTGGTTCCTAAATTGGTTAGGTGAAGGAAAGTAGTTTGGTCTCATCTTTATTCTCATACTTGTGGCACACATTCATGGTAACTTTTGGCAAAATTCAGCATAATTAGCAGTAAGCCAGGAGTGAAATAATAGGTAGGTTGAAAGTCAAAATTTGAGATGCCTGGCTTAAGCTAGTACAATTATTTCCTCATATCCATCCATGGGCACTAAATTCCTTCACAAATAAAATTTGAACTTCTTAATTAAAAAAAAAACTTGAAGAAATAATGTAGTTTCCAAATTACCTTTCCTTCTTCTGTTCTCTCTTTGGATTGCTTTTATGTTCCTTGATATCACACTGGAAGACACTTTGTTTAGCCATATGGATAATGGGGTTCAAACAAGCTTTGCATTTTGTTTATTGTTAATGCTTATTTCTTTATATGGTACATTTAAACCTATGACTTTTCTATCCCATTGCCTATATTCTGCTTGGGAAAAGAAAACTTTGTTAGATGAAACTTATGGGAAATGGAACTACTTTATTTATGTGAACTCTCTGTGGCCCATCAAAAATCAGTGAAAAGCAAATAATTAAGCTCAAATGTCAACATGGGCCATCTAATATCCCTATCAATCTTTTGTACAACATTTGCATTGATAACAATCCTTGTTTGCCATTGTCCTTAACATTGTGAAGTCATTTATACTAACCCCTATTATAAAGAACAGCACAGGAAGCTATTTGCAGTGCACCACAACAACAAACCTTTTTGGGCCTACAGAACCCAGAAACAAGGCTACATATTCTTGAATGCCATCTATTTGCACATTTTTTCTCTAACTGTTTACACATATAGAGATATAGAGTACTCTTGTAACACCTCTTCCTATAATGGAAGCTGAATAATGTCAATGTACCCCTTTGTAAAGGGAGTGTAAAATGCTTCTAAATGAGAATGGAAGCAGTTTATACCCACTATGTGCAGGTGTAAATTGCTACAAGAAGAAATGCAGTGGAAAATCAGGGTCTGGAGCTATTTGTGAGGAAAATAAACTCCACTAAAATAAACACAATACAGTGCAACAATATAGTGCAACAAATTCTACGTTTGGTAACACAGCTGCAACTCCCATTGACTTCTGGGAGCATAAATCTGTATTTTTATCCATGAGGAAAGAAAAAAGACAGCCATGAAAATCATGAGCAAATAGTAATAGACCCAACAATTTTGGGAAACCATTGTATAATGAATGCAACAAGGGGGAAACTAGTAAACTAATGAATTGCACTAGATAAATATTTCTGTCTAATGAATAACCTTATTTAGCAAATGGAAATATGTAAGCGTGTTATAGTTCTAGAATGTTACTTGCTTCCAGTGAAAGTTATATTAATATTGCATTACATTATTCATGCTGTTATCCTGATAATGTTTTCTCATCTTGCTAAAGCAGAGGGACTCGCAGGGGAGAGTAGTCCGTGGCTGTCTGTTAAATATACCATGCAACTAATCCAAAATGTAGACTCTAATGTTATCTCCTATAATATTAAATAATTAGTCTTTGAAATGGGTCATAACTAACAGGACTTCCCTGCAGTAGAGCATCCATTGTTCTTACGGAAAACTGACAATATTTACTGTCTACCTGTGGGTTCTTTAGATTATCCTTTATGTACTGAGTCCTGGGTAGTTGGAGGCTCCTCATGCTTTGGAAAAACAGGTAACATCTTAGTTTTATTTGTAGATAATATAATTATGGTGATTTGTATCACCAGCTGGCAATGTGCTTGCAGTTTGACCGTGCACCCAGGCACCAAATACCTTCTGAGGCAGAAATCTTGGCATGTAGGCTGGGATTTTACCTTGACTCTGCTATCAGCTGTGAATTCAGTTAATAACATGAACTGAATTTACCAGAATACACTGCTGGATGTGGCCGTAACAGCTCCCATCCTACTTCCTTAATTCCTCCACCACTCTTCAAAGGGTTGTAACTGGAATTTGTAGGGTGGTTGCCATTAAGAGATTGTCCTTTGCTACAGTTACCACATGGTGGTACTGGAGTTGCTACAGTTCCCTCCTATGTGTAGATAAAGAAGTAACTGTGGTACCTTTGTGGTGGTTGCTTGCATATACTGACACTTTAATGATGATCATTGATATGCTCTCTCCTGAACTCTTCCTGAAGTATATGAGGAAAACATCCTGCTGTCAAAACCACCCAGATCCAGATCTTAGGTTATGGTTACACAACACCATAAGAACAGCCATACTGGGTCAGACCAAAGGTCCATCCAGCCCAGTATCCTGTCTGCTGAGAGTGGCCAATGCCAGGTGCTCCAGAAGGAGTGAACCTAACTGGTAATGATCAAGTGATCTCTCTCCTGCCATCCATCTCCACCCTCTGACAAACAGAGGCTAGGGACACCATTCCTTACCCATCCTGGCTAATAGCCATTAATAGACTTAACCACTCATGATTTTATATACCTCTATCATATCCCCCCTTAGTCTTCTCTTTTCCAAGCTGAAAAGTCCTAGTCTCTTTAATCTCTCCTCAATATCAGCAAAAGCAGATCGCTATTTTATTATACAGAAGAACAAGTCACAGTGGACTTATACATTGTAACACATCAAAAATATAAGTTTAAATTGCAGATCTGATTTTGAAGGTTACCAAACTTGGTTTGCGGCTTGTTCAGGATAAGCCCCTGGCAGGCCGTGAGACGCTTTGTTCCCGCAGCTCCCATTGGCTGGGAAAGGCAAACTGCAGCCACTGGGAGGTCCGAGTGGCCGTACCTGCGGACGCTCAGGTAAACAAAGCATCTCACAGCCCACCAGGGACTTACCCTGAACAAGCCACGAACAAGTTTGGGAACCCATGGGTTATGGCAACGTTATAGTTATGAAGTTCTGTGAAAAATGACTTTCCTAAGAGGGATCTACTATATTATGAAAAACCGGAGAGCTGGGGTACAATACAAAAACAGACTGAGTAATTGAACACAGCAGTTCTTGTTTCCTGTTTCTTATGTGATCAGAACACTATCAGCGGTAGTTGGTTGACCTATGTTCCCATGTTCCTGGTTTGCATGTAAGTTTGGGTTTTGGTAAAATGAGCCTCCAAGGGAAACCTTGTTTCCCCAATTGTCTAAGGGTCCAACCTCTGTCTCTTAGCACCGCCTGTTCAACCCTCCCCCAGACCACCATAGCTGGTCTCACTCTTACCTGGAATTCCCTACACGGATCTCTGGGAAGCTAAGGGGTTGCCAGGCAATTATTGCCCTGCATATTTTTCAGTGGTATTGGGTAAGAATAAATCCAGAAAAAAATGTCTTTGGGGATTCCCCCCCCCCCCGCCCCAATGGTCTGTAAGAACCAGAATGAAACTCTTTTGAGACAATGAGAAGGAACATATAGTGCCCCATATTCCTTACTGCTAGATAGTTAAAGGACCTCTTAAGAATTTACAAGCAATAACACACACAGGATGCTTTAGACTTCTAACCATGGTGGGAGGGTAAAGTCATCATCTGTCCCAGAGAATGTAAGCTTCTTGGTGCATAGAATGTCTTGTGTACAAAGGCATGCACATAATAAATACCCAGTTTGAATCAAACATTTGTTTTGAACACTTATTTTGTTTACATACTTATTTTGAAGGCTGATGTCAGATCATGTGAGACACAGCACTCTCATAATTATATTTACAAGTCTGTTCTTGATGAAATTCATATTGGGATTAGGGCTCTGATTCAGGAAAGCACTTACACTTGTGCTTAAAGAGCTGTCCTGAATACAAATGTTGTCTTAAATTGAGCCACTCCATAAACTTTAATGCAAACAATCCAAGCTTTGGGCCATAATTCACTGCTCTTTATCACCATCTTCTTCATGTGGCTGATTTAGAACAACTCCTGTAATTTTACATTTAGGTGGTTAATTATGGTAGCTTGAGTTGTTGTTGTTGCTCTAAAGACTGTGAGATCGTTGATCAATGTTTGGTCGCTGGGTTGATGGTATTGGTCGTGATTTATCATTTAACAGAGTGGGTCACATGAAGGCTACCATCTTCCACTCCTTTATCACCATTAGGAGTTGCAAACCCATGTACTGAAAAGTCTGTGTGCTGTCTCAATTTTAGTATCGGAAAGAACAATTATTTCTGAAAATGACATCTCACCCGAATTGGAAAGTCTTCAGACAGTGAACTCTAGCATGGACTTTTATAAAAAAAGAAAAAGAATCAGAAATAAAGTTAATTGCTAGAAAAACACCCTTCCATAAGAAATTCTAATAGAAGTCCAAGGTATATTTAATGAATCTGCCTGACTTTTTGTGGGCCGTATTGGCCCATGAGATACAGTAATACCTTTCCAGAAGCCTTTTATTTCTCTGCGGATTCTATGTATAGATGTGAAATTTAACTGGTGTTTCAGCCAACTTAAATTGCATAACAAATTGAACACTTGTCATCAAACTGTAGAATACTGGTTATTATAAAGTCTGAGTTAAAAATTGGTGTGTTCAGGGATTCACATAGAAAGTAATATATCCAGGTTAAGAACTTAGGGCTCTATTCACAGGAAAATGGATTATGCAGACATAAGTCCCCCAAATGCACATTTCATTTTGCACAAGAGAGAGGCTGCATATGGTATTACTTTGTCACAAAGCAATTTCAGCAGATTTAGCACTCTGCAGTCGTAGCCACCATGTGGGGTTGAGACCATGGCACAGATGAATTCAGTAAACAGTGGGGTTGTGCACAGAATGCTAAATTCAATGAAGTGCCATATTATGAACCTCAAGCAGTTACTCACCCAACTGATTCTATTCAAGTCACAGGTGCTGCTCAGGTAAGTTGCTGCTCACCAATGTGAAAGAAGTTCATGAGCTGTCTCCACATTCTTATGTTGCAATTCAGTGCCATGTGCTGAGAAAGGGGACAGGTCTGGGAGAGGCTTGAACCTGAATGCTCATGAGTTTACGATGAATAGCTTGCTGACCAACTATTGGGATATTGCAAATGCTATATTTTACTGCCAGGGCAATTTATATTCCTGCTTTTGATACTCTTTTCAAGCAAATTGTAACTTGATCATTGAGCAGAAAACTCCTCCCCCCCCCCCTTATTTATATTTACTTATTCTGTTTCTTTGAGCATTTCACACCTCTAAGTTCATGCATGATTAAACGATTTCATTTGTCAATATGATAAACTACTGTAAAACACACTGAGATCAGTCAGTCAATCAGGATATTTCAACATACGTCCTGTAATATTAAAACAATATCGCCTTCGGTTAGGATAGAAGAACACATGCTTACAATTTTTCTGCTTGTTCTAGTGTAATAATTTAGGTAAATTACAATTAATGAACACATGCTAAATTCAGGTGATTATTTTTCTTTTTTTACAGCAGAATGCACTTCTTTTTTTCACCCAAGAAGTCCCTTGTGTCAAACAAAAATTATATGCAGTACACAACTGTACCAGCTTTGAAGAGCACTTGCACGCTGGGGAAACTTAAAACAAAAGAGCACTTGTATAAACAGTAATTTACTTTGAATTGAGTTTTCGATATTTCCCTTTTAATTGCTGAAGTTGTGGCTCATAAACGATCCTCTCTTGTCACTCAGCTTGTCCTCCTCTCTGATCCTGCAGTGACTGTATAATTCTGTGTTTATGGTATGACACTTTATTGTTACAGAATCATAGGACTGGGAGGGACCTCGAGAGGTCATCTAGTCCAGTCCCCTGCACTCATGCCAGGACTAAGTATTATATGATATTAGGATAATGGTTGTCACAGAATTTGCATTTTGATATATCAGCATGATGTAAGAGGTTTTAATATTTGTGGCTATCTCTAATAATTGTCTAAATGGGCAAGGAAAGTTCTGAAAAACATGGTTTTAATGTTCAGGTATGATATAACTGAATGCTTTTTGCAGTAGGACAGCTTATTCTAACTTTAAAGAAAGACTATCTAAACGTATTTTTCCAAACATCCTTTTAAGCATCAGATTAATTCTGTTAAGTTTCTAGGAAAATAAGGCCCACATCCTGCAAAGACGTATGAACATGCTTAAGTTGAAAATTAAGCACTTGTGTAAATTGGTGCAGCATTGAGGAATAAGTCTTTAAGGAGCCTCCAGCGTTGTGATATTTATTAAAGATGCATCTACTGGAACATTATAGCAATATCTTCCAAAGAAACACTGAACCTTACAGATCTTTTCAAGAAACAGAGGATGCATGTACAAGGATATTTTAGGGAATAAGCAAGTCATTCTTTTGGTAAATGGCCTTTTAATTTCATTTGCGAAAACAATAACTGTTGCAATTCCATTTCCTTCTATGATTATTTTATACATTATCCAGTTATGCTTAGGTAGGTCATTAGTGTATGATATTATTTTCCTTGGAAGTCCATAGAGGACTTGGAGGTAGACCACAAGATTTGAGATGAGAAAAAATGTCTGTAGCTGTAACTGACCTTGAAAAGAAATTATAATTGGCATAATGACAGGCATTTTATTGAGTTTGTGCATCATACACACTGACAGGGCCAGATCGCTCCTAGTGTGAATCAATGTACCTCTTTTTATTTCAGGTATGCTATGCTGATTTACACGAGCTGAAGTTCTATGCCTAAATTTTGAAGCACATATTTCAGGTGTACAGCATAAAGACTCAGTCCCCCCTCATATTTTCCTTCCCTGTCAAAAAAGGCTAATGTAACACTTATCTTTCTCATTACAATTTTGAAAACTGACTCATGCTTTTACATTTTTTCCATATTAGTCTTTGGTACAAAAATGGGACTTTAGAATTTTATAGCTAGAACCACGTGTTCCATTATCTGTCCTTATCATTTTTATGTATGTTGATTGCTCAGCCATTCTCCTCCTTCCTCACTGCCAGTGAAGGAATAGAAAACCAATCACACTTCAGAATATTGAAAAGGTCAAAGCACTATACTTTATCAAATGCATGTGACAGTATAATTTTTGATATCTCATTTTCATGTCTAGCACAACATTAATCTTATTTCATGGGTTGACCACTTTAATAAGTTGAACAAAGTTGACACATTCCCGTTACAAATATTAGATAATTTTATGAGGTTCACCTTGGACAATAAACCTTGTTTTTATTTCTTCATTTAAAACATTTCAAAAGCTAGATAGTTGGAAATTCGATCCAGGACCCAGTTTGCCATCAAGTTAAAAACTGGATATTGTAACACATGTAACTTAAAAACAAAAACAAACAAACAAAACGCCGACCAATGAAAAAACAAAAACAACGTACAGTTGCAAATCTGAGGTAATATGCCAGTGATGTTGCTAATAGAAATTCTACAATTATAATCACTGGATGTGATTCAGATGTTTCTTTCTTGTTAGCAGCATGTAACTGTCTTTTTAAAGGTAGGCTTTTGCTCTCTTTAGTTCTCAGAAGTAAGCTCTATCTTTTAAATATGAACTATAAAATGTGATGATGGTTATGTCTCTTTGATCTTGACAAATCTTGATTTTAAATAAAACCTCGGTCTTTTTATGTGCCTCCAGCTCCCCCCCCGTCAGGTAGTCCCAAATAGTGGATATATCTCATCTAAATCTATTGAAACTCAGCCAAAGGTCAGTCCTGTGAGGAAGTGATACAGGATTAATGTGTCAGTAATTGCTCATCACTAGCTGACATGAGAAATTGCTGGACTGATGGAGAGCTGGCGGATGAGCCTCCAGCTAAAGGAGCTTTTAGCTAAAAGGGATTAGGCTAGGGCTAAGCCTTGGAAGCCTTTGCTTATGCCAGCCTGAGAGAGAACTAAAAACACACATCCTTTGTGCGCATTTGCATATGATTTCTCCTAAAGCCAAACTTATTTTGAGCTCAAGTTATTAAGGATATTTCTATTGAAGAAAGCTTAGACCAATGAAGTTTCCCTGTGGATGAATACCTGAGTTCAATTGTCTGTCCGCTACCTGCCATATTAAAGGGAATTCTTGATCTTCCTGAACTCATGCTGTCAATTAGCTTGTTGTCATAGCAGCACCATTACTTTGGGAGCAAAGGTGCAGATGAAACAGGTCATGGGCTTTTTTTTTAATCTTAAAATATAAATTTTATTCTATAAGTATGATGATTCTCCTGTGCCATACCCAGGATCGCTTGTGAATGTATCCATGAATTGATTAGGCAACAGCTATTCCGTTACTGCCCTTACACTCTCTGTTTATTGCCTGTCACACAATGTGACTGAGAAAGCACAAGACAATGAATGGATGTGGGCATATATCCTAATCTGGATTTTCTGTTAGTTTCATGTTCCCTGCACAATAATGCTATCAGGCAATAAAAATAAAATTGTAGCAGAAAATGGCTAGAGACGTGCATATATTAAAACATTGTTAGAGTCCAGGAGCCATAAAATGGTGACATGTTGGTTGTTATGCTTTATATTTTAAGAGCTACAGTATGTTACTTATGGTTCTAGTAATAATAAAAATAATACAGCACTACATGGTCAAAATCTATTATAAACATTAGCTAATTAATCCTCCCCACGTCCTCCTTCTTGGGCAGGAAAGGGGCAGTGGAAACTGGTCATGCGAGGTAAGTGAGCAAACATTTTACAGAAGGGAAAACTGAATCAGAGGTGCAATTACTTCCATAAGGTCACACAGAAGTCAGTGCAACAGAGCTGGGATTAAAACTAAGTAGTTGCTGAATCCTAACTCTATACTTTCTTCATGCCTCTGTCATTTCTGATATATATCCAACACAAGGGAAAGGTCATTAGGATGTTGCTTTCTATTTTATACACAATCTAAAAACTTGTAAGTCATGACAAAATAAGACATGTACTTAACATGAGAAGGTTTATGTAGGGGAACAAATGACATACATGACATCTTGATAGAGATTAAATATATCATAGCTGTGATTGCATGTAATAATTCCTATTAAATGTCTGATCCATAGCGTGAGACTTGCTCTCACTTTAAACTACATTTAATTACTGGTAAATGGATCAAATGATCTGAAATGATAAAACGTGACATTATAAATCTTGTTGCATAAACTGGACATATGAGTTAAACAAAGCAACTACTTAAGTGAACAGGCACACATGATTTCTTCAAAGATGAGTCCCCTAGACTGCTCATTAAGTTAGAAATGAGACCCGCTTTATTTTTTCAATGGATCCCATAAGTTCACATCTCTGAAAAAGACTTCTAAAGGGATAGATGCTATTGGTCCCAAAGAATTATTCACAATTGTATGTCCCTGAAAGGTGTATGATAGAGTTTATAAAGCAAGTTGTCTGTGTGTATACAAACTCAGTCTACTGTTGTCATTAGTATTATTCACAGAGCACCAGAAGTGCATTAGGTGCTCTACAAACACAGATGAAGACCCAAGGCATAGAAATAATACCTTACTTACACATAATATATCCAATAACAGACAATTGGTATAGATCTTTTCCCTTTTCATGGATTATTGTTGAAAGGTTGGGTGGAACTAGTGGTTTTAATCCAGGGACTTGAATGAGAAGGTAGTGGTAGTTTGGCGCAAACAGTGGCAGAGTTCTGACCATATAAGACAGTATGAAGAAAGTGAGATGGGGAGAATGAAGGTGAGAATGGGGAGGCTGAATCTGAGACTGAATGCACAAAGCCAATGGAGAAATTCAATGAGGGGAATAACATAAAGTGTCAGGACAAGGAGAGCAGTTTATTAGCAGCATTTTGGAGATTGAGTGGGTGTAAGGGGAGGGGCCAGACAGAGGGCATCTTTTGTGAAACTTTTTATTTGAGGAAAGCTTTCTATTTTCTTGGCATTCCTGACAAAGAACAGACAGTGAGACTTCATGTCAGGACTTCTAGAGGTTCCATTGGCATATAAACGAGATCATAACCATATTGCCACATAACAGAATGTGCAAGAGAGAGCCATGTGCTACCTAGGTAAAAAGATGAATATCTAAAGTTCAAAAATAAGCGTCCATCATACTTGTGGACTGAGCACATATGTAAGCCTACACATATGTAATGGCCAATGGGACCCCATGTTGCTAAAGTTTCTGAGAAGTGAAAATTTGCATTGCTTGAAGGCTAGCTATGTCAGTTCAGAGCAAATATCAGAGGACACCAAAAGTCCAAGCTAAACATTGACAATGATCAACAAAGAAACAACTGATCCCAAGAAAGGTAACCAGATACATTTAATACAATCTTGAAAAATACACTAGCTACTTTGTTTTATCCAAGACCATTTATCATCAAGTTGTAGTAATGAAGTTGTCGTGTTACTACTGAGATTATTTCATAATCACACAGAACTCATCATTGTTCAAGAGACATCCATCACCAGTTTAATTCCAAGTTATCCTTTCCTGTGCTTGATATGCAGCACTTGACATGCACATCACCACAGATAAAAGTAGGTCATCTGAGAAAATATTTTCTCTGGCCATATAGGCTGGACTCCCAAGAAACTAACTTAAAAAGCTTGATCTTGAACAATGACTAGATATGGTTGAATAATTTCATTGCCAATATGTTATCTGATAAATGTAACCTTGTTTCTGGTTATTTGTCCTCAGATAGACCTTGTTTTGAATTTATTTGAGTAATTTGTTCAAGCACATTTCAGTCTCTAGATTGCATATGAACTGTCCCTTTTGACTTTTTGCTATTTATTATCCATAGACTAAGTCACATGATATTGTTAGGTTGAAAGAATAGTTTTGTAAAAAAAGAGAATAACAAATTGTGAATGACAAATATGCCTTGTTCACATGTAGATATAGATATCAAGAGCCATTCTCCAAAACCTGTTTGTGAGAGTGCCATTACAATCATCATTTTTGAACATATAAAAATGGTGAAAACAAATAACCATTTACAGTTCAGCTAAATGTTCCTGAACACTAGTTTTGCAATATTTGAACAATGCTAACAATGATTCACCAATAGCTGTGATGTAGTAATGAAGTAGCTCCCATATTTATAATAATTTCTTCTAAGTGTATCTTAAGTAATCAGTGCACAGAACTAGCTTTTTTTAGTATTTTCATTTTATTATTTTCTTTGTGTATTAAATGCCTGCCTCAGCTGTCTGCACGGTAAAACTCCTTAAAATACTACAAAGGATAAACAACTTAATAGCAACTGAACAGCTGAAAAGTAGGCAAAAGGCCTGGAATGGGAATAAGGTTGATTGGTGTAGAGTCTGTAGGGAGCAGAAAAGGGCAAGGAAGAACATGGAAGATGGAGAGGATGGGCACGAAAGGTGCACCTGGTTTTGATTGGTATTACTTAGACTAGAGCCAGGTGAATAGCTGATTTTTTTCCCCCTTTGTTGGCAGTTCTAAAAAACTGAAATAAAAAATTGGTTTGACCCTAACCGAATCTGGAATTTTTCTATATTTTTGGCAAATTGGAAAAGTCCATTTCAGATGAGTGCTCTAATCACTGAGCTAAACATTAATAAAGGGGGCATTTCTTCCTCCTCCTTCTCAGATTCCAGCCATTTTGTGAATGGCGCCTAAGTCCCCTTCTGAACGGAGCCTGAAAAAAATATTATTTGCCAAATATTTTTGGCCAAAAGTGTGTAAAATATTAATAATTTTGGGTCAATCAAAACTGAATGTTTGGCTAATAAACTACTAGTCTGAAAAGATTTGCACAGCTCTACTAGTAGCTGAAATGAAGATGCAAAGGAAAATGTTGTGATGAAACAGGGATCCATGAGAAAAACTAGGTAGTGGTACTGAGTTGAGGAGAAGAAGAAAAACTTTTTTTTTTTTTAAAGGAGGACATGGAGTCAGCCGGTGCAGGAAGGGCGTGGGGCACAGAAGAGGTGACGATGCACTTAGGGTGGGGAGAGGAATGGACTTGTAGCAAGACCTTGAAGGAGTGTAAGTGCAGGCAGCACAGTGCAGGACTATAGGAAACTTGGCTAGTGTGACAGTGAAGGAGCAGAGAGAAATGAGGTAACTGTGGGGGCAACGGTAAAAAATAGTAGAGTCAGGCCAGATGGCAGCTGATCATTATGAGGAATAGGAAAGTAACAAACAATTCTTCAGAAAGACAGCAGTAAACAAAGTGGTAAATAATGGTATGACAAGTAATAAGGCAGCAGTCAATGTGGAAGATAAAAGACAAACACTCTGGTGGGTAAAAAGGCAGCAGTCAATATGGGAGATGAAAAACAATTAACATAGCAGGTAATAAGGCAGAAATCAATATTGCAGAAAAAAAGCAAGTAATCTGACAAATAATAAGGTAGCAGGCAGTATGGCAGATGAAAGCCAGAGCTGATCTCATTGAACTTGGATAGATTGTACCCTTTACTTCAGTTGGAGCAGGCTCTGTCTTGGTGCGGCAAAACTTGTTAAGAATAGCTACTGACAGATAGCTACTAAAAGAAGGAAACTATAGTAGGATGTTAATTGATGTCCCAAGGATAGCCCTCTGCATTCCTGGTGGCTGGCTCGGTGATGAGCCATGTAGTGTTCTTCTGGGCCTTTTTTGTGTGGGGGCAGCCCATCAAAGGAATGAACTGAAAAGGAATTGATATCTTAAAAGCTATTGCCCAGAAACTGCTCATGTAGTAATAGATGGATAGTTAGCCCAGTGATGAGATAAATACAATAGAGATATGGAGGAATGGGTGGCTCAGCCAATTGATTAAGGCTGTGTAGAATTAGTGACAGCTTTGAAAAGAAATGGAAAAATTTTCACTAAAACATGTGACATTTATTTTCAATAGATTTAACACATCTCAAATGTTGTGTGTCTCTGTCAGAAGTTCAACAAATTACTCATTTTTTGAGTTCATATGAAATGGAAAAACTTAAATTTTGAGTTGTGCACTTTTTGCTCACCCCTATAAATACATAGTCTCTGCAAAGCTTAAAGTTATTCCAGGTCCCTAGGGAATTTGTCAATATCTGATGAATATCCAGTTCCCTTTTTATGTGAAACTCAGTTCAATTCCCTGTGTGTGCATGTGTGCGGGCGCGTGTGTGCATCCCACTCTTCAGATATGCTGTGTCATCTTAGACTGTGGTAGGGGCTGTGTCTTCCTATATGTTTCTATAGTGCTTAGTACAGAGGAGCCCAATAGTGACTGGGAGTCTCTCTGGCAGAGACTGAATGGGGATGAACTATTTTCTGACCCTTGAGTATTTGGATATCATGGTTAATATACACTGGTGGGGCCATGTGGGGAAGTTTGTACTGCCACTATTCCTGCCTCTATTGTATCAGTTTTGTGGAATACAGAACTTAAGTCTCCAGAACATCAGGTATTTCTGTTCAGATGAGCTACATTCTATTTTGAAGAGCTCAGCTGGGTGAAGAATGGAAAAATGTATTTGAGAATATGGTAGCTAAATCCAATTTGTGATTTTTATCCACATGTGTTTTACTCTTTACGTATTGGCTTTTCCACAGACATTAAAGCAACCGTTTTTTGTTCAGATAAATGTTTGGGGAAGAGCTTGATACAAAAGTGAATACAGATATATTTACACAAACAAATTATGTATGTGCATAAACAAGGATTTTGTAAGTACTTGCCCAGATATCCTATGTATACTATGCTTCCAATTATTTGGTGGGAATTTGACAAGAGAAAAGGAAAAGTGAAATATGCTAGATTGCGAATATATCTGTCCTATGTTATTCCTTCTCTCACTAAGGAAAGAATGAAGCTATTTTTAAACCTGGGCCCCACACATATAGCCAAATTCAATGTTTGTTCTTCTACAAAAAGAACAGGAAAATAATTGAAATGTGCCATTTCCTTAACTCCTGTGTCTCTGTCCCTACAGTACTCCTCACATCTGTCCATTAAATGGAAGACAGTAATATCTTCAGGAATTTCTCATTACTTATAATATTACTTGTATTCAGCTGAAGCTCTAGCTGTGGAGCCTTGCTGGGTGGTTTTCATTAGGAGAAAAGTGATTATAAGTCAGGTATTTCTGTCGTACGATCCTGTTTTATTTTCAAAGAATATACAAAAAGTCCTGTTTCCTTTAACACAGCAGAAACAAACAGAAGGCATTTTTCTTGTTCAGGAATCCAAATCTGCCTTTTCAGTGAGTACTGTGCTCAAAACTAATACTGTATCTTGGCTTTCTTCCAGAGCCATACTCACCAGTGCGTCTCTTGCTTTCTGTCTCCTAAGCATACAGACACACAGCTGCAACCAGTCAATCCTCAGCTCCTGCATTTGCAGCCAGTTGGCTGAGAGAGCTTTCCATCATACAGCTTTGCTTCTGATTAGCCTAGCCATGTTGCCCAAGCATTGGACTGTGGCTTCTATTGTTTCAGCTACCACTACTCAAAGGGGCATTTAATTACTCCTTCCACATAGCCTGATGGGTGGCTTAGTATACCCCTCAGCTTAATCATAGACTGGGTTAGATGGCAGTCACTAATGTCTTTCAATCTAATAATGTTTAGGTCAGTCAATCAGGAAATGGATATTCTACCATGTGATTTAAGTGACCAAATCATATAGCCATTATTCCAAACATTGAAAACACAGAGCAGTGCTTGAGTTGAAGACTTGTAGAAAAACTCATGAACCCAAGCGCGTCTGAACAACTGAAAACCCCATACGGATTCAGGAAAGCATGACCGGAGTTAATGAACAGAAATAAAGGGTGAAAGCCAATGAATAAGTTGTTTGCAACACATGGTTCAACCATCTCTGCTTAAGAGCAAGGTTTACTTGGTTATGCTATATTATCTTAGATTTTTATATAGATTGATTAGATTAGACATAGTGACCTCCAGTGTGAGAGACAGTGTTAGCTGTATAATGTGTGTGTTGCTGATGAGAAAATGCTACCATTGCATTACCTGTAATATATTTAGCAATGTCACTTAATTATGTAATGGTGGTGTCATTTTGCATCACAGTGAATGGAAAAGTACAGTCTCGACGTCCCTCTAAAAAAAGAGAGAGAAATGAAAACTAGGTTAGTTACATAATTGATTAAGTAAGTTAGTAACTGCTATGTAGAAATGCCCTAATTCATGCAAGAACAGAGTTTTACTGGCCCCTGTTCAGAAAATGACCAGGTGTCAAAAAAGCACTTTCTGCAATTTTCCAATACTTTACTGAGTATCCTGTTTTTTTTTCTTTTTAAAAGTACAGTATATATTCCATTGCCCAGGAGTAAATGAGAATGCAGTGTGTGCTATTCAGAACTGTCAGGTGTGAAAAAAATATTTCTACAATTCACAATTGCTTCTTATAGTCACTTTCATTTTGAGTTTCTAAAATATTAAGTGTCTATATTGATCCATCAGATTTGATGGTTAACAAAGAAAATGTACATCATTGTAGCTTCCTCTCTTGTTTAACAGTTTTTGGTCTTGTAATGATCATTTGGTGGAAAAAGGAGAGACCGAGCCAATGGTGCCGTTTGCTAATGTCTCTAGTTTATTTAGGAGGATAGTGCTCACAGAAGAGAGAACATACCATTCTTGTACTAGACATGAGGCTTTAAAAATGGCATTTTTGTAGTATAGATGGGAACTAACCAGCCTCTTATCACTCAACATTGACCCTACTGGAGTGGCTGTAGTGAATATTGGTTGTGTCATACTTTTGTGATTTTTTTTTTTCCTTATCAAAATTATTTTTGATAATGGTCTCCACATCACAGTCATGACAGTGAGCTGTGAGACAGGCTATCACTATGTATTTAACAAAGACAACATACATGAGTGGAAAGTTGCAGACAAGACTGTTATCCTATGAAGTTAAAGTGAAATAAAAAACTTGTCCAATGATTGTCATTACCTATATTACTCAATTTAAGAACCATGGAGCACCATAGTTAGTTTTTCCTTTCCATTATCTTCCCCTTTATTGTTTCATTCTTTCTCAGTAAATCACATAGGCCTGTGTTTAGGTGACAGTTTATCCAGTTGGCATTCCCCCTAGACAAACTCCTTCTTTCACTTACGTACATGTGAACGTCCCATCAGATGGCAGAACTAGTTAATGAGAGTTTCCAGTAGGAATTAGAAATATTGCAGCTGAGAGAACTTAGCAATGTTCTCTCTCAGTTTAAGGACATCTATCTTTTGTTACTCAAATACTCCTTTGTTTCTTGTGCACATCTTTATGCTTGTCTTGTCTTTCATTGTGTAATGAGCACACAGAACTTGAGTGATTTGTTTAGATCTACATATAATAAAAAATCTATTAACTGCTTTGAGTCAAACAATTATATTTTTTTCTAATATTGACTAAGGTTATTTTCAGCATGTTGGTTTTTGCACCATTGTAAACTGATTGTGTAGTTAATAATTAATTAGTAACAAATTATTCACAATGTTATGCTTTATATTTTAAACACATGCTAGTTTAAGAAAAATGTGTGGATTGCATCAAATATTTTTTATGTGGTAGTTTTTTCTGAATGTTCAGTTCAAATCAATTAAACATACTTGAATGATAAAATATGTACTTATTAAGATGTTTTCTTAGGACACTGAGTTAGAGTAAACATATACTAGTCCAGGTCGTCTGGTTACTATTCTTATAACTGATTACTGGTGAACCCTTCAGATTTTTATCAGTAGATAGATGGTTAATGCATGAACTTTATTGTGGTTTGCAGATGCTGACTTTCTGAGTTATTCAGAATTAGTCTTAGGAAGAGCTGCTCAGGGTTTCAAGGAATCAGTAATACTTTTGTCTAATGGCATAATGGATTAAGTTCCTAATATGGAAAGGGATGATCCAGCAGTTAGGCATAAGCAAGATAGTTTAAGTTCAGTTATAGGTCTGGGTTGGCTTTGAGACAATACAAACAAGTCTGAGTTAATCATTCCCCCTTGATGGTATTACCAGCTTTACCATTACTTTGGGGTATGCTCATTAATTAGGCTTACTCTTCTGGGGGAGAAGGTTTCTGTACTTCTGTCAATGTACTGCTTGTGTCACTTGTGTTCTCATACGGAGCTCTACTTCTCCCTGCTGCAAATTTCCTCCCAATGGAGCTATCCTGCAGGACCTAGGTTCCCCAGGGCTGGGTTCTTCCAGCCCCAGAATCAGATAAGCACACACACACATACACATTAACAGAGTGTGTCTGAGAGGACCGGGTTAATCAGCACTCCCAAGCTGACCCCTTATATGTCCCTGGACTCAGCAGGCTGGGTTGAGCAGTGTTTCCAAGCTGTCACCCTCATAGGCCCTTGGATTCAACAGGCTCGGTCAAACAGCACTTCCAAGCTGCTACCCTCATATGTCCCAGGTTCAGCATGTCCCTGTCCCCCCTTTCATATTACAGTTGTTCTGGTAGTAACCCACTTGATGAGCAAACCCCACAGGATTTTTGGGCGCTGCAGGGATTTTTTAGCTTAGGTACGAGGAGCATGGCTGCAGAGTGAATGAGGAAACCAAAAAACACCCACGAGGGGGAAAGAGAAGCAACCAGCTTAATCACGAAAGTTATTTATTGCCAGGTAATAACCATAGGAGAGACAAACAAAACAGTGATAATATTAAATCTAACTTAATTTTGATTATAAAAGTCAAGTTTAGGAAACTGTAACTGATCACACAAGTCAGGGTCAGAAGGATGGACACACACACACACACACACACACACACACACACACACAATTTTCTCACCACTCCGTGAATCTTGAATTGATTGGGTCCTAGGAGGTGGTGGTAGCTGAGGGTCCGGAGTGCTGAAGTCAGGCAGAGCCCCCAGCACAATCAGTCAGGAGAAGATGAAGTCCCAATGGAACTGATGCAGATGAAGATCCAGGCATCAAACACTTACTTGAGCATGGTTAGGGATTTTTGTAGAGCAACAACAATGGTTAAGAACATAAGAATGGCCACACTGGGTCAGACCAAAGGTCCAGCCAGCCAAGTATCCTGTCAGCCGACAGTAACCAATGCCAGGTGCCCCAGAGGTAGTGATCAAGTGATCTCTCTCCTGCCATCCATCTCCACCCTCTGACAAACAGAGGCTAGGGACACCATTCCTTACCCATCCTGGCTAATAGCCATTAATGGACTTAACTTCCATGAATTTATCCAGTTCTCTTTTAAACCCTGTTATAGTCCTAGCCTTCACAACCTCCTCAGGCAAGGAGTTCCACAGGTTGACTGTGCTCTGAGTGAAGAATAGCTTCCTTTTATTTGTTTTAAACCTGCTACCCATTAATTTCATTTGGTGGCCCCTAGTTCTTATATTATGGGAACAAGTAAATAACGTTTCCTTATTCACTTTCTCCACACCACTCATGATTTTATATATCTCTATCATATCCCCCCTTTGTCTGCTCTGAAAAGTCTTAGACTCTTTAATCTCTCCTCATATGGGACCGGTTCCAAACCCCTAATCATTTTAGTTGCCCTTTTCTGAACCTTTTTTAATGCCAGTATATCTTTTTTGAGATGAGAGGACCACATCCATATGCAGTATTCAAGATGTGGGTGTACCATCGATTTATATAAGGGCAATAAGATATTCTCAGTCTTACTCTCGATCCCTTTTTTAATGATTCCTAACATCCCGTTTTGCTTTTTTGACTGCCGCTGCACACTGCGTGGACCTCTTCAGAGAACTATCCACGATGACTCCAAAAATCTCTTTCCTGATTAGTTGTAGCTAAATTAGTCCCCATCATATTGTATGTATAGTTGGGGTTATTTTTTCCAATGTGCATTACTTTACATTTATCCACATTAAATTTCATTTGCCACTTTGTTGCCCAGTCACTTAGTTTGGTGAGATCTTTTGGAAGTTCTTCACAGTCTGCTTTGGTCTTAAGTATTTTGAGCAGTTTAGTATCATCTGCAAACTTTGCCACCTCACTGTTTACCCCTTTGTCCAGATCATTTATGAATAAGTTGAATAGGATTGGTCCTAGGCCTGACCCTTGGGGAACACCACTAATTACCCCTCTCCATTCTGAAAATTTACCATTTATTCCTACCCTTTGTTCCCTGTCTTTTAACCAGTTCTCAATCCATGAAAGGATCTTCACTCTTATCCCACGACAACTTAATTTACATAAGAGCCTTTGGTGAGGGACCTTGTCAAAGGCTTTCTGGAAATCTAAGTACACTATGTCCACTGGATCCCCCTTGTCCACATGTTTGTTGACCCCTTCAAAGAACTCTGATAGATTAGTAAGACATGATCTCCCTTTACAGAAACCATATTGACTTTTGCCCAACAATTTGTTCTTCTATGTGTCTGACAATTTTATTCTTTACTACTGTTTCAACTAATTTGTCTGGTACTGATGTTAGACTTACCAGTCTGTAATTGCCAGGGTCACCTCTAGAGCCCTTCTTAAATATTGGCGTTACATTAGCTATCTTCCAGTCATTGGGTACAGTAGCTGATTTAAAGGACAGATTACAAACCATAGATAGTAGTTCCGCAATTTCACATTTGAGTTCTTTCAGAACTCTTGGGTGAATGTCATCTGGTCCTGGTGACTTGTTATTGTTAAGTTTCTCAGTGGTTCAAGGGAGAACACTAGATTTGTTTATGTGTAAACTGATAGCTCAAGGGAGTATACCAAAGCTGTTTTGTTCAGGTTAGACAATGGGAGCTGATCATTCCTGACTATGGGCAGTGCTCCTTGGAGGGATCTCACAATGCAATTTGGGAGCTTAACTATTTTGGATACCAGTAACGGATTTATTACTAGAATTGGTCTGATAACTACTGAGCTGCGTGTGTGCAGGCATGGGTTCATTAACACCTGGAGCAGAGATTTCCCCCATCATGCAGTGCTTCCTTGCTTTTCTGGTCTTAAAGTTCCGTGCGGTTCTTGCATTGGAATCTCTGTTCTCCATTTTGTATGCTAATGGAGATGCCTCCTTGTTCTATTTTCAATGCAAATGAGGCTAGGGGAGTTTCCTTAATCCTGTCACCCTTATTCCAGAGGTTTAGGTGTGTCTTCCACTGCCTTTTCATTGCTTTTTGTAAGTCTTCCTTCTGATCAGTTTTGGTTCAAGCAGAGGCTGGGGGTGCAGGTGGAGGGGAAGGTCTTTCCTTAGTCAGACAGGCTCGGTACTGCGCCCTGGTTCCCCAAGAACACAGAGCTGCTAGGTAACAATGGTTTATTGCTGTGTACCTGATAAAATTGTGTCGGAGACAAAAGTGTAGGATTTCACTTTTCAATTATCTTTTCCCAGAAATCTTAATCAGGATTTTATATTATTGAACAACTAACAAATGATCTACTAAGAGAATTTTGATGTTGGAAGATTTACATAAGTGCAAATAAATTTTCTGAGAAAATAAGATACAAAATCATACTGGACACACTGTCACATGCTTTTCTTAATTTTATCTAGGATGGGCTGAGCCTGTTTGATAAAGTTCCTTTGTCTCAATAAACCTGGGTACGTTAATCTGGTTGGCATTTGACTGACAACATACCATGTATCTAGCATGTCTTGATGTGATTAGCAGTGCAGACACTTACCGAAAGGTTTCTCACTGCTTCAGAAAGTTCATCTGGGTCATAAGATCTTTCTTCACTCCTGATACTACAGGCAAGTATTTTAGTTGGCTGCTTTTTGAGAAAGGCAACACTTTGTCCTGCATGTCAAGGAGAAAAAAAACCAAAATGAATCAAATCTAAATTTTTAGAGCTAGATTGTGGCTTTGAAGTGACATCCTATGGAGGGAACAGTGCACAGGGCCACTGCCCCAGGAGGAGCACTGGAAAAAGTGTGTTTGGGTGAGATGCAATCTCTGCTGGGGTGTGCTCCTTCCACAAAGCAAGGTGAGCAAATTGATTCCGCTCTTTTCTGATACCCATGTGTAGGGGATAGGTGGAGTCATGACTCTGCCTCTTCCCCACATAAACCCACTCACTTATTGGTACCCGAAACACCATTGGGTGTGGCCCATGTACAGCTGTGGAAGGCGGAAAAGCTTCTTGCTTACCCCTTACAGGGACTGCACACAACCTAGCCCCAAACATTTTAGTTTAGGAGTCAGGAGGAGGGTTTTGCCTATAAATCATTTCTCCCTGCTGAGGCTGCACTGTGAAGACACCTGAGAAAAGGAAAACTATAAAAAAAATAGTTAAAGTTTCAGTACATACGTGTTGTTCAATAGTTTCATTTTCAGGATAATTTTTTTTCCTATTTAAACGGCTGGGTTTCAGGTGCTTTTTCTGGCGGCATGCTGAGCTCACCCCATTCTCTGTTTCCACCTACAGAGCATTATGCTGCCGATAGCCCAGGATACCACTGTGCGCTAGGCAGGGCTGGGGTTTTTCAATTCTCTTTTCCGGTTCAGATATTTTACAGCTAGCTGCAAAGGTGCACCAAGTTCTCCCTTCCGAGAAATAAAATGTCCTTTGTTCCCTTTCTTGGAACAAAATGAAAGGGATTATGTTTTTGTTACTGGTTGCTCAGTTTTGTCTAGGTACATTGCACGCATGTTTCATGGGGAACATCACACAAAAATAAGATGCCTCTACAGTTAACAAAGCAACTTTATTCTTCCAATTTGTTTTCCATTATGTGAGTATTTGCACGTCTATTCATTTTCATGTGTTTTCCATCTTTATGGACTGCCACTGCACAGGCCTCACAGTTCTTCAGATCAATCTAAAAAATGTCATACAAAATAATAAGAGGAATAGGGCCAATTTCAGAAGAGAAATTTGGCAATTGTGAGTATTTCTTAAGGTCTGAGTTATAACTGCAAAACCAGATTTAGATTCTCATAGTGTTGGCAAACCCAAAGAGCCAAGCTCATTTGTATGGGTTAATATCTCTAAGGTGCTTTTGGACTTTCAGGTTTGCATAATTCTCATGCGCTGTGCAGGTTTTCTAAGCCATCCAACAAATCCTGTTTGGAAGGACATAGAACAAAACCAGAGGTGGTAGCATCTGGTGAAACAGGAGCACTGATGATCGAAAGAACATATCCTGGAGAACAGCAGCCTATTATGTGTGGCTGTGTCAATGTGGATTTGTCCTGTCAGACTCCTGAATAGCTGTTACATTTCACTTTCTCCAATCATAGCTCAACAGACTCAAACCAGACACAGAAGCATTTAAATAAGAACAAAAGACTTTGCTATCTGTGTGAAATAGACAGTGATCCTCTGTACAGTTTCAAATGAACAGATATCTACATTTCACAAAAATCACTACTCCTCTTATGGGTAGTGTCGGCAGAATAACCAAGGTTTTGTGTATGCTGTGTAGTTGCAGCCATGTCAGTCCGAGGATATTCGAGAGACAAGCTGGGTGAGGTAATCTCTCTAATTCAACTCCTGTTGGAGAGAGAGATGAGCTTTTGAACTATGCAGATTCTTCAGCTAAGATCCAACAGATAGTTTAGCATAAGTAGTTAGCGCACGTTCTAAGGGACCATTCAAGGTGAAGTGTCCTGTTAATACCCCTATCCTCATAAGATTAAAAAGGAGGTTAAGTGGGTTACAGATTGTTTTAATAAGCCATAAGATGACCTCCTGAGGTCCCTTCCAACCCTGATATTCTATGATTCTATGATAAATCCAGTGTGTTTATTAGGACCACGATTTTTAGTGTCTAGCAAAGTTATGAATCTAAGCTCCCAGGCCTGTCTTTTGAAAGTGGTGGTGTGCCGGTTTCCTTTGAGGAGGAGGACTGATACGTCAGATATAGAGTGATCACTTTATCATTTTCCTGTGAGTTCATTTGAGAGTGTAGTGATTGTCTGGTTTCACCCACATAGTTGTTGTTGGGGTTATTAGTACACTGGATGAGGTACACCACATGTTGTGATAGGCGTGTATAGGACCCATGGGACTTGTGGAGGGTATTGATCATTGTAGCAGTGAGGATATGTCTGCAAGTTTTGCATCTGTTCTGTCAAGGTCTGGTGCCCCTTGGAGTTGGTGTGCCCTGGTCTGTGGGGAGCTTGCTTCTGATGAGCTTGGAGTGTGTGTGTGTGTGTGCTGAAGCCCAGAAATGGGGATTCAGGAAAGATTTCTTTCACAATGGGGTCTCTATCACGTATGGGTTGTAGTTATTTGATATATACGATGTGAGTTCCAGTGCAGGGTGGTAGGTGACAACTAGGGGTTTGTGGTCGGGGGGGGGGAGGATTTATTTCTGTATTGAATCAACTTCTTTGGGGGTATTTGGGTGGCCCATTCCATGATGCAATCTAATTCTCTGGTTGAAAGTCCTTGTTTGTGAAGGTGGTTTTGAGTATGTTCTACGTGTCAGACACATAGAAGAACATAAATTGTTGGGCAAAAGTCCACATGGTTTCTGTAAAGGGAAATCATGTCTTACTAATCTATTAAAGGTTTCAGAGTAACAGCCGTGTTAATCTGTATTTGCAAAAAGAAAAGGAGTACTTATGGCACCTTAGAGACTAACCAATTTATTTGAGCATAAGCTTTCGTGAGCTACAGCTCACTTCATCGGATGCATACTGTGGAAAATACAGAAGATGTTTGTTTTTATACACACAAATCATGAAAAAATGGGTGTTTATCACTACAAAAGGTTTTCTCTCCCCCCACCCCACTCTCCTGCTGGTAATAGCTTATGTAAAGTGATCACTCTCCTTACAATGTGTATGATAATCAAGGTGGGCCATTTCCAGCACAAATCCAGGTTTCCCCCCCCCCCCCCCAAGGGGTCAACAAACATGTGGACAAGGGGCTTCCAGTGGACATAGTGTACTTAGATTTCCAGAAAGCCTTTGACAAGGTCCCTCACCAAAGGCTCTTGTGTAAATTAAGTTGTCATGGGATAAAAGGGAAGATCCTTTCATGGATTGAGAACTGGTTAAAAGACAGGGAACAAAGGGTAGGAATAAATGGTAAATTTTCAGAATGGAGAGGGGTAACTAGTGGTGTTCCCCAAGGGTCAGTCCTAGGACCAATCCTATTCAACTTATTCATAAATGATCTGGAGAAAGGGGTAAACAGTGAGGTGGCAAAGTTTGCAGATGATACTAAACTGCTCAAGATAGCTAAGACCAAAGCAGACTGTGAAGAACTTCCAAAAGATCTCACCAAACTAAGTGATTGGGCAACAAAATGGCAAATTAAATTTAATGTGGATAAATGTAAAGTAATTCACATTGGAAAAAAATAACCCCAACTATACATGCAATATGATGGGGGCTAATTTAGCTACAACTAATCAGGAAAGAGATTTTTGGAGTCATTGTGTATAGCTCTCTGAAGATGTCCACGCAGTTTGCAGCGGCAGTCAAAAAAGCAAACGGGATGTAAGGAATCATTAAAAAACAGAGAATAAGATGGAGAATATCTTATTGCCTTTATATAAATCGATGGTATGCCCACATCTTGAATACTGTGTACAGATGTGGTCTCCTCATCTCAAAAAATATATACTGGCATTAGAAAAGGTTCAGAGAAGGGCAACTAAAATGATTAGGGATTTGGAACTGGTCCCATATGAGTAGAGATTAAAGAGGCTAGGACTTTTCAGCTTGGAAAAGAGGAGACAAAGGGGCATATGGTAGTGGTATATAAAATCATGTGTGGTGTGGAGAATAAGGAAAAGTTATTTACTTGTTCCCATAATATAAGAACTAGGGGCTACCAAATGAAATTAATGAGCAGCAGGTTTAAAAGAAATAAAAGGAAGTTCTTCTTCACACAGCACACAGTCAACCTGTGGAACTCGTTGCCTGAGGAGGTTGTGAAGGCTAGGACTATAACAGGGTTTAAAAGAGAACTGGATAAATTCATGGAGGTTAAGTCCATCAATGGCTATTAGCCAGGATGGGTAAGGAATGGTGTCCCTAGCCTCTGTTTGTCAGAGGGTGGAGATGGATGGCAGGAGAGAGATCACTTGATCACTACCTCTGGGGCACCTGGCATTGGTTACTGTCGGTAGACAGGATACTTGGCTGGCTGGACCTTTGGTCTGACCCAGTATGGCCATTCTTCTGTATATCCTGGACTTGCTCCTCAGAGCATATTCTGTGGTATCTGAGTGCCTGGCTGTAGATAACAGATTTCTTGGTGTGGTTGTGGTGGCTACTGGCTCTATGAAGATAAGTACAGTGATCCAGGGGTTTCTTGTATGTAGTTGTCTGTAGGGTTCTGTTGAAGCTGATTGTGGTGTCCAGGATGTCAATTCTAGTGTGGGAGTGTTCCAGAGAGTTTAATGGATGGATGGTTGTGGTAGAAATCAATGAGGGAGTTTAAGCTGTCTATCCATAGGATGAAAATATTGTGAATACATCTCATGGTGCATTTGTCCTGAAATACTACTTTAGTGTGGCCCTGAAGAGGTTGGCGTATTGGGGAGCCATCCTGGTACCCAGGGCTTTTCCTCTTCAGTTGGAAAAAGTGTTCGTTGTTGAATATAAAATTGTTATGGATGAGTTTGATGTGATTGGGGATGAATGTTTGAGGTGGATATCTGAGGGTTGTCCATTGTTTTGTAAATAATGATGGCATAGCTGGCTGCCTCAAATGTGAGGGTTGTTTGTGTATAGGAAAGTGAAAAAGTTTATGTTGGAGTACAAAGTGAACTACCCTCTCTCCCAACTGCATGTACTATTACTGATATGAAAGAGGCATTAATTCGCCACCTTTAGAGATCTTGGATGGTAAACTGATCACAGACCTCTGTGAACAGGTGTCTAAAGCACTTTCCTTTGTGCCTTACAGCAGGAGGAGCTAGACCCCTCTTGTAGTATAAAACAGAGGCGCTCCAAGGAGGGGGCTCATCCCTGGAGTTACCAGGGAGATCATGGGGTCCACAGGGCAAGTGTGGAGCTAACAGGTTTCCTAGGTTTCAAACTCATGGGAAGGAAAATGGAACAAAGTTATGAACTTGAGACATTTATGAATAGGATTAAAAATTGGCTCTGATAGCAAGAGACTAGACTCGGTGACCCAGAAAATCCCTTCCAGTCCTGAGTTCCTCTGTTATGCAGTTTAGAGCTCAAGTTTGGTGCAGTCCCTGGAAGGACCCAGTTTGCATTGGACAGTGAGTCTTTGTGAGTACCTGGAGAGAGAGAGAGAGGCTAAGAATAGCTGCTTTTTGAGTAGAGTTAGTTGAATAGCAGAATTTCTGCCCTCTGGGAAACTGATATTTCAATCTTGCTTTCTCCTGAGTAGAGATGAAAAGTCCAAGTTTTTCACAGAATGGAAACTTCTGAGCAATGTCATTTTGACATTTCCAAGAGAAGGAAGGAAAAGTTTTTTGGTATTCCCAAATAGAAGTGTTTGATAATACTCTTGAATTAAGATGGAACATTCTGTTTCAGCTTGGCTGACATTAATCCATGTCCCCCTAAACTGCCACATTACCTGCTGGGAGTTGTAGTTCAGACAGGGACCCCAGGCCATGGAAGAGAATGGGGGCCTGAGACACCCAAACTACAACTCCCCATGAGGCACCACAACAGCTCAGGCAGACACAGATTAATGTTGAACTGACCTAACATACAAAAGTATTTTATTTCAATTTTCTTAGAAAAATAAATTTTTTGGCAAAATCAAAATTATACTATGCAAAACTTCATAGATTCAAAGGCCAGAAATGACCATTTTGATCATCTAGTCTGATCATCTATAACACAGGCCACAGGACTCTTTTAATAACCCATCAAATCTTGGTTTCAAAATTGCCAGTCTGAATTTGTCTAGCTTCAACTTCCATCTATTGGTTTATGTTAAACCTTTCTCAGGTAGATTAAAGATCCCAGTATCAAATATTTTGTTCCCCATTTAGGTACTTACAGATTGTGATCAAGTCACTGCTTAACCTCCTCTTTGTTCGTCTAAATAGAATGAACATCTTGAGTCTACTACTACAAGGCATATTTTCTAATTTTTAAATTATTCTCATAGCTCTTCTCTGAACCCTCTCCAATTTATCAACATTCTTCTTGAATTTTGGAGACCAGAACTAGATACAGTATGTTGGTTGCAGTCACACCAATGCCAAATAGAAAGGTAAAATAAACTCTCTACTCCTATTCTAGATTCCCCTGTTTATGCATCCGAGGATTTCATTAGCCATTTTGGCCACAGTATTGCACTGAGAGCTCATGTTCAGCTGTTTGTGCCACAACTCCAAAATCTTTTCAAGTCATTGCTTTCCAGGCTAGAGTACCCCATCCTGTAAGTAATTTCAATTTTGTGGAAATGGCATTTTGCACTGAAAAAATATTTTGATGGAGAATTCCCAACCAGCTTCATTCTTGGGACAGGGCAGTGACTCTTTACCTGGAGTTCCTGCAAAAATGGGTTTCCTTTATGCATAAAAATGGGATTGCTTATACAGCTGCTGAGGAACACAGGTCTGGTAAATACATTTGTAAATAAATTGCACTAAGAAAATGTGACCTCATGTCACCTATTTCTCACCCAAATGGAAAATATCCTGCAAGTTCCTGGATTTCAGCTACAACTCAGCCAAAGAAGCAACTATAATAAAACTGCAAGTCTGAATATAGCTTTAGACAGAACCAACTGGAAATCACTACCCTGTGTTGGCCTATTGAAATCACCAGAATTTTACACAGGTTTTTATATAATACTGCGATGAACACACTATGGTAGACAGATGGTATAAAGCAGGGCTTCCCAACCCCAAATTGTGTCAGCAGACTGTTTCAAAGGAGCCCAGGGCATCTCCTGTGGTTCTGGTCCCATGGGACTGGCTGGGCTTGGCTCCCTTCTCTTGGTGTTGCCATCTCCAGCGTCAGAGCGCCACTCACTTTTGGCCCAGCTGGGCCAAATTTGAGTGACTGGCGCTAAGACCCCATGCACCAGGTCACAATGACATTCAAACAAATTTGACTTAGGTGGCCCCCCACAGGAAGTGGGGGCACAACTGAGCAGTGCTGTGACCCCAGAGTTTGCACCATCTAGAGCAGGAAGCTGAATCTCTAGCCAGCTCCATTGGACCAGGGCCACAGGAGACACCAGTGTGGGGTGGACTCTGCAATAAAATGAGTATAGGTTGCAGAATGGTCCATAAGTAGGAAAATGGCAAGGTCTCAGCAGTACTCCTAAGGCAGAGATATGTGTATGTGCATATCATCATTTTACAAAACTCACAGAACAAGAACAAAGTGACATAAGAGGATTCCTGCCATGCCAGAGCCATCTTTGTTACTAGGCTGATTGCTCACCACAATGCTTCATTAGCTAGTGCAAATGGTACACCATTATGAAGCTGCTGTCTCTATTATTGTTGCTACAGCTCAGAGAAGGTTGAATGGGCATCTGCCATACTATATGTCTTTGTTTCTTAAGAAGAAACACAGGAGCATGGAAAACACTCAATTTCTCTCTGTCTCTCATACACAGACTTCAAATCTGCTCTAAAACATTCATGCCATTCCTACAGATCTGCTGTTCCCTAGGAATAATCCTGCAGTTTCAAAGAATGTGTTTCAATATTTCATGTCACTTTATAAAAAAAATGAAAAACAATATGAAAGCCACTTCTGTTCCTTGTAGCTCTTTCATCTGCTTAGCACAATCATTTTCTGAGTTCCATCCTGATTTAGGTTTAACACAGTGAAGTTCAAATGCGATATAACAAAGAGATGGAGTAAATATTAAATACTAATTTTTTATTAAAGTTTAACATAATTCTTGGTAGTACAAGTTATTTTCTCTAATCAGCTTTTTAAAAAACCTGCCAGGTACACAGAATAAGTGAATAGCTCAGAATTGAGGCTGTATGTTGTAGGCTATATTAAGAATACAGTTATAAGAATTATTTGTCTTAATAAGGTTAATTCATATTTTCCCCCACAGGTGGAGATTACCAATAGCAAATTATTTAATTGAAGTTGTGCCCAAAGGCCTCCATGAGAATAGAGGCTCTATTGTGCCAGGCACTATAAACTAGTGTTATGAAATAAAACAGACCCTATGGGCCTCAGTTCTCACACACTCTCACGCTCTCTCACGCTCAGGGTCCAGCTGAGGAGTGCTTGAATCACATTGTGCTCCTCTAATCATGGGGCCAGCCAGGGTCTATTTAGTCCCTGGCATAAATGAGAACATCTTTCAGGCTATTTCTAACCTATGCTGGTTGACAAAGGCCCTTATGGCATCAAGAGATCAGAGACTGCAGGGATACTCTGATTACGCCCACTTTTCCATGTCCCCCCTCCTGTGTCTGCAGGCAGGTGGAAAGTGTCAGAGGAGCTGTTATAGCACTGTCCTAAATATATATAATGTGTGTGTTTATATGGATCACTTCACACACCACTTAAATGCACCAATGCACCCACTTGTAGAGTGAAACATTAAAACAGCTCTACATCAACCCTACACAACTGTTTTTAGGACAGGATGTGAAGAATAAATAATAAAGTTGAAACTACAAGGCAGGAATGTAACTCCCTAATTCCTCAAGATGAAATTTTCTAGGACACCAGGACTAACACCCCTAAATGTACCAAGGGATCTTTTGTCCCCACAGGTAACCAGAGGCTCAGCTTTACATTTTGTCTGAAAGATAAGTGTTTGTTCTTTCTTATCAACAGAAACACAGCTATCCTGGAAAGAAGCAAATGGTAAATCATTCAGAACAGTTAACCTAAAAATATTCTCCTCTTATAGAATTGGTTGCCACCTTTCGTAGCAGCAGACATAGCAATTTGCCTTTCATTTTAATATCTCTTTCATCCCAATTTTAACCAAATTTTAGATGCCAGGTAGATACCAGGTATTAGTAAGTAAAGGTGAGATATAAATAAATGTTATATCATTAGCACTTGTTGGCTGACCCACCCAGCCTGTCAGATTTGCCTCATTTTGCTTTATTCTTTCAGCACTTTCTTGGTGGCTGATTTGTGAAGCACAGGGCAAACCAGTTTGGAATCTGTGAATTCTGTTCCTACAAAGAATCTCGAAAGAGGTTCTCATAGACATTTAAAGGGAGCCCTCATTTACATGTTTCTCTTATTTTGACAGTACATCTTTTAACAGTGAAGGACATTCTTGGTAGCAGCACCATCTCAATCTTCTTCCTCTTCTGGGGAAACCCATATTTATAGGTTCTTAAGTGGAGCTTTTAGGGATCTTTGAACTCAAGGGAAGGATCTTAGTGCATTTCATTTTGTTTCTTTTCTGGGTGTTAATGGAGTTTTTCTGAAGACCTTGCATTACTTCCTTGTAATATTTTTCATGAACTTGCCTAAGGAAAAGCCTGTTTTTATAGTTGGTCTTTCACTGTCTTATACTATTTACAAAACCTACATGAATAAGAGTTTTATAGATCATCCGTGTTTGTATTATCTTCCTGGAAACAATCTGAAAGTGAAAATCAGTGTGGTTTTGAGGACAAATTGTTAGCTAAACACAGAATAAATTCTCCTCCTACAGTCCCTGAGAACAATAAGTTACAGCACAACCTTCCCTGAGAGGAACATATCTCAAGACTCCCTGTTGTACTGATCAGTTATTTCAATACATCTTTTTATTCCAGAGTAGAAGTTGTATTTACTAGATTAGAAACTTGAAATCTTGACCCTCTATTTATTATATACAGCAAAGAACCTTCCAGTATTGTGCTGGACACAAAATAGCTAAGCATAAGTACATACAAGTAGCACCTTTCTTTTCAACATGCTATTTACTTGATTTCAACAGTTATTGCAAAATAAACTGACAAGTGACACATTTGCTTTATCACATTGTCAATATGAGTTCCAGTTTAACAAACGGCAATTAGAATCAAATTCAAAATCTTTCATATCCACTCAGTATCTATATTTGGGGGATGGCTTGAGCCAAAACTACATAGCTGAGTTTATTAGCAGCATGCAGCAAGGGTGTGGGAGGGAAAAAAAAATCACTCCCCTGCAAAGATGGGTCAATTCTCAAATGTATAGGATAGTCTATAAGAAGTGAAATATGGTAATACAAACAAACCAAGATAAAGAGATTGAACAGAATTACCAATGTGCACAGGCCTTTCTGATATGTTGAAACTCATCTTACTCCACTTTCTGTATTATCCATGAAGACGCAGCCCATAATAAAGGATGGCACATTACTACGCTACCCGAAGAGCATCCCAGGGCAAGAATGACACTTCCTTCCCTGCTCCCTGGTCCTCTTTTTGTGAGTAGTACGAATGAGTTACTACTCCACTTTCCTACACTGACTCTATGTGGTGTTGCACAGTAGCTGGGTAGCCAAAACTCCAGCAATTCCTGCACCAAGGGAGGAAATAAATGGATATGTAACTGTGCTAACTCCTAGATGTCTGGACCAAAAATTCTCAGTAGCCTGTGTTTGGGCTTATTAGAGAGTTTTACTTAGGGATGTCATGTCAGAAAAAAATTGGGTGAAGAGCGGGAGGCAGAGTTTTTTGTGTCTATTATATCCTGAAAAAATGGGGAGGGAAGTGGAAGACCTAATGGAGCATAGAGACCTAGGAAAAGTCTTGGGGGACAGCTGCCTCCCTTGTCCCATAGTGAATGATGCCGCTGTTACTCCCCTGAACAGACGTGGACTCCACGTCACAGTCTAGCCCTGTGTTTGTTTATTACCCTCATTAGTGTCAGGTCTCAATTTAAGACCCAATATTGCAAACACTTACATATATACTTAACTTTTATTATGTTTGTGGACATTATTCATGTGTTTAAAGTTAAGCACCTATGTATGAGTTTTCAGGTCTTGGGCCTTAGACTGTAACCTCTTCAGACCAGAGATCTTGCAATTATTGTCTTGACCCTGTGAAGTACCTAACACAATTTGGAGTGGAAAAATGCTGAATAATAGTACCCTGAGTGCTTTATTTAATTTAAAAAAATTAGGGCTGTCAAGAGATTAAAAAAAATTAATTGCATGATTAATCACACTGTTAAACAATAATAGAATATCATTTATTTAAATATTTTGGATGTTTTCTACAATTTTCAAATATATCTATTTCAATTACAAAACAGAATACAAAGTGTACAGTGCTGACTTTATATTTATTTTTGATTACAAGTGTTTGCACTGTAAAAAAACAAAAGAAATAATATTTCAATTCAAGTGCTGTAGTGCAATCTCATGAAAGTTGAACTTACAAATGTAGAATTATGTAACAAAAAACCCCCCTGCATTCAAAAACAAAAGAATGTAAAATTTTAGAACCTGCAAGTCCACTCAGTCCTACTTCTTGTTCAGACAAACAAGTTTGTTTACATTTGCAGGAGATAATGCTGCTCGCTTCTTGTTTACAGTGTCGCCTGAAAGTGAGAACAGGCGTTCTCAGGGCACTGTTGTAGCTGGTGTTGCAAGATATTTACGTGCTGGATGCACTAAAGTTTCATATGTCCCTTCATGCTTCAGCCACCATTCCAGGGGACATGCATCTATGCTGATGACGGGTTTGGCTCAAAAACCATCCAAAACCAGACCAACGTATGTTTATTTTCATCGTCTGAGTCAGATGCCACCAGCAGAAGGCTGATTTTCTTTTTTGGTGATTCAGGTTCTGTAGTTTCCGCATCAGAGTGTTGCTCTTTTAAGACTTTTGAAAGCATGCTCCACACCTCGTCCCTCTCTCATTTTGGAAGGCACTTCAGATTCTTAAACCTTGGGTCAAGTGCTGTAGCTATCTTTAGAAATCTCACATTGGTACCTTCTTCGCATTTTGTGAAATCTGCAGTGAAAGTGTTCTTAAAATGAACATGAGCTGGGTCATCATCCGAGACTGCTATAACATGAAATATATGGCAGAATGCAGGTAAACCAGAACAGGACACAGACAATTCTCCCCCAAAAGGAGTTGAGTCACAAATTTAATTAACACTTTTTTTTTTTTTTTTTTAACAACCATCAGCAGCATGGAAGAACGTCCTCTGGAATGGTGGGCAAAGCATGAAGGGGCATACGAATGGTTAGCATATTTGGCATGTAAATACTTTGCAATGCCATCTACAAAAATGTCATGCAAATGCCTGTTCTCACTTTCTAGTGACATTGTAAATAAGAAGAGGGCAGCATTATCTCCTGTAAATGTAACCAACCTTGTTTGTCTGAGTGATTGGCTGAACAAGAAGTAGGACTAAGTGGACTTGTAGGCTCTGAAGTTTTACATTCTTTTGTTTTTGAGTGCAGTTATGTAACACACACAAATCTACATTTGTAAGTTGCACTTTCATGACCAAGAGAGTGCACTAGAGTAGTTGTATGAGGTGAATTGAAAAATTCTATTTCTTTCATTTACAAATATTTGCACTGTAAAAATGATGATCAAAAATAATATACACTTTGACTTAAATTACAACACAGAATACAATATATATGAAAATGTAGGAAAAACATCCAAAATATTTCATAAATTTCAATTGGTATTTTATTGTTTAACAGTATGATTAAAACTGCAATTAATCATAATTAACCCAAAAAATTAATCATGATTAAAAAACTTAATCGTGTGAGTTACCTGCAATTAATTGACAGCCCTAAAAAATAAAAAAAAGCACTTCCAATTTGTTCTGGAATAGTGGGAAAAGTCCCGTTTTCTCTTTTACGTCTCAGTTTAGACCAGCCAAGGGTCTGACCCAAATTTATCACAAGACTGTTCAAAGGCAGCTGTCTTTGAGCATAGATTGTTGCAAATGTCTCCTCTGCATAGGTTGTGCCAGTTTTTGGCATTACAAGCTGGCAAATGTCAGTTTGGAATCAATCCCTTAGTAGTAGATAATGAACTATGTAATAAAACACGAACCTTGTTCTTAAATCAAGTGTAAGTACAACAGAATTTAAAAAGATAACATCTGTCATGTAGTTACTGTATTTTATAGTAAGAAATGATCTATTAGATTTTTTTTAAAACAACGGTATTTGTTTGTTAGGTAAGTAGATTCAGATGTCTGCATTAGCACTGTTGATATTTCTTTCCCATGTGAAACAAGAAAGGGAAGGTCATGCCATTGCTACTGTTTGCTTACAAGTACACATGGAAATTTCTGACTTTGTTTGCATTAAAATATCACATTCCACTCCACAACAGAAGAGTGTGTGTGTGTGTGTGTGTGTGTGTGGCTTGTTGAAATTTTTCTTTCTTTCTCCCTTTTTACTTTCCCTATGCACTACTATGCTAAAGGAAGAGCCATTTTTATTTAAGGAAGGCTGTATTTAATATTCTCCAACATGTACATTTGTAGAAATAACACTGTATGTTACTCAGGAATAAGTTTAAAAAAACAAACAACCAGACATCTGCAGGCAAGATGAGACAATTTCAGCTTAACTTATAATGGGATATCTTGCAGGGTGCTTGCATGGTTTATGGCTACAATTTGAAATCTCTGTACACAGAAATCAAAGAGGAGGCTTACTTGAAAAGGTTGCATCTGGCTATCTAGAAACAAATTGTGAGGGAATAAATGAACAGGGTTGAGGGCTTCAAGATGAAAGAGATGACCAGGCCAATTCAATGCTTTCATTTGTATGGAGTCTAAAAAAGTTCAAAATACTAACAATATGCGAGGAAGGCAGATGATGGTTGACATTATAGAAACAAAACATGATGAAGATGTGGACATACAAATGACTATTGCATTCACCATCTGAAAGGTAACATCATGGTCCAAGCTTGAAATGGGAACATAATATTAAAACTCTAGCACCACTGGTATGCATCACATTACATATATAGAAAAAAATGTAACTGGCCCGTGTTCTGAGAATTTTGTAGTCTGGCATGACATACGGAGAAATGAGATCAAGCAAGGGGCAGCGGTGGGTAAGGGGAGACAAATGTTCATGAGATGGTTTTGTAATGTACATAATGTTCTAATTCCTTTAAAATATAACATTTTGCAGGATTTGTGGTGGGTTATTGCTGGAAATGTACTGAAAGAAATAGATGCTGTGGGTGGATTTAAGGAAGAAAGGGACGCTGCTTGAGAGAGGAGACCAGGAAGATCATTCCAGCTGAAGGGGGCAGTGTGGGAGAACAATGCAAAGGACACGTGAAGATGAGTGGCGTTGGCAGAGAAGGAGAAGGATGAGATCACAACTACATAAATTTGCTAGATATACACAATAGGCCTGACTCACTTCTGCCCATGCAACCTCAAAGAGGCAGTAAGCATGACAGCAGCAGTGAGAGCCTTGGAAGGAAAATGCAGTGGGGAGATTTATATACAGAGAGAACATGAAACAATGGGTGTTACCATACACACTGTAACGAGAGTGATCAGGTAAGGTGAGCTATTACCAGCAGGAGAGCTGGGGGGAGGGGAACCTTTTGCAGTGATAATCAAGGTGGGCCATTTCCTAAAATTTGCAATTCTTCAACAAAAAACCTTCAAAAACAGACCCCAACGAGAGATTGCTGAATTGGAATTAATTTGCAAACTGGATACAATTAATTTAGGCTTGAATAGAGACTGGGAGTGGATGGGTCATTACACAAAGTAAAACTATTTCCCCATGTTTATTCCCTCCCCTCCACCCCCATACTGTTCCTCACACATTCTTGTCAACTGCTGGAAATGGCCCACCTTGATTATCACTACAAAAGGTTCCCTCCCCCCCGTAAGTGATCACTCTCGTTACAGTGTGTCTGGTAACACCCATTGTTTCATGTTCTCAATGTATATAAATCTCCCCGCTGTATTTTCCACTGAATGCATCCGATGAAGTGAGCTGTAGCTCACGAAAGCTCATGCTCAAATAAATTGGTTAGTCTCTAAGGTGCCACAAGTACGCCTTTTCTTTTTGAGAATACAGACTAACACGGCTGCTACTCTGAAACCTGATATCTTAATGAATTCTATAATCCCCTGGAATTTTCTCAAAGAGGGATACAAATCCATTCAATTTACTGTTATCTGGGAATAGCTGCAAGTAGTAATGGGAATTGCCAGGACTCGTTGTTTGACACAGTAAATTGTGCAAAATGCCCTGTAATGGTAAAAAGGCAAAAATCACAAATGTGTAGTTTTAAAAAAATGCCCAACATCACAAGTCATGTTGTTTTAATCCAACTATATCTTTAATTTTGTAATAAACATTTTTAATGTTAAAATAAACATTAACATAAAGACAGTTGAAGGACAGAGGAAAGAAATACAGCATGCTAGTATGGTAAGAAGAATGGTGTAGTGGACAGAACATTGACCTACGACTTAGGAGATCTAGGTACAATTCCTGGCTTGGCCACAGGCTATCGACACTTGGAGCTGTGGGTGTGATTCTCAGCGTAAGTAAAAATACTAATGCTAGCTCTCCTTGAGCTCATGTGCTAAATATAGTAGTGTAGCTGCACTAGCATAGGCAGCTGCAAGTGGCAGCATGGGCTAACCACCCCAACCACATACCCACTAGGTCTGGGCAGGTTTGTATTCTGGTCAGCTAGCCTTTGCTGCTATTGTGGCTATGCTACTATTTTTAGCATTCTAGCCTGATGAGAGCTAGCGCAAATATGTCTACTTAAGCTGAGAATCAAATCCCCCAGCTCCAAGTGTAGACATAGCCACAGACTTCCTCTGTGATCTCTGGGCAAGTCCTTAGTGTACCTCGGTGCCTCAGTTCTCCATCTGTAAAATGGGGGATAATACCTCCCTACTACACAGAGGTGTTGAGGATAAAAAACATTTATAATTGTGAGGTGCTCAGATATACAGTGATAATACAGATTTATAGGCAGGCCATGTGAATACATAAGATGGATATCATACAAGCAAAATGATCAGGAGGTGATAAGCATGTGTCTTTTAGTATCCCTTCTCTCAGCACCACTCAGTCTGTTTGTCTTTCCCTCCCAGCACTCCACAGCTTCAGTTCCACTGTCTTTATATTCCTTCTTCTCAGTGGCAGTGAATGGGAGACGTCAATTCAGATTTGGCCATGTTTAAGTAGAAATTAGAAGTGAGGCATTCAAGAAGAGCTGACAGAATGGCTGAGTGCAGGGTTGGATGGAAGAAGGCTGGACAGAAGTGGAAAGAGATATGAGTGCAGATGTTTGCAGCGGTGGTTGACCGAGCAAGAGACCTTCTGCCTGTCCATCAATCCTAGCACTTGTTACTGGTCAATTATAGCACTAGTAAAAACTCTTGTCCATAGCTGGGCTGTCATTGGCCAGCAGTCACTGCAATGTCATTCTGTTTGGTCACTTTCCTGGGCCTTCCATGTAATCTAGGCCCAGCTGAGATGACCGGTGTGCCTCATTATACAGTATTTCTTTATTGTGTTAATAACTATGTTAATCAACTTAAAATAAATACTGCAGTGCTCTTTATGCCAAAATAACTCTGTGTTAGTAGTCCAGTGCTCAGGATGAGCACCTCTACATTACCCCCCATTTTAAGCACATGATAGAAATGCGTTTCAGATTTTTCAGGAGCCACTTAAAATAAAGAGCTGTAGGGAAAGAAATAATTTATAAAACAAATGAAAAATACCTTTATAGTATAATTTTTAACGACAGTGGTGTAACCGGTAATGGCTTTAAATGGGAACCTATTAAATGAGGACATATGTATATAAATATGTGCCACCAATCCATTTGCATTGTGTGACCATTCTGGCTTCCTGGGCATTAACATGTCATATTCACCTAAAGTTGTTGTATATCATCCATTAACTTTTTTTTTTATCATTTTTAGCAGGCTGATCTTCTGTCAGCATCCCAGTGAAAATAATTGTTCAGTTAACCAGAATACTGAGAGTTTTGGGAGAATAAATAAATGGATTGTTTCAATGATTTCTGTCTCGGTTCAATTTGGCAATGTGTACTTGAGCATATCCATAAAGTAGCTATTTTCCACTTGCGTTTTTGACAACACTGTTATTGATTAAGGACTTGATCCTGCAAAGATGCGTATGTGTAACTTGTGTGAGCAGTCCCAGTTGCACCAGTGATTTGGGGGATTAAATGAAAAGAAAAAAAAATCCCGGACTAAGCACCTTGGGAATTAAAAAGGCTTTTAGGCTACTTATGTGCAAATGGAGTCTTTTAATTGTAATGTGTCCTCCGTGATAAATGGTGTAAAAAATGCTTGAATAAATTTCCCATTATAAAATGAGAAATTATGTCATGCCTTTGCCCTTTTCATTTGCTCCTTGAGAAAGGTGAACTTCTGTAAAAAAAAAATTTATACCAGCATAGCTTCAAGTCTTTTGCTCTGCTAATGAACTGCAGTAACTGAAAGGTAGAAAAAAAATAAAAACCCAGCACCTCTTCAATTAAAGGAAAAAAGAAAAAACTTGGCTAGCTGGGTAAAAAGAGGGAACAATGAAAAAACTTTCTAAATTTTTAAGGCAGTATCAACAAAATTAAACTTTTTTAAAAAAGCTATTTTAAATCATTTTTGTCTTACAAAGAAATGACTGGCAGTGCTAAAAACATACAGAAATGAGTGTGAGTATTTCTTCCAAGGTGTATGCTCTCATTTAGAGTATACAATATGGTACAAAATAAATACACTCTAAGAATAGGCCATCTGTGATCACTGTTCAACTATTTAACTTTTGCTGATTCAGTTTTGGGTTTTTGACTTCAGGGCAGAAGTCACTGATGTGGCAAGTAGCAATTGTCTTAAATTTCAGCATGCTTGTCTGGAAATGCCATAATTGTAATGGCTGCTTGAATGGAAGGCTGAAATAGGCTTTAGCCTATCTTCTGCTGTTCAGACAAGATGCCATACCTATTTATTGTAATGTTGGGAAATGAGAATTGAAGTTGTGTCAATACTGCTATTTATTCTCATTCACAGATGGCCTCTCTGTATAAACAGAGGCAGAACAAAGTGTGATTAGAAGATTGTTGCTATGATAAAGAAAAATACAAGTAAAGGAAAAAAATAGATTTCCAAGAACAATGTTTTCAGTTAATTCAATACAATTTCCTATAATGCTGCATACTATATATATACATATTGATCTCTCAATAAACCTTACTGTAATGCTTACCAGTGATTACCATATTGAAGATAGTCTGGGGCCGGTTTTGTTCAATATCTTCATTAATGATCTGGAGAATGGGGTGGATTGCACCCTCAGCACCCTCAGGTTTGCAGATGACACTAAACTAGGAGGAGTGGTAGATATGCTGGAAGGTAGGGATAGGATACAAAGGGACCTAGACAAGTTTAGAGGATTGGGCCAAAAGAAATCTGAGGTTCAACAAGGACAAGTGCAGAGTCCTGCACTTAGGACGGAAGAGTCCCATGTACTGCTACAGACTAGGGACTGAGAGGCTAGGCAGCAGTTCTGCAGAAAAGGACCTAGGGGTTACAATGGATGAGAAGCTGGATATGAGTCAACAGTGTGCCCTTGTTGCCAAGAAGGCTAACGGCATTTTGGGCTGTATAAATGGGAGCATTGCCAGCAGATCAAGGGACGTGATCATTCCCCTCTATTCGGCATTGGTGAGGCCTCATCTGGAGTACTGTGTCCAGTTTTGGGCCCCACACTACAAGAAGGATGTGGAAAAATTTGGAAAGAGTCCAGCGAAGGGCAACAAAAATGATTAGGGGGCTGGAACACATGACTTATGAGGAGAGGCTGAGGGAACTGGGATTGTTTAGTCTGCGGAAGAGAAGAATGAGGGGGGATTTGATAACTGCTTTCAACTACCTGAAAGGGGGTTCCAAAGAGGATGGATCTAGACTGTTCTCAGTGGTAGCAGATGACAGAACGAGGTGAAGTAATGGTCTCAAGTTGCAGTGGGGGAGGTTTAGGTTGGATATTAGGAAAAACTTTTTCACTAGGACGGTGGTGAAGCACTGGAATGGGTTACCTAGGGAGGTGGTGGAATCTCCTTCCTTACAGGTTTTTAAGGTCAGGCTTGACAAAGCCCTGTCTGGGATGATTTAGTTGGGGATTGGTCCTGCTTTGAGCAGGGGGTTGGACTAGATGACCTCCTGAGGTCCCTTCCAACCCTGATATTCTATGATTCTATGATTTGTCCATTGTAAAAAAATGTGCCTCTCTCAGCATTAAAAAGGCACAATGCGTTCTTTAATCTGCAAATATAAAATTGTGAGATGCATTTGCAGGAATAGTTTGCAGAACTGCCTCTATGACTACAGCAATTTTCTTCCAAAAATGCATATTGCAGATAGTCTTTAAATTTATTGAAAGTGCTTGACTGGAATATAATAAAAATCAATTGTAGAAAAGGAAATCAACTGCAGCATTATATAAAAACAGTCTTGCTTTAGAAAGCCAAGATTTTATTATTTTGCTCTAGGCAAGGGATAATGTTGGATATGGCAAGTTCTATGCTGCAGTGCACTAGAGTGTTTCATGTAAATAGACCCAGGTAAGTGATGTCTTTGACTAGATTATATTAGTTTACGTAAAACAATGAAAGGTTTTTGTGGAAAAAAGATTTGAATAGGCCATGCAAAATTAATATTAAGTTTCCTGTCATCTACCTCATTACCTTGGTAGATAGCTTGTATTAAAGGCAGTGAAGCAAAGAATCAGTAACCTGGGCCTTTGCCATTTCCGCAGCGCTGCAGATACACATTTCATACAATTTATACAGAAATTTATGTATGTTGAGTATGCCTTTCTGGAATATAAATGCACTAGACTAGAAATTATGAATTTATTATGATACTGCTGTTTGAAATTATCTGTGAAAACCATTGTTAAAGCAGAACTAGTGAGAACTACAAGAGAAGCTTTTGTTTTTATATTGTACATATATAAATATGCATGAACATGTTAGAACATACTCACACATGCTCAGTTACTATTTTGCATCCTTAAACACAGAAAAATATCTGCTTTTATTTTGGCAGAAACTGTATCATATATGATCTGTAACAGCAGTAATTACAGATGTAAGGACAAATCCTACTCACCTTATACAAAAACTCCTTTTACCACAAGAGGAGATTTTGCAAGAGTTATATGAGAAGGATTTAGCTCATTTTGTGTTTTTCATCAGTGATAAAGAAAGAACAAAGAGGGTTTTCTTTTTTCATTGACTAACCATCTGAAAGCAGAATATTGTACTGCTACAACTACCAAAAGTGTCTTATGAAAACCATGTATATATTCACTTAATTGACGGGGTCTTCTGAGCTGTTCTGGTCTAGTGATATATACATAATGCAGTACCTGTTTTAGAAAACTGCCTTAGTACATTAGTCCATGGACTGGAACTGCTCTGAAGTGTCACCACCAGTTATCACTTATCCGTTCTAGTTGCCATTTTTCTCTCTGTTTCCAACATCACTTGCCACATCATACCAGTCAAGAAAATATCACATCACCACTATAAAATGTATTAAAATGTCTTCAGCTTGTATATTGTGTAAATCCTGTAGCCAGAATTTTAAAAGTAAAGAGACTCTAACGTGTTATACATATATTTTATGTATTAGTTTATTGAATCTGTATATCTAGATTCTTACAGTGGTGCCCATCACTGTAATATCTGAGAACACCCCAAGAGATAACTAAAACCACAATAGGCCAGTGGTCTAATTAATTGTCAACTTTTCTCCCTGGTTGTGTTGGGTTTTTATACTTTAGTTCCTCCTTTTCTCTCTCTTCCCATCTCTTCTATGGGTCTTTCTCACATTTCCCCTTTCTTTTCTCCACTTCATTCCTGGTCTTTGTTGTTTTGAGTTGTCACAGTGAGAGTGTGAAGTCAGAGAAATGTGAGTTGTATGCTATATTTTGAGATTTGTGAAATTTATGGTCTTTCTAATTTCTTCTGGTAATGGGGTTCCCTGTCCCAAAATATGTGTAGCCTAAATAGGCAAGACAGACAAATGGTGAAAGAAGGGAAGTATTATCACCCTATTTTACTGACACAGATAGAGGTTGTGACTTGCCCAAGGTCACATAGGAAATCTGTAGCAGAGATGGAAACTAATTCTGTATCTCCTGAGAACTCATCCAGTGCCTTACCCACAAGTGCAAACTTCCTCTGAACATTCTGCTTTTCCTTATGTGCAGAATTCCCCATGATATCAGAGAAACCTTGCATGCCAAGAAAAGAAGACTTAGAATACTGCAGCTGAGATCTGCCACGTGGATCAGGCTGGAATAGGGTGACCATATTTTCCAAAGGGAAAAGGGGATACCATGTGGATCTGGCCCAAGGCAACCCCTGCCCAGCTCAGATTGCTGGAAACCTGCCCCACCCCGCAAGAGGCTGGGATTGCAGGAACTTTACCTGCCCCTTCCCCCACCCGCAAGAGGCTGTTGGTGTTTGTTGCAACCCTGCTTGCCACCCCTCTCCTACCCCTCTGCAATGGCCTGGCATCTTCACCCCCTCCCCCGACAAATTACTCTGCATCACACCCTACTTTTTTGACAAAAGTGGGCATTTGTTCTGTTTGTTCTTGCTAACTGATCAAGTTGGCAAGAGCAAATGGGACAAATGTCAACTTTTGCCAAAAAAGTCCGGACAGCTGGGACAGGGCTTACAAAAGGGACTGTCCCGGCCAAAACAGGATCTATGGTCAGCCTAGGGAGGGAAAAATTGCACATTAAAGGCAAGGTAAGTGCCTATCAGTTCAGGAACCTCTTTGCAGAGCAAATATTGGCTTTATATTTCTGATATGAACAGTCATTTTGTACCTGAGGTATTTTTGCAGTTTAGGTCTCCTACCTGTCCTCCATTATTTGAGAGGATTCTGGCATGCTGGAACCAGTATATTTTTCCTGTGGAAGGGAGGGCAGGACTTGGGCATGCCCTGGAGGCAGTCTGTACTCTCTGCATGCTGCAGAGCTCTACTCTTTGGGGATTCTCTTGTACCCCAATGCTCAAGGGGTTTGGCAAACTGGCCAGTAAGGCACTGAGGTGTAAGTGGTTGTGATGGATCTTATGGAGTGTGGGAGTAAAACATCTACCAGCTCCCTCCCCACTGCCCATCTCCATCCTCCTGGCCAGGGAAGGGGAAAGTATGATGGGTACGGTCACAGAGATCCCCTTGGGACTGTTACCTGATGTGCTGAAACTACCTCTGAGCCCGTTTTCTCTGCCAGTTTGGACATCCAGAACACTGCCTTGTTGAGCCAGACACACTAGCCTGCTGCAACACAGACTCAGGTCTGAACCACGCCCCCAAAGCTGCAGACTTAACTGAAAACAGCTTAAGAAGTGCTCCTGTCTCCAGCACCCAGACACCCAGCTCCCAATGGGATCCAAATCCCAAATAAATCTGTTTTATTCTATATAAAGCTTATACACGGTAAACTCAAATTGTCTGCCCTCTATAATACTGATAGAAAGAGATGCACAGCTATTTGCTCCCCCAAGTATTAATCATTTACTCTGGGTTAATTAATAAATACAAGTGATTTCATTAAGTATAAAAAGTAGGATTTAAGTGGTTTCAAGTAATAACAGACAGAACAAAGTAAGTTACCAAGCAAAATAAAACAAAACATGCAGGTCTAAGCCTAATACGTTTAAGAAACTGAATACAGGTAAATCTCATCCTCAGAGATATTCCAATAAGCTTTTTTCACAAACTAGACTCTTTTCTACTCTGGGCCCAATCCTTTCCCCTGGTACAGTACTTCTTCCAGCTCAAGTGGTAGCTAGGGGATTTCTTATGACTGGCACCCCCCCTTTGTTCTGTTACACCCCCTTTTATAGCTTTGGCCCAAAGCGGGAATCCTTTGTCTCTCTGGGTTCCCACCCTTCCTTCTAAATGGAAAAGCACCAGGTTTAAGGTGGATTCCAATACCAGGTGACATGGTCACATGTCACTGTAAGACCTCAGGCTGGGCCCCAAGTCCACAAGAAGGCATGCAGGTAAATAAACCATCTACAGCCAATTGTCCTAGTCATTGGCTTTTGTCAAGATTCTAAACCACTGTTAATGGCCCACACTTTGCATAATTACAATAGAACCTCAGAGTTAACTTCATATTACTAGCTTTAGATACAAGAATGATACATACATACAGATAGGATGAACACACTCTGAAGCTTTGTAATGATACCTTACAAGAGATCTTTTGCATAAAGCATATTCCAGTTACATTATATTCACATTCCAAGCATATTTTTATAAAGCATATGGAGTGCAACATCACAGAAAGATCCTGAGCCAGGAAGTGGCCAGGCTCTGCTGAGGAGTGGGAGCCACATGGCAGCAGGGAGCTGAAGAGAAGCCCCAGGAACTGTGGCTAGAGCTACATGTGGAACGGGCTCTGAATGCCTGACATTACCGCTGGACAGAGGTCTGTGTGTTGTTTATGCAGGAGCAGCAGCATTTGGGCAGGGAGCTAGTGCAGAGGGCCCTGATGAGGGAGACAAACTGAGCCTGAGTTGGAAATCCCCAAGTGCCTATTGGCTTTAACAGAGACTGACTGAAGAGAGCTTCTCAGGCACTAGGCCTTAAAGAGCCAAAATTCTCAATCGGACTGCCCCAGGGACCCAAACAAGAACGTCTGCTGCTCACTTTAAACTGGAACTGTTTAAGTCCTCTCTACCAAGGGTATCTGCAACCTTTCCCTTTCCTGCGAGGCCTAGTAAAATAGGCTTTCACTTAGCCATGTGTCTAAGTGTTTTTTTAGATCTAGCTGCTAAAGCACCCACAGGCTTGCCTCAGAGTTATGGTATACCTGGCATGCTACTTGCACACTTGTAGCTTGATGTACTGGGCAGCCACAATAATTACATAGCAGATATGTCACTACATGGATTCACTGGCCACTCTCTCCATCAGAGAGTTCACCAGTTGTAGGGACTACTGCAGCTTTGAAACTGTGGAAGAGATCGCAGAGCATCTACTGCCATTGTTTGGCTTGAAGGGGCGGACACCTTTCCACAGTGTCCCCTTAGAAATCACCAGTGCAAAGCGAAGTCACTTTGGGCTATGCATTTTTTTCAGAATTTGGCCTTAAAGGGTTTTTGTGTAGGGCTAATATTAAAATGTCTTTTGAGGAAAAAAAATATGTAGAAACAGTCTGTCCTTTCTTGATCATTCTTACCTTTGTGATATAAGTATAGGAAGATAGTTGCAATGTTTAAAAAAATACTTCAAATGTTATTGTCCACTTCATGAATTTGAAAACTAACAAAAGCCAGCATGCTATCTTTGTGCATCTGAGAACCAGTCGGTCCAAGGCTCCTCTTAAAAGGTTAAAAAAAGTCCCTGTGAACCTTTTTATAAGTGTAACAGTTCTTAAATGAAAACTCTTAGAGTCAGGAGTTGAATAGGGCACTGGAATAAATGACCCATGAGGTCCCTTTCAATCTTGCAACATTAGAAAAAATGTTCCTTGCTAATTCACACTAGAGATGCCTCTATTTTTGGATTTTTTGAGATGGGAAGAGGGGGTTAAAGAGGGAGGGGCACAGCTCCCATTCAAACAAGTACAAAAATATGCAACTGAGAGTCATAATGTGGAAAAGAGAAACAAATGTTGACCTTCTAAATCCATGGCAATGAAGTCACGGTTGGATTGTTGAATTATACAACAATATCAAACGTGTTACTTAGTCCTTATTGTAAAGATAAAGTGATCACATTACTTAAAATTTGGGTTGTGAAATTCATAGCAGATGTTATCCATAAGTAAAACACAAATATACTTTATGCTACTGAAAGTGAAAAGAAAATATTCATCTTTCATTCCTTCTGTAGTATGCAGTTCCAGTTTCAAACTGAACTTGCTCTTGAAAACACCCAAAAAGTGGTGATGCCATATTGTAGATGCTACCAAACATCAAAAAGAAATGCATTCATGAGACTTTTTAAAATCTAGGGCAGGCTCTAAAGTGTTCAATTCTGCCCCCGTCCACTCCAGTGTAGGAACAGCCATTCTGACTGCTCAACAAATAATTTAAATAGTGCAATACTTTTTCCTGAACTGGGTTTGTGTTGTAAAAAATATTTTTTTGCAGTAATTTTTTTCAGAAATGCCAGAGGCATTCCTTACAGAGCAGGGCCTGCATTTTAGAAAAATATGGCTTAGAAGCATTTCAAAAACCATTTTGCTAATGTGGATGCAGATTACCTCTAGAGTCTAATCTAACTGCTTTCAAGTCCCAGTAAAATGTTTTTCTCCCACCCTCACAGCACTATGGTAAAGCAGACCTTGCAAATATGACATATGAAAACCAAAATCCATGTTACTCATCACTAGAGCTGACTGGATAATCCATGGCAAATTTGTTGTATATTTTGACATTTTTGTTAATAACTGATTATTTGTGAGTAACTGTTTCCATTATTTCATGAGCTTTGCTCATTACATAACTGTGGTTTCAGTAACTAGAAAGGACTATAGACTTCAAAATTCAACTCCAGTAAACTCTTCATATTAATTCACTCAGTGCGCTGAATCCTTATGAACGAATGTATGGACAAAGCAATTTTTTTCCTTTTTAGAGTGTCAGAAACACACCATCATTCATAAACCACATACCCAGTTAGAATATTTTTATGGGGGAATGGGAGTTGTTGCTAAGCATTTGTCTTAGAATTCCAGTAGTTCTGTTGCAGCCTAACTTTGATACTAGGATAAATTTGGGTTCACGGTTTTCTAAATGGAAGTGAGGATAATTCAGTTAACAAACTCATTAAAGAAAAAAACAGTCTGCTAGTGACAGGAAGATCCCAGTACATTCAGAACAGAGTCTCCAGTATGAACAGCGAATTGGTTTCCAATAGTTTTCTACTTTGCTTTCTTGGCAACAGTATTACGCAAAACAGTGTGTGAAAAGTTGAGATGACATTGTCACTAAGAATCCTGATTGACAAAATTTAATATTTTATCCATTTCAAATTGTATTACACTTAGACCTAAAATCGTAGAAGTTAGAGCTGATAAAGGCCATTAGAAAATAGACTCTTGTCTTTTGGAAAATGCAGGATATTGTCCCCTGACAGGATTGTTGTATGCGGTATTAAACTGATACGGTTACACTTCCTCTGAGCCAAAAAGTATAGTTACCTTAGATGAAAATTGTATACACAATTCAACTGATAAAGACTTTACCTTTTTCTGAGCCAAAATCTGTGGTTCTTACTCAGTTTAATTTCAGTCTTTACTTAAACAAAATCACATTGAAGTCAAGGACGGAATTAGGACCTGAGGATTTGGCCCTGTGCTTGTTCTGTTGTGTCATGCTCTGCACTGTACCAGATTGTGCTTTAAATATGCTCCTGAGGGTATGCGCTTCATTTGCATGTTGTTCAGCACCTGAGACATTTATGGTGTGATATAGCTAATAACCTATAACTAAATGGGAGGGTGGGGGGACGGCTGTAGCAAGAAATATCCTTGTAGTTTTCGTTGAAAAATCAAGTGTGTGAAAATCGTTTTAACTGTAACAATGATCAATTCCATAGTTCTTTTGAAAATTCCCCAAACAAAGCAGATATTCTATAGCTTTTTGCTTGTGACGTTTTATGCGTGCAACATTTTTCCTTATTCATTTGGTATTTAGATTATTTCTTAAATGTATTGTGGTAGTGCCCAGTGGCCGCAGTCAGTGGTCGCAGTCCCATTTTGCTAGGTTCAGTACGCACACATTATAAAAAGAAGGTTCCTGTTCCAAAAAAGTTTATATCCAAGTATAATATACAAGACAACAAGCAGGAACAAGAGGAAATCACATTAAGATGATTATGAACAGTGTGATAAGCAGTGTTGATAGCACACCATCTAGCTAACCATTGCCAAGTACAATCTATAAAATCAATATTCTGCAGTTACAGAAGAGCACTCCCCACGAGCTAATTTCCACTCATTTTCAGCAACCAAACCCATTTTTGCGACAATCCCAGCTGATTTTATCAACTCAGGCTACAGTCCTGAAATGCCATCTGCTAGTGTGGTCTCTGCCCATGTGAAAAGCTCGCCTATGAAACCCATATGCAGATAACTGTCTAAGTATCCACTGTACCCACAAGAGATCTCATTACAAAGTGGTCATGGCATTTGAATGTAACGTTGCAGAGACTGGAACAATGAAGATAAACTTCCAAAAAGCTACTGATCATGTACTGCAGCTGCTGCTTGTAGTCAGTTTTTGTGAAGATGCTATTTCACTGTTAAGTATGCGAGTTTAAAACTTGCTGCAAAACTAGTCACATGAATGCTCACAGATCGTGAATGCAAAGAGGGGTGAACATAGCTGAGCTGCATTAAACACTTCAAACCACAATTTCAGGAATTTTTGCTACAATAATGACCTTGCTCATCAGGATTTAGGTTATTGGCAGAGCTGTGTGGGGCAAATTAGCTCATACTCAACTATTTTTGGCTCAAGTTTATTTTTATGAACACTGGGACTGGGATTGACAGGGTTGCCTAAGAGAGTTAGGTGCACAACTCAATGGGTTTCATCAGATTTCCCAAGGCTCCTTTGAAAATCCCTAGTTTAAATTCACTTACCCTTCTTTTTTTAGAAGAGAATCAAAAAAGGAGTCTTAGTTCAGAACGTGACTGCTGCTTTAGTTGTCATTGCTCCCATTGTCTTCCTGAGAGGATTGTTATAAGGAAATAATCTGTGGTACGGCTGGAGGCTCATCGCCACCAAGATTGTAAAAATTAGAAAAGGGAAGGATTAGGGTCAGCTCCCCACGATATAAATACTTCCCTTGACTAAAAGCTGCATTTCAGGTTATTAATGTGATTTGGAATCCCACAGGGGATAAAATATATTTAAGAATCATAAAGGAAAGGCATAAGAAAATGCATTAAATGGATTGCAGATAGGATAGTTGCATCAAATCCCTGATTATCTAGGCCCGCTATACTCTGCAATGGAAATTTAGGTTTAGGTGGGATTAATCTAATTCTGTTTTTGATGTGGCCATGCAGAATATTTAAAGATATTAGCTAAGCTAACAGATAAAGTATATAGACCAATGTTACATGTAAATTCCTTTAAAGTGATATTGATTTGTATTTTGAAAGAAGTTGCCTCTTAATTTAGAAGAAGATATTTAGTAGCTAATAAACATGTTACAAACAAGGAGTGTAGGAGTGATTTCAACCTGCCTGAAAAAGCCATGAATATTTTAATGAAATTCCCTTCCATCAGGCCTGCTGCTAACATTTTCATTTGCTTTAATTATTGCAAAATGGCTCTGGAACAAAGACAAATCTATTATCTATAGAATAACTGACAAATTAAAATCACAAAAGTAAACACTGGCATGTGGAACATAATTCTCATGTGTTTGTAGTAAAGAACTGTATGTGCTCAGCAGTCAGAATGAAGCTGATCTTTCTGCATGTGTCTAAAGGGGAAATGCAATTGCTTGTGGCAAAAAAAAAAAAAAAAAAAAAAGAGGGGGAAAAAAGAGCAGCACAACATATCCAGTTTTCCTTTTTTGGGCTGGGTGAGTTATTAAATGAATCCGCTTTTGTCAAACTGGTTTAATTCCCTGCAGCCAAAGTCTGGAGATTGTTTGTTTGTTTGTTTGTTTGTTTGTTTGTTTGTTTGTTTGTTTATTTGGCGTTACCCTGTATGTGGCCAGTTCTCCTTCTCCAAGTAAAAGGGCTTTTATTAAAAAAATCTCTCTTCATTGATTCATAGCTACTAAAGGGCCTTATTGTGGCGGTTCAATGACAAGACGGAACACAGCTTTTAGCAAGCAAGCGGCTGGTCTGCTAACGGGCTTCTGCCTGTCAGCTTTCCACCTTCCCCTTTATTCTCTCTCTCCCCCCGCACATTACATTCTCCAACAGATAAAAGGAATACACTGGCTTTGTTTAACATTCTTATTTACCAATTTCTGTCTACTGCATTCCTTGCTCTCGGGCCTTGAGCCCAGTCCTGAGAGGCTTCCCACGGTTCATGTCATTTGGGCGAGATTCCAAGGTTGATGCCCTTGAGAGGAGCTGTGTGTGCACAGGTCCAGCACAACACTCCGGGTGTGCCCTAAATGTTGCCAAGCGCATGAACCTTGTATGAATCCTACATTTTATAATCCAGACTTTGTTTTCTTGTTTACTTAAGCAATTCATTGCTAGCCAAGCACAAGTTACAGGGCACCTTGGTATCACTTGTTTGGTATTAGAGAGACAAAAGCTGAAAAGGTGTCAGAGCTGTGCTCAGGTTAGAAGGCAATGCAGATGCTACATTCTAAAGTCAGCATTCATTCTTGAACATCTGAATATAGTGCTTCTGCTGCCTACGAGACAGTTTAGAGACTGCTGCACACCCTCTTTGACATTATATATGGTATCATAAAGTATAATCTAGTAGTTTACTGGCTTCACATTTTTCTTCAGGCAGCTTCAATCCATAGCTGAATATATGAAATTTAATCCCTTTGGATGTTCAGTAACAAACAGTGGCACAAATCATTTAATTTGTCTAGCATTATGTAATGGCTGATGCTAAGCAAGGCGAGGAATGTTAAAATATTGTCCCCTCTGGCTATGGTGAACAAGTTCTTTTCAAAGGACACTTCTGAGTTTTGTTTGCAGTAACTTTTTAGTGCCACTGCAGAAAAGAAGTGCTATATTTGTATTTTTTAACTCTTCACAATAACCTAGTAAAAGTGATATTTTTGCAAGTTTTCAGCACAGATTTTCACAGTGTAGCAAATCAAAATCTTAACTTAAATAGTGGGACATTTTATTTCAAAATTGTTTAGTCGATATTTGACAAAACCTTTTGAAATATGTTAACTACTGAACTATACTTCTATTGGCCATGATGTAACTCCTTTGCAGGTCAATGGAATTAGGATGGGGATAAATTTGTTTCAGGAGGCTGGATTCTCAGCTAGGGTATATCAACAGAGCTCTGTTGACCTGAATGATGCACACCAATTTATCCCAGTTGATGTTCTGCTTTGATATGTTTAAGAAATGAAGGAATAGTTAAAACCTTAATACCATAAATAAACAAACATAAAGAAAACTGAGTTCTGAGTGCTTTCAGATTGCATCCATAAACACTGAAATCATGAAATGACAAAATTAAAACTGCAAGCACAACCTTAACTCTCTCTCTCTCTGTATGTATGTATCAAATACAATTTTTATTAAAGATCACATACTATTTCTCAACTGCAATGTAATACAAATTTTTCTTGATTTTTTTTTCTTTCTAGATATACATAGCAATGTTTTTATTCTTGCATACTTACACTGTATTAATTCTCCTAATGTTTCAATATATATTTATTGATGTAGATTTGACTGAAGTTTTCTTTTGTATAATTATGTATTTTAATAATATAAGTCCATGTTGTGTCTAACCCTTAAACGTGTATGATGGAGCTCTTTCTTCTTCTTGCATGGCCCGTTATAAGAGTGAGGCATAACTGCAGTCCCAGGCCTAAAAGTTCAGGAATTACCCTGTCTGCTGTCCCAACTCGTCCAGGTTTTATTGTGTCCCTAAAGTGGGTAGAAGGGGGGAAATGGCTCCATACCCCAGTCACCACTGGAACTTACAGCAGCCTGGAAATAAGGTTAAATTTTTAACAGTGAGCTGTCCAATTAACCATTGGTCCAATTTACCAAAAGTTATGTTATTGTCCATCACTGGCAATTTTCAAATCATGATTGATGTTTTCCAAAAATATGCTTTAGGAATTATTTTGGGGAATTTCTAAGGCCTTTGTTATACCAGGTCAGACTAGGTGATCACAGTGGTGCCTTCTGACCTTGGAATCTATGAATCTATACCATTGGCTCAAATACCAACAGTTCATTACTCTAGCGTACATATGGCAAAAGGCATATCTCAGTGGGCTTTATTTCCATATCAGTTTTCACCAACTATTCCTATTATAGTGCTGTTCAAAAATGTTACAAATGTTCAAAAAAAATTACAAGTCTCTTGTCTTCCGCACCAACAAAGACTATTTCCTGTTATAACTGTGATAAATGACAGAGGGGGTAGTTCCCTTTTGTGGACACCCAGCCAGCCAGTTAGCTATAGAATCCCTGTTGGTAGCTGTTCTCTACTTGCTTTACCTGTAAAGGGTTAAAAAGTCTCACTGCATGCATAAGTAAATGGAAGTGAGTGGTCACCTGACCCAAAGAGCCAATGGGAGGGCTAGAACTTTTTAAAATAAAAAAACCCTTCCCCTTTGTCTGTCTGTCTGTCTGTTCTTCTCCAGAGAGAGGAGATGCATAGCACCAATGCTATAAGAAGCTTTAAGCCAGGTATGGAAAATCATCAGATCACACCTAGAACTACTTATTTGAACCCTAGATATGTAAGTAACTCAGGGAATGTCTAGGAAGATGCGATTAGAGTTATTTCTTTTATTTCTTATTGGCTTGTGGACTCCTCTGTGCTCACCCCCACTGTGCTTTAGTTTTGCTTGTAACCTTTACGCTGGACCTCAAGAAAACCATTCTTGATCCTTAATTATTATATTTGCTCTTTTTAATTCTAGCAATAGCCTAAGTTCCAGATGTATTTTCTTTCTTTTTGTTTTTAATAAAATTTACCTTTTTTAAGAACAGGAGTGGGATTTTTGTGTGTGTCCTAAGAGGTTTGTGCATATGTTGTTTAATTAGCTGGTGGCAACAGTTGATTTCCTTTGTTTTCTTTCTCAGCTCTTTCCTGGGGGGCGAGGGTACCCCACAGGAAGGAATTCCCAAGTGCTCCTTCCTGAGTTCTCAAAGGGGGCGGGGTTTGCACTTGTGTGGTGGCAGCATCTACCCAACCAAGGTCAGAAAGAAGCTGTGACCTTGGAAGTTTAATACCAGCCTGGAGTGGCCAGTATTAATTTTTAGAATCCTTGCGGGCCCCCACCTTCTGCACTCAAAGTGCCAGAGTGGGGAATCAGCCTTGACAATAATAGTTAAGTACCCCTCCTTAGCTACCATAGAATGCCACCGGAATCACTCCTAGGACCATCATAATCTTCTGATTTCCCCCCATCCCCCACGTCCATATCAGATTATGCCAGCCAGTGGTGAGCTGGAGCCGTCTTGCACCGGTTTGCTAGTACCTCGAGGGCCAACCGGTTCTAAAAGGGCTTTCTAAATTTAACAACCGGCCAAAAGTAGCGCCTTAGGCGCCGACTCCGTGGGTGCTCCAGGGCTGGAACAGCCATGGGGAAAATTTGGTGGGTGCAGAGCACCCACCAGCAGCTCCCCTCCCCGCATCCGGCACCAGCTCACCTCCGCTCTGCCTCCTCCCCTGAGCGCGCCGCCCTGCTCTGCTTCTCCGCCCCCTACCCCCGCGAATCAGCTGTTCGCGCGGGAAGCTGCAGGATGGGGCTGAGAAGCAAGTGGTGGCTTCATGCTCAGGCCCAGGGAGGCTGAGCGGAGGTGAGCTGTGATGGGGGGCGAGTGGAGGGCCGCCCGCACTGCAGCAGGTAACCTGGGGGGCGCAGGGGAAGCGCTCCCCGCCCCAGCTCACCTCCCCCTCCCTGGGCCTGAGCACGAAGTCGTCGCCTGCTTCTCAGCCCTCCCCGGCTTCCTGCGTGAACAGCTGATCTGTGGGAAGCCTTGGGGGGTGGGGCAGAGAAGCAGAGCAGGGCGGCATGTTCAGGGGAGGAGGCAGAGGTGGAGCAGAGGTGAGCTGGGGCCAGGGGCGGGGCGGGGAGCTCTGCCGGTGGGTGCTCTGCTCTCCACCAAATTTTCCCCGTGGGTGCTCCAGCCCCAGAGCACCCATGGAGTCAGTGCCTAAGGCGCCACTTTTGATGTGATCAGTGGGGGGAGCAGCCGCTCCCCCTGCTCTCCCCCTAGCTATGCTACCCCGCCCCTAGGAGCCAGAGGGATCTGCCAGATGCTTCCTGGGAGCTACCCCAGGTGAGCAATGCCAGGACTCCCCACCTCGCCCCCCCGGCAGGTCCCTCTGGCTGTTAGGGGCAGGGTGGGCACCCACTATGGTGGCCCACAAGACCCTCCTGCCCAGTTCTGGGGGAAGTCAGGGGACAGGGAAGGGGGGTGGATGGGGCAGGGGTCCTGGGGGGGGCGTCAAGAAACGGGGGTGGTGGTGGATGGGGCAGGAGTCCCGGGGGGCAGGGGTGGGCCACAACCCCCTCGTGGGGTGAGGAGGGAACCGGTTGTTAAGATTTTGGCAGCTCATCACTGATGCCAGCTTCCTTGCAGATGGGCCTGAAGTTCACAGACTTGTGCCCCAATGCTCTAGAGAACCTCTATGAACATCTAAGCCTTCCTTTAAAGATTTAAAGACAGGTTTATTAGTAACCTCTGGTTTGTTAGTGACTGTGATTGTCCCCATGTAAGACCAAAGAGCTGCTGGTTGTCTTAATAAAATATAAGTTTATAACAGAAAAATACAGAAATCATTAAAATAAAAGTCCATACACACTCATCTCAAACTAATAGTGCTAAAATAGCACTAGTTTCGAAAAAGCCTTATGTGTCAGAGCATGGAAGGTAACTTACAGCACAGCTGCAAATTCTTTTATATGCCTCAGAGCTCAGATGCTGTTAGTTCAAGGTCACATATCTGAACTTTATTGTATATCTTTGTTCTAGGAAGATGGTATATTATATGGGAAATAAGGGGCTCTGTCTCTCTCCAAATGACCTACTCTATCTATCTATCTTCTGCTTAAACTAATTTCTTGGGTGTCAAGGTTCCTCCCCCACTCTGAACTCTAGGGTACAGATATGGGGACCTGCATGAAAAACCTCCTAAGCTTATCTTTACCAGCTTAGGTCAAAACTTCCCCAAGGTACAAAATATTCCACCCTTTTGTCCTTGGATTGGCCGCTACCACCACCAAACAAATACTGGTTACTGGGGAAGAGCTGTTTGGACACATCTTCCCCAAAATACTTCCCAAAACCTTGCACCCCACTTCCTGGACAAGGTTTGGTAAAAAGCCTCACCAATTTGCCTAGGTGACTACAGACCCAGACCCTTGGATCTTAAGAACAATGAACAATCCTCCCAACACTTGCACCCCCCCTTTCCAGGGAAATGTTGGATAACAAGCCTCACCAATTTGCATAGGTGACCACAGACCCAAACCCTTGGATCTGAGAACAATGAAAAAGCATTCAGTTTTCTTACAAAAAGACTTTTAATAGAAAGAGAAGTAAATAGAAATTAAAAAAAATCCCCCCTGTAAAGTCAGGATGGTAGATACCTTACAGGGTAATTAGATTCAAAACATAGAGAACCCCTCTAGGCAAAAACCTTAAGTTACAAAAAAGATACACAGACAGAAATAGTTATTCTATTCAGCACAATTCTTTTCTCAGCCATTTAAAGAAATCATAATCTAACACGTACCTAGCTAGATTACTTACTAAAAGTTCTAAGGCTTCATTCCTGGTCTATCCCCGGCAAAGACAGAATATAGACAGACACACATACCCTTTGTTTCTCTCCCTCCTCCCAGCTTTTGAAAGTATCTTGTCTCCTCATTGGTCATTTTGGTCAGGTGCCAGCGAGGTTACCTTTAGCTTCTTAACCCTTTACAGGTGAGAGGAGATTTCCTCTGGCCAGGAGGATTTTAAAGGGGTTTACCCTTCCCTTTATATTTATGACATTGGGTAACTTATCTTTTGCCAAGCAATCGCAGGAGGAACAAAAGGCCATCTCTTCTCTAATGTCCTTTCATTGAAGTCCACATACGGAGCCATCTTTTACTACTTTTGTTTCAGTTAATGACTTCCTGAGTCCATCTGTAGCAGGTCCTGTGTGGGCTTGCTCACGCTGGCACTGCTTTGAGCTCTTGGCCCAGGAACAGAAACACAATATTACTGATGCAGAAATTAAATGTTCAGAAGTGTAATGCAAAAATAGCCATCTGTCATTGCCATACACGGCATGCCTCTAACTGTCCCTAGGTAGAGTCTGTGGAGAGAGACCTAAGCAGGCAGGTGGGATGGAGAGAATGCATCTTAAGACTTGCCTTCACTAGAAAATCTTACTGTGATGACACACAGTTGTGAGGAGCTGAGTAGTTGTCACAATGCTGACCATAAATGTCTGGACAAGGTAGACAAAACCAAATCACGTTCAAAACCGTGTCAAGTAATTGTGGTTAGACCTGAACCCACTCTAGCCCATGCTGACTTCTTCATACCACAACTAGCTGATACAATGTTGAACATGACTTGTTCCATCTACACTGACTAGACAGTCATGGTCAGCAACATCAGCTAACTACTTACTGTCATGTTTAAACATGATAAAATTACCTAGTGAAGATGTGTATCTGGAGGGCAGAGAAGATTTCCAGGGAGACAGTGGCTCCCTAACTGATCTGAACCTTAAAAATGTTTGGGTTCAAGAACAGGGATAAAATTCAGACTGAGTCTCTAAATATGCAGAAGGAACAAGGAAAGACTGAATGATGTGAAGCATGGAGAAATGTAGCAGTCTAAGACGTGTCTGTTGAAATATGCTTGGTCAGTTATAAAGAAGAAATGAGAAATCGCTTCTGGGTCTCATTCAGCTAATGAAACAAAGACCGTTAATTTCATAGTGAAAATTGATGCTAGGATTGACTCCAAATGATGGACATAGTTTCCAGCTAGTTTTATTGCAGTGCAGGTTTACTTCATGTTACAATGCCACTGGTATTGAGACAGTTTTAAAGAACTTGAAGTTTCTTTTAAAACTTGTGCTGGTATGTGATAAAGTAGCTATCGGTTTTGAAGGATTTGCATTCATTTCTAATTGTACACCACATTTTCATATGGAAACTACATTGTATGCGTTGTCTGTTTTTTTTTTTACATTATTTTTTGAACTCTGACCAGAAAGTGGGCAGAATATATGATAGATTGAAGTTATAATTGGATGAAAAAGCCACTCACCTACAGTAATCATTCCTTTTTATGACATGATTGAAGCAGATTTGGATAAAATGTGAATATCCCTTGTCTGAGCAAGGGATATCCATAGTGAGTGCATTGCTACTGGTGTCCAGCTGATGATGTATGTGAAGGTAGCCATTGGTTGAGTCTACTGGAAACCAAGGCCTGACTCAGCACTGGAGTAACTCAGCACTGGAGTAACGCGCTAATGGTCCAATTCATGAATAATAAAATGCAGTGTCAATACTGTGGAAACTGATATATGGCAGCTCAAAGCCTCTACTTCAATATTTCCTCCCCACCATAGTCCTGCAGCCTTGCAAAACATGGAGATCAATGAAATTTTATTGTTGAATTTGACCCTTAATTCTGAAATACCCACAAAAAGTGAGTTAGCATAATTAAGAGAACCATTAAATGCACACATCAAAACTGAATAACGATGTGATCTTATTACAGTAAACCTTATCATTCCTCACTGTATTGGCATCTTCCCATTGCTTTTTATTCTTGCTGGCTGCATTATGTCTAAAATTGGATTACAAACTCTTTAGGGTAGGGACCGAGGTATTTCTTTTTATTTGCTCTGTAAGGTGTCTAGCACATTTTTCAGCTGTATAAATAATAATAAGACATTATAGCTAGATTTAATGAATACTGTATTAGTGTAAGCAGATGTTAGACAATATATAAATCATTTTAAAAAGTGCAGAGCACGTATGGGAAAGTTTTTTTGTTTGTTTTTTTTCCGTCTCTTCTCATCTGGATCAGTAGGAGTTTTCCAGATCTTTTGCACATACCTCCCTTGTAGCTGTGATATTCCCCTTCTCTGTTTCTTGCTCAGGCCTTTGTTCTTGAGAACAGCTGTAGGTCACTTGTTGCTCTGGCTCTTAGAAGGTTCACAACCTCCATGGGGAATTTTCCATGTTTGTTTTTCAGTTTTTAGCCACTGCTTTGCTCCTCCTTACATTTATTTCTCAGCAGGTCCTCTGCTACTCTCTCCCACCAGGAGAAGGGCAAAAGGGACCTGTCGAGAGCTACTTATTAGCTGACAAGCCTGCCAGAGAGGGTCATAAGGTTAGCAGCTGTGATAATGGAACAGCAAAAGACAAGAATATTCATGCACTACAACAGTACTTTAAGCCAAGTTAGCAGAATGGTGTTTATAAAAATTAGTTGTTTTTGTATCTTGTGGGAGGGCAGCTACTGCTTTTCAGAGATTTCACTCTTTCCTATCGTGGCTACACAATTGCTTTTTATCCTGATTTTGCCATTGATAATTAAGGTAAATTCAAGCTATGGGAAGTCAGTGTTATAGAAAGGCTACTGCATTAGGTAGACCATAACTCTTTTCCAGTATGCCACTTCCTATATTCATGCCCATTTGAGCTAACAACACAAGACAGGTAAGAAAAAAAAAGGGTTTTGAATATTTCAACACATTTTTCCCCCTGTATTACGGTACACAGCTTCTTTCATTCTCAACTACATCGCTTCAGTAAATATCTTATCTGTATCTGTGATTCTGAGGTAGGTAACGCACTACCTAATCTAGTCTATTACAGTTCAATTGTATTGTGTATAAAGACTTTCAGACAAACTGCACTTTAAAGAATTATATAATGCAAGTGAATATCATATAAATTACAAAAGAACAAAGATGTATGGAGAATCAAGCTGAATCATTCCGTCCCAAGGATAATAGAGAGACAGGGAGATATTGAGATAAAGTCCAGTTTGGTAGATAAGCATAAGAGAAAATACGTGCTTTAAAATAAGCTAAATGACACCTACTGTTGCAAAGCAAGGTACTGATGATGTTGGTTGCCAATCCAAGAAAAAACTTGTGATACTATTTAAGATTCAAAGTGTCGCATTTCCTTGTGTATCCTCCTCTACCACACAAACTGGTAAAAGAACCAGCCCTTTTGTAGATGTAAATGCCATGTTTTTTTTTCAAACAGATCCTAAAAGTAGGCTAATAAATCCATATTTAGCTACCTAGTGAGAAGTGGCCTGTATTTCAGAGTTGAATAGCCACAGCTCCCAGTGAAGGCCTGGTTTTCTTCTTTCATCTGTCCTTCAGGCCTCCCTCCCCCATTTTATTGATGAATGCTGGAACAGGCAATTTTTGGTCTGAGTCCTCTTAGGTTTGAGTAATAACTCCCTAACAGTTAACTGCTATGCAGATGATAGAATGAAGTCTTGCAATTTTTACCTTTTTCTACCTGTGCCCTGCTGATTTCTCTTTGGTATTATAATCAAATTTCTCTTTAATTTTCCGTTTAATCTTTTACCAGTTGCTGGACCTGAAAACTAATTCATTGATAGAGTATTTAAACCAAAATGTTATTCAGGTGTTGGGCTCAGATAAGAATGTGCACAATTTAATTAGTGTCTGATGAACAGGGGGCTGCAAACGTGAACTGGAAGCAGGTTGGCTGTCAGGCATTTTCCATCTGATGTGGATGAACAGTAATGATTACAATATGACGACTGAAAATTACAACCGTTGTTTGCTACTGTTACTAGTCTTCTTTGACCAGCTGATAAATTGAATTCTATTTTTATCAACAATAAAAATGGAAAGAAGTTTCGTATATTTTTCCCCATCATGACAACTGTTTATTCCTCCATTGCTTTTAGCTATTTTTTGTTGTATAGCAATGCTGCAGCATTCAAATACTATTCTGTTTTGTGGGTATTTAACTTGACTTAAAACTCCATTTGGTGTTGTTTCTACATAGAATGTAGAACTTTGTTCTACTATCCACAAAGTAGAACTTTTACTGGGCAGTGAAAACAGTGCCTGTTTCTTTACTTGGATACTACAGCCTACAAACCTCATTCATATATTTTCTACATCCTTTATCCAAGTTCTCATTTTAGTAGTCTCTTAATTAACTTTATTTAAAACTGTGCTGTGTCTGTTGTATTTTGTAACTAGGTCAACATATGACAACTCAACAGGATAGAAGATCATAGTTCTTTTTGTAACCTCTTAATTGGTATGCATTACTTCTGGTAATGTACTGGGACTAAATCCTCCCTACTGCTTGTTCCTGCCTGTCTTCAGTCCTGTGTTCTTAGGCTTTTCTAGAACCTTCATGATGAGTAAAAATTTCCACTGCAATATGCCTTTAGTCATGATGAGGGCAGATACTACATGTGCTAGTTTTGGATTAAAACCGTGCTTAGTTAGATCTTTTTCACCCACATCCCATAGCAGTTGTAAGGATTTTTCATTTTGCTCTCTTTAATGCACAACATTTCCTATGTTAGATACAAATAATCAGGCATCTGTAACTTTAAGGAAGTTGTATGTCTCAAACTGACCAGGAATTTAATCAAGAGTAATGCTGCAATGTCTTTACCTAAGGGAAACCCCTGAAATCTAAAGTAGTAGAAGCAGCATTTTTTCATAACAGCTGCACTGTGAAATGCTTCATATGTGAAAATAACTGATGGCTGAGCAGTACAGAGCAGTCAAGCTGGGCCATGGAAGTTGTGAGGTGAGGTGGGCAAAGATTTGACCCACTGAGTTCCTGTATAAAAAATACCCTGCAAGACAGGTGAATTTTAAAGCTCTGGGGTCCAAATCCACTGAGAGACTAAGGCCATGTCTACAGTATGAGTGCCACAGCAATACAGTTTCAGCATTGCAGTTATGCTGTGTAGACATTTCCCACAGCAATAGAAGGCATTTTTCCACTTAGGTAATCCACCTCTCTGAGAAGTGGTAGCTAGATTGATGGAAGAACTCTTCCATCAACTAGCCATGTTTATACTTAAAATTTAGATCAACCTAGTTATGGTGTTCAGGGGTGTGAACAGTTTACATCCCTGAGCAACAGAGCTAGGTTGATTTAAATTTAAAGTGTAAACTAGGCCTTAGTCATTGAAACATTCAGCATTGCAGTGCTTAACTTTTAACGATCTTGCCACCCAGTGGAATCCACAGCCCTGAATTAGGCACCTCAGCTCCCTATATAATGCATAGTCACCTAAGAATGGGGATCCACAAAAACCAGCATGCTGAGTAGTGGGCTGCCTGAGCTAGTCAATAGGACATACGAGGAAGAGGGTGGGCTAAAGATTATAAGAGAGACCTCCTCTTCTTCCTTCCCCGCCAAACCTGCCGTCTTGTGTGTGGTAAGGCATGCTCTGAGAATGTCTACTCGATTGTGTCCCATGGCTCCCTTCTTTTCTTTGTCCCTGAGGTCCTCAGCTATACCTCTATTACTTTTATCTGCTTCTCCTGATCTCACCCAAAAAATATATTTACTGAAGCTGTTAGAAATTTATCATAGAGAGAATTTTCCTCTTAAAACTGATTTTTTTTTATGGGGAAAATTTCAATTCTAATTTAAAAATTTTGATTTTTCCAGTGGGAAAATTTGAATTTAAAAAGAGGTGGGAATTGCACTTTTCTCACTTCCTTACACTTTTCCAAACAAAAAAGTTGGAAAACAGTAAGAAGTGTGTAAAAATTATTTCTCTTCCCCACTTTCTTATCATTGTCCAACTTTTTTCCATTTGGAAAAAAAAACGGTTTGAAAAATGGGATTTTCCTCAATGTTTCTTTCTATTTTACTTGTTTTCCCACTGCAAAAAAGGAGGGAAATGTAGAAAAAGGAGAGAAAATGGGAGAGGAAAACCCAAAATGGAAAACTGAAATTTTAGGTTTCCAAAAATGGAACTGAAATGACATTTTAAGTTGAAACAAAGCTAGAATTGTCATTTTATTTTGAAATTGTTAATCTGAATCAATTAAAAAAAAAAAATTAAACAGAACAAAAATCTTCTTGTCCCTGGGGACGATGACCATCTTTTGTGGAATGTTCAATGAAAGTATCCCAGATTGTATAGATTGCTTAGATCAGTGGTGAGCAACCTGCGGCCCACCCATGCCACTTCCCGCAGCTCCCATTGGCTGGGAACAGCAAACCGTGGCCACTGGGAGCTGCAGGCAGCCATGCCTGTGGACGGTCAATGTAAACAAACTGACTTGCGGCCCACCAGCGGATTACCCTGATGGGACGCATGCGGCCCATGGGCTGGAGGTTGCCCACCACTGCTCTAGATAAACAAATTTGGATCTTGTTTTTCTATAACACTTTTACAAGATAAAAAGTTTCTTTTGCAAGTGTATCCACATTGCTTCCCAGCCAACATTAACGTCTTATTTCCGCATACACATACATAACTCAGAGGACTGTCTGCTCTTTGTTCTAGCTCAATGATCTTATTTTCATGTGTTAATTTTCTTCACTGGTGGTATTTATCTAAATCCAATTTGCTTTCTGACTTGCATCTGTTTAGCTACATAGTCTTATAATTATTTCTTAACATTAATTCTACTGTACCTCAAATATGAATTATTGATTAATGCTGATCTGTCACAGTTGTCACAAAGCTGCAGAGGGTTTTTTTTTTGTTTGTTTTAGATATAATAAAACAGACAAGCACAGTTTTTTGAGTTTAACCATAATAAGACAGTAAAAGCCTTATTTACGAAAAAAATCATAATAAAGTATGACTGGTAGGACACACAGCTTTTTGACATATCTCATAGTTTCAGCCCAGGATTTCCCTACAGAAATCCTCTTTCCCAGCATAGAGCTGCTCTGCTGCCAGCCAATCCAAGGGCAGCGTTACAGGGGTGCATCTACACTGTCTCCTAACGTTTATATTACCAATCATTACCAACTTACACTGCAGTTCACAGTCATCAGCTAATTAACTCTTCACTGCCCAATGAGTCATATTACTATTTGATTACCTTTAGTAATCAAGCTAACTTTGCCTGGCCCTTTTGTCCATGCTCTTTCCTTTCATGTCATCCCTAACAGTTTTTTCATTATGAAAAATGGGGACTATCAAAATGCATACACAATAAATCAAAGCAACCACATGGTCATATGGTAATGCACATAAAAACTAGTAATAATATTGTAGTAACCCTTGTCCTCTTGTCTCCCTAATTTCATGCTGTTTGTTCACTTTGTGCTATATCTAATCTCTTCAGAGCAGGAACTGTCTTTCATTCTTTTCTGTAAAGAACTATGCATATTTATGTTGCTGTATGAATAATAATAATCTTTAAAGAGAAACCTTTTATATGTTTGATTTATATTTCTTGTATTCTGCTTCTGTATACCTGGTTTATATTTTAATGTTTTGATTTTGGATCATAATAGCTGCAGCCTGCTGTGTTGACCTACTTCTGTTCTTAAGATGACCGTAGTTAGAGATTATGAAATGTTATCCATCCTTCATTGCCTGTCTGACACCTCTGCCCTAGGATAAAGATTTGACCAACTGAAGAGTGTGCACCATCTCATCCAAACAGATGGGCATTAATGCTGGGAGCTAGACATAACAATTAGTATCTATTCCTAAAGGACTATGCTATCCCTAATCCATCCCTAGGCTGAATTAACTCTCAGAAATAGCCAGTTTGTTTAGTGAGGCTTTTTGTCTCATTTAAATCAAGTACAGTACTAGGTTTAGACAGAAAGAGGCACTATGCTAGATTCAGTAGTAGATATATGGACAGAACAGAATGAAGAGAATCTGGTACCCTCACCATTGCACAGGTATCTTTGCATTTTACAGATAACCTTTGTCACTGATGGTCTGTGCTGGACTATTACAATACATTTTTTTTCCCTAAAGGAAATCCCTGCAATCCATCCTTTGGAGGAATGATATGCTGTTGTATTTCAGCATTCTTTTGGTATGCAAGTATTATGGAGTGCCCTGAGGCACAGACCTGTAGTGTGTCATTCGGCAGATGTCTCAGTACATGGCTTCCCACACCAAAAGTGCTACTAGTTTATTTCCCAGACAAAATTTTAAACAAATACTGACTTAGTGTGGAAATTTCCTAAATGGTGTAGCACTGGATATGAGTAAGCAGTACTGTTTTGTTTTTTAAAAATTAGAGTTGGTTGAACCAGTTCAGATATATATAAAACAAGTAATGATGGGAAAACTGCAAAAGTTTCAGAACTGGGGTTGGCTCAGGTGCTTTTCTGACGCATTCTGTATTGCAAACTTGGATTGAAAATTTCACCAGAGCTCATCCTTTACAAGACTAGTGAGATTCCTGGTTTCAATCAGAACAGGAAGTAGGGGTGATTAGTAATGCGACATATGTTGTTCTTATAAGAGGAAAGATGGACCAATGATTGGAGCACTAACTGGGATTCAAGAGACCAGGGTTTTATTTCCTGCCCTACCACAGACTTTCTGTGTGACCTTGGGCAAGTTGTTTAGGGTCAGATTTTCAAAAATATTAGGACGTTTAACAATGTAGATAGATGCCAAGTGGGATTTTCAAAAATGCACTAAGGGCCTAACTCCCAATCTTTATCTTCAAGTGTGTAAATACCTTTAAAAATCTGACCCATAGTCTCTTTGAGCCTCAGTTCCTAATTTGTAAAGTGAGACTATTAGTACTTCAAAAAGAAAAGGAGTACTTGTGGCACCTTAGAGACTAACACATTTATTTGAGCATAAGCTTTTGTGAGCTACTGCTCACTTCATTGGATGCAGGCAGTGGAAAGTACAGTGGGGAGATTTTATATACACAGAGAACATGAAACAATGGGTGTTACCATACACACTGTAATGAGAATGATCAGGTAAGGTGAGCTACTAGCCATCACCTTCAGCCCCCAACTAAAACCTCTCCATCATCATCATCATCAAGGATCATCAAGGATCTACAACCTATCCTGAAGGACGACCCATCACTCTCACAGATCTTGGGAGACAGGCCAGTCCTTGCTTTCAGACAGCCCCCCAACCTGAAGCTGTCACCATACTCACCAGCAACCACACACCACACAACAGAACCACTAACCCAGGAACCTATCCTTGCAACAAAGCCCGTTGCCAACTGTGTCCACATATCTATTCAGGGGACACCATCATAGGGCCTAATCACACAGCCACACTATCAGAGGCTCGTTCACCTGCACATCTACCAATGTGATATATGCCATTGTGTGCCAGCAATGCCCTTCTGCCATGTACATTGGTCAAACTGGACAGTCTCTACGTAAAAGAATAAATGGACACAAATCAGATTTCAAGAACTATGACATTCAAAAACCAGTCGGAGAACACTTCAATCTCTCTGGTCACTCGATTACAGACCTAAAAGTGGCAATTCTTCAACAAAAAAACTTCAAAAACAGACTCCAATGAGAGACTGCTGAAATGGAATTAATTTGAAAACTGGACACCATTAAATTAGGCTTGAATAAAGACTGGGAGTGGATGAGTCATTACGCAAAATAAAACTATTTCCCCATGTTTATTTCCCCCCCCTTACTGTTCCTCACACATTCTTGTCAACTGCTGGAAATGGCCCACTATGATTATCACTACAAAAGGTTTTTTTTTCTCTCCTGCTGGTAATAGCTCACCTTATCTGATCACTCTCGTTACAGTGTGTTTGGTAACACCCATTGTTTCATGTTCTCTAAAATCTCCCCACTGTATTTTCCACTGCATGCATCTGATGAAGTGAGCTGTAGCTCATGAAACCTTATGCTCAAATAAATTGGTTAGTCTCTAAGGTGCCAGAGGTACTCCTTTTCTTTTTGCGGATACAGACTAACACGGCTGCTACCTGAAACCTATTAGTACTTCAGTACCTCACAAGAGTGTTATCAGGATAAATAGATTAAAAATGAGAAATGCTCAGATTCTATAGAAATGGGGGTCCTATAAGTATCACAGATAGATTGTGATATGTTCTCCCTTACTGAAAATACATTGAAAAGGCATGTTTTCAACCCAATTTTGCAGACTAAATAAAGTTTTGATATTTCAGATAAGCTTTGAATAAGTATCTCAAATTCCTGGTTAATTGTCCAATGTAAACTTCCACACTTTTGAGTGCTGCTAATTTATTTTTTTAATCAAATACCCTTAGATACCCAGCACAGAGCAGAGTTAGAGAATGTAGGCTGTTTACAAATTAATGATCTACCAATTATAAAAAAAAAAAGTTGAGAATCATATTTGTGAAATATTTTAGCTGTGCAAAGGTCTATATTTTTCTGAATATAATTGAGGAGAGACTAATATCCTATGGCATGATAGTATAGTTATTATATCTATCTTTTAATGTACACCAGAGGTTCTGATTGGACAGACACTGCCAGGAATATAGATTTAATTATCAGGTGTCTTTCTGGTTCTAATAACTACAAATTTACAAACTAACCTAAAGGGAGAACAAGTTCAGTTTATCATATAACAAAGACTTTATTGACACTATTCTGCATTTGTGTTATGCTAAGGAGATATTAATATTAGGGTACAGATTAAGCCCTATGTCATCTTCAGAAAGTTCTTCTTTCACCCTGCTTGGGTCTCCATTCAGTAACAAAAATAGAAGACTAGTAGTATGTAGGTCTTAGGAAAAAATGTGTGTGACACTGTGCCCGCAAGGGCTGGGGGGAAGATACCAGTGAAAGGAGGACACTCAGGCCTAAGAATAGTAAACTACGCTTTATTGAAGGAAGGAAGGAAGGAAGAACTTACGCTCCAATCTGCGCGGGGAGCCCCTAGGATTCATGGTGGGGCTGCAGGGGACTCTGGCCATTCGGGACAGCTGACCAGGCAGGACTCCGCCGGGGGGGGGAGTCCTCTGCGGCGCTATATTCTCTGCGCTTATCTTGGGGTTACATGGGGTCAATAGCTGTTTACATTCTTATATGTATGATTTATGCTTATTACATAAACTAACTTGTTTACAGGCAAAAATATGCTGAGCTATGCTACAATATCTTTTGGCAGGGTCTGTCGGACAAAGTTCATTGAAACTGCCTGCATCTTCCGCTTACATCCAGTCACATACTCAGTCCACCACTTAGCTCCTCGCCAATTTTTTGCAACCTTGTCCCTACAGACACACATTCCTTTATTATGGAAAATGTGCATCTTATTCAGAATTATGCCAAGATGTTTCACAACAAGGTGATGAATACATTGTTGCAAGAGTTACAATATGTGAAGAAGCACAATAATAGGTGTGGAAATCAAGAGCCTGCTCAATGACATAGAAGAAATGCTAGTATCCTCAAAGGCATGCTAGTATTTTAGTTTAAGTGGCTATTTTCAGTGAAGAAGGGCTAAATATTAATTCAACTTTTCCCTACTGTGTATCCTCTATATGTAAAAGGGATGGTAGGAAGTAAGTACATGTCAAAAAACATTGGCTCCAATCTCTTCCTAGTGTGCTGCTTGCTGCCAGTATATTAGATGAGCTCTTCTATTATTTCATCTTGTGGCTTGACTGAGTGAAGATGAGTGGTTATGAATATTACATATCATGGTCTTTGGAAACAGGGAGGCTTAGTTTTCTTTTCAGAACAAAGAGACCATTTGTCATATTCTTTGTGTTATTGTTACAGAACTAAATCAGCTTGATCCTGTCTCTTCTGTATTACTATTGTGAGAGTGCCTGAATATCCGATGAAGTGGGCTGTAGCCCACGAAAGCTTATGCTCTAATAACTTTATTAGTCTCTAAGGTGCCACAAGTACTCCTTTTCTTTTTGTGGATACAGACTAACATGGATGCTACTCTGAAAACTGAATATAAATAGTAAGTGTGTCTGACTTTCTTTATAACAGGGGCCATAGAACTTCCCCAAAACTAATCCTAAAGCAGATCTTTTGGAAAAGAACCCATCCAATCTCTATTTAAAAATTGTCAGTGATGGAAAATCCACCATGATCCTTGGTAAATTGGTCTAATGGTTAATTACCCTCACTGACAAAAATGTACAACTTATTTCCAGTCTAAATTTAAGAGCTTCAACTTCCAGCCATTGGATCGTGTTATACCTTTCTCTGCTACATTGAAGAGCCCATTGTTAAATATTTGTTCCCCATGTAGATACTTATGCACTATAGTCGAGTGACCCCTTAGCTTTCTCTTTGTTCAGCTAAATAGATTGAGCTCTTTGAGTATATCACTATGAGGCTTGTTTTCTAACCCTTTAATCATTCTCATTGCTCTTCTCTAAACCCACTCCAATTTATCAACATCTTGAATTGTGGGCATCAGCACTGGACACTGTATTTCAGCAGCAGTCACACCAGTGCCAAATAGAGAGGTAAAATAACCTCTCCTTTCCAACTCCAAGATTCCCCTGTCCAACCCATGATCACATTAGCTCTTTTGGCCACAGTGTCACATTGGAAACTCATGCTCAGCTGATTATCCAGAATGAGCCCAAAACTTTTTCAGAGTTGGGACTCCAGAATAGAGTTCTCCATCTTATAAGTATGGCGTACATTCTTTATTCCTAGCTGTATACATTTACACTTAGCCATTTTAAGTACATATTGTTTTCTTATGCCCAGTTTACCAAGTGATCCAGATCACTCTGTATCAGTGACCTGTCCTTTTCTTTATTTACCACTCCTCCAATTTTTGTGTCATCTACAAACTTTATCAGAGATGACTTTGTTTTCTTCCAGATCATTTATCAAAATGTTAAATAGCATAGGGCCAAGGACCGAACCCTGCAGGACCCCACTGGAAACACATCCACTCAGTGATGATTCCCCATTTAGAATTACATTTTGAGACCTATCTGTTAGCCAGTTTTTAATCCATTTAATGTGTTCCTCATTAATTTTATATTTAATTGAAATGTTGTGTGCTACCAATTCAAATGCCTTACAGAAGTCTAAGTATATTGCAATATTACCTATCTTGCCCAGGATTGATGTCAGGCTGACACATATGATCACCTAGGTCTTCCTGTTTACCTTTTAAAAAAAATTGCATAACCTCAATTTTCTTCCAGTCTTCTGGAGCACTGGGGAAATTCCAAGACTTATTGATGGGGCTCTACCAAATTCACGGCTGTGAAAAATGCATCACCGACTGTGAAATCTGGTCTTTTGTGTATTTTTACCCTATACTATACAGATTTCACCAGCGTTCCTCAAACAGAGGGTCCCGACCCAAAAGAGGGTCATGGGGGTGTCACAAGGTTATCGTAGGGATGGGTTGTGGTGTTGCCTCCCTTACTTCTGCACTGCCTTCAGAACTGGATGGCTGGAGAGCAGCGGTTGCTGGCCAGGTGCCCAGCTCTGAAGGCAGCGCGCTGCCAGCAACAGCGCAGAAGTAAGGGTGGCAATACCATACCATGCCGCCCTTATTTCTGCACTACTTTCTTCAGAGCTGGGTGGCTGGAAAGTGGTGGCTGCTGGGCCAGAGAGGGCCCAGCTCTGAAGGCAGCAGCGCAGAGGTAAAGATGGCAGCACTTTGGGAGTTAGGATTTTGCAATCTATAATGTTTAGAAATTCCAAGGATGTTTTAGTACTGGCAGCATAAGACCTCCAGCATGTGTTACACAAATTGAAGTCCTCCATGGTCATGCAGTTTTTTCTCCTACACGTTATATAAAGGTGCATAAGGAGGTTGTCATCGGTTCCCCCAATAATATGATGGTCTGTAGCATACACCAGCTAATAGCCTTTCTCATGCTTTATCTGTTAGAACATTTACCTGTATGCATTCAAGATCATTTTCTTCTAGGTTGTCACTTTTACCCACTTGATCCTTCCTAAATAGGCTATAATAATTGACTTCAACATTTCAGTGGTGTGAATCACCCCAGCAGGTTTTGTAATTCCAACTAGATAGAATTTATGCCCATAAATGAAGAATTCAAATTCCTCATGTGTTACCCAGGTTTCTAGCACTGGTGTATAGGCAGTTCAATAATTTCTTCTCTTCATGTCATTTGGTTCCTTGATTAAAGTGGTTAATACCATTAGCGAGAAAATTAAACAACCTGACCAGAACTTAGGTTATTTCCTTATAACGGTAGCATCACCTGTAATCTGTATGGCGTTCTGATATAGAGGGTTCATGATCTAGCGGTGGTAGATGAATCCTAATTTTCATATTAAAATTTTTTTGGGGCAAGAAACACGAATCAGAAGATCACAAACTGTAGAGGGATCATTGCTGGGAAATCTATGAATATATTCAATATTGTTCAATAATACAGAATTTGCTTTATTAAATCCTCCACTATTTTTTTTTTTTGTTTGTGAAATGAGAAAAGTAAGGTCGTGGTTTAGATACATTTGATTTGTATTCAAATGTACCCATACAGATTATTTGCATGATATCATGATGGGATTTCCTTGCTCTAGACTTTACCTTTATGGCGCTACCCTACTTGGTACTCATATAAAGATGTTCCTTAATCTATATTGACAAATACACTGTCCTTCCACTAGGATTTGGGGGTTGGTTGGTACTGAAACTGCGTAACCAGCACTATCAGATATGGTCATGAGGAATCTTCCTTAGCATGACCTCTCATGGTGTGATTATAAAGCCGTAGTGATGAAGTTTCATGGATATTAGCCGACATATAGATTACGGAAATAAATTTTAAAAAATCACTTTTATTTTCTTATCTACAGCTCTAACCTGTGGTGACTCAGCACAAGGGAGGTCTTGTTTCATTAACATGGGGATGGAACACAAGGCTTTCAATATTATGGTGATGAAGGACATGTAATTATTCATATAAACAGACAGAGTGCACCAAAAGTTGGTGCGTAGAAAGGATAGTGAGGACAGCATGAGAATCAATTTTAGGATGGAAAAGAAGGAGCAAAGAGATACAAAGAGAGTGGGAGAGGATGGAAAGAAAAAAGAGCAATCCTGCTTACCTTACTTACATATACTCACATATAGTTCTGTTGACATCAGTGGGACTACACATATATGTGACCAGAGCAGGATTTGGCCCTAAGAGGAAAAAGAGACAGACTAGAGAGAGACATAAGGCATGTCTAAACTGCCTTGCATTTAGGACTGGACTACATTAATGCAAAGTAGGAACCTTAAAGTTCACACCTGAAGCATTCATACAGGGGGGTTACAGCCATGCTGCTATTCACAACCCTATAGCATGAATGACAGGACAGTGTAGATATGCCCTGAGATGTGGATGAGATACAGTTTATTAATAGATGCAGGGTCCTATGGGTATTGAGTAGCATCTTTTAAGACCAGATAGAAGTCCTCACACTGGGATTTCTTCTTCCAAAGTGTTTTGTATCTTAAATTATGTTCATATTTACTTTCCAATCATAGACTAAACTAAGCTTTCAAAAAAATCTAATGAACAAAAAACAGCTCAGTCTTTGCCCAAATGCTATTTAACTGAAAATGGGCAGGTGGCAGAGAATCTAAGGAAACAGAAGCCAAGCAAGTTTTGCAATTTAAAACCTGCCTGGTGTATAAGTGGATTTATAAACAAACATAAGAAATGTGATAGGTTTCCAAGGCCAAGTCAAAGGTGAGCAAAAGAGTCAATAATGGAAAGGATGTTCAGAGAAGTCTACAGCTCTAATTCAAATCACATTAAGCATTTGATTTCTCTCAGGACAATTTTGTTTTTCCATTTGTATGTAATGTAAGCAAAGATCATTTATTCCAGTCTGAATACTGGTGACATCAGAGCAGAATTTTCGGAAGCCGCCTTAATCTATCGCTAAATTTGCACACTCAAAAGTTGACCTCCCAGTAGTCTGCACACACTATTTATCCATCTCCTTGCCACTTGTTCTGTACCATGATGACCTGCCAGCATTCCTTCCATGATAACTTTCTGAAGGCTATTTCCGTCTCTGTGCTTGATGTGACCAAAGTACGTAAGTTTGCTCCTGTTGTTTTCCAACAACAAAATCTGCTTCTCTCCAATAATGTTTCTGACATAAGCATTCATCTTATTTTCTGTGCAGGAGATGCTCAAGAGTCTTCACCAGTTCCATATCTTCAATTTTCTTCTTGTCAGCAGCAATATTTTCCCATAATTCACACCTGTATGTCACTGTGAAAAAGAATTACGTTTTTCACCACTTGAACCTTTGTACACTTCAAGATGGCATGTTTTCTCCATACTGTCGTAAGGGGGGCGGGAGGGATGGCTGAGTGAGCCATTCCTACTCTTCTTCCAATTTCTTTGGAGCAGCCTTCTTGGCTGGATAAATATGATCCCAGATAATTAAATTAATCTATTGCCTCTTCAGTTTAACGGTTGATCTTGATGTCCACTTGCATATCAATTAATCTTGATCACGTCAGCATACATGCTTTTGTTTTTCTCACATTCAGGGATAGTCCATATTCCTCACTATTTTTATGGATGAAACATAATGAATGGAGGATTACATTCCCTGCATTTTTTTAATGATATGATGGATCTTTGCAATTTGATCATGCGTATCTTGTTGCTTTTTGAAATCAGCGGGTTGTGGTGGTAGTTCTGCTTCTATCATTCATATCAACCAATCTTGAATTATGTGGAGCAGCAATTTACTTGCCTGAAATAGCAGGGAGATGGTATAATCGTGACTTCCTTTGGTATATCCCCTTTCTTTGGTAAGGGTAGAATTCCCTCCATCGAGCTGGCCAGTTGGTTTCTAGTCATCCATACATTATGGCAAATTTTCCACATGAGATAATACTGAGGTCACCAATCCCTTTTAGCAATTCTGCTGATACGTTATCTACCCTTGGTGCTTTCCCAGGCTTCACTTTCATAATAATATGCACCATAGTATTAACGGGGTTATGAACCTTTTGTGCAGTGGAGTTTGTAAAGGAGGTGACCAATTTGCTGCTGTTCTGCTGAAAACACACATTCATATAATTCTTGAGGTGGACAAGGGTTTGAATGTTTTTTATTAATGTAAGTGAATGTGTATGGATCAGAAGTGTGATGTTTCACATCTTATTGTTGTATAACAGTGTTTATTGGGAATAAAGAGTTTTGTCTCTAACATTCTGTTTGGATACAACTGGTCTCCCTAACAGTAACTTCCTCACAAATTTCCACAGGAAAAACCACCCACTTTGTAGAGAACAGCATGCTGTATACAGCAACTACTCCATGCTGTTTCATTTCTCTGACCCTGTGGTGCCTGCTTAAGACCTATGGAGTCCCAGCCCTGTAGAAAGGCTTCTGCTGAATGCGTGGAAACATGTTGGAAAGACACAGCTTCCCTTTTTCTTCCCCCCATTTTACTTCCCTGTGCACTGTAGATGAGGGGAACATGGGGCTTTGTGCTGATATTTTTATCCCTCTTTGTATGTATGACATAATTTGGCTGTATTTGTGTGCTTTACTGATGTGTGTTCTTGTATTTATGAAAAATGAATATAATGATTACCTGCTTGTATTGACCTAGCTGGGAAAAAGCACAACAGAAAAGGAATTGATTTTAGTTTTGTGTTGTATGTTAAGAACTATTTTTTTATCATTTAAAATATTGGTTATTGATGATTTAGGGCCCACTCCTACTCCCATTGAAGCCAAAGATAAAACATCCATGGAGTCAGGATCACTGAGAAACAAATTCCCCAATACACCTAGTAATGCACAAAGGAGCTGGTTGCACCTCCCTAACACTAAGGCCCTTTCTATACCATTCCTAGCCTTGATATAGTTTAGAGCAGTTTGGGGGCTGTTCTGAAATATATCAGTTGGACAGTCATCAGTTGGGGACTGCAGCAAGACAGTGCATTCTGGCGATGCCTCTCAACTTCCCAGCATGCTTCACTTGTTAAGACCCCTCCTAAGGTAGGAGTTCACTATGCCAACTCCAGGACTGTTGGAAACTTCCCCTTGGGGAATCCTAAGCTGGCAGGATCTGTCCTGTTTCTGGCCCCTTTCTACACCAGAGAAGCTCAAAGAGGCCAGAGTGGGGTAAAAATCTTCTCATGTGTATTTCAACATAAGGTTTGCCTATGGAAATAGGTTATAACTCGCTATTCAAGAAATGCATGACTTCTATGCCAGTGTACTTTAATTGACAGAAAAAAATGTTGTAAATCAATCATACTTCAAATATATCATGTTAGTGGAGCGCTTAAAACTATGGAAGCTATGGGTTCCTTTTGAAACATGAATTACTGGCCCTGAAAAAGATGATTGTGTTTATATGAAAGGAGTACATTTACCCTTCTTATTTGAGCCTCCTTTATGCTAAGCCTTCGGCATTAATTTGAGTCAATGGTTTGTGGTTAAATCTTTTCTGCTGCTTTGAAATGAAAACTCTATGTGTGGGAATTATTAGGATTTGAAATTTAATTTTCACTGCTCCAAATCTCTACCACTAAAGTTCTTTCATATTCCTGCAAAAGTGTTATATAGGGAAAAATTTTGCTGGATATTCAGTACTCTCCATTTTTGTTTGGTGCATTATGATGTGTTGTCCTGATTATTTGTTGCTTGATGTCTTTTGCCAGCCAGCAGACTAAATGCAGCAGTGAGAACTGAACTAATAATCTCACCATTTTGAAAAGCTGGAGGGAAGTAATCATTTTAGTTGCAAATGATGGTTCTAATAAATAATAAAATTCATTCAACTAAATCCTTCCTTACAACCTGCAGAGTAAAATGGATCTGCCTAAATGGCATGAAATAAGGGGGCAATTTTGCTGGCAGAGTTTTGATTTGATTACCATGTATTTTCCATAGTCCCACATAGCCTGATCCTATAAAAAAAAAATCACCACCCTCTGCCACTACTGTGTCAAGAAAGTCCGAGCAAAAACAATTTTGCTTTTTAAAAATATATATTTTTAAAAGCAAAATTGATATATATCTAGGGTTCAGGAACAATGCGGAAAAAGTATTTCCATTATAAAATGAAGATCGCAACCTTTATAAAAACAATCTTATAGATCGGGGTGGGCAAACTATGGCCCTCCAGATGTTTTAATTTGGCCCTTGAGCTCCCGTGAGGGAGCGGGGTCAGGGACTTGCCCCACTCCGCGTGGCTCCCGGAAGAAGAGGCATGTCCCCCCTCCGCTGCCTATACATAGGGGCAGTCAGGGGGCTCCACACACTGCCCCTGCCCCAAGTACTGTCCCCGCAGCTCCCATTGGCCAGGAACCACGGCCAATGGGAGCTGCGGGGCGGCGCCTGCGGACAGGGCAGAACGCAGAGGAGCCAGAGTGGGGACATGCTGCTGTTTCTGGGAGCTGCTTGAGGTAAGCACCACGCGGAACCTGCACCCCTGACTCCCTCCCACACCCCAACCCCAGCCTTGATCGCCTTCCCGAACCCCTCGGGCCCAGCCCTGAGCATCGTCCTGCACTCCCAACCCTCATCCCCAGCCCCACCCCAGAGCCCACACCCCCATCCGGAGCCCTCACCCCCATCCCCCGCACTCCAACCCCCTGCCCCAGTCCAGAGCCCCCACACACACCCTGAACTCCTCATTTCTGGCCCCACCCCAGAGCCTGCACCCCCAGCCAGAGCCCTCACCCCCTCCTGCACCCCAACTTCCATTTTCATGAGCATTCATGGCCCACCATACAATTTCCATACCCAGATGTGGCCCTCAGGCCAAAAAGTTTGCCCATCCCTCTTATAGATGAACTGACTGGGACTTGTATGAATAGCGAGCCTTAAATGATCTAGAACCTTTGAAGTGATGGCTGCAAAATGTGCTAAGAAAGTAGTGGGGGTAAAAGTTAGGAGAGGATAAGTGGACGCTTGTATAAACTCTGTGATTTGGACTTGGCTTTTAACTAGGGAGAGGCAAACTTTTCTTACCTCATTTCAAACCAACTCAAACACTGTGGGTTCCAAGTCTGACACATACTTGTATTGGATAAATAGGTAGAGTGAAAAACAGAAAAGTAAAGCACACAGACACACAACAGTAGCAGGTGGGGAAAAATAAAATGTCTAAAGAAAAATGAATACAATCAGCCAGGATTGCCCCATGCGGAAGTGGGAGGGAAACTATACCTCCTTTGCCATGGGGGTAGCTGTACTGAGGGGTATTCGTTCCTGAGAGAAGGGCAGGCATTGTCACCTGCCCTACTTTTCGCCAGAGAGAACAGCCTTAAATTGAAATTAAGGCTATATGTTGAATTACTGCAGTCTTCTGGGTGGCTTAATCCCACCTTGATTGCCTTGCCCACTTTTTGAACTGCACTGGCTGGCTGCACTCTGTCCCTTCTAACCTTCCCCCATCTGGGGCACGTAGCCTGAAGGCAGCAAAACTTGGTCAATAAATCAGGCCCTTATAACATACACAGAGAGCTCTAGCTTGTGCTAACCACCGCTTAGAAGTAGAGCTAGATGATTTTTTAAAAAATGTTTTTCAATGAAAAAATGGAAAATGTTCAGTCTTGAAAACCTAAAATGTTTTTTGTTATTTCAGTTTTTACATTTACTTCCCCTTTTCTCATTAGTTCCCCATTCCCCATTTCCAGTTGCAAAATAGAAAAAAGGAAGAGGGGGAAATGAGAGAGAGAGGAGCGATGAGGGGAAGGAAAACTGGAAAATATTTTGCAGACATTTTTGAAATCATTTTTTTTAAATTTCCACAAAAATGACTTACCGTTTTTCAAGCAGCTCCACTTAAGGAGTTTGCTTGGTCGCTAATAGGGAGCAGTGGCTTCGCTTTGGGCAGAAACCATTTGGTTTTAAATGTAATCACTGTTAAAGAGAAATGGGTTTAAATAATAGGGAAGATTGTTTACAAATTCATACTAGTTTTGTAAATCCTCTGAACTCAAACAATATTTTACAAAGTCAGTAGTCTTGAACTGCACAAGGTTTGCTTATCCCTAATTTCAGCAGTGGGCTCATTTTCTCTCTTGCCTTTGAAGGACTCAGAAGGTACCATTTCAGTTCAAGAGAACAGGTTTTTAGATATGCTTTTGAAGGCATTTAGGGCTAGAGCCTGAGGGGTCCTTGCTCAGTGGGGGCAAAAGACGGGCAAGCAAAAACTCAGCTACTCTTCTCCCCCCCTCCCACGCCTCTTTTTGTGTGGGTAAGTAAGGGCATCTCACAATAGCACTGCCTGAAAGGCAGAGGTGATGAACAGAGGAGAGAAACATGATCCATCCAAATGGACAGTATAGTGAGAGACTGTGAGGCATAATTTGCCTGAGACAATCTCTCCAGTGTTCTTTCTGGGATAATGCAGTTAAGCACTGTGTCCTATTCAGAGCTCTGGTTTAAAAGCCACAGTCTAGTCCTTACTGTATTATATCAAAGTGTAAAATACAGCAGAACATAAAATGCTTACCATAAAAACATACAGTGTGAAAATGTCCTCCCTATGGCACAGTTTTGTAGAGTTGGTCAGATTCATTCTTTCTTCTGTAGCATCAAATACTGGCCATAGCTTCAACAGAGAACAGCATAAGATTATGACGTAGATTGCAGCAGAGCCCATAATGCACTTCCATCTTATTATCAGATGCCCCAGTGAGTTCAGAATCTGAGAAGTTTAAATGCTACTTGCATCTTTAAAAGTGACTTAAGTGTTGCATAGCCCTCGTGCTGGCTTTCTGCAAAGGAGAAAATTATACCCTCTTTGAATTTCACAAACTGTGTGTGTCTGTGTGTGTACGTGAGCTAAAATGAAAGAATTAGCATTCTTGCCCAAATCTTCTTGCCTGCTTCAATCTATTGTACCTCTATTTCATCACAGCAAATGCCAGTGATTCTGCCATTCTTGTCCCAGACTCACGTCAAAACAGGACTGGTGGTATAAGTCTCCATGCAGCTGTTGTTGTCAGTGTGATGCTTACAGCGAAAATCAGTGCTCAGCTGCTTCTGGCTTGTTGCAACATTTGTCAGCTGTGGCAAAGGGATTAGCATCCATCCAGGGTTCTTAAGACCTACTGTAGTGAAAATACAGAAAGAACGTGTTGTCTTTGGGGTATGCCAGAAACAAAACAAAGCATAGGGGCAGGTGGGAAAGTGTGTATGGTTTTTGTTGTTGTTGTTTTGTTTTTTAAGCAGGAGGTGGGAGAGATGCAAGATGGTATGAGACAGGTGGGATTGAACAACCAAGCAGTGGCACTATTAGGGACAAGGGCAAATCAAATTTCAGTCTTTTTTTTTTCTTTTTAATATTGCCATTAGTGAAAACTGTGAAAGATCCTAGCTAAATATATTAGATATTCAACTGAAACACTTTATGCTCATTTCTGCCCTCAGATTTGTAGTGTAAATCGAAGTTGCACTCAAGTATCTGACATAATAATTGTGCAAAATATTTATTTATTTGAAGATGTACTTTTTTTAGAGCCGCCTTACAATCCTAGGTCCCAGTTTCACCTTTGGATATATGGAATGTAGAATTTTAAAGTGATTAAACAGTATTAATATTTATACAGCATGAAAAATGTGCTAGGCAGTTTACAGGCAAACAGGAAGAGAAGATTGTAAGGAGTTTGTAAACTAACTGATGGGTTGGGGCATATAGGCACAGCCCCACATTGAGGATGGGGTAAAAGTTACCAAAAGGTGCTCCAGGAGTCTGCCTCCTGGATGGCAGTGAGAGGTGGCTGCAGTTGACAGACACTGTCTAAAAATATTCTATTTTTTGAATATTGGTGGCAGCAAGCAAGAATGTGTGAGCATAGGAAAATTTCAGTTATATAACAATAAAAAAAAACCAGTCACAAGGAGGAAGAAGACCTAAGAAAGTCCATTGGGCTTCTTGGCTCTTGTCCCCAGCTTAACCTCTGCTTTATAGGTATTTGATTTAGCAGTGGCATTTCTGTCTTTACTGAGGTTCATCTTATTTCTATTAGTTCTGTAATAGCCTGATGGATTCAGTGTTCTTGTGAGCCCTGGTAGAACTTTTAGCTGCTAGGATCCTGCTGGTCTCTAGTCATTTCCCAACAGAAACTATGTAAATTGTAGTCAGCAATTTGAATAACTTTTTCCTCCATTTATTTACAATACCACATGGAAAAGGCATATGTGTTCCATATACTGAACACCGAGTGTATGTCATATGTTATATATTTTTATATAAGTTATATGGGTACACGGACTGCAATAGAAAAAAGGAGACACTTTCATATTATTTACATATGAGTCAATATACAACCTCCCATAAGTCAAATATGTAAAACATGTGGTAGCGTTTGTATGACGTACATTGCATATATTTTTTTATTTCACATGGGCACATACAGTCTTCCAGATGCTGTGTTAAAATTAAGACTTCTTCTCTTATTTACCTTATTTTATTGAAGTAAGTTAATTGTACTCTCATCTGAAAATGGGGAATTCCAGTTGTGCTAATTTTCAGTGCTGTCTGAAATACCCTCTGTGCATTGTTATACTAACTGTTTGACACACTAGAGAAACTCCTGATAATTTAATGTATTTTCTCTCCACCTCGATAATATGTTCTGCAGCCCGTCTGGCTCACAAATTATATTTAGATTTTTTTTCTTTTGTCACTTAAAGACTTTTCTTCATGCTGTGTGTTGCCAAAGAAGTGTTGTTTTTAATCCTAATTATTTGGTTTGTAGACTTAATCCCTCTCTACTGTTGCTGCCAGATTCCATTGTCTTTAATCCCCATGTAATATTTGAAATCCAGTTTTCAACTTGGCTACCAGGACCCATGGAGTTTTAGTTTTGTCGGACATTAGCTGGTCAAGCAACCAGCAATTATTCCTGCTTTCTTTTCACTGACTTTTCCGTGACCTCCTCATAGTTAACTCTGTTTTACTCCAGCAGGGCCCCAGGCAGCTACATGTCTGGAATTTCCTTTTCCAAGCCCCCGCAACACAGCTTGACTTCATGTACAAGAAGCTGTTGCACAGCAGCTCTTTAATCCAATGGTTTACTCAATTGTGTGTCCAGACTCTGTCACCTGTAGAAATGTTTCTTTTGCCGCCAGAAATGTTCTGATACCTGCTCCACTTGCCACAGACTACAGAAAATCAAACAACCAAACACAACATACTGAGCTTACTGAAGTTTCCAAGCAATAGTGAATGTTTAAGAAAAGCTTCGATACTTGTTTTCAACTGGACTTTTCCTTTCTAAGTGTTGTTTCCCTATTTTCAGCATTATCCTCCTTTCTTATCATGTTCTTTCTTTTTTTATCCTTTTAAACCAGAACTTCTTTTCCTTTGGCCAAACGCCAATGTTGTTCTGTTTTTACTCAAGCATACTCCTATTGAATCTAGTGGGAATCGGCCTCAGTAAGGACTAAGTAGAAAGAATAAAAACTGACTAAGGACTTTGTTTTCTTTTTCCCCTCTGTTTTCCTATTGTTTGTTTTGCCTGTATAGCCTCCAACGTGGTAAGTGTCTTACTATTGATAGTCTGGTTGCCTCTAAACCTGCTGAATGAAGTTCTTACACCTTTTAGTGCCACTGGCTTATGTAAAAGTATTGTGTAAACCTGCTGAATGTATATTCACATGAGAAAGGATTGCAGCATAGAATCAGGCCCTTCCCTGCTGTATGAGTTCCACTTCACTCTCTCTTTCAAAATATAACTTTTACATTTTGTTTTTCCTTTTAATGAATTACATATTATCAGACCCATCCCTCATCTCATATTATAGACAGGTCTCCAGATGGTGTTAATCTGGTGCAGCTACACTGAAGCCAAAACTACACGGATTGACGTTAGCTGAAGATCTAGTGGATCACTAATACATATTTTTATAAGTACCAGCAGTGACATCTCAGTTCTTGCAATGGTGATATCCATTCCAGGCAGTCTCACTGTTTGCATAGATCTTTTCTGCAGTGGTGGAGGAAATGTGACTAATAAACAGGACCTCTCAAGTGACCAAGGTTCTCCCTCTTCTTTGTTGTCTTACATCCATTCTGCAGTGTCCCTCTTTTGCTGAAAACCTGGAGCATCGTAACCCAAAACTGTCAAACTGACCCTCTTCTTTTCTGGCTGTCCGTTTTGGGCGGCATTTGATGTCTTCCAGCATCATTCACAGTCACTGAGGAGCCTGTGAAAGGAGTGGAATTACTTTGTGGCAAACTGCTAATTTCCCTTCCAACAATTAACAAACTAAAAGTGAGTAATTACAGTTATGTTGTCTCTGAACACTAATTGCTAAATGATTTAGTCATTCTACATCAGTGTTGAAATAATGAGAATATTTTAACTGGGGTTTGTGCAGTTATTTTATGATCTAGCAAAACACTCTTATTCTTAAAAAATATTTCTGCAAATTATACCTGTCCCTGATTGGAGGACTCGGGTCTCTTTGGCTCAAGGGCTGAGAGGCTTGTTGACAGGAAGAAACAGAGTCTAATGAAAATTAGGACTGACCAGGGCTCTTTGTTCTATTTGGGAACCATTAATGTACCTTCTGCTCTTTTTTCCTCTTTTGATAATGTTCTGCCTCCATAGCAAATTATATAAGTAGTAAACAAAGAGCGACATCATTATGAGCAGAACATAATATAATGTCCGTGTTTAATGCTCTGGTACAAGCCTCTAATATTAATAGCAGCGCCTTACCGTAAAAGCTGTATAATTGATCTAAAGAAATCTTTCATTCTGCACACTAACCCATACCAAAAAAAACCCAAACACCCCCACCACCTTCAAACAATGAATTGTATTGAAATAGAAAAATAGATGAGGGAGGACTGCCAAATTATTTATCTTTCATTAAAGGAGAAAATCACGCATAATTATCTCTGCTGTATGAGTACATTTGCTAAAAGTTGGCAAGGAATTGACCAATAATAATTGTAAAACTATGCTACTCACAACCAAGTTGAATCTAACTAGTTGTTTTTAAGTAAATGTTAGAACAGGGAATACTGAACAAGGAAAATATTCCACTAAAAGTAGTAATTCTATATGTCCTTTTCTATAGTCTGAGTATAGTCAAGAAAGGGATAGCAACTTTCTTCATAGCCGGAGAGAGCTACCCATAATTTTGAAGTAAACTTTATATATGCTAATCAGTGAACAGTTATATGATGTCTTTGTAGTGGGCCCATAAACAAATAACAATTGAGCAGCTTTTTAAATGAAAGGAATCTGATGTCTTGAAATTAAGCAGGAATGTGCTGACTTGTGGTTTTATTCATACATTTTTGAAAGATTAAATAGTGTGTACAGGAGAAAAATACCAGGTCAGGATTTGCATTTCAAAACACCCCATGCTTTCTGTTCTCAATTTAAAAAAAAATCTAGTCTATAGATAGTCATAAATTAGAGCAGCATGGGGTGACATTCAGTGTCTTCCCCAAGCCTACAAATCTGTAATTTGGAGTATAGTCACCTTCAGAATGGGCCATTATATATAGTTAGTATATGGGGTTTTCATTTTCTTCCCCATTATCACTCCATTGACATTTGTTGTAAGGCTATAAATATCTAAAAAGCTAGAGATGCTTTGCATAGTTTAAATAAATGAACAGTTGCTCCTTTCTCGCCTCTTTCAATGTGCCTGGCATGCTGTTGTGTATTATTTCCCTATGCTGATGTGTGCTACTGGTGGCTTAACAGCTCAGTTTGGAAACTTTGTTGCACAGTCCTTCCAAAACAGCAAATTACGAAGTTTTCCCTCTATCCCCGCAAGACTTTTCTCCTCATTCATTTCAAAGTGAGGCCAAGGAAGCCATTAAAATCACATGACTATCCATCTACATATCAAGTAATAACAATAGCAGCATTCACTACTGTCCTGACATAAATTATGGAAAACTATTTCTGTTCCTGTTAGGACTCTAGGAATTGCCATAGCAAAAATCCAGAACACTTCGATGATCCATTTAGCCCAAACATCTCTCTGCCAGTGACCTATCTTTGCCCTTGTCTCAACTACAAAATTAAGTCGACCTAAGTTAGGTTGACGTACAACCACCACAGTAATTATTGCAGTTTTTCATGTCCATGCTAGGTCTTTCTGTCAGCAGTGCATTTCCTCACCAGGAGCACTTCCACCGATGTAATTGACAGTGTGGGGCACTGACACCGCAGAGACTCACCGCTGCAGCCAGCAGGTGGTGTAGGTAATGCAGAGTCTACACAGATGCTGTGTTGTCCTAACGGCATTGCCTTAAGCGCTATGCCACTCACGGAGGAGGAGTTGTTAAGTCAATAGAGTGGGTGACTTAGATCGGTGGAATCACCATTGTACTTACAGAGTTAGTTTGAAGTAAGCTGCCTAATATCAACCTGACTCTGTAACATAGACAAGGCCTTAGATTCTTCAGAGGAAGGTGTAATACTTTCACAGAAGCAAAATTTGTCATGAGCCAGGCTGGTGATCACTTCTGCCCTGAAGACAATGGTTTTGCATCTGTTTAATGTAATTTCTAAAGGATGGAAGCTCCTTATCACATTTATAATCAACATTTATTTTTTCCTTATTCAGGGAAACTCCCATTGAGGTAATTGGGTTTGACTCACAGTGTGTCAGAAATCAGCGAAAACAGATATATATATATATATATATATATATATATATATATATATATATATATTATATATATATGTATATATATGTATTGTGTATATATATATTGTATATATTTTTAAAATGAGCTTTGAAGAGGAATTCCTTTATTTTTTTCACTGTGTTTTGGTAATTTTTATTGCGTTGTTTACTATTTATCTATGACATTAGGTTAGCATTAGAGTTGTTTGTGAATTTTTTGATGAAACTTTTTTTGTCAAAAAAATGCTGATTCGTCAAAAAGAAAAAAATTTACTGGAAAAGGTCAATTTAGATTAATTTGCTGACTTGAAAATTTTTGAGGGAAAAAAAGATTCCAAATTGTTGAAATGTTTCAAATTTGACATTTTCTACATGGAAAAATTCTCATTTTCCAGTTTGAAATTATTTTTCATGTAGAAATCTAAACAAATTTTAGCAAAAACTAAATAAATACAAAGCTTTCAACTGACCTGAACCAAAATGTTTTTCAGATTTTCAGTTTGTGAAATTTTTCAGATTTCAACTTTTCATCCTGATTCAGGATGGGAAACGTTTTTGAAATCCCTGAAATTTTTGTGAAATGGGAAAACTGTTTCCCACCCAATTCTACTTTATGTGGCTTGCTTTTTTAATCTATGTAACCCTCTTACATAGCGAAGTGATAATGATGAATTTACAAGCTTCATTTGCATGGCAACACAATTTTCAAAAGTGACTAGTGATTTTGGGTTCCTGAGTTTTTGAGATTCAGAATTGATCTTCAGAGAGTGCTGACCATTTGGCTCCAAAAAATCCTGCCCCTTTAAAGTGTCTCAAATTGGACACTCAACATTTGAAGTTGACAAAGTCACTTCTGAAAATCTTTCTGCAATAAAGGCAAAAAGAACATGACTGGCCTCGTCATTTGTTTATTGTATAATTTTTTCTCTTTTTACCCTTAAAAAAAGTTAGCTTTTCTTTCATGTCCTTTTCTGTGTTCTCTACATCTCCGACCACATTATTAGGGTTCAATATGTAGATAAATGAGTAAAATAACATAAATAATGTGGGGAGTTTAAAATGATCTTAGTGTATGGGAGTCATATATGGCAAAGACAATAAGCTCTTCAGGGTATGGACCATATCTTGCTTTGTGCTTGTACGGTGGCTAATACAATGGATTCCTGGTCTCGATTGGACTGTTGGGTGCTAGCACAATACAAATAAATAATAATATATAAGCCTTGTCTGATCTCAGACCCAAAAGTTAATAGCGACAAAAAGTAGAACATGCACATAGTGTATTTTATTTGTCCTTGTTGGTGCACAGGTTGAAATCTGCACACACAGCACCGAAAAAGCAACTGCATTGCAGGGGGGAATAAGTCCCAGGAAAGGAATAGAAGTACAGTTGTCCTCCATTGGGTTTCTTCTGAGCTGGTTCTTCTTTAGGTTGTGGCTGAAGCTCCAGGGGAGCTCCTGAGGGTCTTTGCCATGATGACCCCTTTCCTAGGCCAGCCACAAATACTTGGGGAACTGACCATCGGCAGAGTGAGGAATGTGGGTAGCTTGTGCCATGGCAGCTGTTTTCTAGGAGATTATTATCCTGCTGATGGACAGCCTGGGTTCCTGTTGGCAGCAAATTTGGCACAGTATGTGTCTGAGAGAGAAGCAGCTGCCTCTGCTAACAAACATGGGTGCACAACTCCCCTGAAGTCCTGGTGGTTTTTGCATTTTCCTGTTTACTTACACATTTTGTGGATCAAATCCTGGAGCCAGTTAGTCACAGGGGAGTTCGCTGGTCCAGGGAGGTGCAATTTGCAGCTCCGTATCTTCATCAGTGTGGTTGATTGTTGCCCTTCATGTACAGCCTCTATAGTCATCTCAGTTATCCTCGAGGTATACGTGAGGAGGCATTAATTCATGGTGAAATCTTGTTCTCTGGCACACCAAGATGTTCCTGCAATGCTACCAGCTTCATTTAGCATGGCTCTATACTTGAACCTGCCTACCTATACTGTAAATATCCAGTTCAAGAGTAAAGTCCTTGTTTTCATTTGGTATGAGACATTACCAAATTTCCTTTGAATTTATAGAACAATACAAGCCATTATCAGAAAATGAAATGAAATCTGTTAATCTTGACCTCTGCCACATATATTAAACATCAAAGGTAACTTTTATAGACCTTCTACAGAAGCAGCTGGAAGTCTTGCAGACATTTTTCATAAAAAGTCATCTACAGGCCAGATTTAGGGCAGATTTTTCATTACTCAACTGACTTTAGATGCAATTTATGTTTGAAAAGAGCTGCATAGATTTGTATAAGTTGAAACAGCATGTTACATTATTTTGGTTCTGAAGAGCTTGAATTTGGTAAACTGTATTGTTTTAAAAAGAATGAATGGACAAATATCTAGCTAAATTCATGTTTTGTACAACAGCTCCTTTGGAGAAGAAGAATAAACTTTAACTGATTAAAATGTTTCTCTAGTTATTGATGTTGATCATCTATACAGGAATAAGATTTCTAGAGCAAACAGAAATGTCATTTTTGCAAAGCAACTACCTCATTCTGATAACTTACAGTATATAATCGATATCCATCTGAACCAGTGGGATAACAGCAACAGGAGACTACAAGGTGTAAATTGTGTTCTCAACAACCTGTTTTTGTACTGTAAAAGATAAAGGCCCAATCCTGAAACCCTTACTCACATGGGAAGTTCTTCTTGTGAGGGGTCCCATAAAAGTCAGTGGAAGTAATTTTCATGCAAGCAGAAAAATAATAGATTCTCTCTTCTGTGCATGTGACTGTGTGGCATCAGCTCTGCCTCTCATGCCATCTTGTTGAAAATACAATAGCCATCTTTCAGCCAGTCCTTTCAGTGAACAAATTAAATTGGGCTCATACAAATAAACAAACAGAGTTCACAGCAGTTTTGATTTTTAATGTGAACCATTTGGAGCAGCTCTTATCAAAACAGAGTTGAAAAGTATCTGTTTCCAGCAACTGCTGACTAGGGTAGAATGAGACCCCCTTCATAGTTATTTATCTACTTAGGGCAAAATATCAAAGACTTACTGCAAGGATTTAGTTAATTTGAATCTGAATATACTTTAGGCTCTGAAAGTTTTAAAATGTGTAACACAGTGCAGTCAAATGTAGCTTAGTTTGAACTGTTTGTATTTCATAAATGATTTTTTAAACTTCTTTAATATTTGATTTTACATGACGTAGCTCTGGTTAATATTTATCACAGAAATAAAGTCTCTTCTGAACAGTAACCACAATATCCTGTTTTTGCTCAAATATAAAATAAAATAAAATTGTAATGTAAAGCATGTTTCTGGTACAGCCATAAATTAAACAGGACCAATCTACCTGAATGACCGTCTGAGATTGACAGGGCTGGAACTGCTAACTGTTGCATGATGTAATTTCAAGAGAATGAGAGGTAGGATATATTCTGTAGAGGGCCTGTGGTTTTGGAATGCTCCTTCCTCAGACAGCATATTCTAGTTACAGCCAAATCCCATTTGCATTACTCACAAAAGTGGGCCATTAACTTCCCTGAGGCTCCTCAAATGAGTAAAAAGAGTTGTTTTTTTAAAAAATGCCTTTAGCCAGCAACATTCTTCTGGGAAAGGCGAGAGATACTTTTATTTGTGTGTGTGTGCAGGCATGCGCTAGAATTTGTCTGTGTACTGGGGCACATTGCCATTGGGTTAATGATAGTTTTTAGGTACCTCGTTATTTAGAAACATAGTGATGTTTTGAGCAAGAAAGTCTAATAAATAAAAACATATTATTTTAGCGTATATAAAGGTAAATATATAAAGTGTTTTAAAGTGTTACTACATTTGTGAGTCACAACAACCCTGTTATTATTAAAATTATATTGTACCACTGGGTTACTCTGGAAGGCAGTGCATGGACATCTGTATTACTGCTATACAGGGTCCTCTAGCAAAATTGTAAAAGAATAGCTCGCAACAATCTGCTATTTCACTGTACTTGCCATGAGTCTCAGAGAAGACTAAGAAAGACAGACAATTTATTTTGTACAGATTTAAACAGAACAGTATACTACGATTACTTCGTCAGTGGCTTGTTGTTGAGAAAGCATGAGGAGGCATGTGGTAGACAGAGTAAGTGTGTGAAGGAGCTATGCTTGGTAGACTGATCAATTGACTGGTCACATGTCAATTGATTGGTCAACTGACCATCTATTATTTGATCATGGTCAAATATCAAATATTCCAGCAAGAATGCCCTGATGTAGGCAGTGGCCTACCTTTTTAATTTCATCATGGTGTCATCTGTTAGTAAGCCCACTTAAAGATTTTGATTACTCACTTTACTTCATGCTAAGTAGTAAAATTTTCTGTTTGTGGGAAAAGGGAGAACTAATTGATAGCTGAGCATCTTCATTGCCTGGAATCTTCTAGAAAAAATGTTGTATGTATATTTTTGTGTATATCAGTGTATAACATTCCTTCAGTGTACATGGTGGTTTAGAAAGCACAGTAAACAAGTTAAGACATGGTTCCTGGCCCAAAGAGCTTACAATCTAAACTGACTAGACAAACATACAGAAATTAACTCAGAAGGACGTGGCGGAGGGTTCACAGTCATTAAACCTAACACAGAAAGAAAATATGCACAGCCATTAAGCTGCATGAAAAGTTGGCCTGCTGCCTACTTAGAGTAAGAGTATTTACAAATGGCTTTTTTATTTTATAGTTGCTATGTTTATTTTTTTTTCTGTTCAATTTTATTTTTCTTTTTTTTTGCAAATTAATTCCAATTCAACAGTCTCTCGTTGGAGTCTATTTTTGACGTTATAACATTCAAAAACCAGTCAGAGAACACTTCAATCTCTTTGGTCACTCGATTACAGACCTAAAAGTGGCAATTCTTCAACTAAAAAATTTCAAAAACAGACTCCAGTGAGAGACTGCTGAATTGGAATTAATTTGCAAACTGGATACAATCAACTTCGGCTTGAATAAAGACTGGGAGTGGATGTGTGATTACACAAAGTAAAACAATTTCCCCGTGTTTATTCCCTCCCCCCCCCCCACTGTTCCTCAGACGTTCTTGTCAACTGCTGGAAATGGCCACCTTGATTATCACTACAAAAGGTCGTCCGTCCGTCCCCGCTCTCCTGCTGGTAATAGCTCACCTTACCTGATCACTCTTGTTACAGTGTGTATGGTAACACCCATTGTTTCATGTTCTCTGTGTATATAAATCTCCCCACTGTATTTTCCACTGAATGCATCCAATGAAGTGAGCTGTAGCTCATGAAAGCTTATGCTCAAATAAATTTGTTAGTCTCTAAGGTGCCACAAGTACTCCTTTTCCTTTTAATATTAAAGCCACTGAAAGTGGAAAACAAAAACTAATCCAAAGTTCTGAGACATATATTATGTACACGTGAGACCATTTTAACAAACAAAATCTGCACAGTTGCTACCACTAGTGTGTCTTCAGTGGTGCGAACAATGGTGAGAGAGCTGGTGTTTTAACCCCTGTGTTTTCTATTCAAGAAGGTTGGTCTTATGGTGAAGGCAGTTGAGTGCCACCATGCAGAACTGGAGTCTAGCCTCTGCACAGAGTTCCTGTGTGATGCTGGGGAAGTCACTTAAACCAAACTTTTCACAGGTGGTCATTTAATTATGTCTGTTTTATTTTGAGTGTGCAACCTGAAACACCTTGGTCTGATTTGAAGAAGTTCTGAGCATTCACAACTAGAACTCAAGTCAATTGGAGCTGTGCTTTGAGCATACAAAATGATAAAAATGCTAGGGACTCTGAAAAATTGTCCCTAGACATCTTAAATTGGGCACCATATTTAGTTGACTTGTGATAATGTCCTTAATAGTCTATGCCTCAGCTCCCCTTCAGTAAAATGGGGGTAATACTATCATACCTCATGAGGTGTTGCAAAGATAAATTTATAAATATTTGTGAAACACTCTGATACTTTAGTGCTGCATAGCGGAAACAGAAATTTGGCTATGCTGAATACAGCTGGTTGAAATTTTTTGCACAAAACTAATTTCTCCTCAGACTCTGTGGTTCTGCTCCTGTTTCTCTTGATTCTATCACCCAACTTGTCCCGCTCCCCCAATGATCCCAGGATCTTGCTGATCTGCTTCTGTCTGCCTGCTTTTCCTCCCACAGCCTGCTCCTGTTCCCCCTCTTTTCCTCACTCCTCAGCATTCAAGACAGGCTGCTTCCTGGGTAAAAGCAGGAAAAGCATTGATTGTACAGGGGAATCAGTCTACTTGCTCTCAGTCTGGTGCCAAGCACCACAGTGGCCCAAAGCAGCAAGAAAAGCAATTACAGGGAAAGTCTGGTTCAACTTTGCTCAATATAGACAGACTCGTAAGAGATTTTTGTAGCCAAATTCTAAGCCTCTACTGAGCATGCAAAAATGGCAAATCCAGACCATAGGCACGGGAACTAGGGGTGCGGGGTGTGCAGCAGCACCCCTGGGCACCCAGCTGCCAGCCCCACGTGCCCCGACTGGGCTCCTGGCTCTCAGCCCCCCGTGCCCAGGGCTTTACTCCCGGCCTCAGGTCTGGGGGCAGAGGGGTCGACAGGGGTAAGGGGGCTGGCTTTCAGCACCCCCACTATTAAAAGTGTTCCAATACCACTGTTCCAGACCCTAATAACTTGGCCAAATTTGGGTGGATTTGCAGTGGGATGGTAAAAGGCAGGTCTCTGACCTGAGGGTGATTCCTTCTGCCAAATTTCAAGTTTCTGCTCCAAAGCATGGGTATGTTAAATCTTCTCAATGGCATAGACGTCAGAATTTTAACATTGTTTTAACATATTTTCCTTTAAGCCTGTTCTTGGAAAAAACTGAACTGCTTATGGGCAAACTTTTCCAAAAAATTCAGCTTCAGGCAGGCACCTGGTATAGATATTTTCAGACTCATCAGTTGCATTTTGGCAATATTATAAGCAATTGAAAACGGCCTTATAATGGAAAATGTTAGGCACCTTAAATATAAGCAGCACTGCCAGCTCCATCTATAATAAGGATCTGATTCAGGGAAGCATACTTATTTGGTAAAACGCTTGAGCAGGTGCTTAATATTAAATATGTGCATTAGTCTCACTAAAGTCAATGGGTCTTAAATACGCTTAAGTATGTGCTTGAATGCTGTCATGAATAGGGATGGTCTTAGATGCATACTTAAGTGCTTTCTCAATCAGGGCCATAAGCATGTAGGATTAGACAGGCAATTACATATTAAGTGCACACAATGCTATTATAATGTTAGGTCATTTGCCAATCATAACATTTTATAACTATCACATATGTATATTTAACATAATGCTGCAGTCATATTTAATGTAAGAGACAGCGGTGTCAAATTATTCATTAGGAAAAAGAACATACTAGAAATTTGCTTCTTTTCAAGGGTAGCATGTCTCTGAAAATGTAATGTTTTTGCATGTAATAGGAAAAAAGACACATAAAATAAAGGTTATAAAAGAGCTTTTATAAAAAATGTGACTAACATTATTAGTTCTAAGGACCAATAAAAATGTAAAGAAAATGAGGATTGAGAACATTTTGTTAACAAATTATATGCAATAGAAACTGGATTAGGGATAATGATGATAACTCAGTTAAGCAGAGAATATGTAATGGGAAAGGGATAAACGTGGCAGAGAAATGTTTTTCTGTAGAATTAAGGAAATAATTCAAAACAAATACTTGATATGATTGATCAAGCTTTTGTCTGCTTTCACAATGTAATTTAAATTTCCTCAAATTTATTTGTTTTTCAAATAATTCAGGAAATACGTTTTTTAGCCTATGGATTGATCACAAATCTTTGAAATTTGACTTGTTTTTCCTAGAAAGTGATTGTTCATTTAAGGCACATGTTAATAATTCTGTTCCCTAACTGGCCATGCATGCAACCCACTTCCAAGTGAATAATATAACTGGGTGTAAATTTTAAAAAAATTGTTTCCCAGAATACTCACATGAATAACTTTGAAAATTGCCTTCTGTGAACATTTATAGTAGTAAAGTTTGTTGAAAGTTCACAGAAAGCAAACAAAAAAAGAGTGAACACATGACCAAAGCAAATTATATGGAAATTTGAAAGAATATTTAGGAAATTTTAAAAACTACTTACCCTGCTTTTGTCTGTGTTTGAAGTTCAGACAACTTGGGATCTAATCCAAGCTTTACCACAGATATCCTGTGTGACCGTGGAGCAGTCAAATTAGGCAACAGAAATAGTGCTGTGAAAATACAGTCCTTTACTATTAAACAGGAAAAGAAATAAAAAGGGAAATTTTTAATTGAAAAGATTGGGAATTGGGAATAGGAATTTTATAGTAGATAATGGTGTACTTAATATATCAATCTTAGTTGTATCTTAGTCCAATGGGGATTATATTTCCTTTCTTAGCAGAAGACAAACTCAAGACATTGTTGTACTGTGAGTTTGACACCACACGACTCTCCAGCTTTACAATACAAATGTTTTCCCAATGTAAAAATTATAATGCAGTCTCCAGGGATTTACATTAAAATCATTGGGGCATCTTCCTGACATAGTAAAATTGTCATTTTAGATGCGGATTGATGTCATTTTCTCATCATAATTGGACTTGTAAAATGGTCTCAAGACCCACATTAAGTTTTTAGTGTGTTTCCTTGACGTTATATAATATCTATTCTTTGGCTTTGAATAGACATCAGCATGTGACAATGCCAAGTCCTATTTAAGTGAATGGGGAATTGTCTCACAAAAGGTTCCAAGCAGGAACAGCTATAAATGCTCTGTCTACTAATTCTTTTTTGCCATTTATATCTTGTAGCCATTTCAAAAGGCAGTATTTCCAAATAGAAAGGAAACAGCTAGAGCCCTGAAGCAGGACTGTGATTCCGCAGTCCCACAGGATCTGCTCCCACAATAGCAGGAATGGATAAAATATATTTTATTGCAGCTGGCATTGGGTGGGCCAAAATAGCAGTATTTTGCAGGAAAACACTAAATCTCTCACAATTTTTTACATGGTAAAATGATGAATGATTTCCGTTTATATAATATATTAACCAACTGTTGTTTTTTTGTCTTTTTGTTTTTAGTAGCATAGGGAAATCTGCTTCTCTTGCAGGATCTAAAGTTTTTGCAGGTGGGAACAAGATAAAAATTCATGAAAAAATGTGGGAGTGGGTACTGGGGGGCAGGACAGGAGCAGGATTAAAAAAATAGTCCCATGCACGGCTCTAGAAGCAACTCATGTTAAGAATTAACTCACTTCCAAATTTTATGTGTGATAGTTTTGCACTTTGCCCCTTATTTTATGTAGTGTTTTGAAATTGCATACAAATTACATTGTGTGCTTTGTTAAATGAAAAAGGCAGAACATTTTCAAATGCTTTTCCAAACTTCAGGCCCCCAAAACAAAAAACACCCGAGGCATCTGGCTGACACACCACTGTGATGTGATTAGAAATAGTTTAAGAAGTTAAGTGCTGAAGAGACTGAAACCTGTATTAAGAACAGAAACACAAACTCAGCTTTACTAATGTATACACTCTACTACCATTTATAATAGCAGGGACATTTCTTCATTTATTATATCTTTTGTCCATTTATATCTGTGTGCCACCTTTAACTGAGAAAAAGAGAGAGATGGGTGTAGGTTTGGGCCCAATGAGAATAAACAGTCTGAAATTAGAGACCAGTTGAAATCTTGCCCAGTCATTCTGTTTATACAGTATTTATTTAGATTGACTTTGTAGCCAAAGCACTTTTATTTTTAATCAAGCAGGGGTTTATTGTGGCAATAAGGCTGCTAGTTTCCACTAATACTTCAACCCTTTGGAGGGCTGTTGAAGCTCTTGGGAGGAAGAACAGAGCAGGTTTGGAGTCGAGTGCTCCTGTTAAAAATGTAACATTTCTTCTGTCTCCATGCACAATCATAAAAGAGAAAGTTTACACAGCCCTTGTATTTCAGATGTGCACATGCCAGTCCTCCAGATCAGGTCTCACCTTTTTCCTGGTTCTTGTCACGCAGACAGAAAGAGAAAAGTCCAAAGTGCAGGCAATGCGACTTTTATTGGAGTTAGTTTCCAGCAAACATGTATACCATAACTTTGACGCTGCAGAGCCTGGTTTCCCAGGGTCCCATTCCCACCTCTGATGCCGCAGAGCGTTTATCCCATGTTCCCCCTTTCCAGCTCTGACACCGCAGAGCCTTGCTTGTGTCCCCATTCCCATTTCCTACCTCCTTCTTCTTAGCAGGCCCAAATATACCTGCAATGCACGCCCTTGGTCCCACCCCTTACAACTTATGATCATGTTCCGTTTTGGAGGGTCATGAGTTTAGGGTCTTTGTTCCACCTTTTTTGTATTCCATGAGAGGGGTGAGGAGTGAAGTTGTGCTACGGTCAGAGACAGGCATTTTTTTGACCTTTTAGTGTTTTATACCTTCTCCCCAAACCCTCCTTGCCCCTCCTGACTGGTTGCTTGACCTTGCCTTGAGAGATGAGCCAGGCAGCCTTTCAGTGTATGCTCATGTATTATACTTTTACCATACCCTGTAACACTTTAGTTTTATTTTATTTTTACCCTGTCTGCTTGTAGGAAGATGTAAAACACAATGGCTTTATTTACACACATTAGTATGAGATATAAGAGTATCAAATAGTTACACCCAAAATTTTTCTTAGGCTGACAAACAGGCTTTTATAACTTAACACCATATTTTATTTTTGTTTATTTCTAGGGACAGTAGTTTTGCTTATGTCATAATGCAGAAGCTGAATAAACTCAAAGAAAGTTAGACTCATATTCCTATGTAAACAGCAGAGGTATAAGAACCCAAAGCTTCAAGTCAAGCTTCTCTAGGAATGTATTGGCAAGTGTTTAACAAGATAATGCATCACAATATGGAATGATACTCCATTGCACAAATACAGTCTAGTTTCCCAATGGAAAGTTTGGGTCAGGTACAGAAAATCTGAAATAATGCATGTGTGACCATTAGATTATAAATTCTACTTTGTATTGTATTTAATGTAGATAATGTAATTTAGTAAGACAGAAGATTGTAACAGTTTCAAACCTGGAACTCTTCATCTACAGAAAATTGACACTGGCATTAAAAAAACCCACTGGACACTTTTTTTATTTTGGTCCCCACTTGGGATCTCATACTTTGCCAAATTTGATCTATGATTTGTGCTCTTTGTGTTCATAACAGCTGCACAACCAATGCAAATTTTTTTGTGTCAAATCTTCAGCACCTGTCAGGATTCTGAATTCCCAAAGCCCACTGAAGTCAATAGGAATCTTTCTTCTGACTTCAGCCTGGGCCCTTTCAATATATGAGCTCTCCTACTTTGTCCCTGGGCCAATTCACAAACACAAAAACAAAGAAACAAACAATGACAATTCCCCCTTCGCTTAAATTGATGTTGATGGTTGCAACTACTCAAATGAACTAAATAAGAAAAGAAAGAGAAAGCTATATGTCTACAATATTTGATCCATCACTTCCGCTATTTCGTGCAATATGTCATATTAAACGTGTACACCATTTTAAATGTCTAAACTTAAACTATAAGGATTTTTGAGGAATATTATGTGAAAGTTGAAATGGACAAAACAGGTTGAAAGAACCTAGTGCTCCCTGAAATTATGTGTGACCCACTTTTGTCAAATGCATTCTGTTAATCTTTAATTTTTAAAGCACTATTAATATATGCCAATGTGTGGCAGAAAGCCCTTTCTCCCTCACTGCTTCACACATTGCAAGGCATTAAACAAAATTTGTATTTTTTTAAAGGTACAGAACATACATTATTTATGTAGCATAAACATGAACATTTCAAGGAGCTGGGCTGAGAGCTGCAATCTTAGCTCAGTCAAAACTCTGATATTTGCTGTTATCGCTACACACGTTTACAAAGGTTGACATATGAAAAAGCCTGGAAATAATATGAGGTTGCAGGCTATGAAACAAGCCTGCTTTGGAACTGAATCTGCCTGTCAATTCACTTCATTGGGTTCATCTGACATTAAATGAAAGCACATAAAATAGAAAGTTTTTGCAAGCACTAAAAGATGGGCACATCTGCAGGGCAAATGATTAGCTCAGTAGTGTTCCTTCAAGTCCAAAACTAGTCTTTTTTTGTTCTTCAAATGTTTGTTGATGGGATTATATTCATTTTTTTGGAGGGTTTGGGACTTTGAAGATACAGTAAATCTGTACATCCCAAAGGTGGTGAAGGAGATAAGTATTATAATGTAGGATTACAGGGGCATAACCAGAATGCATTTCAATTGGGCACGAAATTTCAGTCTGAGATTTCCCTATGGCTGTCATGAGGGAAGATTTAGCTAACACAATATACAAAGGACAAAATCAAGAGAGATAAGGAGGCTTTCCTCAGTCCATGACTGCTCTGGGAAAACGAGGAGGAAATCCTGTACTAGGAATGTATCTTCCACAGATGGGATTTTATTCTCACAAGAATAGTGTGTTCTCATGTCGTGCAATACAGTTTATTTTCAGATGAAGTTTCTTAAAAGTGTGTGTGTGTGTGTGTGTGTGTGTATTTTTGAGAGAATGAGACCACCTGAACCTTACAGAGTTGGATGCAGAGTCTTAGAAAAGGGAAAATGACACGTAGAGATGGAGTCTAGTAAAAGAAAAGAAAGTTGGATCCTGATTTTCTGAATCTGCACAAAAAGTGTGCATGTTGGCTGAGGTAGCACCCAAAAATGTTCACAACTGGAAGGCACAGCTTGCTGTACATCCTTCTTCCTTGTTCTGGAAAAGCAGAAAGAACAGAAGGTAGGAGGAGACATGATGACAGCTAGAAACACACCTTATAAGGTTTTTTGGAGGCCAAGACACACCACAAAACAGAAATGGTAAGAAGATCACCACAGTAACTATGGTTATTATCAAGGGTCAATGCTTTTTTTCTTAGCAGTGTTCTCCACTGGTCATTAATGGTATCTACCAAACTAATGCAGAGAGCGTGAATGGTATGGATTCATGTATCAACAGCATACTATAGAAATGGTTAGTGCTTCCTGTTTCTTCAAAACAAAACCAGGTTCCTATCCTAGACACTGGGCATCAATCTCCTTGGAATATTATGCTCCTGTGGCATCTCTTGTGGCAACAAACATGGTATTAAACTACCAGAACTATACACAAATCTAAGAGCAGGATTCATAGAGAAAATCATATCCAACAACATGGATTATTAAGTATTATCTTTGACAATATTTAAAAGGTATAAACACACCCACAAATATATTCACTCTTCATTGTGTGCCCTCCAATTTTCAGTACCTGTAAAAGGAAGAGGACATGTAGAATAAAATGACTGTTAATGGACTTATGTTGGCAGCTTGTAATTGGAGTTATCTTGCCCTTGCTGATGCTGGTTTATGGTCTGGCCAGCTGACATCAGCATGAGAGCCGGCACACATGCCCTGATGGAGTGGAAAAGAAAGGTAGCAATTTAAGCTAGAGCCAGATGTCTAAGAACCAGGGCTATAGGAATAACTGACTTTTTGGTTCACTATGTATGGGATTGTGGGCCTTGAACCCTGACCCACAGGCAGTGCTTAGGCCATCACCTCCATTCAGCAGCTCATCTGAGTAACAAGAGAAGGTAACCAGTGAAGTGCTAGCTCATATTGCAGGAAACAGCCAGCACCCCCAATTTGCCTGAGGAGCACTATATAAACCAGGAAGTAACACTCACTGCTACTATGTACCTCTGCTGCTTATGTGACTTCTGAACCCTGTATTTCTGCCTGCTCCTGGTTCCTGTCCTCCTAATGCAGACTCACGTCTGCTCCCTATACCTGCTTTCCTGCCTTATAATAAGGTCTCTGCTCCTATGCCTGGCACCTGATACTGTCTCTGGCTCTGACTACTAGGCCTGACTCAAGCTTTGACCAATAGGCCTGACTACCCACACACTGGCCACAATGAAAAGTCTAAATAATTTCACTTTGGTGAACTGAAAAAGTCCAACAAATTGTTTTGAGTGGAACAAAACATTTTGTATGGCCTGAAATGAAAAGTTTTGTTTCCTTGTTTTAACCTTTTTTAAAATAAAATTGAAGAAAAATTTGAAATGAAAAATTGGTCTGAATCAAGAAATCAAAACATTTCATTATGAAAAAAATCAAAATGAAATATTTAATTTTTTCTGGATTTTTTTTTCTTTTTGTGAGGATGGTACTGATAAGAATTTGCAAAATATTTTGGAGAACCTGAATCTGCATTTTTTTGGTGAAAAAAGTTTTGTCCAAAAAATGTTGCCCAGCTGTCCTGTCAATCCTTGTCTAATGCACAGAGAAATACAGCACTTTGAGGTCCTCTTCCAAGGCCTGCATTTCCATGTGCCTGTCAACTAAGTCCCCAGCGCAACTACAGTGTGCATCAAGGCATTTCTCAACACCAGGGCTTAATGCTGCAGAACATCCGTTTGCTTAAAGACGTCACATTGTTACTTCAAATTCACTTAACTCCTACCTTGTGCATTGTGCAGCTGAGAGGAGGAGCTGAGTTAAAACAGAGTGCACCAGATACTATGGTGATGAGCATGGTACAAAATCTTACTTAAAACTGCAGATGGATACATACTGTACATACCTACACATTCACATTGTATAGCACCTCTTACTGGACCAGTGAAACAGACACCTAGGTATTTCAGCAGAGATGTTGAATGCTTTGTATCAACTCTTCCTCTGGATGCTTCTCCCCCTGCGTTTCTTTGTTCTCTGCATTAGTTGTCTTGCTCACTCCACCTCTTCTTTCATTCAGCTTGGTTTTGGATGGTGGTAAAATTAGGAAGACAGAAGGAGAATAAAACAAGCTTTGTCCTTGAGCATTTCTTTGCGTATTGGCAGGGGGTCTCTGCTCAATTCTGCTCCTCAGGGAGGCAAGCTATTACAATGCACTATACAGGGAAAGAGTAGCAGCCGTGTTAGTCTGTATCCGCAAAAAGAAAAGGAGGACTTGTGGCACCTTAGAGACTAAGTCTTCCTTTTCTTTATACAGGGAAAGCAACATTCAGAAACAAGTGTTTCCTCATCAGCTTTTACGACTGTTCAATTTGGTATTAAATGTCCTGCATGTAACTTTATTGGGGAGCGCCAGTAGCATTTTGGGGAAACATATGCTCAGATGGGAGGACTAATGGAGGATTTAAGGTTTAACATAATTATATTAGTGTCTCAAGCAAGATTGCTACCTATGAAGAGAATTATGTTGTATATAGGATGCTTAGTAGATCAACTATGTGGCATGTCTACAAACGCTCAATTTAGAGAGAGAAAAGAGGGCCATTAACATGCAAAATAGGTCTCCAAAGATAATAGGTAAACTGATCATGCGGAAGGGACAGGCAGCCAAGATACAGCGGCTACCATTCTATTATAATACTTCTGTTTAAAATAGTCAGTGAGTATGGATCTAGCCTTGAGATCAGCCTTTCATTACCATTCAATGTTTTTTTTTAAATAAAAAAGTATACATAAAATATGTCTATACATTTTGTTTTTGACAGGAATAATGTGATTGTGCTTTATGGTCAGGGATGATCCACTAATCTGCATATTTTACAGTATGTGTTTTTTAAATTATTCTGGAGGATTCTAGTCAGCTTAGATAATTGTGGGGGAGATTTTCAAAAGCCCCTATAGGATTTAAGAGACAGATCCCATTGAAAGACAAATCTCCCCCTATACCAAAAGGTGGTTTTTGAGATCACCTAACTTAAACAGTGTTTAGCAAGAAAACAGAATTCAGAATTCAGTTAAGGCCTGATTCCTTATTGGTCTTGGAGCAAGAGTATACAAATCATCAGGTCCTTGAGGCTGGACCCCATTCTGCATTGATCAGAGCATGCTTTTGTGATCCAAGGTATGTAAACTGAGCATTTAAGTGGATAGCTCTGTGTAAAGATTGAGTCACACTGAAAATACTGTGCTTTCAGTTCTCAACCTGAGACAGCACCAAGAAGGAAAAGCAGTTTTTCATGTACACAGGTCATATAACTTAGTGCACTAGAGCATACCTTTGAAAACTATACAGTAAATAGGGGCCCTTGTTGAGAAAAAGGGAACATCTTTTAGTGCTATTGGAACATCATAGAATTATAGAAGATTAGGGTTGGAAGAGACCTCACAAGGTCATCTATTCCAACTCCCTGATCAAAGAAGGACCAACACCAACTAAATCATCTCAGCCAGGGCTTTGTCAAGCCAGGCCTTAACAACCTGTAAGGATGGAGATTCCACCACCTCCCTAGGTAACCTATTCTAGTGCTTCATCACCCTCCTATGAAATAGTTATTCCTAATATCCAACCTAGACCTCCCCGACTGTAACTTGAGACTACTGCTCCTTGTTCTCTCATCTGCCACCACTGAGAACAACCTAGCTCCATCCTCTTTGGAACCCCCCTTCAGGTAGTTGAAGGCTGCTATCAAATCCCTCCTCACTCTTCTTTTCTGCAGACTGAATAAGCCCAGTTCCCTCAGCCTCTCCTCATAAGTCATGTGCCCCACCCCCCTAATAATTTTCGTTGCCCTCCACTGGACTCTCTCCAATTTGTCTACATCCTTTCTGTAGTGGCAAGCCCAAAACTGGACACAATACTCCAGATGTTGCCTCACTATTGCCAAATAGAGGGGAATAATCACTTCCCTTGATCTGCTGGCAGTACTCCTAGTAATGCAGCCCCATATACCATTAGCCTTCTTGGCAACAGGCGCACACTGTTGACTCATATCCCCCTCTCATCTATGTTGGACTGGGAGCATTTATGGGAGGAAGAGAGAGAATGGAAAGTTAGAGAGAATCCAATCTAAGTGGCTACCATTTCCATGCATGGTTCCGTCCTTCAAGTCAGTAAAATGATTTACTTCTCCCCTATGTTTATTACCCTGTGGCAAATAGAAAGTTATTGACAGATAAACAGAAATCTGTAGGTATCACATTAGATGCAGTGAGTACTTATAGGAAGATTATATTTTTTTTTAAAAACACCTTAATTTTGTGAGACAAATATATTTTGTTTTTAATCCCCAGACAAAAATTCTGAACTTGACATTGACAGTATACATCAACTATTTGAAAGTAAAACCAAAAACTCACAGGAAAATTATAATTACAAAACAAAATTAAAAACAAAACCCCAAGCCCCACCACCACATACCATTCAAAATTCAGGATATTATGGTTATGGTTGAATGTAAAATAAACCCCAGTATTTGAAATTATGCACAAGTAAGGCACTCAAATCATAATTTTGACCCTGTAGTGGTGCCAGCTTCCTATCATTTCTTCTTTTTTCCTTTCTTATTGACTTCACAAAGTATGCATGTAGGGGCACTTATATCACAGAGCTTTTAAAGACATTTTGAATTTGGAAAAGCCACCATATCAATAAACGGTTTCAGAGTGGTAGCTGTGTTAGTCTGTATCAGCAAAAGGAACGAGGAGTACTTGTGGCACCTTAGAGACTAACAAATTTATTCGGGCATAAGCTTTCATGGGCTAAAACCTACTTCATCGGATGCATGCAGTGGAAAATACAGTAGGAAGATATATATATTTATACACATGAAAAAATGGGTGTTGCCATATCAACTGTAATGAGACTCATCAATTAAGGTGGGTTATTTTCAGCACGAAAAAAAAAGCTTTTGTAGTGATAATCAGCATGGCCAATTTCAAACAGATGACAAGAAGGGGTGAGTAACAGTAGGGGAAAAATTAGCATGGGGAAATAGTTTTTAGTTTGTGTAATGACTCATCCACTCCTAGTCTTTATTCAAGCTGAATTTAATGGTGTCCAGTTTGCAAATTAATTCCAGTTCTGCAGTTTCTCATTGGAGTCTGTTTTTGAAGTTTTTTTGTTGAAGGATTGCGACTTTTAGGTCTGTAATTGAGTGTCCAGGGAGGTTGAAGTGTTCTCTGACTGGTTTTTGAATGTTATAATACTTGACATCTGATTTGTGTCCATTTATTCTTTTGCGTAGAGACAGTCTGGTGTGGCCAATGTACATGGCAGAGGGGCATTGCTGGCACATGATGGCATATATCACATTGGTAGATGTGCAGGTGAACGAGCCCCTCATGATGTGGCTGATGTGATTAGGTCCTATGATAGTGTCCCTTGAATAGATATGTTGACAGAGTTGGCAACGGGCTTTGTTGCAAGGATAGGTTACTGGGTTAATGTTTTGTTGTGTCATGTGTGGTTGCTGGTGAGTATTTCCTTCAGGTTGGGGGGCTGTCTGTAAGCAAGGACTGGTCTGTCTCCCAAGATCTGTGAGATTGAGGGATCGTCCTTCAGGATAGGTTGTAGATCCGTGATGATGCGCTGGAGAGGTTTTAGTTGGGGGCTGAAGGTGACAGCTAATGGCGTTCTGTTATTTTCTTTGTTGGGCCTGTCCTGTAGTAGGTAACTTCTGGGTACTCTTCTGGCTCTGTCCATCTGTTTCTTCACGTCAGTGGGTGGGTATTGTAGTTTTAAGAATGCTTGATAAAGATCCTGTAGGTGTTTGTCTCTGTCTGAGGGATTGGAGCAAATGTGGTTGTATCTTAGAGCTTGGCTGTAGACAATGGATCGTGTGATGTGGTGTGGATGAAAGCTGGAGGCATGTAGGTAAATATAGTGGTCAGTAGGTTTCCGGTATAGGGTGGTGTTTATGTGACCATCGCTTATTAGCACTGTAGTGTCCAGGAAGTGGATCTCTTGTGTGGACTGGACTGGTCCAGGCTGAAGTTGATGGTGGGATGGAAATTGTTGAAATCATGGTGGAATTTCTCAAGGGCTTCTTTTCCCTGGGTCCAGATGATGAAGATGTCATCAATGTAGCGCGAATAGAGTAGGAGCGTTAGGGGACGAGACCTGAGTAAGCGTTGTTCTAAGTCAGCCATAAAGTTGTTGGCATACTGTGGGGCCATGCGGGTACTCATAGTAGTGCTGCTGACTTGAAGGTAATAGCCCACCTTAATTGATGAGTCTTGTTAGAGTTGGTATGGCAACACCCATTTTTTCATGTTCTCTGTGTGTATGTGTATATATATATATATATATCTTCCTACTGTATTTTCCACTGCATGCATCCGATGAAGTGGGTTTTAGCCCACAAAAGCTTATGCCCTAATAAATGTGTTAGTCTCTAAGGTGCCACAAGTAGTCTTCGTTCTTTTTGTATTGATAAAGTAAACCTACCACCATCAGCCTCCCCTCTCCCCTTCAACAGTTTTTTTCATAAGATGTTTGCAGTCAATGGTTGTGCTCATCGTAAATTCAGAAAGGACACTGTACTTGTACAGCGTGTAGATGGAGTGTTAAAAATGTGCACCATTAAGTATTGGGAGTTATATTTGGTTTTATGCATACATAGCTGATAACTAGTGTGACTGTCACCACACTCAGCCTTGCTCGTTTTAGGAAAGTGCTACAATATTATGATCTGTGCAAAGGATGCAAAGGAGGTTGTCGTATGTACATGCACTTGGCGTGTGCTAATACTGGGGCCACATGGATTCAAAGGGTAGAATGGTTCCAATCTTGAGCGCTGGCACCAGGGTCTCCACAGCATTAAATCAATATTTTGGGGGGTGTATGGGGGGGATCTGCCTGCTGAATAGTTGCACAGGGAGTGCTTCCCATTCTCCTGTGTGCTAGTGCAAAAGGCCACATTGGGGATGTGTTGGAAGGAAGCTACAAAAAGAGCTGTGGTTTCATATTTACATGGATCCAGTGACCTCAATAGCCATGCAACTTGTGCAGAAGGCTACAGCCTCTATTCTAACCCATAGGGTGAAATATTAACCACAGAGGGAAAAAGAGAGGAGGGAGATGGGGCTATATAGCATTCCAGAACCTTAGTTTTGGGTCAGTGAAAATGAATTTCACTGCTTCAACCATTCCACACTCTACCAGAAGTGAACATGAATACTCTGGATTTCATCTTTCATGAAGAGTGGGGGAAAGCTGTTCTCTGAATGCTCTTTGTCTAATCAGGAATTTATAAAATACATTTTTTTATGTGGACAATGTAAACACAGCTGGAATCAGCACCATAATTATATCATGAAGAGTAAGGCATTCTAAGGTCTGTGGGCACTTCCAAGATTAAGTTGTTTGTTAAGGATGGTTATGGTTGTCTCAGAATTTCTGTGTTTTTTCAGTGCATTACTACACGGCAAAGTTAAGGTTATTAGGATGCTTTAACTGAATGTCCTATTACTGCCTGGATTTCCACTTCAGGTGAATGCCTCCTGAGACTTAGCTTCCCTTTGTACTGTGAGGGCAGAGCAAGCTTAATTTTTCAGGACTGAGATTCAGGGGCACCAATGTTTTATGGGCATAATGTTTTATTTAATGCTCTATTGGGCTTTATAAGGTAGTGTTTCTCAGAAGCCAAACTAACAGGTGCCATTTATAGAGTGCCATTTACTGTAGACCTGTATTGAAGTTAACATGATACAATATTTGCTGATGCCAGCCTAGAGAACATCATGCTGTATGAAAATCTAATACTATATAATGTTAGTTTAATAAGATGGGAACATCACATTGTATTAGACTTTCTCCCAGGGAAAGACACATCACATTGTATTAATTTCTCAGATGATGTTATACGAACATTTAGTGGTTGATTCTTTCTTGCCCAGTCCCCGCTTTCCCTCTCAGACAGACACACATTGCATCATATTTAGCAGCTTGCACAATGTATGTTTGTTAATGCCAACACAGTGACCGCCCTAACTGATACAAATCTGATGCAATTGACTGAGCACTACCTACACTTCAGGAGGTCAGACAAGAATCAGAAATGCACTTCCAGTACCTCGGGGAATAGTTAAAAGGTTGTGCCTAGATATCAGAGGAATCTTAACTATATTTCCCTAGGGGGAGGGAGTGTTTGTTTTCTGTCAGTTTCTTGAAGTTCATTTCTTATAGTTAATATTAGATGAATATTCTTTTAACCAGAGCACTCTTTTATTTGTAGTCTGCACATTTTTTCAGTATCCATAGGCATACTATGTGCTCTACCCACTGGCAGCCAAGCTCCTACCCTCCCTCCCAGCTCCTCCCACCCACCACAGAACAATTGATCCACAGCGTGTAGGAGGTGCTGGGAGGGAGGGGGAGGAGCAGGGATGGGGTACGCTCACGGGAGAGGGTGGAATCTCACAGGGAGAGGCGGGGAAGGGGCAGGACAGGGGCGGGAAGGGATAGGGTGGGACTTGGGGAAAGGCTTGTAATGTGGGCTGGGCCTGGGGCTGAGTAGGGGTTGAGCATCCCCATAGAAAGTTGGAAGCCGGTGCCTGTGTTCAATATTGACAATTGCTCAGTGTTGTGAACTCTAGTAACCTTGTACCTGTTACTGTTTGCAAATTACAATGGAAATCTACTTACACTATAACTACATATGTTATAGACATTACATTGCTCAGTTAACTTGTGCTAACTCATGGTATAATCCACAATAGGCAGTAATTGGGGAGGAAGTCTCCACAAGAGTCTCCTCACATTGCTTCCTTTCACATTGTCCTGTAGGGGGGCAGGGTCTGTTCCCTACAAAAGAGAATCTGTGTGATTTATTGGTTGAGGGCACTGTAGTTAGGAGCTCTATTCCTGGCTTTGCCACTGACCTGCTGTGTGACCTTAGGCTAGTAATTTCACCCCTCTGTGTTTGTTTCTCCTCCCACACACATGCTTTTGATCAGTCTTGTCTATTCAGATTGTAAACTCTTCAGTGCAGGGATTGACTCTTTGGACAAGTTACTGTGCGGCAAGAGTGCGTATGAATCTACAGCACACCAGCATGCCAGTGCACTGTAGCTTGACAACCTAGCTACCGACATGGTATCTTGCCATTTAGACACATCCTAAATATGTGTTTGAGCAGTGCCTAGCACAATAGGGCTCTAGTCTTGTTTGAGGCCTATAGGTGCTATTGCAATACAATAAAGAAAAATAATAGAAAGCTTCAAAGCTAGCACATTCTCAAGAATGCACAGAAAGCCAGGAGCATCTGCATGGAAGCACAGTGCCTGCACACTGGCAGCTCCCCTTCACAGAATGCTCCAACACAGCCATGGTAGCAGGGATTCCCCAGACTTTAGATGCCCTTGGGTAGATGCCTGGGGTTGTATTACTTTTCCCTGGGAATGTCTTTAGGACAGGTGGGGAGAGGACATATTCTTCTAGGCCCCTACCGCTCACTCCCCTCCCTAAGTTCAGCCACTGCAACCACTGAGAGATATCTGCACGGAGCCTGGAGAAAAGGAGATGGTGAGACCAAAGGACTGGTAAATGAGAAATCTGTGCAGGTAGGGTCATCTCTGTGTATGGCTTTGTTGGGCTATGATCTGAGTCACTGCATTTTTGCAAACTAAGATGTTGTTGTCTGTTACCCTTTGCATCATGCAGTATCAAGTGCTCACAGGATATTAATTAATCCCTTCATAAACACAACAGCACTTTTAAGTTATAGGCTTTTAAAAATGTTTCTTAAAAGTCCAATCTCCTTTAACCAATTATATTTTATGAAAAGAGATTTCTATCCAGACAGAAATCTTGAATACAGAGGTTTGTATGGAGAAAATTTGCAACCAGGAGTTACAATAGTTTCAAGATAAAGCTTTATACCAGTCAGCCTGACAGTCCCTTAACTACAGCACAGTGGTGCTGCCAAGTGCAGATAAGATGCATTGTTACTTTCCTGTGGCAATAAAACTGATGCTTTAAATGAGTGCTACAACAGGATTTCTCCGCTAATTGCAGAAATAGATAACATGTGGCTTGAGCAGCTATTATTCATTCTACAGTAATTTTTCTTAAATTGTAAGTGGCATTCTGTTTCAACAGAGCTACAGAATCTGACATTCCCACAAGAAATGTTTAAATGGTTCCATCAATAAAACCTCTGCCTTGTTGATTCTAGCTTCCAGAAGTGGAATTACCTGAGGGCTTTTTTAAAAACAACGTGTTGTATTTGCAGAGGCAAATGTCTGAGTTTACAGTCTCATATGATCTTCCGATGTTTAAGATGCTACAGACAAAACCAACTCTCATGTACAATAATTAATATAATTAACATAAATGAGAATTCATTAAACTGTCTTCAGAACAACTCGAGGGAGATTTAAAACTGTTTAGAGGTAACTTTAAATAGTGATGCCCTGAAATTATGCATTTTAGCTTTTAAAAGAAAATCCCACTAATAGGAAAATGTAATCCCAGATTTTGCATAGTAATATCTCCAGGATTAAAATAAGATGAATTAAGTGATGATTAATTACTTATGAGAGTAACAGGTGATAGAAATAATCAAATGTGTTCATAGTGTCAGATAAAATGAATAGCTCAAGTTATACTGTATGTTGGGACAAATAAAGTCAGTTAATCTGTAACGTTTAATTAAAAACATGGAAAATGCTACAAGAAGTAGAAAAATGTCTGAAACAACCTTAATTTTAAAGTAGCATGTTATAAAAGAAAACTAGCTGATTAAAGATCTAGTCACATTTGTGCTGCATGCTTGAAAATGCACAGACAAAATAATCCAAGGTAATAAATTAGAGAGACAATGTGGGTGAGGTAATATATTTTATTGGACCAACTTCTGCAGGTGAGAAAAACAAGCTTTTGAGCCACATGGAGCACGTCTTCAGGTCTAAGGAAAGGTACTCTGAGCATCATACCTAAATGCAAGGTGGAACAGATTGTTTAGCGTAAATAGTTAGCACATATACTAAGGGACTATTCAAGGTAGAGTGGCCCATTTACATTTCTGAAGTTATAGGGCAAATGGGAGGTTAGTGTTGTAATAAGCTATAAATCCAGTGTCTCTGTTCAGTCCATGATTTTTAGTGTCCTGTGTGAATTCATTCGAGAGCCTAGTGATTGTCTGGTTTCACCCACATAATTGTTGTGAGGAGCATTTAGTACCCTGGATGAAGTATACCACATGCTGTGATAGGCATGTGTAGGATACATGGATCTTGAAAACTGTGTTGTGAGGTGTGTCAATCATTGTAGCAGTGGAGATATGTCTGCAGGTTTTGCAGCTGTTGTTCTGGCAGGATCTGGTGTCACTTTGAGTTGGTGTGTCCTGGTCTTTGGGGAGCTTGCTTCTGATGATGAGTTTGGAGAAGTTGGGGAGGTTGTTGGAAGCCCAGAAATGGGGGTTCAGGAAAGATTTCTTTCAGAATAGGGTCCCCATCAAGTATGGGGTTGTAGTTGTTTGATGATATTCCATATGGGTTACAGTGTGAGGTGGTAGATGACAATTAGGGGTGTGTGGTCAGAAAGGGTTTCATTTCTTTATTGAATCTGGTTCTCTTCAGATATTTCAGTGGCCCATTTCATGATGTGAAGGCAATTTTGAGTGTGTTAAGTTGTATATCTCTGACTTTCTCCTCGGAGTATATTCTGTGGTATCTGAGTGCCTGGCTGTAGATAACAGATTTCTTGGTGTGTTTGGATTAGTTACTGGATCTGTGAAGGTAGGTGTGGTTTTCCATCAGTTTTTTGTATGGTTGTCTGTAGGGTTCCATTGTTGAAGCTGATTGTGGTGTCTAGGAAGTTGATGCTGATGTGGGAGTGTTCCAGAGAGAGATTAATGGACAGGTGGTGGTTGTTGAATTTGTGGTGGAAATCTGAGGGAGTTTAAGATGTCTGTCCAGAGGATGAAAATATCATTGATGTATCTCAGGTATATCTTTGATTTTGTGGTGCATTTGTCTAGAATTTCTTCTTCAAGAAGAAGGTTGGCATATTAGGAAGCCATCCTAGTACCCATGGCTGTTCCCATGGTTTGGACAAAGTGTTTGTTGTTGAATGTAAAATTGTTATGGGTGAGGGAAGCAGGCAGGGGTGCACAGCTCTGATACCACTTCTCACAGCTGAAGTCGAAGTCATGGAGGTCTGGTAAAGTCATGGAATCTGTGATCTCCATGACTAAATTTATCCTTAATTATATGGTATACTGCATTACATAAGAATGACCATACTGGGTCAGACTAATGGTCTATCTAGTCCAGTATCCTGTCTTCCAACAGTGGCCAATGCCAGATGCTTCCGAGGGAATGAACAGAACAGGTAATCATCAAGTGATCCATTTCCAGCTTCTGGCAAACAGAGTCTAGGGACACTTCAGAGCATGGTTTTGCATCCCAGCTCATCCTGGCTCATAGCCATTGATGGACCTATCCTCCATGAATTTATCTTGTTCTTTTTTTAACCCTATTATAGTCTTGGCCTTCACAACATCCTCTGGCAAAAAGTTCCACAGGTTGACTATACATTGTGAGAAAAAATACTTCCTTTTGTTTGTTTTAAATCTGCTGCTTATTAATTTCATTGGATGACTCCTAGTTCTTGTGTTATGAGAAGGAGTAAATAACATTTCCTTATTTACTTTCTCCACACCAGTCATAATTTTATAGACCTTCATCATATCACCTTTAGTCATCTCTTTTCCAAGTTGAAAGGTCCCAGTCTTATTAATATCTCCTTATATGGAATCTGTTCCATACCTCTAATAATTTTTGTTGCCCTTTTTTGTATGTTTTCCAATTCCAGTATGTCCTTTTTGAGATGGAGCAACCACATCTGCATGCAGTATTCAAGATGTGGGCATACCATGGATTTATATAGAGGCAATATATTTTCTGTTGTATTATCTATCCCTTTCCTAATGATTCCCAACATTGTGTTTACTTTTTTGACTGCCTCTGCACGTTGAGTGGATGTTTTCAGAGAACTATCCACAATGACCCCAAGATCTGTATCTTGAGTGGCACCAGCTAATTTAGACTCCATTATTTTCTGTGTATAGTTGGGAATATGTTTTCTAATATGCATTACTTTGCATTTTTCAACATTGAATTTCATATGACATTCTGTTGCCCAGTCATCCAGTTTTGTGAGATCCCTTTGTAATTATTTGCAGTCTGCTTTGGACTCAACTATCTTGAGAAGTTTTGTGTCACCTGCAAATTTTGTCACCTCACAGTTTACCCCTTTTTCCAGATCATATCTGAATATGTTTCATGTGCTGGTCCCAGAACAGACTCCTGGGGGACACCACTATTTACATCTCTCCATTCTGAAACTGATAATTTATTCCTACCCTTTGTTTCCCAACTTTTAACCAGATTCTGATCCATGAGATGACCTTCATTACATAGAGTCATAGAAATGTAGGGCTGAAAGGGACCTCAAGATGTTATCCAGGCCATCCCCCTGTGCTTAGGCAGGATCAAGTATACTTAGGCCACATCTACACTACCCACCGGATTGGCGGGTAGTGATCGATCTATCGGGGATCGATTTATCGTGTCTAGGGTAGACGCGATAAATCGATCCCCGATCACTCTGCCGTCGACTCCGGAACTCCACCAGGGCGAGAAGCGGAAGCGGAGTCGACGGGGGAGCGGCGGCCATTGATCCCGTGCAGTGAAGACATGAAGTAAGTGATTCTAAGTCAATCTAAGATACGTCGACTTCAGCTACGCTATTCTCGTAGCTGAAGTTGCATATCTTAGATCGATCCCCCCCTAGTGTAGACCAGGCCCTAGACTATCCCTGACGGGTGTTTGTCTAACCCAGTGGTGGGCAACCTGTGGCCCATGGGCTGCATGCAGCCCGAGAGGGTAATCTGCTGGCGGGCCACAAGACAGTTTGTTTACACTGACAGGCACGGCTGCCTGTAGCTCCCAGTGGCCATGGTTCACCATTCCCGGTTAGTGGGAGCTGCGGGAAGCTGCGGGAAGCGGCAGCCAGCACGTCCTGGTGGCCTGCTCCACTCCCTGCAGTTCTCATTGGCTGGGAACGGCGAACCACGGCCACTGGGAGCTGTGGGCAGCCGTGCCTGCAGACGGTCAGTGTAAACAAACTATCTCGCAGCCCGCCAGCAGATTACCCTGACAGGCTGCAGGTTGCCCACCACTGGTCTAACCTGTTCTTAAAAACCTCTAATAAAGAGGATTCTACACTCTTGCTCAGTAACTTGTTCCAGTGTTTAACTATTATTATAGTTAGAAATATTTTCCTAATATCCAACATAAGTCTCCCTTGCTGCAGACTAAGCTGATTATTTCATATCCTATTCTCAATGGACAGAGAACAATCGATCACTGTTCTCTTTATAATAACCTTTGATATATTTGACAACTCTTATCAGGTCCCCCCTCAGTCTTCATCCTCAAGACTAAATATGTCCAGTTTTTTTTTTTACCTTTCTCATAGGTCAGATTTTCTGAACCTTTTATCATTTTTGGTGCTATCCTCCTGGATTTTCCCCAGTTTGTCCACATCTTTCCTAAAGTGTGGCACCGAGAATTGGCCTCATCAGTTCCATGTAGTCTGGGACAATTACCTCCTATGTCTTACATGTGACAATCCTGTCAATATACCCCACATTAGCCTTTTTGGCAGCTGCATCACATTGTTGACCCATATTCAATTTGTGATCCACTAAAACTTCCTGATTCTTTTCAGCAGTATGACTACTTTGCCAATTATTCCCCAATCTGTAGTTGTGCATTTGATTTTTCTTTCCTAATAAAGTTCTTTGAACTTGTCTTTATTAAATTTCATCTTGTTGAATTCAGACCAGTTCTCCAATTTATCGAGATCATTTTGAATTCTAATTATGTCCTCTAGAGTGCTTGTAACCCCTCCCAGCTTTGTGTAATCTTCAAATGTTATAAGTATACACTCCACACCATCACCAAGTCATTAATGAAAATAGTGAATAGTATTGGACCCAGGACAGACCTTTGGGGGACCCCATTAAATATGTCCTCCCAGTTTGACAGTAACCCATTGATAGCTATTCTTTGAGAATGCTCTTTCAACAAGTTTTGCACCACCTTATAGTAATTTCGTCTAGACCATGTTTCCCTAGTTTGCTTATGAGAATGTCATGTGATACTGTCAAAAGCCTTACTAAATTCCAGATATATCACATCTAATGTTTTCCCTCATCCACTCCTCTGGTTACCCTGTTAAAGAAGGAAATTAGATTGGGTTGACCTGATGAGAAGGAGAATGGTCCAGTGGCTAGAAGACCTGGATTCAGTTCCCAGCTCTGCTACAGACTACTTGTGTGACTTTGGGCAATATTTGGGCAATACACTTAGGCCACGTCTACACTACCCACTGCTTTGGCGGGTAGTGATCGATCTATCGGGGATCGATTTATCGCTTCTAGCGTAGACGTGATAAATCGATTCCCGATCGCTCTGCCGTCGACTCCGGAACTCCACCAGGGCGAGATGCAGAAGCGGAGTCGATGGGGGAGTGGCGGCCATCAATCCTGCACCGCGAGGATGCGAAGTAAGTGATTCGAAGTCGATCTAAGATACGTCGACTTCAGCTACACTATTCTCATAGCTGAAGTTGCATATTTTAGATCGATTCCCCCCCTCCCAGTGTAGATCAGGCCTAAATCTCTGTGTGTTTTAGTTCTCTGTTTGTAAAATGGGGATTATACTTCTCCTCACAAGTGGGTTGTGAGGATAAATACATTAAATCATGAGGCACTCACATATTATAGTAATTGGGGTCATATAATTAATTAACCAACACAGATATTTAAAATTACAAGACAAAATCACCTTAGATTTATTGAAGTCTAGTAATTATTTAAAATAATTCAAAAAGGTAAATTTTAAACTACAGTTATTTTAGTATAAACCGCTTTCTCTATAAAAATCACTGGATAGACTAAAAGTAACAAGAGGGCCAATTATGTATGACTATTTCCAAACTACTGTATATTGCAGTCATTCAGCAATTTCCATTCTTTTTTCTTTTATTGACATTTATGACTAAATATACATAATTTCATTCAATTACATAAAATAGCATTTGTCATAATTAAAACTATGTGTTACTCTTTTGTTATTCTGTGCAAATGCTTTCCATCGAGTCCTTTTTTGTTTTATATTTATTAAATCCAATACATTAAAAACTGTTAAAATGAGGAAGTTTTATATTCTAATCAACTGGTGGTTTTATCATCATACACAGCTACATTTGGTATTCTCATTTCCGTAGATCTCTCGTGGACTCTGTCTTTTGAAAACACCAGCATGAGGTTAACCTGTTCATGGTTGTTGTCTGTTGGATAGATCACCCTGATGCATAACACTGTTTTTGTTATGCTTAATGCACTTTAACCTCTCTCTCTCTCTCTCTAAAAATGAAACAAAAAAATAATTTAAACTTTGAGACCCATCTGTCAGGTGTCCTGCATGCTAACAGCATACACTAGCCTTAATTTTGATTAAATATGACTTCTGAACTTCAGTACTTCTATTATTCTTAGTGAAGCAGCTCCCACCTGTGCTTTACTGAATGATACCAGCATGTGTTCCTTAAAGTTTTAGATTGCTTTAGTTCCCTTTCAGACAGGGAGCATTCTCCAACTGGAGATTAGGAATCTGTTTATGTATAATATTGAATTCATTCCTCTGATTTATCCCCAGCCCCTGAAGTGAGAGAGCATTGATTTTTAGTGCAAGGAATCGGAGAATGGGAGCAAGAAGCCTTTCCCCCACCCTGCACCTTGCGTTATCTTTCAAATAAATAGCTAAATGTTATTCTCCCTTCAAATGTATATATCTCCATTTTGGATGGGCCACTGTTTAGTTTAGGGAGACAAACATTTTACAACTGCTTAGTTTTTACATCTAAAATCTGGGATTTCAGATTTATTTTTTCAAAAGTTTCAGTGCAATTTGAAAGCCCAGGGAAAAGTACAGAATAATTTAGCTTATACTTATTGATTTACAAATTGAGCGTCCAATCTTAACAACACAGTGCTGACACCAAATCTTCTTGTGAGCGTACTTTCCTGGTAATGAGGCCCTCTAAGGAAGAAAACGTAGAATTTCCATCATAATCATCCAGTTATGCAGGCATTCCAATTCCAAAGCAAACCAACAGTTCAATGGAAGAAAAATACTAAAAGACACCACATGTGCCTCTTTGCTATGCACTGCAGAGATGAACAAAATGTGTCAGAAAAGATCCCAAAGAGATGGAAAGGCAAGATCAAAGGCTCTCCTGTGTATTATATCCACAGACCTCTCTGCTCTGATCCAACTGTGTCTGACTAAGGTGCTGCTATGGTGTGGAGGACTAGTGGACAAGGGTAACTGCTCCTTCTGCTATGCTGCAGGTGGGCCTGGGTCTATTTCCACAGTAAATCCAGTTGAAAGTTACAGATGGTAGAAGCAGTGGTATCTCTGTATCCTTTGTCCTCTCGCCTTCCCCTGCCCTTTGGAAGCATATAAGACCAGGTTAACCAATGGCTCATCTGAAGCCATTCTTATAGTGGGTATGGCAGCATCAGCAGCTGAGTTGCTGAAAAGGAAGTCACTCTTCAGGGGTGCTTTCTTAATTCCCTGCACATGTTCTCTTTTAAAGCTCCCTTCCTTTCCATGATAACCCAAATTCTTCCTCTTGGGACATTATATCACATAACCCCAAAAATCCCATGAGCACTGAGTGTGAGTGATTATTATAGGATCAGAACCCCAATATTCAGTGGACATTTTACCTGCCATCTGTACTTACTACATATAGTTGAAACTCTGAATTTCTGTTTCTTGGAAATTTCCAACATTTTAAAATTTCCTTTCACTGTGATTTGGAGCAAAACAAACAAACAAACAAACAAAATTTAAATGTCTCATTAAATGTATTTTTTTTTAATTTTTTTGGGAAAAAACCCCTAATTTCTGGTCAATTGAAATGTTTTGTTTTGATGAATGAGACATTTCCATTTTAACCTTGACTTTTTTATTTTATATTTATAGTATAAGTTAAAATAAATTTCAAAATGAAAAGTCATTTCAACATGAAAAATTAAATCATTCAATTCTGACGAGGTTAAAATAGAATTTTCAACCTTATGAAAACACTTGGTTTCAATTTACTAATGAAAATTTAATCCAAATCAAAACATTCCAATAGAGAGTTTCAATTTGGAAAGGAAATGTTCCGTTGTAAACGTGTTCCATCAGAAAAATGTCAACCAGTTCTAATATCTTTTACAAGAAGCATAATAGTATAATAAAAATGATCTAATATTGAAATGATCTTTTATACATAAAATTCTGCTCCTAGAATAAGTTCTCACTTTTTGAAATATGAGAGACAACCAATTGTAAAACATTTCTACCACAGAGATCAAAAACTGTCTGCAACCCAAATCTCACTTCCCTTTCTTTGTTATATTGCCTATTTTTTCATTACAACAGAAGTAGGAAACATGCTTTCACTTCCATGGTTTATGCAGGGGAATCATAATTCAATCAGATTATAGCACAGAAATCAAAGCAATCAGAATGTTCATTTGTTATTACATATTTATGATTTTGATCACATTGTTTTCAGCCAGAGATGTAGGAATTGGTCAGTAGGACCTTTGATCAGTTCACACAACATTATATCCTTCTTTATCATTAATATATTTTATGATGAATTATTATAACGATTATAGTAAATCAGGCACAACTTGTATAATGATTAAAATGTGTGAAAGAAAAATGCACGTAATCAAGCTTATGTTATTAAAACTAAGTGTATTTTGTCTCCTTCTGGGCCAAGTCTTTTTCATCTTATTCACATGAGTAGTCCCATTGCCTTTGATGGAGCCATTCATTTGAATAACTGAAGCAGGATTTGACTTAATCTTAAAATGGAACAACCCAACAGTTAAAATGAAGCAATCTCAGAATGATTAGTGTCACAGCATGAAGCATCCACATTGCAGAAAATTATAGGATAAGACACACTGAACGATTCCAGTCATCTGGTTGGCTGAATTTGTGTTTAGATTTAAATTATTTTTAGGTGCGCGGATAAACAATTTATAACATTATCTGCTGAAAGACTATTTTGCAAAATAGAAGCATTGGGTACATTAAGATGGTATACGTTTTCTTACTTAAGAGTTAGACAACATTAAAAATATATTGCTGTTAAGCAACTTGTCCTCCAGGCACCTGTTACTTAATGGTGCATATCACATTAAGGTGCAATATATATTCTTAAAGAATGAAGGAATCCTTCAATTAGCAAGTTATCAAAATGCAAGGTTTTGCTTTATATGCACTTTGTATTACAATGCACAGCTGTATTTGTGGATGAGGGCTCTCTGCAAACTACATCAGAAATGATCACCTTAATGTTTTTAAGTTCTCTTTTAACATTGTTGGAAAACTATTTAATTATCTCTCTTTTTTTAGTGAGTCTCATTTAAATCACATCAAGCTCTGTCCTTGTTTTCAGATCTGATTTATGATCGTACTCAATGGAAACAATCAGTAAACTACAGATCAGTGTTCCTGAGGGCTTACACTGAGAGGAAACCAAGGTCGGGGGTAGCTCCAACTGGTGAAACAAATTACCAGCAGGGACTCCCCTGTTACACAGCAGGTTAGGATAATTGTCCTGTTATTATAATGCTATAAGAACCACATTAAATGCTCAGAAAGTCATTATTAGATGCTCTTAGCGAATGTACTAATGCTGTCATTTTGAGGCATCTCCTTACACAGAAGTTTAGGGAGATCACTGATGCTGACACACTTATGACTGGGAAGTAAATAAAATGGGTCATTCTTTCTTCAATTTTTCCTTTCTTCTTGAAAACAACAACAACTTTTTTTCAGAATAAGTTTCCCAGATTTTCAAGTTGCTTATGCTTCTGCCTTTTCTTGCCCACTCTTTGGAGACGTGCCTTTTCAAAACTTTTAGAATTAGTGTCTTCAACAGTTTTTTTTCATTCCTTACCTTGTGCCTCTTAATCATCATCAGTTTGTTTATTATCCTTGCACACATTCTCCATCTAAACTGATGGCTTCTTCCAAGTATCACCAACTTTAAGGTCTTTTTCAATCAGTCTTCTTCTTGAGCTCACTTCTTTCTTAGACATTTCATGGACAACAAAACAGTTTAGGCCTCTAAGCCTCATGCAATGTCCAGTGACATTAATAGGAGTTTTTCTGGGACTGGATCAGGCCCTTTAACAGTATCTCAGCAACTTCATCTTATTTTTTAAATGTTTACAACAAATGAAAGAAGAACACTGATTTATAACAGGAAACAGGAAGAACTACCAATAATAATAATAATAATAATATTAATATATTTGAATTAAAAGAAGAATAAAAACCTCTTTAGGTAAGTTCTCTATGTGAGACAGATTTGACCACACCAACATGTTTTGGGAATTTGTTGGTTTCACTGGATTTTTTGTGAAAAAATATATTTTTTTAAAAAGCTGAAATGTTTTTTTCTTACGACTTTTTAAAAATGATTTTTTGGGGGGTTCAAAATGTCTTTTCATTTTGAAATGGCCTTCAATTTATTTTAAATGCTCAGAATTGAAATGACATTTTGTTTTGGGTCAAAACATTTTTTTCAACACTGATTTGCCAAAAAAAATTTTAAAAAATCATTTCTGTTTGCCCCAGAATGATTCTTTTCTAATTCTTTTTGAAGTGTCAGCAAACCAAAAAAATTGGTTATTTGCATAGCTATGCCCCTCCCAAGTGGTCCACTGAGGACCTGACTGGTTGGGGAATGGCAAATTCATATTCCCTGAAAGTCCCTGATGGAGGAGGCTGTCTTACCCTCTAAATATAATAAAATGGAGGGGAGGTGTCCTGGGTCAATGGACTTTAGGTGTTCCTACTGGAGGCTCAACTTTTATATAGTTAAAATTTCAATTTAAGCCTCAGGGCTTGATTCACTCCCACTCCCTATCAACCAAACTTCAGTGTTCAGTTCATGTAATTCAAGTTCTGTAGAACTGAAACAGAGTTGAATGGAATCGAAAGTGGATGGGCTGATGTAGTGAAAACCATGATGTAGCAAAACACAAGTTACCTTGAGACACAGCTTAGGGGAGAAACAGGGGGAAAGTATACCGGTTTCCTTGTCAGTTTCTTCTCAGGGAGCGAAGGAAAGTGCATCTGAGTGAAATGAGTGACAGAAAGGACTTTTTTTCTTCCCTGAAGTTTACCTCACTAAATTTATACACTTGTTTAACTTTGGGCAAGTGTGTAATCTTAATGAAATCATTGGAACTAGTCATAATTAATCACATGCATAAGTTTTTTATAGTGCGAGGGCCATAATGTGTAGAGATGGAAATAAACTGAATTAATGGGTCCCAACCTAGAATGCACAAAAGGGATGGATTCTGATATCTACACTGGTATAACAAATATATCTGGAGTATACTCAGAATTCAGAATCTAGTCTAATATACACACCATAACATAGGGGCTGGAGATCTCTCCCTTTCAGTTCTGGTTGCTAAGGTGGGGCCTCTGGTCAGCATTCTCTCAGCCCACCCTTAAGAGAATTGAAAATGTTATGTAAAGAGGGGGTTAACATTTGCATCACCCACAAATAATCCACAAATAGTGGCACTCTATTAATGAGTCTAGCCTCACAAAAGCACCATTTTATGCACAAAACAACCAAAAGCCCCAGAAATTCATTCGCAACATACAGATTAGCTAGTCAACAAATGAAGATAATAGAAGAGGCTTAACCACAGTGCACAGTGTAATGAAGAAGGCTTACTTGGTGCCGTTAATTAAATCATACGCTGTGGTAAAGGTCAGTATTAAAGAATAAGTCTGTTTATTGGATATGTTCAATATTAAAGTGTTCGGTTTATGCAATGGTTTTCATGTGGAACCCCTAGTAAAAAATTCAGGGGTTGTCTCTACTTCAGCGGTTCCAAAGTCCTGGTGCAAAACAAGGAAGGGACTTTTCCAGAAAATTACGCCCAGTAAAAGACAAAAACCTGCACAAACCCAGAGTACCTCCTGTTTTTAATAGCCACCTACCCTGGATCCTTTTTTTGGCATCCTAAGGAAAAGCAGCCCCCACTCTTTCATGTTGCTGTGTATTGTATTTTCATAATGGTTTATCATCTCTATGGTTAGTCAACATGAGGTATTAAACCTTTTAAAAATTGTGCACAGGTGTTTATCTCCCACATACAATGTGCTAATATTCTAATTGGCATCACTTGAAAATAATACTTGGAAGGCTACTAAATGAATCATGTCTGAAAAAAGCAGATGGCTCCATTACATTCATTAGATGCATTTTCTGCTTCAGGTCTAGTTTCCACATCCTTGCCTTAGAGACTATCGAAAAGCCATACCTATGAGTCAGCATTTGTTTCTTCTTATACACCCTCCTTTCATGTCCTATAATTAGCTAATTCTTTCTCCTTACTATTCCTTCTCTCACTCTTGACTTTGTGCTTTTATTTACATCAATCCCTAAGTCTAATACACTGTCCCTCTTCCCTTCACTCTTCTCCTTCAACCCCCTGTACAACAATCATTTCCTTCTTAGCCTTCCCAAGCTTTCTGTTCATAATCCTCAGTATTTTCATTTTAACATTATGCTCCTAGCCCTTTGTGGCAGAGACCTTGGCTTCTCATGCATTGTGTATAAGTAAATAAATAATAACTAGTAATAGTAATGAGGGACAACAGGGTTTTTTTTCAGAAAATGTGGTCTTAGAGTGGAGACAAGCAATTGTAAAATGATGGCGCTAAGCGGTCTGAAGCTCTAGTTTTGTTAATCGCTATGGTGTAGATTAGAGTATTATGATTCTTTTCAAGATCTCATGTAGGAAATCTAATAGTCAAGATCTTGTGTAGTAGAGATAAAACACAGAATTTTTTTGGAGTTCTTTGATTTCATACTTGATGCTAACAACTGTTCAGAGATCCTTTATATTGAATTCAGGCAGTTTTTAAAAATCTGAATTTCAGGGATTTTTGAAATCTGGATTTAAAATGGTTTGGTAAACATGATGTAGGGGAGTTGGGTCATCAAGGACTGAATGATGGAAAGCAAAAATGAACCTGCCATGACTGAAACAGTTATTTGATTATTAAAAGATTAGTGATGCCTAAAAGGCTTCATAGCATATTTGAATTCCTTGCTCTTATAGATAGCAAAGAAAGAAAGTTAAAATGAAGTTTAAATAAACATGCTTTTGTCCATTAATTATGCATATTTTATGAGAGCAAGGGCCTCCTTCGACTAACAAAAGTTAGTAGCAGCGGTCCAGACCCATGTTAAATATATGCAAGAGCAAAAGCGACCCTGTGATTGCATGGACAAATTAGGCAACTGTACAGTAATGGGTAATTAGTTGCTCTGAGACTCATCCAGAGCCCGTGGAGATACACAGACTCCCAGTCATTTCAATGAGCTTATGATAAGGTCCTTAAGAAAAAAAATTGGGCTTAATTTTATGCATATGAATAACTCCATTAACTCCAATAAGACAACATAAGTGCTTAAGTACTTTTCTGGGTTGGGATCTTGTATGGTGTTTGCAAACTAAAGTGAAGGTACATGGGAAACCAGGGATGCACTTTTGTGTGTACTTTAAAAATTTTTTTTGGCCCTAACTAATCAGACTAGATCAGAATATAAACACATGGAACATATGCCAATATCTGACATATAAGAGTTTAATGAGGCTATACATAATAATCAAAATTCCTTTTAAAATTTTTGTGTATACTTCCAGTGCCTGATCCAAAGCCCATTGAAATCAATGGGAGTCTTTCCATTGTCTCCATCAGGCTTTGTATCAATCCCTAAAAGACCAGTCAACACTAGTATTTTAGTACCAGCGTTTGACTCAAGTGCCACTCTTTACTTTTTTAAAAAAGGTTTCAGAGTAACAGCCGTGTTAGTCTGTATTCGCAAAAAGAAAAGGAGTACTTGTGGCACCTTAGAGACTAACCAATTTATTTGAGCATGAGCTTTCGTGAGCTACAGCTCATTTCATCGGATGCATACTGTGGAAACTGCAGAAGACATTATATACACAGAGACCATGAAACAATACCTCCTCCCACCCCACTCTCCTGCTGATAATAGCTTATCTAAAGTGATCATCAAGTTGGGCCATTTCCAGCACAAATCCAGGTTTTCTCACCCTCCGCCCCCCCCACACAAACTCACTCTCCTGCTGGTAACCTTGATTATCATACACATTGTAAAGAGAGTGGTCACTTTGGATGGGCTATTACCAGCAGGAGAGTGAGTTTGTGTGTGTGGGGGGGGCGGAGGGTGAGAAAACCTGGATTTGTGCTGGAAATGGCCCAACTTGATGATCACTTTAGATAAGCTATTACCAGCAGGAGAGTGGGGTGGGAGGAGGTATTGTTTCATGGTCTCTGTGTATATAATGTCTTCTGCAGTTTCCACAGTATGCATCCGATGAAGTGAGCTGTAGCTCACGAAAGCTCATGCTCAAATAAATTGGTTAGTCTCTAAGGTGCCACAAGTACTCCTTTTTTTTAAAAAAAAGAGAGAGTTAGGGTCTCTATCTTCCCAGTATTGACCTAATTGAAATGTGATAATTGGCGGCTCCGTGGGTGTTCCTGAATCCAAGCCAAGATTAAGTCCCTTACTTATATCTGAGTAAACCCCATCCACCTCCAGACTCCTTTCTAGCAGCAGTGCAAGGTGGCCAGGGTTGACAAGTCTAGTAGCTGCCACTGTAGGGTAGAGGTAGAGCCTCTCCAAGGCAACCTCAAGCCCTGTGTTAATGTGTGGGAACGGGAAGGCAGGCTGGAGAAGAATCCCCTCTGAGTTACTCAGCAGAGAAAGAGGAGGTTTAGGAGGCAAGGAGGGAACAATATCTCTCCCTGAAGAAGCAATGGGAGGGGAGAGGGGGGCAGGGGCATGGATCTCCCACAAAAAAGAGCTACTCTTCAGGGAGTTGGGGTCATGGGTGAAACAAGAAGGGTGAGTCATAGTCAAACCAGTTGTCTGGGCTTTGATCTCTCACTCCTGCTATAGTCTGATTCTACTCTTTCCCCACCCTTCCCATGCAGCAGAAGAGCTCCTTTAGAAACATGGCAGGAAGGGAATGGAGTTGAATTCTGTGTGTGTCCAGCCTCCCCTCCCAGCCCTTCTCAGAGTATGATTTTCTCCCCCACATCTCTGAAGAGGGGAGAGGAAGTGAGTGCCCTATATTTAGTGTATTCCTTTTTCAGTAGTTATTCCCTCGTATCTCAGTAATAATCATATCATGGCACTGCACCCCTGATCCCACAGAACGAATTTATTTGCAATCTGTTACCTGTATTTCTTGATTTTGATCTACATAGGACACTGACTTCTGCAGTGAGTCCAGTCACTGCATTCCACCTGTTGTCCATTTTCCTTGTTTTCTTTTCTGCAGTTATCTGTTATCTAAGTTGAAGGAGGGAGAGAGTGCAGCGTTAAGATAGCAGTGGGAATGGGGGTCCTTAATCAGCCTCACATCCATTCACTTATCTTCCCCTGGGAAATGTATAGTTGTTTCACAGCCCCAAGCTTATGTTTTTCAATGTTTGTCAAGTTTTTAACTCTTCTGAGGTGTATAGACCAACATGAACCCTTAGGGAACTCCAGATTCTGGCTTCTGACCCTGGTTTGTCCTTGACCTTGCTATTGGGTTGCTGTCTGTAACCCACTGCCTGACCCTAATCTACAGGTAACCTGGCCTTGCCTGCCTCCTGAAGACTTATTCTTGGTTTGACCTCTGGCTTGTCTTGGACTCTGACCTCTTGGCATCAGACCCAGCCTGACTTCTGGTCTGACCACTATGTCAGACTGCCTACGTCCTTGGCATGACACTTGGGTAGGATTGTACCACAGTTCCTGAGCCAGCTTGACTCTTTGACAATGTTTCTCTGTAAAAGGAGAAAGTGCTATGTCAAAGAACCTATGCTAAATATGTGGGAAATATGTTGATTTCTGGCAAAGACTGCTTTTTCATTAGACTATTGGATCATCAGAATACCATAATACTGATGATTCTTTAGTCAAATTTCAGCTTAGATTTAATATATCTTGATACCTTTGGATACTTTTAAACACCTTCAAAATGAAATAAAAAAACTACCTGTCAAAGGACAACATCAAACAACCATGAAGCAATAAAAAATAGAAGGCAATTCTATTACAAAATCCCTGGAGTAGTTAGTTTTGGGGAAAGTATTTCTAATGCTGATGAACAACCTAGTAATATCTTCTGATAAACCAGGGAGCTGTTCAAGTTTCTAAAAGCCATCATTTTTGGAGGTACACGAAGAGAGCCAAATTTCTTCACTCTTATCTAATCTGAGTATGATACATTATGATAATGCTAGCATAAATTCAGGGTTTCCAACAGTAAGTGAGTAGAGTCATCAAACAAAAGGAATGTCCTATTGCTTATCAAATAGGTTAGTTTCATAATAACTCTTAATTGAACCCGATAGAGTAAAATACTCTTTTTTAAAAAAAAATGTTTCCTGGACAAGGTTAATATCTGGCATGTTTTTATTGTCTTTAATAGTATGATCTAAAAACCCATGAAAACTTGCAAGGTTATGTCTACATGTTATATCTGAACAAGAAAAAGAAAAAAATTAACTATTTAAGATGGAAAGTCAATATGGGTAATTTAGGTTTTGAAGGTTTGGTTTTTGAGAATAAACAGAAGATGAAGTTCAGGTCATAATGAAGTATGTCACCATTTCAAGATACTCTAGGTGAAACAGAGGTCATGGCCTGTAAAATCATTAAATCTCATTTCTTGCTGTTTGAAATTCAGAGGTGGGAAACCCAACCTGAAATAAACTAATGAGCTTTTAAAGTTTCTCTAGAGGCTTAATGAACTCAAGGAGAGAAAGGGCATTCACAAATTGGTATAGCTTAAACATTAATGTTTATATTTAATACAGTTATCCTTTTAGCCAGAAAGTCAAATATGGAGTCCTAATTGTAGTTGTAATTTTCTTATATGAATAGCTTCAAAATCTTTATCATTTGGATGTTAAATGGGCTGGTCTATTGGAGCACCCCTATATTTTTAGTAATATTACGTAGTTATAGTTTTGTTTTTTCTTTTTATTTAAGGCAAAGTTATAATAAAATTACTTATTCAGGGTCAGGTTAATATATTCAACAAACCAGGCTAAAGAGTCAGGTTTGCTAGCTAGAGAGACAACCTCCTTTTTAAAAAAAGGAGTACTTGTGGCACCTTAGAGACTAGCAAATTTATTTGAGCATAAGCTTTCGTGAGCCAAAGCTCACTTCATCGGATGCATTCAGTAGAAATGAATGTTTTTCAAGTAGTAATATATAATAATGAAGTAATATATTTTACTGGATCAACTTCTGCTGGTGAAAGAGACAAGCGTATGAGCTATGCAGAATTCTTCAGGTCTGGGAAAGGTACTCAGATTTTTACAGGTAAATAAAAGGTGGAACAGATTGTTCAGCATAAGCAGTTAACAAATATTCAAAGGGGCCATTCAAGGTGAAGTGGCCCATTAACACCCCTACAGTCATGGGACAAAAAAGGGGGTTAGTGGGTTACACATTGTTGTCATAATCTAAAAGTCCAGTGTCTTTATTTGGACTAAGATTTTTAGTTTTTAGCGAAGTTATGAATTTAAGGTCCCAGGCACATTTTTGAAGGTGTTTGTCCAGGTTTTCTTTGAGGATGAGAACTGAGAGGTCAGATATAGAGGGATTATTTTGTGAAAAATGTTCACTCATAGGTAATATGGTGTTTTTGTCTTGTGATTTTTCTGTGTGAATTCATTTGAGATCATAGTGATTGTCTGGTTTCACTTACATAGTTGTTGTTGGGGCATTTAGTTCAATGGATAAGGTTCACCACATGTTGTGACAGGCAAGTATAGGATTCATGGATCTTGAAAGGTGTGTTGGGAGGTATTGATTATCAGAGCAGGGAGATATGTCTACAAGCTTTGCATCTGTTGTTCTGGGAGGGTCTGATGCTGCTTTGTGTTGGTGGGTCCTGATCTTTGGGGAGTTGGCTTCTAATGATGAGCTTGGTAAAACTGAGGGGTGGTTTGAAGGCCAGAAGAGGGTGTTTGGGAAGGATTACTTTGAGGATGTGGTCCCCACCTAGTATGGGTTGAAATAGTTTAATTGTATCCGATATGGGTTCCACTGTGGAGTGATAGGTAACAACTAGAGGTATGTGGTCAGAGGGTTATTTTTTTATTGAAGCAGGTTTTCTCGGGATATTTGAGTAGCCTGTTCCATCATGTCATCTATTTCTCTGGTGGAGTGTCCTTGTTTGGTGAAGCCAGTTTTAAGTGTGTTAAGCTGTGTATACCGGACTTTCTCCTTGTAGCATACTGTGGTACCTGAGGGCCATGCTGTAGATAACAGGTTTTTTGGTGTGTTTGGGGTGGTTACTGGATCTGTGAAGGTAGGTGTGGTGATCTATGGGTTTCTTTTGTGTATAGTTGTCTGTAGAGTGGCTAGTGAAGTTATGGTGGAAGTCTGCAAGGGAATTTAGGTAGTTCAATCTGTTCCGTCTTGTACTTAGCTGTGAAACTCTGAATACCTTTTCCAGACCTGAAGAAGAAATCTGTGTAGCTCAAAAGCTTGTCTCTTTAACCAACAGAAGTTGGTCCAATAAAAGATAATGTATTATCCATCATGTCTTTCTAATATCCTGGGGTCAACATGGCTACAACAACACTGCAAACAACAATGAAGATATCCTATTTTTTGGCACTTCTCTTTTGTAAGTACTTGGTGTGAAAGCTTTTCTATTACAAGGACAGTCCATATTTTACTGTACCTCAAGTCCGTAGGAGGAGAGGTCACATTTTTCCAGTAACGTGCAATACAAAGTTTATAAGAGCTTTTCCCCTTTGTGCCTGATCCAAAGTCATTGAAGTCACTTGAAAGATTCTCATTGACTTCAATGGGCTTTGGATCAGGTCCTTACCTTGACGAGGGCTTTTGTTTGTTTGTTTGGGACTTAGTTTGCTTATTACAATGCTGATTGTTAGTAGAGATTGGGCATATTATTGGCTGCCTTCCGTAATGCTATATGTCAGCCTTGGTCCTTCCTTTCTTTTACATATTATGTGCTCTCGTTGCAAATATGCTCTTGTTGAATTACTGCTAGTAATTAAAGTTATATGTAACTTAAGATAAGTTTATTATTATCACTGCTGAGATAGAGATTACTACTTGGAATACTCTTGAAAACTTCAAGATAGCACAATTATATGACACTAATTAGCAATACCCAAGGTGAAAATACATTTTCTTCAGGCACTTTGTTCTGCACTAATGTCTTTTCAGCAACAGCAGCAGTAAAGCCATGAACACACCAAATAACTTTCTTAATTTCTTTCCAGAGTTGCAGTAGGAGCCCCTTCCGTAATTTCTGGCCTTGTCTACTGGCTTACAAAATCAGGTCCTTATCAAGTCTAGGCACTTTGACCTACAATAGCTAATACTTGTAGGTGTTAAGGCAGAGGCTCAGGCTGACTTCAGACTCTATGCAGTTGATCAGTGATCACTCCATAAGTAAACAGAAGCTACTAATAAACTGAGTAGGTGATTTATTTGCTGTAGCTGAAAAATCAGCACAAAAGATGATACTGGAGACCGGCTGACAGGTGGATTATTGGAATGATTTTAATTGATCAAAAAGCAGGAAAGTTCTCTCATGGTTCCACTAGCTATAGTTAGTAGTGGGAAGAGGAGGCGATGTACTGTGTACTAGAGCTTATGCCACGGCTCATACTTTTGGCATGACTGATGCATTTCCCTCTGCCGCTACTCCTGTTCCTGTTCTTGCTGTAATGACAGTATCCGCCCATGCCTCGACTGATGTTCTGTGTGGCTCCTGTCTGCGTTATTTCCCTGGCAGGACTGAAGCATTAGATATGCTGTGAATGCTGTAGCTGTCATTACCTACTCTGCTGCTTCTACCATGATTACAGCATTTTCTTTGGCCCCTTCTGTTCCTTTGCCATATCTCTGATACTAATGCTCTAATGGCAGCCTGTGTTGTGGCCTTTTCTGCTATTACCCTTTACTTGTGCCATGACTATGCCCTACTTGCCCTTTTCCATGATTCTTAAACAGACAGCATTTGTTGAAACTTAGATGACTCCAGGAGGCAGGTGACAAGGAAGTTCTTTCCTCATGCCCTGTGTTTTGATGGCTCCTCCTCTGCTTTCCTTTCCCTTTAATTTGCCTGCTATCAAACCAGCATTAAGAACTAATGTAAGCATTATATTATATTTTAAAGGGAAAAATATGCCTGCATTTCTAGCTGGTAGGGAATCTATTTCCCCCCCATCATAAAAATCTTGACAAAAACAAAATACACATTTCCCTCTATATTTTTCTTTGAAATCATTCAGGTTTTAATAGGGGGGGAATTAAAACTGATCATTCTCAGTCTTTTATTACAAAAACAGAAATTTTAGCAATTTTGAATCATTTTAATAAAAATGGATGTTTTTTGCAAAAAGTTAGTTAACATCTTCAGGTAGACCTGAAGAAGAGCTCTGCATGGCTCGAAAGCTCATTTTGTTCACCAACAGAAGGTGGTCCAATAAAAGATATTACCTTAGCCACCTGGTCTCTAATATTCTGGGACTTGCACAGCTACAACAACACTGCAAACCACGTTAGTCAGAAATTTTGACAAACTTTTCCATCAGCTCTAGTTGTGATTGTTTCTTTAATTCCTGCGGGCACATTCTACTCTTATTTTCAACTGTGTTGTCCCAGGGGAATTAATGGAGCTGCACAAGTGTAAATGAGAGCAGAATTTGGCCCAATATGTTTAACTGGAATAAAGATGGCAAGTTTAAATAAATTAATAAAGCATATCGAGCCAATTCTGCTCTCACTTCCATCCAGACTGCCCCATTGGAACTAATGCGGCTACTTAGAGGTAGATTAGAACAGAACTGGTTCAATGTATTTAATTATAAATTGTCATCTTTTTTCCAAACACCTGTCGTGAAGTTGAGAGGTATGAACTAAATGAGAAGAGCACTTCATACGGTTCCTGTCTGCTACAGACCTATTTATTCTTTGTTGTAACTTTATATCTTATGCAAGAGGAAAAGCATCAATTCTCTGTGTTCAAACCAGTGTCCATAATGCAACAGAAGTGCTAACACTGAAAATTCTTCAGCGACAGGTTTGTGTCAGAACCTATGAAGATATTGTCCATGAACACAGTTCATGCATAAAAACATATACAAAGAAGCTTATGAGGGCAAGTTTTTGCTTATGATTTCACCAGAATTGAAGCTAATTGAATATGAGAAGTGCCAGACACCACAATTTATAGGCAGAACCAAACACTTAGGGCTTTTCAAGATAAAAGTCCACTTGAAGCCAGAATTAACTCAGTTTACAAATTCAAGTATTTTACATGCTGTATAAAAGACATGGAAAGGAGAACATGCTTCTGTCAGCTACTGCCTTTCATATTTTATCTGTCCATCACATCCCATTCTAATACAACGTAGCTGTCTTCTGCATAAGGAATGTGCTGTGAGTGAGAACTCGATTTAATGAATATCATATGGGGACCAGAGATGGGTGAACAAAAAAGTAAGTTTTGAAAACACCCAAAATATCCTTTTCTGAATCTTATGGGTCTGTAAAATAGGGCTGTCTTGCCATGCTTTTGGAGTCCCAGTCATCCCCAAGTCAATGGGAATTATTCATATACTGCAGTGGGAGGCTGAGTGGAGGGAGAATAGAGCCAATTCGACTAGTTCAATGAAAACTGCTTTTCTCATTGTGTTAATGAACTTCTTCCTACCTCAATGAGGACAAGCAGAGGTATCTGAAAATAAAAATTAAAAATAACAAAAAAAAATTAACTAAACTTTTACAAAACTGCTGAAAAAGTTGACTTTGTATTTTTAACAAAGGTTCAGGTCAGTTCCTCTTTTATCTGGATCAGTTCACCCAACCCAATCCACTCACCTATTTTCTTCCACCTGCTGGGTACAAGAAATGGGGGAACGGGAGAAGCAAGTTAGTTAATTTAAAGGGAATTATCAAACTATAGCTCAGAGACTATGATGATGGATGGTTAGGGTTTGTAGGATTGGACCTCTGTGTGTGTATGTATGTATTGCTATGCTTCACTATAATCAAAGTATATTTTACAATAATAGGGTCTTCAGTACATCAAACATTTTTGCTACAAATTATAGTTCTAAAATGTGGAACAGAAAGATAATTGCACTTTCTCTGTGCCATTATGGAAATTGACAGGCAAGTGTCTAATTAATTCAATCTCTTGTGTAATTCAGGGTGTTCCATTTTCCTTCTTTTATTTAATTTTAAAACATTGGAAACATATACTGTAGATTAGCAGCCCAAGTGTCAATGTCATGACATCTCAATTTTAAAATTCAGTGTTACACACTCATCAGTTCACTTCTTGTGATTCAATAAATTCTCACATTCTTGGACAGACTGGTCCAGGATGTATGGGATTCTAGAAGCATCTGGTAAATGCTCTGATATTTTGCCTCGTCTAAGGGACAGTTACTTTTTTTAAGGTAAGCTACACTGTAAATGACTATATTTCAAGGAAAGTGGAAAAACAACACTTGCAAGTATTTTTTCTAGCTCCAGTGCTTCACAAAATATCAGAACTTCACATAATTCACAAGTCACATAATTCTGATTTACAGTCTTGCCTGTCTTCATTTTTAGTTCTGATCTAATTTTAGCAGAGACTAACTCAAGCTTGCAGAGAGCAACTTAAATACAGTTTCTCCCTTACAGATGTAAATTGCCCACATTCATGTACTCATAGGTTGGGGACTGGAACCAATACCATGTTTGTTAAATCATATGGCCCACTGGAAAAGTACCCTGAAAAATTCCACAGATTCCACAAATAGAAAGAACATTGTGGTCTACTTTTGCAAAATGTTTGTGTGTGTAAGTGCAAGAGACTATATTTTTGTGGAAGGACATAGATTAAGAAAGGGGCATATTCTGTGGGGTTTTATTTTTGAGACAAAGGTTTCAACTTCTACTATATGCTAGCAATGTGGCACTAGTGTCTTCTGCTACTTGTGTGAGGAATGCAAAATGTGAGATCACCAAATTTCTCATCATTCATGACCTGATGCTTGGTGAAATTCTTGCTCTTGCCTATGTTATTGAAACCTGGCTGAATGACTCAGCTAGACTTGTGCTTGCACAGCTATTTCTGACTGTTTACTCAGTGCTACATGAGCCTAGAGGAGGCAGTGGAAGAAAACTGGCATATATTTTGAGTCTGGCCTTGTATATAATAGAAGCCCACTCCCAGAAAAAAAAATCAAGTGCATCCACTTAGAATGAGAATCCCTGGTGAGAGCCAATGCAGAACTCATGGTGGTGTATAGATTACATTTGAGTTTGTCAAGGGCTGTCAGAGCTAGCTGAGCAAGGGAATTCCTAAATTAAATGTATAGTGTTTGGGGACTTTTATACCCAGGCATACTACACTTTCTGCTAAATTCTATGGTGACTGTCAGATTCTCCCATGTATCCTATGGAGGAACTTGACAGCTGGACACATCTTTGACCTATTCTTAGGGGCTTTAACCTGACATACCACCATGCTTAAATCCTGTAAACATTCTTTTTTAACATCTATGAGAGTCCACTAATGGAGACTGTAAGATGTCATGTGCAATCTCAAAGCTGAGTGGAACCACTTGGAGTCTGACCCTTCTATAAGCTGCATGGGAGGGGAGAGAGGAGAGCGCCACTCCTGTAGAGGCATTCCATTTTTTTTGAAAGCTGCTCAGATACTAACGTGTTGGATGCATTTAAAAGGGTGGAGTACATAAAAACAATAAATAAAATTTTGGGATAAATGCCTTTAAAACTGTTACAGGTTTTCTAGGAATCTGTTCACCATTCACAACTTCTTATGTTTTGTGCTGAGGAATCTGCTTTTCAGAACACATCAACAATTAATGATCATTGCAAATTATCTGTAGCATATGACTTCTAGTATATTATCCAGAAGGCTAAAGAAATAAGGGTGGCATCAGTGACTTTACCCATCTGGGCATAACATACATTTGTTTTTTCAAGTGCCTCTGTAAAAGTTTGTTTAGAAATGTTCTTGGATTGGGGGATCTTGATGATTAATGGCTACAGTCTGACAGCCCAAAAACTTATATTCTTTTGCACCTACAATTTACTCTTTCACTGATGAAAGGGCATGCATGCTGCATTTTTAAATGGAATGTTCCTTCAAGCACCAGGGTAGTTCAAATGTATAGAATATACTGTTCAAATTTGGAACTGGACATTCCTGGTATGTTAGGAGACTGTATTTAATTAAAGCCAGAACAAATTGTGGGCCTAAATTACTTGTCAGTGTCCCTGTAAGTAATATATGGAATTTTCCATTCATATTGGTTGTAAATTATGTTTCATGAGCATTACTGAATTTATTTTCCCTCTGTCCTTTTTTAGTGTTTGACTGTCACAGGGTATCTGGTCCCTGTGTGTAAACAAGGCCCAGCACCTTTGTATCAGAGCTGGTGGTCCCAATTAGTCAATTATGGGTGGGGGAGGAGGGGAAGCATTACACCTGGGGTTATAAAAGTCTGTCAGACAGCAGGTGTCAAGTTATTGACTTGAACCATATAGAACATGGTTGCAACCAAGGTCCTGTAGTGGCACCATATCTTGTATAAAGGGGGTCAAATAAGGTGTCTCAGACAAGGTTATGGTTTGCTGGTTATGATTATGCTGTCTATATGTGTGTATTGCTTTTGTAGTTAAAGTTATGAATACTGGCTATATACTGTCTGTATTTCAAACTTATGCTATGCTTCTGGGGGACACCCCAGGCAAGTTGGTGTCAGCTCTGCCTAGCCTGCTTGATGGCCCCTTAAGGACCTATACAATTGACCCATTGAGAGAAGGCAGACATGCCTTGTGACTCAGCAAGGTATGCAGTGAAATGCCTTTGGACAGAACTCTGAGGTTTTTCTATGCCATGTGAGGGACAGCTTGTCTTTGGGACAAAGAAAGCAGAGACCACATGGCAAGAGAATATGAAAAGCTGCTGCAGCTCTTCCATCTCTTCTTCAATCCTGCTTCATACTGCTGAAGGAACTTTGCTACACTGAAGCTTTGAACAAAGGACTGATTGTGGGAGGGATAGCTCGGTGGTTTGAGCATTGGCCTGTTAAACCCAGGGTTTTGAGTTCAATCCTTGAGGGGACCATTTAGGGATCTGAGCCAAAAATTGGGGATTGGTCCTGCTTTGAGCAGGGGGTTGGACTAGATGACCTCCTGAGGTCCCTTCCAACCCTGGTATTCTATGACCTATGCCAGCTGTGGATGTACTCCAGAGACTTGATTTGAACCTGTAGTTTTTTCCGTCACTGCTACAAGCCTAAACAAAGAACTTTGCCATTACTGTATGTAATTGATTCCATTTAACCAATTCTTGCTCTCATCTATATCTTTTTCCTTTTATGAATAAAACTTTAGATTTTAGATTCTAAAGGATTGGCAACAGTGTGATTTGTGGGTAAGATCTGACTTGTATATTGATCTGGGTCTGGGGCTTGGTCCTTTGGGATCGAGGGAACCTTTTTTCTTTTACTGCAGTATTGCTTTTCATAACCATTTGTTCCCATAACGAGTAGCACTGGTGGTGATACTAGGAAATGGGTGTATAAGGGAATTGCTTGTGTGACTTGTGGTTAGCAAGTGGGGTAAAACCAACGTCTTCTCTGTTTGGCTAGTTTGGTTTGCCTTGGTGTGCACAGAAACCCCAGCCTTTAAGCAATTTGTCCTGAATTGGCACTCTCAGTTGGATCTTGCCAGAACCAGCATCATTACAGCAGGTGGAGAAGGATTGATTGGGAGCAGGTTGTGTATGGGGAGAGGACCCACAGAGGAGTGGAGTTAACTTCTGTGGAGCAAAGGGTGAGGTGCCCAGGAAGATTGCTGTGGATCTGCTATTCCAGAAGAACACCAGAGCTGGTGGAGAGCAAAGAGGGCTAGTAAGGGCTGGGTGAACTGAGAAATGTTCATTTTGCTTATGTTTGGATTTAAACTTCTTTAAAGGAGACTGGGTGGGGCAGTGTATGCTTGGAAGCTGGGGAGAAGCTCTGCCTTTTGACACTGACATTCTTAAGTTAAGAGAAAATCAGAACCTTGTTTCTAAACCTCTGCAAATACCAGGGTGAGGGAGCAGTTAGCACTTGCCCCATGGTTCTGGTCTCAGGACACATTGAAATTGGCCTTCTTGTTGTACAAATGCAGCCAAAATCTTGCAACCCTAAATATTTAGTATTTGTTGCTGTTTTTATCTGTACTCTGTTCCTAATTCAGCCTCAACCTCAGAATCTAAATACCACTGCCTCCATAATCTCTGTTTAAAAGTGCTATTTCTCCTCTACTTATCTCAATATACAAAATGAATGGTACAAAGAGCACTGCCACCATTCTCAGTTGTTAAAACAGAATTTTCTCAGTCACTGAGATGCTTAAAAAGGGACAGCTGGAATGCTGGGGGTGGGGGGCAGAGCATGTTCTCCTTTTGTTTTGCTGGCCAGTCAGTCCCTTAAAACACACTCTAAAATCCTATTAGGAGTCTGATTCTGAGTGTGACAGTGATGTATTTAATTTACTGTCCCTTTCAGCAACTACACTGCCCCAGCTTTGTAGATGAGTACCAGGAAGGAGCTCTACTAACACCTTGCTACATGAGGACAAGGTACACCCATTTGCTATAAAGCTTCTGAGGAAAGGGCTAGAAGAAAAGGGCAAATTCAGCACACTCCCACTTTTATTACATTCAGCCCTATCAGCCACCAACCTTCCAGCATATCCCTAGGAAGAGGGAGAAGCATTGCCTGCAACACAGGCATCCCTATCTACCATCTCCTCCATTTCATATATATTCACATCATCTTTTTGCTCATGAGGGAGATAATTATAGCCTGGCTCACAGAACAACTCCTGAGGAGCCCATTAGCCAGAGTTCAAGTCTCTGGGGTTTACAGTTCATTGTGGCTGTACTTTAAAATCCTTCTAAATACAGAAAGGAGAATGAGATCAAGAATGGTACTAAATGCATCTTTCTTAATTTCTGAAGTTATCTGTCTCACCTGCAGTATTTAGATGGATTAGTGGACTATTGAGTCCTAAACTTCGAGTAAATGGAGGTGACCTCCTTTAAATGACTATGTACAAAATATATTTTGTCAGACAGTCCAATAATCCAAATCCCTTAAACTGCAGTAAGCTTAAGTTATTTTAGATGCATGAATGAAAAAAGTAAAATTGATTTTGTTTTTTCTGGACACTAGCATTAAGGGAAGTCAAAGAATGAAATTTGTTTGATATTCAAATGAATAACAATAACAGCATTGAATTTAATCCTTTTTTTAAAAAAAGCCCTTTTACATGGAAAAATGAATTTAGAACAAGCTGGTGTGTCCCAAAGGATACAATAAATTATTGCTTTCTCTACAGTATTGGATGTTTTATCATACTTCATTACTTCCCATATATAAAACTCATCATAAAAAAAAATCCCTAATAAGTTAGAATCTCTGTTTCTGTACCAAAAGGTATTAAACATTGTACCCTACATGGAAATCAAAGGGAAACATTTTGTTAAAAATTGTCTTCCTGTTTTAGAAAAAGAACAAAGACTAGTCATAATAATTCATGGAAATGGCCTCTCAAACCACAGATGTCTTTTAGCCATCCAAAATGGGTGCTGAGATCAAAAGGTGAGTTTCATGCATTATGGGCAGATGTTGTGTAGGCAGCTCTCATTTGGTCTAACAAAGACGTATTCATGAGCAGGGCTTGAAAAGACCACTTTGCACAGGATTACAATCACTGGTGACTGAGAGTTCTTCCCCTCATAAATAAGGACCTCTCTTCAGGCTATATTGCAAACAACTGAACCTGAACGAAAAAGTTCATGAAAACTGGAAAAAAACCGAGGAGTACTTGTGGCACCTTAGAGACTAACACATTTATTTGGGCATAAGCTTTCGTGGGCTAAAACCCACATTCTCGAGTGAACGTTTGTGAAGTATTTTCACTTTCTTCCTCTTCTCTCTGTATAAGTGGCTAGAACAGAATTCTCTCTTACTGAATTTCTCTGAGTTGACCAACCATGGATTTATATGTAGTAGCAACCAATGAAAGGTCATATAGGTAAAGAAGGGATGCATCCGTTTGATTAAGGATGGATCCAGAACTTTCCCTAAACTCAAACAGAAACTTTCTGAGGGCTGAAAAAAATGGCTTCCTTCCCACCCCACCCCACAACTACATTGTATTTCATAATTGTGCACCTCTGCACTTCCTTGTTCCAGCAGGGTTTGAAAGTGCTGAAACTAGATAGTTGTTATCCCAGCTAGGTCAGGGCCCCATTTTGCTAGTCACTGTATAAACATATAGTAAATGATAGCTCACACCCTGGAGATTTTACTATCTAAAAGAAATATTAGAGGAATGGCCCTCTAAATACAGTTTATGTGCGCCCTATTTTAAAAGACTGGGAAAGAAAAATATTACGAAATCTAATACACTTCCTGAGCACCAAATGTAATTTACATTGGTAAATAGATTTTCTAGTAAAGTCAATGACCTTGACTTTGATCACAACTGAACTAATGGAGCTGTGACCCTGAGGATTTGTCTTCACTGAGAATTTTAAACATTTCCCCCCACCGTTGGTCTATTACCAGCACAGTTCCACTGCTGAGAGCACCAGTTGAGTCTGGCTACAGGCATTTTTATGACCATTTCATCTAAAGCTGCTCTGAGCTGCTGAAAAAGACAGTAAACCAGCATTAAAAGCTGTCATACCCAGGATCTCACTTTGAATAGGATTCTAGGGTGTTTGTGTGTGTTTGACAGAGAAGAAACGTGAACTGATCCTCAAATTATCATATAAAGTATCCCCTTTCATGCGTCCCAGTAATGGATTAGGATTGATAAAGGTCCACTTATACATTAGCTTCCTACATTTTAATGTGTGCATAATTCTATTCTGATCAGGTCTTAAAAACATGGTGTTAAATAGAGCTGGGTGAAATATTTTGACCACAACATTATTTAACTGAAAATGCAGATTTGGGTTGACCAAAGCATTTAATGAATTTATGTATATTTTGGAAAATTATTTGTAAAAAATGTAAAAAGGAAAAAAAACTTAGACCAGTGGCTGAGGCAAAACCTTTTTATTGGGGCCAACTTCTGTTCGTGAAAGTGACAAGCTTTCAGGCTACACCTAGCTCTTCTTCAGGTTCCTGTCCCTTTGACAGTGCTCTTCCTCTCCCATTGTCTAATTTGACAAATCATCAGAATATGTTCTTGTGATGAAAAATATGCAGTAAAAGTAGGTTTCATTTTATGCTAACAATCTTTGAGGTAAAAATTACTCACCTGCTATGTACAATCATGTTTTCAATTTCTAATGTTTTTTCTGCTACTAAGATGTACAAGGTTATCAAATAGAAACAAACAAAATTAAGTTTCCGCTTCACCTCTCTTGTTGGTTGTAGTGGAGTGAAAACTAATAGTGGTTCATTGTAATGATGTGGACAGATTGTATATCTCCCATGGTCTTGACAAGGCAGAGGGACAGTAGTAAATGGCTGAACTTCAAAAAGTTTGGGAGTTGAGGTTAGTTCTTCTGTAGCTAGAAGCTCAAAGTATTCCCCAGATGTGGCTAAGCATTCCTGTCTATATTTCACAGAGGATAAGTGACTTACTCTTACTCTCTGAACAAGGTATTTCCACTAAAATTGCTTGCCTCTTTCTCTGAAGTATTTAGTAATAGTCATTATCAGGAACATCACTGGACTAGATGGGTCACTGGTCTAATCCTGTATGTTAATTCCTATGTTTCTGTTGAATCATATCCATCTTCAGCATCGAGGTAGGGCTGGAAGGTATGTGCATTGTCCATTTCTGTAGTGTATGCACAACTACCTCAGCCATCCTCGTCCCCCCACTTCTCCCCTCATATAAATTTGTAAATCAAGCCAGAGTCCTCAGTGGCTTGGCCTCCTCACTTCAGTGGAAGCATTTCAGGCTCTGCACACCTGTGGAGAACAGGATGCAGACAGGGATTTGGATGGGAAGGAATAGCTCTGAATTTCTTTAGACCTGGTTTGAAACATGGAAAGCATGTACAGGAAATGAAAACCTTTGGATGGGTGGGGGAACGTTTACAGCATCTTCACAAAAGAACCTTGGTCAGGGTTCAATACTGGTAGCTAGGTACTGATCTACTCCTTGCTTATTTAGCTTTTATTTTTTTTTTTTACTTGATGAACTGGTGGTGACATACTCAGGAAGCAACAAAGAATAACGATAAGCAAATTAGTGCACTAGCTTCCTGTATCTTCCAACAGCTAGAAAATGGATTCCTAAAATCAGTGTGATTCTTAAAAGAATAGGGTACAAGATTTTAAATTTTTCAGATATGTGCTACTTCTGTGGCTTTATTAGCATGTGGATAAGCCTCCAGCTGGCTTCTTGGTTTTTGAAAATCAACTGGAAATCTAACTTATTGAAAATGAGGAATACTGCCTTAAATCGGGTTCAAAAATGGTCAACAGAGCTTTCTAAATCACATACTGAGCTCCAAATGCATATAGGTCATAGTGTACATAATTTTGTACATTGGAAATATAAAAGCACAAGCAAGGCAGCTCACTTTATTGAGCTGAATTAATAGCTCTTTAAAAAAACCCTTAATTTTGTATGGAGTTAGACTAGATACAGTAGTCATTCATCTAGACTATTGTTAGTAGCTCCTTCTGAATAATAACCAGAAAAACTTAACTGAAATATTGGCTTAATGAACTATTTATCCACTCCCAGTTCCAAATGCTTTTTTATTTTTTGTTTCATTCAGGATCTGGAAGTGTGTGCCAAATTGTGGATAAACACTATCTTCATTTCCCTAATAGCTAAGAAAATGACTTGCTATGCTCCTGCTGGCTCCATTATCAGGTTTGAAATTCCCTTCCAGCACAGTTATGGGGTGAGACTTATGACAGAAACACTGTGTTGCCTTTACAGCTGGTTTTAGTTTCTTTTTTGAAAGGAATTGGCTCCCCCTTTTGTATCAAAATTACAAGAAATTTCTTACAGCAGAATGTTTACCAACATATTACAGCACATACAACAGGGAAAATAGTGTACATTGCTGAGATCTTTGCTATTGCATGGTGAAGACTCGGGCTCATTGGGAAACTTTTCCCCCCTATGAGAATTTGAGATTTTGAAAAATGTTCTAAACCCAAATTGGGACAAAGTTGAAACCTCAAATTTTTGTGACCAACAAACAAAAATAATCAGTTCAGGTCAATTGAAGTGACATTTTTTAAATGTTTCATTTCAATTGAATGGTTTTTTTAAAAAAATTTTTTCCTAGTATAAATTAGATAAAATTTCAAAAACAAGTCACTTTGAACCAAAATCCCATCCCAAACTTTTCACTTAGAAAATGTAGAAACCAGACATTTTGACAACTGTGAAACTCCTTTTGATATATTTTAAAGTTGGGAAATTTGTCTAAACTGACCCTGTCTCACTAACAGTTTTGGATTTGACAAATTTAGCACTTTTTGACCAAAAAAGTTTGTTGAAAAATTCCCCACCAGCTGTAGTGGTGACCTTTTACTCTTGAAGTCTGGGTTCAGATTCCATCTTAGATCATAGCTGAGAATGAGTTTGGTTATCTCACACCAGTTCCTATTGGATATTTGTCCATGTCATACACCATATAATTTGCCATTGTCCACTTACAGGGTGCATCATTTTTAAACAGCAAGAGTATTGTGGGTCAGGATTGAAGTGCACTGACAGAAGTCTATGGGATAGCTTGCAAAATACCTGTAAAAAGAAAAGGAGGACTTGTGGCACCTCAGAGACTAACAAATTTATTTCTCTAAGGTGCTACAAGTCCTCCTTTTCTTTTTGCGGATACAGACTAACACGGCCGCTACTTTAATACCTGTAAACTTTAGCTAGTACAACTATGTTTTCAGGGGCATCAACTTCAAGTCACAATTACCCTGGAAGAGCATCAGGCTACTGGCTGTGTCTTTCTCAGTCTTTCCTATTGCAGCTGTTCCACTTTATTAAAACACTTAAATATTAATTAGAGCAGGAACTGGAACCCAGATGTCCCCCCTCCCAGATAAGCCCAAACCACTAACACTAAGTCCTAACCAGGCAATTGTGGGGTGGACCTCTGTTCTTTCCTGTTTAAACTGTTCCACTTTGTAGAAAATAGATGAATAGTAACTGGCCCAAAGAAAGACAGTGAACATGACTCTGTAGCCTGGTAATTACTCACCTAAGTGGTGGGACACTGGGTTCAAGTACCTGCTCCAGAGTGAGGATTCAATCTTGAAAAAGGAAAAGGAGTACTTGTGGCACCTTAGAGACTAAAAAATTTATTTGAGCAAAAGCTTTCGTGAGCTACTGCTCACTTCATCGGATGCATTCAGTGGAAAATACAGTGGGGAGATTTATATACACAGAGAACATGAAACAATGGGTGTTACCATACACACTGTAACGAGAGTGATCAGGTAAGGTGAGCTATTACCAGCAGGAGAGCGGGGGCGGGAGGTGGAGAAAACTTTTGTAGTGATAATCAAGGTGGGCCATTTCCAGCAATTGACAAGAACTTCTGAGGAACAGCGGTGGGGGGGGGGGAAGAGGGGGAAATAAATAAACATGGGGAAATAGTTTTACTTTGTGTAATGACCCATCCACTCCCAGTCTTTATTCAAGCCTAAGTTAATTGTATCCAGTTTGCAAATTAATTCCAATTCAGCAGTCTCTCCTTGGAGTCTGTTTTTGAAGTTTTTTTGTTGAAGTATTGCCACTTTTAGGTCTGTAATCGAGTGACCAAACAGATTGAAGTGTTCGCCGACTGGTTTTTGAATGTTATAATTCTTGACGTCTGATTTGGGTCCATTTATTCTTTTACATAGAGACTGTCCAGTTTGGCCAATGTACATGGCAGAGGGCATTGCTGGCACACGATGGCATATATCACATTGGTAGATGTGCAGGTGAATGAGCCTCTGATAGTGTGGCTGATGTGATTAGACCCTGTGATGGTGTCCCCTGAATAGATATGTGGACACAGTTGGCAATGGGCTTTGTTGCAAGGATAGGTTCCTGGGTTAGTGGTTTTGTTGTGTGGTTGCTGGTGAGTATTTGCTTCAGGCTGGGGGGCTGTCTGAAAGCAAGGACTGGCCTGTCTCCCAAGATCTGTGAGAGTGATGGGTTGTCCTTCAGGATAGGTTGTAGATCCTTGATGATGCGTTGGAGAGGTTTTAGTTGGGGGCTGAAGGTGATGGCTAGTGGCGTTCTGTTATTTTCTTTGTTGGGCCTGTCCTGTAGTAGGTAACTTCTGGGTACTCTTCTGGCTCTGTCCATCTGTTTCTTCACTTCAGCAGATGGGTATTGTAGTTGTAAGAATGCTTGATAGAGATCTTGAGGTGTTTGTCTCTGTCTGAGGGGTTGGAGCAAATGCGGTTGTATCGTAGAGCTTGGCTGTAGACAATGGATCGCGTGGTGTGATCTGGATGAAAGCTGGAGGCCCGTAGGTAGGCATAGTGGTCAGTAGGTTTCCGGTATAGGGTGGTGTTTATGTGACCATCGCTTATTAGCACCGCAGTGTCCAGGAAGTGGATCTCTTGTGTGGACTTGAGTCTCCCCATCCCAGGTGAGTGCCCTAAATACTAGCTTTTAAGAGGTTCCACTTCTGTTTTGTGAGTGGTGTCTCATTTCCTTTGCATTTATTAAAAATACCTAACACAATCTTTCATTTGACCCAAAACAATTTTTTCCAACTTTTTCAATTGTTTGAAAATATTATAGAACTTCCAGCAAACTGAAAAATCAGTTATTTACATTTCAAATATTTTATTTGAATTTTTTTTAAAAGTCATGTAAATTCATTGTCACTAGCAAATTATTTGCCCAGCTCCATAAACTAGATGAATAAGAAAAGATGTTTTATAGATTTTTTTTTTATCTATGACAAATTAACGATCAAACAAATACTCTTTGGATCGACCTTTAATTTTTCTTTGGTGACTATTTGCATGTGAAAACTAATATTTCTACCTTTTGGGTTTTGCAAAAGAGTTGAAAATATTTTTTAAACTGTTGATTGGACTAATTCATGAAAATATAATCCCCACCTCTCATTTCATCAGTGTGAGACAGTTTCCTTCATTACTGTATTTCACTTGTTGCATAAGCATGTATTCCATGAGCTTCTAGCTAGAATGTAGATTTTTTGACCTGAGGCTCTGTTATGTTCCATAATGTCAGTAAGGCTCCTGCACCTTAGCATTATGTTTTTACTAAATATCCCTAGGAAACTTGTTCTGAGGAATGTTACAGAGTATATGAAATCATATTTAACTCAATCATTATTAGTCCCCGTTGCCTCCCCCCAGTCGCCCAATGCAATAATCCACATTGTGGAGCAATTTCCCTGTAAAACTGCATTTAAAAAAAATGGAATTTTGGAATTTTAGGAATATAAAAGCCGGCGTTATAGTATCTACTCCCCCTCCCCTTTCTGTTTTTTTTTAATTTTTATTTCTACAACTTAATGGCAGCCAAACTAATTATATAAATAGTAGGGTTTTCTCCGCTCAAGGATCCTCTGTTTCTTTGATGCAGCTCTGAGATTCTCCTTCACGTCCTTCTCAATTTTAAACCCCAACCTTAAGATTCCATGTCCTAGCCAGTTACCCCACTCTTCACTAAAGCCCTGACCCTACAAGCAGAACTGCATAGGTGGGAGACAGTTGATTTTAATGGCAGTCCAGTTGGACAAAGGATCTGCATTGTAACTTACTCAATTGGCATGTAAGCAGGACTTTTCTGATCATAGAATCATAGGACTGGAAGGGACCTCGAGAGGTCATTTAGTCCAGTCCCCTGCACTCATGGCAGGACCTGTGAATCTAGACCTATAATTTAGACCTGTGAATAGCAAGGGTTATGTGAACCAAAGTCTTCCTACAGGGCAATACAGAGCTCGGACTAGGCCAGTAGATCAGTTGTGCTTAAATTTAAAAGCACGGTTTGTGGCTAAGTTGTGAGACCTTAAACACCTTTTCAACCCATATGAATTCCATGGCTGTTATAATCACCAGCAAAACAGGATTGATAAGGGAAACATAAATGCTGACACAACTTTAACTCTAATGGTATGAACTTCCCAACTAATAGAGTGTTTTATTTCATCCTTCACCAAGCCATTTCAATTAAGTGTTCTCTGATATATAAATTAGACAACACTATGATTTTATTCTTATTTGGCTGTAATGCCTGCATCTGGGGGATAAAAAATCCAAACGTAAGTAATACCAGAGTACTGAACATTTGGTTCATTGAGGCATTAAATGTTGAGTGACCTTCAAAGCTTTTTCATGTGGGAAAATTACACTTTGGTTTCTGTGCACATACATCAAGGGGAAATTAATTGCTTATCTGGACTTCCTGGTGTAATCATCCAAATTAAATATTTGGCTATGCTTCTTTGGATGATAGCTGGCTTCCTCTTACTGTAATACAGTAGAATATATACTGAAACAGGAACACAGAGCATCTCCTTAGCTGTTGTAAATTGGTGTAGCTTCAGTGAAATAAACACAGATGCACTGATTCCCACCAGCTGAGGATCTGACACAAAAGCCTGAGGAGGAAGGAACTGGTCTTTGCAGTCACAGTTCAACTGTATCACCTATTTCTGCTTTACCATTGGCATCAAGCATCGATACCTCAAAGTCCAATAGAGTTTTGCTATGTTCTATGGAGCAAAAATAATTTTTTTCACAAGGAATTTAGGGGGTGCAGATTAATCTCTCAATATATTCTAATACACACATTTTTCACTGTTGACTGGAAAATAGAAAGAATGACTATACCTGTCTACAGCCATACTCAATTGTAAAGAGTGTTGGCTTTCAAGGCTTAGAGATATTGAGCCATACTAATGTATTAACTCCTAAGCAGAAAATTATTCTCCACTATTTCTGTATCTTGCATGGCCAATGGCATAATCAGCAAATGTGCTCACTGCAGTCTCCATGGGGTGAGTCCTTGACTGATTTGCTGGAGGAAAAGGGGGTCCTTGCCTCCTTTAGGGCAACCCCCGCTACACTACGTACTATAGGGGAAGTGGGGGAGAAGATGTACAGGGAAAAATCAGGAAGCCCATTCTTAGCTTAAGAGGACTGGCAACAACAGCTACAGCAGGAGGAGCCTGAGCAAAAGTAAAGGCCAAGAGGAGACACCAGATGCCATTATTATTCACCTTGGTTAACACAATGTGGGAAGGTGTGAGGGGGTCAAACTGATGGTCAGAGCAAAGTGGGATTTAGGGTTGATCCAGGAATTGTTCCTTGGGGGACAATTATTTGGTCTGACATGTAGCAGTGTAAGGTAGGCAGGGGGGCTGTGAAGCCTCAAAGGGGTAATCTGACCAGGAGGCCCATAAATAAAGAGGTGGCTAAATTCATACCTACCTGTCAAGTTCAGGCCAACTGCACCTTTGTTTTCCCTCAGTGGTCCAGCAAGGGTACCAACTCCCAGGCTTCCTGCTCCCTAGCCATTGTCTGTCTTGAGTGGAGACCAGCATCTCTCTCTTCTGACTAGGTATTTCCAGGCTGCAAAGTTCCCTGGCTTCACTGTGTTTGTTCTCAGCAGAGGCAGGTTCCCCAAGAATGCCTACTTGCTCTCTTTAGAGGCTGATAACAGAGTGATTGCAAACCTACCTTTTTAAAAAAACAAAACAAAAGCAGTACAGCGAGAACCTTAACAACAATAAAAGAATCTACACACACATGCTAATAATCTTCCCAGAGATCAAACCAACCCTAAATTGGGCTCTGGCTGGAATAGTCCTTCCAAATCTCACCCAGGGGGGTTTCTTTTGTGATCACTAGTTCATCACTGCTTCAGCACAAAACAAGCACACCCATAACATGTTTTTTTCACCTTTTATGCTGTTCATGGGTCTTTGATCTGGAGTTTCCAGGACCAGGTAATTTTATTAAGATGATGTTGAAGTAAAAAGAAAATGGTACAGAGTTTAAGCATAGAAGTCTCTGGTTATCAGGGAATGAGGTACAGATTATCAAGGGGTGCGAAATTCGGTTTAGGAACGGGTGGCATACAGAATACATAATCTGCAATCTCCCTGATTGGGGGTAAAAGGTTAATGGGTCAAAGTATAGACATTGAGATATGGGGGTATGTTGTTCATATAATGGCTATGTTCAGGTGTGGAGTATAATGAGTGGATAGGATGATGAGGATGGATTTACCGTCATTTGGTGAGATTTAATGTTCAGTGAGTTTATGTTTCCAGTTCATATGGTCCAATGGAAAAAGTCTCTCGGTCCCTTTTTCATAGTTGATGCACAATGTCGTTCCGGCTCACACCTCCTGGTACTGACGGTAGCCAGTGATGTGTTCGATGTAGATGTCCCTGGACCATTGGATGGTGTCCGAGACCATGAGGCGCTGCATGAGCCGTGCGTAGCGTCGACCGATCCCACAGGTCCGCAGCACACGCTCGTTGCTGGGGTCCCAAGCGCCCAGGGCTCTGACGATCAGGGCATCCATCTGCACCTCGTGGCCCTTTGCTCTCAGGGTGTCGGCCAGGAAGGCGTATTTTTCCAGCTTACAAGCTTGGGCTTTGTGGAAAGCCGAGGTCCTGTTCCTGGAGACCGTGACATCGATGAGGATGATCTTTTTCTGGGCCTCATCAGTGACTACCACGTCAGGTTGCAACTGGCTGTCAGTCCCGGGGATGGCGCAGTTCACGGCGATCTCCCCCAGGCACGATACGATGGCATTCACCAGGCGGTTCTGGATGGCAATGTGGCACAGCTGCCAGGCTCTGGAGTGGGGCTTTCAGCTGCACAGGATGTGGGGCAGGGTCTTGTTGGAGTAGCTGCACTTCCTGCAACGCTTGTCTCGGTTCCCGTGGTGGACGGCTCCATTGAGCGGGACGCAGTTGAGCCGGGCGTGGTGGATGAACCGCCAGTTGGCGAAACGGGTGAAGCCGCCCCCGGCAAGGAAGTGGTAGCTGGCGTCCCACTTTCTGGTCAGTTCGAAGGCTTTATCCTCGTCCAGTTTACGCTTCAGGGTTTCCATGTACAGTGAGTGGATGGCTGCCTTCAGGGTCCTCTCCAGCATGCCTCTGGCGCTCGGGGTGACAATGGCGTCGTCGTCGGACTTGATCTGCGGCACCAGGACTCCCAGCTCCTGGTGCTCCTCGCACCACTCCCAGTGGCAGCCGATGTGCTTCCCCAGGCGACGTGTGGCATTGCGAGCGCGGGACCACAGTAAAGCGATGTCGCGCCCGTCCCATCCGAATTTGCCATCCAGGGAACCGCCCAGGAAGGTGGCGATGTCTTGGTTGGAGGGTGCTCTGCCAATCCGCTTCTTTGTCACGTCATGGAGGGTGTTGGCCGCGATGTTCCTTACTATGGCGTCTGGACACGTCAGCAGGTGGAAGGCGTGGGTGATCACCGCAATGTCACACAGGTCGCCCATGCGGAGGACGTTGGCACCGTCCTGCCTATGGGCGATGTAGACCAGCTCGTTTCTGACTCGATGGGGAAGGAACAGGCACTTGTTCACCAGCTGCCGGACAATCTTGTCTTCCTTGTTGACGGGTACCTTCGCCACGGTGGATCCCCTTAGGACTAATGAGATGCAGGGGATCAGGAAGGTGTTCAGGGCGTTTATCTTCTGCCACGGTGCTAGCAGGGAGGCGGCAATCTTGGCGGCATCCTGCAAGATCTCCTGGATGGTGTCCTCGGGTGTCTGCCGGACACGGAAACCCGTTGGCGTGCTGAGGTGCTGGTACACCTGCCCCTCTGCCAGGGGGATGACGGGCTCGCCCTGGATCTGGACCCCGTCATCTGCACTGAGTCCTTTTTGCTGCTGTCGATGTGGAGAGTTACGCACTTGTTTGCATGGAAGCGGAGCCCCATCCAGTCAGCAGCTCAACTGGTGGCATCTAGCATACGTAGTAGGCTCTCTGGGTCGTCCGCAGTCAGGACCAGGTCATCCGTGTAAGCCAGGATGCTCACCCTCTCACCGTGGAGGTTGAAGCCATCTATGCCATTGGAGATCGCTCGCAGCAACGGCTCCATGGCGAGGTTTAAGATGATGGGGTTGAGGGGACAGCCCTGCTTAACTCCACTCCGGATTGGGATCTCGGCGGTCTCCCCTTCGACCAAGTGAATGGTGGTGCTGCATCCCTCGTACACCTCTCGGATCACACAAAGGAAGTTCTCTGGCATCCCAAACTCCTGTAGCGTGGCAAAGATGTGGTGGTGGGGCATGGACCGAAAGGCGTTAGCCAGGTCAAGCCACGCTACCGTGCACTGCCTCCACGCCCTTCTGGAGTTTCCAGGACCAGGTAATTAGTACACCATGTGTTTTTCCTCCCCAGGGCATAGTTTCAAAAGGGTGGAGTCAAAGTGGGTCATTTGTATTTTCCCTACCTTCAACTACTTCCCAGGAAATTCTCTGCCGAGGTATTGTTCCAAAAAGTCCTTTTAAGTTCCTAATACCTTCCACAGATTGTAAATTCTCTAGGAAGATGACTAGTGCATATATACAATTCCATAATAACACATTCACAACTGCAATTTTACTATAATTGACCCCAAGGTTACTAAACTTAATTCAATAAGTTCATTAGGATATTGAGTGTCTGTCATAGTAATTAAGGAACTTTGGTGATTCTTCATTAGTGCATATCGTATTGAGCATCAGAGTTACTCAGGGAGAATGGGGTATACCTGACAGGGCTCAGGGAGCAGATACAATTTTGTCTGGTGTTAAGGAAGGAATCAGTGAATATTTGGGAACTCTGGGGTGGGATGAAGGGGAAGCCAGCCAAGCCTAATTATTGGTGCCTACTTGTGACAGGTGTCCAGTGCAGGTACTTATTATGGAAAGGATGCAGTTATTCGATAAAATGGATTGGAAAGGGATTTGAAAGAGTGTCCCAGAAGGGAGCTGATCAAGAAAGTTTGGGGGCTCTTCCATCTGTTACAGAAGGGAGCTGACTGCCCTTCCCCCCACCTCCCCAGTCCTGCATGCACACACCCCCACATGGGATCTGAGGAAGTGGGTTTTGAGCTTCTCTATCTGGAACAGTGGAGAGCCAACCCCCTTCCTTTTATAGCCCTCATTCGCTTCATGTAAAGGGAGGCCAGTGGGGGTCCCAGGAGCAGGATAGCTGGGACCAGTTTGGAGAATATATGCAAATGATTAAGGAAGAAGATGACCTGCACTGTGCAACTTATTCCTGGGTACTCCAGGTGAATAAAGTTGGCCTAATTGAACCACATTCATTGCCTCCTGTCTATCTTCTCGCATGGCCAGACAAATGAGAGATGCACTCGTAGTCCATCAGTGAAGTCCTATTTCCTACCAGTATCTGGATAAGCAGTCAAACAGATTGCTTAAAGTTTGTCTTGTATACTATTAGCGAAATATGTGCAAAGGGGTGAGTATTTCTCATACTGCTTCAGAATGTTGATCAACATTTCAGTCACTGCAACCATAAGAAAAGACACTGACAGTGCATGTGCATGCACACGTGTGCAGTCCAAGTAACACATTGTCTACAAAAAACACACTGAGAACATTCAAAGTCAGCAATAAGGTCTGGTTAATGTTTGGATCACCTCCGAGCTTCCCTCATGTGTGGCCTCCTGAATGTGGACAATAGCAGCAGTGTAATAAGAGCACAGAGGGAGTTCTAGTCTCATTCGTATATTGCTTCAGACGCCGTATTAATTTGATCCTGTGTGGTCTTTGTGATAATATCCGTAAGGTGGTGACCATATTAGCTGCATAATTCAGGCTTTGCACCCATTTTTACCACTTGATGAAAGGTCTCACCAGAGTCCAAAAAAAGAGGAAAGATCTTCCACTTCACCAGTTTTGTCAGGATTTACAAACCATCTGTATTTCTGTTGAACTTATTCTTGGTTCAGAAAGTAAAATGTCTTGTGTGTCACACTGGATATGTGTGTCGTGTGGGGTTGTTATACCAATAAAATAAAAACCAGCAGGATCTTATTAAAGGGGGAAAGGCAAAATGCCACATTTATTGTGAATACAGAAAGAATCATAGTAAGCAGTTAGTTATAGCTATAACATTCCATTCAATTTCATATTTATTCACACATTCATTCATACACACACACAGGGGTTCTGCAAGGTTATCATCATAGTTACCAGCCTTAGAGTTGCTCGTGCCAAGCCACTGGCCAGGTGGCCTGGACACGAGGAGGGAGCAGGGCCTTGTCAGATGCTCATCTGATGCTCCGGGAAGTTGGTTTGCAGAATCAGACCCCAAAGTTCTCAGTTTCTACAGTCCATTTTTATAGGAATTTACTCCTATACCAGTCTATGGGAATTGCTTCATCATGCTGTTGCTGAATCAATCAGCAGATGTCATATTCCTGATGGCTCCGTGTTGCCAGATGTTATCTTGTTCTTCGGTTCTCCCATACTTGAGGCTGTTGGGTGGATTCCAGTCTGCCCTCCGGGGGTCCTCTGGTTGTTTCCACTTGATGCCTTCTTTGGCCGATGGATACTGGATTCTTAGGCTGGCACTTCCCTGATCATTCATTTATTATCCACACCAAGCATCCATCCACATACATCCTCTATCTCTATTATAATCACAATTGTTAACAAAGTGAGATAAATACAACAAAAGGGCGGGGAATCTCTGTGTGCTGTTTCTGTTGTTACAAAGTATTGCTTTGAGAGCAGACTCTGTTTTAGGATGTACTAACACAATTAGCAGCCAAAAACCAAGAGACCTCCCTCTTAATTCGTAATACCCTGGAATTTAAACTATGGGGAATCAAACTCATTTGTGATTTTAATACAGAACTTCTTTAATATGATCCAACAGGGTGGGGGACATATACTCCGGTGGTCAGAATGAGGCACTGTAGTGGGAGAACTGTTTTCTGCTATACTTTTAACCTATTTACTTACACACACACACACGTTGAGACAAACTATCAAACTGAGGTTAAGTTCAGACCTCCATCATGTTCATGCAGCAGAAGTAATATATTTATTACTATTTTTACCACTAATGTTGTTCTGCTGTGTCAGGGTGAGGGGAGCAGTATGGACTGTCCAGTCAGGTCAATCCATGATCCTTACCTGCCATAGGGCTCTAGTCAGTGAGTGGACCATCCACTCCAATGTGGGGTATTTGGAGACGGTCTTGAAGTGTACAGGACAGGAAGCTGACCTAGTAGCTGTGGAATGGCTATGCGGTTGCTCTTTCCTCTGAGGGAGGATTCCATTCCCTGGAATACCTGCAAAACCTTTCTTTACACAACCCATTTCAGGATAAGGATTCAGCAGGATTTAACACTGTGTAAACAATAACATATTCCAGATCTCTGAATGTGTCACAGAGGAAACTACTGGGTGTTGAGCTCTTCTGAAAGTCTAGCCTTTATTTAGGTGCCTAAATGGGAGCTGAGGTCTTCTGAAAATCTGATCCCAATGATGAGTGCTGGCCTTCAGTTCTTTTGAAAATCTGATCAGAATATATACCTCATTTCTGTGACACATTGGAGAAGTGCTGATGGACTCAATGGTGGGAATGAATTATTGCACACACAGTGTTCTCTTACAATTAAATTAGAAGTGTGTGTTTGTGTGTGTGTGTGTGTAAAAACATAAACCATATAGCTATTTATATTCATTTTAATGTTCATCAACCATGACCTCTTCCCCTGGGATGGATGTAAAGTGTGTTGAGGACTAAGTTGCTATGCTGGTTCTACACCTTTCAGGAGTTCCTGGATGGCTGGCTTTCTATCCTTATCCACCACTGGAGCAGTGCATGGGGGTTGGATTGGAGCTGAGAATCTGGTCCACTATTTTAGTGGCAAAACAATGGTATCACAGCCAACACAGACCTTCCATAAATTTTGTTCACAACTAATATGTACTTGTGACTACCAGTATACACTGTTGTAAGGTCTGATTTTGTGCCATTTGGTTCATATGCTAAAATCACAAGCAGCTTTACTAAAAGGCTGAAGAGATAATCCTAGAAATGTAGAGTTAGAAGGTACCTCAAGAAGTCATCTAGTCTGTTTTCCCATCTAACTCTCCCAATGCTGATATAGAATTATACCTAGACAAACACCTGTCAGATAATTTAACCTGTCTTAAACCTTAAATGAAGGGGATTCCAGAGCCTCCCTGGTAACCTGTTCTATTGCTTAACTATTCTTATATATAGAATTTTCTTCCTGAAATCCCACTGAAATCTTACTGCAAATTACTACCCTCAGAGTGGACATGGAGAACAATTGATCACTACTTTTTTGACAACCTTTTACATATTTGAAGACTTATCGTGTCTGCTATCTGATTTATCTTTTTTCAACAGAACCATTGATAACTACTCTTTTGAGTATGATTTTTTCACCCAGTTGTGCACCCACTTCCAATCAGCTGAGCACCCATAATGGGACAAAAGCATCTTGTTGCTAGCTGTATCTGCTCAAAGGACTGTCAGCCAGTATTTAAATCACACATGTTTATTATAGGCCTATTAAGGTTGCCTGATACTTCCTATTATAAGAACCTGTCTTTGGTGGCTTATAACTTTGCCAAATTTTAGCTGATTGTGCATATAAAATATCAGCCTAATGTCTGCATCAGGTTCAATAATTTTGAAAAATTTCAGGCATTATGGTTTGACCACTTCTGAGAATGAGAACAGTGAATAATACATTGTTTTGCCCACATTAAAGTTCTGGTGACCTTTTCTTTGAGATGCTCTAGCAGCCCCATGCTTTGGAGCAGGGAGTCAAAATTTGGCAGGGGGTAGTCTTTGTCAGGGATGTGCAAATCCACCTAAATTTGACTCCGTTATGAGCCTTTGAAAAATCACAGGTCGCACTTACTCAATAGAGACTTGCTTGAGCTTCTTAGCTAAAATCCCTGAAGATTGCATTGGCACTACACATGCTCCCAGCTAGGGCAGAGCAAAGCTTTCCTTGTAGCTACAGCTACAGGGTGCTTTAGGCTCTGCCAGGGCCATGCTCCAGAACTGAGAGCAGGGTAGTTTCCTTTCTTCTTCTGTCAGGGTATATGTCAAGGCTGATTCCCTACTCTGGCACTTTGAGTGCAAAAGGTGGGGGCCCTGAAAGATTCTAAAAATTAATACTGGCCACTCTAGGCTTGTATTAAACTCCCAAGGTTACAGCTTCTCTCTGACCTTGGATGGGTAGATGCTGCCACCAAGTGCAAAAACACCCCTTTTGACCCAGGAAGGCGCACTTGAGAATTCCTCCCTGTGGAGTACCCTCAAGCCCTTTCACCCCTCCCCTCCTCTCCCCCCCGGGGAAGAGCTGAGAGAGAAAAAAAAAGAAATCAGCTGTTGCCACCAGCTAATTAAACAACATGCACAAACCAATTAGGATACAAAAAAACCCAATCCTGTTCTTAAAGGTAAATTTTATTAAAAACAAAAAGAAATACATCTGGAACTTAGGCTATTGTTAGATTTAAAAAGAGCAAATATAATAATTAAGCATCAATAATGGTTTTTTTGAGGTCCAGTTTAAAGCTTACAAGCAAAACAAAAGCACCTGGGTTAGCGCAGAGGAGTCCACAAGCCATAAAGAAATAAAAGAGATAAACCTAATCGCGTCATCTTAGACATTCCCATATCTACTTACATATCTGGGGGTTTCAAATAAGTAGTTTCTATGTATGATCTGATGGTTTTTCTTGCATGGTTTAAAGCTTCTTACAGCACAGTTCAGCCCTGTTCCTGCTCTGTGTCTTCTCTCTCGCCAGAGAACAACAACAGACAGACAAAGGGAAAGTTTTTTCCCAATTTTAAAAAGTTCTAACCCTCCTATTTCCTCTTTTGGTCAGGTGCCCACTCCCTTCCTTTTACCTATGGGCTTTTGTAACCCTTTACAGGTAAAGCAAGTAGAGCACAGCTACTAACAGGGATCTTATAGCTAACTGGCTGGCTGTGTGTCCATAAAAGGTAGCTCCCCCCCCCCCTTCATTTATCACAATATGTCTATGCTGCAACCCCCTTTTCTTTCTCTCCCCCCTCAAAAAAGCCCCCCACAGCAGTGGGTCTCAGAGCCCAGGTCAACTGACTTGGGCTTGTGTTATGAGGTTAAAAATAGCATGTAAAATTTCCACTTGTGCTGCAGCCTGAGCTCTGAGACCCTCCCTCCCTCACTGGGTTTCATAGCCCGGTTCAAGGCTAAGTAGGAATGGCTAATGGCTATTTTTAGCCCCATTGTGTTAACCTGGGCTCTGAGACGCACTGTCTTCTCACCCAAACCCCCTCAGTGTGGACATACCCTCAGTGATCTCCCTGCTGGTGCTGAAGCACGTGCTGCATCATTTGAATGCAGGCCGGAGAGTAAACTTGGGGAGTGGGTGGGAATAGGCAGAAGAAGCTGTACCCTGTCTCATTTGTTGCAAAAATTGAAAGGCCTCCAGTGAATGAGGCAGGGGATTCAGAAAGAGAAGAAGGCCTCATACTTAAGGCAGTTCAATGATGCCCTAGGAAATTGAATTCCATCCCTGCCTCAGCCACATAGTTCCTTTATGCTGTGTTCTTGTAACCCTGATGGTCCCAGGCAATGTTCCCTCTAATTTTTGACAGGCTGTGTGCACAAAAAATTTCTTCTGTGCAAATTGTTGTGCTTCTCTGCAAATTTTTGTGTGCACGGTGTTTTGCCATGTGCGCGGGGTATAGGATCTGTGTGCGCACGCACAAGCACACAGCTTAGAGGGAACAGTGGTCCCAAGATATTAGAGAGACAAGGTGGGTGAGGTAATATCTTTTATTGGACCAACTTCTGTTGGTGAGAGAGCAAGCTTTTGAGTTGACACAGAGCTCGTCTTCAGGTCTGAGAAACAAAGGCTATGTCTACATCAGCACTTTTGTCAGTGTAACTTGTCAGTCAGGGGGTGTGTTTTTCACACACCTGACCGACAAAAGTTTTACTGACAGAAGTTTCATGAACAAAAGCACCAGTGTGGACAGCGCTATGTTGGTGGGAGATGCTACTGCCGCTCCTTGCGGGTGGTTTAATTACGCCGGCAGGATAGCTCTCTCCTGTCCGCTTAGAGCAGCTACATGGGAGACATTACAGCAGCGCAGCTGTGTTGCAGTAGGGTCTGTAGTGTAGACATAGCCTAACTAGTATCACTGCTAAATACAAGATTTGAACAGATTGTTTAATGTGAGTTGTTAACACATATTTCAGGGGACCATTAACACCCCTCCAGTCATAAGGAGCAAAGGAAGGGTGGAATGGAAAGCAGCTGGGGGGAGTTGTAAATCGGTTACCTATTATGGTTTATTACAACAAATCCAATGCCTCTCTTCAGTCCATGATTTTTAGTGTCTAGAAAAGTTATGAATTTAAGCTCCCAGGCTTGTCTTTTGAATGTGTTGTGCAGGTTTCCTTTGAGAGTGAGAATTGATAGGTCAGATATAGAGTTCAGAGTAGCAGCCGTGTTAGTCTGTATTCGCAAAAAGAAAAGGAGGACTTGTGGCACCTTAGAGACTAACCAATTTATTTGAGCATAAGCTTTCGTGAGCTACACGAAAGCTTATGCTCAAATAAATTGGTTAGTCTCTAAGGTGCCACAAGTACTCCTTTTCTTTTTGCAGATATAGAGTGATTGTTTTGTGAAAAATGTTCACTCACAGATGATTTTGTCTTATTTTCCTGTGTGAATTCATTAGAGAGCATAGTGTTTGCCTGGTTTCACCCACATAGTTGATACTGGGGCATTTAGTGCAATGGATGGGGTATACCACATGTTGTGATAGTCATGTGTAGGACCCAGGGATCTTGAAAAGTGTTGTGGGGGGTGTTGATCATTGTAGCACTGCAGTTTTTGTATCTGTTCTGGCAGGGTCTGGTGCTGCTTTGTGTTGGTGTCCTGGTCTATGAGGAGCTTGTTTCTGATGTTGAGCTAGGGTGTCTTCCCCCCCCCCCCCCCGCTTTATTTTTTGAAGGCCAGAAGTGGGGGTTTAGAAAAGATTTATTTCAGGATGGGGTCCCCATTGAGTATGGCTTGAAGTTTTTCGGGGATCCAGTGTGGGATGGTAGGTGACAACCCTTGAAATGTGTTAACTACTTATGCTGAACAATCTGTTCAAATCTTATATTTAGTAGTAACTCTTTGTTAGTTTTCCAGACCTGAAGAAGAGCTTGGTTGAAGCTCAAAAGCCTGTTTGTCTCTCACCAACAGAAGCTGGACCAACGCATGGGGTTGCATCCCTGACCACCTTGACCCCTGTCCTCTGTGACTTTATTTAATTCTTATTTGAACCCCGCTATAGTTTGGTCTTCACAAAATCCCCTGGTAACAAGTTCCACAGGCTGACTGTGCGCTGTGTGAGGAAATACTTCCTTTTGGTTGTTTTAATCCTGCTACCTATTAATTTCATTGGGTGACCCCTAGTTCTTGTGTTATGTGAATGTGGTAAATAACACTTCCTTATTCACTTTCTCTACCCTATTCACGATTTTATAGGTCTCTATCATATTCTCTCTTTTTCCAAGCTGAAAAGTCCCAGTACTTTAAATCTCTCCTCATACGGAAGCTGTTCCATACCCCTACTCATTTTTGTTGCCCTTTTCTGTACCTTTTCCAATTCTAATATATCTTTTTTTGAGACGGGATAACCAGAATTGCATGCAGTATTCAAGATGTGGGCATACCATTCCTGTCTAATGCCAAGCAAATCATTTAAACCAAATTTTTGTGGGTGGTCACTAATTGTGTGCTCTTCATTTTCTGGGTGCCTGCCTTGAGACCCTGGTGCTTGAACTACAGAAATACTGAGTGCTCACAGCTGCAAGTGCAGTCAGTGGGAGTGATGCTCTGATGCTATATAAGGGTAAGTAACTGGAAAAAATCCAGTCAGTCATCTCAGTCAGGCACTCAAAATTACTGGATACTTTTTACCTTAATATCTCTGTGCCTCAATTCCTCTCCTGTTATCATCATCCTAATTTTACCCATCTCAGAGGAGTGCTTTGAAAATAAATTCATTGACATGTGTGAAGAACTCAAATAGTAGAGTGATGAGAGACCTAGAAAAGCCATGAAGAAATTAATACATCTGTCTTCAGAGCAGGGTTTGAATAGTGTGCAGCAAATAAGGCGTAGGGCCATACATTGAACAATGAGAAGAAAACACAATATTGAATAGCTGTTCATTAATTGAGCACTGAAAGAGCCAGGTGTTCCGTGGAAAAAAAATAGTATGTGATTATGTCATTAACAACTGTCATAATGCATATGCACAAAGGGACTAAATTAAAGTTGCACAGACAACCTTAATTCTGACATTTCCTAACTTGAGTGCTTGATTTCACAACCTTAATGTTCTTTTAACATAGTTGTGTGTGTGTGTGTGTGTGTGTATAGAGAGAGCGTATACAGAAAAGTATGTGTGTATAATTTTAGACAGTTATTTTTAATTTTCTGCTGTAGTTTGCTGCCAAACTAAGTTATTTTTGCATATTTTACATCTGTTTTTATACCTATATGTTAGACTTCGACATGGAAAATTAACACTGACATTTTCTTCTATACAGGCACAAAATCTTATGTGGGGGGGGGGGGAAACAAAGTTACTGCATCACCTACTTTGCCAAGCAAAGAAACACTAAAGCTGAGGAAGCTGATGATGGAGACAATGACAAACAAATTCACAGTCCTGAAGTAATAAACAAGTTACTGTGCTTTGCTTTGACCTATTGGTATCAATTACACATTAAAGATAAATGGCCATTACCAACCAGCTGGCAAAACATCTGTGAGACAGACATCAATTTCAGTAGAACTGAAGATGTAAATCAGTCCTGTAGCTTGATTTCTGATGCCTTTCAAATCAGCTGGGATGCTTCTGATAAAGCACTGGATTATATTCACTGATATCACCTATTGAATCTAAGTTTAACCCATTTAAAAGAAGCTCTTTGCCCTTGCTTGGATTATCAAAAATAATATGGCACATAAAGATTTTGCTTTTTCTCAGCAGTGAGTGAATAGGTTAACATGATGGGTCTTACTACAGATAACTTCTTATTCAATTCCTCTTTATTTCAGGTCGATAACGTTAGTTTGCCAAAAGAAAAGATGCAGAGATCTAAAGGTTTGCTTACTAAATTTAGAAAGTGCTTTAAATATAGAATGGAGAAAACACACACTGATGTTAGATCACACAGCTTTAGGTGTCCACAGAGCTGAAAGGATTAATAGTGCTTTTGCTGTATGTATGTTACTTCATTGAATGCAACTTGGATCTATAACACAAAACAAAAATGGATATTCTGCATACCATACATGCATGATCAAGGAAAGTACAGTAAGATTTAGTGAAAATCAGTGCTCTGCCTAGTAACATGAGAACATGACAGACTCTGCAAGCAGTAGAATCCACATTCAGTTTTCAGTTTACGTAATTGCTCCTTGTAGGTGATTATTTAATAGGCATCGTATGTCTCCTTTCTCGCTTTTTTTTTTTCCTGTACAACATGGCAACATGAGAAATTAATGAGATCAAGTTAGCTTAACTTAGTTTTTGGACAGCAAGTGTAAAATTAACAAGGAGTCCTTGCGGCACCTTAGAGACTAACAAATTTATCTGGGCATAAGCTTTCTTGGGCTAAGGCCCACTTCATCAGATGCATGGAGTGAAAAATACAATAAACAGTATATATATTACAGCACATGAAAAGATGGGAGTTGCCTTACCAAGTGGGCAGTCAGTGCTAACAAGGCCACTTCAATCAAGGTGGAAGTGGCCTATTCTTAACAGTTGACAAGAAGGGGTGAATATCAACAGAGGGCAAATTATTTTTTGTAGTCACCCAGCCACTCCCAGTCTTTATTCAGGCCAGTTTACAAATTGTTACACCTGACCGACTACCTTGTCAACAGAAACACGCCAAACTTGCTTGGTGCAATTACTTTGAGCATTCCCAGTTTTTACACACACATGCTGCTTTCTTAATGGCTGATGGATCCCAACAATCGGAGTTAATGACAGCTGAATAACCAGTATTTTAAGGGGAATTTGGATTGAAACAATTTCATTTTCATCCCATCTATAATAGATTAGGAACACAACTCACTTTGGCATAGGGTGGGGTCAGGGACAAAGATCATGGGGATTATGAGCATATTTTCACAGTACATCGTGTTTGATGTACTTTTTTGGCTTTAAAGGGGAAAACTAACATCTTCTAATTCATGAGTAGCTATTTTTTTCAGGATTTTTCATTTTTTATGTTCTTCTTGAGACACAGGTATTCATAGAAATCACCCAGGCAGGCATTACTTTTTCTTTTTTTTTTTAATGGAGAATAATCCAACAGGATACTTGTGCTCCCATTGCCAATGCAGGAAAGCCTAGTAGATTTATAGGGTCTGAGGGAGTCACCACTCAGAAAGGCTGGGACCAGATCTCCAAAAATGTTTGAAGTTATTAGGCCATCTTATTGCAACTAATTATCCCCCAGGTTTTTCAGAAAACTTCAGAGCATAAATTATAACCCTTGCCAGATCAAATGCCTGCTATGATCATTCTACCCAAATATTAATATTTTTAAAGCTCTTCAGGTTTGGCACAGTCAGTTCAGTTTTCCACCTTCTGCCTGCCACCCCCTTTAAGTCTCTGACATGCTTTCTGCCTATTTACCAGAAAGACAAGGTGGGTAGGTAACACCTTTTATTGGATCAACTTCTGTTGGTGGAAGAGGCAAGCTTTTGACTGCCAGAGCTTTTTTTTTTTTTTTTTTTTGCCTGTCAGCAGCTCAAAAGTTTGCTTCTCCCACCTTGTCTCTCTAATTTCATAGGCCTACTATGGCTACAATGCTGAAAACAACAGTGAAAGATATCATCCTAATTTACCAAGCAATTTTATGATTTTACAAATTTTTAAGTGGCTTTTTCCCTACTTATTTTATTTTTCCTATTGTACAGAATTGTTCATTTTGGCTCTCTTTACGTTTATATGGTAGATATCTGTTTTCCTGCTTCTCCATCTGGCTGCTTTGTTCTTTGAGAGCCTAATATAGAGCTAGGTCATGAGATCACTGTATGCCCAGAGTAAAGGCCAGAGTGTTAATTTGCCACTGTTGGAGCAGCCCCGGAAGGGAGTCTGGCTCAGAGTTGATTAAATCTCCCTTCTGGTTCCCCCTGCTGGTCTGGGGAGGGAGTAAGTAAACTGCTTTAGGTCTATATACCCACCACAACTCACACTGCCTGATGTGCCAAGATCAGCTATACAGCCCTGTGTAGTGGTGGGACAGAAAGTTAAGGCCAGTTCTGCCCCCTCCAGTCCATTTGTGGCAGGGGGATAAGAAATAACAGCTTGACACAGCCTACTTCCACTGCCATACTGCTACCCAGGATGCCTGTACCCCTTTACATCCCTGCATTGCCATTTTCCAGAGTTGCCTATATTGCCATAGTCCATCTTAGGTTATATTAAAGCAAAATTACAGCAAGGCTTCATGATAACTTGTTGGGGATGTGTGTAGATTATGGCCTAGCCCTATATGGAGGCCCAAGGAGGGAAGCAGAGAAGAAACAAGAAAATATCTTCACCTTTCACCCCTGGGCAGAGACCTAGCATATTCTAGAGCCTTATCCTTTTGGTGAATGAGGACTCGGGATCCACTGCTAGAACCTGATTCTGATTACAAGTACACCAGTGAAAGTCAGGTGTAAATTCTGAGAGGACAATGGATTTGCAAGGGTGAAAATCAGAAGCTTTTGTAACATGATAATCAGTGAAGCATGCTGACTGTTGTAAAGTGGGAGTAGGATTATGAAGGTGATTTTCATGGGCTTTAAAGAACTGTGAGGCCATAGTAAAGCAATGAAAAATTATAATATAATTTATGTGGGGAGCATATACACTCACACCCTGAGATAGATTTGCATGCAATTTGAAAAGCATCCAGAAGTCCAGAGAGTTGGCCTATTATTTATCTTATATTACTGTAGCACCTAAGAGCCCCAGTCAGGAACCAGGACCCCTATTGTGCTAGGCCCTGTAGAAATACAGAACAAAGACTGTCCCTGCTCCAAAGAAATTTATTTCTGTATCAGACAAGAGAAATAGATGTATACAAAGGGAGATTACAAGGAAACAATGAGACAATATTGGTCAGCATGACAGGCAGTGGTCTCAGCATGCTAGCAGCCTGACCGTAACCTAACAATCTGAACTTCTGGAGTCCACAGAATTGAGCTGGAAATCTCATAAGATCAGGCTTTCTCATGAAACCTGATTTGTTTTTTCTGATCCTTGGCATGTCACTTCTCTGATATATTTTGACACTTCCAGTTCCAGCCCATTTGAAAAAGAGAGGAGGACAAAAAAATAATCTCCAAAGTGCTAAAAGTACACCAAGGCTTCAATGAAATGAGAGAGGGGGAAAGTGTTATAGTGCGTTTTTTTTAAAAGCCAGTTTTCTATTTACAGTATGATATTATGCTCCTGTTTCTGAGCTATGTAAAGTAGCTTGGTATAACTTTTTCCCTTTTGGTTCTGGTTCCCTCCACATTACTCACCAATACATTATTCCTGGATTTTATAGAAACAGTAAAAACAGATAAAAGTAAGTGCATTTTTTTTTAAATGAGCGATCACCTGAATGCCTCCCTCTTCTTGTCCTACTCAGTGATGCCACTGAAATTAATGAATGCCCTGTCTTCCCACAGTACTGCAGCATACAGTACATAGCAAAGTCTCTTAATGGGTCAGACCGAGAGAGTTCACAACTCAATGCACTCAGGCAATGCTCCCCTCATACTAATTGTGCCCAATCCAATAAGATTTGTACAGACTCTAAATCATTTAGGCTTGTTAAAATGCCACTGTTAAGGTTCTTTGTGCCATTTTTCAGGGTGTAGCTGTTTCATGCTGAGATGTGCTCTAGAAATGAAGAAAGGAGGGGGAGGAAGGAAAAAAAATACTTCCTTGTGGAATGAACTATATTTCTGACTCATTTCTGTATCAAAAAGCCAACAGTGTTGTTCTGAGTGAGTGCTTCATTGAAACACCCTTGAAACTGAAGGGTTGTTTTGTTTGACAGCTCCCATACTGCCACACTTATAAAGAGAGAGGCATAATACCGATTCATAAACAAGCAGCTATTATACAGTGTATATATTGTTGTTGTTTCAGTAGATCATGTGGATGTGCCATTCTGGAGGCTCTCCTCACCCATAGTATTTTCCTGGAAACCTTCTTTCTGATTTTTCTGTGCATCACAATTGCCGTTCAATTGCTTTACTATCCTTTATGATTAAATATTAATGCATGATATTCTCCTCTTGACTTTTTAGTTTTTCCTGGGTAACTGTTACTTCTGGCTAGGGGCAAATAAATCCAGCTCCTCTTCATCTAGTTTACTACAGTCTCACATCCGCATCTCTAAAACAGCAAGTTATGTCGTGTAGCATGAGGGCTGTACAGCGACCTTGAACTGAGTGAAACTCCATTACCTTCTCAGTGTGCATTCTGTGATTACTGTAGGTTAGGGTTCAAGTGCATTAGCAGAGAATACAGGGGAGCTAGCAGCCTAACGGCAAGACATTTCCAGCACTTTTCCCCCTTTTTTGCTCATTCAAATAGCCTGAGGGGCAGACACTGTTACAGTTTCATCAGACTGAAGTTGATTAAATGTCACATATGCTGGGTATTATCAACTACTAGGCTATTTTAAAATGTGCTATCTACATAACCTTTGTGAATTACATTTAACATACTATGAAACATAATCACTGTCACATGTTAACCGGGGCATTAAAGGACCTAAAAGGTCATTCAGTGAATTTAAATTTCTTTCACATTGCAAATGTAGGGTGGTTTAGATTTCTGATTCCTTTTATTTAGCATGAGTGCTAAAATCATTCCACTGGCAGTACAGTTTGTGATCATGCCTCCAATAAATCTGTCTAAAATAAGATGGAGAAATTGCAGTCCAAAGGGAACATGGATATCGCTGATGTTTCAAAATATTATACTTTCAAAATTATTTATTGGAGGGTGGCATCCTAAATATTTCTGGGTAGGTGGTTCTGCCAGTGTTGGGATATAGAGTGCATCTATTCTGCAACCTTTTTTTCTTTCTAATATTTTACATTAGATAAAATAGATCAAAACTCTACCAGTCGAGAAGAGAATAGTCAGTACCTGGCAGTGTAAATGTTAAAGATACAGCATCAAGGATGTTTATACTCATAATTTGACATACTTTTTAAAATCCATGTAATTTTTATACATATTAGGTTTTTCTTAAAGGGAGGGGGCTGCAGCCTCGCACACAGGAGCAACCCTATAATAACCACCTAGAATTCATGTTCCATGGGGAAAAAATAAACTGTTTCAGTAACAGATTTTACTTCTGAGTCTCCACAGGGCTATTATGAGGGATGGGAGAACTGGATTGAATAGGTTCTTATTCTATCTCAGTCTTGCAAATATGCTGTAAATCACTGTGAGGGCCATACTGGTTTTGTCTGGCACAAGGAGCCTGCCTCCCAGCATTGTGCCTTTGCACAGGATACAGTCACTATAAATATATAATGTGGGTGGTATGAAAATGCATCTCCATACTAGGAACAGTGGAGTACCAGCTTCCTTAAAGGGGAAGGGGTGCCATGGTCCTGTCCCCCATCAGAGCAGGCCAGGCAGAAAAAGGAGAACATGCTGTATATATTTAATAGGAGGGGAATCTTCTGATGTTTTAGCTAACTAGAACCCACCTGTGAATCCTTCCTGGGTCTCTTGCTTTGTTTTAGCATAAAGTAGGTCTGTGCCTTTAATGCACAATATAGCCCTACACCTTCCTCCATGTTCAAATAGATTTTGCTGTTGCTCCCCCATCAACTTTTACCTCTCTTCTCTCACATGTGAAAACTTCTTCCTCTTCCCTAAATCTCAAGAGGGCCACAATTCCCTCCACACTCCCCTAGAAAGGCCGCTGTTCAATCAATGGAAAACAAGCATAATAAAGATAAATCATTAGGAATCTAACCATTTCAATCTCCTTTAAAGGTATTCTTTCTGTCATGTTCCAACAACACAACTACACAGCCCCTAGCCAGAAGGATCAGATAGAATTCTCTTTGGAACTTGTCAGCGCTGAGGTTCGTGCAGGGAACACTCACAGTTCAAGGACAGTTTCTGAGGGAGCCTATTTGTGCTGTATGGTTTTACATCTCCTGTGAGGATCTGCTGCATTGTACGTTTGGGAAGTTGCAGCTATAGCTGCTATAGAGTGTACCTGGAGTCTGCAATGAGATGGCCACTCTTTAGCAGAACCGACTGAAAATTACAACTGTTATCTTTTATAATGAAACAATACATCTTGAGTATTCCATTAAAGACTAGATTGTGGATGTTTTCATTTCCTTTCAGAAAGAATTCAGAGTAACAGCCGTGTTAGTCTGTATTCGCAAAAAGAAAAGGAGTACTTGTGGCACCTTAGAGACTAACCAATTTATTTGAGCATAAGCTTTCGTGAGCTACAGCTCACTTCATCGGATGAAGTGAGCTGTAGCTCACGAAAGCTTATGCTCAAATAAATTGGTTAGTCTCTAAGGTGCCACAAGTACTCCTTTTCTTTTTTCAGAAAGAAGTCACACTGCTCCATACAAAAGAAAAGAATGGGAAAACTAAAGCCAGAGGCTGATACTTAGTTTTACTTTTCATGCAATAAAATGCTATGACTCTTTGATGAGGCATAATAGTCGAGGTTCCTTGCTTGTTGGGGTACACGTAAACAGTTTGTACACACATGTACTTCTTAGGTATCCTCTTTGTATCATGTTTATTTAGTACTTGATTAGACTACTTAAATGTTTATAATACATTTTACTTATGGATCAGTCTTTATCTGAGGATCTCTGAGAACTTCACAAGCATTAGATAAATTACATCTTGTCAAAGATTCATAGATTTTTAGAACCAGAAGAGACCATGCGATGTCTGGCTTGACCTCCTGTAAATCACAAGCCATAGAATTTCACTAAGTCACCCCTGCATTGAACCCAATAACTTTTGTGTTTTGGCTAAAGCAAATCTTCCAGAAAGGCATCCAGACTTGATTTGACGATAACAAGGGATGGAGAATCCATCACTTCCCTTGATAGTTTGTTCCAATGGTTAATCACCCTTGCTGTTAAAAATGTGTACCTTATCTTTAAGTTGAATTTGTCTTGCTTCAAATTCTAGCCATTGGTTCTTATTACAACTTTCTTGGCTAAAGTACAGAGCTCTTTAGTATCCAGTATCTTCTCTCTGTGAAAGTACTTATACACTATCATCAAGTCACCTCTTCATCTTCTTTGATAAGCTAACCAAATGGAGCTTTTTTTAGAACTTCTTACTAGGAAGATATTTTATCTACCCCTTAAATCATTTGTGTGGCTCTTTTCTGAACCCTCTCCATTTTGTCTCTTCTTAAAAAGGTAGACATCAGAACTGAACATAGCATTCCAGTATCTCATTACGCCATGCACAAAGATACTATTTCCTTTCTCCTCCTCACTACTCTACTGTTTATACATCTAACGAGTGTATTAGACGTTTTGCCACAGCATTACACTGGTCGCTCATGTTGAGTTCCTTGTCCCCTGACACCCCTTAGTCATTTTGAAAATCATTGCTTTCCTTGACATGGTCCCCATCTCTGTAGCTATGGTCTGCATTCTTTGTTCCTAGCCCCTAGCCAGAAGGATCAGATAGAATTCTCTTTGGAACTTGTCAGCGCTGAGGTTCGTGCAGGGAACACTCACAGTTGGAATGGATTTTGTTTAAATGGGCCCAGTTCATGAAGTAATTCAGGTTGCTCTGTATAACTTTTCCTATCCTTATCATTTACTGCTCCACTAATTGTGCCATCTGCCAATTTTGACAGTGACTTTTTTTTTTTAAGGAGGGTGTTCCTAGGGATACATAGGGATTGGTTCTAGCCTGACACTATTCAATATTTGTATTATTTATCTGGAAGCAATGCTGATTCACCATTAAGAACCACTTCTTGAGATCTGTCAGTTGGCTCGCTTTTAAATCCATTTAAATTCTAGTGTATGATGCTAATTTTTAATCAATCTCATGCCAAGTCAAACTCCAAGTCAAAAAAGTCTCAATATATCAGTTACCTTTCTCAATCAAACTTGTTAAGTCATCAAAAAATGAAGATCACACAAGAATTCAGAGACTGATCCAGGAAAAGACCAGGTTGTCTTGACTCAGTGTCATGGTTTAACCACTAGAAACACTTGTGTTTTTTAGTTATATTGACAAATGTACCAAGGTTTAAATAAGCCTTTAAATATTATCACATCCTGCTAGTTCCTATCTGGTTCCCGTTTTACCAGCTTTAATAAACACACTCAAAATAATGAGGATAATAGGAAATACTAAAGGTTGTTACATGGGTGTTTTGTCCCTTTATAGGTTTGTACCATTCAGAGTCATATAGATGTTGGTTAGAATGTGAAAGATTTGGAGGGACAAGAGTTAACATTGTGATAGTTGGGTACAGCAGAGTAGTCCTATTGGGATCCAGGAAGTGGGCGGGCAAAGCTCGCCCACTGCTAAAGGATCCCCCCCCAGCCTAAGGGGGGGATCCACAGGACCTAGAAACCAAATGATTACGTGGGACAACTAATGAAGAACAGGAACGGGAGTGCGGTCAAAGGGTCAAAAAAAGGGAACCGGACGGGGACACCGAGCAGAGGACCCCGGACAGCGCCCACCGTTCCTCAAAGGCGTCAAGGGAGTCGGTGGACGCCGCCCAGAGGAACTCTGCCCGGAGGCGTGAACGGACTGAGGATCGGAAATAGGCCCCGCAGTCGCAGGAGACTCCATCGGCCAACCTCCTCACCCAGGTTTTATAGATGGCCACTTTAGCCAGGGCCAGGAGGATGTTGACCAGGAGGTCCCGCGACTTAGTGGGGCCACGGACAGGGAGTGCGTAAATAAGAAGGTGAGGAGAAAAGTGCAACCAAAACCTTAATAAAATATTGGTGAGGAGCTGGAATAGGGGCTGCAACCTGGCGCACTCCAGGTAGACGTGCGCCAGGGTTTCCCTCACGCCGCAAAAGGGGCAGGTGTCCGGGATTGGGGTAAACCGCGCCAAGTACACGCCCGTGCTCACGGCCCCGTGTAGGAGCCGCCAACTGATATCCCCGGCGGGCCTCGGGACTAAGGTGGAATAGAGGCTGGCCCACCGGGGCTCCTCACCCTCTAGAGGTGGCAGGAGATCCCGCCACTTTGTGTCAGGGCGGGACGCGAGGGTGAGGACATGAAGGGTGTGGAGCACGAGCGTGTAGAGATGTTGTTTTGGCGCGGTCTGGAACCGGACCGGCTGCAGATCGTGCAGCCGGCTCACGGTGAAGGGGCGGGGGGGTCGGTCGGGTCCACGGGGCAGGGGCCCGATGAAAAGGTCTGGAGGGCCTGGGGTGGAGGGTGGGCGGGGCGCGCCCTCTCGCAGGACCCGGTCGAGGTAAACCCGAGCAGCGGGCGGCAAAGCGGCCCTCACCTCCTGAAGTACGCGCAGGGCAGTACGAGGTCTGGAGAGCCCCATGCGCTGAGCGAGCGTCAGGGGATCCAGCCAGTCTCCCCGGTCGTAGTCCAGGAGGTCTCCGACTTTGGTGACTTCTGCCAGGACCAACCTCTGGCGCACCGAGGGGGACTCCGCCGCCTGCACACGCAGGTAGGGGTTGTGTAGCAGGGGCTCCGCGAGGAGGTCTTCCCCCACGGAGGCCGCCACGGACCTGGTCGCTGCAAAGAGTTTCCAGGTCCGGAGGAGGTCCTGATAGAAGACCGGCAGCCTGGAGAGGTCTCGCGGAAGACCCCTCGGATGGAGATAAAGGAGCTGCCGGTCATATCGGAGCCCTCGGAGGCGGCGCAGGAAGGCGTGCGCCAATATGCTCCATGCCGGACTACCTGCACCATAAAGGAGCCTCTGCAGGGCTTGGAGGCGGAAGACATGGACCTGAGTGCGGAGACACTTCAGGCCCTGCCCTCCCTCCTCCAGGGGCAGATGGAGAACCCCTGCAGAGACCCAGTGCAGTCCTGACCAGAAGAACTCCAGAATCAATTTCCGGAGGTTGGCCAGGAAATCCGGGGCTGGTACCAGGGTGTTGAGCCGGTACCAGAGCATGGACAGGACTAGCTGATTCGAGGGCGGGCACTGGTGCTCAAAGGACAGACACCGGAGCAGTCCCGTCCATCTCCGGAGCCGCTCTGTCACCCTGCCCTCTAAACCTTGCCAGTTCTCCGGCGGAGACGGATGCGCGGCAGAAAGGTAAACGCCGAGATAGAGCAGCGGACCCGCGCTCCACCGGATGGCTTGAAGCGCGGGTGGGAGGGAGCTCGCCTGCCGCCAGTCCCCTACCACCAAGCCAGAGCTCTTGACCCAGTTGACCCGGGCCGAGGAGGCTGCCGAGTACACAGCCTGGCAAGCCTCCACCCACGCCAAGTCGCCCGGGTCCTGGACCACGAGGAGTACATCGTCGGCGTATGCCGACAGGACCAGCAGCAGCTCCGGCTCCCGTAGCGCCAACCCCGTCAGCCTCCTGCGGAGGAGACAGAGGAAGGGCTCGATCGCCAGAGCGTACAGCTGGCCCGAGAGGGGGCACCCCTGCCGTACTCCTCGCCCGAAGCTGACCGGTTCGGTCAGGGTCCAGTTGAGCCGGACCAGACACTCTGCGGAGGCGTACAGCACCTGGAGAAAACCCACAAACTGGGGACCCAAGCCAAACGCTCGCAGAGTGCCCAGGAGATACCCGTGATCCACCCTGTTGAACGCCTTCTCCTGATCCAGGGACAGGAGGGCGAACGACAGACCGTCCCTACACCCGAGTTCCAAAAGGTCCCGGACCAGATATAGGTTGTCGAAGATGGTGCGGCCCGGGACGGTGTAGGTCTGGTCTGGGTGGATCACGTCCGCCAGCACGGACCCCAGCCGCAGCGAGATGGCTTTCGCTACGACCTTATAGTCCGTGCTGAGGAGCGAGACGGGACGCCAGTTTCGTAAATCGCGGAGGTCCCCCTTCTTCGGCAATAAGGCGAGCACGGCTCGCCTGCACGAAAGAGGGAGGACCCCGCTCTGCAGAGACTCGGCCCAGACGGTAACTAAGTCTGGGCCAAGGACGTCCCAGAACGCGCGGTAGAACTCCACGGTCAGCCCGTCCATGCCCGGAGTTTTATTGGTGGGCATGCGGCGGAGGGCTTCCGAGAACTCGGCCAGAGTGAGAGGCAGCTCTAGCCGGTCTCGGTCACCTGCGCTGACCGTCGGGAGTTCGTCCCAGAGCACTCTGCAAGCGTTAGGATCGGTGGGATCCGGGGAGAAAAGGCCTGCGTAGAAGGCTCTGGCCCTCCCGCACATCTCCACCGGATCCGTGAGGGGGGTGCCGTCCTCTGCGAGGAAGCAAGTGACATGCTTCTTGGCCCCCCTCTTTTTCTCCAGGGCGTAGAAGAAGCGGGAGCCGCGATCCATCTCCCGAATGAGGCGGATGCGGGATCGAACAAAAGCACCCCGGGCCCGAAGGTCCTCGAGGGCCCGGAGCTCCTCCCGTTTCTCCCGGCACGCTCCGCAGAGGGATGGATCCTCGGGGCTGGCGGCCAGACGCCTCTCCAGCTCTAAGACCTCCCGTTCCAACTGCCCTATCGCCGCATCCCTCCGTCGGCTGGCGCCCCGGGTGTAGTCACGGCAGAAGAGCTGGGCGCGCACCTTCCCTAGGTCCCACCACCGCCGCGCCGAGGGAAAGGCACATCGCTGCCCTCGCCAGGCCAACCAGAACTCCCGGAAGGATGCCACGAAGCCCACGTCCTCCAACAAGCTGTTATTAAAATGCCAATAGGCCGGCCCCGGCCTCTCTGTACAGAGAGAGACCGTCACGGTGGCCAGGTGATGATCGGAGAATGGGGCCGGCCGGATGCTGGAGGAGTGGGCCTGTGAAAGATGGAAACGTGAGAGATAGATGCGGTCCAACCGGGAGTAGCGCGACCGACGGGCCTCCACCCGGACAAAGGTGAACGTCGAGGCGTCGTCCGGGTGGTGGTCGCGCCAGACGTCCACCAGGGAGTGATGCTGCACTATCTCCTGGAGGACGTCTGCGGCGGCCGGGCACTGCTCGGTCCCCGAGCAGTCCCGCTCCTCGAGGGTTGTATTGAAGTCCCCGCCCAGGACCAGGCACTCTTGAGGATCCAAAGTGCCGAGGAAGGCGGACGCCTGCTGAAAGAAATGGAGCCGCTCCGGGCCCGATGTCGGGGCATAAATGTTGACAAGATTGACCACGAGCCCCTCCAAACGGACCCGGAGGTGCAGCAGGCGGCCCGGCACAGCCTCGGCGACCCCCAGCACCTCGGGCCGTAGGTCGGGGGAGAACAGGGTCGCCACTCCAGCCTTACGAAGTGTGAGATGGCTAAAGTAGACCCTGTCCCCCCATTCCAGCCGCCAGCTAGCTTCGGCGGCCGGATCCGTATGGGTCTCCTGCAGGAAAATCACAGAGTACCCCCCTTCCTGAAGGAAGGAGAGTACCTGGCACCTGCGGAGACCCATCCTACAGCCCCGGGTGTTTAACGTGACGATGGTAAGGGGCTCCATGAGGAGGGCTGGGGGGGATCCTCACCGGCAGGGACGCTCGCGGTTCCCGACGGGCCGCGCAACAATCCGTGACCTACCCCGTAGGTAATTAGGGAGTCACGGAAGAGGCGGACCCGCTGGTAAGTCGCGGCAGCCTGCTTCCCGGTCCTTTTACCCTCCCCCATGAGGGCCCTTGCGGCCCGGAGGATGAGATGGAAATCCCCCCATCGCTGCAGGGCGAGCTGCACCTTATTACGGGAGCCCCGGACGTCCTCAAGGAACTGCCGCAGCTCCTCCCGCAGCGTATGGGGGGCCGGGGCCACTAGCCCCCGGCTGTCCTCCGGAGGGATTGCCGACACAGCCCCGTGGCCCACCGAAATGGGCAGACAAGGGGCAGACCCCCGACGTGGCGCCTGATGGGCTGGCACCACGCAGCCCCCCGCAAACCCTGGCTCGAGTGGGGGCGGCGGAGGGAAGGTGGCAGCCCCTAGTGAGTCGGGACTGGGGAATACAGAAGCCGCTCCCTGGGGGCTATCCTCGAGGAGCGAGGAGATGACGGCCCCAGGGGCGGCAATGATAGCACAGGAAGTGGGGGGAACAGGGGCGGGGTTGACGTCAGGGGCAGGGCAGGGATCCGGAGTAAGGGCAAGGCAAGGGTTGGGTGCAGAGCCAGGGAGAGGGGCAAAGGTGGAATCCAGGGCCCTAGGAGGCAAGCCACTGGAAAAAGGCCCCTCTCGATCAGGCTCTGGGGGGTGGGGGTGGGGCAGGGGACCCTCTATGCTGCTGGGCTCCGGCGCCGTGGCCGGCATAATGATCCCAGCACCGTCAGTGGGGTCCTCGCCCGGGGAAGAGATCGGTCACCCCACGCCCTCGAGGGGCAACCCGTGGGGCTCGGGTCCCAGCCGCAGCGCACCAGCGGTAGCCTCGGTGGGCTCGGCGGCTAACAGCGTGGTGCCACCCACGGCCGGGCAGATGGAGGAGCCCTGGGAACCCTCGGAGGCGGGAGCAAAGGTAGCGGTTAGGGGAAGGGGACATGGGGAAGGCGGGGCCGGGGTGAGGTCGCTCAGATCGAGGCCCGCTAGCAGAGGGTCGTCCTCCCCCTGGGTGACTGGGGTCAGACCTAGGGCCTCGATCTCCTCATAAATGGAGGGGAGCTCTCCTTCCACCACCCCGGAGGTCTCCCCGCTAGTGCCCGAGGCGACACTCGCCCCGAGGCTCACAGGGGTTGTGGATGGTAAGGGGGCAGGTGGGGTTACATCGGAGTCCTTGGGGGGAAGGGACTCTAAGGGAGGGACGGTACTGCCCTCCCGTGCTGCCACGTCTTCCCCAGCCGGCGCCAGGGGATGGTATGCGCCCACGGGCAAGGCAGAGGGCTCAGCATCAACGCCCCCCTTCCTGGTCTTCCGGGGGGCTTCCGCATCGGTGGAGAGGGGCGGAGCTCGAGCCTTCCGCTTGCCCCGCTTCCCCTGGACTAGGGTCCAGCCCTCCATGGCATCATCGGGGGGCTGGCTAGCAGGGGTCGGGTCAGGGGGCAAGGATAATGGCTCAGGGACCGTGGGAGGCAACGGTGGGGCGGAAAAAGGGAGGGAAGAGTCCCCCTGGGGCGGGCCCTCTCCCACGCTAGGCGGCATCCCTGCCGCACCCTCCTCAAGGGGCCCCGCCGAGTTGCAGGCAGCAGAGGCGGGGCTCTCCCGCTCGTCTGGGCGTGCTTGGGGGAGCGCCCCTTGGGCCCGAGCGGGAGCAGTGATGGACTGGGTGGGAGGAGGGGCGGCTTCGGGCGCCGGGCAGCCAGGGGCGCTGGCGATGACGGGGCCAGTGCCCTGCCGGGGCTCGGGGGTCCCGGATGCCTCTCCTTGCCGGGCCAAGGGGCAGTCCCTCCGGACGTGCCCTGTCGCCCGGCAGAGGTAGCACCGGGCCTCCCCCGTAGAATAATGCACCCGGTATTGGGCCCCCTGGTAGGGGATCAAAAAGGACCCCTCAAGCACCTCTCCGTCACGCGCCGCCGGCGGCAGTTGCAGCTGCACTTGCCGGCGGAACGAGAGGACGTGACGGAGGGTGGGGTCCTTGCAGCCCAAGGGGAGAGGGCTTAAAACCGAGATGGGCTTCCCCAGGGTAGAGGGGGCAGGTAACAGGGCGGCATTTGGAAGGAAGGGAGGGACAGAAGTCAGGACCAGGCGGACGCCCAGGTCGTCCAGCGGCTCGAGGGGGACGAACACGCCCCCCACCGCCAGGCCCTTCTCCACCGCCTCCTGGGCGGCGACCTCCGATGCCAGGAAGAAGACCACCTTCCCGTACATTTTGGAGGCCGCCACAATGGCCGTGGGCCCCACCACCCTCGCCAACGCCCTGCCATGGAGGGCCTGGACTTTTTGGCAGGGCCCTTCCCCTTCTTCCTACCCTGGCCCTTCCCGCCGGCTGGGGGGGCTCCCCCAGAATCTAAGGGGGGGAGGGACGTGGCAGCAACGGAGGTCGCCCCGGTGCCCGCCGCTGCCGGCGCCCTGGCGGGGGCGGTGACAGGTGGTTCGGCAGCGGCGGCTGAGGTAGAAGCTCGGGGGGGTGACGGAGGGGCAGGCGGGGGAGGGGTATCCGGGGCTGCTGGAGGGGCCCCGCCCGTCGTATCCCCCGCCATAATGAGTAGGGAGGGAGGGAAGGACACCGGGAAAAGGAGGGAAAAGGGGAGGCAGGTCAACCACTCCTCCCCGCTAGGCTGCAGGCAGGGGAGGAGGGCGCCAAAGGGGATGGGCTGGACGGGGGGGGCTTTCAAGGGCTTGTGGGGGGCAGTCACCGACTCGGGGTGGAAAACTGGCTCCTCTAGCTGCACTAGGGGAGGGGGGTCAGAACAATATTCGGGGAGTGCAGTGAGGTTGGGGCAAACTCAAACAGGGAAAGGGTACAAGCGCATGGGAGGGGACATGGGCGCACTGAGTAGGGGCCAACCGGGGTAGGGCTATCCCATAGGGAGGGGGGAGAACCAGGCTGGAGACAGGACAGGGAACCTAGGGGCTGGCTTCAGAGGTAAGGGCGGGGCAAACAAGCAAGGGCTGCAGAGGGAGAAGGGCGGGGCAGGCAAACAAACTGAAGTCAGCCAGGTACTGGGGTAAAGGGGAGGGCAGAAAGGCTGCTAGGGGAAAATGGGGCAGGGAGCCAGGGACAAAGCTGGGGGGTGCTGAAGGGGTCAGTCCAGGATGGGGCGGGGGGCACGTGCGCCCACGTGCGCTTGCAAGGAAGAAAAAGAAAAAGTCAGTGCGGGCTGGCTGCTGCTGCAGGCCCCAAAGGTGGTGAAAGGGGGCAGCAGGCCAAGCAAGCAGCGGAGTCCCAGAAGCAGGAGCTTGAGGCAGATGGTGAGTGTCCGCTGGGGGTGGTGGAGGGGGCAGCGCCGACGGTGGTGGTGGTGGTGGTTGGGGGGTGGGGACACACTGATGGACTAGGGGGCAGGCTCCACGCCACACCCCCTGTGTTCCCGCGAACACAGTCAAAACCCCCACCACAAGAGCACAGTCCAAAAGTCACTCAGCTCTTCTGGCCCCCTCCACGGTGGTCTACAGAGTCCCTGTGCGCTCCCCCAGCAGCAGATGGCCTCGTCCCCTCCTCCTTCGGGGTCCGGCAGCTCTCAGGCAGCAGCAGCTCCAGGCAGCAGCTCGGTGGCCAGGCAGGTAGAGAGGACCCCTCACCGGTGGTGTTGATGATGGTGGTGGTGGTATCCACAGCAGCGGTAGCGGCAAAGGCTGGGGTAAGGGTCCCTCACTCCCCCCCTCTGGGGAGCGGGCCAGCAGCCCCCCCCCCAAGGGGCTGCAGTTGGAATAGAAGCAACAGCACCCAAGGGTGGGTGGGTCCAGCAGCTGCCCAGCAACCGGGCAGGGGAGATGGCGTACAGCCCGGCCAGGGGAGCAGCTGGAGCAGGGGCAGTAGTGGCAGCAGCAGCAAGGGCCCACGGTCCAGGAGCAGCAGTCTCCCTCCTCCCTCCAGACTAGTCAGGTTCAGCAGAGGAGTCGAAGGTGGGTCTACTGGCCACTGGATAAGCAGTTTTCTGTTCCCTGAGTGACCCGAGCAGGGGCTGCTCCAGGCTAGGGTGCATACATGACTCCAATTAACCTGAAAAGAGTCAGGTGAGACTATTAAGCTAATGTGAACACCTGAATCTAATTAGGGCCCCTCTGATACTATAAAAGGGCTCACTCCAGCCTCAGGCTGAGGGGAACCAGAGGAGAGGAAGTGTGGCTGAAGGGCTGAGTAATGAAGACACCCTCAAGCCACTGGAAAGGGAGCCCTAAGGTTAGGGTGAAGAAGGCATTGAGAGAGAGAATCGGGAGAGCTGTGGGGAAGTGGCCCAGGGAAATGTAGCAACTCTGGCAGTGAAAGGTCGGCTGCCAGCAGCTGCTGCCATTAGGGTCCCTGGGCCAGAACCTGGAGTAGAGGATGGGCCCAGGTTCCCCCCAACTCGCCACTGTGGAAACACCTTCTGGGAGGGGAAGACAGGCCCCTGTCAGGACAGGAGGCTAAACTGTTCTGCAATAAGCCCATAGGGACAACAGAGACTGTGGGAGTTCTCTCACCAACCTCCTTGCTGGCTTATGATGAAAATGGCTCTGTAGGCTGTGACCCTTGCCTCTAGAAGGAGAAGGGCTATGCAGAGGGTCACAGTGAGCCTATGAGGCTAGCGTAATCTGCCAGGAAGCCCGGGACCCACTGAGACAAGGTTGGAACTCTGCCACAACATAAAGACTCTGGTTGCACCCAATTCCAGTACCAGAATAATGGTGCATTTGACTTTATTCCGATTTGCTAAAAAGGTTATCTTGCATATGGATTTATATCTGTGGATGCCACTATTGCTCAAGGTAATAGTGACTTATCATGTTAGCAGAAGTGTGGCTTGTTTTTGTTTTTTAACCCTGCCCCCAAAATTGGGTTAATTTTTAGATAGAATGTGTGTTGGGGTTTTTTTGGTTGGATACAGTCCTGGCTACCTGAATGTGTTACTGCTCCACCGGGAGAGGTTTGGTACACAGAGGGAGCTCTGTGAAAAATCCACACTCTCACCATATGGTAGTAACACATACAGGTGATCAATGTGACTATATAGTTGTATTCATGTTGGTTTTTAGGCTCTACTTCAAGGCCCCATTGTATACTGTGGACTCACTTACAAAAAATATACTGGACACTGCAAACATTAAGGGTGAGACTATCAAAGCTACATCATGGGATGTGGATAGCCGATTCCCATTAACTTGAAAATCTCAGCCTAAAGTTATGTTTTTAGATGATGGGAAAATAGAGCTATATCTCTCTATAGAGAGAGCTTCAGATATAATTATACATACACAAAATAACCTCTCCCACCACAGAAATATTTATATATATCCCTATAACCACAATCATAATATCAAGCCCATATTTAAGTATCCCCTCCCTTCATACCTCTTCTCATAGCCTATCTCCCTCTCTGAACTCTTGGGCAGCGGGGGGAATGTCCCTTTCAGCATTTCCAGAAGGTTAACAAATCCAGGCTGTGACAGACAATGTTGTTTGCAGGATCCCGAGAGATAGATGGATAACGAAAAGGTAAAAAAATATGCATGTAGCATGAAGCAAGGCCCCCCACATCCCAACTACTGACCTCATTCTTTATTCTGTGGAAGTGAAGCAATATCCATGATTTACTGTGCTGATAAGCTCATCTTGAACCCTTTCCCTCCTCCTCCCATTTCTAGCAGCAGACTCTTCTCCCACGCTGCCCCCACCATCTGGAACCACCTCTGTGCAGTTAATTGATTCCATGACTCTCTTCATTTCCCATCTGGAGAACTATCTTTTCTCCCTGTCTTATAACCCCTAACCTTCTCTCTACTAAAACAATCAAATTCTATCCTCAGTTTCCTTGTACTCAATCAATCTCTCTTACCCTTTGTCCCTTCTCCTCCCTCCCTGCCCCACAATATTTGCAGATGCCACTGCTGTGATATAATTGAAATGCTTGTGATACTTTTTGTATAAAAGATAGTATGCAAAATCAGTTCTGTGGTATTGTAATAATGAGATCATGACAAATCTGTTGCATGTATAAATATACAATTAATTTTAAAAAAGGGCTAAATTGAGCTTTTTGTCTCAGCCATTAGCTTGAGTGATGCACAGACCCAGTTCCTCCTCTGCTCCCCTCTTACACCGGAGGAAGTAAGTTGCAACACCCTTATGTTGGATGTACCTTATTTTCCTCTCTGCAACCAGAGAGCTTTTGCTACTACCCCTGTCCAACCACCTGCTCACTGAGATGGGGAATACTGAACATAAACCCCTATAGTCCCTTCCCTCCCCTCACTGCACCCAAGCCATCTTTGGAGTAGGCTCTATAAAGCTGTGAATGGGGTTGGGGGGTTCTTATCTCTGCATGCCCCATAGTGCAGGTGCACTATATTTCCCAAAAGAAAGAGTACTGTGGAGAGGGTCGAGCAGTGACGGATTCATACTTTAGAGGCAATGGTTCTTCCAACCTGTGGATTTTGTAGACAACTTTGCAAGATCTTTTCACCCTTCAGCCCTTGATTTCATCATTCTCAAAATGTCTCATTATCTAGAATGCAATCTTTATGGACCAAGGTTTGAGAACCAGTTCTGATTCTGATACTAGGGCAAATGGTGAGAAACTGTTCATGGATAGATATGCAAATTCAAAAGTCTATTTCTATTTGAATGTATTTGCAACCCTGTCATGTTTGCATTCCAAACTGTCAAGCTTTATTATTACAAATACTCACAGACAATGAGTTTTAAGATCAAATACTTGACTATTACTAAAAGGAAACTGAAAATAGTACATTCAGCTGTGCAACTTGCACTGTGCTGGTTAGTTGCCTCTGTCTTCTCAAGAATGCAGCCCAAGAATTATTTGCTGAAGAAATTCACAGAGAGCTTTGAATACAGAATAAATGTGAGAATTTCACTATCTGTTCACAAACATTTTTTTGGTTTCAAACTGGTGAAATTCTTCAACTGAATTATTCACTGTGAATTATTTGTACAGCTCTGCTCACTGTCTTAGGCGCAGGACAACTGGCATTTTCTCTCTGGAACTAAGGTGTTCAAATGCTCAGTTGTTAGATAATTAACTCAGTGGTATTTCAAAAGCACTAATGACAGGGTTCAAAGTAGCAGCTGTGTTACTCTGTATCCATAAAAAGAAAAGGAGTACTTGTGGCACCTTAGAGACAAATGTATTTGAGCATAAGCTTTCGTGAGCTACAGCTCACTTCATCGGATGCATGCAGTGGAAAATACAGTGGGGAGATTTATATACACAAAGAACATGAAACAATGGGTGTTACCATACACACTGTATTTTAAGCTTATGCTCAAATAAATTTGTTAGTCTCTAAGGTGCCACAAGTACTCTTTTTTTCTTTTTGAAAAAGCACTAAGTGACTTAGGAACACAAGTCCCACGGAATTAGTCAGACTTGTGCTCCTAAGTCACTTAGGCACTTTTGAAAATCCCTTCCACTGTACAAAAATTAACCCAAATGTCCTTGGCTTAAATAATAAAGTGATTCTTAATTATGATGGCATGAGAAAGAGTAGAAGCCTAAGGCCTTGCATCAGCACATCTTATTTCCTTGGTTCTTCAAATAGTACATACCATCATATGATCTGGTTAAATACATTTATTTTCAAAATTGAATAAAAGTAGCATTACTGTTCTTAATATAGAAGACAGAATTAGACCTCTAGAACTCACATTTTTATCTAGGAAGATTGCTGCTTGTTCTTCTATAACATTTCTAATGGCTATAATCTAAAGATAGTGCTCCATCCGTCCTTCATTCATTTACGTTATCTGACTATAATATCATAATCCACTTTTCTTCTTGTACACCTTGGTAAAGAGATCTATAAAAACAAACAGGAAAAAAACACTCACTAAGCCCTTTTTTATTAATTCCTCTGGTGGAATGGTGAATAGAGCTAGCTTTTTCTTTTTTTCCTAACATCTGTTGCTGGAAGAGAACTGGAAATCACCTAGGGAGGAAAATGTCTGTTATTCAGCACAGCGATAAACTCTGAGGCTAAATGTATTATTGTGGAGTGACTTAGGGAAGAAATAAATCACACTGAGACTCTACAAGCAAAAATATGTTCATAAAGCGCTTTCATCATACTCCATGTTTATACAGCTCTTAAAAACCTCTGAAGTTTTATAATACCACTGTTGGAAGGGGAGAACTATACGCTGCATGAGCTGTGATGGTCAAACAGATGGAAGATTCCACTGAGTGCTTTATCAGACACCTGCTAGTCTCTAAATGGCAATGGATAGGCTGGACTACCCCTTAATGTGACATCTGTGTCTCTGAATTTATAATTACAATACTATGAGACAGCACACATTGGAATATCCAGTTCTTCTGTCTGGACACCTACATGGTTTTCACTGTGGCATTCATATGTGCCAGTGCTTTAGAGAAAAAATGATTAAATGGCATTATAACACTGTCCTAAGTGTTCATGGCTGTATCAGATATTTTTGAGTGGCTGACAGAATGATGTGAATATAGTTCTGTGTAAGTGAAACAGATTTGGTAGAACAGTTTCAATTATGTACCGAAAGAAAGGTTCTGGACCAAATACAGCCTTATCAAATGCAGCTCACTGAGTCTGAAAGCAGTTCTAAATTCAGAGGAACTAGGCACTACAAACCATGTAATTTGAAAATCTTCATCATCCAATACACCCAGCAGATTATGGACAAGGGCCAGCTTAGTTAAAAAAAAGTAACTCAAAATGGATAAAACTGATTCAGGAAAACAATCTTTATTGGTACCTATTGCATAAAAACATGGATTAGGTACAATATATTTGCAGTGCAGTAAGGCAATACCGTGAACAGTTCCCATTGTGTGTACTCTTAGGTCCTATAAATTTTTGGTATAATAAGTGTTGTAAAGACAGAAATAGACATGATAAAACAAAAATGTAGAAAACCTGCCAAGCTCTCTCCCCAGCTCACAATCCTCCTTGGCTTACTCTAGAACACATGCCATTGTAGAAATATTAGGAGCCCCTTGTGAATCTCCTGCTCTAGTAAATTAACAGCCTCCTCCACTTGAATTGAAAGAAGCTAGCAGAACTTTTCAAGAACTCCTAACGGAATTGGGCGGGGGGGGGAATCTTACTGAGGTCTCCAATTAAGACGTTCTCTATTACATCACCGGATTCATATGGAGTAAATGCCCCAGAGATCTTCCTCAGACTTCATATAAGAATGCTTCTTTTGTTTTATTTCGAACAGGGAAGACAACTTGCAGAATATCATTAGGGCACAGGTGAGCTAAGGTCCTTCAGCTTAATAAACTGAGGGAAACCCATAGAGACAGTCCCCCACTAGTGCTATTTCCTGAAGCCTAAGTGAGCACTGCATGTTTTCAAAGCTGGCAGTTCAACTGCAACATTGCTTATTCCTATGCTTTGCCTGTTAACGTAGATGTTTTGTTTTACCATCCACCTCAGGAAAAGCATTCCTGATGCTTGTGATGCATTCTATATGCTCATGCTACATTCTCCATTTCTTCATACAAAGGTTTCTAAGCTGTTGAACATTTCACAGAAAGGCTAAGCTACAGCACCTGGAGTTAACCCAGGTTATGCAGGCACAGTCCTTCCCTGAGCAGCCTCATGTGCAGGGAGACTGCTGCTCCCCACTGTGTGCTAAGCTAGCGCTGCGTGGGAGTGGGGCTAGAGCATTACCTATTTCACTCTGCCCTCTTTGGAGAGCCCTGGTGCAACAGCTTCTGCACTTTTCCAGCTGTGAGAGGCCCTAGCTTAGGATGTGCACATGGTGAGGGAGACTCCTTACTACTCCCTTCTCTGCATGCTCACATAGGATCTGGCCCTTGGTATTCTAGTCCTCAGCTTATTCGGTGGACAATCATGAGTAACAAATTGTGCCACGGTGTGTGTGGCAATGTAGAGATGGTCAAGTTTTGACTTGGTATCTGTGGGACATAGCCAGACCACTTAATCAGTTATAAATCCATGCATGCATCAGTTATAAATGCAGCTTTTCCAAGGTGAAAGGCTAGCTAGGCTCCATTGATATTAATGGTATTTTGAAGTATTATTCATAGCTTACTTTCCAGTTGTAGTTTTGAGGTAAAGATGCTGAGTGCAAAATACAAATGTCACTAGCTCTCTGAGCGCTGTTTACCTGAATATGACCTGTAATATTTAGAGAGCTAGGCCCAGGGACACAAAAGGACTTAGTTGCCTAACCCCCAATCTTAGCCTTAGTCCCAGTTTTAGTCTCCACTGCTATCCACAAAACTCCCGCTTCACTGCTGCCACCCTGTAGCCTCATAAACTAAGTCTCTGCAGCTAAATTTTGCAGTAAAAATTCCCCAAGCGCAGATGTTTCTGCCTCTGCGTATGTGCACTGTGTCTTCACTCCAGGCATTTTATCTCCTGCTTACGCCTCAGCATGTTCCACATACTGGGGAAGATATGCAGAAGAGCGCCTATTTTACCTGCATAGCCTAATCCGATTGCTGAAAACATGCCTACCAGCTCAGACCCCATTCAAAAGCTGGATAAAGCAGAAGGTCCTGGTGCCCACCTTATAACTAGCCCACAGGTTAGAGCACTCACCCAGCATGTGGGAGACCGAGCTTCAATTCCTACCTCTGCTTGATGGGGAGAAAGGATTAGAAGGGGCCTCCCACACACCCATCAGAAGAGTGCTCTAACCACTGGGCTATAGGATAGTCTAATGTGAAGTTCCCTCAATCGCTTCTCTTGACACTGTTTCACTTCCAATTAATAGTCACTGGAGGCTTAAGATGCACCCTTCCCATTGGCTAGCTTAGGCCACTCTCTACCTAAGTGCTGGCTTTTGTTGGTTGCATTCTTAGGTGCCTATCTCCCCACTCGTTGTATAGGAAGCCTAGCACCTAACTCAAGCTTTGTGGATCCAATGTGTTCCAGTGATTTTCTAGGTGCTTAAAACTTAGGCATTGTGATGCTGAGTGTCACAATACTAAGTCCCTTTGTGGATCTGGATACTATTAATTAGATAGCTGGGGTCTTTTATCAACCACAGCACTTTTTAAACTGGTGTTCATTGCTATTTTGGTTGTCTTGGATCCAGATATACCATTCCCAAGGATGATTACTTTGGGAACAGTACCACAGCAAAAGCCAAAACAGATTTTTTTTTTGACACTGTAATCATATTTTTGGATTCATCTAGAGTTGGTGTTTGAGAGATATAAATATGGTTCCTCTTTCTCATAGCCTATATTGTACAAATAAATAATTGGGGTTAATCTGATGACCATCTTCAAATACATAAATCCAGTCCCTTTCTATTGTATTAACAAGATAAATAAAATTTACATAACAGGGAAAGTTAGAGAGAAGTTCATATCATAACAGCAAACTTAATTTAATTGAAATGGTAAGTCAACAAGTGTCAAATAGGAAGAGTTTAAAGCCCAGTACCAGGAAGACACTAGTCAAAATAAATGAAAGATGCATATGCATACTATGGCAACGATCCTGCAACCTGATCTGTAAAAACCCTTGCACCCATAGACACCTTACTTGGAGTCCCTCTAAAGTTAACAGGTGCAGAACTTGCACAATGCAGAATCAGGGGCCAAGGTTAACATACACCATGGCTAAAAAAAAATCTTTTCAAAGAAATAATGGTACACAAGAGAATAGAATTGCTGTGATATTTGAGTTTTGATACAGAATGCTTAGCGCTGACATGAATGGCAATTGAAGGACCCAATGCACCATCTCACTTATGAGTGATACAGATTTAGTGAATGAGAATCTGAGTGATAAATCTACACACTTATTACTAATTTAAGATTGCCTTATGAATCTCCATGAGCTAAAAATGTATTTATCTTTATTTCTCCAAGTGCTCAGCTATAGGACTTGTCTACACTGGCAAGTTTCTGTGCAGTAAAGCAGCTTTTTGCACTCAGACTGCAGACATGTACACACTGCCAAACCACTTTGTGTGCAGAAACTCCTCAGTTGCAGTGAAGCAGCTGGCAATGTGGTAGGATACCCATGGAACAGTGGGATTGGGAAACCTGCATCATGTGACACTGTGCCTGCCCTATAGGCATTGCAAACCCTTCCCAAAGCACCCTGTAGTCAGTTTCACAATGGGATAGCTACCACAATGCACTGCTCTCTTTGCCATTGCAAGAGCTGCTAATGTGGATGTGCTCCAGCATCACAAGGACCACAGTGTGGACACGCAACAGCGGTTTAATTCCAGTGTTTTAATAAATGTGGTATCACTTGTGGCACAGGAACTTGCCAGTGTAGACATACTTATAGACTATAAGACCAGAAAACCACTAGAATCATGTAGTCTGACCTCCTGCATGTTGCAGGCCATAGAACCTCACCCATCCAGTCTTGTAGTAGGCTGAGTTACTGAAGTCCTCAAATCTTGATATAAAGACTTCAAGTTACAGAGAATCCACCATTTACTGTACATCAAACCAACAAGTGACCAATGCCCCTGTGACATTATTGACATGAACTGTGGCCGTATAGATCATTGTTGCAACTAAGGTCCTATAGTTGTACCAAACTTTGTACAAAGGAGGTCAAGTAAGGTGTCTATAGAACACCTTAGTAGTTAACTGGTTATGATTATGCTTTCTGTATGTGTGTATCATTTTTGTATTTGATGTTATGAATATTGGCTATGTACTTGTGTCTCAATGTGTTTGATTCTAAGTAGCCTCAGTGAAGCATTTGGTCAGCTTCTTGAGAAAAGGACTATTCTCAGTAGGTGCCCAATCAAGAAATGCTTAGCTGACAATGGACTTTGGGAGATGCCAATCTACATCTGAGCTTTCCAGGGAGAGGTCAATCATTCATGGACATGTGACTTGCCCAGGTGGTTACAAACTCCATCTTGTTGCTGTGATTTTGCACAGGAGAACAAAGGGGTTTCTGCCCACAAGAGAGAATATAAAAGGCCCTGGAAACCCCTCCATTTTGTTTTCAGCTGGCTCAAGAGATGGCCTCTCCACCCCAAAGAGATGCCTGAAAGAAACTGGGAGAAAGGATTGTAAATATGGGAGTGTGAGTGATTGCTGGACCCAGGCCATAAACCACAACATTGGTCTGAAAAGGTTTGGGCCCAGACTAGGAAGGAGTCTAGTCTGTGAAAGAAGCTTACTGGAACATCTCTGAGGGTGAGATTTACCTGCATTCAGTTTCCTACTGTATTAGGCTTAGACTTGCGTGTTTTGTTTTATTTTGTTTGGTATCTTACTTTGTTCTGTCTGTTATTACTTGGAACCACTTAAATCCTGCTTTTTATTCTTAATAAAATTACCTTTGCTTATTAATTAGCCCAGAGTAAGTAAGTAATACCTGGGGGAGCAAACATCTCTGCATATCTCTCTATCAGTGTTATAGAGGGCGGACAATTTATGAGTTTACCCTGTCTAAGCTTTATACAGAGTAAAACAGATTTATTTGGGGTTTGGATCCAATTGGGAGCTGGGTGTTTGGGTGCTAGAGACAGGAGCATGTGCTAAGCCGTTTTTAGTTAAGTCTGAAGCTTTGTGGGTGTGGGTCAGACCCTGGGTCTGTGTTGCAGAAGATTAGCATATCTGGCTCAACAAGACAGGGTTCTGGAGGCCAAACTGGCAGAGAAAATGGGCTCAGAGGTAGTCTCAGCACATCCAGTGACAGTCCCAAGGGGGTTTCTGTGACCGAACCCATCACTGCCCCATGTTGCAGAGAAAATTGGTTCCTCATCCCTGATATTAACAGACAAAAATCTCCAGACCCAATCCAGGAGAGCAGTTAAGCACATGCACAATTCCATTAATTTCAAGGGCAGTGCTCACATGTTTAATATTAAACATTTGCTTAAGTACCTTGCTGAACTGGGGACTTGGTTGCTTTTAAATTAAAATTGCTAGGGAACTTAGATTATTTTAAGGGAACACACACAAATCCAATTGATATTTTTCTTCTTCTTTAAGAAACACTGTCAGATTAAAAATCTAATCATACCCATGCACAAAAATCTCCCTGCCTGTACAACTAACACCACCTTATTAATACTGAAAATGTTGAAAATCACATTTGCTTTTCATCATTTATGCTGTGTTTTTACTTTTCTAATTGTGGGTTATCATCTGGTCTCGGACAGTAAGATTCCATTAATGTCTCCATTTGACCATCCATATGGAAATCCCAGGATGCATTTTCATGTTTCATAAGAACTGACTCTTGAGCTACCTCTAGAAAGGAGGAATGGGACTATTCTTTTTCCACAAAAAGAATCTTCAAGGATACAAACTTGCTAGCACAAGAAAATTTTAAAAAGGAAGGTTACATGATTTTCTTTGTATGTGTCCATTGTTAATCATAGTAAGGAAGACAGCAGTATAAAATGGTTTATCTTCTTACCTTAAAAAGTGACACATATATTACTTGTAGTAATATTTATCTACTGTTGCAAGTGTGCATGGAATGAAACAAGGGTGCTGTTGCAGGGAGCTCACAATTAAATTGTTTCCCCTGAAACAATGCTTACACAACAGGTGAAGGCTGTACATTGTAAGGATCAGGAATCTCTCTTGGTTTCATAAGAATCCACTGAAAATAGATTTAAGTGATGTCTTAGTGTACCCGCTGTGACAGGCCTCTGTTTGAGATTGGAGAATCCATTCATGGAAATACATGTCGTCAGTTCCCAAAGATACAATGGGGACTGCAGATATCATTTAAAAACAGGAACAGTTAAACAGTATTTCAAAGCACAATGCTATACTGTGCTCTAGGGTGTTAGGCAATTTGCCAAGGAGACCCCACTGATTGCACAATGATTACATCAGTCACTGGATATATAGAGTAGTGACAGTCTAAACTGTACAGCAGCATGGCTTGAAGGATTTAATATTAATACTAAGAAAGGAGATGAGGGTGAGAATAGCATTCAACTGAGTGAATACATTTGGGTAAAAATTCTTTATTTGCTGTTTTTACTGGGCCACAATTTATTTTCTAGTAAAAATAATAAATACATTCAGTTGTTCCCTAGTAACTCTAGAAAGAGGTAGAAATCACGTCTTTGCAAAGACTAACACATTGTTTTTGTTTTGTTTACATTTAAATAGCATAGGTGTCCTAAAGAAATATAAACACTGCACTTGAATAATTGTATATATTACTGTGAGTTGTAAGGCCCCAGTAAAAATAATGTGTGACTGTATGTTTCAGAGATCTGAGGTTAGAGGATAATATGATATTGATAGCTTGTAAAACATGACACCTTTCCTGCCTCTTGAGAACCTTCACAGAAGGCTGCTGTTATCCAGCCAAGCAGGCCACACCGTCATTTGTCTTGTTTTCTAAGTGCATGTCTGAATTGTTTGCCAAATAGTTGTCTGGCATTCTCCTAACATTGCTGTGAGAACCATGGTTGGAGTGTCCCCATTGAGGGTGTTAAGTAGCATGTTACAATCACATGTGGCAGTGTGGATTTGCATCAGGGTTTACTTTGAGCATGTTACTTTCATTAGCCTCAGCCTCTCAGTACCTAATGGATAACGTCTGGGTATTGCCATTACTGTAAATCAAATGCAGCTTGAAAATAAAAATGAGGCTGAAAAGAAAAATGAGCACACTCTTAAAATTTCTTGTAACAAAATCATAAAATATTAGTATCAATTTTTTTATACCCGTCTTGTTTGAGGTCATAAGTTTCCTCAGTGAAAAATAACAAACCCCTTCCAACTATGTCTGACATATCACATGTATGGCAAAGATGTTTTTGTGTTTACAATCTACTAAATTATTTTTATAATGAAATACTTGAAGAGAGTTTAAAGAAAAGAGATAGAAACAAGTATCATGAGGCACATAGCTTAATGTAAGGTGCTATAAAATAAATAACACAAACAGTGAACAACATGGAGTCCTGCTCATGTGTCAAGTGCTGTTGGGTGCATTATGGGACTCTTTCCTTTGAAGTGTTACAATTTACACTGCTGGAAAGTGCTAGAAAAGAACAATTATCTCTAGTTATCTGCATACAGAGATGGATCTCAACTACCCTTGAAATTTATGATGCTGTGGATCCGCATCTTGATCTGAACTTTGTTTCTCAGACCCATCTTTACTTCAGTGAGGTACTTAGTAGTCTGGACACAGACTCACCTTCAGATAGGTACTGGCTATGGGACTAAATTCTGGCACTTCCTATCTGACCTACAGGGGACAAAAAGAACAGTAGTCTATGAAGATGTTCCCTGAGCCATGCTGCCTTTGTTTGGTCAATCCAGAGAGACTGACTCTGGGTGGTGGAGGGTAATTTCCTCAGCAACCCTTCTGATGAAGCCTATTGGCTGGCATCTTGCAAATATTTCCAGGTACTAGCTCGTTCTTAGAGTAGACAAGAGTGTGGTCAGGGTTTCTGCCACACAAGTTATCCAGGCCCATGGCCTAGCACTCAATAATAACAATGTTTAGCTCTGATATAGGGTTTTCACTTGTCGGTCTCAGTGCACTTTATGACAGAGGGTCATTGTCATTATCTCTATTTTACATGTGGGAAATGAGGCAAAGAGAAGGAAAGTGACTTGCCCCAGGTCACAAAGCAGGTCTGTGTAGCAGAAATGAGAAGACAACCCAGATCTTTGAATCTCAGTCCAGCTGCATCTCTGTAAGATCACATTAGCTCCAGACACCAATTTGCATGGCTCCATGCAGTTGCATTGGTGGTGAGTGAAAAGATGCTTCCTCTGTTCTCTTTGGTCCTAGTGTACCTGGAGATGTGACAGAATTTAGCTCATAGAAAAATGTACATTCACAATTAATGGTGTAGTGATCTTATTAAAGAATGTTATTGTACATTTCAGCAAATATGTTGAGTCTTGAATGGCTATGTGGAAATTTTCTAGCACCTCAGAGGCAAAATTTTCTCTTGTAGGTTTAGGATCAGGTGCTTTCTTGGTTACTCTGGCATGCAAAGCTTACTGGATGGATGCCATTATGCACATGAGCCAAAGTCACAAAAAAAAGCTTTGGTTTGTCAGCTGTTTTCAAAATTTACATTCTTCAATCCAGTATGGGCTTGTCATGCCAGTGTCTAACACCACAGGCAATATAGTTAGGAAAAGGATATCTATATATGATGTATGGTTTAAAATTTGGTCACCTTTTGAGCTGGTAACTTATTAAATAACCTAAGCCATTAATTTTGCTGGGTGACTAGCAATCAGATAATGAAAAATACTTTTAAAATGGAAAAAAGGAAGCTAATTCTTGCTGCCAGAATGATCAAAACATATAACCATACATGCTATTACATTGATGTATATGGTTTGGCAAGTATTCTCAGAGTCACAACTTTTTAATGAGAAGACCTGAGGTCCATAAGAAAAGTATGTCTGCTCTGGGACACTTAAAGATGCATGAACAAATATCTGGCTTGTTTCTGCCATCACAGTATTTCACTTGGAGATGTAAATGTACTATAGGAGCACATTTTTGAACATGGGCCATGTGTACTTTTCTTTAACAATGTGACCATATTTGGCTAATTAAATTACATGACATGCTCTCAGCTCTGGGTCACATACACAGCAGAATCAACCCCCATTTCCTTGAAAACATTAATTTTCAAAAGCTTCTTATCCTATAAAAACATAAAATGCTCTTATTTCACTCCACCAAGGAAAGCACAATTATCTTTATGTACAACTAACAAGACTGTCGAATGTGTGGGGATTTTTTTTTCTTTTTTAATGAATTGATTTGAATGTATTTTTATATCTTATTCATTATAGACTTCTAGTTAAAATTGTAGTACTGTAGTATTTTGTTCCAGGACAAGTAAACGGATCTTTCATTATTCCAATCGTGAACTGCACTCACAGGAAATACCATACTCTTGGGTTCTTCCTTTTAATATGAGGCCAAGAGTAGTGACCCTTTGTGTCAGCAATTCACCAGGTCTTTGTTTTTTCAAATTCTATCGTCAGCAATTGATATACATATCACAACTAGAGGCATGTAGAACTTCTCTACGGAAACCCAAACCAGATAATATTTGTCCGGTTTGGGCTTTGAATAACAAACTGACTAAAGCTAAGGTCAAGTTGACAAAGGTTCACCAGCTTTTTTGGCAAGCCAAGTCCAGGTTTCAGGAGCCAAGGTAAGATATTTCTAATATCTTCATTATTGTACTATCTAGGTGCCACCTGTTAGGAGCACAATATCTCTGTGTAACCCCATGAAATAGAATATCCCAAACAGTTGTGTTGTACAATAGTGCAATGTCATTGCAACAAGTGCAGCTCTACATTTCTGGTCAGAGGTTTGGGGAACAAAGAATGACTTATTGGGATTCTGAGGTATATTTTGGAGGAGGGGGAGCCTATCTGACCTACCAAAATGAACTTGTATTCAAGTGCCCTCTCCACAGTTTGAATGATCTGAAGTGGCAAGGGTAATTTGGAATGGTGGAGGAAAGCTCAGTCACCTGGGCCAATAGGGAGACAGGCAGCTGGACACTCTAGGATCCCTCAAGAAGCCTATTTAAGAGGAGGTTTGCCTTATGATAAACCTGGCCAGCAACCCATACAAGAACACTCCCTCTCCTGAAATCAATTCTGGAGTTCAAATAGAGGCAACTACAGAGAAGTAAATTTACCATGGGGTTGCCAGGGGAGGGAAAAGCAGCCATGTACTCTCATCAAATTACTCAATCATTATTGACAAAAAGTCAACTTAAAGATTCTGACTCCAGAATGCTGCTTTATACATTACCCATTGTTCAAGCAAAGGGCTGAGTAAATACATGAGCCTTGAACGATTGTCAAGAAATGTAAGTTCAGTCATTAACACATTACCTCCACAGAGAATACTTTGCCTCCAGTCCCAGACATTTCAATCAAGGGACTTTTAGCAAAAGTGCCCCATCTGATTTCAACTATATTGTGACTAATACATAAAGAAGCAGCCTCTCAGGCAGGCAGGGCTTCATGCTCTGTACTGGTCCCAGGAGTGGTATTCAAAGTCAGTGCCAGGTCAAACATTTAGGAACAAAGAATGTAGGTCACATTTATTTATAAGATGGGGAACAGTATCCTGGCTAACAATGAGTCTGAAAAGGATGTAGGGTTCATTGTAGATAGTCAATTGAACATGAACTCCCAGTGCAACATTGTGGTTAAGAAGGCAAATACAATCCTTGGATGTATAAAGAAGGGAATATCAAATAGGAGTAGGAAAGTGGTATTACTTCTGTATATGGTTTTAGTGAGACCACTTCTGGAATACCGTGTCCAGTTTTGGTGTTTATACTTCAAAGAGGGTCTCGAAAAATGCGAGAGAATTCAATAAAGAAAGTCATGAACGATTGAACTTCTTTAATCTCTCACTGTAAATTATGTTTTCTACATTTCTAATCAATCTACATTATCCAAGAAAAGCTTAGGAGCTGACTTGATGACTGTCAGGGTTCCTTCCCCACTCTGAACTCTAGGGTACAGGTGTGGCGACCCGCATGAAAGACCCCTAAATTTAGGTTTAACCAGCTTAGGTTAAAACTTCCCCAAGGCACAAAGTCTTTGCCCTTGGATTAGGTAAACGCTGCCACCACCAAGTGATTTAACACACAATCAGGGAAAGGACCACTTGGAGTTCCTATTTCCCCAAAATATCCCCCCAAGCCCTTACACTCCCTTTCCTAGGGAGGCTTGAGAATAAATAAGATGAGCACAAACCAGCCTTGGATTTTTAAGACCCAAAAAACCCAATCAGATTCTTAAAAAACAGAACTTTATTAGAAGAACAAAAAAAGATAAGAGCAACTCGGTAAGATCAGAATGGAAGATCAGCTTACAGGCAGTCAGATTCAAAACATAGAGAATCCCTCTAGGCAAAACCTTAAGTTACAAAAAGACACAAATAGGAATACACATTTCTTCCAGCACAGCAAATTTCACAAGCCAAAACAAAGAAAACCCAATGCATTTTCTAGCTAGATTACTTACTAACTTTACAGGAGTTGGAGGGCTTGCATCCTTGATCTGTTCCCGGCAAAGGTATCACACAGACAGACAAAAGCCTTTTCCCCCACTCCAGATTTGAAAGTATCTTGTCCCCTCATTGGTCATTTTGGGTCAGGTGCCAGCCAGGTTATCTGAGCTTCTTAACCCTTTGCAGGTAAAAGGACTTTGCCTTTGGCCAGGAGGGATTTTCTAGCACTGTATACAGAAAGGTGGTTACCCTTCCCTATATCTTTCCTATCTATCTTTAGGATAAAATTTAGCCCTGGTGTAAATAAGGTATAACTGGAGTTTCACTGGAGCAATGAGAGTTGCTTCCGCTTATGTCCCACTGAATTTGGCTCAGCAGATATAGACACAAAAGTAAGATTTCAACAATACTGTGTGCTTTCCTGCAACAGAATTGTCTGTATTGTGTGGTTCTAGAAATTTATGCCAGGACTTTCAGTTCCCAAAAATTTGAAATGCAGACCTTCTCAGTCAGCCCAATAGATCTTGAAACCTGAAAAGTTATTTTATCATTTGTCATCTGATATAATCTTTCTTCTTGTGAGGTTAGAACTGTTTTCAATATCTTTGTGGAGCCTCAGGATCTCTTGATTATATCTTTGTTTCCCATCCTATCTTGTACTACCATACAAACGGAGAGGCTGGGCCTTTTGAAAACCTGGACCTTAATGTGAAAAAATAGTTCCCTTTTTGCTATCTTTTCCTTTGACATAATTACTCTTTTGTTATGGATTAATTTCCCAACTCTTCTGATAATGACATAAAAGAAAAAAATCCTTATTTCCACTCACCAAAAATCTCTAATCTTTGAAAGAACACCAAGCAATAACAGAAGTGTAAATAATATTACAACTTCCATAGAACTGCAGTAACGTAATGTGGCAACAGCATTTCCAGATGTGTTAACATGCCACCTCGCCTGATATTTATGTAGAGTAAGTAAAAAAACACTGTATCCAAGCAGGAATTGCCTTGCAAAAGATGTATTTGAAACATTTTCCCATATTGCAACACAATATGGTAAAAGCAGAGGACTAGGAGTCAAGGGACTTCCAGGGGCAGTCTTGCCCTTTTTGCCAGCATGGCATCTCCCATGACTCCCACACATATACATTTCTGATTCTTGTACCATCTTTTCTGCCTCTCAAAAAATATTTACTAATTCTTGTCCACCATGATCATACCATTGGCCTGAGTATTAGGGAAGGGGCAGGGAGGTGTTAGTGAGAGGATTTGGGATACCTATCAAATTTATCAAATACATATCAAATTAGAAATGATATATTTATATACATTTTGCAAACACTTAAAAATTTTTTCTTTTCATTCAGAAATTTTGTTGTAGTTTTTTCAAGATTTCTTCACCCTTTTAAAACTTTTTAAAAATGTTTACCTTCGGAAAAGTAAGAGAAATTATTACTTTCTGTCATGTTTAAATTATTTTGAATGCTTCCCCCACTTCTCCAGTAGAAAACAGGATTTTTTGTTCACTTTCATTTTAAAATTTTTTGTCAAAAATATATGTAAGGCCTTGAGATCATTGACTGGAAGATGCTATATAAATGCAAAATATCATTATTATTTTAAAAATGGATATGTAGAAAGTGTGTGTGTGTGTGTGCGTGCATGTGCATGTGTATGTGTTAAGGAAAAGGAGAGAGAACTGAAAATAGAGAAAATATAACCTATAAAGAGAAATACAAAAGGCTACTCTGCATAATCTAATACTAAGAAAGCAGATTCTGAAAAATTATTTTAATATTTTCTTTTCATTTATTTATATATATAATACCATTTTTATTACAACATCATGTACTCTTTTTGCCACCCCAATGAGAATATTTTCTATATTAATCAAAATTATGATTTTTGAAAAATTCTAAACATTCTAATTTGTGTGAAACTTCTAGAATATTTTGTGTGGAATTCTTCAGACTCCTATGTAATCTTGCTTGGTGAATGGGATGCAAGATGTCAGAACAAACTTTGGTCAACTGTAAGTCTAAGGTATTTATATTAATCTACAAGATATTTCAGCATTTTTGATCTGACAGCACTTTTTATATGGTAGGAGGCAGTTGACCTAGGTGAATAAAGAATTGCTGTATCATCTGCTCAGGGTAGTAAATTTGATTCTGAGCACACTTTCAGTATGTCATTAATATACCACTGGGGGAAAAAAATGTGGTCCAAGGACTGACCTACAGGACACACCAATTTCAACTGAATTAATCTCCTACTGAATTCCCCAAATGGAAATTTTCTTGGAGTCCATTTTTTTTTAAAAATGGACCCATTAGATTTCATTATCAGATAGTCCAAATTTGTCATTTAGTACAGAGACTGGAGCAGAGTTGGCAGTGTTAGTTTTATAGGTAGTATTGTATCTAGGACGTACCAGAATAATCCATTTGTAGTAATTTTTCACACTGAATTCTAAGTATAGTGACATTCAGGTCACACACCTCTAGATAAGGGTATAGCTATAAAACAGGCATTTACAATACTGTAATGTTTTGTGAATGCAATGTTATCATGGGGTTTCATTTAAAATCGGGTTATGTAAAAGTTTAGGCAAGCATGTAGAAGCAAATTATAGACATCAGAATCCAACTCTATTTACCATACAAGTTGTGCAAGATAAAATTGCTACCCTAGAACAACATAAGATATTAAATTTTTTAGGAGAGCAGCAAACTGGAATTGGACAGGTAGTCTTTACTAAAAATGTGGTAACTAGAGCTGTTTGGGTATTGTTTTAGTTATACATTTTTTCATTTGGAAAATTCTGATTTGTTGAAACAGAAACCTGTTCACAAGAAAGGGTCAGTTTCAACAAATTTCCCATTTTAAAATATTTTGAAAAAAGTTTCAAAATTGTTGAAATGAGATGTTTGGACATTTTCTAAATGAAACATTTGTTTTTCAGGTCAAATTGATTTTTCATTATACAATTTGTTAATTTATAGTTAAAAAAAGGTTAAAGTCAATCAAAATGAAACACTTTGATATTATTTAGACAAAACATTTTTATTGACCTGATCCAAAACTTTTTTCAGATTTTCAATTTGCAAAAATGTTCATGATTTCGACTTTGTCATGATTCATTTTCTGCCAAGCTCTTGTGATAACCAAAGACCTAAAAACCTTGAAACAACTGCCAGTTTTTATTAATTTTTTTTTTTCTGTGCCAGTATGGCATCTTTCTCTACTGGCATTTGAGGGAGTGCAAAAAATGTTGATATACTTTCAAGATGAAATGTGTGAGGCACCATGTGGAAGGAGCAGTACTTTTCACATGTTGATCAATGAAGCACAATGGAATGCTAATATAGTGTAATCCACAGAATGATTGCTGTGTTGGTGGCATGCAACATTAGAGTCATCTCTCAGAATCGCACATGATGGGTCATATTATTACAAGCTATCATTCCCATTCAGAAGTTACTAAAATTCAGTGGGATTTGATAATGCACTGTGTTATGTACTAATAACTTGCTTGTCACCACTTTGTGATGCTCACCTCACACCAGGAAGTCATAAACCACCAAACTTCCCAGTCTGTAGGAAAAGTAGCAAAAACAAGCAGGAGATGACAACAGTCAGAAAAGCTGTGAGCCAAGATAAAAATGTGAAGCCAGAGGGCAGAACTTCTTGCTTCGGAAAAAATAGGAAAGGAAGATAAATCCATTTTTGTAGGAGACTGTAAGGATTAAGGCTCTGGTAGCAAATTTACTGAAGGGACCAAACGGTAGGGACCTGGATTAAGAATCTCACATTGGTCCTATGTGAAGGACCAATTGCTATCACATTCAGCTGAAACTCAGATGTTCAGGGAAAACTCAGTTGTAAATATAAATAAACAAAAGAAGACTATCTAACTAGATGAAATCCAGTATTTGGACATGAAAAAGATTCACTTTTGGTTCTTAGTTTTGCATTAATCCTTTCTTTTGCTATTAGTGACTCAGATGGTATTATACCATCTTATTGATAATGATCAGTTTATAAATAAATCTCCTCCAAATTTACCTGAAATAATATTGGAACAAATTGACAAATTAAACAGCAATAAGCCACCAAGACCAGATGGTGTCTTTCTCCCTAGAGTTGTGAAGGAACTCAAATATGAAATTGCGGAACTACTAACTGTGATATCTAACCTATCACTTTAATCAGCTTCTGTACTAGATGACTGGAGGATAGCTAATGTGAGGCCAAAAAAGACTCCAGAGGTGATCCTGACAATTAAAGGCCATTAAGTCTAATTTCAATACCAGGAAAACTGGTTGAAACTATAGTGAAGAACGGAATTGTCAGACACATACGTGAACATGATTTTCTGGGACGAGTCAACATGGCTTTTGTAAAGGGAAATCATGCCTTACCAATCTATTAGAAGTCTTTGAAGGGGTCATCAGACATGTGGACCAGGGTGATCCAGTTGATATAGTGTACTTGGTTTCAGAAAGCCTTTGACAAGGTCCCTCACCAAAGGCTCTTAAGCAAAGTAAGCAGACCCAGGATAAGAGGAATGTTCCTCTAATGGGTCAGTAATTGGTTAAAAGACAGGAAACAAAAGGCAGGAATAAATGGTCAATTTTCAGACTGGTGAGTGGTAAATAGCAAGGTCCCCCAGGGATCTGTAAGGGATCAGTGCTGTTCAACATATTCACAAATTATCTGGAAAAAGGGGTAAACAGTGAGGTGGCAAAGTTTGCAGATGAAATTGCTCAAGATAGGCAGGTCCAAAGCACATAGAGAGTTACAAAGGGATCTCACAAAACTGGGTGATTGGGCACAAAATGGCAGATAGAAAAGGAGTACTTGTGGCACCTTGCTCACAAAAGCTTATGCTCAAATAAATTGGTTAGTCTCTAAGGTGCCACAAGTACTCCTTTTCTAACCAATTTATTTGAGCATAAGCTTTTGTGAGCAAGGTGCCACAAGTACTCCTTTTCTTTTTGCGAATACAGACTCACATGGCTGCTACTCTGAAACCTGTCAAAATGGCAGATGAAATTCATTGTTGACAAATGCAAAGTAGCGTATACTGGAAAACATCATCCCAACTATATTTACGAAATGAAGGGGTCTAAATTAGCTGTTACTGCTCAAGAAAGATCTTGGAGTCATTGTGGATAGTTCTCTGAAAATATCCACTCAGTGTGCACTGGCAGTCAAAACAGCTAACAATGTTAGGAACAATTAGGAAAGGGATAAATAATAAGACAGTAAATATAATAATGCCGCCATATAAATCTATGGTATGCCCAAACCTTGAATACTGCATACAGTTCTGGTCACCCTATCTCAAAAAATGATATATTAGAAATAGAAAAGGTACAGAGAAGGGCAAAAAAATGAGTAGGGGTATGGAACAACTTCCATATTCAACTTGGAAAAGACACAATCGAGATTTATAAAATCATGGATGGAGGAAGTGAATAAAGAAGTGTTATTTACCTCTTCACATAACACAAGAACCGGGGGTCACCCAATGACATTAATAGGCAGCAGGTTTAAAACAAAGAAAAAGAAGTGCTTCTTCAAACAATGCACAGTCTATCAGTGGAATGCTGTGCCTGGGATTTTGTGAAGGCCAAAACTATAGCGGAGTTCAAAAAAGAATTAGATGCGTTCAAGGAGGATAGGTCCATCAGTGGCTATTAGCCAAGATGGTCAGGGATGCAACCCCATGCTCTGGGTGTCTCTAAAGCCTCTGACTGCCAGCTGCTGGAACTGGATGACAGGGGCTGGATCATGTGATAATTGTCCTGAAGCTTCTGGCATTAGCTGCTGTCAGAAGACAGGATACCGGGCTAGATGGACCACTGGTCTGATCCAGTATCGCCATTCCTATGTTCTGAAAAAGTTCATAACACATTTTATGAGCACTGTTTAAACTCAGTGGGCCAAATTATGATCTCATTTGCACCGGTGCAAATCTAGAGTAGCTTCATTGATTTCAGTGGACTTATTCCAGATTTATATCTCTATAAATTAGATCAGAACTTAATCCACTGACTTTGTTTCCTAGCAAGCATGCATAACTCTGTTCTGCATAGATAAGCCACTGTGCCCAGATGGAACCCCACTGATTCAATGGGTACAGACATTTGCCTACTCAGAGCAGCTAGCAGTTTTGGGATGTCAGTATCAGTAAAGAGGGAAATTCTCAAGAAGCACAAGAATAGGAAGGTAAGAGACATTGCTAGCTGATTCATACATGTGAATATGAAAAAATACATAGTATGTAATACAAATAGCTGTAAAAACAAGGATGTAGTCTAAATATTCAGTACTGAAGTCCTCATTAGAAACATTGTCACTTCTGTAGTAAGAGGAGACCCTGAAACATAAACTCTTGTATCAGAGGCCCAGACTGAGGCCTGAAGCCTGAATCAAAGTACTTCCAGGCAAAGTTAAGCAAAGCTGGGCTGTGAGCCAGAGGCAGGTCCCACTCACAGAAGTTGGCAAGGAAAGGTTGTTAGAAGCACGTGCACACACACATAAGTGCTAATGAGAGGAACTTGAGCCCAGACAGCATCAGAACACTCCACAACCATAACAAGGAACAGGCAGGTGCATCTTAAAGACAGGGTCAAAAGGACAACATGATGGATAGATTCATTTGAACTATGATGAGTAATCTGTCCTGCAACTGTATAAAAGTAGGTCTGGGAGCGCACATCTTTGTCCAGCCTAGGGGGCAGTGGAGTGTCCCGCCACTGACTGAGCTGTATCCAGTGCCAGGGAGCACAAATTCGTAGTATGCCCTGTAGAGTCTATAGGGAACTATTACTGTGCTTCGTTTGACAATAAACCTGGCTCGGGTTCCTCCGTACCTTACTAGCGTCTGTGGTTTTTGGGGGTTCTCTCGGGGTCTGCTGTGTTAGCTATCTGCACAGAGCTGGGGCAGCACACAGAAGGAACACGCACGCAGCCGACTGTTATCATCATCAAACAAGAGCGGAGCACCACACCGGTAGCTACTGACAACAAGTACATGGAAGTAAAAAGACCCACTTACCAGACTATTTGTAAACATGCATTTTAAAATTATTAGGGAAAGATGAAAATACATCAGACATTTTTGTTTAGGGAGAGTTTAATTTTTTGCTTTGCCCCAAGCAAAGGAGACCAGAATAAAGGTAACAATGAAGCAATATAGACTTGAGCCTGCTGACTGATAGCCAGCACACATTGCAGTATTTTGAAAAGTCAGCTACTGTGCTTGCAATTTTACGGTAGCTGATTTCATAAGGTACCAGCTGTATATTATAAGGATGAATTGAGCCATTTTTGAGAAACTTGTTTCCTAGCTATTCCTATCCTGCAAATGAACCCACACCCGATTAATTTAACCATTCCCCCTTTTACATGAATGTGACAGTAAAGCAAGCTCACACACATTGTTGTGCATATCCTTGTTCACGCTCTCTAAGACCAGCCATGAATATCCACTCTCCCCAATATATACATAAATCACTCCTACACGTCATAAGAATTATATACAAGCAAATGAACATTTTTCAAAATACACTTCCAGTCCAACTTTGCTGTTTTAATTTGTGGGGGGTATCTGTGGGGAGCCATCCAGAAACTCATATCTCTCTCCCCAAAACAATGAAAGTACTGTTAACTTGAACCCACAAACTCCCTTACACTTGGTGCCTTACCTGAACTAATTCAAGCAGAAAGGGGTATGGAGCAAGGCAGAGTAAAAGGGTGAGAGTAAAAGTGCTGCCAGATGGATCTGAGCCACTGGTTATCATTTGTCACTACTTGTAACATGAAGATCACTTTCTCATTCTGCACCACTTCCTCCATCTGTTCATGAAATATTGTCAGATTTATTGTAGGAGGAAAGGACGATGTTGAAACTTAAACCTGGGGTGGTGTGCGGGTTAGTGGACTAGCCCATTGTTCTCAAATATCGTGCTAATTCTGACACTGTAGCAGTGCTATTGCTTCACCTTCTTTCTAATTAGGACCTATCATTTTCAGGGATTCCAATTTAATATACTTCAGTTCAAAATATAAATTGCATATCCTGGGTAAACTAGGGTAATAAAATGTAAACAATGCCAAATATTCAGGATAAATAGAAAGTATTTCAATTTTAGTTTCTGTTCTGTCACTTCTGAACAGATTCTTATCTTATCCCGTTGAAGCCAATGGAGTTATTCTGGATTTACACCAGTATAAATGAGGTCAGAATCTAGCTGATTATGAAGTTGTTCCTTCTGGGGTTATCACTGGGTTTCTCTCTCTCTCTTCTATTGATGCATCTTCTGTCTCTTTCTGTAGGGATTCTTGCACGTTAGGTTTCGTGTAGCTTTATTCCCACTGTCATCAAGTTTGATATACCTCATTAGTGAATCTAGTGCTGTTTCCTCAAATGACCACCTTCTTTTCCCCCCCCCATTAACCCACACTGAAGATGTCTCAGGTAAATTCAGCCAGCATAGACTATGAAGCATACCTTTCATATGATCACAGAAAAAACAAGATCAGGTAAGTGGAGAGCCAAATTCTATACGAGATGTAGTGCTTTGCAATTGCAGCCCCAAATGAAGTCCATTGCATTAATCCACATTTGAAGGAATAAATACACGGAGAAGTCCCTACTTGAAAGGAAATAGAGCAAACTCTTTAATAGACATGGATGAAAAAAGGCACCCAGATACCATGGTGATGGGAGCCATATAAGAATGTGTAAATATAGAAAGAAGGTACCTTGGGCTACAGCTGCTATCTAGCAATCTGAAAGCAAAGATTGTCTATCAGGATCTTACTAACAACATGATTTCTGTCTTTCCCTGTTAAAGATTTTGCAGTGAGCTTGTTGTTCTAAAATAAATATGAAGAGTGCCTAATCGGCATCATAAACAATTCACTTTTTAAAGACACAGCTCTGAAGTGTTCAGCCAAGTCACATGAGACTATTTTTTTTCTTGCATTTTCTGCTCTGTTGCTACATTGAAAATTGATCACTCTTCACATAATCATCTTGAATTTGGATTTCAGGGTCAATGTCATATGTGAACATGAGTACTTATGAAAGAACTAAGATAGACACTTATAGGCACTAAGTAATTTAGTGAAGCCGCTCCTCAAGCTGTAATACAAGATGCTAGAATGCTCATTTTCAGTATTGAATTGTGCATCTTAATCTAGTCAAATATTATTTCCTTGCTGCTAACCAATGACAGCAGGACAATCTAAAACTGTTAGTGCAAAAGAATCTAGTGTTTCTAGAACAACAGAAACCTTATTCAAAACATGCTTTTAAAGCAAAACCATGAAAAACAGAATATGCCCTTTTAAAATATAAGTAATTAATCTTCACACTTTCATAATCCTTCTCTTTTTAATGACAATTGTAGATGATCTGCCAAATATGCCAGCAATTTCCCATTTTCCTTTGATCTCTATATAGCTTTAGAAAGGTGGATTCATTTGAGACTTAAGCATTAAGTCTTAGATTTCCAACTGCTCGTATGGAAAACAAAAGAAACATACATACATACATACGCACACACACTTTATATACATATGATATACAGAGAGAGAAAATAATGTATCATGGTGTAATGAGTTTTTAAAGTTTTATCCATATTAGTTTGCACACTATTCATGATGGGTGAATCCCAAAGAAGTACGGATAAAACCTTTCTACCTCACCACTTATGTGGCATATACATAAAATATGATATGTAATAGAAAAAATATTTTGAAAATGTTTTAAAAATATTTTGGGAATTATTTTCTCTTTCTGTTTATAAAGCTACAGCTCATCTCTATGGGACTGATTAATCAGAGGGTACTTGGAGGGACTACTGCATGCTTCTTGTTAAAAGAACCATCCTTTCAGATGTGTGAAGGACAACCTCCGCTTTCATCTCTCTCTCTCTCTCTCTCTCTCTCTCTCTCTCTCTCTTTTTTTCTCTGGTCTGTTGCTTTGTGAAGATGGAATTGAAATCATAAGCTAAAGTCAACCAATTATAAAGTTGGAAAGGGACATGTAACTGGGTTCCACTTTTGCACCAGGTGGCTTGTCAGGGAGGGGAAATCTAAAGATTTTCCCCACAACAGACTTGTATATAAAATGAGCCAGTTACATGTGGCATGTTAAATTTCAGGTGAAATTCCAAAGAATAGTCTCACTGAACCTCCCCACAGTCAGACTGTCACTGTGCATAGTGGCCTGATAATCTAGACAAAAATGGTTTTATTTTGATGGTAGCAGCAGGACCTCTAATATGCATGGGGAGATGCACCACATAGTCTTGATAATGAACCCCCCAGCAACACTGGCGAAGGATAAAAGGCAGAGCCAAGATGTTGCTGCACTAAGTGGGTGTCCAGCCACTGCAGCTCACCACTCTCTTTCCACCAGAATCTGTCTGCTTAGCCTCACCTCAGAGTCAGAAGAATCTATATTAGGAGGGAGGCTGTAGTGTTATTCTCTCACCTACCAGCCAGGGCAAAGTCCCAGACACTAGCCAATGGAAACCCACTCCTCCATCATCCACAGCTGCTAAGGGATGGATGGAAAATGTAGGAGGGAGATCCTCATTTAAAGTATTGAAAGAACAAATGGCTATATGGGACTCAGAGGCAGCCATAAAAGACTCTGAAATATAAAATAACATAGATGTGTGTGTACATATGTGCACACACCTCTAGATAGATAGAAAAAAGTCAGCAATATATTTTAATGAAAATATTCATTATTTGATTGTAATGGTGGGCAGGGAATGTATTCTGAGATTTGGCCATCAAACTCTTTTGTGGTCATAATGTCTTGATATGCCAGATGTTATGCAGCCAATCATGAATCACAGAATCATAGAATATCAGGGTTGGAAGGGACCTCAGGAGGTCAAAGCAGGATCAATCCCCAACTAAATCAAGAGCTTATGAACATCATAAGCTCTTGATTGCATTCATTTCTCAAATTAATCAGACCAACGTTGAGTTTCAACTTTACTATCCTGGTTGTCAGATAAAATTTGACAGCAAAATCTATTGCCTTTAGAGTCCTAATCAGCTGAAAGAGATTTTAAATGATCGAACTTGTGCTTTGGGTGGCATGCCCAATAACACACAATGTGTGCCATATTTCACTAGGAGGGTGGTGAAGCACTGGAATGGGTTACCTAGGGTGGTGGTGAAATTTCCATCCTTAGAGGTTTCTAAGGCCTGGCTTGACAAATTTAGTTTTGTCCCGGCTGGGATGATTTAGTTGGTGTTGATCCTGCTTTGAGCAGGGGGTTGGTCTAGATGAACTCCTGAGATCTCTTCCAGACCTAATCTTCTGTGATTCTATGAAAACAGGAGCTTGTTGATGCTGCTTCCACTGATCCTTTGAATGATATGCAAGTACCTTAGGGATGGTTTAACATTTAATATTGATTTGTGGATATAATAATTGGATTCTAATTATATTTTGGATCACTGAGAATATTGTCCCCTTTTCCTCAGTTTCAGCCTAGCTGCAGCTGGTGCAGGTGGCTGTTCCATCTTCACCCTCCCCTGATTCCTGGGTCATTGCTTTTCCTTATGCTGGCTGATAAATGGGGGGCTCTGAAAGACTCCTTCCTTAAGGCACTCCTCTGACATTCTCCCTCTACTGCAGGGGCTGAAAAGGGAGGGGCCTAGAACTGGCAATGCTGAATTTACACTAGTTGGATTTTTTTTCCCCCAGGCCGAGGGAAATCTTAACTATCCAGTTAGGACAGCTGTACAGCCCCTTTGTATCATTCTGGCAGTTCAAAGGGACTACAGCATAGGGTATTGGCTAGCACATTTAATTTAGTTGGCATTATTGACTAGATTGCCTTCCTACTGGATATCTGTAACTGCCAAAACTTTCTCTTGAGCGGAGAAAGTCACTCTCTGTTTCTATTGCCTAATGGATGTTTCTCTTAGTATTTCTGATGGCGAGGAAGAGGGGGGATGTGTGATACATTTGTTATTACTTTGTATATTTAATGACTTGCTATTGTTGCACTGGTAAATCAAAACATAATAAAAATAAAGTTATAATATGAAATATTTTTTCTAGTACTGGAGATATGTATGTGTCTAGCTATGATACATATGTAGTCCCCATTACCATAGCATCTGAGTACCTCACAATCTTGAATGCAGTTATCCTCATAATACCCCTGTTGGGCTGGGAAATGCTACTATCTCCATTTTACAGATGGGGAAGTGAGGCACAGATAGATTATACGACTAATGCAAAGTTGACAGGAAATGAATCTGCCGCCTGAGATTAAAGTTAGCACCTTAGCCACTGGACCATCCATCATCTTTGTGTAGTCTCTTGCATGTTACTTTTTCATGTCTTATACTGTTCTTACAGTAGTTTTATTTCCCGGGTGTATATTTATTGAAGTATGGTGGGAGTTTAGAAAGTCACTTAGGTACTTTTGAAAATCCCACCTGTTAATTTCTGTTGTGAAGGGAAACTATATCTATAAGGAATTGTATATTTTCATCCTTTGGTGTCTGATCTTCCCCCTGACAGTAGAGTGGATCTTCCATATAACATCAAATGTCTTCTCTGTAACTGTATTTTTTGTTAAGCCTCTGTCATTCATATCAGGATTATAGTGTTCTTAATAGTGAATAAGAAATAAATTGCCAATCAATTCTTACATATTGTACAAAGGATATATTAAAGTTTGAGTACAAGGCTCATGTTAGTTCAACACCCTTAATAAACTATTCAGTACGCATGCCACAAACAGACTTTTGGTTAGTGAGGCCTATTTACCAAAATAAAATGAACTCTGTTAGCATTTGACTAATTCTAGTGTGACTTGTAAAATGAGTCCATTTGCTAAATCATCATAATACACTAAGACGTGTTTACACATAATGCATTTTGGCCGGCCACACAGAATTATATGACAAAATTTCTAACCTGTTTTGTCCACATACAGTATTATATGGGTGTAAATTCTTATGTGGAGTCTGTGTACTCCTTCATTCACAACCAGTGTAACATAGTTATTGAACGGGCCAATGTGGTCATCTAGTACTACAATGCAATGAAGGAAGAATCGTATTCAAAAGAAGAATGCTTAGCATTTTTGACACACACAAAAAGCATGCTATTCCTGTCAGAGACTATCTGATCTACTTCTTTTTATTAATAAGTCTTGACAATTCCTTTAAACTAATATGCAACCTCTGCAGCATGTTCAGCTTGTCATTAAACTACCTCAGACCTGAAAGTTTACTGAACATATTTGCTAAACTTTGGAAGGTGACTTGAAAGTAAAAACTGTAAAGAATGAAGTAAAAGTTCAGTGGAAAACACAATATCCATATAAAACAGAACTGGGGAGCATCAGCCTGAAAAGTGATAAAACTTAAAATTATGCTGTCAAGTAAACTGGGGAAAAAATGCCTCACGTTAAAATGTATGGCAGAAATGATCATAATTGCATGCATGCAATTGCATGCACAATTAATATAATTACTCACTCAACTGTGGCAAATGCATATTCAAATAATAGGTCAGGCCTCCAGTTAGGCCCGGGTTTTCAGAAGACTGCAAAATTGTATTTGTTTATTTGTTTGTTTATTATTATTATTATCATTATTATTATTTTTTGGCAAATTCAGGACTGAATATTTGGAATTCTTTCACTATTCTCTGGTTTCAAAATATCTTTTCTTGATCATCATATTACTGAAAAATTTAAACATAAATAAATAATAATTATTAATTTCTTTACAAAATATTATCATTGTTCTAAATGAGATAGTATAGGGTATGCAACTTAACTGACAAACCTTATTCCAGAGCCAAGCTGACATCAATGATAATATTATCAACATTCAAATAAAATGTGGAAGTCACAAGCCAAATCTTGCCTGCTTATTCTTAGTAAGTAGCAAACGGGTGGAGTGAAAGAGACATCTTTCTACTAAATGGAAGATGACAGAGTTTCTTATGGGGTATATTACAAATTACTAAGAATAAAAAACAAAAATTAGAAATGATTTCTTTTTTAAAATGGCCTGACAATATTTGTTTAAGGGAAATGTCATTTGATGAGCTGACCAATGGGTAACAGTAGCAGGGGTCTCTGAGGGGGAGGAGGACTGGTGTGATTTAACCTAAGCAAGATTACAAAATTATATCATCGCTATGGTGAATCCAGAATTATAGGAGAAAAGAGTTCTCTCACTTTCTAGAGATAACTCTTGTTATACTGATGTGTTCAGAAAAATGACAGTTATCCACTAAAACGGAACTTCCTGTTTGCAGTCTTCCTTTTGAACAAGCTCCTCTACGATCTGTAGCATATTCACTCTCTCTAACATGATCAAATATGGTACCAGTCCTGAAACTGAATCTGTGCAGGTACTTATTTGTGTCTGTGTAGAGCTGCATTGACATCAGCAGGCTCTATAGTGATAAAACAAACTGCCTATGTTGATTTGGTTGAAGGATTGGTAAAGAGAGGATTTTATAAATGATTTTTGCACAGTGAAAGTCTATTATGAATATGAATAGTTTTTCATGGTATGATAATCCATGTCCATAGAATCATTGACGTCTCTGTTGAGACAGCCATGAGTTACACAGTTATGAGTTTGTGAGTTACACACCTTCAATTATTTCTGTATAATTAAAGATAAGATTTAATCATGAGTATTTTTAGTAAAAGTCATGGACAGGTCACAGGCAAGAAACAAAAAACCACGGTCCCGTGACCTGTCCATGACTTATACCATAAATACCCCTGATTGAATTGTAGGCGGGGTGCTGTAAGGGGGGGGGGGGAACACTGAGTGGGGGGAGCCACCAGCACCAGCTGTGGCCAGAGCACTGCTGCCGGGGGCGGGGGGAGCCCGGGGAGGGCCGCTGCCACTCCTGCTGCCGCCGGGGGGGAATGGGGAGGAGCCTGGGCCCACGCACTGCTCCGTCCGCCCCGGGATCAGTGCTTGGAGCCGCTGAGCTGTGGCTACTCCCACTGACCCCCAGGACTGCTGCTCAGGTGGTCCCGGGCCAGCCACATCATTCCATGACTTCCACAACCTCTGCAACAAACACGGAGCCATATGTATACTATATGGTCTGTAAGACCTTCTCCATCTTATCACAGAAGAGATACTTAGTAAGAAATTCAGCAAAATGTTTTTGCAAGATTTCCAAAAACTTCTGCTTCCACTTGGGCAGGAATAACTATAAGAACAGGCTTCCACATTCTACAGTTTCTGATCTCAGCAAGAGCCAGTATATGCCAATGCACATGATAACGAAACAAAGTCGGGAAAAATGTATTCAAATCATTATGAGCTTGCAGAAGAAATTGGTTTGGGTTTATATTGAGTTTTATTCAGAGACTCAGATTGTAGGATTTGGTCCTTGTTTTATGTGATCTGACTTGCCCGTCTCTCTTATTGGTTATTTTTCAATGTTTACTGTAGGTGAATGCACAATAAATGAAAAAAATACTGGGTTTTACACGTTAAATTAATACATCAGCTTGCAGTACTGCAAAGGATTGTGGGTGATGAAAAAGAGAGTCCCTGATGTCTTCTGGTAATATGACTGCTTCTTTAGCTCAGCTGAATAGAACAATCCTTCATTGACTGAATGATCTAATGAACCTTTTCCCATCTCTGGCTTTTATGAACTGTCAGGACACTGAATTGGGGAAGGGTGGCGACTCAGGTGTTCTACCCCACCTCTGGCTTCTCTGTGCAGTCTGAAATATGAATTGATATACACTAATCCATACTCTTTTAATGAGGTGTGTCAGCATCTGTTGGCACAGATGTGTACACAAAAATGTCATTACTGGATTTCATCCAGATAGTTATGAATCAAAGCTCTCAAGTGATGTTAAACTGATGGCCTTCAAAAATACAGCTTCATAATTTACTGGTTGAGAATACAATATTATATTACTGTAACAGTTTCAGATGAAAATAATGTATGTTTTCCTTTCTAGAAATTCCAGTATGAATAAAAAAAATAAACCCCAAACCCTTACCTTTTAATTTTATTTGGTGTGATTGGATGGAAGGAAATAGGGTTTAAAATACTCTGGGTACTCAAAGTATAGTTTAAGAAAAAGGATTAGAGCTGGGAGGAAAAATAATTCAACAAAATATATCTATTCAGCTCCCTTACAGGGTGTGATTGTTTTTCAGAGATCAGTCCTAGTGTTTGAGCTAAAAGAGTGGACGAAATTGTACATTCAAGATAGATTAAATGAACTGGCACATTTTATAAACATTTGCTACAGGATAAGTGAGTCACTGTAGAATATATATTTGCAATGCAGCAGCACAGAATTGGGTTTCCTATTTTATTTAGTTTTGAGATAAACCCTCATGACCACAAGACAAGTGAGTGATCTGGTAAAATAAAATAAAGGGGGTGATATATTTGTTATAAAATATAAAAACAAAACAATAATAGAGTAAATTCAGCACTAGTATACCCCCTGGGCAACCCCAACGACTTCCGTGGAGTTGCATAGTATTTGCTCTATGTTTTTTATTTTATACAAACATCTTAGACAGAGGCAAAAACAGTGGGAGTCTATTGAGGTTCATGTTTTTGTTTTGTTTTTTTCAAAAAGTTACTGTGAGATTGATCTTGCTAAGCAGTCTGGCCATGATCCAACATAGAAGTTAAGCATGTGATCAGCTTTAGACCTACGAGTAATTCTGTTGCTTGAGTGCACAACATCTTGAAGTTTCAAGTCGTAAATATGTACTGGGAAAAATTCTCAGCGAGTATAAATCAACATAATGTCATTGACTTCAGTGGAGCTAAATGGTTTATGCCAGCTGAGGATCTGTCCCAGCAGATATTTAGGAGACATTCCCCCAAACCTTCACAACAGCCAAGTGATAGGTATTCAAAATATTAATGAATAGCTGCAAGAAAATGCATTGTATTACTAGACATCATTAAAGAAAGCCCTTGAATTGAGTCTAGTTTAAGAAATTAAATCAATGGAATGAATCACAACTGAGTTCAACATTCTCAAGGACTGTTTGTGGACTACTAGGTTCTAGTCAATATTCTATTTACAACATATAAATGAGAAGGACAATTAGCAACAGACCAGAACTTAAAATCATGCTATACTGAACCCTTTGAGCATGGCATCATGTTATCCGTGTATTGATACCTACCCATATATAATAGTACCACACTGAACACGCACTCTCTCACTCCTATGCCCTACAAAAATCACGCTTTTGAACTGATCTATCATATTACAACAAGCAAGTTTTTCTATGCATCTATCTGTAAGTGTCCGTTAAAATACAAATAATTATTTTAAAATATAAAGGTTACTAAATGAAACGTTAATAAAGAAATATGGATCCTTCAGTAGGCTTGAGTGGGGACTTACTGGCATTTCACTACTGTCATACACAGGATTTATAAGGTTGTATACACATATAAGCTTATATAAAGAGCCATTTGAAGTATTAACATGACAAATAATGTGTTTGACCAGAGCTTTTACTCAGTGACTTCAAAACTGAAATGCCTCTTTCAGATGACAAGAACTTCACTGAAACAAGGTCACAGGCCAGAGCATTTTTACTGTTTGTAAATGCCTGAAATATAGGGGGTTCTGTGCTAAGCCTTATGAGGCCCAGAGCAACAAAAAGAGTCAGAGCATTTTAAATTCCTTGTAATTGTTCATCTACAGAGTGAACTTCAAATCGTTCCAAGGTTCAGATCACATGAATGGATGCATATAAAAACTGGAAAAAAAACAAAAACTGTGTTAAATGAGAAAAAATGATGAGGTAATATCTTTTATTGGACCAACTTCTGTTGGTGAGAGACACAGTTTCAAGATTACACAGAGCTCTTCAGGTCTTTTTCTCTATTAAAGTGAGCGTGTGTGTGTTAGTTTATTATCAGTACTACTGGCCATTAAAAAACATTAAGAAGCACAGAAGAAGAAATTAAGCATATTTTACTTTATTTGTTTTAAGTAAACAGATTTACTAGATTGTTACTTTAGGAACAGTGCTGAAAAAGCTGCACTAACCTAGGAATACAGCTCTTGGGGGCATTGTGCCACAGACATCCATCTGAGTTACAGTTCTTCTTCTTGTTGCTCACACGACTTAGTAATTTACTGCTAGCCTATTCTAACAGCAGATCACGGCCCCATCCATGCTGCCTCAGATGAAGTAGCCAGAAAGTAAAGGTGGATCTAAGTAAAGGTGGATTCCCACACATCCCACTTCTTGCCTTCATGCTCTAGAGAAGGAACACATAGGCAAACATCCCAATTTCCTCTTATGTTGCCTAAATTGAGGTCCAGTCCACATGAATAGGGGCATAAAGATGGGTTGTTAGTTCCTGGCATGAGCATCTGTTCCGAGTCACAATCTTTTTTATTAGTCTGAAATAGTAATAGCATATCATCAGGGCTCCTCTTACACTCTGTCCATGAGAAGTATCAACTTGTGAGTGGTATGGGTCAGCTCTGAACAGATCTATGATGTCAGGACCGTGAACACAACAATAATAATCACTGAAGTGCTTCAGAATTATTTACAAAGCAATCATCCACAGCATCTTCCATTCCACTAATTACCATATCTCCAATATTGTTCTCATCTTCAAAAAACAATTTTGACTGACTTTAAGGAGCTTGTTTATATGATGAATAGAATTCCCGAGTACTTTATTTTTGTTTTTCCCTCTTCAGCTGGTCCTTCTCTTAGTAGTCTACTCTGAACCTCAGGTTCCTTGGTTCAGCTGCCTGAGTGGGACTAGTCCATTCAGAAGGAGAGGAGGAAAAACAAATACATAAAACCTAAAACCAGTGTATTTCGGGCCAAATTCATCCCTGTGGCAAAGAAGTGCAGTGGAATATTATGCAAGAACCTAGACATATAGATCAGTTACAAAGGTGGGAAAGTATTATTACTTTACTTTCACTGATGAGAAACTGAACCAAGAGGTTCAAGTAATTCACCCCAAATCACAAACTAGAAGTGGCAGAGCTGGGAATGTAACTCAGGTCTCTGGACTCTCTGTCCCATCCACTTGATTGTGATGCAGCATGTCTTTTTCCTTCTGAAAGCCTCATGTAGGACAGACCCAAAGCTTTCCATCTAGCATAACACTGGCTCAAAGGATTGTTCACTTCAGGCCTGATCCAAAACCCATTGAAGTCAATGGGAATCTTCCATTAACTTCAATGGATTTTGATTCAGGCCATTTATCATTACACAGACCGTGTGCCTTTACTTTACATCAATGTAATCATGGATATGCTGCTGCTGTCACAATGTTTTAAATGAGGTTGATTACTTTAAAGTATAGGGTTAACTCCTTTGGTAGACATGTGAGTAGTAAGCCTGCCACCAACAATTTTTTTTTTTAAGATTGAGTCATTTAAGTTCAGCAATTGCATTTGAACACTAGCATCATAATTATCCAAAAAGTATCATTACTGGCTCTGTATTCCTAATGTAGCCAATTGTTCTCTTGAATCTATTGGACTTTCAAAACTAGAAGTGACTAGAGTGCTGAAGTTTGACTTCACTGGTCACAGCTGGTATTAATCTTGCAAAAAATAAGCACAATCTCAAAAGGCTTTATTTGAATTATGTATAAAGATCTAATTCACATTTTTTTGGCAAACCAGGAACAATATTTAATCCTATGTAGTTAAGTACGTTCAAAAGCAGCAAAGGCCAAACATCACCTTTTTGTCGTGATTAGATTTCTGAGTGCCAAGGGAAATTACTCCAATAGCCCTATAGAGCAGCACCAAAAGCTTTTCAGTGTACCTGAGACACAGAGCAAGTTCAAGGCTAAGTAGTATTGGCATCTGTTTCATTCAATGTAACCTATGAACTGGGAGTTTGAAGATTTAGGGCACGAATTCAACAAAAATCTAAGTCTATGATAAGTACAAAAAATGTCAAGAGAGGGAAAGGTTTTGTTTTGTAACCTTGGGACCAGCACCGTTCTGATTCAGCCACATTATTACACAATCTGTTCCTCATGTGGGGAAAATATTTACTCTGGCTAGGTCCCCTCACAAGGGCTTATTGCAAAGGAAACAGTGCCTGGCAGGAAAGTATTTCTTACTGCTTTGCTCCATTAAAACAGTTCTCATTTTTTTGGCTTCTCTTTTTAACACACAGTGCAGTCAATTAGTGTATCAGTTAATTGCTTAAACATACTACAATAAAATTTTACTATGATTGATTCATAAAAATGATACAATCCCCTGTTTATATTAGTATTTTCAGGAAGTAATAAATTAAACTGCATAGATCAAATCAAAGAATGCTAACATTTTCGCATTTAGAATGATCACATAGGGGTGATAAATGTCTTTGTTTTATTTTAGCCAATAATACCTCAGTAGTAGTCTTTATTTGAAGATTTTTGATTTTTATGTATGCAAGCAGTTTCTTTGGGATTTTATACCCTATGTGGAAAGAATTCTATTAACTTTTATTCCATGAAAAAGAATACCTATATCATTACAGCTGACAGTATGAAAGTCTGTTCTAGTTCACTGCAGGGCATTGAGCCTATACCTGATACTCCTGACTGAGTTATAAAGGAAATCTTGGCTAGTAAGTGACAAGTAACAGGTTCCTGGGAAGCAGAAACCTCTGTGCACATTAATGTAAAAAGCAGCTACAGGCAGCTTGGCACTGTAATGGCAAGTGGAACATGCAAGAAACTTTATTTATGAAGGTACCTGTTGCTATACAATTCCCTTATTCACCAGAGAGATGGATGAAAATATGGTAAGAGAGAGCATTTTTAGCATTAACAAACAGTACAATAGATAAAGTAGCAATAAAACTTACATATTAAGTTACTAAGCATTTTTCATCTTGTTATATCATAAGTTCCCGGAGGATAAGTCTATCAATGGCTATTAGCCACGATGGTCAGGGATGCAACCCTGTCTTCTGGGTTTCCCTAACCTCTGACTGCCAGAAACTAGAGGTGCATGACAGGGAATGGATTACTTGATAACTGCCCAGTTCTGTTTATTCCCTCTAAAGATCTTGGCATTGGCCACTGTTGGAAGACTAGATATTGAGCTAGATGGATCGTGGTCTGACCCCATATGACTGTTCTTATGTTATTTTCAGTATATGTGCTTTTCCATAATTTTACTGTATATTCTGTAGGATGTCAGAACATTATGGCTCTGATCCAAACCCCATTCAAGTCAATGATGAGTGCTTCCATTGGTTTTGATGGTCTTTGGTTTCAGAAAATTGTTCTGGCAAAAAAAATATATATATAATTAGGGCTCTAGCTGCCTTAATTGACCAAACGGATCAAATATCCAAACATCTAGGGGGAAATACAGGCAAATAGTAGAGCTGGTCAGAAATGTTTTGTTTGCAATGACTTCCTGGCACAAGTCCTCCTTTTCTTTTTGTGAATACAGACTAACACGGCTGCTACTCTGTAAATAGAAAGAGTGTTTACATCATGGCATCAACCTGAACTTGAACGATTATCAAAGGATACCTGTATGCTTAATTCTGACCAACCCATATATTAGAATTACTGAGCTATCTATTTGCCAGAATAGGTTCCTTAATTATGATAAAATGAAATGGATAGATTATTTTGTTTTTAGTAAAATCTTTAGTGGTGTACATATAGAATCATCAGATAGTTTGAGGCTTCTAAACTAACTATGGATTTTTTCTTCTACTTTTGCAAAAAGCATCATCTGTTTTTTCATACTTCATTACTTTAAAAATGTATTATGGTACTGATTCAGTAAGATGCTTAAACTTATGCCTAACATTATGGCTTTTATCCAAACCAGCTCACTCTCTCTAAAACATATCGAGTAGAGCGGAGTGAAAATCAGATTTGTGTCCCATCAGAAATTCCAGTATTTCAAAATTTGTTTTTCCCCCCCATCAAAACAAAAACCTCAAAATAGCTACATTTTTCACAGATCAGAAAGTTCCAAAAATTTAGATTTGGCAAAGAGGGAACATTTTATTTCAGTTTTTTTTTATTAAAATGAAATGTTTTAACATTCATGATTTTGATTTAGTTAGTTGAATGGAATCAAAATGTTTATTTTTGAATCAGTTCGACATTCAGTTACATCTGCCTCAGGATGCCCTGGTGCCCCAGGGGCGTTGTAGGTCAGGTGCCTCATGTCTCTATTTTTCCTGTGGGACAGACCATGTCTCTCACGATGAACTCCATGGCTTGAGACACGATACAACCACATCTCAATTTTCTGGCTGGGAAATTGAAAAATATTGGCAAAACAAAAATTTTCCTGTGGAAAATTTTGATTTTTCACCAACTGCGTTTTTTGTCAAAAATCATTTTGAAGGAAAATTCCCAACCTGTTCTAATAGTGATACTCAAACAACAGCCAGTGCCAGTGATACCAACAGGATAGAAAGAAACAACAGGTATTTTTGTACCTGAACTTCAACAAAATCCACCATCAGAAAAGGGGAGTAGACTAAATATGGAAATTGTCTCAGGGCTAGTCTACACTACTGCACTACATTGGCACAACTGCACCGATGCTTCTGCGCCACTGTAGCACGTTTGGTGAAGACATGCTATGCCAATGGGAGAGCACTCTCCCATCGGCATAATTACTCCACCTCAATGAGAGGTGAAAGCTATGTCAGCAGGAGAGGGTCTCCTGCCAACTCAGTGCTGGTGTGGGCAGCGCGTCGGTCAATGTAACTTGTGTTGCTCAGGGGCTTGGCTTGTTCACACCGCAGAGCGACATAATTTACATCAACTTAAGCAATAGTATAGACAAGACCTCAGGTATGGGCTCAATGAGGGCCCCGAGAAAGAACGATGAGCATGATTTAATTCATCTCCTGTTTGCTGTGGACCCTTCAGCCACTCTAGTGCATGCACACTACAGGAAATATCAGAGACTGAATATGTCCACTAATACGCAGGAGGAGTATCAAGGGGTAAAGGGCAGTTTGGACACACTGAAACTTTGCTTTACATGATGATATTTGGAACCATCATTGCTTTTAGCATATTCAAGCATGAATGTAAACACAAGGATAGAGAGCAGAGAATGACACTCATAGCCGACCCAAATATTGAAAGAATTATTTTGAGTCAGTTTGACATTAAACTCTTTCTGCCTCAGGATGCAATAGTACCCCATGGGAGTTGTAGTTCTGTTGCCTCATGTCACTATTCTTCCCTCTGAATAGACATGATCTCCCATGATGAACTCAGTGTCTTGAGACTCACATGATACACCACATTTTTCATTTTGATGGAAGATTCCCAACAGCCAGTACCAGTGATACCAACAGGGTAGAAACAAGTAACAGGTATTTTTGTCCCTTTCGTTGGTTCAAGTTCTTCATGCTGGCCTCACCTGGTTTAGCAAATCACTACACTCAACACCCTGCGGTCACTGTCAAAATTAGGAGCAGAACAAAAACATCTGGATTAACACTAGAGGCTGGGAACAAAAGTAGGGGAAAAACAAGCAAAGAGGGTAGGGAAAGCTGAAGAAAGGGATAAAGAAGGGAGACATATGATGAAGAAAGGCTGGGGAGGGGAATACTGCAGAGTGGGGAAGACCACTTTTCATAGTATCACGGTTCATTTCTCTAACTACTAACCACACATTAGCTACATTCTTAGACTACTCTCCTCCCTCAGCTGGTCCCTCACACATTCCATTCGTTCTCAACACAACACATTTTACATTTGCTCTCAAAACTATATTTGTTATAGGTCTGACTCAAAACCCAAGTGAAATAAATGGGGTCTTTCTATTGACTTCAATAAATGTTGGATCTGACTTGTGGGGGGGCGGGGGGTTGCGGGAGGAAAGACAAAGAAGAAATGGATGACAGTTTAGAAATTAAAAATGAAGCAAACATTAAAAGGTAGAGTACATTCATTAAAATATGTATTTTTTGGAGAGTAAGTAGAGGGTCATGGTTATGTGCGTGAGTGCATAGGGAGTACTCTGCTAAGGCTCTGTTTCAAAAACAAGAGAGTGTGCCAGTTTTTTTTTTTTTCTGTTAACACTCCAGGAAGAATGATTCAAGACTGCATGAAAGTGGCTATAGGGGATTGTTTTGTGTATTTGGAAATTGCTTGGGAAATGTTTGGAAAATCTTACTTTTCACAGTACGACTGACTTTTCAGCTTGTTACTTTGAGAGGTTTTTCCTTCTGCCTCTTCCTGGATTATATATTAACAAATAGTACTCAAGAAATGTTGCTAAGTGAAGGCCTTGTTATTTTCCTATTAGGCTGGGAGAGAAAGGGGAGCAAAACCAAGTCATAGGGGCTCCTCTGCCTCTACACATTCCCAAAACACTGTACAAAGTTAGGAGTCCAGATGATCCATTTGGACTCAAAGTAAAATCCTCAGTCCCATTCACATTCTGGAAGGTATAAAAATAGCATTTTGCCAACAACGGAAAGGTATGAAAATTAGAGTGGCTGCCATGAAGCAGTAGGCAATATCCAGTGTAGATCCTGCACTTTAACTAACAGTGATAGGGAGGGGAGTGTTGATTAAAGAGAGCAATGTTTTAGCTTGATGGAGTTTTCAAAGAACACAGCCTGACAGTGACAGAGTGGTTACCTACATAGTGGTGATTCCCTACTCAGGTGAAAGGAAGAGAGAAAAAGATACAATATGGGAATGAATCAGAGCTTTTTGTGTGGAATGTTGGGAACTCATTGTGCTCCAGTGTTCAAAATGGAAATGGTGTTTTGTTTATCACTTTGGCCCCAGGCTCCCTTTTTGCACACAGACTGCTGTTAGCAGAGAAGCATAGTGAACTCAAGCAAATTCATAATGGACCTGTTCCAAAGCCCATTAAAGACAATGACCTCACTACAGATTAAGTGGTGGGGGCCCATTGTCTGGCTTGCTGGAAAAAGTGTGTGTGAGAACCAGGGAGTGACTTTCTGCTGCAGCTGAAGACCAGGTGCGTATGGGGATGCTGACCTATTCTTCCCTCCCAGGTGACCAGAAGACAGGCAGGAGGGCAGGGGGAGGACTGCATAGGTCCATACTGGTGCAAGAAAAGCCTGGATAAGACAGAGCAGCACCCACCCTCCCAACCATGTAAGTGGTGAAGTACAGGAACTGCTATGGGCACTGTGCTAGTTCCTTTCATGGGGGACTGGGAAGGCATTTTACCTCGCCGCCAGACTGGCCAAGGCAAAGTGGTTTTTTGTCTGTTTTTTTACTTCCCCACAGTGGATCCAGGGGGGCTTAACTGAGGTGAACTTGAAATGGGAGTTAGGGTAGGATGTCGCAGCTCATTATGTAAATGTAGGGTGGATGTCCAGGGCAGGTACTCCATAGGGAAGGGATACAGTGATCAGATAAAATGGATTGGTAAAAGATTTACAGGAGGTGTTCTTTAAAGGAAAGAAAATGCAGGGGTTGGGGCTCTTATGATTGGTATGACAGCGATCCAACTCCCCTTAATTTACACACTCCCCTTCACTCTCATTTGAGGTGGGGGGTGAGGTCCCAGCAATGGGTTGGCTGGGGACCAGGATGGTTAAGGTGGAGGGCTGATAGAAGCCCCCTGGGTATATATGGAAATGATTTTGAAACTACCTGCACTGTACACTTTTATCTTCCAAGTACTCCCGGACATTTAAGAATAAAGTTGTGACCTAATGAAACCATATTCAGTTTCTCCTGTCCTTCCAGCGTAACAGAAAATGACAGTTCTTCCATTGATGTCATTAGGTTTCAGATCAGACCCAATCTTCACCCAGAAATAGCAAACTGTAAAGGTTCTGACTCCAGTTCTTTATCTGAACCCCCCCCAGCATATAATAGCCCATAATAAATATGCAGTATTGTATCTCATAGGACTTTATAAATGCCTAATAATCACAAACAGTGATCCAAAATAGTTAACTGTTAGTACTTTGTGACCCATTCCCCATCCATGCATCATGTCTTACTAAAGCTTCCGAACAGATCAAACCCCACCCATAATCAAGAGGAAACTTTGGCTGATTATTTTGTTTCTTCTGTACTGTACGATTGTGAAGGCAAATTGAAAGCAGTAGATAGAGCCAAAGAATAAAAAAATGTTTTTTCCAGACATGGCATGGGCAACTCAGCCAAGACTCTGTGGATTTAACACCCTTACACTGGAATTTATTAGAATCAAAACAGATGTGGCATTGTTATACCTCGCTAAACTCTGCATAATTTACTAGAATTGCAAAGTGGTTTTTTTTATGAGCATGACAATGCCAAATGCTTTGCAGATGCTCAGATAGCTGCACTGGAGAAACAGAAAGCGATATTTATTTGGAGAATCTGATGAAAATATGGAGAATAATCTTGTATCTGTTTCTTTCTTAAAGTCAAGAAGAGTGTAAGAGAGGATTTTATATATGTATATGGAGAGAGAGAGAGTTCAAACTGACTTAAGAAAAGACAAGGTGAGTAAGACAAAAGAAAAAGATAAAGACTTTGAAAAGTAATTTTTATAGGTGCAGCTCCAGCAGTCAGATTAATATATTTTTCCCTTTTCCTGCCTCCCATTTTTTCCAGGTGTTCCTCCACATCCCCTTCAGGGCTCTGAAGGTTCTTTTTCTCTCCTCCTCTTCGCCCTGCACCCTTATTTAGACCACCCTTCATCCCATATTCAGTGGCCCACATCAGAGCCATCACCTTTCTGGCTGAGAGGGTACGGACAGGACACCTTTTGAAGTCTCTCAATTTCATTTCTCAATCCGTTGTAAGTACTGTTACTGAGCTGTTCCTTCACCATAGTGAGTGACTGTTCTACTACATCACTTACAAGTACAGCTGGGTGGAATGTTTCTGCTGAAATTTTTCTCTAACAAAAAATGCAGATTTGGTGACAATAAATTTGTCTTTTTTGTGAGATTGTTTCAGTCAAAAATAAACAAAATAAAAATCCCTAACCCAAACCCAAACAACCCTCCACAAAACAGCACTCCCCAATCTGAACATTTTGACTTTTTAAAATGAAATGGTTCACTATTTCCATTCAAAATTATTTTTCTTTCCAAACTTTCCTTTAACTTTATTGAATAACCCCCTACCAAAACAGTTTAAAATGGTCAAAAGTAAAATGTTGCATTTAGAAAATATTGAAACAGAATGTTTTATTTGACTCAAATTTATTTTCCCCTGATTTTTCCGAATTGCCAGAAAACTGAAAAACCTGTTATTCGCACAGCTCTACTAATAAGCCATTAACATCCTATAGAATGAGCTGTTTAAGTTACTATTATTATATCTGAGACAGAAAACGAGGTGCTAGGGATGAGAAATGGGAAACTTTGGAAAGAGGAATGGGCAAGTCTATAGAAGAAAATGTGTATAACTGGAGGAGGGGTAAGATGTTTTCTTGTGATGGTAGTGGTGGATTAATCGTTTTCATTTTGCAAATTCAATTGGTTTACAGTCATGAACAGCAGGAACAAATAAACACTTTTATAAGCTCATTGCGACCATGACCTTTTATGCCATACAACTCGCAGAAACAGATACTGTAATTTTACCAGTAAGTATCATTCTGAATAAAGGAGGAATTATTATTAAGTATCAATCTAATATAAAACTGTTCTTTAAATGCTGTTCTTCTTGGAAGTATTTTGGAGTCTCCCACTAAAGATTGTTATACATATTGCTGATTTTAAAAAAATTGACGTGATCCTTTGCACTGTTTGAGTTCTGTTTAAAGCCACCTTTGCACTCCCCTCAGTCCTGGGAGCAGCTGGAAACTGATTCAGCTCCCCAGTGTAAGTTAGTACAACGACCTGGCTGCTTTAACATACTACAATTGCAATGGCCCCATAGAAGTCATTCTTCCAATGCAGTGATTCCACTGATGCCCCTTCCAAAGCTGACATCCCCAACCCACTGTCGGGCATACTGCTGGAGGCTAGGTGAGGATTCTCTTAAACAAGGAGAATCCTCAGCTGCCTTGTTAGGCAGCTCCCATGGTGCCAGGGACTTTGACCAGGGACTGAGAATCTGGCCCAACACATTGAAATTTTCTCTCTCCTGAAAATTATCAAACATTTACAGAACATTCATTCAAATAGTTTTTTCTAAGGTTTATTTCTTCTCCAGTTGTCCCTTTAAGAATTAAATGTGGGTTTTTGTTACTTTCTAAATTCTTCTCTTCAAACAATCTCTTTCTACAAGAAAAGGAAATTAAAAACACTAAACCCTAAGGTTCTCTCTAATTGTATTTTGTATTGAAAGTAGTTTGACCTTGTGCCTTGGCACTGTGTGTATCAAGCAGCTGATAAATATTCTTACCCATTTCAATCCGCCTTCCTGGAAGAGTAATCTAACACAGGGGGAGGCTTTGGGGGAGAAGGCCTGAATTTGATTGAAGGATCATAGAAGCCGACATTACATTCAAAATCATTTCTCTTCCAAAGGGAATTGGAAAAGTCATTGTGTAACTATTTGTTTTCAAAACAAAGTGTATCTGTATGTATGTATATATGTATTAACCAGGATCAAACCCACTGAATTCTACAGACTCACACCAGTGTTGAATTAGTATGCGATCAGACTTGGGGTTCCATTCTTACATTGACACAAGTCTCATTTATGTGAATGGAGTTTACAAACGTGTTGGAGGGAGGAAATATTCTGACCCTGTTTTCAGTGGTTTAAATTAGGAGTAACTCCAATAAGGTGAATGAACTTAGAGAGATGTAAGAGAGATCAGGCTGCTTGAGTTTGGAATAAAACATGTTATAAAATATAATGTGGAAAAAAACAACAGAGTTTTAACTTCTGTTTTGACTGAGAAATACAGTTTTCTCCTAGCTCTCCAAAGACAATGATAATGGTTAGCTTGAAGGCTTGGGGAGAGGATACTGATAGCAACAGGTAAACAAAGCCAGATGTTCAACCTTAAACTCCCTTTCAGTTTTGGATAAAAATTAAAAAAGGAGTAAGAACTTTTGATTTCACTAGTAGGAGAAAGATTCATCTTATTTGATGTCACAGGGCAAGTGTGCTTCGTCCCCTCTTGGGGCAGGGTAATTACTTCCCCGTGATCGCATTCTTATGATCATTCCTTGTCTTGGGGTAGTGTGGACTAGCAGTAAAAGTCAATATGGCTGCTCTCTCTCTCGCTCTCAAGATTGTGTGGCCCAATGGCCAATGTCAGGGTGACAGCTCCTTCTCACAGGGCTGTGGGACCCAGTGACCTGAGTCAATATGGCTTCCCGGTTCGTCCGGGATCTATTGCCTAGTGGTCAGACTTGGTGTGGCCATCTGGCTCAGCAAGGCAATATGGCCTAGCTGAAAGAGTCAGTAGGGCTGCCCTTTCTCAGGGCTGCTCTCAGGGCTGCATGGCCCAATGTCCAGGGTCAGTAAGGTTCCCCTCTCTCAGGGCTGCATGGCCTAGTGGCCAGAGTCAGTATAACTGCCCCTTCCATGGGGCTGCATGGCCTGGTGGCCTGTCAGGGGAGTGGGCCGTCACCCCAGGGTGGGTGGTGGCTGGGTAGGGGGACCCACGCCCTCCCTGCTCCACTGGGTTACAGCTCAGTCAGTGGCACATATGCCCACCATGGGGTCAGCAGGGAATCCACCTGAAACATGCTGAACCCACTCAGCACCACAACTAGTCTCCCTGAACTACTTCCTCCCCAGTTCCTGATGCTGTGGTCCTGGCATCTTTGGGGTCTCTGGGCTGCTCAGTCAGTGCGGCTCCCAACAGCTCTGCCACTCCTTGGGCATCTGCCAGAGTCTCAGCATCCCTGACTTCCACTGTCTGGGGCTTCTGTGGTTCCTGGGCTGGAGCTCGCAATGTGTATCCTCTCTCTTCGGCAGTCAGCCCTGAATGAGCTCAGCTGCTCCCTTTTATACCTAGTCTCCAGCTAGAGCATTCCCAGCAGGGCCATAGGACTGTGGCCAACTCAGTCCAGAGAGTGGAGTTAATCCTCTCAGTACCAGTGCGGGACAAGTGTGCTCTGTCAGTGGCCATATGACATATTTTTGTTGTGAAATGACTTCACTCACGATTATAGGCAAACTTTCCACAAAATAGTTGTAGCAGCTTGAAAGGCAAAATTCAGTGTCATTATTATTATGGCTCGATGTCTAGTTGGCAGCCGGTATCAAGCAGAGTCTCCTAAGAGCTGGTTGTATGAGTTAGAACTTCAATTTTTCTATGCCTCTTTTTTTTTTTTTGGCCTTGCACCTACTCACGGCTACACACAAGTCTAGTGCCCATCAGCCTGTATTGATAAACACATATTTTTGGTTTGGATCAGTGAATTGTCTTGGAAAACATGAAAACTAATCCAAATTTAAGTATTTTATTCCATATTAAGATGAGTTTATTTAAGATTTAAATCAATTGGAACAAACACTCTACTAACCTCAAATTCCATCTTCCTCAAAAGGCTCCAGACCTAATTGTCCCTCATATCCATCCAGCCCTTACTGGTCTTCCTCTGCAACATACACTCAAATGAAAGATAAAGGGTTTTATCAGGACCAGAGTCTCTGGCCAGCTGTTATTAAAATACCATGTACTCTGCAGTTTCAATGCATTGAAGGGGGGGGGGGGTGTTTCTAACCAGAGCATCCCATTTTGAAGTGAACAGAAGACCAAGAAGAGAGAGACTGCAGGTCTGAGACCCCCACACTATTAGAATTACCAGGAAAGACGGGGACTGTGGAGCTTCAGAAAGGATGGAAGAACCTAGAGAATCACTGAAACTTGTGGAAATAGTTGGGTTTGATAATGGAAGAATGAGAACAGGAGAGAGAAAAATATCTTATTACGCTGGATGCACTGCAGTTGTAGCTGTGTCAGTCCCAGGATATTAGAGAGACAAGGTGGAGAAGATAATATCTTTTATTAGATCAACTTCTGTTGGTGAGAGGGACAAGTGTTTGAGCCACACAGAGTTCTTCTTCAGGTCTGGGAAAGGAACTCCCAGCATCACAGCTAACTGCAAGGTGGAACCGATTGTTTAGCATAAATAGTTAGCACATATTGTAAGGGACCATTTAAGATAGTGTGACCTGTTAACACCTCTGTAGTCATAGGACAAAATTAATGCTAACTACTTAAGCTAAACAATCTGTTCCACCTTGCATTTTGCTGTGATGCTGGGAGTTCCTTTCCCAGACCTGCAGAAGAGCTCTGTGTGGCTTGAAAGCTTGTCTCTCTCACCAACAGAAGTTGATCCAATGAAAGATATTACTTCACCCACCTTGTCTCTCTTGTTATGCCAGGGCATTCAAACAAAAGGATGACAGGTTTCAGAGGGGTAGCTGTGTTAGTCTGTATCAGCAAATCATCAGGAATCCTTGTGGCACCTTAGAGACTAACAAATTTACTGGGGCATGAGCTTAAGCTTTTGTGGGCTAAAACCCACTTTATCAGATGCATGGAGTGAAAAATACAGTAGGCAGGTATATATATTACAGCGCATGAAAAGATGGGAGTTGCCTTGCCAAGTGCGGGGGGGTGGTGGTCAGTGCTAATGAGGCCAATTCAATCAAGGTGTAAGTGGCCTATTCCCAACAGTTGACAAGAAGGGATGAATATCAACAGAGGGAAAATTACTTTTTATAGTGACCCAGCCACTCCCAGTATTTATTCGGGCCTAATTTGATGGTGTCAGTTTTGCAAATTAATTGCAGTTCTGCAGTTTCTCATTGAAGCCTGTTTTTGAAGTTTTTTTGTTGAAGAATGGCCACTTTTAAGCCTGTTATTGAGTGTCCATGGAGATTGAAGTGCTCTCCTACTGGTTTTTGAATGTTACAATTTTTGATGTCTGATTTGTGTCCATTTATCCTTTTACGTTGAGACTGTCCAGTTTGGCCAATGTACATGGCAGAGGGGCATTGCTGGCACATGATGGCATATCAAATTAGTAGATGTGCTGGTGAAGGAGCCCCTGATGGTGTGGCTGATATGGTTAGGTCCTATGATGGTGTCCCTTGAATAGATATGCGGACAGAGTTAGCAATGGGTTTTGTTCCAGGGATTGATTCCTGGGTTAGTGTTTTGTTGTTTGGTGTATAGTTGCTGGTGAGTATTTGCTTCAGGTTGGGGGGCTGTCTGTAAGCTAGGACTGGCCTGTTTCCCAATGTCTGTGAGAGTGAGGAATCATCCTTCAGGATAGATTGTAGATCCTTGATGATTCACTGGAGAGGTTTTAGTTGGGGGCTGTAGGTGATGGCTAGTGGCATTCTGTTACTTTCTTTGTTGGGCCTGTCCTGTAGTAGGTGACTTCTGGGTACCCTTCTGGCTCTGTCAATCTGTTTCTTCACTTCCCCAGGTGGGTACTGTAGCTTTAAGAATGCTTGATAGAGATCCTCTAGGTGTTTGTCTCTGTCTGAGGGATTGGAGCAAATGAGGTTGTATCTTAAGGCTTGGCTGTAGACAATGGATTATGTGATGTGGTCTGGATGAAAGCTGGAGGCATGAAGATAAGTATAGCAGTCAGTAGGTTTCCAGTATAGGGTGGTGTTTACGTTACCATCACTTATTTGCACTGTAGTGTCCAGAAAGTGGATCTCCTGTGTGGACTGGTCCAGGCTGAGGTTGATGGTGGGGTGGAAATTGTTGAAATCATGGTGGAATTCCTCAAGGGCCTCCTTTCCATGGGTCCAAATGATGAAGATGTTGTCAACGTAGCGCAAGTAGAGTAGGGGTGCTAGGGGATGAGAGATGAGAAAGCGTTGTTCTAAGTCAGCCATAAAAATGTTGGCATACTGTGGGACCATGCGGGTACCCACGGCAGTGCTGCAGATTTGAAGGTATACATTGTCCCCAAATGTGAAATAGCTATGGGCCATCGGGAAGTGGGGCTAAGTCCAGGGCTGCTTCCTTTCCTTCCATCATCCCCTTACCAGACCTGCCAGAAGCTACCTTCAGGCACCAAATCACAATGGCTCTCACCTCCAACATGCACATGACCAGGCCAAGTAGGGATAGCTTCATGGCAGCCTATGAAAGGCCTTCATCAATAGACACCCTCCACATTCATCATCAACTGCAGCAACCCATGGGCCACAGGGTTAAGTGCAAAACCTGCTAATTCTCTGAACCCACAAGCAGCTGATTGAAGAAAATAGGTCTTAGCTGCTCTAACTTTCTATTAATCAGTGTGGCCAAGTCCAGTGTGAGGAAGCATCCAGGATGGCCTATGAAAGGTCTCCTGTCGACATAGCACTGTCTACACAGAGGGTTAGGTTCAGTTGGTATAGCTATGTGGTTCAGACGTGGTGATTTTTCACATTCCTGAGGGATGTACGGTAGTTATACCGATTACAGGTCTGTAGTGTAGATCTGGCCTTAGTAAGGCACAGAGGTGAGAGTAAGGGGGGTCTGTTTACAGCTGTGCTACAGATTTGTTGTGTAGCCTTTGTGTGCCTCACACCTCCATCTGTAAAATGGGGACAATAAGTTCCTAGCTCACAAAGGTGAAGAGTGTAAAAGTTAATTCCTTAATGTTTAAAATGCTTTGAGATCTATAGTATTAATTTAGATGGAATAAAAAGGCTCAAAGAGTCAAAGGTGTAAACATGGCTCTGACTGTCCAACACTAAAACATTTTAAACAAGATTTGGGGTTTATAATACAGAGTCCTCAGCCTGTTCACTGCCATGGCAAACACACCATTAAAAATCATTTAAACTTTTTATTAAAGATATAGAAAAGAGGGAAAAACAACTAAAGCATTTGAAATATAAAGTATTAAGTAAGGTTTTCAGTTCCAACATTCCTTGTTCCCTTTAACTTTGGCTGGAGAGAGTTTTTAGAAGGAAAAAAACCCCTTGCTTGACCCTCTCTTAGATGATATCAAAGATGGTAATAACTGTCCCTTTGGGGAAAAGAGAAAAAGTTAGTTGAGATGGGCTGGAGCTGTTGTAATTGTTGTTGTTGAAGACTGATCCCACTTCCTAGAAGACAAAACAAGATAAACACACACAAAAGAGGGAGAGAAAAGAACAGCAAGGACAGAAAACGCAACTTCTGTCTCAGAAGCAGCCTGAATGCAAGAAAAACATGGTGTCAAGGTTCCTCCCCCACTCTGAACTCTAGGGTACAGATGTGGGGACCTGCATGAAAAACCTCCTAAGCTTATCTTTACCAGCTTAGGTCAAAACTTCCCCAAGGTACAAAATATTCCACCCTTTTGTCCTTGGATTGGCCGCTACCACCACCAAACAAATACTGGTTACTGGGGAAGAGCTGTTTGGACACGTCTTTCCCCCCAAAATACCTCCCAAAACCTTGCACCCCACTTCCTGGACAAGGTTTGGTAAAAAGCCTCACCAATTTGCCTATTTTACTACAGACCCAGACCCTTGGATCTTAAGAACAATGAACAATCCTCCCAACACTTGCACCCTCCCTTTCCAGCGAAATGTTGGATAAAAAGCCTCACCAATTTGCATAGGTGACCACAGACCCAAACCCCTGGATCTGAGAACAATGAAAAAGCATTCAGTTTTCTTACAAGAAGACTTTTAATAAAAATAGAAGTAATTAGAAATAAGAAATCCCCCCTGTAAAATCAGGATGGTAAATACCTTACAGGGTAATTAGATTCAAAACATAGAGAACCCCTCTAGGCAAAAACCTTAAGTTACAAAAAGATACACAAACAGAAATAGTTATTCTATTCAGCACAATTCTTTTCTCAGCCATTTAAAGAAATCATAATCTAACACGTACCTAGCTAGATTACTTACTAAAAGTTCTAAGGCTTCATTCCTGGTCTATCTCCGGCAAAGACAAAAAAAAGACAGACACACAAACCCTTTGTTTCTCTCCCTCCTACCAGCTTTTGAAAGTATCTTGTCTCCTCATTGGTCATTTTGGTCAGGTGCCAGCGAGGTTACCTTTAGCTTCTTAACCCTTTACAGGTGAGAGGAGATTTCCTCTGGCCAGGAGGGATTTTAAAGGGGTTTACCCTTCCCTTTCTATTTATGACACATGGGCTGAGCACATAGTCTTATCAGCCACTCTGAGGCCTGGAAAACTTATACCAGCACTGGGTTGTTTAGGGCATGGCATTTAACTGCCTCCTTCCAATTAAGTGTTGAAAAATATTGGCTGGCTAAGACAGATAGTTGTTAGACAGAAGGAAAAAAGTAGAGGGATAGGAAAGAGAAGACATAGGTAGGGAAGGAAAAGAAAAAACACAAGGAGGGCTGTGTGACAAAGTTTCATATCCCAGGTGGTGGCTGGGATTTATCCGGAGCTGGTAGAGGTGGCAATGTCATCTGGGTCCCTCTCTCTGGCCAGGTCTGGTCAGGACATCTCTCAGGGTCAGGATGATGAAGGCCCGGGGCCCCAGGAAATCATAGGAGTGTCAGCCATGATGGTGAAGCTTGCTCCAGTAATCAATTTTTCTCCCTACGTTTTTTTTTCTTTAAGGATCCCCATAGGAGTGATGGGTGGAATACCCTGTCCTCTCATTATTTTGTCCACCAATTAGGCCTAGTTTCTGAAAGACCAGTTTTGGTTCACTGATTTCCAGTTCCATACTTTTCTTATCTACCAACCAGGATCTTAACACAGTCCCTGAGTTATATCAGTAGGCCTTTTGTTTGGATTATTTCAGTCTTTCTGTCTTGCTTTTGCACCTTTTACCATCAACATTTGTTATTACAGTTATTGTGACCTTTGATGAACTTACATTCACTTTTCACAGCTGAGGTCACAATTAGGGTACATTTGTAGGTCCAGTTATCAGATCCTTAGGATGAAGATATTATGGCAGTGCAAAGTATTTTCTGTTCTTAAATAAGGTGACTTTCACTAGGTGCTTTGTTCCCTTGGGTGCAGTTTATGTAGTACGTACTGTCTTCTCATCCTAGGACATGTCTGTACTTACGGTACTGCAGCGGTGCAGCTGCACCGGGTCAGCTGTGCCACTGTAGCGCTTAGTGAAGACACTACCTACACCGATGGGAGAGCTTCTCCTGGTGGCATAGGTACTCCACCTCTGCAAGAGGCAGTAGTTATGTCAATGGGAGTGTCAAGGTTCCTCCCCCACTCTGAACTCTAGGGTACAGATGTGGGGACCTGCATGAAAAACCTCCTAAGCTTATCTTTACCAGCTTAGGTCAAAACTTCCCCAAGGTACAAAATATTCCACCCTTTTGTCCTTGGATTGGCCGCTACCACCACCAAACAAATACTGGTTACTGGGGAAGAGCTGTTTGGACACGTCTTTCCCCCCAAAATACTTCCCAAAACCTTGCACCCCACTTCCTGGGCAAGGTTTGGTAAAAAGCCTCACCAATTTGCCTATTTTACTACAGACCCAGACCCTTGGATCTTAAGAACAATGAACAATCCTCCCAACACTTGCACCCCCCCTTTCCAGGGAAATGTTGGATAAAAAGCTTCACCAATTTGCATAGGTGACCACAGACCCAAACCCTTGGATCTGAGAACAATGAAAAAGCATTCAGTTTTCTTACAAAAAGACTTTTAATAGAAATAGAAGTAAAGGAATCCCCCCTGTAAAATCAGGATGGTAAATACCTTACAGGGTAATTAGATTCAAAACATAGAGAACCCCTCTAGGCAAAAACCTTAAGTTACAAAAAAGATACACAGACAGAAATAGTTATTCTATTCAGCACAATTCTTTTCTCAGCCATTTGAACAAATCATAATCTAACACGTACCTAGCTAGATTACTTACTAAAAGCTCTAAGGCTTCATTCCTGGTCTATCTCTGGCAAAGACAGAATAGAGACAGACACACATACCCTTTGTTTCTCTCCCTCCTCCCAGCTTTTGAAAGTATCTTGTCTCCTCATTGGTCATTTTGGTCAGGTGCCAGCGAGGTTACCTTTAGCTTCTTAACCCTTTACAGGTGAGAGGAGATTTCCTCTGGCCAGGAGGGATTTTAAAGGGGTTTACCCTTCCCTTTATATTTATGACAGGGAGTGCTTCTCCCATTGGCCATGCGCTGTCTACACTAGGGTTAGGTCTGTATAACTACCTTGCTCTGGGGTGTGGATTTTCCACACCCCCAAGTGATGTAGTAATACTGACATTAAGTTTGTAGTAGAGACTAAGCCTTAGTTTCACAGAATAACACACCAGCACTTTGTGTGTCTTCCTCACCTTCAGATTGGGCTCAGGGCTTCAGGCAATCTCAGGAATATCTCCCAGATCTCTTCCTGGGTCAGTATGCTGTAGCCTTTTTGTATTTAACATGTATTATCTCTTTAGATTCTCTTCTATCATACCCATCATTCACCACTGTCTGATTGATTGACATTTCCCATCTATTTCAAGGCCAGACACTCAAGAGATATAAATCCTTTTTCAACTGACTCTGGCTATGCTGTGTACATTTTTTTAAAGCTCTCCTTCCTGATGGTTATGTCTTGTATTTGTCCACTTGCATAATGTATGCTGTATTACTGCTTATATGAAAAAAGAGACCTCTTTTGAAATTAAATGACATAGTTCATACAGTGAGTGACCCATTAGGTCAGTTGGATGCAGGGTCTTTCACTGCCAGGCAATAATGATCACTCGTGTGTATGTGTATGCATGTGTGTGTGTGTGCGCATCAACTTGTGACAGCTATATCTGAAGTTTAAAGCCTCAGAGCTTTCTCATAGAGATTGTGTCTTAAGCACGGCTGAGCTGTCTGGTTGATAGACAAGAATTGTATTCTATTAAAGGAGGAAAAATAAATAAAAATAACAAGCTGTCCCATCAGTCCCCCCTCCTCCTTCTTTCTATCTCTCCCCTCTTCTTTCCTCTTTTAAACTCTAGTGTTACTTAAGTCTGTTTTGGTAGAAATGAAAGACCGTTGTAATTGTAATGTCTCAAAACATAGGCTGGAGAGCCCTGGAAATTAATACCTGAATAGGAAAGCTACCTTTTAACTAATTCCACTTCACACTAAATGCCCGGTGGAATCAGTGACTAATTGATAGTAGTTCACATCAGCAAGGAATATAATTCCGCAAACAATTACATAACTACCTTATAGTGCTGCTTTATACGCCTTTAAAATTATATGTATAGTTGTTTGTTCAGCCATGTTCCAACAGCAGGTATTTATGGACTTTGTCAGATGGTTTGTACCCAAATGATATAAATTGTTTTTCTTTCCCTATGTCTATTTGTTTACTATAGAAATAAAAGAGAAAGTATAAACCACGGTGTTTTCAAGAGACAGACACTGTTCAGCTGATCGCTATCATCCTGACTGGAAGTGTGTGGACTTCAGAAAGTTAATTTGCAATACATACTCATTGGCATCATTTCATAGGAGAAGCTTTCCAGTGGTTTTAATCAATGTGGGCTCACAACCACTGGGTTTCACTTTGCATATTGAGTTGAACAAATCTAAAACCTTTAAAAAAACCTCACTCTTGGTCAAACTCCAAAATTCACCTGGTTTTGTGTCACTTGTGTGTCTATAAAACCACTGTGCTTTAAATATTGCAGTTCCTGTAGACATACCCCAGCTATGTTTAATCGAACTACTAGCTTGGGTACCAAAGCAGTAAAGCTGCAGCCGCATGGGTGGTATAAATCCACTGAGAACCCTGGGCAATTACTCACATGATTAGCTTGTGGTGAAGCACATATTGCCATTGCTTCACTGCTACGGTACACAAACTAGGTGGATTCAAGCTTGGTCTGGTATGTCTACACAAGCTGCAATCACACTCCGGGACTCCACAGTACACATACTCTAAATCAGAGTTGCATTCCAAAGGAAAATTCCAAAATAATATAACAGATATTTTATTCACCAGGGCCAGTTAAAAAGAGCAGTAAATCAGTACAACATTCAGTGTTTTAATTATAACACAAATAATTAATTAAGGAGATATGACCAATTTGCTAATCTGATTATGCATATTAGAAATGGAAGAATGAGAAGACCTAGGATAACATAATGGAATGGAACTGAGGCCAGACAGTTTCAAAGTGATTTAAAGGTATGTTTTATCTTTTTCATAAACTTGTTCATAGCACAGTGGATGACAGAACACCCATAGAAGTCAATCACCTGAAAGTCTTAGAGAGTCTTTGGCTAACTGAGGAGACCTTTTCTTCTCTCACATTTCTCCTCTCTCCCTGTGCTGCACTAACACTATTTCCCTTTTCTTCTCTTTCCACACCCATCTCGAGGCTTTTTTTGCATGCTGCCCCCATGTATGGAAAGTCCTCCCAATTTCTGTTTGCCAAGTCACCACTCTCTCTCCTTATTGAAATTTCCCCTAAAACACTTTGTCACTAACAAAAGTTGAGTTATCCGTTTACAAATGATAAATGTAATAGAATATTCGAGATGTGCACATCCAAACCAATCCACTTACATGATTTTATAACTGATAAAGGAGACTTGTTATTAAGAGCCATTTTAAAAATGTGTGTCCTTATATAGTAAATATTTATTCAGGTATCTATCTAATCACTGCAGTTTTCCTTTAAGAATGTTCCTTTTGTTCCTTTTCCCATTCTTCTGACAATCTTTGTGATGAAAGATAGATATGTGAATGCAATGCCCAGTGTAATCTGTAAAAGGCAACAGTTCAGCATGCTGCAAAATAAACATTCTAAATCTTGATTGGCTGACCCCAGAAAACAAGTGGTAAACATTTAAGAAGGAGAACTTTCGCCTTCCATTCTGTCTTCTTCTAACATTACACATTTAGAGCCAAACCTTCAGCTGAAATACGTGTAGATCCAGGGAAGTCAATGGAACTACACTGATTTACACCAGCTCAGGATCTATCCCAATATATTAAACAGTCCATTTTAATAAGGGGAACTATTTCCCCCCCACACCCTGTAGGCTTCCGGTTTTCTTCAGTTCAAGGCCTACCTGACTCTTTCACCCTGGCCCATAGATTTAGAAGACAAAGTCAGAAAATAAAGGCCCTTAAATCAATCTGTATAACTGAACAAATAAGCATCACTGTATGACTTTTTTCAGTCTTTCTGACACCTTGGCAATGAAAGATACTATTACCACAGCAATTTTATTCTATTCTCATTTCAGTCTTTAAATAGCAAACTTGTGGTCCTTGATGGATATTTCTTATACATCCATTCTGCCAGTTGATATGCACAGTAATTGCTAAAAACAATTTACTACATTGTGTCTTCAATTTATAAACCTTAAACATTCAGGGCCAGATGCTCAGCTGCTATAAAGCACAGCTCCTTAGCCCAAAATATTATTTTTTTCAGCACTAACATGGCCATTACTTAGGGGGGAAAAATCCACTTTTCAACTCTAAGAAGGGAAATATATTTAATTTGCACCCTATGCTGGTCATTCTTTAAGTGATATGGCAGAAAAAGTTTCCATGTTCCTACTTTGTTTTATTTATGCCTTTACAGGAGGCAACAAATAATGTTTGTGCCATACTGTATCCATTCTACTATGAACAGGTTACTATCATAGATTAATAAAGATGCTGATTTTTGTTTTTTAGTATACTTAATCAGCTTCTAGGGCCTCAATTTATGACTGAGTTTAAATGTTGATGATAAATGCTGTACCCCAAAATAATATACCTAAAATATAAATTCATGGTTCAGGCCCTTTTGTTCTGTGCCTCTGCAGGGGCAGTGCATTACCTTATTATCATTTTGAATTAATTAAAGTTAGCATTGAGAAAAGCAGCCCCGAAGATCTGAATGTAGCCAGATTAAGGTGCCAGGAAAATGTAAACTCTGCTGCCATTTGAATATACATAAGAAATGCAGACATTTTAACATAATGCTGATCCCGATGGCATTATCTTTATATCTTGCCCCCAAAGACTATTTTCCTTTCTACCCCTCTCTGAAAAGTACTTTCATATTCTGAATTAAGAATAATTCATTTTATAAATAAATTGTAAAATGTTATTTTATAATTATTATTATTATTATTTTTATTATTATTGTGGTTTTGGCAATGAAATTTTTCTTAGCCGTGCAAGGATGTTTCCTTGATGTCTAATTGAAGCTGGCATCACATTCTTTCATTCTAAGCAGTAACCATTCCCTCCTTTCTTCTCTTGGCAGTGGTTTGGGTCCCAATTTAGCAAGTGCTTAACTGTGCATGTAACTTTAAAGCACATACGTAGACCAAAAGAAGTCAACTTCAGCACATGCATAGTCCCAACTGAAATCTCATTGATTTTAACTGGGGCTACTCATTTGCTTAAAGTTATGAACATCCTTCAGTAATTTGCTGAATCAGGGCCTTTTTTTTCTCCCTCTTCCTGAGATGAGGAGTCAAGTAACCTTTTCTAAGGCTTCCATGCCAATCCATGGATTGGCTAGCGTAAGGAATTGGTCATGGAGTAATGATGTGAACAGCAAGAAGGATAGCAGTAAACTAACCCTGCAGGTGAGAAGAACATAAGGCTGGTGAGCTAGCAAGCCATCAGGTGCCTCCAAAAGCCCTGTCCCAACTGAGAACAAGTGGCGAAGGCAAAATAATAGTAAACTGCTGAGGATATGTTGGGCCCTCTCCCAACTCCCACCTATGCATGACCTTAGCCAAGCACTTCAGATCTTTCAGAGTAGAATTTTGCATTACATTCAAGATTTGGGTGGGGCTGAATTTTCCTCTTTTTTTTTTCTTGAGCCAGTTCAAAGATTCTTTCATGCAACCTGCCCGCCCCCCTGTCCCCACCCTCTTATCTTTTGATTTGATATCTTAGAGCTTACTGTTTGTTTGACACAGTTAACCAACCAAAGAATTCCAACTGGTTAACTTTTTTTCACACTGAGAAGTTATTCTCCCTATTCAACATTTTGGTCTAGGATTTTACGTCTCTTGTTTACTACATACAGGGGCTAATTATTGTGGTGTCTTGCAAGAAGAATGTGTAAAAATTGAGAAAAATCTCAGCTGAGGTCCCTCTTAATAGCACAGTGCAATGCTTCCCACCATGAAGGCAAGCATTTTGCTACACCAACTAGCAGAAACTCAGCAGTCCTGGAATGGCAATTTGCAGCTATTCATCAGCATGGTACTGCACGCCCACACTTGGCATGGAAAATGTGGTGTGAAACAACAGCAGATGATGGATTATGATGATGGTAAATAACAATGATAATGGCTATTGATTTTTTTTTAGGGACCCTTCTACACATATTTTATGTGGTAAACAGTGACACAACCAGCTGGCATTACTAGATATTGTGAATTAGTACAAGGAAAAAAGGCCCCTTGCTGACATTTATATCACTCTAATCTTTTTGTCCAGGGTAATGGATGTCAAAAAATTGACCTTGTTTCTCAAACGAAAACTGTCCAAATTGAGTTCTTTTCTTAGAAGGAAACAGAAATGCTGTAAAATAAACTTTAGTGAGAAATAGGCAGATGGACTGAAGCTTTCAATCAAGAAAATGTAACCATGTTTTAGGCATATATAGTGTGATGGTAGCTGAATCAGTCTGTCATGTAATCACTGCCTAGTACACAAATGGGAAGAAGTCTGCCTAGATTATGGGAAAGCAGATGTTCAGAGAGAAGTAACTGAACTTTCCAATCAGTTTAGAGTTCTCTATTTACATACATTTATGTATCACACACAAAATTTGGATCCAAATTCTGATCTCGTATATATATACACATGTTGTGATGATGTCTAAGGCTGTATTATTTTCACAGTCATCATGGATTGCAAAGGAAATTTTAAATTGATTATTTGCTGTAAAAGATGTGAAATTTAAAATTTCTATCAGATTTCTTGCTTACTGTACATGTGCAGGGAAAAGCCTGAGATGTGGATGCCATTGAGTGAGTGATCTTAGTGCAGGTAACAGGTATAGAGGTTGCCTTGTCTGCTGCCTGCTGGCTGGTTTTTATGCTCTCTCATACTGAGCTTCCAGCCCACTGGTAGACAGAGAGAAAAGGAAATAGAAGCTGAGGAGAAAGGAGACCTAACTTAGAATAGAAAAGGAAATAGAAAAGGAAATAGAAGCTGAGGAGAAAGCAAGAACCTAAGAGAAACGGGACCCATCCCTTTCACATTCCACAGTCCACTGGAGACAATAACTCCATTAACACTATAAAGCCCCAACAAGCAAAAAAACAAAACACATGAAATTGTTTGCCGTTTTCTGAAGGGACCTACTGAAACATTTCTCGCATTCAACAAGCATTGTTTAATGATAATGGTCACATCGACACAGATTCAGCAAAGAACTTAAATATGTGCTTAACTTGAACATGTTCAATCCTATTAAAGTCAGTGGGACTTAGGTATGTGCTTAAATGCTCTGCTGAATCAGGGTCTAAAATGTAATGCTCGCCATTGCAATTTGCCTTTTTGCTCCATGAAAAAGATTTTATTTCCATGAAAAAATACAGTTTTAGCTCCCAATCCCACAAAAGCTTCACTTTAATGTGACTACTGGATTTCAGAGGGATTACTGAAAGTTAAGTGTGTGCATAAACCTTTGTAGTGACATCCATATGATAAACTGCATTTTTCTTATGCTTTTGACCACCTCACCTGCACTCTGTCCACTAATCCATTTGCCTTCTAATATTTCAAAACTTGAGCATCTCCAAACAGCTGCCACTTTATTTGTAATTTACAGAACCTAATTCTTCCTGAAATGTGGAATTTCCTTCCCTAATGTCACTGATCTGTAGTTTGATATGGTTGTATATTCTTGGGCAAGATCTGAAGAAGGGTGGGAGGCTGTGATGGCTATAGAGGTGTCTGCTTGCACCTCCTTAGGCATGGCTATCGGAGAAGTATCTTGTTGCATTTGTTGGGCAGTTTTGAAATTCCATTAAGAGCACCCAACCTCTTGTCCCTATTTTAAAGGAATGCCATAAGTGCACTGAAAATGCCTCAAACACCCATATGGGTAAAAAGCAACCAACCAAACAACAACCAAAATGCTATAGCCACCCAAGCTGCTAAATTCAGTGACATAAGCTTTTGAAAATGTTAGCCTTCAAAACTACAGCCTGATTTCCTTTGTTAAATAGACAAACACATACATTGATACAGATGCCATCTTTTTTTCCACCTCCATGGGAGAACAAGGATTTTTGTTGGAAGCTCTACTGGTTGGTTGTTTTTATATATATAAATGGATATGTCAACGTGTCTGAACTCTTTGATGTACAATAATTTCCTTTGAGGTCTTTGGAAAATTGCAAGAGAAATGTATCACTAATTCCAGTTATAACTTACACAGCATTGTTTAAATGAAGAAAACTGGCATACTTTGGGAAAGAGCGTAGACCTTTATTTAAATGATTATGTTATGTGGGATACAATAGCAAGATGATTTTCTTACTAAACTACTGATTTATGTCTTGTGATAGGAAATAATTAAAAGTTAAAAAGTACCCATGAATGTATATGTTCCTGAGCTTTGGCTGGAATCCTGACAATTTCCCCCCCTTAAATCTTGGAGAAAAAAGTCAGGAAGCAGAGCCTAAGCATTGAGAGAAGCTGCCTGACATCAGAACTGGTTATTGCTTGGCAGCTGAGAAGGAAACATACATAGGAGGGGGTGTTCATGGTAGCGAAGAGATGGAAAAGAAAAAACATACACTGCATAAATATAAAACCGTAGGAGAAAACAATTGTCCAGCTTCCTGTTCAGGCCCTAGAGCATCTCACAGGCTTCAGATCTGGGAAATACATATAGATGTAAATTTGATTTTTTTCCATGTAATTATTTTGTCCCATCATAAGACATAAAGCAGATGTTCAGTAAGAAAAACCATCTTTTATTGTATCCCATATAAAGTCATCATTATATAAAGTGTTCATGAAACACACACACGTGTGTGTGTGTGTGCAAGTTAAATGTGTGTGTGTGTGAGATATATGAAGATTTTCAAGAAGAATTTCTTAAGTCTGACCCCAGTCCAGCAAGCTTTATGCTATGTACGTGGGTAGTCCCTTTAAAATCAATGGAACTACTTATGTAAATAGCTGTCTGCAGGATCAGGGCCTAAGTGACCAGATTTTCAGATGTGCTGAGAGCCCCGGGGGCTCCCACTGAAGCCAAAACAATCTCCTAGCGTTCAGGCACATATTTAGGAATCTAATTGTAGGTTCCCATTTTTAAAATCTTGGCTACGTATATTAGAGGTGGTACATCTAGCATAAGGTTGCCAGTATTTTCTATTGTAAAACCTTGTTTTCAGATCCTTATGACTTTGCCAGACTTTAACCATTTGCACTAAATATATATAATGTTGAAAAATGTATACAAAAATTTCATTGTAAAGCTGTAGTGCTCCCATACTGTGGATCAAGGACTTGAAATGTGTGAGGGGTACGGTCCCTTGGTGACTGGGATCTCTCTCTCTCTTCCCCCCTCCCTTCCCTGTGGAAATCCACCCAAATGTAGCCAAATTATGAGCTTCTGTAAACGTCAGTTCACACATGCTCAATAAAGACTTGTTAGAGTTTGGCAGATAATTTTTCCAAAGACACCATTTGCACTGAGGATGCTCCAGCCAGAGGACTTTCCCTGAAAAGGTTTATCCTGGAAGCCGGGGCCTGCTGTGGTGCTGGGCCGAGGAACTGAGAGGAGAAAGACTATTCTCACTGGTCCTTCTGCTGGTGCCAAGGCAATGGAGAAGAGAAGGCGAAAACAGCCTGTATGGAATGCACAGGTATTAGGAGCAGGGTAAAGGGTGAGAATTGGAAAAGGGTTTTGGTGTAGGATGGAGACTAGGACAAGGAACTGAGAGTGGGAGTAAGAGATGAGGACTGGAATAAAGGGGTCTGGGGCAATGTGGGATTGGGACAAGGAGCCAAGGGGCTGGTGACAGAATGATCTGTAACCATTAGAGAACACTTCCCTCAGAACCTGAAATGAAATCCCAAATTCCTGAGTCTTACCATCCCTTTACTATCAGCAAATAGCTGTGAAATCCACTGGCAAAGTATTTGCCTCATCTTCCTCTAGTGACTGGCCACACAGAGGATGGCAACCTACTATTGCTAACAATTGCTCTGTTAGCTCAAATAGCAGAGCTCTGTGTTTGGCTCTAGAGTCAAACCTTACTGATTAATCATGTTGGAGTTAATGTGTTTCTATGTGATAGAATTTTTCTTTTTTGTTTGCTTTTTTAAAATCTAGGATATTACACAAAAAAACTGAATGAGGCAGGGTTGCTTTAGAGAAACAATAGCATATGATCATGTAATTAAAGACTGTGTCATAATGCATATGCACAACAGGGGCAAATTATGGTTGCACAAGCAACCTTAATTCTGGCATTTCCTAACTTTCAGGGGCTTGACTTTACAGCTTTATCATGCTCTCTGCTCCGTTTTTATGCCCAGTTATATACATATATTTGTAACCTTCAGATCCAACATACTACTATTAAACATATACTTTCCTTATCCCTTTTATTCCCACAGGGTCAAATGAATGGGAATGTCTACTATTCTACATTGTGCCTTGGGGACACAACACATAATGAATGAACAGATTAGGTTTTCAGAGTTCAATCATTCACAAAATTAAAAGCAGAGTATTGCCTTATGCTTTGATGTATTTCAGTTGTTTCACATTGCTTCAAGTTGGAACTTTTTTTCTTTTTTGTTATTTTTACAAATCTGTCTGCTGCTAAAACTTTGAAGCAATTCCCAGCTTGTGGTAGAGGAACTGAGATCTGACCATATGCTATAAAAGAGAAATTCTTTCACATTTGGATTTTCAGGAGGGTTTGTAGCTCCTTGAGCCCCATAACCTACCTCACCAATGAATTCCTTTTGGCTGCAGTGGCATCTGTTGGTGAGGGCAGAGCTGATTAACTGCAGGCTTGGCTTCAGTGATGGAAATTAGCCCACAAGCTGCTTCTACGTACAGCAGATGTTTCCTTTCTCTCCCCACCATTATGTTTTTGTACTAGTGGAAACATTTGGATGAGTTAATATAGTCTTTGTTCACACAAATAAATTAAATGCTTTAATCTGGAAATCTACCATTGCCACCCATTAAAGTGCCTACTTGACCATAGGGCCAGGTCCGTTAATCACTAATATCCATAAGCATGGTGACAGTTCCTTCTGACAAAACATAAACAATCATCTGTACAATAAAAACTTTTTTTCCCTCCAGAAACAAGTATCTTTCTCCTAAACTTATTTAGTGAGCACAGAACACTACTTGTCATCTTTCCTGGCTGTAGATCTCTGTAATGTGTCAATGGTGAAGATTCATGAAAAGAAATGCTTTCTTCTAACACTGGAGCATTATTACAATAAGGAAAATAATATCCTTAAAGCTATACACATTGTCTCTGTTCCTTGCTGAGTGTCTTCCATAGATTCCTCTTGCCTGGCTTCCAGCCACAGAGTTAAAGAAACAGAACTCCCACCAGTCCATATGTATCTAATAGAGATAGTTTATATATATATATATATATCACAAGAAAATTTAAACTAATATAGCTTCATTTAAAATTTCAGTTTTCCATGGGAAGTTTTAATGTGAAAAAATGCAAATGTTTTTGTTTATATGTAAATTGACATTTTGTTTCAGCTTTTGAAACCAGAAATTATTGGTTTTCCACTTTTGAATTTTGAATGTTTGAGTCTCTCCTTTTACTGGGGGTGGCAGGGTGGGGAGAAAATTTACAAAAGGAGCAAAAGGAGGCTGGAACTCTGAAAATCCACAAACTAAAAATAGAGAGGAATTTTTTAAAAAGTGGTATGCAATAACCCCACCTTTAGAAATTTAGGCTCTGATCCTGCAAAGATTTAAGCATATGTTTAACTTTAAGTAGGTAATAGTTCTCACACTGGGATATTGCAAGGAAGGGCTAAGGTGTGTAACATATCACTAGATAAGTCAAGGTGTAAGCACAAGTTCTCAGTGGAACTAATCATATGCTTAAAGTTAAGCATGTGTATGAATTTCTAGCATTAGGGATTTACTGATTTTTCATTTGAAGCAACTCTGAGCTCCTTATAGTTATGCATACTAAACACCAACATTTATAAAATATTTTTCTCCTTATTGCTTATTTTTTTAGGCAGAATGCATTAGATATGTCAGTGCACAGAAAAAAAAATCCTCATAATTCTACTTGTGTTTCTAATAAGTTCCATTTTACATGTAAAGTTCTCCATAATTCCAATGGAATTCTTGAGTAAAACTCTGCAACCTATTATTTGTTTAGAGACATCTTGTCAGTTCAAACCCCTTTTCCCTTTATGAAAGAGAAATGCATTTTTCATCTCTGATATGTTTTCAGTAGGAATGAGGAAGTGGAATGTTGTATTTGTGAAAGTATATTATGGAAAGATATTATAAGGGGTTATCTAGTTTTATGTAAACAAATCCCAGTAGCACATTGTCCTATATAATCAAACTATAATAATATAAAGTCCTGTCACCATCATCAACAAAATCAGGTAGTAGCAGGAAAAAATCAGGAATATGTTACAAGTCTGTTTAAAATTTCACCTTTGTATCTCATTCCTTAACATATCTGGGTCAAAACTCAGTAATTACAAAGGAATGTAGCTCTACTGATTTCTGTGGAGTTATATGTCCGTCTGTACTGGGTTAGGATCTGCTCATACACTTTATATTCTTTTTCCTAAAATTTTAGTTAACATGAGGGAGAATTTCTTGGTTCTGTACTGACACAATAAGATGGAGGAATTCATACAATATTTTAGGGAGATAGTTAATGTGTTTGTGTTCTTCTGCCCTCTTCTGAATAGAATCACAATAGCTGTTCTGTTTTCCATAGTTCACATAGTTACTAGTCCCTATTTTACTACTAGCTAACTTTAGATCAAGTAGTAAGGATCTAGTTGCTAGCTCCTAGTATCTCTAATGAGCTGCCCATAATATAAGTGAGGCACTGCATTCTCCACTAGCTTCAGCTTCTGGGTGATCCCATGTGCAGACCCACGCAGAGGAGATCACACTAGTCTCGTCTTTCATCAACAAAGGCATAAATAACTGCAGCAAAGGCCATATCAGAGAGAAATGGTCATTTTTCTTTTGCCATGTGCATATGATCATCTCATAGCCACAGATGCTACCGGCGCATCTAGGATCAGCAGAGGCATTTATAAGACCCCTAAATTATGAAACTTCATTACAAATGGTAGCCATACTTCCTCAATCAGGAGTCTAGATAAAACCTTCACCAAGTCATCCAGATGATTCCCTCCCAACCTATCATCACTACTTCCTCCTTCTCTGGTTTGAGCCTCAGCCAGCTGGCCCTTAGTCAAGTCCGTTTCATGTAAGCACTAGCAGCAGCAGCAATGATGATGGCATAGAACTAAGTATCATCAGCATACTGACGACATCACAGCCCAGGTCGCCTTCCAGCACATCTCCTTAAGACCTTCACATACACGTTGAACAGAAGCAGTAGCAAGATGCAACAGTGTAGGAACCCCCATAAGAGAGACTCTGTGAAGAGTAAGAATTGCCCAAATATATCCCGTGGGTTCCTCTCCATTAAAATGAGCCATGTTATTCAGCAATGACTCCCTCCATCCATCTCATCTGAGTCGTACAGATGTCGCAACAACAGCTTATAGTCAAAAGTATTAAATGTAGCCAATGCATGTAAATAAACTGAGCATACATAATTGTGAAAATGATCAAGTGTTTAAGTGCCTGTTTTAACTGGTATATTGGCATCATTCAATTTCTTTCGGCAGCCATATTTTTGAGGTAAATTGCATAAACATGTGAACACAGTGAAATAAAAAAAGAAGACTCCCTACCAATTCTACCATCAATAGATATCATTATGCAATGCCCTCAGCCACAACCTTTTTGAACATTATTTTCATCATGATACTCCAAGTTCTTCTTAATTTTTTAAATTTGATTAATGTACACCGGAAAGCGAAGCATGGATGCAACTTTTGATTTTAAGGAAAACACTTTTTAAAAAAACAACCAAAAAGCCTCAGTTTAAAAAGCATATTGACTGTGGCAAAAGGGGTTTAAGAGACTTTTTTCTTAAATTCAGCTAGGATTAGAACCCAAGATTTTTGTGGCTCCCAAACCATTTTTTCTGAAAAATAAGGTAAAATTTTCTAAAGTGCCTAAATGATTTAGGAGCTGAAGTCCAATTTTTGAAATGACGCAGCCAAATGTTCAAAGGTATTCAGGTGTGTAAAGATGTAGATAGTGCTGAGTGGGATTTTCAAAAGGATCTAAGCAGGTTAGGTATCTAACTCTCATCGAAATCGTTGCCTCTCTCCCCAGGCCATCCTGCCACATCTGCTGCTAGCCAGGGCACTTAGCACAGAGCCCTTTCATTATAAAAGAGAGGGAGCAGGCGGCTGGGGTTTCTCTGAGACTCTGGAACTTGCATTCCCCTTTCACCCCACAGTCAGGAATAGCTCAAATTTGGTGACCTTCTGGGCATTCTGCAAAAGGCACCTTTTGCCTGCATTTTGAAGAAGACTGAGGGTACGCTGCCTAGACAATAAAGGAACAGAAAGGAGTGTTTGTAGGTGACTGGCTGAGCTCCAGCTGAATTGTTTTAATACTGCAATAACTGGAATTGCTTTGCCAATGTACATCAGGGTTTCTTGAGCTTTGGATAGGTGTTTTTAATAATAATAATTAATACATAAAATAAATATGTACACGAAAATTTAATTAAGGTTAAAATGTTTAATTAATTAACTTTTTAAAATAACAGTGTGTATTTAAAAATAACAGTATAGTATTGTATATAATATTGTATTGATAGATCTTCTAAGAATAGAAAAGGACACAGTACCCATCCTGAGTCTTTAAGATCTGTAAGCAGCAGTTGATACCATTGACTGTAGTGGTCCCTAGCAGGGATGGATGGAGGTTCTTTGAAATGACTCAATTATTTTTAATATGATAGGAACTAGAGGGTAATTATAGGTAGCTGCACATCTATCCCCAAGGCAGCTCTTGAGCTCAGTATAATGGAGTTTTATGCTCATGAGCAATGAGGCCATTTAGGGTGATGGTTAAAAAGAGATTTGGGATGTGCTGTTTTTGGTATGCAGTTGATACCTAACTTTATGCTTCCATTTCATCTGACTTGGCCAATACAGTTGGGTAGGATTACCCAGTGCATGCTGGCAACCTAGATTTAGGCAAGGGCTAGCCGGAAACTGAAATAATGTTGGTAGGTAAGGAATGAAGCCAGAGGAGGTGGCAAGAATTGTCAACATCCTTGTCTGAGGGAGTGCTGCTGCCAATTGTGACACAGGTTTGAAGGGGTCTTATTGTACCCAAAGCTTATTGTACCCAAAGCTGCTACTGGATGCTTAGATTACCAGTGGTAGTTAAAAGTAGGGCTGTCAAGCGATTCAAAAAATTAATCGTGATTAATCATGCTGTTAAACAATACTATAATACCATCTATTTAAATATTTTTGGATGCTTTCTACATTTTCAAATATATTGATTTCAATTAAAACACAAAATACAAAGCATACAGTGCCCACTTTATATTTATTTTTATTACAAATATTTGCACTGTAAAAAACAAAAGATTCAATTCACCAAATACAAGTATTGTAGTGCAATCTCTATATAATGAAAGTTGAACTTACAAATGTAGAATTGTGTACAAAAATAACTGCATTCAAAAATAAAACAATGTAAAACTTTAGAACCTACAAGTCCGCTCAGTCCTACTTCAGCCAATTGCTCAGAAAAAACAAGTTTGGTTATAATTTGCAGGAGATCATGCTGCCCATGTCTTGTTTACAATGTCACCTGAAAGTAAGAACAGGTGTTCGCATGGCACTGTTGTAGCCGGCATCACAAGATATTTACGTGCCAGATGTGCTAAAGATTCATATGTCCCTTCATGCTTCAACCACCCTTAAAAAATACACGCGTCCATGCTGATGATGGGTTCTGCTCGATAATGATAGAAAGCAGAGTGGACCGATGCACATAGGCGGCCCTAGACTAGCTGCCAGCAACTGACACCTAGGCAAACCATGCAATCAGTGCCCCTCACACCCAAACTGGCAGATCTAGGCTGAGGTTTTTGGTAAACTGGGAAACATTTTGCCCCTTTTTTCCTTTTAATGTTTTTTAAGCATTTTTTTTTAAACAGAGGCTTAATTATTCGGCTTGTCCGTCCATCAGTCTGTGCAACCAATGTTTCTGAGCTCAGATAAAATAGAGACACGACATTTTCAGAATAGATTTGTACACGACAGCTAGATGATATTTCAGTCCGATTTCAAATAAAAATGCATTAAAAATGTTAATTATAATTTTTATTATTACAAATCCAAAATCATCCATTACGCTATCCTGCTTTAACTGCCATTACCACCACATCCAATATAGAAAGAAATAAGAAAACTCTTCAATGAACTTCAACCTGTGTTTACAAAACACTCTGAATAAAAAACACTCTGTGCTCTTAAAACATGACTTTTCTTGCTTTAAGTTTTGAAAATTCAGGCACTAGTTCTTTTAGATCCAGTTTTCCAGCTATTTCATGATCTACTGATATTGTGGCAAGTCCAACAAGTCTCTCTTGCACCATTGTTGAGCGCAGATATGTTTTTATCAATTTTAACTTTGAGACGCTATGTTCCCCCACTAGCTACGGAAACTGGCAAAGTTAAAAGAACGTGTAGAGCTATAAAAATGTTTGGAAAACTGTCTGTGAGTTTATTTTTACAGACAAACTCCAGTACTTCTTCAGGAGTGGAATGTTTCTTAAGTCATCTTGAAAAAGCCTGAAGCTCACTACACAAATCTGTAGCATCAATGTCTTTTGAATTGTCATGAGTCAATGCTGAGTCCAGTTTTATACAAAATTCTCATATCTGTTTTGCTGTTTTCTTTTGCAAGCTGTGGATATCATATAGAAAGCCAAATACTGACTCTAGCTGCTGCATCTGTTGAAATCTTTCATCAACTGAGTGAATAGCAGTATCAAGGACTGTGAAGTAGAAATTCACTTTGAACCTTTGTTTTGGGTTCTGAATGGGTGTGTCTCGTCCTTCATACGAAAACTGCTGTTTCTTTTGCTGAATGTGAACTGGCTCCGGCTCAAATTCTGTCAGAAAGTCTATTTCTTCAGCAAGCTCAAGAGAATCTACCAGTGTTCTTTCGAACCCTTCATCACTTCTGAATTCCTCCAGAATATTTTTAGTTTGCTGCAGTTTTTGAATAGCAGACTGTATGTTCAAGTTCTTTTCCTGAAGCTGCTTACTAGTTAGGTTAATCTCGAAAAGGACCACAAAATGAGTGAAGTCACAAATTAGAACTTGGAAAGGCCATTTGCAAGAGCCTTTGCATCTGAACGTGCCGTATTGCCAGATGATCCAGTAAAGGTAGTATCATCAGAAATTTCAATTAGGGCATCATAAATGTTTCCAAATTCATGGCGAAGAGGTTTCAAAGCATCAATGTGACTTTCCCATCTTGTCTGACTAAGTGGTTTCACAGTTAGAGAATTCACACGCCGAGTCAGAATCTCCCAATGACATGTTGAGCCTAGAAAAACACATAAACACATTGCCCCAGGTCAAAGAAACTGCTTTCCTCCAAACAGCATCATTGACAACCAAATTCAGAGAATGAGCACTGCAAGGAATGAAAAAGGATTGATTTCCATCTTTCTCCTTTGCACACCATTGTCTTTACCCTTCATATTACTCCCATTATCATAGCCTTGGCCATGTAAGTTTTCAACAGATAATGACATTGTTTCAGGCTCTTATAGAATAGGATGAGTCATAAATGCTCCAGTCGTCTCCTTCAGTGGTATGAAACCCAAAAAATGTTCCTTTATGAGAACATAAACATTATCTTCATCTGCAGACTTTTCCATATCCACAAAACAAATGATAGTTGTCATTTGTTCAACATGACTCACATCTGGTGTATAGTCCAGTATTATTGAAAAGTATTTTGCAGAATGGGCAGCTCTACAATTTTCTTTTTAAAGACATTTGCTAGGATTTGAATCAGTTCATTCTGCATATTTTTTCCTAAGTAACGAACCTGTGTTTCATGATCAGTTATTTTACATAGATGCTCCTTCATGACTGGATCAAACAAAGCTAAGTATTCAACAAATTTTTAAAAGTTTCCATTACCTGGAGTGTATAATTTTTCATTTCTACTGTGGCCATGGAATGCTACATTTTGCCCACCGAGAACTCTCACTCAAGCAATCAGATGCTCCAATATTTGTTGCCAATATTCTTTTTCCTTGATCACACGTAAATTTTCTTCATTAATAGTTTTTCCTTTTTTAATCCTAATTCAAGTTCTTTCCAATTTTGAAAACATTCCAAATGTTCTGTACTTCTTTCATGTGAAGAAAGAATTGAAGAGATGTTTTTCCAGTCCTTTGAACTATTTTCAGTAAGTGATGTACCAATTGTTTGATTTCTAAACAACTTGCAGCAAAAGCAAAACACAGAGTCCTTTGACACTGCATATTGTAAGCAGTTTTGATGAATTTCTTCCCCATTAATGAGTTTCCTCTTGTAATGCTGAACAGAGAATTTTCTTTTATTTCCATCCTTAGGGAAGGGAAATTCATGAACTTATTCAGATCCATGTTCCACGAGAATTTGCCGCACACTGTCATCACATCTGGGCCATGAAGCTGGGTCTCCATACTGTAACTTGTTTGTAACGTCCTCATCCTTTCTTCCTTCTACTTCATTTACTTCAATTTTCTGCATGTCTCTCTGAAGGTGAATAAATTTTCTCCACTTCCATATCAGTCTGATGCTGTGAGCTGCCTTCATCTAGAAGTCAGTTTCCATCATCTTGAGTTTCCAAACTGCTTCCATGCGGATGTGAGCTAACCTCCTATCCAAGTAAAATTCCTTCATCTGGATGCTGTGAACTGCTTCCATCTTTATTTGGATTAAAGAGAAGATATTTCAGGAAGGATACCTGCTGTTTTGCTTGGTCCTTTTCCTTCTCAGCCTTTCTTTTACGATACTCAGCTCCTGAGGGTTTTCTTTTTCCTCTTTCTGCCATGGGGCATTTGAATATTGTTATGTACTAACTGTGCTCCCGATTGCAAGCATTTTAGCATTAAGGATGGCTGACACACCACATGGTTGGCGATTTAAACCACATTGCAGCCATCCCAACACATCTTTTCACTGCTTAAAGGTTCAATGATTAGTAACATACACTCACTTACCTATCAAAACAGTTGGTTACAGCGTTTACTCATAAACAACATGACTTTTTTCGATGTTATAACCCGACACCAGTTGTTTGGAAAGTTATCCACTTCCTCACAGTTACCCTCTTGGAGTGTGATGTCATCACTTTTGTAGTGTATTAAGCATTAATGTTGTTACTTTTCCTTTATGGACCTTAGTTATTACATGTGAACTAGTTATAACAAAGAAAAGTTAATAATTATGCAGCCCAATAATAACACTAAGGTTTAAAGATACTTACATTTTGGATTTATAATGCTAAAAGATGTTATTCTTTATTCTTTGGCACCAAGAAATACAATTTTCCACAGTATTCGCTCAATTCTTAACCATCTACCTGCAAAGTGTGTTAAAATGATCATTTGACATGTATCAACTCGCAATATCTTTGTTCTACATGAATTTTCGTCTGTGTAACATTGATGTATATTCAAGTTAGGTGTCACTAACATTGCAGCTCTTGCTGCTAGCCGATGTGTTTCATTGTGGCTGAGTTATTGCTTATCGAAATTGCAGAGTGGGTCATCTTGACCCTACGTCACAAATTGAAAATTTTTTTTGCTAAAATATTATTTATTTTTTCAGTAAATAAAATATTTGACATATTAATAAATTCTCAGAAATGTAGAAAAATGAATTATAATTCATATTTCCTCCGTACGCACGCAGGAATTGAAATAGTGACATATTTGATATTTCATTTGTATTTTTTTCAGCTTTTTCATTTTTTTTAATTTGATGTTTTCCCCTCAAATTTGGCACCCCATTTAAGTTGGCACCCTAGGCGCCCACCTAGTTCCCCTTTATGGATGGGCTGCCCCTGTTGACGCGTGTTCATTTTCATCATCTGAGTCAGTTGCCACCAGCGGAAAGTTGATTTTCTTTTTTGGTGGTTCGGGTTCTGTAGTTTCTGCATCGGAGTGTTGCTCTTTTAAGACTTCTGAAAGCATTTTCCACCCCTCGTCCCTCTCAGATTTTGAAAGGCACTCAGATTCTTAAACCTTGGGTCAAGTTGGGTCACATTGGTACCTTCTTTGCATTTTGTCAAATCTGCTGTGAAAGTGTTCTTAAAACAAACACGTGCTGTGTCATCATCCGAGACTGCTATAACATGAAATTTATGGCAGAATGCGGGTAAAACAGAACAGGAGACATACAATTCTCCCCCAAGGAGTTCAGTCACAAATGTAATGAACGCATTATTTTTTATCTAGCATCGTCAGCATGGAAGCATGTCCTGTGGAATGGTGGCCGAAGCATGAAGTGTCATCTGAATGTTTAGCATATCTGGTATGTAAATACCTTGCAACACTCACTACAAAAGTGCATGCGAATGCCTGTTCTCACTTTCAGGTGACATTGTAAATAAGCAGTCAGCAATATCTCCCGTAAATGTAAACAAACTTGTTTGTCTTAGCAATTGGTTGAACAAGAAGTAGGACTGAGTAGACTTGTAGGCTCTAAAGTTGTACATTGTTTTGGTTTTGAGTGCAGTTATGTAACAAAAAAAATCTACATTTGTAAATTACACTTTCAGGATAAAGAGATTACACTGCAATACTTGTACGAGGTAAATTGAACAATACTATTTATTTTATCATTTTTACAGTGCAAATATTTGTAATAAAAAATAATAATATAAAGTACACTTTGTATTGTATTGTAATAGAAATCAATATATTTGAAAATGTAGAAAAAACATCCAAAAATATTAAATACATTTCAATTGGTATTCTATTGTTTAACAGTGCGATTAATCTGATTAATTTTTTTAATTGCAGTTAAATTTTTTGAATTAATCATGTGAGTTAACTGCGATTAATCAACAGCCCTAGTTAAAAGCCTATTTACAGCTACATTAGGTGAGATAAAAGCTATTAGAAAGTTTTCATACAATTTTTTAAAAATAAATATACAAAGCTTTTTTCAAAATTGGGTATTTTTATGAATTTTTTTGTTTGTTTTCTCAATTTTTTTTAAACTGGAAATGAAAAAAAAGTTTTTCAGGTTATTTTTTTTATTTGTTTTTCAATTTTTTCACTGTTTTCCCCTTCCTCTTTCCACTGGGGAAAAAGCAGAGCAAACAGGAAAATTTTAATTGTTTCAAACTGAAACTTTTCCAAATTGAACATTTTCTATATCAATTATAGTTTTCATGAAAACATTTCAATCAATAAAATAAGATCCATTTAGAAACTTGTGGAATGAAAATGATTTTGAAATTTTTGAGATGTTTTGGGAATTGTTTTTCCATTTTGCAGTTAGTTCTATGTTTCTTCTGAACCTGGATCTCACTATACTTATCCATACATATGTATAGAGATGAATGTGAAAGAGAGAGAAATGTTACAACCTGAATAAAATGGATATGTGAGATATTTTGGTACATTTTCTCAATACTTACTCCTCTAGGTTGTGCTAGAGCTGCTATAAGGGGCAGGAAGGGATATTGAATAAGTCACAGTTATATTTCCTTGTTAGCCTTGTTAGTTTAGTGAGGGGATATGGAAGACATATTTCACTTGCTTAACTTTCTAGACTTACTAGATGAGAAGTGTCCCTGTCTCCCTTTGGCTTGTTGTAGTGTCCCGTTGATATTGTTATTTGGAAAATGCTTAACACTGACTTTGTAAGTATTGCAGTAACATAGTCAACTAAAATTACATTTAAAAATAGCAAATTTACTTCCTGTATTAACTCACTAAGCAGCTAATAATTCAGAACCTCTGTTATAGAATTCTTTAAAAATACCATTTGTGTGATTTTCCTCTCACTATTTGTAATGTTTTATCTATTAACCTAAAATATATAATATAATTTTATACATATTTCTACATATATTAGTGCTAAGCAGTGTAGAGGGGATCTAAAAGTCATTGTCCCAGCTAAGGGAGGATCCCAAGCCACAGGCATAGCTGTAAGGGTGTCTTCCAACGGTCTCCTTGCAAGCCCTGATATAAGGTTCATGCCAACGGAGGGAGCAGGACTACACCATACAGCCCTGTAGACATTCTGGGCAGCATTGTGGACCATAGAGGCAAAGCACAAAATCTCACCTACAGTATTTTAAATTTTCCTGGTCAGGGAATGTTATAGAAAAAGTCATACTAATTTCATTAAAATCTCACCAAAAAGCCTGAAAGCTCTCTTTTCTTTTTTCTTTTCTTTTCTTTTCTTTTCTTTTCTCAGCAGATTATGGGGGGGGGGAGGGGGAAGAAATCATTTATGTTTTAACAAAGTATTATATAGTCTCAGAGATTCACTAGATCTCCCACCTACACTATAAAATCTATTGAATTTAACATTAGTTTTTAAAACTTGTTTGCGAATGAACTGTATTCAGACACTGTGTCTAGGACCATACCATGATTTTGCTCAAGTACACACCTAAGATAGTGAATAGTGTTTTTTTTTTAACCTGGTTAATAACACATATATATCCATTCACATTGACCAGGCCAAACTGGTTCAATCACAACTACATTTAACTAGCCATTGTTAAACTCTGTATTGGCAGTGTAGAATAGGTATCACATTACCTTTTCATGTCCATACATGTTTGATACTTGGCTGGAAATTGAAATTCATGTAGATTCCCGAAGTAGCAAATGAATTAAGCAATGTGCTCTGCAAATCTTTTTCTGCTCTTTTATAATCTTAGTTTTAAATTTTAGATCAAGACAGCAGCGCTGAGGATAAGAACAAGGTGTATCACCAGAGGGGAAAATAATCAGAAAAAGGAATAAGATCAAGTAAGTGAAGCCTCCTCTTTCTCTTCATCATGGGGCTGCTACTTTCTCTCCACATACAAGAGAACACTGTGTTTCTTGTAATATCTCACCTGGACTCATTCTACCACAATTCAGTTTGCTTATTTCCAGGACACACTAGAGTCAATAACATACCAGGATGTTTTACATTGTACACTACATTTGTAGCAGAAGAGAGATGGTGAACAGACAAAATTGCTTCTCAGAGTTTCCAGTTTTTTCTGGTGAATGCTTCTGAAAACAGAAGAGGCTCTTAAGCCTGACAAGACATTTAGTGTAAACAATTTGCATCCTATATCCCTCTAAGAAAAGGCGGAAGACAGAAAAGCTCCAACAGATAATGTCACAGGCAAGGTTGTTGATGATACTGAACTGGAAGACTCATTAACTAATAAAGGACAATGTAAAATGTAATCTGATTCAGAATGACTGGAATTGTTTAAGTACCTGACTAATAGAGTGCAAATGGAGTTCACTGCAGATTCAAATATTAGTAAATTCTGAAGTAAAGAGCCACAAGATATGAGATAAATAGTAAGGCAGGGCAATAAACTGACAAGAAAATAGATTTGAAAGAAATTGGAGGAAAATGTTGTATTAAAAGTCATCAGATTGTCAGCTGCAATGAAGAAAGCAGTCAGAAATATTGCTAGAGGAATACACAGAAGGACGAGATTTAAAGAAACACTATAAAGAGCAGTATACATCACTGTTCACCATAGATATAATAGTCTGGCATGATAGCAAGTCTCCTTAACTTACTTTATAAGAAAAGATTAAGAAAGTTGAACTTATTCTCACTGGAGGAAAGGAGAGTTCATAATGACCTAATTTAGAGATTTTTAAATTGTAAAAGGGATTGATAAAATTGATCCACACAGTGCTGAACTGTTATAGCCTTACATTCAAGAAGTTTGCAATCAGCTCTCTGTGGAGAAACAAATCAATAGAATCTCTCCTACCTGCCAAACTCCTCTTTATGTCAAAGAGGTTCATTCTGAACAGCCGATTGTTTAAGTAACTTAATCAGTTCTTTGGGTTTTTTTTCTGTGCGCACATGGAACGTGTACCTCTCACAGGGATGCAGAAGAAGGGTAGGGGACATGGCTTCAGTTGACAAAAGCAATTATCTTTAAATCGTTAGTCTGAACATTTATCTTCAATGTAGTATATAACATAGTAAACTAGTATGTTCCTAGGAAAAGTAAATGTAAAGCAATGGGAGTTACCCAGGTGCTACTCTATTGACACCAATGGAGTTACTTCTAATTTACATCAGTGTAAGTAAGAGAAGAATTGGGTCCATAAGGACCTGGACCACTTTGTACAGTCATTTATTCCCATGCAAAATGAGTATAAAATGCTTCCTGATCTGAATGGTTACACCAACTTCTCTCTTTGCACTGGTGGAAATGACTATAGAAAGTGCAGGGCAAGAGAGAATCAGGGCCCTTAATCACAAGCACTGGATTTAGTTTTCAGCTGCAGAACTGTATTAGCTTTATAATTCTCCCCTCTCCCCACAGCTCCCCCCTGCTCCCCAATGACATAGAAAAATACAAGTTTAAAATAGACTTTTAAATTTTTGGGGAAAATACTGAAATTGTATGATGTATATAACGTGCACTAACAATATTATGCCCTTGTCTCTTGAGAAAGAAAGTAAAAAAATTCCTACACATATTCTTACATTTTCTTAACTGGTATAATTTCTCTTGAAGATTACAGCCCAGGGACTTCAGTCTCTTGGATTTTGATTAAAATGAAGTCATAAATTGTAAATGAACAAAGATTGTCCATACTCAACTGTTTTATACAAGTTGGAAACTAATTTCAGTTTGCTCACCCTTTTCCTAGGTTGCCCAAGTTGGTATTGTTTGAAAATTGGTTGCAGTCTGTTAAGTAGTCCTGATAAAATAGCAAAGAACTAGAACAGAGTGAAGACAAGACTAGCAGTTCAATGGGCCAAGTGCATCCACAATATGGTGAACAGAATCACACTTAGTATGAGTTTGTCTGCACTACCATATGCACTACCTATATGACTGGAATAAAAAAAGCTTCATCTCCTTAGGGGAAGATAGTTTCCTACAGCCAAATGGATTAGGTCCTTTACATCAAGAATTATTCAGAATCAGGGTTTCTATTTGTGGTTTGTTTGGTTTTCCATTTGGCTGTAGTGTCTTTTTTCTGGGCTGCATAATGGTCAGTTACTCAAGAGGCTACTTTCTGATGGGTGATTGGAAGGAATATGGTGGCCACGGCATTCCCAATTTCAGTCCTGAATGGATTCCTATATATAGCAATCTCCATTTACTGATCAGAATAAACTATCCAGGTTAGATTGGGTAACACTTTTAATGCCATTCCATCGAATATAATTTCTAATTCAGGAAGCTTTCCAACACCAGTGCTAGCCATTGCTTTTCTCTACAATGCAGTAGGTTGGGATGCACCAATTTTTATTGCTCTTCCTCTGGATGAATAGAAAATCGTGGGAAGAATTGAGGTTTCATCCATAAATATGCAGATAAAGCCATTAAGTAGCATTGAATCACTGAATTATAAATCAACTCAGTTAAGAGTCAGAGAAATAAATACAAACTCCAGCTAGAGTTTGCCAGCTCCTGGAACTTTGGCCTGAGCCTGTAGGGGGTCCTGCCATATGGACTACAACAATAATGACTGCCAGAGACTTCTGACATAATTTCGCAGCAATCTTTGAGCCAGGGGTGGGGACAGAATGGACTAGAAACCTTTGCTGATGCCAATAGGGAGGCTTCTGCAGATGGTGATATGGACAAGCAGTTTGCTGGGCCAGTGCTGCTCAACACCTCAATGAGAGGGGACAGCCTGACTCAGAGACAGAGACTAGGTTTAGTTTCAGGTTTGAGCTTTGGAGCTGTGAGAGAAGCAGAAAAGCTCAGTGAATCTTTTGTTAAGTTCCCTTCCACCCCCACAGTGGGACTCTTTGAACTGGTGGGGGACCTAGTGTATGGGTCAGGCAGTACCAGCTCTGCAGAGTGACAGAGCTCCAACCTGGCTCTGGCTACCAAGAGCTAGCTGAGACCTCCATGGGACTCTGGACCAGGGAACCAGGAGAGTACCATGCCCCCTCCAGGTACAAAGACACAGTAAAGTAACCCCTCTTGTTAAGCAGGCTAATGTTTGCAGCACTCATCTCTGGCCTCATGAACTTGTAATTTTATGTGTGTTGATTATATTTCTACTTGTCTCAAACAGAAAGGTCAGTCAAGATGCACTGTTTCATTACCTTTAGAAATACATTGCTCAACATTCTCATACTTGTGGTGGAATAACATATGGAGAGCCTAGGGCTAAGCCAAGCTGATTACAGAATGAGCCCCACCTGAGAGGGATTTGGCAATTCCCCATAAAGAGCAGAAGATGGATGCAATAAAGAGGAAGAACCAGGCTTAAGTGATGATGAAGGCTAGCTGGGGAAAGAGTACTAAGAAGAAACCTCAAAGAGTAAAGAAAAGCTCTTCAGACAGTGGCCTGGGAGAGATCCTGGAACCTAGAATAGAAGGTTCCCCTACTGGTGCTAAGGAATGGGGTATACAAAGCCTAATGCAAGGGTTATTGAACCCAGCAGGGTGTTGCTGGCTAAGCCTGGAATACAGGCTGAGAAATAGCCCCAGTGAAGGCAGATGGGTTTTATTTGTGTTAATGATACTTTTTTGGAGTTTTAAGTATGGATAATTCCCCTCCTGGAAGGGGTGGACTTAAGTTGGTGAGCTGGCTGCAAGGATGAGTCACTGGGAGAAAAGCATCACAGTGCTGGAGAGACTGTTGGCTGGGGGTGCCACAAAAACAAGAGCTGCTACACTACACCTGGCTATGAGGGGTTGCCTACCAGTGAGTGGATTTATTTACATGTGGTTTGACTGAATATAATTATACTTTCCCTAAATGTCTCTTCTCTCCTGTAAAGATATCTGTAAAATTGTTCTATGTCTAAAAAAGATTTGCTAGGATTTAGCTGTCTGAATACTCACTACAGCTATATCAAGTCAAGAAAAAGCAGAACAAAATAATCACACAGTCCTGTTATAACTAACAATTGAGATACTGTGTTACATCCTTGGACTGTGCTCAAGTTTAGCATGGAAAAGTGAAATTGTCCAAACTTTAAAAGACAAAAACATTGAGTGGAATAAGGAAATCTGAACAATATTGTGGTTTTCTTGGATAGCTAAAGTTGAGGAGTTAAGGCTAAGTGGCTCACGAGTAGTACCAAAAGAGACAGCTTTGTGGTCTATGAAACTAACGTTGACTTTCATTCACTATTCTTTATTTTGAAAAGTGTAATAGTCTTTCCACTGTCCTGCTCATATTCTATTCTTCTTTGGAAAAATTGCGGATTTAAAATTGTGTGGCATCTGAAGATCTGACATTTCTATAAATACACCATAATTATAACTGTTCTGTACTGAGTCTCTTCCTGTGGTAGCAAGGCACTTTAAATATCACTTGATATAAAAGACAAGGGCTAGCAGTAGAATATTCTCCATGAGGAGCCCTCAGCTTGAGAACCAGCTTCCACTCTGGCTCTCAAGTACCCAGTCATTTGACATACTGCATGGCCAACTACTTTTTAATGTAGGCTTTTGAAGAGGGAGGTTTCTGATGAAAGTGAGGATTGTGGTGGAGGGGAACCTCTTTCCTTTAGGCTAGGTTTTACTTTAATTTGTTTGGGATTAGTTATTGGTTTGAACAACTGGGTGGTTTTGTGTTCTGTCAAAGGTAAATACACACACACTCCTTTTTCTGTATGTTTGTACGGTAGAAATAAATATACAAATCTAGAAATGTTAAACATGGTAATATACCATTACAAGTGAGAATCTTCTGTTTTCTTTCTGGCTGATTAATGGTAATTTCTAATTCTTTAAAGGTCAATATAGGCTGTTTACACGGACTGTGGACTGCCAGCTGACACTTTTGCAGCTAGATTTATGAGGGCTAATTCTGGGCTTGCAGGTGTCTTGTTCAGAGGTGATAAGAAATATTTCTGCCTTTTGTCAAGACTGGTGGAGTTATTGCCCATAAACTGCCAGATGCATAGATTAAAATTGCCAGATGGATCAGTGGTCTGCTGCTGTCACTCCATGTAATTTCATGGAGCTCAGCACTATCTCTTTTTCTTTTCTTTTCTTTAGCATTCTCTTTCTGTCTGGCTATTTTCTCACATCAAAATTACATAGGGTATTCATCTTCTATGCACTGGTTGTTAGATGTCTGCTAGCTATAGTAACGCCAAGATGCAACTTTGAAAATGCAGAAATGCTGGGGCTAAAAGAGTGCAGGAATCTCTGTAGTCCCCGCAGTTCATAATTGCATACAATACTCCTTGCAGTAATAAGGCACAAAAGAATGAGATTAAGGTCAAAGCCTTAGCTTCACTGATTGCATTGACAATTCACACCAGCTCAGGATCTGCCCCATTAACTGTGAATTTTCTTGCCTGGTATAGGCTGTCAAACTTTCATTTTATGAAACACAATTATTTTTAGTTGTGGTGTTGGGATTGCTGGTGAAGAATCATATTCTCACTTAATGCCTGAGCTTGAGAGGGGCTGAGCACTTGCAGTTCCTATTGACTTCAGTGGAAGCTTAGCACCTTTGAAAACTAGGCAATAAGCTTGTTTGTCACCTTGTGAATTCAGTGTTCATTTACGTTGCTCTGGTGGGGGGGAAAAATCCACTTGAGTATACACAGAATTTTGCAGATGCTTCTGATAACCAATGGTGTTTCTTTTTAGAACTTGATTTTTAATGTGAGTCTTGATATTTGGAAAAACAAGACAGAGGTATAAACTTCTTCTAGCATGTTTTACAGTGTGATAAGCTGGAAACTGCATATCGGCCACACACTGCTTAAATCAACACACAGGTGTTCTATCCTTCCATCATAGTCTTGGAATGTAGCAATTGAACATCGTAATTTCACAGGTTTTAGTAATTGCACAAGCTCACATGGTTACATGTATGATTTCTTGAAAATCTTGTATCGGAGAGGTAGCTGTATTAGTCTGTATCCACAAAACCAACAAGGAGTCCGGTGGCACCTTAAAGACTAAGATTTAATTGGGCATAAGCTTTTTGGGCAAGGTTTTTTTTATTATTTTTATTTCCCATAAGCCAAGCAAACATGACATTCAAAATTACAAGCTATATTGTAATTATCTGAGGGGAGGATTCAAATCCTCCCTCAAATATTAACTGACCAGAATCTTTTAACAAGGTCATAACACTTGTTTTGGAGTCAGACTTGGAGTAAATGTACATGACAATGTTTAAGTGCAATAATAAATAATAATGCAATGTGCAATATAAATATTATAATTACAGAGCCCCAAACCTGTTAAGAGCATCACTTATAAGTCAAGCACTGTGGACATGCCAGATTTAGTTTACCCCTGAAGCCTTAGGGTGCAGAATTTGAATCAAGAGTCCTCCGTGTAGTGCTGCTGCTATTTGAGCTACAGGTCTAGCAATGTTGGCTGGCAGTACAAGAAGGCGATTTTCCCAGCACGAGGATGGATTCCTGAGTCCAAGAGCTGGATTGGTGGCTTGGGGAGCTCAGTCTGGCCATGCTGTCTCTCCTTTTTGTCCGGAATTGAGTCAGCTCCTTCCCTGGTGTTGTGCCCAGAATGGGATTGGTCACTGGCATAATATGCTTGGTCTAGAAGGTGACTAGGAGGAGCCAGGCCCATGAGTCAGTCTGTGTCTGTCTCTCTCTCTCTGCCCCTGCCCATGTAGTGACCATGGGTGGTGACGGGTAAATGGGACAGGAGGGAGAGGTACAGCAGTGGGCATGTGTTGGGTCCAAGGCCTTACATAGTGGGAGGAGGCCAGCCGGCTCTCTTCTCCCCTACTGTTGGTGCAGCTGCTTTACCATCTTTGTGGTGGTTCCTAGTGTAGTACGTTGCTATTGCTTTGGTGGTGAAGTGGGCCTGGCCTCCGAATGTCAATTTTTTTTCATGCTGCCAATATTGATCATGTGGAAAGGAGATGGGGGATTTTTAACATTGACATTCCAATGGAATACGATTGAGGGGGGTGAGAGGAAAGAGAGCACTCTGTAGCCCAAGGAGATTTGTTGCAAACAATGGAGAAGTGAGGTTATCTCCAGAAAGTCGCAAGAATCCTTTTATAATGGCTATATTTTCCATCTCAACCAGCTGCTTCTATGAAGGTGACTTGAGAGCTTTAACTCTTCAGTAAATTGTGTGTTCTGTTAGTCCAGCAAATGGACTCAAATCTCTAAAATTTTCAAAATAAAAATAATTGATTAGTTTGATATTGAGGCTGACATAGCTCATGAATGCTTGAAGTTTTATTCATGAGATGTTTAGTCTGCTTGCTATGTAGCTTGCAGTGTTGTCACACTAAAATTCATAAAATATCCATACACTAGTCTTCTCCTGCCTGGATTATGATTGCCTCCTCTCTCACTGCTCATCCTGAAGCTGATATCCCTCTACTCCATCTGTATTAAATCCCCTCCATGCTGTGGACCCTTCCCTTGGCCAACTTCTTTTGTCAAGTTCCCAGGGACAGCAATGGCTGGGGCACTCTAGCAGAGCTAAACTATTAGGAATCAGAAATCCCAGGTAGCCTTTTCCTAGGCAGATCCTCTGTAGGTCTACTGCTTTGGGTAGACGAATCCAATATTGGTTTTGGGATTGTGGCAAATGATGACACAACATCTGCAAAGTGAATGGCATAGTTTTTCCCTGAGCCTTGTACTCCCTGTCCCTTTTCTGTGGTGGTTCTGGAGTTGGGTTGGTGGGTGATCTAGCCTTAAATTCTTCATCCTCTGGATCTTCCAATCCATCTTACCTTACCCATGTGTCTGTCTCTTAGACTGTACATCTCTTAGGTCCAGGACTGTCTTTTTATATATATTTTTAATATGCCAAGCGCATGGTTTGTGTGGGTCTTGTTCAAAACCCAGTTTTAGAGGGAAGCTACAAGTATGCAAAGGCTTGTCTCGAGAAATTTTGCAGCTGAGAGACTAAGACAGATGAAATGTTTGTTTCTTGCAGCTTCCAAGAAGGTAGACCTTAGTTTAGATCGCTAGTATATTTTTAAAAAAAACCTCTGAAGTACTTGTACCTTTTTAAAATTTTGGTTCGCAACTCCTGGTTTGCTGACCGATCAGAGCAGATGCTATTGCTCCTTGAATTATTGCATATTGTATGACAACTGTCCATTTGATCTTGTGCATGCTACAAAAACGTATGCACATTTTCACTTAACATAGTACCTCACATAGGCACTCAGGCCAAATTCACAGATGGGTGGTGGTAGACTTCTTTGCAATCATTATTCATTGAGTAGGTGCCTCTAGTATGTACTTGTCCACCAGTTAATTTGCTCCCAGTCCCATATTCATACTCATTATTTCTAGTCCTAAAACATGGGTTTGTTTTTTTCTGTTTCTGTTTGTTTTTTTTTTTCTTTTTCTAATTGTTCCCTCCCTTCAGGCCACTGATTCACTACTTCTCCAGATATGTTATCACACCAAAATATTTCTAGGTACGTTGACTCTAACCCTACTCACCTTTCCCTTCCCCTGTTATTGAATCCTTCTAGTCTGTGCTCTCTGACTAAACTTCAGGAATACTTAGTAGCATGTCTCTCCTCTTCTGCTTTCATATTTCAGCACTGACTTATATTTTACTTCTGCCCAACTCACTGCTGCTGAGACAGATGGTATCAAACTCGCTAAAGTGTTTTGATACGGTACCAGGAAAGCTATGTTAAACTAAACTTTATTGCCCAATGACTCCGTTCTTTAAAGCATTGCTCTCAAAAATAAGTACTTCCTTTGATTACAAAGAGGAGATTCTTGTTGCTATGATTGGGACCTTGGAATCCATGGCAGAAGCCCAGTCTTTTAATGATGCAGCGTTGGAGCAATTGGTCAGTTGTAGATATTTCTGGGAGGGCCTGACCTCTGAACACTTTTTTTTTTTTTTTTTTTTTTTTTTTAGTTTGGAGTCTGCTAGTGCAAAATAATAAAAATATGGCAATACTTTTTATCTATCATTTGTCTTGGTATTGCAATGACAAATTCAACTGTTCACTTGGTCACAGCAAACAACTGGGAGCCAGGACTCTAGTTTTGTTGAGGACTGCTATATAGCCCTGGACAAGTCACTTAACTACGCCATGTCTCATTTTACCCTTCTCTGAAATGAATGTGCTATTTCCTAGTGCTTCTGAACAGGGCTTTTGTGCTGCTTTAATTATTAGTAAAGATCTCTGACAGTCTTGACATAAAACAAATGACAGGGATGAGCTCAAACCATGAAATCAGGTCTGGATATTGAACACCTTAAAATTCTGAAATTTTCAGAGCCAACATTTTGGTTCAGTCTGTTTTTATAAAGGGCCTATTTGCAGTACTCAAATTGGGGTCTGGATATTAAAACACCTCCAAATTTATAACCACAAAATAGTATTGGTAACTATTTTTGTTTGCTCTCTCCCTCCCTTTCCCCCTCCCCCTATTGTTTTGGATATTCCTTTTTAGCATTTCAAATGAATGCAGTGTTTGTGATGTGATGGTGCATTGTGTAAAGCTTGCTCTCTGTAACAGATGAAGTTGGAATTCTGTGTAACAGATTCCCAGTCTACCATTATTTGTACTACATCTTAAAATTTTAAAGATAACTATGGGAGGCTTATTCCCAAAGAAACACTTTAAACATTGAGCCATCAAAATAGGTAGTTATAGTAGAAAGCCTGGTTATTTTACATTCCTCTTCGATATGGTCTCTTTGTGAGACAGCCTTTCATAGCCGGATATTACCACTGTAAGGGCCGATGCAGAGTCTGAGAGGATTTCTTGGCATAGAGTTAGGCATAATTTTGCAAAAATGTCTGTCTGGCTTATTGGAAATCAGCCAGCACCACTATTTCATTCTTTCCTTGATTCTCTCTCTGAGAGAAACCATTTCTAGCTCCAGTGCTCTACTACAATTGTCACTCTAAATCCTCAAGAAACTAGAGGAAGACTCTAGAAGAACATCTGTCATAATTTGGCAGCTCAGGTCTCTGACACTTAAAGATAAAGGGGAGGAATAATATAACCTTTTATAGTAAATGTTTCCTCAACACTAGAGAGATGCAACTTGCTCCAACTTAAACAATGATCAGTACAGGGATTTAAACTAGCTTTAGGCTTGTTCATAGTAGCTTGTTTACATAGAAAACTAATGTTCAGAAACAAATTAATTTCTCACCCTGAGTATTTTTAAGTAGACTCAAATTGAGTATTGGTGCTAAAGTAAATATAGAGGCAGCTGAAAACCCTTTCCCTTCATCATTACTTAGCCCCAAATCTCCCCAGTGGAGAATTGTCCTCTTATAGGAACACTCTCTCCCAGCATCCCTTTTATGAGGCCCTTTAAATTTTTCAGTGATCTGCAGCTGCAATTTATAGTGGCTATTTTGAAACTGTTTGCTGTATGCTGTGTCTCCCTCTGTATTCCTTTTCACATTCCACAATGTATTCTCACAGTATTATCTTTGACATTTGTATTAATCAATAGTTGCTTCTGTATTTTAAGCTACCACTATGATTGCAGCTCTTCGTGCTAGAAAGACAGAAGTATCGCCACCAGCTTTTCTGTCTATTGGTTATAAATGCCATCCCTCCAGCAGAGCTAAGATCCTACCTAGTATCCGGTATGTTGTGAGAGAAATTACATTCAACCTCTAGGGTAGTCACCTGTGACAAGGGAGTGACAGTATTGTGAGGGAAGTTATCTCTTACCCACAAGAGAAGGATTGGCTGTAGTAATAGAGGGAACAGAACAAGTCAGATTTTAGGGTGTTTGGGAGCAGTGTGCTATACCACTGTGATCCTAGCCCTGAAGGTAAATACCAATTTAAGATAAGATCTCTGAAAAATGTTTAAATAAGATGGTGTCAGATGAACTAGTATGAATATTTCTGGACATGAAAGATAGAAAAAGAGAGAGAGAGAGAACCTGAACCTATCTACAAATATTTGCTCATCACTGATAAGCCAGATATAGTATACTGGAGCAAACTTTTTGATGTTTTCAAAGGTTGAAAAGAAATTACTTCATCTGAGTGTCACTTGGCTGCAAGTAAATAAAGCTACAACCCATAGGAGTGCCAATTAGAGCCAATTATAACCTGATTGATCTTTCCTGGCATGGGTGGGGAAGCTGGTAGTAGGTCTTTTATCATGCTAGATGTGGACTTGACTTTAATTGGAATGCATGCCTGTGTGTGATATGGGAAGCTTGACAGGTACACACACTTGAAATAAAGAAATGCACAGTTGGGGCACCAAAACAAATGTATTAAAATAGTGTTTTTACTATGTCATGCCACATAAATGGCCAATTCTATAACACTATTTCTAGATAGTTTACAGTCTCATTTGAAATATACCTACAACACATTTCTACAGTTAGCTACATGCTGTATGAAATTTGCTTTTCCAAATGTGAAGCATGTTGCCAATATCCCTGAGATGGGCACCACAGTTGTGACTCTTCTCTCCTTCCCCTGCCCCCCGGTGCAATTGTTTAATCTGTTATAAATTTAGATACTCTTCAGTCAGGGCTGTTTCTCGGGGGGCGGCAGGTTCAGGGCTCAGGGCAGAAGTATGAATCTGTCACTTCCAGGACTAATCGCGCGGGGCCCAGAGCAGTTGCCCCGATTCGCCATGCCCTAGGGATGGCTCTGTCTTCAGTTGTAACTTTAGAGAGATTAAGCAAGTGGCCATCTCCATCTCCCATACCATCACATAAAAGAGAAGCTCACAAAGGGCTGAGAGTCTGTGTGGTGACCCTAAAGGAGTGAAATAGTGCACTCAGTTCAGAGGCTACCACATTATCCTTTCAGTCAATTTCTGTGTGTAATAGGCTTGGTCACTGGATACTAAACTGAATCCTATATTTTGGAGAAAAGGGGATCAGATTTGGTAAGTGGGTGATCTGTCAGGATGGTTGGTCTGTCTGTCTGTTTCTGGTCTATCTTTAATCAAAAGGGCCTTGATTCATGTTGGTCTTGACAGTGAAATATAGGAAGAAAAACTGCTTTCAAACTTTGGTTACTGGTTAGGCCTCATTATTATCACTCAAAATATTACATTTATATATAGTCCGTCATCCTAAAAGATCTCTTTGTAAAGAACTTTAAAAACTATAGCTCAGATCCTGCAAGCTCTTAAAGCACACACGCAGAAAGTTGCTCAAAAGTCTGTGTTTGCCGGAACAGGGTCTGTATATAGAAAAAGGAAAAGGAGTACTTGTGGCACCTTAGAGACTAACCAGTTTATTTGAGCATGAGCTTTCGTGAGCTACAGCTCACTTCATCGGATGCATAGCATATCGTGGAAACTGCAGAAGACATTATATACACACAGAGACCATGAAACAAAACTTCCTCCCACCCCACTGTCCTGCTGCTAACAGCTTATCTAAAGTGATCATCAAGGAAGGCCATTTCCAGTACAAATCAAGGTTTTCTCACTCTTCCCCCCCCCCCCCCCCCACACACACACCTACAAACTCACTCTCCTGCTGGTAATAGCCCATCCCTCTTTGAAACCTCTCTTTATAATGTGCATGATAATCAAGGTGGGTCATTTCCAGCACTAATCCAGGTTTTCTCACCACCACCACCACCCCCACACACACACCCCCCCCCCTCCAAAAACCACACACACAAACTCACTCTCCTGTTGGCAATAGCTCATCTTACAATGTGCACAGCAATAATCCAAGTTTAACCAGAACGTCTTGGGGGGGGGGGGGGGTTGGTAGGAAAAAAACAAGGGGAGATAGCCACTCCCAGTCTCTATTCAAGCCCAAATTAATAGTATCCAATTTGCAAATGAATTCCAATTCAGCAGTTTCTCGCTGGAGTCTGGATTTGAAGTTTTTTTGCTTTAAGATAGCGACCCTCGTGTCTGTGATTGCGTGACCAGAGAGATTGAAGTGTTCTCCGACTGGTTTATGAATGTTATAATTCTTAACATCTGATTTGTGTCCATTTATTCTTTTACGTAGAGACTGTCCAGTTTGACCAATGTACATGGCAGAGGGGCATTGCTGGCACATGATGGCATATATCACATTGGTGGATGTGCAGGTGAACAAGCCTCTGATAGTGTGGCTGATGTTGTTAGGCCCTGTGATGGTGTTCCCTGAATAGATATGTGGGCACAGTTGGCAACGGGCTTTGTTGCAAGGATAGGTTCCTGGGTTAGTGGTTCTGTTGTGTGGTATGTGGTTGTTGGTGAGTATTCGCTTCAGGTTGGGGGGCTGTCTGTAGGCAAGGACTGGCCTTTCTCCCAAGATTTGTGAGAGTGTTGGGTCATCCTTCAGGATAGGTTGTAGATCCTTAATAATGCGTTGGAGGGGTTTTAGTTGGGGGCTGAAGGTGACGGCTAGTGGCTTCAAATCCAGACTCCAGCGAGAAACTGCTGAATTGGAATTCATTTGCAAATTGGATACTATTAATTTGGGCTTGAATAGAGACTGGGAGTGGCTATCTCCCCTTGTTTTTTTCCTACCAACCCCCCCCCCCCCCAAGACGTTCTGGTTAAACTTGGATTATTGCTGTGCACATTGTAAGATGAGCTATTGCCAACAGGAGAGTGAGTTTGTGTGTGTGGTTTTTGGAGGGGGTGTGTGTGTGTGTGGGGGGGGGGGTGGTGGTGGTGAGAAAACCTGGATTAGTGCTGGAAATGACCCACCTTGATTATCATGCGCATTATAAAGAGAGGTTTCAAAGAGGGATGGGCTATTACCAGCAGGAGAGTGAGTTTGTAGGTGTGTGTGGGGGGGGGGGGGGGAGAGTGAGAAAACCTTGATTTGTACTGGAAATGGCCTTGATGATCACTTTAGATAAGCTGTTAGCAGCAGGACAGTGGGGTGGGAGGAAGTTTTGTTTCATGGTCTCTGTGTGTATATAATGTCTTCTGCAGTTTCCACGATATGCTATGCATCCGATGAAGTGAGCTGTAGCTCACGAAAGCTCATGCTCAAATAAACTGGTTAGTCTCTAAGGTGCCACAAGTACTCCTTTTCTTTTTTCTTTTTACGAATACAGACTAACACGGCTGTTACTCTGAAACCGGTCTGTATATAGAAATTGCTTCAGAAAAGTAGCCACTTCTGGCCTAAAATATAGTAGCTGTTCAACAATGGGCATTAACACTGCATAGCACTTTAGGACAGGACATGAAGATGATCAGATCCACTTTATTTAAAAAAAAATATGAAAGGTAGACAGGTGTTCACTAAATGATTTTGTTAAATACAAGTACTACATTTTAGTCTGTTAAAGCAATTCTTTTTTAATATATGTTGAAAACTGCTGCTTTGCTGTACCCTGCTGAACATCAATATAGTACACCTAGCCATTTCTATCTGTCATTACCAAACCTCACAATGATGTTCTGATTAATTATGCGTACTGTGGATCTCCCAGATGCCAGCCAGATGTTCAGAGAAAACTAATGTTAGTTGGCTTAAGAAATGAAGTATAAATCATATCCACACCTAGTGGAACAAATGGAAGGTATTCCTAAGTGAATGCGCTACTTCAAATTTATTTTTTCCTTGAACAAGCGACGAAACACTCTGCCTCAGACATTGCAGGCTTATAGGTAAAACAGGAGACAAGAAGAATATGCAGATAGTAGATCAGCTTTTGCTTCTTTTGTTACCAGGAGGCTGTTGTGCTGCAAGGCACTCTGACTTCCCCACCCTGGCTGCTTCACAGAGCAGGAGTGTTGCCTCTCGCCCATTAGGAAGGGAGTGTTACGTGGCTGTGGGAACAGGAAAGGAAGTGCTGCTGACAGCAAAGTTCCCTGCCAGTAGCAGATCAAAGGGCTGCCTGGAAGAGAACAGAGGCAGGTGGCCAGCTCTCAGGCGGGATGTGTGGGTGGGGGGTAAAGGGGAATCAGGAGAACTTTCTCTCCTCAGCCAGCTCTCCTGTGTGGCTTATATTTCTGGGGTCGGAGGAGCATTGTTTCTCTTTAACCCTCAACCAGACTACAAGGTATCCGTGGAAGTAGAATATGTGTGGTGGGGTTTTTTTCTCCTCCTCCCTGAAACCATGTGGTGGTCATCTGTCTCCTAGTTTTGACAGGGAAAGGACTCTTGCCATTTACCCTCACTCGGATCTTTTAGAATATGTGTGCAGAGGCCAGAGATAGGGCTCCACCTCATCCCTCCCCCGTACATCAGACTGCTGCAGCTCTTTTGATGCAGAAATCAGCTTGCTTTCTTTCAAGTAGCCTCTGCCCTCCATGCTGACACAAACACATCTTTCAAAGCAGGGGCAAGGCTTCCAGGTGGAAAATACAGCAAGTGACTTGGGGCCCATCCAAAAGACTCCTTTTTTTTTTTTTAACCCATATCAAACCAAATCAGACACTTATTCCTTTTGTCCCTGGGTTTGCTGAAAAGTGAGGGTCTTCAAGAGAAGAGTCCAACTATGTTTCAAATTGTAAGGCATATATACTCTCCTTCCTCAAGGCCCACTAGTTCTGTGGTGTGTGTGTGTGTGTGTATAAGAAACTGGCCAACTATTACACACTAGTAAATCTAGAAGTAGAAAGATCAGAGGCAATGCTTCAGTCTGGATGGGCCTGGCAGTATTCAAAAAGCCATGTGATCCTACTGCTCTCCAGTCCTGGCTTCAAAATATAGTCTGCAGGATGCTGAAGAGTAACAGCAAGGAAAGAGCCCAGCTCTGTGCCCATTTAGGATTATGATGCTTGGAGGGGAGCATTAGGGCCAGGCTGGGAGAGGAACCACACTTATACCCCATAAACTTGGGCATTTGATCTGCATCAATGAGACCATACTGGAGCCCCACAGGCTGCTCTCTGTTTAGAAGGTGGATTTCACACTTCCTCTCCATCTTTGCCAGAACAGGACAGCTGCATAAATCTCAATTACTGCACTCGGGCTTTCTGCAGGATTCAAGAATTTTACTTACAGTGAAAATGGGTCAGAGCTGTCCTGTGTACCAGAGAAACATTAATAATTGATTTTCCACCTTGCTGAACAATGCTGCTTTGCTCAATTTACATTCCCTCTTCAGTTCAGTGTCATCAAGTGATTGGGGTGGCATGAGGAGATGTGACACAACAATAGCAGGGATTTAAAATCCATCACTATTATTGCTGCCAGATCCTGGTCTTTGATTTGGGTGACAACAATTCTTTTGATCCCTAAGTGAGATAGGGAAGGGAGAGGACAAAAATCATTCCTTTCACAGATTATCTCCACCACGCTGTATTGGTACACAGTCAGGAGACACAATCATGCAAAACCCTTAAAACTGACACAGTGCCGTCCTCTAGGGTACATCAGCCCTTAACTTTAATATGTATGATCTTTCCTCTATAAGGCAGTGGTCCTAGATTCAGTCAGTAGATCCAGGTGGTTTTGGGCTGGGAAAAGAAGAAAGCCCTTTTTTAATTGGGGCAGGGGGAGGGAAACATGATGGTGGCTCTGGTTGGGTCCAGAGATTGACTGAATAGAAGCTTTTGGTTTTTCCATCAGTGCTTTGAATCTGTCAATTATAATGTCTCCAAATAGCTAATATCTAATGATGGCTGTTTGGTAGTCCACGTGAAAGTATTGGTTGTGCTCAATGTAAGTATCCACATATTGAAAAGAATCCTCAGTACAATTGGGCTAAACTGCCTTTGGGGTTGGGAGCCTTAAGGAGTGAGTTCAAGAAATAGTGGTATGATGACTTAATTGTCTTTATTTCTAGAAATAGTCACCCTAGGTTAGGCTTTAAACATCCGTGGTGGTTTATGGGTTCTGAACCTCACACTTGTTACAAATAGCTTTGCCTAGTAGCCATGTTGTCATGTTAAAGTGGAGTTACAGAAGCACAATCCTATTACTGCTACCTTAGCTGCTGCTGTTCTGAAGTGTCCAGAAAAAAAACAATCTTGGTGTAATGTAAAATGGAAGAGAGAGTTGCTGACCCACAATATTACTGACCAATACATAAGGACCCTTCTAGTTCTCTAACTCCCTACACATCTAAATATGTGGGGGCAAGAGAATTTTTGATCCGGTCTCCGTCAATCATAGTCAGATACATTAATACAATGGCTGGAACATGAATAATTTAAGTAACTGTTCAGTTTATTTTGGGAAGGAAAGTGAAGGGCTATTGAGTGAGCAATATCTAAATGCTAGATATTTGGGAGCCAAGACTTTGAAAGGTGTCCTGTAGGGAAGAAGGAGCCTGAGTAGATCTCTGCAGGTGTTTGAGTGCTAACATAAGTGGATTTAAGATTACTGAAGCACAAATGTTGCATGGTACATAATGATCAATTTCAGTGATACGTTACAGATCTGCAGCCTAATGTTTTGAATCAATTGGCAAACTGCTGCATTGCAATATTGTAAAATCAAAGAGAAACCATGTTGTGCTGTAGCTTTTGTTTGTTATCCTAGAAGAAGACCAACTTTTTTTTTTTAATTGGGTGGAAAATTGAGCCATAGGCAGAACTGTATTGGTTCCTGTACTGGTTCCTTAAGAAGACTAACATTAATCTGCCTCACAACTGCTTTCAGAAATAGCCTCACTATTTTTCCAGGCTTCAAGAACACACAAAGGTGTCATGACTGCTTTTCAATTTATGCTTTTTCTTTACTATGCCACTGCAAACCACATTAAGATATTTCTAACTCGGTATAGGCAATAAAGGCACAAGTTTTGTTTGTTCTTCCAAGTCTCATGGCTTTTTAAGGAAAGAGAGGTGCACTCAGAAAATCTACCTTGGACATTAACTAAAACTTGTAGTTAGCCCCATAGCTGTCTGGCCTTTTACACAAGACTAGGTTGGCTTAGGTTGAGTAATGCATTATTACTGCATTATAACGAATGGTGTTATTACTCCTCATGAGCAGCTCTTGGAAGGAATTGTGACCCATAATTATTCCCCTACTACGCTCTTGGTCTGTGGAGACAGGGACCTGGTGGTGGTGCAGGGGGAGAAAGTAAGTTACTGCAGGTCTTGAAAAGCACTTCCCCCTCCCCATTTCTAGCCAGCTACTGTGCCTGGACTCAGGGAGAATGGTGTATTGCTTACTATAGGAGCATGTTTGGCCAGAACTATGAAGCTCGTTAGGAATTTAGATGACTCCATGTGCAAGGAGTGTGGGCTACACTCACTAATGTATTTCCCACAGTTGGTAGAAAAGCTACATTAAGAAGACAGTTGTTTGGCTAAGGGAAAGGTATCAATAAGGAAACTATTCACCATAATTCTTGCTCCAGGAGATTAAGCTGCAGTTGTGGCTGGCCACTGTATAGGTACAGAGGCATAAGAGGGAGATGGTTGCTTTCATGACCACTCTTACATAGCCAGGCATAATCTAAGCCTACAGAAGGAAGAAACACTTATAGACAATTCTCTTACAAATTCTCAGGATAGGGGTGTGGTGGTAGTGTTTTAAAAATTTTTTTTAAAACTTGCCATTGCCATTTGAAAGCACTAAAGATCCACAGAGGCAAAGTACACAGTGATCTAGAATACTATAGATTAATTTTTTCTCTCAACTATTTATCGTTTGACACTAAGATGAGTTTAATAGTTTCTCAAACTTTTCCAAAGTGGAATAGCTTCTTACTTTCAGTAGCACTTAAAATATATTTCCTAACTAAAAGGACATGTTGAATAACTTTTTTTTAATGTACTGTTCTAAACTTTTTACTTGGTTTCTTTCCCCCTTCCAAATCCAAACTTTAATGAACTTCCTATATAATCTGCATAACCTATTTTTCATCTTATAGCTACCTCAGCCAACAGATGGTGCTGTGTATAACACTTTTATGATATTGTATAACATTTTAAAAAATATATTACAGCCAAACTGCACATTTAATTACTCTAGCTTCACATATATTTCCCAACAGAAGTCCCCAGTAATGTTTATCATAAAAATTTGAACTGAGATGCAAGAAGCAGCTAAGTCACTGATGAATATTTATATCCAGTCAGAGGTGGGGAAACAGTTCAATTGCACATGTAAAATAGTCAGAGGAGCCAATAACAGTCTTATGTGAAACTCCTGCAGGATCAGGTCAACAGTTTGGGTTTTCGGTACTTGGGAAATAATAGGGAGACAATGTGACCTAGTGGCTAGAATACTGGAGTAGGACTTAGAGCCAAGACTGGACTCCAGGTCTTCCAACACCAGCTGCCTGGGTGACCTTGGGCATCTCACTTCTCCTCTCTGCCCGTTTCCCCATCTGAAAAAACAGGAATAATACTGATGTCCTTTGAGATCTAGTGACGAATAGGACTATATAAGAAATAAGCATGATTGCGATAAACGTTTGGCCTGGTTCTTCTATTTAGGACTTAATAAATAGACTGGATCTAAATCAAAACACAGAGGTGCAGTATTTCAACCTTTATTCATGTGACTTACATGGGACTGGTCATGTGAGGGAGTTTACAAGAGCCTTCACTTTTTTTAAAGGATATGTTTAGGACCCCAATACTGCCAGCACCTACTCACGTGCTCAAATTTCAGCATGTGAGTAGTCTCATTGACTTCAGTGGGACTTTTTTTTTTGTGCATTAAAAGTTAAGCACATGCAGAAGTTTTGGCAGAACGGAATCAGTCTGTGTTCTCTACAGGCTTGACCTGTCTCTCCCTGAAGTGAAGGGGAGCTTTGTTATGGACTGCAATGAGACCTCATGAGTCTGAGCATGTTGAATCTTCATTGACTATATGGTAAAATATTTTACCATATAATGTGTATTATGTCTTTAATATCTGTACATTATATGTAGATGTATTTCATATATTAACTAAATAGTATTAGATCTGCCACATAACTGGTGGTCACCACCAAAAATTGTATATTGAATATATTCAGTCAGTTAACACACTTTAATTTGTCTAATAATAATAAATAGCAATGTAATACCCAAGAAGCCCTAATCTGGGTTTTCTAATACACTAGATATCATGCAATAGACATATCTTTATCATTTTTTTGCAACTATAATATTAAACTAGGTGACATTTTGTACCCTTACCATAATTCTACGGTCATTCTTTTTAGTTTTTACTATCCATATCCTATCTCTTTAGATGCTTTGTAATATTCAGAAAACAGAACTTTTTAAAAATCAGATAAATTATTAAGGTCTAGATGAAAAATCATGGTCCCCGTCCTGCATGAGATCTATTAGCACAGCCTCCTGCATCTATGTGGAATCCCATTATTTTAACTGGGCCCTGCAAAGGTGCAGGGGACTATAGTAGTAGGTTCTAAGGCTATATCTACATTTTAGTTAGGAGCTATGATTCCCAGCTCTCATCGATGTATCCATGCCAGCAGTGTAGCTGGAGTAGCACAGGCAGCAGAGTACATACCCTGCTGGATCCCCTGGATGTGTACTTGGGTGTTTAGCCTGAGCCACTGTCATGGTGCTACACTGCTAACTTTAGCACGCTAGCCTGAGCAGAGCTGGGATGGGGTATGTCTGCGTGAGCATACTCACGTTTCAAATGCAGACATTACCCACAATCCTGCAAACCCTTACACAAATGGGGGGGCTCCAATTCAGAAAAGCTTGTGGGGGGATGTAATCTGACTAGGGAGCTGCACCTGCAAATAACACCTGCAGAAGAGAATGGGAGGTAGAGGCATCCAAGCTACAGCTCCCATGAGGCACCATGGAAGCACTTCCAAAGGGTAATTTAGTTTTCAGACGAAATTGTTGGGGTTTTGGATGCAACTTCAATTTTTTTTGAACTTCCACTCAATCAGAACTTTCTATGGGGGAAGGGAGGCAACTGTTGATCAGCTCTAACCCCAGTTCAGAGAAGTATTTAAGTACATGACGAACTTTGATGTGGCTGAGTAGTCCCAATGCTTATTCGTGTTCAGTCAGGTACAAGTGTAAGTGTGTTTGCAGGATCAGTCCCTCTTGCTGACCATTGTGGAAGAAGTAGTATTTAGAATATTTACATACAATAGAACTCAAAAATGCTAACATTCAAAGATCCTTACCTTTGTAAAACAGTAACTGAACTATCTTGTTAGGTTGCCTTACATATTTTATTTTGATGTGATTAGCATCAGGGATGCTGAAATATTACAATTTATGATGTATGATTTGGGATTAACAGCCAGCTAGTGTTTTTGTTAATCTGGTCTAGACAAACATGGAGGGAACTACAGTTGTTGGGGGTTTTGTTTTGTTCTCCCCCCTTGGGGACAAAAGCATATAAATTATAATTTAAGAATCCTTTTTTTAGTGAAAATACCAGCTCTCTTGCTGTCATAAAAACCTCTTCTTTGGTGAGTGGAGGACTGCTGTATGAGTGGTGGTTTTTATTTCCATAATGCCAAATGAGTGCTAAGTGCTTTGCATGTGATTATACATACAATGCACCTGTCCCGAAATTGTTAATAGGATTCTGCCCTTTGATTGTATTCTCATGCAAGTAGTCCCCATTCCTATGTATGCTGGAATGATGTACTGCCTCCTATTTCAGTGGTACCTTCTGCACTGTTCCAGAAGGCCCATGATAGGATCAGCTGTCTATGGGGAGCAAGTGGGGCAGGGTATTGTTACCTCCAAGCCCTATGGAGTATCTACTGAAAAGTGAATACAGCATCACTATGCTAGAATTGAAGGCAGTGAGAATAGAAGGTAAGCAGATCAGGAAAGTAAGGAGATGCCTATAATATCCTGTTCCTACCTTTTCAGAGTCAATCTACTATAATTTTAGTGTCTGAATTTTAAATTGTAGCATGGCTTAAACTAAATTTATGAAACTTAAAGCTTTTTTCCTCCTCACTACCTCTCTCCAGATGAGTCACTCCTTTTGATCAGACAGTGACTACAGTGGGTGCTTTGGCATGATTCTGATAAAGCACCTATGTCACTTGCACTATTCAGCTTAAGGCTGCAAACACATTATTACTAATGTTGTGATTCCCTGTTTATACTGGCTGTTAACCAAAGAGTGAGTTACCTAAGAGCACACCTCACTACTTCCTATTCAGCTCAGTCTTGCTGCCATTGACATTTAATGGCAAAACTTTGACTTGAATGGAAGCAGGAGCAGGCCCAAATATGTAGTGGAGACCGGCAAATAGCGTTGTAGAAAGTTAGCCTCTGATTCAGTATCTGCTATCTCTAGCCTTCTTCTCAGTGATATAACCATACTTCTAATTTCCTTAACTGCAATCAACTTCAGAACCTGTAAATTTGGCTTTATGAAGTTATCTTTGCTTTCATATTGGTAAAAGAATAACACATACTAGTAACTTTTTTCACTTACTTCTGATTCCATTAGCACAAAACATTAATTATGCCTATCCCTAGACTTTTCATAGTCTCATTCCCTTACTGGTTGCTTCCTTCATCTTTTTTTGCTTCTGTACATCCAGCGGCCTAGATCCTCCAAGGTATTTAGGCTCCTAGCATCAATTGAAATCAGTGACTGACTGTAGCTGCCTCCTGGTAGGAAGGGACTGATGTACTCTTATTGGGGATTGGTAGATAGTTTTGTAAGTTCTGTTGAACTAAATGTATGTATAATCAGATCTTGGAAGAAATGTAGTTGTGGTACACTTCTTCTGGGGAAGTTGTCCCCAGTAAAGCCTGAGCCATTCTGACTGGAATAATTTGTTAGGTGCAGAGTTGCAATCACCACCACAGAACAGGCTTGGCTTAAGAAAAGTAGGAAGAACAATTAAAGCATTTCCAGTTTTTCTGCCCAAATAAAAAGCACTTGGGAGATCTGGTTAAAGGTAGACTTGTTGTTAAAGCTCTTATTAAATAGCACTATATCTAATATATATACGTGATAAAGGATTGACTTACAAAGAAAATTCTTGTATAGTAAGGCGCAACATACAGTAGGAGCCATCTGGAAACTTTTGCGCTAGAGATGAAGTGTCAGGAGCATTAATTCACAAATGAGTTGAAACTCTAAAGAATGGAATTATCAGACACCTAAATGAACACAATGTTGGAAAGAGTCGGCACTGTTGGAAAGCATGCCTTACCAGTCCATTAGAATTCTTTGAGGGGGTCAACAAACATATATGGACAAAAGTGATGCAGTGGATATAGTATACTTGGACTTCAAGAAAGCCTTTGGCAAAGGCCCTCACCAAAGGCTCTTAAGCAAAGTAAGCAGTCATGGGATAAAAGGGAAGATCCTCTAATGGATCCAGTGGCTGGTTAAAAGACAGTAAACAAAGAATAAATGGTCTGTTTGCCCAGTGGAGTGAAGTAAATAGGAGGTTCCCCAAGGATCTATACCGGTACCAGTGCTGGTCAACATCTTCAGAAATTATGTATACAAGGGGGTGAACATAAGGTGGTAAAGTTTGCAGATGATGCAAAATTACTCAGGCTAGTTAACTCCAAAGCTGACTATAAAGAGTTACAAAGGGACCTCATAAAACTGGGTGACTGTTCAACAAAATGTCAGATGAAGTTCAATATTGAGAAATGCAAACTAATGTATATTGGGAAAACATTATCCCAACTATACATACAAAATGAGGAGTCTACATTAGCAGTTACCACTCAGGAAAGATCTCTGAGAACTAGGCACAATGACTCTGAAAACATCTGCTCGATAGTTGTGTGTGTGTATTTAAAAAAAAAATTCTAACAATGTTAGGAACCACTAGGAGAGGGATAGATAATGCCACTATGTAAATTCATAGTATGCCTAGTCTCAAAAAAGATGTATTAGAATTGAAAAGGGTACAAAGAAGGCAACAAAAATGGTTAGGAGTCCATACAAGAGATTAAAAACATTGCTGACTAATCCTATAGAAAAAAGATGACATGAATGATGTGGATAAAGTGAATAAGAGCGTCTACCCCTTCACATGACACAAGAACCAGGGGTCACCTGAGGAAATTAATAGGCAGCAGGTTTAAAAAAAAATAAAAAAATAAAAAGGAAAGTACTTCATCACATCTCCCTGGCAATGAATTCCACTGGTTGACTGTGTGGTGTGCAAAGAAGACCAAAAGTAGAAATGGATTCAAAAAGAATTAAGTTCATGGAGGGCAGGTTAATCAATAGCTCTGAGCCAAGATGGCCAGGGATGTAATCCCATGCTCTGGGCATCTCTACATCTGACTGCCAGAAGCTTGGAATGGAGAACAAGGGACTGATCACTCAATAAATTGCCCTGTTTTTTTCACTTCCTCTGATGCATGTGGCAGGTGCCACTATCTGAAGACTGGACCCTGGGCTGGATGAACCATTGGTCTGACCCAATATGGCCATTCTTATGTTTAAACTCCCTCCAGGCTGAAGCTTGCCATAACAATTAGTGTGGGGGCTATTTTCTTTGTGTGTTGTCCATTACTTTGTACAAGATTGCTAAAAACATACACTTGATTCTTATTGGTTGCATATATTTAAAAAGGCTTTGGATTAAAACATGAATGGTGGGATTTTAAGTCGCACTCACTGTTGGCCTGAGTTTTAGCACTGATTTTTTTTTTTTTTCTCCATGGGAGCAAAGTTAGGGTAATGCTGAGCATGTTAAATTCTTCTGGAAGAATTTCATAATGTTCACCAGTAGCTTTGAATGTTTCTAAGTGTCTTGCTCATAAAGTATCCACACTGCCTAAAGATTTTTGGTATAAATGTATGAAGAGTGAAGCAATAGGCAGGTTACATGCTACCTGTAATTACACTGGCCTCTTCGGGGGGTTGTGGAGATAAAGTAAATTGTTCTGAATGAAACGCCTCAAACAGTCTTTTGAAGAGAACCATTGTGATCGCCATGAAAACCCTTAAAAATGTGCAGTGATGCCAAGATGTGCTGTACATTTTTTTTTTTTTAATCCTCACTAAATATTAAACAACCCCTTGAAACTGCTACCCAGAAATAGCATTTCATTCTCTATTTTTGGTTTTGGGGTGGAGTGTTTGAGGGCCAGTGCTGGGGGTGGAGAAGAGATCGTTTGTTGTTTTGTTTTTTTTTTCTTCTGGCTAGTAAATTCAGACACAGTGACGCTACAGTGCTGGATTTGTATTTCTGGATTGCACATGGAATACTTCTTATGGGTGCTTTGAGCACTGGACAGGAGCTTTATTTAGATTTATACAGATTAAATGCAAAATAAGGGGCCATAATGTGTTGGCCTTCCTTGGCCAAACTGGCAGCACGGAAGAAGCTTCTCTTTTTGCCTGACTTTCTACAGAATTCCTGCAATAGTACTATCCATGCTCCCTCTTCTCTAGGGGAGCAGAGGTACTGCTTACACCCCAGAACATGGATTGCAAAATAAAAAAGGGGCAGGTAACGAAGTGGCAAGCAAAAATACCTTGAGAAATGTAGTTCATATTACCCACCCAATCAGGTTTGGAGGGAGTCTCCAAACTGTTCACTTCTTACTTGATTACAAACCCCATTTTGAGGAGTTTCATTTTTCAGAAGCTTGTCATTACTGGAAGGATGAAGAGTTTGAGTATGCAGGGGAACAGCTGGCAGTTGATCTGCTGGTGCTGGTTTGTGTAGCATTGCATTGCTTTGCTGCTGGGCCATACAGATCACCCCAGATAGCCCAGAACAGAATAAAAAAGCAAAGGAAGAAAGATCATAACTCCGCAATCATTTAGGCCCCAGTTCAGGAAATCATCTCAATTCAGGACATCACTTAAGCATATGCTTAAATTTAAGCACATTCAGTTGGGCATGTGTCTAAGCATGCTGTTCTGATTAGGGATGCTTTTTTGGAATCGGACTATATATTGGGTAGCAGGCACAAGCACTGTAGTCTGTCTTTACCAGTGTAGGAGTAAGGATATACCTTAGTTCTAACCCAAACTTGGAATTTGGACCTTTTCAGCATCAAAACCTGTCTGCTCAGCCATTAAAGGGCTCTCGAGTTCAGAATCAAAGATAGATTCTGTATCCCACTCACTGTAGCTGTTCAAGAAAACTAGCTGTTGGGGTTGTATTCGTCTGGCAAATTTTAAATGGTAAGAGTTAACTTGCCTATTCTCGGTACATACAGAAGGGGAGAGCACAAACTGTAATCTGCACATTTCAGACTTCCAGTTGCTTGACTGAGCAATTTGAATGAATAGATTATTTTACACTTAATTCTCAGTATTTCATTGTGGGCTCCTCCACCAAAATGTTTGTGTGGCTACCTAAACTTGGATTCCTATTTAAGCATTCCTAAGTAGCTAGCCTTCTTTTCAGTTCTGTACTGCTCCCATTGATTTCAGTGGCCTTGTTTCTTTGACTTCTTTGGAATATTACCTGTACTATTGCAAAATTCCCTTTCCACTATTCAAAACTACTGTTTCAGCTTATGTAAGTAAACAAACAAACCTCCAAACCCTATGTATGTGGATAGCAATGTCAGTGTTTATTTTACAAGTGTGAAGCTTTCATGTTGACATGTGTTTGCGTATCTGTGCATGTAACACATCGAGGTCTTTTCTCAGCAGCCTAGCACAAGTCTTGTTTTCAGTAATAAATGAACAGAGACTAGGCAGGAGCTGCCTGAGGAGTATACCAAATAGCTGAGCTGTCAGTCTTGAGGGACAGTTTTCAGTTCTCTGAAGCTAAGGTGACTGACCTCTTTGCTTCTGGCATGTTTTCAATCTATTCTAGATCACACAAAGCAAGTTAGTTTCTTTGTTTCAGCTCCACCAGAGACAGTGTTTTTTTCAATACTTCAGGAGTCTGTGTGCAAGCCTCCCCAGGTTCCAACAGAATTTACTTTTACAGGAATTACCATTTTATGAGTAATATTTTGCTAGTAACCAATATCTCAAAATTCTCATGGATGAGAAGAGTCTTTAACTAAGCAAGAATTTAGCTGATGTCAATTAGGACTACTATGGATAAAGAAGTATAGGCAGAATAGTGCCATAAATTTGTGTGCTCTCAATTTTAAACAGAAATCGAGGCTGCAGAACTACTAAAAATGTGGCTGAATAATGGCTCTATAGCGCATTTTTTTTTTGCAGACTTCAAATACAGAATGTTTACAAATTATTTCTCTTATTTTCCTCTGAGTATTTTACAGGGTTTTTTTAACCAATACAGTACCTTGAATACTACCAATATGGAACTTACCAGGTGTTGTACATGCTGAAATGTATGTTCCTACCATATAGCACCTACAAACTGCTCTTTTAGATTAGTTTGTTACTTTGTCTCCAACAGTGGACAGTACCAGCAGTGTTGGGGGCAGGTGCAAGAAACACAGCAGTTGGCAGTTACGGAATAAATTGCCAACCAAGAGGTTTCAGAGTAGCAGCCATGTTAGTCTGTATTCACAAAAAAAAAAGGAGTACTTGTGGCACCTTAGAGACTAACCAATGTATTTGAGCATAAGCTTTTGTGAGCTACAGCTCACTTCATTGGATGCATAAAAGTGGAAAATGCAGTGAGGATATTTCTATACATACAGACCATGAAAAAATGAGCATTTATCACTTCAAAAGGTTTGCTCTCCCCCACCCCACTCTCCTGCTGGTAATAGCTTATCTAAAGTGATCACTCTCCTTACAATGTGTATGATGATCAAGGTGGGCCATTTCCAGCATAAATCCAGGGTTTAACAAGAACATCTGAGGAACGGGGGGAAAAAACAAGGGGAAAAAACAACTTAGTCACTCCCAGTCTCTATTCAAGCCTAAGTTAATTGTATCCAATTTGCAAATGAATTCCAATTCAGCAGTCTCTCGCTGCAGTCTGGTTTTGAAGTTTTTCTGTTGTAATATCGCAACTTTCATGTCTGTAATCGCGTGACCAGAGAGATTGAAGTGTTCTCCGACTGGTTTATGAATGTTATAATTCTTGACAACTGATTTGTGTCCATTTATTCTTTTATGTAGAGACTGTCCAGTTTGACCAATGTACATGGCAGAGGGGCATTGCTTGCACATGATGGCATATATCACATTGGTAGATGTGCAGGTGAACAAGCCTCTGATAGTGTGGCTGATGTTATTCGGCCCTGTGATGGTGTCCCCTGAATAGATATGTGGGCACAGTTGGCAACGGGCTTTGTTGCAAGGATAGTTCCTGGGTTAGTGGTTCTGTTGTGTGGTATGTGGTTGCTGGTGAGTATTTGCTTCAGGTTGGGGGGCTGTCTGTAGGCAAGGACTAGCCTGTCTCCCAAGATTTGTGAGAGTGGTGGGTCGTCCTTCAGGATAGGTTGTAGATCCTTGATGATGCATTGGAGAGGTTTTAGTTGGGGGCTGAAGGTGACGGCTAGTGGCGTTCTGTTATTTTCTTTGATAGAGCCAGAAGAGTTCCCAGAAGTCACCTACTACAGGACAGGCCTAACAATCTGTTTCTTCACTTCAGCAGGTGGGTATTGTAGTTGTAAGAATACTTGATAGAGATCTTATAGTGTTTGTCTCTGTCTGAGGGGTTGGAGCAAATGCAGTTGTATCTTAGAGCTTGGCTGTAGACAATGGACCGTGTGGTGTGGTCTGGGTGAAAGCTGGAGGCATGTAGGTAGGAATAGCGGTCAGTAGGTTTCTGGTATAGGGTGGTGTTTATGTGACCATCGCTTATTAGCACTGTAGTGTCCAGGAAGTGGATCTCTTGTGTGGACTGGTCCAGGCTGAGGTTGATGGTGGGATGGAAATTGTTGAAATCATGGTGGAATTCCTCAAGGGCTTCTTTTCCATGGGTCCAGATGATGAAGATGTCATCAATATAGCGCGAGTAGAGGTATTAGGGGACAAGAGCTGAGGAAGCATTGTTCTAAGTCAGACATAAAAATGTTGGCATACTGTGGGGCCATGCAGGTACCCATAGCAGTGTTGCTGATTTGAAGGTATACATTGTCCCCAAATGTGAAATAGTTATGGGTGAGGACAAAGTCACAAAGTTCAGCCACCAGGTTTGCCATGACATTATCTGGGTAGTGTTTCTGACAGCTTGTAGTCCATCTTTGTGTGGAATGTTGGTGTAGAGGGCTTCTACATCCATAGTGGCCAGGATGGTATTTTCAGGAAGATCACCAATAGATTGTAGTTTCCTTAGGAAGTCAGTGGTGTCTCGAAGGTAGCTGGGAGTGCTGGTAGCATAGGGCCTGAGGAGGGAGTCTACATAGCCAGACAATCCTGCTGTCAGGGTGCCAATGCCTGAGATGATGGGGTGCCCAGGATTTCCAGGTTTATGGATCTTGGGTGGTAGTAGAATATCCCAGGTCGGGGTTCCAGGGGTGTGTCTGTGCGGATTTGATCTTGCGCTTTTTCAGGGAGTTTCTTGAGCAAATTCTGTAGTTTCTTTTGGTAACTCTCAGTGGGATCAGAGGGCAATGGCTTGTAGAAAGTGGTGTTGGAGAGCTGCTGAGTAGCCTTTTGTTCATATTCCAACCTATTCATGATGACAACAGCACCTCCTTTGTCGGCCTTTTTGATTATGATGTCAGTTGTTTCTGAGGCTGTGGATGGTGTTGTGTTCTGCACAGCTGACGTTATGGGGCAAGTGATGCTGCTTTTCCACAATTGAGTCTCTTTGCTAATCCCCAATAGTTAAAGGTTGGCTTTCATGTGAGCATAAGAGTTCAGATCCCTTTCAAATAACATTGTTTGCTTGTTTTAAATTCCTATTATAACTTTATTTTTATTTAAATTCTGCTAGACTACTGGCTTTGTCACACTCATCATAGAAATCTCCTCTGCCATTATCACAAGGCAATAATTAGTGTTCAGTCTTGCACCATGATCTGAATCTCTCCAAACCCAGAGGAGTGAGTCTCAAAAGAGTGCATCCTTCATTGAGAATAGCTCATTGCCAACCATGGATAAATGAAAACTAGGAAATGAGCCTGTCACTGGACTTTAACTGTCATCACAGACCATAAGATGGTCTCTTAGGAATTCTGCTTCTGTATCATTCAAACTGTACCCTGAATTTCATCGCATAGGTAGTACACAGTAGGGTAGAGGAAAGGACACTTATGTGACAGGTTTGCTGTCTCTTTGCAACCGTTTGAACTTTCAGAGCTTAATCAAGGACATAAAACTCCTTATAATAATCTTGGGAGTGACAAAGGCCTGCATCACTTGGGCAAGGGTTGCATCTATAAAGAAAGATAGGTCACCATCTAGGAGGCAGCTACAAATGGAAAAGAAGACTGTAGGGCAAAGTGGCTGACTGCATATCCAGAAGAACAAGAATTCCAACAGTACCTGAGAGTCCATGCTCTAATGTACTACTGGGAAAGGGTGACTGTCTGTCTGCTCTCAACTTATATGGAAGACCCATTCCTCTACCTAATCTTCCAGCCTCACTGTCTTGCTTGGATTCATCTGTTCTATATTACACTTGCTGCTCAGCACCCCCCCCCCCGCCCCCAGGAGCTGTTGCAACAAGCAGGAATGGCAAGAAATGTCCTGGCCATGCCCTCCTTCTTTCATGCCACCTGTGCAGATAGGTTGGGGAGTAATGTATGAATCTTATTATGAAGAAGTGTTGTCTGTGCCTGCCATGGCTCAGCACCCTGAAACCACCAGCCTCAGGCCACACAAGGACTGACTTGTAGGTCACCTCACCCTAGTGGTAGGTGCACACCAACTCCTGAGGCCTGGAAGTGCTCCCTGCAGCATGGATACTGGACATTCAAAGTAATTACCAGGTAAGCTGCCCCTAAAGAGACAATGTACACATTGCTTGATGGGCACAATTCTGGGTCAGGTCCTTTATAACATTACAACACTGAAATATGTTTATAGTGAAACAACAATCAGTTTTTATTACCCATTATCTCAAAGCATTACCTTTGATAAGAATAAGTGAAAACAGAAATGGTTACTTACCCACCCACCCCTCACAATCCTAGGTAAACACTTATCAGTGATTACCTTTCCTATTTAATAATATGGATATTTTCCTCCCAAGGATTCACTCTTTGACAGAACTGCTGGTTTTCAGTCAAAACCAGGGTCCAGTTTTTATGAACACTCTGTGCCTTTCAAGGGGTTTTCTCCATGAATGGATTAAAAAGGTGTCCTTTTGCCTTCCTCTTAAGACCCCAAAGTCCGTATCTTTTGTCCCCAGAACCTGGATGAAACCTTGGTTCCTTTCCTGTGGTGATCACTCCAAGATATCTTCATATACTCCTGTTTACTCCACATGCAGATTTGGCTTCCATCGTATTGGTTTATCATGCTTTATCTACATAGCTGACACCAACCAGTGAATTAACATCTTTTGTCCCCACAACCGGTTTGTCAGCTCTGTTTTCGACCCACATTTCAATACTTCCACACAACTCCTTAAATACCTGTACGTACTTCTCACAATCCTTGTTAAGATCAGTATGATATAAGCTTTTCTTACACCTCACATAGCCCTCTTTGCATCAAGACTAAGTTGTTCAGTGTAATAAGCTAGCTAGACCTGATGAGAGTTGCTGTTGTAGAACAGTGAACCCTTTGCCAGCTGACATTGAGGCGTTTTTAAGGTCACAGTTTGTTCTTGGTGCTATCTTCTGGGACTATTCCAAGAGGAAGGAGTGAAACAATTGTAGGGCTATTCTATCTATCCTGGCAAGTGATGGCTATAAACAAGTCAATGGAGCTTTGTAGTCAATGGTATCGACTGTTGGCCAAGCTAATAAAACATTGACACACGCATCTTTGTCATCTTTATACTAACAGTAGATCTTTCGTACTCATGCCATATCTTTGGGTATTTCCATGCTTTATGCAGGTTAAAAAGCACAACTGACCAGATTCAGAGAAGCTTATAGACTTCTGTCTTGCAAAAAATATGAATTTTCAATAATGCAAGAACACAAATTCTTGCATTCCTTTGTCACCTTTGAGTAAAACAGATCATCCAGAAGAATTAGAAGAGAAGACGGACATTATGAAATTCTGCTCTCACAGTTGAGACTAAAGAAAATGCATTATTTAATATAGTGATCAGAAAAGGCTGCTTTCTTAAAACTTATTTTTATTATTTTGTAAAATTTATAGTACAGGCTCACAGTACAGTATTGGTTTTTCCTTTATTACAATTTGAAACATATGGCATTGCAAACATGTTGGCACTTATAGGGCTTTCAAGCAGTCTGTTAATGCAGAGGGCAAGATAGGAGAGCAGAAAATATAACCAACTCAGAAAGCATTTCAACAGAACATGTCCAATCTCCATTTATGCGGTCTTCCAAGAACTGAAGTTAATAGTCTAGTATATTGTTGCAGAGGAATAAAGTCTGATATCTACAGTGGGTGCTTCACATTTAAATGAAGATATTAACTACTGAACAGTTCAACACAACTGTAAGGCATTTAATTTTTAATATATAGATACCTTTTTGGACCAAGTTACTGTCTAAAGTGATTTGTGTTCTAATACAGTACTAACAATCTAATATTCCTATCACACTGGTCAACTGAGTGTACCGTTTATTGTTATGAATAATCTTATTGAAGTCAATGAGCCTCTTTTCAAGGTCTAGGGTTTTCTATAATGCCCATCACAGCACTAAGCATTTAACTTGGAACTGATGCCGCAAACAGTACCAAGAATTCTTGTTGTTGTTGCATTAACTTAAAAGGTCCATGTCCATCTAATGTGAGTTCAGTTTTCATTTGTTTGAGAGACTGTATGTTGTCTTTGTCTCCAAAATAATTTAATTTGGTAAGTGACCTGATCGTTTGAATGAGCAAATGTGATGTATTAATCTGGGAAATCCTACTTTACTGGGGAGAGGTGTGTGTGTGTGTGTGTGTGTGTGTGTGTGTGTGTGTGTTCCCTCTTCTCCAATCTGGTTAATAGACATGTGGGAACTGTATGTCCTTTGTATTCTTTGCACTATTCCTGGCCCACTAATTCAGGGACAGATTTTGCTCTGATACACTAATTTTTACACAAGTAACTGTATTGTCTTCAGTGGGACTACTGCTGATTTAATATATTGGTGTAAACTCAGAATTGGGTCCTCTGTTTTTAATCTGTTAATATCTGCTATTTTGACATACTTTTCCAGCAGGTCTATAAAGACACTTTAATATATTAAGTCCTCACAATCTCTAGATCAAGCAATTTAGAAAATATTTCAGCAAAGAGCATTGATTTGGAAGCTTCCCATCCAAAACTTACGATATGAACATGATGCTGACACTTTGTCTGTAGCTATGTTATATTTCCACCTGCTCTTCTGTTGCTATCTAGTCAATGGTGTAGCCTTATAGGTGGTGTGGGGTTGGTTTTTTTTTTTTTTTTTTTGGTTTGTTTTTTAACTTCTGTTTCTTCCATGTGTCTTTCACCATTGATTATGTACTTAAGATTTTGATTTTGCTCTTTCAGGGCTTGCCCACATGGGACTTTACTGCTCAGCAAACTAGAGTGTGAATCTACAAAGCAATCGCTTGCAGCACAATAACATCCCATGCAGACTAAAAGTTCCATGGAGTACTCTACCACATAGTGACAGTGGCAATCTAGTAAGTTGTTTCATACCCAGGCTTGCTGTGCAATAACATCCTGGGTAGATAAGCCCTCAGTCTCTCGAGTTTTTACACTGCTTATATAAGTAGAAATCACTCCAGCTTCAAATTTTCCATTATCTCAAAAATTTAACTATTCATTCTTCATTGCACCAGTGTACTGACCCACTCTAGATGACAGAGGAGACCTGTGATCCTAAATGACAAGATATATAAAACCAATGTTCTCATATTTTGCCTCTAGTCTCCAATGGAGGGTGGGGATGGGTGTTTCTTTTCTTTTCTTACCTGGCCAAATCTGATCTCATGCATTTTGAAGTCAGTGGGGACATTCTGACTTTACAGTGGTGTAAAAGCTATCCAAATCTGACCATCAGGGCTCAGCTATAGAAATGAGTGTAGTGGAGTGGTCAATATATTTAATTTCCTGGCACGAACATCAATCACTTCTGTTTAGTCTGGCAATTAAGCTTCCTCTGATGGATTTGTAAATATTAATTTGTTTACAAGTATCAGGGGGTAGCCATGTTAGTCTGTATCCACAAAAACAATGAGGAGTCTGGTAGCACCTTAAAGACTAACAGATTTATTTGGGCATAAGCTCTCATGGGTTAAAAAACCCACTTCTTCAGATGCATCTATGCCCAAATCTGTTAATTTGTTTACAGTTGGACTAAAAGGAAGTGCTGTAGTTTTTATTTTAAATGTGTGGGCTGGGGCTGCTGTGGGGGGGGGCGCTGGGGTTATGGGTTTTTCCCCCTTTTCTCTTTTTCTTAAACTTCCAGCACAATCCATTTCTTTGAACAGCGATTTGGTATTGGCTGCAAAGCCCTGCACAAAGCCTAGTGTGAGCCTCCTATTTCTGAGACACAAAAGCAGTGATAAAATGAGTAAAACCTCTTTCAGCCCCCACTCCTGACACAAGCTATCTGTGTTGGAGGAAGAGAGGGTCTACAGAACAAACTACTCAGTTTCTGTTCACCAGGTACAAGGAACACTTGTTTTCATAGGTGCTGGAACTAGGGGTGCTGGGGGGTGCAGCTGCACCTCCTGGATTGAAGTTATTTCTATCAAATACAGGGTTCACAGTTTGGTTCAATGGCTCACAGCGCCCCCACTATTAAAAACTCTTCCCGTACCCTTGCTTGTTCTGAATTGTAACCAAAATGAAAACACCTGGCTTAATTGAGATGGAAATGTGTCATGTTCATTGGACTTGCAAGTGGCAATAGCATGACCTAAAACACTACTGCTATGTATTTCATTGGAGTTTTAAAGGAATTTATTCTGAGAGATGCTGTTAGGGTTACAAGGATATTGAAAAATCTCTTACAACTTAATGTATTTTGTATCCAAGGACAGAACTGAGTCAAAGAACATCATTGTATGTTGTAGAGTAAAGCACAGGTCTTAAACACTCAATCTTGTACACCTGATTAGTGTTCTGCTTATATGACTATATTGACAAATGTTGTATGCCATATGATACCTGTGATTAATAAACGGCAGGTGTTTCATTCCATTGGCTCAATTTAACAAATATATGTTCTGATGGCAGAGACCTTTTTCCATACCTATTAAGCACATTTGTAGAGATAGTTACATTAGGCTGGTTATCTAATTATACTCCCTTCTTTGACTAAGATTAGTATCTGGAAGTTTGAGGGTTATTAGTGATACAAAAGTAGGTCAAAAGCTTCATGCAAGTTCAGCTCTGACTACTTACAACAATAAAGTCAGCAGCACTTAGCCTGTCCTTCCCCCCCCCCCCCCCAACTGCTCAGCAAAAATTTGCAAAAATCAACATATCCCCTTTGAGGCTCTTCTAAATGAGTCTGTTTGCTGCTGTTCATATGGTCCCATTTTCTTGTTAAATTGACTAAAGCCATGCATGCTTTACTGCGTTGACATAAATGGGTTGTGGTTTTCACCACATTCTCATTTCCCTGACGATCCCTTTTTTCCCCACTGTGTTCTTAACATCAAGAGCTTATAACAACCCTGACTCAAACAGCTGGATATTTCAGTATTTGGTGTTCAGCCAATTATCCGTTAAATGGAGGGCTTGCATTAAGCTATGGTAGCTGGACATGCAGAGTTTGCCACAGTCTTGACGCAGTTCAAAATATTCAGTTGAGAGCTAATACCAGGAAGTAGGTAGACCGAGGGACTTGGTGGGGGGCAGGGACAGATGGAAAAATGCTGGATAGATGTCTTTGGCCAAACATATACCCATGGCCTCCCATATTTTTATGGAGTTTGCACTTAAATTTCAGAAATGTGATATTTGGAGAGGTAGAGATGTCCCCCATTCCTTCTGTGTAATGAGTCTATGGAAGAATGTGTACACGGTTCTTCCCTCTGCCAATTCGTCCATATGAAGTGTAGCAGTGCTGCATAAAGGAGTTGGGATGAATGCAGGTTCTTGAAGAGAGGTTTTTTCTGTGTGTGTGTGTGAGAGAGAGACACACTTTGTTTTATTGAAATTTAATCCAACTCAGATGGATTTTTAATGGCACAGTCATACACTATGAAAACCAAGCCAAACAGCTATCTAAATATTATTGATGGGGGGGGGGGGCGGATAATGTTAATACCTGTGGCAATACACATACTGTACATGGTCTCCGCTCCATATACATCTGCCTAGACCTGGCATCCTTAGCAAGGAATATACGCCCTGCCAAGCAATGATGGTTTAGATGGGCAGTCTGCTCATACTGCCAGTTTTCTTCTTTGTAGGAAGACCCACCTTTGCACCAGTGCTCAAGCACTGGCACTGCATGCCTCCTCACGCCTATTGATATATTCATATGCCAAAAACTAAAAGCCAAGCCAAAACAAGAGGGGAAAATAAAGACACAGAATTCGTAGGCACAGCTGACCGCCAACAAGACAGGTTGTATTGCAGCTGGTGAATTGAAAACTCATTAAGACCACTTGGAGTGTCAGTAAATACAGCATGTATCATGAGAGCACAGCCTGCAGCCACTCTGTGTACAGACAATCAATCCTTTGTCAAGATATCGCAATCAGAGACTCAGCTGAACCATGAGGGAGTGAGGCAACAGAATTTGAGACCCATGTTGTTCACTTACCCTGTTTGGCATCAGAGGAAGATCCATAACCAAGAACGGTAGGAGATGCAAAAACAGTGTAGATGAGGACGATTCTCATTTTAACTTTTCACTCTAAATCTCCATGACCTGCAAAGTTTATTTTTCACACCTCAAAGTTCCAAAGTAAGTCTCCAATCCAGTGAAGACTTGCACACATCCTTAACATTTGTGTGTAACTCTTGGCGGGATTGGGGCCTAATTTAAAAGGCCCCAATATGTCCATAAAGGTGAAGAATTACTCAATATTAAAACAGATATATTTCCATATTCCCACAGCCAACATTCTATGCTAAAGGCAAAAATCGAATCCTGGAATAAAATTTAAAATGAACCCAAACTTGGTCCAGGCAAAAATATGCAGTGACATTTCAGAATGTTTGTAGAAGACAGACATCTTTCCGTTGAACATTGCCTTCCATTTTGTGGAAAAGCTTTGGAAAAATGTGAGGTCAGCAAAATATTGCTCTTTACATCTTAACAGCTGACGTGACTTTCTCTCCAGCTTGCTCTCTTTGAGGAACACTAGGGAATGTTAGTTCACTGTTTCAGTGAATTTTAAGCAACTATTGAATATTTAAAAAATCAATTTTCAATTTGTAATTGCAAAAATTGGCACTGATTTATGCAGTTAAGATGAGCATAACTAACAACATATCAGGAAGCAAAAAAATGTGTTGTGCTCATATAATCAAATGAGGGCAAATTTAGAATATTGCATGCTCGTAATCAACTGCTTGCAAATGAGTGAGTGAACAATGAATCATTCTGAGCAACAGCTGAGAAACTTCAGTGTATTCCTGGATATGTTTGAACATGGGATGGGGGGGTCTGGGGAAGGGAGAGAGCAGGAATAATCACCTATCATACTTTCCCTCTTAACTTTCTGTCTAAATTATTTTAATTTGAATTGTGCGTATACCAGTGTATTCTTTTAAAGAGATTTCCCTATTTTGATGCTCTTTGCACAATAATCAATGACTACAAAAGTGTTATAAAGTCATTAGCCACACAGTTGTATGGCTAATTAACATGTACTCATGGGAGAAATAAAGAATTACAGACAACACGATCTATTCAAGTAGCAGTGTGTGAATAAAATAGGAAGAGGCATCATTTTGTCATGAGCTGATATCAGAAATTGTAAATACGTTGGATTCATTTTGCCATCTTTACTCACTTAGAGCAGTAATTACTTTCTTCCATTTACTAGTATTTATTCATATGAGTAGTGGAAGGCAGAATAGGGCCCAGTGAGAACAAATTAAAGTTACACCAAATGGGTAACCATGTGTGATGCAGACTTTTTCATGTGAAGGGAAGGTCATAAGCAGAGATGGGGCTACAGTACATTAAAATAAAATACACTCTGTAGAGGTTCTTACTTCAAAAGGCTTTAAAGTTGCTCTTTTTCAGCAGGCAAAGTTTCTACTGTGCTGTAAATCAAGATAGTTTGACCAGTGTTAAGTTTTAAATTTTAGTGCTGGTGTAGTTTATGTAGGCCTGTGTGTTTCACTAATTCTATATCACGAGTGTATTTCTATAAAACGGCACATGAACTGCTGTTTGAGTAAACCTATCTGCGGTGGAAATGAGGCTCATCATTCCATATGTGCAACCAACCCCTCTTGCCTTCTGTGTTAGCAGCTACTTGAGAGAGAGCCCAATTCTCCCCAGTATCAGAGCTGTTTGGTGGTGAGAGTGTGTTGGGTGTTTTTTATTTTTTTTTTTTTCCCTGCATTGCTCCTCCAGTACAAAGCAGCTCTAAAGCCAGTTAGGCCCTCGCACTACTCTAAGTTAGGATAGGAACTGCTCTCACTTAAAGCTTCAGTATCAGCCCTGCTAAGGTATGTTGAGTCGTCTTCCTGATGCAGACTAAACTGCTAGTTACTCATCAGACACATTCATGATTAGTCTCTTATCAACAGAATTACATCTTTTTGGATCACCTAAAAATGTTCACCATATTGTCTCAATTCATGCAGCATTGGACAACCATTTACAGAAAGTCTCTGGAATACGTCTGGAGACCTGGAGAAGAGCTTTGTGCAGCTCAAAAGCTTGTTTTTCTAACCTCGCCCACCAGCCTTGGTTGGTAATATCTTTTACAGGACCTTGTCTCTCTAGTATCCTTGGACCAACACAACTACAACAACCCTGCAGACAATTGTGTACACAGACATCCTGTACTTTGGAATGAAAAATTTGCATTCATTTTCTTCAAAAGCTTGCCATAAGATAGAACAAAGAAATAACAGCGTGCATGAGGCAAGTGATCTTTAAAAGCATTTTCTGAGTTCTTTCCAGCAACCTTTTCACATTTGATTAATATTCCTTTCTGTTTTTCTGGTTCAGAACACTGCTTCCTAGAGCTATGTACACACTGGATCTAAACTGAGCTCTCTGAGGTAAAGTGTAAACCCCAAGATGTGGAAATGAAGAAAAATCAGGGTTTTTTTTTTTTTTACGATTATGTAGGATGCTATGATTCAATAAAGCTATGTATTTTTGCAAGCAATGCCAGAAAAAAATTAATAACTACTAGTTTTAGCTTAGCTTGCTTCCCTCCAAGCATAGCAGGGCAAATGTTTTTTTGGATTAAATTTAACTCTTGATGGGGCGAGCACAAGAATTCATTCAGAATTTTCTATACAACAAAGACAAATTCATTTTGAAAGTATTGCAGAGTCTCAGTGGCTTAGTCGCGTTTTAATACACTGAATACACGTCAGGAAAATATCTGACACCTTTCCTCTTCTTTCCCGCCACTGGAAATATCATCAGCAAAGATTCTAAGCATTTTGGGGTTATGCTGATGAAATGTCTAGATAGTACTTAGTCCGGCCATGGGGGCAGGAGACCGGACTAGATGACTTCTCAAGGACCTTCCAGACCTATGATTCTATGCCTTGATTACCAGGAAATGTCCTGTGATGGGATCCCCCCCAGGGTGGAGCCTAGGACTGTGGGATTGCTGTGCCCCCTTAACTCTCTTCAGCCTGGGCTGACTCTCTCTCTGCCTTGCTAGTGACCAGCAGCAAGCCCCACCAGGCACTGTGATCACTCAGCACAACAGCATAAGGAGCCCCACATACCCAGACAGATTGCATGAAGGCTCCCAGAGCCATTCCTGAATCTCACAGAGAGGCACCAGAGCCAAATCCGTGCCGCCTTCCCCCCCCCCCCCCACCCAGCTCACAGCGCTGTACCTCAGGAATATACCCTCTTGCACTGCTCAAAATGGGCACTGCAGACTTATTTATTGGTTCACCATTTCAGCAATGGAACGTGGTTATACACCAGCCTTTGCAAAACCTGAGATTTGCCACACACTGCACACAGACTCCCCGGTAAAGATATAAACCATTAAATTTATTGACTATAAAAGGCAAAAAGTCAGTTACCAAAATAAAATATGTAAGCATGCAGTCTAAACTCACAACCCTGTTAGACTGGGCAACATCTAGATTAAGAAGTTTCTCACCCCACTGGATATTGCAGTCCTTCCTTAAACCTGGGCCAATCTCCTCTGTTGGAGTCTTGTCTTTCAGTGTCTTAGTTACTTGCAGCATAGGTGGGGCAGGAGAAGGGCCCAGTCTGGACCCCCTGTTTCAGTTTTATACCTTCAGTCTATTTGCTTGTAGAACACAAGTCCAGGCATGTCTGGGGGGCATTGCTGAGTCTCCAGGCAAGGTTGAGCAATCCCCTTTGTGTGGCCTCATGCAGGTGAGTCATTGAATTGTAGCTCCCTTGCTTGATAATAGCAGCAGATGGGTTGTTTCACAGCCTGCCCGGGCACTGGTTACTTTCCTTGTTATTGCCTCTGGGAGCTAATATCTGGCTGATTCCCTAACTTACAGCATGTTTTAGTGTCTACCATGCAATAGAATCACAGAATATCAGGGTTGGAAGGGACCTCAGGAGGTCATCTAGTCCAACCCCCTGCTCAAAGCAGGACCAATCCCCAACTAAATCATCCCAGCAAGGGCTTTGTTAAGCTTGACCTTAAAAACCTCGAAGGAGATTCCACCACCTCCCTAGGTAACGCATTCTAGTGCTTCACCACCCTCCTAGTGAAAAAGGTTTTTCCTAATATCCAACTGAAACCTCCCCCACTGCAACTTGAGACCATTACTCCTTGTTCTGTCATCTGCTACCACTGAGAACGGACTAGATCCATCCTCTTTGGAACCCCCTTTCAGGTAGTTGAAAGCAGCTATCAAATCCCCCCCCTCGTTCTTCTCTTCTGCAGACTAAACAATCCCAGTTCCCTCAGCCTCTCCTCATAAGTCATGTCTTCCAGTCCCCTAATCATTTTTGTTGCCCTTCGCTGGACTCTTTCCAATTTTTTCACATCCTTCTTGTAGCATGGGGCCTAAAACTGGACACAGTACTCCAGAAGAGGCCTCACCAATGTCGAATAGAGGGGAGCGATCACATCCCTCAATCTGCTGGTAATGCCCCTACTTATACAGCCCAAATGCTGTTAGCCTTCTTGGCAACAAGGGCACACTGACTCATATCCAGCTTGTCGTCCACTGTAACTCCAGGTCCTTTTCTGCAGAACTGCTGTCTAGCCATTCGGTCCCTAGTCTGTAGCAGTGCATGGGATTCTTCCATCCTAAGTGCAGGACTCTCTGCGGTTGTCCTTGTTTGAACCTCATCCGATTTCTTTTGGCCCAATCCTCTAATTTGTCTAGGTCCCTCTGTATCCTATCACTACCCTCCAGCGTATCTACTCCTCCTAGTTTAGTGTCATCTGCAGACTTGCTGAGAGTGCAGTCCACGCCATCGTCCAGATCATTAATGAAGATATTGAACAAAACTGGCCCCAGGACCAACCCTTAGTGCACTCCTCTTGATACCGGCTGCCAACTAGACATGGAGCCGTTGATCGCTACCCATGGAGCCCAACGATCTAGCCAGCTTTCTATCCTCCTTATAGTCCATTCATCCAGCCCATACTTCTTTAACTTGCTGGCAAGAATACTGTGGGAGACCATATCAAAAGCTTTGCTAAAGTCAAGGAAACTTAATACAATCTCTCAACTTCACAGGCATTAATAATATACGTATATGGATAGAGAAATGACTTTCAGCAGATCATAACTTTTTCCCCTGATACTTTCCAAGGCATGCTTTATATGTAAGATCACAATTATATACAGATGAGGAGGAATATGGGGGGGTTACAGGGTGCTCCCCTAAGGTACAGAACATCACAGTCCTCTGTATAGTGGAATGTCTACATTAGCTGTATGACATACTGTACCCAGATCACCATCTCGGATAAGCAGCCTTTCACTGGCCTCAAGTTTCTAGAGAAACTGTCTAAATAAAATGGCAAATGTTAACACTGCAGAATTTCTTTGAGAGCCAGCTTAAACTACTTTGTCATACTGGAGTATGCAGAACATATAAAGATGTAAGAGCAATATAATAATCTCATTGAAACTGCTCTCTTGAACCGGTAAACTATCAGGAAGCTATTAAAATCCCACAGATGACTTAGATTTGTGGAATTTGTTCCCCTCCTTGGTGTATTGCTTAATATTTTTGGGGAAATGAATTATGTACCCAGGCAGGGATATTATCACAAGAACAAAACCTACCAGTACCTTTCTAGAACATGCCTGCCTTGAGAGGTTGAAGATCAGATTCTCCATTCTCAGGAGGTGCACAGGAATTACAGCAGGAACATTGAAGCAGGACGGGGGAAGCAAGTACACCGTAGACTAGGGTGAGCAGGCTGAGGTTGGGTAAGGAGGAGCTGCAGAGCAACAGCTATGTGAGGCATTTTGTAAGATAACATGTGGGACTGGAGTTGGAGGCATTTCTGAGAAGGGCAGAGGAAACTCTCAGCTGCCTAACTCTAAACTCTTCAGTGTGCTGTCTAAGAGTGCTAATTTCTTTGACAGCTGTTACACACAGCTGTCTGTAAACTGAATTGACTGAGCCAGTGAGGGGTGTACTAGTGCACAATGATTTGAACCTCAGTCAACTGAGGCTTTACCCCAGCATGATGTTGGGGTAATATAAATTTTACTGTGGCTTCCCTATCATGTAGAAGTAAGGGGTATTTCAAATGGAGAGATTTTTTACAATCACTCTAGTGTAGACCAAGCTAAATTCTCAGATCAAGGTTGGGTTTTCAGGGCAGTTAAGAGACACATCTGTGGTTTTCCATTTAAGCTAAGCACACTTGATATGTAAAATCACAGAAACAATAAACATGCAGGCTACAATGCCATTTTATGCCATTTTAACAGCAATTACCAGAGAATAACCATAATTTAACAAATAGTATCTCTAACAAGTCAAATTGTGTGTATTAAAAAGAGAAATTCTTGACCTTCCAAAATATTTAGCTTCCATCTATCAAACTAGTTTTTCTATGTAACTAATTTTGTTAAATAAAATCCTACAAATGAGTTCCTTGCTCATCCATTCTAACATCTCCATTTAGAGGTGGGCAAATAACTGACTGTTGGCCTTTTTGGGGGGGGGGGGATTTGTTTTGGGGAAAACTCAAAATTTTTGGATACTTTTTTAAATTGAAAAGTAAACATTTTGGGGTCAATTTTTGAGCATTTTAACTTTTTTTTTAATTTAAATTTAGAAAACATTTTTAATAGAAAAATGAAACTGTTTTTCAGAAATATCAATACTAAACATTTAGATTTTTTCCTGATTTCTATATATATTTTATCTATAGATATATAGAGAGAGATTAAAAAAAGTCTTAATAAAACTATTTGGCAAAATCAACACACAATGGTGACATTTCACTGGAACAGAATCTGTATTTTTGCCAATAAAGTCTGGTAGAAAATGTTACCCACTTCTATTTTCATTATTGGGTGTATATTTGGTTTTGTAAGTCCCATTGGACATTGCTTTGAAGAACTACAATTATTATATATGACATGCTGGTAATGGAACTCTGTTTTGAAAATCTATATTAAATCCTTTGTAGTTTAATTGATCTCGGGCTGCCTCTTGAGACCTATTGATTTTTTTTTTTTAGCGCACTATTTTTAAAAAATCCTTTACAAAGCAAAATGCTTGACAGTGAATAAGGTAGCATTTATGCAAACTTTCAAAATTAAATTGTCTACAGTACTTTTTATAAATTTATTATAATTATGGAATTTGTCCTCCATTTGCTAGGGAATGGGCTGGCTGAAACTCATTTGAAAAACAGTAAATGCAGTAGGCAGAATCTTATTGCAGCTTTAAACTAAGACAGTGGTAACATGCAGAAGGCCTTAATTTATACATGAATGTTTAGAGCATCTGCCGAAGTATTAACTGAAATGTAAAGCAGATGTGAACACTACATCATATTTCACAATGCTCAGTTAATTTCTATTATGCTTTGTGATGAGAGAGACACAGATCCTATTGTGCTCCATACCTGTACCTGTTCTGACACATTGGACCACCCTGACTTTGTATTAAAGCTTCCTTCATCTGCCAGAGTCCCTCACTAATCACTGGGATTTAAAAATGTCCTCTTGTACTGAGAGACACTGATACTGGTTTGAGTGTATTGGCTTGTTTATCTAACAACAACTGAAATGAATAGCCTCTCAGTCTTTTGTCATTCCTTGACAAAGGCTGCCATTGGTTTTTGTTTTTGTGGTTTTTTTGGGGGGGGGAGGGGGAGGAGGGACGGTATCCCTTATTTCTGTATTTGCGGAGCTGATCCTTATCTGAACAGGTTTGGGCCAGTACTCATTGAAGTCAAAGGGAATGTTGTTCCATTGACTTCAGTGGACACAAGAACAGGCCCTGGGTCAGGCAGCTGAAAGGTATTGCTGTATTTTGGGCCTTATTCATTTTCCTCTGAGGTAAAGACTGACATAAGAGAAATTTCAGACTTCTTGATCTGTCATTAACTACACAAGCCCAACAGCTGACTTCCTGGTTACTTGCTCCACACCATATAGCCATGTCATCATTGGTCATCTGCTACTATGATAACTTCCTCTGTTTCCATATGTACACCTGATGGGACCAAAGTACTTGTTTGTTTCTGACCGCAGAGTCAGTTTCTCTCCAATAATATTTCTAACATAAGCATTTGTTTTTGTTTTCCATCTGGGATATATGCCAGCATCTTTGAGTGTCACATCTCAATTTTCCTTTTGTCAGCGGCATTAGTTTCCCAGAATTCACATCCATAAGTTGCTCTGGAAAACAATTAATTGTTTTTCAAGATGGCATGTTTTCTTCACATTTTCAAAAAAAAAAGGCCATGGCTATGTAAGCCATCCCTGGTCACTTTCCGATTCCTTTAAAGCAGCCTCTTTGGATGTTTACGATCTCAGATAATTAAATTAGTCTACAGCATAACACGTAGTTGCTGTTCTTGATCATGTGAACATACATGCATTTTGTTTTACCACTTTCAGAGAGAGTCTGTGTTCATCAAACCAGTTTTTGCAGACTCCAATGTTTGTTGTATCGCTTCGATAGTTGCAGCAAAGAGCGTTGTATCATTTAGCATATCTGAGACTGGTTAAGAGGTATCCTCCAATGGAAATCCCAGCTCACTCCATTTATCAGAACCTTCAAGGATTTGCTTCATATAAAATGCTGCATACATATTGAAAATATTTGGGAACAAAATGCACCTTTGTGTCTCACCCGTCTCTTTCACCCTGGCCAGTGGAACACCACTCGTCACTCACTGCTGTTTGCCCCATAGCCTGTTGACAGTGGAGACTTCTGATGAGTTCAGAGAATGCTCTGGAATCCCCATGTTTGCCAGTATTCCCAAGGGACTATCATGTCAGATGGTATCAAATATTTTGGAACAGTCTACACAAACACCCTTTGTTTGTGCATTTCAATCTCTGCATTTTTCTAGAATATGATTGGCTATTTGCAATTTCCTTGTGTGCCTTGTCCCTCTCTGAAACCAGCTCATTCACTTCATGCACTCCTGAATTATGTGGTCTTGCACTTTTTTCATGTGTGATCTCCAGGAGATACAACAAAATGCCATAACTATCTCCGTCTTTGGTAAGGACACAGACTCCCTTTGTGCAGTCGTCCAGCCAATTTCTGTTCAATCACACATCATTGAAAACTATGTGAGATTAGTACTGCAGTCACCAACTGCTTTTAGCAATTCTACTGGTAAGTTATTTACACCTGGTGCTCTTTCATAACAGCATGCACCACTTCCCCTTGCAGGATTGATGGCTCTGGCTCCGTGCTCTTCCCCCTCCCCCCACATCGTTCAGTATTGGTATGCCTCAGAGCCACTTACAAATAGTACAGTAATCTCGCTCCATCTGCCATCATCTTTTTATTATGCTCAGTCATGAGGAAAATTCTTTACTAAGAAGTCTGACCATTGTGAATATACCTTCTGTATTATCTTTCTAATTCTGAAGTTCTCCACATTTTTGCTCTGTGTTCACTCTTGTCTCAATTTGTCTGCCTTTGAGACTGTCTCCTACATTCTTCAGATTCCAAGCCACTCTTTCACTCTTCTCAACAGCCCTGCGCGCCCCCCTTTCTCCCCCCCACAAAAAAAAAACAGTTTGGGGTGGTGGTCTCATTCACCTGTGACAATGCCTTAAACCCATTCTGGACAGAAGTTGTGTAGCTTTCATTGATTCTGGACGTGTCCAGGCTCAGTGAAACTGCCAAACATATTCTCCTTTTATTTTTTGTGCTTGAGGCGGCATTTGATGGTCTGACCTGCAGTCTGCACTCAGGAAAGTCTTTTGTCCGTTGGATGCTTGATCTCCAGCATCCCTGTAACATTACACTAGCAATTTTTTGGTTCTTTCACAGTAGGTGACCTCCATGCATATAAACATCTAGAAGGTTGGGTGAAGATAGCATTTGTAATGACCAGCTGATTGGAGGAGGCGAATTCAACCAAATGTGTGTCTCCTTCTCATAAAACCAGACAATGTTTTCCAACACCCTTTTGATCGCTTACAACTCCAGGTTGTTTGCGTTCAGGTCTCCATTTACAAGGGTCAGGACTTTGCTAAGGCTAAGTATGTGCTGCAGCTTAGGTTGGTATAACTTGAGTTGCTCAGGGCAGTGAATAAACCAACCCCCTGAGTGAGGTAAGTTTCACCGATGTTAGAGCTGCTACCACCATTTCCAGGGGATGGAGTAATTAAGTCAGCGGGAGAGCTCTCTCCTGTTGGCTTAGAGCGTCTGCATTAGCAGTGCTGCATCAGTGCAGCTGCACCACTGTAAGCTCTGAAGTGTAGCCATACACTCATTAAAACACTAAGGGTATCTTCAAACAGTTCATGGAACTCAACTGTGTCATTGTCAGCTGCAGTCATAGGAGCACCAACCAATATGATTGACATTAACTGTCTTTTCCAAAAGCAAATTGTAATGATTCTGTCACTGGATTATAGACAATCACACTTTTGTCTCCTGGGATAAGATAAATGTAACTCAGGATCTGAGAAAGTGAGAGAACTGAACAAGTACGCTCATCCATTATCATGAAATGACCCCAACCATTCTGTCACAGCTCTGAGATTCCACATATATCTTTTGTACATCTTTCCAATTCTTTGGTCACAATGGTGAGCTTCTTTCCTCTCCCCCCTACATTCCATGTTCCTTACATGATTCAGGTCACTCTTCCTTTGTACAAACATTCCTTGGCACTTTACTTTTTGAAGGGTTTGATACACAACCATCATAACAGTACTCTTAGGCTACATCCACACTTGGAATCCCTCTTCAAGCTCAAGTAGACATTCTTATGCTAGCTCAAGGAGAGCTAGCACACTAAAAATAGCATACTTCTGGCAGCACTGATAGTGGTAACGAGCAGAGCAGACTAGCCACACGGTGCAGGGCAGCTAGCCTATGTCCCCGCTCACCACTGCCCATGGTACTGGAGCTACACTACTATTGTTAATGCATTAGCATCAAGCTAGTATATCTACTCAAGATGGGAATCTCACTCCCCAGCTCCAAATGTAGATGTAGTTTTGGTGGCTGGAAATTCCTATCCTAAATAACTTGATGTGCTTCTTGGTTTTGGGGGGGGGGGTCTCAAAATTTAGCACCACATGTGGCTCATGATAGCTCCCATGCAACAAAATACTTGGGGTGGTTTCCCATTGCCTTCCCTCTGGTTTGTGGCTGCAGTTTGGTTAAATTGGGGCTTACCTCTGCCACCTTTTTGATGGCATTCCTCTGTTTCTTGTCAGAAGTGGCTGTCATTTCATGAGGCTTTGGCTAGTCACAGATGGTACCATTTACTTCTATGACTTTACTTGACACTTACTTACATGGCTATAAATCGGGACATGCTCCACTGAAGTCAATGGAGTAATATCTAAAGCTGGTGTAAATCAGAGAATCATACTCGGTAGCTATAAATTGTAGCTAGGACAATAAAACCTAGAAGCATAGGCATATATGCAAAGAAGTGCTTATTCACAAGGGTAAAATTCAACCCTGTGCACCAGGATAGAATAAGGCCTGTGCAACACTTAAATTCCACTTAATCCCTATTGAAATTTAAAAAAAATCTTAATCCTGTAATGAACTCCACACTAGTGACCCTTCACCCATGCAGAGCCCTCTTTTGCTCTGCCTTCAATGGGGCTAAATTGTGTGTGTGGTTTTTTTAAACTATCTTTTGAGAAATCAAACCTAATAGTTGCTAGCTCCAAACTTAACAAGGAGTCCCTAAGACTACAAGGAGAGGGGGATAAAATGACTCCGACCTAGATCAAAGTAAAAACAAAAATAGACTATTCCAGAACTTGAAACACCTGCAGAGAAGAGGAAATCTGAAGGAGAAAAGAGACTCCTAAAGAAGGGATATTAACATAGAGAAGAGGGGTTCAGATACTGCTAAAACACCATTCAAAACTTTTTACAACCTGTACAAATCCCTTACTAAAGAAGAGCCTTCAGGATGTGTATTTGGCATGGGATTTCACTTCTATTCATACTTGTGTCCAGTGCCAGCCAAACAATCAAATTAGATTAGGTCTTCTCAGAGGAAGGGATTAGGACTCAGTTCATCTGCCAACCAGTCCACTAGAATTGGGAGGAAGAAAATGCTTGCATATTGTAACAAATCCATAGACACTCAAGACTTCACAATTCTTGTTAATGTTACTCGCCATACCCACATGAAATTTGATGGTTTAGTGAGAATACAACTCCATTACCAGAGCTCCATTAGCTGTTGGAAGTGACAGTCGAATAGTTCGGATTCCATCCAGCAGAGCAATGGCATTACAGCAGACCACCATTTGTAGAAGGTCCATGCCTGTGAAGTACCTCTTTCCTGAGTCCTTCTCCCCTTGGCAAGTTTCTTTTCCACAGGCATTCTACTGGAAAACACAGCTTCTTACCATACTTTTCGTGGCAAAATGTAAACCAGGAAATGTGTATGTCTTCTATTTAAAGTCAGAACAAAGCCTCCTTTTCAAGGGTTTCGTTCTCCCATGAATTCTTGCTGGGAGTCCAGATTCTTCACTGGATCTAGTAGTCAAAGTAAAAAGACAGCTTGTTTAAAATTCTCATCCCTGTTGTGGCACTTGACACAAGATAAAGGAACTGCAGCAGCATAACAGTTCTTAAAAACCTTAGATCCAGCTGTAAGTGCGGAAGTGTAGATGTAGCCTAAATAGAACCCAGAGATGTTTCAGTTTAAGCATGACAACGGCTTAAAGATCCCTTAGCCTCCTCCCCCTAGGCTGTGAGTTTGGAGTTGTGACTCTTGGGGGCCAGTACAGAATCTTTCCATTTCAGTTTCATTTTCTTTAGGAGATCCTGCCTGTAGGTCGAAATCCTTCCACTTTATCCTCTTATAAGGAAAAGAGACAAGGAGAGTGGCAGGATATTAACAATCGTACACCACTGGGGAAGCGAACAGGTCCTAGCAGCTCTGGGACTACAATTCCCAATTGCCTTCTGCTTGGCTGGCAGAGAAGAACATAGGCAGAGATTTGGGGGGTGTTGCCCCCAACTATATATCAGAGGTTTTCAAACTGGGGCACACCTCCCCTATGGGGGGGCATGGAGAAATGTTCAGGGTGAGCAGCAATGCTAGGCTGCTCCATGCCCCAGCTCGCTCATTAAGTACATTATAATTTTATGTGCCACAACAATTTGGTAAATCTGGAAGTTTGACGTATACCTATTAACAGTATTAAGCCCCCTTCCCCTTCACCACCCCCACCCGAAATACAGAAGTCAAAGTACACCTAAGGAAAAGGGAGCCTTGATCCACCCATATTTCAAGGCTCCAGGTACAGGAGTTAGCAGCATGGGTTTTCAAATCACAAACTGTCCTCTTGGGATTACTTTTTGTCTCATAGTTTTTCCTTTGTTTAATGGGTTTGTCTTCACATAAAAACACCTGGAACACAGTAACAGGCCCTAGACAATGTCTACACAGCTCAAACCTAGTGGGGTAGTTTTGTTGCTGTGTTGACTTCCAGGCACCAGCTTGCGTTCTGAGACTTGGGAGGGCTCCAGCCTGAGCCTGGACATTCACACAGTGATGAAACCGTGTGAACCCAAGTCAGCCATGGGTTTTAATTTGCTTGGTAAACATACCTAGAGGCTTCCTTTCTGAGCCTTAAAGGGCCAGCACCGCATATTGCAGGTATACATCTACCAGTTGATTGTTTATTTGCAGCTATAAATATTCTACATTTTAGCATCTCTGTATCTTTTCTTGGACTCTAGCTTGAAAATATTTCTAAGAAATGTTGGAAATGATTAAAATCTTTCATCGAAAAGATTCTCATAAAAATCACACTTTCCAGACTTGAATTTTGTAATTAATCATCGCAATTTTAATTTGGGAATTCACATTATCTTACAAATGTTGTGCTGATACACACAAGTGCCAGCAGTTTCATGGTGGCTGATACTGCAGTCAGCAAGAGACAGAAAAGGGGGTGTGGAATTGACTATTGGGTATGATGGAATGGCTAAAGCCATAGCCCAGACTGTGGTGCTAGAAATCAATATCTAACATGTTGATTTAAAGTCCAATAGATAAAGATACAATAATTGAAGTTTCTCAGTGCAAGTGCACTCCAGAACCATGATAAGACATGAGAGCCATCATTACTTCATGCATGCATACTAAGACAGGAGGAAGCACAAAGACTGAAAGCAAGAGAAAAAACACATGAAAGAAATGGAATGTTGTGCGGGCATACATATCAAGCCTGGTTTTGTACATATTACTCTCTTGCAACTTGTCTACCTAAGAGAGCCTGTAACATCAATGTAGTGAAAGTGTCATACTATGGCAGTGTGATTGGTACAATTAAGCAAAGTACAACAAAAAATGTGCCGAAATGCAAATACCATTTGAAAACTGCTTCTGGACAGTTTATTTAACTGCTCTGGCTGCTGTCTCAGGTACAGGACCTGAGATCATTTTAAGAAGGCCTGGAACTACAGCAGAGTCAAGTATGTTCTGTGGGAGGTAGAATCAGGTCCCCAGGGTTGTATGTAAAGATACAATATGGTGGAGGGAGAGAAGTCTTCCATATTTTGAATATACTTGTTTAAATAGGCTTAAAGAGATGCTGTTGCAAGAAGGTGCAATTTATACTTCCTTGCAGCAATGAGAACTGTTAAGGTGCAGGAATCACTCACTCCAGAAGAGGATATGCTTGTACCACTGTTCTCTACTGGGGGGTTCTGCCAAGGGAAAGCAGCTTTAAATTTTGGTCAGGCTACTATAAGAACCTCCCCTGCAGAAGCTGCCCACAGACTGCTGAATCAACAATTCCCCATGCTGCCCTGGTCAGCTTATTTCAACTGTCACCGTCACCAGCTTTAGAGTGTTTAATGATGGGAAGAAGGATGCAAATGCTGGACATTGTTGCTACCCCTCTCTGGGTTCTGTTTTCTCTGACTACAATTGACAGAAGCCAACATAACCCTGGGCTTAATCTAGCCCCATAAATATGCAAAAAATGTTTCTATAGCTCCCCATATAGTAATCCGTCAAGTTGCTTTGCAACAAGAGCTCAAGTTGTATCACAGATCTACATCAAGTTCAGACAGTATAACCACAGGGGGAAGAGTGTTTGAATGGGAGTGTAAATGAATAAATAAAGTTTTGCTTAATGACAGCTGGATGGCAATTAGCATATCTGCCTTCAAGACTTTCCACTTTGATTTAATATGCAATATCCAGGAAAATAGTACATAGATCTTCTTGTCACTGTTTCTCCCCTCCCCCCACAACAGAAATTACAATTTCTCAATGTGATACTTTTACATTGTTTGCTAACAACAAAAGTTAAAGATTTTTCTCTTTAGACAAAATCTATAGTACCGGATATCTCAGCTTTCCCTAATGCAAGTAATCAGCTACACTAATCCCCAGCAGCTCTACTGGTAAAATTGGATCACAGATGAGCTCAAAAATACATCCAGGTTTTACTTTCTCCCTTTAAACTACCTTTTTTTTTTTTCTTTTTTTTGGGAGGGGGGCGGGGCAGGGTCTTGTCTCTTACCTTTCTGATACCAAATTATAGGAAATTATCATATGCACAAATCTCCTGCAGCCAATTTAGGCCTTGTATTCCTGCATTCTGTGAGGTGGACTGAAGAATGATAGACAATATTTAAAAGAAAAATCCCACCCTGGAGAGTTGTAGTTGGAGCTAATAAAAACAGTGATTAATTTACATGTACAGCTACCTTCGAGGCCTACCATCATCCACTTGACAGGATGGAGCAGCCTGATCTACTGAAGATGAATATTTCATAGGAAAACTTGGCTCTTGCTGATAAACAAGGGAGATATGTTGGTGGCAGGACTGCCACTGGCCAACTGTTCTCAGAGCAAAAGAATTGCTCTGAGTGACAATGATCTTTGGAGCATATAAATGGAATATGCTAGACTACTCAGTTATACCAGAGATTTTTGATTCTGTGACTTTATGATCTTCCACATTTTGTTGCTGTTTTGGGGGTTCCATAATGTTGGCATGCATTTGCTTTAAAGAAACTAATCCGATGTGGTGTGGTGTAGTTTTTTTTTTTATAGGAGGAAAGGTACCAGAAGTAGAATAGGTTTCAGAGTAGCAGCTGTGTTAGTCTGTATTCGCAAAAAGAAAAGGAGGACTTGTGGCACCTTATGCTCAAATTTGTTAGTCTAAGCTTTCGTGAGCTACAGCTCACTTCATCGGATGCATTCAGTGGAAAATACAGTGGGGAGATTTATATACATAGAGAACAGGAAACAATGGGTGTTACCATACACACTGTAACAAGAGAGTGATCACTTAAGGTGAGCTATTACCAGCAGGAGAGCAGAGGTGGAAAAAACCTTTGTAGTGGTGATCAAGGTGAGCCATTTCCAGCAGTTGACAAGAATGTCTGAGGAACAGTGGGAGGTGGAGGGGGGGAATAAACATGGGGAAATAGTTTTACTTTGTGTTATGACCCATCCACTCCCAGTCTCTATTCCAGCCTAAGTTAGTTGTATCCAGTTTGCAAATTAATTCCAATTCAGCAGTCTCCCATTGGAGTCTGTTTTTGAAGTTTTTTTTGTTGAAGAATTGCAACTTTTAGGTCTGTAATCGAGTGACCAAAGAGATGGAGGTGTTCTCCGACTGGTTTTTGAATGTTGTAATTCTTGACATCTGATTTGTGTCCATTTATTCTTTTACGTAGAGACTGTCCAGTTTGACCAATGTACATGGCAGAGGGGCATTGCTGGCACATATCACATTGGTAGATGTGCAGGTGAACGAACCTCTGATAGTGTGGCTGATGTGATTAGGCCCTATGATGGTGTCCCCTGAATAGATATGTGGACACAGTTGGCAACGGGCTTTGTTGCAAGGATAGGTTCCTGGGTTAGTGGTTTTGTTGTGTGGTTGCTGGTGAGTATTTGCTTCAGGTTGGGGGGCTGTCTGTAAGCAAGGACTGGCCTGTCTCTCAAGATCTGTGTGAGAGTGATGGGTCATCCTTCAGGATAGGTTGTAGATCCTTGATGCATTGGAGAGGTTTTAGTTGAGGGCTGAATGTGATGGCTAGTGGTGTTCTGTTGTTTTTCTTTGTTGGGCCTGTCCTGTAGTAGGTGACTTCTGGGTACTCTTCTGGCTCTGTTTCTTCACTTCAGCAGGTAGGTATTTTAGTTGCAAGAATACTTGATAGAGATCTTGTAGGTGTTTGTCTCTGTCTGAGGGGTTGGAGCAAATGTGGTTGTATCTTAAAGCTTGGCTGTAGACAATGGATCGTGTGGTGTGGTCTGGGTGAAAGCTGGAGGCATGTAGGTAGGAATAGCGGTCAGTAGGTTTCCAGTATAGGGTGGTGGTTATGTGACCATTGCTTATTAGCACCGTAGTGTCCAGGAAGTGGATCTCTTGTGTGGACTGGTCCAGGCTGAGGTTGATGGTGGGATGGAAATTGTTGAAATCATGGTGGAATTCCTCAAGGGCTTCTTTTCCATGGGCTCAGATGAAGAGGTCATCAATGTAGCGCAAGTAGAGTCGGGGCATTAGGGGACGAGAGCTGAGGAAGCGTTGTTCTAAGCCAGCCATAAAAATGTTGGCATGCTGTGGGGCCATGCGGGTACCCATAGCAGTGCTGCTGCTTAAGTAGAATAATATTTCTGCCTCACACAAGGATGTGATGGTTCAGACCTTTTCATTTGAGTTGGGGGGCGGGGGAGTCACGACATAAGTCATGGGTGATTTAGAGCAAAGTGTTTTACAGGTCCCATAGACACCTATTTTGTACATCAAAGTGTCTGCAAACCAACTCTTGCTAGGTGCAAACTTTGTTTATACCTCTAATTTCTCATTACCATTGGTATGGTTTTGGAAATATGAATTATTGATTGATTCCATCTTATGGAAGAGAGGACCAAATTTTTCAGAGTTGTCTCTCTCTCTAATTATTTGGTATTTAAAATACTCATTTTAGGGATAAGTAATGATTTAGGTTTCTACAAATCAAATGGGGGTGTCTAAGATGGGTATTTAGGTGATTTTGCTTAAGTTGAGGCCTCCCAAGTTTTAAAAGTGGGCTTCTGTTGCATATTGTATGTGAGGTCTGCACTGCAGATCTGATAACAGGCTTTTCTCCCAGTGTTTGAAGAAGCAATTGCTTACCTGAATTCTTGAGTACTACCGTCAATGATATTAACATAGTTCTGGGAATAGCGTTTACTAGTTTCCGGTACTGACAGGCTTACTGGTAGTTTTTGCCATGTTGGATCACAATTTGACCTACATAAACCAATAATGGATATTTCTCTTATTTCTTCATCAGAAAAATCAAGATGGATTAAGAGAGCATGTCTGCAGGACATTTCCCACACTTGGAGGCCTATGCCTAACACCCTTTTGAAACAATTGTTACACAACACTTCTAACTTGATTTAGACTGTTTCAGACTAATAAACCTCATTGTATGTACATAAGACTTGCTATCCTCAAGGATATCTCTTGTATCATCCTTAACATTAAGCAGAAACACAACACGTTTAGCGCAAAGTTTATATATACAACCTAATTCCCATTTATTCCCAGAAAAGGGAATGTCAACCAGTGTGATTTGCAGAACAGTGGACTGCAGTACACAGGAAACAGATATTTATTTATCCTGCAATTGTTTAAAATAGGACCAGATCCTGCTACCCTTACTCATGCTGAATAGTATTTCCCTCTGAGAAATCATAACTCCTGTGAGACTGCTCAAGCAGTAAGGTATTACTAAGGCCTGGTCTAAACTATGTGGTTAGGTTGATTTTAAAATGACTGCATCCACAAAACAATCCCATTCTGTCGACCTAAAGAGCTCTAAAATCGACTTCTGTACTCCCCAATGAGGGGAGTAGCGCTACAATCGACCTGGCTGGGTTGAATTTGGGGCAGTGTGGATGCAAATCAATGGTTTTAGCCTCAAGGAGCCATCCCAGAGTGCTCCATTGTGACCACTCTGGACAGCACTTTGAACTCCGATGCACTAGCCTGGTACACAGGAAAAGCCCTGGGAACTTTTGAATTTCATTTCCTGTTTGGTCAGTGTGGTAAACTCAGCAGTACAGGTGACCATGCAGTCTGCCCAGAATCGTAGAGTGTAGAATGTTTCTATGCTCCCCCTATCATCTCCATCCCTGAGGTTATCGCAGATTAGAAGGTGAAAAAAATGCACTCGTAATGACCTGTTTTCTGAGCTCATGCAGTCCTCCTGCACTGATAGGGCACAGCTTAATGCATGGGGGCATTCAGTGGCAGATTCCAGGAAAGAATTAAGTGAGCATGAAGAGCAGAGGCAGGATGCGATGCTGAGGCTAATGGGAGAGCAAACAGACATGATGAAGCATCTGTTGGAGCTGCAGGAAAGCCAACAAGAGCACAGACCCCCGCTGCATCCACTGTATAACCGCCTACCCTCCTCATGTTCCATAGCCTCCTCACCCAGACGGCCAAGAACGCGGGGAGGGTGGGACTCCGGGCACCCAGCCACTCTACTCCAGAGGATGGCCCAAGCAACAGAAGGCTGTCATTCAAACAGTTTGATTTTTAGAGTGGCTACAATAATCAATGTGGCCTTGTCCTTCCCTCCTCCGGCACCCCACCGGGCTACCTTGTCTGTTATCTCTTTATTAAATTAAAAAAAAAAAAGAGAGAATGCATGGTCTCAAAAACAATAGTTACTTTATTTTGAATAGGGGAGGGTGGTTGGCTTACAGGGAATTAAAATCAACAAAGGGGGTGGGTTTGCATCGAGGAGAAACATGCAACTGTCACACCGAAGCCTGGTCAGTCATGAAACTGGTTTTCAAAGCCTCTCTGATGCACAGTGTGCCTTGCTGTGCTTCTCTAATTGCCCTGGTGTCTGGCTGCTCAAAATCGGATGTCAGTAGATTTGCCTCAACCTCCCACCCTGCCTTAAACGTCTTCCCCCTTACTTTCACAGATATTATGGAGCACACAGCAAGCAGTAATAACAATGGGAATGTTGGTTGCGCTGAGGTCTGACTTAGTCAGCAAACAGCGCCATCGAGCTTTTAAGCATGCAAAGGCACATTCTAGCACCGTTCAGCACTTGCTCAGCCTATTGTTGATCTGCTACTTACTACTCTCCAGGCCTCATGAGCCATGGGAGCAAGGGGTAGGGTGGGGTAGGTGCGACCGCGTGATGCTGCAGAAGCCTCCAGCTCATAGGATATTCCAGGCAGGCCTGAATCTCCATGAGAGGAAACTTAAAGAAGAGAATGCCCTGGAGCCTCTGGCTCCCATTTGGTGCTCTAAGAGGAGAATAGCCATGTCCGTCCAGGCGCCCCTGATCGACCTCACCCAGGAGACATACAATGGCTATCAGTCTTACTGCAGTGTCTGCCACAAAGGCGAAGAGCTGCTGTTGTGTAGCAATGCATACCGCGTCTGTCAGCAGCACCCAGGAGATGTATGGTGATGGTGAGCTGAGTGGGCTCCATGCTTGCCATGGTATGGCGTCTGCATGGGTAACCCAGGAAAAAAGGCACAAAATGATTGTCTGCCGTTGCTTTCATGGAGGGAGGGGGGCCTGATGACATGTACCCAAAACCACCCTCGACAATGTTTTTGCCCCATCAAGCATTGGGAGCTTAACCCAGAATTCCAATGGGCAGCGGAGACTGCAGGAACTGTGGGATAGCTACCCACAGTGCACTGTTCTGCAAGTCTATGCTAGCCACAGTAGTGAGGACACACTCTGCTGACTTAATGCACTTAGTGTGGACATACGCAATCGACTTCTGTAAAATCAACCTCATTTCATAGTGCAGACATACCCTAAGAGTGCATGTGCGTGGCAGAATTTGGCCCATAGCCACTAGGTTATGTCAATAAAAATTTCTTGACAACTAAAACCACCAAATCCCAAACCCATTCTTAAAGTGTTAGCTCCATTGTGTAGAGTTTTTTTCTCACTCAATATTTTATTTGTGAATTAATGGATACCAATAAAAACTAGCATGCAGTGATGCCTACAGAGGAAAGAAAAAGATAGCATTAATAGAAGGTATTATATAGGGGTTTTCAAATGTGCTAAAGCTGTTGGGTGTTTAAGGTGCAAAATGGTGTAATAGAGCCTGTGGTACTGCATTTTCTTTTAGGTAAATAGTTTGTTCCTGGGCATACATCTAAAGGAGAGGGGGTGGAGCGCGAGAGGGAGAGCTCTGCTTTGCTATAATTTTATATACTTGAGCTCTAGAAACAGCAACAAAACATTCTGAATGTTTCTTTATATGGGCTGTACCCTAAAAATATAGGAGGTGGGGTTGGAAGCTTCCAGTGAATGGGAGGTCGAGGGATAGGAGGGGAAAAGAGGGGAGATCCTGAGACTCTGGTGAGGGAGAGAGTTTGTCGGGGAAAGGGTGTCCCGGTCGTTCCTCACCAGAGTTCTTGGGGTGGTGATATGCCCCACAGCCATGTTGCAGTTGGCACATATGCTCCTGCCCCTCCCCTGGGTCAGGTGTCTCCACCAGGACCTGGAGTGTCTGGAATGCGAGACTGTACTGGGCCCAGGAGTCCTACCTGCTTCCCAGCAGGCAGCTTTACGTCTTGCACTATAGTGGCCGCTTCCCCTGCCTTCCTGGTGACTGTATGTTACATAGCTGGTCCTGCTCTAGCCTCAGATATTGTGGGGGTGTAAAACATTTTTGGGGGGACAAATAGATCCTCTCCCTGCAGTATTTTCCAGGGGGAGAGGGGTGCTAGCCTCATCTGCCCTTGCCTAAATGTTTGCATTGAAAAGGCTGACATTGTAAAACATGACTTTCTCTGTGTAAAGCCCAGTTTAACAGCAGTTCTGTAGAACTATTCATTTGAGCTTAATTACTTTCACTGGAAATCAGACTTCCCAAAGAGAGGGGGAGGCATGGGCAGAGCCTGGAAAAATGACTTTTTAGGGAAGTATGGGCAGCTGTGTCCCAGTATACCAATTCAGCAGGTATTCCCCTAAAGCAGGGAGGGAGTGGGTCACACCTAGGGTTGCCAGTTTTGGTTGGATGTATTCCTGGAGATTTCATCACAAGATAAATATTTAATTAAAGATTGTCTTTAATTCCTGGAGCCTTGAGGCCAATCCTGGAGCACTGGCAACCCTAATCACCTCTGCCCCCATTTACCCACTTAGAATCCTTTTGAGGCCTCCAGGAATCCTGGCAGCACTAGCAATCTTGATTTCTGTCCCTTAATATGAGAGGCAAGTTTATGCCTGGCTCCTGTATGGCTGATGTAAAGGAAGAAAGATCTTGCTGTTCCCTCTCTCCCCAGGCTAGTGCAGTTTCACAGGGATAGGCATAATTCAGTAATATTTTGAAAGAATTTCATCTTAGCAATTAGCCAGGCTGTACTGTGAATGGATTACTCTTCCATTTTTTCCAGCTATTTTTTTTCCTTAGAAGTATCTCACTTTTTTGTTTTTTAAAAGCCTGTTTCCCCTCTACACCCCCCGCCCAGTTCCAAGGTGAACTGTGCCTTTGATCTATCAGTCAGTCTCTCTGTAGCCACCCTTTCCAAGTGGTAGGCCTGTGCCTTCATTTCACTCCTCAGGATAGAATTTCACAATCTACTCCAATTTTAGACAGGATACCCAAGTCACAACACCCCAATTCACCATGTGTGATTCCTCAGCAGGGCCAACGTGATATTGGCACCCGCTATAGATTCCCCTTTGGGACTTACGAGATCAGTTTGAAAATGCAGTGACTGTTTTCAGCAAGCTGTTGTCTTAGTATTTAGTTATCCATAGGAATAGAACATATAGAACGGAAAGGATTAAAATAACATACTTTCAAGGTCTTTTGTTACCTTGACTAAATCTTACCCATTCCTTGCGGGAGTCTTCACTTGTCACAGCAGTCTCCTCAGAGTCAGGGCTGAGAAACACAGAATGCATCCATGCAGTCTCACTCAATCTGACACCCTTCTCTTTTCGCCCTTCCACCCCTTCCCAGTGCTCCCCCCCCCCCCATTTGTCTCACCTGAGTTTCACAGGCTCTTTTAAAAAATTATTTCATTATCAAAGTCCCTCTTAGTCCTGGGCCCCTTGAAACTGGTCAGTCTGGTTTATGCCTCTTTCTGGGGCACTCAAAGCTTGGCTTCCAGAAGTGCGTTCACTGTATTGTCCATCTGAACACCATCAACATTACATTAAAATCATTGCCTGCTTGATTTTCAGGAGGACTTCGCTGAAGTTGATAGGTCTATTGTGGAATGAAGGATTACTTAAAGGTTGAGATCTTGGTCTCATTTACGTCACAGAGTACATTTGACTCAGAGTAAAGAAGGCAGAATCTGGGCTTTAAATGGACTTCGTTTTTGTATATTCCCCCTCCCCCCAAGCTATTTCAAGAAATATTCTCCCACCTTCAAAGCACTATTACCCAGAGTCTCATTAAGTCCCTTTGACAGCTAATTAGTAGCAATTCTCGCTGGTGCAATGTAAATGATTGACAAAAAGATTGGATTTATGAGAAAAAATTAAAATAACTAAATAATTATAAATGAAATCTGCTAGTGATTGAAACAGGTATGAATAGGGGTAATGAGTACATGTATCCCAGGAAAACATGGACTGAACATCAGGAAATACTTCTACATAGTGAAATCTATCAGAACTTAAAATAGTTTCTGAAGCGAACTGATGGAAGCCCCATCCAATCAGCGAGTCATTTGAAATTTGGAGTGCCTAGAGCATATCAGAATAGATCGTAGGAAATAATAGAGTACTGACAGTGGGATGGACTGCGCAAGCATTCCTTATAAGTCTCCATCTGTTGTCTATGGCTCCAAGATTGTATTCGTGAATTCCAAAATTTGCATAAAAATTCCACCATGCCTCTCTGTGATAGAGGGACCCCTTGTGAAATAGCGCTTGGGTATGTAACCAAAATGTGAAGTCTATGCTGAATTTCTAATATAGTGTGTTTATAAACCAAGAGATGAGAGTTGCTTATGGACAGACCCCCAGACATGTGAACTACTTCTGCAACATCAAGAGAAGGGACTATCACTAAACAAAAACATCAGAAGGGATATTACACAGGTTGATTCAGAAAGGAATGCTTAGACTAGTGTGAGATGACTTTTCAGGAGTGAGGGGTAAGATTCTCAAATATGGTAAATCTTCATGAGATTGGGACATTTTGGTGATGGATTCACAGAGGGGATAGTCAGGCTCCTTCATGGAAACAAACCTACAAGGGGAGAGTAAGACATTCTCTCTCTAACCCAGCATAAGATTGTGGGCTGGACCTATGGGAATGGGGGGGGGGATGACCTTTTGCTCTCTAACGGTATGTTACTATTTTGTATATCTTCATTTATATAACTTATTTAACTTATGAGGATACCTTCTCTAGAAAGCCTATAGTAAAACTGAAGTTTTGATAAGGGAATGTTTGTTTTAGTTTGCGGAGATGCAGGATGGCCTATAATTCTGTCCCAACATCAAACTAATAGCACAATAAATGACACAATACAGACAAGGCAAAACAGTATATTCCATATCAGGTGTAAATGAAGTTCATAGTGTACGCACCCACAAGGAGTAAAATCCTGGCCTACACTATGGGCTTGTCTATGCTACCACTTCTGTCGTAAATACCCCCCCGAGCGACATAAGTTACATTGCCAGAAGCGCCAGTGTGGACAGCACTATGTTGCTCCATCCTTAGAGATTTTTAAGATCCGGATTGACAAAGCTCTGGCTGGGATGATTTAGTTGGTGTTGGTCCTGTTTTGAGCAGAGGGTTGGACTAGGTGACCTCCTGAGGCCTCTTCCAACCCTAATCTTCAATGCTTGTTTGGGAGCTGAGGTGGAGAAAGTGGAAAATAAACCCTTTCAGACAGTCATGTGCCAGATGAAATAATACAAGCAAGAGTACAAGTCCTATAGTTCTGTTGACCCAGGGAGAGGAAGTGATGCTAACACTGGGACAAAAGCTCCTAATTCTCCAGACTCCTAATTTGGTTTTGTCTGCCTCTCCTTTGAGGCACTGACAGAGTGTATTCTAAACATCCCTTATTTATCAGAATGTGATGGTTATATGTAAAATTTTGTAAGGCAGGAGGTTCTTATAGAACAAACATTTTTTTAAGAAAACCTTGTCTAAGGAGCTTGAAACTAAATTAAATGAAATATAGACACTTCTGATTTGTGATGCATAGTGCATGAGGCATGATCTTTTATTAGAATGACTTCCGTTGGTGAAAGAGACAAGCTTTTGAGCTACATAGAGCTCTTCACGTAACCTGAAAGCTTGTCTCTTTTTCACTAACAGAAGTTGGTCCAATAAAGGACATTACCTCACCCACCTTGTTTCTCTAATATCCTAGTAACCAACATGGCTACCACAACACTGCATACAACTGATTTTAATGTGGCATTTGTGGAGTATCAGTTTAAGCATAGAAATAAATTAACATTTCCTATCTTTAACATGTCCTCTTTTTGTAAAACTTCAAATTCTAAAATAAATGTTCTGGAAAATATTTTAATTTGCCCATATCTTTATATCTAGTCAATAGTCTGAAGATGTTTTCTAACATTTTGGAAAAATATTAAACTAGTAAATAGGTTCAATTCACTGGTTGGTTAATTAAAATCACATAGACTGACTGCCGTACGTGAAATCCGGAAATGCTCCACTGAGTATAAGCCTTTAAGAATAACTGCAGGAATCCTTCATTTTTCATCTGTAAGAACAGGGCAGAAAATACATGACTTATGTAGGTGAATGACAGCTGCAGCCTTTATAGGAATTGTGAATTCCATGACTTCGTGACCTATTTTCGTGGAGAAAACTACCCTCCTGCTCTTACACTTATCACCGTAAGGACAGAGCAGAGCTAATTGTGGCGCACTCCGCCAGATGCTGTGCCTCATGAAGTCGTGTACTGGAACGACTCTTGGAAACATGGTGCCTGATGTGTTACTTCATAATTCTGTATGTGGAAGACAGCTATTAGAACGGAGCATAAAGATAAAGTCCAATTGGATTTGCTGCTTCCTGCTAGCGTGGGTTCTAATTTTTGTGGGGAGGGGAAGGGTGTCAACTTTTTGGAGCCCACCTTGAGATGCTTTGGAACTTTCTTTTGGGTGTCACTTTTTCATTGGCTTTAATAGGATCCGTTGCAGTTAGTGCCTCTAAAAATCAGGACACCTACTGTCTCCCTCTGGGCTCCCACAAACCAAGAGATCCAAAACCAGTAGCCAGTGTTTGAAATGTAGCCCAAGGGTTGCATTTCCAAGTTAGGAAAAATTGATTTTTTTTTTTTAAATTCACAAATGGTTTTCTTTTTACCAGCTCTAAAGTGAAACCCTCTTCTCACCAGACCAGCCTGGTCTTTTTGCAAGTGGGAGTCTCATGGAACAAAGAATCATCTCCTAAATAGGAAGGGGAAACTTCATCTTTTTGGCTCTGGAGTCGGTCTTGTGGATTATTGAATAATGGTTGAACTGGCAGTGAGTTGACTTTGAGCTAGGTAGGTGAAAGGAATTACACTGAGAGGCTGTTCCAGGTAAAGAAGCTACAATCCCTGTAAGGACACCACAATCACAATTTGAAAAAAGGCCGAATATTTCCCATTGGGAAGAATATTGGATGAGTGGGGCTATGACTTTGACTGACCTGATACTTGTGAAAAGGCAGCCTAGGTATTCAGTCATCAAATAAAATTACATGCAAAATGATTACTTGGCGTTACACCCAATTTTGCCTAGTTAGCAATCAACACTGCTGCTGCAGCTGTCTGCTGGCACATATACAAATACACACTCCAACACAGAGAAGAACAGGAGAGAAGATGAAGGAAAAGCCTTGTCAGTGCATTGAGGACCTTCGCTCCACCCGAGGCAATCCTGCCCAGCCTTCCTAAACCCAATAGCAAGATTACAACACAAGTGCAAATCTGGAACACTGGTATTTCAGTGTGCAGTAAAAATCCTTGAATGATGTAGAGCCACTACCTATAGCTTTGCTCTATTTGCTGTGTGCTATATATGGAATACATATGACATGGATATTCAGATGTGGCTATTAGATCAGACACAGACAATCCAGCAATTCTGACTACCAAAACAAACTATTAAAATAAATACTTAGGTGATGCTGTAAGGAAGGGAGGAGCACTTCCTAAAAAACACTAATACCAACAACTTTCTTCTCTTAAAGGAGAGGTCACTTCCTTTGACACAGCTGTACTACCTCCTCCCTGTCTCCTTAATGTCTTTTAATGATATCACTAGGAGTTTTACCTGAGTAGGCTTGAGGTTTTTAACAGTTTTTTGCCTGAGCAAGGGGAGTAAAAACTGAGCAAAGACTTGAGGATTTGGCCCCTAGAACATACAGTGCCAACTGCCTTAAGCAACTATTCAAAGGATCAGCAAAAATTGGATTTGAATCAAACTGGTTTCCTATTAGGAGGAGGAGAACTCCTAATCCATGCTTTGGGCAGGCTTAAGACAGACTGCCTATTAAGGGTGGAATATTGTACAGGTTTTACTGTACTTTAAAAAACTTTTTTTTTGGAAAGCTATGTCTACATTTTTCCACAAGTCTCTTAAATTGTCACAAAATGAGATGGGAAAGGTATACATCAGAAATGCTTTACATAGCAGAAAGTGTGGCCTCACAACAAAAGGCTCTTGCCCCATAGGTTCACACCCCACGTGCATGCAAAGTATCTGACCTTGTCAAATCTAGTTGGACCCATAATAGTGATGAATTAGCCCCTATAAAACATGTTTCATTTATAGATCTCAAAGCACTTTTACAAAGATTGCAAAGTATCGTCACATTAGATATGGAAGCTGTGGCACAGAGGTGAAAACACTTGCCTAAATTCACAGAGCAAGTTAATGATGGATCTGGGAATAACAGGGAAGTATTCTGACTCCCAATCCAGTGTGATAGCTACTGAAACTGATCATCCAGGACTGGATAGTAACTTGACAATACAGTCCAAGGAAGATGAGCATCATGGTGGCTGCTGCTTTCCCTACAGCACTGTCTCCATCAGTGCTGAGTAGACCACAGAGGAAACTAAGGGGATTTGGGGGGAGCCTCTTTAATCCTCTGAATGGGCATGCAATGGAACTCATGATTGAGCCCATAGCATGTTTGCTGGAATTGCCGATTTGATTCTTAATGTAATTTTTTTGAAGTCTGAATAATTTCAAAATCTATTCCATAAAGTAAAACACTACAGAGATTTTTAGAAGCACCTCAGCAGTGGAAAATATATTTAAAAGCTACTGCATTGTTGCTAATTGTAGCTAACAATGTGCCATTTTTATCAATGACCTAAATTAAAGCAGCCTTAACTTAAGTACCTTTAAATGTACACATTAGAGTTGATTGGAGAATGACAATTCTGTTGCATGAGGCAATCCCTTTCAACTTTCAAGATTTCAGAATGTCTTTATTCTGCATTGGGATGAAAACAATTTTTTTGAAGTTTTTTTTGCAAAATGATACAGTATTTTTGTTTTCAGATTGAACAGGTAAGATTTTCAATACACATCCCTGCCCCATCTCCCCTCTCTCAGGATGGACTTTCTGAACCAGCAAAACATCCATCACAAAATATACTGATTTCAGCAGAAGTTTTGAAGTGTTTTGGTATCCATGAAATGGCATCTTTGGGGGGATGGAGGAGACATTCTGCTGAACAGATTCCAACACTCTCTAGTACATACCCATTGTTCTATAGCCATGGAGCTTAAATGTGCTATGAATTAGTATGTCTTCTAATGCACTTGAAAATATTCCAATGTTTATCATTTTAAGATACTGAACTGATCTTGAAATACAAACTTTTCATCTTTCCTCCTCCGAGTGGCTTGGCTACTATAAAACAGGCCACCCTCAAGTTCCTAATTTCTGCCATTTTTCAGTTATACTAGGGCAAAACTGCACTTGGAATTGAAAAGGGTGTGGTTGTTTTTCCTCCTCATTCTCATAACTCAGCTATGGCTGAACCACTTTTATCCCAACTTCCTACTCACAATGTTCTTAAGTAGCAGTATTAATGAACAACTTTAGGTTGATGGGGGGAAAAACATAAATAACTTTTACCAGTTGGGTTTAATTATGGCAGGTTTGTCCTATTATTGGCCCACACTATACCCTTCCTTGGAACAACCCGGGGAGGTTGCTTTGGGGAGGGAAATCTGAGTTTTATAACTCAAGGTTGACCTGGAGAACTTCTAGCAGGGCCCCATTACCTTTTCCTCTCTCCCTATCAAACTTTCTAGATTGTGGAAAAAACTGTGATGATCCCAGGGGTCCACAAGAGGCCAGGGCACCTGTGTGGAGGCCTTGTGACTCTGTACTAGCTTTGGCTAGGACCTCCCCAGTTTCCAGAGGGGTAGGATGGTACCAGAGATGTGACTAAGCAAACTTTCAGTGTACAAGTTAGATGGCTACAGCGTGTCGAGGGTACTCTTCACGTGTAGGTCTAGTATGAGCTGTTAAAATAGCTGAGCACACATTCTCAGAGCTATGTGCAGTGTATAAAAACACATTCAACCCCTGCAGCAAAGTGCACGTTGCCACTGGTACACTGGGGCAAATCTTTGAAGTTAATGGTCTTACTCCAGGTGTTACTCTGGATTTACCCAGTGTACCTGAGAACAAGTTCTGGACAACTTAATACAATTTTTGCACTTTTTATCAGTGCTCTGTATTAAAGACACTTACAAAGTGCTACTAACAAAGGAAGCAATCTGTGTAACTGACCCTGCAAGAGCTGGCTGCTATGTGAAGCTATATTGTAGAGTGAGAGGAAGGGGCCAGTTCTAGTCCCTCAGTTGTTCCAGGTGGTTCTATCAGCTTCTGGTGGAGGCAGCAGTGACAGGCTTTTCTCTACACATACTGGGAAACAGATATTCTCTTTAGAAAAGAAAAATATGTTTAAAAATAAATAACCCATGGAACTGTTAAGTTCTAATAACTAAAATGAGGAATGGCAGCATTTGTAGTTTAAGATGCCTTGAACTTGACACCAGGGAAATATTTTCTACAGAAATGATTTTGTGTCCAGTTGTAGTAATTGAAAGAAAAATATTTATTTAATTATTTTTGTGGTCTGAGTAACCAGCAGAACATAAAATCAATGTAATAAAGCTAATAATTTTGATTGTGACTCTTATTGAATAGTACTTTAGCAGGAAAGCAGATGGGCCCTGATTAGGTGCATAAATATAGAAATATATTGATTATATGAATGAAACTCCTTAAAGTGTTCCCTGCAGGAGACCAATGGGTCTTTAAAAAGAACAAGACTTGCTAGTCTTACCATTTACACAAAGGTTTGTGCAGTTGACATCTCAATAAATAACAAATACTTATTGACTTCTTTATGAACTATCAGCAAACCAGAATGATATCCTATTGAGTGGCATTTATGGAAATGTACAGATTCTAGTTCATAGATGTAAATCTTGTTAACTGCAAGAACTCAAAGTGGCAGAGTGAACTGTGAAACATCTGAATTTGCAATAAATTTGACCCTGGGGAGTCTCTGCAAGGTCATAAGTTTGAGAGCTCTTGCATTAGCCCTCTCTCGTCACCTCCCCTCCCCATGCTGAGGAGATAAAACTGAAATATATTTATCTCTCAGGATCTCTTACTACTCTCACTTTGGTTCAGATGCATTAAATCTCCAATCACACTTTCTAAATCTTAAAACCCAATCTCTTTTGACCTTGACCCCACTGGTGATCCTCTGTAGAATTTCTGAATGGTGACCTCGTACTGTACGTCCCTTGGAAATTGCTAACTGCAAGGGAATCCCTTTCAGTTAAGGTTTACATCCTAATTCTTTGTTTTCCCGTGACGAATTAAGTGATTTCCCCCCCCCCCCGCCTTTCCTGTGATCACCATGAGCAAATGCTTGTGATAAAATGTGTGTTAGCAAGATTCTACTCTATGATGCACTTATCTGGCTCCCATTAGAGTCAGCTGTGGCCTCATATTCATCCAGTGTTAAAATTTGGCCCTAAATCTCCCAGGAAACATATCAAGAAAAGCAGAGGCCTGTTCCACACAATTGTTTTAATGCATGGAATTTCCAGTAGAAGATACTTTAAAACTGAGGGTTGGTTTTTTGGTAACCGAGGTATTGCATTGAGTTTAGTAACATTTTTTGTACTGAAAACTCACTCAGTAACCACTGAAAACCAGAGCATGGAATTTCTGGTCCACTTCACTTTGCTGCAGTGGCACAAAACATATTCTGGCAGGAGAGAGCCTGTAGAGAATTCTCCTTGTATAAGGGAACTCTGCACTGGTGTGACACTGGCAGACGTTGCATAGTTGGCTCCCAGCTCCACATCAGGGGTGTGTCAAGGGATGAAGAGGATGTAGTGAAGCAGAACTTGCTATGCCTTTCCACTACTAGCATAAGGTCACTTGGGGGAACTTACACAAGTGGCATGAGTCACAGCAGCTCCACGGGTGCTCTAATGTATAGCAGGGCAAGGTGGCATAACATAAGGGAGGTGAAACTGGCTCCCTAACATCCCCTGCACCTAGGGTGACCAGATGTCCCGATTTTACGTGGAAAGTCCCGATTTTTGGGTCTTTTTTTCTTATATAGGCTCCTATTACCTTCCACCCCCGTCCTGATTTTTTTCACATTTGCTGTCTGGTCATCCTGCCTGCACCAAGTGCAGCTTAGCTGCAGGCCAAAATCTAGCTGAATGTTTCTAAAATCCAAATATCTGATCAGCACTCAAAATGCAAAGTAAAAGTGGAGGAGCTTCTATAATGCACCTGGTGCTGCTTGAGCTAGGGAGCAGAGCGGAGAGATATATAGGTAGTTGAGAGAGCACTGCAAAATAGCAGTAATTAGACCATAGATATAACTGATCTTTCCTATATTACATTTCCTTTCCTTTCCATTTCTCTCCAGCATATTAGCATTTGTTGCTGTTTTAATTGAAATACAAAGTAGCTTGGCTTTGCGTTTTCCTTCCAAAGAAGGCATAGATTCTCAACTCATGGCTGAAAAAAAGAGCAGGATAGAATTCAGTTCTTTGGATAAGTGTAATCTTTCCCCCTCCCCAAAGCAATGTCCTCAATGTTTTTATTACTGCAAGGAGTTGCAGACGCACAAGCCTCTTATTACAACTCAGTGGGAGTTTGCATATATGAAGACTCTTCTGATGTGTAAACAACATTTGGGGGACACTTCCTGTGAAACATTTAGGGTTATGGGGGTTCATTTTGAATATTTGAGAAATTCCTGTAGATGGTTTGGTAGGACCATAATGCCTAGATTTGGGAATCAATCTAAGGTTACAATGCTGAAAATCTTGGGCTAAATCTTCGGTAATGACTAGCAATTGTGGAGCCTCTAATTTATAGTGACCCACTTGAACAGTTTAAAGGGGATTGATTTCCACAAGAGAAATACTAAATGCTTTCTGAAAATCGGACCCTTTTTAGATGCACTGAGTTAGACACCCTACCACCAAACAGACACATGCAATCACTAACTAGTCTTTTCTTCAAATCTAAGACCAGAATCTAGGGAAATCTTTACTTTATGGCAATGGAAATGAGAACTAGAGTTGTGCGTGCTTATTGGGGCACAGAGCACAAAAATCAAGCAAAGCAAAAGTGCATGCTCACTCTTCAAAATATAGCACTCACTGTGTTACAATTCATTTTTTCCCCACTAGAACTGGGCTGAAAGTCACCACTGTGCAACACTGACCACCATTCCTTATTGGCTCTAATTGGGTTGCTAATCTTTCTTCATAGTACTGGTTTTGTGAAATACCTTTAGAGATATTGGGTCCTGATCCAACAAAGCAAATGTGCCTAACTTTAGTGAATAGTCCCATTAAAGTCAATAAGATTATGCCTGTGCTCACATGTTTGGCTAAATTATTGCCTGTTCTGAGTATGTGTAGAACATCTCTAGGCTTACATCTTTATCCTAGGATTATCTGTGGCTGAGATTTTAAGTTAATTAGTGTAATGTAATTCAAAGTACTTTTAGTAGGATTGTCGTCTCTCCATTTTGCCTTTCTTTTTATTTTTATAATTAGCACATTGTTTGCTTTGAATTTAGATTGCATTTATTAGCTCTTTATGCTAGTGACTGTATTATTCGTGTAGGGGAAAAATGGTAAATAGAGAAATAAATAAATGTTATTCCTCAGTCTCTTTGTGGTACATTTTACTCAGAAAAGTGTCTACAAAACTTGACTTCTTTAAATCAACTGAGAAATCCAACTTTTCAAAGTAGATTTCAGATGTAATATTTAGTAGGCATGTGATCTAAAGACAGTCTGCTAATATATTACACCTTCTCTTGAGTCAATGTGTAGAATATTTTGGCAAAGGTATCTATGTGAGGAGACCATTAAATTACCACCATTACCTGCTCTTTTCCTTTTTCTGAGGAAAAATCATCATTCCTTTACCTTTTTAAGAGGCAGTTGGTATCTTATTTATTATTACCACCTTCTTCAAAGGTTGACAGCTGAACCATGGATCTCTTGTAATGAGCTGTTCAAAAACATTCACAATGAACTTTAATGCCACATGAGTTCAAGGTTTATTGCATTCGTTAATCTTTGCTCACTGCTCAGGTTCACAAACCCTTTGCAACTGAGACACACGTTGTTGTTCATGTGTGTTCCCAACATGTCTCTTGCCTCTCCCAAATTTTGATTTCTGAGGTTCCCAAAGAGTGGTTTGCTCTTCCGACTTCATCCCTCCCAGTTCCCACCCATCCTGGGGTACAAGTAATCCTCACTTTGGCATTTTCTGACTTTGAATCATTCAAATGTTGGCCTCAATCCTGTGTACACTTACTTGTGTAATTAATTTTTTACCAGTATGAGGAGCTCCATTGAAGACAACAGGATCACTCACATGCACAACATTAAAAATGTTAGCTTAATTTCCTTTGTTTTCCATGAGTAATTTTTTAGTTCATACATAAATATGGTGGTTTTATTTTAAACGGTCACACATGCAGAATATCTGAAAGTTAATTTTAGAACAATCCATGATTACTACTTTTCAAAGCAACAATACTTTTCACTTATAAGCCTACTTTCTTCTGCGGATCTCAAAATTTTGTGGAAGCTATTGGCTTTACTATATATGAGTTTCCCAAACTACTGTGATGCTGTGTGATTGAAATACGACCATGTCTATCACTGTTGCTACCACTGTTATACAGTTCTAACAAATCTTGTATGATGTATGTCATGTAAGGTGTCAATGGAAAAGCTATGATTTGCTGAGTATAAGTATCCTGTTTATATGCATTTATATTTTTATATCTAAAGTTTTATGAATATTGACTATATGTATTAGTATTTCAAATGTCTGTCCTGTGGTATTACCTGGTAGGTGTTTTACATCCAGTCTGGCCAGCACTTTGTGAATGAACTAGTCAACTTGATGACCCCTCAAAGAATACTTAGCTCTCACAATGGGTCATAGAAAAAGCTCATCTCTACCCAGTGAGCCTTCCTGTGGACATTTTAGCCAGAATATGGCTAATAGCTGCTCCTACGAGTCATCAGACTATGTAAGGGAATGTGATTAGCTCATGTAACCCTAGACTTCATCTTGTCCCTATAATTTTCCACAAACTAAAACTGAAAGCAGTCCCCCCACATGGGAAAATGTGTAAAGGACGCTGGAAGCATCTAAATTTTGCCTTTTTCCTACTCTGGACTATGGACTTTCACTAAAAGGAGCATTCCAACAAATGGACTGAAAACCTTCCAATCTTTTGGAAGTTACTGGAGACTTTATAAGCCAGCAGTCTGTAAAATTGCTGCTACAAAGCTGATCCAAGAACTTTGCAATGATTGCAGGTATGATTTCACCATTTTATCTCTTGCCGCCTCCTTTTCTCTTCTAAATAAATCTTTAGATATTAGATACTAAAGGATTGGCAACAGCATGATTATTGGGCAAGATCTGAGTTATATATTGACCTGGCTGTGTGGCTGATCTCTTGGGATTAGAAGGACCCTTTTCTTGGATTAAACGGAGTTAAAAAAAAATAACAACCACCGTAAAGTCTGTGTCTGAGTGGTGAAATGAGTGTTTAAGGAGACAGTTTTTGACTTCTCATTAGCCAATGTGGTGGCACAGAAGTGTGTGTTTTTTTTTAAACTGGCTTGATATCTTTTATTTAGAATAACCATCGATTTGGGGTGAGTGCCCCATTTCTCAGTGGCTTGTCCTGAATCTGATATTCTCAGCTGTGACCCACTGAGGCACAGTGACAACTACTTTACAATACTCTCTCCATGTGACAGAATGGCTGAGGGAATTCACCAGACAGTAGATTTGATTTCCAATCTTCCTGAATATCCTGTTTTCTTTGGCAGCAGTAATGCAATGACACCCAGTTCCTTATGCAGTGTAACACTTACCTTGTTTGTATAAACCAATTTTAACTTGTCCAAATTCAGAATTCATGCCATTGAGACTAATATGTAATGTTTATTACAAATGCTACAACGCTCCAGAAAATGACTATTTTTACTGTTTTCCCGCTCTTTAAATTTTAGTAGCATTTAGGGATTAGACAAAATCCTGCCAATAATGGAAAAACTAATTTTTTTTAATTTAATGTTGTATCCCTTCACTCTGTAGGCAGTTTGTTTATTTCATATATTCATCCTGAGGCTCACTGTAGTGCCAGGCAGGCTTCTAAGAAAAGTTTCTGTCACAGTAGCATCCATGAGATTTTTAGCCTAAGGAAAAATGTACAAATGGCCTTTGAAACCATGCCAAATAGAGGTCTTGGCCCTCGTGTCTCACTGGGTTGTCCTCCTGTGTTAAATCACTTGAAAAGCCTGAGATTTCAGTATTCTACTTGTCAAACACACTATAGGGGTTGGAGCACAGAACAAGTATCCATCAACTAAGGGCAAACTGAAATCAAACATAATAAATGCTTTTTTGTTTTTGTTTTAGTTTCATCTTATTGATATTTCACAATTTTTGGTTCCTGGATGGCCAGGGGTTCTCAAATCTTTCCACAGTGCAGAACACATCTTAATAGAGAGATTCCCTTATAGACCACATCCCTTCCCCAATCATAACTCTATTTGTGAAAGCACAACATCTTTATGGCAGCTGCAACAATTGTGTATGTGGGGAAAAAATGATTAGGGAAGTATCTAATGTATTTTTACAGTTTGTAAGGTGAGTTTTCCTTTTTGAAAAATATCATGCCATTTCTTTTGCTCTTCATTTTTTATCTCCTGTATTCATCTGCTCCTTTCTCTCTCCTCCACAATTCCCTGAGCAAGCTTCCCTATTTCCCCATGTCTCTACATAATGCCTGATTCCCCACTCCCTGGGCATACGGATTACTTGCCTGACTCCCTATTCCCTTGGACATGTTGCCCAGGCACCAGGCCCCAGATTTTTAAAGGTGTTTTAGGCATTGCATTGTGATGCCAGTCTCCTATTTGAAAGTGATTTAGGCACTTAGGATCCTAAATCAGTCAGTCAGTGGGATTTAAGGTTTTAAGTGCCCAGAAAACTTTTGAAAATGAGATTTAGGATCATAAATCAGTTAGCCATTGCAAAGCTAAGCACACAAATGCCTAAATACCCTTGGACCCAGATCTCTAAGTCATCTTCCCCTCACTATTCCCTTGCACATTCTACCCAGCTCCCTTCTCCCCTGGATGTACCTGTATGGATGTTGGTGCCAATCCTGTTGGTTGGGTTTTTTCCCCTCTTCACTCCTCATGCTGGCAACTCCAGTTCTGGGTTCAGTCCTGGAGAGTAGCTTCTCTGTGCCTCCTCCTGTGTAGCAGTGCCCTATAATGGAAGCAGCTTCTTGTTTCCTCCCAAATTCTTGGTGGTTGATCACTGTTTTATTTCTTACAATTATGTTCACCCTCCCACTTGCTTCTTTCATGATTTCCAGTCTATTGACTTCCCTGAGTTCTCTTCCACCTTCAACTTCTTCAGTCTCATCCTGTCTACCCTCACTCCCACTGCCTCTTTTGATCAACTCTGCCACTTCCTCAGCTCTTGACTCTCCTTGTTCCTCTTGCCTACTACTCTGAATACATGCCCAGAATAGTCACCAAAGCAGGCTGAAAGTGTGGAAACAGCCAAAGTAGTGGAAATGCCAAAGTAGAGGAGAATGTTTTTATTCATAAAAGTAGGGAAAAGGAATGAGTAAGGAAGGGGTGGGGGAAGACAACCTAAAAGAGCACAGAGTAAACACTTTTTAATCACATGAAAGAAGCTAGGGGAAATGAGGTCCTCAATGTTTCAATGAACTGTATAAAAGCAAACTGTTAAGAAGGATGCTGTGCATTGAAATAAGAAGATGCAGCACTCAGGTCAAAAAGGCTAAAGAGAGACAGGTAGGGTTAACCAAAGGTTAATTTTTAAAGAGTAGCCAAGGAATTCAGGTTTACAATAAGTTTCTGAAAATGTAACTGAAGCTATTGCTGGTTTTGTGTACACCTGCTACTTAACATCCTGCTACCAAGGAAAATTCTCCATCAAGGCTTCCACATCTACTTTACCCATGAGACTTCATCAAGGCTTCCTCTTCAATGAGAAGTGCCATGATATTTTAAATGATACCTTAAAGTGGAATAGTGACTGAAGTAAGTGAGAGAGATGACGAACTTTGAGTCTTCAGTTAAATCTGCATAGCAACAGCCAAGTAGCTTCCAATTGACTTTGCCACAAGTTAAAACCAGTCTCATATCAGCCACAAATCAAGTTTTATTTTGTTTTAATACTGCAAGTTTTACCAGGGTACATCATGACTCCACCAAAGCCATTTTTAACAGTTCCTTCAAATGAGTTTGGCAGTCAAGTACCTTAATTGTACTTAAATGTTTTGGTGCAAAAGTCAGTATTCCTAATAAACACAGATGACCTTTCAAGTCTGAAATTTCAAACCTGAAAATTTGGAATGCCTACTAATTATTTTAAAGGTCAGATTTTTGAATGATGAATCTGATGCTTGTGTTTTTGGATGTTTTAAAAACTGAATTAAATATGCTGCAAGTAAGCATCAGACCATAATGCTGAAGGTAAAGTTTACCTATGGGACTGTTCTGTAAATCACAAAAGCAAAGTAAATACCAAAAAATGGTGTAGTCAGCCGCCATATATTAACCAGAGCCATGATCAGTCATAGGTTATCAGTGACTACTAGGTGGGAGACGTATACACATTCAACCTGGTATTTGACTGCCAGTTTCCTTATTGTCACCAAGATCAATGCTTGTTCACTGTTTCTTGAAAATATTTCAAAACACCATTATACTCTGGTAGACAGAGGGGCTTAGTTTTGAAGTTGTGGGGGGAGGGGAAAAAAATGAGCAAGCTCATACTAATCCAGTGTTTATCTGGAAAAACATAAAATGACATTCTACCAAAGTTACATTTTGTCAGTTCTCCCATTCTACCTTCACAGCAGCCAGAAGCTCTAGCTGGTAGTAGGGTATGGGAAAGTGTCTGGCATCCTTTGGAGCTGCTTGCCTGCATGTCTGTCTGCCTGCCTATTGCCTTCCAACTCATTCTCTTTTGTCTGATATCCACGTATGTGGGCAGATTCAGGGGCAAGGCAATACCAGTAGGGACTTGGGGAAAAGAGGAGAGCCATGAACAATGTGGGAAGCAGGTGAGGAGGAGATGGGCAAGTGAAAACAAGTTTGAAGAAGAGTGGAGGTAGTAGTAGAGTTGACCAAGAAGTCAATGAGAGAGAGAGATAATAGGGAAGGAATAAAGACATTCATGGAAAGTAGAGAAATCAATGGATGGGAAATCATGGAAGGGCAAGGTGGAAGGCTGTGAGGCTCAGGAAAAAAATATGACCACCAGAAAGAACTTGGACAGGTCTCAAATATGTTTCTCACTAGTGAGAACCTTTAGGAGGTTTCTTACTTGTTGGCACTTATCCAACACATATATTTTGTCACTAAAAATCAACTGGAAGGAGAATGCTGAAAAGGAAGATAAAATTGGACACTGTCCCTGAGCACTCAATTATCTACTAAAATTAAGAATTGAGTGACTGTACAAACAGAATTGGCCAGATTTGGGCATAAAGCTGACAGATCTTCCTAGCTGAGGATTCATTGGGCATGGAGGCATCCCAAGATTGTCCCTAGACCATGCCCTTCTCCAGCCCCTAGGAAAAGGAGAGAAAGTGGTGTTTTGGAAGAGACTTCACTAAATTATGCTGTGACTAATAGAAATAAACTATAATTGCCCCTTTGCCTCCCCCATCACACACTATTATACCAAGTGGATATTATGTACAGCTGAGGTTCTAGCCCAATAATTTATAGAAGAAATGCATGCAGTACCAACTGCACTAATCACCCACCTAGAGCCTGGGAACAAAATAGTGTGTTGCTTTTTTTTTTTTTTTAAAAAAAGAAAGCAATACTTAGAGGCATAAGTCTGAATAATGCAGCAATAGCAAAAACCAAATATAATTTTTGCTTTAAGGATAGCCCTCTTATTTAATAGGTTTATCCTTGTTAATGTATCTACTGAACATGCAAATATCACTCAGGGAATACTAGTTTATTTGTATGGCCACAAATACCATGTTTCCAATGCAGTTCACACCTGATTTAGTAAAATACACTAGTGGAAAATGTCAGATGTAGATCTTAATTTAGGGCAGAGCCAACCAACTTAACAGTTTAACAAAGTTAGACTTGCCCTTGGGTTTGACCTCTGTTGCAGTTTTGAGAGGGAAAAACCAGTTTGGTGTACTTTTTATATATTTTATTAAAATAAGTAAATATGAAACTAAGCAAGTATGTTAGACAATTACTATGTTTCCTAAATTAAAATAAATAAATACATTAAGGTACAATTTATTAACTTAATTCCATTTACACTTGTTTGAATTGAATCACCAACTGGTGCAGTCATCAAAGGAACACATGGATACATTAACCTCAGTTTAGTTAATATGTGATTAATCTTACACACATGAACCCCAGATTCTTAAAGAGGCATCACTTCTTTCTCAGTACTTGAAGTATTACCTAGATACTTTGAAGGAGTCATTCAGTGGGTGTGATACTCTTCCCTCTCAGCTAACTTCTTTATTTTGAATACAGCAGAGATTAGCAACTTGTTATCCCTCTTACAGGCAGCGTGGTTGACACTTTTAATAACCAGGGCAACACAACGTGGACTAAGAGGAACCACTTAGAATTTGGGCTGGCAGATGCCTTCCTAATATTCATACAATTACCGAGAGAGAGAGAGAGAGAGACATACTTCATACTTAGTGTAAGAAAATTTAATTAGTTGTGGTCACCCTAGGACTGTATTAAATAATGAAATTAAAAAAGTACTGTGTGTGTGAGAGAGAGAGAGAGAGAGAGAGAGAGAGAGATTCTTGCTTGTTCTTTGAAGCATCAAATTCAGGAAACCTTGTTTAGGGGCCAGTAATTGGTATCTCTAGCTGGTACCTTATTCAGGCAGGCTGGTTAGGCTAGTGTGACCTGTGGCCATCTAGATCTCTTCTTTCCTTAACCCAGGGAAAGTAGGAACATCAACCTGCCTTGTCCTTGGGCCACTACAAGAACATGATTCTTCTGTGTTTACTTTGGTCTTTAAGCTTTCAGTTTTATCTGGTTACACTGAATGGCACCTCCCCAGAGTTTTTTCAGGCAAATCAGGGGATCTCAAGTCCAAGCTTATCTCCCACCCCCCTTCAAATGGCTGTTTTTACAATTTTCATCCTAGACCACAAGCATGTGCTTATGCCCCAAAAATCCATAGGAGATAACTCCCCAGAAGCTGCTTCAACAGTTTCCTTTGGACTGAAAGGTTACAAGGTGCAGCTGGTGCCAAGTCTGGCAAGGTCAAGCTGCCTTCATGGATATGACGTCAGGCCTAAAGAAAACTGTCATTGCTTCTTGCCTCCTCACACATCTCCTTGTCTCAGCATGTCTTAAAGGGCTCTTAGGGGCCTCTTTGCCACAGTAAGAAATTTGGGAATGGACAGTTTGTGGCTTAATTGAATGAAAGGCTCCCTTGCTTTAACAGAGCTTAAAATAAGCCTGCTTTTAAGGTCCTATCAACATAAACCCCATTTAAGATCATTTCAGATAAAGCAAATTACAGTTTATATATGCTAGACCACACTTGTAGGGCTATATCACTCACACAAGGAAAACATAACATTTTTGAAGTACCGAGCAAGAGTTTTGCAGGAGCAACCACAAACTGGGGGGAGATTTTCATATTCTGTACAAATGGACCTAAAACGATACAATAAATTAAAACTATTCTGGCATTAGGGTTTACACATTAATATCTGTCTCAAGTCACTTCAAATCAAGCATCGCAACACTTTAGTTTGTCAAAAATTTGCCTGGCTTCAAAGAAAATATAAATTTTTAGAACAAAAAAATTTAATAGTGCTGACACATAGGGCAGGATGAATGGTATAAGAAGGAATAAAGAAACATACTGGATTGAAAATTCATGGCTCTCATTCTTCATATGTCATGTAACCACTCATATTTTGCCATCTTTACAGCTATTTGTAATGGCCTGCATGTGTACAAATTGGCGATGAATCAGACTCTCAGCTATACTTTGGGCTACCTTTCTGTCCTTTGGGAGAATCCAGCATGTTCAGAGACCACAGATTAATCACTCTGCGATTCACTATCACGATCATTTAAATTCTGCCCCTCATTGCAGGGCAGGGAAATGGTTTTATTGAACACACTGCAGCCTTTTTTTTTTTTTTGGGGGGGGGGGGGGAAGGGGAGGGGAAGAGGAGACTAATTTTAAAGGAGAAATATATAACTAGGTTAACATCCTGATTTGCACATAAATACTAAAAGGGGTTGCAGAGAGTAGAGACATTCATTTCAGTGGGTCTACTCATACATATGAGTTTGCAAGTTTGGGGCCTTAGTTTACAAAATACCATGTACAGCTGCTAAATAAAAAGAAAAGGAGTATTTGTGGCACCTTAGAGACTAACCAATTTATTTGAGCATAAGCTTTCGTGAGCTACAGCTCACTTCATTGGATGCATTCAGTGGAAAATACAGTGGGGAGATTTATATACACAGAGAACATGAAACAATGGGTGTTACCATACACACTGTAACCAGAGTGATCACTTCAGGTGTTTCATGTTCTCTGTGTATATAAATCTCCCCACTGTATTTTCCACTGAATGCATCCGATGAAGTGAGCTGTAGCTCACGAAAGCTTATGCTCAAATAAATTGGTTAGTCTCTAAGGTGCCACAAGTGCTCCTTTTCTTTTTTGCGGATACGGACTAACACAGCTGCTACTCTGAAACCTGTGCTAAATAAGTGGCTGTTTTTAACAATGTTTATAAACATACACATTATATGCTCTATATCAGTCATACACCATAATTACAATTATTAAAATTAGAACCAATATTAGGAAAATATATTTTCCTAAGCATTCCGTGGGTAACAATATAATAAGTCATGAGTTTATAAAGAACAAATCATGCCACGCTTGATTGCTTTTTTGGTTGAATTATTAAGCTATGGGAAGAAGAGAATGCCATAGCAGTAATAAATGTAAGACTTCATGAAAGCATTTGATATATGGCCTCAAGGAATCTCGCTAGAAAAATTTAATTCAAATTGGCTTGAACATGAACTGTCACGTCACATGGGCAGAAAACTGGCTGCAGGACTATAAACAAAAGAGATTAATAGCAACAAAAATCCAGGGGCAAGTGTCAAGTGGAGTGTCATTGGAACAGTGCTGGGATAGAATTTAACCTCTATTAACCTGTAACCTACTAAAACGTGAGTTTTTACATGCGATAAACTTTGTGGGTCATCTGGAAGAAGAGATGAATTCAGATAATAGTAAGAATAGTTATTTAATATCAATTGATATTAAATAGGGAGGAGCCCTGAAGGAAGAGCCCACCAGTGAAGCTATTATTTTAAACCAGACCCTATCAGTTTATTTTGTCCACCTACTTGATCCATCTTGACCTAAGTTAGTTTGTAACCAATTCTGGGGCCAGGACCATTAAATGTAGTGCAACTTAATTTTAAGGACCTGATCCAACTGGTGATTCTAGGTGCTACAATTAAGAAACACTGCTACTATGTTATAAACCAACCCTAAATAAAACCTTTTGCAGGTCTCGAAATTTCTGCATGATTTTTTTAATATCAAGTGTTTAAAACAGTAACAGAAAAGAAAAAATAGAATTATAGTACTTAACTTTCATGCGTTAATGTAGATTAAATAAAAAAAAAAGGTGTGTTGACCTGATGTAACATGCTGACTCACTCTATGGTGCTAGAGCAGCTTCACTCATGGGGCTTTAAAGATGCTTTGGGCAAGTGGTCAGTGAAAGGATCTCCTGCTTGGGGGCGAGCAGGAATTTAAGAGTCCTTTTCTTATACAAAACTTTTGTTTTTGATTGGTAGAAGAGGGCATCCTCCTTAACCAGCACCCCATTGCCATTTAGATTTTTAAAGTGGCTAGGGAAATACTGTATTTATTATTTTAAACGAAATTGGGTGCAGAAAGAGAAAATGTTGAGAAACCCATCCTTCTGTGGAACAATGTTTTTTGTATGACAAAATTTACAGGAATTATTGGGCTCTCAAACTCTCTCTGCCATTAGTACAGAAATTAGCTTTTGCTACCATTTCATCCCTTCACATTTTATGTATGGAAGGGGATCTCTGTCCACATTAAGGAGTTTCAGTAACTACCTGCTGGCTGAAATGAAATTAAGTCACCATGGCAGGGAGTTGGCCATGGTAGAGCTGGGGATGTGGTGGTCAGTGATTACTCAATGCTTAAGGTACTGGCAAGAGATCTGCTTTACTCTGTATCCTGTTCCAGGTGGCTGTGTGTAACAAGAGTTTCACAGTGCTCAGCCCACACCCTGTTTGAGAAGCTCAGCCCTTAAAGCCTCAGTCCCCAATGCCACAGGAGAGAAAGTATCTAGTTTCTAGAAAAATCACAAGGTCTCTCTCCTCCACAAAGAGAATTGATCTTCCTCTAGTGAAACCAAATATTTTATACTTGTATACAGAGCCATAATGACACCTAAGGTTCTGTTACAGTGGCAGACAGTTACCAAAAAATGGTAGTGAAAAGAAGCCTTAACTGTGAAATATGAGATTTCCAGAATTTTCAAGAAAGGCCTATAATGCTATACATACCTGTTCTATTCATGATACTGCTATATAGGAGCTAAGTTAGCCTGCCTAGTCTTCAGGTATTTGCCCTGTGGGTTTGCTCAAGTCACAATGTGGCCATTAGGCTAAGGATGAAGAGCAAGCTTAAAAAAGATAATGCTGAGAATAGCTCCAGTAAGGCACAGGGAAATTCAGTGTTCTAAGAAAAGGAACTAATGGAGCTGCTAAAATGAAAAGTACAATAATATTCTGAATGATATCACTAAATCATGAGAGATCATTCTGCTGAACAAATGACTATTTTGACGTGTGAGGTTAGCCAGTTAGCCTGAAGCTGAATTGAAGTGTGTCAATGAGAGACACTTAGGACTCCATCATTCCCTCAGATGTATACTCTCCTTATATCTGATCAAATTAGCCCCTGAAGACAGAAAGGAGTTTTAGGGAGTGAAGAAACAGGGTAGATTTGACTGAGAGATGGAATATTTGAAAGCCAAATCCCACCTACAGGAATGGATGAATATATCATATTGCAGCAATGTTGTGTTTTCTGGATCCAAACCCTGAATTTAAGTGTTTGAGAATTTTTTTTTTCCACTGAGTTAAGTTTAAGTTTTTCATAGGCCAAGAAGCTCTCATCATAGGGCAGTATTTCTGAGATTCACCAGGTCTAGATTCATTTCTTGGTGGGGAGCCAACCTGTAGTGTTAGGGTGTCCTTGAGCATGAGATGGAAATGCTGATTTTTCATATGTTTAATTTGAAGAAATTGAGTTGTACAAAGACAATATAGCTTTAGTGGTTGTGATTTTTTTTTGCATTATTGTATTATCATGTGTAGTTTAGTTTATTGGGGAAGTGTAGTTCTTTCCCAGCAATGAAAGTAGTGAGATATCAAAGCAACAAATATTACAGGAGATAAATTCCTGAATCCTTAGTTGAGCTTTGTAGCATGTTTCCCATTAAAGGCATACCTCTGTTTCTTTTAATGTACTGGTCATAATTTTCTAACGCCTCTGTAAAGAGTTTTGTACCTGATTTGTACATGCAAATATCATGAATAAGGCATAAAAATTTAGTGATGCCCTTGAAAATTTAGCATGTTTGTTTGTTTCCACATGCATATATCCCAACAGCAAGATCTCTTTCCTGATAGTAAGCTGTATTTGGGAAATGATGATCCAAAGAAGGTAGCAGATTTTGTTTTAAACTTTTTTAAATCTAGGATAGGCAGGGAGACACTCAATAATGTAATCACATTTCTATTTTTTAATGTCTATGATTCCATGAAATTCCATTTGAAGTTATATTCTCACTATTTTTGGAGTTAATTTTCTTTTATAAAGTAGTGCAAATAGGCACCCATCTCATGTTTTTTGGCACCCCAACAATATACTAAAATTAGAGCTTGTCAGAAAATGGAATTTTTGTCCTATGGGAAATTTGTTTTTGTCTTTTGTCAGGCCAAAATTTTAAACATTGAAATTTCGGAGTAAAAAGTTCAGAAAAAAGTCAGTTTAGGAAAGTTGAAATGAATGACATTCAATTTGAATAAAATGCTTCAATCACTCAAAAGCAAGTGTAGATTCCAAATATTCATTTGAAATGATCGTTTTAAAATGGACTTTGATTTAAAATCACATTAAAATTATATCAAGTCATAAATTGAATCAACATGTTCAAACAAAATTTCACTTCAAATCTACATTTCAAAATGATGAAATGTTTTGTTTTGCAGTGTTAATTTTGCAGTTTTTCAAAGCTTGTTGAAATTGACTTTTCCCCTATGGAAAATATGCATTTCAATGAAACTTATTTCTGAAAAGAAATTTTCATCTGAATGCTTTCCACCAGCTGTAATTAAAATACATACTAGCACATGATATAATCTATAGATATAGTCAAGTAGACTACCTAAAATCTGTTAAGAAAATCAGTCAGTCATTCTTAAGACCCTGAATTATCTGCTTAAACACCAGGTTTCTCCCAATATCCATTGACCTTATCACAAAAGCCCTGGGAAACAGATTAGCCTTGTAGTGTCCAAAAGGTAACGAATCTGAGTATGGGTGGACAAAGGTAGATGTAAATTCAAGTGTTATCAGCCCAGCATGTAGCTCCTTCACATGGACTGCTATGTTTAAAATACTGCATTTAGTGTAAAGATTACAGAAATCATACGCAGGCTTGATTCAAGTTCTTGAATGATGGGATCTGGGCCAATGGAGAATGTGGTAAGTTACATAAGGATTAGAGGACAGCAGCAGAAAGGAAGGAAGAGAGTACGGGAGGGTCTAGTAAGTGATCCATGGGGGTGGATGAAGGAAAGTAGAGGAAGTACACAGAAAAGGTAGTAAAGGGGTGGGGAAGAGAATGGTAGCCTGGAACAAAGGGCAACAGTAGGAAGAGGATCAGTAGTCTCTGTAGATTTCACAAGCTAAGGTCAGGCCATGTCAGTAGTTTGATAGGAGACCTCCAATGAACATTAGGTGCTGATGACTCAGTAGGTGTCAGTCTTCTCTTGGAGCCTGGCAGGATGGGCAAAGTACTGGTGGAAGGGCCATACTTTGTATGAGATGTAAAACCAAAACTTTACCTCTTATGGCCATTATAGAGCCCAAAGGACTCTTTGCAAGTGTAAAAGTAGTATGCATTGGACAAATTTGTTTGTTTAAATTCTGTTTACTAAAATTACACCTGCAAATTAATTGGATAAGGACACTCTCTCTTCCTGTCCAAAATTGATATGTTGCTTTGAGATGTGCTGTTTTTTAGAGTATTTGTGCATTTCAACGGTGAATGAATGTGAATCCTATGTTGAGTTCATGTGTGATACTTTGGGATGAAAGAAGCTATACAAATTGAAGATAATTCTCACTATTTGTAACATGACCATGGTTATCAAGCACACATCGAAATGTACATAAACTTTCAGGAGTTTAATGCTTTAGTTGTAAACAAAAAAAACACTTAAATTAAAAGGAAATGGAGTACAATGAGCAAAACAGTATTTAAGGAAATCTATTGCACCAAAGGACAATTGCAGAAACATATTGGGGACTCCTGGAGGCATCTGTCTCCTTCTGCAAGAAAAATGACAGGCCAGAGACATTTCCAGGGGTAACAACAACTTATGGTGGAGAGACAATGTTGAGCAGAATGCATGTAAAGTAATCTTTTTAAAAAAACAAAACCTTTTCAGTTTATAAAAATGTATGGTGAATATAGTATAATAATGCATATAGGCAGCCAAATGTTTTTAAACTTAGGACAGCAACTGTATGTAACCAAATGTAGTACAAAATGCATTAATTCTGCCATAGATTAAATGTCTAACTCCCCCCCCGCCCACCCCCAACCTAGCCAACATCTTGGCCGTGTGGTATAGTGAACTGTGGTGCCAAATGAAATAATGCAGCTTAGTTCAACAAACTGGAATATTTCAATTTGGGTCAAAATGACCCCAAACTCAATTTTGTTTAAGATTTACAAATGGAAAATCAAGATATTTCAGCAAAATCAGTATTTTTTTTTTATTTTGTGGAAAGTGCATTTTCTGTCCTTACCTCCCCACCCCCTGAAGGAAAAAACCCACATCTTGACTAGTTCTATCCATCATCATATGTAATTCTGGAGAAATGATGAGAGAAGCCAAGATGACATTTTTGCTAAAGCTCCAAAACTTCTGCTTTTCTTAAACTAAATCATATTTGCTTGTGGTGTTCAGTTCTGCTGTATAAATGACAGAAGTGGCTACCTGTGATAAGTTTTTGGTTTCAGTGACTTGCCTAGCATGATATAGAAACTTTGTCAGAGGCAGGGTTAGAATCCAATTCTCCAGGGTTGGGATTTGACCATAAGATCATCCTTTCCTTTACCTCAGTCACTCCCCACATTCCAACTTCTGAAACAAATGTGGCAGGGGTCTTTAAGGTAGCTTCCCTCACCTCACAACTTTGATTGTACCATGTACAATGTATTCCCAAGTACCATGTATTCTTTGCACTGTCACAGGAGGTGGCGGGGGGGGGGAGAAGGAACAAGCTTTTGTTCATGTAATTAAAAGTTGTATCATAATGTCTCTGAACAATGGGGTTGAATTAAGGTTATGCAAACAACCTTCTCTCAAGTTTCCTAACTTTTGAGTGTTGGACTTTGCAACCTTAATGCTCCTCTAACATAGGGTTTTTTTTAACTGTAATTATATAAATAGTCCAGAGAAAACTGCAGAACTTCAGCAGATTTACAGGCAGGTTACTTATGCTGGCACTGGGCACAGATGCCATTAGAATATTATTTCTGTGCTCCTTCCTTTGCTATCCTATCACTCAGTTTGTTAATTAGTTATATTGAGCTGAGTTATATTTGAGCACTTACACATGGCCAAAGATCATGTGTAAGTGCTACTATTGTGGGTTAGAGTAGGGAAAATTGTTTGGTACAAAGGGAAAGGTAAGTCCTGTCATTGCTGGATGATACCTCTCGTTGCTGGAGGATGTTCACCATGAGAAGTCATTGTGTTAGGGGTAAAGGCTTGATAGGCATGCTGTAAAGGCACATACTGGCAATCTTTTTCTAGGGAGAAAAGGAACTACTGTAGTTCATCTAAGAAAACATTCAGCAATTTAAATAGGATGCCTCAGAGACACATGGTGCCCTGTTGCCCTGTAAAAGAAATTATACCAAATGCTGTTTTCATTTATGTGGGTCCAAAAATTTCATAACTGGAGAACCTGGTGGCAAACTCATCTGATATTTTATTCTGAAGCTGAGTGCTAAATCCTATCACGTGCCACAACATCTGACTGAGCACAAAGCTGCTGGGTACATGACCAAAACCAAAGGTGTAAAAAGGACAAAAAGTTTCAAAATCATATGGGTTACAAATGCACGGTGAATAATATTTATGCTATTCATGAAGCTACTTTGCTGCTTATGTTGGAGCAGTTCTGTCATTCTAATCTATTATACGTTCTGTTGTAGTCGAGTGGGTACTATATACACACATGACTATTCTTCTCTAATGTGCTGATGTCCACAGTGATACAAAGGAATCTCACCACAAGGAACCAGGAAATTTCACTACAGTGAGTTATTCTTCTGCAGACGTTAATCACCTCAGAATTTTGGTAAAATAAAGATCTGTATTCTTGAGTGACAGATAAAGTGTTCTGGATCTAGTTAAGCTGATGTTCTAAGAACTCTGAAATTAAAAGGTTAAGATGATGGTGTTCTATTATAAAAATAGAATTATTCACCCAGTTAAGGTTGGAATCTCATTTTGAGATTAAGAATTATTCTTGGCAGGGAAAAGCAAACACCACACTTACAATTCATCTTTAAAGAAATTGTTACGTCATGTTATATTACCTATATGTTTCATCCATTATTTAGAACAAATGCTTGATCATTTATTTTGAGCCCCTGGGCTGCCTCATTTAAAATTAAATTGTTATAAATTTGATATTGCTTTGGGGGCATTTGCTCTCCCATCTTCACTGCAAAAGGTATAAAGTTTTATTTTATTTTTACTTGCATTCTCTCCTGTCCTTTAACCTCTCCAAACCCTTTTTTCTCCTCCCTCCTAACAATCAACTGTTATCCAAAAGTATTACTTCCTATAGGAAAGTAATTCCCTGTGTAAACTCTATAGCTATCCTTCTGACAACAAATACTGAGACAAACCTGGTGAGGTTATTCTCAGACTAAAGGGTTGCAGTCTTTAAAAAACATTAAAGAATTTGTGGTCTGTAATGCAGCTAATCCACAGGCATAATTTCTATTAATGGGAGTGAGAGTTCTGTATACATATTGATAACAGAGTGGACCCTTTTGGTTTGGTCTTTGAATAAAAGTGTACAATCCAGAAAGGTGTCCTACTGTAAATTGCAAAGTACATCGCATAACCTCTGTGCACCAGTTTGGTGTAGCTTCATTGCCTGCCCATTACCTCCGATCGGTGGCCAGAAATTACAATATTCTATAGTAGCAGTCACCACATTCAAGACACCATGAGAAATAAAGCTTTGCTTTATCACAGTCAGCCAGCTACAGAATAAAAAGATTGTTTAATTCATTAACTAATAATCTAGCTCAACATACCCTATGTGTGTCCCAACTAATGTTTACTGATGCTTTACCCAGCAGCTCCAGGGCAGCATAATTCTAAATTTAACTCCAGGTCCATGACTGGGGCTCCTATGGCATGTCTACCCAGCATTGTGAAGCCTGCAAGAGTGAGCCTTCTAGGCCAGGTCAGTAGACTCAGGCTAGCAAGGCTCCTGCTAGTGCTCTAAAAATAGTTGTATAGACAGCACTTTGAAATTCCAATTCAGGCTGGAGCTCAGGTTCTGAGGCCTAGGAATGGGGTTGGCTTCAGAGCTCAAGTTCCAACCCAAGCCACAGCTTCAAAGCACTGTCTACCCAGCTATTTTTAGAATGTTAGTGTGAAATCTGCTAGTTCAAGTCTGTCAGTCAGGGCTGGAAGCTAACTCCCCTGGTCTCCAAAACACGGCATAGACATAATTTACTGGAATAAAAACAAACAGGAACAATAAATTCAAGCTCACCTACAGAGACTCCAGTTTCCAAAGGCCACACAGTGAATTCTCTGACTTTGGTTAGATGGTAGCTACTTAGTTAAAGATGGGTTACACAACTTAAGTAGGCCTTCCTGGTTTTGATGGTGGTGTTTCCTCTTACCATTTGCAGCTTATTGAAGGAAATGTTCTCAGGAGAGTAATACCATACAGCTCACTATATCTCAGAACTCAGTCTTCTGGGCAATTTTCTATCTTTTCAGTGTGCAAAATGTATAGTACTGTCCCTCTCTTCTCTAAAGTAATTAAAAACAATCCCATAGTTTTTTTAAAACCAAAAAACTCGTTTGCTATTGAGTGGTTCTTTAACTTGCCAACTCTTCTGGGTACAGAATAGAGGCATAGGAGAACAACTGAGCCCAGTTTTCCATGGGCTCTTGTTAGTCCTAATTGGAGTATAGCAATAAGGAGGACTTTGTTCACCTGTGGGCTGCTTGATATGGCAGCATGGAGTTTTATGCCACAGGGCCAACTGTGCAGGATCACTGCAGAGATTTCTGAGGGGGTGAGTGATCTACTGAACCAATAGGCAGTTTGTAAAAGCAGTGAATGGTGTTTTGAGAAGAGTCTCCTAAAGCCTCAAGTTGGAAGCTGAGCGAGACAGCTAGAGAAGGGATTTTGTTTAGACATTTCCCTGCAGCACTTTCCCTTGCAGGGTTTTTGTCTTGAAAGGAATCTCCCAGAGGCTTTTTCTCCTCGTGGAGGGATTTATTTCTTGCATCATGTGTTTCCTGGGTTTGATATTTCAAAAATGTTCTCTCACACTCTAGACAACCGCTTTCAGGGGGTTAGTAGCATGCAGTACTAGGATGAATGCTGAATGGCTACAAACTCTCAATTGAACTGTGGGTTCCACATCAAGGCAACTTCTTTCCTTTATCCCATGAGCTCCCTAACTGGAAAAACACAGACAATTACTACCCAAGTGGTCATACTTTCATCAAGTTTCGTGCTCAGTAGTCTGATCCTGAATGGGAGTTCTTTATTCTGGCAAGCAAGTCAGGCCTCTCTTTCAGGGCTGTTGCATGACCAAAACCAGGAAGACAAGCAACTCCTTCCCTATGTGTCTGAGGCGCACACACACACTTTCCTATCCTGAATCTTCCTGTCCATCCCTAACATAACATCTTACCTGAATCTAACACAAAACACATGCAATCCTCTCAACTTCCCAAAGTTATCTGGTTCAGATGAGTCTGCCCTTGGAACCAGTATAGGCCCATGCCCTGCAGAGCTCAGAAATTTTCAGAGCTGACAGCTCACCTGTAGCCAGTCTGCATTCCTACTAGTAGTGCCCCCTACTCCCAGAAAGGGAAGGAGTGCAAGGATCTTCAGGGCAAATGGCCCGAATGGGCCTTGGCCTAATTTTTCCTCTTAAATATTTGTCGTTCCCCTACCCCCCCCTTTAAAAAACAAAAACCACACAACACCGAACCTGTCAGGTTCTTCAGTGCTGGCAGTTCAGTTACGCTTCTCTGGCCCTGTGTTCCCTGCTACTTAAATCAGGCCATCATCTTGGTAGTAGGATAAAGATGGAGACTGAATTGAGAGTGGGATAAGGTGCCGACACTTCTTATGAATCAGTCAAAAAGTGCCATGTCAGTGACTCAGAAAGCTACATCCCTCTTTTTGGCTAATTCCCTGTTTCTGTAGTTTTTTGGGTTTGTATCCGCAGGAGTGGGTATGAACAAACACTATCAAAGTCACCTTCAGTGGTGTTGGCAGAGGTGGCAATGGAGCCCCCTAATATGCAATTCCCTAGGTTGTCACTAGTTTGATTAAGGCTAAAGCCTCTATGGCACAAAGGAAGACTTATTTCTGCAACACTGATCATTTTAACTGGCGGGGCTGGTCCTCCTTTCTTTCTGCTATTCCATATTCATAAGCTTAGAGTAGTTTTCCATTGAAGAGATTTGGCCATTTAAAATGGAAGACACCCCAAATGGGTTGTTTGAGATCAGAGAGTTCCTTGCCAGTCCTAATGGTTGGTTCAGCCTGTAGTAGTAGCTCTGAAGGGGCAGTTATAGTCTGCACTAGATAAAGAGAAAACTAATTCAACCCTCGTTTACTATATTAGTAATGGCTCTTCACCCCTCCCCCTCCACACCTTCCCACATACATACACAGGCACTTGCCATTTATCACTCCTAAGCGCATCTAGGAAAACTAATGCAGATGTGGCATAGTCAACAACAATAGTCTATCCCAGTCTGCTCTAATCTGGGTTTTATTTCAAAGCTAGACATTTGCAATCAATATGAACTGGAAACATTTTATTCCAGGAAATTGAGGGAAAAGTATATCGGATGGTAAATTTTGAGTGAGCTGCTCATACTTTACTTTGTATCCTATCATTTATGCTGATAATCTTCACTTCGCTGCGAGTGCAATTAGCTGAAAACAGAACAGCCTGCATCTATTCCCATGGGGTGTATATAGCTGTGCTCCTGATGATCCCTTGGCAGGCGCAGGCACATGAGTAGCACCCACTGCCATATTTCTTCTGATTACAGAGAGGAGCCTGGAAAGTGGAGACAGTAAGATAAAGGAAGCAGGAGCTGCAGACAAATAGGAGGGGAGTTGTACTTCAAATACTTCTACAACCTACTGAAAAGAGGTGGGAATTCCACTTTTGTATTCCACAGCCCTGCTAACAGTCTTAGCACAGAAAAGTTGTTTCTGACATGGGATCAAACTCCCCATCTGTCTATGTCAAGTGCCTCTGCACTATACTGGTTTCATGGTACTGTTCTTATTCCTGCCTCTCCAGCTTATCAAATACAGGGTTGGGAGCAGTTCCATGACAAAAACATTGATTCCTTTACAAATAAATAAATACACTGACGTGACTAACATTCAGTGCTGGTGTTTTAGAAGCCCCAAAATATAATCACTCTGAAATATTAATATTTCTTTACTCAGAAATGGTAAGCACCATATGTTTGCAGCTCCCAAAGGATGGGCCACAAAACAGACAGTACTGTGCTATACTTTATTTACTGCTGATAATAACTTCCCCCGAGTTGATCTTTTATCCCAGGTTTGGTCAAAAGATCAGTACAAAATTTCTCTCATCACTTCAAAATATAGACCTAAAGGCACTGGATAAAATGTTATTCTGCCCACAGACTATGATGAAACCTGCAATAAAGATGAAAAAGTTGTAATTGAAACTATAATGCTGAATATAGTGTGAGAGACTTCAGTGGACAACTATGTCCAAGTATGTTTGGGCATGTATACGTGTATTAGTAGAGCCCTGCAAATCCGGGGATATCCATGGACCATTGTTGTGGATTGGATGCAGATACAAGTTTTGTATCTGCGCAGGGCTCTGTGTGTTAAGCATTAATTACTGCACAAGGCCCAACCAAGAAAAACATGCTCTATCCTAAGGAGCTTACAGGTGAAGGCCCAGTCCACATACAAAAGTTTTACCACTTTACTAAATTGATTTCTTAAATTAATTTAGTTGAACCAGTGTGGACTCCTGTGTAGACTCTTAAATCAGTTTACATCAATGTAGTCAATTGAGTGAGGAATCTATTTGTGATACATTCATATAAGTATGTGTAAACTAATCTGAGTGTGTCTACATGAGGGGGGTGCTGCTTTGGTGTTAGGGTTTATTTGAATCTGCCTTCAAGAAAGGAGACCCAGAGGAAGCTGTATTAACTTAGTGTTTGTTTACTGGTTGGTTGGTTTTTAATCTTTTCCTTTCTCTGCCTTCTTGGGAGCAGAAGGCATTTGACTGGCAAGAGTTAGTGTTTGGGGATTTTGGAAGAAGTGAATCTTTAACATGGGTTTGAATGAGGAGAGGGTGGGGGCCTGGGACTCTGGGAATGGGATGTTATGTGGATGGAGGATAGCATGGAAGAAAGCACCGAAGCAGGAGTTTTTGGAGAATGATACTAAGTAGATTGGTTGCAGGTTAGCGTTACAGTCTGGCAGAATGGCGGGGGGCAATTATATGATATTGGTAGGATTACCCTTGTACCAAGTGTCACAAATGTGGAAGGACTTAGTGACCGCCTGGATATGCGGGAAGGAGGAGAGTGAGGATTTAAAGAGGACCTCAGAAATACAAGACTGCATGCAGGATGATGGTATTGTCCATCACGATAGAGACGCGAGATAGTGAAAGGGAGGAGGAAAAGAGATTTGTTTTGTTCGTCAGACAGCTACCCTGCAAAATGTCAGGGACACAGTCTGATGTGCTGGACTGGAAGACTAGTCACATCTGGAGAAGCAGATTTGTGGATCATTAACAGATGCCAGCTGAATCCATGCAGATGGATAAGATGCAGAGGCGGGTCAGGAATAAGCAGGTCAGGAATAAGGTGCAGCAGGAGAAGATGGAATGACTGAATCACAGAAAAATAGAAGGGCATGAGGAATCTGTTTAACTGGTAGCTGATGGGGAGAAAATTACCCTTTTTGCAGCTTGTCCTGAAAAGTTGGACAAATCTCCGAATGATTGGGCAAGAAAGGACCAAAAACTAAGAGTCTAAATTATTTTCTAATGATTTGCCACTTATATCGTATAATATCTCAACTCTAGAATATTGGACAATGGACAGCATGAAAGGCACATCATTTCAGGAGACTCATGCTGGACAACATATTTGTTGAGAAAAGAGGAATGGGATGTGTACAACTTTCACACCATAGCCTGGCCATACATTTCTTTGCAATGTTGACAAGAAACCTACTTGCCACAGACACATTAATTTGGTAAGACAAAGCCATTAGTCAGGTTTCAAGGTAAAGTTGTAGTGAAGGTCAGCTCTCCCTGTGGAACAACATACAAATAGGCTATCAGATATACAAAGGGAAAATAGGTCTGACAAGATACCACTTCTTGGCCTTACTATAGATCAGCACCAAATGGTTAGGTTTTCACATACCCATCATTGTAATACATAGACATTATGCAGTTCTAGGAGAACATCTGTTCTTTTTAGTCAAGGAGCCAAACATTCCTCTCTTCAGCGGTATAACCTGAGTCAATGCTATATCAGGAAAAACACTTCAAGGAACAGCAATGAGACACTGTTGGAGCTTTAGGTATGGAATACAATGCCATGGCTTTATTATCTAAGAACCTTCAGCCAAGACAAGTGACCACTTAATGTGTGAAAAGTGGAGACAAGACAACATTTCATATTTTCTAGATGAAAAGTGACTGGCATGTTGAAATGCAGAATCAGAAGTTCAGTCACAAATCCAAGATGTATAATTGACTCCAATAATTTAACAGAAAGTGCTAATGCTAGAAATGATCAAATGACTGGATGCTACTGAATAAGTGGAAGAATCATGAAGACTGAAGCCAGGTTTTTCTTCACTTTCCTGACCCATGTTTCTCCATCATGGATGAGAGCTCTATTTCAGATAAAATATAGTCCATATTAGTTTACCTCTGGTGGAGTCAAGGTCAGATATCCTTTATGGAACAGTTCTGACCATGTATTTCTGGAAGTATTCAGTATGATTATTGTGGCTCATGGAAAAAAATCCACACAGTACTGTATATTGACCTTTTGTTACCCATTGTTTTTTCCTCCCAAAAAATGTGTATATTGTAATTTATTTAATTGTAATGATTGTCCACTGAAGTAATAAAATCATACTGAGTTTGAAATGGACCACTGTTCACTAACTGTTTATAACTTTCTATTTTCATAAATATGGTTCATAACACTAATAAAGATGTAGGACAACTGCAGCATTTTAGTGTTTCTTCCCACGATGTTGTTGTTGTTTTTGTCATTGATAGTAAAGCGTCTCCATAATGTTATGATTTTTAGACTCAATGATTTGCAACACAATGGTTTTATTAGAGATGACTGCTAAGAGAGTTCTTCAAAAAGTCATCTCTAGATTTATGCCACAGTGGAATTATACTTTTAGAATATATGATTTGTGCCATAATGGATTAACATAATGAGGATTAACAATATTGCAGTAGTTTCAAAACCTGAGATTTCTGAAGAAGGGAACATGAGGAGGTCTGCACTCCATTTTGGAATAAGCTTTCCAGAGGAAAGTTCCAGCAGAATGTTCCCAATAACTTACTGGCTTTTTGTGGAACATCACCTGCCAGGGGTATAAATACCTGCCCTATTCTAGATCTCCCCATTTTCCATTGGATTTTTTCCCCTTACTCTGTTCCCAAGCAGCCAGCATAGATCTTTGGGAATGCTTGACCTGAGAGATTCCAAAGAGAGATTCCAAAAATAAGTTTGGATAAGCATCTGAATTTTTGGATGATTCACCAAACTGAATTAAAGATGAACCTTTTGATCTTCACTCATAACCACCTCTTTATGTTCCTGTCTATGAATTAGGTGTGTTGCTTCATGTCACAGTTCCAGGGTGTGCATTTGGGGGGAAAGATACTTCTCTTTCCCCTACCTCTTTTGAAAAAGAGGCTAGGAGGTGTGTGTGTGTGTGTGTGTGTGTGTGTGTGTGTGTGTGTGTATATAGAGTGTAACAGAAAGAAAAGTCAATGATGGTTTGTTTTAAAACAAACACTTCATCCAAAAAGACAAGTTTTTTTATGAGAAAATTTCAACCAATTCTATTTGCAGGTTTGAGCTCTTAAGCCCTGATCCACCAAATTACTTAAACATGTGATTAAGTTTAGCATGTTAAAAATCTCACTGAAGTCCATGAGATTAAAATTCTACAGATGAGGGAAGCAAGACATGTATTTGGCCATATACTCATTTTCCCCTCCTCCAGAGAAGTGTTGACTATGAAGAAGGAGCAAGGGCCCCGAAAGACACTTTAACAATCAGATGTAGCACTCGCCATCATTCTCCAGTAATTGGTAGAGATTTTCACAGATGTTTCCTGATGAGTCGGACTGTTTCATTTTTGGTGGGTCTCAGAGAACTGGCCCTTTGCAATAAGATACCACATGACTCTCAAACACGCAGATGTGGAAAACTGCACGTTAACATCTGTAACTCAGGAAATTTTTAAAAAAATATTTCTGTATTTTAGACTCACAACTTAGAGTTCTGCTACCCTTAGGTACCATGTTTAGGGTACAATTTTTAATGTCTAAGAAAATATTCAGTGTGTCTTCTGGTTTGTTGGACATGTTTTTTGCCTTGTGTAGAGGCAATGAAAATTCAAACCAATATTTTGGCATGATATCTGGAAATATGTAAAGTCTGACCTTTTAAATCAAACACTGCCTGAACTTTATTTCCTCTCTATCATTACAGGAAACAAATGACCCTATAATGTCTGTGTGCTGGTACTTCTGCTCCTATAAACTGCACTTCCATTTTCTTGTATGAGATTAAGGATAGCTACTTTTACTCACTTTTCCTCAGTTGGTAAGAAATAAACCTCCTCAGGATACATTGTTCAGAAGTGATTTTACTAGGGCTATTGATTAATTGCAGCTAACTCACACGATTAACTACAAAAAATTAATCATGATACAGCGCAATTAAAATTGCGCTGTTAAATAATAGAATACCAATTGAAATTAAATATTTTGGATGTTTTTCTACATTTTTATATTTTCTGTGTTGTAATTGAAATCAAAGTGTATATTTTGCTTACAAATACTGTAAAAATAGTATTTTTCAATTCACCTCATACAAGTACTGTAGTGCAATCTGTCGTGCAAGTGCAACTTACAAATGTAGATGTTTTGTTACATGACTGTTTTGTTTTTTTAGTGCAATGTAGAAGAGAGCCTACAAGTCCACTCAGTCCTACTTCTTGTTCAAGTTTGTTTACATTTAAGGGAGATAATGCTGCCCACTTACCTATAATGTCACGAGAAAGTGAGAACAGGCATTTGCATGGCATTTTTGTAGCCGGCATTGCAAGATATTTATGTGCCAGGTATGCTAAACATTCGTATGCTCTTTCACACTGCAACCACCATTCCAGAGGACATGCTTCCATGCTGATGATGCTCATTAAAAAAATGTGTTTTAAATAAATTTGTGACTGAATTTGGGAGAACTGTATGTCCCCTCCTCTGTTGTACCCACATTCTGCCATATATTTCATGTTATAGAAGTCTGATGATGACTTAGCACATGTTGTTCATTTTAAGAACACTTTCACTGCAGATTTGACAAAACGCAAATAAGGTACCAATGTAAGATTTCTAAAGATAGTTCGAGTGCTGTAACTAAGGTTTAAGAATCTGAAGTGCCTTCCAAAATCTGAGAGGGATGAGGTGTGGAGCATTGTAACAGGGTCATGACTCACCACCGCTGGTGCTTCCTGCTGGTTGCTCTGGGAATTAGCTCATCAGCTGCAGAGCACCCTCGACGCATGTTGTCTCGCCCCTTGTCTGTTCTGCTGCCCTGGGACCTGCGTAGCTCCCTGCTCGGCAGCATCCTCTTCAGGACACTGCCCTCCAGTAGTGCCCACTACTCCATTCTCACCCCCTTTGGGGGGGAGGGGTAACAACAGTCCTTCTGCATGCACCTGCCTCAGTGGCCAACCACAACCCCAGAGTCTAGCTCTCACCTAAGGGAAAATTGCAGTCTGTCTCAGCCACACTCCTCTGTGGCCAGATGCAGTGTAAGGGGGGGACCCAGGCCCATCCACTACTCTGGGTTCCAACCCAGGGACCCTCTAGCGGCAGCCTCTCTCTCTGCCCTCCTTTGCTCCCCTCTTGTCTGCCTATCCTGCCTGGGCCACTTTGCCTTTGGCCCTGGGCACCTTCTCGACCCTTTTTCGCAGGGGCCACAGCCTGGCAGTTAACTGGGCCAGTGCTCTCCTCTGCTCCCCCAAGCCTGCCCAGCATTGCTCTGACCAAGGTGCTACCTCCTTTTCTAGTCAGGGAGAGACTGCCCTCATCACTACTAGGCAGCCTTTATATAGGGCCCAGCCCAGCCCTGATTGGCTCTCCACAGGCCCTTGCTGATTGGCTGCTGATCTGCGCAGCCTCTCTGGCCTGTTCTAGCCCTTTTTCTCAGAGAGTGGGGCAGGCGCCCCACTACAAGCATGCTTTCAGAAGTCTTAAAAGAGCAACACTCTGATGTGGAAACTACAGAACCCGAACCACCAAAAAAGAAAATCAACCTTCTGCTGGTGGCATCTGACTCAGATAATGAAAATGAACATACATCAGTCCTCACTGCTTTGGATTGTTATCAAGCAGAACCTGTCATCACAATGGATGCATGTCTTCTAGAATGGTGGTTGAAGCATGAAGGGACATGTGAATCTTTACTGCATCTGGCATGTAAATATCTCATGAGGCCGGCTACAACAGTAACACAAGAATGCTTGTTCTCACTTTCAGATGACATTGTAAACAAGAAGCGGGCAGCATTATCTTCTATAAATTTAAACAAACTTGTTTGTCTGAGCAATTGGCTGAACAAGAAGTAGGACTGAGTGGACTTGCAGGCTCTAAAATTTTACATTGTTTTGTTTTTGAATGCAGGCTTTCTTGTACATATCCTATGTTTGTGAGTTCAACTTTAATGATAAAGAGAATGCATTACTGTACTTGTATTAGGTGAATTGAAAAATACTATTTCTTTTTTTACAGTGCAAATTTTTGTCATAAAAAATAAACAAAGTGAGCACTGTACACTGTATTGTGTTGTAATTGAAATCAATATATTTGAAAATGTAGAAACCATTCAAAAATATTTAAATGTTTAACAGTGCAATTAATTGCAATTAATTTTAATTAGTTTTTACATTTTTTTCCATTATGGAAAAATTATGAACATCACCTTTTGTAGTTTAATACAATACTTGAACCACAGTGTTCACAGAAATTCCAGTTTCTTGGAAGCATGTTATGGATAACTTCCTCATGAATTCCTTTCTTTGATGATGCAAAACTGGAAAGGCTTAATTTTCTGGTGCTCTTTTCTGTAATATACTTTCTAGCATTATAATGCAGTAGGTCAGTTATTTTGGGGGTTTGCATTGCATAGTTACTTACAGATCACCCAAGTTCTCTACATAAAACTTCAAATAAAACAAGCAGTTGTTCGTAGATGGAATGATAGTGCTCTGGATAATCTGGGGAATTAGGGCATATCCTGAAGCAGGAGTCTGCAATCCTCCTCTTTTATTATGGCAAGTATTGACAAGGCACTGGAAGGGATTTATAGAGGTGCTGTAGTACTGCTATCAGGAATAAGCTTCAATGCTTTAAATTTGGGAAAAGAAAGATGGAGACACAGGAACAAAAGTACAATTTTCAGAACATATTAACACTTGAGATATGCTAGACTGTAACTGCCCTATTTATACCAACTATTTCTTTTTCCTTCTCTGCACTGCCAAAACTATTAGCAATTTCCTAATATGCCTAGGCTAGTTATAACAGTTTTACAAGGGCTGTGTGGGATAAATGCATTATAGACAAGACCACTCATCACACTCCTCCAATTCCCATTTTCACAAGCTCATGTGGTATTCACCTGCTGCTTGTAAAGAATGTGTTTCTTTGCAGTGTGAGAGAGATTCAGGGTCAGTGTCAGCCTTGCAAATTTTGCTTTCTTACCCCATTTTTTGTAACTAGTGCTTTATAAAGAAAGAAAAAAGAACCCATAAGGTAAAGTTTAGCAAGTCATTTTTAGCATGGAATGGAAGAAAGATAGTGCTTGAGGGAGGGAGGAATGAAAAAGAGTACAGAGGATTAAAATAGAGACAGTGTTTGGGCAGTTGGGAGGGGCGGAGAGAGAATAACTTGCAGAAGTTCTTAAACCAGAAGCTAGTTTGACTTATTGGTATGGTCTAATAGACTAACACTGCATCACTGTGCTACATGGAAGTGCATGGGGATCTGGGCAGTTTAACATTGAAATTTCCAAATGTATTGTGTCACAATTACAGAAACTCAGCATGCGGTGTAAGTACATTTCCACAGGTATATTTTTCAGTAGCTTCAAAATGCCTACCCTGGAGGTACTCTGTTAGCTATACAATGTGCTGTCAGTGTTTGGAGGCTCAGTGTTTAGAAACCAAAGCTGGTAGATTTTTTTTCAACTTTCTGAAATGTCAGTGAAAATATTTCTATTACATTTTCACTATTTTTTTTAAACTAATTCTTTATAGGCACTATTGGTGAAATCCTGTAGCAAAACTCCCTTTGATTTCAGTGGGACTACAGTTTCTTCTTATATATTTAAGCGGTACACCATGGAGAGAGGGAAGCCTCTCCACTGTTAAAGATGTAATCAGCTTCCATTATATTTTTGTTTCCCATAACCATGGACTGGGAAATTGGTTTGGACAAAAAATTGCTCTGAAGACAGAAGAGAATGTTTTTGCAAAGTAAAACAGTAGGCAAACTGGTCTAAGTGAGAGGAGAATTAGATCTACCATGATTAATCTTAATAGCAGATGTTAAAAAGCATCATTCAGTGTTTTTCTTTATATTAAAATAACAAACTTCTGGATACTGTAATTGCTAGTAAATAAAATAACAATTTTGTCCCATTGTCACCTGATATGTCAAGCTCCATGCCTGAAAGGTGAACATTTAACAGTATAAAATTTATTGTAATATAGGATACTTGTACTTTGACTACCTCTTTCTTTACATGTTTGAGGCCTATTGTTACATTTTAGATGTCTGTATATCAAAGACATTTATTTTGTTGCCATCTAGCTTTGATCTGTGTCAAAACTATGAAAGCCCAAGAGAGCATTTAAAAAAATCATTGCGGTAAACTGTTTCTTTTCTAAAAGGTCAGTTTAAATATCGTATACTATTAGTGAGGGTTCATGCAGAAAAAATGTTCCATGTTTCAGAGAAGAACTGTTTTGTTTCTGTCATACAACTACGTAGGTATGAATATTCAGCCCTCTGTTGTACTGTGGTGAGAATTAACTGCAATTCAGTTCTAATCAGTGGTGTAACTAATACGTTTATAGAGTCACTTGTTGACTACTGATGGCTAGAAAAATAGTTAAAATCAATGTGGCATGTTACTAATGTGCAACATAAGGAATAATTATTAACATGAGCTATGGCCCACGTCCTCAAAAGTACTGGGCATTGCTTCACTCAGAGTTGCAATGCCTGACCCCTAGGCCTCCTGCCATCTTGTGGGTTCATCAGTCAGCCTCCACATACAAGACATGGGGAAAGTTAGGTGCATAAGAAAAGAAAAGAATCGAGGACGCTGAGTGGGAAGCCACTTAACCTAGCCAGAGTGAAATAACAAAGAGGAAATGGAAGAGGCAAGGGGCTTAGGTGCCTAAGTAGCTAACTTGATGTATCTGGCTGACGGGCCAGAGATAGGCAGCTCCGTTCAGTCAGGATCTTCAGTTGTGAACGCTCTCCTGGAGTTAGGCACCTAAGCTAGGTCAGCCACTTATGTAGCAAAAGCTGCCTCTTGCTCCATGCTCAATACCTCTCTTATGCTCACCCTATGGTTCCCTGTGTCTTTTTGAGGATGATGTGCAGCCACCTCACCTATTGGTGGCCTGCATCAAACCTTCCTGTTCTGGGGTCTGACACATGTCAGGCTGTAGGTGTGCTCTGAGCACACCTAGAAAATCAGGCCCTATTTGTGAAATAGACTTTCCCTCATCTAGTCTGAGCATCCCATTTTAGGACCTCCAAGGTTTCAGCTAGAGTAAGGGCTTTGAGCTCCTTGTTAGCTGTGAGACAGCATTCGAGTTTAGGTAGCCACCTAAATGTAAATGCTGACTGGCAGAAACATAGGCACTTATGGGGATTTACATGCCTATGTGGTAGGACAGCAGCTGAATGGCAGTTTTGAAAATGTCAGTGGTGCCTAAATGGTGGAGTTTGCCACCTAAAGAGGCAGATAGGCACCTAAGTACCTTGAGGATCTGGATCTTTGCCTCAGACATCTACATTTCCAAATGTTTTGTGTCTTGAGCGAGAAATATGTTTTTTTACAAGTGTCAATGTGTCCATTATGCCAGTCTCAGAATTATGAGATTTGCTACTGTAAATAACATAAGCAGAAGCACCAATCAACCTAGGCTGATGGGTTTTGTGCTGAGGCCTTTATATCCCACACTAAACTACACAAAGGATATTCTTTTGGCCCTGGAAAAAGAGACAAATGCTGAAGGTAAAACCTTTAAAAATAAAGTCAGTTAATGATAGCATCTACTCTTAAGTGTGAGATAATATACAAAAAATTTTGTATATTTATTTGTATGAAAACTTTAACTATTACCATGCCTAGATCAGGCAGAAAAATGTAAGGCTACCAAGAAATTAAACATAGATGAAGTGGAGATGCACTGAGAAAATGGGAAGAGTAAATTTAAAGTTGGAGACTTCCCTGGTGCTTGTAATTGATACATTCAATGACACATGACTGGGGATTGCATTGTCAGAGGGGTTTTTTTGCTTGTTTTTTTACAAGAAGGGGAAGATCCTTCAAGGGGACATTTTTGTTTTTGTATTTATATAAAAGCCTTGATATTATCACGGCCAGATCAGGCAGGAGAGATGGAATTAGGCTTCCAAAAATTAAACATAAATATAGGGGTTTTTCTAGCATCTCCATAGGTTTCTACACAGATGAAACAGATTCATCAGAGCTATTAGAGTATAAAGGCCTAATAACAGCTGGTGTCTCTGAGAATATCTTGCTTGGAAGTTTGACATCCTATAGAAAAGAGGGTCAAACAAAGCCAGCAGCCATAGTTTGAAGTGGCCCTCCAAATGTTAAAGTTTAAACTTTAAGTTAAACTTTCTAAGTCTATCACCCATTTGACTGATGTTGAGTAAGTATTTTAGTCAGCCAGGAGTTTCCATCTCTGACTCACTTTTAGTGAGGCAGAGTGAGACTGTGGAACCTAGGACAGATGGGGCAAATCGAAAATCCTAAGCAAGAAAACTTTTGTTGCAATTGTACTGGTGCTTCTGTCATTTATGGGAATATGCTGAATGTTCCAGCATTGATACCAGGGTATCAGTGTTGCATGATGTGCAATGTTAATAAATGCAATATCAATATGAAAATGAATCATGCCTGTCCATATTTTGTATTACCTTGTTTATATATTGCTTGGGCCAGATATCCTTTTAAATTCAGAAGCAGTTATACTTTAATAAAGTCAGCCGCTCCCAGTAAGACTCTATTGAGCTGTTGGTTAATGAGTCACAAATCTGGTTTCTGTGAAGAATGAAGAACTGTATGGTATAGTGGTTACACTGTGACCTTTCTGCACCAGACAAGGTGGCTCAGTTGCATATCCTCCATTTGGTCAGACTTGATAATTGTAGCATATGGCAACAAGACTTCTGGAAACTGTGATCCTAATCAGGTTCTATTTGTGGTGTCTCAATAAGGAATGACTGATCAATGTATAAAGTGAAGAATTTGGGCAAATTTTCCCCATGAATACAAGAGCCCCTTTCCTAGATGATAGCTTTGTGACAGGTTCGCAGCAGACTGACCTGTCATCATCATTAGTTAGCCTACAAGAAGAAAATGTGAGATGGCAAAACACACAATACAGAAAACAGAAATGAGACTTGAAAGATATAAAAACTTGTATTTATATCTTTAGGGGCTCACTCAACTCTACCAACCTGAGGATGACTAATGTGGCTGGACAAGTAAGGTCATTACCAGATAGTGGAGCCTGTTTATAGTTTTCTACTGCTATTAGGATGAAATATTTCCTTGAAAAGAGTAAAATGTTTCTGATTTTGCAGGAATAGCACTTCTGTGGCACGTCTTTCTTTTTTTTCTTGCTTGGAGAAAAACAACTTTTATGTGACAGCAGAAAAAATCTGAAGCAAGAAAGTGTTTCTAAACGGAATATACTTTGTGTCTTAGGCGCCAGTAAGTTCTGTAGCCATAAAGGACTTTATTGGTTTCTGACATACTGCCATAATGTGTGGGGGGGTTTGTTGTTGTTGTTGGGGGGGGAGGGAGGGTGGTTTTGTTTTTAGTAGGGATTTTGTAAAATATGTATAATAGAGCAGATCATTAGCATTATAGTACAGATGTCACCTGGAGTGAACTTAACTGACAACATGACACTGCAGACTGTGTTGAAATTACATGAGTTAATTGCTATGAATTAGTTATATTTACAGATGGGATTGAAACAAAATAGTTAAAGCCAGATGGAGACTTTCCCATAGTTCAGGACTGTTCAGAATCAGGGTTTTGGGTCAGCACATTACAGAGTTAGGGTCCAGCCACAGTATTTGGACATGGATGCAAGCTTTCATAAAGCTTTTAGTTTGGTCCCATTTCTAATTACATCCCAGCCAAGGTTATACTACTTAAACCTATTACTGCATATACAGATTCCAGCAATTGATGGTGTTTTTTTTAAAAAAAACAATAAGGTGTTTTTAAGTACTTGTGTACATGTGTGAATAATTTTCTCTGGTAGTAAATGTGCTAGTCTGAATAATTCTTTTCCAAGAGGAGTCAATTCTTTAGTCATCCCAATATAGTTTAAGTATTAATTGTGAGGAGGAAGAAGTGAAGTCTTGAATCTAGATGTCCATAGCTAAGACATCAACATGGGGAGCAGACTTCATGACAAAAGGGGAAGTTGTGCTTGCCTTCAGAAGTTCACGTACTTAGTGAAAAATGCAGCCTCAGTCATAAGCCTTTTAAAAACTTTATTTTTATGTAATAAGAAAAAATATACCTCTTTCTGTGATTGTACAGTATAACAAATATTCAAGAATTCAAAAAAATCAGAAATATAAAAGTACAGATCTGAACATGAAAGTGCTACGTAATGTAAAGTCTGTTCATGAAACCAAAATTGAAGTAGTCTTAGATGATAATGTCTGAATTCTTCCACAAAGACATCCAGGTTCAGTTTTGAAGTGAAATCACTTTCAAATGACAGCAGAATTAGGTTTCTCTTTCTTTCATTGGGCATGCTTCTCCTGTGGTGCCATAAAATTCTCTTCACACAAGAAAAGGAATTCACAAGGTGCAGTTGATGCTCCAAACAAGACCACTATAGACATCCCAAAAATACATGGGAAAGCCTCATTTAATTCTTTGACAACACCTAGAACTTCTTCAGATTCTTAGCAGTTTCTCTTATCTATCAGTGGTTTAAACACAGCCATTTCAACGTTTCCTTTTCTGTATCTAATCCAAGCAAGTCCATCAAAGTATGCAAGTGATTACCATTTCAAAAAATGTCCTTTGCAGTTCACCACTGGTTTCATCAATTCATGATAAATCTGGGATAATTGATGCTACACTTTGGAATCCTGGTAAGTCCTCTGTAACCATGGAATCTAGAAGCTTTGGGGGCAATATCTTAGCTCTTTAGGGGGCACATCCTATATTGATGCTTCATCATATGCATCTTTCAAAACAGCTTGCGTGGATTAAATTTATGCGAAAAAATCTTAACTGCTCTCTGTTGTTGAAGTTCTTCACTGGCAACAGTAATCCAATTCAACTCCTTTAACAAGGTGCATTAGTTCCTTTTGAAAGTAATTGTTCAAAGGAACAAAAACTTTCAGAACCAGTCTCATAACTTCAGCTAAGAACAAGAATTTGAATGATTCTGTAATCAACAGCCCTCCTGCTTCAATGGACAAATTGCCATATGCATTCACACACACACCCATTTTGACAGAACACTTTTTGAATCTCTTCCAAATTATTTCCAATGTTTTCAGGTGGCAAGGCCATCTTGTTTCTATGAATCTTTGGAGTGCTGGTCTTTGCAGATGTAACTGGTGAGTCAAACAGTATGTGTAAAATATTTACTTGTTTAAATTCTCTTGTGAAAGCATTTGCACAATTCCTTTGCACCCTGATGTAACTTTGGCATCATTAAAGCAAGAACATAAATTATCTTGAGGGTCAAGACCCTGTTCATAGAAGTCTTTCAAAATGTGGTGTGTAATATCTTCAGCAGTGAGGCCATAGCAGTTGGGCTACCCTAGAAAGTCTGCCTTCATCATCAAGTAGCACAAAATAGTGGACAAACTTTTCCCATTCACAGCATCCCTTGTAGCGTCACATTTCAGGCAGGAGAACTTGACATCACCATTTTTTTCTGAATATCTTCAATAATATCTTTTTAGACCATTTTCTTCATAAGATGAATTATTTCATTCTGAATTTCAGTGGAGATATACTTTGGGTTTTTTGGAATGGTTTTCAGAGCATCCTTGAGTTTTGGATCTTGTCCTGCAGTAAACTTAAGTAGGTTGATGAAAATTCTTGATGAATTGTTCAGAGTAAGATTTAAGTCGCGACTCTTTGAGATGGAGGAATCACAAATCTGTCAGTTTTGAAAACTATTTGTAGCCCCTATTCCACCAGGTATAAGAGGGGCTTGAGTCCATAGGTCAGCAAGGTGCTGACCTGGCACAGGGTGTTGTTGTATTATTGTTAGGGTAGATAAACAGCATTCCAGTGGCCAAGATATAGGTCTTGAGGGGAGTTTGGGAAGAGGGAAGCCTGTCTTACAGTGGCCCCGCCAGTAGGAAAGCTCTGGAAGTAGATGGGAGATTTGAATTTTCAGTCTAGTCCCTCAGGAGCCAGCAGTAGCTGCAGATTGCAGTTACCTACTCCTCTATCATCCCTAGTATCCCTCCCCTTCTCTTGCCCTTCCCTACCACCCCACCCCACCCTACCCAGCTAGTTGTCTTCTCCTCTGGGGGGATTCTACAGCTTTTTACATGTGATGGTACCTCCAGCCCTCTTGGTATTTTGCAATGTCAAGGACAAACATCTTTTAGCAAGGCCTGACTTCCCAAACACAAGAGTCTTAGTCTCCACTGAAAAGGGGGTTTACTGGGGTGAAGGAAGTAGGGTGTAACAATCCAGAGTCTCTGGTGGTAATGGTATTCACAACTCTGTTGCCAATGAATCTAGAGTTTCCCTTGGTTTTTGCAGTAAGGTCCCAGTCCCTGGAAAGTCCATGTAAGGTTTTGACTTGGCTCTAGAGGTTGGAGCACTCCAGTTCTAGCCAGCCCACGCATGTGCTGTCATGCACTCCAAAAGGAGCTTTCTTTTCTCTGTCTTGTGCTTTTGCTTTCTCTTTTCAAAAGAAACTCTGTTCTCTCTTCTTCTTTCCTCTCCAAACAGATAGGTAGGGTCTGGTCACAAAAATTCCAGCATAGGATCCTGTGGTTCCCACTTTACTCCTTTGTAAGCCTCACTGCAGGGGCCCCCTCTGCAGATACGTTCTAACCAGGGTCACACATCTTTCATAGAAGTAATGTAATTCAGTCACTGTTCTTCACTTAGCTAAAACACAGTCAATAGCATGCCTGCTGGCCCCTGCCAGGTAGCAGCATTATGAATATTACTCTGTGGCCTTAGGCCTTAGGAAGCAAGGGAAGTAATAGTCAACAGAGGGAAAAGTGAGAGGAAAGGGCGAACATCCATCAGGGAGAGGAAAAAAACCAACTATGGTACAAAGGAAAAGCAGATAATATTCTGGAAAAGAGGTGGACCTCACACACTGGGGATCTCACTCTGGAACAAAACAGGAAAAACTGAGAGCAGCTACCATGGTGGAGAAAGAGTGGGGGAGAGAGGTATGGGGAGGGGAAAAATAGGAAGTGCTTGTGAGTGGATGATCTAGTAACCTAAAATACAATTATTTGTGTGAGACCTTTGTTGAAATATTGACAGCTCCAACCCTTTTGTTTTGCTGCTCACCACAGAAACCATCAGTTTGCCTGCAGCACTTCTTTTAGGGGAGTTTGTTTGCTCCCAGATCCAACTACAACAGTGCTGGGAGAGGAAATATGCAGAATGAAAAGTAGTATGGTATGGATACAAAAGTCTGGTTTGCCCATGAAACTCTGCTCAAACGCCAGTCTTGTTATTTTGTTTTGGTGCTGTTTTGTAGTTGATTTATATGTTTTGATATTGTCTGCTTAAGTCTGATATTAAGTCAGCACAATGCTTTTGATAGTAATCAGAAACACAGTAACATACGGACGAGGAAAAACTGTTGCACTCAACTTATGATAGTGGAAAAAATAGAAGTAGAATTAGGTACTCAGGATTTTTTTTTTTAAAGTTCAGTTGAGATTCATGTTTTTCATTCTGCTTATCAAACTTAGCTGATCTTACTTTTGATTCTTGCTGTTTCCTTTGGTGAACGTGTGACGGGTTGGGTCACAGAGACCCCCTTGGGACTGTCACCTGATGTGCTGAGACTACCTCTGAGCCTGTTTTCCCTGCCAGCTTGGGACTTCAGAACCCTGCCTTGTTGAGCCAGACCCGCTAGCCTGCTGCAACACAGACCCAGGTCTGAACTGCGTCCCCAAGCTGGAGACTTAACTGAAAACCACTTAAGAAGTGCTCCTGTCTCTAACACGAAGACACCCAGCTCCTAATGGGATTCAAACCTCAAATAAATCTGTTTTACTCTGTATAAAGCTTATATAGGGTAAACTCATAAATTGTCCGCCCTCTAGAATACTGATAGAGAGAAATACACAGCTATTTGCTCCCTCAGGTATTAATTGCTTACTCTGGGTTAATTAATAAACAAAAGTGATTTTATTAAGTATAACAAGTAGGATTTCAGTGGTTCCAAGTAATAACAGACAGAACAAAGTAAGTTACCAAGCAAAATAAAACAAAAACATGCAAGTCTAATACATTAAGAAACTGATTGCAGATAAATCTCACCCTTGGAGATGTTCCAATAAGCTTCTTTCACAGACTAGACTCCTTCCTAGTCTGGGACCAGCAATCGCTCTCATCCTCGTAGTTACTGTCCTTTGTTCCAGTTTCTTTCAGGCATCTCTTGGGGGTGGAGAGGCCATCTCTTAAGCTAGCTAAAGACAAAATGGAGGGGTTTCCAGGGCCTTTTATATTATTTCTCTTGTGGGCGGAAACCCCTTTGTTCTCCTGTGCAAAATCACAGCAACAAGATGGAGTTTGTAACCACTTGGGCAAGTCACATGTCCATGAATTATTCAGCTTTTTGCAGGCCAATGCTATTGTTTACATGTTCATGTTCAACGCTCCCAGGAAAGCTCAGGTGTGGATTGGCATCTCCCAAAGCCCATTGTCAGTTAAGTGCTTCTTGATAGGACTATTCTCAGTAAGTGCCCATTCTCAAGAAGCTGACCAAATGCTTCTCTGAGGCTACTTAGAATCAAACACATTGAGATACATGTACATAGCCAATATTCATAACTTCAAATACAAAAATGATACACACATACAGACTCATAATCATAACTAGCATAATCATAACTAGCAAAACTACAACCTTTCCATAGACACCCCACTTGACCTCCTCTGTACATGACCTGGTGCAACCATAGGACCCTGGTTGCAACAATGATCTATACGGTCACAGTTCATGTCAATAATGTCACAGAACTGTCATTGTAAAAAGAGATGTTTCTACTGTGCTTGGCTGTCCAGAAGGAGGGCAGGGTTTGAAATAAACCATATCCTCTTTTCTTTGATTACAATCGGTATGAGAAGTTAAGAGAATCCAATCCCATATCAAGGCTGCTTTTATTAGCTCAACAAACTAGTGTGTGCTGACTTTATTTCCGTAAATCCTTTTGGATTCACTGTGCCAAGAAAAATTATCATTTCAAAGTAGACTATAAAATGTGCTTGATCCTGCAAAGCCTTACTCACTTGAACAGTAGTATTGAAGTAAATGGCGCTACTTGAGTGAGTTAGGATTTTGGTGCATGGGTCAGATGGAGTCTCTTGTCACAACTTCTTTATACAAGACTCCCTCTCAGTTCAGCCTACCTCATATAACAAGGAGGCGGTAAGAGAGAGGTCATTGACAAAGAAGAGTGAAGTGAAGTGTTAATATTGAAGCATCTTTTTTATAGTAATTATCATTGGAGCTTTAGGGTCACTTACTTATATGCTTAAAATTAGGCATGTGCTCAAGTATCTTACTGTTGTAGTTATTTATTGTATTACCATACATAGCACCTAGGAGCATTAGTTAAGGAGCAGGGTTTCATTAAGCTAGGTACTGTACAAAGATGGAACAATATTTTGGTCACCAGTCTCAAAGAGCTTGCCATTTCAGAATGAGACAAAAGACAACAGATGAATACAGACTGATGGGTGGACACAAGGAAACAATAGGACAATATTGGTCAGCATGATAGGCTGTGGTTTCAGCACACAAATGGTCTAACTGTTAATGAGATTTTTATGGGTATCATGTCAAGGAGGGTTTTAAGGAGTGATTTGAAGGAGGACTTTGGCAAGAGCAGTTTCAGTGGAGTGCAAGGGATGGAAGCCCAGATTGGAGAGGGTCTAGGATGGAACTGGAGGAGAGGAATTCCAGACAAGGTATTCAGTGAGCTTAGACATGAAAGGGAGAAGGGACTTGGGGCAGTAGTTAGAGGGAACATGAAACCAAAGGTATGTTTTTAAGGTGGGAGAGACGCTAAGGCATCCTTGTATTGTAAGAGAAAGCGTAATGGAGGGGATAAGTATGGGAGTGAGGGGGATGTTGGAATGAGTTCACTAGAGCAAATAGAGGGGTTAGAAGAGTAACCAAGAAACTTCTATGTCTCTGAGGGCATGTCTACACTTACCTCCGGAGCGATCGATCCAGCGGGGGTCGATTTATCGCATCTAGTGAAAACATGATAAATCGACTGCCAAGCACGCTGCCATCGACTCTGGTACTCCACCGGAGTGAGAATCATAGGCAGAGTGGATGGGGGAGCATCAGTGACTTACCGAAGACACTGCGGTAAGTCAATCTAAGTATGGTGACTTCAGCTACGTTATTCATGTAGCTGATGTTGCGTAATTTAGATCAATTTCCCACCCCCTCTAGTGTAGATCAGGCCTGACAGTGTTAAAGGAGACAGTTATAGGAAAGGAAGCAAGACTAGGGGAGCAGGAAAGTCACATCAGGGCCTTAATCATAAACAGACCAAAGAGGAGGATTATGACAAGAATTTTAACTATATATTTTTCTTAGCACTTTGCTGCTGATTTCTAACAAATATTGATATTTTTCTGTCCCTACCTTTCTCTTTCCTACTGTTTGAGGCCACTCACTACATACTTATGAATTTTCAACTTATAAAAAATTAAATTCATAATTTAGAAAATTCAGTCAGTCTAAAATTGAATGTTATATCTAAATTAAATAAAAAGGCAATACTGCCTTGACTGTACCATAGTGGTGGGGCAATATGGGACAAAGATGTCTGAGGGACAGTGTCTGAATAATTCTGGAGTTCTTAACATATATTAAGTCTAATATGCTGTATGAAGTATGGATCTTCACTACTAAGTATTTCTGTTGGCTGTCTAGACAGACCAGCCAGATGATTGTGAGACTGGACTCCCCCCTCTAATCCAAAGGTAGCCCTTCAAGAACACAAGTGAAGCAAGTTGAGCCTGGTCCACTGACATTGTTGGGCTTCGGATCACCCCACTGAAAATAGCATGCAGAAGCTTACAAAATCACTCCCCATGAAAAGTGTGTGTTTATCTGTTCTTTAAATGAAGGATTTCAAACTTCAGTGCTGTCTATTCGGCACCTTTCATAAGAACTAAATAATAATTTTTAGCATTTATATATCCATTTTCAAAGTGTCACAAAAAGCATTAACTATTGTTTTTTTCTTAAAACTATACATTAGACAGCTCTCCTCGTTAATTTTGATTACTTGTAACTTTTAATCATGTGCAATGTCATGTCAGCCACACTTTTCATTTCAATATCACTACGATGACCTAAATAAGTAAATGAAATAATGCGATGTGTTTGGCCTGCAAGTATATTTTCCTTTTCAATCACTGTAAGCTAATTAACAGGAGATGCAAGTACTTTACTTAGTCTTCAGTCCACTTTTAATGAGTTTACTGCATAGAATATATTGCATAAACTGTTATGATAACAGAACCTTGGCAGCTGATACATTCAAATGGTGAAATAGCTGCACTGGTGAATTATCTGTGGACAAAGAAATTATCCACTTACTGCAAACAATGTATCTGATTATTATCTACAAAAATTGGTTTACATATTCACACTTGGAATTGCTTTGCTATGAGCTGAAGATTACATTTGGAACCATTTTTCAACTCAAAATGGAGCATAATTTAACATCTTTAATGAAACTTGATACAGCAGCTTCTGTTTTTTATCACTAGATAAATTATACACCACTTGATTCAAGGCTGGAGTGATTATTTTATTCCTGTCACAAAATCTTTCATTAGGAATATCACTCACTCCTGGTGGTGACTGTGGTCATGTGACATTATTTCTACCTGGGGAGGGAAAAAGTCTTATGGCACCAAGATATCTCATGGAAAATCACACAAGTATTTCAGACAGGGACACAATAGCGCCATGTAACCCTGTATGTCAGTGTCCAAATTGTCCCTCATTATGGAAGATCTTTCCCATTTTAGACTCAAATTTACCTACCCATTGCCACAAAGGACTTGTTTTCCTTTTAAATAATTACATTTTAAACACCCTTAATTATTTTTCATGGTGTCAGCTCACTCTAATGTGAATTCTAAATATAGTCCTAGATCCTTCAAATTCTACGTGTTCTGCATGGGCTTCCCCATGATCTGAAGAATTGATTCTATTTATAGCTTGAGCAAATAAATATTTTATACAATTAATTTAGCCTTTTGTTCTATTAATGAATTGTTTGGAAACAGATTTCAAAATTCTCAAATATATTAATTAGAATTATTCATGAATTTCTTCAGTGAAATAGTCTTACTCTACAGCTTATTTAAATTGTGATTATCACAAATGAATGCGTAATTTGTACTGGAATTTATATAATCTAGGCAACTGTAATTTACATAATTAACTTCCTAACACACTGAATTTCAAATGATATATTCAATTAATTGTAATATTCATATTCACACTATGAAGATTTTTGTAAATCATCTAATCAGTTATCAATAAAATTACAATATGGTGTCTATAAGTAACCAACACGACACAAACTGTGAATAGAAAATGTTATAATTAAAAATACAATTCAAATTAGTTTTTGGCAAATATTTGATCATTTGTGCTACACACTTCTTTTTAGTGACTAGTTATGTTAGCAAAGCTTGGAAACTCAATAGGTAAAGCTCAATGCTGCATCCATTGCAATCAGCAGCAAAACTCCTATTACCTTGAATGGTGCAGTTTCAGACCTATAGAAAATAAAATATGGGCAAACATAGTCAAATTTAAGTTCTTATCCTTCTGTTTGCATTGGATAACACTGAGCTCCTGTAAACAGACGTGGAATTCAAGGGCCCAGAATGTTCATAGCAAAATGAGGTGTATAGTATTAATGGATATGGTAGGAAAGAACAACCCTGACCCAAAATTAACTGAAATGCAGTGCTGAATGAAAGTGGTGACACATTTTTCTGTAAATGTCTTGCCCATTTCTTTCTAAGGTATTTCACACACCCCAAACTTCATTTTTCCATTAAATTTTGCCAACATATTATTCTCAAGAGAAGCTTATGAAATCTGTTGATGTATAATAAGTTCATTCTAACTGAGTACTTCTTGCCTCAGGAGGTCAATATTTTTCCCCTAGATGTCACTGTGCTGTTCTCCATTTTATTTTTAAAGGCAAAATTGTTGCTTCTTGAAAAACCTTAACCACAAGAGAGGCTTCCACATACCTCTGGTTAAAATTTTAAGTGTCTGATCCTAATACTTGTAATGTCAGTTGTAATGAATTACACTTGTAATGAATCAGGCTGTTAGAATGGATATATCAATATTAACATTAATTTCTTGTTTCAGTTAATATCAAGATTAACTATGCATGGAGATAAATCTTGACTTTAGCTTCACTCAGTCAATATTTACCTTCTGGGCCAATAGACTGTAATATTCATGTCAAAGGAAGTTAATATCTACTTATTATAGGTATGATGAATGTTATAGCATCTATATATCTCCATATTAAAATACATGAAGAATTATGAAAGTGAGTTTCTAAAAGTTGTAAATTGTATTCAAAAAGTAACTCAACACTTCCATCTTCCTCATGAGTAGAACTGGTTGAATAATAATCATGAATCTGCCCCCTTTTTCATTTAGCGAATCATTCACAGACTGATTCAGATTTTCTTTTAATACATTTGTTATTTGTCTCAGCATCACGTTTGAGTGACGATTGCTGAACATTGAACAACAGCCGACACATACAGATCTGAAAAATAAAAAAATAAAACTTGCCAAGCCTCCTCAGTCACTAGTTATGAAGTACAATTAAGTAACAAAGCCAAAAGAGTGTCCTGTATTTTTAAGGACTCAAACCAAGCCCTCTAAATGTAAATTTAATCAAGAAAGGAAAATGAGCTGGGCTTGCCTCAGCCTACCTGGCCAGGGGTAGGACTATTTCCACGGCAAACCAACTCACCCAGAGTTTTTTTCACTGCCCAAAAGGAGCCATATGTCTGCTCTCTGCTTAAGAACATTGATTTCCCACAACCGACCCAATCTTAATCCCTTGCAGCTCTTTTGTAGAGAAGCAGGTTAATCCTTTCTTCACTTCCCTGGGTAAGCAGTGTATACATGCCATCACAGTCATACCATGAGCGGTCTGTGAAGTGAGAATGTTTGTCCTGTGCCGCTTTCCTAGTTCACATCCTGAGATGACTGAGCACGTGTCTAACTGAAAGCCTGTCAGCTTCGTTAAACATTTTCCAACCAATAGGAATTTGGTGATGAAGGATTTTATTTTAAATCCTTAAGCATTGTACATACTGCACTTCATGCTTTAAAAGCCATACCTACATCTTTAATGGAGTGCTTTTCCTTTCAGTGGATCACAACTCGTACTAAAATTAACATCTGTTTGCCTAACAGGATTTATTTTGTAAGGAGTAAGACCAGATCAATCGAGGTTGATTGGGATTAATGAAGCTTTGAGAGCCAGGAAATCCCACCTAAAGAGTGTGCTTCTATCTATAAATAAGTAAATAAAGTTGAAGCACCCCAAGCTTTCAAGGCTAAAGGGAGATTAATTACATTCACATGGCAACTCCTCCTCACCTCAGCGCACACACCAACGATTAGAATAGCTGAGCCCCATTACTGATCATTTTTTTTTCTTCCTAGCAGACAAATCCATCTTTTGGTTTTATTTACAGATAAAACAAATGAATCTCCAAAATGAAAGCTAGAAATATTGGCAGCTTTCAGGCTTGGGTTTCATTCTGACAAGCATGCATGACAGGCAAGTGTCAAGGAGTTTAGAACTTTCTCCAGGTGAGCATTGAATGGGTGTTTGTGAGAGACTGACTCTGATGATTTGTCAAGATCTTTTACTTCACTGCTTCAACTTTTCACACTCACCAGCCTATTTGCACAACCAGACAGGACACATCTTTTCACTTAGTACTATTAAGGTCGCTAAATTATTACTGTTCAGGTCAGATCTAGCAGTGCAGGATAATAGGAGGTTAGTGTACTCAGAATTAATATCCTGTCTACCTGCTCCTTAGGCTGCACACATTACAGCAACAGTTGGAGCGAGAAGGATGCAGACTGCAGCCAACTCTGAATTAACGTGATCTAATTTTTTTTCTAAAAACAAGGTTTTTAGTGACTAAAAAACCTCTTCAAGGAATAAAAACTTAAATGCTTGAGATAATTTTAAATAGAGAGAAGCCTACACCACAATGCTGCATCTGAATATATCCAAGCTTGGAGAAATTTAAATCTAAATCCAGATCCAAATATGAACCTTGGACTTAGCCACTATTTCTGTAGTGGCCTGAATCAAACTTCCAGGTCTGAACCTCTACAAGTTTTCTATGAGGGCATTCAGAGCTGATTCCAGATTCACATTTTGTCTCAGGCGATCTCTAGTCTTAAACTTTAGGAAAATTAGCCATCATAGCAAGGCAAGGTCCTCACCAAGGAAACACAGATGAGTGAAGGGCTTTGACAGTTGTCATTCCACATGAAGGCAGTGTCCCCACTGACACAGGAGTAAGCACTGCACACCATAGTAACTGTTTGCAGAACCAGCTGCTAGTTTAACTGGACACACCACACAAGTTGGATATTTTTCATTCACAACACACCTTATTATATTTCATGACCCCTAGAACTCCATAGAGAATTAGTCAGCAACACTCTGTGGAACAGTGTGAATCAGGTCATCACACTAATAATCTGTGGGTAACTGTAATTTATCAGTCATTCTCTGCTGTGTGGGCCATGAAGGTGGCACAACCAAAAATCCAAATGTTGTCATGGTCTCTCCGCATTTATTTTTTCTCTTTTCCAGGACTAGTTCCAATATTTTGTTTGTTTTTTAATTCTTTAAAAAACATATATGTTGGCAGATGAGTATGTGCAGACTATTTACGCATTACAAAAATATGTTTGGGATGGGGTTGGAAAAGCAGTTCCACCATTTATTTACTGGACATCTACGCAGGTATTGTGCGCACTCACTGATGATGGCTGCATATGAATACCATAATACTATGAAAAGTGTATGTTGAAGGACAAATCAGTGCTGCTCATGGTTGTGAATGTTGTAGAGAGGGCACAGGGAGCATCTTTCTCCCTCCACACCCTCCCCTGCCCACCCCACCCCCCGCCCCCATCCATCCAAATGAGAGGGAAAACTATAATATGATGGTTGGCCCTTCTTTTTAGTAAAGGGAAAGGGATGAAGGGCAATCTGCTCGATTGCTGCAAATACCATGCACTGAGAATGTGTCATATTGGAGTAGGTCAGATAGTGGCTATAGCTCTAAACCCTATGTTCACCAGCTATCCTAGGGGAGGGCACTGCCACATGAAGTGCACATTACAACTTCCATAAGTAGCAAGTGCCACTACTGAGCTCATTCCCCAGCACCCTGGACCAAATGTTCAGAGGTTCTAAAAGGGGTGGTATGAGTTATATGCATCTGTAAAATGGAGTAAATCTGTGTGTGTTGGTGTGTGTTGCTGTAACTTACATGTTGACATGAAGGGAGGTTAGGGTAGCATCATGAAAAGCAAGCATGAGGGTATAACATAAAATAATGATGGCCCGCTTTATCTTATAACTTCTCCACCTTCCTGTTATTTGCTTTTCCTGATGTAACCCCATCCTTCCACCCTCTCAGCATATAATATGCACCCATTCATACTCAGTGAGTCAGATTCTGATCTCAGTTAATGAGATCAGAATAAGACCCACTTTCATTGACATACATTGATTTACCAACATACAACTTACGCAATCATTCACCTCACCTCAAAATATGGCCCACTGTGTCTTGTATAGACATAATGGCAAAAATTCAGACTTGCCGTAAGTGGGTGCAATTCCACTGACTAGAGTGGTATGACATCTGTTTACACTAGGTCTAAACATTATCTAATCACTCCCACCACCACAGTTTGGATGCTACAATTGAGCCCTTCCTCACCAACACCTGCCTTGACTCATAATGCATCTGAAAACTATACTTGTCTCTAAGCCTGCAGACATACCTTGTAGCCAGATATACTTATGTTTGAAGTCTGTGTTCCAGTACCTCATCAAACAAACTCTGAATGGGTACTGTATACAGTAACATCTGTCAGGAGAGTATCATGCAGTTGATGCACCTGTCTGCTATAACGAATATTCACTAGAATAGGAGTAGGAGAGAGATGCAAATGTAAGCTAAAAAATGCTTAAGCATCCCAATTTTGATCAGCACTGTTTAAATTTTCAAAAGCTCCTAATAGAAAATCAATGGGATGTTTGCTCCTAAATCACTTGGGTTCTTTTGAAAATCTCTCCCTATAAATGCATGAATATTCAGTGTTTTCTTCATATTTTATATCGTAGACAATTATACACAGTTAGCTCTATTCATGTTTAAAGCCTAGGTTTTTTCTTGCGTTATTTTTGTAGTTTATCAGTTAGCAAACACTTACACACTTCAGGGAGTTTTCAACCATTTGTAAATCTGTATCCATTGCTAAATTTCTTCAGGATTCAGTGCTGCTTGCGGTAAGAAGCTGGTGTGATCTGTAGTTGTAAGCATACAGTGGAAAGTTCTTTCTGAATAGATGGTTAAACAAATGGAATGTTTGCCTACAAATGATGAGTTTACTGCATATTAGAAATTCACCTTCCTTTGATAGAAATTTTGTGGGGGATGATGCCAAGAGCTTAAAGGTCTTGTCATAGAAATAAAGAATAAAAACCTCAGCTGAATGCCCTTAGACACATTAGTTACTTAGAACTTTGCAATACCGACAGTAATCACACCTTTTTATATTCAAATCGTTTTAGCTTAGGTAGAAGAGAGAGGCTGTAAATTGGGAAATGGGAAATCTCTGGCCCATGTTCTGAACTAATACATCCACAGGCATTGAAACTGGTGCACTGCACTACATGGAGGTCTGTAACTGAAAATTGCACTTTGAAACCATGTGACGGAGACAATAAACATCTTCCTTGATTTTCCCATTAAATAAAAATGCAAAGGTTTTGAACACAACGTGTACCAGCTGATTTAAAAAAAAAGGAATTATAACAATAATTACTTCAGAGGGAAGGCCTTAACTTATATCTGGTTAATTGCAAACACATTAGCCTTTAAGATGAAACTTCTGTTCTGGGAATTGTACGGAGAGCTTGTATAGTGCTATAAAGATAGAAGCTATGCATTCTCTAACCATAGTGGTTTTCTCCTGCATAATTCTTTTAGACAAGCACTTCATACTTTGCTTAATGTGATGGGAGTTTGTTCTGTGTTTTATTTATCATAATCTGGAGGGAAATTATCTTGACAGCTGTATTTTGCATAGATTGGAGAGGAGCAATACATGCATCAGGAAGACCTAAGAGAAAAAGGTTGCAGTACTCAAGATGGGAGATGAAAAGTGCCTGGATGAATGTTTTGTGGACTGGATTGACAGAAATGTGTTAGCTTTTCTATGGAATTCCTCTGCCTTGGGAAATATCCTTTTTTAAGGGGAGGCCCCTGGCAGAACAGATCTATTAAAGCTATGTTGCTAGAGAGCTGTGTTCTGGGGCCAGGATTTTTTGACCTCATTCGCTATAGGGGGGAAAAGTGTTTGTCTTGATCCAGGCAAAGCTCCCATTGAATTTGATGGCTTCAAGGACTCCAATGGAAGCTTTATTTGCAAGACTGGGCCAAATATAGCATTGTTGTCAGATGTTAGTGTAACAACTTGCTAGTTACCTTCAGTTCAGGTTTGATCTACCATTAGTTTTTATTAAGCTACATGTATTCTAGTGTTTGTTTTTGTGGCTCTATGGACTTAGGGTAGTGTCAGACTTTCCATCATAAAAACACCTCTTTCCAGGGTTTTATGTGTCAGTTGTAAAAATGTTCTCTGGACTGTAACTTCATATTTCAGAGTTATTTTTTTCCCTAGTCTGAGAGAGAAGGGAATGGAATTTGAAGAAAATCTGTTTTTACTATTTTTGAGTAATAAACATGCAAGAAATATGCATTTTTTTTAAAAAACCCTCATAATTTAAAAATGAAATTACATTATTTCTTGAAACAGTATTTATTTTTTACCTAAGCTATTAGCTTTATTTATTATTAAAATATTTTAAAATGAAAAAAAGCTAAAGGCAGACTATTTAGACTGGAAAAGAAAAGTGTCAGTGGACACTTACAGCTGGGCACCTTGTCACACAGTGTAAAAAGAAGGGGACACCTGATGAAATTAATATCTAAAATAAATACAAGGAAACACTACTTTATGCATGTATTTAACCAGTTAAATTCACTATCATAAGAGGTCAACTCCACTTTGCAGGTGTCATCCATACATTAAAGATTTAGTTTATCTGTAGCTATGCTTTTTTTTGTGAAGTAAACTTCTGTCATCTTGACTATATCTTAAATCATTAATCAGCTCTTGCTTCATTCAGAGAGAGAGAGAGAATCATCCATACACTAAATGTTTGCCTTTGTATTAAAATATTTTGGCGTATTCATTTAAAAGTATAGTACAAATTTCCACCATCCAAAAACAGCACTAATGAATGGCAAGGCAGTGACACACACAACAGTGAACAGCAGGAAATATACAGATAAGGGTGAAACGTTTCCTAGGTTCTTCAGAACTGAGACACAGCTGGATGCCCCCGCAGCTATTCTCTTGACATATCCTGTTGTGTCTAATGCTGGAGAACATATAGCATATGAATTTCTCATCTTTATCATTTCACGTCTCAATCTTGCTCCTCTTTTAATATCTTGTGGAAGGAGAATATAGAACAAGGCAGTGCCATGGAGTTACTGTATCTCACTTAACCTGCACTCTGGTTGTTTGGTAAAAGTAGAAATACCACCACAAATCTGGAATAAATATACGGTTATTTATTTCCCATGGCAGGTATTAGAGTACTTTCATAGACTGAATCAAGCCATTGCAGTGCCAATGAGGTGATCCAGCAGTCATTAGAGGTGAAGACTGCAGTGTCATGTCCTGACACCAGACAGCACCACTGTAGTCAATGTAACTTCTTACAAGTATCTACAATAATCCAGTACTGGTTGAGAAGAAGGCGGTGGAAAAGTAAATCGAGCAGGTTTTGTGTCACTTTTTTTCTAGTAAGTAGGTGTTGAGGTAGATACAACACAATCCAAGTACTCTACTAAGTTTGTTTTATATCCTGTTAAAATAGTTGGGAAATGGTCTGCAAAGTAGATTTTGTATTTGGGATTCACATAAAAAATGAAGGTATATGAATGTATATACATTTTCAATTACATATTCTTTCATCTTTGGATAGCACTACCTGCAACACACTTAGAAAAAGGGGCAGGAGAAATAAATCCAGGTAACTGTTAACTGCAATAGTAAGACCAGATAAAGCTGTTCTGGAGTGCCAATATGGAGGGGAATTAGTATAATTTTTTTGTCAGTTGGAATCATATTATGCATTTATTGTCAACAAGTAAATTACCCAGGTCCTCTGCCATTATGCAGGTTTTGAAAAGCCTCTTAATTTTCTAATAATGGTAAAATCACAAACTGCAAAAATAGTTTAAATTGTAAGCCCTAACCTGACCACGGGAGAGAAAATGGTAACAAAGAAGAAAGCAGCATCTTGTTTTGGTGTAATAAAAATATAAATAAAGAAAATTGCAGGCCTATTACTTGGAAAGTTAATGTTTTCAAGAAGCATGTTATCCATAGTAGCAACAGCTCTGCTGCTCTTTCATGTCTGAAACACACTTTGAAATTCACATCCTGACATCACTGTAAGGGTGGAAGAAAATCTTTTGCACCAATACAGGGCTTGAGGACTCCAGCCCTACAAAGACATATTCATAATTGGAAATATTAATTGTATTACTACAGCACGGAATGTGCGCGCACACATGGAGGCCTTGGAGTAATTCATTCTCCCAGGGAAAATTAGGACAGGTCAGTGGGCAGGATACCATTAACAGGCTACATTCTAATATCTCAAGGAGTGCAGGTATTGCAGTTCTCAGCTGGTGCTCCTCACACATTTCTGCCTCTTCTCCTTCTTGCTCCCATCCCCAGTTTATGACTTTGAGTGGGGAAAAAGGATGCTCAGTCCAGAGAGGCAGCATGGAGATTAGCAGCCAGAGGAGAACAGAGGACCAAAGAGAGAATGGGCAGGAGTGAGTAGAGTGAATTGGGCAACTGAGGTGATCAGACTGTAACAGAGAAGAGCACCAGAGGCCTGATCTTCCAGAACAATGACTGAGTCCTGAGCCAGCAGGGACCTGTCCAACAGTGAGTATCTGGTATGGGTCACTGTCAAAGGCAGGATATGAACTTAATTGGACCATTCATCTGATCTTGTATGGTAAATCTTATATTCTTCATACAAGCTCAGAATTACTCAGGACTTTTTGGTCTCTGTGTTTGAAATCAAACACCTTAAAGTCCCCCACAGCCCCAAACAATGGGAATCACATCTCCTTTTGCTGCAGACTGCAACTCTTCTCTTGAGGGGACAAGGCTCACCTTTGAGGGAAGCCTTGTACTCATGTCAGATCATATGGTCTTACTCTCCCCCACACCAAAATTTTGAAGAAGAGGCAAAGACAACCCAGTGTCTAGAATGTGAAAGTTCTACCCACCAAGAAGAAAGATTACATTATTAGCTAACTTGAACAAAGCTATTGCTGTCTGTTAAGGGCACACTAATGGAAATGCGCCAGCATTGACAAGAAAGTGTGACAGCCAAAAAACATCACATGAAAACATCAGAAGTGCTAAGGACATACCTACCTCACCTTGATTATTGCCCTACAAGGAATGCACCAGAAGATGAATTCCCAGACGGTTGCCCTCACCCTACATTGTTCAGGGGAAATCCCTTCCTGATTTCAGGTTTCTGATTTCACTTTGTATATGTAAGCAGAAATCAATGCTCCCAAACCTTATCCATGTCCATACCAACCCAACATTTACTGCCCTGAGAAGGACCTATGAGGGCAGGACTGGTGGGGGAAAAAAAAGGGGGGGTGTACACTCCTTTCAAGACCGTGATTTTTAGGCCACTGAACTAGTAGAACAACCAGTTGGAGAGGTTGGTGAGTTTTAAATTTCTCAATCCCCACCTAGCCTGCAGCACAACTGAATCCCTACCGCAGCTAACTGGGAGAATATAGCAATTGATCTTTTTTTTTTTTTTTTTTTTTAAAAGGAGAGTAAAGTAGCATGGCCGTACTATTCTGTAGTGATGGAATCTATAGTGATGTCAGTTCTGTGGGGAATCCTAGGATATATAGTCAGATTCTTTATTAGGCTTAATCTCAGTTTGCTTAATCAGGAATGACTTTTTAAACAGAGTTAATGTATCTTCCCAAAAAATAAGGGGCTACTCTTGAGAGTTAATCTTAGATTTACAGGTAAATTTGAAGAAATTACTTGTTTAATATTGTGCTAATATTTCAAATCGATCCTTGAAATGTCAGTAGAAAATGAAATCATTTGGAAGGGATACAGAAGTTGTCGGGTAAAGGTAATTTATGATGCTGTAAACATTAGATCTGCGAAAAGTGTGTGCTGATTGCATCAGGTGTGACAGGTGAAAAGGGATTGTTGAATATTCCCTTCTGAAAAGCATCTTTTATTAATATTTACATTTATCCCAGCAACACTGCTACTTGAATTGAATCTTGCATATACATTGTGCATGTATATATAAAATAAATGTATAATATATTGCCTCGGGTCACCTCTTTCACAAGAAAACATCCCTTACATTATTCTCCTTCAAAACCCTTCTTACCACTCTACTTTTCTGTGATGCATACAAAACAATCAACAATGGTAAGGCCACTGCTGTGCTGCCATTACTACCTATCATGCTGACCAGTGTTTGTTGTTTCCTTGTACTCCCTTGTATATCTAGGGCTGGAAAGATCCTCAAGAGATCAGCGAGTCTATCCCTCTACACTGAGGCAGGATTGAATAAACCTAGACCATTCCTGACAGATGTTTGTCCAACCTGTTCTTAAAAATTTCCAAGGATGTGAATTTCACCACCTACCTACATTACCTGTTCCAGTGCTTAACTATGCTCATAGTTACAAAAGTTTTCCTAATATCTAACTTGCTACAAATTAAGCTGATTACTTCGTGTTCTACCCTGAGTGGACATGGAGAACAGTTGATCACCATCCTCTTGATCAAAACTTTTTACATATTTGAAGGCTGTTATCATGTCCATCCTTGGTATCTATCAGTTGTCTCTTGTCTTACTCTTAGGTTGTAAGCTCTTGGGGAAAGGACCATCTGTTCGTTCTGTGTTTGTACAGCACCTGGCACAGTGGTGTCCTAGTCCATGACTCGGGCTCTTAGGCGCTATAGTAATATAAATAAATAACAACATTACCATTTGAAAGTAAGAGGTTTGTGAGCTCTAGAGTTACAAAGGAACCTAAGAAACACAGAAGAAAGTGGAGACAATTTATTATATTGTTATAAAACCAGAAAAGATTTATTGACCGTGAAACCATGAACACAGATATGGAACAAAGAGAGAATTTCCCCCCTTGTTTTTCATTCATAAATCCACAATACTCTTACCAGAACAATGTCAAATACCATCTGGCTAGCAGCATGGGAAAGGGCAGAGAAAATATAAGAAATTGCTTAAGAACCACATGTAGAACTGTAAACCAATAACCACTAATAGTTCTGTAATTTATTATGGATTTTTTGGTGCTACATACTGTGGCTCTTTTTTGCAGGTACCTGGTCTCCAAACAAAATACATAAATACAGTGAAGTGCTGTGTAGCCTGGAAACCAGTTCTGAGGAAGAAAGTATACAGTAGCTATCTTTCCTCCAATAAATCTGAATTTAAGAACTTTTTTTTATTAGGCCCAGCTATCATTTACTAACAGCTGGATTCAGAAACAAAGTAAATATTTCTCCAGCTTGTTCCCATATATTTTATAGACATTAGTATTGACAACAGAATTTCATGTTTTAAAATGGTAGTGAATTTTAGTTCCTATGAAAAATGAGTGAATGCGTAATTCAGGATAGAGCTAGCTGGTTTTCATAGCTTCCCCTGTACCGCTCCTCTGGTATGCCTCCATGGTGAAATGCAAGAGCCCTACTCTAGTCCTTATTTCACAGACGAGTCTGATATTCCAAATGAATAGTCTCATTCCACTATGTGTCTGAGTCATAGCAATGTGATGCCACTTAGTGTTGTATCATCACAGCATCTCACACAATCATAATCCAGTACAGCAGATCTATTGAATGGTGGAATAAATGTTCACTATATTGTGCTATCATTTAATAACAAAAATCCAGATTAGATTTTCACCCAGATTAGTCTCTACGTTCATGGAAGGGTGATTCAAACACCTACAAAGCCCCTCCCCATCTACGCTGAGCCTAGAGAGTCCCGGCATACAGAGGAGAGGAAAGGAGATGCTCATGATTACCCCACCAACCTCACAAAGAATGAAGCTGAGGATACATTAACTTTCCTACCCAGTCCCCTCCGTGCTGGGGAACCCTCCTTTAAGGGACCTTACAGGAATCTGCTGGGAGCCAGAGGAGGGGGGCCAGGAGGCACTGGAGCCAATGTGGAGGCACAGTGATGGTGGCTCTGTGCTTTAGAGGATACATTGAGATTACATTTTGTGAGGACAAATACTGTCCCCTGACAAAATGATCTGAGGAAACTCCACAAGGCAATTGGGCAGAACTTTCCTTCCCCTGACCAAGTATCACGTTGTGCAGGAGGGAGCAGATTGACACAGAATGTCTGTCCCCTTCTGGCTCCCTCAAACAAATGCGACCTGAAACCAGAACCCATGGGAGCAATCCTTACATTTGAGAAGTTCTGCTGACTTGAACTGGAATATTCACATGATTTAGGATTATTCATATGGGTAAGGGCTATGGGATCAGGCCCATACAGTATAATTATTCCATGCAATTGGTGAGTATGGCCCTTGGGTGAATCATGAAAACAAGAATATTTTATAGCTGTTGGTTCAGTGATCAAAGAGTACTGCAGGTCCGGACCACTTAAGAAATATGGTCCTTAATTACTTGTGGTAAATGATGGGCATCTTCCTGCCTCCCCTCCTTGCTTATCTGATGATGTAAAAAAGAAAGGTCAAATGTTCACTGGTTCCTTGGAAGGAAATGTGAATTGTTTATGCTTGACAGGGGAAGAACTGTGAGTAATCTACACAGTCACCATTTGATTCAGCTTCAGCTAAGGGAAGTGTTTTTGACTGGAACAGCAGTAACACCCCGCTGCAGCATGGAGAGAAAAAAAAATCAATACTCTTGCTGGGAAATTCATGCAAAAGAAACATAAAAGGATGAACCATTGGTGTGAGAAGAATCAATATTCACATGCAAATGAAGTCCCTGAAGTTTATGAAGCAGTCTCGTGCTTAAGTGACTCACTCTGGGATAATCACGTGAAGGTTCAGCTGTAGTTTATTCTGCCAGAGGGAAATCTGAATGCACTATTTTCTGCATTTTTGATGATGAGGATGTGAGGAGAGAGGTGGCAGGCAGAAAGGGAGCATTGGGATCATTATACATCTTAAAAATTGTTGCCCCAGATCTGGGAATCTCATGTAATAAAACTGAAACTTGCATTATACATTTTGCACCTACAATTTCAAAACATCTTGTATAAATCCTGCTAATGCATACTTGTCCTAGGACTTTAGAAACATATAGTTCAATAGTCTTGGGAGATTATAAAGCCTTCTCTGAGGACAGGCAAAGGTTTATCAGAAGTATTGCACTAATAAATAATATCATTTCACAACAGCAGTGTGAGTCAAACAGTAATACAAGAAAAAGGAATTTCATCTTTGTATTGAAAAAAGTACCCAAAATACAGTTTGCATCACACCAGAAAAGATCCAACATTTACAAAAATCCCATTTTAGATAGACCAATCTTTTGTGTTCAAATAGATATGTAAAGGAGTGAGAACTTGTGCCCTCAAAGGCAAAAGAGGCTGGTTTATAAATGGTGCCTTTCATCTCTAGAGGAGTTAGCTGGAGGGCAGCACAAAATGTTTAGTCTAAAAATGAGTTTAAATGGCTATATCTAAAATATATACATTGCAGAGTGAACTTCATTGCATTCGATATTTTGTTTCCCATTAAAAAAAAAAGTCTTGCTTCCTTAAGCACCCTGGGTCTGCCTAATCCTAAAAGGAGCATGCTTCTGTTCCTTTATGAGAGGCATTAGTATTTTTGGCAGATAAGAAAGTAAGCGTTCACTTGAAAGCAGTTGATTTCACCATTAAATTTAAGTTTGAAGGTCCCGATCCAGCATCTATTGAACTTAATGTGAGTTTGGAAATTGAATTCAAATGCTCAGAATCTGGCCGTATGTTTGTGGAGTGGTCATCAAAGTACCAATTCAGCAAGCAGAGAATCTGCAACTCCGGAAATTTACTTTCTTGTACTCAGAGATGCTGTGCCTCTCTTATCACATTTTCCACATTTAAAAAATGAGTCTCTGCAGGCAAACCAAAACCCTTCTGGCAATCCTGCAATTCATGCCCTTCCACATACGGCTTTGTAGGAATATCTATATCGTGCATATTCGTTATACAAGTTGCATTTTTAAAAAGTTTCCCACACGGAGCTGATACATAAAATATTAAAAGTGCCATATATTTGCAATACACTCAGAATTGTAATGAATAAAAAATAGACTCCAGATGATGTTGTAAAAGTATTCAAGTACTTCCAAAGATGTACACAGCCACCAAAGGTTGACTTCGTGATAAAGCAGATCTTTTTCAATGTATACACCAGAAGCTATGGCACCTGCAGAGATGACACCATGTTCTTTACTATTATTCCTGTGGTACCATCTTTGAAACCCTTTAGTTTTTAAGGGACAAACCTGCCCCTTTGTTGATTCATAGCAGCACTATTGTGATTTTGTTATGCAGGCATCCAGGATGCTAGGAGTCTGCATGTGCATTGTGCTCAGACAGCAATAGCCATGATGGCTTGAGGAACAGTTTTGGTGAGTTGACACTTGCTTTATTTTTAAACCCTGTAAATGTATGTATGGATATACAGAAATTTGTATATATGATTGCATCCCTCTCCATATGTTCTTTGTCTATCATGTGTCTTTTTAGGCTCTGATCCTGCAAAGACTTACTCATGTGCTTAACCTTACACTGTCTGAGTAACTAGTTCCATTGACCTCAGAGGAACAACTCACAATGAACAAAGCTAAGCATGTGCATAAGTCTTTGCAACATGGGGGCCTAAGATTGTAAGTTCTTCAGAGTGGACTTTGTCTCCATTTTGTTCAGCACGTAGCACAACAGGATCCCAATCCTGGCTGAGACCTCTGGATACTACCACAATATACATAATAAATAATAAAATAGCAGTACTATAAATAAAGGTAGAGAGGATTTTTTTCTACACTGCCAGTGTGTTCATGGAGACATAGCAGTAGAGCCATTCTTATGCACATCCACTGGTCATTACCCCAACATCAGCATAGCACAGCATAAACGGGAGGTGTAGTAGGTCTGAGTCTGCATTAGAAACTCTGGGATGGTTTTCCACTGCTCCCCAAATGGGAGAATTCCTTCTCCTAAAGAGCACCCCATAGCTTAGCCTGGCTATTCAGGTTTGGCATGGGGAACGTAATCTTATTCTAAACCATGTGCTGCGGCACTCTGAACACATCATCTCTGATGCGGTAATATCAGTTTAGCCTTCCAGGATAGTACTTCTATAAATAATACTACACATGCAGTTTTAATAATGTCTTTTTTTCTAACTAAAGAATCACTTGTGCTATGTCTCACATTAGGAACAGAAATATCCTCTAAATAAGAGGCCAGTGTATGTGAGTGTCATATATACAGTATATACACTATATATTTATTTTGCATTAGCACTTTTTCCCCCTCCTTTCTGCTCCTTCCTTTGCAGGGCTTTGTAAACAGAACATGAGCTCAGCTGTAATTACTGGGACTACTGTTCCTCAAACTCCAGGCATGCCAGTAGCATATCAGGTATACCATGACCCAGGGGCAAGCCCTCTGGGTGTTTCAGCAGCTAGGTCTTGTAGGCACCAGCCCTGGTGGGTCTCAATAGTCACTTGGACAGGTGACTAGTGGAAAAGTTATTTTATGAGACTGGCAGGAAAGGGATAGGTTGCAAATACCCTAGGGACAGAGGCTTAAACAGTTACAGTTCAAAGTGAGTAATAGCAGTTCTGTTTGGGCTGCTGGGCAATCCAATCAAGAGTCGGGGCTTGACCGACCTAGTGTATGGGGAGCCTTCTCCATTCCAGTGAATAGGAGCTTGCAGGTTTCCAAGCCTGGCTCAGTTAATGTCTCTCATTGAGGCCCCTCTTCATTGGCTCCCTGCCCAGCCATTGCTCTTCCCCCATAAGTGCCAACAGACCTGTCTGTTTGGCACCGACAGCCTGTTCCACCCATGGCTTTATTCACAGCTCCTGGGGCTTCTCTTCACTCCCTGCTGCCATGCGGCTCCCATTTTCCAGGCACAACCTGACTACTTACTGTTACCAGGCATGAGGAAAGGCATGTGTAGTGGAGAGGGGGCTGATGGGAGTTGTTTCCCCTTACTTAGCAGATCCATTTGAACACAGTTCTGTGATGGAACTTCTGAACTCACAATATTTGAGTCATTTTAAATTTAGGCAAAAAAGTTTCACCCCTTTTATTTGTACTATATCTTATAACAGTCTGGCGAGAATGTATGTGCACCACTATTACCCTCTACTGGATGGAAAGGCAGACTTTCAATAGTACAAGTACAGCTGAGGATATAAGCCCTAATGTTACTATAGCTAGACATGATGGGTTGGTACCTCAGATGAGCTTTAATATTTGGAGTTGATTGTCTGAGTTCTATCCCTGGTTATAGCTATGAAATCAACACTAACCCATTATGCAGAATTGCTGACTACTATGAGATCCTGTGTAGCCAAAGAATCATTAAAATATCTCCAATTAAAAGGAATGGAACCTTTCCCCCTTAGACTTCAATAGGATTTTTGAAGGTATTGAATTCAGCTACTGAACACCCACCCAAAATCCAATACCAGTAATTAGGGAGTTGAGTTGACTGTGAAAAGTCAATACGTATAATAAAGTGAATGGTTCACGTCGTTCTATATAAAAACAGAAAACAGGTCCTTCATTTAATTGTATACATGTCTAGTTAAGTCTAAATCTTCTAGCAATCTGTAAGCATACTAACGGCTAAATTTACCCTGCTTCTTTCTTCCCTGCCACCCTCTTAATTTCATTAGTGGTGTGCAGGATATAAAAGAAGACCACATCTGGCCACTGATGTGTACAGATAACTGATTTAATCGTCGTATGTGAGTTTTGCTTCAGCATTAACTCAGAAAAGGAACACGTGATCTATAGTCTACCACTGATGCAGAAATTCCAGTCCCTAATCTAGAGACTTTATACACTGTGAGGATATACAGCATTGCAACCTAATGCTTTGGTACACAAAACTGCCAAACTAGGGAAACATGATGAGAGTTCTAATGAAACTCAATTGGTTTTTTGCTCATGAATGTTTCCAAGTTGTTGGGGTTTGGTTTTGTTTGTTTTCTTTAATCATGAGCTTTAGGAGGTGATGGAAAAACTCATCTGAATTTGGAGGATATTTTTCTGTGGAGCATGGTTCTTTTAAAAAAAAAAAAAAAAAACAATGGAAAATAGATAGAGACAATCTACTATTAGAGAATCAGGAGGTGCACATTAGAGATCATTTGTTCTCTAGATTTATTTTTCACTCATGAATAACTGCATCATGGAAAGGAATTAGCATAATTTATATCAATAATATTTTGCAGTGATGTGTGAATAAAATAATATTCCACTGTAAATTTTAAAGCCTTTATGACTGCATTTTTATCAGCTTATTTACCTTTATTTATATTTGGTGCTGCAAAGCCATATTAATAGAGTTATGTAAATGACCCAGGGAGAGAAGTACTGTTTATGTTTTATAGGGTGGCTGGAACAGCATCATCTTATCTGTCTGAACTAAAATGGTTTCAGCTGGTCCACCTTATTCATTATGATTGCTTTTTGATTATCGATAGGTTGTTTTTGAAACTTGGCTTGCTGAAGCTTGAGGATGAAGCACAGGATTTGCTCTTGTTGCCTGTGTGAACTTGGTCAATCTCTTTGCCAAACAGATTCATTTGATTTGTCTTTTTAGGTGACCTTTTGACTTGCAATCATCTGCATTCTGGTCATGCTTTATTTCATTTTATTTTTACTGTAGAGCACTTTGGAATGTTTGTCATGAAAAGAGCTACATAAATATTAATGTATTGATAGTGTTATGGCTTTTCAAGCCTATTTTTCATTTCATGGGTTTTAAGAGCTACAAAATTTACTGACTGTACCGAAAATATAGGTATAATGGACTTTCTGAAATGCCCTGAATGAGATAAAATATATGAATTATTAATCCCGTGAAAGTCAGTGCTGTCCTGCTTAAATGCCTAAATATGTTACAGTGCTGGAACCTTTCAAAGTTGCAGGTGAGCTAGTTCCATTCTGTTTACAATTCTACCTGGAAAGGAGGGAGAGTGGAATGCCAGCTGCAGGAGTAGAGGTTAGGTAGCTTCAATAATATGAGATGCCTGGCTGGAATCCCAGGAGATTTTCAGATAGCCATCTAAAGTATATTTTGTAGAATGTTTAATCATAATGGAATGCATGTCAGGGAAGATAATGTCTCTCTCTAGAGTTTCTTTCAACTTGACTTTTAATCGCAAGAGAGGGCCTGATCCTGAATCCTTCTTATTTAGGCAAAACTCTCATCACCCTGAATGAAATCTTATCTGAATAAGAACTGGCTGAAGGACCACATATACTGAAAATAAAATTGTGAAGAGCTAGAATGGAATATAGAATATTTGCATCCAACAATTTGATAAAGTAGGTGGGGGTAATGCAGCAGGAAGAACCTTCTGCCAGTAGCTTCTATTACAGTGTCAGAGTTTGAAGGGATTTTGCTTCTGTTTGTAAGCAGTTACATTATGATTCCTACAGCATGTAATTTTGCTGTCCTCTGTTGATGAATATTCCCTGCACTATCTGAAATGGAAGCTGAAATACACATCATCATAGTACCATGTAGTCTTCATAGCACAGGTAGAGAGTGTTGCTTGTATAAACACAAGTTATCGTTCATGATTATTTATTACTTAGCACCATATATATGCATAGCAGTTTATAAACACATTATTATTGCTAATTTGTAATGCAGTATTTCCCAAAATGTGCTGTGTGCATTACATGCAGTATAGGAAGACACATTCCATGTCCCTGAAGAGCTTGTGATCTAAAGAACAGATGAAGGGTAGGAGAAAGGGATATGGCATGGATATATAAACAAAGTGGTCAGGATGATGACTGACTCGTATCTTGTTAGTTCGGTGTGTGTGTGAGTGTGTGTGTGTGTAAAGTAAAATATAGAATCTAGCGTGAAATCCTCACTTTCTCCTCTGCCCCTTAACATGCCTGTCAGAGGCACAGCACAGAACTGCACCACTAGGATTTACTGGGGCAGCACTTGAGAGGAATGGTGGAACAGGGAAGTGATTCTGGGAATAAGATATGGGAGTGGGGAAAGGAAAGGGAGGGAGGATAAAAGGTCAGAGAGGAGGAAGAGAAGGGGGTGACAAGTACAGTGGAGAAAAAGTGAGAGTCTGGGCAAATGGAGGGCTGCAGTGCCCTGCGAAGGGCAGAATAAAGGAGGAGCAACAACCAATGGCACAGAATAATTGTGAAAGAATATATACATCCAGAGCCCCAGTTTCAGAGGTGAGGGAGTATAATGATGTCAGAAAGCTGTGAAGGTCCCCTGCCCTAGGTCTAATGTAGGGAAAGGGAACTTGACCCTGCCACCGGTGCTAGATGCTTTGGGGAAAGAGCACTGAGGGCTGGGGGCTTTCCATGTCCACTTCTGTAAACTCTGCCTAACTGCTGCTGTTGGTCCCCAGGTGGAGGGGAATGAGGAGGCCACTGGGCCCAGTGCCCTGATACCTCATGTGGTCCCTCTAGGGGTGATGTGGGGATGGACGGAAGGCTTAGTCCTGGGCTGTAGCTGCCTTTTGGCTCCAAAACTGCCCTCTCCAAGCTGTTTCTGGTGGCTGCTGCTCTCTCCGTGTAGAGAGTGGGGAGGATTGACTCTCTGTGCCCCACAAAGCTTACAGTATCCAGTAAAAAGTGATGCCCAGCATGTAGTGCAGGGAAACCTGATCCTGCATTGATGAGACTGCCACTGTGTAGCCACTGAATCACTCTTGCCTACTAACAGGAGACAGACTAAGGAGCTGGGTAGTTAGTCCTGCCTTGAGTGCAGGAGACTGGGCTAGATGACCTCCTGAGGTCCCTTCCAGTCCTACAATTCTATGATTCTACAACTAAGCCCTTATTGGCAGGCTGATGCCTCATCAGACAGGCCCATTCTTTGCCTGCCACCATTTGTAATCTGTTTCTTGAGTGTAAGCGAGTGGGCTCACCAGGGGCTTGAGACTCTCCACCTACCACAGATGCATTAACCTTACTCATACCCACCCATAGGGACAGTTTCTGTTCCCTGATCTGGTCCCTATAGGCAACTGTATCAATATTCAAAGGCTGGAACTGTTCTTCAGAGGAGCAGAGGAGAATTGCCTCTCCATAAGCACATCACAGGGCCACTCTATATGCTCATAGACTGTCCCCATCATAAATACTAAAACAGGGGCAGTGCTGGGGATTTAAAGGGGTAGGGTCATAGTGCAGAATTGTACTGGGGATTCTGGGCTGTTCTGGAGCCCTAGAGCAGCCTGCAGGTGGCCTTTGGGAAGCTGCTATAAATTTGAGTAGCCCCTGTGTTCTCTAATTTATGCTGGGGACCACACCAGCCTCTGCAATAGCACACAATTCCAAAAGCTGGCTTTGCTCCCCCTTCCTTTGGGCAGTGCTTTCTGTGCTGCTCCTCCTGGATATGCGGCACAGAATTTTAATCATAAGCTGCTTACAGTTGGGTTGGACCACAACAACTTTGCAGTCCCTTATGTGGTGCAAGGATTTATAGGATTATAGCCAAGATAATTACATGATGTCAGTTTGCCTTTCAGGAACCACTTTAGGCTCTGGCAAAAATTTCAGTAAAGTTTGTTTTCATTCAAAACAAACTTTCTCTTGTTGTAGCAGATGTACAGAGTTCATTGTTGTTAGACGTGACATAATAGGCCAGTTACACCTCTAAATTTTGTGATGCTCTTAAAACCTCTCTATGCTGCAAGAATCTGAGATCAAGAGATGGACTGTGTTAGTCCATGTTCCACAAGCTGTGCTGATAAGTCAAAGGGCGGAGGGTGGGGGAGGTATTCATCCAACAAAATAAACCTAATAAAAAATCATGTTGTTTTCATTCCTCTGACTTCTGCTATTCATGATGATCCTTTTGTCTATAGTCCAAGAGGAATGCAACCATAAATTGAAATATCTGTGTGTTTTGCTGAACTATGAATGTGAGTGTGGAGCACAACATGGAATTTCCCCATACTGCAATATGCTCAACTTTTTTTCAGTTTCTTTTAAGATACTTTTAAGCTTCATGTGGATATTTCCAGTTAACTGCTTCCCATTAGATAAAACTGATCTATTTACTGTAACGAGTCTGCCCTAACCTTTATAGTCCTTGACTCTGCCTTTAGGAAGCCTCTATGAGGGGAAATATGAAAGTAAGTGGAGGCAAATTAACCTGCACAAGACATTTTATTTTTAGAAATATAATTTGGAAAGATGACAAACATTTTAGTGACAGAGGCATGAATGTCAGCACAGTAGGCTGTCTAAGGAGCAATTATGAATTCCAACTCCATCCTTTCCAAGCCTATCTTTGAGTGGTGAGCTATTTTCCTATATTCTGTAGAAGACATTTTTATAACTGATCTGAGAGGCCTTATATTAAAAGGTGACCTTCATTTGCTCTACAACAATCAAATTATATTTTCAAACATGTAGTCTTGGGTCCTGATATAGGTCCAGACCCTCAGCTGACATAAATTATCCCAGCTCCATTGACTTCAATGGAGCTACAACAGTTTATACAAGTTGAGGATCTGCAGTATAGCGTTTAGCTAGTTTTATCAGCCTTTTTTGGATACTGTATGCAATGAAAAGACAAACTAGAGGCCAAGTGGTGGTAGTATATTTTGTCAAATTAGTCATCTGACTGATGAGAAAGAAAGTGAATAGGGAAAATAATTTGGATGAACTGTGGACACATTAAAATCTGTGGAGGGGGGCAGAAGTTATGGATTTTATGTTCTAGCAGCTCCAAGTATACAGTATTATGACACCTTTTTAAAAAAATGTAGATGATGATTGCTAAACAACCACAGTATTTTTAAGGCACCTTCCAATGAATCTACATAACAAGACAGTAGGGAAATAGATTATTCTGGAGGAGTTTCGTGAGTTTTATAAATGATTGCATTGTGATGCACTATATTGTGAGATATTTCATTTCACTGTTTGAACTGGAGGCAAGAGGGAATGCCACTTTCTTCCATTAAAATGTATTTCATACTGTTTTAATCTTTAAATTGTTATCTAATAAATACTTGGACTGCTCCCAGGGCACCTAGCCCTTCCGTGCAATCTGGGCCTGCTCTTCTTTGCAGTTTAGGTTTACTGAAGCAAAATTTGTTCAGCTTTATTTTACGCCTGCCCAGCCAAAACCCAAACTGTTCATTGTCTGAAGCCAGTGATATAAAAGGAAGTACCTTCTGGGCAGTGTATACACTTAGGGATTTTCAGACAACCACGTCACTGGATTGGCTGAACCTTCTAACTCTAATATTGTGTATACAGGGTGCCTGAAGCATGAATGAGAATGAAAAGAATAAGCACTAATTCTTACATATCAAAGTGTTTTTGCTGTTTGAGTGAATAGCAGTTGTTGCTACTCAGAACTCTTGAATTACTAAAGACTCTAGTTCTCCTGAGGCCCTGATCTTACAATGAGATGAATGTTAGCAGGCTGCTATACCTCTATGGAGCCCTATGAACTGCAATAGCCTTCCTGTTCAAATCAGGGCAGAATCTGGAATAAAATTTACACACACACACACACACACACACACCACCTACCTACCTACCTACCTTCCCAAACTACCATAACAGGATGGGGCTCCATCATTTTTATCGATTGGGGGAGTACTATACCTGCAGGACCACTCATGTTCTGCCTTTCCCTGGCAGCCTCCATATTTCTCTTCAGCGCTTACCATCGCTATGAGGATATTGCAGCTCTGTTGGGGAAAGAATGAGAGGTTGGAACTCAAGTGAGCCTACAGCCTGAGAAAACATTGCTCTGAGGCTTGAAAGCAGGGGAAAGATATATGGCAATGTAGAGATGTGGAGAAGGAGGGGGGAAAAGACATAACAGGAAGGTCTTAAGGACAGATTTTTAACTGTGTTGATATTTTGTTTGCTTGCTTAAATTAGTTTCCATTGTACCATCCAAAGAAAAGAAAGAGAGCACAAATTCAGCAGCCCTTAGGCAGACCTTGCAGGATGCTCTGAAGTTTGACAAACTGCTGAGCTAAGGAATGGGGGAGTGAATGTGTGTCAGTGACCATTTACTTAACAAGAGCTGCAACCAGCTTCCCCCTGCCCCTTTAGACACAGGGAGGAGTTATTAGCTCAGGTTCCCCAGGTGATCTGAAGTTCTCGGTATCAGACAGACAAAAAGGTTCGATTTTAAATTAGCCAGTGTCCAGAACAGTTAGGGCTTCATAGACTAAAAAAAAAAAACTTTAATTTGCACTTGGAACTGCAGACTTGATCACAGACATAATGTTCTTGTGGGGAAACCCTACCACTAAGTGAGGGGGCATTTTGCCCCCAGATGAAGTTTCAGAGGGCTTTTTTAGGTGTAGCCCCAGTACAATGTATTGCAGTAATTTCATCTGGAGAGGACAAAAGCATGTAAAACTGATACCTGTCCAGCAGAAAGGATCTCAAACTTCTGGCCACCATGGCTTCCAGAGGTCCAGAAAAGATCAAACAAAACCCTTAAGCTGTTAACTTCAGTAACTAGAGGTGAGCAATGTCTCTCAGTGAAGGAAAATAATGAAAGTTTCTCATGCAAAGTTCAAACACTGGGGTGGAATTATTCAGCCCTGTTAAATAGTCATGAAGACCTACCATGAAAGTGGCCTTTTTTGAACTACCGTCTAATCTAATCAGATGGATTGGTCCCTTCAACAGAGGCTCCCCATTTTCAAAATTCAGATCTGGATCCAAAATTATTGGGTGTATGACACTAGAGTTTTGGTTTAGGCCTATTTCTTCTTTAAAGTACTCTGGAAAGCATATATTGGCCTAATTAGAGAAGTAAGAGTGCAAACCATTTGGAACTTCGGAGGCCATCTGAAACTTACTGATATATGCTCACTTTGAGCCCTTTCATGAATATTTTATTCCATTGCGGGATGTACTGCCTGCAGTGTCTAGGATTGAAACAAAAGAGTTATTAGTCACTGCTAAAACTTTAAAGAGTTTTTCACTCTCATTTATAGCATGCAATCATTATGGAAGTGCTTAAGAAGAAGCTGGGGATGATTTTCTTATTACAGGCAGAAAACTTCAAACAGAATATCTTCCATTTATTATCTCCCTAAAATTGTTGTCATAATGCAATTATGCAAATGAAGAGCTGCAATCACACTGAGTATTTTCTTCCATTTTTGTAGCATGTACTTTAGATCAGAGCAGTTAAAAACAAAAACAAACCCCCCACAAATACACAAACAAAAAACACAACACCACAACTGAATTCAGGGAGTGTGAAGGAGCATGAGAAATCCCCATTGGAATTGTTCCCAATAGATTGCATACATGTAAAATCTTTTTTGAGGGGGTGGGATCTTTTTTCTGAGAATGTTAAGCTTGGGGAATAAAGCATTACTGAGGCAGTCAGCAGCACATCTTCTATCTTGATTTCTGTCTCGTTTTCCCCTTTCAGACCCACCAGCTTTCCCTAGCTTTCTCTCTCCCTCCTCTCACTCTTCCACAAAAGATTTCCAGCAGAGAGCAGCTGGTGCCTCGTTTTGGCTGCTTTCCCCAGACTCTGGCAGCTTTCACTGGAAATCAATGCCTGCTTATTTTCCCCTGTTCTGAGTTTTTTATGTGTGGACTGACATGGCCTCAACCATACTGACCCATTCTGCTGAGCTATTTCCATTCAGATGTGCCTCTTTACAAATAGCGGAAATTAGTAGAGGGCCAGTGTCAAACTGCTTGTCACATCTTGTTTTCAATCTGTTGAAATCAGGTTTATAGTGTCCTATTCAGAATGCTAGACTGCTTTTGAAGCTACACAATGCATTTCAGGAGTTCCATCAGGCGATAAATGCAGAACTCCACATTGCTATTAAAAAATAATCAAATGATTAATCTTTTGAATTTTCTGAAGTAACTTATTTGTTGTTTTAATTGCACTACGTCACTTGTTCCTATGTATTCATCTTCCTAACATATAAAATCATTCATAGCTGATCTGTCAGTGTTGCAGCTATAACATGTGAATAAGTTCTCCTACTGATTTAGCAGCAATGAATGAATGAGTAAGTGAATGAATGAATAATCAGAGGATTGATAAAATGAATAGTCACCCTGAGATGTCAGTATTCCCCTTGGCCTCTAGGGGCTGCTTCTGTAAAATATAGTTTTGTTTTACATCTAAACCTAAAGAGCAACAGTGGCAGACTCTCAAGTAGCTAGACTTTAACTGGATTTACACTCTTTTGAGCATTATTGTTAAAATTGATGAGGAAATTCCTTTATGAGCCGCTCTGTTTTCAGACCTTTCTAACGTTTAAAAAATGCACTTTTGTAATGACATTTCTCATGATGAGTATTCTGAAGTTTGGTAAAATGTCAGGAGCTTGTTTTTGTCATTTAAGCATTAAGAAACTTTTTCACTAGTTAAGAAACATGCTCAGATAACTCCATTGTACTTATTTGTAAACCTTTGCCATGGACTTTACATTTGCCATGGACTTTAGACTCGAGGAGAACAAGGACCTTTGACATGTTTGAAGGCATTCGGTTGACCAATAATGAAGTTATTGAAATAACACACAAAAGCACAATATGTGCTTTTTCACTAACTTTTAACAATGTGCCGAAGTGTGCCTGTATCTAGAGCTCCACCACTCACCACACATTGACGTAAAGTCAGCTGCTCCCCTATGCTTGTGAGAATGTTCAAGAGTTACACTCTGAGTGCTTATTTGAATCTCAATGTGTGTTTATTCGAATGCACAATCAATCACGCATCTCTTTTTCTTTCTTTTTAAACATCAAAGAAATTAAATGCACAGGAAACCATGCTAATGTAATGTGGTGGTTGAGGAAGTCAGACGAATCAAACCTTTGGCTCCTAAAATTCTTCTGCAGTTTCCATGGGTTAAATCATTCTTCATTTGGCTTGTATAGTGCTGCTTTGCACTCTTTAACTGTTGCTGCCTCCCACCTCAGCAATGGATACATGACTTTTAGTAATGGGTGAAGCGATCCCTATGTAAAAGAGCACTAAGACGTCCCTTAGCACATCAGGATAACCAATCCCAAGAACAATGGAATGGAGTGGGGTCTGCACTGACTGCACAGGGGCAAGTTATAGAGACACCAGGAAGGATGGATAACTTATATGAACCAAGTCCTTGCACACTTCCCAAGCTCTCTGTCAGTTCTTGTTCTGGCCCTGCAGAAATTACTGAAGCTTTAGTAGCTTTAGTAACCTTCCCCTCCCGCCCCCAACTCATGAGAAGACTGAGAAATGAAGCTAGAAAAAGGACTGTTCTTAGGGGTCAGAGAGCAGGATTACTGGGGAAAGTATTGCTCTGGTGATTGTCCCTATGATGGACCTTTGTCTTTTCTCCAGGGTGACAGACCCACTTACTAACCTCTGGTGCATAAAGTGTGCATAGTGTACTTGTTTAGGTCCCTTAAGAAGAGGGGATTGACTGCCTCTGAAGTGTCACAGCATGGCTAATATTAGGGGCAGATTAACAGACTCAATGGAACAGTGGTTTGATTCAGTATGGCATCACCTTTGTCCTACTTCTTATATCCAACACTTGGACTTGGGGGTTCCTATGGGCTGACTCAATTAGAGGTTTGTCTAGTATATCATTTTAATTAGAGATGGACCTACACAGTAAAATTTGGTCCATATCAGGATTATGATGTTGCTGAAGTTTGGGGATGTTTGGATCCAGTGTTTTGATTCAGGTCTTTCTCCACTTTTAAAGGTGACCTGATCAACAAAGGTTTTTCCTTTAAACTGGGGTTGTGTGCCCCTATATTTTTGTGTGTGTGTGGCTCTTTGTGATATAGAAAGGAGGCCTGAAAGCTTTGTTTCTTTTTATTTTAAACAAAGGACATTTTTTTCTGCCTCCCCTCTCCCCCCCCCCCACACACACTTTTTTAGAAATATCAGGAATGTTAATTCTGGTCATTTCAGGGTTTGCAGGGGACTTTTTGCTGGTCTCAGGGAGGTATTCTTTGAGCTCTCACTCATTAATTAAAGGGGCCTGGATATTGAATCTTTAACAGAGACCTCTTTTCTCCTGAGTCTTCATTAGCAATTGGCATTTAACACAAACAGTTTTTAAATTGTTTTAAAAAGTTTGATTAAAAATTATTTCCCCTTTAGACTGTTCAGGTTTGTTTCTTATTTCTTGTGATGTTATTTTACTAGTTCTCTAGTCTCATAAGGTCTTCCCAGCTGGTCCTAAATTTTTAATGTAAAACAAGCAGAATTATAATTTTATTTAATTTCTCTTTTGACAAAAAAACCTTTCAGACCTTCTTTATTCATCATAAATGACCAATAAATAAATAAATAAATAAAAATAAAAAAAGAGGTCACAAGCCAATTTTCACTTTGCCTCCCAGGCCATCTTTAAGGTCAGGAAAGACTTCTCTGTATCAGTGGTGAAAGAGGTGTGAGAAATAAGTCCCTGAACACATGTGGAGACAAATGACATTTGAAACAACAGCCAACAAATGAAATAGGAATAAAAAAACAAACAGGCATGTTTCTGGTACTGGAAACAGCCCAAACCCCAAGCCAAACAAATGAGCTCACAAGAAAGAGAAATTGAATAGATTTAAGAGATTCAGGTGTTAGTCTTTAGAACTATGTTAAGTTTTTTTCCCTCAAATAAGGCAAATTACTCAGTTCTTCACATGTAACAGCAGGTGAGACATTTGTTACAAGACCAACAGAAAAGAAGGAAGGTACCATGGTATTGTATATAACCAAAGCCTTGTAAATATAAATCTAGCTGTCTCTAATTGTCATGCTGAGTGACATGGGATCAGGCTGGATTTTTACCACTCATTGCATTATAGTTGAGACATCAAGAGTCAAGGTGTTTTGCCTTCCCAATCAACTTTGACATAGCCAGACTAAATATAAGCCCCATTGTCTTCAACTCTGTACTTGAGACAGAAAAAGAGAGTCCAAAGGAGGTAGAGGCAGACTAGACTACAGTAGCAGTCTCCACGTATTTGCTCTGAATGAGAAAGAACAGACATAAGTAAGGGGAAGAGATACTACAATGATGAGAGCTATAGAAAACCCATACACAGATAATTTGGATTTGCATTTAATTAGCTTCAAAAACATTTTTATGTATACCCAGCCTCCCACTGCTATTAGTAATAAACTATTAATTTACTCAATAGTAATATCAGTAATTATTTTTAAAGGAATTATAATTGAAACTCCACAGTATTTTGCCTGTAAGTTTGTTCTCTCTCCCAATATAAGGTCTGCTAATTTGTGATAGATACATGGGGTGCCTTTACTGTAGTGAAGATAGGCATCTACAGCTACTGTCAATCAGTGGTAAATGGAGTTCTAATACTACGGAGGTGGAGTCCATCCAGCAATAAAAGATCTGGTCCCTCACCACCAATGCATCCAAGGTAAGACAGGATACTATCCTCCCCCAGCTCTCTAGCCACACACACAGCTGCAAGGAGTTATCTGTGGCTGTTCTTGCAGAAGCAGATTTTCAGACAACCAGCTGGCTCCAACAGCTCTTTTTCAGGGGCCATAGCCTGTCAAATTATCCATTAAGGATAATTTATATGATTTTTTTCAAACCATTTGTTTGCACATGTTTTTAGTATTTGACAAACCAGCTAGCCCATAGATGGTCACATAGTAATAGGAGAATAATTTATTTGACAGGTGTTTTTTCCGATCTGTATTTTTTTCAATATTCTGTCAGGTTTTCTAGATAAGAAATCAGTTTTGGGAATCCCTTGACAAAGTGATGGTAGAGAATTCAGAAAAGGACTAGCATTTCATATACTCCTCCTCCAAAGCTGAGAAGGCATCAGTAGTTCAACAAAAATGGGGGTCCTTTTGCCCCTACAACAGTACCAGATACCATAAAAATGATACCAATAGTAGAGAGAGTAGACCCTGATACAAAGGAAACAGAAGTGAGATATTCACAAGATCCCATCGTTTCTTCGTATCAGAAAAGAATTCACCACAAATATCGCTGAAGTGGATAAGCACCCCATTCTGCCCAGAGATGATCCTCCTTGTTGTATGACTGAGAAAAAACTAGTCACAAACAGGTCCTAGAAATTATGAGCAGACACTGTCACAGAGTTTACTCAGCTGCCCTTAGCTCACTTCAGATGATCAAGAACACCTTAGAACCCAGGACTACATGTGTTGATTCAATCATCTGATCCAGACAGCTTAAATTTAACCAGGTCCTCATTAAGAGATTCTGGATAATCTACTTTCCAGTATTTTAACAAGGTAAGAGACTGCTCTTAAGAAATCAGGTAGAATAAAAACAATTCTGGATATTAAGTATTTTGAGCAAATCTATCATATATGGGAAATTCTGAGTGGAAACCCTGATCTCTAACCTCTCCAACATCCAGCCAGATAACTTTATGATATCCATCTTTCACAAAAACAGAATCTGTACCTGCATCTACTAATCATATCTTCCCTCCAGAAGCTCATTCTTCCTGCCTACACATCTGCATTTATTACCATACCTTTCTGTGAAGTTGGCTACCGCCCACAAGTTTCTTGCCAAGGTGCAGGTAGTAATTATTGCTTACTTGCAGATACAGGGAAAACATCCTTTTCTGGGTGGCATCTTTATGTGGGACATGTCAAGGATAAACTCCCATTTAGCCATGGATTTGACCCTAATCATAACTGTGAAGCCAGGGTTCTGCACTAACTTCAAGAAGAGCAGTCTGGTGCCATCTCAGTCACTCATCTGGGAGTGGAAGTTGTAAAGAAGAAAAGTAATATGGGTGTCATGCCATACCTTTCACTAAGGAGAGGTTTCTCAAAGATCAGGTATCTGGACTTTGTCCTCATCCATAACTATTTCAGATCTGGGGACAATGTATACCTTCAAGTCAGCAGCACTGCTATGGGTACACGCATGGCCCCACAGTATGCCAACATTTTTATGGCTGACTTAGAACAATGCTTCCTCAGCTCTTTTCCCCAATGCCCCTACTCTACTTGCACTACATTGATGACATCTTCAGCATCTGGACCCATGGAAAATTAGTCCTTGAGGAATTCCACCATGATTTCAACATTTTTCATCCCACCACCAACCTCATCCTGGACCAGTCCAAACAAGAGATCCACTTCCTGGACACTACAATGCTAAGCAATGGTTACATAAACACCACGCTATACCGGAAACCTACTGACCGCTATACTTACCTACATGCCTCCAGCTTTCATCCAGACCACACCACAGAATCCATTGTCTACAGCCAAGCTCTAAGATACAACCGCATTTGCTCCAATCCCTCAGACAGAGACAAACGCCTACAGGATCTCTGTCAAGCATTCTGACAACTACAATACCCACCTGCTGAAGTGAAGAAACAGATTGACAGAGCCAGAAGAGTACCCTGAAGTCACCTACCACGGGACAGGCCCAACAAAGAAAGTACCAGAATGCCACTAGCCATCACCTTCAGCCCCCAACTAAAACGTCTCCAGCGCATCATCAAAAATTTACAACCTATCCTGAAGGACGATCCCTCACTCTCACAGATCTTAGGAGACAGGCCAATCCTCGCTTACAGACAGCCCCCCAACCTGAAGCAAATACTCACCAGCAACCACACAACAAAACCACTAACTCAGGAACCTATCCTTGCAACAAAGCCCGTTGCCAACTCTGTCAACATATCTATTCAAGGGACACCATCATAGGACCTATTCACATCAGCCACATTGTCAGAGACTCGTTCACCTGCACATCTACCAATGTGATATATGCCATAGAGTGCCAGCAATGGCCCTCTGCCTTGTGCATTGGGCAAACTGAACAATCTCTATGCAAAAGAATAAATGGACACAAATCAGATGTCAAGAATTATAACATTCAAAAACCAGTCGGAGAACACTTCAACCTCCCTGGTCACTCAATTTCAGACCTAAAGGTCGCAATTCTCCAACAAAAAAACTTCAAAAACAGACTCCAACGAGAAACTGCAGAATTGGAATTAATCTGCAAACTGGACACCATTAAGTTAGGCTCGAAGAAAGACTGGGAGTGGATAAGTCATTACACTAACTAAAAACTATTTCCCCATGCTAATTTTCCCCCTACTGTTACTCACCCTTCCTGTCAACTGTTTGAAATGGGCTATCCTGATTATCACTACAAAAGTTTTTTTTTTCTCCTGCTGATAATAGCCCACCTTAATCGATTGGTCTTGTTAAGAGTTGGTATGGCAACCCCCATTTTTTCATGTTCTCTGTGTGTGTGTGTGTGTGTGTGTACATAATCTTCCTACTGTATTTTCCACTGCATGCATCTGATGAAGTGGGCTTTAGCTCACGAAACCTTATGCTCAGATAAACTGGTTAGTCTCTAAGGTGCCACAAGTACTCCTCGTTCTTTCTGCTGATACAGACTAACACGGCTACCACCCTGAAACCAGTCCCAGAACAGTGATAGATTCACTAGTATGGGTGGCCCCTGTATGTAAATCAGATTTTCAGATGACTGTTTACCAGGGTGGAGAGGCAATGCAGAGGCTTGGTCTGGAGATGTGAAATACAGCAGTATCATTACCTGCAATTCAGGGCAGTAAATTACATCCATTTCATGATGATCAACATGTCCTAGTCACTACAGATGATACAACCATGGTGTCATATTTGATCCAAAAATGAGTCCCAAAGTATTTTACCACATCAAGAAACAATTCCACAACTCCAGAAAGCACTGGAGCACATATTCAAATTGCAAACATACAGGTGGAAGGTACTTGAAATACAAATTGAGTGAGAAGTCTCTTCTAACAGAATAATTGGCCCTGAAGATTTCAGTGTAACACAGGTTGATGAACTCCCTTGAGTAGAGCAAAATCAACTTATTCACCTCTGCAGAGAGCCCCAAGAACAAATATATATCTCCAGGAACCAGCATACAAAGTAGTTGACACATTGTCACAAAAATAATGGCAGTTTGAGCTGTAGTTTCGCACTTATTTCCTACTACTACTGTCCTCAGACAAGGTGTGCAAAAGAAAAAAAAATGGGCTAGAGTTATTTTGATCATCCCTCACTAGCTGGAGAGAGATTTTTTTGTAGGTGGTTGAAATAAACGTGTATCCTCCTGTCCAAATGTGTTGTCCTGCATACACATGAAATTAAGCATGTGCATAGCTGCTTTCTTAATCCAAGAACTATATGTATAGGGAGAGAAATAACTCTTAAATGGGTAAAATCTTATACCCCAGTTGAAATATTTTAATTATGCTCACTGTATATGTACAAGAAACCATGAGACTTTTTATTATGGGCTGATATTATAAATTCCATTTTTTTGGTATTTTTTTGGTTAAGAATGTATTTTCTTCTCAGACTGAATATTCTGCAGTATTGAAAAATCATCCATTTGGATTCATGCAGGTTGCTTTGTTTTATTACAGGTACACCTAATCCATTATGGTGGTGGTTAACATGCCAAGAGCCAAATACTCAATATTTGTGGGAAATGTTGGGAAAATCTGCAGAAGTCAGCAACGGGGTCTGATTCTTATTTAGTATTTCCTCACAGAGCATAAATAATCCTCCTTTTTCCTGTTATGCCCACGTATGTATAGAATTGAAGAAGCAGCAGCACAAGGGGATTTGAAAACATCAGATATGCTACTTTTTAAATATCTGTCAAGAGAGATCAGATTTCAAACAGAGAATGGCTTTCCCTAAAGAAATCTGCTCATGAATGTTGTAAAAGCAGCCTTGGAATTTCTAAACCTTCACGGATTCAACATATTTTTCCCCATGAAAGAGCAACCTCCATTTAAGCTTACTATTTCGAGTGCCAGACATGTAGAAGTTAATGGTGAAAAATTTGAAAATATGTTAAATTAGGTGTCTATTTTAAAAGCTGTAATTAACTTGAACCATTAAATCAATGACATCAATAAGTCTTTTTTAAAAAAATAAATCTATTCCAATTCTCTCTGTACTGATGTATGGCAAAAAGTGTAGGATGCTTAGAGAGTAACTTCGATCAAATTGTTAAAGTTTACATAAAGTTTGAGAAGTTGTTGGGTAGTCCATACTAAGCATTAGTTTAATGCCCAGTCACTTATGGCTTGATCCCGCATGCCCCATGAAGTTAATGGTAACATTCCACTTGACATCAATAGAAGCAGGATTGTACCTTTCAACCAGAATTTATGTCCAGTCATCTAACCAAAGTAATAAACACCCCAGTAAATTAGAGTTCAACTAATTAATTTTGGTACTGGTGTTTCTGGAGATATTACATACACGAAAGACTCTAAGGTTTCAGAGTAGCAGCCGTGTTAGTCTGTATTCGCAAAAAGAAAAGGAGTACTTGAGGCACCTTAGAGACTAACAAATTTATTTGAGCATAAGCTTTCGTGAGCTACAGCTCACTTCATCGGATGCATTCAGTGGAAAATACAGTGAGGAGATTTATGTACACACACAACATGAAAAAGTGGATGGTTATCATGCACACTGTAAGGAGAGTGATCACTTAAGATGAGCTATTACCAGCAGGAAAGTGTGGGGGGAGGGGAAGAAAACCTTTTGAAGTGATGATCAAGGTGGGCCATTTCCAGCAGTTAACAAGAACGTCTGAGGAACAGTGGGGGGAGGGGAGAAATAAACAAGGGGAAATAGTTTTACTTTGTATAATGACTCAACCACTCCCAGTCTCTATTCAAGCCTCAGTTAATTGTATCCAATTTGCAAATTAATTCCAATTCAGCAGTCTCTCGTTGGAGTCTGTTTTTGAAGTTTTTTTGTTGAAGAATAGCCACTTTTAGGTCAGAAATCGAGTGACCAGAGAGATTGAAGTGTTCTCCGACTGGTTTATGAATGTTAAAATTCTTGACATCTGATTTGTGTCCATTTATTCTTTTACGTAGAGACTGTCCAGTTTGACCAATGTACATGGCAGAGGGGCATTGCTGGCACATGATGGCATATATCACATTGGTAGATGTGCAGGTGAACGAGCCTCTGACAGTGTGGCTGATGTGATTAGGCCCTATGATGGTGTCCCCTGAATAGATATGTGGACACAGTTGTCAACGGGCTTTGTTGCAAGGATAGGTTCCTGGGTTAGTGGTTCTTTTGTGTGGTATGTGGTTGCTGGTGAGTATTTGCTTCAGGTTGGGGGGCTGTTTGTAGGCAAGGACTGGCCTGTCTCCCAAGATTTGTGAGAGCAATGGGTCGTCCTTCAGGATAGGTTGTAGATCCTTGATGATGCATTGGAGAGGTTTTAGTTGGGGGCTGAAGGTGACGGCTAGTGGCGTTCTGTTATTTTCTTTGTTGGGCCTGTCCTGTAGTAGGTGACTTCTGGGTACTCTTCTGGCTCTGTCAATCTGTTTCTTCACTTCAGCAGGTGGGTATTGTAGTTGTAAGAATGCTTGATAGAGATCTTGTAGGTGTTTGTCTCTGTCTGAGGGGTTGGAGCAAACGCGGTTGTATCTTAGAGCTTGGCTGTAGACAATGGATCGTGTGGTGTGGTCTGGGTGAAAGCTGGAGGCATGTAGGTAGGAATAGCGGTCAGTAGGTTTCCAGTATAGGGTGGTGGTTATGTGACCATCGCTTATTAGCACCGTAGTGTCCAGGAAGTGGATCGCTTGTGTGGACTGGTCCAGGCTGAGGTTGATGGTGGGATGGAAATTGTTGAAATCATGGTGGAATTCCTCAAGGGCTTCTTTTCCATGGGTCCAGATGATGAAAATGTCATCAATATAGCGCAAGTAGAGTAGGGGCATTAGGGGACGAGAGCTGAAGAAGCATTGTTCTAAGTCAGCCATAAAAAGGTTGGCATACTGTGGGGCCATGCGGGTACTCATAGCAGTGCCGCTGACTTGAAGGTATACATTGTCCCAAAACATGAAATAGTTATGGGTGAGGACAAAGTCACAAAGTTCAGCCACCAGGTTTAGACTCTAAGAATCCTAATAGGCAAAGTGTTAGCTATGGAGAGTAAACAAGTACAATATCAAACCATATGGAAATGTTGGGAAATCTCTCACTGATGAAAATAGCTTATAATCTTGTTCTTTCTTACGGCTCTGGACTTTTAAGCATAGCCCTGAGAGAGGTTCGGTATGAATATGATTCATAGGGTAACGTATGATTTGATATATTTAGAATGTTTAAATTGGTTAGCTGAATTCCTGATTCTTCTTAACATAAGATAGTGAACTGAAATTATTTTGGCACATCTTTAGGATCAATGGTAATTTGCAATGTCAAGAAAATGACTTAAAGATCAAAAGAATTGACTGGGCATACAGCTGTTTCCCTGCAACAGCGCTTTGTGGGGTACATCAATATTTTCAATATACAAAGTGGTATATTGAATATATATGAGCACTAACTGCAACTCTTAACTGCTGGTTACAGTTCTCTGAGTATGAGGGCTGGCTTCCATTTTGACACCACCTAGAGCTACTGTTAAGTTGGACAGTATTAAGTTGCATCACAGATGTAGCATTCTTAATAGACCTTAATCCAGTGGAGGATTGAGGTAGTGGAGCTCTACTCTACCATGCTCCCTCCACACTGTAGCATGCTCCCTATACTCCTGAGGTACGGACTGGATCTGGCACAGTTACAAGTAGCAGACAGTTCGCCTCACCAGGGGAATTCTAGGAACTAACAATCAGATTACAGCCCATTTGTACCCCTTGAGGGGCCTAAAGCGCTGACCTCATGAGAGAACCTGGCTGATAGTGTTCCGCATATTATTCAATCACAAAAGCACAAACTTGTTTTTCTTTTAACACATGCTTATTAAATGAACTAAAGGTTTCTACAGCGTGGTAGAGATCAAACCAGCAGCCTAACCAGTTTAAAAAGATTACAATTGTCATTGCTCTTTTCAAGCTCTGCTTCTACACAGCTATGTCTCTGGACAAAATCACTGCTAAAGGTGCAGACTATAACATTAGTTGCAATAAAAATACCCTATTACAATTTCCTGGCTCCTCTAATGAATAACAATCCAGCTGAGTGGACTCTAGTTTAGGAAGTATGCGTAACATGTGCACTAATTAACCCTTTAGTTACTAAGTAAATATATTATGCAATTCACATATCTAATAATTAATTAAACACATCACCATTCTAAAGAGAACATACAATCTTTGTAAGAATCATATACACTTAAGAAATGCTGCATAGTCATGTAAGCAGCATAACATGCCATAATTTACTCATCTCATCCAGGAATACTGTTTTGTTGCTTGTGCTGATGGTGGCAGTATCTGAGATGAACAAAACATGTTGTTTCACATACAGCAATGTGCCACTCTTGGTAGCCTGTTTACTGAGTGCTTTATTCAGCTGCAAAACCAAATTAATTGAGTTATGAGTTTGGACAACACAATTTATTGACCCATCTTTTCAGCCACTGGTTACATTTTGAAAAAGCCTGGATGGTACAGTTCCTTTGCCATCCGTGGCAGCAGTAAGAAAATGTGCAGAACCAGGGTCATAATTCTTACTGACATCCTATATCCTGGCATCTAGTAACAGCTAACAAAGAGGAACCTGCATATGCTGCTTGAATCTTTTAAAGGGTTATGGACTTGAAACTAGCAAGGTGAAAACATAAAAGGCTGCCACCCAAAGTGACTCCATTGTGCAAATTCTATTTACATTTATTGAGGATAGAAGAAACCATAACATGCCAAACATGTAAAAAATTTTATTAGCAGCAACATCATCAGGTTTAGTATCCCTAGTGGGCCTTCTTATATCAAAACTCTGGCAAAGATGAGAAATGAACGAGCATCAAAATATTTTTCTACAGTATTGGGTAATATTCCCACAGTATTTATCAAATCAAAACAGCATTTTTCAACAACTCGTCTGTGGATAACAGCATTCCAGCTCAGAAAGTTAGTGCTGATGATGTCAGATAAGACCAGCAAAAATACAAATGAACAGACAAAACCAACCAAACAAAAATGAATTGTGATTCATAGTTTACAGTTTGTTAGTATTTTCCCTGAAATCAGATCTCTCTTTTAGTTAGACTTTCAAGGAATTCTACAGTGATAGGAAATACCTATTTTTATATAGTATCAAAGAAGACTATCGTATATGCAAGTATATTTCTTTTAATAGTAACATGAATCATGGACACAAGTTTGAGATAAAGAAGATTTAGCATGGACAGCATCTATCTATCTGGCCTGTTTGTGAATTTCTCAAGCCTGAATACATTTATCCTTGCAAGGATAGGATAGGAAAGGAGGTGGAATGCTTATGAATAGACTCAATTTTGTGACTTTTTCCCAGCGTACCCATTAAAAATCAAATTCTGGATTGCAATTTAGCATACAGTGTACTGTCAACTCGGCTTTGGGAATTCATTTAAAAGTTTCCTCTGAAAATGCAAGATACTTCTAGATGTTGCACTGTAATTTGTACTGGCCCTTGGCTTCACCATTTAAAAACTTGAACTAGGGGGAAAAAAGGTTGTTTTCTTTTTTATAAGCAATATGACTTTCCAGTGAAAAACTGCTTGCTTCATATTAACTAGAGATAGAAAGGGAAGGCTTAAGATAGAGTAAGATAATCTCATGACATGAACTCAGTTATCTTGCAATATTTCTGACATCTTGGACTGAAACATTAGGAGAACAATTATTTGTATGGCATTCTTGGCTGTGTCTGAAGTGGAATAAGAAAATGGGGTCTCTTTAGGGTCTGATCTATATCCCATTCCAAACCCAAGGGGTGGGATCAGATGCATAGATTCAAATCCTAACTTTTGAAATTGTAGGGGGTTCATATCTGAGGGTCTTCACTTGGCCTATCATTAATATGAACTATTTGAATTTAATAAACAAAATATTCTATGTGCCAAAGTGATTGTCTGGGAATGAAGAGGAAGAAGTTCAGTATATCTCCTATTACAACCATAATGTTGTCTGCGCTGTTTTGGAATGAGTCAAAAGGCTCTTTGTAGAAAAAATGCTGCATGTTTGGAAAAAGTGATATCTCAACAAGCTGCATATGGAAAATAACTTAGGGTCATAAAAATAAAATACCAAATGGAGACAAATCACAGTCAATTAGTCATTGAGGAGGAAAAAATTCTCCATGAGAAACGATTTAAAGTAGTAATTATTGAAAAATTACAAGACTTGCCTTGATATACAATGTGATATCATACAGTCCAGTTATTTCATGTAACTGTAGATTATTTCAGTGACTCAGATACATTAACCTTGTATTCTAGAAGCTGAAAATGAAACACAGATACACACACTCAAGCAGTTTGCTGAATGCTGGTTTTTTTCAGCAAATAGGTTGAGCATATGTATTCTAGGGTAAATATCCATGTAAAATAAGCATTTTAAGTATAGTCTTCAGTTTACAATGTAATTAACAGGAACTGTTTGTTTTCCCAGCCATAAAAAGCCAAACATTTTTAAGTCTAACGGACATTTCTTTTAGATTATGGAAAAAGACAAATTTAAGGATAGGATTCTTCCCTTGGGCACCTCAGCACGGGTAAGTGGGGGGAGGTCTTGTGAAGGGAGGCGAGAAATTTGGCTCAGCCAGCCAAAATTCCTCCCAAGGGTTCCTGGGGATGCATGCTGGAATGACGCTTCTAGCAGTGTGTCAGAAGTGGCAACATGCTCCTCACACAAGAGGGTGGTTCACAGTTTTAGAGATACTTTAATTCCATTCTCAATCCTTCCCTTTAAGAGCTTGTCTTCATTAGAGGGTAGGTTTTTTTAACCTTCACTGACTGATTGCCAATTAACTTGAGAGAATTAACAGTTTTGTAAAAGTTAGTATGGACACGTCCCAGGATACAAATATTAGCTCCTTCAAGAATGCAAATGGGGATAACCATTGCATCCTCAATGACAATCTGTCCCTTTGTAGGAATGCAATGGATGGGGGTTGCTCCTCGTGCACTTTCTGGGCCAGAACCTGGCCACCCGCAAAAAAAAACCCAACAACAAAACACCATCAGTCAAGATGAGAGGGAGTACTGTGATTTGCTCTAAACATTCTGCATCTGAACTGAAATACAAAATGACCAGCTACCCATGCAGTAGGGAGAGCAACTGTTGTATATTATGGGTGCAGTACACAGAAAAGCAAATAATATCCCCTAGCTGTTACATAACCACATGCAGCACCTACAATGCCAAATTCAATGAAAACTATCCATATAATAGCTAGGCACGGTTTTAAAAACAATTCTGGTGAACATAATTTCCATTGCCTAATTTTTAATAAAAGAAGCCCACGGTAAGATCAGTTACCACTATCACACATGCATATGGGACAAATGCATTAATAAAAAGATTATTTAGAAGCCTAACTGGCCACCTGGCTGTATGTATATCTGATGTGTCTATACAACAGTAGGAATTGGACATGGAACTGTAGCTGAGCTATTGCACATACATTATAGCGCACACAAGTGGGACTGCATTTTTTTGATAGGAATTGCCAAACCAGATCACACCAGTGTGGACTAAGGCAATCTGGGGCCCTAGATATACCTCACTGGGAGACCATGCCCTATCATAACATGGCAATGCCCTTTTAGCACACGCATGTCTCCCACACCAGGGACCTAGCCCTTAGGATTGCAGCAGCAGGGACAATCTACACAAGACATCTGTTGAGCTGGGGAGTGGCGCAGCATCTTTCTGTCTGAGCAGACTGAGCCTTCCCATTTCTCAGGCCACAGCTCCCACTCTTCAGGGAGACTCAAATCCACCCCCAAAGAGGGGGCCTCAGCCCCAACCACTCCTCTGCATGTGTGTGTCTTGCTGTCTGGAGTGGCTCCCTAGGATTGCCAACAGTCCCTTCTTTTTACATCTCCGTACAACAAGATCAGGAGTTGCTGAGTGCTGCAAAAAGCAGCAATAAATACTCCTGTTGAATCTAGGTGAGAGCTCTGCTTCTTTATTTCTTTATTTTATTATTATTAATGATGATAATTATATCAGGAGGAGGGTTGAGGCAGAAGTGCTGAGAAAATAATCCCTTACTTTTGAAATATAGTGTTGGCAACCTTATTCATGATCGTGAGTGCCAACCTCAGGGCAAATTGTCAAAAAGCAGGGCAGAAATCCCACACTGGTTATATGTTTTATAATTAGATTTCACCAACCCGGTAACAAGTGTGAACTCCTAAAGCACTGTAACACTGTGAACTCCTTGGGCGCTCCAGTCTATCTTGCCACCCAAGCAAGCTGGATTATGGGATAGATGGTCACTTTATACCAATAATCACAATATTCAGGTTATTCCCAGTCCCAAAGGACCAGTCACTTACCCTAGGTCAGCTGTACTCAGATCTCAAACCACAGCCACTGGGAGCTGCGGGGTGCCGTGCCTGAAGACGATCAATGTAAACAAAATGTCTCGTGACCGGCCAGCGGATTACCCTGATGGGCCACGTGTTGAAGGTTCATGACCCCTGCCATTTTCCCTGCCATTGGGGAAATTTCTTCATAACCCCAGGCAGTTAGTAGCTGGCTTATGTCCTGAATTCATTTTTATACTTTTTCTGTGGCCCTCATCAATGGAGCACTGCACCTTGTCACAACTTATTCTCATAACACTCCTTTGAGATAATAAAGATCATTTTACAGATGTGGAACTGAGGCACAGAAAGATTAAGTGATTTATCAAAGACCACACGGTAAGTTCATGGCAGAGCCATCAGGAATGGAATGTAGATTTTATGGGCATCAGGCTGGAGCCTTAACAACAGTACCATCCTCAGTGAAGCATAAGGCTTTATGTTCTCTATGAAAATGTTCAGCTACCTGTTTAATTGTGGACATTCCTCATTGTCTGTGAAAAGGTCTGATAATTTATTTAATTCTACTAAACTCTCGTCCAAAAATACATTGGAGCAATGATTTCCTCAGGCTAAAATTAAAACATATCAATATTTAAAATACAGCAATATTTTAAAATATGGTTCCTAAACTAAGTAGTTGGTTTTAAAAAAAGATACGTGTTTACATTTAAGACATTTGCAGTTTGCTGTTATCGTTTCTCACCACCAATGGTGACATTTAACTGATGCACTGACAAGTACTTAGCAGTCGTAGCAGAGTCAACAGAGAGAATCAAATCATAATAAACAGTAGAACAATGAAATTCATATATAGAGGTAGATAAAACAATTTCAGCATACTGATGGCTTTTGATGAATTGCACTGTTTACACAGGTCAGGGGCTAGTTTTATACTGAAACTGAAGCCCTAGGTTTTGGTTGGATAATGACCTGGCACACAAAGCGTACCATGACTGACCCAATAACATTACTGGCCAATTAATTGCAAAAGGCTGCAGCAGATTTAATTCCTGGCCACAAACTGGGATAGGACTCTGAGCAGACAATGGTCTTTGCTTGATCTTTTCCTCTTCTAGCGTTGTAAAGTATCTGAATATGACCGAGCTAAGATTTGCATTGCATGTCTTCTGTTGCCAGATATGGATGTCATATTAATTCTAAAGATGTTCCATATTTATAAAACATTTGAACAATGCCAAAAAAGCTTGCCCTATTTTAAATACATCCTTTCTAAAACAATTCCTCTATTCACTTCCAGCTTTCTACAGTACTACAATAGAATCCCTATTTTCTAACGGTCTAACCACATATTTTCTAACTTTCATTCTCTCTCATTTTACATTATTTCCGAAGTCAATTAACAGACAAATATCCCATGCCATCATAGATTTTTTTTATAGGAGCCTCATGCACATTAAAACATTATCAGAGGGCTCTGTTTCAGATTGTTTGGACATTACAAATTTGTTACATTAGAGGCTATTTGATTTTTAGTTGTACAGTAGCTTGTGCATCAAGACCACCCTTGCAGAGGCCCCAAATGGCTTTATGCTCTAGTGGGCTCATTCTAAAAGTAACATAATAGGATGAAGCACAGTGGGGAAAATTGTACATAACATAATCCAGCAGTAACTTTGGCAGTACAGAACACTTAAGGCAGTAAGACACAAAATCAAACTGCTACCCAAAAAAACAAAACAAAGGAAAATCTTTTGACTGGAACCAAATTATCGTGCTCGTTTCCTACAGATCACATGATTAGTGTTTCTATAGCAGGATCTTCTGCGTATGTTTTAATTCACAGGTGGTAAGGTTTATAAGAGGCTACACAAAAGAATAAAATTCATGTACCAACCCAGCTGGGGCCATAGTAGTTTCACAGATTTGAAACCCTCTTCCCCAGCACTAATCACAAAGACACACTCACGTCTGTTATTCTTACTTTTTGATAAACCCTCAAATAGTGCAGACGCAGTACAGTTCACAGCCTGAGAGCACGTTCGTCTGTGCACGCCCTTGACCCACTGCCTACCCACCTCTACGACTTCCACATCCGAATTTTTTTTGTTGGCTCTGAAATCTCAGCAAAGGCACCAAAACTCTGATTCCTGAAAGTGAGCAAGTTGCACTAATGCAAAGTAGGGTAGAGGGAAAAGTTTTTTTAAAAACAGTTGGAAAGTCTTTCTCTGAATCTGTTTTCTTTAGATAAGACAGCTGTAAATATCCCTGCTTTTTATATCTTCCATGGTACTAAAACTGAGTGAAATGTGAGCTTTAAACAGTGCAGTCATTTACACTTCTCTGTCAGCTGCACTACTTTCCATTCTTGTCAGCTTAGCAATCGTTAGATTTTTGCACTGATTTATCGGCCCCACCATTTACCTAGCTATATGTTTTCTCCCTCATATCACAAGTTTTGTGTTCTAGCAGGATAGTGTCAGCTCTTTATGATTTACTTCATGAATTATTTTTTTATTTGGCTGGTGAAATAGGTGTCCACATTCACTTCTTTTTCTTCCCTTGCCATAAGTACAATATTATTCATAAAAAGGTTCCTGACTGCTAAATACTCTATTTCTGAATCAGTCCTATTTTTGCATAGTCATTTATTATATTTATTTCAGAACTCTGTTTATTTTGTTACATGCTGATTCACATATCATTGAATACCTAGCTAGAATAATGGTATGTAAGGGCCCAATTTTCAGTCTGGCCTTAAACTGGGCCTCCCTTTTTGCACTTGAGTAATTACAGGTGCAATTCAGATGATTCATGCTTCTTACTATCTGAAATGTGGGCATAATTAGCTACTTAGCCACCTAAATGACAAAACTCTGGGTACAGTGTGGGCAAATACAGAGGTCAGGATTTGAAATCTGACCCAAAGAATCCAGAGATGAGATAGAAAGGAAAAACAAGACAAAAAAACCAACAAAAAACCTACAACAACATTATCATCAACAAGAGACTAATTCAACTGAACTTAATTGAATCTACATAATTCAGCTGCAGAGGAAGAATTCCAATTTTGCCTGGTCCATCCACTAAACCTCCTCAGAAAAATATTTAACAGTTCTATCCGTACCTGCACTGTCGTAGTTGTCACTATGATGCACTCCATGACATTCAGGACTTCATAGTGACAGCAGGGGTAGAAATCAGATCCTTCTGCTGCAATAGCATAGGATTCTACTCTGTAGTCGTATTTGTTATGCCATACTTTGAGAAATTCTGATGCCTTCCAGTCGAGGGCATTCTTCAATACATTACGATGTCAAGATACAAGCATTACATCATGTGATGGGTATACAAACTCCACTCTGGAAAGGAAAGGGCTAAAGAGCTACTCTGGGCCAAGGTGGCCCTGCCCTACTCACCTGGAAAGCATGCCCAGGCTAGAGGAGTAGTTAAGAAGGGGACCAGAGTAGTTTAGAAGTTGGCAGACAGGGGAGGTGAGCTGACCTACATCCTGAGCTCCTGGAAAGGAGCATTAGAGGAGCTCTTGCTAGCTGAGGCCTGGGTGATGGTGACCTTACAAAGCCACCAAAGGAAGGACCTTGCTTCTCTGAAGGTTAAAAACTTCATCTTGGAGTTTAATTCTTTACTTTAGAAGGTGGGAAGAGAGAGGACTGGTAGTAAATATTCCAAGGAGGTGGCTGCATAGTACTCCACAGTGCAGGTCTTAGCTACCTACCATTGGGTCCTGTATCAGAGCCTGGTTGAGAGTGTGGGTGTGAGTTCTTCTACCAAACCCTAAAGAGGGAGAACTACAGAAGTCTCTCCCTGATGCAGGGAATCTAGCTGGGGGAAATACGGGATCTGGACCACATGACTCCCAACCAAAAGGGAAGCCCTGAGACCCTTGATTAATCCCCAAGACTGTCCTGTTTTATATATTCCCTGAGAGGGTAGACTTGAACATGTGACCTGGCTGGAGGGCTGAGTCCCTGAAAGGACAGTCCACCGCAGAGTGGAGCAGTAGTAAGAAAGGGAAGCATCTGGTAGGAAGAAAACCTGTAACATCCATTCCTAGTCATTAGGTGGCAATAGCAGTGATGTTCTGTTTAACACATCACTATAACAAAGGGTATTCCTGAGGGAATTCTGCACCAACAAATTAAAAATTCTGCACACACTATTTTTAAATTCTTCATATTTTATTGGTCAAAATAACACAATATAATCACACCAGTTTCGATTATTTTGGTAATTTATTTCAAAAGACCTTTTCAGCAAGTATATCTATAACAATGCAAGCAATGAAAAAGATTCAGAAAATGTTTTTGTGTGTTTGTTTTTGACAAATATAGTCCTTGCTAGGCATATTAATACAGAACTTTGAGTAATTATTCATTTAAACTACGATACCGAAACGTATTTTCTGCACCCCTCAGAAGCAGTGCAAAGGCTTTGGGGAATGGAGGAACTGAGGGAGAGGGAAGTCATTTCTGGGAAGGAGTCTGGGTTTGAACCTTGAGGGTTGTTGGGTATGAGTGGGAAAAGTATGGAACAGGTTTTTTGAGGGGGTGAGAGGAAGGATTGTTAGGGAGTTGGGGAACCTGTCCCATGCAGACCCTGTTTGACTCCTAGCCTTTCCCATTCAGTCAGACACATCTTCCCCTGTCCCCATATGTCTCTGCACCCCCACTCAACAACCCATCCTCCCCCCACCCCATGTGGCCCTGCACCCCCACTCCCATTCTGCCCCTGCCTTAGTCTGCCCCCACATTAGCTCTTCTGAATCCCAGTCTGTGACCCTCCCAGCAGTCCCATGTGCCCCACTCTGTCCTCACCCCTTCTGCTCTCTCCCTATCGGCTGTTACTGCTGGTGAGGAGCTGTCCGCTGTTTTGGTGCCACAGCAGCCCATGGTGGGCAAAAGGCATAACTCCAGCATCTCTCCAGCAGAATGTATTTTCTGCTGAGAAAAAAAAAATCTGTGGGTGCGCAGAATTTCCCCCCTGAGTAAAATGCTCATTGGCTAATCTTCCTCTGATGGTATGATACTGTAACTAAATTTTGGAGGGACCCTTTCATGGAAGTCATACACCACAGTGATATTATATGGGGTTTTTATGTTCTGCCAGCATCTTACTTCTTATACTTTTTAATAACATTGCTTAACTAAGAACTTCAGTACAAATAAATTCTAAAACAAAAAGAATAAACCATAAAGGAATAAAAATATCTATGGGTTTTGGATGGAAAATAAGAGCTAAACCAAGTCTGATTTATTTTGGAACGAGTCATTGTGTAAAGAGTAAAATGTTTTACAAATTCCTTAGGTGAATATAACCTAGAATTTTTGAAAAGCCATCATTCCCAAAACAGCTGTAGAAGATGTAAATTGCAGTAGCACATAATCCTTCATTTTTGTCAAACAATTTAAGTTCTTGTCTAAAAACTCAATCATTTCCATATAACAGCTCTAGATGGCATTGGGTAAACCTCCAAAAGTGTCACATTTTTCCAAAGACCGAGGACAGGCAGAGAGTTAGAATACATAAAAATCTGAGCATTCACAAACCTTAGAAACAACATGTACCATTGCAAGCAAAACATGACACCATATGGAGTGCTATTAATGCAGCATCTTATAATCAGAATCTGACAGGGTGGTTTATTATGGGGAGGCATATACTTGGAAAATATTTTTTGTTTAGCTAAAAATATTTTTGATAACAGGAAAAAAATCTTTTGCACAAAGAAGAGCCTGAATAAATCTACCAATACAAACATAGGCCAAGCCACCCATACAGACTGCTTGTTGTCTCACCTAGGGCAATGCTGCTATCACTCACCAACTGACCAACAACCCCTTAGACACCATGGAGCTTTCTCTTTATTCTGTGTGGAACTTCTTAGTCCCCTTGTGCAGTGGAAATGCAGTGATTCTGCTGCATTGAGGACCTTCTTGTGGTTTCTGAGATTTTTATCCTAAAGGAATTGAAAATACCTTACAGTCAGAACTTATCATGGCCCCAGTGGTAACAGTTATGTGAGGGAAACTGCAAAAAAAATGCCATTAACATTCACTCACATTAAAAATGAAATTGCTTTTGCCATACGCACATCCCTTTTGTGTTCACTTTCCACAAACATTTATGTAAATGATCTGCTTGCCCAAGTGATCATGGAAAGTAGAGTTTAGCTTCCTAATTGGCAAATAGGCAGCATCAGTGTTTTCTATATGAAAATTATCTTTTGCAACAGTTAATTGCATTCCTATGCCTTCTGTTAAAAGCTATGTGCAACACCTTTATTAGGAATCATAGTCTGTCTTCTGTCCTTTTCTATCCACAAACTCTAATATAATAGACTATTTTTATAAAGAAACTTTTAAAAATATATAATATTAAGCACAACTCATGATCTGTCACTACTGTAATGCTTGTCCTCTAATATCTAGTATTTATTGTCATCTCTTTGTTGTGTCATGTCTTATTTAGAACCAGGATCTGATACGCTTACTTTTCATGAAGTCCCACTGAAGTCTATAAATGTACTTTGGGAGTAACATTTAAACTTGTTAAGTAGCACCTATCCCCCTTAAACTGTATGGCTTTTGGGGCAAAGACATGTACAAATAAGCTTCTTTATGGAGTTGTTCCATGGAGAGTCAGTAGCACCTTCGTAGTTAAGGTTGCAGCCATCTTCCAATTTAAATGTCTATTTTAGTCCATTACATCTGAGACTTGGAAAATTGATTTGGCTTGAAAATTGCCAGATTTAACTGGAATGAAAAGAAGTACTGTATGACAATTAGCCTAGAGATAGGGGTTATCTACATTTGCATGGTAACGAACAGTTCTCTTCCAAGACTTGTCAAAAAAATCGAAGAGGCTAATGAGATTTTGTGAACCAACTGCTGGACATTCTCCCTTACACAAAACTCTGGGTGACAGTGGATTTTTTATTCAGTGCAAATCAGTATTATTGTAAATATTGGAACAGGAACATAATATAAAACCCATGAGAAATACTGGTGAGGTAACGTGAACTGTGTCTGGACAACGGGAAGAAGCACATTGTATTACTGTGCAGGGTTTAGTGGCATCCCTCCACAATAGGGTCTGTGTCTGGCACAATTTATCCTGAACTATTTACCAAGTAAGAGTTGCCCTGACCCGAAGGGAGACTGGAGAGGCTTTGTGCCATCTCCACACCCCCTTTGGGTATAGATACTGCTCTGCAAGATGACGGATGACTCCTTGCACTCCTCAACACTTTTCATCCACACACAAAGTAATTGCAGTTTGGCCTTTCGTATCCAGTGAAATGGAATGGGATGAGATCTCAAGGGAGGGGTGAGATGCACCTTTCCTTTGTAGCATATAACACGTACCTTGCTCAGGTGTAAAGCACAGGGGCACTCTAAGGTGACAGTGTGAGAAATGTCCTGGCAGTCTTCAGAGTAAGATTTTTTTGTTTTGTTCATCTATGCTCACAGTAATGACTTTTGTAACACAGACTTTGTCCCCATCCAGCAGTGTGTTTCTTCTAGTATCTGACTAGAACTATCACTTTGGGTTTTTTTCCCTTTGTTTTCTTTCCTATGCCCATTAAACTCTTCTGGCATTTGAGATACCTGGATTTGGCTACATTAACTAAGCAAGGATAAGCACTATTGGATCCTTCAGAAAGGGAGAAAATTACTTCTGACCTTAAGGAGGGTGGAAGCAAGAGTGAAGGAATAGTCAAAGGAGAAAGGGTTTGTGACCTTCTTTCCAAACGGTGCTATAAGGCAAACTAGCGGAATGGAGACAGCCGAATGGCCTGAAGGATGACAAGGTGTTACATAACAACATGGTCAGATTACTAAGATATATCTCATCTGCAGATCTACAATACCACCATTATGATTCATATAGAGTCTTTTGTTAGAAAGCAATGAATTCCATTGCCTTGTTTAGAACAGTTGCAATCAAATGATATGTTTTTGCTGGCTGTCATACTTCTGCTTGCTCTTCTTATCTAATTAGCTAAATCAGGTAAATCCATTTGAGCTTAGAGTGAGGCATGTGTATAGTTTAGGACTCAATCACTTTTTTCCCCCTGTGAACTTTTGTTGATGCTTTAGACGGTATATGGCTTGTTGGTGCCATTCAATTGCTTTAGGTTAACTTTTTTTTATCTTACTTTAAATGTTTATCTCTCTCTGTCTTGGCTTATCCTTTTTATGGATTAAATGGCATTACAGCATTACATTATCCATTTTAACATGTAATCCAATCCGAAGCAAGATACCACAGTATCCTGCCGGGTCAGAATCAATATATAACAGAATGATACCACCCAAGGAGGAAGCCTAAGTACACAGTGGGAGCCACAAAAAAATGAATCCTCCAAAATGAAATCTCTGTAGTAATTATAAGGTAGCAAAAAAAGCAAGCAAAGTATATGCATCATAAAACTTCCTAATAAAAAGAAACAAACAGCTAATGTCAGGGAATCTCTAGAGGAGGCATATTCTGTAGCTCATACTGTAAGCCTTCTTTGTGAATCCATTGTCCTGAACCTTCTACAGTCTTATTTACAGTTATTTATGGAGTGCTTTTTTTCTTTTAATTTTATTTAAAATCTCTGGCTAAGTTTTAATATTCCTGCCCGAGACAGTGCTTCTAGGGTACGTGCAGTATCTTTGATAATAGAGGTGAATACTTCTTGAACAGTTTTACTGCTAGAGATAGATTAGAACCTGTAAAATGTAGAATACAGATGTGAAATGCAGAACATATCAGCTGGCCAGGAAGCTACAGAAAAGAGTGTCAGGAGGTGAAGCACTTTTATGTGACACTTACACTTTTAAGAAATGCACAAGCTTGATAGTATTTGTTTTGCTTAAAATCCGGAATTGCACATCACAACAAACTCAAAATTAGTTATGGGCCTGGGCTGCAATAGTTACATGTGGACTCTTCCACATAATTTCTGACAGTTTGAGTCTCGGATTTTAAGTCAACTGATCGTGAAATTCAGATCCTGGATTCAGATTTTAAAAAAGCTCCTTCGGTAGTTTAGAATCTTCTTATTCATGTTTTTTGTTTACACCCATTATAGTACAAGCACAAATCTCTGCTCCTTTGATGGATGGCTTCAGATAATGACCTGTAAGGATGCAAAAAAGCCAAAAGGATATCATGCACATTTAACATTTGTATTGTTTGGCACAAGACCAAAGTGTTCAGTAACAAAAGAAAGATTATGGAAACAAAATTTGGCAAGAGTCAATGGGTATGAACTGATTTTTAAAAAATATTTTATCAAAATACCTTGGGTAAAGATTTGCCCAAGATTTATTACTGCTTTGCCTACAATACCTTGAAATGGAAACTGCAAGCATATTGATAAATAGGTTGGAAAAGCTGGTTCGTTATTGCTTTTCTGAATGCCTCTGCATTAAGGAGAAGCTTAGCTTAAAGAAATAAAGAAATTGTGTGTAACTCTCAACATGAAGCTAACAAACTTCTAGGACTTGATGAAAAGTTTCCATCAAAACTGTTTTTAACAGATAATTGGGTTTAAAACAAACTACATTAATTTTGTACGTGACGTGTCTGCTTTCTGGAGAGAAAAAAATACCAAACACCTGAAAAACACCGTTTTGGGGTTTAGCTAAAACTGACTTTTTATTATTATTCAGAAATGCTGCTATAGTGCTTCCTGGGAGATGTAATGTGAGTGCCTTATGCTCCTACTCTCCTCTATGGGCCAGTTTCCCAACCAGACTATATTTCCCAAGATGCCCTATGGCCAGGAATTCTAAATGGGGAGGACTCTAAGTTACTACAGAGAATTCTTTCCCAGCTGTCTGGCTGGTGGGTCTAACAGGTCACCCTATTTGGGGGTCGGGAAGGAATTTCCCCCCATGATTTGAGGACTTCAGAAACTCAGCCAGAGGCTAGGGGTCTATTACAGAAGTGGGTGGGCGAGGTTCTGTAGTTTGCAATGTGCAGGTGGTTAGACTAGATGATCACAATGGTTGCTTCTGTCCTTAAATTCTATGAGTCTATTTCCTGCCATTGGAGTTGGGCACGCCTCTCCTTTTATGGGTAGGGGCCTGATTTGATGATCCATTCATGGAGATTAATAAAACTAGAGTGTTTCTGGAATGTTCAGAGGGAGACCTTTTTTTTCCATTGTTCACTCTCTTAATGGGTTGTTAGGACCCTATAATGAGTTTATCAGTAAATTGGCACCTAAATATCTTCTTTGTCACTTTGGTTTACAGAAGATCTGTGACAACTGAGGTGGGAGGGGAGATGGCTAGACCACTGGTGGCAGAATGCTTGTATCTCATCTGACAGACCATGCCATAAAGAGTTTTGAAATCTTGTTTGAAATCAGGGATATGTGAGAGGCAAAGGATTTCTTCTACAGAATTATCTGAAAATCCCTGCTTTAATAGCAAAAATTTCCATACCCAAGCAGAAATCATAATAAGCCAGAACTTCTTCGGGTATTCTCTTTGCGTGACTAAACCTTTGCATGCACACCTCTGCTTCTCAGTGAATACAAGAGATCCCCATTGCTCTAAAAACAACTTTACGTGATTTCTTATCTTTCTAAAGCAATGGAAGAGCACAAATGTTGCCAGTATTATACACATAATTTGTTCAAAGAATTTTATTTGTGATATTCAACCAGCTTTATAGTGGCACAGGTGCTCTTGGTCGAATAAATTAGTCAATGAATGACAGAATATTTATTAAATATTGTATAGAGAGATATTTTTTGTCCTGGTATTTGACCTGCTGTAAAAGTCCTCTGGTCTGTCACAAGCCTCTGGTTATTAAAAACTCATGGCCCTTTCAACACTGATCCTAATAGGTCCTGCACCTAAACCTGACCCTGTCCTACGGAAGTCAGTTGAAAATTTGCAGTTGACTTCCATGGGAGAAAGATGTAGGTTTAAGACATAGTCTTACCAAGCTTGCGACTGGGAAAAGTAACATTTCCAGCTATTACAACATTGGTGTTTGAATTAGTCTAGCAGACTTAGAACAGGAAATAACTGTGATGATGTAGGGGCTTTTGGTAGATGTGATGTATGGGCTTTTGGTAAATGGTGAATCACTCACTGATGGACTGGAGGGAAGTTATGGAGGCTTGTGCGACACCATTGCTGTCAAAGCCAGTTCCTGTTGAAAATATGACCTGGAAAATAAATGAAGGCAGAAGGCAAGATGTGCAGCTAATCACTATTTATGTGTTTTGTTAGGATTCAACAAATAGGTATGGAAACTTCTGTGAGTAGTTCTATAGCAACATTTTATTTGGCTACATTTGCAGTCTCTTTGTGTTTACCTTCTGGAAACATTCAAGTACTTGGCTTTACTAGTGGGAACACTCACAAAAGTGAATTATAAGATCACAATAAGACCTAGTTCACAAGGGCACACTGACTCATATCCAGCTTCTTGTCCACTGTAACCCCTAGGTCCTTTTCTGCAGGACTCGTGTCTAGCCATTCGGTCCCTAGTCTGTAGCAGGGCATGGGATTCTTCCATCCTAAGTGCAGGACTCTCTGCACTTGTCCTTGTTGAACCTCATCCGATTTCTTTTGGCCCAATCCTCTCATTTGTCTAGGTCCCTCTGTATCCTATCCCTACCCTCCAGCATATCTACTACTCCTTCCAGTTTAGTGTCATCTGCAAACTTGCTGAGGGTGCAGTCCACGCCATCCTCCAGATCATTAATGAAGATATTGAACAAAACTGGCCCCAGGACCAAGCCTTGGGGCACTCCTCTTGATACCGGCTGCCAACTAGACATGGAGCCATTGATCGCTACCCATTGAGCCCAACGATCTAGCCAGCTTTCTATCCTCCTTATAGTCCATTCATCCAGCCCATACTTCTTTAACTTGCTGGCAAGAATACTGTGGGAGACCATATCAAAAGCTTTGCTAAAGTCAAGTTATATCACAATCACTGCTTTCCCCATATCCACAGAGCCAGTTATCTCATCATAGAAGGCAATGTATGTTCTTATGACATCAGTGGGAACTACAGGTTTTAAGAAGAACTTTACACATGATCTTTAAAACCATGTGCTGCTCTCAAGATTAATTATGATGATTTTTATAGAAAAGTTTCATAATTTTAATAGTGTAAATCTCCACAAATATGTCTATTTTCAAAAGCAACAGTGTATATGGAAAGCGGTCAGATTTGTAGTCAGCACACATCCATGGACATAAAACTGTTATTAAATAATAACTCACCAGGAAAAAGTAATTTATATTTGTAATCATTTTACAAAGGCCAAAATATTTACTGCATCTCTTTTCTTGTGGTGTTCTCCTCAGAACATCTTATTACCCCTTAAAAGCATCAGTAGCATCTGTTTTATGTAGTGTAATAAGGGTATCTTTATAGCTTTGAGGTGCTTGTTTATTACACTTGCCATGTTTTAATGTAATGCTGTGATCACCCTTTCTTCATACTGTATGTGATGTCACTCTGCATACCGTAGGTGTCCTTGTTATTTATATAACACAATTAAGAACTAGAAGAGAAGTGCTTGTGAGTTTCGAAGTACAATGTCTCTAGCCTCAGAGGATCCTGGGTTTTGTTATCTTCAGATGTATTTTACTATCATGTCAAGCCTGAAATGGATTTTTCAGAGGGATCACAAATTGTGTATTTAATTCAAATGTAGAATTCATAGCTTCTATCTTCAATTAATTTTAGAGATAAGATACAAGCTATAATTTTAGGGAAAAAATGCATAGCAAAGGCTGAACAGTGCTATTATCTATATCTATTAAGTATTGTTTTTCAGCACATGAAGAAACTTGGAATCTATCGCTCGAGCTACTCATTCTAATTGTCAAAGAGATAAATAAGTGATATTTCTATGTGTCTAATATGTAAAAGCCTGCCCCCTTTTTTTAGATGTTGACTTTGGCAGATTCTGGCAAGCATGTTTCTGCTTAGAAAGAAATCTGAAGTGAATTGCAGTGAGTTATCATACACTATTTACATTATGCTATATTGAAATACAAAGTGACCACATATTTTCACACAAGTTCAATCACACTTGAGAACTCCGCCAATTAATGCAATCACATAAGTGGAGAGATGGGTTTTCACAGGCTTCTATCCTTTCTTGCAACTTCATACAGTTATGTGTATCTTATACAGTACATGGCAGATTTCAAAATCTGGGCCTTTTTGTTATGTTATTACTTCTTTTTCACCTGAATAGATTACCAGTGATCTTAATCTACTGGTTATTTTCATTTTAGCAAAAAGTCTCCATTCCCATTTAGCCTATTTGAAATAAGTTCCTATCAGATCTGAGCCTGTGCTTTTAATGACAGCTTCCTTGCTTTCAATATATCCTTGCTATGTGACATGCAATGAACAAAGACATCCAGCAAGCAATCAGACATAGCTTTTGAGTTATCTTGTCTTATTTTCTCATCATAACAAAAAACAGCTTTTTTCCCCCTTCTCAATTATGTTACTTGTAAGGAAGATAAAATAATTCCTAATAGATGTAGTGATAGCTAGCAGTGCAGCCATGTAAATATCTGAAGGCAAAGGAGACTGAGTCGTAGCAAGAGTCTTGTTTGAAATGACTGCATGGCAAAATTAAGCGTTCCTTAAATGGGTAATAGTGTAGGCTTCAGTAAACCTGGAGGTAATGTTGATGCTTCTGTGTCCCTTCCTATTTCTTACTAAAGGCTTGTCTACACTTGCCAAGGGATCGACGAGTGGCAATCAATGCATCAGAGGTTGATTTAGCTAAATCGACTGCAGATCTCTCTCCCGTCGACTCCTGTACTCCACCTGAATGAGAAGCACAAGGGGAGTCGACGGGAGAGCGTCTCCAATCGACATCACGTAGTGTGAACCCTGCAGTAAGTAGATCTAAGTACGTTGACTTCAGCTACGTTATTCACGTAGCTGAAGTTGTGTAACTTAGATCAATCTCCCCCCGTAGTGTAGACAAGGCCTAATAAAGCACTTTAGCTTTATAGCTAGAGATATATGGCTGGAGCTGAGTGAAACCACATATCTGTGTTCTCCTTCCAGGTATATGACATAAAGCACTAATATCATCATGGTAATTTGAAATGTTTCTTCCCATTTAACATTAGCTACATACATAATTGTCGCCCTTCCATTCTAAAGGCTGTCAAGACCCAAAGGAGACTCCCAAATATACACACTGAATCTATAGTATGGTGCAGTATCATTTTATTTAACTGCTGTATGACAGGATGTTGTGGTTGCCTTTGAAGACTCTTGTGCTTGGAGAAAGAGACAAGAGAGATAAAGAAGAATGGGTTGGTCTGGAAAGTGATTGTAAGCATAAAGCTATTTGAGAATGTACAATGTGGCATCTGAGATTTTGCACACTTCAATATGTGCTATATAAATATCTATCCTGTATCTTCCATGGGTGGATCAGTGGAAAATAAACTAATCTGTCTAGTCTGCCATCAGTCAGAGGTTGGTGGCATGGTTTTCCAAGTTCACATTGAAGATTATGTTACATGATTCATGGTTTATGAATATGTTTCAAGTGGGATTCTCCAACAGCACTCTCAAGTGACTTATGCATCCCTTTTTATGTCCTTTGAAGTCAGAACATTAAACAAGGGCGACAGTAGATAACTTCCACTTATCTCTTGCAAGACAGGGAGCAAATCTATATTTAGAGCCACTGAACCAGATTAAACTATTGAGGATGGTATCACTTAAACATGATTAATTCAATAACATAATATTTAGTAAAATACATGTGGGCCAGATTCTTGACTATTAGTGAGCAGAGCTCAGACACAATGAGGTGGTGGGGAGGACAAGCTGCAGCTCCAACTTCTGCCACTTGTGCAGTCTCTGAGGTGACTTTTTAAAAATAATGAAATATTTTTAAAATTATGTTGACCTTCTTATTACATTTATAAGGGTGTGAACATTGAATTGGCTTTACCCCATTTTATTTTCAGTAGAGCGGGTAGAAAAATGTTGGGTTTTGTTGATCCATGGAAAATGTGGCTAGTGACAACAAAAATGATTTTGATCTGCATTTTTTATGGAAAATTTTGATTTGGGGGGAGAGAAGAGGCAGAAATACAAACACCAAAAAAAAAAAAATCAGCCAAATATACAGTATTTTGGGGTGGTTTTTTGCATGTTAAGTTTTTGATGAAAAATTAGTTTTTCCACTCAATTTTTCTTTGAAAAAGTTTAAATGGAAATTTTTGACCCACCGTAGTTTTCAGCCTGCTAGCTTAATAGCTGTAAGACCATGAATGCATCTGGATAGTTGAATATTCAGTTCTCTCATTTATTTTATACTTACTTTGTTCCAGTTATAATTCCACAACTTTTTCTGAATGACCTGCCTGATATAATACAGAAGAGAGTAACAGAACAGAAAATAACTTCAGTCCCCAACTCTCCAAGTAGTGGGTGCCCTCAGTTCCCCTGAAAGCCATCAGAAAATCAGCAATTGGAAAGGATTATGCTCTTAAAGAAAACTTACTCAGTGCTTTCCACAGAGGAAAGATTGTACCTCAAGTAGTTCTGAAGATTACAGCATGGAGGCTCTTCAGAAACTTAAGTTCTAAGACTCTCTTGATATAATTGATATGAATATAGACAATTTTGCCAGTGTAAAACAGAGCAGCTGAGCTTGAGACTTAGGCTCCTGTTGGCAGCATTGCGTAGTGGATAGAGCATTAGACTGGGATTCAGAATATGTGGGTTCTGTTCTGAGCTCTTCCAGTGGTCTGAGTGACCTTAGGCAAATCACTTTTCCTCTTTGTACCTCATTTTCCCCATGTATAAATGGCAATAATGATATGGAACTCCTTTTTAAAGTGTTTAGAGATCTACGGATGGAAAGCACAGGATCACTTGTCATCATAGTACCTAGAAGCCCCAGGAGCAGACCCCACCTTGGCAGTTACTGAACAAACACAGAACAAAAAGACAGTCCCTGCCCCAAAGAGTTTATACTCTAAGTATCAGATAAGAGAGAACAGATGGATACAGACAGGGGAGGATAAGCAAACAGTGAGACAATACTGGTCAACTTGACAGGCAGTGATCTCAGTGCATAATGAGTGAGTTTTGTGGATGTTTACGCAGAGCTCCTTTCAAGCATGAGGGGCAGCGGGGAGAAAGCACAAAGGTACTTATTTGAAAACTTAAGTTGGCAATGGAGGCTGGTATCGTTGGCTGATCAGAGGCCAGAGTTGACCTTTCAATAGTGAATGAGAGATGATAGGTAGGGTGAGGCTAAGTCATGAAGAACCCTGATAGTGAAGCTAAGTAGCTTATGATTAGTATGGTAGAGAAGAGGCAGCCACTGGAGGGAGACAAGAAAGAGGTAACATGGTTGAAGCTTCAGGCTAGGAAAATAATCTTTGCAGCAGCATTCTGAATGGTATAAGAGCATTATTATTCTTATTTATTACTACTTTATTGATGACAATGAGGTTTAATGAGTCTTATCCTTTGACTTTTATCTGCTTTGGATCAGGACCTTCATCCAGTGATCACAGGGCCAGTCTATTGCATCATATGAAAGACTTCTAAAATATTTTCAGCATATATAATGGGGGATTATAGAAAACAAGGTCATGCTATGTAAGTCTTGTCCTGAAGGACTGCTTTTTTTCTTTTGAAGAATGAATCTGAGACCTTCTTGGGACTTACCTGTTTCTTAAACCTGTCAGTTTTATTTCTGCTCAGTGGCTGCTGCTTAAAAGATAATTAGGAAAGGTGAGCCCTAGAAATGTACCTTTAATGTCTGAAACCTTGAAAACCAGCAACCCGATCGTTACAATTGTGAACAATAAACACTGTTATATTTTCTGGCTCAACTTCAACCTGGGTTGCACCTCCATCCTCCTAAAAAGCAAAAGATCTTCAAGGACCTAGTATTTATGTAAAATTGGTTTAATGTTTACCACTTTCATGTTTGCTCTTCTGTTTTAGTGGAGACATTTTTCTGCCATACTGGAAATGAGTTGAGGTTATTGATGGGACTTCACTCCCAGAGGGCATTTTTAAAACTCTTACATTTAAGTTCTATTTATTTTTAACCAAGTATTGATGTCTTTGATTATCGGTCAAATTTTGCAAGGCACTTATCATTTATATATTTACTGACTCACTTATAATGTGCCCATCACTTTGGCATCTGGAGGCATCACAAAGAAACAAACATTCATTTTCAGTTGTCTATACTGGGTAGCAATACTAACCCTGTCCCTATTAACCATTCACCCACCAGGAAAAGAAAAGCAGGCTTGACAGAAAAGATAAGCGTAACATGTTCCTAATTCTAGCGATCTCAGGATCTGGAAGACTCTTTGCTAAAATGAGATTGTTCAGTCTGTGGTGTTTTTACTTTCACTCTCAATTAAATGCAGTGCATTTGGATAGGTGGGGAAAACCCTTAGAAATGTATGGCTTTTGGCACCTTAACTCGTGTTGTGTAGATCCTGTCACAATTACTCTTTCGGAGTGAGGTAATACTCAGCATATAGCCTTGTGGACAAGATTAAAAACTCACCATTGAGCTACTCGTTGAGTAAGCGTTAGTGAGATTCGCTGAATGTGACCCTTATTTTATTCCATGTCCAATTATTTGTTTTCAACAAATGTTTCATGAGTATTTGTAGCATGTGCACAGTATTTCACTAATGCAATGAACCAGACCAGCTGCTCTGTATTCATAATCAGTTGATAGTACAAAAGCTAAGGAATGAAATGTAGTCTTATTAAAGAGTCCCTAAGTAAGCAGCAGGGATACACGAGACTATACAACCATTACTGTCCATTGTGTCAACAATCCATATTTTAAAAAGCCTCTGTGTACTGTCAATGTGTAATTAGGTAAACAATCATCTCAGGAAGTTCATGAAATTACATGAAAGCCTATAACAAACTGTTGTCATCTACTATAGTGAGACCTTTCCTTCAATGCCAATTTTGTTGATGTTTTCTTAAACCGTTTATTTCTTTAAAAAGGGACACAGGGGAATGAGTTAAGCATAGGGTCTCATTTATAACTAAAAAGAAAAGGAGTATTTGTGGCACCTTAGAGACTAACCAATTTATTTGAGCATAAGCTTTGGTGAGCTACAGCTCACTTCATCGGATGCATTCAGTAGAAAATACAGTGAGGAGATTTATATACACACAGAACATGAAAAAATGGGTGTTAGATTTCCACTCCGTACGGCTAAATGCAGTGCCTTGCATAATGACAGGTTTCAGAGTAGCAGCCGTGTTAGTCAGTAGTCGCAAAAAGAAAAGGAGGACTTGTGGCACCTTAGAGACTAACCAATTTATTTGAGCATAAGCTTTGGTGAGCTACAGCTCACTTCATCGGATGCATTCAGTGGAAAATACAGTGAGGAGATTTATATACACACAGAACATGAAAAAATGGGTGTTAACATGAAAGCTCATGAAAGCTTATGCTCAAATAAATTGCTTAGTCTCTAAGGTGCCACAAGTACTCCTTTTCTTTTTGCGAATATAGACTAACACGGCTGCTACTCTGAAACCATTTATAACTAACTCTCCCTGATTTTATAGGTTTAAATTAGATCCTTCATGTTAGCACAAAATGCTTGGTTGGTTTTGAACTTCACTTATGGAATACCCTTGATATGGAAAATACTTAATCCTTTCCAGTCACTTGCTACAATTAAGGTTAGTATATACCATATGTAAAATCTGAATCCAACTCAGGGAAATCCTGATTTCAATCATAAATGAGGAAATTCTTAAGAGTATAAGTAGCTGTGCCGAATCCTGAAATATTTTTTTCTGGATCTGAGAGGAAATACTAATCAAAAGCAAGGAAAGAAGGGAGGAAACACATTTTTACCTGCTAAGCCAGGAGAGAAGCACCGCTATATCAGTTAATTCAGACTTAACCTGCCACTGACACAACTTGGAGCTTTCCAACTAAATTGAGTAATAAAAATAATATCCTCTTCAGGCCAATACCACTCTGGAAAAATGTTCCAGTAAAGATTTCTATAGATACTATTGGCCTAAGATTTGAAAGGCACACAACAAAATGCAGCTTTCCATTCTTGGCCTGACTACTGTATGTTCCATTTTTACTTCACTCTTTCAAACTCTTTATTCTCAAAGGCCATGACTACTGTCAAAATAACTCAGTCTGAGAGGTAGCTCCCCTGCTGTTGCTTACAATGAGTTGTCCCTGTGTATGTTATCAAATGAGAGCAGTGTGGTTTGGGGTTTTTGTTTTCCCCTTTCTATGTATTAAATGCCAATTGAACTGCACCTTTTTTGGTATTGCAAATAAAAAACTCTTGAGTACTACTGAAACACAACTTCCCTCTTCTGTAGAGATGAGAAGCTATATTCTATGTAGCTTAGTATTTGTAGAAGGAAGGGTGGGGAGAATTTCTCTGATTCTTAAGAAAGGTGTGATGTTGAGTTTTCACTCTGATCAGTGCTATTGTCCAAGAAAGAAAGCAGAGATTAACCTGAGCCATGAAGTTCAGATTAAAAATTAGCCAGAGTTTGGGAGACGTTGAGATCTGGGATTGTGATTTGAGTTTATATCTAAAAAGAAGTTAAATGAGGAGACTTTAAGCTTGTGTTTTATGTCAAGTGATAGGAAGGAATAGCACACATCATGACAGGAAGAGATAGAAGATAGATGACTATGGAGCAGGAAGCAGAAAGGCTACCTTCCCAAAACAGAAATAGGAAGGAAGTGAAATTAAGGGGCGGGAATCTAGTGAAAGGTGAGAGTGACTGCACCACAACAGAGGTGGGGCAGAGTTTGTCTGGGGCTTACCCAGGAAGGACAGCTCTGCTTTATGGTGCATGGGGGTGGGAGGAGAAAGGAGGTCAGAAACTGCTGTAAAAAAGGTGCTCGGTGGTTAGCTTTGCAGCAATGACTCGCCCCCCTCCCCCAAGAATGTGAGGTCCGAAGGGCATAAAGGTACGTAACCTGGGTGGGGCAAGTCTGGTACGGCACGGAGCCAACCCCCTTTTCCACCCTCCCCATTCTCATAGCCCACCTTAACCCTCTTACGAGGGTGGTGGATGGAAAGGTCCAAGCCATGGGTCGGCTGGGGGACCTGGATGGAAACAAAGGGGGGCTGGTGAAAAGCCCGGAGAATTGATTTGAATAAACATGGATTTGGCTGCACTGTACACTTTATCTGCCAGGTAGTCCCAGACATCTATGTAATAAAGTTGCGGCCTGATTAAAATCCATTACAAGTGTCTTCTGTCCTTCTTGCGGTGTACCAGACAATAGGCACTGAAGCTCAGCTCTGAAGGCAGAGGAAGACAGTGGTGGGAAGCAAAACTGAAAGGGGGAGGGGGTTACATTCTGAACGTACAATTCCCAAAATACGTATAACACAGTATTGCTAACATTAAAAAATCATGAGTTTGGTTTAAAAATCATGGAAGGTTGTTTCTTTTTAAACACACTTTGGGTTTTTTATTTGCCTTCTGGTTTCTGGGTCTTGAAGGTGCAATAGGGTCACACTTTCAAGCTTATTTCCACAACCATGAAGGCTAGAAAGTTACTTTTAAAAAAAATGAATATTGAAATTCTCTTGTAATCACTTATCTCCACAAGCTGGGGCTTGAAGTAAAACATCCAGTGTTATGAGAGCTGGCAACAGTGTGATACAATTACCGCTTTGCAAGGAAAAGATTGACTTATTTAGATGTGGGGAGGGAGGAAACTTGGTAAAGGACTTAAGGTCTGAGTCATTAAAGGAAGAGGATTAAAAGACATTTACATGGATAACCTAAGAAAGCTCCTAACTATTCTGTAGCTGAATAACTGCACATAAAATACAGATCTACTGAGACACTGAAATCTATATTCTGACCCATGAGGGTGAGAATAATAGTTCAATTTATGTTTAAAAATTAGACTTTGATTCTAGTTTATGCTTGCCACTTGCTCTTTCTCCAACCAGTAATGTCAAAAATAATAGATGTCAGCCTAATAACAAACTGAACATTCCCTTGATATGTCAGCCATGAAAAACTGAAATCAATATCCTAATCTTCCTATGTGGAGTCCTATCAGAGGAAAATAAAAACATAAGAAGGCTGTTACCTTTTCTCCGCTGTGCAGAAAGTTTAATTTCTCCTAAACAGCTATACTAGCAATTTTATTCATTCCTTGATACAAAAGAGTTAAAAAGAGAGAATGATCCTTGCAGACAACTCATTCCACCATTGTACATAAAAACTCATCTGGGTCATCTGTCAGGAACCAGAGTGTAAAGCAAAAGCTCAAAAGGTTTTGTCTTTACTATCAATGCAACGCAATTTCTGATGTATTTTAGACATCCAGTTAATCTGTAATTTAGTCAACATTCACTTCTTAACTTTACAGTTTGGGCTGCCTTTAAAGTGATCCATGAATCCATGTTTAAACAATAAACTTGAAATGCTGTACATCTGCAATCTAATCTAAAGCAGCCTTAAATTCAGCAGTTGGCAACAAGCTATAGTTCCCCACATTGCTTGCCAAATAATTCAGTCCTTGGTATGTTCAAAGCAGTGGAAGTATTCCTGCTGTGACAATGGAGTGCATGTTGGTTCTTGTCTTCAAGCTGCTTGGTTTACTTGGCAGAGCTGAAGTTTATTTCTTTCATATCTTTTGTTATATTTATTGGACAGTGTCTTATATAGCATGTCCTGTGAGGAACAGTCAAGCAAATGTATTTAGCTTCACAGGCTTGATCAGAGAGTCTGTACACTACTTACTTATAGGAAAACTGTATTTGATTTCCATTAAGGCTGTGATATGTCAAGAAAAAAAATACCGGTAGTTACGGCTAGCACTCTAGCTTCCCCTTTGTGCCTAATTATCGAAACGTGCATGGTTTCATATGTCTTCCTGTCCTCTTTCTCAATTCCTTCTTTCCTTGTTTATTTCACCACTTCTTCCCATCTTGGGTGAGAGATTTTGAAAATGCCTAAGAGAGTTAGGAGCAAAAGTACTTTTGAAAACCAGTGGGACTTTTGCTCCCCTATTCTTTTAGGCATTTTGAAAATCTCCCTGCAGATGAGAAGTGGGACATCTTAACCAATGGGACTGGTGCTCCTAAATGACTTCAATGGAATTTGGGCTTTAAATCCCTAAGGTGCTTTTTGAAATCTCCCTCCAATCTATTTTCAGTTCCATTCTTCTCTTCTCCCATATATTTTCTCCTCTTACTCCTCCTCCATCTGCCTTTCTGTCTTCTCCTTCTCCCATCATCAAAGTGATTTTTAAAATGCTTTGCTTGGAGTTATCCTTGATCCACTGCCCGCTCCCCCCCAGCCCCACCTGCTATGCTGAAATCTGTTCTAGTGAAAGCAGCAGCTCCTCTCAATAGCTAACAGAATGCAAGTCATCTGAAAGCTTGTACCATGTATTTAAAATGGAAATAAGGTAGGGAGCCTTTTCAAACTGATTTGCATTTGTTAAAAGCCATAATGTGCATATAGGGAGATTTTAGGTTTTATATTATTCTACCTAAACACTAAAGTGAGTTAAGGTTCACTACAAAAACTGAGCTTATATGCATTTGCCACAGAGCAATTTAATCTGATCCGTTCCAGTCAGCCTTATTGAATTGTCTTAAACTCTCCAGAGGTAACAAAGTAGTGTCATACTTATCTATTCAATAAGGTTTAGTTGTAAGCTGTGCTGGTGTGGTTTTGTTGAATGTTTAGCAATGTCTATTTTAAACATATTGAGCAATCAGTTTAAACTTGTTGTTGTCATTGGGGTTTGAAAATTTAATAAGCAATTACCAGAGTTCATTCCTTTATGTCTTTAGTTTTACTAAGATGTTGTTCAATTTCAGGCCTAAAGCAATCAAACCCTCCAGAATATTTAATTGAATGAGTCCATAACTCAGTCCTGCTCCTCACTGTATTTTTCTCCAGTGATTTATTGGGCTGAATGATACAATATCTCCACATAAAATGAGTAAAGGAAAAATGCAAATCAGAAGTGTGGCCATAAATATACAGTACTGCAATGCTCATCAAGTCAATGGAAGGGAGACCTCTTCCCCACTTTTGATTATTGTATTGCTCTGCCCTTTGTGTGTGCATGTAGGAGGCAGAGTGTCCTCCCTACAATTTGTAGCTTCATAAAACAACATTCTCCACATAGCACATAGGATAAATGAGGGACATGTGGAGCTATGAGTGAGAATCCAGAGAATCCAGGACTGAGTAACTGAATTATTTGTTCTTCCTTTTCCATTTCCTCTTCCAGGATTTCCTTCTCCCCCCTCTCCATCAGTTTGTCTCCAGCATTTCTCTAATCTAGTTTGGGGGTAAAAACAATATGTTATTACATTTTGTTTTCAATTTTCATTATTCATCCGAAAGACCAGCAAAATGACTCAAAATAAGGCTGACTTCTATATTAAATAACTTCATCCATACAGTTACACAACTAGATCAAGGTCATTACCTAGTAGAAAGGGGCAGATTCTGATCCCACTTACATATTTTAATGCTGATGTAATTCCATTGATTCTCACCTGTGTAAGTGAGAGAAAAATCAGGTCCAAAATATCCATGAATGTTGTAAGAATAGACATGAACAAGATTTTCAGGGTCTCTTTAAAATCAACAATCAACGTTGTTTTGTATATGGCATTTTGATTTTTCACAGTCATATAGATCCCTAATCTTTCCAATACAGGCTTTTTACTACTGTTACTTTTATTTAATATTTCTATAATTATCCCACAAGCACTTTTGCACTTTCTCTCATCCTGCCCCTTATATGTGAGACAAGCTCCCACTCAAAATCCATAAAGCCATCACCTTATCCTCTGGAAAAATTCACCTCTGCTATGGTGCATCCAGAAACTGTGCCAACAGCTAGTTTCAAACTGGAATACATCAAAACACATTAGGGAACATTTCATGCCCACTATGGATTGCTGTGTACTAACTTGCTATGTAGACAAGGCCTTAGCCAGTCAGCAGCAGTGATCACAAGTAGTTTTTGGCATATAACAGTTTTCTGGATGCAAGTTTGTGTGTGACAACCTTGTGTACTGTAGATTCACACTCTAGCTTGCCACATGCTAATTTGGTATGGAGACAAGCCCTGAGATCACTCTCACTGCTACTCTGTGCCTTCCTTTCCACTTGTCTCATCCACCTTGTTATGGCTTGTCTTTTAGACTGTAGGCTCCTTTAGGCAGGGACTGTCACTTATTATATGTTTGTACATGATGGATCCCTGACCTGGTGGAGGCCCCGAGGCACTGCTGCAATATAAATATTAAATATGATAAATAACAGGACATTACAGGAGTTCCCAGAGTTCTCAAAAAGCATCAGTCACTCTGTACAAGCACATATGGACACAGTCCATGCACTGAAAAGCTTTAAACCACACCAGCAATATAAAGGGGACACATCCCTCACCCATAATAAAGGGATTTCCTTGCATCACAAATCTGATGGAATGGTGTATATGGTATGCTGGAGTGGTAGGGGGCATGACCAGGTCACTTTGCACTATGGCTAGTCTCAGCAGTGTTGATCCACAGGAGGTCATTACAGATCAGCACAATTTAGAGCAGACTTGGTGCTGCTTTAAGAAGTTCTGTGGGTAGGGCCAGAATTCAGGAGGTAAAGAGGTAGCTTAAAGCCATGTTGGCCCTCCGCCTTCCTTTCCTGCAGCCAGACTATTATCGAGATCACTTTCCCAGCTCTGCTGATGCAACCTTGTGGCCCAACTGTAACTCCCCTGAAATGTCAAGCAATATTCAGAAAAATTATGATTCAAAGGGATGTTAGCAGAAATGTCAAGGAACATGCTGTGGCTAGAATACTAAATACCCAAAGGAGACACTGAAGTTTGGCCACACATCTGTATGTAATACATTTTCCTTGTCCCTTGTTCACTGCCCCAAAAATGACATTCTGATATAAAGGAGAGGAAAAACCCATCTAAATCATTAGTGTATTGCTAATACAAACTGGTAAACATTTATGTAAGAAAGAAAGCATGTTTGCACTCAGTTTTCTATCCTTATTTGCAGGCCATTTTGTATTGTTTAAGGAAATGCTCTGCTCTAAACCCCAGTTACAGATTACTGTGGGCCATATGAAATTGTGTTGTCTTCATTGACATGGGACTTTAATGTGCAGTCCAGTTTCCACTTGCAAAAAAAAGTGACAGATGGGAATCAGTTGTTAAAAGAAAGGCCTCCATTTGTGCAGACACCATTTTCATCCATCAAATTTGCAGCCAGTGTTGAATTGTGGACATAAATCTGAATACTTGCACATCTAAATAACTGATCGTGGTTGTAATTTGGGTAGTTAGAGACACAAGTGCTCATATTTGCTCCTGCAGTTTCTTTTGCAAGTGCAGAAACATGGGTGCAAATTAAAACAATAATAGAGGTTGAGTTTTAAGGCTTCTTGAAAATTTGGTACATCATGTAAACTTTTTTCCTATTTGTTGAACCCTGGCACTTTAAGAGATTATCATTTAAAGCAGTAGTAGAAGAAGAAATATGTTTCAGTACAGTTCTTACATCAGTGAAGTACTCAGCGAAAGTACATTTTTAATGTTCAGTTCCAGTCTCTCTTATCAAGGCCCAGCAAAGTGCACAAGCTACCAATCTGTTACAGGGTTATATTTTTGCCTTGTATTCTTTGTAGGTCATGTCTGAAAACAAGCTTTCCAAATGGCAACCAGTGTACTTCCTTGCTTCACTTTCACACCTTCTTTAAAACTTACTGCTCATTTGTTTAGTGTCTGTAAGGAAAAGTCTAGAAGTGAGGAGGTAATGGAGATAAATATGCCAGACACCTGCGCTTGGTTACCTCAGTCTGACTTTTCCATTTCTTGTTTGTCTCTTTTTTGCGCCCTTGGATTTGGACAGATTTAGGTGAGAGTCTATGGCAACCTTTACATACCCTTGTCAGAAAATCTGAGCGAGAAAAAGACCTATTACATTCAAGTACGCCTTAAGCATCTTTGTTCTTCCATTAGACTTTTATCTTAACTTACATGTTCTTGCTTCTTGGTTTTGTTTTTCTTTTAACTCTGATTTTCAATTTCTAAAATTTAAAATAATGTTGTGGCTGCTTTGCAGACCTTTCTCATATTCATGGTACTTCCATTCACATACTACTTCAGTTATTGGCTACAGTATTATTCAGGTGAGGGCATGATCTTTGAAATGAATAGGTCCCATTACCTTGTGATAATTTTTTGTGTGTGTGGCTTAAAATATTAAGTTAAGTTTGGAAAGGATTTATGTGACAGGGAGCAGAAGGAAATTTTTTATTCAACAGATCCCATGCTTTATTTGGTTTAAAAAAAATGCTTGATGGTCTCCGCAGGATTGGTTCAAATTCATTTTCTTTTCCTTTTTTGAAGACAACCTGTCTAGATTACTGGTGTCTTGGTATTTATTTCCCCACGTATAAACTTCTACCTATGGTATATCTATAATACCCTTGTTGAAATATGATTCTAGAAGTGTCTCTTTCAACATAACACTTCTGTGAATTATGTCACATGGGTCACAGGATGAATATTTGCCCTGTATTATTGCCAGCTTTGTTGATTAGTAATTATATACATTTGGCAAATTACACAGTATTTTTCAAATAAAATGATTACTTTTAAAAATTTGCCTAGCTTGATTAGTCACATGATTTATCCCACATTCTTTTAGTGGAGGCTAATCTATAATAGAGTAAATATGCCTAGAATGATGTTAGTAGCGCCCATTATGTAAAAGAATCATTTGTGGGAATAGTGTGATAAGTTTGCCCCAGCATCCTCACAGTGCAATGATCAAATGATCAAAAGTAAATATTGTTACTGATGTTCACTTTTGTTTTCCAATCCCTGCCCAAGTGAAGTAGCACTGTTTCACCCAAGAAGGCTTTTTCACATATGATTGAGGACAATGCAACCAGATCTCTTCAAAGAGATTTGTTCTATATCCTGATTGTTTCTTAAAAGTCAGTAAGAAGATGCCTATTGTTTCACTGGCCCTTGACCTGAGAACCCTATTATTAACTGTGCTATGCAATTAACAGATAACAATAGATAGAACTTACTGGGATAAAAATGTGATCAAACTGGATCACATCAGTGAAATCACAAAATGCAAAATAGATTTGAACGAGAAGCCAATGCTATTCCAAAGTAATGTTAGAGGCAACATCACAGTAAATGAATCCATAATTTACAACATGGAAAGACCACGGGTTCATTCATTTAATCAACTTAAAGAAATACAGTAACAGACATTAACAGCATTGATGATCATGTGGATTGTAGCTCAGAGACTCCTGCAGTTTCCCATTCAAATAAACTGGAAAGTTGTAAGTTAATTTATTACTACTCAGTGAGCATGATTGTTAACAGTATGTTGGTGACAATCCTTTGCTTCTTCTGTGTTAAAGAAGGGGTGCTTTCAGGTGTGAAAGTAACTTAAAGGACTTACCTGTTGCTTTGAATGAGTATCACCTATTGATGTGGGCACATTCCACATGACCAATTTCCTACAGTCATTACAAGGAATGGGAACATGGGTATTTGTGGAGTATGGTCTCTCTTATCTTCTGTCCCGCGATGATCTTTTTTTTATTATTATTACTTCATGAGATTCTTTCCATTCTTTGTATCTCTTGCATAAAAAAATTAAAAGATGTGTATACTAGAGCATGTACTCATTGGAATAGATGCTGCTTGACACGTGCAGGTGTATGTTATCTCCAGTGCAGATTTGTCTGTATTGTGCTTGTTGCTCAGTCAAAAGGTGACTGTTATTACCCATGTGAGGTACAGCTCACCAATGTGTGTAGGTGCTCAGTCTGTCACTTACTGTTTTTAAACCCTAATTTAAATGGATGGGTTTAAATAGCTAATTTTTGTAAGTAATTGTTCATCGTTGTGAGGGGGTCACAATCTACCCCTGACAGACCTGAAATGTAGAGGATGATGGAAGTTGCTCTTTTGTCCTAGCCATTTTGAAAGTCACATTAGAATGTTGTTGCTGTATTTTAATAAGGCTACCTCTGGCTTTGGTTGGGTTGGACACACCATGATAATGGCGGTTCACATTAGTTTGGAACAGTCAGTTTCTGCCACAGACGGAACAGGAAAGCATACAGGCAAAGGAAAATGGAATAAATGTTACATTAAAAGTAAACAATTTCGGATATGAAAAAGCAAAGGTTGAGTTCAGGATTTGGACAAAGTTTCAGGGTTAATTCTCATAGCAATAGGGATAGCAGTTCCTCTGCCCAGGATACCTGTATTGTGTCCATACTTAGAGTTAATGTATTCTGTAATACAAGATACTAAAATAAATTCTGATTTAATTTTTAGAAATGGTGAAAGAGCTAAAATACTCCACTGAAGTAAACAGGTGAGGATTATATACAGATTCTGTCAATATCATAAACATTTGCACTGCTGACTCATTAAGTGTGCCACTTTTCAAATGGCCAGATTGAGCTACACCTCTCATGAGTTCAGCGGACTTTTCGCTAATGTCTGTTCTTATCATCAAAACATTGGTCTGACTTCAGTTCAACATATTAAGCAAAACCAACTGTGGCTTAAGTCTTATCTAAAGGAGGCAGAAACTTGACTTTTATTAAGTGTGGTTAAGGATTTAGACTCTTACGGTAATTTCAAGAACATTACAAGGCTCACAAAATATCAGTTATTTCAGTGAGTTTTTAACCTGCAAATTGCCTCTGCTGCCCTATGAAGTCATCTCATGTCAAGCTGTGCTGATCAGTCCAGAACTCCACTGGTTCCTAAGAACATAAGAATGGCCATACTCGGTCAGACCAAAGGTCCATCCAGCCCAGTATCCTGTCTACCAACAGTGACCAATGCTAGGTGCCCCAGAGGGAGTGAACCTAACAGGTAATGATCTTGTGATCTCTCTCCTGCCATCCAGCTCCACCCTCTGACAAACAGAGACTGGGGACACCATTCCTTACCCATCCTGGCTAATAGCCATTAATGGACTTAACCTCCCTGAATTTATCCAGTTCTCTTTTAAACACTGTTATAGTCCTAGCTTTCACAACCTCCTCAGGCAACGAGTTCCACGGGTTGACTGTGCACTGAGTGAAGAACTTCCTTTTATTTGTTTTAAACCTGCTACCCATTAATTTAATTTGGTGGCCCCTAGTTCTTACATTATGGGAACAAGTAAATAACTTTTCCTTATTCACTTTCTCCACACCACTCATGATTTTATATACCTCTATCATATGTCCCCTTAGTCTCCTCTTTTCCAAGCTGAAAAGTCCTAGCCTCTTTCATCTCTCCTCATATGGGAACTGTTCCAAACCCCTAATCATTTTAGTTGCCCTTTTCTGAACCTTTTCTAATGCCAGTATATCTTTTTTGAGATAAGGCGACCACATCTGTACGCAGTATTCAAGATGTGGGCGTACCACGGATTTATATAAGGGCAATAAGATATTCTCTGTCTTATTCTCTATCCCTTTTTTTAATAATTCCTAACATCCCATTTGCTTTTTTGACTGCCGCTGGACACTGCATGGACGTCTTCAGAGAACTATCCACAATGACTCCAAGATCTTTCTCCTGATTAGTTGTAGCTAAATTAGCTCCCCATCATATTGTATGTATAATTGGGGTTCTTTTTCCAATGTGCATTACTTTACATTTATCCACATTAAATTTCATTTGCCATTTCGTTGCCCAATCACTTAGTTTGGTGAGATCTTTTTGAAGTTCTTCACAGTCTGCTTTGGTCTTAACTATCTTGAGCAGTTTAGTATTGTCTGCAAACTTTGCAACCTCACTGTTTACCCCTTTCTCCAGAGCATTTATGAATAAGTTGAATAGGATTGGTCCTAGGACTGACCCCTGGGGACCACTAGTTACCTCTCTCCATTTTGAAAATTTACCATTTATTCCTACCCTTTGTTCCCTGTCTTTTAACCAGTTATCAATCCATGAAAGGATCTTCCCTCTTATCCCATGACAACTTAATTTATGTAAGAGCCTTTGGTGAGGGACCTTGTCATAGGCTTTCTGGAAATCTAATTACATTATGTACACTGGATTCCCCCTTGTCCACATGTTCAGCTAAGAAATGAAATAGAAGTAGGCCAACTTGTACACATTTTCTATTAAAATGAAATGTTCAATATTCCTGAATCAAAACCTCAAGTTGCTGCCCATTTGCCCTCTTCTAAATTCTAGTTGAGGTAAAGAGGCATCTTCTTTGCCCTTCTCAACAAAACTTTCTAATGTCTGACACACACACACAGGTTGTTCTTAAAGCTTTTTAGAGAAAAATAATCACAAAAACAAGAATTAAACCTTTCTAAAAACATTGAAATGAAGATAAGATTTTGTTTTGTTTTGTTTTCCAGTGCTGCTGAATTACTCTACAATTCTACATGGATTAACCTAGCAAAGGATAAGGCTTGACAATAAAAATTCACCACAAGAGGGCTATTATTCTAAACCATCATCAATATTTTAACCAAGTGGCTTTTAAAATACGATTGCAAGCTTTTACATGTTTTGCTGATCTTAATTTTTATAGACACATTGATTACTCACCGGAGTGGTTGTGGGGGGGAAAGGGGGAATTTTAACTCCCTGACAAGGAGCATGCCTGAAAAACTGGACAAGAGACAAGTAATTCCACACCTAGGAAGTTATTTGTGTACAGCTAGACAGTGCCATAAGTAGCAGCTGAGGAATTACAATCTGACAATCAGTCTGTAGGAAAATATTTTGTCTTCATTGCTTTTAGTTATTTAATTCATTTTCAAAGCTGAAAATAAAGAAATCAAAGATATTCAATGTATCTTTCCTCCAAGACTGAAACAATATTCAGATTTATTTTACTACCTTTGACTACTTTGTGGCTTGGACATATGCTATCTAAAATAGATTAGGAAGATAGTTTTGTGTTCTCTGGAGATTGGGGTCTGTAATCTCACTATTCTGCTATTCCATAGAGATATGAGTTGTAACTGGCTTGAAATGCCACATGCATTTCTTCCTGATATTAAAGCAAATTGGCATATTATTCTCTTAAATTTCTTCACTACCTGCTTTTTCATATTGATTTTTAAAGTGCAGTTTTGCTCTGAAAAGGGACTTTTTTTAAGTCATTATGCAACACCTTCTCTTCTGAATTGAAATTCATACCTGCTTACTTAATTGACATTGTGATGGGGACCAGTGGGGGGGGGGGGGGCCTTTCCACTCCTGCATACAGCTTCAGAGAAAGAGGGAGGGGATGTTGCCATGGATGGTGGGGTTTTAATTTAGTCTCCTCATTGGTCATTTTGGTCAGGTGCCAGCAAGGTTATCCTAGCTTCTTAACCCTTTACAGGTGAAAGGGTTTTTCCTCTGGCCAGGAGGGATTTTAAAGGTGTTTACCCTTCCCTTTATATTTATGACAGTGTGGAAGATTCTATGTGGCCCATCAGAAAACTCTCTCTTATACTGGAGTGATCCTTTTGTTACTTTACTCATCATTATCATTTCAAATAAAATTTGATGGCTTGAGAGTTTCAATTTTTAAATCTAATTCTCACTAAATACACTACCATTCCCAAGGAATAAGGTGTATCTCAAATGTACAGCATATAACTATAAAGCATATACAGTGAACATCCAGTACCATCAAGGGGTTCTTCAAACATCATAAAACAAAAGTTGGAGATGCTAGAGAGTGTTCATCCACAAAAATGGAATTACAGCCTTAATTTATGCATACTTGAGAATAATTATTTAATACATGGAAACCCACTATTGGCCCTGAAATAACACAGAGCTACAGGTACTGCTTAAAGCTCCAGTCGAACCACAGAGTTATGAACACCTTGGGAACGGAGGTTGTTCGTAACTCTGAACAAAACATTATGGTTCTTCTTTCAAATGTTTACAACTGAACATTGACTTAATACGACTTTGAAACTTTAGTATGCAGAACAAAAATGCTGCTTTCCCTTTTATTTTTAATAGGTTACATTTAACAGTATTGTGCTTTTTTTTTTTTTGTCTCTGCTGCTGCTGGCTGTCTGATTGTGTACTTCCATTTCCAAATGAGGGTGTGGTTGACTGGTCAGTTTGTAACTGTTTTAAAACCATTGAAGGGCTGTGCCACCACGGGAAATGCCTAGCGGCTTTGCAACTCCTTAATTTTAAATAGAGATCAATGTCCAGTTCTTCTTTGATTTATGCATTATGGGAGGAATTCTGGCCCTGTTGAGTTTTGCCACTGAATTCCATGGGCCCAGCATTTCATCTTTTATATATATATATTTGTGGTGATTCAGTTGTAAGCACTTTGATGCCATAATCAAAAAAGCATTGCTTCCATGTGAATTAGCTTATAAATGGGAGCATGCAACGTTACTTACAGCCAAATTTTCTACAGTATTTAGGTGCTTAGTGGAAGTGCCTAATTCCCCAGTCTTTTAAGCACCTAAACACCCCTGGAAAATCTTGCCCTTAGATTATAATGAGAAGCCCCAACTCCTATGGAGTAAAACAAAATAAACCAGAACAAATTTTGTTCTAATCTGCTTGCCAATAAAAATATTGGAACAATTTTTCCCAGGGTATTTTCTTTTGAGACCTGGTACCTTAATTCTCTTTTTGAGAACAAAACTTCTTTCTTAAACCAGAATGGACATTCTCACATTGTCCAAACTGCCTGAAAGCTGGCATACTCAATAGGAATCCAAAACCACAAAGATGCTTCCTTTGTCTCTTTTAAAGAGGGTTTCAATGTCCTGTGGCTTGTTTTTTTTCGTTGAGCATCTATTCCCTCACCTGTTTTGTTTTGTTTTTTAAGTAGAGATAGGTCATGGTCTGAACCACAGATCCCAGCATATGCAAACTTTGGGAGTACTAAAAGCAAAATTTGGATTCAGTTACAAGTTTTACAAATGAGCCTTATTATAATCTAAAACTCCAGATCTGAACATCCTCAAATAATAGGTATTCAAAATCAGAGTCTGGGTCTGAAATTGTGGCTTGGCCTTCTTTCTCAAATTTAATCATAAGTATAATTGTTTGAAGGACTTTTCTTTTCGGGTGTGTATGTATGCACTTTATAGTGCATCATCAGTCATCATGTCACCAGACTCCAACAAGATATTTTCAAGAGCTCTGGAAGCCTTTTGTAACAAAACATAAAACTTGTCTGGTTTGGAATTTCATTAATAAATCCTAACTTGTACCCATTGGCTTATAGGTTTGTCCAGGTTCAAACATTTCACAATCTAGATCAATGTGCAGGAAAATCTGGCCCTAATTTGGATATTAGGTAGAGAGTCGCACAAGCCCAATTTAAAGAATTCTGGGGCTCTATGCACTATGGAGACCAGCCCCACATGTATCCCAGAAGCCCTGACATATATCTCTCCCCTCTCACTTCATAACCCACTAACAACATGTTCCCAGTTCCTTACCCACTGCCACCTTCGTGGCTACTCACCTTGCTCAGCGATCCACACCCATCCAAGGTTAGGGTGGCTCCTTTCAGTCCCAGACTTCCCACATTCACACTGCCCCACACCATTCAGGTTTGACCCTGTTGCTCCTCTGTCATGACAGAGAGTGGGTCAGGCCGAATTTGAGTGCATGTCATTATGATCTACTGCAACAACTACACAGTGGTTAGTCTGGGCTTGGGTTTGAACACACAACTTGTATTTATGCATGTAAATCAAGTAGCTAGATCTACATTTGCACAGACTGGGTTTTCAGTTCACATACAGGTGAGCTTGCACAAAATGGGTGTTAGGGGGCTTATTCCTTCACCCACTTACTTCCCTGGTCCTTCTCGCAAGAACAGAGAGTAACAATACCTGAAGTCCAAAGGTGCAAACAATTCAATATTTATTGGGGTGAACTTCCAGCAAGCATGATTCTAGTTTCCTTCCTTAGTGTCCCCCTTCCCAGCTCTGACACCACAGAGCCTTACACCTGTGTCCTTGTTCCCATTCCTGCCCTTAGCCAAACATGATTCCAATTTCCTAACCCCCATTCCCTGTTCCCATTTCCCCCTGTAGCAAAACATGGTTCCAATTTCCCCATCCCCAGTTCCCATTTTCCCTCCCCACACCCACCCACTCACTTCCTGATTGACTGCAGACTATATAGTAAAACTTGAGTTCTGCTTAGCTATACCTTAACCAATCATTTTCCTGAAATTTAACTAACCAATCCTAACATATTGTAACATGATTATGTAACCAATTATATCCCACCACCTTAATTAGTTTACACCCAGCAAAATTAATTATACAGCAGACAGAAACAATCACAGAACCAGACAGAGATTATACAGACAAACAATAGCAAAGTGGGAACTATAATGACAAAACAATACAGAAGTGAGGATTTCACATCCCAGCTATTGATAAGTGAGTTCTTGCCAGACAGGATGCTATCAAAGGAAGTTTCCTTTTACATCTTCTAGGCACTTCCCCTTCTCTGGAGGTGACAGGCATTATCAGGACAGGAGTGTATTCCTAACAGCCCAATAGCACCTTCTTTATGTGTAACTAGTTTGGAATGTGAGGATATGACCGGTCGCTTCCCAGTTTATGGCTGCCTCTGTTGCTTAGCCAAAGGCCTTAGCCTAAGAACAGGTCCTCAGACTGTCACAGTAAGAGAAGGACCTTACACTGGCAGACAGTGATTTTGATTCTTTCTTTTATACCTCTAAGTAGCCAAGTGATACACCTAAATTCTTAAAGTACAGGCCTTTGCAGACAGGCCTGAATATCTATATCCTAATAATGGGCAATTGTCCATACAAAATTTGCCCTTCAATTTCAACATACATTGGAGTCTTCCTCTGTCAACAGCCTGCTCTGAGAATAACAAATAAAATGGGTTATGGTCTAACACATCCTATATGATTTTTAAAAAAACCCAAACCAATCACCTATTTTAAATAAAACATTTTCTCGGAGCTATTCTACCATTTCACTGTATGACGATTCAAATGGCTTAAGCCTGAGATTTAGTGTTTGAGCTTTTTCTTCTAAGAAAAAGAATAGATAAAATACATAAAGTTGTGCAATTTTTTAAAAATAATAATGAAGTAAAACATTTACCATCCTTCTAGCTGGTTATCCATCCACACAGCACTTCAAGGTCCTCACTGGAGTCTAGGCTTATGTAGGTGCTTTAATATTGACTAAAAATACTTAAAATGTTTGTCACTCTTAAGTACTTTACCAATAAAAGTTAACAAATGTTTGAAGACTCATCTGAGATTTTCATTTAAAACAAACTCATTCTTTAAGCACATCTTAGTTGACCTTTCATCTCTATTTTGGGTCACAGGGTGCCAATAAGGTACAATCTGTAGTAGTGGACAATGTAGAGCTGCATTGACACACTGGGAACTTTTGGAAGCATTGTTCCGCAGGGAGGCATGATGCTTCTTGGAATGCCTAGAAGGTGTAACTGAAGCCCTACCTTCTTAGGAGACCAACTTTGTTCTGTTACCAGGTGTGGAGTTGGGTGAAGACGGGGGCTTCCCTTTGCTAGACTTCAACAAACTTTGTGCTTAGGGGACCACCTGCTTGTGGCAATTATAGCTACCCCCTTCATAGGGGGGCTCATTGGTGGAAGGATTATTAAGCAACACTTGGACACCATGGGTATGTCTACACTAAAATTAAAAACTTGTGGCCAGCCTGGATCAGCTGACTCTGGCTTTCAGGACATGGGCGAAGGAGCTGTTTAATTGCAGTGTAGACATTTGGGCTTGGGCTAGAGCCCAAGCTCTGGGACCCTGTGAAGGAGGAGGGTCCTAAGGCTTGGACTTCAGCCTGAGCCTGGATGTCTACAAAACAATTAAACAGCCCCTTGGCATGAGCCAGCCTCAGCTGTCACAGGCCAGCTGTGGGTGTCTGATTGCAGTGAAGACTTATCCCATGGGACCACATAAATTTAATTAAACTTGTTTTAATGAAAGCTTCTAGTGTGTGTGAATTTTCTTTTCCCCCAACTGTTCTGATACAAATAATTCTGTCTACCCACTTTGGAATTTTACCTCATACTGTCATAATACAGTCATTTATTGCTACTTCAGGTGAGTGACATTTAATCACATTTTGCTGAATTTACATAGCAGTTGAATATATACCATAGTAGGTAGAATTTATACTAGCTTTTATATCTAGAATGGGATGCTGAAGTAAAAGAGCTTGCTTTCCGACTTATGGAAAGTTTTCTCATGGCCCTTCATTGAGGGGTTAAAAAGAAAGTAAATCCTTGCACATATTATAATGCTCCTCTATCATCCCTGTCAGGAACATCACAGATTACTAGATCTAAGTGAAAAATGAAATCCCAGTCCTGCAGGAAATTCAATATTTTTGAGATTTGTTTTCTTTTCCCAATGTGGCATGGAAAGTCTAAAAAAAAAAAATTGAGAACAAAAAAATTGGAAATGAAGAAACATTTCATTTGAGATTGGCTTGAGATTACTCAGCATCCATTTAAGTCATTACAATGCCTTATGGAAGTTGCAATTCAGATATCTCATGCACCCACTATAGATCAAACTACTTGGCCAGACTATGTCTTCCATGATAAACCACAGTTTCTCCCTCTGGATGAATTTCTTTGGTGCATCCTGGGAGATGTAGTCCAGTTGGGCATAGTAAGTGTATGAGGCACACAAATCACCATTCCTCTGAGGGGCTGTAGCTGCTCAATCAGATTCCCAGATTAATTTGAACTGATCTCAACTGAAATATTTTGATTTGGGTCAACTTGGCTTGAAACAAAAGGTTTAGTTTTAATTTTCCCTGTAGCAAATTGAAAGAATTACACAAAACCAACATTTTCCTCCAGAAAATTTCAATAAGCCACATTTTCTGTAGAGAAAAATATTAATGTAAAATTCCCAACCAGTTCTACTGATGGACAAATAAAGGTAATGGATAAAGCAATGGACATTGGTTAGAGTCATCCACAGCCCAATTTTGTAACCCTTACTCTTGTTCATTGGCTTTCACACAAATAGTGTTATTTATCTTACTGGCTTACTGATGTGAATAAAAAGTAGTACTCAACACAAGTGTTGCAGAATCAGGTCCTCACTGAGTGTGTTACATTGCTATTATAGTCCACAATACAATGGTTTGACTGATGACCAAAGCAGTAGCCAGACATTCCAGCTGGTTTTGAATGCTATCAGCTGTATGCATTTGCAGAAAATGTTTTACCTGGAGCACAGCCATTTTTTCCTAAGTGTGTGTGGCAGGTACTTTCTTTACTTGTGGTAGTGGTCATTGTAGTGGAGGTGACAGAGATGCTGATGCCAGGCTAACAATCAGTGTTAAAAATAACACCCTTTCCCCATTTCTAGGCTCAAAGCTAAATCAGCGTGCTGTAGAAAGGTATGAATTGTTTGGCTGCTTGTCCATATGTTACCATAACATTAACTACTCTTTCAGCTTCACTAATTTGATGATTATGCTATTGTATCATTATCTTTGGTTTACAAATAACAAGGAGCCTTGCTGATCTGGATTCTATGTGGTTATAACTATATTTGTTTGTATTTTTATCCTATTTCTTATACACTGGAGATTTTAGAGAAAAAAATCATCACTGATGGCTGAGTTTCTAAAGAAATGTGTCAGAAATAAAAAAATGCAAGTCAATGCAACAATGTGTTTTCTGATTTGGTAGAAGTATTCCTGTAAATATCCTATTTCCATAAAAAACCCAACAATTATTTAAGTGTCAACATTTGCCAATCATTGCCAAAGAAGTTCTACATATATCTAATTCTAAATGTAAGGAAATGTATGGTAATCTCATATACAGTGGTGTCACACTCTCCATATTAGTGAGGAGTTGTCACGACTTGTCCTGTAACCCTGAGTGTCTGAAAATGTTTTGCTGTGCCAGCCAGTATACAAGCACGCACTAAGTGTGTTAAGAAGGTCTGACTCAGCAACTCTGATTCCAGCATCCAGTCTACAACACAACAACCCCACTCTAATCTCTGTCACCCAGTTTCCTTATGCAGAGGTGATCCCAACACACTCACAGTCTTGAGTTTTCCTAAAATGGTGTGCTGGGAAATATCCATCCCTTTCCAGGACCATTTAGTGGCATTATAAGGTTTCTAAAGAGACAAAATGCATAGCTATCATAGCAATCACTTTAAGTCAAACACAGCACTGGCATGGGTTAGATTAAAAGTAAAACAAGTTTATTAACAAAATAATATAGGATTTTAAGTAAGTTCAACTATAAAGGGTAGATTTAGAAATGGTTATAAGCCTTTGTTCAAGGCAGTTTCCTTAACAATCTATCTTCCAGCAATATGGCTCACTAAAAAGTCCAAAATGCTTGGTTGCTTTGTCATCTTAGATTCCTTGCCCCTCTCTTTTTATAGTCCAATGAACATTGGAAATGGATTCTTCTGAAGATTACCCCCCACCACACACACAATTTCATTCAACCTGTGAGGAAGGTAACATGGAGTATGCTCATGAAGGAAGTTTTCGTGGTGGTTTCTTCCCCTGCTGGTATTTGCTAAAATGCAAAATGATCTGTTTCCTAAAATCTCTTCCCCCTGGCATGATGCTGAGTGGTTATTTCCTCCTGTTGTGGGTATGCTGTTCCTGTTTACCTTCTAGGTAAATTGCATTACCATTGTCTTTTAATGTACCTGCGAAATACCTTTTAAGGTGGCAGAACCACATTCCTTTGTCTAGGGTGGGGAACTTTAGTCCTGCCTGGCAGACAAGCCTTAAGAACATAATTCCCAATATGTTTGTAATTTTGATCTTTTCCTCTGTATATACATCAGGCAAAATATTAATGAGCAATATGATATTAGCTTTCTATTGATATCTTATGTGACACACTTTAGATACAAGTTATGTGATTAATGAAGTGGAGCACACTGATCAGGTCAGGCCAGCTGAAACTTGCTGCCCACCCACTTCCCAATACCCAATAGAACCAGTGAGCCCCGGCCCTCTTGTATTTGTCACCATTAAAAACTTGCCGCTTGCCAAATAATGCCTGAGATAATTATTGGAGATGGTCAAAAAAGAAATATTTTTTGCAACAAAAATTTAGCCAACATATTCTCCCAATTTTCATTGAAAAGGTCAAAAATCATTAGTCTGTTTTTGTCCAAATCTATTTATTATTTTTATTGCAACAGCACCCGTGGGTTCCAGCCAAGCCTGAGACCCATTGACACTATGTGCTCTATAAACTCTTACTTAGAGTATGTCCTGCCCCACCCCAATCAATGGGAGTGAGGTGCCTAAGTACTTTTGAAATCCCACTGGGAATCTGTCTGCATCTTTAGTATATAACTGATGGGAACTGAAGCCAGATCTCTTGAATCTTTACAACGGCCTTAACCAAAAGATTGGCCTTCCTCTCTCAGACCCTCCTTCCTTTCTAGCTAAATAGCCTGATCTCAGTGTTTGCAGTAGTTTGGGTATTCCCTATTTAAAAAATAATATATTCCCCTCTGTAGGAGGAAACATGTTTAAATCAAGTCTGGCCATTTTTAAGGGTGACCAGTTCACTACTGTGTGAATGCTGTTGGTAAATGCTGATTCTTTAAAATTAAACACACACTATTCTTCCTTTCCACTGTTATGTCTTAATTTTAAAGTATCCAATAGTGTGCTAGCTATATTCCAGAATGAGGAAAAAGGCAAAGTCCCTTCCCTGAAGAGGTTAAAATCTAATGGCTAGATTGTGACTTTAGACCAGTCCTGAGCAGGTATGTGATGGGGTGTGCACTCCATACTGGCCCTGTAAGAGCTGAGTTGGACCAGGTAGGCCTGGTCAGCTAATTTGTCTGTAATGGGTGGGGGAGCTTTAGGCTGGAGGCAGCTAATTAGAGATAAACTCACCTGTGAGAGACAGGCAGGCCTCCTATAAAAGACAGGAAAATGGAAACGGAAGGGGGTAGCAGGGAGAAGGCTGTAGTTACTTCTTGGGAGAAGGGAGGTGTATTTGAGGGGCTAAAGAGACAATTTGCCTAAAGTTACTCTCTGGGAGGAGGCAGTGAAGAGACTGGCAAACCCAGAGGAGTAAGGAAGGCTAGCAGGCATGGAACTGGCTCAGAGAAAGGCAGCAAGGTGCAGGGAATATATCTTAGATGCTGTGTAGAGGGTTCCTGAGCCAGAACCCAGAGTAGGGGGTGGGCATATGTTCCCCTGCCAGCTACTGTGGAAATGGCAACATGAAGCAGGAGGCTGCTGGAAAGCAGGAATCTTGATACACTCCCCCCAGAAGGGGTGTACCCGGAGTCCCAGGGGAGCCAACTGAGGTCACTCAATTAGGATGAACTGCAAAGAATGGTGCAGACAATCCCCAAAGCTGGTGGATATTCCAATACTTAGATTTACCAAGCCAGCACAAAACAGCTTCTATAATACCTTACTGGTTACCCAGAAGCCAACTACACAGTTCCCTTAAAGCAACCCAGCCTTAGGCCTCCCCCAGACACTGAAGTCAAGTATGATGAGGATTACTGAAAATCTTATTCATCATATAAGAAAGTTCTACCAACCCCAAAGGATCAGACACATTACCTCTCAGGTTAATGAATATTCCAGATCTTACCCAAATACACACTTACAGCCAATTCTTATTAACTAAACTAACATTTATTTTTAAAAAAAGGGAGAGAGAGAGAGTATTGGTTAAAAGATAAGTATACATACAGACATGAGTACAGTTTGAGATCAGATTCATAGTAGAGATGGTGTGCTTTGTAGTTCCATAGAGTTCTTTCAGATTTAGTCCATGGGTTATAGTCCAATGTTCATATTCAGAATATTCCATTTTAGGACTAGAGATCTCAATCTTGGGCTTAACCTTCCCCTGCATGAAGCATCAAGCAGATCTGAGATAAAAAGGGTCAAGACCCCAGACATTCTTATGCACTTCCAGGTCTTCCTTGACAGCTCGGAGTCCCTAGGCGAACAACAGGCAATCGTGGGTACTTTGAAATGGACCTATTTCCTAAACATTACTGGTAATAAGCTACATGTATTAACATAAGGCAGTTGCCCATTTTCCCACCATTTGCAGATGATTTGCTATACATTTCAAAGAGAGATGAATACAGTGATGTTACTATGTTTACAGTTCATCTAAATGTTAATATGTCCTTTTGATCTCTGAATCAATTGCTATAGTGACAGACAGGGACTGTCTGTTTACATGGCTAACATGTAAGATATAAGACAAGATATAAGTACACACATACAATTAGTATCACCTCCAATTTTCTAACAATACAGGTTTGCATTTCAAAGTTCTATCCTATCTAGCATGGAATGGCCCTACCTTTCATATATGTTTTTTAACATGTCTCTAATGGTTGACTTTGGGCCATTTATCCTGCAAGCTGCTTAACCCTTTCTGGCCAAGTGTCACACTTGATATAAGATTTGTTGCAATTATATAACATTGGTAGCAACCATGATTTTGCACGGTCATATTTTAATCAGATAATGTCACAAGGGGAAACCACAATAGTGACATGGCTGGATGGCTGAGTCACAGAGAATAGCTGCTGTTCCTGAGAGCAAGAGAGGGGCTTCAGAGCAGAAACTGATGGGGTGTAACTGCTAAAACTGCTCCAGCAATACTTAGAGCATCCTATCATAAGGTATAACTTCCATAAGTAGCCCCAGGAGGCTTTGTAACTTGGAGACACCCTCTGTAAATCACACTTCCTCCCCTGCTTTCTTCTCTCTGTGATGGGGGTGGTAATTTGTTATTGTCGTATTCCAACCGTAAATTAGCACATGTGCACGGTCACTCCTGCCCTTCTGCCAGCTCAGTATATTTGACCGCTAGCTGACAGTGGCAGGGCTCTGGAAAGGGCCGTACCACACAGACAACAATACCCTCTGTCTCAGAAGAGGGGAGAAACCAAAGAGAATGCTAGGTAAACTGTTTGCAGAGCAAACTAAAAAACAGAGGGTTGGCAGTGAGGTCAGAGGCATGACAGGAGTGGGCCTGTGCTGAGAATCCCAGACAATATTTATCACTCCAAAAAGATTCAAGGGAGTCAGTGGATGCTGCCCAATGGAGGTCTGCCCAGATGTGTGAACAGTCTCACAGATACAGAGCCTCCTAATCAAGCTGTTGGCAACACCTCAGAAGTACTGCCTTGGGAGAATGGGCAGTGAATCCAGAGCTCCACTGCTATTCTCCACTGTTCCTCCCACTCTCTGCTCATGTGCTCTGAGTTAACAGGAAGCAGAAATATAATAACCAAACCCAAAGTCCAGGTAGCCTGGGAAGGAGCATCAGAGGAGTTCTTAATTACCTTATCTCCCTTGAGCAGCCACGTAGCCCAAGGCACAACCTTGCCTCACTGTTAGAAATTATGCAACAAAATAAAGAAGTCCAAAGCAGACTGCAAAGAGTTACCAAGGGATCTCACAAAACTGTGTGAATGGGCAAAAAAATGGAAGATGAAATTCAATGTTAAGTGCATACAAATGCATATTGGGAAACACAGTCCCAACTATACATACCAAATGATGGGATCTAAATTAGCTGTTACCACTCAAGAAAGGTCTTTGAGTCATTGCGGATAGTTCTCTGAAAACTATCCACAATGTGGTTCCACTCAGTGTGCCCAGCAATCAAAAAAAGCGAGCAATGTTAGTAACTAAGGGAGAGATAAGAGAAAATATCATAATGCCACTATATAAATCCATAGTATGCCTTCATCTTGAATATTGTCTGCTGTTCTGGTTGCCCCATCTCAAAAAAGATATACTAGAATTGGAAAACATACAGAGAAAGGCAACAAAAGTGATTAAGGGTATAGAACAGCTTCCACATGAGGAGAGATTTTAAAAGGCTGAGAATATTCAACTTGGAAAGGAGATGACTAAAGGAGGGTATGATAGAGATCTATAAAATCATGAATGGTGTGGAAAAAGTGAATAAGGAAGTGTTATTTATACCTTTCATGTAAAACAAGAACCAGGGGTCATGCAATGAAATTAATAGGCCCAACCTATTAAGTGAAACAACTAAAAGGAAGTACTTCTTCACACAACACACAGTCAACCTGTGGAACTTGTTTCTAGGGGATGTTGTGAAGCCCAAAACTATAATTGGATTCAAAACAGAATTAGACAAGTTCATGAAGGAAAGGCCCATCAATAGCTATTAGCCAAGATGGTTAGGGATGTAACCCCATACTTTGAGTGGCCCTAAGCCTCTGACTGCCAGATGCTGGGACTGGATGACAAGGGATGGATCACTTCATAATTGCCCTGTTCTGTTCATGCCCTTTGAAGCATGGGCCACTGTTGGGAGACAGGGTACTGGGCTAGATGGACCATTGGTCTGACGTACTATGGCCGGTTTTATGGTCTTATTCAAATGTTTTTGAAAACTTATGGATATCACTTGAATAAAAGAAAACAAGCAGAATTTAGCTTACAGTGTAACATTTGGCTTTCAATCCAGTGAAGTACTCCCTCCTGCTGTCTGTGACTGTAATGAGCAAGAATGGCTGGAAGATTATAATTAACAAGAGGGATGGAGCTACTGCTGTATATAATGGAAATAGGATTTTAATCAAATAATTAAAAAACAGGTCCAGCGGCTATTCAATGTATTTACCTTTACCTCTAATTAGGTTGTTTTCCTACACTGAGTTTTTGAGAAACCAGTATAGTGTGCTTTTATGGATTTATTAAAAGAATAAACAAACAAATATAAAGCAAAGCAAGTATGACACTAATTTACTTCTAATTTCCCTAAACTAATCAAATAACACAATTCAATGATCAGATTAACAGCACATTTGAAATTGAATCAGTAGATCAAAGGTTCAATGTATCTGGCTCACTAGTTACTACAATGAGTAGTTAAATCAATGTATAAGGTTAATACAAGAATTACTTTAATACTTTACAGGAAAGTTAAGGAAGAACATATTTCTTTTAATCTAATTTAGGTTAAGAGTCTGCAGTTGACTCTTGCCTTTGCTTTAAGGAAGTACAACACTTAGACTGACTTCTTAATAGTTTAAAGCTTCGCAATTTGTTCCACCTTACAATTTCTGTTAGACTCCGTTTACTTAGCTTATTCTCCTTCCCACATTAATTCAATGTCTGCATCATTCTGAAACTCATACAAAGATGCAGAAGTCAGGCTGTTATAGCAGCTTTGGAATAACACACTATTAACCCAAATTAATCTCTTACTAATTAGATAACTGATTTGTGGGGGAGGCGGGGTTAGTGTCTAGCTGGAGGAATGGTGAGTGACACACAAAAATACATTTCTAATGGAACGGTGAATTCAGAATGCTCTGAATACAATGCAAAAGCACACTCATGTTTTCTTGGAGTCTCTAACTCTTGTGATTCGTCTTAGCTGCAAATTAGTCCTGATGTTGCAAATATCATCATCTTGTTTCACATGCAGAAGGTGATCGGTCTCTTCTCTCTCTTAGTTGTGGGCTTCAGAGTTAGGGTCTTTCATTTTTCCTCTGGATGGCCAGTCCAGAGAAGAGAGCAAGATACAACTTCAGGTGGTGATGCGGGGGGGCCCCACTCACACCAACTTTCCTTCCATATGGTTAGACTCTTTTGTAGGATTCAGTGTCCCCTGGGTCTGCCTCAGAGACCACCTCGTCCAATTATAGATTCCAGAGTGCTGGCTCATCATGGCCCAATAATTTGGTATCTCAATCTGAGATGGACATTTTCTTGCAAGATATCCTGCCTACAAAGAGCAGGTTAGAAAGTGTTGGCAACAGACATCAGGCTAATGGAATAATGCTCATTCTCATTGTGCTAAATATAATTAATGTCTCATCGATTACCCTTTCACACACTTCCACTCCTTCCTTATAACAAGTGAAAAGAGAGTCAGGGAGGGACCAAGCCCATGGTGAGTGCATGGCTTACTTCTGTGCCTTTTCACCTAAAATCAAGATAAAGACATGGAATGTGTCATTGCATCAAGGTGGAAGGTGTCGATATTCCAGTTGTCCCACTGCCCCTTGTGTAGTATCGTGCCCTGCACCTTCTCTCGTACGGGCATACCACGCCTATTCCAATTAGTGTTCCAGGCTTCCCATTATATTAGGCCCGAGAAGGTTGGGTCTGGGTTGTCTAGTACACTGTGGGGTGGGGAGGGCTTACTACATTACTTATAGGTTATAATTAGTGGCTGTTCTCAAGGGGGTTGGGTCCCCCTTGATCGTTTCCATATGCAACGTAACATACAAATACAGTTAAGAATACACCAGCTGCTATAATAATTCATAGCAACACCAAGAGTTCTGACCACTGCAGTATGGTCCAACATCCGAGCCACCACCAAAACACTGCCTCTCCTCCTTCAACAGGGTCACGATCTTAATGTGTCCAGTTGCTGGCAGTTGCAACAAGCTGCCCCTGCAGATTTTGCATGCTTTTTTCCATATCATAATTTAATTGAATGTCCACAGAGAAATGGGTTATTGTCCAAACCAACTTAACCACTTGGTATGGAATCAGGCAGTATGCACTGGTTTGATTATTTAAAGCAATAAGATTCACAGATCCATTTGTGTACCAAAGTTCAGATAGCCACGTTTAGGTGTGTGTAGTTTGGTTATGGGCTGGTGTAATTGTGCCCCCTAGTAATATGTACATTCCCAGCAAAACACCTCATACACAGTACACCCAATTGTGCACCCCTTGCCATAGGCCATTGATCCTGCTCCTCCATAGTCATAGGAGAGGGGCACATCCAAACATCTTCTCTTGATTTACACCATTTTACACACCCTTCCATTGATTCCCAGTGAGCTCCTCCCCTTCTCATTATTCCCATAGGGCTTGTGGGGAACACCTTAGTTGCCGTTCCATTTCCACATACCACGGTAGCTATTACACAGGTGCTAGCCTCCTAGTTGAGCATTTTGCATTCCCATACACATCTCCCCTGCAAGGTCAGCCTTTTGAAGCCACCCCACCCACATCATGAGGTTTTCTGTTCATTAAAACAACAATGCTAGCAACAAGACAAACACCACAGACAAACAACACAAAACATAGATCCATGGTATTATAGGTTATTCTTCCGCTGCGCCAGCTTGCTTGTAGAGTGTCTGAAAAACAAAAGAAACAATTTCCACCCCCCCAGTGGGGACAGATTATCGCTTAATAATAATAATACCACTTCCTTTTACAAATCTCCTGGCTAATTGCAGGAAAACTAGAAGAATTACCTCCAGGCTAGAGAATTACCCCATTCACTGGTCATTTATGAAATTCATGAGGTGGTGTACCTCAGTTTCCCCTCTTGTACAACAGACCAGGTTTGCAATAGTTTCTCTGCTGTACCAAGCTTTAAGTTTATTCTCAGGTAATAGCTGAGAGACAGCTAGTAGCTGGTTTGCTGATCAGATGTATTTATTATTTGCAGGTCCTTTGTGCTGCTACTTATGGGCAGTTCTTCCCTTTCCCCATCAGCTAGGTAATTGCATCCACACAGAGGCTTTCTGGCTTGCTTTTGGATCCAAAGCCATGAGCAGCTCAGAGACTGTCTTAAAAGGGAAACATTTTACTTCTACCAGAGTTCTGATTATTTTCCACTTTCATCTCCTGCTCCAAAACACACAGAGATCTGAAAAAGAAAGCACAACCTATTGTGGCTCCTTTTGGGGCCCTAATAGGATTTTAATTAAGTACCAAGTTTTGTTTGTGTTTCTTTTACCCCTTCTCCAATATAAACTGCACACGTCCTGGGAAAATGCACATTCCTTCCATAGTTTAACCTCCATAACATTATATTAGTCATATTAATTTTACACAAGGTGTAACTGCCTCCCCCGTGCCCACAGAGTTTTCATGCACCCCCACCAAAGCGACAGTTCAATCCCCCACAAGACTCAGTGTTCCCATCGTTGCTTCCCTTTTCCTTTTCTTTTTCCTGTGCACAAACACAAAATTCTCTTTTGCCTAACATCCCTTGCACTGCGATTACTCTTTTTTACACAACTGTACCCTGATTACACTCCCATCTTGTACAACTAGAGACAGCCATGGGCAGCCAAGTTAAGTTCCAATAGAAACCCCTTACATTCCTTTAGTGATTTTGATTACATTACCCAATAGTCAAATAATTCTGATCAGATTATCTCTCCGCCTGCAGCAGTCCGTTATAGACCATTTCTGTGGGAAAAGGGCCCATTTTCCCTCAGAATAGCTGTAAAGGCTTCTGGGGACAGAAGCATAGTGGTGGTAGTAGCCACTCTACCTGACCCCCTTGGATAATTTAACTATCAAGCTTCCATCCAATGTGACTGCACAGAGTTGCACATACAGTTACATTTATATAACTAGGTTTTATCATTAAACAAAAACTTCCTTCTTGTCACACCACAACTGTTACCTTTTACCATTTCCACAACTTCCAAATGTTTACTTTCCTCCAAACTTTGTATTATTACTTTTTGCAAAAAGTATTTGTAACTTTTCACTCACTTCTTTAAATCACTTACTCCTACATTTAGTTTTTTAAGGTTGTGCAATTTGTCTGTAACAACTTAGCCACCAAGTACAATTATTGCTACACAGCTGCCTTAACCTGTGCTGTCTTTACCTTGAGACAGTTCAAAAAGGCAGTAAAACGTTTGTCTCCATGGTTACCCATGGATCTTTTACTTTTTATTTCCACTGCAGTGGAATACAGCAGACCTCCATCATACTTTGTCCAAAATAACCATAAACATTCTACATAAGTATCCAAAGTACCCTCAATTAAAACGTCAGAAAAACAAAAGGGTGGAAAGGCAGGGGGAGAGCAGGGGGAAAAAGGTGTAAAGAAACCAATTACGCCTATCAGTTCAGTTTAAAGTATAGGCTACCAGCAGCAAATTAAGTAAACTGAGAAAAAGAAGGAGGAAAAGAAGAAAAGGATATAGGTAGCTCTGAGCCAAGGGGAGGCTCCCTGGGTTGAAACAGTTGGGAATCCTTACCCCCAGGCCCCAGATTTTCATCCTGGCTCTGGGAGAAGAGTGGGGGTTGTTACCTGCTCCTGCAAACCCTGCCATTTTTTAACTTTGAAACTTTTTTTTCTCTCCACTCCCCCAGCACCAAGTCACAGCTCCAGTCTCTAAAGGTAGTCTGTTAACTCTGCCTTTGACTCTAAACCCTGTTGTGCCAAATCATCTTTAGCCACCCCTAACTAATTTACAACCCTTCAGCAGCCCTTGCTGAAGCACCAAACTTGAAAGATTCCTGGCAGTTTCCCATAATGCTGCCCTTACTTCAGTCCACTTGTGAGAGGTCTGAAGTGCCTCTTTTCCCTGGAAGGCATCCAGTCCTCATGGGTAGGGACCTTCTTCCACTACCCATATTCCAAAGGAGGGTGGGCTCCTCAGCCACCCCCCATCCCTCTAGGTCCCCTAACACTGCCTCCATTTCCTTTTTAATCTCAACCCAGGTTGACCCCTGCGCCTGGTATGGGCCCTGGTTCTTCTTTATTCATTTATCCAAAAAATCCTTTACCCTGGCTTGCCAGAACTTGCAACTACCATCACGAGAGTTCGCTATACCCCCTCCAAGCAGCTGTGCGGACTGTTGTGGAGGGGGACTTACTGGCTGCCACTCACCTATCCGATGCAATACATCCGAGTCATGGCACCAAGAATACTTCAGCCTCCCTGGTCACTCAATTTCAGACCTAAAAGTCGCAATTCTCCAACAAAAAAACTTCAAAAACAGACTCCAATGAGAAACTGCAGAACTGGAATTAATTTGCAAACTGGACACCATTAAATTAGGCTTGAATAAAGACTGGGAGTGGATGGGTCATTACACAAAGTAAAAACTATTTCCCCATGCTAATTTTTTTCTCCTACTGTTACTCACTCCTTCTCGTCAACTGTTTGAAATGGACCATCCTGATTACCACTGCAAAAGTTTTTTTTTCCCTCCTGCTGATAATAGCTCACCTTAATTGATTGGTTTGGTCTCATTACAGTTGTTATGGCAACACCCATTTTTTCATGTTCTCTGTGTATATATATATCTTTCTACTGTATTTTCCACTACATGCATCCGAAGAAGTGGGTTTTAGCCCACGAAAGCTTGTGCCCAAATACATTTGTTAGTCTCTAATATGCCACAAGTACTCCTTGGTTGTTTTTTTTTTGCTGATACAGACTAACATGGCTACCACTCTGAAACCTGTCATTATTGCTGTTGTCTTTCCTACTTTTTGATCCTTGAGGTATGTATATATTGTAATCAAAATAGCCTGGCATGTTTCAACTAAGTTCTAAGGAAATGAACCCAAACATCTCATGCTGAATGCCTCATAAGAGGAGTAATAATGTTTCATAAAAGATTGAAAGTGCTGATGTGATCAGTGACAAGTCAACAGAAGTGTATTGTATTGGAAGTTGGAAGAGAATTTTAGTGTCATTAGCAGGAGTACTGTCAGCAAGTGCTCCTCCAAGCAAGTGACAAACCAGAAAATGACTGAATGACATCTGTGGGGTTAAAAATTGCCATACAATTAGAACCTTTTATCTAGGTTCACAATGATGGTTATGTCAGACATTGATGCCTGGGGATTATTCTAGCATTGTGATGAGGAGGAAGGAACAACATGATATGGGGATGTGGGCAGAGACAAAATAGGGGAAGAGAGCGGGTTGTTTGTGCTCAGCCACTCAAGGGAGGAAAATCCTTTTTCTCTCTGTATCTTTTCTTCTTCCCTCATTTTGCGTTTGTATGTTTGTGTCTATCTCTCTCCCTCCTCCTCTTGTCCTTCTCCTTTGCTATATGATTTTCCCTCCACAAAGTTGTTGTCTGTCTCCATGTATGCTCTGCACTATTCCTCAATACTGCTTTGCTCATGCTAAAAGCAGCTGAAAGAAAGTAAAAATATCCCACTCTCTGAAGTGCTCTGTGTAATTGTTTCAGTAGAAGACAGAACGGGGAAGGAATTGTCTCATTCTGTATCCCAGTCACATATGATAACACTTCTTGAAACAGCCCAAGTTAATCTAAAACACAGCAGCTTGTACATTTAAAAACTAAAACCCTACCAAAACTATACACTCCACTGCACACACAGTTTTTCTTTTGGGGGAAGAGAGGACAAACCACTCATGACAGATGTTAGTCTTGTCACTTTGCACTACTGCAAGGCACTCAGATTCCAGGATTAGGGCAGTATAAGAACCTATACAAAATAATCTCTCTGAGGCCATCAGACTGACAGGGCTGTTTTGGGGGCTTCCCACTTTTCCCTCTTTTTCTTTCTATATCTTAGATAATTATAAAACAAGAATGTACTTCAAAAATTTGTATTGTATTGTACATTTGTTAAACATACTTCCCCTCTGTTCCATCTTCCTCTGCTAGTCTGTTCTTCTGGCCTCCGCTTACTTCACAGTCACCAAAATAAATCACATTCTAATTCAGAAGCAGGAATCATGACACAGCAAGGCTGCTCTAATTGTTATTACCCTCTGTGTTTCTTCTGCTCTTCCACTGCCTCCTGTGCTTATGAATATTTAAATCCCTCATAAGGTATAACTTCCTCAATTTATTTAGCCCTTCCGCCCCCCACCTGCATTGGGGCCCTTCACTGGATTAGAGAGCCATATTTAAACAACATTTCCGTTACATTTTACATGGTTTAGATAAGCAGGTGTGGCTGAGCCAAGGTCCTAGGGGAAAGCACATTTTAATATGGTTCCGCCTCATCCACAGAAGTTGGCCAAAATCAGTTTAGCTGTAACCATATTTACAGCAGGTTTCTATGTATATCCCCTGAATATACATCATTAATTGATTTTTATCATCTCAAGACAGTAGTGAGGTAGGGAAGCGTTATCCCTATTTTATAAATGGGGAACTGGGATGAGATGGAATTGAACCTACACTGCCTGAGGTACATTGTGGCTCTCTAGATGATCCTTCCTCTGAATGGGACCCTTTCTCAGCCAACAGTTCAATGCATAAGGAGTCTATGGCACTTCTTAAAGTTAACAACAAATAGAGAACCTACCAGACAACCTAACTGGAAGTGGGATGCTTTGGTCACTTAAATTTACCATGCTGGGAAACAGTTTACTGCTGTTCTATTATAAGCCTTATTTAAACAGCTGGGTTTAGAGGCTGGACATCATATTACATAATGATATTTCTATTCAGTACTCATGAGATGTATGAAATTCCTTATTTTCACTCTCCAGTTCCCAGTGAAATCCACAGAAACTTTCCCTTTTTGTAAGGCATGTCCTCCCTTTCATTCCTTGTGGTAAAGGATTTCCCTGCATTCCAGATGAAGGGGAAAATATTCATTCCAGTTAACATGCTTGAATTTATTCTGCCACTGGCTACTGCCAACATAATATCCCAAACTGTGGATAAAACTTACTAGCACTTATATTTTAAATTGATCATATTTTCTCTTTAGAAGCTGAAAATCTCTCTGGTTCTACAGGACTGCCAGTTTCATTTCCATGCCACAGATTCACTTTCTCTTACCAAGCTATAAACAGAGCAGTGTGTGAGGGGGGAGATATCATTTGTGGTGTCTATAGCATATTTCTGTTTCAGACATTGCTTCTCTTAGCCTCTGACTTTCAATATATTTTCCCTTTAATTCTTATTCTTTCTCAAAAAGCCACATAACAAACTCCTTTAATGCTGAAGCTGCAGCCGTCTCACACTGTGACAGACACTTCATTCAGTCGTTGGCGGGTCATTCTGGCCAGACGGGTGCAGCTGTGGAATTAGAACTTTCCAGTTACTGAGTAATTACATTGGTGAGGGATTTGTGACCTCTGAATTCAGACTAAAAGACTAATATATTCCATATATTTCTACAATACCATAACAATCTAGAAATGGATTCATTGGTGAAGAGTCCCTTATTGATGATGTCATTTATTTTTCTCAGAATGGTAAGGACAAAAATTCAACAAGAAGCATTCAGCAAGGTATTTGGAAGCAGATTTATTTTCTCTTTCTTCACCATTCCCACCACCATGTTAATACTTTATAAATTTTGTGCTGGTTGTCCTGAATATGCACATAACTATTTTCAGTCAGTGGTAAATACCTAATCAGCCTGTTCTGTGTGGCTTGCATTGAACTGAAAGCTATAACAGGTTGCAGCTATTTTCCATATATCCTCAAATGACAGAAACAAATTCCCTGTGGCAACCAGTCAATTTTTCTAAAAAGAATTATTACATTGTTCCGGGTTGCTTTCAACTGCTTGGATATGCAAGCGTTGAGCACCCAGGTTAAAACTGACATATCTAAACTGTAATATAACTTACTTTCATTTCATGTGGAGGGGTGGGGGGAAGCAATGATTACAAAATGTATGTTGCGTGGAAGGTGTATGCTTCTGGACAAAGGGCATGAATATATCTGAGATGTTCTAAAACTCAAGCAGCGTTATCAGAATTATTTTGGTTATGATATTTTGTCACTATGATTTAGAGAGAGTAAGGGGAAAATATTCACATGGTGTTCACTGATCTGGAAAAGACTTTTGAGCAAGTTCCAAGAGAAGTCATCTGGTGGTATTTAAGGGAGAAAACGGTACCAGTATTTTTCATGTGGTTTGTTCACACCATGTATTTAGGTGCAAAGTCAATAGTCAGAACTTCTAGTGGTGAAACAGACAAATTATTGGTAAAGGTGGGAGTGCATCAGCACTAAGCCCTTTCTTGTCTCAATCTGGATACCCTCAGAGGGAACATACAAAAGGAGGCACCTTGGTTCATGTCGTTTGCAGATTACATCATTCTATGCAGTGAGAAGAAAGATAGTTTAGAAGAAGATCTTGAGAAATGGAGAAATGTGTTAGAGAGTCATGGGCTCAGAATAAGCCAAGGAAAAACAAAGTATATAGTAGGTAATTTCAATAATGTGAACACTGAAGAATTATCCCTGAAACTAGATGGGGAGTCACAGGACAATGTAGGGTTAGTAGGCAGCAGAGCATGTTACAAGAGATATGATTGCTCTCTATAAATATATCAGAGGGATAAATACCAGGGAGCGAGAGGAATTATTTAAGCTCAGTACCAAGTGGACACAAGAATAAATGGATATAAACTGGCCACCAGGAAGTTTAGACTTGAAATTAGATGAAGGTTTCTAACCATCAGAGGAGTGAAGTTCTGGAACAGCCTTCCAAGGGGAGCAGTGGGGGAAAAAGATATATCTGGTTTCAAGACTAAGCTTGATAAGCTTATGGAGGAAATGGTATGATGGGATAGCCTAATTTTGACAATTAATTGATCTTTGACTATTAGAGGTAAATATGCCCAGTGGCCTGTGATGGGATGTTAGATGGGGTGGGATCTGAGTTACTACAGATAATTCTTTCCTGGGTGTCTGGCTGGTGAGTCTTGCCCACATGCTCAGGGTTTTGCTGATCACCATATTTGGGGTCAGGAAGGAATTTTCCTCCAGGGCAGATTGGCAGAGGCCCTGGGGGTTTTTCACCTTCCTCTGCAGCATGGGGCATGCACCACTTGTTGGAGGATTCTCTGCACCTTGAAGTCTTAAACCACGGTTTGAGGACTTCAATAGCTCAGACATAGGTTAGGGGTTTGTTACAGGAGTGGGTGGGTGGGTGAGATTCTGTGGGCTGCGTTGTGCAGGAGGTCAGACTAGACAATCATAATGGTCCCTTCTGACCTTAAAAGCTAAGTTGTAGTAATGGGCCATAAAACCCGTGTTTCTGTTAAGTCCTTTTTTGTGTTCAGCAGAATTATGAATTTAAATGCCCAGGCTCATCTTTTGAAGGTGTTGTGCAGGTTTCCTTTGGGGATGAGGAATGATAGGTCAGTTGTGGAGGGATCATTTGGGGAAGTGTATGCCCATGGCTAATACAGGGGTTTTGTCTTTTTTTTAATCATTTTTCTGTGTGAATTCATTCAAGAGTGTAGTGATTGATTCACCCACATAGTTGTTGAGACATTTGATGCATTGGACAAGGTACAACACATATTATGACAGGCATGTGTAGGGCCCATGGATCTTGAAAGGTGTGTTGGGATGGGTATTGATCATTGCAGGAGTGGAGATGTGTCTGTAGGTTTTGCATCTGTTGTTCTGACAGGGTCTGGATGCCTCTTTGAGTTGGTCTGCTCTGGTTTGTGGGGAACTTGCTTCTGATGATGAGCTTGGCAAGGTTCAGGGATTGTTTTAAGGCCAGAAGAAGGTGTTCAGAAAAGATTTCTTTTGGGATGTGGTCCTCATCAGGTATCGGTTGTAATTGTTTGATACTCCATATGGGTTCTAGGTAGGGGAGGGGCTAGGAGCATGGGGTCAGTGGGTTTTTTTTTTTTCCCCTGTATGGAAGCACGTTCTCCTGGGCTATTTGTGTATATATATCTGTGAGGCATTTGACTTTATACTGCATGACATTTTCAATTAAGAAACTAGAACAATACAAAATCTATATGGCCCGTATGAAATGGATTAAAAATGGACTATCTGATAGGCCATAAAATATGATTGTAAGTGGGGTCCTGAAGGGATTGGTTCTTGGCTCTTTGCTACTGAACACTTTTATGAAATCCATCACTGATCAGGTTTAAAGACGACACAAATATTAAGGAAGTGGTAAATAATGAAGTGGACAAGTCCATAATATAGAGCAATCTAGATTGCTTGCTAAACTGGGCACAAACAAACAATGTGTTTCAATTCAGCCAAATGTTACATCACACATCTAAGAACAAATAAGGCAGGCTGTACTTAAAAGATAGTCACTATCCTAGGAAGCAGTGATTCTGAAAAAGAGACTTGGAAGTCCTGGTGTATAATCAGCTGATCATGAGCTCCCAGTGCAATGTTGTGGCCAAAAGGACTGGTATGAGCCTTGGATGTATAAACAGGTGACTATCAAGAAGGGAGTAGAAAGGCTCTACTGTGTCTTTATCTAGCACTGGTGCAAACACCGGTGGAAGGATGTTGAAAAATTGGAGATGGTTCAGAGAAGAGCCATGAGAATGATAAAGGGTTTGAAAATATGCTTTATACTGAAAGACTCAAGGAGCTCAATCTATTTAATTATGAAAGACCAGATTAAGGGGTGACTTGATCATAGTCTGTAAATACCTACATGAGGAACATAAATTTGATAATAGAAGGCTTTCAAACTATCAGACAATGGTGTAACAAGATCCAATGTTTGGAAATTGAAGTTATAGAAATCTATACTAGAAATAAGGTGCAAATTTTTAACATCTAATGGTAATTAACAATTGGAAAAAGTTACCAGGGCTGTGATGGATTCTCTACCACTGAACACTTCAAAATCAAGACTGAACGTTTTGCTACTAGCTACACTCTAGTTCAATTTGGAATTAATTCAGGGAAGTTCTGCGGCCTGTGTTAAACAGGAAGTCAGACTAGATGATCAGTGTTCCCTTCTAGTTTTATAATCTATGAATCTATTCAAATCATGGCATCTAAGCACCATTACACAACACAGAGCTGCCCTTCTTATACAACTCTTGTCATGTATGTTTTACTTTACAGTGTGATGAGGTGTTTACTCCGCACAGGCAATAAAAGGGTTAATGTGGGCCTGAGAAGCCAGTGAACTTACCAGGTTGCACCTGGAGCATGGGCCAGGACTAATTGAAAGCTGAGTCCGAGTTGAAGAAGGAGCTGGGTGGCTAGTTTAAAGTGAGGAAGTCTAGAGAGGAAAGGGAAGAACTTGGCAGTCACTCTCTAGGACTAGAGAATAGGGAAACCAGGAGAATCAAGGGGAAAGAGTAAAACTTGGGATCCTTTCTGGAATACAGAATGCCAGTAAGCCGCCAGGAGAAAGACAAGGCAGCTATTGGAGTGGAGTAGGCTTTGGTGGGAAGCCCTGATAAAAGGGATAGGATCAGGACTTCCTGAGAAAGAGCCCTGGGAGGTTGTTAACTGAGCAACTGCTCAAGGGAAACTTAAGAGGGATGACAGGTGAAACCCGAGGAGCACAGAAGGAAGTTTGTTTGTATTTCTGGGTGGAGATTTACTGGGGAATTCCAGTTGAGTCCTGGCCCTGAGACAAGGATAAACCTAGAAAAGTAGCGGGGAATAGGCCTGGTAAAAAGCTATGAGGGGAAGAAGCCCAGAGAGGTAGCAGGGTTCATATGAACAGAAGACCTTGCCTGCTCACTACAGGGTCCCTGGGTTTATATCAGGAGGGGACTCAAGACACCTTCCCTGGTACGAGTATCAGGGAAGGTGTTAAGTCCCTCCTGTCCCCTGATTGAAACCATTAAGAACATGAGAAAACCTTGAGCAAAGAGGGGATAAGGACCATGTGGCACAAAGTTGGGGACCAATTCTCCTTTTGAAAGGATGTTTGGACTTTTATGTGTTGGATGTTGTTAATCTGAATGGTGTGGGACTAAATCATGACCTGGCTGGAAGGCTGAGTTATAGGGCGAGAGATCACTCCAGAGTAGCCATCAGCTGGAGGTGCTAAAGAGGAGAGAGGCTGCTATGCCAGGTCCACGCATGAGGAGGTGCTCTTGTGGTGAGTCCACTTTTCTACATGCAGACTGAAGGGAAAACAGCTTCAGCCAGTATTGCTGTGCTACTCTATATGCAGATGGTGAAAAGTTGCAGGATGTGCACTTAAAACCTCCCTCTCTCTCTTCTACAGGTGCTGAGACATCACCCTCTCAACACTCTTTGCCTTTACTGTTAAAAGTTTGGATTTGGCCTAAACTAGTCAGATAGTTTAAGTACATTGCAAATTAGAAATGTTTGAAAATCAGGTCACTTATAGGAATAAAGTTTAGTATGTGTCATCTCTCCAAACCTACCACTCTTTCAGCCTTACAGCTTTCCCCATGTACATAGTGGCTTATGCCATCTTCCTTGTGGCTCCTGTTGGGGATAGTGCCCACAGATAGATAGTTCCTTCACCCTAGAATTGACTGTAAAATTAAGACCATTTTGGTAGCAGCTTACATGCACTTTTTGCCCAGAGGAGAGAAACTACCCAAGGGGCAAGGCAGTGGAGAATCACAGATGCTGAGCCACATCCTCAGCCTCTATTTATGTTACTTTATTCCACCAGTGTGATGCAAAATGACTTTAAAGTTGCCCTATCAGGACAGCTGAAGATTTCCCCAGTAAGGGGAAATCCTTAGCTTTGCACTTCCACAAGGACTGATCTCTTGCAGCCAGAATGGTCCCTAAGGGGCCATTCTTGTTGTCAGGAACTAGAGCACCCTGTGACTGCTCTGCCTTGCACCACCGTCACAAGCACTGGGGGAGACATGAAGCTTAGCAGCATCTTTGCCTTTCCTTGCACAAAGTGTGAGTGTAGCCCATCTGAGGACTGTACCGAGGACCTCCAGGAGTGCCTAGCACTGAATATCATCTAGCTTAACAATCACCAATTCAAATTCAGATTGTTTGAAATCAAAGCAGAATTAAAATAAAAATTAGTTAATATAAACAAACCTCAGACTAATATCATGGAGCAGACAAAAGCCTTAATTTACCAGATATGGATATCACAGTCCTATAACTTAGATGCAATATCATTTATATCTTCTTGAGAGGTAAGGCTGTCTCTCCTCAGTATCTGTGTCCTGTTAGTTCCATATCAAATGTCCCAAGTGCTGTGTGTCTCTGTGCACCCTTCTTTCCCAATTTATCCTGGAAGTGACTCCCGAATTTATAGAAAAGTTGTTTTGTTTCCTTCTGGTCTGATTTTAGGGAACATAACACCTTTGAAATGCAGCTTTTGTCATCCGCTGTTGTCTATCCTTTTCCAAACTGTGAGAAAAGAAAGAGTCGCTTGTATACTCTGTCCTCAATTTTTATGCATATAAACATCAGAGCTTGCCCATAAGTTCAGCACAACATCATACATCATATTTGAAAATATAGTTATAATCACATACAAATTGTGTGTCCACTAAGGACATTCTTAACTTTACTCTATAAATCACATAGTTGGTACAGTTCTTTTAAGGCCCCTACACAATTAAATATCAGACACCTTTATTCCTTACAGGACAGTCATTTTTCATGACTGGCATGTTGAGATTATGTCCTCCAGCCTAGAAGGCAGGATGTATGACTTACTCCCAAGAACTAGCAAGCCACAGGAGCTGCTGTAAGAAATATAAGATCATTACCCTGCACAATGACCATCATATTTACTTCCACGTGCTAGGAAAACCTGAGTCCTAAGATCATGCCTGGGCTCAGACAAACTTTCCAAGTGAAATGATGAAGCACAGTGATAAAGTGATTCCAGGCAAACTTAAAGTAAAAATAATTTGGACACTCTTACCTAAATCTTCAGCAGTTTTGCTGCTGCTCTATCTAATTCAGTGAGTGGGGTGTTTTTTTGTTTGGTTTTTGGTTTTTGTTTTAAAGAGAGAGCTTTCCTTAGACCTTGCACATGTACTTCCACAAAGTTTTTTATTTAGGGTCAGAGTTCTGTACTTTGACTCACACTAAGTACTACTTTGTTCACCAAGTAGCCCCACTGACTTCAGAGAAACTGTTTGTGGAGTACGGAACCCCTCAACGTGATGAGTAAGTGTACTAGGATCTGGCCCTACGTGTTCATCTCAAACTCTGTATGTACTTTTACATTTTTAAAACTCACAATGGGCCTGATCCAAAGCCTACTGAAGTTAATAGAAAGGCTCTCTTTGACTTTAATTACTTTGGATCAGGCCTAATAGCTGAACAAATTCAAGATACAATATAATAATCTCCTTATCTCACTGTGATAATTACCCACTCACTACAGTAACAAAGCTCCATGTCCCCCAGCACATCTTCCCCACATCTTCCTCCAGTCTACCAATATAATCTTGGTTTTATGTGGATTCAGCCTCAGCTTGCAAAGTTTCTTCTAATTTCCTTTATGCTTTCACAGGTAACCTGTCCCTTAGCATTCCCCCTTGCTAGCCAAAAGAGTAATGTATTCTCTTAATACAACACCATATAAGAACAGCCATACTGGGTCAGACCAAAGGTCCATCTAACCCAGTATCCTGTCTTCTGACAGTGGCCAATGCCAGGTGCTTCAGAGGGAATGAACAGAACAGGTAATCATCAAGTGATCCATCCTCTATCGCCCATTCCCAGCTTCTGACAAACAGAAGCTAGAAACACCATCCCTGCCCATCCTGACTAATATCCCTTGATGGACCTATCCTCTTCACTACCATGCTTGCTGTCAAGCTCTTTCAGGAATTAGACTGTAGAGTGGTACTTCTATTCCTATTAAACGTATTTAAGGAGAACAAAGAGATAGGTTGTTACTGCATTTATGTTGGGACCTATGAATACATTTTTATAACAATTGTACACTTAATTGATAAAATACCTTTATCTTACAATATTGATATTTCTTTTGTTGGACTTACGTATAGTGTCTTCTCTGTTAATTGATTGCATTTCAGATTTCCAGTAGCATTTTTTTAAAGTCTAACTCCTTCAAGATACCAGCATCAAATCTTTATGTGAAGATGAATTTTGCTCTGACTGAACTTGAACTCTTTATATACAAGGCAAGATTGACATGATTTCTTTTACAAGTATTTTAGAGTTTGGAATTAATATCCAAGATTCTTGTAAATTCATTCTAAAGAAAATGAGCTCTTTACAAATAATACATCGAATGGAAACCTTTACAGGATGGTTTTAGATTCTAAGGGATAACAACACTTCAGAAGACTGACATAATTTAATCTTTGAGTGTCAACCAAAGAAATGGTGAAAATGAGAAAAAAGTTCACGTTCTGCCTTGCTCTACTTAAGGGACTTGTGCACTGCTCATGTAGCACAACTAGGTATGCCCAGAATTAATTACAAAACATTCACCAGAATTCATGAACCAACGTTAACATGACTTTCAAGTGTTAGCTGATCAGGCCAGAGGATTCTTATTTAATGATGCTTAATGTGTCTAATTAGGAGTTAAAATAGGCAGTGCAGTAGCTCTGCAGCTCATTGCTCCAGGAGCACTAGTATTGATCTTTCTGCATACAAACCCTTGAATCTTAATCCTGAGCCATAAGAAAGGTCAAGAGAAAAATTCACCAAAAAGCATTTAGCTATCTAGCAACGGATGGGTTTGAACTTACAGCCAGCCTAAACAGCTGGAGTCAGCCATCTTCACAGGATAGCATTGTGATTTAGTCCCTCCCATTACAGCGCACAAATTCATAGAAAAGGTAAATGCAACACTAGTTGTAAGAAGCAGAAAGGAAATGCGATTGCAATATTTCACAGTTCAACAAATATTAAAATGCTGCATTTTAAAAATCTGCAAGTTGTTCCCTAGAGATACAGTATTGCACACATGCTTCTAAAATTTTGGTGTTCTCAATTTTACCTATTGATTTTACCCTTAGATACAGCAGTTCTTTGGACATTCACAGTCTCTAAATACCTTGGTATCCAGCACCATGTTTCTATATAATTCCTTTAAATGTCATAGCTGGAGATACCATTTCTGAAAGGAAAATTACTATGTAGGCCAGAATGAATAGGCTGTTTCTGTAAATTATGTCACTATTTGAAAAAAGGTGAATGCAGGGCTATTTTTGTGATAACCACAGATAAACTAAAACAGAAGATATTTTAGTATTAGTCCCTCTCCACTATTTCTTTAATATCAAAATAAAATGAAGAATTTGTTAATGAGAACAAATATACATTTTCTAAAGTCTTTGAAATATCAATAGATGTATAAAGGAGGAACTGTGATAATGGGCTTAGTATATTTTAGTCAAATCATCATGAAATCTGGAAACTCTCACAGCTCTAAGTTTTAGGACAGATCAGATCTCTAATCTGGCAAAACCCAAACTTAATTTGCTATTGAGATCTAACATTTAAGTTTAAGGAAAGCAGTAAATATTTCATCTGGTTCAAGTTTATGATGTAATACTTCACTGGTAATTCACTGCACAGAATAGCATCTTTAATAGAAATGGCAGATTAAATGTATGTTCTATTTATAGTGGGTAACATTTTTGAATGCCAGATACTCACTGGTTAGCCAAAATGAGGTAAAATTAAAGACTGTACATTAAATGAAAGTGATGGAAAAACTGTGGTTAAGGTGAGCTGTTCCAACGGGGGTGACTCCCAAAAGGAACAAAATAAATGTAACTGCATTGTACACAATGTATTTTTAGTCATTGAATGAATCCAAAACATCATTGCAAAATACACCAGTGTACTCACATATTATCAAATTCAATTTATTGCAGAAATGCTTGTTTAATATTTTAAAAATGTGAAAAATCTGCCAAAGCTTGATATCCACCAGATGGACCACACAATGGGCTGCAGAGAGGGGAAGAGGGATTAGTTTGGGAACTGCTTTGATTCTTGCAGGATTCATGCTTCCATCTTCTGGGAATGAAACCAAACCCACTTGGCCCTGTGCATATCTAGTCAATGCTAGTTCATGTTAGAAGCTGGATTTAGAGGAAGTACTTTGTGACTTATCACTCGCAGGGTGGAGGAATTAAGGCTGCAATAGAAATTGAAAGTTGGTATTGCCTCATCCTCCCCCTCTTATGTACACATAAGCAACAGTTTAGTTACAGCGCAAACATGATTATGTGAATCACACATATAACACTTGTTCTCTGAAGCAGAGCCATGCTCTCTTGGGTTAGCTGAGGATGTGACATTGTTTTGGACAACGGGGGCTTTGGATAAGTTAAATCCGAATAACCAGGAAATCCTACTGGCCAATTTCCAATTATCTGCCAGGAGAGATTCCCAAGGAAAAAGGGCTGGGAAGCAGAGAAGGAGTCTGAGTACCAAGTGTGATTTGGTAAGGCCCTGTTTCCCAAACTCATCTTTCTGGGCACCTTCCATCATAAATAATTGAGGGAGCAGGCCACTAACACATAGACCGAGGTTTGAATAATCAGAATAGCCAATCTGAAGCTTTTGGGTTCCCCCGAGATCTTTGGGTAATTGGGATTTTGCTTCATTATAGTTTGCTTCAAAGGGAAAAGTTCAGTATTAACCCATATCAGACTGAGAGGCCTCCACATTTTCAAAAGTAACTAATGATTTGGGGAGTCTCAGCTCGGGGGGCCCAGTTTGAGACATCTTAAAGATGCCTAGTTTTCAAAAGATGATTACTAGAATGCATATACTCATTTTCCATTTTGTGTACGAAGGGACTGAAGATGACAAAACTTCAATCCCTTAGATTCTTTCTCCCCACCTGATAAAATAAGGTCTCCCTTTCTTCTGAGGGACTTTAAAAGATTATAGAAACTAGAGTCCCCAACAACAGGGATTATTGTTTAAACATTGAAAACAATTTGATGTAGGTCAGTTACTTGCCCAGTCCCCATCTCTTGTTCTCTGGGCTGGGCGGGACTGCAAGTTTCACAGGGGGAGAAATATAATTCAGTTACTGGGACCTCTTTCCCACTACAAAGTGCAGCACAGAATCATAGAAATGTAAAGCTAGAATGGACCTCAAGAGATAACCTAGTCCATCCTCCTGCACTGAGGCAGGACCACTAAACCTTGACCATCCCTGACAGGTGTTTATCCAACCTGTTCTTAAAACCCTCCAATGACAGGGATTCCACAACCTCCCTCCATAACCTATTCCAGGGCCAACTATTCTTATAGTTAGAAAGTTTTTCCTAACATTTAATCTAAATCTCCCTTGCTGCAGATTAAGCCAAGGACAAGAAGTAATATCTTCAATGGACAGAGACAATGATCACCTTTCTCTTTATAACAGCCCTTAACATATTTAAAGATTGAGTGGGGACCTGATGGCAGTCTTCTTTTCTCAAGACCACACATGTACAATTTTTTTAAACCTTTCCTCATATGTCAGGTTTTCTAAACCTTTTATCATATTGTTGCTGTCCTTTTTGGCCTCTCTCCAATTTGTCCCCTTAGCAACAGCATAACTGGCCCTTGAAACAAAATTGGGTTCGGCTCTCTTGTTGCAATCCAGGTGTGCCTTAGTTTGGTATAAAGAGGAGGACAGGGCTGTCCCTGGGAATTATCAATGAGAGACCACCCAGAAGCAAGAGTCCAGAGAGGGCAAGAGAAGAGATGCGGATATCTAGAGAAGCAGAGAGAGAGAGAGAGCGAGCTCAGGAGCAGAGCTGGGCCGAGAGCTTCAGGAAAGGGATGTCCCTGAAGGAGGGAAAGGTGAGAGTTCCCTAGCTAAACAGTGGATCCAGGTCAGGCTGGTGAAAGCAGAAGGTAGTCAGGGCGTCACCTACAAACTTTCCCAGGCCAGACAGCCATGGCCAGAGAGGGCTGAAAGCAGTAGAGGTGGATCCATGCTGTTTCTCTGAGCCAAAGAGCTGAAGTCAGAGGGCCAGAGAGGGTTGAATGATAGAGTGGTGAACCCACTGATGTCTCCAGGTGAGGGCTAGCGCCAGACCTGAGAATGAAAGGGAGCAAAGATGCACCCCAGCTAGGGGGCTTGAGGTGATGCATAGTGACAGATACTAGAGCTGTATGTGAGAAGTGAGGCGTGAGATGCCAGAGCTGTACGTGATGTTGATGGACTTTTGAGACTGGAAAGATTGAATGTACTGTTTGGACTTTACTGAGAATTATTACAAAAATCCTAGAACCACAATTCATAAAATTAACCCCACAACAGGCTATTTATATTTAGGAAGCTTACACAGATTTACTGGGGACTCCACGTGCAGGGAAACTGAGGCAGAACTGTTCTGCCACAGCCAGATGCTAGAGGCTGTTCCAGGTGGGGTCGCCTTTTCACATATGGTGGAAAATTCAGGTAGGTGTTCCCCAATTAAGAAGAGGGGAACTGTGAGTGCCCTAGAAGAGGGAAATCAAGGCGGGGGCCACTTGCTGGGCCACTCTGAGATTATGAGGGGTCACTTTGGAGGCAGCCTCCCTATAGTGATGTCTTTCCTGAAGTGCAACACTCAAACTGCAATACTCTAGCTGAGGCCTCAGAAGTGCTGAGTAGACTAGAAGAATTACCTCCCATGCCCTACATACAGCACTCCTATTATACTAGAGTGTATTTTGCCTTTTTTGCAACAGCATAACATTTCTGACTCAAACTCAATTTGTGATCCGCTGTAACCCTTAGATCATTTTCAGCAGAACTACTACCTTGCCAGTTATTCCCCATTTTGTATTTGTGCATTTTTTTTTCTTTCTAAGTGTAGTACTGTGCAATTGTTTTCACTGAATTCTTCTTGGATAACTGGTCAAGGTTATTTTAAATTCTAATCCTGTCCCCCAAAGTGCTTATAACTCCTCCCAACTTAGTGTCATCCACAGATTTTTCAAGCACACTCTCCACTCCAAGATCCATTAATAAAAATATTGCATGGTACCAGACCCACATGGATCTCTGCTAGAAACGTCCTCCAATTTTGACAGCAAACTATTGATAATTATTCTGTGTGTTTTTTTTGTCAACCAGTAATGCACCCCCAATTCATCTAGACCACATTTCCCTAGTTTGGTTGAGAATATCATGTTTCAAAAGCCTTACTAAAATTAAGATACATCATGTATCCTGCTTCTCCCCCACCCAACTAGGCCAGTAACCCTGTCAAGAAACAAATTAGTTTAATATGGCATGATTTACTCTTGACAAATTCATGTTGACTATTACTGATCATCCTGCTATCCTCTAGGTATTGCAAATGATTGTTTAATTTTGCTCCAGTATCTTTCTGAGTATTGGTGTTAGGCTGACTGGTCTACAATTCTCTGGGTCCTGTATGTTCCCTTTTTTTAAAGATAGGAACTATGTTTACCCTTCTCCAGCCCTTTGGGACCTCGATGTTAGAACACAACTGTGAAGAGATGAATTAATTAACATGAATTTGTGTTTAGTGCCAACAAGGACTAGTCATGTACAACATTGTGTCAGCTAGTCATGGTAAAACTCAGGTTTAATCTAGTTGACATGATGCTTGTTGAACCCAATTTATCCTTCACTGCAATGAGCACTAAGTCCTGGTCAGCATCATGTAAGTTATCTTGACTCTTTATAGCTAAATTCTGATGTGATACAGTTTTGTTGTGTGGAAGGAAACCCTCATGTTGCTATTGTTTAGGTATGGTACCTAGTTTACAGGTTTCAAAGGGGATCTGGTGACTTTTCTTGGACTAGAAAGACAATGGTTATGATGCAGGATGTTAGCGGATGGGTGGCAGTAAAGCAGAGCAAAACATTGGGGTAACTTTTCAGCTTCTAAAAAGGGAACTTTGGAAAGAACATTCCCCTATGAAAGAAACACTGAGACCCTGCGGTATACGTATACATTTGATTTATCCAACTTAGCAATGGTTTGAAAGATCTCAAATATAAAAAGATGAAATTATAATATCAATATGCACATTACAGCTAAAACTATGAAAGGCAAGAATGTTAATTTGTGTTCAGCTGAATATCCCAATTATTTATCCAAATGTAAACCCACATCAGGGGTTGATTAAATACTCTTTATTAATGTATATAATGTAATATAATCTTATATTATTTGCTGACCAACCATTTTGGAGGTGAATGTTTTTATGTGGATGTACTGGTATAACAAGTAAAAATAGGTCAGGTCATGAACTAAACTTTAAGGGAAATTGGTACCCTTTTCTGTACTTGTGGCAACTGAAATCAGAGACCTTCAATTCAGTCATGCTGTGAACCAGCTTCTATCCATATAGTCTCATTCCCCAGGAGTGCCATAGGAAGTATAGTATAGATTTGCCTTGTAGACTGAGGAAAGTTATTACTACCGCTATGGTAACTTGGGAAAACCTGCTTAGTGAGTTTTATTAAAATCAGACTAAAAATTAAAAGTAAGAAAACACTAGGACAGCAAGAAATAATCTATACGTGTACAAAAAAAATCAGCCTGTTTGTAATAAGTCCAGAAGGGCCAGGTGCCAGTTGGCATTTGTGACAATTAATTTCTATCAATTATTGTGCCTTTTAGGAAGCTAAGGACCATCCCTTCATGTTGGACCAGACTCCGAGGTTCTCTTTCAGGTTTTCCTGAGTCCTTACTCAGGCAAGTTCCCAATGACTTCAGTGGGAGTCTGCCAGAGGAAAGATTTGGCCCTTCGTGGGAAGTTAACCACAGTAGCACTGTGAACAGCATTTATGTTAAGCAAGGTACATGTGGAGTCAGGGCAGTGATTGTGCATAGAGAGCTTCATCCTTCAGTCTTGTGATAAAAGTAAGAATCCTGGAAAAGACTTGGAATCTATAGGCCAGACTAGAGAAGACTCTCCATTTACATGTATTATGAAACCCTAACAAATCACCCACTGAGGAACAGGGAATTTCAACAGTGAGGCTTGGTGTTTATGCAAATCCTGGCTGTACTCTAACATCTAAGTGGTTTCTGACCATCACCTTGCTCATGGAGATAGGGAATGGGCTAGGACAAGAATAAAGAAAATCAGGTAGGTAAATAAATATAAATATTGTTTATTAGGCTTCCATAAGTCTTTCCTCTCCTTGATTAACGATGGATATAACAAAACTAACCCCCTGACCAGGGGAGGGAGGGAAGTAGTTGTATGTGGTGCTTCTACAAACTGTGTTAAATAGTTCAATCCTTTTCTCTCCCTGCCTGGTATCTTCTTTGCAAAGAAATTACCATGTCAAAAAAGCATTAAAAATGCTGAGTTGAGGTTCAGTCCTCACCTGTCAATTTCTCACCCGCCCAGAACCCTTTTGGAAAGACTTGAAAAGATTCCACTTGGTCCCCCCTGCTTGCTCTTCCCTACTGATTTGTCAGAGGTGGATCCAGCAGGTGTCACTGTACCTAGAATACAGCAGTCCAGGGCACCAGCAAGGTATGTTCAACCTTTGGGGAATTCAGGCAAAAGAAATAATAGTCACTGTGTGTGGGGGGAACTCTTGAGGAAAGAAAGAAAGAGCAAGATAATTTCAGCTTTTAAGTGTGTACAAGTAATTTGAAGGGTGAAAAGGCCAAGATAGTAAATAAGTTGCTTAGGAATATTTGAAAGAATCTGAGCAAAAGTTAGGCTATGAGGAAATGTTTCAAAATAGTGAGCTGTATGAAACTGTAGTAGTTTTCCGAGAGATTTGGTGGAAGTGACATTACCTGAAACATTTTAAAACTGGAACAGACAAGCGCTCAAACATATGTTAGAGGGAACAATCCTATATAGGCAGGGAATGGACAAGATGACTGTTTGTTTCTCTCTCCAATTTCAGTGATTCTATGAGCCTGACTCCCTCTATGCTAGATTAGTGTGATTCAGCCTTGTGTATTTCTGTGTCTTTGCTCCAGTCCCAAAGGATTGGGCTGGATTTTCAAATTCCAGGGGCTGCATTTGGGTCAGACTCTCCTTGAAATCAATAGGAGTCCTTTCCATTAACTCTAGGTGAAGCTGGTTTGGACCCTAAATGACCTTCACTCTTTCTAATGAGATCCAGCAAGGCCAGATACTCTTTAAAAAGAAAAATTATGAGATAAACCAGAGTGGTGTCAGTCTCAATTTCCTGACAATCCAAATTTAATGGTAAGCCACATTGGTACTTTTAGACTTCAGATGTAGAAGGGAATTTCCTGTATCTATTTGAAAATAAAAACAACAAGCAATCACATAAGGAGAGATTTTCAAAATCAACTAAGGAAGTTAGTCACCCAACTCCCATTGTCTTGTAGGACACAATTCTTTCAGGTATTTTTGAAAATCCCACTCATAATTGAGATCATGTGTTCCTACCAGTTTCTGCACCCTGATCACCTTGCTTAGATGATGTATCCCTTTTTCCCAGCCTTCTGTGTCTTGTCATTTTGGACAGAATGCTCATCAGGGCAGGGACTCTGTCAACATCTGTGTTTGGAAAGTGACAGCATATTTTTGGCTGCTTCCACAATCTAACTAATAAAGAAAAGAGCAAGCCTAATCAGCTAACAGCAGTGAGCTCACAAACTAGTTGTGAAGGAAACACTTCAATAGCAACAGGGATATAGCAACAGTACTTTTCTTAAGGGCCAGAATCTACCACCTTTACTGACTTCTTGAGTCTATCTTACTCCACCACTACTAGGTTTATTGGTTTCAGTGTAAGTATGCATCGGAGAATATAGCCCTAGATCATCAAGGAGACAAACTGATGGAAGTAATCTCTTCTGACAAATTATTGAGAGACTTTTGGAGTCACAGGGCTTGTTTCTACAAGGTGCTGAGATGTGCTTAAAGTTATGCATGAACTTAAGTGTTTTGCTGGACTGGGGACAGAATAGGCCAGGGTCTTGAAAGATTGAGCCAATTAAAACACATGACATAAAATGTAACTTTTGTCGGAATTTAGTAACTATTTTAGAAATCTTAATTTTAAAGATGTGCCCTAACTGCCAAGTTTGGATGCAGATGCAAACTTTCCCAAAGTCTGGGGGAACTGGGGAATATTTTGGATCTCCAGCAACCTGAACCCATCTCTAGTTGCTTTGAGACAGATTTACAAATAAAACCAAAAACATTGAAGACAAAAAAGGAAGTGTTTTTGAATGCTGTGCTTTATAAAGAATTCTCAATGAACTTGATGTATTGCCTAAAGCATTATCAAGTTGCATGCTTCAGTAAGCCTTTTCACAGCACAATGTACCTGTTCTTCTGAATGGGGAGGGAGGAAGGAGAAAATATTAGCATTTGCTTTTTATGCTTTCCTTTCATTCCTTGTAACATGACCACCATCTGGATTTTGCACACTTCTTGCTTTATGGACCTGTGCCCCCACAACTGTATTTGAAAATCATGTATTTCCCAGGGTTTGTTTGTTTTTTAAAGCATCTATAGTATAAAAGTTGAATGTCTATTGAATGGAATCCAGATACATGGATATGGGAAAGGAAAAGATCAAAAGTATTTTTAAGAGAAAAAAACTCTATTCAAGTTTTTACTAAGAATTCTTGGGTTACATTTTTCAGGGTTAAGGAGGGTATGATATTGAACAAAACTGTGCACCTAAACAATGTGCAGCCTCTAACTGTTGTTCCTTATAAGGAAGCGTGTGTGTGTTTTCACATCCTCTGGTCACTGTATCTGAATGATGAAAGTAACTCATCTGAGGTCAGAATAAAAGCAACAACAGTAATCTATAGAGAATGCCATATTCTCAATTTTACGTACACACAAGTACAATACAATGCGTCAGTCAGACATTAGTGAATTGCTACAGCAGCTTTATGCCACCTGGGTATTCATCAGAACAGGGACAAGAGCAGTTAAAGCAGGACTGGCCTATTATTTTCAGCTGCATTAGTCATTTTAGTTGTGTTTAAGGAAATAAGATTTTTTGGGAGGAATGCACATAGTAGGCATTGGGAGTGGGGTCTCGGAATGTGTGCACATGCAGAATTCCAACTGATGTCAAAAGGAGTTCCCTGATCACAGGGTGTAAAAGATAAAGCCAATTCATTGAAAACTGAGTCCTCCTCTGGAAATAATTTTTTGCTTTATTTTACTTCTAATTACCCTGCACTGCTTCAGTGATCTTTGACAAGGGCAGCATGCAACCCACATATGAGTCAGCCATTCCTCCAGTTTAGTCCTGTTATTTGGCAGGAGAGCATGGAAAAATGGTAAATAAAATTCCAGCCAAGAGCGCGGAATGTTCATCTGTGCCTCGAGCTGATCTCTACACACAGAACTATGCAGCCAATCCCACCTATGTGCTTCAGTTAGAGTGGATATAATCAATGTGTCTATTGTATTTATTGCTACCAACTCCCATATTAGAGTTTCATTGTAAAACCACAAGATGTTCACAAAAATGCTTTGTGCAATGGGTCAACTGCTCCACTAATTTTAATGGGTCTCCATTGTCGTGAAAGTAATTTGAAATAATTAAAACAATGAAATTCATTTACATTTTGGCTTTCTTTACTTATTCTCTGATAGGTATGATTCCAATATCTCTTATATTAGTGCTTTTCATCTGTATAAAATTAATATTGTATTGTGCTGTATTAGACTTCAGTCTAGTCTACCCTTCCACTATATTTATGTGCAGACTCTTCAACTTTTCCTGGGAGTCACTTCCTTTGGGATCTCATGCTTTTCCTTATGATTTTTGTGAGGCTTCTCCTTGATTCTCTTTTCTAGAACCTAGTGAAACAGCAAGCATGCTTTCCAGTCTGGGTTGGAAGTTATTTCTCCTGGCAAATGTTATCATTTCCCTATCCTCCACCAACAAAATGAATTGGCAAAGGGAAGAAGGCAATGGCCAAGCATGTCTATTTTATCTCTAACTTCGAGCATTCATTTTTACTTACTAATAATAGGAGGTTTTGTAATCATTTCTAGCCATTTTGGGGAAAAAATCTGTGATATACACACAATTTTACACCTAATAATTGCATAGCCAATTATGGATTAGACAAAGTACTCACACATGGACATTTTGTATTTGATCCTGCTCCCATGCAATTCAAAGGCAAAGCTTCCTTTATTTTATTGGTGCTGGATTGGTGAGCTCTCAGGTGGTTATATATAACTATGTGCATCAGATACTGTGAGGAAAAGTTGCTCAGTTTGAATGCAGACAGGAAGACTGGTCTTTGCTATTAATTGATTTAGAAAATTGGTCTCCAACTCTTGGTGCTTCATAAAAGGAGTATAACATAATCCATAAAATAACAGTATCCTTTTAGAAGAAGTTGCTCAAAGCCTCCCATACCTATCAGATATCTAAGATGTATTTGCATGCACACTTGTGGTATTTGCCTAAAATATATAAGTATGCAATTGTGCACATGGTCTTTCATCTAGATCTCAGGCCTTATTTTTTTCCTCAACATATGTCCATTGTTGCCACTTGGAGCTACTAACATATACTATTAAAAGCTGCAGTGAGCGAGAAAATAACCCAGATGTTCCCTTAGGGCCAGATCATGGCCTGTGCTGGGTGCCCATGCTGGATAGTATAGGGGCATATGGTGCTTCCTTACTGTGTTACGCCAGCTACTAACATTGCAGAGAGATGCATGGGGGAAACAGCTTCCATAGAGTTCTACTACCTCATCTCACCCCCATGCTTGTGAGTGAGAGGAAGGAGTGAGGAATAGGCAGAGCCTTGACTTCACCCCATCGTGAGTGTGGGGGTACACACTGAGATAGTTATAGGGTTGGCCCAGCATATGTCAACTCTCCAGAACAGGGAAGGAACAGCGAGGCAAGGCTGCTCCTGAGGGCAGCCTGTTCTTGTGCTTCCCACATGTACAGAACATCTGACAATTTAGTTCTTAATATTAAACCACGATTCCATTCCCCTGCACAAAGGAGGGTCCTGGTTACATGAGGTTCTCCTGACCAGCACTAACGCAATAATACATTTGTATGTTCTATTCCACTTTTCTTAATAGAGGTCTCCTTTTTCATTCCCTTTCCTTTGCAGGGAGACTAGAAGAAATAGCTTGAACTAAAGTGTATACAACTCTTGTGGGCAACTGCCTTTTAGGCTGCTCTAACTTGCACCAGAACATTAATGGAGTGCAGACAGGCTACAGGAGGATTGTGGGAGGGGGCAAAAATAGATTACAGACACCTTGGCACCCCTCCATACTTGGCTACACAAGCAATCCTCAGCTATAGTAGGAGATCTGGCCTGTAATGTTTTATAGTCTGCTCCATGGCATCTGACTGTGTTGCTTTTGCTGACAATTTCCCTCTCAAAGAGAGGCCCTGTTTCTGTATGAGACAGTGAAACAGTATTTAATGTGACCACTGCCTGGTAGACTAGCTCTTAGCCTGAGGGCCCAGTTTTGGACTAAAATAAATAGAATCTGTGTAGCCGGTTTCCATGGTCTGCTGGATCGCCATGTAGAAAAAAACGGAATTGTTTTGACGAGAGCTGGTGAATAGGCTATGTTTAGACAGACTTGGCCTGTTTTTAGCAATTTAAAAATACTACTAAAACTGTCAAGCTGTCATTAGAAGGCACTTACAGGGGGTTCAGGACAAAGCCACGACAAGTAAATTGGCTTTTTGCATCTGGAAGCTGAGAGTGTGAGGCTGTACAGGCTAGTTAGGCAAGATCTAGTTAACCATTCAGAACTCAGCCCCAACACCTACATACATCAAGGACTGAGTAGTGGGGGGGGGGGGGTCATTTTGTTACAGAGTCTGTTTTCAATGTATTTTGCTTCTGGAGGAAGGAAATAACTCAAAGCCTCATACATCAGTCAGCAACTGGGCAATGTAATAAAAAGCCCATCAGAAAAGGAGAGAGGAGAGGAAAGGTGGGCTTTGTTAACAAAAGGTTTTGTCCACTGAGCAGCAAAGGTGTACATGCTGAAACCCTCCTCCTGCTGATGTAACTCCCTATTATGCTGACATAATAAAACCACCTCGATGAGAGGTGTAGGGCTTATGTCGGTGTAGATAGGGTGATGCAGTATCTGTGTAGACACTGTGTTACTTACATGGGCTGTTGGCTGTCATTCTTGTCAATTTAAGAGTTCCATTGGAGCAGTGAAATTGACAAGAAAGCCGGCTCCCGGGCTGCCACCCGCTGTCTGCCTCAAGCTGGGTGGCCGTCCAATCTCCAAGTTTGAGCTGCCACTTGGGCTCCCCACTGGGAGCCCTGCTGCCCCCAAGGTCCCGCCTCCCTGCTTGGAGCACGGCAGCGGACCTGACTCCCGGTATGGAGCTCCACCCCAGAAGCGAGAAACCCTGAGGGGAAGCTGGGCTCCCGGTGGGGAGCTGTGTGGAGCTGAAAGGCCTGGCTTTCAGCCCCCCACACTGCCCTCTTCCGTTGAGGATGCACATCACTGACAGGAGGGTAATGTAGACATCAGCTACTCCACTAATTGGTGACCATAAGTTGACCTACCATAGTTCGACTTATCTTTGTAGTATAGACATAGCCTTAGAATTTGGGCTTCTGCTGCCAGTTAGAAATACTATAAAAAGTTATCATGGAGTGAATGCATTGACTTTGAGGACTCGGATTAACAATCTTGCAATGCAAAAATCATTGCAAAAAAAAAAAAAAAAAAGGCCAGCGTTGCTCTCAAAAGTATCAATAGGGGATCACCACGAATAAAAATGAGGAGATAATTATAGTTTACATTTATATATTGCCATTCATCTTAAAGGATCCCACCTGTGCTTTCCTTGGAGAATTAGTATCCAAGAACTGGCCAGACGAGACACTGCTGTCCAGATCCGCACTAGTCTGAATGGAGCTATAAAAGTAACAAGAAAAATACAAGGAAAGGCAACAGAGATGTTCTAGTGCTCAAAGAATGTCATAAGATGAAAGACCGAAGACACTAAATTTTTATAGTCTAGAAAAAAGAAGGCCCAGGGTCCATGTGATCACAGCTTAAATTCCTTCAAGGTTAAATTCAGCCTAAATTCCTTGGCAAAACTGGGCATTTGTCCCATTTACTCTTGCCAGTTGATCATCAGTTGGCAAAAGCAAACTGGAGAAATGCACAGTTTTGTCAAAAAAGTGGGGTGCAACCCTTAGCAGGGTGCGAAGGAACATGTTGGGGGAAGCAACAACACCAGCCCCATGTGGATGGGGCAGCATGGGAGCTCAGGCCAGGCCCAAGCATGGGGAGGGGCCGGGGGAGAAGGGAACCTCAGGCTGGCCCCATGCAGGTGGGCGGCAGAGGGGCTAGGGCAAACGCCGAGCATGGCGGGGAGAGAGGTCCTCAGGCCAGCCCTTTGCAGTGTTGTTTTCCCTTTGGGAAAATATGATCACCCCAGATATTAAGGATATTTTCAGCACAACAGAACAGACTGACTAAGGAAGGGGGGACAGACACCTTCAATGGAAATTTTCAAGAAAACAAACAAAAAAACAAAAAACCTTAAATGTACCACTAATGGGAATGATGGAGTGAGCAAGCGTGTAAAATCCAGGTTAATCAAAGTGGTATTTTCTAGCCCTACTTCCTCTGAGAAAGAGCCCGCCACTTTCTCCACAGCCCCAGAAAGGCCTGCCTGCCATGGGACTGGTTCATCAGTAGGTGTGGGAAGCGTATTGGATTCAAGAAGCTATTTTCGTCTCTACACTCAAGGATTGTATGTATATTCTTCTCGCACATCCAAGTGTGAGCCAAGCTGTTTGACTACATGATTGTATGCACAAAAGGAAACCTCCATTTTAACACAGTAGGAAAGGAAGATTGAGGTCTGTTAAAAAAAATAACTTGCTAAAGGGACAATAAGATTAACTTTATCAGCAAAATATGACAGTTGCTAAAGTAACAGAAAAAGAACATCTGTACTTTAATTATCCAAGTGGCTCCTGTACTACTTCTTGTACATACATATTTTTGTAAAATACAACAGTCATTTTCCAAGCTGTATTTATTACGAACATGATTCAGTAGTATAATAGAATACAATGAAATGCTTGTAGATATGATAGAGCACTATGTCCAGAATCTCCTTAATATTATTAAACTATATTGTGGTGTTATTGAAAATCAGAGGCAGAGAGCAGGTTATGGCATTGTGCAACTTTCCCCCCACATCTCTGTAAGTGCACCTTACCTTTCCTACCCTTTATCTTACTCCTTACCTACAGCAGGTCCTGTCTACTGTTCCAGATTGGTATGTGGTTTTAGGATGTGGATAAATATGACAGGAGGGGATAGATTGAGACCTCCCAAACCATTTCACTTGAAATGGATTTAAAACCAGGTCACCACTGGTGACAAGTTAGTGCATTCACTCCAAGGTGTTGGCAGTTTCAGAGAGCCAGCCAGGGAAAAATCTGTCTTGCCATTCAAGGTAATTAAGCTACTCCCCAGCCAGATTTCTTCCAACATCTTTTCAACAAACAACCCTTATGCTAACAGCAGCACAGTTGGGTGGTTTTGATCAATCAAATAAATTATTGAATTACCATTTTTTCCTCACTCTTGAATCAGTTGCATAAAGCTTTACTAATTTACTATCAAAATATTAGCATGATATGGCTCTTTACTTGTATAAATTGCTTACTACTATACCTGTCTAGTGCAGCAGTATGGTGAAAGTGACAAGGAAAAGATCTATATCATACTGGCATTGTATGAGCTAATAAAGGGGCCAGAAAAGTTGCTAAGACACTGGTAACGTATTAAAATATGAATATTTCATATTGATACACATCATATATGAGTGCTAATCTTGCTCACTGTAGTTCCTACATACTATAGCCTTGGGCATTAAGGAATAGTATATTTCTGATTAATCCAGGGCCCATTCCATACAACCACATGTGCATAGTCCTGATAAAGTAAAAAATATTTTTCCATGTAAACATATTAGTAGTCTAAACAATTTAGAGATACAAGTAGCACATGGCTTTGATACTAGATCATTGACTTTCCTACTTGTTTCAGAGTAGCAGCCGTGTTAGTCTGTATTCGCAAAAAGAAAAGGAGGACTTGTGGCACCTTAGAGACTAACCAATTTATTTGAGCATGAGCTTTCGTGAGCTACAGCTCACTTCATCAGATGCATGCTGTGGAAATTGCAGAAGACATTATATACACAGACACCATGAAACAATTCACCCCACCCCACTCTCCTGCTGGTAATAGCTTATCTAAAGTGGTGTCTGTGTATATAATGTCTTTGCAATTTCCACAGCATGCATCCGATGAAGTGAGCTGTAGCTCACGAAAGCTCATGCTCAAATGAATTGGTTAGTCTCTAAGGTGCCACAAGTACTCCTTTTCTTTTTGCGAATACAGACTAACACGGCTGTTACTCTGAAACCTGTCATTCAGCTGAAGAGTGAGGGCAAAATGTGGTTTAAGGATACCTTTACATCCCACTGATTTCCCCCACCCCCAAATCTTGGCAGAAGCCAGTTCACCTCCCAGTGTCATTTAAAGCAGTCCAAGAGACCATTCCAGTAGCTAGAGATTAGTGCTCCGGTCATGCCTCCTTCACCTGCAATTCATTGGCTACATTCTATTCCCTACAGTGAGGAAATCTCCAAGGAGTTGGTTAAGCTAGCTTTCTGCCAGCCTTAGAGCAGCATACAGAAAGCTTAGTGGGGGCCAAAATCTGGCCCCATGTGTTTAGTTTTAATGGCAAAATAGCATATGTCCTTATGAGCTCTGGTTTAGGGGGAAAATCCATATTCAGTGTTTTGTCCTTCTTTGGTGGACACAATGGCTGAAATATACTTTTCTTCATACTGTATTCGGAGTTCCTCTGGAATGCTTCAGAGGCTTGAGAGAGTATTTGATACTTTTCCAAATCACCGGAAAATTGTACAAGTGCTAGAAGGTGTTAAAATTTCTGTAAAACTGTTTTCAGGAATTTTGTGGTGAGATTGGAGTTGAGACACATCACAGCTGTATATTAGCCACAGTATTAAAATGCAAGTGAAACACTTCTACATGTTTCTGAGGCTGTGTTTCATTCAAAAATTCAACATGAAGCATCTTTTTCTGCAAACAAGCCAGCTGCTCTGAATTTCTAGTTATTTTGGTAGAGTATGATATTTCAGCTGAGAAAAGTCTGAGATGCTTTTGGGGAATTCATAGATAGCATATGGAAATTATAGTCACATTATAATAAAATACTTACTTTTAGTAATGAAATACAGACATTATGCCATGAAATATGTACTATGGGTGAAACCCTGCCCTAGTTAAGCATTCAGCTTCCCTTGTATACAAAAGGATTTATGTGTACATACATGAAGGCAGAATTTGACCCTATAGATATCGGCTACAGAAGGAAATACAGACCAGAGGCACTCACTATTTCTACTGTGCCTAACACATATGGTCCCCAACCTCATTGGACCTCTGGGTGCTACTCTAATACAAATAAATTGTAATAATATATGGAAGCCTGGAGAAAGTATGTGTTATGGTGCACTAGGTAGAGAAGAAAGGAACATAATGAAATAAAGAAAGAGAAGGTCAGCAGCAAGAGTCTTGTTTGTTAGCCCATCTCTTCACAGAGAGGAGGCTAAAATGGACTCAGATAAGGTTAGCAGCAAACCAGAGGTGACCAGTGAAGAAAAAAGAGAGATGCTCAAATCATCGTCATCAGTAACATCTTGCTCTATAACAGTTTATGTAAATGGTAGTGTGATGACTTGGGCTGGATTTAAAGACTAAAAGACAACACCACCATCCTGCCAGTCACTCAGGTCTGTAACCTAGACATCATCTTCAACTCAAACCTCTAACTCCTCACATTGAGGCTATGACTAAATATTGCAGATTCCATCTGCATAACACCTCAAAGATACGGCCTTTCCTATCCAGCTACACAGCTGAAACTCTTGTCAGGCTGCCATCACCTTGATTAATGCAACATCCTTTTCTCTAGCCTTGACAAATGCTGCTGCCAAGATTATTTTCCTAGACCATTCCTTTGACCATGACACCCTCTCTGCATCCCTCCACTGCCCCCTTGTCTTCAAGTTCAAAGGCCTTCATGTCCTATCCCCAGTCCCACCCTACTTATCATGTCTCATTCACTATTGAGAGAGCAGTTCCCAGTCTTTGACTGGCCAATAATGCCAACTTCTATTGCCCATTGGTTACGTTTTCAAAAAAGCACTTTCGTGGTTTCTCTCCTGCTGCCCCTCATATTTGGCAGAAGCACCCTGTAAACATCTGCAAAGCCACTTCATTTTTCTTCTTCGCCATAAGTCCTACAAAAATTACGATTAGGCTGCTGGTGTACAGATACCACTGCCTATCGTGCAGTCTAATGTTGTCTTGTTGTTTCTTTGTACTCCCTGGTCTTTCTGTATCCACCTGTTGTCTTATACTTGCATTGTCAGCTCTCTGAGGCAGAGCCTGTCTTTTTGTTCTGTCTTTGTACAGCACCTAGCACAGAGGAGCCCTAGTCATGGACTAGAATCCCGAGGTGCCAGGTTAACATTATAATACATAAAGGGAAAACAGTTAAAGGATATTTGAGAAAATGGCAAAGAAATTTGATTGACTGAACATGTAAATAAACTTAAGAGGAATATAGGTGTAGCAAGAAAAACAGTGTATGCTTCTGAGAAATTGCCAGAAATTGGAAAGAAAGACTCCTAAACAAGCACATGTTAACCTGAGGAGTTCTGAGTGAATCAAAGATTAGCCTCTTGTGGCATTCTAAGAGTGTAGTTTCAGAGTGGACTCCAGTGGTGGAGTATGGTACAAGAGGCAGATGTGTAGTCAGATGTGACTGGCAAAGAGGTGGTCTGAGTTCTGGGAGGCATATCCTTGGCATGACAAAGGCTCAAAATGTCTGAGGATGAGAAGAAAGCCAGAATATGGAGTGCCAGAGATCATCCCAGACAATCTTTGAGAGGGACAGAGATAAGTGTTCAGACTGAGAAATCAGGGGGACAACTAGAAATGATATAGCTCCAATCTCATATCTGCTACACAAATCCGCGGCTCTAGTTGCCAGCTGACCCTTAAATGTCAGCTGAACATCTCCATCAGAAGACTTTGCAAAGCAGAATAACCACTTAATTTGTAAAAAAACAACGTTCTGTACTGTTTGGAGACTGCTTTCAATCTCAGCCTTTGTATCAACCTTCAGTGAAAGAACTGAAGTCCTTATTGTCAATACTTCTGAAAAGAAATCTTGCCTCACATTATATTTTCAAAATAACAAAAAGCCCTGTCAAAGTCAATGCAGATTATTTTGGAAGGATTCTAATGGAGAGTTGGATTATTTGGGGATAACCAGGCAGTTTCAATGTTAATTAGTTTGGAAGAGTTATTAATGTTAATAGCTGAGAATTAGTCACCTATTCTGAAATAATCTAAATCAGATAAATAATTAAGTCAGAGGCAGACTTTGTAATGGTTTTAAATGGTTAGACTCATAGGACTAGTTTAAAATGCTTCTTGTATATTGCACCAAAGGTTTTAAACCTGAGGAAGAGAGAAGGGAAAATATTTTTGATTCACTTAATGGAACAAATGCACTTGCAAATGATTGTTTGCTATATTTAAAAAAGCACGTTTTATTTAGAGAACTGAATACTTCAAAACTGTTCAGAGATAAGAACTGTTCACAGTAACAAGAGCTTGTTGTGTCCAAAAAGGAAATGGTTTTAACTGTTGTAAATGAATGTGTGACTTGATCCTTTCTGAAGTTTTTTCTTCTTAACAAGGAAATAATTTGCAAATTATTGTGACTAAAAGGGGGCTACCTGGAGAGGGATGGGCTCTTCCAGGTTAGAAATTTACCCAAGACACACCATGTGATGAGCAATTCAAGGATGTCCATACCGGATTGATCGCAGCCCGGGTTAATAACGGCCGCGCCATCTATCTCCCACCAGGGCGGACACGACAAGTATACTACTGGTGTAACCCCACCACAGAGGATCCATGGAAGAGATATCACCATAGCCACATGGAATGTAAGGACATTGAGACAAATAGGGAGGTTGAAAGAACTCATGTACGAAATGAAACAATACACCTGGCATCTCCTAGGAATCTCTGAAGTCAGATGAAAGAACTTTGGAGGCACTAACAGAAGAAGGCCATGTACTCTATTACAATGGAGAGGACAAACATGTCAACCGTGTAGGATTTCTTGTGCATAAAGATATCAAGAATTCAGTATTAGGATGATGCCCAGTGTCCAGCAGGCTTATTTCCATCTGTCTAAAGGCAGTACCATTTAATATCACAGTGGTACAAGTCTACGCCCCTACAACAGACTATGATGATGAACAAATTGAAGACTTTTACAGTCAGCTCCAAGACATCATCGATACAGTACACAAGAAAGATATCCTGATTGTACAAGGAGATTGGAGTGTTAAAGTGGGTACCAATGCACAGGCAGATTGGCGAGATTATTGTGGCCCTTTCTGTAATGTGGTAACCAATGAGAGAGGATTGAGACTTTGAGTTTGCCTGCTATAACGATCTGGTTCTTGCAAATACATTTGGAGCACAAAGCATCCAGATGATCAACATGGCACGCACCTAATGGTCTACATCACAACCAGATTGACTACATTGGTTTTGCACCACAATTTCGTTCTGGGATTAACAGAGCTAAAACAAGGAGCTTCCACGGTGCTGATATTGGAAGTGTTCATGACCTTGTGATGCAAAATTTTTGGCTGCGGCTAAGGAAAATCGTCAGGCCAAAGTCCACCAGAATTAAGTTTGACTTAGAAAGACTCAGAGACCGAAACATTGCAGAGACATTCCAAGCAATGATCGGCGGAAAATTTGCCCTGCTGCTTGCTCTAGAGGAAGTCATAGAAACAATGACCAACAATTTCAATGCTGTAATGAATGAGGTAGCAATGGACATCCTTGGAAACATGGTAAAACAGAACCATGGGTCACAAATGAAATATTACAAATGTGTGACATTAGAAGAGAACTTGAGAGACAAGAACAGCAATGAGGGAGCTGATAAATACAGTGTTATTGGCAGAAAGATCAAAAAAGGTATGAAGGTGGCCAAGGAGATATGGATTGAAAAACAATGCTCTAAAATTGAAGAGTGTATCAATAATAAAAATAGCAAATGAGCCTTTGAGGTTGTAAAAGATCTGACAAAGGAAAGATGGACCAAAACTAATGCAATTCAAGACAAAGAAGGGAACAGTCTTACAGAAGAAAGGGATATCATCAATAGGTGGATAAACTACTGCTCTGATCTATACAGCCACCAGACAAATGGAGATCCTAGTGTCTTAGACGGCCCAGATTCAACAGAGAATGACTTTCCAATACTACATGAAGAAGTGGAGACAGCTGTGAAATCACTCAAGAACAGAAAGGCTACAGGTATTTCCAACAATCCCAGCCAAACTGATGACATTTGGAGGATTATTAATAGATGTACTCACCAAGATCTGCAACAAGATCTGGCAGACCGGTGAGTGTCCCTCCACGTGGACACAGTCACTAATCACCACTCTGTCAAAGAAAGGCAACCTGCAATTGTCAAAATAATTTGCCTTTTAGCTGCAAAATATGGTGTGGAAATCAGTGCAGAGAAAACCAAGCTGATGACAAACATGATGGGATCAGCTCACATATCACTATCAATGGATAGGAGCTGGAGACAGTGAAACAGTTCAAGTATTTGGGGGCAATCACCACTGATGAAGGATCCAAGGCAGAAATTCGGGCAAGAACTGCACAAACAGCAGCAGCAGCGGCAAAGCTAAAGCCAATTTGGAGGAATAAGAATATCTCCCTGGAATCCAAACTGAAACTGCTGCACGCATTGTTCCTCTCCATTTTTCTGTATGCATGTGAGACATGGACCCTTACAGCATAACTTGAATGGAAAATACAGGTAGTAGAGATGAATGCTTCCGTAAAAATCCTTGGCATCTATTACTTTGACCACATCACTAATGAAGAGGTCCACAACATTATTACCCCATGCTCGGGGTCATATGAAGACGTTCTGACAATCGTGAAGAAGTGCAAGCTGAAGTGATATGGCCATGTAACAAGATCTGGCCTATCCAAGATCATCCAAGGGACAGTACAGAGGAAGAGAAGAAGAGGTAGGCAGAAGAAGAGATGGATTGACAACATAAAAGAGTGCATAGGAATGGACTTCACAGAGACTCAAGCACTGAGTCACCATCATCAGGAGTGGAGACAATTGGTTGATTGCTCATCAGTGATGATGCCCCAGTGACCAATACAGTTATGGGAGTGATAATGATGATGATGATGAATTTGCAGATCAGAATAAAAGCTCAGATTCCCAGCTGCACTGGGGCCATTTTGTGCCTGTCTACCAGAGCAAGACATCTGTAAACTTGCAAACCCAGCCAGTGAAAGATCTCCCCTGTATATGGAAATCTTCCTGTACCATAGGACTGCCATAGTGACTCTCCCCTCAACTACCCTTCCTGCACCTTCTCTTCCAGCTCCCCTGTGAAGAGAGCACCTATGGGGAAATAGGTGTGGCTGGGGTATCCCTGGCCCCAGTAATCATCAGCTGCTGGAATGGCCCTTCAGGGATCTCTAGCAACTGGCATAGAACAGCTCAACCTTGATGCTGCTCTACTTTACAGAGGACAGGAGAGCAACCCAGCATCTGGCTCATCCAAGGACTGAGGTAGGGGAAAATGTTTCCTTCCTCTTGCTCCTTTTAAGCTGAGCCAAGCACAGTTCAGATGCAGCCCAGAATCTGATCCAATGTCGAAAGGAGTTACCTGTCCATTTTAGGTGGTTAGTTATAATTCAGACTTCTTTAGTCTCCTCATAACTAGCCTCTAAAAACTTTAGTAAGGTTGGTAATTATCCCATAAAATTATCTGCACTCAGACTTGGCAGTGGGTTTTACCATCTGTAGGCAAATTTTAAAATAAGTCTCTGCAAAGATCAAAAACAGGTGTTTACTTTTTCCTAAATGCCTGTTCACAAATCTTATAGGATGGGGTCTAGGAGAAGGCAGACTCCAAAGTTTATATTCACAAAGATTTAAACAGAAAAACTATGTGAAAATACATTCCCATAGGCCTCAGTTCTCAGCTCAGTCATGCTTACACTGGACAGCAGCTGAGGAAGGGTTGGAGGAAGGTTGCTTAGATCCACCCATCTCCCCACCCAATCCTGGGGTAGGTCTGGATCTTTAGGTTGTTCTGAGTTATGTCCGTGACAATGGCTTCCTCTCACCTTCTCCATGTACTTTCCGTAACTCCTACACTGAGGGTCAGAACAGGTGGCATAGAGCTGGCTATACATCAATAGCACGGAGCATCTGGATCAAGGGCCAAGGATCTTGCCAATAAAGGTAAATATTTGAACAACATCAAAAAATATAAAAACAGCAGTGCCCCTTTAACTCAGCTGATGTTGCCATCCTCAGTGGTCTTTGTCTACGCCTCCTACAACCATCTTTGCACTTCTGTTGTGCCATTTATCATGCATGGAATGTCCTGTGATCTATATTTAAATATGTATTTTAAATGTACATAGAACAAAATTTGCCTTATCATTTGACAGATAAGCATTGTACCCAGCTGTGAGGGACAAAATGCCACGAGGTTCTGCCTCATATGCTAGGTATAGTATTTTGATATGACCCGAGGAACTGCCATCACCTTTTGCTGTACCAGAGGTAAAGCACCCTCGTGAAATGATGTGCACCCTCTAGTAATGGCCATGTACTGTAAGTACCTCTTTTCCTGTGTTGCAGAATTTCCTGAGAGCCATGGCTCTACGAACCTCTTAAAGCAACTGTGCCAGTGCATACATGAGCCTCTGAAATGTTCTAAGCCCTGCTGGCAGGGCTTTTGTAGAATTCTGACATCTCTTTAATGGAAAAGTAAGTTTGGTGTATTGCAAATGCAGGAGCTCAAGAAGGCATATGCAGCTTGCTCCCTTCTGAGATACTTCTAGTCTCATTTTCACCCTCCTTATGTTCCAACCCCATTATTCCTGCTTCTGATTATGTACTCTACAGCTGTTTGTCTCTCACACACACCCACCCCTGTATGGGGGTTCTCATTTGAATGACTTCTTGGAGCAGACAGTGTTCCTGTGTGTAGCAGGCCCTCCTTCACTTTTCTGGCACGTTTTCTACAGAAATAAAGAGATTGTGTTTCTGATTGTAGTAATGATTTAAAGATGAAAAAAACCATTCTACCCCAATGCTGCTACTTTTCCTATATCCTCTGTGGCATTCCTTTCAGTCCTTTAAACTGGCACAGCTTGTTGCAGATGTTTTCTCTAGGTCTATTTCTGGTACGATCCTTCTCCTCCCCAAATTTTTCCTCCTACATACATCACCATCTACCTCTCTTTAACCCTGGTTTTTATTCACATTTATTTGTTGTTGTATTTTTTAACAGTGTGAAGCAGATCCTCAACTGGTATAAATGGTGAGGATCTGGCCCTGTGTTTCTTTGGCTCTGTGACATTTCTCTTTAAGGATTCCTTCATAAACACCAAACTTTCATCAGCGTTCTCTCCCCTCTTCTTGCTAACTGCTACTGCTGTGTTCCATGCAGACGGAGAACATTGTGGTAGCGTCCTGTTCGAGGACCGCAAACGTGTTTTGGCTTTTCACTTTGCAGGGAACAAACCTTCATAGGTAGAAAGAAACTCAAAGGCTTTTCAGATGTCTCAATTTGGCAACTATATTGCCAAATCATTTTAATTTGTATCCTGACTTTTCTTGGGTCTGAATCTCCACTACATTAAGCTCATATGACAGAGAGACTTAAGAAACTGAAGCCCAGTGGAGAAACACTGGCATAACAAAAGCAGAATCAACCATGTGGTTTTCTACCTTACCACGTCTATCATGCTTACATCTTGAAAGCTACTGAGAGTCATGTTAACAGTTGTTCCTGTTTTCTTCTCTCTCACATTGTGAAATCATGCAAATAATAGCAAGCCTGATACATGTTTGTTGATTTAGGGATCCCATTTTATTCTGTAGTTTGGAGATAAAGCCTTTGCATTTAAACTTTTAAATTTTTATAATTAAACTGTTATTTCTGAAGACAAATCCTTTATTAAGTCTATTTCTACTGATAAATAAATATCACAAAGTGTCATCATGTGTCTGTATGTACAGTATTTCTGCTATGCATCAAACTTTATGGTGATTTTAACAAATTTTTACTACCCCATGATCTGGTGTGTCAGAACAGGATATAATCTGACAAAAACACAGAAGCCTGCTTTCCACTAGTCACTAAGATGTCTCTCATTACTATTAACAAGACATAAAACGCTATATTGAGTAGAGAGCATTTACAGTTGACTGTCCAAAAATGGACATTTACCAGCTCTATGAATTACATTTACCATATATTTGTTGTATTTCTCATTCTAATATGAATAATATCAAAACCAGTCAGTTGCACACCAAAAAATGTAAGCTTTAAGGGGTTATTATTGATAGAGATTGAAGCAGTTATAATACACATAGCTTGCTAGTGAAGTGATCTGATTTTTCTTGTTTTAAAGTTCAAAATTGCAATTTCTTGTATGAACTTATTATGCCTTTTCTTGTTTTAGCATTTTCTTGTCAGATTGCAGTAGATCTGATTGTTATTTCATTGAGTTGTTTTGGGATGATTGGAGTTTAGATCCCTCTTGCATACAGTATAGAGAATTGCCAGCAACCCCTTGATGTAGTAAGTAAACCCTCTTTTTTCCACACTTTTAATTTGAACCTTTAAATGTCAGCACAGTGATATTTGAAGCACCCATGGTATCACTAAACTTAATAATTGAGAAAAGGCCCTCCTTTATCCTTGATGTCAGCCAATGACCTATGCCCGTGGTGAGATGCTGTTATTCCTGTAGAGAAATCTTTTGTTCAAGCAGGTGCAGAGGCCTGTGTGTCAGACCCTGCCACATGGTAGGTCTTACATTACCAAAAACAAACAAACAAAAAAAACACACATTGCAAAAGAAAAATAAACCCAGAGAGACTGGTAGTATTGAGACTTCTGGTGAATAAAACAGTGATTGATTAGATCAGGGCCATTAATATCCCCTATCTCCATTGACTAAGCACTACTTATTGCTTTGGCACACTCAGTGGTTACAAGAACTTGGCTAACTTAGATCATACCATATGCCAGCCTGCTGGCTACAAGCTATTTCATTTGCAACTGTTGTCTCTGGCTTGCCAGTCATCTAATAACGAAAATATAGATTATGAATTGTTGACTATTATATTGAAGCTCTGTCCAAATCTGATTAATTTAACTTTGTAGCATTATGTATATTGGCACCTGAGAAAAAAATATATATATATATTTCAAAACTTGCAGTCCTTCCAATTCTATTGTTCAATTTCCAGCAGTGGGGAATGTTCCCTAAAGCCATCTAGCAGCCAACCTTGTTCTAAGGTACAAATACATATGTCAACATGGTACATGTGGAAGTTGTTAGTGAAGGACAGGAGAAGATAACTATTGTTTATCTTAATGGCCTCCCATCCCACTTTTTAGTAAGGGAATTCAGGAAAAAACAACTTGAAGTATGGGTTATTGAGTGTTTATAATCTTATTACATTGTCATATCTGAATGAAAAGTTTTGTTTCTTTTTGCACTCAAGACTTTCTCAAACTTTCCATTAAGAAACTATATCCCAATTTAAAACACTAAAAAAAAGTCTGAAAAAATACTACTGTATGCTTTGTATTAGGTAAAATCAGAACATCTATTCCCAATGTTAGAGAAAAAAAATAAGGGAATTCCCCTAATTAATACTCATTACAATAGCTTCCCAATCACCAGGGCAAGGCAGAAGAAATCCTAACAGACTCTGTGACAGGAAGGCCTGGCCCTTCCTGGTTTAGAGAGAGAACACATCTAGACAGAAATCATTCTGCCTTGAGAGTTCTCCTGTGAAGAAGAATTTTCCACTGGCTCTTCAGCTGGTTTAAGGCTGCTGTATGCTGCTATATCATGAGTGGTGGCCTTCGCGTACTAGAGAGTCCAACTCAAGCTATTTTAAACTATTAACGTGAGCAATGTACTAACAAGTCAAAGAATTTAGTGCCTCAAAGAGGTAGAGGACTAGTGGGAAGAAGAGAACTTTCTCTTCTGAGACAGTGATGCATTCTGTGTATCTACTGAGGATGGAATATGGTTATGTTGTTAATACTTCACCTCCATCACCAGAAATCTCACAGCAACTGAAATATTGTAGCGTAGCTGATATGTAACATTGTCTTCCCTTAGAACCTCCAGAGCATGAGAAGAATAGTGTCATACCTACTCTGTTGAGTAAGTACTATGGTGCATGTACAAAATGGGGAGAAGATACCACAAAGTTATGTATTAAGTACTTTCTATGTTCACTTCTAAAAAAAATCTGTATATGTTTGAAATTCATTAACATTGAAATTTGTTAACAGACTAAATGTTTGTATAAAAGAAATAATACACACAAAAAAGTGACCTGGTTTGTTTTTCCTTAATACAATAAACTAGAATGCAAGAGTTTTTTGTTTCTGTCCATTACTTATCAGTTATGATGTATAAAGAGGGATTTCAACATCATTAATCATTTTTTCTTCCATTACATGCGCAATAAGAAGAAAGCAAATTTCTGCTATTGTGTGTGGAAATTGGCATGATGTTTGAAGAATCTGAACAGTGATGTTACAAGCTGCTGTGACAAACAGCAGCCCTCTCTCTACACAATTGAGGAACCCCATGCTTTCAAGTACACTCTGACTACCTGTGGTTGCATCGATAGGCTTAGCAAAACCATGCTTTAAGTACTTGGTAGGTCAATTTCAGTAATTTAAGCTGAATTCCTGTAGAGTGGTACAAATGCTATTAATATTTATGATTATCATTGAGCTGAATAAAGTTAATCATACCTTGTGTTTGATCAACAGTGGCTCGGGAACCACTTTGTACTTTTGCTATGTTTTTGTTGCGGGGTGGGGTGGGAAGGGAGCAAAGTTATATTGCTACTTGGTTATATTAAATACTTTGTAAATTTAGTACAGTGAAAATGAGAAAACAACAATGGGTAGTAAATGGCATTCTTGACGTATTTTTCCTGTTGTTCTCTTTGTACATAAACATACAAGAAATGTAGAAGCATGAACAAATTTCTAATTTGACTGTCAGCGTTCACAATTGCAATAGCTATGTAAAAGATAAATTTGACTTCTGTGTACTGGAATCTCAGACATTGCATAGTTCCTTATTCTCACACGTGCAACAGAGAATATATTCTCTACTATGAATGGTGCTTCAAGGACAAATGGTTTCCAGAGGCAGCATGTTACAATACCAGAGAGAGTTCTATACTTACTAACCTCAGAAACATCTTAAGTAATCAATCAGCGATAGATCTAACTGTCACAGCTGAAAATAACCATAAATTTTAAAACTTAACATAAACAAATCCAGAGCACAGACAAGAGCTTGTTTGTGCAATCTTTTGGCAATTTAGCAATCCCGTGCTGAAGCCACCACTAGAATTAATGGAATAAACAGTTCCACTGGAATAAATGTCCCCAGTTCTCTTGAATTTCATTGATTCATCCAAGAAAAAAAAAAAAAAAAAAGAGAGAGGTATAGAAGTACTCCCAAATTAAAGAGTAAACAAATACCCACATTAAGTTCCTGGATGTTTCTCATCAGATAAATTCTCCCTCCCCATCCAGTTCATGAAAACTTGTTACAAATACAGGTTTCCCTAAATAGCATTTTTATTTCTGAGTACACTTTTTGATCTTCCTGAGAGGAGAGTTTACCATGAGTCTAGCCAGAAAAATGAGTAAGAGATGGTTTAGCCCAATGAGTATTTCCAATATGTATTTCCGCAACATTCAGGTAAATATAACACCACTCATCTAAATGATGTGTTAAAGATTGCTTAAACTTCATTAGTCAATGTCACAGGGCAGGACTCACCCCTGCAGCTCCTCCTGCTGGTCATCCGGGGAATTAGTGTTCCAGCCTCCGGAGCATCCTCTGCAGGCCAGTGTCCGACTTGCCGCTGGCCCCCGTGTCCCTCCTGGACCATGGTGCCCCTTTTACCCACAGTGCTGCCCCCTGGCAGTACCCCCCCCCAGTCTCTGGATCTCCCCTCCCCAGGGAACCCCCACCCACTATCCCCACCTCCCCTCAGTCTTTGGCTACTGCCAGTCACCACTGAGCCCCTGCACACTGGGGCAGACTGCAGTGTATAAGCCAATCATCAAAGGCAAGGAGGGTTTGGACCTGCTGCCTCTGCCTACCCGTGGGCTGCCCCCTGCAACCCCAGTACCCTTTTTTAGGCCATCTGACAGGCCTGCAGCCTGGGGCTTTTCCAGTCTGGAGCCTCCCAGCTCCTTTGACCTTCCCCAGCCCTGCTCCACTCCAGGTACCATTTCAAGCTCCCCAGAAGCCAGGACCATCTCCCTTCACAGCTAGAGGAGACTCTGTCTGCTCCTGGCCCATTGCCGTCTTATAAGGGCCAGCTGAGCCCTGATTGAGGCGGCCACAGCTGAGCCTGCTTCCCCCAGTCAGCCTGGGAATTGCTTGCTCCCAGCATCAGCCCTCTCCCAGGGCTGATTTCAAGCCCTTTGGGGCAGGAGCGGGTGACTACCCCGCTACAGTCCTACTTTAATTTATGTTTTTCATGTGACATTACAACTGTGAATCAGATATGTTAGGCAGAACCATTTTTCCACTGCATCCCCCATACTAACCAGTGATTAAGGCCACAGACTACTCATATATTGTTGTAATTAAATACGATTCAAGCACTGTATGTGGTACCATATGAGAAGATAAATCAAGGAATAAGAGATTATGAAAGACAGTTTTTACTTTGTTCTGACCACCAAACAAATTTTCTTTAGCTCTTTTTCATGTAAGGGAGAATATACTGAACTGCCTACATGGAAAATCTTGGTTTTGTCCAATTTTATGTAATTTTTGGAAGCAAATGCCTTAGAGATCCTGGAGAGCATTTTCATAGTATTTTTCAGAGGTTATGAATAGGTTGCATTAAAAATGATGCCGGTACTAGACACAAATAATAACAAAAATAACAAAATAAATAATAAAATAACAAAACCTAGGCCCCCAGTTGTGCAAGCAGAAATACGGTGACCAGATAGCAAGTGTGAAAAATTGGGACAGGGGTGAGGATTAATAGGAGCCTATAGAAGAAAAAGGCCCGAATATCAGGACTATCCCTATAATCAGGACATCTGGTCACCTCCATCTTTGACAAGTAAACTGATGGTAATACATGACTGCGTTAAACTGGTAGCTCCCTTTAAAATATTGGAATTGTAGTAGCTAGTGACTAAGTACAGCCTCTTAACTATGGTATAAGACCGCCTGCTTATATACAAAAAGAAAAGGAGTACTTGTGGCACCTTAGAGACTAACAAATTTATTTGAGCATAAGCTTTCGTGAGCTACAGCTCACTTCATCGGATGCATTGCGAATACAGACTAACACGGCTGATACTCTGAAATCTGCTTATATACAGTATCTGCAGCAGAATTTAACTCTTGCAAATGAGAAAGGTAAGAGTTTTATTCAGCTGTCATATTTTCAAATAAACTAGAGGCGACATGATAGCTGTTCCGCAGGATATATTGTTTTTATCTATGCAACTGCGGTGTTTTGAGTTATAAACTGGTAATGTCATCTTGTTGGGATTTACTGGTTGCATGACAGATTTATACCAGGAAACAGATGTTCCTTGTTCCTTAATAGCTATGAAAAAGCTATGGGTACTGTAGAATTGAAAAATTATCTCCACTTATTGGGAATTGTATCTCTTATTATTAGAAATAAACACAAGCCAAGTGATCTCTGTGCATTTTAAAATGTGGGAGCTGTTGAAAATCACTATCAATTTGGAAAGTTTCACCTGAAAAAAATGTTTTCAGCAAAACAATGCTCAAGTTAATAATTTCTCTTTGACTTTTTTCCTATCTCTCCTTTTGTGAGCTTGTCACAGTATTCAGTGGAACACTCCAGACCAGTGAGGGGTTGAATCACTGCCTATTCCACAGCCCTGGGTGCCTCACAATACCTTGCTGCTGTAGCTTCCAACCTGAGATGCTCTCAGCCAGCCTACAAGCATGCAGGCCTGAGTGTCTGTGAGGCTAGGCAGCCCTGACCCCAGCAGCCTGTCTACAACCCTACAGCCCCACTCTGACTTCCACCACCCTTGGTGACTACTTGTAGGGTGACCCCTGCACACTCCCGGTCCTGAATTTTCCCTAAGCTGTGAGCTCTGTAGTTTCCAGCCCTCTCCTAGGAAGTTCTGAGAAATAATAAGATTTGTTTGTTCCTCTAAAGACACACAACCCACCAGCTTGCCACATTAACTGGAGTTAACATTTACTTCAATTCAAACGCAGTGCTGGTGGTTTAGATTAATAGTAAAACAAATTTATTAACAAAAGAATATAGGGTTTTAAGTGAATTCAAGTATAAGAAATAAAGTTAGAAAGGGTTACAAGCAGACAAAAGTGAAAACACACATCCAAATGTCTAATACCTAATCTAGCAAGGTACAAGCTTTGTTGAAGATTATTTCCTCACCTATATTCAGTGGTAAAAGAAAAGAGAGCTTAATTTTGTGTGATCAAAAGAACCACCTGCTCTTGACCCTGGAGGGAAAAAATAAAATAAAAAAAAGAGTTCAGTCTCTTCTGTATTGACTTTAGTATTTTCAAAGACTCCTCCCCACTTTTGTTTTTAACATTTGCTCTGAGGCGCTCCCTAGACTTCTGAAAAAATATTTTGATACATTTTCCCTGTAGAACTGAACAAACTAGTCACTCGTGAATTTTACAGAGCCTTATGCTTCTTTGTACAGTCTCTTGGTTTTAAATTTTAGATCCAAAAATCAAAGTGATTACATAAGAAAAAAGAGAGAACACCAACTTATGACCTTTATATCCTTAAGAAGCTGGTTCAACTGTGGCATTAACGCAGTGGCACATATACTGCAGTATTTGGGCTAGTTGATAAATTTAATTTATGGCTCAGGGAATTGCTAAAGAGATGGGGGGGGAGAGACAACAAAAACGAACAAACAAAAACCTTTCCCCTACAAGTCAATTTGCCAAAATGAGGACACAGTCAATAACGACAAACTTGTTACCATTTTTTGATGATACATATGATGGCTGATTAGTGACCTGAGTAGCATAATATTTTAGTCTCAGTCCAGTTTTTAGGAGACAGGAATCCACATCACAAATGGCAACTTTATTGGCATTCTCTGTGAAGAAGTGAAGGATCAAATGGGCATTGGAAACTCAAATATTCTGTTGCCTGTCAGTTAGGACTGTGGTACATTGGTAAGGTGATGTGGGAAAGCTTGTCCCAATGCCAGCAATGTTGTACCTGTTTTGTGCATATATAAAGGACTTTACTTGTCAACACTATCAGTTAGGCACCCTTCATAAACATTATATTAAATATTTAGAGTTAAAAGTTTAATTGAACTGCCAAAGCATGGGCTGAAAATGTGTTATCTTTAATGAGCTCACTTGGGAAAAGGCTACACAGATAAAATAGTTAATGGGTATTTTTGGCTTATTTACCTGTCAGGTGTAATTCCTAATTGAACTTTTCTTTTTACATTTTTGGAATGGTTCTCTGTTCCTTTAGGAAGGTCTCTCACTACTCAGTCATATAATTAAGTCTTGCTTTTTACCTTTAATGATTAATGATGGCTATGCTATTTTTAATATATATACACTCAAAATACAGCTGTGCACCTTCCCTCCTTCCCATACCCCCACCACACATGCACACCTTGTGGCAGAGAAGAAAAATAGGACTCCATTATAGTGAATGTGATTGTGACTCTTTAGGGTAATGGACACTGCCTGAAACTCTGCAATTTTCTCTGGCTCTCAGGTTGAGTAAGTGTGTGTGGTTCCTAGGATCACCATGCAAGATCCCCTTACGTCTAGGCCTGTACTGAACTATCATGGAATTGACTAATGACTGCTCGACACCTTCTATTACTACACCCACAGCTCTAAAGATGTAAATCATGCTTGAGCTATTTAAAGGGGCCCTCTTTCTCACCACACTTCCATATCTCACTGTCTCATGTACCTTGTATACAGCATTTCTTCATTATACTGTTTACTGACTCTAAGACATTCCATCAGAATTGCAGAGTTAATAAATGCCTCATGACTATTTTGGATTGTTTACCTGAGTATCCTTGCAGATCTATTCATAAATAAATTATCCATGGTCTGTTAAGTTAAACAAATTCTTGGGTGCTGGGTTTGTGGTTCTATGCAATTCTCTCTGTCACATTTTGATGTTTTCTTTGTCATATAGATATAATTTCTTTAGTATATTACATTTTACTTTAGAAAACCTCTAAAGGAATCAATTCTATAGTTTTGTCTAAGGGCTGGATTCTGATGTCCATACTCAGATTGAATAATACTTCACTTTTCAGGCAGCAAGTTCAATGTGACTACCCTTGGAGTAAAGTGCTATGCAACATGAGAATTTGGATTACAGGATCAAGTGAAAGGGGAAAGCACAAGTATTATCAACAGCGGATTGAGTAGTGACTGTCTGTTATGCTTCAAGACCACTGATAATGAGGTCAGCAATAGCTCTTCTTTAAAAAGAAGGAAAAGAAAGAAAGAAAACAATAAGTCATCTAGCTCTTTTAAATGGAATAAAGAAGAAATTTGCCATTCCTCTCATATCAATCAGTAGTTTCCATTGCAGACTGTCCTCTCATATATGATTTTTTTTAAAGTGGTGCCTTTTAACTCACCATCAGGAATCTATCCATGCATGCTTTACCACTGAAATGACCATAAGTTATTGAAAACATAGCTGCAGGGTCTGTAATATTTCCTCACTGGCTAACTTCCCAGCTGTTAATGCCATCTGTCTGAAATTCAACCCAATGGGAACAGGAGTCTAGCTAATAGAGAAAATAGTGTCTTGTATTTTAAATTGTTTATCATATTATTAACCAACAGCTCTGTCAATACCAGAGGTAGTTCTGAGGTGCAAAATTTGAACCAGATCTAAACTTTTCCAAATTTCAGAGGTGTTCCAGTCTGTGGTTTTGATTTGGACCCATCTTAAGTAAACAGACATTTAATAATACTCCTAAATACTAATTAAATATCTCATCTGGATAGTAACAACCAGCCTTTTGTGATTGGTGGGATCACATTATTCATTAATTGGAAGTACTCGGACAGCAATCAGCTAGCTGTAAAAATGTTAGCAAACCCTGAAAGTTTTGCAAAGTTTAGCACTAATGACTATTCTCTCCAAAATTCGTACTAGTAGTGTTTTATTTGCTGTTCTTCTTTCAAAAATGTGTCATTCACCTACAGAGAAGAAATAGTGTCATGTGACTTGAGCAACCAATCATGCACAACAAATAAATAGTGACCAGCCAACATGACCAGTCCACAGACTTATCCTAATGGGAAATTAGTCACCCAAACTTTGCTGAATACTCACAAATAAAAAATATATTCAAAGAACATCAAGATCACCTGTGAAATGATTTAACTATATTAAGGTGCAACATCCATAGCGAATATCATTCATAATGAATAGTTTGATAGCTCTGCCTTATACTATGTACTTCAAGTAACCATGCAAATTCAAATTTGTATTTTTCAATTTTTCTTCTTCTAACAAAATATCAAAATGACCCACATGAGAAAATGACACATTAAAATATTTATAAAACTATATAAAAAAATTAAGTAAATGAGTCAGCCCGTCTATCTCCATATCCGATCGAGATGTGACAAGTATAATCAAATTAACCTATCAGGAGAGGAGAAGGGGGCTTTCAAGTAAAATATGCATAGGCATTACTTATGATTAATTTCTCTTTCTGGAATGATGGCAGAACACTAAACTCCAAGCACATGGCTTGAGTCTGGTGTTCCCTTTAGGGTTGGCTGGTACAATGCTACGTGACCCGATACACAGAATAATGGCCTCATTCATTTTGATGGGATTTTGTATGCATATTTAAGAGGTGGAAAGAGCACGAGAGAACAAGGCTTTTACTAACCTTTGAAGAAGCTCCCAATTCATGCACATGTTTCCCATAAAAAGTACAAGTGCTGAGTAGTGAAAGAGGTCAAATATTGAACTAGGACCACTTGGAGAGGTTAGGAGGATGCTTTCTCTCTTACTGTAATAGAAGCTACGTAAGAAAGAATTATTCATGTCAGCTGAAGGATTTTTGTGCTTCTATATTAATTTCTATTATTGAACACCCATCCCCTGTCTGTTGTTGTGCCATTTGGGTAACTAATTACTACCAAGTGTTAGTTCGGAGGCATCTGGATGTAGGGTAGACAATTTGCTGTGTTGTCTAGTTCCATCCTTTTAATACATAGCCACCATTACTTACTGTATATTGTATTACATTGACATTATTGCCTTTGAAAATAAAGCACAACCTCGGAAACCTGAGGATCGAATACAACCAATGTACCAATCCTGGCATTAATTTCATTTCTGTGAATCCCCAACCCTGAAAAATATTTAATTCACCCTGCTATATATTTCTTGAAACTTTGCTTTTTAAAAACTATGCAGGGCATCTTGTCCTCTGTACTACAGCAGAGAAAGATACTGACTGTTTGAGAGCTAGTTCACATACCTGTGGTGATGAGAACGTAATGGTGTTGCTTTCTTCCATGCAGCTCCATAAACTTACTTAGTTTTTATGGAGAAGATAGTCTGAGGAAGAATATAGTGACATGGGTCAGCTCTACTCATGAATGTGTATGTTAGGATGCATAACTCTCAACTGTGCCTCATTTCAAGGGCCATCATTACACACTTTAGTCCCAAAGTTACCTGCATCACACAGAAATCTGATGACCCCTCTTGTTGATTGCTGAAAAATATTTACATCAGAAAATGTGGCTATAAGAATAGGTATAGATAGGATTCTATTTTTACGTTTTCTATGTGAATACATTTTTGTGCCTACATTGTGGGTCTTTGTCACACATTTGAGCTTTAGAAGGTTGAGAAATATGTTAGAGTACTATGTTTGCAGAGAAGACAATCAACCAGACAAAGCAAGAAAAAGTCCCATAATTACCTAAGGGAACTTCCAGCTGTGGGCAATTAAAGATTTAACATATTAACAATGAGAATCCTTCAAACAGGAGGAAGAAAGGTAATTAGCATGAACTCTGCTCTCTGTGGAGATAATGGCTATAATCAACATTTTGGCCTATTAGCCTTCATGAGATGGTCATCATCATAAAGAAAATGCATGGCTCTGGAGGGCAAGTTAAGTGCAATTTCATATCACTTTGAGCACACAGCACAATAATGTATGTTTTAAAAAGAAACAATGAGGATGTTTTATCAGGATATCACCATCTTCTGTTGCCAGGAGCAGAAAAAAAGGAGCAGAAGACCACCAGGAAGATAAATACTCCAACTGTGAGAAGCATAGTCTTATTATAGGGAACTAGTAAGCCTTTGGATTGATTAGCTAGTCTCCTCCAGCCCAGTCCCTCTGAGATTATGCAACCCATGTTGTTTTTTGAACAAACTGATTGATTCATAAATCAACTTTCCTGCCAAAACAAACTGTGTTCCCATTTGGGCACCAGTTTCATAGGTTCCAAGGCCAGAAGGGATAGTGTGATCATCTAGCCTGACCTCCTGTATAGCAAAGGCCATAGAACTTCCCCGATATAATTCCTAGAGCAGATCTTTTAAAAAAAAATCCAATCTTGACACCACAACCATTGGTATGTTCCAGTGGGTAATTACTCTCACTATTAAAACAAAATTTATGCCTCATTTCCAGTCTGAATCTGACTAACTCCAACTTCTAGCCATTGGATTTTGTTATACCTTACTCTGCTAGACTGAAGAGCCCACTAGCAAATATTTATTGCCCATATCGGTACTTAAAGATTGTAATTGTCACCCTAAAGGAGGTTAAGAAGGTGAAGACCTTCTCTTTGGTAAACTAAATAAATTGATACATATAATCAATACATAATCAATACATAAAACTTTCTTTTATATTTTGATTCCCAAATACCAACTTTGACTCAATTTTGAACACAATTTTTAAACCAGAAGTCTGGGTGAAATGTTGGACTATACCTTATTGGAGTAAAAAGTCTTTTCCTCCCAACCACTCTATATCAGGATTCAATTTTTATATGCAGGCCTATCTGCCTCACACAAGGTTTGTGCAGTTTTACAGTATTGGTTGTCATCCATATAAACCGGGCAGGACAGGTTTAGGAAAAGATAAGGAGAGTTGCAGCAATTTTATTTAAGTTGATGCCTTATATTTAAATATCAGACCATAGTTTTAAATATCAGATTATCAGAGCATGCTTATTTGCTATCAGCACTTTTATGTACCTTATTTAATTGCTCCCCCCCACCCCCGTTGCCTAAGACTTGATAGTCATCATTTTACTCTACAACAGGGTCACTTGGGATTTTTCAGTCACAAGCAGAGATACAGCTCAGCTATTACTTCCCCAAATGAACAGAGGTAAAGGATAAGTAAGAGAATCTCTTCCTTCATTTGAAGTGGCATGAGAGTTTGCAGAGACACATCTGAGCAGGTCTGCACGTTATAATTTTTTGAAGCACACAGACACTGTGATGACCATGGTTTATGAGTGTAGATTACATTCAATAGACAGCAGTGCCCAGACAACCTTTCCTGAAAGTAACATTCTAATTGTGAATATGGGTAAAAAATAAAATGATATTTGGAAGATATTCTCTAGTCTCATGTGGCAATGCAGACTGAAGCCTGGATTTAATTTTCTGGAGAGAGCTATTGGGTTTGTAGGTAAAGCCATAGACTACCAGGGCTAGAGGTTCTAAATTCTGCTTCTGCCTGATCAGAGATTTCAATCTTGACATGTAGCTTTCCAAGGAGATCAGCTTGAGATTGGATTTGGGTCAGGATGGCCTGGCCATGTTTAACACACCAACATAAGCGTAATATGATTACTTGTCTCACAATCATAGACAAACTTAGCAAGAGTTTCCAGGACATCACAGAAAAACTCCACAGATGCAGAAATAAGGGGGGATATGTAAAGTTCGTCTTTTCTGTAATCATTTCATGGCAAGTTTGACCTATTTGCTTGGTAGCTAAATACCTGTCCTTCTCACAGACTCCTCTATATCCCCAGTTACAGAAGTATTCAGAGTTCATTGAATGGTGTGCATCTATTTCTACTTCATTCATAATAGTCTCTCCCAGCTGAATCTGCTTCCGTTTCATTGAAGCTGTATCCTCTCTTTATCAGAATCCAGTTTGGTACAGGCATCAATGTTCCAAGAGGAGATTGAAATTATATATCACTTTACTTGTTACCAAATGTTATCTGGAAAAAAGTCACAATTAGGTAATAAGATACACACATTTTTATTTTATATAATATGGTGATCCTTGCCAAGCAATGGTATCCCTGCTTGCTTTCTGTCTCAGTATCTGAGTGAAGAAGGGATTGGACAGTTGGTTCAGATTCGGTCTAGGTATGACTAAAGTGATGCTGGCCAGCATGGGGAAGCATTTTGAAGAACTGACAGGAATTCTGGCTTCACACTCAGCTTTAGGGTATTTGTTTTCCCCTTGTGAAGATGGTGAGTAAGCTCAAGGTGCTATTAGACTCCCTTCTGCTCCTGGAATTCACAGGTAGCAACATGGGCTAAGAATGCCTCCCCCAACTACCGCTCTTCCCAACTTCAGATAGCAAAAAGACTGGCTCTCTACTTGAAATCTAGCAATAAAGATCCATACCCTTTTCACTTCCAGACTACACCACAGTACAACATCCTAGCCAGTGCTACCTGTAAGTCTGCCTAGAAACTGTTGCAGTTTCAGAATACAGCAGCTTTCCTTCTAGTCAGGGCAGATCAATGAGACCACATCTTCCCAGTGCTCTGTACTCTCCACTGACTGCCAGTTCAATTCAGTGTTTAATTCTAAGTTCTGGTGTTAGGTCTTTAGGGCTATACAGATGACTGTCTCACAATGTTTGTCTCCAGGGCTGGCCCTAGATCAAATGGCGCCCCAGGTGAGAAGCGTCTTTGGTGCCCCTCCTTCCATTTGTTTAACTTTTGAATATCTTACAGCACCCCAGGCAGTCGCCTGGGTCGCCTGCCCCTAAATCTGGCCCTGCCTGTCTCCTTCCACTCTCCTAAGGAGGATTTGGCTTTGATTCTGAAGGCAGAATTTGCAGGGGCAGGATGCACATGCACCCCACTGACTAGAATTCACTCCAGCTGGAGATCCATCTGAGCAGAAGTGTAAGATAGAATAAAAGACTCATCTCTTTGCTCTATCTTTCCCCTTCTTGCATTTTAGAGTGGCCCTGCCAATGCTATCGGATGCTATCATGTTTTGTTCTGTTTTCCACATAAGAAGTTTTAAACAAAGATTAGGAGGAAGTGCTCACGTTCCACCATGGTGGAGAATTTCTGTGTTTCAGTATCATAGACAGGAAGCCCACATACTACGCTGATTGCCATCACAGAAAGGAATAGGAGGAAAAGAAATACATAATAGAGTAAAATAACTAGTTACAAATGAGTCTCCAAATGCAGTCGAACATTGCTCGTTACATTTGCTCTTTGTGTGGCAACACTGATCTTTAAGCAGTTGTGTCACATGACACTTTCCTGAACCGTGTGTGCTTGAAGAAAAGGCTCAGTGCTGCAGGTAGAAATAAAATCAATCTGCTCCTGGTGACATATGTCTGATTGATTGCCGCTGTTAAACATGTGATTTTCTTTTACCTCCGTCTTCATCAAGTATGGTGATCCCATTAAGATTCAGATGATCTTTCCTACATATTGTGCTAATGCATTCCAGGTCATCAGCATTTCCAGCAGGGCTGGAGAAATGTCAGGGGGAATAGTGGAACGAGTGAGGGACAGAGAATGATGTGGAGTAAGCAAAATACAAGGAATGGGAGAGGGAAGCAATAGAAAGAAGAGCATGGGAGTGTTACAGGAAGGATAGGGATGAAAAGTAAGGGGAAGGGGAAGATATTGAAGGAGAAAGGCAGAGGATGTAGATTATGTACAGGGGTCCTGGCTTTTTCTTCTTTTTCTTCCTGGGCCCAGCAATTCTCCTGCCAGCTTAGATTGTCATCAATAAAACTGCTTCCTCACAATTACCATATGTATCTGGAAACTAGCCACCCTGCTTGTTTAGCTACAGTACATGCTTTGGAAATTTCATTTAAATGTCAGAACTGTCTGTTTCAATTGAATTGAATTCTATTTAACTGTTTTCTTTTACCAAAGTCAACCTGCAGTGCCAAAACCGCTGCTGATTCTCCTAACGTTTAACTTCTTCCTCCCCAAATCTTGGTTTCTGTAATATGTCAAAATCCACTCTCTTGTCAGAACTAAATGCCATATTTTTTTTTTAAAAAGCCATGGGGTGGGATTTTCAAAAGCACTGACAACTAGCCTAAACACTGCATTTAAAATTGACCATTGTTGCATCACAGAACTTCTCACATCCAGCAGCTCAGTGACTCATGACGTAAGCCAACACAATACTCCATTTGTCTTACCAGACTTCAGTGCCATTTTCCCTCAGTTTACTTCATCTTATTGGTTCATGAGGAACAAAGCATTATGTTCCATAGCACTACGAGTGGCTCAGCCCTGCATTCTCACAGCCCTCAATATTTCACAATGATTGGGGTTTGCAACAACCTCTGCGGAAGATGACGCTGGGTGGTTTTCTTGTGAACTGCCAATGAATCAAGGATATTCAACAGTTTTGTAGAAAGGCAGTTGGACTTTTAAAATAATTATTTTCATACTTACATAAATGTTTTTAAGCTACCTCCAAATTTTTGAAGTGCTTTTGTTCAGCAACCATTTTGTTCATTTTGTTCAGCAACCATTAAAATGACCAATGTAGCATCTCACTGGAAGACCTTTCAGAATCTTATCTATTAATAAGTGGAAAACAGGAAAACAAAGCCACACCATAGGGTAGTCTGTGATATAAACAGTGATATAGATCTATATGAATGTTTATGTCACCAGTATCTGTGGATTTTTTCAATCATTATTGATTTTATATATATAAAAAAAAAACATGAGCGTTTAAATCAGAGGACTTCTGTCCCCCATAAACACTTCCTCTCGTGTGGATATAGATTTTGATGCACTTCCAGGTCCAGGCTGATGCACTTTATAGTCACTACATAAATGAGTGGACCAGTGTAGTATGGACTAGTACTGTTTGTATAGCCCACTCTGAATAACCTGCTTTCCCTGTGACATCTGAACTTTTTCAGCCTTCTCAGCTGTTTTGCTCTATTATTTTTTAGAACATATGGCACAGAGTATGGTTTTAAACAATTTGGAATATTTCCTTGATGTACTTCTACAGTATTTTACATACTGAAATGTACTAACAGTATTCAATTTATTGTGCAAAACATGGGGTGAAATCATGGACCCAATGAAGTCAATGACAAAGCTTACATTAATTTCTGTAGGGCCAAGATTTCTCCAATAGTATCTGCCGAGCAATATTTTCTATATAGAGATTTAACCTTCTGATGATATAACTAGAAGATAGGCAGAAATTGGCTCTAACAGGGCCAATGCATTATTTGTCATGGCAACCTTGTCATATCAGTGTGGAAGGTCACTGCCACCTCTAGTTTTCCAATCTCAGACACTGCTGGAACTATAAACATTTTTAGCTTGTCATTCAAGTCTTGAAGTGGCATTTTCTTAAACTTTTCTTATACAGTTTTTCAAGAAGGAATGATGCAAATGTTCCTGTGTCCAATTCCATAATAGTGGGCTGGCTCTCTGTTCTATCTTCAGTAATAACTTGTGTAACCTTTTGATTTTACAGTCTTCAAAATAGGAGTAGACAGTTCACTGAATCCCTTTTCTCAGCAAGTTTCTTTACTCTTGCTATTAGTCTGTACTTGTTTTAGTTTGGATACCTTGATGTTTTTGTTTGTTTGTTTGTTTTTTGTTTGTTTTATAAACTTGCTTTGTTTCTTTCTTCCTAGCTGGCATTTATTTATTTTCTGTGCTGATTTGCTTTTTTTGTGTGTTCACCTAAAGTGTCCAATCCCATGACATTTTGCATTTGTATAACAACATACATCACATGGGTATTTTTGTTTGCTTCAGTGACAACATTTTACTTGTGTTAGTTTACCTCATGAATTAGGCACTGTACATTTTAAATCATTAGCCTGATTCTCTACAGTCTCACAGCTCATAAACATCCAAACTCTTCTGTTAATTTTTCTTGGGCTAGAAGCTTCCTTTGTTTTTAATATGGATTTATCCTGCAGAGTTTTCTACAGCTCCTCTAATAATTGTTCAAAGTGGTAATACTCAGTCATTTATCTTAGCTCTGTTAACAACAGGAATAACAATCACCTTGTTTGGTTTCCTTTGCTGTAATGCACATCTTTCAGAGCTCATTGGCTTTGTAGCTAGGCGTATTTTAACCAAAGCACACATTTCTTCTTTTTTTTATGTTGAAACTCTTAGGACACTAATGGCATGTGCATTCAGAGTGCAGATGTGGGTTATAAGGGCTTGAATCTGCAAGTTCCCTCAACTCCATGACACTGAAGGTGCTCAGCATCTTGCACCAAATACGCACAGGTATATGACTCCATTCACTTCCAATCTAGAAATGTGGGGCTCACTCCTCAGCTGCTGCGAGTTGACGCTCCTATTCTTTATAACACATGGCACAGGGTGTTGTCAGACTCAGTGCAGTTGAGAAGGTGGAAGTGGAAAAGTAGCTCTAAAACACCTTTCCACTCTCCCAATCCCAGTCTGACTGGGAGCTGAAGTGGCTCTGAGGCTGCTCTAAATTACCCCAGCTACAGCCAGCAGTTTCCCAATCTGAGTATCTATGGAACACTGTGTGCTTTCCTGCCCCTCCACCCCCACTCCCACTCCTCAAACTCTCTTCCATGCCATCTTTGCTGCCTCTGAGGAGTCCCCTAGGTCATGGTGAATCCTTAGCTGCTCCTTTAGAGCAGTTTTCTAGTGACTTTGTGCTGCCATCAGAAAAGGGCCTAAGATTTAGCCAATGGCCTCCCCTCTTATTTTCATCAAAAAAGGGATGGTCTAGCTTTTCCACATACTCTCCCCAACCTTTATATAAGTTTCTGTTTTCCTATATGCTTTCATAGGGGAAAGTACTCAGCAAATTATTTCCTTTCTTTTTCTTTTTCAAGTTTATACAGTGGAAATGTAACCAAACTGTATTCTTGGGTTATTTTTGTGAAAGAAATTGAAACCAGTCACTTACAAATTATGTAAACGGATTTTACACAGCCTACTGAATTTCAAACATCAATAAGACCACTTAAAACATCACAATTCCTGTTGCTGGAGTTTTATAGCCTTTTTCCCCCTAAACTTTATTTTCTCATAGAAACAACAGGATCATCACATTTTTTTTAACTCAATGTGATTTTATTATTGACTAGGGAGTGGGATGAAGTTACATCAGAGCTGAATTTGGACCATCAGTTTTTGTTAAGCAGTACTGAAAAGGCTACATGGAAACATTCTACTTTTGAGTTTCTTAGGCTTTACACTTGTGTAAATAGGAGCAGCATTTGGCCTATATATGGTATGTTAAATATCCACCTTACAAAATATTCAAATACAATACTGCACAATTAGCAACAATGGTCTTTTCATGGCAGAAACTAAGGGATGAGATGACTGGAAGGACTGTATTTCCTGAAGATCACATTGAAGTCACATGCAATGCTCTGGGAAGGGAGACTGTAGGGCTATTGCCTTATCTGTCAAATGTGCAAACACTCATTCACTTAAAAAAAAAGTCTGAACAATCTTCTTCAAGGCCTTTACCAGGGCTTGCTCCCTCAGGTTGAAATAAATTTTCCATAGTTTATATTTTACTGTCATGAATCTTTAGAGTCCATCTGAACTTTATCATAAATTTTAGCGTTGACATGGCAGCCAGTGTAAATTATGCATTCATTTATTATTTAATATAGTGAGACAAATTCACTGTATCATAGCCATGTATATCTATAGATAGATATACAGTGCAGTGTTCCTATAGCGTGTATGTGTGAGTATATATAATATACATAATGAGTATTTGTACAGGCTCACAGATCACTAAAAATGGATTGTTCAGAATTGCAAGACTATTTGTTTCTTCACAGAAAGTTAGTTAGAGCGCATTGATGGGATGCTTGATTTATCTCTGCTGAAATACTGGTGGTGCATCTTATAATCCTTTGGCTGCTCCTTTTATTATTGAAAAAGTCTACTATTTCTGGAAAGCTTCCAAAAATATAGTCTACCATTTTTTGAAAAGGTTTACAAGAAGACAAATTATCTTCCAATTGAAAGCTAGGAACTCTGTCATATGTAGATAACTATATTTTCTATTTGTTGTTTCAGGACTTCTTATCATGTGTCTGCATGAGTGATTATCCGTGAACTTTATTTTCATATGTCCTTCCATTTTGAAGGAAGATTTGTTATTTGCACATAAATAATAATGACAAAGAAAGTTAAAATTTATTTTTTCATTACACTTTCTTCATTTCATCATTATTATTTGTTATTCCCTAACAATTTGCTCTGTACAGAAGTCTTAATAGTTCCATTTGTCAGGATTTATATAGTAAGAAGCTCTGTACCTTATTACAATGCACTGTCAATGTACAACTTTGTGGGTTTTGGTGCAGCATACAGGTGTTAATGGAAGATTAGGCTGCTAATGCTAAAAGTAAACAAACAGAATTAATGCAGAGTCTAAACAAGGTCAAATAAATCTTCAGACAAGATCAGATGACTTGAAAGTGCTATTGCAGTAATTATGTGCTGGAGCTCTCCACCCTTATACATCAAGCCCCCAATTACAAATGATGTAATGGCTTCATGTCTGATAAGGAACCAGTAGCATTCCTGGAATAACATAAAATATGATTGTTTTTTATAACTCCTTTTTTACAAATGCCCCTCTAGGTTCTCATGAGCCCTCTGAATCAACCTCAGATATATAGGCCAAATAATTTCACATACGGCACTACACACTATCATTTTGCCCTAAAGTTTGCTTCTATTTTCTTTGGGTTACATAGGTTTGAGTAGCACATAATTAGGACAACAGAACCTTCAGCAAATCCTAGGATGTCGTGACAAGCCATGAAAAAATTAACAATCAGCAAAGCTGCACAGTAGCCTCATACACTGTCTGTGAGTTTTCAGGGGTAGATCTGTCCATCTTAGTACTGATGCTTTCTATGTACAAAACCTTCTTATTTGGGTTCTGTTCAGGGAAGGGGTGAATTTCAGCTTTTGAGAATTAGTAATAGGAAAACAACTATTTTAGTGCATATTCCCCATAGTGCAAAAATCTTGGATGCTTGAAGAGTACCTAGACAGCCCCAAGCTTAGTTCGTTCAAGACTAGCTATATGTGGAACCAGGCACAGTGAAATCCTGTCGTTCCAGAACATTGATTGTGAAGATGTGTGCACTCATTATTATATGAAAATTACAGGAAAATAGATTATTTCCAGGAATAGCCACACCGCCCTTCCCCCACTACCCGAACACCTCAGCACTGCTACCACTCTGTATGCACACCTACACACCTACACATACTGAGTAGTGGATCCTAAATGGAAAAGTTAAACCCATTGAAAATATAAAAAGATGTTTTTAAAAGTTAGAAAAAACAATTGCAGTGCAACTTAAAAGGCAGATCTACATTTCACAGGCTTCAGAATAATGTTTCACTGATGCACACTTACAAAATCATGTGATGCCAAATGACAGACTGTCACACAGAATTAAATCAGGCTGAATACTACTTGTCAAGAAATATATTGGATAAATAAGTTTTGGGGTTTTTTGACTAGCTGAAGAGCTGGATGAAAAATGTCCATTGAAAAACATATTAAATATATTTTTCAGTAAATAATTGTATCCACTATTTAACTATATATATATATATAAATCAATGGTACATTTGAAGGTGCAAAATACATGTCTTATAAAAATGCCATTAGATAAACAGGGTTTATTTTGTAGTGGAGTGAAAGACTAGCTGTAAAAATGTTAGGGCTGAAGATTATTTAACAAATTGTGTAATAATAACTTAAATGACAAAGAAAATGCCATGATTTATTCCAGATATGAAATACCTAGAATTATCTGTTATAAGATGGGTGCTTCCTGGTTTGTTGAAAAGTTTTACACTAACGAAGGCTACATGAAAATGATATATGTGGGCAATAAAGTTTGTCAGTGGTCCAGATGAAACAATGCCAAACTGTAGAGCATAAACTAATGAAATCATGGGTCAGCATTTACAGCAGCAGCTTCGAAGCAATGCAGACTCTGCTCTCCCCAACCTGCCAAGGCCCAAACGTGGGACTCAATATGGGGCAAAAACCCCAAATGAGGGGCACAGAAAGTGTATCTGTGCAGAAGACATAAAATGATGTGGGTTTCCTTCCTTTGGTGTAAATGGCTTTTTCTATACCTTCAGTCTCATGATTCTCTATCTCCCATGTAATTATGAACCATAAAAGAGAGGGAACCCCTAATCTGTATGGCATATAAGTAACTTCAGGACTAAAATGAATGATGCCCCTCATTGAGAGGCCCGGAGATTCAGGACTATGTGACACTCAGTGATTTGACATGGTAAAAGAATCACTATTGTATATCAGCCTGGGAAATGAAAATATAACTTTTAACTTTTGCCTTCACTGCCAAAAAAAAGTGTGGTTTTTACATTGGGATAACTACCATGAATTAGTTTTCCCACTTTGAATTCTACTGGAGAAAAGGCATAGGCAGTTTTTCCATTTAGGTAGCTAGGCAAGGTCAACAGTATATCCTGAGCTCACCTACCTACATTTTGGTAAAAACTCCCTCTGCCTTGTCTCTACTAGGATTTTACTGTGAGATAGCTATCATGCATAGTTATCTCACTGTAAAACTCGCTTTTTTGGGGGGCAGTGAAGACATGGCCTCAGTCTATATTGGACGCCAAATGGGACTATTTGTGTGAGTGAAGTGAGCAGGAGTTAGTGCTGTACAGTTCACACTTAGAGAAATCATCAGCAGCAAAATGGAGGAAAATACGAAGAGGACATTTGAAATATGAAGAGGACATCCTCTTTTGAAAAAAAATACATGACTTTTGAAAAATATTAGCAGAAGAGCAGGTCTTACATGTTTAATAGTAGTTTGGAAAATTTCCTGCCAGCAGATGTGTATTGCTGAAGGACCATTTTCTTTATTGCAATAACAGATGTATATAATTGTATCAAAAAGAAAGTGACATTGGCTAACATCAAGCCCATATGCTTTTTGTTTTAAGGTAAAAAGGTAGTTATGTTAAAAATTGTTCTGCCAACATTGGTTCATTTAAAATGTAATGCTGTTTCTTTCTAATCTAAAAGTTATAGCCTGAAATGGTATCTGATTTAAAATTCAGATTCACGGGTCACTATAAACTTCTACGACAGTGAACAGATGTTCATGTGAGCTTTACTCAGCTATGGAGTACTTTAAAAAAAATCCATATCAGTGGAATGTCAAAATTAAACTTTCAAAGGAAACGCCAAAGGGGTTCAGTCAAAACTCCAGCATCTGACAAAAATTTTAAATTTTGTTATTAGTTTTTGCTATGACCCTTCGTTCCTTGTCCCCTTTGTTTCAAATGGTATTAAAATCACAGACTACTTATTTCTGTAAGAACTTTTATTGACTTAGAAGCAAAGTTCCCAGTGTCACAGTTAAAAGTGTGGTTACGTGTGTGTGTGTGTGTGTGTGTGTGTGTATTCCAATTTAAAATATTTTTATCTGCTAGGGTGTCCCAGGCTACATGTTTGCACTTGGTTAAATACATCCTGACATTTAAGCAATGATGATCATAACAATCTTCATTTAAAAAAAAAACAGAAAAAGAAAAACACACTATCAGCATTTCTATTTTCAAGGACACATGAGGCTGTTTCTTAGCTCATCAAATCGTGACGAAAAATAGAAGTTACAGAGATGGCTGATCAAAAAAATTAAGTGTGACTTTCTTAATTTAAAAACAATTAGCAATGAACACCTAAGACCAAATTCTGATCTCAGCTACACCAGTTCAGTCCCAGAGTAACTCCATGGAAGTCAATGGCTATAGTTAGGATCCACACTATTATATATGAGATCAGAATCAGGCCCCGTCTTTACTTCATTCACTTGTTTCTAGATACTACAAGAGTCTTAAAAGTGTAATAATCTTTCTAATACTTTGTGCTGCACTGTCATCTGTTTTTTCACCTTCCTCTGTCTCACTGAAGCATACAGAATCAAATGATACTTCGCTTCAAATTCCCTGTATACATTGTAGTGTATTATAAAAAACACACTAATATTTTAAAATGCCAATGATGATTCAGGAGTATCATTTTTCTTTATTTGGAGATACAACGTAGCTTTGACAGAAGACTTGTGTATGAGGCAGTGCATAATTTCACAGTCCTACCTCTCTGCAACAGAATAGGAACATACACTGCTCCAGCCTTTTATCTGATGCAACGTATGTTCCCTGATATGCTAGCCGCTGCCTATCACCCACCCCTTCCCATCGATACCCCTACCACATATGGACCTTAAGTAGCCCCAACCATATAGATGGTGCTGTAAAATAGTGGGTCCCTGCCCAGACAGATTACAGTCTAAAGCAGCATTTCTCAAATGCGGCCACCATGTCTGCATGTGGCCACTAGGGGCTTTTCTTGCAGCCTCAGCCTCATGGGCTGTGATGGGGTGGGGATGAGTGGCAAAATATTGGCCCCCTCCCTCCCTGTTGCTCCTGGATGCACAGCCTTAGTGTTGATTGCCGGGGCCACCCCGCTCTAGAGACACCTAGGACACAACTCTGGAGGAGCAGGCAGCAAGTGAATTCTCCACCTTCCCGGGGAAGTGGGGCTCAGGCTTCGGGTTTCTGCCCTGGCGTGGAAGGGTGGCAGGTTCTGGCCAAGGGGCTTAGGGCTCCAGCCCCAGGCTGTGGCTGTACGGTGGCAGACCCCAGGCTCCAGCCACGGGGCTTTGGGATCTGGCTGTGGGGCTTCGGGCTCCAGCCCCCCCACTGCCTCCCCCAACTCCCCACCGACCAACCTCCATTGCCCCTGGCCCCAGCTGCCTCCCCCGACCCCCAATCCAGGGCTTAATTTGTCCCCAGGCTTAGCAGGGCTGAGTAAGTCTGCTGTAAAAAGTGATACTTGCATGTTTGTTAATATCACTTTTCACAACAGACTTTCTAGTTAGCAATAAATAAATTACAGTGATTTGGATGTGTGTACATGAATGATTTTCCTAAAGCTAATTAAGTATTTTAGGGAAAAGTGGGGGAGTGGTCACCAGCAAGAGTTGGGGGGCCGCACTCTGAGGCAAACGAACAATTTATCCTGAGAACCTCTTTTCTGAAGAAGTGTGGAAACAATACTGAATTGAATAAGCACCTCATGGTCATTCTGACTGGAAGGCTTCATAGCACAGGTTTGTTTTTAAGGACAATATTAGATTATATGAAGCATCATCATGACAAACATTATCCATGTGATCAAGTAATTCTATTCAGCCTTCATTATATGCTGACACCTTTATGCTTTTTATACAAGATGTAAATAAAAGTTTCCCAGTATTTCAAGAAATAATTGAAGTGTTTGGTCAGGAATCAAGGTAAAGACTAAACTACTCTAAGGCTATGTCTTCACTATGAGCTAGGGGTGTGGTTTCCCTGCTTGCGTACACAAACTTACACTAGGTCTCACCAAGCTAGTACGAGAACAAATAGTGTAGCCACAGTAGCACAGATAGCAGCAGTGGAGGCATGGCTGAGCTATGCCAAGTACAAACCTGCCTGAAATCAGTGAGGAGGGGTGGGAGTTAGGTTATAACAGGGGTTATAACAGAGGTGGGCAAACGTTTTGGCCCGAGGGCCACATTGGGGTGCAAAACTGTATGGAGGGCTGGGTAGGGAAGGCTGTGCCTCCCCAAACAGCTTGGCTCCCGCCCCCTATCCGCCCCCTCCCACTTCCCGCCCCCTGACTGCCCCCCTTAGAATCCCCAACCCATCCAATCCCCTCTGCTCCTTGTCCCCTGACTGCCCCATCCCGGGACCCACCGGCCCCTGACAGGCCACCCCGGGACTCGCACCCCCTATCCAACCCACTCGCTCCCTAACTGCCATGACCCCTATCCACACCCCCGCCTGCTGACAGGCCCCCTGGGACTCCCATGCTTATCCAACCTCCCTTGTTCCCTGTCCCCTGACCGCCCCCTCAGAACCTCTACCTCATCCAACCATCCCCTGACAGGTCCCCCGGGACTCCCACACCTATCTAACTGCTCCCTGCCCCCTGACTGCCCCCCAGGACCTGCTGGCCCTGGCCCCCTTACCATGCGGCTCAGAGCAGCCTGTCTGGAGCTGCGTGGCTGGCCGGAGCCAGACACACTGCCGTGCTGCTCTGCAGGAGTGCGCAGCCCCACCGCCCAGAGCACTGGCGGCATGGCTGCAGAGGAGGGGGGACAGCAGGGGAGGGGCTGGGGGCTAGCCTCCCTGGCCAGGAGCTCCAGGGCCAGGCAGGATGGTTCTGCGGGCCATAGTTTGCCCACCTCTGGGTTATAATGTTGCAACTTAGTATGTAAAACTCATGGCAGGTGTCCAGTACAGGTACTCATGGCTGCAATAAGGTTATCGGATAAAATGGCTCAGAGAAGGATTTAAAGGAAAGCATCCCTTAAGGGTGCTAAGGAAGTGGGGTCCAGGTCTCCTGCACCTGGCACAGTGGTGAGCCAATCCCATCTCCTTATCCAGCCACCTTTAATCCTCATACAAGAAAAGGTTGGTGGCATCCCAGCAATGGGTTGGCTGGGACCAGGTTGGGTATTATGTGGAAATTATTAGGGAAAAGATGATGACCTGTACTGTGCAATTTATTGCCGGGGACTCCCAGAAATTTTAAGTGAATAAAGTTGCATCCTAATTAAACCACATCCATTGCCTCTTGTCTTTCATCCAGCATGGCTGGAGAATGAATGTCCTGCCCAGGGTCTTGTATCTTTTTTCCATGATTTCCTTTACACCCCCCAAAAATTTCTTGAAGAAATTTTAAAAAAACTATTCAAAGATTCCTATAATCAAATCAGAAACTGAGAATCAAAATGGAATGAATGGAACATCCAGTTGAGATGGGAGACCTACCAGACTTCAGGAGATACTATAGGTTGGCACAAATTAGACTGGTACTGCAATGCATTTCTAATAGAGAGAATCCATCATGGATACTGATAAAACAGAAAGTGGCAAACCTGATCTCACTATATAATTGAATGCTGGACTCATATTCCAACATTCCGGCACCCAAATAAAAAGAACATAGGTTAGTGATATCAAAAATCAGAAGTAATAGTGCTTTGAGACTGAGTAAGGAAGATTTTAGATGTTGGGGCATGTGCCAGAGTGTGAGTAGCCTAAGGCTGACTGCACTTGCTAAGTGTCCCCAAATGAGCCAAAATTATGATAATTGTTTAAGTAACAAGTGATTAACCACTCAACAATGGGATTCAACTCCCTCAGCTGCTGACGGGTAAGAGACAAGAAAAGACAAAAGATTGGGGGGATCTCAGACAGGTGAGATTTTGCGCTCCCCCTCCTGCCCTGTGCTCTGGTAGTAGATAAAAGCCTACTACTTGGAGAAAAGCCATATGCTGTGAGGAACAAACACTTGTAAAGCCCATTGAAAATCAAGCACATGGTGTTGTTGAACTTGCCACTGATGTGCATGACTGTTTGGAGCAAGGTGAGGGAACCCTGCCCTACAACAAGGTAAATATCAATAAAATAAGTGGAAGGATTTATTTAGGGGTGGTCAACCCTTTAAAACAAACAGATGTAGCTGATGTATTTAAAAAGAGAAAGCATGCACAATATAAGCTAATACAAATTGCTTACTTTATTTAAAAAAAAACACTTTCAGAGAAGAATGTTTAGTTGGTTCCCATCTGTATTTGAAAACTGCTTTAAATTTCAGCAGTCAAGGTTATGTCTAGAATGTGTGATCTCATGACTGTGTTTTAAAGGACAAAGTTATTAAGTGATGGAGAGCAGACTGTAAATATGAAATAACAGCCAATGAATGGAATCAGATAATGCAGTTGATTTATATTGGCTCTAATATTACACAAGTAGTACAATTTCCGTACTTTTTAGTTTGCAGAATGCACGTTTCTCCGTCTCTATATAACAAAATACATAGTATTATCCCACAAATGCAAAACAGTCAGGCCCTCTTTTATACACATGATATGGGATTGCTGGATCGTTTGTTTTTTTTTTAAACCAGCCTGAATGAAAGAAATAAAGAAGGAGAACTTGAACAGGATTGAAAGAAATGTATTGGGTGTTGGCCTCTTAAAATGATTCAAACCAAGAATAAGGATTGCGCTCTTTGCTTTTATGCTACAGTCTTAAATTGTGGACACAGACAACAAATCCTACTGGAGAAAGCTATTAATAGAATATCTTTGTAATGGAAGACTTAACACATTTTGTAAGAACAATGCTAAAGAAGGTCACACATGCGCGCGCGCGCGCACACACACAAAAGGATAAATGTAATAGCATACGTTGCACAGGAAAACAATACAGTAGAAATACTAAAATAATTGAGAATCTTTGATTTAGACACAGTTATCCCATATTATAGTATAGTCAAGAAGGATACTCACAGAGGATAGGTTTCAGAGTGGTAGCCGTGTTAGTCTGTATCAGCAAAAACAACCAGGAGTCCTTGTGGCAAAGGGTTTTAGCCCACGAAAGCTTATGCCCAAATAAATTTGTTAGTCTCAAAGGTGCCACAACGACTCCTTGTTGTTTTTACACAGAGGAAAATAATTGAATTACATCCCTCCTCCTTCCCTTAGCTTTCCTTTCATTTTATTCTCTGGACTTCCTCTCCCCTATCGGGCCCAGATAACATTCAGCTTACTGCAAAACACCTGAAAAGGTTATATCACACACACTAACCCTACCCCTTGTTAAGGTCTAAATAATTTTGGAGAGGAAAAAAGGGAAACATTAATGACATAACAAAATATGGTCAATATACAATATGTTGCTTAATATTGTTAATGCTGTATGATCTGTCCCTATATGTGTCAAGACAATGTAATTGTAATGTCTTATTGTTAATGACCCAAAATATCAAATAAAATCTTTCCCTCAACCCCCCCACTGTCCCCAAAAATCTGTTCAGCCCAAATCAACAAGTATGAGTTTACTCCCACAATAGTCTAAGAGTTATTTATCAATAAGGACCCAATCCTGTGGCCACTGTAGTCAAAGGGGGTTTTGCATTTGACTTCAATGGAAGCAGAGTTTGGAGTATGTGAGGATATGTCTACATTGCAATAAAATACCCACAGCTGGCCTTGGTCAGTTGACTCAGGCTTGCAGGGCTTGAGCTATGGAGCTATAAAATTGCAGGGTAGATGTTTGGGTTTCTCCTGGAGCTTGGGCTCTGAGACCCCATGAGTGGGCAGGATCACAGAGTTTGGGCTCCAGTTTGAGCCCGAACAGCTATGCTTCAATTTTATAGCTCAATGAACCCAAGTCAGCTGACCTGGGCCAGCCACAGCTGTTTTATTGCAGTGTACACATGCCATGTTTGATCCAAAGCCCAATGAAAGACTACCATTGACTTCCGGATCAGGCTCAAAATCCTTTCCCAACTGTTGTTAATTTACTGGTCTTTCTTTGCAATAAGGTCATGAACCTTCATGTTGATTTTATTTTGCTTTTAGTGCTTAATTTTAATTTCCAAAGTTAAAATAAATAAGGAAAAAAATCTCACATTCTTATTTATCAGATTAATGAGGTACAGTCAGTTGTCATTGTAATCTTTTGCCACATTGTAAGGCCAAAATGTTCACTGATTTACAGCCTGTGCAACCACATTGACGTCAGTGTGTGCAGGGACGTAAGTCCATGTAGATTCTAGTTTTTGGTACTTTTAGTATGGTTTTACTGATTTATTATGTAATGGTTTTGCATACTCAAACTAATATGTATTAACAGTGAAACATGATTTCAGTGGAAATGTTAGAAATATCCTCTGTGGACCATAATGATCACAGCTGGTATGTTTCCAATTATTTCAATGACATTTCACTGTGACGTATGCCATATTTTCTATACTGTGATGATTGCTAATTAGAATCACATCACTCTGTAGAAGCACAGAAGTAAGAGATCGCAAAGACGCATTAGACTACCCTGCACTGCATGCTGGTACTAGGGTTTTACCTACAGTTCATTTTCTATCATTTTGTCTAGGGTAGTCCTAAAAGCCACAAGCACCAGGGTGTCCACAACAGCCCCCTGTGGAATTGTTTTAAAGCCTTAGGCCCCAATCCAATCTATAAATGTCCTTTTTTACAGGTAGATCTGAGGGAGAAAACAATCAGGACCTTCCTTGGTGCATATATCCTTCAAATATGTGTAGTCTGTTATTCTGCCTCCTACTGCTCTTAATCACCATTTTAATAAAACTAGATATGTAGCTCTTTAATTTCTTCCCATCAGAAAGCCACTTGAAAGCCACATTCTCCAGCCACTTGATCCATTTCCCGCCCCCCTCTTTTCTGAATTCCCTGCAGTTTGTCAATATTTTTCTGACAATGTAGTGCCCAGAACTGAATGCAATATTCCAGGATTGTCAGGACATACACCACAGGGCACAATATCCAGGAATTAATGTTTTTGTAACATGTAACTATTTCACTATTGAGAAAATGCACTGTGACACTTCCGCTGTGACAAGAAACATATGAATAACCTGCCATCGTAACATAGGTAAAAAATCCCATTGTTTTGTAGGTTTGCTTGTACAGACACTGCAAAGGCAGGTAAATTAAAACGTAGTAGGCAAGCTTCAAGAGCTAATAACTCAGGGCTCTATCATTCTTTCCTTTGTTTCTGTATCCATCCACATCCAGTAGGTGGGAACTCACATATCTAATGAATTGCTCAATATGGATCATTGGGGTGGTGTGAAGGGGGTGACTCACTTCTGGCACTTCCTCATGGGTGGTCACAATATGGCAGCTCTCTCTTCACTGAGGTTTGCTGCTGCTGGCTGTTGTGCCTCTGCAGTGGCCTGCCTCTTCCTATGACTTGGCCCTCTGGCCAGGTCACTTCAAAGTCTCTCCCCTTCCAGGGCCGTCCAGAAATAAAAGGGAAGGTGGATTAACACACGCAAACTGAGTTAATGAAGGGGCGGAGTGGCAGGCAAAGGCCACCCTCTCAGAATCAGGTCCCCCCCTTACCTCAGGCAGTAGCTGCCTGGGAAGCTCCTGCCTTCAGTCAGCCCTTTCCTTGGAATCTGAGAGCTGAAGGTCTGTTCCGTTCCCTCCTTGTCCCATAGGTGAGCTGTTGTGCTCCCCATTTAAAAGCCTTATCCGAATGCCTTGTAGGTGTGGTGAGGTAGAGCCTGCAGCAGCCAGCGTGGGGTTGTATGGACAGACCGAAAATAGCGCTCACTGGGGAGAAGCGTCTTTAAGTGCTTACATGAAAATTAGTTTGGATATCAGTGAGCAATAAGCCACTGAAAATTGCACTTGGCACTTGTGCAGTAGGTTCTGAATGGAATTTCTTGCTAAGCCTGTAAATTCACCTGCTATGAAATGTAGCAGGGCAAATCCATAGATGGGTTATTTAGTGGCATCTCAAAGAGAGATTTGAAGGTGTGCTTGGCTCTTTAGGAGCTCTTGCTTCAGCCCATATGCACTGCGTAAGGAGATAAGAGAGGGCTCCTGCAGAGCATCTATGCTCCACAGAATAAGTAGAGGTTGCACTTTTCCTGTAGACCTCCTGAGGCAAGAAACCTAAGCTTAACTTTTCCATTTCTTAAATGTTTAAGTGTGCAGTTGTAACATTTTCTGAATATATAAGGCCATAGTTTTTTCTATTTCAATGAAATAGTTATTAATTTTTACTGCTGTTGTTTTTCACTTAGGTGAACCTGAATTAAATAGTTTCCAGGATGCATTTCTCAAGGGTGAGATTCTGTGCTGCGCCTCCTAGATGTGCAGCACAGAACTCGCAGCCGAGGGAGGGAGGAGGCACTAAATTGGCTTTAAACCACTTTTGCACCCTCCCAATCCTGGGCTGCTCAGAAGGCTCTGGCATAACTTAAACACCCCTAATTAGGCTGTCTAATATATAAATGCCCTGTGGGCTGCAGTACTGTCACACCACTCTTGCCTCCAGACCACGGAGCATGCCCTCTATGTTGTGGATTACAGAAGTGTCCTCAGGAATCAGCCTTATAGCTGTCTTCCACAGTGCCTGCACTAGGGGAATCTTCCTTCACCTGCACAGGGAGCTTTTAGGGCCATTTATGCCACTCTGGCCCTTTTTACCCAGCTTAAAGGGCCTGAGTAGGGGGTGAAGATCTCATCCCTACAGTCGTCTACTTGTAGAATTACAGGCCACTAAATTATGTTTAATGTATTAGTAGGAGGATGAAACAGAACTCTCCCTTATAAAAATCCCTATTCAATATGTCAGTAGTTGGAGAGGTTATGGGTCTCATTGTGCGATCATTATTCATGTAAGGAGTAGTCCTTATTCATGCAAATACTCCCATTGAAGCTCATTGCATTACTTGTAGGAGTAGTGCATTGCTTGATGGGGCCGTCTCTCCTGAAATTATGGTCTTTGTGTCAAGATACATTGTCATCATTGTAATGAACAAAAAGCTCAGTTTTTGAAAATATTCACTGTCAGTTCTGGAGACAAATTAGCCACAACAGGTGATGTAATTGCACACAGTCATTGACAGCCATTTGGCTCAGACTCTTTTTATCTTCCCTAAAAGACACAATCAAAGTATTTAGAAGTGAAAAACTATTTCTGTGTGACTGTACAGATTTTTTTTTGCAAATTGGTTAGAGCTAGAAAAATAGTTAATTTTATTTAAGCACATGGAAATGATTATAAATCAGACATAAAAGCTGAAAAATAACTTGTGAATGTATGGAAAGGTAAACGGTGGCCATTTGGTATGCAATAAAATGAACTTTTTAGCCAGATAATGGAAACATAAAACACTAGCAGTATTTTTTCAGACTTTTCCAGTAAAGGAAAAGTATAGATCATTTTTAACCAGATTTTCAATTTGTAATATTTTTGACAGTTTCTCTTTCACTGCTTGGCAACAGAGTTTTAGGAACAAAGACCCAAACCCTACTTCTCTTAGCCCTGGTCTACACTATGGAGTTAGGTCAAATTTACCTGCGTTAGGTTGATTTTAAAATGAATGCATCTACACAACCAACCTCGTTCCATCAACCTAAAGGGCTCTTAAAATCAACTTCTGTACTCGTCCCCGGCGAGGGGAGTAGTGCTAAAATCAACTTTGCTGGGTCAAATTTGGGGTAGTGCAAACGCAATTCGACAGTATTGGCCTCCGAGAGCTATCCCAGAGTGCTCCAATGTGACCACTCTGGACAGCGCTTTGAACTCTGATGCAATAGCCAGGTACACAGGAAAAGCACGAGGAAATTTTGAATTTCATTTCCTGTTTGGTCAACGTGGCCAGCTCAGCAGCACAGATGACCATGCAGTCCCCCTAGAATCACAAACGAGCTCCAGCATGGACCAAAAAGGAGACACTGGATCTGATTGCTGTAGGGGGAGAAGAATCTGTGGAGACTGAACTCCGATCAAAAAGAAGAAATGCTAATATATATGCCAAAATCGCACAGGGCATGGTGGAGAGAGGCTACAACAGGGACACACAGCAGTGCCGCGTTAAAGTTAAGGAGCTCAGGCAAGCCTACCAAAAGACAAAGGAGGCAAATGGTCGCTCCAGGTCAGAACCCCATACACGCCGCTTCTATGATCAGCTGCATGGCATTCTAGGGGGAGACCCTATCACTACACCGCCACTGTCCGTGGACATCTGCAAGGGGGGAGTCTCATGCAGCAGGGAGGAGGATTTTGAGGATAAGGAAGAGGAGGAGGAGGAGAATATGCAGCAGACAAGCGGTGTATCCATTCTCCCCGGCAGCCAGGACCTTTTCCTCACCCTGGAGCCAATACCCTCCCAAGGTGGGATCCCCGACCCTGAAGCCGGAGAAGGCAGCTCCGGTGAGTGCACTTTTGTAACTACAGTACAGGGTTTAAAAGCAATAGTGTTTCATGTTTGATTTGCCCTGAAGAATTGGGATGCATTCGCGGCCAGTACAGCTACTGGAAAAGTCTGTTAACATGTCTGGGGATGGAGCGGGAATCCTCCAGGGACATCTCCATGAAGCTCTCCTGGAGGTACTCTGAAAGCCTTTGCAGAAGGTTTCTGGGGAGGGCTGCCTTATTTCGTCCTCCACGGTAGGACACTTTACCACGCCAAGCCAGTAGCAAGTAGTCTGGAATCATTGCAGCACAAAGCATGGCAGTGAATGGTCCTGGGTTTTGGTCGCAGTCAAGCAACATTCGGTCTTTATCTTTCTGTGTTAGCCTCAGGAGAGTGATATCATTCATGGGCACCTGTTTGAAATAGGGGAATTTTTGTAAGGGAGCAGTAAAAGGACCCCGTTCATGCTGGGTTGTTTGTGCTTGGCTAAAAGGGATCATCCCGGAGAATAGCGATGCAGCGGGGGGAGGGGTGAAGGGATCTTCCCAGAGAATAGCCATGCGGTGGGGTGTGGGGAGGTGTGTGCTGCACATCCACCCGAAAACCGCAGCCCCTCCTTTTAAATGTGAAACCCAACCGGCATTGCTTGCTATGGGAAAGGATGGCGCTGAAGTTTAAAACCATTCCTACATGTTATGAAGGTGGAAGAAGCCAACCCAGCATACCAAAAGGCTTACCATGGCTGCCTGGAAACTGAATTCTGTTGCCCAGCCGTGTGTGATGTGTCACCATACCATCAGGTGCTCAATGTAAAAGGCAAAATGCAACCTTGTACCTAAAGCACATGGGCTGTGTGCTGTGAATTGCTTGATTCACTGTGAAATAGTCTCCCTTTTGTTCTCAGAAATGTATCATCTTAAATTTTACTCTCCCTTTTTATCTCCCCCCAGGTGCAAATGTTTCTATGCTCTCCCTATCATCTCTGTCCCTGAGGTTATCGCAGATTAGAAGGCAAAAAAAAACTTACTCGCAATGACATGTTTTCTGAGCTCATGCAGTCCTGCCACACTGATAGGGCTCAGCTTAATGCATGGAGGCATTCAGTGGCGGAGGCCAGGAAAGTATGAAGTGAGCGTGAAGAGCAGAGGCAGGAGGTGATGCTGACGTTAATGGGGGAGCAAACGGACATGATGAAGCATCTGTTGGAGCTGCAGGAAAGCCAACAAGAGCACAGACCACCGCTGCATCCGTTGTGTAACCGTCTGCCCTCCTCCCCAAGTTCCATATCCTCCTCACCCAGATGCCCAAGAACACGGTGGGGGAGGCTCTGGGCACCCAGCCACTCCACTCCAAAGGATGGCCCAAACAACAGAAGGCCGTCATTCAAACAGTGCTTATTGCAGCCACACTACAAATCAAAAATGTGGCCTTGTCCTTCCCTCCTCCCACCCCACCCAGGCTACCTTGTCAGTTATCTCACTTTTTTTTTAATTAATAAAGAAAGAATGCATGGTTTCAAAACAATAGTGACTTTATTTCCTTTGCCAACTGTGATCGAAGGGGGGAGGGTGGTTGGCTTACAGGGAATTAAAATCAACAAAGGGGGCAGGTTTGCAGCAAGGAGAAACACACACAGCTGTCACACCATAGCCTGGCCAGTCATGAAACTGGTTTTCAAAGCCTCTCTGATGCGCAGTGTGCCTAGCTGTGCTCTTCTAATAGCCCTGGTGTCTGGCTGCTCAAAATCGGCCACCAGGCGATTTGCTTCAACCTACTTCTCCGCCATAAACGCCTCCCCCTTACTCTCACAGATATGATGGAGCACACAGCAAGCAGCCATCCCACGTTGATGTCAGTGAAACGTCCCTTATGATCCACCAGTGCTTGCAGCACCATTGAGAAGTACCCCTTGCGGTTTATATATTGGTTGGCAAGGTGGTCCGGTGCCAAGATAGAGATATGTGTTCTATCGCCCCACCACAGTTAGGGAGCTCCATTGCAGCAAAGCCATCCAGTATGACCTGCACATTTCCCAGAGTCACTACCCTTGATAGCAGAATGTCAGTGATTGCGCTGGCTACTTGGATCACAGCAGACCCCACAGGTTTCAGAGTAGCAGCCGTGTTAGTCTGTATTCGCAAAAAGAAAAGGAGTACTTGTGGCACCTTAGAGACTAACCAATTTATTTGAGCATGAGCTTTCGTGAGCTACAGCTCCCCACAGTAGACTTGCCCACTCCAAATTGATTCCTGACTGACCAGTAGCAGTCAGGCATTGCAAGCTTCCACAGGGCTATTGCCACTCGCTTCTCAACTGTCAGGGCACTCTCATCTTGGTATTCCTGTGCTTCAGGGAGGGGGAAAGCAACTCACAAAGTTCAAGGAAAGTGGCCTTATGCATGCGAAAGTTTCGCAGCCACTGTGAATCATCCCAGACCTGCAACACTATGCAGTCCCACCAGGCTGTGCTTGTTCGCCGGGCCCAGAATCAGCGTTCCACTGTATCAACAAGTCCTACTGCTGCCATGATGTCCCAATTGCCACAGCCCGTGCTTTCAGGAACGTCTGTGTCCATGTCCTCCTCGCAATCATCCTCATCCTGGCGTCTCTGCACATACTCCAGGATAATGCGTGATGTGTTTACAATGCTCACAACAGCAGCGGTGAGCTGAGCGGGCTCCATGCTTGCTGTGGTATGGCATCTGCACTGGTAACCCAGGAAAAAAGGCGCGAAATGATTGTCCGCCATTGCTTTCACGGAGGGAAAGAGGGAGGGGCAACTGACGACATTTACCCAAAACCACCCTCGGCAATGTTTTTGCCCCATCAGGCATTGGGAGCTGAACCCAGAATTCCAATGGGTGGCGGAGACTGTGGGAACTGCGGGATAGCTACCCACAGTGCACCACTCCGTAAGTTGATGCTGGCCATGGTATTGAGGACACACTCCACCGACTTCATGCGCTTAGTGGGGACATGCACAATCGACTGTATAAAATCGATTACTAAAAATCAACTTCTATAAAATCAACCTTCTTTTGTAGTGTAGACATACCCTTACTCATGTGAGTTGTCGCACTGATTTCAACTGGGACTACCCATGTGACTAAATTGAGTGATACAATATTTGACACAAACTGTCTGGATCAAGCTTTTAGAGTTCATTGCCTTCAATAGAAACAGGATTGGGGGACTGTTTTTTCAAAGTTTGAAATTCTGGCCTCACTGAAGTCAATAGGAGTTTTGCCATTGACTTCAGTGATGCCGAGATTTTAACCCAACACCTTCAAAAAAATTGTTTTTTGACATATGTGTTTAGTTACACTCTCTGCCATCATGTAATAATTCACAGAGTCATAGATTCTAAGGCCAAAGGGAACACTGTGATCATCTGTCTGATGTCCTATATAACACAGGCCATACAACTTCCCCAGAATAACTCCTATTTGGACTAGAGCATATCTTTTACAAAAACATCCAGTCTTGGTTTTAAAAATGTGCACCTTATTTCCAGTATATATTCAATGAGCTAAGATTCTTCATAACATCTTTTACAGTAGGCCTGTAAAAATAGTAGGCCTCAATCCTGCAATGATTTATGCATGTGCTTACATTTATGCATGTGAGCAGGCTCATTGAAACCAATGAGACTAACCATAAGTGTAAAATTAAGCACTCGTTTAGGTCTTTGACCAGTGAGGGCCATAAATTCCGCTTCTATTCCTTTAGAAGTTCTGTAATGAATTTGTTCATGTCATTGGCTTTAAAATTAATTTAATTAATTAAGTCAAAAGCTCTGCCTGGCTTCAGGACAGTATCTTTCTGAGGTTTTCCCATTAGTTACACATACGTCAGATATCTGAGGTTTTATATCGCTGTCAAGTTACAAAATATATTTGCAAAGAACGAGAAAACAGTAAAGCCTTGAAGTTATAAGAATTCAGTGGCACTACTCGCATGCATAAAGTTAATGGGTGAAATCCTGGTACCACTGAAGGCAGTTGGAGCTTTGCCCTTCACTTTGGCTGGGCCAGGATTTAACCCAATGTGTGTGTTGGGAAGGTTGTGGGCCTCACTCCTTTCCAGATAATATACATTAATCAAACCTACATGGTAACAGCAAAATGGCATGGCCCCTCTTTTCCCTGCCCCTCCCCCTCAGTGTTTTATTCTAGACCATTTTGCAGCTCAAAGATTTCACTTTTGTTTTTTTTGGTTTTTGTTTGTCAAAATAGTAGTTTCATGTCAAAACATGCAAGATTTAGAAAGGCTTTGCATTTCAATATAAAAATTAGCCTTTCTCAAAACAAAATTTTGAAATTAGGATTTTGGTCTAGTACAGGGCCATTTTTGAGAACCAATAGTTCATTAGCATTCAAAAATGGTTACTTCTATTTTTGAGTAAAACTTAGGAAGCATGTCTGATATACATTAAAAATGGATTATTTTTGTGAACACAAAATAAAATGTGAAAATCTCAAATGCTGAGCACTTCATGTTCCAAAGCAAATATTTCACAAAGCCCGACTATTTATATTCTTAAAATAAATGAGCACCGCAGGTTTGGGTTGGCTAGAAGAGAGGTGAGGCTTTTCTGTTGGAATTTCCAGTGGGTGGTAATGCTTCACCTTTCACAGAGAAAGGATAGCATATAGCTGCAGATTGTGGAGCCAACTGCAGCTTGCCACAGAGCCAGACATGTTGACGATCTAGGCAGCAGGACACTGCATGAAGACACTGATTTTCTATGCTAATAGTCAGAGATGCACAAGAATGATGCATAGCTTTAAGCTCAATGCCTTGGAAAAACACCACTGTGCCTCTTCTGTGAAGCTACAAACCTTTCCTTCCTGAAGAGAGAGCTCTGGTTAGCCTGGTCTTCATACATTCTTGGGTTTAGTTCTCCTTTCCTCCCACCCAACATCTCTAAGTGGAGTAGGGCGCCTAATGTTTTTAAAGCAGTTTGAAAATGGAAAGTAGAGCACTCTGTTAGGAAATATTACTTATTTATTATGTATTTGGAAAATTGTTCCCAGAGAGTAGTTATCAGTGGTTCACAGTCATGCTGGAAGGATATAACAAGTGGGGTCCCTCAGGGATCGGTTCTGGGTCCGGTTCTGTTCAATATTTTCATCAATGATTTAGATAATGGCATAGAGAGTACACTTATAAAGTTTGTGGACGATACCAAGCTGGAAGGGGTTGCAAGCGCTCTGGAGGATAGGATTAAAATTCAGAATGATCTGGAGAAATGGTATGAAGTAAATAGGATGAAATTTAGTAAGGACAAATGTAAAGTACTTCACTTAGGAAGGAACAATCAGCTGCACACATACAAAATGGGAAATGACTGCCTAGGAAGGAGTATTGCAGAAAGGGATCTGGGGGTCATAGTATATCACAAGCTAAATATGAGTCAATAGTGTAACACTTGCAAAAAAAAACCAAACATCTTTCTGGGATGTATTAGCAGGAGTATTGTTAGAAGACACAAGAAGTAATTCTTCCACTCTGCTCCGTGCTGATTATGCATCAACTGGAGTATTATGTCCAGTTCTGGGCGCCACATTTCAGGAAAGATGTGGACAAATTGGAGAAATTCCAGAGAAGAGCAACAAAAATGATTAAAGGTCTAGAAAACATGACTTCTGAGGGAAGATTGAAAAAAAATGGGTTTGTTTAGTCAGGAGAAGAGAAGACTGACAGGGGACATGATAACAGTTTTCAAGTACATAAAAGGTTGCTACAAGGAGGAGAGAGAAAAATTGTTCTTCTTACCCTCAGAGGATAGGACAAGAAGCAATGGGCTTAAATTGCAGCAAGGGAGGTTTAGGTTGGACAGTAGGAAAAACTTCCTCACTGTCAGAGTGGTTAATCACTGGAATAAATTGCCTAGGGAGGTTTTGGAATCTCCATCATTGGGGATTTTTAAGAGCAGTTTGGACAAACACCTGTCAGGGATGGTCTAGATAATACTTAGCCCTGCCTTGAGTGCAGGGGACTGGACTAAATAACCTCTCGAGGTCCCTTACCATTCTACGATTCTATGGTTCTATTTATTATTAATTATGTAGTTACCACTGAGAACATGTAACAGTTGTAACCTGTTATAACCCTATGGGTTTCTTTAGTAATTTTGTTAATATCAGATGAAATAATTTTTTTTTACAATTTATACATCATTCTGGGAACTTACGTTTGATTGTTATTAAAATCCATGTCCCGGATGGAGCACAGGGACAGGAAATTACTGTGAAGTATGCCTCGTGAAATAGACCACAGGGATCACCCCTAAATGCTACAGATGCTGGGAAGTCAGGTCCTCCAGGTAGAATTTCTGTCTCTACACCAGATCTTTACTTCCAATGCTACCCCTCCACCCGCCATCCCTGCACTGAGCACTGTCATGGGCTATCAATCTAATTAGCTTCTTATATAGACCTTGTAATAGAAAGCTAAGGCTACTATGGGGACCACCCACTGTAGATGGAAGCTGTGGGAAACATAGCATGGGACATTCCATCACCACTTCATATAGGGCCATGCACCCGCAGTTTGCCCAATCCCCCTCACCCTTTATGGTCCAACTGCAATTGATCTCACAAGATTCTGGGAAGTGATGAACAGACGTTTGCACTTTTGTTTTGCGGGGGAAAACATCCATGGAGGGTCCCCTTCTCATGTGAACTGCAGGTAGACTGGGCTCAATACATTTAATCATAGTTATAATTTTGTAACACAGATGGAAAACTGTATTTCCAGAAGAGACCAGATTATCTGGATAGTGTAAATGCTGATTTGTATAAAAATTCAGTTATGGACAATCAACAAATCATCTGTGTAATTTTCATGACCTTTTTATTAACCCTGTGCACCCAAAGAACTCTAATTCATGTGCATGCTGGATAATTACCAGAAAGAATACAGAATGAAAATAAATGGAAATCACAAATGAATAGAAGAGAGAGAGTCACAAAAAGATGCAACTAAGAGTTAAGACCCAACTGTAAACCATGACAAAATATCTTAGAATTGAATTAAACTTCTAGCAAAATGATGAAAAATAACTATACTGGCTGTTGGAGCACTGACACTTGAAGAAACTGATTTCCAACTCATGTAAGTCAATTCATCATTCTGTTAGCAGAGGTGTAACAATGACAACTTTGCAAGGAGCCTGCATGCATGGTACATTGAAACAAGAGTGGCCTTAAGCTTGTGTGTTTTCACTGTGAGGTACTGGACTGATCTCAATCATTCAAGAATTAAAGACTGGAAAGTATAATATATGGTTCTGGCTTGCAGTATTATAGTGCTTTTCATATACTGCATCTCAAAGCACTTTGTGGGTATTTTTAGTCTGATATGAATTGATTGCATGGAAACCCATGCAGCAACCAATGCATATTCAGCAAGTGCCCACTTATAGTGAGGATCATTTGTTTTAGTGCAATCTACATTAATCTATAGTGCTATTAACTCAGAGGGAATATAAACAAGGGCACTCTGGTAGTTATCCCTTACTCCTTTCAAACAATAATAGAGGATTTCACATGTCTGTTTCAAACCCACCAGAAGACGGAATATATAATTTTAATATTTTACTCAAGGGATATAACTCACATCTCTCACCATTTTCTGATGAGATGCAAGAAGGGTACAAAAATCATCTCTAATGATGGAAATTTAATCTGAAGTATTTTCACTGTATGTTAGCCAGCTTTTAACTTTTCTGCTACTACCACACACACACAAAAAATTCTCAGTGATTAATTATTTCTCTAGGTTTGCTTTTTCTTGTCAGCTAATAATTTTTTTCAGTCCCTGTTAAGTGTTTAAAATTTTCTTCTGTATAATACAGTAAAAATCACTACCTATATAGAATGTTTGGAATAAATTGAGGGGTGAGTTGGCCGGTCAGTGGTGCCTAAGTTTCCTCTAAAGGATTCATTTTATGATCCAGAATCTAAACTATAATTTAAAAATGATATTTCAGCTTTATGCTGGGAGAAAAATCTGAACTGGATGAAAACTGGTGCAGTGATGTTTGCTTGAGTGTGATGTCAACCTGGAAAAATAGCTCTGAGAAGTGTGAACTTTCCATGTGTAAGTCAACTACATGTTAACTCTGAAACCTAATGGATAAATTCAGATGTCATGACTGTTAACTCGTTTCACTGTTGATCAAAGCATAGAAGACAGAAGAGGGGCAATTTTTTTATTCTTCTAATACCAGAATCATCCTGTTAGTGGCATCTCATGTTGGCATCATGAGTGGGTAGAGCTCGGGTTTATGGCAGTATTTAAGGAAGTGTCACTCACTTTATTTTCTAATGTGACATGTGAGTGGGGTTTATAGTAGAAAACTCTTGGTTTTTGAAAAAAAAAAGATCAACAATAAGATATTATTCCAGAAGTAGTAAACTAAGGGAATTATTGTGCCTTGCACTAACTTTCCACAAACTAAAAACTGTATTTTCTGTGTTTTATTATTGCCTTTAAAATGTATCTGTGGACAGAAGCTTCATTTATATTCTGCTGAGGATTCTCTAACTAACGTTTACGTTCTGCTGTAGATTCTCTATCTGAGGCAGCCTACCCCATTCAGACTTAATTTAAAACCCAACGAAAGTAATGGAAAGACTCCCATTGACTTCAATAGACTGAACTGATTATGTCTATGTCAAGTGAAAGGTGTGACTGTAGCACGCATAGGCATAGCCATGCCAGTTTTACTCTAGCTAACATGGATATCAATAGCAGTGTAGACATAGTGGTGAGGGATTCAGCATGGGCTAGCAACCCAAGTACAAGCCCTGAGATCCTGGGTATGTACCCATGTTGCAAGCCAATGCTGAAGCTCTTGCCCCATATCTGAACTTCTGTTGTTACCTCCACTAGCTACTCTAAACCTAATGTTGATATGTCTGTGTGCTACAACCACACTTCTCACTTGCAGTGTCGATATTCAAATAGCAGATCAGGACTCTACATCCAGCTTTGTTACAGCCTTCCGGTGTGACCTGGACAAGGTCACTGCCTAACGTCCTTGTGTTTCAGTTTTCCCATCAGCATAGCAGAGATAATAATATTTACAGTGAAGAACTTCCTGACCTTCAGATTAAAAGACCATATAAGTGCAAAGTAATAGTAATAGAAGAACTAATAATAGACACAACCACCACAGATACATATTAGAGAAAGTTTTGGTTTCTGTCACCTGCTATACAGTAGGTCCTCGTAATCAATTTGCAATTGTGGCTCAAAACATTCTTCGGCAACACCTGACAAGTTTAAAATTGTTCCTTTTAATTGTAGCACCCTGGGTTGGTTCCACTTTTGAAAGTCACTGGAATTTATGCTCCTAAATCCCCTAGGTAAAGAAACCCCAAACATGCAGGTTGAGATTCTGGCTTGAAATCCCCCCGCTCCACTCTCACTGGGTTGCATATTCTATGCTGCACCTCCTGAAACTGCAGGGGCCTCTGCCTGTGGCACATAATAGTCTAGTCTCTGGTGGCCTAAGTTTGGTTGTTGGGTTTAGTGTGTGGGTGGTGTTGGTGGCCTGTGTTATATAGAAAGACAGACTAGATGATCTGATGGTCCCTTCTGGTCTTAAACTCTATGGCTCTAAATCTCCTCAGAATCTCACCTTGTGAGTTTGGGCCCTGTCTCAGATGAGACTTTCAAGAGTACGTTAGGGATACAAAGCTCATTGTGTTCCTAAATCTCTTAGGTACTCTTGAATATGTCCTCCTTACCTGAGTCAGAGCCACATGATCATTCAACATAAAATACTGAATCCCCAGCACAAGGTAATGCTTATGTCACATCCCACTTTGGGCAAAAAGTATTTAATATCTTTTATTTCACTTTCACATTTAATGAATTATTTGGGGCAAATTTCTCTACCAATGTTCAAGCTTTTCTGCCATTGTGGTTCATGTAGCAAAAATAGTATTTACAGACGCACCTCTCTCCCTTCCTCTACTGGGCTGTCTATGGGCTGGTTGACAGTCTGGAGCCTTGCAAAATCTTTTTAACACTCAACACACCTCTGGCATACTCTCTCCTATCTCCAGCTCCCCCTGGCCTGCCCCCTCCCAGTCCTGAGTACAACTTCCCCCTGTCTGGCTGCAGGTGCTTAAAGTTAAGTATGTGCTTTGGTGAATAGAGATGCTTTCTTGAATTAGGTCATAATGAAAAATGAGTTATTTTGATCCATTTCCCAGTACTACTCTTGTGTCATAGCTCTATCTTCCCAACAACAGCGTGAAGGAAATTTTCTATTTCTAGACTTGGCGCTATACCTCTTGGTAGCGACAGAAGCCTAATTCTGCCTGATAGTTGATGAATATTGCCAACTCCCACTCTGCAGTATCAATCCCAAAGAATGTAGCCAGAAGAGCAATAACTACACTGAAACTTAGAAGTGATGCTTTCAAGACAAAATATGCATATGCGAATCAGTAAATCACTCAGATGGGAACTGTTTAACTTCTCAAGGCAAATTTTTAATCTGTGAATAGCAGCTATAAGGAAGAAAAATTAATTCATTAACAAAAATGACAGCACTCTTAGAGCTAGTGATATAGGAACAGTACTGCCACCTTGCTGGAAGAACAAAATAATGATTTGTGTTTCCAAATATTGTTTTGATAGCCTAGAATTATCAGAAGTAAATATACTAATAATCTGGTAATTAACTGCAATTTCTTTCATCACTGTGGAAATGGCATGACATAAACAACATTGACCTATAATTTCTCTTACACAAGTTTTGCACATATCATCACTTTATCTGTAATTACCATTACAGGCACCCAAACAATGTTTCAGTTACCCATAGGATTCAGAGGCATGTTAAAGTAGCCAGAGTTGCCTCATTTTCTTGATCCGTTGTATTAAGGGCAAAACCGCCAAGAAAACTAAATCCAATGTGACAAATACATTGAAAAGGTAATTAGAGCTATCATCTCCTATTTGATAACTCTTAGGTAATAGAAATAGAATGTAATAGAATGTGCAAAATAAAAAAGTTAATTTAATTTATTTTGTCTTTGTACTGTTTTCCAATAATTAAAACTATAATTAAAAATAGCAAGGACAAAAGTGTTGACCAAAATAAACTGCCAATGCAGGACTCAGTCCTCCCCTCAACTGTGCAGTTCGTCCCTTAAACAGCAGTAGGTTTTATGTATACACATGTTGATATATTGTATAGTCAATTGCTTTACCACATTTTGATTCATTATGAAATATATTCAAGAGACCAAGTAACCACTGTCAGTCAGGTTGATTGCTGTAAGCCAACAACAGACTACAGGAAAAAGGGTTCTATATGACACCAGTCTCCAGGAAGCCGTCTCTTGCAGCATTATTACATTCCCCTTAAGTAGTAGGTGTGCTCTCAAAGTTACACCCCTAAAGCTATCTTCGTATACTCTACTCTTTACAAGTAAAAGGTACTGAGTACGTCATCTGAAACTAGATTTAACCAATCAGCTTTCTACCTTGTTCTTCTGGTACCATGGTGTACCCCTTATCTCTTTGTTCTGAACACATGCATTGCAAGTACCAAAGGGGCATGAAGGTACCTCCTAGGTTTGTACTAGGCTAGAACAATCACATGTCTTGTCCTTCTCCTTTGGGATATTCCAATATTGGACCCCAGTGAGACCAAGCTGTCTCCAGCCCTGTCACCTGCAATTTAAACTCTTTCAATATGTAGCTCCCATTTAAACTCTTTCAATATGTAGCTTTGGAGAGTCTGTGCTTCCAAAATGACCCCTGTAGCACTGGTGCCAATGGTATGCCAGTCATATCCAGCAGCACCTCCATGGAAATGTATTGTATTTATAGGAAATCATAGCAATGACAAATGAAGCTGGCCTGCTGGACTGTGGGCTTACCTTATCACAATAATGCAGGAGGTAATGTATGTTGCTACATAATATAGTATGGACACCACAAAAAATTAGAGGTAAGAAGTATGACACATGGTCAACATTATTGCTGTTGCTTCACAAAGTAAACATGTCATATGATATCCGGTCATCACTGGCTGCTGACATCCAGCATAAATTAGAACAGCTGTTAGCTTGTTCCGATATATGGCAGGGACCAATTCAGTTCCCAGAAAGTTCCAGAATCAGAGAACCCCAGCACACATGGGATTATGAGCTCTTCTTTCTTCTCTGTAAATCCCTTTGCATTTGTATAAATGATTACACTGGGCCTGATACTTTTCTCACTTCCATCCATGTAAATCAGAAATAATTCCAGTGAAGTCAATGGATTTATGCCAGAGTAGAATCAGCTTATTTGCATATCCATTGTTAACCCATTTTATCTGCTATATATAGATAAGTAGTTGAGATCACAGCACAAACATGACTGAAGATAATTCTTTGAATTTCTTTTCCCCCCAGCAGTTCAGACATCAGAAATTATTATAGTAACAACTATGAAAACAATGTGACCGAAAGATCTGGAATCGCCACATGTATATATGTATGACCCATAACGTGTTGAGATATTTCCTTGGCATATGCTAAACTTTTTGCTGTTTAATCACTCAGGGATAATGAGAGGACATAAGGGTCACTCATGGAGGAAACAAACTTGCATCTCCTCCTCCACTTGACAAATGAGTTTACAGCACTAAAACAGCGTTCTTGTTGAACCGCTTACACAGAGTTTATCTGAACTCTTTTATCTTTGCATATCCTATGCAGTTCTCCGCAGAGATGTTTCTCCCTTGAGAGATGTGTTTTGCCCCCCATTTTCCTACAGAAATAAAAACATGCATCTTCGAAAAAGCCTCTGCTTGTTGGAAAGAGTGATAATGAATCCTGGCACTGCAATACCCCATTGACTGCACTGATGACTACCTTACTGAAGCGTATCACACAATAGCTTTCGTATCTATTACGTCTAATTTATATTACATTTGGAACATGGATGCCAGTGTCCAGTGTTGGGCCTTTTTTTACTCAAAGATTTAAACTTTATTTCTTGATCAAAAGGCTCATTGTCTATGTTATATCAGGGGAGTGGGGAAATACTAAGAGGCAGATTGTGTAAATCCTTATTTATGTGAGAAATCCTTGCATACAGGAGTAAAGATTTATGTGGAACTCTTAGCTGACACAGGGCTTGCATGAACCTTTGTTTGCTTTTTGTCTTCATAGGTGTGTACATGAGTTTCACTTTGGATTTTAAGAGAAAGGTCAAATGAAAAAGAAGGGAATATAATCAAAGGATTAGAATATGGGACAATAAATTAGGAGTTCTGGGTTTTATTTAAGGCACCACCCTCAGGCATGGATTAGCATTCATGATGCACTCCCCATCAACACCCGGCCCAAGCTGGAAAAGCTAATAATCCAACCAGCAGACCAAATTCAGTGGTGAATCCTGGTCATGTGCCACCCAAGGCACATTGTGCATATCCTAAGACTGCCTTGTCATATGGCCTGTGGTTAAGTCACAACCTCTATGTGCCTCAGTTTCCTGATTGGCAAGATAGGAATAATAATTGACAAGAATAATACTTCTCTGCCTCACAAAGGCTTTGCAAGGACCAATTTTTCTTAAATGCTAGAAATTTAAAGTAATGCATTAATATACAATTCCAAACAGCCAAAAATGCTGTATCCTGTCTGGTTTGGAGTCTGACCTGTGCAAAATGCGTTAGTTTTATTTCTACCATAAACCATACGTAGTGCCAAGTTGACTAGAAACTCAGCCCAGATGTGCTTTAAGTTTGACCCAGTGTAACTCAGATCTCTGCTTGATTTGGGGAATTTGCAACAAAAATGGAAACCAGCACCATTTAACCAGGTTTAAGATTTGTGACGGGGCAAGGCCAGATGGCTATAGAAAAGTAGTGGGAGATAGATATATTAGCTCCAGGCTAAACAAATCCCTGGTACCAGGTTAAGTGAAATGGAAGCTGCTCCAGGTCAATTAAGACACCTGGGGCCAATCAAGAACTTTCCAGAAGGCAGGGAGAATACTAGGTTGATTGGGACACCTGAAGCCAATCAGGGGCTGGCTGAAACTAGTTAAAAGCCTCCCAGTTAGTCAGGTGGGTGTGCATGTCAGGAGCTGTGGGAGGAAGTTGTGCTATTGGAGAGGCTGAGTAGTACACACCATATCAGGCACAAGGAAGGAAGCCCTGAGGTAAGGGTGAAGTGGAGCTTGAGGAAGTGAGGGCTGCTGTGGGGGAAGTAGCCCAGGGAATTGTACATGTCATGTTTCTAAAAGGCTAGCTACCATAGCTGATACTATTAGGGTCCCTGGGCTGGAGCCTGGAGTAGAGGGTGGGCCCGGGTTCCCCCCACACACACACTTTTGCCCCCCTGATTAATCACTGAGACTGGGAGACAACAGAGACTGTGCAAGGAAGGATAATTTCTCCTCACCTCCCTTGCTGGCTTATGATGAAAATGGCTCAGTAGACTGTGGCCCTTGTCTCTAGAGAAAGAAGGGTTATGTGGAGGGTCACAGTGAGCCTCTGAGTCTAGCGAAATCCGCCAGGAAACGTGGGACCCACGGAGGCAAGGACAGAGCTTTGTCACAGATTCCACTATGAAAACTCAGAAAGCTGACCAAATGAAATGGAAAGCTGCCTTTCATATGAATGACTCTGTTGTTTCACCCCTGGGAAAGATTTCCTCTGTTGTAAGCATCCATCTTGAACGAAGAAAGCTGAACACTTCTAAAGATGGCTTTAGAATCCCAGAGGGGAAGGCAAAAGTTGTTGAGTAGGCTGTGGTTCCATCACTGATTTTGTTTATTTTGAAGGCGTAAAATGCATGATTCCAGAATTCTGCACATGTAGAGATGTTTCACGCATAAAACCTGCATACAGACTGTGACAACCATGAGTTGAGTATCCCTGTTATAATACACTAATGAAACCAACTGGGTTGAAATCCTGGTTCTGTGGCAGTCAGTGGCCAAAATCCCATTGACTTCTATTGGACCAGGATTTCACCCTTGGCTCTTTTACAGCACTTTTATTCCTAGGACCTCAAAGTGTTTTACAAAGTATGGTAAGCACCACTAGCACCATTTTATAGATGAAGAAACTGAAGCACAGAAAGATTAGGTAACTTGTCCTTGGTCACACAGCAAGTCAGTGGCAACACTGGATATAAAACCAAGTCTCTGACTCTCATTTTTTTTAACTTGATTCAGTGGGGTGTACTCTGGCATGATATCTGGAAAGGAAGGTGTTAATTACATGTCATTAACAGCCAGAAGACCTGTAGCTGCATGTGCAGCTGTAGATGCAATGAATCACTTCATCTTAATAGGATATCAGGGCAGCCTTTGGAAATGTGGACACGTCTAATTGGCCCCAGGTACCTGAAGTCCCAGGGTAATATAACACCACGACCACCGCTGCAGCAGCAGCAGGAGGAGGACGAAAGACAGCATGGATTGTTTCTGTGTAGACTCTAAGCTTTGGGAAGGGCTTTCCAATTTGTTAGGCGTTGAGCTGCCAAAAATTATGTGCTGGCTTCATTCCTAATGTGACTAATTGCTGCACTGTCTGGCCTCTTACACCGACTATGACCATGAAAGTCTGGGGATCAGAGAAGGCACAGTGAAATCCCAGCCCCATTGAAGTCAGTGGGAGTTTTGCAATTGAATTCATTGGAACCAAGATTTAATCTGTAATTATTACAGCCGTAAACTTGTAGTCACAATTGCTATACTTAAGGCTCTAGTAGTGTTGCAAATATACAAAAGTTAAAAAAACATATTTTTAAGAAAGTAGGTATCTTCTGTGTTTCCCATAAATAGAGAACAAACCATAGATTTTCAGTTAAGATTACTGTGATGGGGTGCGTACCTGCACATGCCCTGAATCAATTAATATGGGCCTGAGAGGCCAATTAACATACAAGGCTGCACCTAAAGGATGGGCCAGCCTTAACAGACAATGAAGCTCAGATAAGGAGAGGCTGGGAGAGGACTATAAGATAAGGAAAATGAGAACAGGAGGGGGCTGTAGGGAGCAGAGAAATTCTGTAATTACTTTCTGGGATTAAAGAGGCTCTGAGGAGGAAGTCCTGCGGGGGAAGAGAGTTAGCCCTGAGATCCTATCCTCAGTAGGGAAGTCTATTAAGAGGCTGGGAGAGACTTAGGGCCTTCCAAGGAGTCATAGGAGTTTGGTTGAGAAACAAAGCTGGGTAAAACAAAGTAGTACAGATGATTAAAAGAGCAAGCCAGAGGAGAGCAAAGGTTGGTTGTGGTTTGTACTTTTAGTTTGGGACTTTGTTGGGGGGGATTCTAGGAGAGGGCCTTGAGGGAAGTGTGAAACTAGAAAGGTCGTGTGGGAGAAGGCCTCAGATAGGCCACTGTAGGAAGATGCCCAGGGAGGTAGCAGCAAGGAGTTGAAAGGAACTGACTTCGTTGCTGATTATAGGGTCCCTGGGCTGGAACCCACTGTAGTGGGAGGGTCCAGGTTCCTCTAGTAACCACCAGAGAAGGTGGCATGCAGCTATCCTGACAGGAGATAAGAATGTTAGAAAGCTGAGATCCCTGGGGCCCAGAGCTGGAGCCACAGATGTTGTGTGAGGATGGTTGGACTATTTTCTGTTGGACTCTGTGTTATCCTGGAAGGGTACACTTAAATTGTGACCTGGCTGGAGGGCTGAGTCAGGAGAAGAGGTGGACTATTGGAGGACCAGGGCAGCCATTGGCAGGTGGCACCAGATAGGAAGACAGTTGTTATACTACCCGTGGCTACAAGGAGGTGTTCCAGCAGTAAGCCTAATCTTTCATAATTGTTGCTTTTTAAAAAAGAAAATAGGGAGGAATAAACAAATGTAAAATCTTTACCAGAAAGTAGAATGTGCTCAAATATCTTGCTTCCTGAATTCTCAAATGCTGGATCTTAGCAGACAAGCATTTATGAGATTTTTTTTTTACAGGATTCTTTGCCCAACCTATCTCAATCTCAGAACAAAATATTAAACCAATTCTATCAGACACCACCTTCAGAATCTCCTGCCTGCTCAAAGGGCAGCCTCTCATGTAACCTCACTATCATACATGGTTTGTTTGGTCCTACCCCAGTGCTACTCAAAACATGGTGGCCTTCCAGAAATCTTTGCCTAGTTTAGGGAATTGCAGCAAAAACAGAAACCAGTAGAATTTCACCAGCTAAAGGGATCCCAAAGTGTATGGTGCACAGCTGGGAAAGGGGAGCCATGCTACCAAAATTAGCTCTAAGTGCATTGCAGTTGGCCAAAAATTAGAACTAGCCCTTAGCTACTTCTAGGATTGGGTGTGGGGGAGCATACAGATCCTTGATGCATAAAAGCATGATGGCATTTTTGTCCGTTCCCTGGGGGTCTGTGTCAGTGCCAGCTGTTAAAGGGTTGGGGTTTTTTTTGTCCTTTGTTTTCCAACCATTTTGTTTGCTCATGTAAAATGAGGCTTCATCATACAGGTTTTGCCCAACTTGCTCAGTCAGTAAAATTGTGTACCACTGTATGTTTAAGTATAAAAACTTTATACTTTAAAAAAAAGGGGGGGGGGGGAATAAATAAAGCCTTGAACTCCTTGGGCTAAATCTTTATTTGGGCTGCCTTTGTGTATACCTGATCCTGGGGCTGGCCAGGGACTAGTTTGGCACTACTTAGAGCTGCTCTGTTCTGTCCAGCTGTAGTATCCCCCAAAGAGCCATTTCAGCAGTGAGCTGGGGATCCCTTTTTCCCACCCTCCACCAAGGGTTGTGTGGGGGATGACGACAAAGAGCCATTATGCTGGTTCTATATCATCTTGGAAGTGAAGTCCTTTTATGTTAAGGGAACGCTTCGGTAGCCTTTTATACCAGCTAATTTGCACTAGCACAATATGACACACTTAGTGGTTCCAGGTCATGGTAGATCAAAACATCTGTATACAATTGTATGTTTTCATTTTTTATCAAATTCTTCTTTGCAGTGGGTGCTTACTTCAATGGCAGGCATCAATGATAGATAGAAAGATTATTTTAGTGCACAGTCAAAGGCATCATCAAAAATTCACGTTTGTCTCAAGGTGTCTGGCTGAACATGTACTTGAACATCAGTTTCAAATATGAACAAAGGCTTCGCCAGCTGCTGCCACATCTGGTGCTGCCATTGCCATTGAATGTATTTAGGCACGAGTTTCAAGGTGCAACCTTGGGGTCGTCACATGTCAAGGAGATAAAGACTTGTTTTAGTGCACGAGAGAGTAACCTTCTGATGTCAACATCTACAACGCTGGACTTAAACCTTGAAGGGAATAGAACGCTGTGAAATCAAAACCAGGCTCGGAACAAAGTACTACAATTCTGAAGTGTAAGTGAAGTTGTCAGGAAGCTTAGATATAACGAGATTTTTGTGAAATCACAGTGGAAATAGAATGGCAGCTCATTAGCTGGGGAAAAGCAGCATAGCTCCATTGACCTCAATTTATGCCTAACTACATTAGCTGAGGATCTGGTCCAAAAATCTCAGTCTAATTAGTTGTATGATATCTGACATGTATGTACTAGCCATTTCAATTATGACCAGTATAAGTGATATAACTCTGTATACTAGGAGAGATGGGAAGAAAGATATTTCTTGAACAGCTTATTTGGTGTTTTTAAGTCTTGAGCAGGCCCCTTGTGCTGGGATAAACCCTTTAATAAAACTACATAATTTGAATATTGTCATAATATCCAAGTTCACTGATTAAAAATAGCTTGAGTGATCCCACAATACTTTATCTTTCATAAGGAATTAGTATAGAGATCCAGCAGAGATAACTTGCATATCTATAACCTTTTGTTATATATACTTCAGTTGAAAAGCATTCATAGCCTGTGGTATTATCAAGACCTTAAAATTATTCAAACAGTAGAGATTACAAACATTCCTTTTCAATGTTTTTCTTTGCAGGGTGGTTCTTTTGTCTCACATTTGGCTTTTGGCATCATTCATACTGTGTGTTTGGCGCTCTAGCCAAACAAATGCAATGTCTCAACAACCATAAAAGTTGTCAGGTGTTTCGAGTTGAACAAATTAGTCCTCACCTGCCAGACTGTCAGTCAAGTACTGGGCAATTACTAGTTTGATATATTGTGTATTAAAGCAATATCCATCCGCATTAAAAATTGATAGGTATTAAAAAGCCTTATTTCATGGGTAGCCCCAAAAGATCCGCTCTGCTGGTGGTAACCATACTCCACATGATTTACTTTTAAAGGGAAGACTGGCTACTCCTTTCAGCAATAGGTTTTAAATAAAATTATTTTTTAAACTATGAAGGCTAGATAAAAGCAATTATTTTTATTATTGTATTACTACAGTAGCTCCTCAGTGGCCCAATCAGAGACTGGGGCCCCATTGTGCTAGGTGCTGTTCATACATATAAGATTAATAATTTTAGGCACTAGGACTATCTAAAAATCTGATAAAAGATGTGTGGATACAACAAACTGGGAGAGTACAAGGTAACAGTGAGATCATATCAAGGGATGGGCATTATACAGCTCTTTCCTCTACCTGTTTCCTAACCAGTCTCCTCTTCCCTAAATACTCCACTTTATCTTGCACGCTCAAGGATCACACCCGAGTTTGCTTTGATTCCCCTTCTTGTGACCCCAGATCATAGTGACCATCTTTACTATTGAAGAGGAGTGTTGAATGCAGTTCCCCCTGGAGCCTGTGAATCAGCTAGTGGGGTTACGGCAGAGTGATATGAGGCAATGTCTCTACATGACTTGGCTTGGCTACTCTAGTCCACGACTTCAAATGTAAAAGTCCTATTCTGGGACACAGTTGTTAGACTGTAAACTCTTTGGAGCAGGTACCATGTCTTGCTATGTATACAGCACCTAGTATGATGGGGCTCCAATCTCGAATGGGGGGGTTGGAGTGCTGTCACAGGACAAATAGTTAGTCATGATGAGACTTCAGAGGATCCTGATTCTCCTGAAAACAAAGGCTTCATGCTTGGCTGTGCATTAGTGTTCACACTATCAGCAGAGGCAAAAATATAAAATAAAAATAGAATATGTGAGCATTATGTATATATTTTTTAGATGGGTTCACTGTTATGAACCGGTGCTGTAGAATTGCAAAGTATATACTGCAGGCCTACAATAATCTTTAGTTATATTTCAAAAGCATTAAAGATAGCATGTGCTGTATTTATATACATTTGACTTGGAGATTGAAAAGATACGTGGTTTTGCTCACCCCTTCTATTTGATTGGGCTCAGTCATTGTTGGGGCTTAATTTTGATGAATGGGTTATACATACTTTGAAAAATAGCAATCTTTCTCGTCTTTGTTGAGAGCTTACTTTACTCGATTTTAAAGACAGAAATTCTAATTGTCTTCCATGCTGAGCAAACTATCTTGGATCACTTTGAATAGTCAGTGTAAACATTAAAAAAGTGCTATTTCACTTTGCTCATTTGCTTCTCTCTCATGCATCTTGACAAATGAGCCAGTCTGGTTTTTGGTAACAGCAGCTTCAGAAGTGCTCCTACATATAGTGCCAAAATTTTTATGGTTGATACCTTTATAAGACAGGAACACATCATCATAATTCTATTTTTAAGTAGAACAGATTTTTGCAATGTTACAAACAAAGCAATGGCATAAACACTGTACTTGATTGTATTAATTATATGAACATGTCTAAAACACATTCCACTTCTTACATAAAATATTCATGTGCCTATGTCATCTTTTACCCATATTTATTACCTGTGTCTTGCCTTGATGTTGCCTGTTTTTACAGACCTTTCAAAGGACTCAAAATCCAAGCATTTCAGTGAAGGATTTCTACAGAGATAAAGCTGGCATTAACCCAAAGACTAAGTATTTCACCTTTATAGCACATTCATCTTTTACTTGCCAATCCTGAAATTGCCCCTAATTGCATAAAATAAATAACAGGTCCCTTAAACAGAGTGTTTTGGGGGGAAAGGGGAGATTTATTCCCAAGAATCTCTATGTGGAAATGATCCTGTATGTGTAGATCTCCTTTCCCACCCCTGCCTTCACTTGTGGTATAAATGGAAGTCCATCAACAACTTCTATAGGCCTGGAGATGCACACTGGAAAAGGAGACAAGGGATGGAGCAATATGTAAATTATTCCCTATATCCCCTTCAGAAACCACTTTGAGAGGACACTAACTTTGGTGCGGGAGGGGCTTCTGATACCATTGAGAGTGTTTCCTGGAATATTCACTGGCTGATCCAGTGGAGTTGTATTGCCAGGGAGCAGGAAGAGGCGCTGGGAAGCCCTGAGCTGATGTGGAAGAACAGGGCTTCCTTGTGCACAGTCTTGTGCCTCAAGCAGATTCCCCCCGCCCCATGGTAGTGCCGATTTCATAGCTCTTTAGGGGGTAAAGCCACTTCTTGTACTGCAAGTGGGGAGGCGGCAAATCCTACCTCACTCGTGGCACAATCAAAAGGTCAATCTCCTTCCAATTCTTTTTTAACAATAAATTAACTTTATTTTTTTAAAGAATGGAATCTTTCAATGTTTGTAATGTGACCCCCACAATATGGAGCAAAGAATTTTGATCTTAAATCATCTGATCAGATAGCACTCGCTTTGCAAGTGGTTCCCACCACTCCTTCCTCTAAGACTCTGACAAACCCCATTTACTTGGATGCATGACTGGAGAATCTATTCATATACAAAACATTCACTGGCTTACAACCAAGGAAGCAGACTGCATCGCTGGGCATACCCATACCTTAGGTGCCACTTATTGTAAACATTCAGACTTTGTTCCTAAAAAGGTACACTAGATATGTTGACCATCTAGCTTATTCTGTAGATTTGCAAACACTGGAGGAGGATGGGGTGAGGTGAAAAGGTACAATTCCCCCCTGAATAATACCATCTGCTCTATCTTCCGGGCAACAATCTGTCTGTATTTATACTTGTCAATTGCCTATTGCACGTTTGGGTGCTTGATCAATAATTTGGTGAAAACTGATTCCAAACTAGAGAATATGCTCTTCAGAAGTATTATAATAAACTCCAAAGATAATTCACCTCTTGCAGGAATTATCTAGTAGCCAGAGTGGAGTCAGCTCAGTCAGAGCCAGGGAAATTACCCCAACCTTCTTCCTGTTTCGGGGAGGAATTTTAGCAAAGGGAAATCCGATTGTCAGATTGCTGGGTATGGGACTAGATCTTCCAAAGATAGCCCATGTTTTTCCCCCCATGATCTTTGATTTTAAAAACTGATTGTGTAGTCATAAAACCAAACCCTCCTCGACTGACTTGACCCCATTGCTTTCAACATGAGTAAGGTGAACAGAACTTGGTCTAATGCAAGAAAATATTTATAACCACTAGAAAACAAAGCTTGCTGTTTGCTTTTGTTTTTAAATCCAGACACTGCCCTAGGGTATGTGCACATTCTCATTGAGAGGCAAAATTCTGTTCCTCTGGTATCTGGTTACGATGTAGTTTGGATGTGAAGTAAATCATATTTGCAGCCACATGGAGATTAAAAAAAAATCTGCTGTGGATAAAAACTCAAATGCAAATTTACTATTTAGGGTACAATTTTGCCAGGTGCTGAGGGCCTCCTCAATGGTGCTATGCTCCATCAACTCCCAGGAAAGTCAAAGGGAATGGAGAGTGCTCAGCACTTCATGGGAGGTGCTCAGCATCTGCCAGGATCAGAGGCTAAATGAGTGATTGGGAAAAGCAAACGTCCAATGGTTTCCAAGCTGTCCCTAGGCATTTTACTGCAAGATTAATTTCAAGTTTTAATGAAAATAAATGGTAATGATCTAATGGGGTTTTTAATTAGAAAATATACACAGTCTTTCAATTCATTCCACAAGAGTGCTGGGTGGTTAGAAAGCAAATAGAGACTCAGGCCAATCATTTCTGAATATAAAGAGGCATATTATTGATTAGAAAATGTACAGTTACTATATATTTTAAACACTCTGCCATGATTAGCTGGATATGCCATAGAATGTATACACACATTTAGATAAAATGTATCTGATCAAACCTAGAACAAATATATGGGGGGAGGACTATATAACTGTGTTATGTAGAGTGGTGATTTATGCAGTTGGTAATCCTGACTGATCACAAACATACCCACAGCAAAGACCTGATCATGATTCCCTGAGCTCCATGAAAAAACTCTCCTTTTACTTCAATGACGCAGAGCTGGTCTCTAAATCACACTTCTCTAAGCATAGGGGTTTATACCCACCTACTTTATGTAGCAGTTATCTCAACTATGCAATGTTTTCTCTCATGCCACTCTCTTGCTTTCTCAGCTTGAATACTTCATGTTGCAAACATTGCCATATGGTTTCTTAAAGATAAAAATATTACCCTTGATTTCTTTTGTCATCCTACTTTCAGTGTATTCTGAGGATGCAAATAGACTAAGAAAGCTTGCACTGTGCAGACTAGACTGTATAGTATATGGCTGGCTGATGATGATAAATCTCAGACAACTCTTTAAAATGTAGGATTATTTCTTGGACTTATTGTTTCAAAACTTAATCCCTTTCCCCTTGGTATTTCTTTGCTTATTGCATATTCCACAATGAACAGTTCAAGTTTTCTGAATTTCACAAAATGGTGATAACTATCTTCCCCACCCCGCAGGGTAAAACAGAAAGCTTGCTCTCATAAAACAGAGAAACTGAGTATATTTAACGTAGACTCTATCAGTAGAGTTGTCAGTTTAGATTGGACATATTCCTGGAGGTTTCATCACATGACAAACTTTAATTAAAGACTAATCTTTAATTCCTGAAGACTGCAGGACAATCCTGGAGGGTTGGCAACCCTTTGTATCAGGAATCTTGCTGGGGATTTGGAAGTGTAATAATGAAGTACATATGGTGAACCTAAACAAAGACCAAAGCAACAGGAAGCCAGCAAGAAAAACAAATGACTCGGGTTTATAGAAGATCTTAAGTAATACTTAGAAAAATAGACAATGATTTTGGTCTCTAATTTCTAAATGAATGATTTGTTTCCTTTTTTAAAAGTCAGTCCCTTTGGATCATATAGGATGTGGTATAAAATTTTGATTTTCATTTTTGCAATGTTCCAGATTATCAGAACTGTGATACAGCAGTGATAACGGAATGTATTTCTGCACAATCCTGAATCTGGGATAATACAGAGACAATATTAATGCAACATGAGGGATACAACTTTAAACATACATTTCAAGAAATGAAGAAAAAATTAAGACGAACACCACAGTTTGCCTTCTAATTGTATATGGAATCACTAATCTTAAACAGAAAGTGTATTAAAGAAAACAGCTACAGATTTCACACAGTTTTGTCTCTGCTGTTTACCAGAGACCACGGCCTACCTGGAATTCTATACAGCACATAGCATCTAGCAGATGAATAATGTACTACCATTAAACACTATTACACCATGAAACCTATGATGGTGGAACCCTCTAATTTTGGGGGTAAGAGGGACACTGATGCTGCAAAGGGTCTGCCTGCACAGTTTCCTTTGTGGAATAGAGGACTAGAAACATAAAGAGAAATCTCTGCTGTCATGAAAAAAATACAGCCCTAGCCCTTTTTCTTGCTGAGATATTCAGAAATGTAAACCAGTTAAATACCACCCTTATAACTAGAATTGAAAGAAACAAGCTGTTTGGAATCTATTTTTATAGCAGGTGGGTGGATAGGGTCCTATAGAATAAACACACTTTTTAAAGAGGAGTTAGTTAAATCTGGAGTGCATCCCAAAGAATCTTCCCAAGAACCTCTCCAAGTCCTTAGGCTGGCCATATGCTGTATGAACTGGAATACGTCACATTTTTGTGGGGGAGTACGGGAACTGTGGACAGGAATAGGTTACATTTTTTGGTGGGGAATGGTGGAAATATTTTGCAGGCCCAGGCAGGCCATGACTATTAACTCACCAACACAGCATATACAGTAACCCCTGTTACTGCTTAGACTGTTTAAACTGATATCCAAATATTTATTGTGGACCAACTTCTGCTCCCTGCTAATTGGGGTGACATTCTGTACCGTCCTCTAGAAGACCCTAATTCAATTTTTCACTTCTTACTGAAACAGTCTAGTGCTATGGAGGGATACTAAGTTTCTAAAAGGACATTCAGATCATTAATACTCTGGTTCAAACTAGTATCTAAAACCAAATCTACCGCAAGCAAGTTATTTGTCTTTAATGCCGCTTATTTTCACTTTGTACTCCCAAAATATTTCTTGGGTTGATTATTGAAAATACCCACAATTAAGGACTCTGAGGTACCAAGGTAAATTGATCTTAGTTTCATGCGTGCTTCTTTGTGGATTTTGTAAGTTCTTTGGGACAAGGACCATATTTTCATATGTCTGAGATAAATGACTCTAATTTCACTTAACTGCTATAAATAAGGAGTAATCCCACTGAAATCAATAGACTCCAGTAGAAAACCAGAGGAAGTGAGATCAGGATCAGGCCCAAATTAATAAATATTCATTTCAATTGTCATGTCCATGGCTCAGTATGAGCCCTACTTCCAGAGACCATTCCCATTGGATTTAGAGCCCCCCTCTTTCTAACTTTCCTTCCCATCTATGACATTCCTTTATCTCCTTCTTTCCTCACTCTCACATATCAAGGTTGTTTTCTTTGTCCTCCACAAAACCAATTCTGTCCTCACCATTCTCCTTCCCTACAGCAGAGCTAATCACTCCACCTTATTATGTGCCATAAAATCTCCCATGCTGATCCTGGTAACTCCACAATGGGTATGTGCTCCAGAAGGGGTGGGGGGAAGAGAGAAAGGAGTGGTTTGGGGTTATTTTTTGTTCTCAAGGAACTACCCATGCTTTCATTGGAGTTTAGTACAAGTTAGCGCTCATATTAAAGCTCTTCTGACATTTAAATGAGCTGTGGTCATAAAACAATTTTTTTTTAAAAAAGTTTCAGTCCCACAAGTAAATTTCCAGCTAACATTCAGATGTTTGAAATGTAATTAATGTGAATGCTCTGTGAGTCTGCACAAGGATTTCTAACCTTTGAACTGCGAGCCAAACTTCTAGCTTCTGCCATATGCCTTCTATGATCCACACGTAGTCACACACATGTCACAGCTAATGTCATTTATCTCAGCTCTTTAAGTTAAATTGACTATTTTTACAGAATAGTGGAATGAATAAACAACTATATTTTTGATTGCTTGATGTACAAATACCATTCAGATTCATCAGATATGACAGTACGCATTGTAAACATTACATTCCCTCCCTAGTTGGCAAGGCTGATCCTCAGATCTCTGTACTAAACAGCAGAGAGTATGGTAGAGATTAGAGCATGTTAGTGGTTCAAGCCCAGGACTGGGAGGCAGGAGATGTGCATTTAATTCCTGCTTTCATGTAGTGAACTCTGGCTGGTTTGCAGAGCCACACACAGGCTGTGCATGGGACTCAAGTGGCGTATAGTAGGATTGGTGTAGGCTCTTTCAAGAGGGTGGGTTTTACTTTGCTTGCCCCCACTTCATCTGCCAAAAGATGGAAAAACAAACCTATCTCTCAGTGGCATTGTGACAAATGTATGAGTGCAAATTATTTATTATATATAGTTCCCCACTATAAGGCTTATGTAAATGGCTTTGTCTGGCTTCGGGAAAAAAGGTGTGGTGTTAGCGAACATCCTTGAAAAGTCATGGGTAGACAATGCACACTGCCTTTAACACGTGCTAATTTCCCCTCTAGGCTTTAAAGTAGATGAAGATTCGAAAGACAGCGGTATTCCATCTTTATATTCTAGAGTCTTAGTGGTAGAAAACATATTACTTTGGATTTGTAAAGTGCTGTCATTGTACAGCTCTATAAATATGTATTGTATTACCATAAATTGATAAATTAATAGAACTATTTAGAAAAAAATTCCCCATGAAAAATGTTGGCAAAGAATTAGTTTTCATTTTTTTTGAGGGGGAAAGGAGGGGTGAATTAATTGAAAACCCAAAATTTTTCAATAACTGCCTTTCACTGCAAAAATGTCAGGTGTGGGTTGTTGGGTTTTTTTTGTTTTTTTTTTTTTGTTAAGAAAAAAAGCCATTTTGTGTTTGAAACAAATTGACAAGACTTTTGACCAGCTCTAGAAGTTACCTTCATAGGTCTGGGCTATACCTAAAACGTATGTCAATGTCACTCATTACTCAGAGCTGTTAAAAAATGTGTCCTAAGCACAGTAGGTGTAGACACAACTCGGCCAATGGAAGGACTCTTCTAGCAGCCTAGTACCGCCTCTTGGAGCAGGGGATTACTTACACTGATGGAAAAACCTCTTCTATCGATTGTAGGAAATGTCTATGCTACAACAGCATGTAGCATTGTAGAGTAGACCTACCTTTAATAACTGGAACTGGTCAGAAGCAAGGTATCCTAGCTAAGTCCCTAGAACACTCCTGGTTAGATGTTTCTATTCTGTTGAGCACCGTCGGTAGTTTAGCAATAAAATACTGATACCCACCTGCCATCCCAGAAACTGCCCTTTGAGTTAATAGGTTTAATTTGTGGATTACTCCCTGCCTCTCTCCCAAGGCATGGGCATTTCTTCGTGAGCTGTTGGGTGAATACTGACAAGCATACCACTTAACTTTCAAACCTGCCACTGTGTAACAGAAAACATTGCAACATGTGACAAATTACCCAAATGTGGAACGTGTCTATTAAAAAGCATTTTAATCTGCCAGTTATGGTGCAATGCAAGTATAAAACCTGTTTCTAAATGTTTTTTTCCATGTATGAATGAAAGAAAGCAGTTTTGTAAACTGGGCCAGGTTATTTGTGGGGTGGGGTGCCTGTTACTGATTGCTAAACTGATTTCTTTCATACACCTAGTGAGGCCATCCTTATAAATGAGGTTGTATCATTTAATATCTATTACACCGTCATTCATAGCCTGATGTGCAACAAAATATTCCTCTCCCCCAGTTCGGCCACTAAGGAAGATGGGTGAGGGAGGGTCCATGCCCATGCTTCTGCTCGTACACTGGAGAGAGCGTGCAAGGGGTGAGAAGGATGGGCCCTGATACAGTTTCCCTCAACCTCACTTCATGCAGGCCTACCCCATGAAATGTCTCTGACACCCAGTACAATTAATACTATTAACTACCCCATCCCCGAATGAATAATAGCTGCTGGCCCCAGCCTCCCTGCAGCCTTTCATGAAAATGGGCTGCCTCTATCCACAATCCCTCTCCCCTCCCGCACATTGCATACACACAGTAAATACTGGCTGCCTCTATCCCCCCGTCTTAGGCTTGCTGTAGGGCAGACTGGGGCCCCATATTTGCAGCTGCTGCTCTTTCTACTACAGCCTGCAGCTCAGGGATCCTGTCCCTCTCCAGGAAGAAGGAGCTGCTGCTGCAGTAACTCTTGGCTACCTGCCCATCTCCCTCCTGCAAAGAGAGAGAGACCTGGCAGAAAAAGAGGGGAGGTGCTCAGGAACCAAAAGTAAATTTAAGGTGAGGAAGAGAGCATGTCTGCTGGGCTGATTTTTGCAAAGGGGGATTAATAAGAGCTCAGAGCCATCTTGCTTCCTTCTCCACATTCCCCCTGATGAATGTTGGCTGGCCCCTCCTTTGCCTTACCTGAAATATTGTCAGCCCCCAGGCTTCTTCCCACTCCTCTTAAGGGGGAGAGAGTAGGAGGGAGTTCAGAAAAGCTGCAGCAGCAGAGCCATCTACTCCCAGACAGCAGCTTCCCATCTGTTCAGAACAGTGCAGGGAAGCTGGACTGGCTCCAGTGCAGCATGTACCTCCTAATGCAGTACAGGGGAGAGCTCTGCTGATCGGTCACAAGCACAATACCTATCACTAGAACAACCCCTTTCCTTTCAGGCACACTGTGCATAGCATTGATTTAAACATATGAGAATCATTCACTCCACTCCCACCTGTAGGATGGAGTACCCATGTGCACCTCCCACCCTCAGAGCCATGAACAGCTCAAGAAGTGAAGTGGGGTGGGGGGAGAGAGAGATGCCACACACAGGCAGACAGCAAGGAGAAAGAAGATGGAGAAAGAAACTGCTTCCTCATCTCCCAGCACTCAAAACTGCAGGAGAAATGAGGAAAATCTCCCACTTCCTCCTCCAGCTACAAACAGTAGCCAAGAGAATACAAAGCTCCCTTCTTTTCATATCAGCAGTGGGTAGATGAGAAGAGAGGGTGTCAAACCTAGGCAATTCTGGGAATGTTGGCATGGCAAGTGACATCTGTTGAATGAATACCATTGCATTTCTCAATGCAACTGAAAACTGAAAACTCAACTGAAAACCCTGTCGATAAGCCCCAGACTGAGAGAACTTTCATGGCAGTTGAAGGGAAGAGCATAGGTAGCAGGATGGAAGAGTTTCAAGGAGGTACCAAGAACTCTACTGGGACATGACTTGAATATTAGCTGTAGTTGTACTATTTTTGTCAGTAGTTCTCTTAATAAAGGGCCAGTTTAGTTTTGGAAGCAGACACACCTGTCATGTTTTTATGCAGCACCTGAAATATGGTTGCAGCAGTCAGTGTAGTGAGACTCTCAGCAAGGAAGAAAATGTGATTAATAGGCAAACAAAGCACCCCCAGAAACAGAGCAAACAGGTAGCATGAGGAACAGAGATCACCAGGAATACTGGATTTCCAGACAAGACATTACATAAACATGGAAGCAAGAATGTAGTCTAAACAGAGATAACAAAATGGGATAAATATGAGACAATGAAGATAAAACTGTTTTATTATCTTATTGCGTAAAAAAATGAAAAGTGAGTGAGACTCTAGGGCCAAGAATAATGCCCTAGACATTGCAATAGCTGATAAAGGTGTTTGAAGACTGTTACCCACAAGACAGAATGGTACTGTAGCGAGATACTGTTTTGGGGAAGTGGGGGGTGTTACCAAAACAAAGAATAGAAAGAGGGAATAAATACTTACATTACAGAGCTTAGAACTCTGGAATTCACATGCAACTTTAGAAGTATGAAAGATTTCCAAATTAAAGAGAGGCTGATTCTTGCTTACAGGAGAAACTGAGAGAAACCCCTCCAAATAGCAAGGGCAGGTGAACTGGTAAAGGGAGAGGGTAAAAATAAAAACAGCCACTAGTGCATAACAAATACATATGGATAACCTAAAGGAACCCAGGCAGCAGGACAGCGAGAGACTTACTGAGAAAGCAGGCATCCTGGTCCAGTGTGTATACTGTGAAAAGCAGCATGAAAGGCAGAAAGAAAAATGCCCAGCCTATGGGCACAGGTACAAGGATTGTGGGAATTTGTCCCAGTGCTTTAACTATCCCAGGAAATAAAAAGCAGTAGTATCTGCAATAATTGACGATATAGAGACTTCCAGTGTAGAGGATCCCTGCAGTGTGAATTCAGCAGATCCAAAGATGCTTAATGTGCACACACTGCAAAAGAAGGCTGCCACCCATTAAACTGCCATATTCACAGCTATGATATTAGAGACTAATTAAATTCCAGCTGGACTACAGTAACACTGATAAACAGCAATATTAGACTGGAGAAATGTGGCTAGGGGCCAGTGATGTACAAAAAAACCCCACTCTGAGGCCAGTAGGCAAATGCCAGCTGTTAATAAGAAAACCATGAAATGAGACATTATTGCTTGGTGTTTATAGTTGTTGACACATGAGTACCATGCACTGCTGGGCAGCAGGCTGTGTTCCCATGAACTTAAGTACATTTGTTTACCTTAAGTACATAAGTTTATCTGCAAAAGCTTTTTCACATCCCTCCTAACTGTCCTGGATTCTGGTACATCCCCCAGAACCCTCTGTACCAGCTTAAAGGCTTCAGGGAAAAAGGAAGACCTGGTGAATTATAGACCAGTCAGCTGAAATTCAATACCTGGAAAGATACTGGAGCAAATTATTAAACAATCGATTTGTAAACACCGAGAGGATAATAGGGTGACCTACTGCATAGTGGGGAAACAGTAGACCTACTGCATAGGGGGAAACCTTAATTTTAGTAAGGCTTTTGACACAGTTCCACATGACTTTCTCATAAGTAAACTAGGGAAATGAGGTCTTCAAGGTGGGTGCACACTGGTTCAAAGACCGTACTCAAAAAGTAATTGTCAATGATTCGCTGTCAAATTGGGAGGGCGAATCTAGTGCGGTCCCACAGGAATCAATCTGGGTCTGGTACTCTTCAATATTTTCATTAATGACTTGGATAATAGAATAGTGAGTCGGCTTATAAAAGTTGCAGATGACGCCAAACTGGGAGGGATTGCAAGCACTTTGAATGACCCTGACAAATTGAAGAATTGATCTAAATTCAACAAGTTGAAATTCAGTAAAGACATGTGCAAAGTACTTCACTTAGGAAGGAAAAATAAAATGTACACCTACAAAATGGAGAATAACTGTCTAGGTCAGGGGTCTCCAAATTACGGCCCGTGGGCCGGATCTGGCCCAGGGTTTCCATTTGACCGGCCCTCCAACCAATAGGGGAGAAGTGGCAAACCGCTGAGTAGGCACGCCGAGCAGGCAGTGGGAGGGGCCGCCTGCAGCAGCTCATGCGGGGTGGCAGCACAGCTGAGCTGTACGGAGGGGTGAGTGCCTCTGGGAGCCAGTGTCCCCGCAAAAGGGGAGCCAACTTAGGGGAGAGTCGTTGCTGCAGCCGAGCAGGAGAAGCAAACAGGCAGGCATAGATACCCATCAGCACAAAGCAGGCAGGCTGCAGCTGAGTAGGCACGCCAAGCAGGCACGGGGAGTGGCTGCCGGCAGCAGCTCGTGCCTGTGGGAGGAGGGAGGGGGGTAGCTCAGCTGAGTTGTGTGGAGGAGTGAGTGCCCCCAGGAGCCAGTGTCCCCCCAAAAGGGGAGCCAACTTAGGGGAGAGTTGCTGCTGCAGCCGAGCAGGTACAGGAAAAAGCAAACGGGCAGTATTCGTAGTAACTCACAAATGTGTGAGTTTTTAGCAATAAAATAAAAAAAAATAATGTGAAATGATTTTTAATGTATTGACAAATACTTTGTGTGATTTCACAGTACCTGCATCGATTAACTTTTCTACCTGATTTAATGCAACACTGACACAGAGTAGAGGAGTGTTGTTTTTTTAACGGTTTTGCATATATTTTGCATATATTTAATTTCTTTCACAGTTGCTTCGGCCGGCGAAGCCCCTTTTAAAATCTAGTAAAGTTTGGAGACCCCTGGTCTAGATGGTAGTACTGCTGAAAAGGATCTGGGGGTTATAATGGATCACAAACTGAATATGAGTCATCAATGTGATTCAGCTGCAATAAGGCTAATATGATTCTGGGGTGTATTAACAGAAGTGCTGTATGTAAGACACAGGAGGTAATTGTCCCAGTCTACTCACGACTGGTGAGGCCCTAGCTAGAGTTCTGTGTCCACTTCTGAGCACCACAAGCTAGGAAAGATGTGGACAAATTGAAGAGTCTAGAGGAGAGCAACAAAAATTATACAGGTTTAGAAAACCTGACCTCAGAGGAAAGGTTGAAAACACTGGACCTGTTCAGTCTTGAGAAAAGAAGACTGAGTGGGGACCTGACACGTCTTCCAATATGTTAAGTGCTGTTATAAACAGAATGGTGATCACATCCACTGAAGGTAGGACAAGAAGTAATGGGCTTAATCTGCAGCAAGGAAGATTTAGGTTATATATTAGGAAAAACTTTCTAGCTATAATGTAATGAAACTCTGGAATAGGCTACCAAGGGAGGTTATGGAGTCCCCATCACTGGAAGCATTTAAAAGCAAGCTGGACAAGCACCTCTCATGGATGGTTTAGGTTTACTTGGTCATGCCACAGCATGGGAAGGTGGACTTGATGACTTCTCTAGGTCCCTTCCAGTCCTACATTTCTATGATTCTGGCTGCTAGAGTTATTTTCTGTTGGCCCTGTGGTTGCACCAGCAAGGGAGACTGGTCGCCCCGCCCCCTTCAGTTCTGAATGGTCACTGCAACTGGCAGCAGAGAGGCTTGTTGCCCAGCCCAGCCCATAACTCTGTGTCCAGCATTGAGGGAATAAGTTCAGCAGCTGCACCCTCTGCAGGGTAGGATAAGAAATAGCTATCAGTCACTAGACACACTCCAGTGCTAAAGGGGCTGTTGGGAAATCAGGGCCTAAGGAATTGCTTAGTCTCCTGCTGCCTTTCATTGCTGCTCTTTTTCTTTCTCTTCCACTATGTGCTTATATTATTTAGGTAGTTGTCCATGTATTCACCAGACAATTGCAGGGAATACAGGAGTGGGAAGTACTTGTGCTTGTACTTTTACTTATAAATACATAAGTACTATTTCCACAGCATACTTATACTTTTAAGTATGTCTGCAATGGTGTGCTTGGAACTTAAGTCCTTTTTATCAGTACTTATGGCAACCCGGGCAGTGGGACAGTACAAGTCATGAATTACATGACAGTACAACTGCAGAATATCCCCAAAGTGAGAGAGCAGGGAGGACAGTCAATGTGGTCCTGACCAGCATTATAACAGAATATATGGACATAGTCCAAGGAGAGGACACCTACAGGGGAAACTGAACTTAGAAGCAGATCTCCACATACAGCCTGTGTGATTAGTGAAAAGTAGAGTTCTATTAGCCCTGGGGGAGCTGTTAAAGAAGGAACTTGCAAGTCTGCAATGAAGAGGCATCGTTACACCTGTGGAAACTAGTGTGGAGTGGATCAGCAGCCTAGTAACGGTGAGAAAACCTTCAGTTAAACTTGGGATATGCATTGATCCAAACCACTGAAGAGAGCATTGACAAGAAGTCACTACCTGTCACTATTGATTGAGAACATACTACATGATTTTGCAGGGCAAGGATAGGTTTGATGGCAAGGATAGGTTCTAGTAAATTGAGCTAGATGATCCATCTAACCACATGACAATCTTTGCCACACCTTTATGCCGGTACCACTGGATGCAAATGTCTATGGGCATTACTCTGGCCCCAGAGGTGTTCCAGTGTAAACTGAACCAGGGACAATAGGGCCTCCCTGAGTGACATCAACATTGTAGCTGATGATATTCTTACTGTAGGAGAAGGTGATTTCACAGAAGAGCAATGCAAGGGGCAGGTTATCAAGTGGCAACTCCTAAACAGGTGCTGCGTGTGGAATATTAGGCTGAATGCAACAAGCTGAAGCTGAGGAGAACTGAGGTTCCCTACATCAGATGTCTGACTTCTGTGGGACTTTGAATGGACCCAGAGAACCTGAAAGCTATTAAGAAAGTGCCCAGACCAAAGGGTATGAACGAAGTCCAACAATTTATAGGGATAGCCAACTATCTTTCCAGATTCTTCAAACACCTATCAGAAGCCTGTGAATCCTTGATAAAGTTAAAACACAATGATACAGTATGGGAATGGTCAGAGATCCAAAAACAGGTATTGGAAGAGTAAAGAAAATCATAAGTGAGGCACCAGATATAAAATACTACAGCCCTGCAGAGCAGCTAGAGCTACAGCATGATGCCTCAGAGCAACACACATGTAAAAGTTGGCAGCCCGTAGCATTTCTTACTAGGTCCCTGACAGACAAAGAAAGGGGATATGCACAGATAGGAAAACAAGCTACTGGCTGTGCTCTTTGGAATGGAACAATTCCATCAGTTCATCTTTGGGTAGGAGGCGGACGTGCAGTCATATCACAAGCCATTGGAAAGCATCATGAAGGAGCCCCTGCTGAGAGCACACAAGGGACCACAACACGTTATTGAGATGCCATCACTCTGAGGTGAGGGTATGGTATTGCCAAGGAAAGTCAATACTGGTAACAGTTACACTGAACTGTGCATACCTTCCAGAGTCCTACACAGATGGTTCTGTGGGACAAAAGCTAGTCTATCAGTATGCTACAATACTTTTATAGCTCTGATGGGAGGCTCCAGGAAATCCAACAAATTACCAAACAGGATGAAGTGATACAAGGTAGTAAAATAGTTCATACCCCAGGCTGGCCAGATCTCAAGAAGCAAATGCCATATGCATTTACCCCCTATTACCAGGTAAGGGATGAACTGTATGGGCAAGATATAATCTTGTTTAAAGGGAACTAAGCAGTAATCCAAACAGATTTAAGAGGTGACATTATGAGATGGATACACACATCACACCTGGCAACAGTGGCATGCTTGAGATAAACCAGAAAGTGTATCTGCTGGCCAGGCCCAGTTGAGAGCATACATGGAGCAGTGTGAGGTGTGCAAAGAGTATAGTGACAGGATCCTCTATGACCTCATTAAATACCTACCCAATCCTTGGAAAATATCAGAACAGAACTGTTCACTTTTAATTAACTGGAACTACATGGTCTCAGTAGATTATTGCTCCAGTTTCTGGAAGATGGACTATCTGCAGGAAACTCAGGTAAGAATTTTGATCAGAAAACTGAATGCATATTTTGCAAGGTCTGACAAACCTGACATGCTGTACAAAGTGCACTGCTGCAGAATTCAAATGATCCAGCACCACATGGAAATTTGAGCACAAGGTGGTTTCCCCTGGGTACCCACAAAGCAATGGGAGGGCAGAGCTGGCAGTAATGACAGCCAAGAGACTGATGACAAAGATGAAACAGACTGTAAGAGACTGTAAGCTCTAAGACCATTGCAACATGCCCTCCCAGGGACTAGAAAGTAGCCCAACACAGACACTGTTTGGTTTGAGAACCAAGACTCTATTTCCCATGAGGGGTAGTCTGCTGCAGCCCATTGGTGGAATGACAGGTAGTACACAGAAGCAAAGGCGCCAAGCTAAGCAGGCGGTCTGCTACAACAAAGGGAACCAAGGACCTGAGGCTGCTAAACCCAGGTGAGCAGGTCTGGGTCCAACTATCAAATAGCCACACAAAGTAATAACAAAAGGCAACAGTCCAGGCTGCAGTGGGACATGGGGCATATGAGGTAGCTACAGATTCAGGACAGCAGTATAGATTAAACTGAGGACAGCTGTGGAGTAGTGTCAGACAGTTGGCACATCCAGACAGTTGGGGTCAGGGTCAAGGCCAGGACCAAGAGGACATAGAAAGAGCCTCAGCCATCAGCTGGCCTGATGTAGTAGAGTAATTAAAACAAGGTATGAGTAACACAGAGGACCAACAGGACACCATCCAACAGAAAAAAGGCAGTAACTGGGTGGAAGCAAGTCCCCCATGAATGGCAGTAACACAGACAGGAAGTGGGAGACTGGTTCGAAGAGCAGTATTGTGTTGAAGGAATATAAGGTCTAACAAGTCATAGTACGGTGGGCTATATAATAGTAACTGCAGGCCCCAGAAAGTCAGCAATTCATTGCGCAAAAGACATAACAAGAAACATTGTTAAAGGGAAAGATGTAGCAAGCTGCATGGAACTTGGAGGGAGAAGCACAGACTGCAGAAGGGAAGAGTTTGGAGAAGACAACAGAAAGTCAGTCTGTGTACACATGGTTGGAATGTTAGCTCTATTTCCAGCACTTCTGTAAACAGTTCTCTTAATAAAGAGCCAGTTTAGTTTTACCAGTGTGGAGTTATTTCATATTATAACTATCATGCAGTACATGAAACAAAAATTGAGTTCACACTAATTCAGATAAATAAGACTTCAGGTAAGCATAGGACTTTGTAAGTCTTTAGGACCTGACCCAACATTGAATTGAAATTGATGTGAGCCTTTCCATTAATTTCAGTGGCCTTTGAGTTAAGGGCATTCATATACATCATATTACAGATTAACCCTACACATTACATTTTGAGATAAATGAAGTTTGAATATAGTATAAATATTCCTTGAGTGTACTGCAAAGTACAAGATAAAAACCCAGTGCCTCATATCTTGAATAATGCTGTTTGTTTGCTATGTTTTGTTTTTAATATAGAGTAGGTCTCTGAAAACGTAAAATATCTGCTTTAAAAATGTTCTGAACATTTGTATATTTTATAAAATGATCTGGTTTAATGAGAACACATATGTTCATATATTTGAATTTTTAATGGTATTTAAATATTTAAAATTAATTTAAATGCACTGGAGGCCACAGGACCCTGAGGATCCTAAAGCCTCCAGTAAACTTGGCTACATACCAGAACCATTGTTCTTTTCTTATTTAAAAGTAAGTAACTATCGAAGTTAACCTGAGCAATAAGTAAAGGGAGGAAGCTTTTATAGGATGAAAGAAAAAAACAGTATTACTATTCATTTTTTTAAGAGAATCTTCATTCGTAGCTGAGTTATTTTCAAAGATATATTAAGGAAACAGTAGTTTAGCTTGTGGCATGTACCAGAAGCAAGTTCAGCAAGCTACTGACAGCTATAAGAACCTCAGGGTCCTTCTGAGTCCAGCATTGTAAACTTGCCAGTGTTTTCTTCCTTTCTTATGCTTGTGGATTTGCAGCACCCGTCTCTTTCACCTTCACATTTTGCTTTAAGTTTTGGGTTTCAATGATTCCAGAGGTATTCCATCCATTATAAGGGTGCAAGGTCCAAGTCCTGCCCCCACACACCTGCCTTGTAAGCCATTATATATTTTTTAAAATAATGTAAAAATGTGAGGGCTCTGGGATGGGCTTTAGTTTTAGAGTGTGGGAGGGGTTTGATCAGACGGTTGGGGTGTGGGGATGAGGGCTGCGGGGTGGGGCCAGAGATGAGGGGTTCATGGTGCAGGAGAGGGCTCAGGTCTGGGGCAGAGGGTGGGAGTGCGGGCTGTGGGGTGGGGCGGAGCCTGGCATGAGGAGTTTGGGGTGCAGGCAGGCTGTCCCCAGCTGGGGTCAGAGAGGAGGACTACCCCTAGCACTCTGCTGCCGGCAGCAGCGAGCTCCGGGGAAGAGACCCCCCTCTCCGCCCGGCAACACACTCACCTCACACCACTATCACTGCGTGTGATCCTAGAGCCCCTCTCAGGTCCAGGAAGCCCCCTCACCTCCCCTGTGGTGAGTGTGGGTGGGGGGGGCTGCCATCATGTGTGCACCTCCTCCCCTGCTGCTGCCCCTCACTGTAGCCTCACTGGGGGTAGAGGATGGGGCTGCCCCTTGCCTAGTGTGGGGCAGTGGTGACTACAAGCAGGGGGGCCCGTGTGCTGGTGGAGGGTCCCGCCAGAAAATGGAAGGGCCCGTCTGTCCGAGGCAGAAGGGCAGGGGCAGGGGCAGCCCGGGGCAGCCTGCCCTGGCATGAGTGGTTGGGAAGCGCTAGGACCCTGCGGCAGCAGTTGATGCCAGGAGCCGGCAGAATAGACCTCAGTGTGGAGCGCAAGGACAGCTGCCCGCTACCCAGGGTGCAGGCAGGGATGCTTGGGGGTGGCGCGCAGGGGCAGCAGGCAGGGCCGGGGGAGAGACCCAGCCCCGAACATTGGTGGAGCAGAGCCCCCATGCCCTGAATATTGCTGGAGCACGGGCACCATGGGCCCATATAACTCACCGCCCCTGTAAGAGTGAAAGAGACAGGAGTGCTGGTAAGAGACTAGTCTTTATTTCGCTAACCCCAATCACATGACAAGTTTATACCACTGCTGTATGGCAGAGGTCAGCATCCACTGATTCTAGTGGATAGTGTTACTGTTACACAGACCTCCCAAGTCTATGGCTTTTCCCCCAATAGGCTACTTACTGCTTTTTATCCCTTTCTCCTCGGAAAATCCATCCAATCTACTGCTTTTTCTGGTTCCAGAATTAGTGTGTGGCGGATTTTGTATTAAAGAGGGATTTGAGAGTGGTAAGAAAAAACTCTGGCACTAAGATGGCTAAAATCTTTAGTGTGCCCGACTTTTCTCATCAAAGATCATCAAAATTCCCCAGATGCTCTTTTGAGACACAGTCCTAAGCAAATATTTGTTTCTCTTTGGGAGGGATGATTTTGTTTTTAGTATCCATATTTCTCATATTTTTCATTCATCTTTGAAATTTGTTATGAGAACTTCTGGAGCTATCTTGGAATCATTTAATTTATCTCTGGGCTCAGAGTAAACACTGCTTCAAGGGGAAAAATCCAAAAATATTATTCTGGATCCTACACTTTCCAGTGTGCAACCTTAAGATGTCATTACCACTTCTCCTTAGTGCACCAGTACTGCAGAGATGAAGTGCAGGTATTTTAACAAGGGTTACCATACATTTTCCCTGTGACCAGTAGTGCATATCTGTTAATTTAAACAAAACTCCTATCTCATTACAAAAGAAGTCAAAAGTGCCACTTGGAAAACATTAAGTGCCACATGCTGAAAATGTTTATATCTTGTTCTTGAAAAATCGACTGACTGTATTGACATTCTAGCACAGCATTTAATTTGTGAACTTTAACGATGGATCTGTGGGTCTAAATGTATTCTCCCACTTTATTTTTTTTAAATACCTGCCAATACTTGTGTGTTCTGAAGAATTATTTTAATGAGCCTCAGGGATAAGGCTTCTCTTACAGGGATGATTGAACAATATTCGGTGCTTTTATTGAAACAAAATGCTTTGATCAACCCCAAATGAATATTTTTCCAGAATTTCTTTTCACACAAAATTGGGGAGGAGGGGATTCAAACTCTGGAATTTCTTGCAAAATGGAAAAGCTAGTTCCTGTCCCATTCAAGTGGAATGCTGTTCTAGAGAACTGGAATCCATCCCTGCCTCTGACACAGAAAGTCCTTATGTGATGCTGGGCAAGTCACATAAATCAAAACTTTTCACGGGTAGCCACTAATTGTGTATTCCTTGTTTTAATGGGTGCCTGACTTGAAATATGTAGGGTCAGATTTTAAGAAGTGCTGAGCACTCACAACTGCCAGCAAAGTCAATGGAAGCTTGGCTCTGAAATGTAAAGTGCTAATGATGCTAAGTACTCTGAAAAATCAGGCCCCTTGCATCTCAAAATGGGCACCCAAAATTAGTGAACATTTTTGACAACTTTCGCCTTAATATCACTGTGCCTTAGTTTCCTGGGTGTAAAATGAGGGAAATAAAACCACATCCTGTACCAGGTGTTGCGAAGATAAAGTTATTAATGTTTGGGAATCACTCAGGTGCTCTAGAGCGATAAGCACCATAGGAAAGCCCATGAGGAAAATAACAATTCTGTATTCAGTGCAGGGTTTGGATGATATGCCTTAAGTACTCTAGAGATGGAGCCCACATTGATGAATACAAAAAGTAATATTGAATAGTTACACATCGTGATCACAGTCCATCCTGTGCTCTGAATGAGGCAGTGATCCTGTGGGGAAACAATAGGGATAATTGGCCACTAATTGTGTGTCTTCATAGCCTGTTAAACTGCTCCTGGATCAGTCAGAAAGGGTCACTTGAGAGCATCCAGACAGAGAGCCTGCCTCATCCTCAGGGCTAATCACTTTGCTTCCACAGAGCTTCTTTATAGCATCAGGAATAAGGGACCATGCTCAGAATCCAAATTCACATCATATGAAAGCACAATCTGCTGTCACTAAATGGATAGGCCTGGGTGCCAGTGTTTTATACACATTGAAAATAGGGAATACAAACCATATAGAGAAACTTTAACATGTTTTCTTGCCTTTTGAGGGACATATCGATGCTGTCTGAGTGGGAGTGATATGACTACTACTGTAAATAGCTCAAAATGCTCAAATTACAAGATATTTGGGGTGGTTTGGAGGTGTTTTAGTTGATATTGTTCCCTCTTGCATTGCCAAACACAGACCGTCATAGATTAAGTCCAAAGATTATAGAGAAAAAAGCAGTCATCCCTCTTAGAATCAGAACGAAACAACTGAGGAAAATTCTATTTCTAGCAATACTAAGTCATAGATACATGCACATATGAGTCTGATGCTCCAAATATACATTTAAATAAGCAACTACTGGAAGAGCAATGGGTTGAGGTAGATAGGGCAGGGTCCCAAGTCTATGTACATACTTTCTCCTGACCTCTAGCTCAATGGAGCTGCCTTTCTGATAACAGAAAATGTCAAGCTGCAATTCTGTTAGGGTAGTTGGGAAAAGCAATTTACAATCTCTTGTGATGCATGGTTTTGCATATGCCGAAGAGATGGTGCAGCAGCCCATCATGCTGTGATGAGTAAAAAGACTCATTTAATAAGTGCCAAAAAAATGCAGCTAATTAAAGCTCTAGTACTAACACCAAGCTGCAAACTTTAGAAAGCACTCAAGATTTAAACAACAACAACAACAAAAAACTATATGTTTTGAGTAGAAGTGAAATGTTCCAGAAATACATTTGATAGTAGCCAAGGATTAACTGCATTGCATGCATGCTGGGACTGTTTGAGCATAGAATATGAAAAGCATAGGTGAGCCGTAAGACAAACTGAATCAAGAGAGAGAAAGTCTGCAGTTTGTATTTAGTGAGACTGTACTAACCTATATTATAATTATTTTTCAATCATCATCTTGGATTTTCATGCTATCCAGTTTATAGTTTAGCCACCTGGTCTTTAACAGGGAATAAATACAGGAAACAGACCCAGATGATTTTACTATTGTATTCAAAACTCCTGTAATCCCTGTATTAGAAGAGATGTTAATATACCATTCTCACCCCTAGAGGAAAGAAAGGTGTGTCTCAGTTGAAAGTATCAGAAGTGATTATGGGAGAAATGGTCTAATTATTTCCCAAGCACTGTGCTAAAAATATTGCCATAAACCCCACCCTTTCATGATGCTACAAGTAAGGGTCTGTCAGCATTTCCATCAGAATTGCTTATTTTCAGGGGTTACAATCATAAAAATTTGCTTGAGGCTCAGCTTTGGCATGCAAAAGTGCATATTAAAATATGATCCCTTTGATATGTACACATGACTCTCACTGGAGATATAGAAGAAAAAAACAGGAAGGGCCAAGGGCCAGGAGGGTTCACATCCCCCTGTAAATGCAGGAAATTGACTCTGAGGGATATATTGACCTAATCTCTACCTTTTGCTCCAAAGGAGAATAGAGAAAAAATAAAGCCCATGCCAATGTGGCTGGGAGAGAAATTTCTTTCCAATCCCAAATTTGAAAATCAGGTTAACTCTGTGCATTTCTGAAAGGATTGTTGTAGTTATGCATCTCCTCCCATTTATATTTGTGATCAAGTCATACTAAACATCACTGAGGAGACAATTGAACCCATGGTTTCTGTAGGTGAATGAAATATTCTTTTATGAACTGAGTTTAAATCTCTTTGGCCTATTTTTGAACTCTGTGAAAGTTTTATGGTTTCAGGTGCTTTTTGTGCTGAGAAAACTTGAAAACAGTTGGGGGGGAATGGGTTTGTTTGGGGTTTTTTTAATGGAATTTTGCAGGTGATTGGTTCCATGGGAAACTAATTGGTTTTCCTACTTTGGGAAATAAATTAAAATTGATCAGGTTACTTCATTTGGAAAAGCAGCTACACTTCATGCCCAGTAATGTTATTTATTTATTTATTTATTTATTTATTTTAATTGGGAACATAAAATGGCTCTGAGTACACAGAGTTAAGGCTAATACATGACAGTCTGACACAGTAGATCTTAATGGCTCCATAAGAACAGTTACAACCGATTGTGTCATTAATACGGGAATTAAAATGTCCCCAACAAGGCCTTGATATGTTAGACTGTAACTGTTCCAATGGGGCCATTATATTGCACTGTGCCAGAATGATCAGCAGATTGTTTGGGCCCTTAGGACCCTGAGGCCAAAGGAAAGCTCAGGGAAGAAATTGTGCGTGAGGAGGTTATAATACTGTGGCCTGAATAAATTTAAAGGACTGGTATCAGTGAAAGCAGGGTCTTTCAATCAGGCTATTCTTCGGCATATGGTGTTTTGCTGGGTGCTATCCTGATGATATCAAAATAGGTTTAATGTACATTTGCTGTCTTGTCTACAAACTAAACATTTAAACCTGTGTTATTCTCAGTCCATTTAAAAAATGAGTTCAGGGAACACTGATCTAGATCATTCCCTAGGCAGGAATGACATATTTGACAGAGAACTCCATGAGCTTCCACTTGCAGAGTTTCCTTCGGATTATTTCCTTAATGAACAGGGTCTGCATTAGCATGGCATGAATAAGTAGTTTGCCCCCTCAGGATCTGGAGAGAAGCCCTGTGTTTCTGCACTACCACAGGACTCTTTTATCTGCTTCCTCTTCTCTATGCAGCATAGATCCTGTGGCTCTATCCTGAAAGAGAATAGAAACTCTGTGTGGGGAAATTGGTTTTTTTGTAGAATTCTTAGCACCAGAAAATATACCATAATATTCTCCTGTATTCCATTATGAAGGGGGGGATTTGAAGGGGTTGCAGTGGGGAACAGAATTTGACCCATTGTATCTGGAGCATTTTATTTTTCCAAGTAAAAATTTTTGTACAGTCTTAGGGATTATCTGGATGAATAAAAAAAAATGAAAAGGCCAGATTCTGCCATCCTTATTCATCCTCTGGCGCACTTGCAAAAAGTTTGGCCCAAAACATGCTGTCTCTTTTCATTTTAATGTCCTAAATGCTGTTTCATTTGGGTCTGAGTCCACTGTGCATTGTTTATGGAATAGGATGAAGACATCTCTGCATAGAGTCTGTTATTGCCCTCAGGTGGCTGGCAGCTTTTTATCCCCATTTAAATTAACACAGATTAAGTAGCTAAAAGGGACAATTGACATTTTCTTAATATATAAAATGTCAAGTGGAAACGTTACATTTTCAACTTTCTAAACATTTTAGGGAGCCACAAATCAAATGCAAGCTGGTGAAACGGTTGGCTCAGCACACAAGGGCAATGAGTTTATCTCAGCATCACTGATTGAATTGGCGGTTTGGGACTGATTAGTCTGGGCAATACGATTGCAGATCTGAATGAAATGAATGATTTGTGACTTAGGGAAAGGGAGGGCCATCAATAATGCAATTCCCTAAAGAAAAAAAGGTTACAATATAGGCAGAGGACTTATTCCAGCCTTATTTCTCTCCAGCATGTACAATGTCATGGAACCACTGCTTAAGTCTAACCTACCACTGTATGTCAAGATAAATACCCAACTAACAGGAAGAAAGACTGCAGAGGGTGTAATGGCATATGCCATCAAGTTAAAACGATGACTCTTCCTCAAACTGAGATAATTTACCAGTCACTTTTATTTTTATACCAGACAATAAATGTTGCTGTTCTGGAATGAGGTAAAACATATTGTTATTGAATTAGAACAGGCTTGACAATGGGATTAAAATGTGAAAAAGGCAGTGATAAGCACAAAGATACATTAATTAATGGTATGTCATCTTCAGGATATATTGCTTTTCTGCATCAGCATCATAAATAATTGAGTAACCTCTTGAGGCAATCATCCAGAGACTGTTTTTAACAACAGCAATTTTTAAAAAAAATCCAAATAATCTGTCATAGTAAGTGGAATAGCATGGATATGGAATTCTTAGCCACAGACCCATGGAGATTAAGTCAATATAGGGATCAGCCTTTTTGTTCCACTGTTTCGGGGGTGATATCAGGATTATGTAGTCTTGGACATTGCTCAGAATTAAAGCATGACTTCCTTTCCCTGTCCCTCTAATTTTAGGTTTTAATGCCAAATTATAGTTTGCTATTAAATAAAATCACATTGGAAGTGGCAACGGTTGAGTCAAACGGAAGTTCATTTCCACTGCTAGTGCACTAGTCATTCCCTTTACATTAGCATATTGCATGGGAAGTTTTTTCTCCAGATGCCAAAGGCTTAAAACTGTGTTTATGCTTCAAATGTCAAAACTCACATTCAGATATCACTCCAAAAAACAGGAAGGGTAATGTTTCAGAACTGATAATGCTGAAAAAGACACCAAGCAGTCTGAGTTGTCTAAGCAAAAATAGGCAGGTGGAACAAGTTTAGAAAAGTTTAGGTAAGGTGATGTTTAATTGGGGTATTTGGGGGCATGTTGCTATTCACTGATCAGCCATTAGTAGTTTGGAAAATCTGGAAACAGAACTTGGATGAGACCAGTAAGACAATTTCCACATAAAGATGTTCTCTTGGTGGGAAAGAAAATATGGTAGTCAAGGGCATTGGCTGTTCACATGATGTCACGTTTCAGCAAGATGGCAGATGTGGAAATGTCAGTGCCACTGACCTGGGAAATCAAATGTCCAAGTAGTAAGCCAGGCAAGGCCTTGTCCAGAAATTTTTCATATGGTACGCACAACACATGGAACTTCCAGGGGTTATAGCCCAAAGTTTCTTCTCCCACAAAACTCCCACCCAGAGCAAGGAAACAAAATGGAGTCACCCACCCCCTGAGCAGTTCCCAAGCCTTGCATGGGGGAGCCGGGGAGATCCCAGGAATGAGAGCCAATCCCTGTGGAGCCATCCCTGCTGCAACTGCTAGCCCCAGCACCTTACCACCTGAGTCCATGCCACAGTCAGCCCCTCCTTCCAGCCCTGCCTGCCCAAGTGCTCTGTCCCTGAGCAACTCTGCAGCCACTAAGTATCCTCAAGAGAGCAGGAAAAGCTGCTGCCCTCCCTAGCTCTGCCCCTGCCTATTGTATACACTGTGTGTAACTTGCATATAGCTGTGGGTGCCACTGGAGCCAGGTCATTGAGAGGCACCCATTTTTAGCACCACTTGGAGGAAAACCCCCTCTGATTGGCTGCTTTCCACACTTGCCAGCCTCCTGGAGAAGAGCAACTAATAAGAGGTGCTGTAGAAAACTGACAGAGCTCTCCAGTGGCACCTTAAAGACTAACAATTTTATTTGGGCATAAGCGTTCGTGGGTAAAAAAAACCCATTTCTTCAGATGCATGGAGTGAAAATTACAGATGCAGGCATAACTGTAGTGACACATGAAGAGACGGGAGTTACCTCACAAGTGGAGAGCCAGTGTTGACAGGGCCAATTCAATCAGGGTGGATGTAGTCCACTCCCAATAGTTGATGAGGAGCTGTCAATACCAAGAGAGGGAAAATTGCTTTTGTAGTGAGCCAGCCACTCCCAGTCCCTATTGAAGCCCAAATTAATGGTGTTAAATTTGCAAATGAATTGTAGCTCAGCAGTTTCTCTTTGAAGTCTGTTTTTGAAGTTTTTTTGTTGAAGTATGGCTACTTTTAAATCTGTTATAGAATTTCCAGGGAGATTGACGTGTTCTCCTCCTGGCTTTTGTATGTTACCATTCCTGGTGTCTGATTTGTGTCCATTTATTCTTTTATGTAGAGACTGTCTGGTTTGGCCAATGTACATGGCAGAGGGGCATTGCTGGCACATGATGGCATATATCCCATTAGTAGATGTGCAGGTGAACGAGCCCCTGATGGTGTGGCTCATGTGGTTGGGTCCTCTGATGGTGTCACTAGAGTAGATATGGGGACAGAGTAGGTAACGAGGTTTGTTACAGGGTTTGGTTCCTGGGTTAGTGTTTCTGTGGTGTGGTGTGTAGTTGCTGGTATTTGCTTCAGGTTGGGGGGCTGTCTGTAAGCAAGGACTGGCCTGCCTCCCAAGGTCTGTGAGAGTGAGAGATCATTTTCCAGGATAGATTGTAGATCGTTGATGATGTGCTGGAGAGGTTTTAGCTTGAAGCTGTACGTGATGGCCAGTGGTGGTTTGTTGTTTTCCTTGTTGGGCCTGTTCTGTAGTCGGTGGCTTCTTGGTCCAAATAAATCTGTTAGTCTTTAAGGTGCCACTGGACTCCTCATTGTTTTTGTGGATACAGACTAACATGGCTACCCCTCTGATACTAGACAGTGCTCTCTCTCCCTTCCTTCTGGAATGGACACCATTCTCACAGGAGTGGAGGAGAAGCAGAAAGAAGGTGGCTCCCTCCCTTCTCCCTGTCCCTACTTGTTAGCACTGGGACAACTCCTCTGTTCCTCCCTCCTGCAACACGCAGCCTGGGAGGGGAGAGAGATCCTGCTGCAACCACCCCCGGCCTGGGAAAGGGGAATGAAGAATCTAAGAATGAGCAGAAGTGAGGCTAGAGGAACAGAATTGATGAGGGAGCAGCAGTGATTCAGGGACTGATTTGGGCTTTGGAGGGCAGGAGTTAATTGCTGGCCAGAGGGACTGGGAGATGTGGGAGTGATGATAGACATGTCACGTTTCAGACTACTTTAAGCACTCAGCAACATATTCTAAATGGAGAGTGAGAGAACACAGCATAATAATCCAAGAGATAAAACAATGTGTGTGCCAGCACCAGAATAAGGGAAATGATTCATGCAAGAGTGAAGCAGGTGGGAAGGAAAACATGGCAATCTGTGCCACACTGAAAGAAAAACCAGGACACTGATGAAGAGAAATTGAAATTGAGACTTTCCTGAGCAGGTCACAGCTCTCTTCTCCTGGAACACAATGGAAAGATCAGCCCCCAGAAACTGTCATGGAAAATCTGGTAATCCTATTGCTGCTAAACCTCTCCTGCTGTTACTGCTATTTCCACTCTCACTTGGGCAATATCCAGCAAAATGACACATGCTGAAGAAAAGCTTAGCAGTCGCATTGTTTGCCAGTCTAAAAAAACCAAAGAGACTGCTGAGTAATACAAACACTCTCCCTTTCTTTTTCCTCTCCTGCACAACCAAATGAACTAGTTTTAAAAAATAGACCAAAACCACACTGAGGAAATTCAAGAGCTAAAGAACTCTCAGGTATTACAAAGTGGCAGCATTAAGCACTATGGTTACATCTTTCATAAACACAAAATCAGTGTGCAAAAAAAAAAAAATGTGGGTGATTAAGCAAGTGGGACAAATTGCTGGTTAGGTACTTAATCCAGTAAAGCACTTAAGCATGTACTTAACTTTAGATATGAGAGTAGTCCCATTGACTTTAATATCGCTTGACTTCAGGATTTCTCACATGCTTAAAAATAAGCATGTGCTTAAATGCTTCACTGGGTGAGAAGTGCTGAACTAGCATTTTACATGCTCGTTTGCCCCATTTGCACTTATACTGACAGAAGCCACGCATGCAATTACAGGGGCAGTTTTGTTGTACATGGACTTTGTGCCTCCATTTTTTAATATTTGATCATATGATTCAACTTGAAGGCAGTTGTAGGGAAGGGTAGCAAATGAAAAGGTATAAAGTGAGGGAAGGGGGCTCATGCCCTGAATGTGGCTAATAGTCAGTCAATTAAATGTCGGGTTTCTTTCTCTCTCCCCACCATACTCCCAACCATACCTTCAGGATGCCTGGCAAAACTCAGATTGTTGCTGGATATCTGGCACCTAAAATGTTTGTATCTGTTAAATATTTGTCATAACATGTCATATGCCCGTTACAATGTTTTATTTCAGAGATCTGTTAGAGAACTCTTCAGTGGCCTTTAAGAAACTCTTGTCTTCTCTTAGAGGTCTCTTGTGTTGCTAGGGAGTTTGTCTGTTACTGTATGCTGTGGCATTAGTTCTGAATGTTTTAAGACAATTGGTTCAATTCCAGGAAGTCATGCTGGGTGAATTACTGTAAAATGTGAAATTGGTATGACAAGTATATTTTGCACTCCCCTTGTTTCAGGCTAGTGAGTGCAAATTAAATTTTTGCACTATCCTGCCCAAGGCAGTTAGCACACAATTTGTATCTCAGGATTTAGGGTGATGGCAGTAAAAAATATATTCCCTCAATTTGTGCAATGTGCAAATATAACAAAACCATTTTACCATTATCAGAAGACACTGCCTTTGTACTAATACCTAATAGCTAACAAAAAAGTGTAATCTAATATCTCACACCATATAGCTTTTTTAATCCAGTAAGAATCTTTTGCCACAGAAGAGAACATAGAAGATTCTGTGAGATTTGTTAGATAGAGAGATATGAGTCAGCCTGGACTAGTAGTTTGTGCACAGGACGGAGAATAGGAAACATCTAAATTATACCTCTGCTTCTGCCAGTGACCAGCTGAGTGGTTTGAATAAGGTTGGTCACTTTACATCTCTTACTTTTCCCTATTTGTAGAGTGATTTATAAAGTTAAGTATTACCCCCAGACCCCCCTCTCTATCAGTGAATGGCCAAAAACTAGAGCAAAAGTATGTTTCTCTGCGTACCACTGGAATACTTGCACTGCTTTTTAAAAAATATACAGTATGTGGTTTTGTCTCTTGAAGGGGGAAAAATGGCCTGTGGACCATTTCCGATACATAAAAAGAGTATTTAGTTATATGCTTCATTTTTGTCAACTAGATGTCCTTACCATACTGAACTATCACTTCCCTGCTAATATTATTATAGTCTACACAGTACCACTGATCCAGATTACGGCACTCCTAGTAGCATAGATGGGAGGTCTGCAAACAGATGAAGCAGCTGCCTAGTGGGGATATTCATGCTTGGGAGAGGCCAGATGGCAGTACTACCAAACCTTTCCCTCATATTCTTCCAAGGGAGCTTAATTTATGTTCAGTGTTCCCCAATAGATGTGCAGAATCAGTGCATCATCTGGCCAGTCTGGCCTCAGTTTATTTTGGATTGGGTCTGCCGGTTCCTGATGCCCCAGTACAGTGGGGGTTGTGGGCAGCTTATGCCACTTCAAATATTATGTTTTGGACACCACAAAATAAATGCATCACCATTTTGGGACTCTTGGATTGAAACTCTGCACTGAAGGTTAGAGGAATCTGCTTTATCAGACAACTTTTCTTCAGGAAAAACCTATTTTAGCAGTGTTCCAGAGTAACAGCCGTGTTAGTCTGTATTTGCAAAAAGAAAAGGAGTACTTGTGGCACCTTAGAGACTAACCAATTTATTTGAGCATAAGCTTTCGTGAGCTACAGCTCACTTCATCTGATGAAGTGAGCTGTAGCTCACGAAAGCTTATGCTCAAATAAATTGGTTAGTCTCTAAGGTGCCACAAGTACTCCTTTTCTTTTTGTTTTAGCAGTGTTCCCCATTTATCAAAATGCAGGCAGGGGACTGTTTCATAGTCCCAAGATATGCCCTGGGCCACTGTGGGAGAGTCCAATAATCGGCACTGTATGATCACACTGAAAATAAAAGAAGTTTGTAAGATATTTAGTAAAATTCACTTTCTGAAAACCAAGAAAAGCCAGTATGCTTTGTATGGCAGTCCTGAATAAGCAACTTGTAAATTTCACTCACCCATACTAAACACTAAAAATTGCTGTAAGCAACTTGTAGGTTTCATTCTTTATTACAAAATAATGACAAAAGAAAAACAACCATGACAAGTGCTTGGTTGAAGCAACAACTTGTAAATTTATCTCTGTATTGTAAAGAACTATCTGTAGTTACAGTGCATAGTTCATACACCTCAATGCTCCTTCTATTTCAAATGTCATGTTTGAATGCGTTAGGCCTAATTGTTGTCCCACATGGACAAACAAGGGAAGGGTATGATACTTTGACTTGCCTAGGGTATATGGGACAAAGTCTTCCTTATTTCAATCAGAGTAAACTCATTAATTTGATATTGTTTCAAGAGTTTGGCCCAGGGATGAAAAATAGAGCTTGTCTACACTACTACGGGAAGATCCACGCTGCTGCAATCAATGCAGCAGGGGTCAATTTAGCAGGTCTAGTGAAGACCCACTCAATCGATGGCGGAATGCTCTCCTGTCGACCTTGGTACTTCAGTTCTCCAAGAAGAGGAAGGTAAGTTGACCGGAGAGTGTCTGCCATTGACGCAGGGCAGTGAGGACACCATGGTAAGTCAACCTAGGCGACATCGATTCCAGCTACATTATTCATGTAGCTGGAGTAGTGTAACTTAGATTGACTTACCCTTAGGTAGTGAAGACAAGCCCATAGTTGAAAATGGTGAAAGCACAAAAAAGCAAGTAATTTACAATGGGGGTGGGAGTGTGGGGTGGGCGGAAGAATTACATGAAGTGTAATTACAACCAAGAAACAAAATACCTTTCTTTGACTATTGTTCCAAATCCATGTATATGTGATTGTTAGTCTTCACTGCTTTGTAAAAAGAGAGCATTTTAGCACTGTTAGATAGGTTTTTTTAACCTAAGCTTTCGTGAAAAGAAAAAGAAGCACAAAAGTCTTAAGAGTAGCAAAACATGATCACTTGCATAGTTTGTTTTTTTAATAAGGCATAAAAGGCTCAAAACTAATCAGTAACCTGCAATGTAAAGTGGAAACTGTCTCTTATTGTTCATTCACAACTCTTTCTACTGTAATTAAGTATCTAATGCTCCAGATGGCTAAGTATTCAACATTTGTAAATTTCAGCTCTGCTGAACACTTTATTTCAAAATGTGCAAAATACTACCCAGCAGCTTTTAGCAACTTTGGTAGTGAATGTCTCAAAACACTGGAAAGCTTTATGGCATCTGCCACATTGGGCAGGGCTGCAATATTCTTGCTGAAACTTCACACACTATATGGATACACACGATCTTTCTTCACTGACGGTTCTAAAGAGCCTAGTCCATGCACAGTAGCAACTCTACTAGTGGCTCAATGCTCGTCTCTGCTAACCAACATCTGTCCTCCTTCAGGTCAAGTTCTAAGAGCTAGATGTGACTTTAGGCACAACCCTGAGCACATTATGACCATTACTGTGCCAACGCAGTTGCACTGGCCAGCAAGTACAGGAGGGTGGAGTCCTGGCTTCACTCATTGCCTGACCATCAACCTACTGCTCTGCTTGCCCAATGGAGGGAGTAAGCAGATATCTGGCACTCTTTTTTACCGCATGCCACCAGAACTAAAGTCCAGGTAGCCTACACTGGGGCCTAAGAGGTATGGGTGAGGTTGGGGGGTATTCTCCTGAGCAGATGTGTAGTACAAGACACAATGCACCTATTAATGTGCACACCTCTGTATGAACATCTATTGGATAGTGTTTTGCCAATAAATGCATTTCACTAGTAGATTCTAACTTAGAAATAAAGAGTACTGTATAAAAATGTATCTAATCCTGTGTACACCTTTTCCTTACAACTGGCATGTGTGGACATACTGCTGAACATCTAACAATGATTCATTTTAGACTGAAATTTCTCTTCACCCCTCCCAACTAGTCTTGTCTGACTATCTATCGCTGTAAATGGAGAACAAATGCCAAATTATAGAAATATTCTTGCACTTTGAAAAAAGAATCCCACCTAATTACAAGCTTCCTTCTCTGCTCGCTTGTACTGAGTCACTCATTTCTGTTCTTTGTTTTACATTTTATAGGTCATGAAATGTCAAAAATGTAATCTCAAAACAGCAAGTTACTTATTCTTTATTACTTGTTAGGACAACATGTTTAGCATTATACGCTACACGAAAATACTGTCCCTTCCCAAAGCACTTACAATCTAAAAGGAAGGGACTCGAGGATATCCAGAGGTCAGGGAGCTATAGATGTGTTTTTTAATTATAAAATTACTTACTGAAGGCCTCATTAAATAAGTTGGTTTTTAAGGTCTTAAATTCAGTGAAGGAAATGAAAGACATCAATGAAGCACCTACATGTGTGTCCTGTAGGAACATATTAAGCCATGACCAAAAATAAATAAATAAATCAGTAAGTTGATTGAATCTGGGGGATGCTTGGTCTGATTATTCTCATTTTGTTGTGGGAAGACAGTGAGCACAATAATTAGTACAGATCTCTTTGAGGGTTTTGACTGATATCACTTAGCTGAGATGTAATCAGCTATTTTAATTCCTGTGACTCTGATTTTATGATGGGGAATGATTGCCAATAGCTTATATTAAGGAGAAAATCTTATTTACTCTATAAAATAAAGAGTCTGGTCCAGATTCTGGGCTGAGTCCAATCTGTGCTCAACACCACGCAATACTGGTGCTGACTGACTGCTGGTCCAGTACTGAGAGCAGGGAAAAGCAGCTTCACAGCTCTTTACTTTATGCCAGCTTCCAGTGGCTTCCATAACCCATTCAGGCAACCCAGACATGCCTTTTTCCCCTCACTATACATTTTTATACCAGAGAGTGGGAGAAGGGGCACCATAGGAGTTGTTATGGCAGCCCCATATCGCCTGAGGATTGCCCTTTCAGGAAGGAACTCTCCACTGGTGGGATCTGCTGGGCTTATGGCTCCCCTGTGCTGGTCTGTCAGCATGAAGCAGCCACAGCACAGCCAAGAATCTGGGTCTCCATCTGTGGCTTTTGGTACATTTTTAAATTAAGCTCATGTTTACAGTATGACTGATCCAATTACAAACTAATGTGGCCTGTGGCCTCTATTTTACTAAATGTTTTCACATGCAGTTGTATATATTAAGCATAGTTTAGCACATTACTTTTTTTTCACAAAAGTACCTGTCTCTGCAAGCTGCAATTAGGTTTGCCCTAATTGGTGCAAACTATAAATAACAAAGGGGTAATTTGATTTAAATTTAAAGCTGCAGTGAGATTTCCTTCAAACTCTGAACAGCCCTCTCCTAAAAAAAATATCCAGGGTCCGGACATCCATGTACCCATTGAACTCCTGTCAGGCTTGTGAAAGTCTTCACTTAAAAGAAAATAATGTCTTCTGAAGTTCTGGTCCTTCATAATGAGTCCAGTAAGCCAACCAAGCAAGGAATGGTCTGTGGGGTCGGTCATTGGAGAGCCTAAGATGCTGGGTGGTTGTAGAAACAGTGAGAGTGCGGATGGTGTGGGAGCAGGGTAGGAGGACCTTGTGACGGTGAAGAAAAAATAAAAGTAGTAGATATTGGCAGTATTATGAGAACAGAGTGGAAAAAGCATATCTCTAAAGGTTCCCCTCAAATCTGCCATCAATGCTGCTGCCAGAGGGGAAGAGGACAGGCAAGGAGACAAATACTCCATTAATAATACTGATGACTAATTATACTAGGCTATAAGAACATAAGAATGGCCATACTGGGTCAGACCAAAGGTCCATGCAGCCCAGTATCCAGTCTACCGACAGTAGCCAATGCCAGGTGCCCCAGAGGGAGTGAACCTAACAGGTAGTGATCTAGTGATCCCTCTCCTGCCATCCATCTCCACCCTCTGACAAACGGAGGCTAAGGACACCATTCCTTACCCATCCTGGCTAATAGCCATTAATGGACTTAACCTCCATGAATTTATCCACTTCTCTTTTAAACCCTGTTATAGTCCTAGCCTTCACAACCTCCTCAGGCAAGGAGTTCCACAAGTTGACTGTGCGTTAAGTGAAGAACTTCCTTTTATTTGTTTTAAACCTGCTACCCATTAATTTAATTTGGTGGCCCCTAGTTCTCATATTATGGGAACAAGTAAATAACTTTTCCTTATTCACTTTCTCCACACCACTTAAGATTTTATATACCTCTATCACCTCCCTTAGTCTCCTCTTTTCCAAGCTGAAAAGTCCTAGCCTCTGTAGGACTAATCTCTCCTCATATGGGACCCGTTCCAAACCCCTAATCATTTTAGTTGCCCTTTTCTGAACCTTTTCTAATGCCTTTTTGAAATCCCCCACTATTATTGAGTTTTTTATTTTGATAGCCTCTCTAATCTCCCTTAGAGTTTCATAGTCACTATCACTGTCCTGGTCAGGTGGTTGATAATAGATCCCTACTGTTATATTCTTATTAGAGCATGGAATTACTATCCAGTGCTATAGGGCTTGGCACTTTCAAACAAAGTAGCCCTGTGAGGTATATTTGTCCCAGTTTTACAGAGAGGGAGACAGAGTCACTGACAGGTGAGTTTACCCAAGACCACACAGCAAGTCAATGCCAGTGCAGTCATTACAACTCAAGGGTTCCTGACTCCCAGTCCCATGCTCTGTTCGCTATTCTTTGCTGCCTCTCAATGTATTTATCACTAAATCTACAGGAGCACACAGAGGGTTTCTGTCTTTACAAAAATTAGTACAGCTGGTGAGCAGGTAAAACTTGTAAGTTCACATACAATGCAGTCTATATATCACACAACCGCACCGATTAACTATACTGTACATACTGCACACGTGCTCATGATATCATGAGCTAAATTCCATTTGTTTTGCACCTCCTCACCTGCACTCCGTCTATTCATCAATTGGAGTTTCTTCATGATTTCTCCTGATTTTAGTAAAGATTTGGATGCAGTGCCTCATGACATTCTCATAAGCAAATTAGGGAAATGTGGTCAAGTTAAAACTACTATAAAGTGGATGCACAACTGGTTGAAAAAACATACTTAGAGAGTATGTATCAATATTTCACTGTCCAAATCGGAGGAGATTTCTAATAGACTCCCACATGTATCTGGTACCATTATATATTTTCATTAGTGGCTTGGGTAATAGAATGAAGAGTATACTTATAAAATTTTTAGATGACACCATGCTTCGGAGTCTGGGGATTCAAGCACTTTGAAAGAATATAATCTTGTGGTTATAGTGGATCACAAATTGAGCCAACAGTGTGATTAAGCTGCAAAAAAGGCAAATGACCTTTTGGGTTTCATTAACAGGAAAGTCAGATCTCTGGTCTACACTACAGAGTTAGGTCAATACAAAGCAGTTTACGTTGACCTAACTCCGTAAGCGTCAACTCTAAAATGTTGCTCCCACTGATGTAACTTGCCCACTACACTGACTTAATATTCCATCTACACAAAAGGCATTGCACTTAGGTTGACACAGTCAGGGTGACTCAGTGTCAGTGTAGACCAGAGGTGGGCAAACTATGGCCTGCGGGACCGTCCTGCCCAGCCCTTGAGCTCCCGGCCGGGCAGGCTAGCCCCCAGGCCCTTCCCTGCTGTCCCCCCTCCCCCGCAGCCGCACTCCTGCGCAGCCAGCACAGCTTGCTCTGTCCGGGCAGTGGGACTGCGAGGTCCTGTTGCTCTGAGCAGCATGGTAAGGGGGCGGAGGTGGCGGTGGTTGGATAAGGGGCAGGGGGTCCCAGGGGGCAGTCAGGAGACAGGGAGCCATGGGCGGTTGGATGGGGCGGAGGTTCGGGTGGGGCAGTCAGGCAACAGGGAACAGGGGGGTTGGATAGGGTGTGGGAGTCCCGGGGGGGGCCTGTCAGGGGGCGGGGGTGTGGATAGGGGTCAAGGCAGTCAAGGGACAGGGAGAAGGGGGGGTTGAATAGGGGATGGGATCCTGGGGGGGCAGTTTGGGACAGGGGGGCCTGGGAGGGTGTGGTCAGGGGACAAGGAGCAGGGGGGGCGTTGGATGGGTCGGGGGTTCTGAGGGGGACAGTCAGGGTGCAGGAAGTGGGAGGGAGCAGATAGGGGGCAGGGGGCCAAGCTGTTTGCGGGGCACAGCCTTCCATACCCAGCCCTCCATACAGTTTTGCACCCTGATGTGGCCCTTGGGCCAAAAAGTTTGTCCACCCCTGGTGTAGACACTGTTACTTGCATCGACTTTTGTGACCTCCAGGAGCTGTCCCACAATGCCCCACCGTGACCACTCTGGTTACCATTTTGAACTCCGCTGCCCAATGGCCAGGTACACAGGTACATGCCCCTCCCCTTTTAAAGCACTGCAATTTTTTGAAATTCCATTTCCTGTTTGCTTGACATGGAGCACTCACCTAGCAACTGCCCAACTGACCGTGCTGGCTCCACACTGAAGACGTGCTCTGCCTGGAGTACACAGGAGGTGGTAGATCTCGTGGGTCTGTGGGGGGAAGAGGCTGTGCAGACACCACCGATCCAGCCACAGAAACGTAGATATCTACAAACAGCTAGCTTGTGGCATGATGGAGAAGGGGACATGCAGTAGTGCCACATCAAAATCAAGGAGCTGCAGCATGCATACCAGAAGGTAAGGAAAGCTAACAGTTGCTCTGGTGCAGAGCCAAAGACATGCTGCTTTTATAAAGAGCTTCATGCCATCCTCCTCGGCGACCCCACCACTACCCCAAAGAGCCCCATGGATACTTCAGGTGAGCTGGAATCATGCCCCCGAAGTGATCAGTGAGGAGGTGTTGGACAAGGAAGAGGAGGAGGAGTATGGGGGACAGGTGACGTAATTATTCCACTCTATTCAGCCCTGGCGAGGCCTCAGATGGAGTATTGTGTTCAGTTTTAGGTGCCACACTCTAAGAAAGACGTGGACAAATTGGAGAAAGTCAAGAGGACAACAAGAAAAATGATAAAAGATTTAGAAAACCTGACGTATCAAGAAAGATTAAGAAAAACTGGGCATGTTTAATCCAGGAAAAAGAAGACATGGGGGGACCTGGTAACAGTTTTCAAATATATTAGGGGCTGTTATAAAGAGGATGATGATCAGTTGTTCTCTATGTCCACTGAAAGTAGGATAAAAAGTAATGGGCTTAACCTACAGCAAGGGAGATTTAGATTAGACATTAGGAAAAACTTTCTAACTATAAGGATAGTTAAGTACCGGAATAAGTTACCAAGGGAGGCTGTGGAATTTCCATCACTAAAGGTGTTTTAGAATGGGTTAGACAAACACATGTCAGAGATGATCTAGGTATACTTGGTCCTGCCTCAGTGCAGAGGGATGGACTAGATGACATCATGAGGTATTTTCCAGACATACATTTCTATGATACTAAAATTCAAACCTCTAGACAACTTAAAACAGCTGCTACTGTGTTTGATAAAAAGAACCAAGCAAAATCTTCCTTTCTCCCAAGATTGGAATATCCCTTCTTCCCCAGGCTGATTTTGAAAAAACTCAACCATAGACCTACTGAAATTTGAAACGGGTCTGACATCTTGTAAACCGTTCCAGCTAGAAACATCTACCTAATTATCCTATTTGGGAGCTGAAATTCCATGCTGAGCAGTGATTGGTTTCTAGCCCTCATCAGTCATGAGATAATTCAGCTATTTTATATCACTTTTAGAATTTAAATATTATTATTCACTTTTCCTCCCTCTGTTTCTACAGTTCGTTTATACTGAGTGCTAAGGTATTTGCTTTACAAGTGGAGGGATAAAAAAAACCTAAACCCAATATATTTTAATTCCCTAAACATTTCAAAAATAACTTCTTTTTTAAAGTATGACAAAAATTAATGCTGTGAGAGAAATAATTTATCAATACCAATTTGAATGACCTTCATAACTCAGTCACAGCTTCAGCTTTTGTGAGTATTACAATCATCCTAAATTCAGGATAGTAAATACTATCTCACATCCATAGAAAGTATCTAAATTTTTCAGGGGTTCCTCCAATTCATACCAAAACCTCTAAATCTGTTGTAGCTTCATCCATCACTACTTAAAAGTTCACCAAACGAACCCTGAAGTAGATGGATGATCCTTGCTCTTTTAAAAACAAATGTTAGTAAAAGTGACTCTCAACATTTCAGGGTCTAACAAATTCTAAAAAATAGCTACGGCCTGGAATACAGAATGTAGTGCAAGTCCTAGGCAGACTCCCTGAGAAATTCAGGACTTTGTTTAATAGCCCATAGTTTGGATGGTTCATGAAAAAAATCAATGCACATTTTTGGAAAAAAAAAATTCACGGCAAGTCTTTGTGTCACTGAAATTTCTTTCATTTCTAATCCTTGGAGCAGCTTCTGGGTTATAAAAATAGTCCTATTACTAAGAGCTGTGGAAGTTAAACCCTCTGGTATTATGGTGTATAATTTTTTAAAAAACTTATTTTTAGGAGACTTCACTGTGCTTAATTCTCTGGTTTGTCCTCAATATGTTGAAACCCTATAAATAATTAGTACCATTTTAGATTATGGGGAGAAACAATTAATTATGATTAATAATAATAATTAAGGGCCTAATTGTACCTTGGGGGCAAGATTTTCAAAAGCATTCAGGATCAAATTTTCCAGTGCCTAGCACTCGGGGTTGGTAGAGAGATGTGCCATCTCAGGGGGAGCTCTTGCAGGAATTATTTCTCAAGGAGGTTGATTCCTGAGCTTCTGGTGCACAGAGGGAGGAGGCACTCTCTTAAACCCAGTCAGCAGGTGCAAAACACTCCTTCTTGTGTGACTACCTAGCTTTTCTGGCTGATGTGTAGGGGTTGGAGCAATGGCTCCTCCACTCCTGAGACATCTTGAACCCCAAGGAGTACACAGAGGGAGTACTCCCTGCATTCCAGGAAGCACGGGGACTGTTAATGTGCCCTGCTGCCAATCAGTGCAACCTGACAGAATCGCTTTGTGCCCTTCCCTTGTCCTGGGCACCTGCAGAACAGCATGACACAGTTTGGCTATACATGACTACATAAGGATAAATAGGACTGAGAAGGCATGGAAGGCACAGTGCATTTACGCTCAGCCGATAAGTGCTCAGGAGCATCTTAAGTAGAGCTGGTTGGAAAAATGTTTTTTCCTCCCGCAAAGCATCTATCTCAAGATTATATAAAACTTTTGAAACAGAAAATCAAAACATTTCATTCTGAAATGTTGAAATGAGACTTTTTTGATGAGTTCAAAATATTTTTTCCATTTTTTTTCAAAACAAAATGTCAAAATCTGTACAAGTTCATGGGAAAAATTCATTTTCATCAAAGTGGCATTTTCCAACTATTTTGATGAAGCTCTTTTCAGTATTTTTATGCTTCTAGCCTCTTTCGCTCTTCTGTCACAATCTGTGCTGTGCCTGCTAGTCTCTTCCCTTTCTTAAAGTTCTGTGTGATAAGTAAAAGTAAACAGATGGGAAGAGATAGCCTTTATGGTTTTACTTAGCAGAGCTGGTTCTAACCAGCCTTGTGGCATTGCAGCCTTGGCTCGTGAAGAGTTCTGCATTAACTCTTCAATGTTCACTGTGGTATCCGTTGTACTCATCATATGACAAAATTAGTTTCCTTCATATTTTCCTGGAGCTAACTGAAGTGTTCTTCATCTTTGTCTCCAGATCCAACAACCAATTTGTACTTCTAAGCCCAATGTGAGTAAATTTCCTATCCAGGGAACAAACAGTTTTTAATGTAATATTAATTCAGGCAGGAAGCGAGTAAGAAAATGTATGGCTACACTGAAACAAAGCTCATTGGTTGTCTCCTAATTGAGTCAGAGAAAGCAAGGATAGCTGTATTCCAGCCAAATATTTGCCTCCCTTATTGTGAAATCTTCCTATTTGCAGTACACAGTCACATGTATCCAAAGTGTTTTCAAGACATGTTATATGAAATTGTGTCAACTACTGTACTTGAACAACTTAAAAAGAGAGAGGGAATATCTGAGAGTTGTGAACATTTCTGTATCTCCTGTCACTCCTGAACATTTAGTCTTGAAACATTTAAAAGAAAATGCCAATGGTTTTCAGCTACTCCAGAATCACTTTACTTTGTTTTAAACACAACTATAAACTGGCACTTTAAAAATAATTCTATTTTATTTAACATTAAAAAACCATAAATAAAGCCTATTAAAGAAACTGGAGGCTGATATTTTTGTCAGGAATTGGCTCAAAATAGGATGAAAGGAAATTCATTGTGCACTTCAATGAGTGCTGCAGAAAAAGTAGAAGACTTTGTAGTTTGTTTTCAGCTAACTTTCATCCATTTGTCCCTGCAGATTGTGTCCAGGTTTTTTTATAGAAAGACAAATGTGAAGATTTATGGGCTTGATGCAGCAATCTGACACTCAAGCCACTGCAAGTGTGCAGCTCAACAAGGTGTGAACCTAACCGCAGCAGCACATACTTAGGGAGAAAGAAGGGTGTCCCTTCAGAGTCAACTGATTTTCTTAGTATTAAAAACTAAACAACTCGGACAGGCTAAGTAAAGATAGGGCCCAACCCTGACACTCTTATTTCACATTATCCTCGTCATTCCTGGAGGTCAGTGAAATCGCTTGCTTGAGTAAGGTTTAGTTAGGTGCATAAGAGACTACACTGCAGGATTGGCCACTATCTTTGTTTACCACGTCTGAGCTGTTCAGTGGACTGGGACAGGTGCATGTTTTGAATATGACAATGTGAGATGATATATAACCCAATTCTCAAAAGTACTGAGCATCCCCAACTCCTATTGAAGTCCATCATTTTGCATCATTCTTAAGAAGCAACAAATACACGGAGTGATGATAAAAATAAAAGACCCCAAAAATCCAGTAGTTAGGCCAAGAGCTGCTACTTGGTTGTGACTCAGCCTATCCCCCACGAACTAAGACTCCATTGGGAAGGAAGATCCCTTTCGGACGGAGTTGCCTGCTTCTGCTGAGACCCAGGACTGTTAAAAACAATAAAGCTATGGCTACATTTCTGGATAGACAGGAAGATAAATTAAACAAAGACAATGTATGGTTCTAAGTGGCAGGAATCCAGAGGATATTTATATTATGAGCCAATTAAAAGAGTCTAAAGGAATTCACATTGAGCAAAATTACAGTAAATTATCCCTAAAAATAAACAATGATTCAAATAGACAGGATGTTCTTTTCTTAATTTTACTAGGTAGCAGACAAGCATTCAAAATGAAAGTTCTTTCAAGAGTAAACTATACAGAGTACTACAAAGACCCCAGAAATAGATAGACTTAACTGATAAGCACATCTCAAGAGTCATATGAAACAGCATTATGTATTATTTGTATTGCAGTCATGCACCAGGATGTCATTACAGTTCTTGAAGAAAAATGGACAACAAGCGTTGACTAAGCTGTGGTTATACTTTTGTGCAACTTTCACAGGGTAGCTAGCCCCTGTGAGTAGACTGGACTCACACCCTGTGTCAGAGCAGGTGAGACCAATCCAACCAATTAAAAGGGGCTACACCTGAACCTATAAAGGGCATTAGAGGCAGTAAGTGATAGGGCTAATCTATATCTGGAAAAGGAAAAAGCCATAAGGGAGAGATCCTAAAGCAAGGGCTAGGTGTCTAGGGAGGCAGCCCTAGTGCAACTGCTCCAGGAAGGGAGCAGAACTGGGAAGGTTCCAGGAGCAGGATGCTGGAGACCCCTGGGATGAGTGGTCCTGACAGCAAAGAGTGAGTTTCTGTTTGTTTGTTTTATGTGCTTGAGAAAGAGAATAAACCTGTTTGAGAGACTGTGGTAGCACATACCAGGCCAATAGCTGGTGGGGGAGGACTCCTTCATGGTTAGAGCAACCAAGTTAAATATAGGTGGAATTGGATCAAAGATTGAGTTCAAATTCTTAAATGCTATAAAAGTGACACTCAATCAATACCACTAAGAGAACTGTCTCTTATTAGTCAGCCAAAATGGGGGGGGAATCACAAAAAACCCTGTAGGTTTCCAGTGGGCTGAAAATATAGGAAGACATAAGAAAAAGACTGATCCTTTCACAAGATCTCTCAAAGCTGATTACTAGTTATACTAACTTAGGTATTATCTAATTTCTGAATGTGTGTAAGAGAAAATTATATATTCAATAAAACATCTAAAATCTTTCACACACAAGTGTAAATTAGCAAAATGGGGCATTTATATTGTCTTATACTTAAATCATAAGAACTGGAGGCATTTTAAACTAAGTGATCTTTAATAGAGCACTATGTATAGAAATTAGAAGGTAAACATCTAACTGGTTAAAAACAGGTACACTTTACAAGCTCTGTAATCAAAACACCGTTCATGCTAATGTGTTTCCCTCTAACATGTGGGCTTTTAAACTCTACGGATCCAGTCCAACTCCCCTAAAAGTTAATGACTAGGTTCCCATTGACTTCAGTAATATTTGGATCAGGGCCTCAAGACTCAGCCCAACTGTCCTAGAAATCAGTAGCAAAACTCCCATTAACTTCCAGGGGCTTTGGCACTGTCCTTAACTTATTTAATTCTCTTATCTCTAACTTTGTCACATTAACTTGACCATTTACTCTTGCAAGGGGCTGTCGCAATGATCACATATTGATATAACTGAACTGATCTACCTCTAATTTGAATCTGTTTTGCATATTAAATATTCTGGGTCTGCTTTTATTTAGGAAAAATAGTACATGTACTAGACATATTAACACTAAACCTTAACCTGGGTTTATATTGCATATCAGTCCTGGTCATCTGAACTCAAAGTAGGTTGTACAACATGAAAATAGTCTTCATCAAAAACACATGGATTCCATATAGAGCAGCAAAGTGTATTGTGTCTATTGTTTTTGACAGGCAATTTTCTCCACTGAGACTAAGTCTTGAACCCTTGGAAAACATCTGTCTCTTGGAGAATACTGGATAGCAAAGCATGCCTGTGCTCTATAACTTCTGATCATTGATACAGCATGTTCTGCTCTGCAAAAGAACTTAATTTTTATTTTTAGTGGAATTATGTAGTGTATTCTCCAGCAGTATATATCTGTATTTGCATCTTAATACCTTTGTTAAGTAGAATAGCGCTGCCCCTAAAACAACTACCACAGAATGTGGGGTGGGGATATTTTTAAAATGAGTAGGGTGACTAGACAGCAAGTGTGAAAAATTGGGGTGGGGGTAATAGGCACCTATATAAGACAAAGCCCCCCAAAATCGGGACATCTAGTCACCCTAAAAATGAGTGCTTCATCATGTCTTGTCTTCTGCACCATTCCTTCAGATATGAGTTGATGATAGCCTCAGGCTAGAGATAGGGAGGCTTAGGTGGGGAATCTGCTGTAAAATCAGGTTCAAACAGCAAATGCTTGATGACTCCTGAAGCTGTGTCAGACAACCCTTGGCCCCACGGGTCCAGCTCCCAAGCTATGCTGCCATATGCTCCCCTGTTGCAGTTGTATAATGCAGTCCCCACTGCGGTAAATTAATGACACAGCAAAAGCGTTAATTCCAGCCCAACCAGCATTGTCTGCTACAATCTTCCACAGATATAGCATTTTTCCCAGGAGGGCAAGCTGCTTACACTATCTAGCTCTGACTCTTTCTACTGACTATGCTCCAGGCTCGAACACAACCAACCATTAAGGACTGATTTTCAGAGGTGCTGTGCAGCTACAGCTCCAATACAAGTGGAGGTAGGGGTGCTCAGCATCCCTGAAAATCAGGTCTTTAATGTCAAGGGGCTGCTACAGATAAGGGGACAGAGTATGATGGAGAATCGCAGCTTCCTTTCCCTGCAGATCTGCTGCTACCACCCCTACTATACATTACACATTAGTTCCCTATATAAGCATAAAGAGAAGGGGAGCAGCAAGTCCATGAATACTCAGCTAGGATGAATTTCTACTTTTCAGGCTGTTGTACTAAAATCTACAACACCTAGAAATCAGTTTGTTGCTTTATTCTTTCTGTTAAATAATTGCATTGTTTTATGCTTGGATCCAAATGTAGATATACTGCCTGCTTCTATTTTTTTCTTCTAATTTATGTACAAAAACTCTTACCCAACCCTAAATGCAAATGAGCAATTTTTCAGTAGTGGCAGAGATTAATCTACAACGGCCTAGATGGAAACAAAATTCATACAAGATTTAATAAAAGTACAACTGCAATTCTGAACTTCCACCTTAGAAATAGGAAACAGGTATGTTATCCACATGGCTACATAGTCTTTTATCCTATCTCGAAGAGCTTTTGGGTGGTATGCTAGCTGCACCTACATTCCCTCATTATAACCAATCTTTAGAGTATAACAAGTTAAAAATCATTAAGAAATCAAATATAAGAACGACACAGTTCAAACAAAGCCTATTCCCTAATTCATATAAAGATCTAAGTGCATAGAAAATGTCATGAAAGTTAAACTTGCAAGAATAGTCAGTTTTGCCTGAAGAAAAATGTTTGAAGATTTTTATTAAGGGACAAATCTTAGTCCAATTTAAGCCAATGGAAATTTAGCTACTGACTTCAATGGGAGCAAGATTTGGCCCTTAACAGCCTATTTTGGCAAATGAAGTATAGTTTGATAACGAAAAGTCTAATAAAGATGCAGCTGCCCCAGTTGTAAGAGCACTGTAATATATAGGGTCGCTTTATCCACTAGACTGCTCAGTATTGCACAGCTAACAGCCATAGGGATATATAGAGGTATCATCCTAAAGAGAATATTGAAAATTATAGGGAAATTTAATAAATCAAATAAGTGCTGCATTCAAATAAAGAATATTCCTTAGTTTGTTCTTCTGTGTGTACAAAATTTAATAAATTGAATTAATCTGTGTTTTATTTAATTAGAAAAATTGAGATGAAGAATGATTTCCCAACATTTCTGGAGATATTTATAGCTAAAAGGTGGCACCAATTAAAGTGACTGTGGAATTGAGAGTAATTGGGTCTGTGCAAAATCATTAAAGGATAAAGTTTAAGGACTTATTGTTTAAGGTTTATATGGTGAGTAATCTACCTGCAGGGATAAAATGGGCTCTTGCTTGCCTGAGTTTTTCAGCAACATCCCTGAAGTTGCCCAAACATATCAGGATAAACTTATTCTTATGAAAAGTGTCATGGGCAATCTTAATGTCCAGAAACAGAGAACTGAGCCTGGCCGTTAAAGTCTCATCTGAAAGACTTCTCCCTCCACCCCCAAAGAAAATTGTAAGGCACAACACAGTCTACCTTGGAAAAATGAAGGGTTGAGCGAATAGTGCCATGGTGTCCAGGGTTTTCTATAAACTGAGAATTGGACTAAAAGCCATGCCCACCAGTTGGCAATACAACAGAGTAGTAATAAAGCTCTTTCTAATGTGGATCAATCATTAACATGAATAGACAGACTCGTAATATGGACCACTGTTAGCTTGCGACTACCTGCCAGAAGTCACTGTCACGATGTCTGGAGTGGCTCACAACCATGAGTGCCAACCTCACGGCAGACTGCCAAAAAGCAGGGCAAACTGGTTTTATGTTCTATAATTAGATTTGCACCAACCCAGTAACAAATGTGAACTCCTGAAGCACTGTAACAGTTTTACCATGGTGTCACACAGTCTCATTGGGCACTCCCGTCTATCTTGTTATCCAAGCAAGCTGCACTTAGTAATAGTTGGTTGGCATACACCAAAGATCCACAGTTGCCACCTTTAATGTAGTCAATAAGCATCCTGACTTTCACAATAAGCCAAAAATCAAGCTAATCCCATTTCAAAACAAGCCAATCTCTAAGAACCCCAACACTCTGTGTGACTAGATCTCCCCCCACCCCCCAGTGTGTAGTCTGGGACTGCGATGGGCCTGCTGTGCACCCCTGACTCCCCCGCCTTGCCCTTGCTTTTGGGAGCTGATCCAAAAAAACAGAATCAGCAACCTACAACAAGCTGCAAACCAAACATGCTACAAGCTACAAACTAGCCAACAAGCAACTCATAAACCAAAAACAAGCCCAAATTCTGTGTGTGTGGGGGGGTGTCCCCATGGGTTTGGCATGTCTGTAAAGATCACAAAAGATTCAGGTTGCTTCCAGTCCCAAGAGACTAGTTACCTCCCCCAGGTCAATTTGAATGTCAGATGTCTCATCAAAAACACTTGTAGCCAATCCTATAGTAAATTAAGGATTTATTAACTAGGAAAAAGAAATCTTATTTACAGGTTAAAGAAGGCAACATCTATACGCAAACAAGTTAATCTATTGTTTTAAAAAGTGACAGTTGTAATCTGCCAATTCAAAATGTCTTTCAGGGCAGACCCAAGGAAACCGTGGGGATTTATGCTTCAGTTTAGTGTCTCTGGCCCTGTCACAGTCCAAACATCAAAAGAGAGAGGGGATTTTCTTGTGTCCACGTTTTATCCCCTTCCTCCAGTATTCAAGTTGATGGGATGGGCTCTCTTGCAAGTAGCACCTTGATGCATGTGAAAGGGCCATTAACCAAGACTTTGTATCATGATGTTCCACAATGGCCCATTTAATTTTGATAGCCCTTCTTGGGGGGTGGGGGATCCCCTCTTCCTGAATGGGTTCGCCAGGTCAGAGCAGTCATATTTAGTTATAAAGCAAAATTTACATATTAATTTATCAAAGGGTACAGACATTACAAGGAAGATTAATGCATGCAGCAACTTACAGGCATTTTATAGAGTCTAAACACATCCTTATAAATCTAAAACCTACCTTGAACAATACTAGCATATAGGTGAGCTGGTCTGGTTTCCAGCTATGAATCTGTCAGTGCTCAGCTGAAACCTACAGATTTGGCAAGAGCTGGCACGTGGTCTACCAGCCTCACAGCTGCCATCAAAGGTATCCCCTTTGTTTTGCCAGTTGATCTTATTGGCAGAGAGATGCTGTCGTAGTTAAACCAATAACTGGTCACACTAATCTTCTTTAGAGAAGCATGGTGACAGTAGGTGAATGTATTAAAACTTCCAGTCTTGCTCTGCTAAAACTGGGGAGGAAGAGGCTGCTGCTGGACAAAGTTTGTTCCAACTGTATTAGAGAATCTGTCTTAAGCAACCAGTTTCTTTAAGTTGCCTAAAGATAGGGTTAATGTAACTTTCTCTAAATATACACCAGTCTCTGTACACAAACACGGGAAAGTGTGGAGGGCAGGAGACTGGACTCCAGTATTTTATATTTTCATTAATAAGCATAAAATCAAGAAGCGAAATATCTCTGTGATGTAAAAGGCCAGAGCAAAGCCCTACACATCACTTAATCCCAAAGAGGGGCTATTCAGTGGCATATATGAGGAGTAGCTAGGCAGCAGTAAGTGGTGCTCCTCCTGCACATGCAACGGAAAGGGGCAGGAAGTACAAGGCCATGATGGAGGTGAGTTACCTTTTTGTAGGGAGGGGCTGCAGGATCCATGTAAACATGGATTCTAAGACCCCAGTACCCCATGCAGCTGGTACAGTGGTGTTATGACTGCTATTCCAGGCCAGGGCTTCTCACTGAAACTGTCCTGAAGTGTGGATTTCACCACCCTAAATCTTCTCATTTCACTCTCATACAGAGTGAGCCTGATTATTCTGACCTTATGCCGGTGGAATGAATTTCACCCAAGGTAATTACTATGAATCCACTACTCAGGACTGAAATTATGATGGTTGCTCACATACAAATTTCTAAACTAGGGTACTAGTGCAGTGTGAGAGTAGCATGATGGCTGATCACCTCCCAAACATAAATCACTGGGCCATCAGCACTTAGTGGGGGAATTCCTGTTACCTTCCTGTCTCTTCTGTAGGATGCTCATATAGGGCAGTGATAAATACATAGGTAGGTAGACAAGCACTACCTAGACAACAGTCATTCATGCAGCAGTATTTAAAATAAGGAGTAGGGGATTTAAGACATCTGGTCCATAGAGGATTAGACTTTTATTCATTAACACACATGAAATTAAGTTTAAAGTTTCAGGGCCTGATGATGTAGCCTATGCTGCCTTTAAGTACCACCGACTCACATAAGTAGTTCAGTTGAGCTCATGAGTCTAATGACTTCTCAGTCTCAGGAACTGGCCCTTAAGCAGTAAGACACCTATGGTCCATTTCCTACTAGTAAACTACTGATAGGCTTCCTGTCTTTGAAAGGAAGCCTATATCAATCAGTGGAATATTCTTGGTGAATTTAAGGGTGACTGGGTGGAGAAAATAGCCTACAGATAAGGGACAAACACAATGAGAACAAAACAGTACTTCCACAAAAGTGTACTTTCAACAGCATATCTGAACTTGCAACCCAACTGTAAACATTGAGCATTAAGAAAGAAAACAAGGATGTAGTTATAGCAGGTGGTCTATTGTAAAGACTTAGGAAGAAGAGGCATTCAAAATACTCATGATGGGCCTGATCCTGTGAGGTGCTGAGAACTTTCTGAGAAATGCTAAATGCTCTCTGCTCCTAGTGAAGTCAGTGAGAATGGAGGGGGCTTGCCTTCACAGGATGGGGCATCAGCATATTCAGGTGCTGTTCACAAGCAGGATGTGGATTGTCTGCACTAGTGATTAGAGCTGGAGTCCTGCCTAGAGGTTAGAGCCAGAGCCAGGGCCAGGAACCAGAAATTGGAGCCAAAGGTCAGAGCCAGAATCAGAAGCCAGTAACTGGAGCCATGGCTCATAGCTGGAATCAGGAGAATGCCTGGAGCAAGGCTGGAAACAAGGCAAGCATAGGAATGATTTCAACTGCAGGTGTCATCATCAAGGAACTTGTGATCATCTGCTGCTGGAGACTAAGCTAGCTGGTCCCAGGTTAATGTGCAAGCCCTTGTTCCTGACAGTTGTCAAGGTCTAGCTTACAATTACCCTTGGTGCTTTCATTCTTTTGCTACTCTAGGCACACAGTCCTCAGTTGGGTTGACTTGATTCTTGGTGCCGCTGAAGAGAATTGGTGTGGGGAAAGGGGCTTTAAGCCACCTGTGGCCTGGCCAGGGGACAGAAAAGTCCTTCACGGGTTGCTATAACTAACATCAGCTCTACTTTGCCTGAGAATTCCTCTTTGTCAAGACTTGAGGAATCATCTGCTACTCTTTAAGGGCAGCCTTCCAGCTTCTGTGCACTACGTCCAGGACTGGGGAGTGAGCCCTAGCTGATTGGACTGGTATACAAATCTATCAAGCAAGTAAGACACACAGTACAAGTTCCCTGTCTCATGGAAAAAATCCTCCAACTCCAGAGAAACTCACATGGTGGGGCAGTACTATCACAGTGATAGAGAAGAGTGTCGACGTCGCTATGTTGCACGTGAGAAGACTGGGGAGTTGATGGCAAGGAGCACCACTTGACTTCCTCAGTAACAGCATTAAGCAATCCAGCTCTAGCATCTGTGCATGCTAGGTTGTCAGGATGACATAATCAGTGATTTTAAATATAGCCAAAATTCTTAAATAATTGAGGGGTTTTTTTGTTTTTGTTTTTGTTGTTTTTTTAAAAAGGTCAACCCTGCTCATTTGTTGATAGCCTTAGGTTAATCGTATGTTTGTGTGGGAGGTCACTCACTTCCATAGCAGAAAGAAGCTAAATTTCTGGCTATCTGAACAGAACAATTGCACTCTAAACACTTGGCAATAGATGGAATTCACCATTTGATGAAACTGTTTACTCTAACATTCTAGCTAGGAATAGCCAATAGTTAAGTGAGGCTATGTCTCACAAGCGTATAATCTGTGGAAATGAATATAGCATCTCATGAATACTAAACAAATTCATTATGACCAGCAGTATAGCCAATGAATCTATAATGATGGCTCTCTTAAATTAAATTGTCTCTCAATTTTTCAGTGAAATCAAGTTCACAAACACATTTCTTCTTTTCCCTTTATTTAAGGCATCAATTCCTTAAGTTCCTCAAGATATATAGCTCTCCTTTGGCTCTGCAGCCCAAGAGCAAGAGGGGAGGAAGTAGAGGAAGAAATCATTCTTTGCATCATGGAGCACTTTATTCTTGATTTTAAAAACACACACACATTCACACAAAGACTTAAAAAATATACCACCAAGTATCCCTGCTAGGGAAATGCAGGGGACAAATTTTCTGTACTGCATTTTACAACTATACCATGATAATATGTAGCAATAAGCAACTCAGACATTTGAATTAGAAGTGTTGGGGAAGAGAGGACAATGATGGTTCCTAAAATATTTTTATCTAAAGCGCAACTCCTGAAGATGGCAAGCCCCAAAAACCTAACACCCCCCCCCACACACACACACACACCCCAAAGTCAGTCCTAAAAGTTTTCTCCTAATAGCCCTTGAACTCTTACCATCTTGGTAGTGACTTCAAAGGATTGTTTCTTCCTGGACTGATCAGAGAATAAACTGGTTCTTCCTGGGGTATCTGCAGAGCACTCTTTTTGAATTTGGGTAATCTAGCTGTCAGGACTCTAGACTTTCCAGCTGAACCCAAATGCTTTTATCTTTTTACCATCACCAGTGGGTCATCAAGAAAACCCTGACTTCCTTGAGCCAGTAGTATGCTCCTGGCATAATTTCTTCCAAGCAGCACTGGTCTCTGGTTGCATTATTTGCTCCAATACGGCTTGGTAAACTTCATATTGTGCAATCATCAGGCTGCAGCTACTCAATCTTCATGTGATATAAGTTGATCCCTTTTCTTCATCCTTCTGTGTCTGTTTCTGTAGATCACTGTCAGGACTCTTGCTTTTATCTGCTGTGGGAAATTCATTCATAAAAATCTTAAGCTTTAGTGTTTTGTCTGTTTTTAAACCAGCCAGCAAGCATATATGTTTCAAAGCTGAAAGCTCTTCTATCTATAACACAGATGCTGAAAAAGAACTTTCATGGTCAGTAAAAGGCAACATTTATCAAGTTTATTGCTTGAGCAAGTCCATATGATTTGAGCACTTACCTGAGTGAACAAATTCCTAGGGTTCTTTTATTCCTTTGTCATAAATTCATTTAAGAAGGGGCACTTTCATTCTCTTTACCCATGTGCATATGCATAGATAAAGTGTGTGCCTACCGCATATCTGAATTTGAGCTAAATGAATAGTTCACAATAATGTAATCAACAAAACTTGCATTTTTTTCAAGTTGCAATTGCAAATTGACCATGAGTGGAGAGTGATTTCTTTTTCCCCTCACTTATTCATTATTTGAAATTGTTCACCAAATTTCTGTGAATAATTTTTGGTCTATAATTCATTTGCAAGCCCTTTGTTGAAAGAATTTGATATTTAAAATGTGAGCTGTATGATTGGTCACCTGCATCAAGTTTCTGCTCCTTGATTGGATGAGCTTGACTCTGAGTCTGATTTCCTGTTTGAATTCTCTTCAAAAAGATCATTTCAAATGTGCTTCTCACTAATAGCCTCCAATAGTCACAACAAGGGCATGAACATAGTCAAAGTGAATTCCTTTAAAAAGGGAAGGGAATATTTTCAGGATATCTTTCCAATATTTGCCTCGTGCTAATATAAATATCTTATTCTTAGGTCTATTTTTCCATATAATATAGAAACATAGGAACATCAGACATGCGGTCCTGAATGAGATCAGAAATGCATCTACACAGTACCCTATCTCTGACTGTGGCAAGTATCCTATACTTCAGAGGAAGATGTAACTACCCAGTGGTAGGCAGGTGTGGGGTAATCTGCCTCCCACATCCAGTCTTTATTCTGATCTCTAATAGAGATTGGCTTAGGCCCTGAAGCATGAGATGTAATATCCCTTGTAATCATTAGAGTTGAGTGACTGCACTACAGTTCAGATAATTCTGCTTCCCTACAAAGGAACCATTACAAAATACTGGAAACCTGTCCATATTTCATGCTACTAGAGGATGTCAAGTTAATTGCTTAACAAAAGGTTTTTAATGTGCCCGCGACATCACTGTAACTAACACCTGCTCACTCCTAAATTCACTGAATACCCTTCAAATGCTTGGGCTGTACATCTTTGATTTGTTTTAGTCTATTGCATCTCCATGACAGAACTAATAGGATAAAAAGCACAGCATGCATTGGGTGACCTTTTTTCCTTCAGTGTGAAATAACAGCAGTAAACACACATTTACAGGAAGTGGGCAATGCGACAAGAGAGCACAAATATTTTTATTGCAAATACAAGCCGCTTTGTATAAATAATTCCCTCTTTCAATTGCCCTGTGAAATTCTGTTTCAACAACACTTAGGACCCTGCTCATCAACATATCACTTATGTGGGTGGAACTTCATTTTTACATGATTCTTCGGTTTGGACAGATGGATGTGTTGGCAACACTATATTCATCCCCTGAAGTCCCAAAATATGTGGCACCATAGCAGCAACGGGGCTGGCTTTGCCTGACCCTATACATAGGCATTTATAATGCTGGCAGAAGGAATCTCCTTTTGATCATATAAGGAAGCAAAGCAAATCTTAACAGATTGTATAGTTTATTAATTATGAAGGGGCTGATCCAAAGTCCATTTAACTCCATGGGAGTTTGTCCATTAATTTCAATGGGCATTGGCTCAGGACCCAAAAATAGTTCATCCGTTCTCCAATAGTGCTAGATAAAACATCTATGCTTCATATCACTGTCAAACCACTTTGTGCTGATGTTTACAGTTGGGGGAATAATAATAATTTACAATACATTAGTGCCATAATCTGCTCGCTCAGGACAAACATGAAGGAAGATAAGTCCCTGTTCCCACATACCTATATTATGCAAGCAGTTTCTCACAAATCTTCATTCAAATTTTAAAAATAAATCACATCAATAATGCTCCTTTAGGGTATGTTTATGCTGCAATTAAAAACCTGTGGCTGGCTGGTGTTAGCTGACTTGAGCTTGAGCTCAGGGGCTGCTTAATTGGAAGTGTAGATGTTTGGGGTCCGACTGGACCCCAGGCTCTGGGACCCTGTGAGGGGGGAGGGTTCCAGAGCTTGTGCTCCAGCCCAAGCCCGAATGTCTACACTGCAATAAACAGCTCCTTAACCTCACAAACCCAATTCAGCTGACAAGAGCTAGCCACAGATGTTTAATTGCAGTGAAGACATACTCTTTGTGTGTGTTCTCTGCAAACATTCAAACACAGAAGTTTTACTGACCTGGATATTTGTGAAAAGGAAATTTCAGTCACATGTTAGTATTTATAGAAACTGAATTTAAAAATCACACACATAGATATTCAAATTTGAAGTCACTTTATGCTCAGAACAGAAGCAAATACCATGTGATTTATCTGGCCAGCACATCTCAAACAGCCAATGTCAAATATCTAATCAGATTATGATATTGCAACTCTTTAAGCATGAACAAAAAAGAAACATTCAATTGAGACCAGTTCTGTTTTGAAGAACTCCCTGGTTATGAGGGCAGTACAATAGCTTAATTTGCCTCTTTTGCTTCCATATACTGGCCCAATTTTGAGTCTCTGGCCCTGCAAATTCCTGCTTTCTCAAATAAACTAAGACACACACAGCCTTCTAAAGGAGAATATCTTCAGAGACTGAGGCTATGTCTACACTACCGCCTATTCTGGCAAAACTTATGTCAGTCAGGGGTGTGAATATTCCACCCCCTGAGCAACATAAGTTACACCAACCTAAGTGCTAGTGTGCACAGTGCTATGTCAGCAGGAGAGCTTCTCTCGCCGACATAGCTTATGCCGCTCACTGGAATGTGTGGTTTTTTTTTTTTCTTATGCTGACACTCTCTCCCATCAGCATAGTGTCTTCACCACTATTGGTACATCTATGCCACTGAAGTGCTGTAAGTGTAGACATGGTAAGTTGAAACTCAAAAGTGATACTCAGGGCTTCTCTACACCATGCGGCTTTTAGCGACAAGGCTGTGTCGACACAGCCTTGTCGCTAAACGTCAGCGTGTATAAATACTTTGTTGGTACTTTTGCCGACCAAATACTTCCAACCCTGCAAGCAGTGTTAGCTTTGTCAGCAGGAGAGCGCTCCTGCCGACAAAGCCACGTTCACACTGCCACTTGCGTTGGCAAAACTTTTTTGTCTTTCGTGGGGGGGCTTTTTTAAGTACCCGGGAAAGACAAAAGTTTTGTCGACAACTTCGCAGTGTAGACAAGCCCTCAGAGAAGTTGATAAACACCAGTTTAATAGTTTGCAAGTCCACTGAGGGCTTTCACCTCTTTTAAACATAAAACCTCCAAACTAATTCAAAACTACCCAGCTGTTTTTCATGGGGAATCCCAAAGACCTAAGTCCCTGGATCTGGGTCTCACTTACACTAAGCTACTTTATACTGCTGCAACATATAAAGAGGCTTTAGTGTAAATGAGAACCAGGCCTGCAGTACTATTTGCAAAAGGACTTTCCTAGCAAATATGGACTCAAGTAAAGCCTTCCTCAGCGTCTCCATGCACTCAGTTACAAGTGATTCCTAACATTCTCTCTGAAATGACTCCTGTAACAATGGAGTGCAATGATATTGCTAATGGTTGCTCCAAGCATTTTCACAATGGTTATGAGACCAGACATATAGCTCCTTAAGTCTTTAAGAGTCAAAAGGTTTATTATTAGTAGGATTACATAGACCCCATATTAAAATGGCAGCAATCGGCAGGTGTTAGAACTGCATATCCGGACCTATTGAAGGGATTGAAGACTCGTAATCTTTAAAAAGTCTATTTTGACTGCAAGTATAGAATGCCTGTCATTTACAGGAGAAGACACAGAGCATGCAAAGGAAGAAAGCCGTTAAGTGAAAATCCACCTATTACTTGTCAGAGGCAGCTTTGTCCACACATAATGAAAACTAAGCTTACCCCTCATACGAGCTAGTTATTAATAGGCCCTTAGATCTGATCCTGCACACATTCTTGTATGTGCTTAATTATAAACATGTGAATATCCCATTGACTTCAACAGGAGTACTCAGCTGTGAAAAGTTAAACACGTGATTAAATGTTTTCAGGATTGGTGTCTTAGGGGAGTCTGTATTTAAAAAAAATTAATCTCTCAGTTTCTAAATAAAAACTATATAAATACAGAGAACACAATGTCTAAAATAGAGATTTCCTTCCTTTTTGAGCCAAGATGGGGAGAGGGGAGGATAAGATTTTATTTCTAACTATGTGATTCAGGACAGAATATTGTGGTAAAGAATTAATCTTCACTCTGTCTTATTCCTCAGTTTAATGCCCCTTCTCCCTTCCTTCATACACATGTGTATGTAATGCTAGTCAGAGCAGTAACAGTGTAATTAAAGTCTCTACAATACAAAGTGCTACTAAAAATTCATGAATAATTGGCTCAATGTTTGAAGAGCCTGCATAGCTACCCGTTGTTATCCAAACATCTGTTTCACTCTCTCCCATAGCTCTGATATGTAAAACCTAAATGAAGCTATTTAATTATCCTGAAGGGGTGAGCTACATAATGTGATAAATCTTATCACATTCTCAAAGATTAGTTTCATAATTTTTGTTTTGACTAATAAAATATAAAGAGACTCACTGTCCCCCCCCGCCCAATGCTTTGAATGTCATATTATAGTTTGTTTTATCTTCATAAATGTAAACATCTGTGGAATTAGAGCTTCCAGCTAATTTTTCATGAAATTAAAGCAATCTTAGTCCATTTTTAATCCATCCATCAAATGCAACAACATTTCTAAGCAGCTCTTATTTGTTTTAGGGGCTTTCACTAATACCTCCTGAGGAAACTTCACCCCCTTCCACATTATCCTTATGCCATGGGAGCCCCCCAGCTGCCTTAATTGAAGTGGCAAAAATGAAGTAGATGCACAAGGGAGTTTCCGCAGCCCTTGTGTTCTGAAGGCTTGAAATTGGCCAACATGGATGGAGGTTGCAAACAGGCCACTGGATTTATGCTTACAGTGAAATCCCCTATTGGGAGTTCTGAAGGGCAGCAGCCACAATTCTTGCCAAAAGTCTGAAACTAAGTCAGTGGGTTGTGCTGCAGCCCTGCACCATGCAGCAGACTGGGAGGTGGGCTGGGGGTGGAGAAGGTGGGATTCCATTTATTCCTCTCCCGTCACCTGCTTAATTCCCAGCACAAAACTCATTTGGTTGGGTTCCGTGTGAGGAAGAATTTCACCCCTGTGAATAAATTAATGACAGCAGTCATCAACAAACCAAAGCTACTTGAAATCAATATCATGAGGATGACTTCATTTAGACCTGGGAAATTGAAGTCAACACCTGGCTAGTCATTATGTTATCTCGATGTGAATATGCAAGGCACAGCTATCCAAACACTGGTTGATACTGCCTACAATGGCAATAACTGTTATAACCTTTGTCATTGCCTTGGAATTTCATGTTATGTAGCATTTCATATTACGTGTAACTACAGACAGATTTCTAAGGCCTTTTCTGCCTGACAAAGTGGCATTGTTTTTGAACTGATTTAAACTGGCCCATTCTTATTTCAGTTTAAAACAGGTTTATTTCAGGTTAGCTTAACCAAGTAGGAATCAGTTTAAGCTAAAGCATTAAGTAAGCCACTCTTAAATCCCTCTGTGGATACTTTTATTTCAGTTTAACTAAACCAGTTTAAAAACCAATTTAAGTTAAAGCAGTGTAACTTTCCCATATAAACACAGTCTAATACATACCATGCAATAGTTTCCCAAGGAATGTACAGAATGGTACTATATATTCTCACCAAATAATCATTTCGGTGCAGTGCACCCTTTTCATTAAAAATAGCTTTATGCCTATGATTTTACTATCACTACTGCATGATTTTATGATTTATTTTTCTTGATCTACTGAGTCCAAGCTACCCATAATTCCACTCTGATATCTTACATTTGTACTCAAAAATATACATTGGTGCACATTAAAAGGGATTTGTATGGCCAAAGTAACCCATAGGGGCACAATCAACTCCTTTTATACTCAGAAATACCCCTTTAGGGACACACACTCAGGCTGGGCACAAAGCAATTTAGTTTGAAAGTTTGGCGTACTGCGTCACACATTTAAAGGAATGCCTGCGCCTCACAACTTTTGGTCTCTTTTCCTTTTGCTGTGTGGGATTCTTGGAACTATGAAAGCGATTTAAAACATGAAGTGTGGTGCTATTAGCACAAAAATATAGAACTTGAGGGTGGTGATGTGCTACTGCACTGAATAAAACTGAGACAATTTTCTAGCTTTGGTCTTGATCCTGTGAGGTGCTGATCTCCTTCCCAGAGCCCTCAACTCCCATTGTCTTCAGGAAGTGCTCAGCCTCTTGCTGAATTGAACCCATAATTTTCTAAACTGGCTACAGTAACATTTCAGTTAGCTGTTAGATTATTCCACATAGTGTAACCAGATTTCTTCCGACAAGAAAATAGTATTGTTTATGATGATAAAATATAAAGGGGATTTTAAAATCTTACACTTATATAGGCAACAGTACTATCTGTTTTCTTTACTCCTAGATCTACCTTATCCTCAGGTGAGGGAAGGCTCCTTCTTTTGGTGGCTCGCTTTACTCACAAATACTGACCACCTTTGTAAAGCACTTTGAGGTCTAAAAGATCTAAATAAATGCTAGATATTTTTTACTTATTTTATTATCTATCTAAAATGTTTAATGTTAAAGGAATTGTTTAAATCTTTTTTCTTTAAGAGTATTTATTCCTCTCTTCTCTTCAAGACATATTTTATTCTGAGTTTTGCCTTGCCCTTCAGCCGCTTCTTTTCCTCTCTGCTCAGTTTCCTTTCATTATTTTTTCCTCCCTTATTATATGCAAGCTTTTGGTTGCATTCAGGGGTTGGATCCATGGACCAAATCCCCTACTTAGTGGGGGGCTACAGTGACTGCAGAAACTACAATAGTCCCTTGGCTGCAGTCCCAGGTACTCCACTAGCACTTCATAGCCTGGGGGAGAGTACTTCTTCTCCCACATTTGTCTCCCCAAAGAATCTCTACACACAGAGCTTTCAAAACAAGTTTTGCACAGAGTGGGGTAATTTGGCCCTTTCTTCTCTGGAACTTCAACCACTGGAATCAAGGATAATTTGAATAATATGCAGCACCATTTTTCCATCCTCTTCATAATGTACTAAAACTACTGCAATACAAAAGTCTGAAGAAATGGAATAAGAACTGAACGTCAGCCTAAATGCTGAATTTCTGGACTTTTATAGGCTTAAATCAGCCCCTTATCCCTAGTTGTTTAAAGCATCGTGCAAGGTTTTTAGCTATCTGACACCCATTAAAGTCACTAGGAATTGAATGGTTAAACTCTGTCCCTTATAAAGGCAGGTGCTACTGTTGCTTTAATTTTTTTCATGATTGAATAATATGTATTCTGAACATTGGGCTTCAGAGATACACACCTCCCATCATTTTTACACATTTCATTCAGCCCTTTTTGCAGCATAGTGTTGGAGAAAGAAAAGACATTAGAAGGTCATGCTTCCAAAGAGCAAACTTCCCATTGTTCTTTGAATAAGAGATTGTATTTGAGTACAGAGCTTTGCATAAGAATTAGTCCTTTTTCTTGTATAAAGTCAGCTATTTTCAGCTCAGTGCAGCAATCTTCGATTTCTTGGTTGTAACTATGGCAATACGATTAGATGGCATTCAGTAAAATTTGTTTTACAAATTAGCATGGCAGGGAGGAGGGGTGCACCCCATGACATGGATAGAGGACCAATGCAAAAGCACTATGGAATGAGATTGAAATGGAATCAGGATTCAGAATATTCCTCTCGCTAATGATCCTTGGATTCACCTGGCACTCTCTGGTAGTTTGTGAGTGTTATACAGTTAGCCACAATAAACACAATAGGATCAACATGCATGATGGGATATATTTCCTACTTTTTTTTAATAGCACCACACCTTCCCATTTTGAAAGTACATTTTAACCCCATTTTGGGGTGTTTGCTGATTTCTTTGATCTGATACTTTAACATTTGCAGTCAAATCAATTTCAAGCACTTTCATTATGGTACAAAGCTCATTATGTTCTGGGGCAAAAAAAGTTTTGTGCTAAGCCTTGGGTCATCTTATAATGAGGATAAGAATGATTGTTGGTGTGCTAGACAGAGTTCTGCCTCCCTACCTTTCTGCTGAATGGAACACTCCTCACCAGTTCAATAGAATGGCAGGCCTCAATTTGCACACCCTAATGATGGCTTCCTGAGCTTTTGCATCATTTGTAATAAATCTAGTTTTGATCATATTTCATTATGAATGAGTCTCCTATTCATTTATAGCCCTTTTCTTAATGATACATGCAAAACAAAGTCAGAAGGAAGTGGAATTTTAGGTGCATATTTTTCAAATGTTTAATGTATTTCCCTCTCCTGATTTGTTTGTTCAAAGGAAACTTTTCTTAAAATCTAATCAAAATCTTTTTTAAGTAAAATAATTTTATGACTGCTTCATTTTTAATCTTTACAACTACATTGTAGCTCCCCTCCCCCCCAAAAAGGAGAAAAAAATGGAGAATTTTTCTTTTTAAAAAAATATTTCCTTGATCTTTCTGATTTGGTTTTGTACATTGTTTAATCAGACAGAACCAATCCTGCAGTCCATGGGCATACTGGGTGCAGTTCATCTCTGAACACACAGCCTATGCACTGTTCAAATCCCAACTGAGTCCTTAAGTATTGCATAAGGCTTGTGCTGAGCCTCTGCACAGAGGTGAATGGCACCCAAGGAACTCCCATGGGATGTTTTGCCTGCATAAATACATGCATAGGAGTTTTGCTTCCATAAACAATTTTCCGCAGCGCTCATTCAAATGGTGAATAGCTTAAATGGGATTACTCACGTGATTAAGGGCTATAGGATCAGGCCACTCGTGGGAAAAATAGCAGATTGTGTAACCCCACACAGTGCTACTACTACTATCTGGTAATATCACCTTCAGAAACTGAAGTCTGATTGTTTAGCTGTTTTAGGACCCAATCCTGAAGTCAGAGACTTGTAGGTGTCTAGTAGTTTGATGTCATGACTAGCATGTGAATTGGATTTAAGTGACAAAGTTCTACAGTCTCGCCCTCTCTCTCATCCAGGCCTGTCTGAATCCACTGGCACAACAATGTCAAGACGGCTGGAGACAGGTCTGGATGCGGTAGGAGGCCATCAAGTCCTACTGCACCTGAACTGATGCCCTAGGCTGGCTACACAGTTCTTACCATCCACTTTCATAGCTGGGGAGATAAGCATATCTGCTTGATTGCTTGGTCCATCAGAGAAATCTTTCTAGAGGGAGCCAGGTGTAGCTGTCCACTCTGGTCAAAAGTCGCAGGTAGTACTGTCTACTGTCTACTGTTATGGTAGCAGGCATAGCCTGACCTGTCTTGAGAAGTTTGAACTGTGCTTCATCTGGAATCACACCTCAGACCTGTTCATCAAGGGTGGACCCACCAGGAGTACAAGACTCCAGATGACTAAATTCTGAGGGTCATTGGGATACACATGCCTCTCCACCATAACAAGGTAAAGGTCCAAGGAGTAGAGTTTGACATGCAGAGGAGCATGGACTATTTCTCTTCAGCTTGTGACACTTTTTTTTGGTCTCACAATCAACATCAAGAAGACAGAAGTGATGTACCAGCCTGAACCAGGAAAGCCTTATGTAGAGCCTATCACAGTGAATGGTCAAACCCTCCAGGCAGTGGACAAGTTCACTTACCTTGGCAGTATGCTGTCAGGTGCAGTTCGGACCGACGATTAAACCAATTCCAGAATTGCCAAAGTAAGTGTGGCCTATGGCAGACTACGTGCAAATGTGAGAGTGCAGAGGCATTAGTTGTCAAACAAAACTGAAGGTCTACAAAGCCATTGTGTTGCCAACTCTGATGTATGCATGCGAAACCTGGACAGTGTACAGATGCCATGTTATAAAGCAGGATTAGGCATTGCTGCCTGAGTGACCATCCATACTGGCATTCATATACCAAATACATGTTCTACTCTTTGCTATGTTTTCCCTTCAATACTTTCCTCCACAGTTATTTAATTACAAATCTTCTTTGAAAGCCAGGAACTGAGAAATTACTTCAGTAGACACATAATGCATTATCAAAATTGCTTGAGTTTCTTCTCAGGTAGAAGAAAACTATTGAGGTGGAAATTTACTTGCTTTCACTACTGGTTATCTAAATTGTTTGCAGTTCTGAAATGAAAATAAATGAATGTTTGCATATAAATAACCATAACCTGTTTTCTTGCCAGTAAAGCATACTCTAGTTGGCAGCATAGAGAGCACTAGTAACACAGTAGCTTCAAAACTGCTCTGCCTCTTTTTTTTATCCTGTGGAACAAGACATTTAAAAACTTTTTTTTATGCAGTATAAGCAAGAGATAGCAGTTACCATGTTAAACTTGCAGAACAAGATTCAGCAGTTTGTTTAGTTAGCTGTGAATCTCTGAAAATGAACACACTAAGGAACCAATTCATCTTAAACAGGATATGTATTATAACCCGGGGGTAAAATGCAATGTGACAGCAAAGTGAGAATGACACACATACAGATTTTTGTAATCTGGTATATCTGGTTCCTGTGTTATTCCAGTGCAGAGAGTGGAAATGGAGTTGAGCAGTGGGAAACCTGAAATCTAATCCTGTAATTTAGCAGATGATGTGACATCAGTTCTGGTTTCAAATGTAAGAAATTAAAGGATTGGGTAGAACTATGAACCACTCTTTTCCAGTTAGGAAGAGCTCATGTTTGAGCATGCTTCAAAATATAAGGAGTTTGTGTAGAGGAGGCTGAACCAGTGCTACTATATATACAGTAGCTATTAAAAACTTGGCATTTGCCAATAACTCCCACACAGTTACCATAGACTTAAATCACCCCTTCCTGAGGAAATATCCCTGCAATAGAACTGGGGGGAGGGGCTCTTCAGGCATTCCACATGGAATTTTCACTGAATCATTCCATTTTGGAAGAGAGATTTGCCCTCTCCAAATGGGGAGCAGTTCAGCCCTCAAGGCTCACAGGTCCAATGGCTTCTTCAGGAGCTCAGAGCCATATACCTAGAGGTGCTGCTTCTTGCAATACTTCAAGGGCCCTCCTGCTCCTGGTCACCACAAGTCCATTCAAACACCATTGTTAGGGTCTTCTAAACCAGTGGCTGCCCCCAAAGCCCCCTTCTAGGGAGTCTCCGAAGCAGAGTGGAATTCTGGTTACCCATCTAATTCCTCAGCCTCCCTCTCCCTAGCCACAGATCACCAGTTTATTGGACCGCTCCTACTTCATCTCTCTGGGTCAGGGAAGAGCCATGAGGAGAATCTTATGTATAGCCCTTTTGGGGAGATGATGAGATTTCCCATTCTAAGTGCAGAGGGGAATTGTGGTATCTCCGATGGAAGTGTGTGGTAACCAGTGGCAAATGCTGACTCTTTAATAGTGACCACTGTGGCCATGGGTACTGGGAAATCATGGTGACTGAGCCACAATTTGTGCTCCCATTTCTCTGGCTGGTGGGGATTCTGTCTGAGTAGCATAAAAGTGATGTATGCAGTCTGAGTGGTCTATGGTTCACAAGAAGGTTCACCTGCTATTGACCTCTCTGATCTTTCAGCAGCATATGAATGGCATTAGCAACATGAGGTTGCAAAAAATTATATCCTGCCCACCCTAAAAAAAGGTGCAGGTTATATCTACAAAAAAAGGGGATGGGACCAGGCTTAAAATGAAAAATAGTTTCCAGTCACTAATGTGGCTTGCAGGCCCACTTAATACATCTGTCTCCTAGGTTTGCCCTCTTTTTTTTTTTTTTTTAAAGCCAACCAAATGTTCCAATACAGCCTTGAAGTTTAATGGGACAATCAGATAGGTATATCAAGAGCCTATGTAAATGTTCACTGTTTCTCTCCTTTTAATTTGTGAATGCAGTAACTGTGGTTTCGTAATGCCTGCCTCTGATTGAGAGGAATGTCTAAGTGTAACAGAAGCCTGTGGATAAGGTTTACTCTTCTGCTGTCTTCAGTACTGGGAGAACAATGCACAAAATGAGTCATTACTTAGCTGACAATATAGCAGATCAGAAGTAGCTGATACTTATCTATGATTAGGAAGGCATCACTATAGTTCTTTTTACCTGAGCAATTTAAAACCTTTCCTTTAATCAGAGAGAAAGGAAGCTCTGCTGTTTTATTGAGTGAAGGATATTCTTAGAGTTACTGAATACTATAAGATCAGAATTTCCACCTGTCCTTGAAACAGCTTCAAGTTTTCCTGTTCTTGTGTGCTAGACTTTCTTGCACCAAAGAAATCTTTCTCAATGAAGGTTGTCCATCCAATACTTATAGGTCTCCTGGGAAATGAGAAGTGTGTGGACAGTGGAGGTGCAACCGTATGGGGCAGAAGGAGAGGGGTGAATGACTTCTGCCCCCTTTATAAATAAATACATTCTGCCAACCTAAATTCCTCTGTCACATTAACTGGAGAAGATATTTCTTCACTTCCTGTCCTTAATTTATGTAGTATTGCTGAAGCTGTTATAATGGCTGCCCCCTCTAGGGTTGCCAACTTTGTAATATTCAAAAACCTGCCACTCCAGCAGGCCACCTCTTCCCCCCCCCCCCCCCCCGCCCCGAAGTCCCTGCCCCACATTCATTCTTCTCTCTCCTTTCTTTCTCTTCTCCCCCCCACCCCATTCACTCACTGCTTTTCTCTTCTCCCCCTCCCTCCCCTCTGTCTGGGTCAGGAGGGATTTGCCTGCGGAGCCAGGGCTGTGAGCTGCAGCTGCCTGACACAGGTAAGAGGTTGCCCCAGCTTAGCAGAGGCTGGTGCAGGTGATGCCTGCCTGTCTGGTGAGTCGATCTGACTAGACTCTGTCAGTTCCCCTTTTTGACCATCCTTTCTGGTCAAAAACCGGACACCTAGCCACCCTGCCTCCCACCATGCTAGTGGCATTAGCAGTGGATGAAATGAGTACCACAATCCCTGTTTCAGAGGTCATTTATAGCATCTTTTGGATTTATAAGATGTTCAGATACCAAGGTGATGAGCATAGTAAAAACTGCATAGACAGATACATTCTGTCATTCTGTAAAGGGCCTTGATGCTTGTGAAAGGCGCTATATCAACATTTATAAACAGCTTGACTTTTAAGTAAGTTACAAGGAAAATTACTGATCTTGTGTAAAGGATTCAGGAGTGCAAATGTTCAGTATTCATCATACATGAGGGTTTCCTGGTGCACAATGGGACTTCCAGCTGAAACAGTCTAGTCTAATATCTTCTCTGACACAATTGCTATAAACAACCTTGTTTTCCTCTACCCTAAACGTGCAAGTGAGTTCCTCTTATTTTTTTTCTTAAAGGCCCATACCATTTTGTCAGTCTGGTGGTCTAGTTATGGCTCAGGAGATCTGAGTTTGGTTGCTCTCTGACTGGCTGAAAGTGGTTTGGAGTACTCTGGCAATGCACTCTGCTCCTGAGGAATAGAGAATATCCATGTGGCCAACTCTAGAGTAATACTGATTGATAGGTCTTCATGGCGTCTTTTTTCCAGTCTCCTTCCTTGGAAAGCTGGATAGTATCTCCTTTGAGGGTTCAGGACTAATATGAAAAATGGGGGTGCAAGGGCTGTTCAGATGGAGGAGGAGGGAGACAGTGAGGAGTTGGGACCCATAAAAAAGGTGGTGTAGAGCTGAATCTATCTTACCCAGATGTTGTATGTCACAGCAGACACGTCCATTACTGAGAAGGCAGAGCAAAAACTGCACCAGCAGCATCACATCCTTCAAACACGTGTTGATGACATTACTGCTGCCATTTCTCTTTCTGAGAATGAAAAGCAGAGAATCATTGCTGATGTAGTGGCAGCTGTTCATTCCACTCACCGAGTGCCAAGCACAGGTCACTGATGCTTCCATTAAGAGTGCGATCTTTCATCAGGACAATGCTGGGAGGGTCCAACCCTCCTGGTACTTATTATAGTTATTGCAATAATGCCCAAAGGCCCCATTCAGGAACAGCGCCCTGTAACAGAGTGGTATGCCCCTTAAGGGCTGGGGCCAGTGAGCCCTATCCAGTTGTCAGACCCAGCTGGGTAGGGCTCACAACATCCCTATAAGGGACTGAAAGAAGACAGTGGGAAGAGAGCTGCAGGAGGGAGGTTGTGCCTATCTCTCTACTCGTTGGGCAGAGTGAAAGGCCTCTGGGCCCTTGGAGCCTGTGTGGGTCAGGACAGAATAGCTTTGCTTTGTGTTACTTTGTGAGGGTTTTTGTTTGAATTGTATCCTCCAGGAAGGGCCTGAAAGAGATCTAGGAGGAGCTTTTAATCCTTCCTGGGCTAGAGATACATGCCAGCAGCCTACAGCCCCACTGTACAAACATATACAAAGACATAGCCACTTCCCTGAAGAGCTGCTCTGGTTCAGTCTGTGAAACTGTACATATGTCTTCTCATGTAATTTCTGCATGCTCTTTTCATCCTTCTGGAGCTGCTGTCTGCAGCAGAGCTATCCTATTGATCACTATGTCTTGCCTGATCTTAATTCCATTATACCCAATCAGGACCCTGTGCAGGACCCTGTGTTTATTGGCAGACCAACAGGAATGTTGGCATTCAATTTACTGCCATCTTTATTTGTTGATGTAGGAAGGGTTGGGTGGGGGGAAATTCACTTCACAACCCTAGCATATGGGCTGGTTGTTGGATGATTTCTAATCTTGTATGTGTCAGCAGCCACAGGGCCAGATTTCAGAGCTGAAATTTGAACAGGGAGAAGGGGTACTACTGCCATAATGCAACAGCAGCAATATTCAGCAGGAGGCCTGTGGTGGGGCGGTGCCCACCCCCAGGCCAGATTGTGCTACAGCAGGCCAGAGCAGCTGCGCAGGCAGTCAGAGAGGGCCTGTGGGGAGCCAATCAGGGCTGAGCAAGAGGCAGCCAATCAGGGCCAGGCTAGGCCCTATATAAAGGCTGCCCAGGCAAGAGGCAGGCAGTCTCTCTTACACCTTCAAGGGAGTCTCCTGAGTGAAGGGGCCGGGGCCCACAAGGTGCAAGGGGGCTGAAGGGGAAGCAGTCCGGGGAGGAGAGGCGGACAAGGGGAGCAAAGGAGGGCAGGGAGGCTGCTGCCAGAGGGTCCCTGGGCCGGGACCCTGAGTAGAGAGTGGGTCTGGGTCTTCCCCCCTACCCCCTTGTACTACAGCTGTCTGTTAGAAGTGGCCATAGCGGACTGCACCCGACCCCTGATAGGAGGGGTTAGACTTTGGGGATGTGGTTGACCACTGCAGCTGGGGTAAAGCAAAAAGTCTGCTGTTAACCCCACCCCCGGAAGGGGGTGAGCATGGACTAGGGGGCACTACCGGAGGGCAGTGTCCTGAAGAGGATGCCACAAGAAGGGAGCAACGTGGGTCTGGATGCCGACAGAGGGCAAGAGACTGCACACCACCAGTGGAGGGCGCTCCACATGGACTGAGTTAATTCCCAGAGTTATCAACGGGAGGTGCCGTGGTGGTGAGCCCCAACCCTGTCACAAGGCCTCACTGTACATTTTCTATGTGATTATGCTTGGCCACTGGTTGTAGGGCAAAGGAGGGAGAAGAGTATGGCACAAGGAACCCATTCCACTTCATGCACCCTGCCAGGCAAGGTCCAGGTGTATAATCACAGTTACTGCACTCATGGGAGTGCAAAGATTTCACTTGTCCCACAGAGGACATACTCCAACTCAAGGAAAACAGGGAGATGAGAGGAATTGGGGCCACCAGACATGTGGCTGGTGAGACAAAGGCAGCTGGGAGACTAAGGGAGTTAGCCAGCTGAGTATAACAGCAGAGAGGGACCTGATAAGTCTCCAAATATATTAAAGGCTGTTATAAAGAGATTGGTAATCAATTGTTTTCCATGTTCACTGAAGGAAGGACAAGTAATGGGTGTAATCTGCAGCAAGGGCCATTTAGGTTAGATATTAGAAAAACTTTCTAACCACAAGGGTGGTAGAGTTCTGGAAAAGGATTCCAAGGGAAGCTGTGGAATCCCCAACACTAGAGGTGTTCAATAACCGGCTAAACAAACACCTGTCAGGGATGGTCTAGGTTTACTTAGTCTTGCCACAGCAGAGGGGCCTGGACTTGATGACTTCTCAAGGTCACTTCCAGCCTTACATCTCTGATTATCCTCCAGATCGGTCAGTGGATCTGGCTGGCTTCAAAGTGAGGGGTACAATTCACACCATTCTCTGAGATAGTGCTCTCTGCGCCACCCATGTCAGGGAGGGATTATTGTCTCCTAAAACACAACCCTGCCCAGCTCCTACTGGGATTGTACCGATCCACACAATCCCTAATGCAGGCCTCTGATTAGGGACAATCTGGCCCATTTCATGTAATCTGTTGCATGAGCTGAGTGAGACAACAGATGCATGGTTGACCAGTTACTCACTGTTCCCTGAGTTTGTGACCTTAGGCCACAAAGTAAGGCCTGGTCTACACTACAGTTAGGTCAACATAGGCAGTTTACGTAGACTTAATTATGTCAGTGTACACACTACAGCCATGCTCCTGCTGATGTAAGTGCCGTACTACACTGACATAACTCCATTTCCATGAGAGGTGTAGGGCTTCTGTCAATGTAGTTAGGGCGACACAGTGTCCATGTAGACACTGGGGGTTACTTACAACTGCTGGTAGCTATCAATTTCATACCTTCATGCTGGAGCCATGAAATTAACAAGAAAGCCACTTACAGCTTGGGCTATCACCCTGGGGTAGGCTCCAGCTAGAGACCAGCTGCCCCTCAGGCTCCTGATTCCCTGTGCCCAGACTCGGAGCTTCCCATCGGGAACCCAGGCAGCTGCTGGGCTCCTGCAGGGAGCCGAGAGCCTGTGGGGAGGAGAGGGAACCAGGCTGCCGGCAGGGAGCTGCACAGAGCTGAGGGCCTGGGCCCTCAGTCCCCCCACATTGCCCTTCTTAATTCGGTGGAAGTGCTCCTCATGAGGACATGCACCACTGACAGAAGGAAGGCAGCATGGACATGAACAACTGTAGTGACTGTAAGTAGACCTAACACAGGCCGACTTAAGTTTGTAGTGTACACATGCCTTAAGAAACAGCGTGGTGTCTGATGGGGGGCTTTGTCTACCTAGTGTCCTGTGTGCTCATTGTAAACTTGTTTTCATGAATCCCTATAAAAGAGAACTAAAAAATAAGCCACTTTCACACAAAATTACACAAGCACAAAATTCAGTGGAAAATAGCTTTTTGCCTGTTACCAAGCAAAAGAGTAACCTCCTCAAAATTTGCAGAAAAGCAAAATTTTAGGGGAATAAAATTGTCTGGAACACAAGAAAAATATTTTATGCTGATTTCCCCACACAAATTGTTGTCCCTTTCATGGTGCAGTAAGAATGCAATCCACTCCTGTTAATAAGGCCTATGCGCCACTTTATTTCCTACACAAGCCCCTTTTTGAGGATGTAAACGGCACAGAGGGCTTCTCCACATGGAGACTTAGTCACACTGTAGCTTCCTTTGAACTGCATAGCAGACTAGCTTGCCATACAGTAAGTCGGTGTCCCTGCTATGATGCACTAAAAATTCTGTAGTGCATTTTGACGTCCTGCTCTTTGAAACAGCAGTAAGTCCAAGCACGCTACAGAACTTTTAGGGCGCATTAGCAGGTTTCACATGACTAGTTAGGCCGTGGCAGGCTCGAGCACTGTAGATATGCACCCTGGATGTTGTGCTCTAACTGACTGTGTAGACAAGCCCTTAAATAGTGCATAGCCATGGTGTGGGCCCTCTACATAGTGAAATTCTCTCCTGTAAAAAAGCAACACAAATGCTAATGCGTTCCACTGAAATCTACCAGTATCTCCACTGACTGTCACTAGAAATAGTCCCAAAATGTAAGTCCAAGTATGAATTTTCACAGATTTTGATATTCTGATGCAGGATTTTGTTTGGGTCAGTTTCTAACTGCAACAAAAAGGGAAGGGCTGGGTGGGCAATGAATCTTACCAGAGTGTGTTTTGTCAGTCTGGCAATTGTCATTAGTCTGCTGGAGAATGAGATCATTTTCTCCAAGAGGCAGTCAGCTCAGAAATGTCAACCAACTCAGAAAATTAATTCTTGCAGCTGCTTTATGTTGGCTTCTGCATATTGCTAAAGGAGATGGATAATATATTTTATTATGGGGGATCTGTTATAGATTGTGCTGATTTAAATATTACATTTTAGTCATCATCCTAACTGAATGCATTTTGTTTATAGAATCCTGGTGAATAAAATGTAATGTTAGCTGAAGTGAAAGGCTAAAATGTAATCTCATCAAAAGCAATAACATTTTTTTGAGCCAAAATGTTCTCATTTGAATCGTTTTGTTGTTCTGATTTATTGAATGACTTCTCTCATCTGAAATCTTTAATGACATTAAAAATTCACTGATGCATTCATAAATCAGTTGAAATTTGAGGAAAATGCTTTGCATTGATTTGTTTGGGACACGCTGTGGCTGCATTTCTCTTGACAGCTGCCTAGAGAAATAAGACTGAAATTCTCTGTAGAGATGCATTCCATATTCAGTGAAAATCTTGACCAGGGCTTGTGACCCACTCTCTCATAAAGAACAGAACTACTTCAGGAGCATACACCAACTCGCAGGGAAGATAGCCTCCATTTTCCAGTAACGAAAATTCTTCCTAAGCACTAGTCTAATATAAAACAAGAAGGACAAGAGAAGATGTGGGCTTGATTATCTACCACCTTGAATCCTGTGTAGTCATTTACACCTACTCATAGTAGGTACAAAATGCTACTGATGATGGGAGTGAGTGGAGAATTTGCACTAGATAGCATTTTATGCAAACTCTGCATAGATGTAAATGACAATGCATGGCACCAGGCAGTGAAGAATCAAATATACTCAACAGATGTATGTTACCTTCATTGCATTCATTCATACATAATATTATATAAGCAGAAAATGTAATTTGATGCATGAAACTGTAAGAAAGTCTCCTATCTAAGCTTTTTGCACCTCTTCTCATTCATCTTGCTATAGCATTTCTATTCCAGTCTCTCATTTCATATCATAAGTAAAAATTTTGAATCTATTTTTTTCTTCTCCTACAACAGTGTATAATCACTGCCTCTTCTGGAAAGTCCAATTTTTTTCATTTGATATTGCAGGGTACCTTGAATCCAATATATGATTTTTTTTTCCTACATAGAACACATTTCTTTTCCGAAGGTAATGAAATGCAGTGATTTTTCCAATAGATATTTGCATAGTTTGTGGCAACTGAATTCATTTCCCTTTCTGACTTCACTCAGTATTGACATTAGAGGTAGTGTACATGTCGGTGATGATGATGCTTCCTTTTTCTATTTATCTTTTGAGAAAACCTTGTATGAACGTATGTCTTATCAGATTCAGCTTACTGAGTGCAAATGAAAAGCAACTAATTAGCTTCCTGTGCCATTGGTTATAAATAGCATCCAATAACAATCATTTATGTCCTCTCTAAAATTTGCCAATCTTGCTTCCTCTTCTATGGCATGAAAGATTTCACTGGAAGTACCTTTGCTTTATCTCACACTCCAAGCCATTTATCATCAAGAACCATGGCTTTAATCAGCCAACCTTAATAGTCATTGGCTTTGTTACAAGCAGTAGGTATATACCTTCCATCTTCAAGTGCTTGACTTAACATTCTCAAATTAGGCAGAAAGAGTAGACAATTTCTGTAATGAAGGAAAGACTATATGAAAGATTTTGAGCTCTTGTAGCAGAAAAAAGAAAAGGAGGCCTTGTGGCACCTTAGAGACTAACACATTTATTTGAGCATAAGCTTTCGTGAGCTACAGCTCACTTCATCGTATGCATTCAGTGGAAAATACAGTGGGGAGATTTATATACAAAGAGAACATGATACAATGGGAGTTACCATACACACTGTAAGGAGGCTGATCAGGTAAGGTGAGCTATTACCAGCAGGAGGGCGGGGGGGAACCTTTTGTAGGGATAATCAAGGTGGGCCATTTCCAGCAGTTGACAAGAACGTCTGAGGAACAGTGGGGAGAGGGAGGGGGAATTCTTTGTTTTACTTAGGCCTAATGACAATACAAAACCTGGGAAGACACCTTTAAAAATGGTGAGCCAGATTACATCCCCCTAAATATCTTCTCAGAAGCGCCATTGAGTTTCATATCATGTGGTCCTTTGTTTCTATATTTTTATTTTCGGTGCCTGTCCAGAACAATTCTCCCAAGATTATTCTCCATGATTATTCTCTCAACAACCTCCACAGCCTGGACAGCTGGGGTTTCTGACTCTTATCTACCAAAGAGGAGGCTGGTGTCTCTACCTTCCTCATACATGACTTAATCATCGACAAGACTGAGAGTCATCAAAATATCCTGTAAAATTCAATCATAAACAGACATGTGCACATTAGTGTGTTCATCTATATATATATATATAGAGAGAGAGAGAGAAATGTACTCAACTCCCAGTTCCATCAACACAGGCCATTTTAATATTTAATCACATTGTTATTACAGTGTATTATATCTAAAGAAGCATAGGTAGGTATGACCTTTCTTCAGTTTTCTATCCAATTTTAACATAGCTCTGCCTTTGATTCACGTAGAATAGTTGTTACTAAAATTAGACTTCTTAATAATAATGAATGTGAGTTCTTTATTCTGCATGCAGCTCAATAGTCTTACCCTGATAACATACTAAATTGGGAACTTTTCATGCGTTGTAATTTGGGAAGTTGTTCCAGGGCATCATACACAGAGAGAATGTAATCTTTCTTCCTCAGGATGGGAGATTCCTTCCTGCTGCTGAAGTAGGGACTATGGTTTCCTTTTCCAGGATACTGATTTTTACTGATAGCAACTAACTTACTCCTTAAAACATGCAATACACTTGATTCTGCCAGGCCCTTGGTTGTGTGACCTGCCCTCTTGATGCAGAGCATCCTGTACGTAAAACTATTGTGTTCCACAGCATGTGTGTGCATGGAAAGTGGTGTGGGTGTAGGTAATGTGCGTATGAAGAGAGCCTCTTTCATTGAGGTAACTGCAGCCTACCAGCTGGAACAGCAGACAGAAGCAAAACATTGAACTAAAGTCACGGCAGGAGACAGGAAAAGAAGTTTGGCAGAAACTAGGGTAAAAACAAACAGCTTTTTACTGACTCTAGCAAGAAAAACATTGACATGAATCATTCGAAGAAGAAGGAGCATGCTCTCCTAACCAGATGCTCTTTCTGGCCTCGAACCTTCACTGCCCCACACACTATGTAGTCATTTGCACCTGGGTGTAAATCTACCAAACCAAAATTTTCACCTCACACCAGTGTTAGTGTTTTCCATTTACCCTGCATTCACTTGGAACAAGCTGCAAGGGAGAACTGGGTCTATGAGATGTTTGTATAATATAATCTTAATCTAATTTACTCCATTCTCACTGTGGAATAACATACTGTAACTTTAAGAGTATTTTATATCAGTGTGAGAGCAGAATCAGCCCCAGTGTATATCTCAATTACACCCAGAAAACTATGTTAAAATAGTAAGGTTGCAAAGTCAATGTTTCAAAGATGGGCAACTAGTTCTGGCATTTCCTGGGCAATTATCCAGGTGCCATCATTTGCTTTAACCAGGGGACCATCCTTTCCCTTCCTGCATTCTCCTGGCTCATTCACTAGAAACCTTCCAACTTATGCAACAAAGGAGGCAGAAGTCCTACAGACAACAGCCTCCTTCACTACATAACTCTGATTCGTCCCCACAGCGGGTCCATCCTGAGCTAGGCAGAGTCCTATGAAAATAAACTATGATCATGTAATTAAAGACTGTATGTTGATGCATATGCATGGACAACCTTTAATGCTGGCATTTCCTCACTTTTGAATGCTTGACTTAGAAACTTTACAATTCTTTCAATGTAGTTTTTTTGGACATAATTTTCTAGGTTTTTAGAAAAGCAAACAGAAATGCCATTATGTGGCATGATACCCACACTGGTCATCAGCAGGACTGGAATTTTAGATCCACAGGTCAGACCTCTGGTACCAAGCTAATGGCAGAATTGCCATCCTCAAGTGTTCAAAAGGCATGAGTCAGGGCCCCAAAAAATCAAGAGATTGTCCTAAATTCACGTTTTGTGTTTGTTTTTTTTAAATGCATTTGGGGTTCTTTTCATTTGACTTCTGTTTTCTGAGCCTTTGCAGGGCACTCAGGTCATGTTTCCAAGCTTTTCTATATAACTGGGAGGGAAAACCACAATTTTTTTTTTTAAAGTGAAAGCTGAGATTCTTAGGTAATGCCATGACTACTATATCTGAGGCTTTAACAAAAACAAGTATCACAACACAAGATAAAATCACCAGTTGGAAGCACTTTAACAAAGTAATTGATTGTCATCCTCTGTGTGGACCAGCCATTAGATGGCCATGAGACCCACTGTTTGCCAGTGTATTTCATCAATATTTGCTCACAGCAGAGAAATAGTGAGAGTCAGAAATCTTGGTTTCCATTCCAGGTTCAGGAAGGAAGTGTTCTTTCATGACCACAGACCCTTCTGTCCCTGTTCCCTCCAACCTGTTCATGTCCCATTCCTGTCTCTTTCCCCCTACCCACGTGGCTCCAAGTCCCAGTACCCTCACCTAGCCAGTCCCAGTCTCCATCCCACAGGCTTCTTGTTCCACTTTCAGCCTCCTTGCCCAGCCACTCCCATTCTCCCTCCAGTGCTCTCCATCTGAATCCCAATCTCTTTTCACCCTGGCTTCTTATTCCAGTCTACATCATAGAATATCAGGGTTGGAAGGGACCTCAGGAGATCATCGAGTTCAACCCCCTGCTCAAAGCAGGACCAATCACCAATTTTTTTCCCCGGATCCCTAAATGGCCCCCTCAAGGATTGAACTCTCAACCCTGGGTTTAGCGGGCCAATGCTCAAACTACTGAGCTATCCTTCCACCCCTCCCTCACACAGTCTGCCCCCCAAAAAACTCGATGTTCCAGTTTCCTTGCCCAGCCAGTCCAAGTCTCTTCCCTCCCTCCACCCAGGCTCCTCATCCTGTCTCCATGCCCCAACTCTTTGTCCCTGTCTCCTCACCAGGATCCTTCTCCCAGTCTCTTAGCCCAGCCAGTCCCACTCTCCTCCTCTGACCCTAGAGGAGTCCTCCTCCGATCTTAGCCTTCCTTTCCCCTGTTTTCTCACCTCTTGGCTCCCAGTCCCAGACTCCACCCCCAACCCACCAGCTCTCAGTCCCAGTTTCTCCCCTGCATCAGGTCAAGAGCTGAATCAGGGTGTTTCCTCCTCCTCCTCACTGCCTGGATGCCAGCAGTGGGAGTATGGAGAAACAGCCTCACTGCTCTGTGTCCTGGTGCCTAATGCCACAATGGCTGCTAGGAACAATAATGGCACAGAGTGCTGCTTAGCCCCTACAGCCCCGGGCTGGAGTATGGTCAGTACAGATGGAATTTTCCAAGAATTTAACTGCCAAACCCTAAACAGTCTCTGCTGAGCATATGTGAACTGTGATTTTTCAAAGGCTTTTAACTTGTCTCTATTTAGGCAGTTTTTCATAGAAACAGCAAAAGGCACCAGGGGGACCATTCTGCCAAATTTCAAATCCTTGCTCCAAAGCACAGAGTTGCTAGAGTTTATCAATCAAAGTATTATAAAAACAAAATGTTAACATGGGCAAAACAAAATTTTTTCCCACCATTCTCACTCAGAAATGTCTGGATTTTTTTACTGAAACTTTCCAGAAAACCCCAGCCTAAGGTAGACATCAGCATGAACAATTTCAGCCTGCCACCAGGTGGCTGACCCCCTTAAGAGAAGCGAGGGCCCAGTCTACTTGTGATGGGCTAAATTAAGAGGAACAAGTGCATCTTGGTCCACTTGTAAACAACTTATTGACTAAGTGGCTGATTGGCAGTTAATTGATTAACAAGCACCTGGACCTATTCAAGAGCACCAGTGCTCAGTTAAGAGAGAAGTGCTCTTAAGGACAGGAGCTCGCAGAGAATCTGGAGGCTTATTCCCCTGCCCCTTGCCAAGCTGACAGGCAAAAAGAGTGAGTAAAAAGAGGTTGGTTAGGAAGCAGCTGACTGGGTGCTATCGCTGGTCTGAAGCATCATTCAGATCTGGGCACTCATGATTATTATGGAGAGTGAGACTTTGGATAATAACCTAGTTCCAGGCAGAAATCTAGAGATTCCTGAACTTGTCACTTGCCTAGGGACAGAAAAAGGGACTTAGGAGGTCTTGTATTCTGTGAAAGGAGCTAATAAATTAGCACTCACAAAGGGGGCCTCTTGTTCTTGGTTCTGAGTAAAGGATTGCAGGTGCCAAGAGGGAGCTGAGAGCAGCAAGCCTTCAGGGCCATAAGAGGGCACACTTGAGGATGGTGCCCCTTATGCAGCCCAAATGGTTACATTCTGGCAAAAGTTGTAAGCAACTGAAAAGTGTCTTATGATGGAAGTGTAGGGCAGCCTTCATTACAGGTGTCTCTAATAGTTCTGCCTATAATAAAAGGAGAAATATTCCTAATAGACTCTATACCTGTCTGTGTGTCACTCTGAAGCCTAGAATGTCGGAGTCTGTGAAGTAAGGGAAACGGGTATAAGCATGGTTAAGAGCTCTTTGTTCAGAATATCACCGGGTTCGATCATTACTGGGATTTATCTATTGCCATCCAATTTTAACACTCTCATTTTTGCTTTCAAATTACACCACCATGGTGTACTTCTGTAACGCAGGAATCTATTCCATGCCAAGAGTTCTAGACCCTTCTGATATCGGCGGTAACTCAATCAATCACCACCCTTACTCTATAGCTAACTTGCATGCAATGAATTCATTGGTTGTATGAGGGAAATGGTGGATTACTTGGCCCAACTGCCACAACCAAGCAACAGCACAGGCTTTCAGCTACTAGTACCTTAACATGAGACCATCGTTAGCATAAAGCTAGAGCTAAGCATATATTCATACTTTTCAAGAGATTCACTTTTGGGGGTGTACACATCCCTTTTATGTTCATTTTCTGAAAATATTCTAGTGAATAAGTCTGCTGGCAGGAATATTCGTGGAAATAGACAACTAAACAATTCTTGGAAAATGATCACAAAAGGCAAATCTTAAATTCTGATCAGGTGCCTACCATGTGATGTAGGTGACCAGCCACTCAGCTCTGCTCCTGAATATTAAATGCTCACAGTACAGCGTACCAGTTCAAGAATAAACTTAGCTCTGATCTGACTGACTAGCAAATAAATCTGAGACCATCATAAGGTGCTTCTCGACTCTTCACAGACAAAGGGGAAATGAAACCAAGAAATTATTTGCTCAGCTCTATCAAAGGCAAAGGGGCAAATCATCAGCTGGTGTAAAACATCATAGTCAATGAAGAGATTAAGAGATGCCTATACCAGAGTCCAGAAGGGACTATTAGATAATCTACTCTGATATAGGCCATAGAATAGCACTCACTTGCCTTATATTGAGCCTAATAACTGGATGTTTTTCATAAGCAACTTTAATGAATTGTTTTGACTGAAATATTTTTTCACTGCTTTGAGTCTACTGTGACCACCGTGGTGTAAGAAACCTGGTGAGGGGCTTTTCAGTGTCACTCGGTCTGCAAAAAGTATTCTGATATTTTTACCAACATGGTTGCATCACCACAATACACCTTAAAGGGTGAAATTCACCCCTTTCGGTGGTGGTGGTGGTTTGTAACAAGGAGCTAAGCCCCACTTGTTAAATCCAGTCCCTTTTATTTCTTTAAAGAAAACCCCTTGGTGACAATTTGCTCCTTTCTCCTCACCAGCAGTACAACAAAGGGTGGAAGGAGGAATGACAGATTCTAGCCCCTTCAATATGTCCCACAGAATGCAGTCGGACAAGGAGGGGCTGACTTCCTCTCCTAGCATATCCAATATACTAGTACCATAAAATGCAGTCCATGAATGGAGGAGCAAGTAGGACTAGTACACTCCAGTCCCTGAGAGCTCCTCCCTCTGTTGAAAGTATACAGTAGTGCTAAGAGTTGCACATGCACATTGGCTGCCTTCTCATTCCTCTTTGGGGCAGAATCAGGGGGTATCCCCAAGGAGTGATGGTGCAAGCACAGCCCCAGTATAGTTCTCTGCTCACACCTCTGGAGCAGCAGTGGGGTTCAACTGGGAGAAAGTAGAGGCAAAGGGAGTGGGGAGCTGACCAACTTGTGATTGCAAGGAGAAAGAGTGGGTCTGAGACCCAGGAGGAAAGGGAGAGAAAGTGAGCTCCATTGAAGTCAAGGAATCACCATATTATAACTAGAAAAGGAGTACTTGTGGCGCCTTAGAGACTAACCAATTTATTTGAGCATAAATAAATTGGTTAGTCTCTAAGGTGCCACAAGTACTCCTTTTCTTTTTGCGAATACAGACTAACATGGCTGTTACTCTGAAACCTAATATTATAACTCAGGGCAGAATCTGGGACTTGTTTGTGCACACACACAAGCTGTAAATCACTTGGTTTCTGTGCTTTTCTAAATTTAGTTGTGTGTGTGTGTGCTCCTGCCAATTAGTTTGTGTAGTATAACACAAAATATTTAAGGAATTTATGTTAAGTCTCTCTATTTATAATTGTTTCTGCTGATAATCTGTTTTCTCAGCTTCAATTAATGATGACATCCAATTGAGCTGTAACTGAGCTACAGCTGTCTGTCCATGCATAGTTATGGGAGTAGTTTAGAGTCACAGCCTGTCTTCCTGTCCTTGATGCCTTGCATAACCTAGGACAATAAAATCAATCATATGCAATTAGGCAATATACTAATAATAAGGAAAGATACTGTAAACCAAAAGATGTACTTCTGATAAACACACACATATTAAACATTGATGTGGCAGATCACTTTAGCCACATAGATATTCTTAGTATGAAGATATTGCTAAATATATTGGCAATTTTTAATTTGAAAAAGGTAATTGTTTGGATTAAAATGGATACTTATGCAGTCAGTTTCAATCATGGATAGTTTAAGATGAAGCAATAAAAGTATTTTATTCAATTATAATCTGTAAGGAAAAGGGTGTTTCCCAGAAAGTATGTAGTGACTCTTCATTCTGCACTGTAGTCCAATACAAGGAGCAAAAGTTATCTGTTAACTAGCGTCCCTGCCCTCTTCCCACTATGCACTCCTCATTCAAGTATGTTTGCTACACTCACTTTTGTTTGCCATGATACCCACAAGTAATGAGTCAACAAAGGCGTTTTAGATCTTTTTTAAAAAAAAAATTGTGTCCCACCATGCTAGCTTCTGTTAACCTCATTGTTTTAGCTCTTATACTTTCTCCCATAACTGCTTCACATCATTTTTTGTACCCCTCCACGGCCTCTTGTCTGACACACTTCCCAATTCTGCAATCTAATCCAAAAAGCCTGACCCCTGCAGCCCCATTAACCACAGTGGGATTCTATGTAGACACAGGGATCTAAACACAGGGATCAAAGTGCAAGTTTGGGCATCTTAGACTGTAAATTTCTTGGGCATGTCTACACTAGAAATGCTACAACAGCTGCATTGTAGCTGTGCCATTGTAGTGTAAAACACTACATCAATGGAAGGGGTCCTTTTGTCATTGTAGTAAATCCACCTCTTTTACAGTCAATCTGAATCTGCTGTGTGGGGAAAAAAATCTAGCTTTTTCTGACCTTTCCAACCCTGCATGGGCTTCATGGATCTGAAAAATTTCTGTTATTCTCTGTCTTGGATCTATGGTGAAACATGAATGCACGGTTTGTGTGCACACAATTCAAAATTAAGAATTGCTGTTAGTAATCCGCATAATTGTGTTTGGGTGAGCATCAAAGCTTCAGTGAACTGTTCACCTCTACAGCAAACTGTGGAAAACAATCCTGTCAAAGTTCACAAATTAAATGCTATTTTCCCATGAAGAAAACATCTTTCACAAAGATGTGTGCCTGTTAGGATGGTAAAGAGGATGGATCTAAAAAGAAACTTCCTTGCCAACATCTGTGAGGGAGTGACTCTGTAGTCATATGAAGACCAATCCAGACTGGTTCTGAGCTCTCTCAAATTTTACAGTTCCTCAGCACATTTTAGGATCAGGCCCCATCTATCAAACACAAGGCTAGACTCTGATTGCAGTTATATTCATGCAAATCAGAACTTGCTCCCAGCCTACCCTAAGAACAATTACCTTTTCTCTCTGCTTGGAGGTAGCATCTGGACTGTTGATCACATTCTGAGACAGAAGCTGTGAAACCCATCATGAAAGCTGCTGAGTGCTTTAGTGAAACATACTAAAATAGACAGTAAGTACCAGATTTTCAGATGAGCCTCTAAACTCATATACCCCCCTGTTTGCCTGAATAAGCACACAACATTTGGTGGAGCAAGTTTAGAAGCCTGCTTGAACGTGCCTTGAAGCATGAGGCGTTATCCCTAATACAATTCTAACCTCTTCACAGGTTCCAAGGCCAGATGGGACCACTGTAATCATCTAGTCTGACCTCCTGTATAACCAAGGCCATAGAATTTCCCCCAAATAATTCCTTGAGCAGATCTTTTAGAAACACATCCAATCTTGGTTTAAAAATTGTCAGTGATGGAAATTGCTCCAAGAGTAAATTACCCGCACTTAAAAATTTAGGCCTTATCTCCAGGGTGAATTTGTGTAGTTTCAGCTTCCAACCATTGTAAAGAAAGGTGTAACAACATAATCCTAGATTGAAAAGCCCATTATCAAATTGTTCCCCATGTAGATACTGATGGACTTTAATCAAGTCACCCCGAGCCATCTCTTTGTTAAGCTAAATAGATTGCTCCTTGCGTCTATCACTAGAAGGTATGTTTTTTCTATACCATCTATCATTCTCATGGCTCTTCTCTGAACACTCTCCAACTCATCGTCATCATCCTTCTTGAACTCTGGACAGCACAATTGGACACAGTATTTCAGCAGCAATCACATCAGTGCCAAATGCAGAGGTAAAAGAACATCTTAACTTCTAACTGAGACACCCCTCTTTATGCAACCAGGATCACATTAGCTCATTTGGCTGGTGTCACATGGGGAGCTTCTGTTCAGCTGATTATCCACCATGACCCCCAAATCTTTTTCCCAGGTAGTGGTGGCCCTTTCCTGGAGGAGTTCTGCTCTGTAGCAACAGGAGAGTAAGCTTCTATCGTGGGGACCTGACTGTGAGTTTCCCACATCCTCCTAGACATTCCTCAAGAGGGAGGAAGAGTCAAGGGCAGGAGTTGGAGAAGGCTGCAGGCATCAGCCATAGTTTGGGAGGGTTGGAAGTGCACTGTGACCACCCCCCAAACTGAGATGCAGGGGTGGTTGGAAGTGGCCCAAGGGAAGGTGACTAAGTGGACCATCTGAACTTAGGCTGGTGCATGCAGATTGACTTTCGGGGCGCTGGGCCAGGACCTGGTGGAGAGGAAGGGCCCAGGTCCCCCTACCCAGCCTAGAACTACAGCTCTGGTCCCAAGGAGGAATGGGCTGGGGGTTCCCATCAAAGAGGCCAGTCCACCTAAGATTTCATGCCGTGGATGGGGATACCATGAACTAAAGGCTGGAGTTGGAGGCCCAGACCAAAGGGCCTGCTGACCACCCAAGCAACCCTGCTTCAGACTAATAGGAGGGCTGGAGTCGGACGCCAAGGCCAGCGGGCCTGCCAGCTGACTAAAGCACCCTGTGACAATATGACATACTGGAGTCAGGCCTGGAACACTAGGCCCCCGGATTAAACAGCCCACCCTGTTATAAGGATGCAAGTTGGAAAAGAGCAACTGCCTGCAGAAAATGGCTATGCTGGTGAACCAGTAGGAGATTCAGGTTTCACAGTTAGGGGTGATAATGGTTGTCTTTATGATTATTCTGGGCATTTTAATAATTGTGCTGCACATGCCAAATTCTTTGAGCTTTTGGGTGTATGGAACATCTTCAGTCTCAGTAAACTCTCTCTCTCTCTCTGCTAGAAAGAGAAATTTCACTAAAATAGGTCCCACCAGGTCAAAGTCTTAGGCCTTGTCTTCACTGATTTAAAAAGGTGTGATTTTTCTCTTCTTCTCCCCCACCCCACAGCTTGGGACAACTAACCTGTATGAGCTATTCAGACATTAAAAAATACAATGAAGACCAGGCACTTTAGTTTTATGTTGAGGTAAAAAGCCCTCTACTCCTCCAGGGGTTGACCTCAATGAATTTACCTCATGGTAAAACTAAACTGCCTGGTTTTCATTGTCTCGTGTATTTTTTTACCTCAGGGTAACTATTACAAACCTTTTTTTAGAAGTGAAGACAAGACCTTTATAGGACCTATTGTGTGTGGGAGAGAGTGACTGCTGCTCAGACACTACAGACCGGTGGCCCATTGACCGTTCATGAGGATGAAAAGAAACCCACTTGTAAGCAGTCGTAATGGACAAAAACGCCAAGTCAGATTCTCTACTCAGCTAAAGCTGCTCTCAAAGGGCAGCTGAGGACACCCCCAAACAATGTTGGGCAGGTCCATTTCCCTCTGAGTGCCATCCCTCACTATGCTTGTCTCCTCCTAAGGAAGCTGTCAAAAGCTGGTAGAGCTGACTATATATATGTAGTCCCTACTGCCTCCACCGCTGTTGAGATGTCAGGGCCACTCAGGATCAAGTGGGTATTTTCTGGACGTGAAAAGAGGCAGAGCTGAATCACAATGTGTTCCACCCAACCATGGCCAGTGAAACCGTCTTCTATCTATTCTATCTTAGAATGGCCCTGTGGCTTGCATCACCACCAGCTTCAATCACCACCAGCACCAGGACTGGGGGAGGTGTAGAGGTAGTTTTAGATGCACTCTTGCCCTTTCCAGCCCCTCTCCTTTGAGGACTGTGCACTGCCGTTAGGATCTAAACAAGGAATGACAGAATATCATGAAAGAGCCTCACATTTTTTCGTAAAGGATTTTTTCTTTTCATTTTAACATGTCAAAACTTACCACACCTGTATCTACTTAGAATCAATACCACTGAGAAACTCCCAACGTGTACCCTAGTTTTACCTCGACAGAGTCACGACTGACCTACACCAACATACAGAAGGTGAGAATCAGGCCCTTCGTATATCGTGAGGGGTAAGATTTGCAGGGAAGAAAAGCAGATCATGCTTGAGTGCATTGGAGAAAACTGGTTTGTTTCTTGCCATGCCCATTTTTTCAGAATTCCTTGACATTTCTGCTGCTGAGGGAGACATGTAAAGCTGAAAGCAGTTAACTAGTGATTGTGCCAAATCAATAAAATATAGGTAAGACAAAGCATCAGTAAGGTAAACTTATAATACTGGGCACAAATCTTTCTATGAAATATCTTTTCTCTTCATTTAGTTACCCTTTTAGAGCACTTGAACTGGCACTGCTCAAAGCATTCTCACATAAGAGTTCAGTTCTGCAGCCTGGTCTAGCTATTGCTTTCCATTGTTTCTAAGCTTCCTGCTGTTTTTGCTCTCCCTCAGTGCAGGCCTGCACAACATTTGTCTCTGTTTGGGTCTTTGCAGCCCAAACATAAAGAAGCCCAACTTTAGCGCTCAGAGGAATGAAAAACTGATTATAAAGGTCATTGAACACTGCTACCCTGCAGACTAATGCTTAATGTTGGATAACTAAACAATTCAAATGTTAGGTCTCACTCTGCTGCCCCGATGCATGAATAGTACCTAATTCAATGTGACCTTTCACAGAATAGGGGACTTCTCCGTATGAGCAAGTCTGGTAAAATCAAGTCCTTAGTCCCTTCTCAAATACATTGCAGAGGTCTGTGGCATATTTTGTATTGTTTGGGGTAATATTGTAGCATTTAGCCACTACTCTGCCTTGCAGAAAGTGCATGGGAGGAGCACCATGAGGCATTTTGTCTCTTACCATATTTGAACATTCAAAAAAGAGGACACTCCAGGGGGTTGGTATTTTCTCATATGCCCCTGCCCCCATTGCAACTCCTTCCCCAAAGTCTCCACCCCCTCCCTGCCCCATTGGACCCTACCCACTGCTGGCTCCTTTGCCGCTCGCCTCTTCACCCTCCCCACACGCCACTTGCCTCCCCGCCTGTCTGCCAGCCAACCACTGGCTCTCTTGCCGCTTGCCTCTTCTCCACCCCACCGCCTCCGGCTCACTGCTGGCTCATCGCTCACCTCTTCACCCCACCCCACTCACCTACTCACCCCTCCTGCCACAGGTCCCTCTGGCTCCTAGGATCAGGGGCATCCAAGGGGTCTCCATGTGCTGCTCCCACCAAAAGTGTGAGCTCCATGCTCCCATTGGACGGGGAAAGCACCAATGGGAGCTGCCAGAGCCGCGGAGCGGGGCTTGCAGGCCGGCAGTGCGCAGAGAGCCCTCCGCCCCCCCAACCCCCACATCCGACCTGACCCTAACAGCCAGAGGGACCTGCCGGGGGGCAAGGTGGGGAGTCCTGGCAGTGCTTACCTGGGGCAGCTCCCAGGAAGCATCTGGCAGGTCCCTCTGGCTCCTCCTAGGGTTGGGTTGTGGCAGGGGGGTGTAGGGCTCTCTGTGAACTGCCAGCACCGCCCACGCAGCTCTGATTGGGCAGGAGGGAACTGGTGCAGCATGCAGAGACACTCTCTGCCTAGGGGTCACCCATACTGCAGGCTCTTGCCAGTGGGCGGGTGCCAGTAGCTGCCCCACGAAGTGCCGCCAGTCCCGGACTTTGGTGCATGCGGTGAGGTGAGCGGTCCCCGATGTCAGGACAAAGGGCGTCCCGACCAATGTGGCAAAATCCCGGACGTTTGAGATATTTAAAAATTGCTCCCAGATGGTGGTTTAAGAACTAAAAACATGGACGTATGGTAACCCTAGTCTCTGAGAACTTTCCCAGTGTGTGAGCGGAGTACACAGACGACTACACGTCTTTAAGGGTTACATTATGATACTGCTTGCATGGGGGGAACAGAGCCATTGCTCTGCCTACTTCTCTCCATTCTCCATTCCCTCCTGCTACCTTCCAGCTGAGTTGCCCTTTGGTGGGAATATCTAGACAGCAATCCCAGGCCTCCCTTGAGCATAGGGGCTGCAATTCTAGCTGACCCTCACATAGACCATGCTAATGGGGTGAGAAGCTCCTTACTCAGTCCCGCCCCCCCCTACATGGCCACGTAAGGGCCAGTCATGATCTCACCTTCTGTACACATACCTTCCCCTTTGCATTCCAAACATGTAACAGGTGCAGAATGTGGAATGTATGGTCACACTGCTGCTACTTTTAGAATGAAGTGAACAGGTCAGTGTCCTCAGTTCAAGTCTTTGTCTTCCCAGCATTGTTGTTGCTTCCATTGTAGGTGGGGGAGGAGAAAGCCCAACGCATGATGCCACTGTCCCCTATTCTATAGCTTTAGTCTGGAAGACTGTAGCCCAGACATGTCTTTACTGACTTTACTGTGACTTTACCGAGTCACAGTTGAGCAATCCCCCATTGTGTGGTGCTTGTGCAGCCCTCTTTAAAGTTTTGAAAATCCCTTTTTACAGCTCCCCTGCTGATTAATGGTCACTTAACACCCTCCTGGGAGTGAATCACTACCTAGTAATAGACTCTCAAACTTACAACATATTTCAGTAAACAACCATACAGCAAAATCTCATAACTGCACATACTCATGGAATATGTGCATTAAGTGTGTAGTTATGTTTTTAAAAAATGGATGATTCAGACAGGGGCTGATGGTAGCTTTGACAAGCTGTTAGATTTGGTGAGACAGCAATTATTATTGGTGGTCACTGATGAAGTAAAAGTGGCCATCTATGGTCTTGTCTACACTGGTAAGTTTCTGTGCAGTAAAGCAGCTTTCTGCAGTGTAACTCCCGAGGTGCACACACTGCCAAGCCACTCAGTGCGCAGAAACTGCACAGTTGCAGCACTGTAAAAAAACCACCCTGATGAGAGGCATACAGCTTTCTGCGCCAGGGCTACAGTGCCATGGTGCCAGTGTAGACACCCTGGTCGACTACAGCGCTGCAATTGGCCTCCGGCAGGTGTCCCACAATGCCTGTTCTCGCCTCTCTGGTCATCAGTTTGAACTCTACTGCCTTGCCCTTGGGTGACCAACAATGAGCCCCCCTTGAATTCCTTGGGAATTTTGAAAGTCCCCTTCCTGTTTGCTCAGTGACGTGTGCAGTGGTCTCAGTGCATCTTTGCAGGTGGTGATGCCTGCTCCAAGCACCAGGTGATTCCCCCACTTGGAGTAATGCCAAGCTGCTGGACCTCATCAGCATTTGGGGAGAGGAGGCTGTGCAGTCCCAGCTGCGCTCCAGCCATAGGAATTATGATACCTAAGGACAGATTTCATGATGCATGACAGAAAGGGGCCATGACTGGGACACAGTGCAGTCCAGTGTCAAAGTGAAGGAGCTGCGGAACGCCTACCACAAAGTGCAGGAGGCAAGCCACTGCTCCAGTGCTGTGCCCATGAGCTGCTGGTTCTACAAAGAGCTGGAAGTGATACTTGGTGACAACCCCACCTCCACTGCAAAGGCTACTGTGGATACTTCAGTGGCTTGTGTGCCAGTCGAGAGTGGACCAAGCCAGGAGGAGGAAATCTTGGACGAGGATGTGGAGGGGGACCAGACGCAGAGGATGACTCAGAGGTCAGAGATGCGTGCATCCAGGAGCTCTTCTCTATCCCGGAGGAGTCTAGCCAGTCACAGCTGTCGGAGCTTAGCGAAGCTTAAACAGGAGAGGAGGCCCCTGGTAAGTAGTTTTGAATTTGGGAAGCAAGTTGAAGCAAGTTTTTGGGGGGCAAGAGGGTTGCAGAAAGCAGGCTTGTGTCTATATGATGCACGTACAACCACATGTCTAGTCTGAGTGGCAGAACAGGGTGTTTTTACTCCCTCGCTTCACGGGAACCTGCCTCAGATCGCCACAAAACTCTCATGGAGATACTGGGCAATTTGCTGCCACAGGTTCTTTGGCAGAGATGTTTTGTTTCTTGCCCCATTAAGGATGACTTTCCCGCACCGCTCTGCCATCACTGTGTGGGGAAGGGGGGAAACCATTGCAGCACACAAGCAAGCTGCATAAGGGCCAGGGCAGAAGCTGTAGTCTTGGAGAAGACCCTCCTTGGATTCCCTGCTCACCCTCAGCAGCAAGATATCTTCCATAATGAACACAGCCTGTGGAAAAGATGGGAACAGTTATGATTATCAGGCCCATCCTACAGTGTTGGCTCTCTCTAAGAACCACGTGTCCAGTGCAGTCCTGGAACACTGATCTCCCCTGCCCCTGCAGTTACTCACCATTTTGGGGTCTTGTGGCTCATGCGTGCTTGCTTGGGGTCAGCCAGTTAGTGACAGGTGTGTGTGAATAGTGGCTGTGTTTTAAATCACTGAACCAGTGGTCGGTCTGTCTGCAAACAATACTGCTTCTGTAAAATGTTGCATTTTGGCTTCACAGATATGACTTTGGGAGCCCAGCCTCCATCTTTGTTGTTGCCGGCTGAACGGCTGTGCAGAATTAGAAAGTGGCCACGAAGAATTAAAGAGGACTTTCTGCATGATGTCATGATGCACTCCGCATCCGAAAAACAATAATTGAAGGAATTGCGGGACAGTAAGAAGAGGGACCAAAAGGAGAACGCGGCACACCAGAACAAAGCCACAGAGCAGCTCTTAAATATTATGGAGAGCCGAGTGGACGTGCTCCAGGCGCTACTAGCACTGCAAACCAAGCAGCTCCGCGCCTGCCTTCCCGTGCAGCTGCTGTCGCAAAACTCTTTCTCATGCACCCACCAGACACCACCAACATACTCTTATCAACCTCCTGGCTCCAGTCTGTACCCGCTGCATTCCACTCCTGCCCCATCACACTCCAGCCCTGCGGACTCCCAGCACCCACTGCAGTTTAGCCCTGCTGAAGTACAGTACCTGCTGTACTGTACTCCAGAGGAGAAGGTTGCATATGGTACTGGACATATACAAATCTTTAACCATCCCGAGACCCCCACCTCCTCCTGGGACCCTCCCTTCCCCCATTCCCCACAGTGCTGATGTGTTTTTTGTTTTTGTTTCTCTCTCTCTCTGTCTCTTCCAGTTGTTGGTTGTGGCATTTTTAATAAAATTGTTTTGGTTTGAAAGCAAACAGACTCCTGCAAAGCAACAGGCAATTTTCTTAAACCTTCATAGTGCATCATCTGCACCAATCACAATCACCTCCTAGCATTACAAGTACTGCATTCCTGAGCATAGCAATAAATATCGGTCAATTCCCTCAGCACCCTTGGATGCATTTGATCTGCACCCATGGACTTGTGCATGTCCAGCTTTTCTAAATAGTCCTTAACCTGTTCTTTCACCACTGAGGGCTGCTCACCTCCTTCCCATACTGTGTTTCCCAGGACAGCAGTGTGGGAGCTGACCTTGTCTGTGAAGACAGAGGCAAAAAAAAGCATTGAGTACTTCAGCTTTTTCCACATCATCTGTCACTAGGTTGTCTCCCCCATTCATAAAGGGTCCCACACTTTTCCTGACCTTTTTTTGTTGTTGTTGTTGCTAACATACCTGTAGAAACAGTTCTTGTTACCCTTCCAATCCCTTGCTAGCTGTAACTCCGGTTGTGTTTTGGCCTTCCTGATTACACCCTTGCATGCTCGAGCAATATCTTTTTACTCCTCCCTAGTCATCTAACCAAGTTTTCCACTTCTTGTAAGCTTCCTTTTTGAGTTTAAGCTCACCAAAACTTTTACTGTTAAGCAAGCTGGTCGCCTGCCATACTTGTTCTTTCTGCACATCGGTATGGTTTGTTCCTGTGCCCTCAATAAGGCTTCTTTAAAATACAGCCAGCTTTCCTGGTCTCCTTTTCCCCCTCATATTAGCCTCCCAGGGGATCCTTCCCATCAGCTCCCTAAGGGAGTCAGTCTGCTTTTCTGAAGTCCAGGGTCTGTATTTTGCTACTCTCCTTTCTTCTTTTTGTGAGGATCCTGAACTTAACCATCTCATGGTCACTGCTGCCCAGATTGCCACCCACTTCCACTTCCCCTACCAATTCTTCCCTGTTTGTAAGCAGCAGGTCAGAAGGAGAACGGCCCCTGGTTGATTCTAACGGCAGGGCTGCTCTCATTCTCACGTCCTTGCACCGCAGGGCTGGGGCGACCTCATCACACAGTCCCAGGAATGTGGCTTTCCTCATCTGAAAGTTCTGCAGCCACACTCGTCGTCCCAGACGTGCATCACGATGTGATCTCGCCACTCAGTGCTTGTTTCCCGAGCCCAAAAGCGGCATTCCACTGTGATCAGCACCTCCGTGAATGCCACAAGCAATCTCATGTCATAGCTACTATGCATAGCGAGATCAATGTCGCACTCCTCTTGCCTTTGTAGCTTAAGGAATAACTCCACTGCCGCTCGTGATGTGTTGGTCAGAGCGAGCAGCATACTGGTCAGCAGTTTGGGATCCATTCCTGCAGACCGAAGAGGCAGAGCGCGCAGTACACAAATCGTTGAAATATGGCGCCAAATTCAGCCAGAAGCACAGGGATTGCTGGGATGCGAAGCAATGCATCACGGGTCGTTGGGACAGGACCCAGGATGCCCCGCGACCCCCTCCACCTTCCCACAAGTCTTAGCGGCAGAAGAGAAAGAGGTGCTCTGTAGGATAGCTGCCCATAGTGCACCGCTCCGATTAGTGCCGCAAGTGAGACGCTATTGCGCAGGCAGCTGATAGTGTGAACCCACAAAAGCGGTTTCCCTTCAGCGCGCTCTGAGCGGCGCTGTAACTGGCAGCAATGTAACTCTGCCAGTATAGACATGCCCTGTGACAAAAAACCTTCCAGGGTTTTGGTGGCAGCAGAAATTGCTTGTGAATAGGTTGATTCAAGAACTTGGGAGGGCTGCAAACCTAAGGGGAAGGGTAATCCCTCTGTTCTCCAGATTAGAAGGGATGAAAGGTTTATTCTCAAACCCCAACTTTGTTAAAATACCTCAAGGAAATCCAGATTTTTTAGAACCTCTTATTCTAAGGGAAAACAGACAATCGGCCATCATTCTGGCGTTCCTGGCCATATAAAACCAAATTGCCTCAAACTTAATGACCCCACAGTCTGCACCCCCAACCCTCACCATAAGTGCCAATGCTACCACCTTGATCCCAGAGGAAATTGTGGAGTAGGAGGGTGACCTCATAAACTGTATTAGAACTGAGTCTTGGGGTGGTAGTGAAGAATTTATTAAGAGTGTGAGAGTAAATGGCATGGAGTGTACTGGGTGGAGGGACACTGCCTCTCAAGTCACTTTAATTAAGAAAAGTTTTGTGAGGGAAGAAGACAGACTACCTGGCAAGTCAGAATATTTTAGCTTTGGCTGAATTTTCTGTGACTGTTCCTCCAGCTAAAGCCATGTTGAGTGGGAAGATTTTAAGGGTGATGTTGTGGTTGGCATTAGGAATTTGCTATCTTAGGTAATAACATTTTAGCAATGTCTAAACATATTAATGTTTTATAACCAGGTCCCAGGGAAACACCTGCTTTCTCTGTGGTCAGCGAAGAAGGCTGTGAAGGGGAGCAAAATCCCCTCAAGCCTTTGTCTGTTGAGAATAGCAGTTTCCTGCTGAGAAGGAATTGTAAAGTTCTTCTGTTGTGCCAGAATCAGCTCTGGACTTAAGTGAAGCACAAAGGGAATTTGTGTCTGCTCAGCAAACTCATCCTACTTTGGAACGTGAGAGATGTGCAGCGCAGAATGATACCCCAGCTGGGGAAGGAAAGGGTAGATTTTTTCTTTCTATGCAAGAAGGTTTGTTGTATTGAGAAGCCCCTGTGGGGAAGAAGAGTGAGATTTGCAAGCAAGTAGTTGTGCCTGAGGCATATAGGAGAGAATTGGCCCAAATAGCCCATTCACAGGACAGCTGGTAGTGGAAAAAACCTAAGACAGGCTGAAGCAGAATTCTATTGGCCTCCTATGTTTGAAACAGTAAAAAATTACTGCAAAAGTTGTGATTTACATCAGAAGCGTTTGCCGATTATTGCCAGAGTATCTGTGCAAACAGTGCATCTCAATAGATTAAAAGCTTACCACTAAAGGGAGATAGCAGTAAACATGATATGTTGTGCTGATGAGGAAACCTCTCCACCCCTTTAATTTATTCAGTCAAAGAGAGCAGGGGAGAAACTCCTCTGGAAAGCATTGAGTTTGGGAAGGGATTAACTCTAACCCCAAAGCAGGAAATGTTGGCCCCTTTAAAGCACAATGCAGAGGTATTTTCCAATTGGCCAGATTTGACTAACAGGATTCTACACTCCATTCAAACCACTGGGCCCTGCCCCTGCTCCTAGCAGAGCATAGTGGGCCAAAGGGGAAATGCAGAAGCAGATCCAGGAGGAGGCTGAAAGCATGCTGAAAATGGGGCTAATCACTAAGTCAAAAAGCCCCTGGATGTCTCCTATTGTGATGATACCTAAAAAGGACAAAACCTTTTGTGTAGATTACAGGAAGCTAAGTGCTATCACCCAGCCTGATCCTTACTCCATACCCCAAGTAGATGATTTACTGGACCTATTGGGGGTGTGGGCAAAATTCATAAGCACACTGGATTTGGCTCGTGAGTACTGACTCTTAGATGCTGAGGTCCAGAGCCCTGATGTCAGCTGTACGCTGTATCTAGACCAAAATTAAATATGTGAGTGTCTACTTTTAAGGTAATCCAATAAGGTTTAACTATTATCTTTCAGAAAGTGGGAGGTCAGAACTCTCAGCCTCAATGCTGGTTTTATGTAGCTGCTTCTTGACAAACCCTAAGAGGCATGGATGGTGATTTCTTCTTGGTTTGTTTATTGCATCATGCTATTTAACTAGCAAGAAGAGGCAATATCAGAGAAGTCCAGGTTCATTTTCCTCCTAAAAGATGTCCTTCTTCCTGAAGACTTTCCTGTGATCTAGTGTCACACTTTATTCTGCCTGATATAAATAAATGCACTAGGTTAATATGGTTAATGCTAGTGAGCCATTGAACCTCATCCAAAAAATCTGTCATCAAAGCACACTTCCACTGATGAATTAATTAGTAAAACACAAATCTCCCTTTTATGTGGGATATATGGCACCATTATTCCAAAATAGTGTCAGTATCTAAGCAGTTTCTCTATGATTATTCGGCTTATGAATTTCAGAATATGACATGGAAACAAGGATAATACTAATGAGCAATCTGGCACCAATCCTCAGGTCCTACAGAGCAGAGATCAGCATGGGACTGAAAGGAGAAAGAAGGTAAGGGTGGTTGTTCGCCGAGCATCCCATGTTCATGAGAGCAGGGAGAGTCACATTTACAACCTGTTTCTCCTTTTAAAGTGTGTACTCTCATTCATCAGGAGCAAAGTTAGACAGAGCTCATAGGGATGGTGACTAGGAATAGCAGGTCTGGATGTACTTGTGGATATTACATTTCTTATGGTCACATTATACTAGAAACCCATTGTGTAAAGTTCTTGAGTTGTCCATAGACAGAACCTTGATGGATAGAATTACAGCTGGGGAAAATGATGTTGTTTCCTTTATATTGGGTTCAATTCATTTTTTTTTTCCAGTTCAAAAGTACCCAACATTTTTAAATTGCAATTCATGGCATTTAAAGCCAGAAGGGACTATTTTGACATCTAGTCTGACCCTCTTCATAAAACAAGCCAAAGAACCTCACCTAGTAATTTCTGCATCGAGCCAATAACTTCTGTTTGAGCTACAGCATATTTTTTAGAAAGAAATCAGGTCTTGATTTAAAGAATTCAAGCAATGGAGAATCTACCATATCCCTCTGTAAATTGTTGCAATATTTGATTATCCCCACTGTTAATATGATCTTCATTCCCATTATTCTTATTGTATTGTATTAATTAACCAAAACCACCATGTTTTTCTTGGTTTTTATCATCCACAACAGCCCTGACCAGCCATCAACAGGAACAGAGGAGAAGACCCACAAAGGGGCTGGGGAGTGAGGGATCACAGGTCCCTAGGCAGTCCTCAAATCGCAGCCACCACCTGGCAGCTTGCTGGTACCAGCAGGGAGCGTCAGCTGGTAGACCCTAGCTCACAAGAGACACCACCCATGAAGCTCATAATTTGGGGAGACACCCAGCCTCTCTGGCTCAGATTCACTATTTGTGCCAGAAGGAGGCACAGGAAGTTGTCTGAGCAAGTAGTTAAATTCCTGTCTGGCTGCTACATTGGATCCTGTTTTCTTGCCTGACTCTCGAGACCTGCCTTGTTCCTGATTTCTGCCTTCCAGTTCTGTTCTCTTCCTGGTTCATGCGTCCTGCCCTTCTGATTTGTTCCATATCTGTGCTCCTATGGCTGACCCCTGACTCCAGTGGGAGACTCCTGGCTCCCAAATCCTACTTTGACCACTGCTGTTGACCACCTATATCCCAGTCCACAACATGGGGTAAGAAGACTTGAGTCACAAGTCTTATTCCTTACACGTAACAGGCCTTGACTTTTCCTCTTACCTTTTCCCATTTTCGGAGTAGGCAGGCTTAGTTGCCTGCTAACTGTTAGAGCTGAGAAACAAACGTATGCTGGGATCCCAGGCTGGCTAGGTCTAAATCTAACCAGGTAAAACTCACCTATTTTTCTGTATGGGCCTGGTGTGAAGCTCCATAAAGTTTGCTTAATAGTTAGTACAAGTTCAATAGGCCTTTTGTTGAACCTCAGCAAAATCCACTTTCACGATGAAAAGCAGAAGTTTCTTTACCAAAGTTTTGCACAGACCTGTGCAGTATATAATCTGATGTGGTTGCTTGTGGATTTATTCATGTAAATCTCCTCCATAAATCAAATTAAAAAATTACCTTTAAATATTTATCAGTTTCTACTGAATTATTGAGTTAGTTATTTTGATTTGTAAACAATGCATTCAATCAATAAAACTCATTTCATGTTCTGGGCACCTTTATTGACCATTAAAATTTTCATTCTCATCTAAAATACTAATAGATATCACGCAGTGACATAGTAGAAGAGAAGAAAATAGACAGGTTTTATATACTGCTTTCCAAAATGATGAGTTAAATATTATAGGCCTTTTTCCTTGTTTACTGGTATGTAAATCAGGTGTACTACAGATTACTTCTATGGAATTAAGTCACTGTGTACTGCTGAAAGTGAGATCAGAATTAGGCCTTAAAAGTGCGGTGACTATGCAAGCAAAACGCAGCAGTCATTATGTACTCAACAATAGCTCACACATTAGACACTGACATTAGAAACTGCTTTTATTGAGAGAAAGAACATTGGCCAGGGTTGTGGTGCTGTCACCAGTCCATTTAGAAAATAGCAATTGGATCTTTGTCTTTCAACTGACAAGCACCACGGATGAGGGGACAGGGGCTTAAAGTATGCATGCAATTAATTGTGTGGCAGAGCCAGGGGAAACTGCAGGGCATATCATCGTCAGTAATAAAGCACTTATGCAAAGCTGAATATCTTTAAAACACTTTACAAACAATGCATTAATCCTCACAAAGACTGTGAAACCCCTACTCCCTAAAGTGAACAATTTTATTCCCACAATGAGTCATTTTACCTCCAATAGGACTACTTATGGGCATGAAAGTAAAAGGTTCCCAGTCGGGCCCCAAACCTTTGTGATAAAGTATGTTTTATCTCTGTTTTACCAATGGGGAAGCTGGGACAGAGAAGTTAAGGGCTGGTATTTTTAATGTACTATAGAGGTGAAAGGTGCATTTGCACTTATATTTTCACATATAGTTAACATAACTGAATATGCTCATTGGGTATTTACATGTTCAAAGGGTTTTTAAACACTTAAATCCCAATGTGCAATATAAATATATGTTTTGTGCATGCTATTGTGGTAATTAGATATGCTAATCTACAGAGCTCCCCTTAGCATTTTTGGACAGCCTGTGAAACCGTATTTTTGTTGTCCATCTCCAAATGTCACCCCTGCCTGTCCACCATCATCATATTGCTATGCATAAAACTAGACTAAGAATTATGCAGAGAATCAGTGAGATGATTATTAGGGGATAGATACCAAAGTTAACTGATCCATCTTAAAGACAGTGTGCATGTGCATGGGATCCTTAGGTCCCCCTCTTCCTCCTCATCAAAAAGTGGAGACAAGCTACTGTTCTTTCAGACCTTGTAATTGATATATATCATTTTAATCTGGTTTGCATTTTCCAGGTTATCTTTGCAAAGAAATGGTGAGGTCCAGAATTTCTGAACTTGGATACCTAAAGTTAGGCTCCTAAACCAATGTTTAGGCACCTGAATAAATTATCAACTACCATTGCTATTGACTTCAGTGCATTTCTAGCTTCCCCAGATCACGCTGACTGTCATAAATGCATGGGTGGTTTCTTCAGTAAACATTGTCTTTTCTCAACAAAGAGCTTGGCACCCCTCTAGTACTGTAGGGCAGCATAAACTCTGGGTATGAACCCAAATCCTGTTATGCAACAGGAACCTATGACATCCAGGGGCAGAAAGCATACAGAGTCATGCTAACACCTATTCTGTACTGCCAACAAAAAACAATCTAACTACTAATCATGCTTTTAAGAGATACTTGTAAATTAAATATATGGTAGTGCACCCACATTTTAGCAAAATGCATTGATTGCTGATTTGTATTAAGCTGTCTGTATATATCCTCTAAAGTAAGGTGAAAGAAATCAACTAATGGAAACTGTTTTAAAGTTTATTCATCATGCACTTTTAAGGAAGCACAACTGCATATTAAATGTTTTTTCACAGTGAGCAGATTTTTTTCACTTTGAAGGAGACATTAAACTGGCCATAGTAGACCGTCCCAGAGGGATTTCCTTTTTCCAGGTGCTGTGGGGCCTGCTTTGTTGGTTCACTGGCTTATTCACACTAAAGTACTATGAAGCTTAAAAGGTCTCTTAATTATTTATTTTCTATCCCATATGTTGACTTATGGTAACCTTTTCATTGTTCCAGTCCCCTGTCTGCTTAGAGAAGCTGGGACAGATTGACTCTCTGTAGGGATACCTTTTGGCGCTCCTTTTGTTCAAGAAGTATATGTATAAGTGGGGTGATATGAGTGAAACTGGAGAAGTTAAGACATTTAACTGTTTGCCTTCCATTCCTTTTAAAAATGTGTTCTGAGAGTTAGTAGTAAACATTCCCTAAGATAATTATACCTAGTTGAAAAGGGGATGGAATATTCATCTTGCAAAGGGGAATGCTTTGAAAAGAATCTTTTGCTGCATTTATAAATTGAGGGGATAGTACCCATTAACAATAGGTCTGCTTGTCATGAAGAAGAACATGTATATGGATTCAAAGGGTTTGTTTTGGCAGACCATGATGTCTTTAAGTGCTTTTCTAATATTCCCATGCATTGAATGAAACTGAAGTTCATTAATTGACTTCTAGCTTTTGGGTTTCCAGTTTGCTTTCAAGTTAATTAATGTATTTAGGCAGCTGGGTTTACATTTAAATGGAAATGTGTTGAAAGTGTAGCAAGTAGAACATCACCCAGTTATTCCTAGTGTGTAAACAGAGACATATTAGAGAATGGGTACAGTACATGGGAGAAAATCCAAGTAAAAGGTGTCTCAGACTAATTCATTTGGGGATGCATTAATCAATGTGAAGCAGGACAATGAACAAGTCATTTGAAAGAGTTATATTGATGACAATTAACCTAAGTGAGAGTTTCTCTGAAGTTTCATCTTGATTAGCCAATTCATTACTCTGAGGCTTTTCAGCTGGTAGCTAATTGGGTATGGCTGGTCACGACATATCCTGAGAAATGCTTTGTACAATATTGACATGTCTTCAGAGCTAGCACAGGACCAAAAGTTGCCAAAAGGCTTCTCATATAAGTCTGCCAAGGTTGATAAACTTCCACAGAAAGGGATTACATATTAAATATAGTACTGAGTGACAAAATTAAATTGCCATACAGGATACACAGTGCAGCAAAATGGGAAAGGGAGTCAGAGCTTTTGCGTTATGCTGATACACAAGTTTATGTGGATGTTTATTGCTGAGTGCACTCTCATAGCCTCTTTCCAACACGAGGAAGAAATAGGATCACCAAAGACAGACTTCAGAGTAACAGCCATGTTAGTCTGTATTCGCAAAAAGAAAAGGAGTACTTGTGGCACCTTAGAGACTAACCAATTTATTTGAGCATAAGCTTTCGTGAGCTGTCCGAAAGCTTATGCTCAAATAAATTGGTTAGTCTCTAAGGTGCCACAAGTACTCCTTTTCTTTTTGCGAAAGACAGACTGTGCACACTCCGACCAACATAGAGGTCATCATGGGGTTTTTAGCCTTTTTTTCTTGGCTTTCTCATTGGGAGATTTAACTCAAGATGAGAAACAGGTTAATGAAGAACCTCTAAAGAGAGAGTCAACATCTAAACATAAAGAACCTGGGGGCATGGGGTTAAGTGACCTTTAGTGTGAAATACACTTTCAACAATAAAAAGGGTTAAAGTGTCTGCCAGCCATGATGTCCTGGTTTTCTGTGAAGGGAGGTTTTTTAAAGTATTCCTAAAATTAATGAACGGATCCTGACTCTGGAATCTAGCATGTCAAACCATTTCTCTTTTGTTCTGACAATGCCTGTATGTGTATTGATTAATTGTATAGATGGCAGAGCATAGGACATGCACACATATCTGTTGCCTAAACTCTCTCGCCATCTATACACTACATTTTCCTCATTATAGCAAAGGAAAATAATTGCTTATTTGATTTGTGTGCACTACTGCACTAACTTATTTTTTCATATATATAATATATAAAAATAAAACTGGAGCAGTGACACAAACAGTTTACGAATCAAATAAGCAATTATTTTCTTTTGCTATAATGAAGAAAATAAGCCTGAAAATCAGATTCTTTAATATTTAAAATAAAGGATAAGGGATTTGGTTCAAACTGTTGTGTTAAGTTAGGCAGAGGAAGAAGGGTTTGTTTATTCATTCACATTTTTGGGGGGGTTAAATGATACTGAGTAGTAAAAGCATAAGGTTTGGTGATGACATTTTTGCTGCATCAGTTGATTCCATTAATCTTTCACAGGTGGCCGTGAGAGGATACCCTCCAGCCAGCATGCTCATTAGGGGCTTTTGATGCAAGTGCAGGAGCATCAGCTTCAGAACACAATAAACTGTTCCTGGTTATCCTCTTGAAATTGTTTCCTTTGTGAGGAGATTTCATTGTCATGATTCAGCTATAGTGACAGATGAAGTCCCTAGGAATGCAAGCATATTAAAGGTCTAGAGTTTCAAAAGTGAACAGTAATTTTGGGTGCTCCTGTTTTTTTGTGCTTGATTTGAGACATCATAAAAAAGGCCAGATGTTTTTCAGTGTACAGGTGTTCAGCACTTTCTGAAAATTAAGTCTCTTTAATGTGTCTCAATCTGAGCCTGCAAAATTACGAGTCACTTTTGAAAATGTAGGTTTGTGTGTCCTGTGCACAAATCCCAAATGACAGTGTTCACTTAACTGCACCATATTAAATGTTCCCTATGTAGTATGTCAACTCTTCATTTATTTTTTTTCAATGGTGTAAACTTAGCACTGGTGAAAAGTGCCACACAACCCTGGCTTGAAGTGGTTTCCATCATATAAGGGGTTTGAAGTTTGGGTCAATAGCTCTCAGCACCCCCACTATACAAATTCTTCCAGCACCCCTGCTCCACTCTTCCTTTCTGGACTTCAGCCTGTCAGGAGCTAAGAACATAAGAGTTTCCATGCCAGATGAGGCCAATGATTTATCTTATCTGGTAGCCTGTGTCCAAGAGAGGTTGGTACCAGATACTTTAGGGAAAGGTGTAAGAGACAGTTGGGCAATAATGTGCCAGAGGGGAAATCTATTATTTCTAAGCCTAATCTCTTATGTTTGATCTCCTAAAGCAAGAGGACTGATTCTACTTTATAATCTTTGACACCGCCCCCCCCCCCAGTGTAAGTGTGGATATTATTTTTATACATATAAATGTCTACTTTTTTGAAGCTTGCTAAGTTCTTTGTCTCCATTGGATAAACTTGAACAAACACTGCAAAAAAGGTATTTTTAAAAAATAAACACTATAAATTCATTTGATCCCCATGCTTTTTGCAGATAGGACCACACTCATACATGTGACTACTACACTACATAAAAATGATGGCAGTGAGTGGTGACAGGAAATGGAGATCAGTCTTTCAGTCACTGAACTTCACGGGAATACTCCATTGTTGTAGGATGGGGATAGAACACAACACACCAGTTCTGCCCCCAGAAACAGTTCCTGGGACAATGTATCAACTCAGAGAGAGCTATAGTGAGCTGCAGAGCACTCTTGCAAATGAGATTATGCACACATAAACACAGTGCAACCACTTGATGTGTGACAAGAGAAAAATTGAATATTAAAACTCTACCTGCTTACCAGTCAGTATAAAGAGGTTTATATCTCCCAGGGTAAGGAAGGAATCCAAGTATATTAAAATGAAGGGTTCAAATAAGCAACAAAATGTTAAGGCTTCAAGGTGGATGATGAGGATTTTAAAATTTCCTAAAATCCCCAAGTCTCATCTCCTCCTCCTTTCTCTGTCTTCCTGAAGTCCTCCCAACTTCCCCCCTCAAAGGCCTGCTGAGCTGAGCATGCTGCCACCTTTCTGATAATGTTAGTTCACCTAACTAGGGAACAGGACACAATATTATTTGTTAGTCAAGCCCAAAGAAGTCAGTGAGGATCTTTTACGTATTTTGGACCAGGCCATTGACTACTGGAAATTGGCTTGAGACCACAGAACTCATTTCATAAAGGTTAGCAAACAACCAAGCACTGTCACTTCTAATTTAGCTTGAATTTGAATCCCAGTCTTGAAGCTGAAAGGCTGTACGGTCTATTACCAGTCTCCTGAGCCATCCAGTCCTCTTAAATGTCCACTCTATTGCCACTGTCATGAAGGTTGTTTCTTATTCACAGCATCTCACAACACCTCTCTTGTCCATTTTCTGGAGAAATACATTGGTTTGCAAAGTGTTTGCTTAAATGTTGGAACATTGTTCCTTACTGGAGAGTTTAATTATGAAATATTGTGAAAAGGATATATAAGGTGAGTAAATTAGTAAGAAGACATTTTTCACCTTCCTAATTTTTACAAAGAAAAGGCATTTATATTTCCTATTGACAGGGCCTGAGAAACTTTCCTGGTGCAAGTCCTGGTACCCTTACTCACATGAGTAGCCCCCATGGGACTCCATCTCAATGCAACTACTCATGTAAGTAAGGAATAACCCTGGAACTCAGGCTTACACACCTGGACCCCAAGCCTAGTAGCCTAGCAGATATGAAAGACGGGAGCTCCACCAGTTGAGTTCAGGGGCAGAGCTCTGGTGAAAAATTCCAGTTTCTGGGAGAGAAACACTGGGATTCCCACCGGGAGGGCTGTCCTGACTTTGCCCAGAGACTCCATCTAATGTATTGGTTTTAATGAATAAATGTCTGATCACTTTTTCTGTCTTCCCCCATGTTTCCTTGGCTGCCTGCAAGGACGATGAACTTTGTCACTCCTTGTCCCCTGCAGGAAGGCAGAAGTCTGATCCTCTCAACTTTCTGGTGCATGGCTGCTGTTCCCAGCACTTTCAGTTTGTGAGGGGTGAGGAAATAGTAAAAGAGGGTGTCACAGGGAGTTGCAGACATGGGGCAAAGGAACCTTATTAATTGAGCTGGGAGTGTACTTTAAGCATTGTTTTACCAATGTCACTGCTCCTAGATTATGAGAGAACCCCTCTCTTTCCCCCCTCCCCCCGGGCTCCATACAAACACACACACACAATCACTCCTTACAGACCACTTTAAGCATGGGCTGTACACACCACCTTTCCCCAGCCCACAACTCTCTTTCTCACTTCTCAAGGATGTAAAAGGGGGCAGAACCTGGCCATATCTCCTGGCTTCTTGGGAAAAGGAGATCTCTCCCCAGCACCTTTGCATCCCCCTACACTCAGTGTTTGTCTCCTGGCTGTGAGATGCCACTCTCCTCAGCTCAGAGAGTGCAATTCTGCTTGCTTCTTGCACAGTGTGTAAGGGGGCAGATGTCTCTTTGCAATAACCCCACTCCATGCCACTCCAGGGTGCACCCACAATCTGGAAAAATCCATCTGTTCGCCTTCTGATCAGACCTGCCTAGTAGGTGAAGCTGTGCAATTAGATGTGCTCTTTAAATGCTGATTATACAAATATACAATAAATGCCACTGTGCTCACATCTTGCTTGTTATCACCTCCTCTGAAATTTCTAAAGTTCATTTGCAAATTCCTTCTCAGAAGAGTCATAGGTTAGTTAACTGATATTAAGGGCTTGGCTACACTTACATTTTATAGCGCTCTAACTTGCTGGCTCAGGGGGGTGAAAAATCACCCTCCTGAGTGTATCAAGTCAGAGCACTTTAAAGCGCTAGTGTAGACAGGCTCCGAGCGGTGGGAGCCAGGCTCCCAGTGCTCGGAGCTGATCCCCTAGTGGGGGTGGACTACCAGGAGCTCTCTCCCAGCGCTCGAGCGTGACCACACCCGCACTTCAAAGTGCTGCCATGGGAGCGCACCCACGACAACGCTTTAAAGTTTCCAGTGTAGCCATGCCCGAAGAGATACAACATTCTCATCTACAGGAAACTCTAGTAATCAAACTATTACACATAGTCTCTGATCAATATTATGGGGTAGCAGTTAGCATATGCTAGGCATTGTACAAACACAGGGGCAGAATGTAACCCTGGCTGCATTCCTGTGCAGAGGAAGCTGTGAATATAAGGAGCCACTTCACTCCCCTGCATAGGCTACTTGTATCACGAGTGGTAAGGCAGTGGGGAAGGGAGCTGCCACTGGGCTGCTAAGCACTGCCCTGAACAGGTGTGCAATGAGTGGGAGAGCAGGGGTGGTAGAGAGCTGAGACTTAGCTCAACCCCTACCAAACTACCTTATGCAGCTGAGACAAGCAACAGGAGGAAGTGAGCTGTGCCAGGAAAAGAGCTCATGTAGTTTTACTTCTCTTCTGGAGTATGGGAGAAGCTGGGGTTGAAGCGTGACTAAATCTGTTTTGCTTGGGGGGCAGTGCAACTATGCACTCAGGACCGATTGTCAGGTAGGGGCCAGATTGCTACAGGTATGACTCAGTGAACTGTCACATGAGGGTGGGGGAGAGAAAACCAGTCCCTAAGCAGCTGATTTCAATTAGCCAGTCCTCACCGAGGCTGCTGGGAATGAGAAGGGTCTGAACCCAAATAAATAAGATCCAGCTCATTTCAAAGGGAGAGAGCAAGATGAGTGACACTCAAGAAAACTGGGAGCCCTAGGAAGTGTGAAGGTGGGTAGCTCCAGAAAGAGGAAGGAGAAGAGCTCATTGTCTTGGGATGAAGGTACTGAGTTTAGGGAGGGTGGGACATCAAGTGGGGCCTGCTTCCCTAAAAAAGTGTGGACTTGCCTGAGAGGCAAGAGAATTTGTGGGGAAATGACTAAAGACTTTGGGTGTAGATGACAAACTAAAAATTGATATACTCTTTTATAAGTATCTACCTTATTTCTACTTTTCCTTCCTCCTATCTCTCTTTTTTTTTTTTTTTTTCCTACAGTGGTCAGGTCATCCTGTCCCACCAGGCAATAGCTTGATGACTGTGCCTAAAGGGACAGAGAGGTACCTAGTGCTATTTTCAAAAGTACCTAGGTACCTAATAAGAAAAGGAGTACTTGTGGCACCTTAGAGACTAACCAATTTATTTGAGCATAAGCTTTTGTGAGCTACAGCTCACTTCATCGGATGCATACTGTGGAAAATACAGAAGATGTTCTTATACATACAAACCATGAAAAAATGGGTGTTTACCACTACAAAAGGTTTTCTCTCCCCCCACCCCACTCTCCTGCTGGTAATAGCTTATCTAAAGTGATCACTCTCTCCTTACAATGTGTATGATAATCAAGGTGGGCCATTTCCAGCACAAATCCAGGTTTTCTCCCCACCCCCAAAACCCACTCTCCTGTTGAAAATTCCACTAAATGCCTATCTGCATTTTTAGGCATCTAAAAATCTAGCCCCTTGAGTCCTTCCCAAAGATCTCTCTATCTAGATAGATGAGAGACAAACAACTTAAATGCAAAATGGTAAAAGTACAAAGCTTGCCACATATTTGTGGGGAGGAAGTGATTTATTTTCTATTTCTACCTTGATTATTGTTTTGCAACCAAATACAACATCAGTGTTGCTTTCCTATCAGATTGGCTTTCTTTGGTACGCTAAAGAAAACACCACTATGATTAATGTTACAATGGGAACTCTGAAGCCCGAGTGGACCTATCAAGGAATGATTTCAAGCAGGTTTTCATTGCTACACCACTATCAGCTTTTCTGAGAGCATTCTGATGTCACTAGATGCATCTTCACCAAGCCTCTCGAGTGGAAAAACAAGGGGGGAGAATAGGTTCTAAAAACATCCTGACTATTCACTTCAGGCTTCATAAAGGGTGCCTGTGCTGTCTGTACTGCATCAATTAAAAGAATTAGTTGAACACCTTTTTTTTTTTTTTTTTTTTTTTTTTTCCTTTGTCAGCTGTATAAACTCAGGATCGTTTACAAGCAGGTGCTCAGTGTTTCCCGAAAGCAAATGGTGGAAGAGAGATACAGACATCTTTATTTCATTCTAGGATTTTTACTTACCACATTAAAATCAGAAGGCTGACTCCTTTATCATGCACAATGATTCCCTTGGCCATCTTCTCAGAAACCACTTGGATGAGAATGGGGCAACATTCTCTCTTGTCATGCTGCCAAGTCTCTAGCTTTGGAGATGTGGCTTTTAGGATTTCTCATAAAAAGTTGAAGGAGCAGCAAAAATACACTTTTACCACAACTGTTACTGCAGAAAATAAACCCTCCTACACTACCAGCCCTGGAACATCCTGATTTTACTATTCAACTTTGGCCTTTGCTAAAACAGCATTAATGTTACTGCCCAGCTCCAATTAGCATTATCATTTATTTGTATTGTAATGCTTAGAAGCCTCAGTGAATGAGCGGGGCCGCGCTGTGCTAAGCACTTCACACACATGAAATATAAACAGTCCCTGACCCCCAAATTGCCACACACAGTTGATAACACACACTCTTTCCCTTGTGTTGAGCTATGCTGCTTGATGTTGCCATGCCTATTCTGTATCTATAATTAAGCATGGGGAAAAGCTGCTAAATGTTGTCTGGTTTACCTCTGCACACAGCCAATTAATTCACAGTTATGGCTCTCCTGCCTTCTTGTGCTCACACCATTGCAGCCGTGGCACGGCAGAAGGTGTTGTGCTGTAACATATGGTATGGAAGAACAGTGTTTTCTTTGATTCCTGCAGCACTTCTGCATGAAAGGCTAGGAAATAGAAAGACCCTGTAAACATAAGCTTCCTGCCTTTCACAGAATGCCTATAAGGCTATTTCACCACTCTGTTTTGGGGCAGATTCTGAGCCCAGTAGCATGCTCGGTAGCATTCAACTCTGCAAGTTCCCATTATAAGGATAGCATTATCTGGTCTTTTGTGTCTAATCTCATTTGGGAGAGGAGAAAGAGTTGTACAAAAGAAATAGGGAGGAAAATTGTCTTTGAGATAGTGTATGGCACCTTATTATGAACAACATTATTCCCCCATTGAGAATGCAATGGCTTCAATTTCAAAGAAAGGATCTGTCCAGCTGTCATACACATCTGTTTTATTGGTGTAAATACAGAGTAACTCCACTGTCATTAGTGCACTTATTCCAGATTTACATCAGTATAACGAGTTCAAAATCAGACCCCCTCGTGTGATGGGCCCCCAGGGTGCAACCTGGACTGTGAGACTGCTGAGCCCTCCAAACCCGCCAACCTGGCCTGCCTCTCACACTGTGATGCGGATGTCAAGCTACAAACCTCTGACGGGCACTGCACTTACACAGACATCCAAAGGCAGGGACACACCCAACTGTGTTATATGAATGATCAATAGAGAAGCTCCAGCTAATTCCTCTGAGCTCCCCAGTCTTGCACCCCAGAACTGTACTGTCTTGCATTGGTCAGAAACCTTGCCGGTGTAAGCTCATTACCTAGATTGCCACTCCTTCAAAGGAAAGTGGACATGCACCAACCTTTGTAAGCTGAGATTTCCCAAGCACTTCCATCAAAACGCAGTTTTTAGGTAAAATATAAAGCAGATTTATTAACTATAGAAAGATTTTAAGCCATTATAAGCAAGCATAGAGATCAAAGTTGGTTACTTTAGAACTTAGACTGTGAATTTATTTTTATTTCTTCAAACCAAACAGAATTTGAATCAAGCAGTGTCTCACCCTGACAGATGGCACAAGTAGGTTGCAGTTCCTCAGTACACAGACTGGGACTCTTTTTCCAGCCTGGTACCAGTTCAAAGTCTCTTTCTTCCAGAGGGGAGTGAAACCAAGTGATGATATTACTTCTCCTCTTTCATATTTTCTTCCAGCTTGCTGGAAAGGTCTCTGCTGTGATGTGGGGATCAGGCAGTCCCCATTGGTCAAGCAGTCTCCATTGCATACATGCTTTCTCTGAGAAGTCTCTGGAATGGCCATTAGGAGAGTGGTTTCCCTTGCATGAGCCATCAGCAGGTGTCTGGCTGCTCCTTTGTTGCAATTGAAAGGTTGGCTGTGGACATCTCCCAGCCTCTCTCATATTTCAGTAGCACATATAGTAATGTTTCATAAGTCCACATATAATGATAGCACATAAAATCCACCAGGATATTAATGTTTAACAGATAAATACTTTTAAAATGATACCTCACGAGGCATACTTTGTACAAAACATCATAATTATATGACAGCGGTGAATATGGGGATTCCAGGGTGCTACTTTGAAGTACAGAGTGTCACACCTAGTGTTTAATCTACATATTAATATTTTAGTCATATTTTGAAATGTAATAAAACAAGCAAATATGCAAATGGAGACAAAACACAAGAACACAAAAGTAGAATGTTCCAAATCTTTCCCCAAAATCTGCTTATTGAAACAGCATATACACTAATAATGGCTTCACTCAATAATTACTCTATTCTGTTCACTTCCTCTGAAGTATCTGGCAGTGGCCGTTGTTGGAAGACAGGACACTGGGCTAGATGGACCACTGGTCTGACCCAAAATGGCTGTTCTTACTGCAGACTCTAAATCACATAATGTTTAAATCATCGTCCCGTTCCCCCCCCCCATACATACACGCACGCACGCACACACTTAGCCAATCTAAACTACATCTAACAAAAAATTTAAAAAATTACTGCAGAGAAGTTTCAGCCAGATTCCAGCTTTACAGATGAGTTTATAATATTGAAAAATGCAGCTTAGGGGAATGAAAAGACAAAGCTCATTCTCTTCCCCCACCAGCCCATCATCCTCTTCAAGGATGAATTTGCTCCCATGCTACATTTCCTAAACATGCCATCAGATGGCATTGCAAAGTGTGTGTGTGGGGGGGGGGGGGCGATCATGGATTTTAGTTGAAAATCCAACAGAAGCAACAACAAAAGAGGGAGCAAGCAAGACCTACTGCTACAAGGTTAAACTTTCATTTAAAAAACTCATTATCAGTTGTCCTTTACTGTCCTGATCCCCTTCATTGTGTGAGTTGTTTTGGAGCATGGCAGGCTTCCAGAGCCATTTTTCAGATGCTTTGCAGCAGATGTGATAATTACAAGATACACCATCAAAGGATTTTGGCATTTATCTGTTTTCTGTAATTTCATTTTTACTACCTTTCCTTTAAAGACAGCAAGATATAGACTGAGGCCATAAACTGTCAGATTCTGTATCTTATGAAGCTACCAATATCCTGAAATGCAAGATGATTTAAATTTCCAATCAAATGGACAGAAATGAGAAATTCAGCACAATTCCAGTGGCAGTAGTAACTGCTCCCAAGTGGATTTTTCTCCCCCTAATCTTTATAAATCCAGTATTAACACAAAATTATAGTTTGTAGAAGATTTTCACAGTCCAAAATTAGATCAGGTTAATAAGAATTGGACTATAAATCATGGATTGTAAGTTGTTTTAATTTGCCTTTTGCTTGGTGAATATAGGTACCCCACCCCCAAAGGAGTCAGGGTATATGGGATGATAATACAATAATTCTTGTTGTCATGAAACAAGATGATGATGACACATGATAACCAGAAGTAAAAGAAAAATAAGGTGGAAAATAGCTGTTTTGCTTTGAGATCACTTTTTTTGTATCTAAAGATATAAATATTAATAAAGTAGAAAGGAATGACATTGTCCACTGAGTGCCTACTCTAATTTTCAAAGTAGCAGATGTTGCTATCCTCTTCTGATAAAAAGGAGGATCTTGAATTAAGGCTGTGAGCAGCCCCACCCCCACTCGCTATTTCATGTGTAGACAAACACACACATACAGAGTTCAGAGTGGTAGCTGTGTTAGTCTGTATCAGCAAAAAGAACGAGGAGTACTTGTGGCACCTTAAAGAAAAAACTTCTGTAGTGAGAATCAGGATGGCCCATTTCCAACAGTTGACAAGAAGGTGAGAGTAACAGTGCGGGGGGGATGGGGGAAATAAGCAAGGGGAAATAGTTTAGTTTTACTTTGTGTAATGACCCATCCACTCCCCGTCTTTATTCAAGCCTAATTTAATGGTGTCCAGTTTGCAAATTAATTCCAATTCAGCAGTCTCTCATTGGAGTCTGTTTTTGAAGTTTTTCTGTTGTAATATTGCGACTTTTAGGTCTGTAATGTTCTCTGACTGGTTTTTGAATGTTCTAATTCTTGACGTCTGATTTGTGTCCATTTATTCTTTTACGTACAGACTGTCCAATTTGGCCGATGTACATGGCAGAGGGGCATTGCTGGCACATGATGGTATATATCACGTTGGTAGATGTGCAGGTGAACGAGCCTCTGACAGTGGGGGGGGGGAGCCCCCTTATCCTCCCCCCCCCCCCGCACTGTTACTCTCACCTTCTTGTCAACTGTTGGAAATGGGCCATCCTTATTATCACTACAAAAGGTTTTTTTCTCCTGCTGATAATAGCTCACCTTAATTGATCACTCTCATTATAGTGTGTATGGCAACACCCATTTTTTCATGTTCTCTCTCTCTGTGTGTGTGTGTGTGTGTGTGTGTGTATATATATATATATATATATATATATACACACACAAAGTTCCTGCTCTACCTTGGTGGGTTTTGCGCTTATTGGCGGATTTGCTCACCTTGGAGCTTCACAGCAGCCCTCAGCTTGGCCGTTTTTCTGAACCCACAGTCCAGGTCGACTCCTCCTGTGTCTGATCAGGAGTTGGGAGGATTTGGGGGGAACCCGGGCCCGCCCTCTACTCCGGGTTCCAGCCCAGGGCCCCGTGGAATGCAGCTGTCTAGAGTGTCTCCAGGAACAGCTATGCGAGAGCTACAACTCCCTGGGCTACTTCCCCATGGCCTCCTCCCAACACCTTCTTTATCCTCACCATAGGACCTTCCTCCTGGTGTGTGATAATGCTTGTACACCTCAGTCCTCCAACAGTCTGCATTCTCACTCTCAGTTCCTAGTGCCTCTTGCTCCCAGCTCCTCACACGCACAGCACAAACTGAAGTGAGCTCATTTTTAAAACCCAGGTGCCCTGATTAGCCTGCCTTAATTGATTCTAGCTGCTGCTTGATTGGCTGCAGATGTTCTAATCAGCCTGTCTTAATTGTCTCCAGAAGGTTCCTGATTGTTCTGGAACCTTCCCTGTTACCTTACCCAGGGAAAAGGGACCTACTTATCCTGGGGCTAATATATCTGCCTTCTATTACTCTCCTGTAGTCATCTTCCCAACCCTGTCACTATATAATATCTATCTATCTATATATATACTTCCTACTGTATTTTACACTGCATGCATCTAATGAAGTGGGTTTTAGTCCATGGAAGCTTATGCTCAAATAAATTTGTTAGTCTCTAAGGTGCCATAAGTACTCCTTGTTCTTTTTACACACATGCAGAGTTCACCAGGGAAGCTGCTGGGCATAAGCCAAATCAAGCAAATCGATCATTGGTCATAGTTAAGAGTGATGACTATAATCTGCAAAGCAAAGGGGGAAGTAGAGTTAAGGACATACGGTGATGTTTCACCGTGCTTGCTATTGTCTTGACATGAAAAGGAACTCTGCAGGAGGATTTGCAATGCCCATCAAACATGCAAAAGGGAGCTTTCAGCTAAGCAGTTCTGATAGCACTCAGTGGCTAACAGGCATGGAAAAGTGAAGGCCACCTGGGATCACAGGATAATTAAATGCAATCCTGGTTGGGTGCGTGAGGTTTTTTTTTTTTTGTCTGTTTTTTTTTTTTTTGGGGGGGGGGGTGATCTTTTTTTCTTTTTTCCCCACACATGAGCCCTAACCCCTGGAAAACACACACATTGCAGCTATTCTCCTCTCCTTAATTACTGTGTCTGGTTAACTTTATTTGCAAGCATAGGGGTTTTATAGCATTTTCACATCTCTGTGCAAGGTGTTGTAGCATAATTAAAATCCAGGACTGAAAGTGAGAGAGATGGTGGGGAAGGAGAGGGGAAGTCACTCCTCCACCTGAGCTGCTGTAACCACTCACTCCGGTGGTCCTTGTCTAATTAATTATATTGCATTAAAGTTGTATTAGCAATGTAAAACATTCAAGAGTCAAGAAGGCACAGAAGCATCAGGCCATAGATGATGATTGTACCATTCCATGTTCTGGGACAGAACACAACCAAACTGTCTGGACAAAAGGGACAGGGTATTCAAGCTGCCCTGCAATTAATTACTTTCCCAACATTCAGCTTGGCCCATGAAGGCTTTTTGGACTCTGTAAACTTTACAAGCTCCTCCTTATTGAGTTGAGAACTATTCTTTTTAATGAGCTGCTCACAAATAGTAGTCAACATACTTTTTTATGGGCTAGAGCTGACGTGGAAAATGAACGTCAACACACAAATGCAGAGTATTTGCCTTGGCAACTGCCTCCTTTTAAACAAGACATACAGCTGATGCTTTATGCTTACATAAGACTTTTACTGTTTGTTACAAGGCATTTTTATGGGGGTAGAAATTTTGCTTATTTAACTGTTGTACTTTCAAGCTGATTCCATTTGGTTCACTCTTAATGTAGAGATTTCAGGCTTTTGGAAGCTCTGGCTCACAAAAAGATTCACTTATTTTTAAAAATAATACTTAATAAAGCTATAATAATAATCCTTACCACTTTATAGCATCATCTTTTCCTTTTAAAAGCACTTTTGAAACACTCATTAATCCCTGTTATTGGACCAGCTTCTGTTGGTGAGAGACAAATTTTTGAGGTTATACAGAGCTGCTCTTCACAGACCTGAAGAGCTCTATGTAAGCTCAAAAGCTTGTGTCTCTCTCTCCCTCCCTCTCCAGAAGACGTTGGTCCAATAAAAGCTATTACCTCATCCACCTTATTTCTTTAATAGTCTGGAAGCAACAACACTACATACATTAATTAATCCCTGTCACATAGGGGAGTAAGTATTATTATCCCGATTTTACAGATTAAGGAACTGAGGTAGTACACTTAGTAAAACCATATGATTTTACCTGAGCTATTAAAAATCTCTCTCTTCTCTCATATTTCCACTGACCAGCATGTGGTGAATCGCTTCTAGTAGCATTTTCACACATGCAAGTAAGCATGACCATATGACTCCCATCCCCTGACACATTTAGTGGCTTCTCATTGATTGCAGGATCCAATTTAATATAATTTATTCTTAATTTAAAGGGTGGGGGGAATTCCCAGTCCTTCTCTCTACTTCCCTTCCACATCCCACTATACGTTTGCCATTGGCTTCCTCTCTGTCACTGTGTAATCTGGCCACTGGCAGTGCAAGAGCCTTTGCTTCTGCATTTCTTGTCATCTGAGAATCCCTTTAATATTTTTATTATGAAGAAGAATTTATTTGTATTGCAGAAGCACATAGGGACCCCAATCATTGACTGTGACCCGATTTAGCAAGGCACTAAAGTGTAACAAAAAAGATAGGTCCTGCCACAAGGAGCTCACAATCTAAGTACATCTCAACCTCATTAACCCCAAGGGCTGTTGACATACAAACTAAAGGTATATTTTTAAACTGATTTAGTTAAGCCAGTGCAAGTTTGTGTGTAGACATTATTATTTGAGTTTGTGTGGTTTAAATTAACGTAAATTAAGGTCTGTGAGTGTTTTTGATCAAGGGTGTCACTTTTAAATTGGTTCCTGTACTAATTAAGCTAAACCAAAATATACTCTTCTTAAACTGAAATAAGGGTGTTTACACACAAACTAGTGCCAGATTAATTAAATCAGTTTAATTTAGGAATTGTCATACTGGTCCAGACTCAAATGCCATTGAGTCCAGTATCTTGTTTCTGACAGTAGAAAGCACTAGATGTATCAGGAGGGTGTAGAACCTCCCAGAAGGCAGCCATGTGATAACTATAACCAAGACTATTTGTCTACACTGGCACTTTACAGCACTGCAACTTTCTCACTCAGGGGTGCGAAGCCCCCCCCCCCCCCCCCGCACAGCAAGTTTCAGCGCTGTGAAGCGCCAGTGTAGACCGTACTCCAGCGCTGGGAGCTACACCCCTTGTGGAGGTGGTTTTCTTAGAGCACTGGGAGAGCTCATTGTCTTGGGATGAAGGTACTGAGTTTAGGGAGGGTGGGACATCAAGTGGGGCCTGCTTCCCTAGAAAAGTGTGGACTTGCCTGAGAGGAAAGAGAATTTGTGGGGAAATGACTAAAGACTTTGGGTGTAGATGACAAACTAAAAATTGATATACTCTTTTATAAGTATCTACCTTATTTCTACTTTTCCTTCCTCCTATCTCTCTTTTTTTTTTTTTTCCTACAGTGGTCAGGTCATCCTGTCCCACCAGGCAATAGCTTGATGACTGTGCCTAAAGGGACAGAGAGGTACCTAGTGCTATTTTCAAAAGTACCTAGGTACCTAATAAGAAAAGGAGTACTTGTGGCACCTTAGAGACTAACCAATTTATTTGAGCATAAGCTTTTGTGAGCTACAGCTCACTTCATCGGATGCATACTGTAGAACATATAGAAGATGTTTTTATACACACAGACCATGAAAAAATGGTTGTTTACCACTACAAAAGGTTTTCTCTCCCCCCACCCCACTCTCCTGCTGGTAATAGCTTATCTAAAGTGATCACTCTCTCCTTACAATGTGTATGATAATCAAGGTGGGCCATTTCCAGCACAAATCCAGGTTTTCTCCCCACCCCCCCAAACCTCAAAATGGGTTCAAAAAAGAACTAGATAAGTTCTTGGAGGATAGGTCCATCAATGGCTGTTAGTCAGGATGGGCAGGGATGGTGTCTCTAGCCTCTGTTTGCCACCAGCTGGGAATGGGCGAAAGGGGATGGATCACTTGATGATTACCTGTTCTGTTCATTCCCTCTGGGGCACCTGGTATTGGCCACTGTTGAAAGACAGGATATTAGGCTAGATGGACCTTTGGTCTGACCCAGTATGGCTGTTCTTTTGTTCTTAACCTGCCAAATTTGCATGTAGACAAGGCCTTAGTTTTAGCTGAGATTTGAAAGTCTCTTTCCTCCTTTGTCTGTAACTCTTCATTTCTCTCCCCCTTTGGTAATATTTATCTCTGTAATTGATTTATTGAATCTGTAATCATTTGTGGGATATAATTCATAGGAATGACACTTGACAAAGTAAAGCTGTATTTCACTGTAATGTTTTGTGCAAATAGGACCTGATTCAAAGCCATTAAGTCAATGGAAAGATTCCTATTGACTTCAGTGAGTTCTGGCAAGGCACTTCATGGAGAATAATAGGGTGGGCGTTTTTTTCTTAAGGGCGGGGGGTTTACTTGTTACCATGTTGTTTCAGGTATCAATAATGCCCTACTGCTCATCTACAGCTTTTATTTAGTGAAACAAATGTCATGTAGGAACAGATGACTTGTGGCAGCAGTACTCTGATGCTTTTTAGAATACAAGCAACGCAGACATTTCCTCACTGAGCCACCCGAAAGGCATGCCATTACACCCTGTAATACATGGTACCTCATGAAGTGACAAGAACATGAGGTCATAAAGTCAGTCTGTCCCATGCAGTTCACGGGGCTGATAATGTTAAGGCATGCTGGCTTCTAAAGCCACAAGTACACAAAGGAGACTGTCTGTCCTTCTGCATAAGATCAGCAAGACTTGAACCTACAACATCCAGGATTGTACCCAAGCACCTGAACCACTCAGCTGCTACATCTCCTATGAATGTGAGGTAAGGGACCACAAATTATTGGCAGGCTGCAACATTACAACACAGTGTGCAGTAAAGATAATGCATTTTATAATCATGTATTTATTTTATTGTTGAAGCAAGTATTTGCTCCTTGCTGAGCTAGTGACCCTTGAATCAGTAGTATCCCCTTTGGCAGTCTCAAACAAAGGCACAGCATTTTTGGCAAGCAAGAGATTTTCAACCACTCATGAATTGTAAACTGCTATGCTTGCCACACACACAGCACATTCTAGTCTTAAATCCTTCCTGCAATCCAAAGCACATGGCATAGGCTGTGTGGGCCATACAGTTGCATGAAGTGACAAGGCCATTGTTCGGACCACAGTGAATGAATGAAAAACTGAGAAATCAGCCAAGAAACCTGTTTCTGCATCTTTCTCCTCATGTATTGTTAAATGCTGTGCCAGCTAGGGTGAGGGTAACACGTTTTATTAGGAGTCAGAACTATGGTATGGAGTGTTTCTAGGATGCCTTTCACATGCCCTTGCTACTCCTCTAATAAATGGAGATCACAGAATTTTGTTTTGTTTTGCTCTGCTCAGTTCCTAGAAGTCTGGTGGCCACTTTCACAATGGTAAAAATAAATTAATAGTTATTTCATCTTAAACCCTTTCTTCTGCCCTTAGCACCAATCCATACCTTTCAAAATTAGGGTGATGTTGGATTAGTGTGTATATGTAGGACTGTATTAGTTCTCCTCCATTGGACAGAAGTGGTTAACGTTCAACGAGGAAGCTCTTTTTATTGTATATTGGTCTTTTCTAAAACAAACAGCTATTGATTGTTTTCAGCCCCATAAATTTCACACTATATAGTTCTGAAATCCATATAGATAGTGATAGCAAAAGGAAACACACCCAGCAACAATCAGCTATTTAAATCCTGACTTAGATTACAGTATACATTTAGTTGTGAATACAGAAAGAATGAAACTCTATGTGCCCATTTTCAGTTTCCCTGTTTTTTCCAAGGTTTGATTTATAACCATTCAAATAGGAGATATATTCTAATAAATGTATTAATGACTTAAACCCTGCTGTGGGCTTGATTTTTTTCAACAGGCTGAAAATGCAGCTGGGGGGAGAGGGGGCAGGGAAGAGATCCTACTCGCCATATATGTAGCTCCCTCACCCCATATGTTATAAATTAGCTGACAATGAAGATGCACTGAAAATGTTTTCCACAATATCTTCTCTCTTTAAGAGTCTTATGGGAAACAAGTCAGACAGCACATCATTGAACTTCAATGAATATGTGATATAGCATTATAGTACTATACACAGATGCCCCTTCTCTTTAATTAGCCAGTAACTGACATATATCTGCAATTCCTGTAAAATTGACAATTTATTGGGGATTACTGCGGAATTCTATGTAAATTCTGTGCAATCCTAATCTTGCAGAAGGTGGATAATACTTGATTACAGACTACAATTAACCATATAATCTCTCTGGGCCCAATTCTGCCAGCCTTACTAAAATTGCGTAGTAACTTACAATGCCTGTAGTTCTATTGACTTCCAACTGACTACTCATGAGTAAGGATGACAACAATGGGCCTTCAAATCTCTCAGAAAATACTTTTTTGGTTTTCTTATGCAAATATTTAAGTAGTTAGAGAGGTACAGGACCAAAATCCAGTACTTTTAGGCTAACATAACTGGGTACAATTGTTGTATTGCAAATACAAATACCCTCATGCCATTACAGAAGCTTACATTGTCACTAGCTCAGAGCAAAATAACTTCACGATGCCTCCAAGTGAACTTGAGGAGTGCACATTGGTATCAAATTTCTGAAGCTTTGATACTGCTGATGGGCACTAGATTTTCAAAGAAGCACAGTATTAGATTTTTACGAGAGCTCAGCCTGTACAATCAAGCCCAGATTTTCAAAAGAGCTCAGCTATCAATGAGGCACCAAAAAAATGGTCAGTTTTTCAAAACCGCCCAGTAGCCAGCAGTGCATTTGTAATACTTATAGTCACATTTTGAAAAAAACTCAGCCTCTGACATGATGAACTCTCATGAAAATCTTGTCTCAATTTGGCCATGGAGAAATGCTTTCTCATAACTAAGACAATACCACTTGGCAAACAAACACATTCAAGTGCCAATTTTCAAAAGCCCCAGCCTTCCTTTATGGGAGCAGTTTGACTTTGCCTAATTTGAGCCCACTGTTTTCTCCCACATTTTGAACTGAGAGAGGAATTTGGACCTGCACTTCAAATGCAAGAGCAAATCAGAGGAACTGCCCTTTGTCTACCTAACTAAAGGCATGGCTCAGGTACTGAGAGGTAGGAGTGTTCTGATTGCTACTTAGTTTTGCAATTAACAATTTTCACACCTTGTCACAGGGTGACTGGCCCCTTTGAAAGGTAGTGGGTCCAGCCCCACTGTACCTCGCTCAGCTCTCCTCCCTGGAGTGATGAAAGTTATCACAGCCACATGACAGGTAGTCCAGGCCTGGTAATAAAGGAGCCCCTAGAAAGCCAACCAGGAGAGAGTGAGCAGATAGCTTGAAAGAGGGCTGCCTAGGGAGAAGGATAGAATTAAAAGGGACCAGCTCAGAGAAGCTGATCCAAGGCTGCAGTCAGCCTCAGTTACAATGAAGGCCAATGGAGCAGGGTGGTGGGGCTCTTGCTTAAGGGGAAGGGAATCTTCTCTGAGTATCACACAGACCCAGAAGGAGGGCTATGGGAGCCCTGAGTCCAGAGAGGACCAAGGGCTGAATTTGAAGGGCAAAAGATTAATTGTTATGGTGTAAGAGACTTAATAAATGAGAGAACTCACAGGAGGAATTCTGCTCTGGAAGTGATTTTACAAAATCCAAATGGGGGAGTAGAGGGCAGTGCATCAGAAGGGCCACAACATATCACAAGAAGGTGTCCTGAGGGACAGTTGCTTGTCACACCAAAAAAACCTTTTTTTTTGAAAATTTAACCCTGAGCATCACATCCTGGAAAAGGTTATACTTTATTCCTGAATGATATACTGAGGATATTGCACAGCGTTCAACTTGTGAAATTAAGAGAATGGGTTGAATGAAGAGCTTATAGGAGGGACTGAGTGTATTATAAGAGGGACTTGAAATACTTGGAAATAGATCTTCCATTTGGCCAAAGCTGATCATCCCAACTGCAAGAAACTTATCCAGATATACTTTAATTCCAGAGATGTTTGTGATGGGTTCCCCCAGGGTGCCACCTGGAACTGGGGTACTGCTGAGCCGTCTGACCTACCAGCCTGGGATCCCTTTCTCACTCTGCTGCTGTTCAAGCTGCAGATCCACTCTCAGTCCTGGTCTACACTACGAGTTTAGGTCGAATTTAGCAGCGTTAGGTCAATTTAATCCTGCACCCGTCCACATGACCAAGCCTGTTCTGTTGAATAAAGGGCTCTTAAAATTGATTTCTGTACTCCGCCCTGGCGAGGGGTTTAGCGCTAAAATTGACCTTGCTGGCTCAAATTAGGGGTAGTGTGTGACCGCTCTGGACAGCACTCTCAACTCAGATGCACTGGCCACGCAGACAGGAAAAGCCCCTGGAACTTTTGAATTTCATTTCCTGTTTGCCCAGCGTGGCGAGCTGATCAGTACAGGTGACCATGCAGAGCTCATCAGCACAGGTAATCATGGAGTCCCAGAATTGCAAAAGAGCTCCAGCATGGACCAAACGGGAGGTACTGGATCTGATCGCTGTATGGGGAGAAGAATCCGTGCAGGCAGAACTCCGTTCCAAAAGACGAAATGCCAGTATATTTGCCAAAATCTGCAAGGGCATGATGGACGGAGGCTACAACAGGGACACACAGCAGTGCCGCATGAAAGTTAAGGAGCTGAGGCAAGCCTACCAAAAAACAAAGAATGCAAACGGTCGCTCCAGGTCAGAGCCCCATACCTGCTGCTTCTATGATGAGCTGCATGCAATTCTCGGGGGGGCCTCTGCCACTTCCCCACCACTATCCATGGACACTTGCAAGGGGGGAATCTCACACAACAGGGACGAGGATTTTTTGGAGGAGGAAAATGAGGAGGAGGTTGAGGATAGTGCACAGCAGGCAAGCGGAGAATCCCTTCTCCCCAGCAGCCAGGAACTGTTCATCAGACTGGAGCCAATACCCTCCCAACCGTCCCAAGGCAGGCTCCCAGACCATGAAGCCAGAGAAGCCACCTTTGGTGAGTGTACCTTTTTGTAAATATAATACAGGGTTTAAAAGCAAGCGTGTTTAATGATTGATTTGCCCTAAAGACTTGGGATGCATTTGCGGCCAGTACAGCTACTGGAAAAGTCTGTTAACGTGTCTGGGGATGGAGTGGAAATCCTCCAGGGACATCTCCATGAAGCTCTCCTGAAGGTACTCTAAAAGCTTTTGCAGAAGGTTTCTGGGGAGGGCAGCCTTATTCCGTCCTCCATGGTAGGACACTTTACCACGCCAAGCCAGTAGCAAGTAGTCTGGAATCACTGCAGAACAAAGCATTGCAGCAAATGGGCCCGGGCATTCAAGCAACATCCGTCCTTTATCTCTCTGTGTTAGTCTCAGGAGAGTGATATCATTCATGGTCACCTGGTTGAAATATGGGAAATTTGTTTAAGGGGACATTCAGAGGTGCCCGTTCCTGCTGGGCTGTTTGCCTTTGGCTGAAAAGAAATCATCCCCGCTGTTAGACACGCGGTGGGGAGAGGCCCGTTCATGCTGAGCTGTTCGCATTTGGCTGACAGGGATCTTCCATGATACTAGCCACACAGTGCGGGGGGGAGGGACGGGGAGGCAATCATCCCAGAGAATTGAGGGGGAGGCGGTTTGGATTGTGCTGCACATTCACCCTAAAACTGCAATTCCTCCTTTTAAATGGTCAACCCAACGGGCTTTGCTTGGTATGGGAAAGGAGGGCTCTGCTGTTATGAAGGTTGAAGAAGCCGAAACCTTTGCCTTACCATGGCTGCCTGCAAGCTGAATTCTGTTGCCCAGCTGAGCATGTGTGATGTCTCACACCAAACCGGCAGGCACTCAATATAAGAAGCAAAATGCGACCTTGTAGCAAAAGCACATATGCTATGTAATGTGAATCACTTGATTCAGTGTGAAATAGTCTTCCCTTTGTTCTCTATAAAATGTATCTTTTTAAATACTACTCTCCCTTTTTTTCCTCCCACAGCTGCAAATGTTTCTACACTCCCCCTATCATCTCCGTCTCAGAGGCTAGCACAGATTGGAAGGCAAAAAAACGCACTCGCGATGACATGTTCTCAGAGCTCATGCAGTCCTCCCTCACTGAAAGAGCTCATCAGAATGAGTGGAGGCAAACAATGGCAGAATCCAGGAAAGCGTTAAATGAACACGATGAGAGGAGGGAGGAGCACACTTAGAGGAGGCAGGATGCAATGCTGAGCTAATGGGGGGGAAACTGACATGCTCAGGTGTCTGGTGGAGCTGCAGGAAAGGCAGCAGGAGCACAGACCTCCACTGTACAACTCCCTGCCCTCCTCCCCAAGTTCCCTATCCTCCTCACCCAGACGCCCAAGAACATGGGGTGGGAGGCTACAGGCACCCAGCCACTCCACCCCAGAGGATTGCCTAAGCAATAGAATGCTGGCATTCAATAAGTTTTGAACTGTAGTGTGGCCTTGTCCTTCCCTCCTCCCCTCATTCACCACCTCACCTGGTGCTTCCCTCCTCACCCACCCCTCCCAATCTACCTTGCGAATTTTCCACCTATGTGTGTGATGAATTAATAAAGAATGCATGATTTTGAAACAATAATGACTTTATTGCCTCTGAAAGTGGTGATCGAAGAGGGGAGGTCGGTTGGCTTACAGGGATGTAGAGTCAACCAAGCAGGCAGGTTTTCATCAAGGAGATACAAACAGAACTGTCACACTGTAGCCTGGCCAGTCACGAAACTTCAAAGCTTCTCTTATGCGCAGGGCGCCCAGCTGTGCTCTTCTAATCGCCCTGGTATCTGGCTGCACATAATCGGCCACCAGGCAATTTGTCTCAACCTCCTACCCCGCCATAAACGTCTCCCCCTTACTCTCACAGATATTGTGGAGCACACAGCAAGCAGCAATAACAATGGGAATAGTGGTTTCGCTGAGGTCTAACCTAGTCAGTAAACTGCGCCAGTGAGCTTTTAAACGTCCAAATGCACATTCTACCATCATTCTGCACTTGCTAAGCCTATAGCTGAACCGCTCCTTACTACTGTCCAGGGTGCCTGTGTATGGCATTAAAGCGTAGGCTGGGTCCTGAAGGATAACTATAGGCATTTCAACATCTACAATGGTTATTTTCTGGTCTAGGAAGTAAGTTCCTTCCTGCAGCTGTTCAAACAGACCAGAGTTCCTGAAGATGCGAGCCTCATGCACCTTTCCCAGCCATCCCACGTTGATGTCTGTGAAATGTCCCTTGTGATCCACCAGTGCTTGCAGCACCATTGAAAAGTACCCCTGGCATTTTACATACTGGCTGCCAAGGTGGTCCGGTCCCAAGATAGGGATATGCATTCCGTTTATCGCCCCACCACAGTTAGGGAACCCCATTGCAGCAAAGTCATCCACTATGACCTTCACATTTCCCAGAGTCACTACCCTTGATAGCAGCAGCTCAGTGAGTACGTTGGTGACTTGCACCAGAGCAGCCCCCACAGTAGATTTACCCACTCCAAATTGATTCCTGACTGACCAGTAGCTGTCTGGCGTTGCAAGCTTCCAGAGGGCTCTTGCCACTCACTTCTCAACTGTGAGGGCTGCTCTCATCTTGGTATTCTTGCACTTCAGGGCAGGGGAAAGCAAGTCATAAAGTCCCATGAAAGTACCCTTATGCATATGAAAGTTTTGCAGCCACTGTGACTCATCCCATACCTGCAACACTATGCAGTCCCACCAATCTGTGCTTGTTTCCCGGGCCCAGAATCAGCGTTCCACGGCATGAACCTGCCCCATTACCACCATGATGTCCAAATTGCCAGGGCCCATGCTTTGAGACAAGTCTGTGTCCATGTCCTCATCACTATCATAATCGCGCTGATGTCGCCTCCTCGCCTGCTTTTGCAGGTTCTGTGCATACTGCAGGATAATGTGCGAGGTGTTTACAATGCTCACAACAGCAGTGGTGAGCTGAGCAGGCTCCAGGCTTGCCATGGTATGGCGTCTGCAGGAGAGCAGAGTTGCAGCAGAAGCAGTGGATGACGAAGGATGCCATGAGAATAGATATTTATACAGAACAACGAGAGGACCTGCAAGGTGGATTCATGGCACCAGGAGAGCAGAGTTGCAGTGGAAGCGGTGGATGATGACGGTTAGTAGTCTTACTGCACCGTCTGCTGACAGCAGTATGGCATCTGCACAGAAAAAAGGCACAAAATGATTGTCTGCCCTTGCTTTCATGGAGGGAGGGGTGACTGATGACATGTACCCAAAACCACCCGCGACAATGTTTTTGCCCCATCAGGTATTGGGAGCTCAACCCAGAATTCCAATGGGCAGCGGAGACTGCGGGACCTGTGGGATAGCTACCCGCAGTGCAACACTCCGAACTTCAATGCTAGCCACAGTACTGTGGATGCACTCCACCAACTTAATGTGCTTAGTGGGGACATACACAATCGACTGTATAAAATCCCTTCCTAAAAATTGACTTCTATAAATTCAACTTAATTTCATAGTGTAGACATACTCTTACACTTTCACCAGCATACACACAGGTAGGGACACACCCAGGTGGAGTTACAAGCAGGCTCTCTGACCAGCCTCTGCACGAACCAACAATAGAGAGGCTACCGCCAAAATAACCACCAGATTTCCAGCCTAGGACTAACAGCAGAAAGGTTAAAGCCAAGGTAACTCTCAGCTCCTCAAGCATGCACCCTCTCTGGAGCATAAACCCAAAATTATACTTGTGATGTTCCCCTGGTGTTATCTGGGCCAGTGATCTGCTAGGTCACTCCAATCCTTGACTCTGGGAGCCAGCCTTACCCTGCTCTGCTGTGAGAACCCCCACTCCTGGGCTGTTCACGCACAGCCTCTGGCATGTAAGCTGCTCCTTGGATTGGGCAACCAAATGACACTAGCCAATATCTCTGGTCCCAGACACAACCCTAGGAACCTCTATCTTGCAGTGTCCAGTTGTGCCCACTGGACACTGCAAGCTTATATGAGTTTGTCAATTTAACAAAGAAATTGATATGCACCAGGCTTTTTATCCCAAGGGGAGTCTCTGACATGCTTTAAACCAAACGCACTGCTTCAGGTAGAATAAACAAACAAATTTATTAACTACAAAGATAGATTTTAAGTCAAAGCATAACAAGTCAGATTTGGTCAAATGAAATAAAAGCAAAATGCATTCTAAGCTGATCTTAAGACTTTCAATGCCCTTACAAACTTAGATGCTTCTCACCACAAGCTAGCTGGTTGCCCCTTCAGCCAGGCTCTCCCCTTTGATCAGCGCTTCAGTTGCTTGGTGGTGATGTCTGTAGAAGTAGGTGGAAGAGAGAGGAAGAGCATGGCAAACATCTCTCCATTTTATCATGTCCTTTCTTCACTCTTGGCTTTGCCCTCTCTCCCCCCTTCAGAGTCAGGTGAGCATTACCTCATCACAGTCCCAAACTGACCAAAGGAAGGGGGGTGACTCACTCGAGAGTCCAATAGATCCTTTATTGTTGCCTAGGCCAGTATCCTTTGTTTCTGTGAGGCTGGGGTGGGTTTGTCCCATACATGCCCTGATGAGGTGTGAACTGCCCCTTATGTATATCGCCTCATAACTATATACATGAAATTACAACCTATAACATTACTATAACAACAATGTTCAGTGAATCATGAGCCTTCTGAAGACACCCGACATGACAAACTTTGCATTAGATACCACACAATCATATTATAAGGATGAACATGGGGGTGCTAGGTGTTCCCCCAAGATACAGAATGTCACAATGCTGTCGCGCACTGCACAACTGTACAGCGCAAGCTCCTAGAGTTCACCCCCCTCAATGTGGAGAGGAAGTGCAACCGCCCCTCTGAGCTAAGACTCCCACACACTTGACTCCAAACTCCCTGATTTAGATTAAAACATAAAATAAATTTATTAACTACAAAGGATAGATCTTAAGTGATTATAAGTGATAGACAGATCAAAGCAGATTACCTAGCAAATAGACAAAAATGCAAACTAAGCTTAATATACTAGATAGATTGGATATGAATTAGCAGATTTTCACCCTAATTGATGGTACGGGCAGACTTGTAGATTCTTAAGGCGCAAGCTGCATTAGCGTTACAGCTTGGGTTTCTCAGGTCCTCATACACAGGCTAGAAATTCCTTTAGCCTGGGCCCAGCACTTTCCCTAGTTCAGTCTTTATTTGTCAGGTGTTTCCAGGAGTCCTCTTGTGGGTGAAGTGAAGAACAACAGATGATGTCACTCCCTGCCTTATACAGCTTTACCATATGGCGGGAACCCTTTGGTTCCCAGACCAGTTTGTGAAAAAATACTGACATTCCAAGATGGAGTGCAGCATCACGTGACCTGGCCACGTATCCTTGTAGAGTTATAGCAGCCATTCCTTACAGGCTGGTCAAAATGCCCACAGGCAGATTAAGCTATTCCACAGTCCATTGTCTTTGCTGATGGGCCATCAGCTCCATCTGGCTTCACTGTTGTCCCTGAAAGGCTGGCTGTGGGTGTTTTCCAGAGTAAGACCATTTGAATTACAGATCCCTAGTCAATATCATAACTTCAGATACAAAAATGATACATGCATACAAATAGGAAAATCATATTCAACAAATCATAACTTTTCCAATGACACCTCACACAACCCATCTTGCATAAAATATATCATAATTATGCTATAATCATATCATAATATCACTGTGAAGAATATGTGGTGCAATATCACAATGTTCTCTCCTTATCAAGGATAATTTAGTAGTAACTGAAGATAAACTCTATTAGAATCAGGAAATTACGCAGGGAAATTTCACCTTTTATTTGGTGGTAACATTTTAGCAAGGAGCCCTGAGGACACCCCTCTCCCCACCTCTTCAGCACATCATTGCTTTAGGACCAGAGGATTAGTTAGGGTATGGAAGGGTTGAAAAAGAAATGTTGAAATAATCATCAGTGGAAGTCTTCATATCAAGACCCTTCTGATCAGCTGATCCAGATGATTTAAGGGATATTAGGATCCTGCAACAAGGTAGGGAATGAACTAGTCTTTTAGAGGTCTCTTTGTATCCTAAATGATTCTATGGGCCTTATTCACCACTCTCTTAGTCTACTTTTGTGCCGTTGTAACCCTCTTGACTTCAGTCAGTGGAGTTACAGTAGCATGAAATGAGTTACTCAGTGGTGAATTAGGCCTTATGATTCTATGCTGCTTTTTAGTTCAGTTGTGGCTGCTAAATCATGCTATGACTGACTTGTTGCTGATTTTACATAAACATTTATTTTTAATTGATTTCAACTATGTGTATCTTTAAAACAATTAATGAAATAAGAGTGAGCATCTAACAGCACAATGCAGTCTGTGAACCTCTGCTAATCAGGATGACGGTTTATTTGGTATGTTTCTATTTTTACTGGTGTATGTAAATTAACAGCTTTTTCAGATCCACTCTTTCTGTGAGGGGTACACAAAATTGTAATGCTGTAATAATTATCTTGGTGGGAGGCTGTAAGATATAGCTCATGCAAATTGATTTAGTCAAAAAACTTTATGTAGAGCCTGACTGTCAAAGGTGCTGACTACCCAAAACTCCAAGTGAAGTCAATGGGAACTGTGGTGTTTAGCACCTCTGAAAATCAGGCCAACAATGTACATAAAACGTATTTAATGCATATAAAATATGGATATATATTTTGACTTTGTCTTTCCCACCAATCTCCATATGTTCTCTCTCTTCTTAGACCCCAGTTCCACAATCTGATCCATACGGTCAGACCATTGTGCACAGACAGAGTTCCACGGAAGTCAAGGACCCTACCCACAGATGCAAAAGTCCATTCATTCAGCTCAGAGTGTAGACTGGGGCCTTAGATTGTAAACTGTTTGGGCCATGGATTGTGTCTTCTGGTGCAGGTGGACAGTACCATGTCCATTTTGAGCATTATCAACAAATAATAGGCCAGATCCTCAGCTAGTGCAAATTGGCATAGTTCATTGGCTTTAATGAAGCTACATTAGTTTACACCAACAAAGAATCTGGCTCACTCATAATAAATATACTGTCACTATAAAAGGCTTCATATAAACTTTAAGGTTCTCTGCAGCTTTCAAGTTTTAAGAGTGAAATGCAATGCAAAATAAATTTTTTATTAAATTTATTAATAAATTTTTTATAAATAAATTTTTCCTTTGTTATTTCTTTAACATGTATAGAGGCTGGGCAAAGTATGTTTTTTTTAAAACATTTCTGTTTGCATTTTCCATGAGAAATATTTGATCCGTATTTCTCTCTCTGCTGGAGGTATTCTGGGAATCTCTTGGAACTGTCCATAGTGATGTCACATAAAGCTGTAACCTGAGCTATGGCTCTCCCCCCCTCAGATGGTAACTAAAGGGGTGGGATGCTGACTCTCGGAATCATTGGAGCATTCACTAATGCTGTGGGAGACTGTTGGCCAGTTGTGGTAGCTACGTGTTTGCCAGACTGCCTAGGGAAGCAGAATTCCTATAGCTGGCATAGTGGTGCTGTTTTTTGGATGAGAGGTAAAACAGAGGTCTTGAACACTTGTGGTTACTTAAAATCCCGTGGCATTTTTGACAAAAGTAGAGGCTTTCATCCTAGTGCCATAGTTGAATTCCAGTTTGGGTAATTATGTTCTGCCCACTTCCAGTAAATTTCCCCTGAAATTTTAATAGGATATGGTGTTCTTCATTTCCTGTCCACAACTGAGGAACAGCATTGCTTTGGACCTGATCCAAAACCCAGTCAATGGGAGTCAGAGCCGACCTTCGACGGGCTGGTGCATTTTGCTCCAGAGATGTCTACATTTAAGTGCTTCCTTCAGAAAGAAGAAGTTTGTAAGGATCTTTGGGCTCTTCAATCATTGGATTTTAATTACCACAAGTAGTCAGGGTCACAGTTTTATGACTCATACAAAAACAAACACCATTGTGTCAGCTGCAGGGGTTCTATGTTCTAGGCAAACTGGCAAATGCTAGGTCAGATCCTCAGGGTCCTGCTCCCACCCATTTCACTGCTCCAGTAACACAACAGGGTCAGAAAATCATCCTGCACAATCAAGCATTTTTCAGTAATCCCCTTATGGCATGTGTTGGGCATATAACCAGGAAGAAAGGGATTGTAGCAGGAGCACCACTGCTCTCTGGCAAACCCCACCTGATGAGATCAGCCTTGAGGCCAGTAAAAATATGCTGGGCATGTGGACAGAGTAGAACCAGCTGCAAGATCAGGGAACAGCACAATCACCTTCACAGCTTCCCTTCCTCATCTGTGTCAGATCTGATTAGGGGCAGCTGAGAACTGAGCCCACGGTATGTAACACCTACAAACAGGTACTAAAAAGTTAATAAATTAAAATAGTTATTGAATGTTTGGTTGACCCATTTGCTGTAGCCATCCCTGATACCTCCAACCACCACGAAAGCTTTTAACTAATGCCCCACCTTGTAGGGAAGAGTACTTCCCACTGAGTCACTACCACCACTTCCTCCAGCCACTGTGTTTCTCCTAGAAGTTGTCCCTATGCAAACATTTACCTGGCCTGAGTCTGCATGGGTTGAAACCTGACAACACTCAAGCTTGAGAGGTATATCTGGCTGCATGTATAGAGAAGTATATTGTAAAATTAATTGCAAATCACTCAATAATGCATTGCTACTGGCTCTGTAAGTTTTTTTTAATTAATGAGTGTGATGTAGATAGCTTTGTAATTGTTATGATTTTCTGCCATTTTGTGTTCAGCTCATATGCGCCCAGTTGCAGAGAGGACCCATACAAAGAGACTTTAGCCCAGATCCTCAGCTGATACACGGTGGTGCAGCTCCACTTGATCCATCTTGTTTTGTTGTTCCTCTTTAAGATAAGTGGCATTCGGACTGAAGGTACATAGTAGCTCTTTTGTCTGGAAAACCTAACAGCTAGAAGCAGATTTGCACAGCCAACCTGAGCGAGAAGGGAGAGTAGAAAAGGCAAGACCTCTGTGCTCACCCTAAAGAAAGCCCATTATTTCCTGAAACGGTGTCATACTGTACAGGTATCAGTCCAAGAAAGAATGGAAAAATGTCCTGGTCAATAAAGCCCTAGGATATTAACCTACAATTTATTCCATATTATCCCAGATTAATTACATGATAACTCCTGCACTTTAAAATGAAATGATACCATTTTAATGATATATAATTGTATATTATAATATACCTGAATTATGAAGGAGCTCTTTGTAATTCTCCTAACAGTAATGGCACGTCCCAGTCCTCTGATGCATGGGTGCCCTAATTGAGGAAGAGGGTGAAGGGAGCCACTTTCCACCCCCACCAACCCTATTCAGGAACGTATCAGGTTTACCATCAAACACTAGGGGGAGAGAGTGGCTACTGCCTGGCTGGTGAAGCCAGGTGTTTGAGAGGGTGAAGGATCAGCTCCCCTGCATGCATGCTATAGTGTGCAGCAAACACCAGGCAGTTGTACACACTGATTATTTTAAAAGGTAAGCTGTACTTCACATCATGTTGACTGCCTCGTTTCCCCCTTGCCCTCCTAATTCCCATCCCCATGCTCAGTGACATATAATGAGTGCTCTGCACAGGAAAGATGGTTCTGAGGTCTAACAACTAGTCAACACTGATCCATTCCTCCCATCTCTGACTCCACATGGTAAAAGCTAAATTTTGCTCTTTTGTGAATGGGTGCGCTCCATAATTGGAAGCTGATTTTACTGCACTTAGGGCCTGAATCTGATCTCATTTTCCTCAGTTTTACCCAGTGTAACTCTTTTGACTCAGCTAAGTTTCTGCAGACTGAAGGGTAAGTGAGATAGAATAAGGCCCTCGGACTCAACACACCATATTCTCCCTTGGGCGTAATTCTATTGATTATTTATAGCAGCAGACAACTTGACCCAGTAATTCTCCCAATCTACAGTCCAGACAGTCTTTTCATTATATACAGTAATAATACATAAAACTGCCACCTGCCAAAATATACGAAATCTAAATTAACACACAAAGATAGCCTCGCTAGCCTGTTTGCATTTGGAAAACACATCCTACAGGAAGATTTAATCACCAAATGCACTGAAACTGCAACTAAACAAAATAGCAATCAAATAGATATGAACTAGAAAAAAAAATAGCAGTCCATTTCACCAACAGAAACTCAAACAATAAATACTGTGTGTAAACTGGAGAGCTTTCATTGTGTGATATAAAATGCATCTTATCATTTCTGCTTGTACACAGTGCTTGGTGAGACCACTTAGCTCTCTCTCCCCCCTTCTTCTCATATTTACCCAAAATGAGTCTTTGTTTGTTTGTTCTGCAAGTTACATTTACTAATTAATTTTATTTATGGAAAAAGAGAGAGGTCTGTCATTTCTACTAATTCTATAAACAAATATGAAATGCTGCAAAGCCAGAAAGAAATCAAACCCTTCCACTGAAAACAGCAGAGGAAAACGTGCTTTTAGTAATCTAGATTTTTAATTTTCAGCTGATGTAATTATCAGTGCATAAAGGGTGACAGTCTTATGTGAAGAACTTGGTACAGTTTTTCTCTTGCACTTTTAGTAGAAGAATATAAAGAATATTCTTCCTTGTGGGAACACTGTAGTTTTGCCTGTAAGTGTGACTTCTAGGTAAACTTATGAGTGAACTTCTGTGGTTCTGTTTGCAGAATGTCAGCAGAATTGTTTCTTCCCTTTCAATTCAGGCGGGTTTCAAACTAACCCAAAGTTTCAAGGCTAAATACTGTCACAGTGGCAACTTTCCATAAAACTATAACTCAGCCCAGATTCACTCAACCTTCCCAGAGGTTCACGAGATACTAGGCCCCGCGGAGTCCCTTTTGTCAGACAGAAGAATCAAAACTGCTCTTAGTGAGAGGCTGAAGATTTCTCCCAGCCCCCCAACATAGTGGCAGTGTTGGAAAGGGGTCAAAGCACAGATGCAGTGCATTGTGCTCAAGGAGTCTCCACCAGCTTGATAGTCCTTGAGGGAATGATACAAGATGGCACAATTCAGAGCAACTCTGACATGGCTAACAGGACTCGCAGCTGCTCCCAATATTGGAGAGGGCAGAAAGGCGTGTGGTAAGCCCTGTCTTACTGTCTCCGCATTTCCCAATGTGCTGTACAGATTCACCCCTAAAAGTCTGTAAACCTTAACAAACCTTTCAACAGGCCTGATCTGTGTTTCCAGTTTAGTAAAACTGAGCATTTATATAATGCTTTACATGTTCAAAGCACTCTACTAACAATGGGGCAGATTATGATGTGAGGTATGTAGTGTAAGTGCAAAGTAAAGTTTTCTGAAACCTATAGAATTAGTGCAGTTTTACATTGGTCTAAATCTGGCCCATCAAAAGCTCTCTTCTTATTGTCTAAATCTGTATAAGATGGTGGCAAGATATGTAAAGGAATCATGATTTTAGTTTCTCAATTCGGCTTACAAGTTTTTGTAATTTCCCTTTTGGCTCTTGCTCTCCTTTTAATTACATAAGTTTCAAAAATGCACTTTCAATGGCTAACCAAGATTTTGAGTAATTGAAATGAGTGGAGGATTTCTTGTTCTGACACACATGTTAGCTAAGTTTCCTTGGGTTTCCATACTAAATATCAAATTCCAACATCTTTCCGCCCCCAACCCTGGGGCCTTTCTGTGGGCTTGGTGGGTTGTTGGTTCTCCCCCCTCCCCTCCCCCAACCCTACAAAGCAGACATCCAGCAACTCTCTGACGGCAAGGGCTGACATACACAGTTTATCATTGTGCTTTACCCATTTTTCTGGTGTAGATGGGCAGAGACATAGTTCCAGATTCAGAATCTTATTCAGATTCTATGGATTTACATATGATGCTATTCCTCCACCCCAGCCTTTCTCCTTAGGAAAGGCTACAATAATATTTCTAATAGATATCTCTAGTAATTTAAGGCCCCAACCTTCCCTGGGTTTCAAATCATGGGGATTCCTTCATTTGGGAGAAGGTGCTTGCCTTCTCTCTCATCTAGCAGAAGTACTGGGGCAGTTTCTCCCCCCCACCCCGACTGCAGAACCCCAAGAGGCAACGGGTTTCTGAACTGGACCCTTTACCTCTGCATTGCCGCCTGGCCTTGGCTGCCAAAGAGAGCACGGTTCTCCCAGAAGACATGTTGTCAAGAGCTCTCCAACCTGACTTGGGAAGAATCCTCAAGGGGGAAAACATGACATGACGTGATCGTTCGTGCCAGCAGATCGAGGGACGTGATCGTTCCCCTCTATTCGACACTGGTGAGGCCTCATCTGGAGTACTGTGTCCAGTTTTGGGCCCCACACTACAAGAAGGATGTGGAGAAATTGGAGAGAGTCCAGCGAAGGGCAACAAAAATGATTAGGGGTCTGGAACACATGACTTATGAGGAGAGGCTGAGGGAACTGGGATTGTTTAGTCTATGGAAGAGAAGAATGAGGGGGGATTTGATAGCTGCTTTTAACTACCTGAAAGGTGGATCCAAAGAGGATGGATCTAGACTATTCTCAGTGATAGCAGATGACAGGACAAGGAGTAATGGTCTCAAGTTGCAGTGGGGGAGATTTAGGTTGGATATTAGGAAAAACTTTTTCACTAGGAGGGTGGTGAAACACCTGAATGCGTTACCTAGGGAGGTGGTGAAATCCCCTTCCTTAGAAGTTTTTAAGGTCAGGCTTGACAAAGCCCTGGCTGGGGTGATTTAGTTGGGATTGGTCCTGCTCTGGGCAGGGGGTTGGACTAGATGGCTTCCAAAGGTCCCTTCCAACTCTGTTATTCTATGATTCTATGACACATAGAAGGAAGATTCTCTCTGCAATAATTTATACTGCTTGTCCTTTGAGTACTTGAGAGTTCACCATAGACCCCTGCCTGGCCATGGAGTTTCATCCTCCTGTTTAATCACCATTAAGACTAGTCTGATATTGCCTAGCACTAGATCAAAAAATTTTTTTACTGATAAATGATTACACTCAAACAACTAGACTGTCGTTTAATGATCTTCCTTTTATCTGACATGTTCTACTTGCCTGTATTTTTTGCATAGATTGTGATTGTTTTTATTGTAAAGTTATTACAATTATTATTTCTACTGTGCATCTTCCTCACATGCTCTTTGAATATTTAATAACTTCCTGTCGCCTTTAACCTTCCATGACACACCCTCTAAAGTCCTTTAGGAGTCATATAAAAATAATCAGATTTTATTCCCATGAATGCTATGAAGTCTTCTACTCTTTCAGTACTAAAATATTGCATCTTTCATGTTGACACATAACACAACTTTGTTGTCAAAATACTTCACTTTATTTATGAAATGGCTTGATTTCACATGATGTTCCCCATTCGCCTTACACGCTACACGCTGGATAGGCTTGAAATGATTTTGATATTTGGTTCTGCTTCTATTAATTTGTGTTGCGTATAGATTTGCTGATCACTTTCTTATCATGTTTACTTCACTCTTACTGTTTTATACTTCAATTTAGTTAGTCTCCTGCTATCCATCTTCTTAATGCTTAAAAATAATTGGCAGTTCTGACTATGGATCTCAACCAGCCCTACCTCTTTACCACGATGCCAGCCTAGAATAATGCTTTCAAACATTCTCTGAATAACACTGATAATTAACTCTCAAAACTGCATTTTTCATATTCTGAACAAGCCATCATACTGTTTGGAGAATCCATATGAATGTGTCTCATAAAGCTTTAGTATTGCAGAATATCTGAATTTATAAATATGGGAACAAGGGTGGAAGAAAAAGTAATGCTCTTTTAAAAATGAGGTTCATCAGATTAAATCCAGGCTGGAAAATTCTGAACTGAATTCTCAGAAGTGTAGAATAGCAATGAGCACAAAATACTGAGGAAGTGCTGTTATCTCTGACTCGTATTGGTTTGAGTGGTGTCAGCGGCATTTAACACAGTTGATTATAGAATCCTCCTGGGAAGTCTAGAACATGTATGTGAGCAGAGAAATAATTTGCAGCTTCAATATTTTTTTTTTAGCTTCTGGATTATTGGTGAGAATATCATGATTTTCTCAACAGTATTAATAGTTCACAATATTTTTTACAATTTTTTAAAAATACTTTATTGTCTGGTCTCAACAGACAAAAAATTTTGCATGAATGTTCATGAAAAGCAAATTCAGAATGGGCTACAAACATGGCCAAGGCTGAGTTCATTGAAGAAAGTCAAGCAGATATTCACAAAAACGTGTCTGCAGTTATTTGCCTAGGTTTAATGGAGAAGAAATTTCTTTTACTGGCCTTCCCTTGTTTATTTCATATGCAGCTGGCCAGCACAAGTATGTGACCCTTGTATTTCTAAACACTCATTCTCTGAGCTGTCTCCCTGGTCAGAGGTGCATAATGATTCTGACGTAGCTTTTACTGCAGAAAACTCTGAGCCTATGAGATCTGAAAATAGCAGTGAGGATGTGTACTGTTCATTTAAAACTGTAACACAAAGCTAATGAGGAAGAAGCTGGGGAAGGTTCTAAGCAGATGCTGTGTGTACAGTAAAGCAGACAGAGCAATTACACTGCTTTTTGTTTCCTTATTCTAATAAAAATTCCTTCTTCAGTGTTAGAAGGGAGCAGCTTTTAGTGATTCTGTAATATTATCACATGATGTAATCTCTACTGGACTAGCTGATATCAGATTTGCTCAGATGCTGCAATGGAAACTGCAGGGTATTGGCATAAGTACAGAGTCATTATGGAAAGAATTGTGCTTTGCTGGCATAGAGTTATATTTATCCAAACTACCAATCCAATAGGAATATGGAAAAGGATTTGGGCTTGAATTGGTGATCAAAATTATTCTTATTTTTCCAGCTCCCTACATATAGCATGACTAAATGGAGGGCCCCAATATAAACAATTTGTTGAAATTGATCATATTCTTCCTTCTGCTGTTTAAAATGTGGGCAAGGTTGTGCTACAGACTGTTCTATCTGGCTAGTTTGTCACTCACAGAACACAGCTGGAATTTAGCCAATGCTATCATCACAGACTGATGTAGTGCATGTGTCTCTGATCTCTTAAAAAATAGACTATTATACTGCTTTACTTTATGGCTTTCCTGAGAAAATGCTGCATAGCTTCCAGCACTGTCAAAATGCTGCGGTCACTAATCTTGAAGGAGCTGCATTGGCTCTTTGTCAAACATCAAATTGATTTTAAAATTGCTTTGATGACTTATACAGTTGGGGAACAGTTTGGGGCCTATGTGTTTCTCTGTATGAGTCTTGTCACAGTATGAGGTCATTGGGAGCTGGTCTATTGCCCATGCCAAAAATGTAGGTTAGAGTCTTATCGCCCATATCCTTTTAGCTGCTGTGCACCTCAGATCTGGAGTACAAAGCTGGCTGAAGTATTTTTTTTAAGTCAATAAACTACATAAGAATGGCCATACTGCGTCAGATCAAAGGTCCATCCAGCCCAGTATCCTGTCTTCTGACAGTGGCCAATGCCAGGTGCCCCAGAGGGAATGAACAGAACAGGTAATCATCAAGCGATCCATCCCCTGTCGCCCATTCCCAGCTGGTGGCAAACAGACGCTAGGGACACCATTGCTGCCCATCCTGGCTAATAGCCATTGATGGACCTATCCTCCAAGATCTTATCTAGCTCTTTTTTGAACCCTGTTGTAGTCTTGGCCTCCACAACATCTCTGGCAAGGAGTTCCACAGGTTGACTGTGCGTTGTATGAAAAAATACTTCCTTTTGTTTGTTTTAAATCTGCTGCCTATTAATTTCATTTGATGACCCCTAGTTCTTGTGTTATGAGAAGGAGTAAATAACATTTCCTTATTTACTTTCTCCACACCCATCCTGATTTTATAGACCTCTATCATATCGACCCATAGTTGTCTCTTTTCCAAGCTGAAAAGTCCCAGTCTTATTAATCTCTCCTCATATGGCAGCCATTCCATATAGCTAATAATTTTTGTTGCCCTTTTCTGAACCTTTTCCAAGTCCAATATATCTTTTTTGAGACGGAGCGACCATATCTGCACACAGTATTCATTGTGCGGGCATATCAAGGATTTATATAGAGGCAATATATTTTCTGTCTTATTATCTATCCCTTTCTTAATGATTCCCAACATTCTGTTTGCTTTTTTGACTGCTGCTGCATTGTGAGTGGATGTTTTCAGAGAACTATGCACAATGACTCCAAGATCTTTCTTGAGTGGTAATAGCTAATTTAGACCCCATCATTTTATATGTATAATTGGGATTATTTTTTCCAAAGTGCATTACCTTGCATTTATCAACATTGAATTTCATCTGCCATTTTGTTGCCCAGTCACCCAGTTTTGAGAGATCCTTTGGTAGCTCTTCGCAATCTGCCTAAGACTTACAAAACTACTCAAGATAGTTATCATCTGCAAATGTTGCCATCTCACTGTGTACCCCTTTTTCCAGATCATTTATGAATATGTTAAATAGGACTGGGCCCGGTACAGACCCTTGGGGGACACCACTCTTTACCTCTCTCCATTCTGAAAACTGACCATTTATTCCTACCCTTTGTTTCCTATCTTTAAACCAGTTACCAATCCGTGAGAGAACCTTCCCTCTTATCCTTATGACTGCTTACTTTGCTTAAGACCCTTTGGTGAGGGACCTTGTCAAAGGCTTTCTGAAAATCTAAATATGCTATATCCACTGGATCCCCCTTGTCCACATGCTTGTTGACCCCGTCAAAGAATTCTAGTAGATTGGTGAGGCATGATTTCCCTTTACAAAAACCATATTGACTCTTCCCCAACAAATTATGTTCATCTATGTGTCTGACAGTTCTGTTCTTTACTATAGTTTCAACCAGTTTGCCCAGTATTGAAGTCAGGCTTACTGGCCTGTAATTGCCGGGATCATCTCTGGAGCCCTTTTTAAAAATTGGTGTCACATTAGCTATCCTCCAGTCATCTGGTACAGAAACTGATTTAAAGGATAGGTTACAGACGACATTAGTAGTCCTGCAGTTTCACATTTGAGTTCCTTCAGAACTCTTGGGTGAAAACCATCTGGTCCTGGTGACTTATTACTGTTTAGTTTATCAATTTGTTCCAAAACCTCCTCTGACCCCTCAATCTGGGACAGTTACTCAGATTTGTCACCTAAAAAGAATGGCTCTGGTTTGGGAATCTTCCTCACATCCTCAGCCGTGAAGTCCAATGCAAAGAATTCATTTAGTTTCTCCACAATGGCCTTATCATCCTTGAGTGCTCCTTTAGCATCTCAATCGTCCAATGGTCCCACTGGTTGTTTAGCAGGCTTCCTATACAAACATAGCTCCTGTTTGCTAGTTGATTTAAAATTAAACTTCCATTTTATTTTATTTTTTCTTTTAAAAATTCCTTTTAACAGGATATCGCTGCATTTTAATTAAGCTTATATGTATGCCATATATAATGTTAGTTAGTATTGTGTATGTGAGAGAAAAAGAGACCAAGAGAAAACTAAGGCTTTGTCTACACACAAAAATCATGCTGCTTTAACTCGACTGGCTGTTGTACTACTATACAGTACTTATACCTGTATGGGTTATTCTCATAATGGAAGGAGAATAAACTATACCAGCATAAAGCACCTTTAGACTCATGTAACTGTGCCCATACTAGGGGATGTACTGATTCAGCTAGTTTGGTAGAAAATCGCACCCCTAACTAAACTATTTACATTCCTACAAAAACTTTGCATAGACAAGGCCTGAAATAAAACAGTACTCAAACTGCTAGTTAAATTTATCATAATACATGTTTTAATTCTCCTAGTTCTAGATTATGTGCTAGTCATCAGCAGTGGGAATGATTCTTTTCTCAAATTATGTACCTGAAAAAAAAAATAAGTCACTTTACTATTGGACTGGAAAGATTAAAGCTTTCTGTTCAAGCAGGAACTGAGTATTAAAAATTCAGAAACTGAAGACCAAGAAGAAATCTGACCCCTCATGTTGCTAAGCTTTCTACATTATTTGTAAGTTTGGTAGTGATGTTAATTAGGTGAAATTAGGAAGGAAGAAAGTAGGACAGAAACGTGATAGTCTGAAAACAAAACTTGCTAGAGTTCTTGAAAAAGCATGATTTGAACCTAGGGATACGTCTCTAATATATGCACAATTTTACAGAGAGGCAAAAAGCACCAGACCTTGAGACATATTTGATGGATTAAACTAAAAGCTAATGTGGAATATACATTATATAGCGGCATGTATGTGCAAACATGAGTTTAGAGAAAACTGCATGATGGAGGGACTGGATGGCTCCAGGAATGGGTAATGGGATACAGAGCCTTTTACCTGATAGTACTAACTTTCAGATAGTATCAGTGGCTGTCTGGTGGCTTACAGTATGGGAAACGACGTGGTAGCTTTGGTGCACTCTTCTTTACACTCTTGGCAGAAAGTAAGGACAGAAATGAGATTGAGGCTGAACCTCAGCATCAAAGGTGGTCCCTCTAGAGTCCATGCTGGATAATTAGAATTTCAGGCGACCAGAGCCTCAGCTGGGGTAAATCAGCCTAGCTCTGTTGGAGTCAATGGACTTAGGCCAATATACACAAGTGGAGGATCTAATCCACAGTGTCCAAAGCTGTCAGGCTGGTTGCTTTCACAAGCCACTACATTTAAAAGGAAGGAAAGAAACCAACTTCCAGATTTACTAGGCCTGATTCAGCCCTATGTTACCCAAGTTTTATGCTGGTGTAATTCCATTGACTTCAGTGGAGTTATTCTGACATAAAACTCAAGTAACCCAAGGGTGAACCAGGCCCAATATGTTTATATACCACAAAGAAGTATTAAGGGACAGATTCTGATATCCTTACTCAGACTGTTTCCTTTCTCCTCAAGCAGTCTGGTTGCAATCAGTGGTGTGTGTCCCAGAACAGGGTACAATTTAATGTGAGTAAAACTATCAGAATCTGTCCCTGTGTGATTAACTTAAGTGAAGGACATTCACTTGCCCATAGCTAGCTGACTTCTTAGCTCCAGCCTTTCACAGAAATGAAAGAGCTGGTTTAGTTGTTGGTATTTTTTAATTACAAAATCTCTGATTCTTTCACAACACACCTAGCAATCGTTCCCTGAAGAATGCTAATTAACAAAAGGAGCAGTTAAAGTAATGCACTGCCACATCCTCAGGCATCTGAAGCCTAGCTAGTATATACTGATCTCGCAACTGCTCAATTCCATCAGTTGAACAAGTAGAGTATCTCAGAGAAACAGTTATACTCTGGACACACAGCAAGGCCGAAAACAGTCAAGACAGAACAAAAATCTGATCATTTTAGCACGGTAAAGCTACAAGGTCCCAATTTAGGTCCTCTATTATTAAAAGTGACAAAACTTGAGCTGTGCATTAATGAGATATTTAACCTTATATATTGCAGTGATACTGTTCACACTACACACTGCTATAGTTAAAATAGAGCCAATATTTCCAGTTATAAAGCCATATTTTCAGAGAGTATAGGTCAGAGTCTCTCTGGCCTCTGGCTTATATTTAGCGAAACGGTGAAGAGAGACCATGGGGGAACTAACTATTACCCCTTGATTCTCTCCTTAGCCCCAGACACAGGCTTGAGTAGCTTGGGATTTACTGTAGCCTGTGGCAGCTGTCTATGGTCCCCATGGCTGGGACTGATGGACCACATCACTCTAGCCATTCCTCCTTCCTGCCCCCAGCATGCCCCTTCACACACCCCTAATTACCCTGGTAATGGGGAAGTAGGAAGGGAGACATAGGAGCTAGTTATGCTGGATCACTATGTACAGGAGTCATCCTCGTGCCAAGGGTATCCCCAGCTGGAGGGCTGCAGTCAGTCTGCACTCCTGGTTGCACCATGTGAGCAGTACAAATGGAGCGGAGCAATGGCAAAGAATCTGTTCTTGTGAGTTTAACAGAAGAGGCCTGATTCTCCCCTAATTTATCCCAGTGTAAATGAGGAGAAATTCCACTGAAGCCAATGGACTTGCTCTAGCATAAAACCAGAATAAGTGAAAGGAGAATCAGACCTAATATATTTGTAGGTATGCAGATGTATATGAGCGTTATTTTCCTCTCATTTAAAATGGGTTTTACATCTGTGTACCTTGATTGACATCAGTGGAGTAACTGCTGATTTATGTCAGCATTGTGAAAGGAGACTCAAGTCTATAGATATGAATAATCCGTGCACTCTTAAAAGTGCAGTTAGACCATACACTCTTGGTATATATAATCCCCTTGGTAGATCAGAGGCACTATCAAAGCATTCTGAGTACATGAGAATGCCAATGGCTTTTAGTGGTTTAATTTATTTATTTTTTTAGTTCATGTTCATTAAAACTGCTGTATCACAGAGTTTAAAAAAATTAATCCCCCAGATTTGTGAGGCATGTAAAAAAATGATAACAGATTGTCTGTATGACAGGGCCAGGTTCTCTCAATATGAAGTTGCTTTCAGTTTGAGAACTATCCTGAGAAACCAATCAAGGCTTTTCAGAACTTGTGAATGTATGCAAAATGTATAGTAATTAGAGCACTGTTCAATATACCCAGGAAAGACATATGATCCCTTCTTGGCACAAAGGATTTTAGTTAGGCTCTCCAAATAGAGCAGTGCTTCATTCTTACCACTGATATTCCAGGTGCTGCCTGACCAGACAAGAGGTCATCAGAGCAATTGCTCAGGGCCCTGAGCCACTCAAGGCCACCCCCTACCCCCACCCCCATTTGCTTTTTTTACGATGTATTGTGGGCCAAAAAATATTCCTGCTTAGGGCCCCAAATAGGCTAGCACCGCCTCTGGAGGTCACTATTTAAAGTCTGAGACTGAGAAAAAAAAGGGGGTGGGGGTGAAATATCAGATGAAAATCTACTTTGCATATATAGTATAATTCCAGTTATCCAAATTCCCTTGATCCAAAAATCCTAGTTATCCAGATCCAGTGTGTCCCACATGTAACCCTATGATAGTTAATAGCACTTCCATTTATCCGAACATCCAGTTATCCAAAACTTTAAGATGTCCTCCAGGCCGTTTGGGAGTGTGCTGTATAACCAGGCTCACACACAGCCTCTGCTCCAGAAATCCCTGTGGGTATGTTTGATATTCATGCTGAGGCCTGTACCCTTCCAGAATAGTGAGAACCCCTGTATACACAAGTACATAGGGTTATTCATATAGGAAAGGATAAATGGGAGAAGGGGATGCATGGCAGCATTATAACACCTGTGCAATACAATGAATTACTTAGTTAGAAAGGAACTGGACTGGCACTCAGGAACAGAACCCAGCTCTTCTGGCTCCTCGGCAGACTTCCTATGTGACCTTGGGTAAGTCACTTAGGTAACATTTTCAAAAGCACACACACGACTTAGGAGCCTACGTCCTATTTTCAAAGGTGACTTAGGCACTTGGCCTGACTTTCAGTAGGATATAGAATCTTAGGTGCGTAAATCTCTTTCAAAAATGGGGCCCTAGGCTCCTAAATCACATAGGTCTTTTAGAAAATGTTGCCTTTAATGTGTCTGTTCCTCAGTTTGCTGCCTCAAAGGCATCTTGTGAGGATACATTCATGAATGTCTGTGAGGCACTCAGATGCTGTGGTGGTGGGGGGCCATACGTGGACCTAGGTAGATAGGTATATGCAACCTGGAGGATTGTGGTCCAAAGCAACACACAGAGTAGTCTTCTTCCCTTTGTAATGTGATATATTTCTGACCACTCTTTTTAACTGCAGAAGAAGGTTTTCTGGATACAAATTTCTTTTCCTCCATTAAAACAATGTAATCAAGAAAAGTGCTGTAAACAAAGGTACAGTTAGGTGTACAAAGATCTTATTCCATGTAGAAAATGAAAGGTAGTAGAGAAGTGCTCCCCTTCAACAGAAAATTCCTGAAATTGTCTCCCTGAAATTGTATGCAAACCATTTATTCTTTCCAAGGCTTTTGTATTTAAATTTTTTCAGTTCTGGAAGATGTACTTTATTTACCAAGCAAAATAGAAACTACAGAAATAAAAACTAATAAATTAAAAATAACTTTCCAATAAAAATACTGTAAAAAAGGAACAGGGAAACATTGGAGTTCTATTTGTTATCATTTCCGGGCTAGGCATACTTCAAAGTATCACTTGGCAACAAATTGGCAACCGACCAGAACAGTCTAAAGCACATGACAGTGCAATTAATGCAACCTTAAATTCATTCTAACTGCTGCTTGGTAAAAACCACCTGCTAATGAAAGGACTAGATGGATATTTATTTATTTTGGTCCGTCCTCCCACACACACAAAAAATCAGGTATATGACAATTTTTCAATTTCTGATTCCTCTGGAATGCTCTACTTAACACTTTCAAGTATATACACTCAGAGTTCACCGAGGAGCTGCATTTCTGAATTCAGTTGTATTTTAAGCTTGTACAAACACTGCCCCCTCAAAGAACCTTCTGCTTTACAAAATCAACTATTGTTATAGGTTTCCAATCAACAAACAGTTCTAAATGTCCTTTAAAATTCAGTCTATTTTGGGTTCTGTATTGCTATAGGCTTTTTTGTTGTTTTGTTTGTTTGTTGTTGTTTTTTGTTTGTTTGTTTTTTGTCCCCCCCCCCCCCAAATTTGTATCAGAAGCAAGGCATTTAAGAGGCTGAGCTATAGTCCACTGAAGTCATCAGGAGTTTTTCCACTGACTTCATTGGGTTCAGGGTCAGGCCCTCAAAGGGTTATTGATGATGTTCTATTAACCAAAACTTTCCTAGGACTATACCAATCAACTGCAATTTGCATTAGCACACCTGTGCAATATGCAGTGAATTCTGCTCCACACAGAAAAACAATGAAATAGCCAAGAGGATTTCTGTAATTTACTGATGCCCTCATTCGATGGTAGGAAACTGATGAGGAAAAAAACGGGACAAAATCAGTCTTTTGGAAAATGCGGGCTCTAAAGCAGAGTACAGTTCATAAAGTAAAATTCCTGCAAGGCATATCAGTTGATTGGTTTTTAATGGAGTGCAGACTTTAATCCAGTTAAAGACCAAGTTATACCTAAATCAATTTAGGATCCCTCTAGCTGACTTCAGGAAAGGAATGTATCACAAAGCAGCTTGTTTGTTGTTGCTTTCATAACAAGATATTATGGGTGTGGTGATGGGGAACACTTGTACAGGGTGCATAAGAAATATGGTATCTGCACATACCTCAGTGTTGGTGTAATTAGTGAGTGGACCTACAATGCTTTTCCCAGCATCCATTGCCACCTGGCATTCAGAAGGCAAAAGTTTCTCTGCTCTCTGAATTCCCCATCATTTATTTATTTACACTGAAATTTATGAGCATACAGCCATCATATAAACTTTTCAGAGGATCCAATTGATACGTAATCCAACCCACCCTCAAACAAATACTTGAGCAAACATGACTCTTGTACCATGGGTTAATAAACTCCGACTTTGGTGAACCAGTGGAAAGCAAGAGGATTCTCTATTGAGTATGTCTTGCCTCCAGATTCCCAGAGTCTGATTCAAGGATGATCAACAGAAGCATCCATACATATCTCAGTGGTAGAAATGGCACACAGGAAAAGGTGTGACCTTCTTATTAGCCTGAACCCAAATTCTGGAAGCCTTGTGTAAACCTAAAATTTAAGTTCACCTAGCCATAGGTTCACCTAGCTCAGGGCCGTGGAAAAATATGCAACATAATTTGGTCAACCTAACCCCTGATGTAGATTAAGCTAGATCAATGGAAGAACTCTTTTGTTGACCTACCTATGGCCTCTGAGAGGTGGTTTTACTATAGTGAAAGAAAAGCCCTTTGCCACTCTAGCACTTGTAATATAGACATACCCACAGGCTTTTATAGATTAAAGCCAGCACTTGGAAATGCACTCAGAAGCAGATAAAAAGTAAGTGGAGCAATATGTTCAGTACAACTTACACTGCTGAGCAGGTGGGCTACATTAGCTGAAAATTCCCAGTTTTTTCCAGGGTTGCTCCAAGTGAATTGCATTGCAGTAGTCTAACCTGGAGGTAACAAGGGCGTGGCTGCTTCCACAGAGAAGTAATCAGCTCTGTTCTGAGCTGGCTCAATGGTAGCCCAGATTGATCAGTCTGTTACCAGTCAACTATTCTGTTGGTGTGAAAACTTTTTTTTCTTGTTTCTCAAGGAGAAGTTACAGAAGGTCACCCTGGGGTTGGTGTGACACTGCAGGCGATGATCTGAACTGTAATCATGATGATTTCTGCATACCCACAGAGACTTTTCCTATAAAACAATAGTAAATGTATCATCTCTCCCCTTTCTCTGTCCCCCACCCTCTCTTTTTGTCCAGAAGTAATACCATAGCTGAAATTCTAATTGATAATAATTAATAATTCTTGGAAATTATATAGCACTTTACATTTTCAAAGACCTTCAGAGACACTAACTAAGAAACCCTAAAAACACCCAATGACTTTCTATTAGTGTGCATCATGCATAACCATAATTTATACCCGGCGAAAGACAAGAGGCTGCTTTCTCGGGGCCACTTTGTTCTGGGGCTGGCTATTTGCTTTCAGGTCAACAACACAGTTGTGCACGCTGTGCTACCAAATGCAATTTCTCATCCAAGCTATGTTGGGAGACAAAGTGGTTTCAGCAGAGTATGTACATGAGCTTACAATTGTAACCTGCTGCTAAATTGCCCAATCTTTTGTTAGACCAATTACAACATGCTGTGCATTTTCTGATAGAAAGTTGCTGATTTTTAGGGGGAGAAGGGTGTTTCCTTGGATACAAAATTAGGACATTTCTTTAAACATATAAGTCTAGGGAGAGGGTAGAGTTGATAGGTGAATATTAAATGCCCCAAAGGAATGCTGCCCTCTCTCTCTCCTCTTATAGTGCATTCATTGTTGATAGAGGCTGTCTTCCCTTTGTTTGTGTTCATTGTGGAGCGAAATGCACTAGTTATTTACTGGTGAAAATGAGATGGCAGTAACAAGCAATGGGAGACAGTGTTGTTTTTCATTTTGCATTGATGCCCCTCTACAGAAGCATGCATTTCTCACATTAATCTTCTCAAAGCCTTTATTGTCCTAGCTTCCTGTTACAAATCAAGTTAGTGATGGCAACCCCATGAAATCCCATTAGAATACTGAGAGCAGTGTATTACAGTACCAGGCAATAGAGTAAATGTAGAACAATAAGTATAATAGGGAACGTATTAACCCAAAATGAAATGGAGGCACTGTACCACTACTAAGGTGCCTTTTCTGCTGTTTGAAAACAAACAAGCAGAGTATTTGGGGTTCAGCTTCACAGCCAAGTAAAGGCTGAGAAATTCAAATGACAGAAAAGAGATAAGCAATAAGAACTGAATGCTCAGATGCTTCTGCCTGGTCTCCCTGACTGTTCATGGACTCTAATTTGAATCTCCCTGAAAAGAGATTGATTTGCAGGCATAAAAAGCTGTGTACATTTGATCTCAGGATCTGCAGAGGTGATTGGAGCCTGCAAATAGATGAACTCATTTTGGAGAGTTTTTTTCTTTCGTTTCTCCAGTATCGGATGCAGCTCATGGTGATCATTTGCCTTCAGGAGAGATGCTATCTTTAAAAGCAGCAGGGTTGATTTTCAGTATCAGCCCCTGAAGGATAGACTGCAAGGGAAGCTGCAAGTTAGTAGCCGGGGGGTCCAGGAGCCTGGGAGGAATATATTGATATAGGTGAATGGAAAGACAGCTGAGTCTTCAGCATATGCCAACACAGCAATTATGCTGACAGCTTCCCAGGGGAAGGCCTGTATATGTCTTCTCTATTGGTGGTCTTAATGGTTTTGCAATAAAGGCATATACATAGGCAACTGCAAGCCACCTGTGAGAGACACTGTATTTTTGCACTAACCACAAATTGAAATCCAGTTTAGAGACCACCCTAAAAAGGAATTAGCATTTACCCCTCCCTGGAAAGAGCAAACCTTTGTAAAAACTCTCTGAAAGCCAGGCTAAAACTGTACGTTCCCGCTGTCTCCCCTGCCCCCAAATATCTGTGTATTGGAAGGGTGAAAAATCAGCTTATATGACTTCAGAATGACAGGACTCATCAACTAAAACAGATTTTTAAGAAGGGATGTCTTTTTTTCATGTTTATTTTTTCTTATGATAAATCATGTTCTGAAATGAAATAAGTGCATTTGTCAAGGTTCCTTCCCCTCTCTGAACTCTAGGGTACAGATGTGGGGACCTGCATGAAAAACCCTCTAAGCTTATTTTTACCAGCTTAGGTTAAGACTTCCCCAAGGTACAAACTATTTTACCTTTTGCCCTTGGACTTTATTGCTGCCACCACCAAGCATCTAACAGATATACAGGGTAAGAGCCTGCTTGGAAACGTCTTTCCCCCCAAAATCCTCCCAAACCCTACACCCCCTTTCCTGGGGAAGGCTTGATAAAAATCCTCACCAATTTGCATAGGTGAACACAGACCCAAACCCTTGGATCTTAAGAACAAGGAAAAAGCAATCAGGTTCTTAAAAGAATTTTAATTAAAGAAAAAGTAAAAGAATCACCTCTGTAAAATCAGGATGGTAAATACCTTACAGACAAATCAGATTCAAAACATAGAGAATCCCTCTAGGCAAAACCTTAAGTTACAAAAAGACACAAAAACAGGAATATACATTCCATTCACCACAACTTATTTTATCATCCATTTAAACAAAATAGAATCTAACGCATATCTAACTAGATTGCTGATTAACCCTTTACAGGAGTTCTGACCTGTCTCCTCATTGGTCATTTTGGTCACGTGCCAGTGAGGTTATCCTAGCTTCTTAACCCTCTACACATGAAAGGATTTTTCCTCTGGCCAGGAGGGATTTAAAAGTGTTTACCCTTCCCTTTATATTTATGACAGCATTGTACTTCTAAAAATGGATATTGGCATTTTAAAAACCCACATGCACAGTAATCATGATGTGCATCAGCAAGTCAGTGCACTGTCTGAATGTGGACATACTTTTTTTTCTGAAATTATTTACTTTCCAAATTGTATACACAGATCAGTTTGCAAAATCAGCACAATTCTATTCACCCTAATAAAAGCAAGTGGTGGGTGACCTCAGGAAGTCAGACTGATTGCGATAAGCATCCAAATAGTCACTTATTTAACTGAAAATAACTGAACCATATTGTTTTGGAAATGGTTATTATGTTAATATTGTTATGTTATATTCTACTACAATTTCCTTTGGAAAATGCAAATTGTGAAATTGAACTTGTGCTGGAAATCTCATAAAAACAGACATCTATATGAGATTCTGTTAAATTACCTAGGCTCAGAAAGGTAGCAAGTTTTTAAAAGCAGTAACATTTAAAAACAAAAGCCAACAGGGAGAAAATCCTAACTAAGGTACCTTTTTGAATCTTGCAAAAATTTCTGTTCAGGCTGGATGTGGGTTCTGGACAAAGATTTAGGTTGGAAGACAGAGAGAATTCCCCCACCCCTTTTTTTTTAGTGGACCCATTCCTACAGTTAGACCCCCTTTGCCATGGAGGCAACTTTGCCATACCAACTTCATCTAGGTTCTGAGGCCAATATGTCCTATACGAGCAAAATAATAGTTGTTTAATGGTATTTTCAACAGTTTTTATGCAGTTTGTTATTTATGCATCCAAGGACAGGCTAGGTTTCTCCTCTTAAATATTCTAGAAACTTCCAAGAAAGGTTTTAGAATTCTACTTCCAATGATGTTTCTGTTGTTCAACAGCACTCATAGAATCACAGAACTGGAAGGGACCTTGATAGTTCATGTATCATAGAATCATAGAATCATAGAATATCAGGGTTGGAAGGGACCTCAGGAGGTCATCTAGTCCAACTCCCTGCTCAAAGCAGGACCAATCCCCAACTAAATCATCCCAGCCATGGCTTTGTCAAGCCTGACCTTAAAAACTGCTAAGGAAGAAGATTCCACCACCTCCCTATGTAATGCACTCCAGTGTTTCACCACTCTCCTAGTGAAAAAGTTTTTCCCAATATCCAACCTAAACCTCCCCCACTGCAACTTGAGACCATTACTCCTTGTTCTGTCATCTGCTACCACTGAGAACAGTCTAGATCCATCCTCTTTGGAACCCCCTTTCAGGTAGTTGAAAGCAGCTATCAAATCCCCCCTCATGTAGTCCAGTCCCCTGCACTTGTATCAGGACTAAGCATTATCTAGACCATTCCTGACAGGTGTTTGTCTAACCTGCTCTTAAAAACCTCCAATGATGGAGATTCCACAACCTCCCTAGGCAATTTATTCCAGTGCTTAACCACCCTCACAGTTAGGAAGTTTTTCCTAATGTCCAACGTAAACCTCCCTTCCTGCAATGTAAGCTCATTGCTTCTTGTCCTATTCTCAGAGGCACAGGCTCCCCCACCCCCGGCCCCGCCCCGACTCCACCCCCTCCATGCCCCTATTGGACCCCTCCCCAAATCCGCGCCCCGGCCCTGCCTCTTTCCCTCAGCGCACCGTGTTCCTCCTCCTCCCCCCTCCCTTCCAGCGCTTGCACAGTAAAACAGCTGTTTTGCGCAGCAAGCGCTGGGAGGGTGGGGGGAGAAGCAGGACGCTGCGCTGTGCTCAGGAGAGGAGGTGGAGGTGGAGGTGAGCTGGGGCGGGGCGAGGAGCTGCCGGTGGGTGCAGAGCACCCACCAATTTTTCCCCGTGGGTGCTCCAGCCCCGGAGCACCCACGGAGTCGGCGCCTATGCTCAGAGGTTCAGAACAACAATTTTTCTTCCTCCTCCTTATAACAACCTTTTATATACTTGAAAACTGTTATCATGTCCCCTCTCAGTCTTCTCTGCTCCAGACTAAACAAACCCAGTTTTTTCAATCTTCTCTCAGAGGTCACATGCTCTGTGAGATTTAAGAGCAGCTGTCACTCCAAATAAAGGTTATCTCACTGACTCGAGATTAAATTTTGAGGAGTCTCCAAATGTAGAAAACTACAGAGGCAGCAAATGGTAGCATCTTTATTGATGATGATGATGATGATATACCTTCTACTCCAAGAGCATTGCTCTTCCAAAAAGTTAATGATGAACTACTAGTAATCCCTCCAATTTGAAGATACATGTTTAAGCAGAAATATCATACATATTGTAAGAGGTAATATAATAACATATTATTACTAAAAGTATAATTGACCATACTCCTGTTTTATCTCTACTGTACCATGTGCATGCATGACATTTCACAGACCAAAAGGAGGGCTAACTGGCCTCTAATAACTATAAAATGGGAAAGCAGTACTAAGTAACACTATTTACTTTTACCTCAAACTAACCCACTTGGAAGATTCTCCTTAAAACTACCTTGAAATTATCTCTGCGTCATTCAAAGAGGAGTTTATTCAATGCTACTTACTGGATCAGGTTATTACATTCTTCTTGATTCCCTGGAAGTCTTCTGTGCTTCAACACCCTCATGTCCAGGCTTTCTAAATTGTGAAAGTCACAGTGATTACATATGGAGTCTTTCTTTACTTTTTAAGTAGTGGTGTGCATGGGGTATGACATATATTGGACCCAATTCTGAAGCCCTTATTCATTTGGAGTACTAGAGGGGTAAGTGTTACTCAGTATGAGCAATCAAGGGTCCCTTTGTCGGATCTTAAAAATATAAATGTGTAACATTAAATTATTCAGGAATATCAAATATAGCTCAGCCCCCAATAAGAGAGAGCCATTAACAAATATTTTAATAAAACAAGACCGTCTCTAAATCTCCACAACAAAACCTTACTACAACAGTAATCCCCACTATAATACCCTCCTATGGTACTAAAGGCAAACTGGATAAAAATCATCTAAGGTGTGTCTCGGCATAATTTACTTTGTGAGCTGGCATGTAGTTTTATGACTGACTGAACTTCATTTATAGCTAGCCTCTAGAAGTTCAGTCAGTTCTCTAACAAGAAGTTCTCTAACAATTAAAACATTACTACTGTGAAGAATGGATGTGGTATTGCAAGCCATCATTTGGCCTAGGTGTTCTTTGTGGTTTCCCCTTTTTCAGAAAAAATAAATAAACAATTTATCCTGAATAGAAAAAAAAATAAAAAGGCCTGAAAGTATCACTATTGACAACAGACAAGTAGAAAATATTATTTAGTTGCATAACAGTAGTATCTACTATCCCTAGCTCAGATTAGGGGCCCTGTAGTGAGGTGGTGTGGCCTCTGAGCCATAGGTGGAGGAACCACTCTCTCTGCCCAGGTGGGCAGAGTCAAGCCGGGCTTAGCCATCCCACTAGAAGTTGAGAGGCGGGGCAGAAAGTACAAAAAGGAGACAGACGTGCCTTGCTGGCTGCAGCCCCGCCAAATCTGCGGCCAAACCGGGCGGCACCCTGGACTCAGAGAGGACTGAGGCTGGGCAGGGGCTGGTGGGACTGCCGGCGGCTGAGTACTGGACGAAGCAGAGGATCCTGAGACCACGGAGCCTGATCTGGAACTCTGGTAGGAAGTAGCCTAGGGAAACCAGACTTCAGTTTGGTGGGATTGTGACTTAACAGCTGATCAGTGTGTTGCGGGAGGATCCCCACTGACCCAGTGGCGGGACACCCCCCCCTTTTAGGGCCTTGGGCTGGGATGCAGTGGAGTGGGCTGGGCCTGCGTCCCCCTACCCCTGGCACCCCACCCCTGAGGGCTAGAGCCGATAGACTACTTGTTAGCCCAGCCCTGCCTGAAGGTCCAGGGCCTATTGACTGTTTAGGGTTCCACCTTGTTACGAAGGTCAGGACAATAATGCCTACTCTGCTAATTTCCCTGACACTAGGCCATGATCCTGGTGACATAGAGAGGCAGTGTGGCCTCCCTCTGACCTAGAGTGGGAGGGATGACCGTGATACCAGTACAGTCCCATTGCCCTGAACTCTGTATGTATTTACACATTGTAAGAGAGTCTCTGATCTGATGAGCTTACAGTCTAAAGAGGCAAAGGGTGGGAGAATGGACATTTTTTATTATCCCCATTTTAAAGTGATTTGTTGATGTCATACAGAAAGTCTGTGGCATAGGTGGGAATTGAACCTATAAGTCCTGAGCCCCAGAACAGTGCCTTAGGACCTGAGTCAGCAAAGCACCTAACTTCTTCCTTAAATGCACGATGAACAAGATGATCTTTCCACTCTAAAATCTAATTGGTATACTTTGAAAGATATGGGGAAGGATAGTGGAATTTAATTTTAATGGTTTATATATAAATTTAATGGTATATAGGTCTACTGTATTTTTCACTCCATGCATCTGATGAAGTGGGTTTTAGCCCACAAAAGCTTATTCCCAAATAAATTTGGTAGTCTCTAAGATGCCAAAAGGACTCCTCATTATTTTTGCTAAAATGTGTAAGGTTTTTGATGAAGTTCCAAGTAATTCAAAGAAATGAGCAAAATGTTAGGAAAGCCAAATATCGGTTAAGTGTTACCAGTTGCTTCTTTGATAAATGAGGCTATGTGCATAAGAACAAAAGAATGGCCATACTGTGTCAGACCAATGGTCCGTCTATCCCAGTGTCCTGTCTTTCAACAGTACCCAGTGCCAGATGCCCCAGAGGGAATGAAAAGAACATGGCAATTATAGAGTGATCTATCCCTTTCATCCAGCTCCAGGTTCTGGCAGTCAGAAGTTCAGGGACACCCAGAGCATGGGGTTGCATCCCTGAGCATCTTAGCTAATAGCCAGTGAGGGACCTAACCTCTAAGAATTTGTGTAATTCTTTTTTTTAACCAAGTTGTTATTTTGGTCTTCACAACATCCCCAGGCAACAAGTTCCATGGGTTGACTTGTGTTGTATTGTATGGAGTAGCACTTCCTTATGTTAATTATATTGATCACAAGTTAAATATGACTGAACAGTGTAATACTATTGCAAAAAAAAAAAGCAAACATCATTCTGGGATGTATTAGCAGGAGTGTTGTAAGCAAGACACAAGAAGTAATTCTTCTGCTTTACTCTGCACTGATTAGGCCTCAACTGGAGTATTCTGTCCAATTCTGGGAGCCACATTTCGGGAAAGATGTGGACAAATTGGAGAAAGTCCAGAGAAGAGCAACAAAAATTATTAAAGGTCTAGAAAACATGACCTATGAGGGAAGATTGAAAAAACTTGTTTTGTTTAGACTGGAGAAGAGAGACTGAGAGGGGATATGATAACCATTTTCAAGTACATAAAAGTTATTAAAAGGAGGAGGGAGAAAAATTGTTCCCCTTAGCCTCTGAGGATAGGACAAGAAGCAGTGGGCTTAAATTGCAGCAAAGGCAGTTTAGGATGGACATTAGAAAAACTTGCTAACTGTCAGGATGGCTTAGCACTAGAATAAATTGCCTAGGGAGGTTGTAGAATCTCCATCATTGGAGATTTTTAGACAAACACCTCTCAGGGATGGTCTAGATAATACTTAGTCCTGACAAGAGAGCAGGGGCCTGGACAAGATGATCTATTAAGGTCCCTGCCAGTCTATGATTCTATGTTTGTTTTAAACCTCTGTGTATTAATATCATTGAGTGACCTCTGGTCCTTGTGTTATGTGAAGGGGTAAATAACACTTTCTCAATACCATTCATGATTTTATATATCTCTATTGTATCACAGAATCAAAGAAGATTAGAGTTGGAAGAGACCTCAGGAGGTCATCTAGCCCAATTCCCTGCTCAAAGCAGGACCAGCTCCAACTAAATCATCCCAGCCAGGGCTTTGTCAAGTCGGGCCTTAAAAACCTCTAAGGATGGAGATTCCACCACCTCCCTAGGGTAATCCATTTCAGTACTTCACCACCCTACTAGTGAAATAGTTTTTCCTAATACCCAACATAGACCTCCCCCACTGCAACTTGAGACCATCGCTCCTTGTTCTGTCATCTGCCACTACTGAGAACAGCCTAGCTCCATCCTCTTTGGAACCCCACTTAAGGTAGTTGAAGGCTGCTATCAAATCCCCCCTCACTCTTCTGCAGACTAAATAAACCCAGTTCCCTCAACCTCTCCTCATAAGTCATGTGCCCCAGCCCCCTAATAATTTTCATTGCCCTCTGCTGGACTCTCTCCAATTTGTCCACATCTTTCTGTAGTGGGGGGGCCCAAAACTGGACACAGTACTTCAGATGTGACCTCACCAGTGCCGAATAGAGGGGAATAATCACTTCCTTTGATCTGCTGGCAATGCTCCTACTAATGCAGCCCAATATGCCACTAGCCTTCTTGGCAACAAGGACACATTTCAAGACAACAGGCTTTCTTGCAAGATTTCTGGCACTTCTGGCCCTGGTTGGCAGAATTGAGAGAACATCATTTTTCATGATATGTTGATGCTTCTGTTTCCAGACCCCACCATAAACTACAAGTGAAAAAAATCACTTTTCTGCACATTTCAGAAACTTTGATTCAGTTTGGGGTTGGTTCTAAAACTGAGTGAAGTGTTTGGAGAAAAGCCGGCAAAAATTTTTGAACAAATGGTTTAAAAATAGCTCCTTCGGTTGGCCCAAAACTATTTGCAAATTTGACAAAAATAGTTTCAACCATTCACAAAATGACCAGAGGGGAAGATGATGGGGATGGTGATGATGATGATACTGCCCCCTCGCCGCAACATTTAGCCCAGCTGTTAGGATGCTCAATGAGAAAGTGGGAGACTCAGGTTTGAATCCCCACTGTGGAACAGTCCCCAAACAGACTTTTTCAATTCACCAAAAATTCTGGAAAACTTCATGTTCAGTTCAACCCAAACCAATTTTTTTTCTTTTTTTTTTTTCCAGTTTTTTGGAACTGCCACTGAAGAGAAAAATCAGTTATTTGCCCAATTCTCATTTGGCGTCAATCCTATTTCATCCAAATCAGTTTGTCCACCATTAATTTCACAACAAAGAAAAAGAACAAGAGACAAAACAAAGCAAACTATTCATAGTGAATAAGTTACACAATGAATCTGGGCCTTTTTCTGCTTTTACATTATTCGTGTATTTTGTGTTCATTATATTATTTGCTACTCATTCATTTCCACTATGTGGTTAGTCACTTTAATCATGTGGTATTGTTTCTGGTCCCTGGCTGGCCGGGTGACGCTAACAAAGAGCAAGAGGACAATTCACTGGGTCATTCACTGTCTCAGAAAGAGCTGGAGTTTCTGAAATTGGGAAGCCTTTGGCCAGCCAGATTAGGAATTTTCTTTCTAGGTTACCTGAATAGGCCTTGCCTGAGAAATCACTGCTAGAAAAATTAGGCTATTGTAATATTATTGGTTTGTGTCAGTCAGAATTAAAATTTAATTTTGTCTCAGCATATTTATAAAAAGTAACTGAGCATAACTATTCATGCAGAGTCCTGGCTATGAAGTCTGTGAGCAGGTTCTAGCTCGACTTATTTAAGTATCTGTGTGTCAGGACTCTGGTTGGGGGAGTTGTGTGGTCCTATTGTAAAGAGTGCCTCATATACATTGCCTCGCATTTAAATTAGCTAGCTCCAGGTCTGGGGAATTGGCAACATATTCTCTCCCCATCCTGTTTAGTTTTTTAAACATTTCACGCATATTATCTAGTGTATTTACTGGTCTTCAGTTACTTCTCATGCCATTATTTCCCACAGTAATTCTCACAAAAAATTAGTAATTTCAGCATGAATGTATGTACATTGTCATAGTCAGGAAGGGTGCAGTCAAATTCTCATAATATCTCCATGTCCTAGTCTGGCAGAACATTTGAATAAGTTTTTGTCCTTCTTTTGTGTTAATTAACCTTTGTTCTATTTGTAGGTGTCTTTGCTGTCATCAGCATGCACAGTAAACAAGAGAGGCAGGAAAAGGGGAGTAAGAAATTTGTATCTGAGCTCTGTGCATATACCAGGGGACAAGACGAACAAGAATTATTTCAACACAGCTTCATCCTCACAACCTGACCTTTCTACTTTGCACACTTTGCAAATCTGTGTCCGTCTGTCTGTCTCTTTTATTCTTTCTTTGTATGTGTATAGAATCGGTTAACGGGCGCCTAGGAGTAGCCACATTTCACATCTATTTAGCAGATTTAGTTTATTTTCCATGTATTTTATAGCACAGATGAGCTGTAGGTAATCAGATTGTATGACCATTCCTTTGAATGTCTGCACTATGCTGGGATTAGGACAATTTGTTAGTCTACCTTACCGGGCTGGCCACATTGGAATAGCAGCTAAGGAGGATGTAGCATATGAAAAACGGAAGACTGTGATGTCCTGTATATGGTATAAGGGGAATGACATTGCTTCTCCTTCCTCATCTGCTTTATATATTTATGTAATTTAATTTATGGGCCCTCATCTAGATGGCTTCTGTGCTACTTCCCCTTCTCTCTGAAACAAAAGTTGTTTTATCATGGGCAGTGGCCTAAAATGTGTTTTCCATGAGCATTCATGTGAAGAAACCTTGCTCAAATGCATGTTCACAAAAAAAAAAAAAAAAATACAGAAAGTCATGCCACTCATGTTGAATTGATATTCAGTATCTAATGCACCAAATTCCTCTCAAATAGTCTTTCTGTATGTTCCCCCACCTCTAAAAGAAACATTTTCTTCTAATGTCAGCACATGGAATTAACTAAGGCCAAGATCCTGAAAAGATTTATGCACGTGCTTAAATCTTTGGGGGATGAAAACCTAAAAGCATTGTCTTTTTAGACTCTGTCATGATATCCAGAGCCCCATATAAACATGATAATGGTTTATGACAATTACTTATTTCTGAAGCATTTCAAGCCTCAAATTACCAGTATTTTCTCATTGTATATTTTCTATTATTATTATATCCAAAAAATACGTTAAAAGAACATTGTCAAGCACTTGAAAGTTTGGAAATGCCAAAATTAAGGTGCAACCCTTAATTCAGCTACCCTGTGACCCTGGAGTCTAGCAGCAGCAATTTCAGGGGAAGTCCAGCTCAGCCCTGCAGTCCGAGGACAGAGCATGCTGAGTCACTCTGTGGAGATGGCATATGTGCAGTCTGGTCAGCACGGCTGTGAGGGGAAGGAGCATGTTCATCACAGCTGGAAGCTTCAGACAATTTAGGTGCCAAATTCTAACAAGTCTTTACTAATCATGTACAAACTATGATTAATTTTATTTTTAAAAGCTTTTTTAATGTGGGCAAATTTTCATAAGGTTGGCAAAAGATGGTTTCCCAGCAGTAAGGTGAGCCCTCTGCCAAATTTCAAAACCTTTGCTCCAAAGCATGGAGTCACTAGAGCTTCTCAGCAAAACAGTTGTAAGATTTTTTTTATTATTATTATTATTATTATTATTTTTAAGATGAACAAAATGACACATTTTCCCCAATCTTGTTCTTGGATATGGCTGAACTATTTTTACTGAAATATTTTTTTAAAAAAATCAGCCTGAGGCACATCACTGAAAATTTCAGCCCAGATGGTTTAAGTTTGGCAAAGTTATAAACAACTGAAAAAGGGTCTTATAATGGGAAGTGTCAAGCAGCCTTTACCACAGGCATTGCTACCTTCACCATTTATAATTTTTATGTATTTATGCATTACTGATTACATTTTTTTAAAAAACACAGCAGAAACAACAACTAAAATTGTAATGATGATTTTTTAATCTAATACAAAATGAAGGGCTTTTTTACTGGCAATGAATTTCTAAGATAAAGCAATGCATGCAAAAACACAGAGTAGTACAAGAAAGCTTTTAAGTTCATTCAATATTTTGAGTCCTCCCTCAAAGGTCTATATATCTTTGGAGGATAATGACTTTTTTGACATAAAAATCACTACCTTACAATGACAATATCTCATGTTAAAACTGTCTCTGTTAACATATGTTTCAAGCCTAAAGATACTGCTTATCTCATGAATAAGAGGGTTTAAAATGACTGAATCTTGTATCTTGAATCACTAGGCTATTGTGTTACAAACACTTATTCTGAAGTATAATGTTTCTCATAAGTATAAGGTTTACCAATACCTTCTCTCTTCATCTCTATCCTTCTGTTCTACTTTCCTCTTTTTGGCAATTACCCCCAACAATAAGTATTTCTTGACAATATTACCCTTTGTATCCAAGAACACTGCAGATCATAATAAGAGATTCTGCCATTAGCTTTTGGAGATGAGATAAAATATCCATAAATCAGAGATTAAGCTACATTGGCTAATTATATTTTTCTTTATTATTGAAGCTATTTGTAGAAGGTTTATTCTCAACTCGTATTCAATTTCTTCTAAACTTACTTTTAGTGTAGCCAGCTCATGCTCCAAAGATTTATAAAAGGTGTCTCTCCATCCATAAAATCAGCTCCAGATTTTAGACTTTCCAAAGACTGCACCTATTCAGGAAGTTCTCTGCTCAAACCTACCCAGTATAAACACCTAACAGCTAAACATTATTAGTATCCCCTCACAGTGCATCTCTCTCTGTCAGAGATTTTGACATCATAAAAGAGTCCTATAAAGTTTAATGTACTAGGTAGTCTTATCATTATTACCCTTGTTATCACAGTACCTCTTGAGAAAACACAAACAACTTGGCTCCTGAGAATGGTTTTATATTGTACAAAGGGTTCATGATCTGTATATGGTATATCGTATATCTATAGATCAAGGAATAGAGAAAGAGAGAGGGCTAATGGGCCAGAGCCACAGCTTTACAATGGCTGAGGATCTGGCCCAGTGAATCCTAGGTGTTTTCCTGAGAGATCAAAGTAACAGAAAAATATGTAATTATACCTGGTAGAAATGGTGAACATTTTTTAGATGAGAAGACTGAAATGGGGACAGGAGCAACCAACTCTGCCGTGGCCTGCATGCAGAAAACACAAGGATTCCAAGTCCATTAAAGTGTATTAATTTTTATTTCTTTTACAAAACCACAAAATTTCCAATCTTAAGTACTGGGAATTTCACCTAATTTTAAAATTTCACAATAGGAAGTATAACTCAATACACATTTGTAGATATAACAGACCACAATTCTAAACTCAATAATACACAGATTATTGCTGTTACTCTGATGGTCCTAATCAATACAGATTAGGGCCTCTTTGTGCTAGATGATGTACAAATACAGAACTAAAATACAATCCCTGCCCCTAATAATTCACAATTTACTTTAAGACCGGAGGAAACAAAGGAAGGCAGTGTAAAGGTAAATGAGGGAAGCCCTAGTACAATAATGTATTTACACACTTTATAAGTATGTACATGGGGAACAAAAATTTGATAAGGGACTCCTTTGTCTAGCAGACCAAGGTCTAAAAAAATCCAAAGGCTGGAAGCTGAAGCCGGACAAATTCAGACTAGAAAAAAAGTATATATTTTTAACAGAGAAGGGTAATTAACCATTGGAACGGTAAGTTTTATGGTGGATTTCCCATTATTCACAATTTTTAAATCAACTTTGGATGTTTTTCTAAAAGATATGCTCTACTTCAGGGATCGGCAACCTTTGGCACATGGCCTGTCAGGAAAATCCGCTGGCCGGCCGGGACGGTTTGTTTACCTGCAGCCAATCGCAGCTCCCACTGGCCGCAGTTCACCGCTCCAGGCCAATGGGGGCTGTGGGTTCGGCCAATTGCAGCTCCACATTGGCCTGAGATAGCGAACCGTGGTCAGTGGGAGCTGCAATTGGCCGAACTGAGCTGCAGGTAAACAAACTGTCCCGGACCGCCAGCGGCTTTCACTGATTGGTTGCGTGCCAAAGGTTGCCAATTCCCGCTCTAGTTCAAACAGGAATTAATTCAGGGAACTTCATGGCCTATGTTGTACTAGTGGTCAGACCAAATGATCACAGGGGTCCCTTTGGGCCTCATAATCTGTGAATAGTCTGTTAAAAAATAGTGTGGAATATATTATACAAATCTCTCCATTTCCGACTTTGGTAAATAAACTCTGCCTATTGGTATTTTTGTGTGATTTTTATCAGCTTTGGATGGGACACAATAGAGCAGTGGAGAGGTGAGAAGGTCAGCAGTGGGAAAGTGAGGTGTTAGGATGGATTTAGGCAAGGGGAAGAAGAGGAAGTAGGGAAATTGTCGAGGGTGGGACAGGACATTTGGTGAGTACAGGAGGAACAGTGGGGGTGGGAGGGGGAAGGAGAAACAATGTATTAACTGTAAATGACCACTCTGATAAATGAAGGGGAAGCAGCCCCCATTTATGAACACCCAGCCAGCCAGTTAGCTGTAAAATCCCTCTTGGTGTCTGTTCTCTGCTTGCTTTACCTGTAAAGGGTTAACAAGCCCACAAGTAAAAGAAAAGGAGTGGCCACCTGACCAAAAGAGCCTATGGGAAGGCTAGGACTTTTAAATTTGGGAAAGAAACTTTCCCTTTGTCTGTTGTTCTCCGGAGAAGCAGGGACAGAGCAGCAATGCTATAAGCAGGAGTGCTGTGTAAGGTTTGAACCAGCTATGAAAATTCATAGAATCATAGAATATCAGGGTTGGAAGGGACCTCAGGAGGTCATCTAGTCCAACCCCCTGCTCAAAGCAGGACCAATCCCCAAATAAATCATCTTCCATACCTAGAAAAATTTATTTGGATAGGGAATGTTTAGTTACACACAATCAGGTTTACTTTTTATTTTGGCTTGTGGATCTCCTCTGTGCTAACCCCTGATGCTTTTGTTTGCTTGTAACCTTTAAGCTGAACCCCCAAGAAAGCTAGTTTGGGTGGTTATTTTTTGTAATTGTTTCTTTTAAGATCTAGCAAAAAGCCTAAGTTCCAGGTGTATTTTTTTCCTTTTTATTTTTAATAAAATTTAGCTTTTTTAAGAACAGAATTGGATTTTTGGTGTCCTAAGAGGTTTGTGCATGTTGTTTGATTAGCTGATAGCCACAGCTAATTTCCTTTGTTTTCTTTGTCAGCTCTTCCCCGGAGGGGAGCGGGGATGAAAGGGCTTGAGAGTACCCCACAGGGAGAAATTCCCAGGTGCTCTTTCCTCGGTTCAAAGGGGGGTTTTTGCATTTGGGTGGTGGCAGCATTTACCAAGCCAACGTCAGAGAAAAGCTGTAACCTTGGGAATGTAATACAAGCCTGGAGTGGCAAGTGTTAATTTTTTAAATCTTTGCAGGCCCCTATCTTCTGCACTTGGAGAGACAGCGTGGGAATACAGCCTTAACAACCACAAAGAGTCTAACCCTGAAGCTAGGTGTCAGTTTAAAAAATGTTGGCTCTGATGTCAGGAGTCTCTGATGTGCTTCTGTCCATCACTGCTGCTGCTCACAATCCATCCACCCTCACTCACAGATGCCTGAGGAAAAAAGATGAGATTTGCCATATTTCTGGAAGACTAACACATTCAGACTCTGGTGGACCAACAAGTGGGGAAGCAAATTCTCAAGTCTGTGAGCTCTCACAGAGTATGCTCCCTTTGGAAATCTCATTCATTTACATCACTGGAGCACCCAGTTGTGCACCTCCAATCATCCCAGTGATATTGCCCAGTATTATACAGTGGTAGATGTTGTCTCTTGGGTATCTAGGTGTGAAAAAGACATAGTCATCAACAAAGGGCCGTAACTTTGAACCAAGAAGACCTTTGGCAGTTCTATAGGAAAGGTTTTACATCTGAGCTTTCACAGTTTTATTATCGTATTTTCATACTGTACATTTTCTTAAGAAGAAACCTGGGTGGATTGCGTTCAGTGACTCAATTTCAGATGCTGTAGAATAAAAGAAAGGAAAGGGAAAATAATTCTCAGTGGAAATAAAGCACATTTCATGTCAGTTAACCAACACTATCTTCTTGTTTGTCCCACATGAATTATTCTACTAATTGTTCAAGACTTCATAGGTTTCATTTTTTCTTTTCTGGTGTTGCAATTATTATGTAGGTGAAATCATTGCTATAAATTAATTTCTTCTGCTGCTTATGTCAAAGCAGCAGTAGCCCAAGTGTGCCTGACTAGTTACGTGTAAATGACAAACAGGAAGGAGTCAAGTTAATTGTGACGATAACTCAAATCAATTGTTTTTCCCATTTGTGTTGTGTCCTTATAACCCCATATGCTCTTTCTTGATTATATGTTGCCATGTGAAAAATAACATAGCTACTTGAATCATTTTCCCAATTCTCTTTAAGTCTTCTGTAGACTCCCACCTATAACAACATTCACTTAGACAAAATGCATTGTTCCACTGGATTTACCACAAGACTCTTCTGGTAAACAAACTCACCTTTAAAAAAGAAGTTTGTCGAGCTTTCAAGCTTAAGAAGAGCTTCTTTAAAATCACTGGTGAAATCAAAAGTCTGAAAAATTAATGCAGCAAAACACAGAGAAAAGGATAGCACAGAGAATTAAAAAAACATGATGGGTCAAATTCAGATATGGCGCTAAGCAAATCTCAGTTCATGTATAGAAAGCCCACTTGATGCAACTTAGACCTACTTCCAGTACCTTAAGTGTATATATTCTACAAATTTTGGCCCCAATCCTACAAAGGCATATTTGTTTAACTTTACACACCATGAACTGTCCTGAGATTTCTCAAAGTATATGTAGATTAATCTGGATAGATAAATGATATATGGGTATATGTATGTCCTGAACATCTCCCAACTCAGTTTCTACCAGAATCTCTTTCGCAATCCTTTTCCCCAGCTACCTAGCAGATGGCTTTCATTGGGTCTAGCTATCATGGGTTCACCACTACACGTAGTGCTTCCATGTATAACACTTGCTGCATGTTCTTTATTCCTTGACATGTCTACCAAAAAAAAAATCCTGAATATTTTAGCTGTTTAATCAAGGGCAGGGGAATCTCTTAGAATAACATCACTAATATTTTGTTGTGCTTCAGGAAATTATCTGTGGCGAAACAGCTCCCCAGTCATACTGGACACACTTACAGCTTAGCAAGTATCAAAATAGGGTCAGCAATATTTTACCTTTCTAAGGGTATGTCTACACTTTGAGCTGGAGGTATAAATTCAAGCTCGGCGCTAGCTTTGATTGAGTTAAAGTGCTAAAAATAGAACGTAGCCTTGGCTGCCCTGGGCAAGTGCCTCATGTCTCGGATGAGTACGTACTTGGGGCAGCTAGCCCCTCCCATGGCTTGTGCTGCTACAGCTACATTTCTATTTTTAGCACACTAGCTCAATCAGAGCTAAAACAAGTATGTATCCTCCAACTGGAATTTACACCCCCCCTCAAAGTGTACGCAGGAGCAGTGGCTGATATTCTACCACTTGTAGATCCTGTGCTAGTGTCTTGGCAGTCACCACACCTATTAGCTGAGCTTGCCAATGGGGGAAATCTTTCTCATTTCCCTAGACTCATGGCTCAGCTATGACACGAGAGACCTGAGTTGGGTGAGATTTATTTTAGACTTTTACACAAACTAAGGGTACGTCTACAGTACGAAATTATTTCGAAATTATTCTATTTGAATTTTCGGAAGCGATTTTATACATTCGGTCTTCTGTGTCCCCACTAAAGCGCGTGAATTTGGCAGAGTGAATCCACAGTACCAAGGCTAGCATCGAATGTCGGAGCAGTTCCCGCAGTCCCCGCCACCCATTGAAATTCTGGGTTAAGCTCCCAGTGCATGATGGGGCAAAACATTCTCGCGGGTGTTTCTGGGTGTGTGTCGTCAGTCGCTCTTCCCATTGTGAAAGCTATGGCAGACAATCATTTTGCGCCTTTTTGGCGTGCAGACGCCATACTGCTTTCAGCAGACGGTGCACCGCTGCTCTCCTGCTATTATGAATCCACCTCGCATTTCCTCTCATCTTCCTATGTAATCTCTACTATCTACTCTTTCTCTTCCACATCAAATGCTTCCGCTGCCAACTCTGCTCGGCCATCGTGAACCGAGCAGCACAGCTTCCGCCGCTAACTCTGCTCTCCTGATATTGCCACACTTCCGAGCTTCTCCAGGTTGTCTGTCCTGGGTTCCCGCCTCCATGAAAGCTACAGAAGACAACCATTTCCTGCCTTTTTTTTTTTGGCTGTCATGAACCGAACAGCACCTCTTCTGCTGCCACTCTGCTCTCCTACTTTTTCCAGGATTACCTGTTCAGGCGCCATAGCCATGGACCCTGCTCAGATCTCCGCTGTAGTTTTGACCATTGTAAATACCTCACGCATTATCCAGCAGTATGTGCAGTACCTGCAAAACCGGGCGAGGAAGCAATGACAGAGCGATTACGATAGTGATGAGGACATCGACACAGACGTTCCTAGAAGCACAGCATGTGGCGATTGGAAGATCATGGTGGTGTTGGGCCAGGTTCATGCCATGGAATGCCGATTCTGGGCCCGGGAAACAAGCACAGACTGGTGGGACTGCATAGTGTTGCTGGTATGGGATGATTCCCAGTGGCTGAGAAACTTTCGTATGCGTAGGGCCAGTTTCATGGAACTTTGTGACTTGTGTCCCCAGCCCTGAAGTGCAAAGACACCAAAATGAGAGTAGCCCTCACAGTTGAGAAGCGAGTGGCCATAGCCCTGTGGAAGCTTGCAATGCCCGACAGCTACCCGTCAGTTGGGAATCAGTTTGGAGTGGGCAAATCTACTGTGGGGGCTGCTGTGCTGCAAGTAGCCAACGCAATCATTGACCAGCTTCTATCAAGGGTAGTGACTTTGGGAAATGTACAGACCATTGTAGATGGCCTTAATGTGCTGTGGTTCCCTAACTGCGGCGGGGCGATAGACGGAACTCATATCCCTATCTTGGCCCCGGAACACTGGGGCAGCCAGTACATAAACCGCAACGGGTACTTTTCCATGATGCTGCAAGTGCTGGTGGATCACAAGGGATGTTTCACCGACATCAACATGGGATGGCCGGGAAAGGTACATGATGCTCGCATCTTCAGGAACTCTGGTCTGTTTGAACAGCTGCAGGAAGGAACTTACTTCCCAGACCAGAAAATTACTGTTGGGGATGTTGAATTGCCTATAGTTATCCTCAGGGACCCAGCCTACCCCTTAATGCCATGGCTCATGAAGTCGGACACAGGCACCCTGGACAGTAGTCAGGAGCAGTTCAACTATAGGCTGAGCAAGTGTAGAATGTGCTGGCGCAGTTTACTGACTCGGTAAGATCTCAGCACAACCAATATTCCAATTGTAATTGCTGCTTGCTGTGCGCTCCACAATATCTGTGAGAGTAAGGGGGAGACATTTATGGCGGGGTGGGAGGTTGAGGCAGCTCGTCTGGTGGCCAGTTTTGCACAGCCAGACAACAGGGCGATTAGAAGAGCGCAGCAGGGTGCACTGCACATCAGAGAAGCTTTGAAAGCCAGTTTCATGACTGGCCAGGGTACGCTGTGACCGTTATGTTTGTTTCTCTTAAAGTTACCCGCCTCCTATATATATGAAAGGAAATAAAGTCACAATTGTTTAAAAAACATCCTTTATTATTTGTTGCACAAAACATTGAGAGAAATCAGAAGCTAGACGGGGGAGAGGGGTATTGGGTTAGGAGGGTGGAGGAGGAGGGAAGGACAAATCCAGAAACCAAATAAAAATGTAGGATATGCCAGTTTTCTGCTGCTTGTGCAATCCTCTGGGGTTGACTGTGTGGGTCCCTGTAGCCTTCTCCCATCCCCCGTGTTGTTGGGCGTCTGGGTGAGGAGGCTATGGAACTTGGGGAGGAGGGAGGGTGGTTATCGGCAGTCCGTGGTCTTGCTGCCTTTCCTGCATTAGATCCACCATACAGCGGAGCATGTCAGTTTGCTCCCCCCTGAGCTTGACCATAGCATCCTGCCTGCTCTCATTGCGCATGTCCCTCCTCTCTTCATATTCATGTAACGTTTTACGCGACTCCGCAATTGTTTGCCTTCATGCATTCAGCTGGGCCCTATCAGTGCGGGAGAACTGCATGTCGTCCCAAGTTCGTTTTTTCCGCCTTCTAATCTGGACCAGCTTCTGGGACGGAGTAGATAGGGGCTGTGTTGAAACATTTGCACCTGCTGTGTGAGGAGAAAAAGGGAGGGCAGTATTTTAAAAGATACATTTTAGAGAACAAATGGGACACTCTTTCTCAGTGAAACAGGCAATTCATAGTACACAGCATATGTGTTGCATTTTGCCTCTTATACTGAAGTGCCTGCCACTTTGGGGTGAGTAAGCCACCACATGCGGCCGGGCAACAGAATTCAGCGTGCAGGCAGCCATGGTAAGCCCTAGGGGCACGCGGGGTTCTGCTTCTTCCACATTCATTTCAATGCTTTCAAACTGCCGGGCCCCCTTTCCCATAACAAGCAATGCCTGGGGGGTTGCCATATAAAAGGAGGGCCTGCGGGCTCTCTGGGATGATCGCTTCACACAACACCCTCCCCCCGCCACACACATACATACCCACCGCATGGCTCTGATGAGGCTCTGAGCAGGGATGAGCCCTTTAAACAAAACGCTAACAGCCCAGCGCGGCTGGGTTTCCCCCCACCCCCCCACGGCGTGGCTCCGATCAAGCTCTCACTCACCAGAAGTGCTTTCTCCAGGGTCATGGTCCGGGAGCATGCCTGGGGAGTTGGGGGAGGCTATTGGCTCCAGCGTTAAGAATAGTTCCTGGCTGGGGGGAAAACGGATTCCCCACTTGCCGCCTGTGCACTGTCCTACTCCTCCTCCCAAAACTCATCCTCCTCTCTCCATGCTTCTCCCCCCTTGCAGGTGTCCCTGGACAGTGGAGGGGTAGTGGTGGTATCACCCCCCCCATAACTGCATGCAGCTCACGGTAGAAGCGGCATGTATGGGTCTGTGACCCAGACCACCAGTTCACCTCCCTGGCTTTTTGGTACACTTGCCTGAGCTCCTTGATTTATGTATGACACTGCTCTGTGTCCCTGGAGTAACCTCTTTCCGGCACAGCCCAGGAGACTTTAGCGTACGTATTTGTGTTTCTTTTTTTGGAACGTAGTTCTGCCATAACAGATTTGTCTCCCCAACATGCGATGAGATCCAGTACCTCCCGTTCGGCCCATGCTGGAGTTCGTCTGTGAATCCAGGACTGCGTGGTCTCTTGTGATGGTGGACTCTGCATGGTTGCCTGTGATGGTGGACTGTGCTGATGGTCACCTGTGCTGATGGTGATCAAACAGGAAATTCAAAAGTTCCCGGGGCTTTTACTGCCTACCTGGCTAGTGCATCGGAGTTGAGAGTGTTGTCCAGAGCAGTCACAAGAGAGCATTCTGGGATAGCTCCCGGAGGCCAATAACGTTGAATTGCGTCCACAGTACCTATAACCCGGAACTGCGATCTCGATTTTAGCACTACACCACTTGCCTAGATGGAGTACAGAAATCTGATTAAAGAGCCCTTTAAATAAAAAAAACTGGTTTGGTCGTGTGGACGGAATCAGTTTTATTTCGAAGTAACTCGGCTAATTCTGCAATAACCACGTACTGTAGACCAGGCCTGAGATGAGGAGCTATATTGCACTATTGGACACTCTAGTGATTTTTCTCTAGCACTCTTTGGGGTGTTCAGTGATCACGCAGTGTTTAAGCTGCTTCCTTAAGCTCTGCTTTATTCTATGTGGATTCCAACTTGCTATGCATAGCAATAAACTAGACCTTTGCAGCATCTCACTCAGAGTCTCTGTCTGGGAAGCAAAACCCTTAGGGGCACAGTCCCCAATAGCATTATGCACATTGTTATTTAGTAAATATTTATATTACCTATAAAAAGTTAATTTTCAATTTTCAAGAAATACCTGCGTCTGTTTCAGTATCTCCCTTCAGTGAAAGGAATATTTATTTTACTCTGGGGAAGCTACTGTATGCTAAAGCATGTTTCCAGTTAAGATGATTTCTGACATGGTTAGATTAGATGGGGTTAAACAACACTTGAATATGTTTTAAACATGATTCTATCACTTTTGATCCCATATCCACGTTGGTTGGCCAAATCACATTAGAAACCTGCATAGGTGGAACTGCATCTAAAACAAGCGTAGATGGGGGAGTTTTTCACATCCATCTTCCTTGACAACCTTTCAAAATAGAAAAAAAATATTATACTAGTCAGTGTGAATGTAGATGATTTTGCAACTTTGTGAAATGGCTACAAATAGTGCATGATGGAAAATCCCCTGCCCAGTGAACAGAGAATATAGCGAGAGTTGAGTAATGTCAAATCTGATGTTCTATTTGATATAGCAAGAGATGTACAATATTCCTCTTCCAGAGACCCAGTCACAAAATCTGCCCCCACACAAAAGTTTTCCAAAGATGAGCAACAAAACTATGCAAACATATTTTTGAACTTTTTTTTCTTTCCATTTCCATGCGTCATATGTGGACTCCCATGTAAAAAATGATCTGAAGCCTGTGGAGAAAACCATTCTCCATGGAACAATCTCCTTTTTTGATAACCTTGCCCTCAAAATCAGAACCTTTTAATATAATTTTCAAACAACAGTGTTACTGGGAAATATGTTTTAGAAATGCTGAAGAAACAAACTGTGGCCCTGATTTATGCATGTTAGAAGATTTACATGCATAACACAACTTTACTCCCATGAGTTGTCCCATCAAACACAAAGGATAAAATCTTACCCCATTGAAGTCCATGGGAGTTTTGCCATTGATTTCAGTGGGGCCAGGATTTCACCCAAAGAGCTTACTCATGTGAATAAAGTTAGTCACATGAGGTAAGTCTTCACAGGACGGGACTTTAAACTGTCTGCTATGATAGCACAGAGAAATCAGGTAACAAATATTTTTCTTCTGAGTTTAATGGATGAAAATTGGTTGAGGAGAGGACCTGTTCAAATCTCTGGCAAACAGCTTGCTGCTGCAGTTCTATTTATTAATTCTGCAGGGGTGTTTTGTAGACACCATGAAATGCCATTGGAGGTTAGCACATTAACACAGCAAAGTAGATGAGTACTACAAAGTCATTGGCAGTTTATTTTAATTCAGCTGGAAAGACTGACTTTTGTGTTTTTATCAGCCTTTGTATTTGGCAAAGGTTAAGATTTATCTCAGTTTCACAAGGTGCCAAACTGTTGAGCAGATCCTGCCATTGTCTCAGTGAAATCTGAGTTGAATATTAAATCCAAGATCTAAGCTTCTGCATCAAAAGGCAAAAGGGTAACCAAACATTGCCCAGCTGGAACATGGGAATCTCTGGAGCTAGATGGGATTGTTTCATTTGACAACCACATGAATCTGATCCTTTTAATGTTTCCTACAGAAATGTTACTGACTCTGTTGAAAGTTTGACTATAATTTGCTACTACTTCTGAATTACTGTAGGCCAGCCCACTAGTGCAGCATGATTACCTTGTAATGCCATCAAAATGGCCCAGGTTTGGAAACAACCTCAGAGTTCCTACTCTCAGGGCCCCTGGAAGCCAGGTACATCATGAAGATGAAACACATGATCTCCTAGGTGTTGTATTGATGACACATACTGCTGCCTGCATACACAGTCAAGAATAAGGGCTTCAGAAGGGCACCATAGTTCACATTTCCAGGGGGTAGATGATTGTTGTGAGGGTACCACAGCAGCTGAGGGAGAAGTGCTTCAGAGTGCAAAGTGAAATAGCCTCTGTTTGCCACAAGCTGGGAATGGGAGACAGGGGATAAATCACTCAATGATTACCTGTTCTGTTCAGTCCCTCTGAAGCACGTGGCATTGGCCACTGTTGTCGGAAGACAGGATACTGGGCTAGCTGGATCTTTGGTCTGACCCAGTATGGTTGTTCTTATGTTCTTAACAGGCAAAGTCATGACTCACTTGATAGCTAATGATTTAAGTAGCCACATTTTGGCATTTGACAGACTGTGTGTCATAAATCCATCAGCCACAGCTAATTTGTACAATCTAAATCCAAATCTGATGTTAAAGAAATGGGAAAATGTGTTTAAGAAAAAATCTTCAGAGGAAAAAAACATAATTTAAAATTGAGTCCTTGAGGTAAAAATATTATTTTCAATTTACCCAAATGCTTAGAGGTGACTTACTATTCCCACCCTGCTCCCATGTCTAACAAAAAAGAATGTTTTTAAAGTAGTTTTTTCTAGATAAATTATGACTTCAAAGAAAAAGCATCCCCATTGACAAAATGGGTCACTCAAAAGAGCTTTAGGGTGGAAGGAAACTGTAACAAGCAAGGAAATATGAAGAAGTGGGAAGTTAATTTACTGAAGTTTCCTTCCCATTATATAAAGGAGATCCTTAGCCTATTCTTGTTCTCTGCTGGGAACAGTTTTTATCTGCCTTGCTTTTTCTAACACAGAATATTCAAACTTCTGTAACCATGAACAAAACCTTGAGAAAATGACAGGTTTGGTTTTCTCTTTAATTTTTGAATTTTCCAGGAAGTTTTGGCTGGAATCTTCAAAAGGACCTAACAGAGATAGGCATCCTACTCTATTGAACTTCAATCAGTGCAGCACCTAACTCCCATACAAATCCTACCCTTTATGTTTGCATTATGGAACAGAAGGCTAAGAGATGGGAAGCAATTCACCTCCAAATTCCATTATTTTATTTTCCCATTCACCCTGATTGACTCAGCTCCTCCACATGATTCATTTTCAGCCTACTATTCTGAAGTGAATTTGACCCTTACAAGTGCAATGCACATGCCCCCACAAAATTATTGTTTGTATTATTATTTTATTTATTTTACTTGTATTACCATAGCACCTAAAAGTCCTAGAGTCATGGAGCATGGCCCTATTATGCTAGGTGTTGTACAAACACAGACCAAAAAGAAGATCCCTACCTCAATGAGTTTGCAGTCTAAATATAAAACAGTTGTTTAGCCAGTAAGGAGGTACTAGCCATACATATATTAACAGTGTTTGCTCTAAAACCTGCACCCAGCATGGTGGTACCCATGCCTCCTAAAGGATGTAGTACCTACTACCCTGGCTATCTACATTCTTGGAACTGACTTGCACAAAAAAGTTGATTTGCTCCTCCCTTTTCAAGTAGAGTCAAATACTGCAGCTGGAGTTTTGAAAGAGATGGATATTTTTATCACCATTAATAACACGCGGAGATATGCAAGCTGAGATACTAAAGCTAATCACATCTCCTGTGTCACAATGTAAACTGGTCTGCTGCAGGAGTCCGGAAAGAACATTTCTCCCAGGTGTGTTTTTAGTGCATTACAGGGATTTTGGCTGCCTTCTGAGAACTGCTGGAGGCAGAATAAATTGGTCACTGTTTTAAAAAGTCATCACTATCATCAGTTGCTATAAAGTGCCATTTATGATGACAACCAAACCTCCCCTACTTCTCCTCCTGCCCCCACCACCCGCTCTGTATTGATGGTTGCATGGGTAATTGTTGACATATTTTAACATTTTAATAGCAGTCACTCATCTGTGTCAGTATAATGAATACTACTATCTGTTTCCGAATCTCAAAGGTAAGTAAAAGTTTCCTTTCTCAGTTCAAGCTTAAATGAGTGTCTATAGAACTCAGCCTGGGTGTTGGGGTTTTGTTTTGTTTTTTTTCCATTTTGATCATGTGTGCAGCATTGTATGCAGCAGAAAACTCTAACCTTCTGGGTCTCTTGTATTTGCTTCCAAAGATGAGCTCTAAAGGGACCTTTGTTGTTGTTGTTGTTTTTTGGCTGAATATCCTATATCTTCTGTCTTCACTAATCATGCATACTGTGTAACATAGAGTTTGAACTTTATATATAGCGTAGTTCACTTTCTTATGTGAAAAAGAGGCAGTACTGTTGCACTTCACATCAAAATCAGCCAGTTTGTAGCTGCTGGGACTTTTAATGATTGATGAGAACTTTGGCATAGTTTCTATTTGGAAAGGATAGCTTTGAACTGATGGATGAAATGCGAAAGGAAGAGACTTAGATAATGGGCCCATCTCCCCCTAATCTCCTCACCAAAGAATACTCAAGGAAGAACAACAAGGAGTCCCTTGTAACCCTTGCAATGACAAGTACCTTGTTTAATGTATTCAGTTACTTATTAATAGACCAACATAAATCTTGCAGAACTGTGTGCAAAGTCAGCAGGGGGTCTGAATCCTGATGTTATTTTTCCCACCACTGAATAAATGATTCCTATCACTACCTTCAGAAGCTCATCCTCATTAGTATGTATGAAATGAGTGAAATAAGCACTGGGAGATTTATATTGTTCTATATGCAATTTAATTAATAAGAGGCAGCGCAGATTTCTGGGGGAAAGAGGCAATGTCCATAAGATTCCTGTGCACCTTTCATTGTAATTAGTGATATAAATCTATCACAGCATGGAGACCTTAAAAAGTGCCCTCATCGTTTTCTTATCCTACTGATATTCATTAACCAGACCTTTCAGCAACCTGCATATTATAATGTGCTACCATCATTAAGGTGGCAGCAGAGTTTTTATTACAAGCCCCCTACTTTGCAGGGGTTTATAGCTCTGCTGGAAAATTAAGGATGAAGGTGGACTGCTAAGGAACATTTTTTTAAACGCAGTCTTTGCAGAAATAGTACTATGACTATTTTAAAATTCTACACAGGGAGAAAACACCAATAGGGCGGGGAGACACCACTCACCATAGCTATTGGTTTCAGATGTAGATTTGAGCCCATGCGATGAATTTTTAAACCTGATCTTGTAGGCCACTCCTACCTAATCTGGCCACGTGTCTTGCAAAGTCTTGAAGGGGGACACTGAAAATGCCTACTTACCGCTATTTGTATAGTGACTAATGAACATGAACAGCCACTTCTTTTACAAAAATGTCAAAAGTTCATTAACCAAACCCCTGTCTCCTCACATGTGGAGGTTCCCTAGGCACTGAAACCTGTGCAGTTCTGCTCCACCTGGGCGACTGGTTGTGGGGGTGGGAAGGGGCTTATAAGTGTATGTACTCCCTTTGTGGCATTGACTACCTTCTGCAGAATGGACAGTATGGAGCCTGGAGGATCACACAAGGTTCCAATGGGCTGGAGTAGGCTATGCATCTCATTAGATGAAGTAGGCTGTGGGAGAAAAGGAGAGAAAATTCCTCCCTGTCTGTCCCTCTGTATGTATACCCTGTGCCTGGCCTGAGTGCTTGGTGCTGGGGTCTGGATTTGCACCTAAGCGCCAATTCCTTGTTGCACTCAAGTGAAGCCCAAATGTCTCTGCTATTTTTAACCTCACAGCCCTCATGAGCCCAAGTCAGCTGACCTGGGCGCTGAGACTCACTGCCATGGTTTGTTTGTTTTTTATCACAGTGTAGATATACCCTTAAGTGTTACTTTCATCCTTTAGAAAATCACTGGAACAGCAATGGGATACACAAAGCCTGAGTTAGGTGCCAAGGGTCCCTATACAGTGAATAAGGAAAGAGGGGTACCTTAGAATGCAATCCACAAAAGCCAGCATGCGAGCTAACCAATGAGAGATACTGACTAGAGGGTTGTGTCCTAAGTCCGGGCCGCAGAGAGGTGCCTGTTTTTTGTACGGAGCCACAACCACAAACAAAGTACCTAACAAAACAGCCAGAGGAGGAGGAGCCTGCCCAGGTTAGAATTTTTAGACTAGTGGTTAAAGCACTCACCCAGGGTATGGGAGACCCAGCTTAAATTTCCCTCTTGCCTGGGCAGGTGCCCTAACTACTGGTCTGTACAGTCGCTCTCTGTCCCAGTGACCATTTAAGTATTTGTACAAAATGGAATAGCTTCAACAGACAGAGAGACTCACACCAGAATACCCCATAGCCCAGTGGCTAGAGCATTTCCTGAGGGGTGTGGGAGACCACTGGCAAAAGGGGGGATTTGACCTTGAGTCTCCCACATCCCAAGTGAGTGCTCTAGCCGCTGGGCTAAAAGTTATAAGATGGGCATCAGGATCTCCTCTGGATGGATTTTGAATGCGACCTAATCCGTAGACAGCCTCTGGGCACACCTGCCGGATTGGACTCCATATGTGAAATAAGTGAGCAAACTTTGTGCTTTGTGGGGCGTAGGCAGGATAGGCATCTAGGCACCTACAGTGAGTCTGCAGTGTTCGTGCCCAGAGGTGGAAGCGTAGGTGCTTAATAATCTTTTATTGCAAAAACTTATGCGCTGAGTGAGTTTAGCTGCTCACAGGGTTAGGCAGCAACCAAGCTGAGCTTTTGCAGATCACAGTGGTACCTAGAAATGGGACTTAGGTGCTTACATGCCTGTGTGTATCCAGGCCCCAATTACTTTATTGGGGGCCATGATTTTACCCCAGGTGTTCTAGCCCATAGAAAATATAGGTAATTTATAACCAGATTTGGCCTTTATACAGTTAAAAAGAAAAAGACTTAACTCTGACAGTGAAAATTCACTACTGGAAAGAGGGCCCATACAATGCCTATGCACTGCTTAAATCCACTTATACCTTCAGGGCTAAAGTGGTGTGTAGGCCCTTGTGTTGGCTATGTGTGAGCTCTAATGCATATTCTATGCGAAATCCAAACAGCCACCACAGGAAGTCACAGCAGTAAAGGAAGGATACTGATTTCAAATATATCACAAGTAAAAGAGCCAGTCACCAAGAATGTTATAAACGATGCTGTTGAGAATAATATGTGAGTTTATTTTCTGAGACTGGAGTTTCATAAATGATAACACATAAATCTAGTGTGATGTTTATTTCATGCAATTTAATGTTTTTCCACAATTTCCATCTTATGTATAATCTGTTCAATTCTATTGTTGTTTGTGTATATATATTTATATGCTTTAACCTAAGCAATAATGTCAATATTTATCAATAGAGGATGCATTCTTATGTTTATGTTTGGTGATATGGATTAGGAAAAGGGCAATGTTTTAATTCAGAAATCAAAGTTTGTGTCCGTTAGTAGCTGGAAAATTCCCATTTGTATAAAGACTCAAACAAGCTTCTGTTCCTACATGGTTTCCTGACCACTTTGTTGATTTAATGAAAAATCTTCAAACTGGCTGGTCTCTCCAGTGTATTTCACTTCCTTCCCATTTTGTTCTATCAGTGTTGGCCTCAGGGGAGTAACTAGAAACTGTGACAGATAAGGCAATTTCCTGCAATATCTTTGGGAGATCTGACTGAATTAATTTTATGTATCATTGTAGGCCAGTGATTGTATGCAATTGTATGGGGGAGGGTAACCACAGCCCCTCCAGGAGCTAGGAACAATGGAAAGTGATTAGGTAAATTTACTCAGGTTTGCAAAAAGAAAAGGAGTACTTGTGGCACCTTAGAGACTAACCAATTTATTTGAGCATAAGCTTTCGTACCTCCAGAGATGTACCACCTCCTGGGGAGGCTCACATATACTAGTTCAAACTGGATTCTCCAGAGGCCAGCAGGCAAAAAAGGACCTTTGGATAAATAGCCTGAGTTTTAAATGATTCAGGGCCTTCTTTCTGATCTAGCAAATGGACAGGACCTTCTATCCTGGGGGGTGGGGGACGACCACCGGGCAGTGCTTAATTTGTGCCAAGGCTTGCTGTGGCAGAGCCCCGGCACCTCTAGGCTTGGCAGTTTATAGCCCCAGCACCTCTGGACTTGTTGCATCAGTTATGAAAGTAAAACAATTGCTTGAGCCCTGGCAACTCTTTCATTACAAATTATGCACTGGGTAAGGGCACAATCCTTAGAGAAGGATTGGAAGATCTGACACCTGCCAGAGCCCAAGGTTGGAGTTGGGGGTGAACTCCGCCAGGTTTTTTAGCATGTGTGTATTGTTCTGTTATGTTTTTTCTGTAATGGTTTCACCTGAAAAATAAATGTGCTTGCTTAGAAAGAACTGTGCAGTAATTAACTGTGGGCAATTATGCTGTTCATAATGTCTGGGGAGAAGGTAAAGCAGGCCTGCCCAGGCAGATTGACTTGCTGAAGAATTTACAGTGTAGGCAGGAAACTCTGCAGCCTGATAATACCTACCTCAGGAGAAGAGAAGAGAGATGTCTCCACCCGAGAGAGGTCAACGCTGGGGAGCCAGAAGCCTGAGAGAGGGTTCCCTTGGTGAACCATAGAGGGGGAATACAAGTGCAGTTGCCCTGAACTGTGACAGAACCTGCTTAAACAACCCTGGAATTTTCCAGCTAGGATTTACCTGAGCATGTCACAAGTGAGAGAGATTAGCTTGTAGATGATTCCAAGGAAATGAGCAGCCACACACCATCTTCTCTGTCTGGTAACAGGGCAGGCTTCATTAGCAAATGCTTTTCAGCTCTAATAATCACCAGTAAGTCCAAGACTAGAATTTCCTCTCGTGTAAATTTAATCTAGTTACTTCCCTAGCTAGCCCAAGATACTAAAATTTAGTTTGTAGATTGCAATACTAATTTCTCATAATTAGTCTGAGGGGGATTTAATGTCCATCACTGGCATTTAACTTCCACCAAGATAATATCATTTTTCAGTTAGAATAAGGCAGAGAGTTGTCTATTCAGTGCAGCAGGTCACCAGTAGTGAAATCCTGATTCCAGTTAAGTGAATGGCAAAATTCCCATTTATTTCAGTGAGGCCAGGATTTCATTCCAGGAGTCAGGACTTCTGACACTCTTCCAGACTCTGCCACTGATTCATGCTGCAGGACAAGTTACATCGTAACTCAATTTGCCCATTAGTTCCCTGGGCAATTAGTTCCATCACAATACTCTCCTACCTCATAGGAGTCTTGTGAAGGTCACTTAATTAGGGCCAAATTTTGCAGTCCTTATTTGAGCAAAAGGTTCACTTTGAAGAAAATGTGAAGGATTATTCAATAAAACAACAATTATGTTCTCCAGCAGCTTTATTTTACCATAACTTATTCAGCATTATATTTTCTGAACTCACCATATAAACAATTTTCCCTCTAATCATATCACGCATTGGTACCCATTCTGTAGTGCCAGAGAATAAATCCCTTAGATATAATATATAGAATACACACACATCTATTTCTGCATCACATATGTTACCCCAGTTCATTAACCTCTTCTGAACCCCAGAATTCTCTACCCTGGTTGAGCTATGGTTGGGAAATGATCTCCAAAGTTGGGGCAGCATATTTTCTCCTCACAGTGTATCAAAGGACATCATAAGACAGAGAACATGATTCTGATCTCACACCACTGTAAAACAGGAGTAACTCCTGACATCAATGGAAATAAACTGGTTTCTAACAAAGATCCGAATCAACACAGAAGCAGGGTGTTTAAGTGGCAGGGTTGTCATCATTATGATACAAGGCCAGATTCTACCAGCTTTACTCATATTGAGTAGTACCTTAGTCCATGACTAGCCCCATTGACTTCAATGGAACTATGTGTGGAATAAAGTACTACTAAATATAGGTAAAGTTGGCAAACTCTGGACTCATCGTTTTTTTGTTTGTTTGTTTTCTGTCTTTTGAAGTCTCACCACTTACTTCCTGACAGCACGACAGATCAGAAAAATGGGAAGGAAAAACCTCCATATTCAGATACGTTGAACTGGGTGTGGAACGCTGTACCTGTAGATTTTAGCCTTTAAAAAAGAATGTTTAAAAAAAATGAACAAGCAGAACTATGAAAATATCATTTTTGTTCTTGTGGTGCTTATGTACCATCTCTGTAACACAAAGCATACTCAAAAATCACTGGGAAAGAACTGCATCAATTATCCTTTTTTATTGATTTCTCTTTAGTTTGCTTGTACTCCCTAAAAACTAGATTGGGCTGCAGTCACAATTCCTCTCATGATCTGAGGAGCAGGAGTAAATTTGCAGCATCCCCTTACAAGGTGTAGAATACTAACCCTCTTATGTTCAGCTTGGCTGCACTAGCTGGTGCAATAGGAGAGGGTGGAGCTCAAGCTCACTCATTCTCAATTTCCTCCCTGCCCAGGAGTAACAGTCAGGTAAAACCTGCTTTCCTCTTGCACCTGGAGTTGCAATCTGGGTAGGCCATGCACAGAGTGATGCAACCTCACACCTCTTTTTTGCTGCATTAGTCTTGGCCATACTCTGGACTTCAATTCACAGGATCTGTTGTTCACCTCCTGCATAACATACATAACTTTTCCCGCAACCAAAATAAGGTCAAAATAACTCATCAGACCTCTTTGTGAGTTGACTGACAGATGAATGTTGATCAACCAAAATGGAGACATACTCTTTTCTTTCCAATTATTTTGTCATTTCTTTTACCATGCTTTCAGTCACTCCTTTCTTTCTTAGCAGCCATAACGTGTTTGCCTTTAATTTCTCCTTTAATATGCAAAAGTATTATGCGGCTTCAGAACCCATGCAAACACAGCGCAACTTAGGCTCCCGTATCCCAAGTTCCCCTTATAATTTTTAATTCTATGCTCCCACAAGATGAGAGGAGGAAATCTGTTTCACACAATCAGTTTTCATCAGTCACTATCATTTTTCAGGGACCATCAATGATTGGCCAGTCACATTTTTCCTACATTCTCATCCTATAACCAGCTAATACTTTGCTAGGCATAATCATTTTTCTCAGCTTTTTCTTTGTTAGCTTCCTCATTCTCTCTCTCACTCTCTCTCTCTCTAGTACCTTTCTTTCTCCTTAGTTCTTTCTGTTTTACACACACACACACACCTCTGCTGTTTTCTCAGTCTGTTCTAATCTCAGCAAAGTCTTCTCAGCTGGAGCCTTTCTCTCAGCTCTTCCATTTTCTCCTATCTATTCTCTCTCTCCTCTTCTCTCATCCCCTACAAATCCTTTTCTTTCTTCCACAGTCATCAGCTAGAAGGGTTTTTAAAAAGTCAGCTGTATGAGATTTAATGTTGTGAATTAAAGTGTGTGTGTGTGGTGGGGGGGGGGAAATAAAGCTTCTTTCTTTCAGCTACTGAAACCATTAAAGGTTTCTTTTTTGGTAATATTGTATTGCCTAGCAATTCCACACACTGAGTGTTCCTAAGGGCTCAGGTCAGCTGAAAGGACACTGAAAGCAATGATTTTTACTTATTTAACTAACTAATTTTTATTATTTAAAATTGGATTTGCTCTCAGTTTGATGCTATAATTGTATTTAAAACATTTTATTATAATATCGATCTTCAACACTGTCTTTTACAAGTATGATAATTTTGTCCTTTTCTTGCTCCCCCTCAACCCGCCTGATCTGAACTGTTCATTGCTATTTTGAGAATCGCAATAATGGTCTGCTTTGGGACACATTCATCCACAGTAAGAACACATACAAAGCCAAAATAAATCTACTCTTCCCTCAGCACCTTCCCTAAGATCTTGATTGATGCCCTGATTTTATCAAGTCCTGCTGAGAACACCATGAAAAATGCTTAAACTGGCTTGACTCTCCAGTCCAGATATCTTTTGCACATTCTCAGAGTGCTTTTTTTTCACCCCTAAACAACACCATCGGGTTAGCTTCAAACCTTGGTCGTATAAACAGGGCCAGCAACTGAGAATCTATGAATTTTATTATCTTTAGTTCTTAGCTGTACTCAAAAGGATGTAGTGGCAATGAACAAAGCAGAAAGAGATAAAGAAAAAAAGAACTTCAGAAATGGCGAATAAAAAACATACAGTACAATACTACTAACTAAGCTACTGTGTAATTACTAACTAAGAAGCATATCATACCATCCCACAGTAAAACCCTTGGGAAAGACAGTCTAAAAACTCCACACAATTCACCTTGTACAGTTTCTGCTAAATTCTCCCCTCAAGGGAGATGGGGTTTTGGCCTTGTAGGAGACCAATGTGCAACCTTCAAAATCCAAAAAGCCTGGGAATATGTGAAGAAAAGAAGCTTTCCCTTATGGAAAATTCTGTAGAATTTAATAGCAAATGATGGCTTTTCTATAGATTTTTGGGACTGCTTTATAGAATTCAATAGAGAATTATATCCTTGCTGTAGAATTCTGTAGGATGGTTAAAAAACTCTGTACAAAGTGAACCATTCTCAATTAAGCCAGATCCTCAGGTGATGTAAATCAACTGCAGTGGGAGAAGCTGAATCTTCTTTCATATGGCAAGAGATGTTAGCAACATTCAACCAAGTCCAGATTAGTGAGCCAGTGAATACCTTTGGAAGTGGCTAGGTTTCATCTGAGATTCCATCAGCAAAGGACTGAAGCAAGCAATGTGGTCTGCAGTTTGCAACTAGTGTCCACGCTCACATTGTGCATTGTTTCTTATATTCCAAAGATGACAGCATCTGATATATGATGTTGTGAGGTAGTTCAATGCAGACCATTGTTTCTGGGATAGGCTGAAGTGTGGAAGTTCTTTTGTGAGGTCAGCAATCAGGTGTTGTATGGGACATAAGCATTATCCCAGAATTATTCCAAATGTGCGCCAGCCAGGATTCATGGAGGATGCTTTGAGAGCTTTAGCCTGATCCCCAAAGGGCTTGCAAGATTTCAGGCATGTCTTTGGAAGGTTCTAGAAGTCCTCATAAATTGATAAGACTAAGTTGGCCATGAACTGGTAAGATCAAGTTGTTCTCGTGAGCTCTGTGTGAGTGTTTTCAGATTTTGGATGGAGTTATATGTGCCAGAATGGGCAACCATTGAACAGGGGTTGACATTAATGTTCAATTTAGGATTCTTATTGCACCACTAAGTTGAGCATCCAGAGATCTGATATGTGACCTGCTCGCCCAGATTGGTGCACAACATTCAGTGGTCGAGTATACCAGGGTTAGAGTCGCTGTTTGAAATATGTGTGCATTGGCACCCTATGTTGTGCCCACAAGTTTTCAGGTGAGGCTAGTTCTTGCTTTTACTTTTCTTCATATCTTTTTTCCAGGTGAGCCTTAAAAATCAAACTTCTCTCCAAAGTTGCCCCCAGGCACTTTGGATAGGTCTCATTTCAGACCACAAAAGGTGGCACTGAGTGGTTCCTTGAGGCCTTTTTGTTTAGGTAATAGGCTATTACTAAGGATTTGAAGGCACTGGGGAGGACCTTCCAATATTAAAGTATTCTGCCATTATCTTCAAGTTGGTGGAGAAGGTGTTGCTGATGGTGGCAAGATCTTTGCTTTGTGCTGCAAGAGCAATGTCGTTAGCATAAATGAATTTCTGAAAAATTTTGTCAGGTAAGTCACTAATATAGATGTTGAAGCCAGCATGAACTTCTGAGGCAGACCTTCATTGAGGTTGCATGCTTCCCTTATCTGACAATTCAAAAGGACATGGTATCTATGATTACTCAATACTGTGACCAAGAGTTGCATAGTGCTACTGCATTTGATGCCCTTCGTGCCTTGAACAATAGTTCATATCCCCATACTGTGTTGTAGTTGGCAAATAAATTTATAAGTGCTGTTCTGGATTTTAGATTCTGCTGGAAGCCCGCCTCAATGAGATTAGTAATAGTGAGTATCTGGTTGCAGCAGCTTCATACCAGTCTAAAATTGGCCTGTTCTTTGAGGATGGCCTCAAAGATAGGGGTATAGCAGGCCATCTTCATTGACTTGAGAGTTGTGGAGAGGAGTGATATTGGGCATTAGCTAGTGACATCAGTAGGTGGTTTCCCATGTTTGAGAAGGACAGTGACTTCCTCCTCACACCAGATTTGTAGGATATTCCCCGCAAATAAATAGGTCTGCCAACCATGCTTGTCCCTTTGGCTAAACTCTTAAGGAATTTGGAATACATGCTATAGCCTTTATTTTTATTTAAAGTTAATTTTAATGATGTTCTGTTACACCATGGAGGGTTCGGCTTTGGCAGTTACAGTTTCAAGTTCAACAGTTATGTCTGCCTGGTTTAGATCTAGAGCTCATAGGAAAACATGAAACCATAGGCAAGTAACATATACAATCACAAGAACAAGGTCCACTATCTCTTACCAATTTTATTAAAGTTACCAACAAAGTTATGAATGTCACAGCATATATAACTCCCAGATGGAGCCATGCACCAGTTACAATTATAGACATACCCACATCCTCCTAGATAGTGTTAGGGTCTGATGGGTCACTCCTGGATTGATTATCAGCAGACAGATGGCTCCTGCTGGAGTTTCCCCATAGGAAGCTCAATTTTCCCACTCAGGGCACCTTTTTTTTTAAAGGGGATTCTGCCTATACCTACATTCTGTGCACATAGAAAAGAGGGTAAAGAAGTTTGTCAGTGGACATAGGCAATTCCTGAATTGCATCCACCTTCTGTTGGGCTGCTGTTCGACCTCCTTGAGACAATGTGAGACCTAAAAACAAAAACAAAACAAAAAAAACAAACCACTTTTGGGACTGCTAGTTGTACCTTTGTTGGGTTACACTTCAGTCCTGCTTCCTTGATGATTTATAAAAGCTCATTCAGGCACTCCAGATGTTCCTCTTGAGTCTCTGTTGCGAAACAAAAGTCATCTACATACTGAAATAAAACAGATGACTTGGAAAACCTAGGCAGAATTTGCTTTATTTGTCCATGAAAGATAGATGGACTGTTACAGAATCCTTGGAGTAAGACTTGGAAAGGGTACTGAACCCCTTCCACCATGAAAGCCAGATGGTGTTGACTTTCCTTAAAACAGGCGCTGACCAGTAGCCATTCGCAATGTCAATGGTAGAAAACCATTTTGCTCTGGGATTTAGATTTATTTAGGTCATGCATTTTGGCTACAACAGCTGCACAAGCTGGAATCACTTGATTTAATTTTCAATAATCAATAGTAAGATGCCATGACCTATCTGGTTTTTGTACTGGCCAAACTGGAGAATTGCATACTGAAGTACACTTATGAATGATTCCTTGTTGCAGCAAAGATTCAATGGTCTTAGCAATATGAGGTCTTACCTGATCTGGAAAAGGTTACTGCTTCTGTGGGGGGAAATCGCCTCCTGAAATTTCAACAGTTACTTCCATCCTTTCACACTCATGCTTGTGTTTAGCAAAAGCATCAACATGTTTAGCCACTAATGCCTGTATATCAGCTCTCCCTTCTGCAATGTTTTCTAGGGTACACATGCCTGGTTTTGTTATTGTTGAAATAATGTCACATATGGGAATGACAGCAGGCTGATTGTCTAATGTCTGTGCTGTAGTTACACATAGTGAGCAATTGGTCAAATCTATAATGTACCCATGTTTTTGCAAAAAATCTACTCCCAGTAAATTGTAGGGTTCGTTCAGATTCGCAAGTGCAAATACATGTGTCCTCTTCATGTCTCCTATTTGTATCACCACTCTTTTAGATCAGCCACAGTGCATATTATGATCCAGAGTGATTATTATGGCCTGGTTACTTCCAAATGTTGCTAGCACCCTAGGTCATCCTGATAAAGAGGATAATTCTGGATTTTTATAGTTGATTAAGCTAATTGATGTCCCAGTATCAATAATAAATCAAAAATGGTGTCCCCTCACCATTGCTGATACTGTGGGTCTCCCATTTACATCTCTTCCCAAAGGGGCTACAACTGTGAATGGGGCCTCTTGGAATCATGCACTCTGTCCTTGTGAGTCCATACTGTCCCCTTCCTTCCTGGCTTTTATACTCGATGTATGGAGTTGATGTCCAGGACAATGGTTCTGTAATTACGGCAATGGATTGAGATGGGGTGCGTTGGCCATCCAGTATCATGGAGTTCATTTGTTTCTGCATTTTTGTGTTTCAGCCTTCCTTTCTTAGATAGCTAATGCATAATATTTCTTTCTAAATACTAATCAGTCTTATATTTCTATAATCTTACATCTTAATTCTATTTAGCATATATGTTATATATAACATGACATGTTAATTAATCATAGCATCACACAATAAATGAATAATAAACTAAAATAATTGGTTACAATACCATTCTTGCCAGCAGCTTTTCCACTTTTAGTGGCCATGAGGGCTTTGTTCCTATCTTCTATAGTATATAGAGATGAGAGCAGTGAAGTGGTGGTGCTTTGTCAGATAGAAAGAACTCTTTCTGAACTTTATGTCCAGTCATTTTGTTAATTTAGGTCTTTGAGTGACAGAGAAGGTGTAAGGCAACAGCATTGGCCATCACTTTTGGTTGGTGCGGTTTTTCCGTGTCAGTGACTTACGGCTTATGGAAGAGTGCCTAGGCTTTGCAATTGGAAAGAGTGAAGTCAAGACCCTCCACAGTCTCATTCCATCTCTTTGGGAGGGCAGAGTTCAATGACTCTATTAGTGCTTTTGCTGTGTCCGGATCACTGCTCTTCTCATACTGTTTGAAGAGTGCTTATCTCTGGCTGCCAGCAAGGCTTGCAATAACTGCAGAGAACGTGTTTCACGGCAACTTTGATAAGAAGGTGAACAAAGTGGTCATAGTTTTCTGGGATCAACTTGGTAGAGTATCCCGTTTTCAATACCAGCAGTATATGCAACCCAGTTCACTTTGTGGAAATTCCAGTGCGGTTTTGGTGTTGATTCAATCAGCAAAATTCCAAAGCCAAAATGCAGAATGTGGTGTGCTCCATAAAGGAAGTTTTCCAATACTGTTTATGAAGCTTACAGAGGAACACCACTACTGTCTTTCATCAGAAAACACAAGTCTGAATTGTGTTCCGTGTTCCATCTGGCCAAGCGAAAACTCGCTGATTGTTTGGGGTCAAAAATGAGGCCCAGTCTGTGAGTTTCTCACTAGCTGTATCATTTCTGCTATAATCCTTTTGTGAGTGGTGGCTATTAAGGTCACCAAGGTACATGGCAGGATGGAGAAAAGATGGTAATGCGGGCTTTGGCCATTCAATATTTGGAGGTTTGTAAACATTCATTATGGTCAGTTGTCTGATTCTTATTGCAGCAATTATTACTATTGCAGAGATTCCTGTAGTCTTAGATTCCTCCAGGACTGAGACATCTATAAGACCATGCCTGGTGTACTTGGCAAGGCCATACTTCCCATAATTCACAGTGGCAATTAGATCATAGCCCTGAATTTAATATCTTGCAGCTTGCTCATTCTCTGCAGCATGACTTTCTTATAGAGCTACAACATCAGTTTTATGCACTTTGAGAACTCTTTAAAGACACTCACACTTGACATGTGACAGACCTTCTACATTAAGTTGCCAGACACATAGAACTGGTCCTACAATTCTTCTGCGCTGCCCCAGAGAAGGACTTTAACACATTTCACATAGCTAAAATTTGATTACATTCATTGTGTAGAGACACACACACACACACATACAAGCATGCATATGCATATGTGTACAATCAGTGCTCAAGTCCTAAAAAAAGAAGAGCCGGAACGCCCCCTTCCCTAGAAGGAGAGATGCATGGGCAGTAGCCCAGCATTAACCTGTGTTTACTTTCAATATTCTTACTTTTCTCTATTTGTTGCTTTTCTTTTGTCCTCGCATCCCCCGATATTTATCCAGGAAAATGTAAAGTTAATGTTTTCACTGATTTTTCAATTATTTTTCATAAACACTAATAAATTCCTGAGAAAACTGAAACAAAATAAAAACTGAAAAGGAAGGGCCGGGATAACATGTAACAGGAGTACCATGTGAAGGCTGTCATTTTGGAAGCTGCACTGATGTCAATATGATGCCACTTTATATCAAATGAGGATCTGACCCACATATTTTAGAGTTATTTCATAGCAGAACCCTATTGGTTTAACATCTATTAAATTCTACAGTTCTTTTCCATATTGTGCTCCTCATACCTGGAGTCTCTGTATAGAGGACAAGTCACTCTGTTCTCCTGACCCCATCCATGACTTTCTCAGGACCTCTGCTGCCACTACCTACTTTGGCCAGGCCTGTGCACCACTCCCCCTCTATGGGAAGCCAATGACACAGATGAGAAGTTATTGTTGCTCCTACAATAGCATGAATTTCTGCTGATTTTTCTGGCAGAAGTACAATTGGCTGACCAGGGCAGCATCTTGCATAAAACAGCTGCTCCCTGGCCCTATTTCCCTTCCGTCATTCCCCACAGCTGTGCAGACCCTGTTGCATGGTGTTGGCACAGAGAGGTTCTCTTTGGGCTCCCAGGGAGGGACATCTCATGCTGTGGAGCCACTGCTCTCCCTAGTGTGGATTATGTGGCCTTTCTAACCACATTTCTCTCTCGAGCACATCGCACAGGGTCATCCTGCTCTTACCCTGATTTCAGTTCACTTGTAATATATCTGAAATATGTTGAAAGCTTACAACTCCTAAATCATGGGCTTCATTCTATAGCCCTTATTCAGGCAAAATGTCCATTGACTCCTTGCCCAAGTAATGAGTTCAAGATTGGGCCCCCATAAGTTAACTATTTACCCAGCTTCTTCTTCTGGCCAGCAATGGTAAGATCAGGAATGGTTATCTACTGATCTAATGTCAAACTGCTTTTAAACATACTTGAAATACATCTGAATTTTGAGAATTCCTCGGCTGTGATTAACAGAAGGATCTTATCTTCTCTGTGTAGGAGTAATTACTTTGCTAGGCATTCAACAATGTTGTCTTGACAGAAATCATATTTACAGTTTGGGTTTTCCTTGTTGCAGTAAGATTAAGAAAAGGAACAAAAACATATCTATATTAAGATGGTTTTTTTAATCCGTGCTCTATTCTTTGATTTTAACACAGATGTATCTCCCAACTGTAACATCATCTTGGCTTGGATGCACAAAAGAATGGCACCTGGAAAATCGCTGCAATTCATACAGCCTGAGTTAGGCGCCTAAGCTTCTGTAAAATGAGTGGGGAGAGACAGGTGCCTTAGACTACAGTTCACAAAAGCTAGCATGCTAGGCAGGGACCCTCCTAAACCAGCCACTTGGAGATGCCAACCACAGAGGTGTGTGTTAAGCCCCACACTTATCAGGGAGATAGGCACCTACCTCTGCTAGCAATTCACAGCCAGGAATCCTCTTTGGAGCTAGGTTCCTATGCCATTTTTGGAAGAAGAAGGAGCAATATAAAATTAACATACACATATTAAAATGGATGAACAACTGGCTAACAAATAGATCTCAAACTGTAATTGTAAACAAAGAAAACTCATCAGGCAGGTTTGTTTCTAGTGGGGTTCCACAGGGATTGATTCTTGGCCCTATTTAACATTTTTATCAGTGACCTGGAAGAAAACATAAAATCATCACTTTGCAGATGACACAAGCCTGGGGGAGTGGTAATTCAGAGTGATCTGGTTCACTTGGTAAAGAAGGCAAAAGCAAACATTATGCATTTTAATATTGCTCAGTGTAAATGTATACACCTCGGAACAAAGAATGTAGGCCATACTTATGATATGGGGGACTCTGTTCTGGGAAACAGTGACCATGAAAAAGATTTGGGGGTCAGGGTAGATAACCAGCTGAACATGAGCTCCCAATGTAAGGCTGTGGCCAAAAGAATTAACATGACCCTGGAATGCATAGACTGGGGAATCGTGAGTAGAGAGGTTATTTTATCTCTGTATTTGGCTCTGGTGCAACTGCTGCTGGAATATTAGGTCCAGTTCTGGTCCCCACAATTCAAGAAGGATGTCAATAACTTGGAGAGGATTCAGAGAAGAGCCACAAGAATGCTTAAAGTATTAGAAAACATGCCTTAGAAAACATGTCTATAGTGATAGACTCAAAGGGTTATGTCTACACTACAGTTAGGCACCTGCAGCTGGCCTAGACCAGCTGACTCGGGCTCATGGGGCTCGGACTAAGGATCTGTTTAACTGCAATGTAGATGTTCAGGCTTCGCTAGAGCCTAGGCTCTGGAACCCTCCCACCTTGCAGGGTCCTAGAGCCTGGGTTCTAGCCAAACCTGAATGTCTACATCACAATTAAACAGTCCCTGAGCCCTGTAAGTCGGAGTCAGCTGGCACTAATTGCTGTGTAGACATACCAAAAGAGCTCAATCTATTTAGCTCAGGGGTGGGCAAACTTTTTGGCCCTAGGGACACATCTGGGTATGGAAATTGTATGGCAGGCCATGAATACTCACGAAATTGGGGGTTGGGGTGTGGGAAGGGGTGAGGGCTCCAGCTGGGGGTGCGGGCTCTGGGGTGGGGCCAGAAATGAGGAGTTCAGGGTGAGGGAGGGGGCTCCGGGCTGGGGCAGGGGGTTGGCATGTGGGTGGGGGAGTGAGAGCTGCAGCTAGCAGGGTGGGCTCTGAGGTGCTGGACGGTGAGACTGAGGGGTTCGGAGGGCAGGAGGGGGATCAGGACTGGCGCAGAGGGTTGGGGCACTGGAGGGGGTCAGGGGCACCAGCTCCGGATGGCGCTTACCTCAAGCAGCTCCCGAAAGCAGCGGCATGTCCCCGCTCTGGCTCCTACGTGGAGGCATGGCCAGGCAGCTCTGCGTCCTGCACAATTCACAGGCACCGCCCCGTCCACAGGCGCCACACCTGCAGCTCCCATTGGCCTTGGTTCCCAGCCAATGGGAGCTGCAGGGCGGCACTTGGGGTGGGGGCAGCGTGCAGAGCCCCCTGGCTGTCTCTACATGAAGGAGCCAGAGTGGGGACATGCTGCTGCTTCTGGGAGCTGTGCAGAGCCACGGCATGCGCGGAGCGGGGCAAGCCCTAGACCCCGCTCCCTGGCAGGAGCTCGAGGGCCAGCTTAAAACATCTGAAGGGCCGGATGCGGCCTTCGGGCCGTAGTTTGCCCACCCCTGATTTAGCTTAACAAAGAGAAGGTTAAGGGGTGACTTGATTACACTCTATAAACATCTACATGGAGAACAAATATTTCATAATGGGCTCTTCAGTGCAGCAGAGAAAGGTATAACACGATCCAATGGCTGGAAGTTGAAGATAAACAAATTCAAACTGGAAATAAGGTGTACATTTTTGACACTGAGGGTAATTAACCATTGGAGCAATTTACCAGGATCATGGTGGAATCACTTACATTTTTAAATTTTAAAATCAAGATTGAATGTTTTTCTAAAAGATCTGCTGTAGGAATTATTTTGGGGAAGTTCCATGACCTGTGTTATACAGAAGATTAGACTAGATGATCACAATGGTCCCTTTTGGCCTTGGTATTTAGGAGCTCCCTTTTGGCCCAGTGGTTAGGGCACTTACCTGGGATGTGGGAGAACCCCATGTTCAAGTTCCCCCTGCATCTAAGAGGGAGAAGGGATTTGAACAGGGATCTGCCATCTTGCAGTTGAATGCCCTAACAGTTGGGCTACGGATGTTCTGATGTAGGGCTCCCTCACACTCTCCTGTTGAAGCTGTTGTACTGTGGATAATAGATACAAAAAGTTATTGGAGCAGAGGGACTGGATCCTGAGTCTCCCAACTCAATACTCTAGCCACCTCAAGTTATTGGGTGAGAGAGTGAGAGAGAGAGGATGAGAATGATGCTGACTCTTTAGCCTGATCTGGGAGGTGGGAGACCCAGGATCCAGTCCCCCTGCTCCAGTGACTCTTTTTATTTGTTAGCCACAGTGCAACAATTTCAACAGGAGAGATTTAGGGTGCCCCCACATCAGAATATCCCATAGCCCAGTGGTTTGGGTACACACCTGAGAGGTGGTAGAGCCTAGTTCACAATCCCATCTCCTCACGTGGAGGCGGTACTTGACCTGGGCATGTCCCACATCCCAGGTGAGTACCCTAACCACTGGGCTAAAAGCTAGGAAGGAGCTCCTCCTCTCCCCATTTTGTGGAAAGCTCACCTATAGAGGTCTGATCCAGTAGGCAAGGTCTGAGTACGCTTACAGGATTAGGTCCTGCAGGCAATTTACATGGAGGAATATCTATCTTCCCCCAGTTTATGCATCACTCTGGGTCTTAAGTGTCCGGATGCCTCGCGGACGGCTTATGCTCAGAGGCAGTAACATCCGCACCTAGGGAACTTTTACTGCAAAAATGTAAGTTCTGAGCAAGTTTAGGCACCTACAGGGTTCTGGGGCAGCAGAGCTGGGGTTTGGTGACTCTTAGTGGCCTGATTCTGGGATTTAGGCATGTGAAGTGGCAGTTAGGCATTTAAGAATTTAGCCAGTACCTTTACCCTACAATAAAAACAGGGCCGGCTCTACAGTTTTTGCCGCCCCAAGCACTGAAAAAAAACTGTCACCGCGGACGGCAAAAGGAAGAAGCTGCCGCTGAATTGCCACCAGGGCTGGAGGAACTGCCGCCCCTTCCGAACTGCCGCCCCAAGCACCTGCTTGGAACGCTGGTGCCTGGAGCCAGCCCTGAATAAAAAGTAGGCTTATGGGGCCAAATCCTCCTCGTCATATTCACGTGCATAGGCCCAGCAAGTTCATGTATTAAGGTGAGCAGGATTTGTTGCTCAGTTTTCAGAAGATCAGACCCCACCACAAAATAAAGATAGTGTGAAGGCTGATGTTACAACACTATTAAAAATAGCACAAAATACTTTGCAGAGGGAGGTAGAAGAGAAAAGGAGAAAGAACACTTCACTGAGTTGGATACCAAGAGAAAGTGAAAATGAAGTAGAGATGGAGTTAAGTAAAAGGAAAGAGCTACAATGTTTGAAGCCCTGAAGATGCAAATGGGTAATTTTGCAGACTGGTTCTAGTCAGCTGAGAATGGAAGGGTGCAGTAAGGGGAGAAAGGAAAAGTGAGTTTAAGAGGCTGAAGCAGAAAGGGAGTTTCGAATGTGAGATTTGAAGAGGAGAAATGAATCAGTGCAGAAAGGAACAGATAGAAAGCCGTTGGATTGGAAACAGAAAAAGAGCTTTGAAAAAGAGCTCAAACAATATAACTTCTCACTACTAATAATGTTGTTTGGTAAATAAGGAAATAGGTTTTCTCAGCTGCCTCTTCTTGCAAAGCCTTTTGAAATATAAAAATCTGGTCTATATTCATGAGAACCTAAGTTTTAAAAAAACCCATCCATTTGAGAGTCTTTTTTACTCTGAACAGAGGAGAGCAAGTGTGAGAGTATTTCTGAAATTTTGGTAGAATATGAAGTGAACGGTCTGGGCTGGATCTTGTTTTGCTTCCCCTTCAAATTTCCAGGAAAGTCAATAGAATTTTGGGTTCCCAAGCAATACAGAATCTAATGTAAATGTTGCATATTGTTGAAAAGATGGCCTCAGTCTGTGGGGGAGAGATTCTTTCAGTGTTTCTATTTCTGGTGAGTTATAGAAGAAGCATAATATCAGTATGGTGCCACTTTAGGGCTGTGGGGCAAGGGCTCTTGTTAAATCAAATCCCATTCATATGGCTTCATCCCTGACACTGGATTTGGTACCCAAATAATGGGTACTGTACTAGTTCAGTTCAGTTGCTCTAATTTCAGATTTAGGGTAACATTGTTTAGTTAACATGTATCCATCCTCAGCAATTATTCTGCTTGGTGCAGAGCTGTCTTGTTTTAAATTTCCAGTGAAAAGAAAGAAAATATATAACGTCTCTGTTCCTTTGGTTAGAAAATTACTCTAAGTACATATTCCATTTAAACTGTCAAGGGCTGGGGTTGGGGGAATTTGCTTGATACCAGAGAAGTCTTTTTCCTTGTAATCTAACCGCTAGAAATTGAATGTATTTGTGTGTAACTTTAGATCCTAAAACAAATACCGCAGCAAAGCCAATTTCTAGCAGTCCTTTCATTATCTAAAAGTAAAAGGCAGAAAAACAGTTGTCATAAACAAGTAATTATTTTAATGCCATGCTTCTTATGGCCAGCTAGTAAATCCCCTAGCTGTAGACTGCACTCCATCATTTCACTTATCTGGTTCTAAAATGTATTACTTGAGGCTGTTATTGTAACATGGGTCAGTTGAGACCTGGAAGATGGAAATTACTACTGAAGACATTAAGGTCCATACCACACAACTGAAGACCTTCAGAAAATATGCAATTTTTTATTGTTTTTTTTTAAGTTACAGATCTAGGTTGTTTAATCTTTGATATTTTTATCTTATTCCGCTCCAGTATCTTTTTTAATTTCCCAAACAATAATTTAATATAAAAAGTGAATGGAGCTAAAGATTCAATGCAGTACAGTAGAATTATTGTTGAAAGGGAAAGGACAGCAGCCCTGTGGATCTATTCATGGGGCAGATACAGTAAAAGTACTGTTAGGAAACATTTGCACACTAGTTAGATCAAGACAAGAGGAGGTCTTGCATCCCCCAAATGAATTCAGGTTATAGTTTAGCTCCTTCCCAGGACTTTAAAGGTTATGTTTTATATCCAGATTTAAGATCGTTGAGAAGTCTCCATGTGCTGCACTGAATTGCACTTCATTCACTGTAAAGAGAATCCACTGTGGTTTGCATCCCTCCCACGTCCCAAGCAGTGCTTTGTTTCAAACTGGAGACCAACTGATTGAAGTGGGATTGAGCACTCTGAACGTCAGTCCTGTCTGTGAGCGTCAGGTTTTGACCATATAGCCCCTAGGTTTTAGCTGCAGCAGTCAGAGAAGGAACAGGCTGAAATCAGCAAAAGGGGGATGGGGGATCTTTTGCTTTTATTCCCCCTGCTCCTTCGCTTGCTGTCACAAAGGCACTGGTAAAAGAGTCTTAGAGCTCCAAGCGAGCGGATTTACACGTGGCTTCCACTGCGGTTTCATCTCATAATCGAAATCCAAACGGTTTAAAATGATAGCTGTCTAACTGGATCGTAATGCAGCGGATTTGGAAAATCAGAGAGGAGGGACACAGCTTTCTTTAGTGATATGCTATGAAAAGGTAAGCAATTATAAATCAGTGTGTTACTGATTGGATTGTGCAAAAAAAGTCAATAGAAATATCCTCTCCATTTAGCGACTCTGTGAAATAAAATAAGTAAATAAACATTAATATTCAAAATAACAATACATCCTGCGAAAGAAAACCCCACCCCGCCCTCTCTAGAAAAGCAACGTGTCTCCCATTTCAACGATATCCATAAAGCAAACAAGACAGCTTAATTGTTTGTTTCTCTAAGGGAAGGAGCTAAACCTGGAATTAATTTGGTTCAGCCTGTGAAACAATCCGTTTGCTCTGCCTAATTCCGGCAATTACAGAAGTTTTCCCAGGCACAATTAACATGTAAATCAGCCGCGGAGTGTGGGGCTGGGGCTGCTGCTGGAGGCAAGCGCGAAAGACAGGCTGCGCTCTTCCTGCGCCGCACCTGAGCCTGGGGGGCGCTCGTGCTGCCACTCGCCGGAGGAGCGGCGCTGAGCGGCAGCGGGGTTCCCGCTCGGGGGGTGGGAAACCGGCGGATTAATTTATTAGCTGTGTTCTTGCGCCTCGCTGGCTCTGAGACACGGACGGATTAACCCAGCCAGCCGCTCGCAAACTGGGATCGGTGGGGTGGGGGAGACAACTGCGACCTGATCTGCCGCCCGGGCCCAGCCCTATTTCCCTGGAGGGCCATCGGACGGGGTGGCATCACGGTACTTCAGATTCGGGCCCTCGGCGAATGGGTAATGTCAGTAAAACGCGAGGAGGGGGTTACACAATAGACTGTGATACTCCTCCAGAGAACATGCATTCTGGAAACCAGAGAGGTAGCGAGAGCTGTACGTAGCCTGGGTCTGTCGGTGCAGAGCGGAGACTGGAGCGGGAGGAGCTGTGTCTGCGTCTCTGCGCACACCCGCTGACCGCGCCGCTGAGAAATGCGCCACGGTACCTTACTAGCGTGACAGGAGGCAGGGGAGCTCCCGCCCTGCTAATCCCTGCGCAACTCAGGCGTCCGAGCCTGCCGCCACTGAAGTTAGTGGGGGGGGGGGGGGGTTGGCGTCGCCTTCGGAGGAAGCCGGATCAGGCAGCAACTTTGCAAATGTAATCAATCCTCGCATTGTTTGCCCTGGCGAATTAGTGCAGCGGCCCCTTCTGGCACACAGGGAAAACAGCGAGGGACAGCTCTGAGACGTCTTTCTCCCAAGGCTAAACCCGTCTAAGCTAGGTAGAGCTATTGTGTGCGTGCATGTTCTTAATCATATACTCTGAGATACACACACAGACTGTACTTATGTATAGGCATATGCTGGGTACCTTGTGTACACACACAGTGGTACTTCGGTTTCAGAGGTACAAGTTAGACCACCTGAGGCTTCTGATTTGTTTTTGTCTCCGGGCGCTTTTTCATTGCCATCTTTTCAGCTTTCCTTCTGCAGATCTTGATACACAAGTATAGCTCCCTGCTATTTTGCTGGTTCTGTCTCTTAAAACGAAACATTGCTACTGGAAATAGTTTTAGTGGACCCGGAACAATCGCGATGGTGGAAAATTTCGATTGCCAGCATTTCTGATTGCCTCACTCAGTACAAATCTGAGGTAGACATAAACATATACATGTGGAATAGAAAGAAGGATATGCCTTGGAAAGGGAGAGAAGTGAGGATCTATTGGCCTTTGGCAAGTTTCCCCTTAAAAAAGTCTTTTTTAACATGGGCGATGGATGGAGGCTGTGTCTTGGCAATTTGATGTTTTTAGAAGAAAGGTTATCCCTTTCCCTCTCTTCATGCACCTGTATAAAATAAATCAAATATTTAAAATGTGCTTGTGTACGAATTTTTATTGGGGATTTTTTATTGGCACTGCATTCACTTTATTAAGAATTTAAATAAAAAAATTCTCACTGCATGTAAATACAAAAGTTCAAGCACAATATTCAGACTATCATAGCAGTTCTGTTAGTTTATTGTTTATTCTTGGCATATATTTTCTTTCAAGAGCTGTTATATCTACATATTTGTACAAGAATACTGTGTACTGAACAGTTATTTTACGTATCTTATAGGCAACTCGCTTTGTGTATAGGATGTTCATTGCTCTAGGATGTGAGCACCGGAACAGTTCTCAGAATTAGAAAGTCTTAACAATTCACTTACCCATATCCTTTAAAACTTTTCCATTTCAGAAAATAGATGAGCAAATCCTGTCTTGTATCTCCTCTCCTGGAGCACTTCTTCCTTGTTGACGCAAAAAAAAGGCAATCAGTAATACTTCTCTCATCGCTGCTTCACCCCCCGTCCTGATTACAAACACAGCACTGTACATCAATACTGTATATGGGGTAAGGGCTTTTTCAGCTCTTCACTTTCGTTATCGCCTTGTTTGTACATGTCGAGGGGGAGGGGGAATATCCACTTGGAAACTTGCCATGCTCTCACCCTGTCCCCTACCCATTACACATGCTCATCCTTGTTCCTTATAGCAAGGGACTGGAGAGGAAGGGTGGGTGGAATCAAGTGAGTCCATCTGGAGAGATCCAGTCCGGGATTTGACTCCACCCGCAGCGTAGCAGCCTTCCTTTGACAGAGGAGTTGGGACTCGGAGACTAGCAGGGCACAGGGAGAGAGGTTACTCTGAACTCCTCTACAAACACAGTTCAATGACCAGGAGCTTTGGGCGAAAGCAACCGCGCTTTCCTGCCGCGGCGCACAGAGTGCCGCCTGCCTAGGAGTTTTCCTGAAGCAGCCTCTACACCTGGCGCACTTTTGGTAGAAAGGGAGCAGGACAAGACCCTGAAATGACTTATCTCCTAAGATTCGACTGAAGGGGACTTCCTGGAGTAGGATCCTAGTGGAATTTGGGTTTGGAGAGGAGTTGCTAAACCTTTTTTCCTCTTCCCCCTTTTCTCTCCCGTCATTGGAAATGAGCAAATTGCATTTGCATTCCAGAAAGTAGCAATATTAAACATCCCATCCCCCAAAGAAGCACACATGTAGTACTGACAAAGGATTGCAAAGGAGAGAGTGGATCCAGTTTCCCAGAGAGATCCCCTTAAATGGATTACTAAATGGGACACTACATCAGCTAGTTCTTGTCCTCTAGCTGCCTAGATACATGCACCGAAAAGGTACAGTACTCCCCTCTCCATATCTATATCTAATCCTTTGGGTTGCTTGCAAAGGAAGGCTCCTCCTGGCTTGCACTGGCGGGTCCGGGAGGAGCGTGTTCGGTGTGCGGTTAAGGTTGTCTGCTGGTTTCTAGCTCGGCAGCGTTTGCAGCGCTTCGGAAAGGCGGGGGAGAGCTGCCTGCCCTCGCACACGTTGTGCGGCTGCCCCTGCCCGGGCAGCTTGCGGCTTGGGCTGCCTTTTTTTAATCAGTCTGGCTGCTCAGCCCGCTGGCAAACAGGGGCGTCCCTCCCGGGCTCGGGCGGTAGCGGGGCTGAACGCGTTGGTCCTTGCACCTCACTCAGCCAGCTTCTTCGCAGCGGACGCGGAGCCGGGCTGCTTTGCCCGCGCCGCTGGGCGTGCGCGCTGCCTGCGATGCGGGGCTCCCACCTGCGCCTTTAGCTGCTCATCCCGGGGCTGCAGAGCGTCCCGGAGGGCGCTGGGGCGTCTTTGTTACGGGGACAATGTGGGCGCCTTGCACGTGCGTAATCCCTGGGCGCTGCTCTTTAACCCGGGTATTGACGCTGTTGTTATTGACAGGGGCGCTGGGTGTGGAACAAAGGAGCCGGCTGGGAGCCCCGCGCGCTCTGCCCCGCGCCCCCCGTGCCCATGCCGGTCCCTGGGTGTGGATGTGCGCTGCTGCCTGGCTGGCTTTGTTCGCTAGCATGGGGCTGGCGCTCTGGGCTGATCGCCCCCTCCCAGCCGCGGGCTCCTGTCATTGCTTTGCAGCAGGGCGAGGGGGAGGCTCTGGCGCTGCCCCCTTCCCCCCACTCCTAGCTGGGGTGTGTGTATGTGTCGGGGGCCACCACGGGCTGACTCCCCGCAGAGCCAGTCGGCTCCGAGCGAAGGGTGGCTTTCGGGCAGGACGGTTCCCCGCCCCCTCTAGCTGCTGCTGTCAGCCCCTCTCTCTGGCACTGGGGTGGGGGCGGCTCAGGCGATCCCTCCCCCATGGTCCTGCCACCCGCACTGGAGGGGCCACTGGGCTGACCCCCGCTTGCTAACTGTCCGCGCTGGCCCGATCCTGAAGGAGCGACAGAGGTCCTTTAGGAAAGCAAACTCCTCGCCCTTTCCCTCCCCTGAGCGCCCTTGCCCTGCTGCTTCTCCCCGCCCCGGCCCTTCAGACCGCGGGGAACCAGGCAACCCCAGAGCAAAGTTTGTCTAAAAGGAAATAACAGGGCTGGATCGCACAATGGAGGGTTTGTTCCGAGCTGCCTCCTAAAAGTGCTGCCTGGGTGAAAAATACAAGGCGGGGGGAAGGGAGGAGAGGGGAGGCGAGGGGGGCTCCCTGCCGTGGGGAGTAAGAAGGGAAGGAACCGTCCTGGGGTGGCGGTAAGCCCCCTCGCCCTCCGGACTACTTCCTACAGAGGGTGTTAGATCTGAAGGGGCCAGAGGGCTTTCCGCCACTCTCACCACCGAAATCCCAGCCAGCAGCAGGGGGCGGAGGGGGATGATGGTGGCACGGAGGATGCTGCTGGTGGGAGGGATTTTTGTGTGTGTGTGCAGAAGCATGAAAAGCTCTCAGTTGAGAGTAATGTGCATTAAGTGCTCTGGCTGTGAATTTGCATGAGCGAAAGTGGGAGCCTGAGCCTGCAAATCCCCATGAGTTGTTTTCCTGCCTGCTGGTGTACTGGAAAAGTGGAGCAGAACTGAGACAGCCTGGGGCAAAGGGGAAGGTTGAGAGCTGGTGGCTGCTGGCCTCCTACAAGCAATTACAGAAGTAACAATTATTAGATAAATCAGCCTGGGTCAGGGGATTGTTGGCTCCGGGGCCAGTGAAGCCATTTGGGGCTTTTTCGTGGCCCGGGAAATGTTAGTGAAAGTCTGAAAGTGTGAAAAGGCATCTGGTCTGGGCTGCACGGAGCGCTCTGTGCCAAAGATTTTTGCTTTGCTTCCAACTAGTTTTGCTTGTGATGAGAGGAGGGGAAACTGGTGCTGTTGACTGACATCCAGAGGAAGGGTTAAATGTAAAAACCACAGCTTTCCCTGTTCCTTTGAAGCTGGGTTCCCAGCAGCTTTGACAAAGTTGAGGGAGTAGGGCTTTTTTTTAACCATAGTCAAAGAATTTCTCATGAGTGACTATTTAATGGCTAGTTGTAATATAGTAATTATTGGGGTTTTCCGGCGTGTCTGCTTGACCGCTTGTTTAGAAGGAATTTGTTCTTCTCTTTTTTCTTTCCTAAGATAATTGCTGTTCTTTAAGTATGTTTGTAAACCTACATACTTATGCCAATGTTTATGCATTTCAGACCTCTTTAAAACTGATGCAGAATGAAGATCATGAAGTTCATTGCAGATATAGAAATAGTGGTTTTAATTAACTTGGCTATAAATAAAAAATGCAAATTCCCAATGGGGGGCATGTTTGGGTCTGTAAATACATAACAGGAGAGTTAAATCATCCCAAACACTTTCTATCTCTGGTCTACATATAGTATGGTGTTATTTGAAATACACCCTGATAACTCCTATTTAATATAATCGATAACTAACGTAGTTATTAACCCAACCTTAAATATAGTGGCAAAATCGTGTCTCCAGCTATTATCCTGTCTTTGTAAAAACTATTTCAATGACTGTGTGAGTTTGATTTACACATTCTTATTTACTTTGGGCCCCATCCTGCAATCATTCCTCATGCGAGTAATCCTTACTCACAGGAGTAAATTCATTGACTTCAATAGGACTCTTCCAGTGAGTAAAAATTACTCGCAGAAGGAAGGCTTGCAGGATCAGGCCCTTTATGCAGCTCTTGCCCAGATTATTCGACTGGTTTAAGATGTGCTCAGATATTACTGTTTTTAGAGATTGGTTTGTGGATTTCAGAATAAATAATGAAAAAGACAAATAACCTTGCTTTGGTTAACTTCTCTTGTTTAATGGGGCTGGCCAGCATATTTTGAAGAAAAGTGGACCATTGCCAGCAAGTCCTTCCTTACAGTAGTAATCCCACATGACTTTGAATGGAACTACTGGCATGAGTAATAAAATAAACCCCCCAAACCACCTACAGTGCCAATGTGTTTCTTGGTTTATACAGTTTTCTTTAGAATATGAAACATACCATTTTTATATTGGTAACCAGTTATAAAAGACCCAAAGACAATAAGACAAAGGGAGTATTCTTCTTGTATAAAACCAAACACATCCTAAATATAAAAAATATGGGTGCAATTCTATACTCCTTGTTCAGGAAAACCTTCCACTGACTTCAATAGAAGTTTAGTCAAGGGACTGCAGGATCCAGCCTTACCTCCATAAATGATAAACTGATGTTTTTTAACGAATAATTAATTTCATGCAATACAAGATATTTGCTACATTTGCTTTTCATATAATAGGAGTCAAAGAATATATGAAACATGAGTGAATAGTTTGAGTGAAAAGAATCATATGGTCACAGATATTCTGCATATTCTCTCAGTTAGTTTACATTAGAACTGTATATTTTTCTTATGATGGCAAAATCTTCTTTATCAGCTAAACCAGTACTCCTGAAGGGGGGAATAATTGGGCACTAAAATTTACAAGGAACATGTGTATTTAACATCTCTTAACTACGTGAAGATAAAAGTAGATGGTAGCTATGGCCCCTTTTTTAATGTTTGTAATTTGAGGAGGGCAGCTATTGTAATTGGAGTCAGAAGAAATAGGTAGCAGGGAGTATAGACAAGGAGCTGCTTTCATTGATTTTTAAAAAAGGAGCAAATTAATGACCTGTGATAAATCCAAAATAGAACTGTTTGCATTAAAAAGGAAATAGGCGATTGTGAACCTGTTTGTGTGTGTGTTTTTGTAAGGAAAGGGGAAATTTGTCATCTTGTTTTGAAGAGCGAGAAGATCCATACATAAATACATCTGAAAGGAGTTCACAGAGTTTACAGAGGGAAGACATAAAATGTTTTAGGATTAAATTGGCCTGAGATAACACGTGGGTTGCAACCTACTTGTTTGCAGGAACACATTGTTATGCTACCCAAACAAATGTTTTGTGTATAGTACATGGCTACCACATTATAATAAAATGCTTAAAACAAACTACAGAGTAAAATCTGGAAAGTAATATTCATTCTGATATATTTTTTATATATTTTGGCAAACCATATGTAGGAAGAAAGGCTAATGGTACTAAAATAGAAATCTTATATTCCTAAATAGGTACAGATGCTGCTTCTCTTTTTCCTTTGTTTTTTTCCATGTGACCTCACTAGTAATGTCAATTCCAGAGCCGGATCTTCAAAAGCTCACTCACATGAATAATCCTTACTCCTCTGAGTAGTTTCATTAAAGTAAAATGGGATCATGTAAACAGGAATTACTCTGGTGAGCAAGAGTTTGCAGGATTAAGTCCCTACACTGGAAATTCTATCCTATGGTAAGAAATGGTCCATAGTCAGGGACTGATATAGTGAGGTGCTGAGCACATCCTTGCAGTATGAAACCCTTAATGCAAATTTGGCCCTAGAGTTCTGTATCAGTGGTCTTCTATGAGTGATGTCAGAGTCAGGTCCGTAATAAATTGTGCTGAACTCCATGTCTTTCAATTCCCTCTTACACCTACCAGCACACCTGGTGATTCTTAAAGCATTTTACAACCATTAACCAATTATCCCCCATAGTATTACAATGAGGTGGGTAAGGGATATATGGAGATCACTTTAACAGTGAAATGTGGCTACCTCTGATACAGAGTGGAATTGTTGTTCAATAGCACACAGCAGCAGTACACAACTGTTAGGATAGGAAGCAGAGAAAATTGGGTCCTGATCTGTGAACTCTTAGGCTGGTGAGTAACTTTACTTGATTTCAGTGGGGCCACTCATATGAGTAAAGTCACTCGGCAGATATAGAAATAGTGGTTTTAATTAACTTGGCTATAAATAAAAAATGCAAATTCCCAATGGGGGGCATGTTTGGGTCTGTAAATACATAACAGGAGAGTTAAATCATCCCAAACACTTTCTATCTCTGGTCTACATATAGTATGGTGTTATTTGAAATACACCCTGATAACTCCTATTTAATATAATCGATAACTAACGTAGTTATTAACCCAACCTTAAATATAGTGGCAAAATCGTGTCTCCAGCTATTATCCTGTCTTTGTAAAAACTATTTCAATGACTGTGTGAGTTTGGTTTACACATTCTTATTTACTTTGGGCCCCATCCTGCAATCATTCCTCATGCGAGTAATCCTTACTCACAGGAGTAAATTCATTGACTTCAATAGGACTCTTCCAGTGAGTAAAAATTACTCGCAGAAGGAAGGCCATTAACTCGCAGTCAATAGGCAGAACCGGGGCCAAATCCGGACCACCAGACAGTTTTGAATAGATCACAAAATCTTTTTAAAGTATTTACTTACTATTATCATCATTGTTATTATTTTTGTATTACTTTCTCTGGAGTCTGGACCTTGACTATACCTTGACCAAGAAATTTGGACCTTGACAACAAATAATTGATTACCCCAAGGTACTTGCAGCATTGGGCAAGCAGAACTTAATTTCCAGTTGGAATTTGGTCTGGCACCAGAATTAACATCTCTCCTTTTCTTATGATGCACAAATCTGTTTTTTATCAACTAAATCAATATTCCAACTGGTGGAAATAATTGAGCACTAAAATTTATAGTTATTTGGGATCTTTAATTATCACAAGTGGTCAAGAACTTTGCTTAGGGCTCATCCAAAGAATGGCACTGGTAGATGTTTAGTGCCTCCAAGCACAAAACTGGGGTATTGATATAGTACTTGGAGGGAAGAGTGCCCTTATTAAATTGCCATTTATTGCAGATCCTAAATTTCTTCTGAAGATCTCCAAACCACAAACTGATCTTGCCTGTCGCTTTTTAGCAATAGTGAGCTCTGAACGGGGTCAAAGCAACAGGGGAAATGAAAATAACTTTAAAAGGAAAGACGTACAGCTAAGAAATCAATTGTTCAGAAAGTCATAGTTTATTTTAAAAATATATCCGTAGAAAGACTCATTATTTTTGACATTTCAAAAGCAGAAAAGCTAATGGTTAATGAAGGGGCCACAGGAAATAGAGAAGGGAAGAGACACATAGGAAATATCCCACTTCCTCCCCCCACAGAAAAACAGCAAATTTTTGGCTTTTGTGCACCAAATGAACAGAAATAAGGCTGCTAACCTAATGTCTTTTGAAATTTAGAGTTTGACTCAAGGTATAATTTTACAATTTGAAATAGATACCACTTTATGAAAACAACTTTTAAAAAGCAGGAACAAGGAGAAAAGAACCACAACCACATTATCCCATAATTCAACTGTGAAACCCCATGAAAGTTCAGTCTTCCAGGAGCCTTCCACAGTTTGGAATTATAGTTATTTATCAGCTAAAAGAGGGGTAGGTAATGCTGTGTGTGAAATACAGAGATTTTCTTGTATGAAAGGATTTTTTTCAGTTCCCAAAGTATATCTGTAGTGGTTGAAACAGAGATGTAAAATGAAGTAGATAAACTAGCTATTAACAGAACTGCCAGTTGCTGTATCTCAAGAGTGAAGACATATGGTAATTCACTGCATTCATGATGACCTTTTTTTAAAAAAGTATTGTTAGTACAGTAATAGCTATTTCTATATACAGATAGAGCAGATACTTGGAATTCATGTTTAATATGCTGCCTTCTCCTATTTCTTTTCTGTGGTTATCAAACAAATCTGCTACTGAGAGGATTTCTGCAAAAATATTTGTTAAATGTTCATGCCATATTGAAATTAATAGGAGTTTTGCCTGCGTGAAGGATTGCAAAATTGGGCCCTTAGTGGTAGGTTAAAAAGAAAGTATGTTCCAATACATCTGTGGTTTCTATATCTAATTGCCTTCAGTGGAAACCAAATGTTTATGGAAGCAGAAGGAAGTGAAGAGTGTTTTTTGTTATGGGGCTTTTAGGGTAGCCTGAGACCAATGAATAGAGGGTATGTCTCAGAAGTTTTCCTGGAGGGGATAGTGGAATTCTGACTTACTTCTTGATTATGCATTTTTATAAGTGTTCCAGGCCTTCCATCAATGTTGTAGTGACCACTGGCCTCCAGCAGTGAAAATGAGCGTGTCCTGATGCTGCTGATGAAAAGGAATGTACCTCTTCTGAATCCCAAACACAATGGGGAAACCTGTATCCCAACATATTCCCGACCCCAGCAAACATTGCCCCCATATCTTTATACCCAGCTATGCAGCCTCAGTTGGATGATTCCAATATTAGATATGTTTGCATTTGGCTTTGAAATGTCCAGGTAGGAAATTGACTGTATTGTTCCCTTCATCATTCTGGTGGCTTTTTGTCTGTCACTTGTATGGGAGACACCCATCTTTTCAGTGTGAAATAAATAAGTATCTAAACAACGTTCAGCACTTTGGACTTAGGAGAACAAAAGCCCAGTTTTGTTGATGCCTATCAAAATCTACTTTTTATTGGTAGTTTCAGATGGATTCTATGCTAATTTCTCCTGCATTCTTGAATTATGGCCTACCTAGACACTGTCGCTGGGATCTTCATCTATTAATCATGGAAGCTGCTTTCTTATTCGGTTGCCATAGTTTCAATGTCTCAGATAGTGTTGGGGTGCCTTGGGAAAGGCTTGAGATATACTAGGACTTGCAAACCTTGCAGTTATTTTGGCAGTAGTAGAGCTCTAAAAGAATAGAAAACAGCTTCCAACATAATTCAGTGTTGGATTAAAAGAGGCAACTCCTAGATATGTCTCTCTGGACCTTGTTATGTGAACATCCAGCTGATTTTTTACTTCCAAGATTTGCTTCTTGCTAAGTCTTGCTGCTAAAAATTTACAGTTCAGAGACTAATGGCTACTTTTATCTATTGTAAGAGCAGGAAAGGCTTTTCATTAGGACTGTTGATAAATGGTTGGGTAAATTAGGGCATTTAGGGCTTACTAAGCAGTCCAGGTAATTTGTTTTAGAATCTCTTGGGCCTAGGTACCTGACATCATGTTTTTGACAGAGTAAACATTTGTTTAGTTTCCATTATTAGCTTAATTTAACCTTTCCTTTTTGGGGAGGGAGGTCTCTGTCCACAGTGAGGAACATTTTACTGGCTACAGTGGCCATTTGAGTTATTCAGCAGGGAAAAAAGGAAGTAAACTTTTGGCATTCAGAACTAGTGCTCTTTCAGCACTATATGAGAACAAACATTTACTTTTCTTTAAGGTTGTAATATCTGTTTTTAATTATAATATTAAAACATTTGTAGCTTTGTACAGGCAGAACTAGAAGCAGATACTAGTAGCTCACCTGTAAAATGGTCTCTTGTTGGACAGTAGGAGGGAAAAGTGGTAGACTGGTAAACTGGTATAGTAAGAAACACACTAACTATAGCACAATATGCATTTCTCACTCTATTTAATTATTTGTGTCTCTCATATATGATGTAAAATACTGCACAGCTTTCTTTTGGTAAGAAAGTTATGGATCTGCCTCTCTTCCCATTGAAGCAAAATTTCCATTGACTTCAGCATGAGAAGGAATGAACCATTTGTTTTTAGCGGATTCTTAAATCCCATTTCTGTTAGATTTGATTTCCAGTTTCTTAAATAGGGATCAAGTGCTTCCCTCCAGTTTTAATAATGCAATTTGATTCCCATATAAACTTGACCAGTATTTTCCTTTCAAGAAAGAAACCTGTAAAATTCATATCAAGCAAAGCATCATACTAAAAGCTGTGCAGTGAGATTAAAGAAAGCTTGACTTCATTATAAATGGAACTAATCTGAAAAATTAGCCCCTTTTTACTGTAAAATGGCTAGCTTTCGTTCAAGGATGGGCTTCAGAGCTTCAGTTTGGCATTTCACTACACCAGTTTATCAGTTTTCCAAAAAGATCAACAAATAGTTTTAGTACATGTGCCTACTGTACGTAACCCGCCTTCATGAATTATACCAAATGACTGATTTCAAAGTCCAACAATTTAAAGTAAATTAGAGGGGATAACAAGGCTTTAATTGCTGTTAGCTTCCACAGATTTCTGGGCCCAGAAATCCATATAGTGAAGTTTTGTACTTTCAAGTGACAGAAGTTTTTGATCCTGTGGTGTGACTTTTCCCTATGCTGAAATTAACCCCCCAAATCTTTTCCATTAACCAGAGAAAACATGTGTTAGTGTATCCAGCATTGTGGTAGCTTGATGATCTAACACTGTAAACGGATATGCCCTGGTCACTTTACAGTTCCCTTATGGATGGGAGTAGGTGGATTCAAAAGCAAACTGATATTAATGAAAAAATATTTCAGATCAAAGGCAGTAAAGACAGTTTGCACTAGTTGTGCTTTCTGGCACCAGAACTTGTAGTATTCCAATTAGGCTCAGGTTAGACAAGGTATTGCTCATGTAGCTTTAAGAAAAGAAAGCAGCTCTTTTGTGGGGATGATAGTCATATATAATGTGGAGTTTAATTAACCTTAATTAACTATTTTGATTACATATTTTTGTGCCTCCAAGGCATAGTCATATCTGCAGTTATGTTACTTCAAAGCATTCTTTTAAACAGCAAGTTAACTACAATTGTATGTACATTGTGCCCAATACTGTTCCTATTGAAGTCAGGCAAAACTCCCCAGGATTGGTCCCTGAGTATATTTTCAATTTAATAAAACATATGGTTGATTTGAGGTTGGGCAACTGAAGAATGTGTACACATCTCTTTGTAGCGAAATTGTAATATTGTAACATTGAATCTGTGGATCTCATCAAGCAAAGAAAACACACTGCATGAAGAGAATTAAAGTATAATATTTCCTAATATGTGCTGGGTTTCAACAACATTATGCAGCATGTTCTGCCACTCTTATTCATATTGAGTAGTCTCTTACTCCGTGAGTAGTCCTACTGGGCTAAATTCTGATTTGGACTGTGGCCCTGTGCAGAGGCTTAAGAAGAAGTAAACTCTCCCCACTTCTTCTCCACAACTACATAAGAACGGCCGCACTGGGTCAGACCATTGGTCCATCTAGTCCAGTATCCTGTCTTCTGACCGTGGTCAATGCCAGGTGCTTCAGGGGGAATGAACAGAACAGGCAATCATCAAGTGATCCATTCCGTCGTCCACTCCCAGCTTCTGGCAAACAGGCTAGGGACACTCAGAGCATGGTGTTGCATCTCGGCCCATCCTGGCTAATAGCCATTGATGGACCTATCCTCCATGAACTTATGTAGTTCTTTTTTGAACCCCATTATAGTTTTGACCATCACTACATCCCTTGGCAAAGAGTTCCACGGGTTGACTGTTTGTTGTGTGAAAAAATATACCTCCTTTTGTTTGTTTTAGACCTGCTGCCTATTAATTTCATTGGATGACCCCTAATTCTTGTGTTATGTGAAAGAGTTCATAACATTTCCTCATTCAGTTTCTTCACAACCATCCTCTATCATATCCTTTCCAAGCTGAAAAGTCCCAGTCTTTTTAATCTCTCATATGAAAGCTGATCCATTCTCCTAATCATTTTTGTTGCCCTTCTCTGTACCTTTTCCAGTTCCAGTAGATCTTTTTTGAGATGGGTCGACCAGATCTGCACACAGTATTCAAGATGTGCACGCACTATGGATTTATCTAGAGGCATTATGATATTTTCTGTCTTATTATGTATCCCTTTCCTAATGGTTCCTAACATTCTCTTAGCTTTTTTGACTGCCACTGCACATTGAGTGGATGTTTTCAGAGAACTATCCCCAATGACTCCAAGATCTCTTTCTTGAGCGGTAACGACTAATTTAGACCCCATCATTTTGTATATATAATCAGGATTTTGTTTTTCAATGTGTATTGTTTTGCATTTATTAACATTGAATTTCATCTGCCATTTTGTTGCCCAGGCACCCTTTTTTGTTAGATCCCTTTGTAACTCTTTGCAGTCTGCTTTGGACTTATCTATCTTGAGTAATTTTGCATCATCTGCAAATTTTGCCATCTCACTGTTTACCCCTTTTCCCAGATCATTTATGAATATGCTGTACAGCACTAGTCCCAGTATAGACCTCTGCGGGACACCACTCTCCCATTCTGACAACTGACCATTTATTCCTACCCTTTGTTTCCCATCTCTTAACCAGTTACTGATCCATGAAAGGTCCTTCCATATTATCTCATGACTGATTCCCTGGACCTTAGGTCTAGGCAGCATCTGTAAATGTGTGCTATGCACCAACTGCTTCCCTCCTAGAAAAGGGGGATGGAGAGAAGTGATGGGGAGAGTAGTTGGAGCCTTGGCTCTGCTTCCCCAGGGCTCTGGTACAACTGAGCCATTGTGGGCAATGTTGTAAGGTGGTGCTGGAACAGGCCAGCAGCAAAGTACTACCTTCCATAGACACATGCCAGAGGAGTGGGGAAGCAAGGTGGGATTTGTGCTGCCAAGAGGCACGATTCATTCTCTGTACTACTCCTGGGGTACAGCTATGTGTCACTCCATACACAAGTCTTGTTCCAAAGTAATGATCTAGTCCCAGGAGCCTCTCCATGGAGTGAGGTACTACCCAACGTCAGCATGGCAAAATCTGGCCCAGTATTTGTTTTGAAACATTCTTTTTCATTATCAGGTATCTCAGAGCAGACCTCAACCTATTCATTACAATCTTCAAGCCCGGTTGATGAATCAGCTCATTAAAGCCCGGTTATCTTTCATAGTACTTAGCTTCTAAGAATAGCTTTCTACTGAACATAAGGTATAATACATTAGAGTTTTAAATTAAATTTCTGCACGTGAACAATAAATGTGTAGCTTACATAAACTTCTAGTAGCATTTGACCCATCAATTTTAGAATAATTTGTACTCATTAATTATAAATGCTCAGTTTTTGCATTTATGACTTACAGATCTTTAGCTATCTTACTGAGAAAGGACCTAAATTAAATTGGTTTTTAATATTTGCTGTAACGTGTTCTAGGAAAGTGATTACATAACAACTTTTCAGAACTGTATCCATCTAACAAGATTTCCTCTAATAGAAATAAATTCACGCAATAGATTTGTATGGATTTTTTCTTGGGGCAGTAACTAGAGCGGAGAGAGGAAAGTAATTTCATTTTTTGCAAACAAATAATAAGACCATTTTTAGTGGCTTCTTTGAGTCCCAATACTGTAGTTCAGGGACACACCCTGCATTCCAGGGGAGTTTTTCCTGAGTAAGACCTGCAGAATCTGGCCCTTAAAGAGATATTCTGGGAATGGGACAGACTTTTGCATAAGCTATTACACTTTTTAAATGATCTTCAAGGTGTTTCCTTTTAGTTCTGAGGAAGGGAAGTTCACTGTGTTCAAATACTGATTAACTTCCTTACCAGAAGCATATACCGTAGGGTGGTGTCGTCTTTTTTCGCCTTTTATCCTGTTCTGAACATAAGACCCAGAGATCTTGCCAGAGCATTTCCTTTCCCAAGGAAGAAAAAAAAAGGTCCTGTTCTTGTTTAACAGTCCAAAGGGACAGTTAGCCAACCTGGAGCTAATAGTCTGAAAATGTGGGATAGAAGGTGGATGGATGGATGACTGATCACTGGAATAACACAGTGCTTTCACTGACAAGATATGTTTCCCAGTACAGTATATAATTCAAATATGTTTATAATAAAAGTTTGACTATAATTGGAAAAACTTTAAAAATAAAAATATAGTCTATGTAATAATTAGACCATGTTCTCAGACACAGGTATTCTATTTCCTTTGTAGCAAGTGCTTTACATATTTAACAGATATATGTTTATGCAATAGTTATATTTATCTGTGTTTATGTCTTCAGATATCTTGTGTAACTGAAATGCTGGAGATGACATCACTTGCAAAATCATAAATAGCAGCTAGCAAGTGTTGTTTGTAACGTTATGCTGCAAGTAAGTGCTGCTGATGTTCTGAGGAGGGAAGGAAAATGTAGAATGTGTAATGATTGTTAATGTCAAAGAAGGGATCTGTAAGAATACATGCATTGATTCACCTTGAATAGCAAATCAATTCTTTTAGACATTTTTCAAAAATGGTCTGTAATCAGTGTTATTTTAAAGCAGATGGAAACACTTTATTGTCATTGCAATCCACGAAGCTTAAGAACTTTTCTGTATCTAAATCTTCCCTGTAGTATTTTCTGAAAACAGGGCCTAATTCTGCAGTCCTGATTCATGCTGAATTCCAGGATGCAACTCTTGGGGCCCAATCCTGCAAATCTTTTTCGGGCAAGTAGTCTTTACCTATGTGAATCATCTAATCAAAGCCAATTAGACTGCTCATGTGAGTAAGAACGAGTTGAATGACTACTCATGAAGTTTTTGAGACTACTCACAAGAGTAAGGGTTAGGAGGATCTAACTCTCAATCTACTTACACCTAATTGACAAAACTAAGGGCCAATCCTACTCCAAATGGCAAAATCCCTATTTATTTAAACACATCGGTCTATAAGGGCCCAATCTTATTCCCACTCAAATCAGTGGAAGGACTCCCACACTTTTCAATGGGAGGTGAACTGAGCCCCTCAATATGGGAGATTTTCAACTCTCTAAAGAAACAAATGAGAAAATTCTGTGACATTCAATTCATGAAGAAGTGCTTTATTTCTCTACGTATATAAAGGTGTGAGTCTGAGTTAGTAGTTGTATTGAAGAAATAATATCTTTTAGAGTCCATGTGGTTGAAGGAGTTTAGAAGTGAACTTTTTCCAAAAGTTAAACCTGGAAAATCTTGTTATTTAGTGTAGCAAGACTGAACCTCACTTCCAAGTCACAATTTTGTTTACTTCTTCTGGAGTAAATAGCCAAAAATGAGCTGCTGTATTAATTCCTTAGGAGATAAACAAAGAATTCTGCAAAGATGAGTGAAATACACTTACACCCTAAGACTGTGTCTTTCTAGAGAGTTCTGCAGGTAGAATTTACTTGGAGAGTATATGTTGCATTTTCATTAGTTGGGACAGCAAAAATTGGCACAAAACAAGCAGCTTTCCTTAGTGTTATATAGTAGCTTCAGAAAATGCCTGAAATTTCAAGAGAAAAAACTTGTCACTTTATCACAAAGCTAGTTTTAAAATCAAGTCTTCTGTAAAACTACCACTAACAATAAAGTGCCTAAGGGAAGGGCTTAGATAGATATTTTTGCGTTGAAAATGAAAAATATTTGTCTTAAGTGTTGATTTTTTTCACCTCAGCTATTTAAATTGTGAAAACTAATAGGAAAATATGCATTTCTTTTTTTTTGTGTTTCCTTTCATGTTACATATAGTCTGCCCTCTTGTGTTTATAAATCTCAGTGCAGACACTCTTGTCAGCCAGATTTTAGTAACGGTAAAACAGTGAAAACACTGAAGAGAAATAGGAAAAGACAGACCCAAGCAGCGCTTTTGAAATGCCCTGTAGCTTCTATGTTCATGTGTTGTCTTGCTGTTTATAAGTAATATAAGAAGCAATGCAGTTGATAGCTTTTTGCAGTGGAGACTGGTGATATCTCAAAGTGGATTAGTGAAACTGACTCACAGACATGCACTCAGAGCCAATTTACAGCAGTGGGTAATGTGTCTGATTCAAGTGAGATTCACTGCCTGCCCTGAGAACTGCCGCTAGGGTTAACATACACTTTTAGGGCCCAATCCTGCTTCTAATGAAAGGACTGGTGTAAAATTCCTGTTTAATTTAGGGGTAGCACGGTTTTGCCCTAACACTCTGGGATAAATAGGAATGTCAGGATATGCAAGCGTTAACAACTTAGATATGAAATAATACAATTTTTCCTGCATCGAGGCCATGGCTGTTCATTTTGGCAATACTCCATCTCAGGTTAATATTAAAATAGTGTGGTCTAGCTTTAGCTCTAAATTATTTGGTTTTCTGATTATCCATGCAAAGGGGATTCCTAAAATGGCAGATTAAGTTCAAACAAATTAGTTGGATTTTCCTACAAAGAGAGGAAGGAAGCAAGCAAGCAAGATTTCACGGCCTTTAAACAGTCTCCCCCTCCCCCGGTGAAACAAGAGAGTAAAAATTGCTCCAAATTATTAGATAGTTTCTGGCAATAGTCCCAACCGTCCCCCTTACTCAGATGAAGTATATTTTTCCTTCTCACGGGAGTATTTATCCCCGATTTTATCCTTTAAAGAAATATAAGCATTTTGAAATGTAAAAAAGTTTTTGGAGGATGCAGAAAAAGAGGCTGCCACAGTTCTGTATTAAGCGAGTACTCCACAGCAAAAAGAAAATTAAGGTCAGTTGCTGTTTTTATTATAAACTGTGTTCATAGTTCAACTGGTGGTGGGCCTCCCGTACATATCCGGATCCTGATGGATCCCGAGCCTCAGCATCCAGATCTGACTTCCTCAAAGCTTGGTGTCTTTTTGGATCTAGGATTTTGGTTCAGGTCCGTTGCAAAACTCAGTGGGTTTATAACATTTAATTTGCATTGTGTTGAAACAGGGCACAAAAGCTGTCAGCCTTTACACATTTTTTTCCTTTAAAACTTATCAACTTTTAGACCTGGAACAGGCAAAAGATAATTTTGTAGTGTTTTTTTTAACCACTGCCTGATTATCAGCATTTAGGGCCTAATTCTGAGTGTGCTCAAGTCCTACTGACATCAGACTTTTCTCCATATCATTCTGCTTGGGGATGAGGTTTATGTGCATGGAGTGAATGAAGGGCCATGCAGACCCTTTGAGATCCATGAAGATTCCAAGAAATGTGGAGAAGAGCAAGGCCATCGCCTCAGAGGCCCTGTGACAGGGGCTTTCTAACCCTCTTTTGCCTCAGGGCAGTGTGTCACCATAGAGTCCCTCCTGCCAGGGCATATTCATCTTGTACTTGTCCCTGGACCACTCCGTGGAGGGGGATTACCCATTTAGGAGAGGAGTGGTAGAAAAGTTAATGTGACCGTAGGCTGCATTGATATTTGTGTGGATTCTCAGAAAGCATTCTCAGCTCTCTTGCTTTTGCCCCAGGCCCATACCCTTCACCTCTTCTCTGCCCACTCCTCGGTCACAGATCTATAGCCTTACACAAGTCCTTTCAGAAGGCAGTTAACCTCTTTTTCCCTGGGAAAAGGAGAGGAGCGATGCACAAAGGATTCCCTCAGCACTCCGATCTGAGCGGGAATAATTAGGTCTTGTTTTTTTGTTTACATTTTTGTGAATGTTTATAATATGTTTCAGCCCCAAATGGCGAGGGACTAACAATGTAAATTGCATAAAATTCACATGTGAATAAAATGAGGGAATATGGCAAATCTAAAGTGTTTCTCTCCCTGGGTGTGTCATGGAAGTGAGCTACCTACACTCAGATGTGTGAATGAGAAGATGGATGATGCCTGATTGCTTCACTGGTGCCTCCTACCTGCCAGTAAACCAACCTTTCCGGTCAAGCCATTTATTTATTTGGATAATCTTTTAGCATACCTAAAAATTTAAAAACAATAATTAAACTGTCCATAACTTATCTCAGTGTCAACTAAAGACTGTCCAGCCATCTATTCTAAAACCCTAATCAACATCGCTCTGCCCATTAAAGAGCGTGGGAAAATAAGTGGGCCTTGCAGTACATCCTGAAGGTCACCAAAGATGGAGTCTGGCTGACAAAGATGGGGGTTGGGGGAAAGGAGTTCCAAAGGCAAAGACCTCTCACTAAGAACACCCGCTTTCCAATCCCATCTCTTAAACCAAGATGTTAACTCTAGCTCCTTTGTGCAACTGACACAGAGTCAAACAATAAGAGAGGTTGTCTCTGTGATGAAGCCTAGATTATGATGGGTGTGGCTAGGAAGAAGAACATCTGTTTAATAAAGGGGAGGACCACACTGAGGATAATGTCTGAACTGGCTTTCAGTTGGAGGTAGGAACCACAAAATAGTGGACAAGCTCAAATGCCTGGGGTAGCCTACTACCTCTAACACAGAAAAAATTGTGTTAAAACACAGTCGTAGAACGTATGATTTCCTAGAACTGTGCACAGTACTTCCATTAATGTCAGTGGGGGTTCAGCATACAAAACAAGAGCAGTATTTTTGGCTACAGCTTTAATTTAATCTAACAAAAGCAAGAATATTCAAAGTTAAGACTGTCACTCTATTCTGCCTCTACAGTACACAATGTAAAAGATCAAACATGGTTCTGGAAGCCTGTAGTACTAAATGGAAAGTTAAAGATGAAATGGCTCCTTTAACTACATTTTCTTTGCTTTCCTTGACTGAAATGAAATCCTTAACATTCTTTAACTAAGTATTTTGTCTCTAATACACATTTTTAGTTCCGTTAACCCTCCGTTGGCTTAAGGAGCTATAGGGAGATGTGTCCTCCTGGTTCAGCATACATCTTAGAGCAATAAATAATACATTAGTTACCTAGGGGTAACACTTGTCAGTTTCTCAAGAGAGGTTTTAGAGACATCTTTGGAAAGTAAATAATGTTTGAAAAATAGTTTATATGACAAGTTGATACCTACTGTGTATGTTCAGTACAAAAGTTTTCAAGCTGAAAAAAAATCATTCCAGATAGCCTTTTGCACAGCAGAACTTCTAAGGCAGTCCAGTACAAGGTATCAGATTATCTACCTCATCTACATTTTCTTTGGATGGAGCTTCACCCCATTTGAATTAAATGGACGGTATTGTATTGATTGTAAATCTCCCGTACAAAAAACCCTTCATTAAGCTGAAATGAAGACTGCAAGAACACATCAGTGGTTTGCATGTATATTACCTTTCAAGAGTAAAAATAAATAAATTAAATAAAGTTGAAACCCAGTAAATTCAGACTTAAAGTCAAGCTCACTAGATGTTCTCTAAAAGGATAGGCAGTTGCAGTGATGGTAGCCATCGGTTCTTGGCAGGTGCCCTGCCATCCTAACTCTTGGGACACTGGTAGAGGGAGAATATAGACATCCAGGGGAGTGAGAGTCTGACATTACCCATGGTACAACTGGACTGTTGAACAGCTGTGTCTTCCTAGTTCTCCAACCTAGGGTACCTCTTACACTGCTTTACTGTGAGAACAGTCACTCCTGGCTAGTTAACACACAGTGTCCAGCGTGTAACTTGCTCCCAGTATTGCATGACCCTAGCTAGCCATTCATGAATTAAACCACAGAATAACACCAGCAAGCTCTCTAGTCCCAGACTTTACCCCAGAAATGTGCGTCTTCCACTGTCTACCATACTGCTGAATAATGCAAGCTCATGTAAAGTCTGTCATTTCATCAATGGAAAATGATATGCACCAACCTTGTTATCTCAAATGGAGCTTCCCACACACTTTAATCCAAACACACTGGTTAAGATAAAACAGTTTAAAAAGTTTATTAAGTACAGAAAGATAAGAAAGATTTTAAGTGACTACAAACAATGAGGCATAAAAGTCAGGATTGGTTAGCAAAGAAATACAAGATAAAATGCGAACTGATGGCTAACTTAACAAACTAACAGAATTCAAAGCAAAGGCATTTCTCTTACCACACTCTGCAGTAAATTTCACAGGCTGGGTCTCTTTCCAGCCTGGGACCCTTCCCCCTTACTTCAGGGTCCTTCAGATATTCATTGATGTCATGAGCAGAGATGGGAGCAAGATGAGTGAAGTCAAGCATTTTCCTCCCTTCTTTATAATTCAATCTCTTGTACTAGAAACATTCTTGCTGAGTAATGGTGACAAAACAGACTCTTTTGGCTGTGAGGTTTCAACCATCCCTGTGATGGAATGCAGATTTCTTGTTTACCCCTTCCCCTCTGCTGGAGAATGGCTCTTAAGTAGTTGATAGCCTTTTAGCACCTGGCTGAGGTGTCCGTTTGTCTTTATCTCTGTGAAACTGGTTTGGGCCTGCTGTTCTTAACCTTGGAGCATATTATAACAATATTATACAGTGGAGTGTTGTAACTTTATATACAATGCTGCCACACATATTTTATCAGTACAATAATGTTCAGCAGATTATGACCTTTCAAATGATATCTCACAAGGCATATTTTGTACAAAATATATCTTAACCTTATAAAAGGGTACAGGTTGTAACAGGAGACATTCAGGGAACATTTGAGGGAGAGGGGTTATAGGGAGCTGGGAGGAACAGGTCTCTGGGTGGGCCACAGGGGGACTTCCAGGACTTGAGGTGGGGAGGGTGTGTACTGGCGGGAAGCTCAGAGGTTCAGGAGCAGAAGTGGGGAGGAAGCAGTAACACTGTTCCTGTCTTCTTCACCTTACACATCTGTGGTTTGCACCAAAAAGATTTCTTTCTGATGAACCCTTCCATCAAAGTACCTCAGGAGATCCACAGTGTGTGTTGAGGGTGGGGAGGGGGACAGTCAGAGAAAACAGAAGGTTTAGGGAACAGGAGATCATCTTCCCATAGAACTCCTGAGATTTGTAGTTGGGGAAAAAATAGAAGTCCCCCACCTGACTTCTCTTTCCTACAAAGTCTTAGGAGACTGGCTGACCCCTCTTGGAAGCCTTTGGTGGAAAAATTATCTTTTCACCATTAACAAGTGATTGGGTTAGGACTGGAGGTCTAGCTCTCAAGAACAAGAGCTTGATACTTGTAGAGAAAGGAGAAGCTTTGCCCTCCAACAGTCATTTGACATTCCATCTGAGGTTCACCAAAGCCAACGTTGACACTCTTGATTCAAAGCAAATAGGTTTTTAAATTAGAATTGAAATTCTGGTTCTGAGCAGCTAAAGGGCAGTAAGGTAAGTTTTATTGCTCTCCTGCTTGCTTGTTTGCTTTGTAACAAAGTGGCAAAAAAATTAGAAGACATTTTGAACTCTGGTGAACACCTCTATTTTTAGGGTGTCCAAAATTAGGAAGCCAATTCACTTCAAGCTTTGGATCTTGACAGTATTCTTGTCAGCAAGTTAAGGAAGTATGGGCTAGATGAATGCACTATAAGGTGGGTAGAAAGCTGGCTAGATTGTCGGGCTCAACGGGTAGTGATCAATGGCTCCATGTCTAGTTGGCAGCCGGTGTCAAGTGGAGTGCCCCAGGGGTCGGTCCTGGGGCCGGTTTTGTTCAATATCTTCATAAATGATCTGGAGGATGGTGTGGATTGCACTCTCAGCAAATTTGCAGATGATACTAAACTGGGAGGAGTGGTAGATACGCTGGAGGGGAGGGATAGGATACAGAAGGACCTAGACAAATTGGAGGATTGGGCCAAAAGAAATCTGATGAGGTTCAATAAGGATAAGTGCAGGGTCCTGCACTTAGGATGGAAGAATCCAATGCACCGCTACAGACTAGGGACCGAATGGCTAGGCAGCAGTTCTGAGGAAAAGGACCTAGGGGTGACAGTGGACAAGAAGCTGGATATGAGTCAACAGTGTGCCCTTGTTGCCAAGAAGGCCAATGGCATTTTGGGATGTATAAGTAGGGGCATAGCGAGCAGATCGAGGGATGTGATCGTTCCCCTCTATTCGACACTGGTGAGGCCTCATCTGGAGTACTGTGTCCAGTTTTGGGCCCCACACTACAAGAAGGATGTGGATAAATTGGAGAGAGTCCAGCGAAGGGCAACAAAAATGATTAGGGGTCTAGAGCACATGACTTATGAAGAGAGGCTGAGGGAGCTGGGATTGTTTAGTCTGCGGAAGAGAAGAATGAGGGGGGATTTGATAGCTGCTTTCAACTACCTGAAAGGGGGTTCCAAAGAGGATGGCTCTAGACTGTTCTCAATGGTAGCAGATGACAGAACGAGGAGTAATGGTCTCAAGTTGCAATGGGGGAGGTTTAGATTGGATATTAGGAAAAACTTTTTCACTAAGAGGGTGGTGAAACACTGGAATGCGTTACCTCGGGAGGTGGTAGAATCTCCTTCCTTAGAGGTTTTTAAGGTCAGGCTTGACAAAGCCCTGGCTGGGATGATTTAACTGGGAATTGGTCCTGCTTCGAGCAGGGGGTTGGACTAGATGACCTTCTGGGGTCCCTTCCAACCCTGATATTCTATGATTCTATGATTCTATGAAAATTTCTGCTTTGACCTCATCCCTAATCTATCAAGCACCGCCTTTCAGACCCTTTTAATGGATTTTATGGAAAGGGATCAATTTGGGGCCTCTAATGGAAACTCTGTTTTAACCTTAAATCTACAATAGGTGGAAGGAGGCTTTTCCAAGCTTTGATCCTGCAGCAGTTATAACAAAGAAAACATGTTGATCCTTGCTGAACTACCCACTCATCCATGGAGGGTCAGACCAAGGTTGCAGCATTTGGCAGGGCTTGCATTGCTGTAGTCCATGCTCTACCTCTTCTGTGGTGGGCTGGGGACTATCAAGCTGGCATTTTTCATAAGGCTTAAAGAACCTGCTTATAGTAAAGAATATATTGCAGTGAATTTCCAAAACCCAAACTGCAATGGAAATTTTCCCTGACCAATTCAAAATACAGAAGTACTGGACTTTTCAAATGAGTGCTTTATAAAAATGATTAATCCCTACCTTGATTATGAACCTCGCTAGAGGAGCTTGTTCGTGTTATTCTTTTGAATGTAATTCATTAGTAACAGCTGTGATTTTTTTCAAATATTTTGGTTTTTTTTTAAAAGGACAGATTTGAAAAAGTCCTAAATTATTTTATACTGAGCTTTTCAAAGCTAAACGTGCTTGACAATGTCCCATTAATAATTAGATGGACTTGCTCCTACTTGGATAGGCTGCAATTAACTGTCTTTGGTTCAAACAGACAAACTGTCTTTTCAGTTCCTGGAGCGCTTTGTGAATGTTTTTAGTATTGGTTGCCTGTGTGTTTTGAGAACAAGTGCTAAAACCTGGCTTTATTATAAATGATGCTATTTTGTGCCAAACTGTTTTAACTCACCAGAAACCTGTCATAGCTACATTATAAATTAAGTTACACATATATGTATACCATACATATTTTCTCATGGTAGTATTTGTTTATGACCCATGTTTGAATTGGTTTATTCATGGTGCATTGCTCCATGGAACGTGACAGCATTCAGAATGTAAGGACCTTGATTGTCTTCCCTCCCTCCTACCCATCCCCCTCTCTGCATGGGAAGTAGCCCTGATTAAAGGAGCCAGAACATACTCAATCGGTAGTGCTGTGTGCTATTGAATCCATTGTTTTATTCTTCCAGTAAGAAGCCAAATCTCATTTTATAGCACAATGTGTTGTAGAATTTTCACTTCATTAGGACAACAGGCTTCCCTATGTCTCTATTTTTCTCATTTATTGCTACTGCTGACAGTACTGTACTGTTTTCTGCAAGTGTGATTGTAATCTACTTCTCTGAAAATTTGGTCCCTAATATTATCAGGGAATACAGGCACCATGTACTATATCATTTGTATACTAATGATCTTGTATACTAATGAGATGAAGAGACAAAGATGGCAGTGTCTCTGATACTTATTCTTAGTGTAGCTTTTCGGTCTTGTTTGGAGTTTCAGGGTGGTCTTGGGGGAAGAGTTTTGATAAGCATTTTTTGTGTGTGTCTTAACATTTGTTAACATTGAAATAAAACGTTATTAAATTATTCATTCATTTTGACACCACAAAGTTAGAAATGTAAAAAATACAGTTAGATCAACATTATGATACAGATAAAAATAGGGAAACAAACATATTTGTTTGAAATTTTCCAAAATTTCTATATATGCCACCTATATGTGGTGTCCATGTGATGAATGGCAGAGCCACACATTAAATAGCATTTGTTATGTACCTTTGGCCACCTCACCGGCATTTTGCCCACGAATATATCCCTCCTGGGATTACTTACAACATTGCAAACTTAGAAGCATCTTCAAACAGCTGCCCTCTTTTGCCCAGGAAATGAAGAATTATGTGCCCGAAACTACACTTTGCCCAAGGTCAAGGACATTATTCAGTCCTGCCCACAGTGAGAGGTTTAGGGGTTGATATCTTCTGACCTATCTTCAGGGTTAGAGAAGCATACCGCTGAGTATCAAACCCCATATCTCTAAACTATTGGAAAAAGGAGATCTGTATACTGCCAACCAAACCACAAGGCACTTTCTTCTAGGGACATTTTTAGGTACCAGAATTTAAAATGTTGACATTATGATGTAGAGAAAAGCTAATTTGGGTCATTCTGAGGTTTCCATTGTTGTCTTGTTCATAATTTTCCCCCTTCGGATTTCTGTAAACTTGGATGCTAAGTAGCTGAAACAGTAGGCTCAGATGCTAACGAAGGGATACAAAAATAGTTCCAAGTGCTAAGTGTGCTTTACCATTGTTATTGCTCACAGTTTTCAACAATAGCATGGACAAAGCCTTCATTTCACACCATAGTCCCACACCCTTTCGCTGCTACTGTCTTATTTTGAAATATTATGTAGAACAGATTTTTTAATAAGAAATAGAGGAGGTTTTGAATGCTGATTCAAATGATAGAAATGATATTCCGGCTTTCTGCAGCACTTCTCAGACTCACACAACCAGTGGAGGTAAAGGATGAGAGAACTATGGAGCCACCCTGGTAACAGAATACCGCTATCAGAGAGCTTCTGTACAGCAAAATATTGTTAGCATTAGCAAATTTGCTAGGTTATTTCATAGTGCTGATTTCAAACCCCAGAACTGGAGCACTGAAGCTCTGCCAGTATCAAGTAACATTTGAGATAATTCTTTCTGTAACCTTTTTTGCAATCCATATAAACATTGCTGACATTGTAAAATTTGTAGCAGACCTTCAGTCTAAAAGTGAAGTTCAGTTTCACTCACCATGGAAAACAAGTGTTACTTATGGTTTTGTCTCTTGTATGAGAGAATCACAGGTTTAGGGAATTGGCATTGGGAGTAGATTGCATTAAGCGGGTGACAGAAATCTGCAGGCCTCTGAAAATATATGCAAGAAATGTGTTAATAAAGGATGGATGCGTGTTATACAATATGATCTTTCAGAGTACTGCTCAGTAGCTCATTAACATTCAGTATGTACCAGAACTGGTACAGGCCTTGTAAAGTAAAATGGAAATATGGATAGATAATCTCTCTTTGTATGGATTATATAGAAGAGGTATTTGACTTAATTACCAGAGACCTATTTACATGTTGCATGTGAGAGAAAGGACGGATGGCCTCATAGTCAAAACACAGGCTGTGAAGTTAAACTATTTTCATTCTAATCCCCACTCAGATTCAGACTTTTATATGACCTTGGGGAAGTCACTAAACCTTTTTCTCTCTTAGTTTCCCCCATCTGTAAAATGGGGATAGGTTAAATTTATCTGGCGGGTGTATTGCAATGTTAAATTAATTAACGATTGTGGAAGATGCTGTAAAAGTGCAGTTTATTCATTTATTTAATAATAATGGCTAATATTATTAAAATGAATGTCTTATTACAAATTCACATGACAATTTTCCGTTTATTACAAATGAAGGGATTTTTTTCTCCAGAGTTTTGGCTTCATGTTTTATCTTCCTCATTCATTTTTTGCAGCTGTTAAGAAAGTCGTTTAGTCTGACTTCCAGACTTGCTGGATACCCAGCAATGACAGCTGCAAGGGCTCCCTCCCTCTGCAGATCAGGTCACTAGGTCTTTACTTTCAGCCCACAGGGTAAGTAACGTTGGTATCAACTTGAGCCAGATCCCACAGTTCTTTTTACGCAAATCTCACATGCATCTCAAAATCTCAAATCTTCCATTGCATGCATCTGATGAAGTGGGCTTTAGCCCACAAAAGCTTATACTCAAATAAATTTGTTAGTCTCTAAGGTGCCACAAGTACTCCTCGTTCTTTTTGCTGATACAGACTAACACGGCTACCACTCTGAAACCATCGTCTGTATGTGTCGCACATGCATAAGGACTTCAGGATTGGGCCCTTAATGGATTAGCTGACATGGAAGGTACATAACAAAAGCAACCAGATCCCCTTGCCATTTTCCCAGAAAGATTATGAAGAATAACATTGCAACACACCAAGTTTTCATTAGCAGAGTCCATTCCCAAATGCAGGTCTCACAAGAGGCACTAAAATGTGTCACTGCATAACCTATGTCTGGTTAAAATTAAAACAAGACAATAGTTTTCAGGAAAGTTTTTAGCTTTTTGAGTTCCTCAGAATTCCAAATAAATATAGTATTGCCTATTTAAAAATCATGAGTCAAGACTCCAAAACCCATAAGGAGGTTGACTTCTAAATCATGAGATTTTTAAAAATACTTAATGTTGAGATCTTTTTATTACCTTCTGTTTTTTGTGTCTTTGACATTCACATTTTCAGTCTTTTCTCCTTAACTATACAGGCTAGAACATAGGAGGTTTTTTTTAAAAAGAGATTTATATTCTCATATAATTACATGATTCCAGAAGCTGAAGCTTTAAGAGAAACACCAAATATCATGTGACTCCTAATAAAATGGCAAGAGTTAGGAACAATGGAACTATAAAAACATTGCTTAAAAAATGTAAAATGGGTACATTGCATTTCCTGACAACTGTTCCTCTGGGTCATTCCGTTTGCAAACAATATTTATTTTTGTCACCTGTCACTTAGCACAAAAGATACCTTGAGTAATAAAGAAATGAAGGTTTGCTAAGTGGTTACATCATTCACTCATTGTCAGTCACCATAGTGTAAACAAGATAATGCACCACAGTAAAGCAGTTTGTGAAACTAATGCTATTCCTGTGGGTTTCAGGATTGCATTGGTTTGAGGATGGATTGTTTGTTACTCAATTGTTGGATATACAACATGGTTTAAATGGGATTTCTCACACAATAAGGGACTAGTCAGCATGAGTAAGTATGGCAGAATCTGGCACATGGTGATTAATACAGAAGAAACATTAGCGTGGGAGAAACAGCCAGGCAGACTGATAGTTCTTAATATGTACAGTTAAAAAAATAGCATTTAAGTCTTAAATTTTCACAGGCTGAAAATGTATATATTTTTGTATGAGAGAAAGATGAGAATAATTTTAGAACTGTATCAATAATAGTCTAGTGTGCGATACAAATCCAGATAAAGGTGACTCTCAGGGGATAGGTGTTCAGCATTGTATGTGAATATGATGCACAAGTATGTTGAACTTGAGCTTTACACAGAAAGTTTACCCTTTCATGACCAGTGAGATTTTATTAAAAAAAAATGCCATGTGCAGTGAAAGCTATTTTATTAACCCCCAAAGCTTCAGCACCTGAATCTAATGATCGGTATTGGATTGGCACACCAATTTTGTTTAAAAACAGGAATTAAATCCCTTTAATCAAGGCTTGAAACAGAAAAAAAAATCCCAATGTTCAAGTGGGCAAGGTCATCCTAAATTGGCCAGGCGCAGTTTCATAGTCACCAGCTACACCCACAATGGAGGAATGTGCCAAAAAGCAGGGAAGAGGTCCAATATCTCTGTTAAAAATGTATTCCATGGCTGGATATCTGGGTTCTGTAGTTGACAAAAATAACCTGTAGCTGCAGGAGCTAGCTTCTGTGTTACAGCAGCTACAGAAGGATAAGATAAACAAAAGGAGAACATTCTCAATCGCTACTTGTGGTCGTTCCAAAGCTAGAGTAGAAGATACATGATGATTTACTTTAGCAAGCATCCCTTTCAGCATTATTCATGAAACCTGCATAATTTCCCATGGCAGGAATATTTCTCCAATAGCATTTAATATTCACTGTTTCTGCTGAAAGTTGCCAATAAACTAATTTATTGGAGTATCTACAGGAACAAGCAAAACAGGGACATGAAAACAGTAAGAGGGTTTATTTAAAAATTCATAGGTATATATTGCAGGATCTGCTCAGCTCTAGTGATAAATGAATCAAATAGACTCCTGAAAGTTAAGGATGAAGAAGACATACTAGATTATTGAGCACATCCCCTACAAAAACAGGATATAGTCTGCAGGCAGAGCAAACACCAGATGTTAAACTGACATGACATTTGTTTTTAGCCAAAAGACCAAGAGAATATTTATCGAGTACTTATAGATAGAAAACCCCATTTGCAATTCAGATGAGAACCAATAAGCAGCATAAAAAAGTTTGTGAAAGAAATAAAACTAATTCAGAAAGAGAAATGATATGTTAAGGTGAACATTGTGTGCTTGATCTATTATTCATTAGAAGGTTCTAAGGAGTTTTAGACTACTCTGCCTGTTATAGTATCTTAGCACCTTCCACATAAAATCAATTAGTAGCAGTGAAGTTCCTGTTGGATTTCCTGGAGGTTACAAAGTATTATTCACTTACTTCTTCCACATTTTTAATGTTCTGCTCATGGGAATTCTGTGCTTTAGAGGAACTACAATACTGTAATTTTCATGTTTTGAAAGAAAAATTCATAGACCCTGACCATATATTCTGTATTCAAGAAAAGCTCCCCTTGACTTTAATGGTCTGTAAAATAAGTGATAATTTCAGGACATATACACATTATGTACTGAGCTTATAGATTAGTCATCACTTTTACATAGAGTGTCTTATTCTGGGCTGTGACGAAGAGTACATAGTAGAGCACAGCTCATGGGGAAGTTCTGTCAGGTGCCTGGTGATCCAAGGGGCCATCTCAGTAGGTGGAAATCAACAGAGCAAAAAGGCACTTTGGTTATATTCTCTTTCTTCTGGCCACTTCCCTTATGTTGATGGCTTGGAGGGCAATAGTGCAGCATGGCTGTATCAGATCTATGCCAGCAGAAAATCCCCTTCATAGAATATCAGGGTTGGCAGGGACCTCAGAAGGTCATCTAGTCCAACCCCCTGCTCAAAGGGGGACACAATTTTTGCCCCAGGTCCCTAAATGGCCCCCTCAAGGATTGAACTCACAACCCTCAGTTTATCAGGCCAGCGCTCAAACCACTGAGCTATCCCTCCCACCCTTACCAAAGGGCATCCTCAAGTGGTTGGATCTGATAGGCTTATGTCAGTTTTGCACTGGGGGAATGGAGCAAATAAGATGCTGCAGAATGAGAGCCAGAAAACCATTTCGTGTTATTTGTTTGAAAAACTATGGTATTTACAAAGTCCAAAAAACACCCACAAAGAATGAAAACACAAAGAATATGACACCGCAGCTCTTTGTCATAAAACAAGGAGGGGCTTAGAAATGTTTCTTTGTTTAGCCTAGCAACTCCTTTTAATTGTAGAACATGATTATATTTTTGTTAGTCATACTTTAAACATATAAAACTGCCAAACTTTGTCAGAAAACTAATTAAACTAGACCTCAACATTTTGCATGCCTTATGGAATGCAACACCTGCACTATAGAGGATAGAATTCTTAGCTGATATGACTGGAGCCATATTCTATCAGGGTAAACAGAGACTGTAGATTTTACTGACTGGATTTGCTAGGAAGAATTACCCTAGATTAGACTGTTGTTTGGAATAGTTTTATCCTTATCACAGTATTCAACAACACTTACTTGGGAAAGGGCCTTTATTTTATTTATTCAGTGACTGACTGTAGTTTATAGTTGAAGACAAATACAGAATGCCTTTGTATGAAATGAACAAGGGGAGCAAACAGCTTGCATATGTAGATGTGTCATATTATATGGCTGACTGTAAAACAGTAGTCTGTAAATCACCCTCGTGATCAAGCGACAAGGTGAATAGGGAAACATGTTTGCATGAGAAGGAATAGGTCAGTTCATGGCAAAGTTCTGCTATCTTAGCTGCAGCCTTGATAATTATTAAATAACAGGAGCAGCAAGGGCAGAACGTGCTGTGCTTTTGTTTGAAATACATTTCTACTTACAGTATTTCCAATAGTGATGCATGGGGTATTCAACTGATTAAATGCATCAAACTGCATGTCGTGCTTTACATGGAAAATTTCTGTGAGGGACTGAGTTGGGTAATACCTTGCTGTGCACTCAGGAGAATCATTTAAGACCCCACAAGCAACTCTAAATGTTAAATCCTACGTATACCGCTGTGGAAAAACTGGCTATAAATAGTGAAGGTCAAATCTCAAAGATCAAGCTTTTATAAACCAGAAATCCTCATAGATCTTAATGTCATCTGAACCTTCCACCTTTCTCCACATCTTATCCTAGGACATGTCTATCAGGGAATGCTCAGGAAAGTTAAGCAGAGTTAACTAAAGGTGTGAATTTCAATTGCAGTTTTTAAAACTCATTAAAGCCCTGTGTGGACACTCTAATTCAGAAGCAAAGTGGCCTTAGTTTGCTTTAGCTTAATTCACTTTGGAAGTTTAATGTACTTCAACTAATATACTTTAAATTCATATATTTAGATAAAGTGACAACTTTCCCGAGTGTCTTCATGTAGACAAGTCCCTATCATTCTTCCCAACTCAACCTGATCCTTCCTTTCTCCCAAATTACACTATCCAGATCCAGATTCTTTCTCCTCCCCTCCTTTTGCATGCATCAACTCTCTTAATGATTCTCCCAGCCCTACAACTTGATTCTGATTATGCCTTTTCTTCCATATTTTTCTTTCTTTCTTCCATTTTTTGTCTCCCTAGTCCCCAGTCTTATTTTCTTATCTTTATTATTGCCCCAAATCCCTAGCAACATCTCAGCAGGTCTGGTCTTCAAGTCACTTGCATTTCAGGGCTTTCCCAATTCATAGGCATCCAGCAGCACCGCACACTGCATTCCTGAGGAAACCCTGGATTACCTGTGATCTGGAGATAGCAGTCAACCCAGCAGAGACTTCTATACCTGCTGAGTCCCATATGATAGAGACTGATATTATCCTAGTAACCAGGGGGTCCATAAGTGACATCAGAAATTATTTATCCAAATCTTTAGAAAGATTCAGATTTCATTCAATGTATAGGCTGAGATAGTTACTTGTCCCCAAACAAATGCAGCCATCCCTAAGTACATTCAGCAATTTAGTGTTATATTAAAGGAGACTCGAGTCTGCTTTTATGTATTGTTGATAATACCTTGATCAACATGAATCCCCTGCTAATACAAATCAAGTCATTGCTATCAAAGCTCTTCGTGAAAATTAAATCATTTTTATTCATTACTGTAACTGGGGCTGTGCAAAGTGCTAGTTTTAGTGTGCTTTGGAATGGATATTATAGAGAATCAGTGGACCGCAGATGTGTGTCCTGTAAATGAATAACTGCATTGAACATCATTTTTTAAAACCTTTTTGTTTAGTTGCAACTATCAGATAATGAACCTGTGTCCAAAAGAGGTGGAAAAATTATCTGTCAAATGCATCTAAATACAGTGTTCATCTTTAAAAAAAAGGTAGTTTCCCTGCTGATTTAAATAGGAGCAGAATAGGGCCCTCGGAGTTCAGGGATGAAATCCTAGCTGCATTGAAGTCAATGGCAAAATTCCCATTGACTTCCATGGGCCACAAGTTAACTCCAGATTCTCTTTTCAGAAAGCTGGAATTCTGGAAAGATAATATTGACTAGACTAGATGTGTTTATCTGCAAGGACATTATGTAGTGGTCGTCAGGTTGGAAAGTCTGCATAATAGTTATAACATTTTTGTAGTGACTTTAGTGGGCAAATAGCTGGAAATGTATCCTGTTGAGTTTAGTTAAGAACCAGGGGGAAGTGTAATCCTTTGATTGAAAGTAATCTCTCAAAAAGGAGAGAGAGAAAAAAAGGGGAGAAAAGAGGTAAAGAAATGGGAAAACAGAGATCACCTTTCTTGTATCATGTTCAGTTTTTCTACAGATTATATGGGTGTTTCATTCCATATCCCCAAAGACTGGACGTTTTTTCTATACATTAAGAAGGAATGAATCTGAGAACCAGTTGATGGGCTCTGGCCAAGTAAAACAAAACCCAACACAGGTCCTTTTACATTTAAAGGTGTTCTAGTTGCAGCTGGCACTTAGTCAAAACTGTCATCACCTCCGTTGCCTTTGAACGAGGACAATTTAGAAGACATTTCAGTAAAAGATAGAGAAGTACGTCTCCCCTCTTGTTTTGTCTACAAAACTTTTTTTGATCTTCAGCCACAAGAAATGCTGCCTACATACAAACTGATCTCCATTCACAACATCTTAACTTACGGAAGCTCATGTTTATTAGCTTGTTTTAACATGCCGATCATTAATTACAAGCAGAGACAACAAATGTGAAAGAGAAAAGGGTGGAGTGTCTTGTGTCTGTGGTTACTATAAACCTTTTAAGTAGCATAGTATAAAGATCAAAAACAAAGGAATGAAAGTGAAAATCCATCTACTCTGGAAATTCCATAAAATGGGGAAATGCCCCTATTTTAATGTTGTGATTCTTAGAAAGTGTCTTTACATTTTAAACTATGCATCCTTCCTGGGCATTTATAAACTGGGCTTTTCAGTGTATGCTTATATCTAAAGAGAAAAAATGGAAAAGAAGCAGAAATGCGATGGACAGGAAGACAAATGCTGATTACTCTTTGGAAGCTATTTCAGTGAGAATGGCCCACACCTTTGAATTAGACAAACATATTATTAAAGACTTCAAAGGCTAACAGTGTGTAATTTCTAATTATAGCCTTAGAGTATTACATGATCTGTGCAGCAACCAACTCCATTTTTGTAAAAAGAATATTGTGCCTCATTCTGCTCTGACACTGCTGTAAATCAAGAGTAACTCCATTGAAGCCAATCAGCAATTCTGTCATTGAGTACGAGTAAACCTGGTGTAACTAAGATCAGAATCTTTTCTTTAAATTGAACGTTGTCTGGAATTTTTCTGCAAAGCGTACCTCAATCTGCTAAACTTCATGTAAGACCCTCAACATTACATGTATGGTATTCTTTACCAGTACTAGTATGATAAACTTCACGTTGGTGTAAATAAGACAAGTATTTTGGTTTGTTGGCTACTAAGAGCAAATAGCACCACAAAGCAAATGTTTGTGAAGCTGGAGATTGTCTTCAGTACATCTGAATTTCTGATTAGCATTCCTTCAGCATGTTCTGTAGTGCTCTGAGTCTTAAGAAGAGCCAGTTGTGCATCTTTAATTGTTATTTCCCTTTTTAAATAGAACTGTGTTTTATAAGACCTGGCTGCAGTGACATAACTCACTGAAAGAAGATGGGACTAATGTAGAGGTGAAGATTAATGCAAGAAAGCAAAGATGCAAATTAAGATGTAATATATTAGAACATGAGACTTCACATCTTCATGGATCAATTTTTCTTTAAGGCTTGCAGAATTTAGGGTTTGCTCCTGCCCTGAATATCCATTCATGTGTAAGATACGACTAAGCACACTGGAATTATTAATGTGTGCTCTGGAATTAGCATTTGAACAATAATGAAAATAATGTGAGCTCAGTATCGACAGACAAAAGTTGTGTGGGTGGACTATTAGCAGCAGTATGTAGTAATTAATCCTTTGCTCTGTCCATGGTATTCCTGAGTTTCTAGCAGAGTTATGTGCAATTATATTATTATTATATAATTTTCCATTCAAAGTCTGTGAACCATCATCACCTTTAGCGGTGAGAAATCATTGTACAGTTTAAAAGTATCTTTTCTTTTCTTCCTTAAATTAATCATTTTAGTTTCCAAAAACTAATGGAAAGAACAATTGTGGCATTAATTTCATTTCTACAAAATCAGAATTTTTAGACTACGAATTGATTATTGCCAGTCAGTAGTTTCCCTCAGCAAAGCCAGCATGTAACTCAAGCATTCGACAAAGACTGGACTTTTTCTCTCACAGAATAATGTGCCTAAATGTTCATAAGGATATTCAGCCTCGAGTATGTAGGGAACAAATCCAGTTGTTGACCTTCAGCTACTTTGCCTTCTTTTAGAGATCTCTATAAAGAACCACTGCATCAGGGATAAGAGAACTAAATTATATGTCACTGTCAGTATGACTTGTTTTAATTCCTATAGTTTACACAGAAAACTCTGACATTGACTTAACTTTGCTAGTGGAAATTATATTTGCCAAGGGTTTCTGGCCTGAATTTAGAGACAAAGCAATAAGATGTAGCCCCAGGACTGAGAGAGATTAAAAATGAACCAGGGAAAAGAGGGAACTGTGCCAACTGGAAAAGGGGGAACTGCCAAGGAATAATATTATCATGTACCGTATTGCGTCTTTTATTTGAGGATCTTAAAGTGCATTACAGACATTAATTAAGCCCCTAACACCACTGTGAGGTAGCTATCACTATACAGATTTTGCAGATGGATAAACTGAGGCACAAGGTCATAAGGAAAGTCAGTGGAAGAGCTGGGAAGGGGAGCAAGGAGTGGCTAGTCTACACTTTTCCTGGAAGACAATGGAGTGAAAATGATAAATAAACTATCCATACTGTACTGGTCTTTGGAGGAATAGAAGGCTCAATCTGTAGGACTACTGGACATCTGTCACCAGGAATACATAGACTTGAAACACTTAAGAGAAAACAAAAAAAAAAAGTGCATTAAGAACAGATGGGGAAATGAAGGCAGAGATACTTGAGAAAAGGTAAAATCAGGAACTCATGTATTTCAGTTCCTTAGAATTTGTTCCATTTAGGTTGCCACTATCAACGGCCCTGCCCTGCCTTTTGGCACATTGTCCTCTTGATGTCTTCTTATGCTGTTTCTTGTATTATTATTTCAGTTAAAATCAGATAATCAGGAGCCCGTAATAAATATTTACAGTTTGGTGAATTTATGTCAGTAGTTAATACCCTCTAATCAGCATCAGCACAGGGATGGACTCAGTGATCTAAAAGGAATTTTCCATCTCTAATTTCTATGACTATGATTTATTTTGGGGGGGAAGGAACTAGGTTTTTTGTGGGGAGGAGGAATCCAACCTTTTTTTCATCTGCCACAGGGCTAACATATAATGACAGCGTTGTGTCCTTTATTCTTACCTCTGCTGGAAAACAGAACCATTCAGAGGAAAACGCTCCATTTTTACCTCACTGTGTGCAATGGGCATGAGTGGCACTGTGATAGAGTGTTTGATCACTGTATGCCAAAATAACTGCCTTATAATTGACATAAAAGCTGCTCCTGGCTTGGTATTTAGGATGTAACGCTGCTCTTAGCAGAGGTCTGGCTTCCAGAATAAAGCATATTCCTTTTTCTCACGCATGTTAATGCATTGTCCTTCTTCTAATAGCCCGTGAGATTTGAACTTGGAGTCAGCAAAGTACAGGCTTTGTGATGCACAAAAGAACACCAGGATTTTATCACACTATGCCTGTATAAAAAAAGCTGTTCAACCATTCAGTTGCTGCTAGTATTGTGAAGCTGTTATTTTACCGCTGAGAACATCTTGCTGTCGACAATGTCGTACCTGAAGGAAACACTCGCACACTGAGCTTTTCAGGAGGAGCTGGAATTGGGATTCTGCCAGTTCACTCTCTGGAAGGTTCAGGCTTTTTCTTTTCTTTTTTTCACCACCCTAAAATCTTTGGAAATAAGTTACACTTTTTTGCTTGTTTGCCAGCATTTGCGCCAAGATTTTTTCACAGTGACGTCTTCTCAACCCGTTGGCAGTCACAGTTTGTGTTTTAAACCCACCTCACCAAAACTTACAGTGAGATTTTGATTGGTCATAGTCCACTCAGAGTTTGCAATACATCATTGTGTTGACTGAGTTCCCATGAGTGTGAATTCCTGGGACAATGTCCCTTTCTTCACTAAACCGACAGTCAATATCTGGTCAGTCTCATCTATTTAAAGTCAGCCAAGCAGGAATCCCAGTGCTTGTGGAGAGGTCTCTTTGTTTGCTTACAAGTTAACAGGAGATTCAACTGTTCCTAATTAAAATTAAATACAAACAACTGTGTTAAAATAACACTGAGGGGCTGATTTAAACCGACGAACGCAGGAAATACAGAGATCACTTCAGCCTCATATAGCTGATAGACTACATCCTACTTTTGGTGGTGTGGGGGCGGGGAGGGGGAGGGGATTCTCACTGCAGTCCGTGGCCCAAATACTTCTTGTCTCACTAATGCAAATAGCCACATTTTTTTTAGCAGAAACTTTTTCCCATACATGAATGGAGCGTTTCCTGTCACAGGATAGTGCGGGGTTGAATTTGTGTATGATGATTCACAGTGCACAATATAGTCTATAACAAGACACAAACTAGTTAGTACAGAATACTGATTTCATAGGGCTCCATGTTGCCATCCTCTAGCTGGCTACCCTCCCATTCACTTCATTAAATTCAATGGCAGGTTTGCAGGATCAGGCCAGTCGTTTGAAGGTGTGGCAACGTACAACTGATGCTGTGGTAGCATCTAAAGCCCTGACCTTTTCACTACATAGAACGCTAAAAGTTTGTGCAGTAAAAGCAACCCCAATAAAATAAAATGGCATTTTAGTAAAAAGCCGTGGAAAAATCAATGTCTTCACTCTAACAATCATGACAGTGTTGCATAACATGAGAACTAATGGATTCTAGTGTGTGCTCTAAACCAAGTTCAAAGAACTATTTTACATGCTCAGGAGATATTTTTCAAACTTAAATAGTTGTGTTTTGTCTGATTTTTTTTTCCCCAGAAAATGCCCAAACTTTGTGTGTGTTACTGATCTAGCTCCTAAATTCAATGAGAATCTTTCCATTGACTCTAATGTGAAGTTGAACTGGGTCCTATAAGTTTATAAGCGTTTCTATTTTTTAAAATTAAACTGTCCTTTCCTTTTCTTAGGATCTGTGTACCAAGGGTCTAAACCCCTTTAAAAATACAATATCAGAGTCCAAAAAAGAGTTTAACAGATTCTGGGTTATTTGTTTTTTGTGGTGTTTTTTCTTAACTGAATTGATATCTGGGATTGCTGTCCATTGCATTTGGAAGAGCTGACTTACAATTTTAAAACCTCTTGAACATAATGGATTTATGGTAGAAACATGGGGATGCATGTTTATCTTTGTAGCTGTATAAAATGGAAGTCCATTTTATTTAAATTTCACAACAAGGATTCCCACAATCTATTAAAATTAAGCTAATGTGTATCAGGGTTTGTGTGCAACTTCCTACTTTCTCTCATTTCTTCTTCCTGATCCCACTACTGCTCCCTAGGCTTCTCCCCAAACTCTTATTTATATCCTTATCCCACTCTCATCTTCCTCCTTCTTTCATGTTGCCCCGATACTTGGAAGCCTTTCTCTCTCCTTGTGGGCCACTGCTTAATCCTCTTCTTTCCAGGCACTGTTTTATTTGTACTTGTGTTCATAAGGAAGAATTTTTTTTGGTGCTTCTGTAACAAGTCCATGTGCACACATGAACCCATCTAGGGTGCTGGGACTAGCATCCAAGTCCTTTGCCTCTAAAACCACGCAGCTAGAGAATTCTTTAAGCATGGCAGTTCTCAAACTTTTTCAGTTTGAACCCACATATGAATACAGTGATTGTTCCAAGGACCACCCGCTTTTACCATTCATGAACTGAAGGCTACCTCTCCTCTCATATGTAATCAAAATACATCCCTGAGGAACTTGGGTAATTGCTGATGTAGAAATGTGAGAGTAAAGAAGTATGTAATGTATTCTGGCTGTCTTTTTTTGTGATTTAGCAGCGGGAAAAGAGAGGACGAGCCAGCAGCAAGTGACCAGCCAAATATCCACAGAATGTTAAGGAAGTGCCCCTCAGCCTACATGCTACAGTCTACATGCTACAGTTTGAGAACCTCTGCTTCTGCTAGCAAGAGAGAGAGGGTCAGTGTCCTCTCTGTAGACCAGCCACTAGGCGTCAACTTCATTCACTCACTATTATATACACGGTGTCAATATACACAAAATACTTTGCTCTTATCCTTACACCTGTGTAAGATTAAAAGGGTTGGTGAGATTTGAAAAGCAAAATAATATATCACATCCATGACAGCCAACCTCCAAATACAGGCTTGGAATGAAAATGAATAAAATATACAGTAGTAACTTTAAAGTTGTGGGGAAGGCGTTGTTTTCCTGATTTTACTTATTTTCCTTCTTTATTTCCCTCTTTTCCTGCTGGGTCACTTTTCTCTTGTTCTTTTTCGCAGAGAACCCTCATTTATCTTTTCCTTTTCTTCTGCCTCTGCCCATGATCTCATTTCCTTCTTTCTAAAATCATCTCCACTTTTAGCCCTTTTTGCAATTCTCCTCCTACCCCACAGAATCATCCTTCTTCCACCTATTTGCTTTTGGGGATTTCCCTCTAGCTTTCATTCCTTCATCCATCCTACTTCCGTTCCTCCCTTCTTTTTCACTCTAGATCATGTCCCCCAAACACGTCCCTTCCTCATTCCCTGGAATGCTATCAATACTCCCCTCCCTTCAAGGTTTCCCATTCTCAGACCTTCTCCCCCCCGCAACCCGCTTTCCAGCTATCCTCCCTGTCTCCACCACAGTCTCTCTTTTCTCTCTTCCTTTTCCAGGTTCTCTTTGCCCTCACCTCAGAATAAATTCTACCTTCAGATATTTCCATGTAATGTCTGTTGACTACAATGGGAAATGCTTGTACAAGTCTGAGGGCAGAATTTCACTCCTGGGCCTAAGATTGCCAGAGCAGGGCAGGAATCATCTTGAGCTTTCCATTAGCACACCCCACTCCTTTGTTTCCTGTTGTTAGGAAGCAGGAAGTCTGACTACTGTCCAGTCAGCAGGGGGCAGAATGAGCAGCTGTTGCCTTGCATGGCTACGCTTTTCCCCTCACCTCCTTATCTATGCACTCCCTATCCGTGGCCCCACAAAGCCACGGGACCTCCTGGTCAACCTCCTCCTGGCCCTGGCTAAAATGGCCATCTATAAAACCAGGGTGAGGAGGTTGGCCGATGGAGACTCCTGTGACTGTGGGGCCTATTTCCGATCCTCCGTCCATTCACGTATCCGGGCAGAGTTCCTCTGGGTGGCATCCACTGACTCCCTTGACGCCTTCGAGGAGCAGTGGGCGCTGTCTGGGGTTCTCTGCTCGGTGTCCCCATCAGGCTCCCTTTGTTTGACCCTTTGACCGCACTCCTTTTCCTGTTATTTTATTAGTTGTCCCGCAAAGTCCCAAGAGTTACTGTGTTCAATGTGAAGTTGTATTGCTATGGAGCAGACCAGCCTAGCAACAGTGGCATGGAAGAGAGGAGCAGCCAGAGTTCACCACTACAACTTTTTCATACCCTTCTTTACAGGTGTTTCCACGAGGCCTAGCAATATTAATCCACCTAATAGTATTACGTACACATAAAACAAATTAACTTCACCATGTAGCTGAGTCTGTACTGTATTGTTTGTATCATTTAGTGCTTGCTTTTGCAACGGCTTCCCACAGAGAATTCTCAGTGTAGTCAGTGGGAGTTCCACATGGGGAATGGCTGCCAAACTGGGCTATTCTAGATGAAATAAACTCACTGGGAGCAGGGAATACATCCCCTCGTACAGTGCTGAGCACACAGCTGGGGCCCAGTAAATAACAGATACATAGGAATAATAATGAATAAGGCTAAGTTTTTGTCATGGATATTTTTAGTAAAAGTCACGGACATGTCACGGCAAATAATGAAAAATTCACAGACGCCTGTGACATGTCCATGACTTTTACTAAAAATATCCATGACAAAATGGGGAGCCTCGGCAACTGCCGGTGGGCTGGGAGCTTCAGGGGTCCCCACCACCCATGGGGGCTTGGAACTTCAGGGTCCCCCTCTGCTGGCAGCTCCCAGCTGCGGGGGCCTCCCCGCCGCCTGGGGCTGCCGGGAGCAGTGAGGTGCTCCCACCGCCTGGGGCCACAGGCAGGAGGCAGGGGACCCTGCAGCTCTCAGCCAATGCTGGCTGAAGTCACGGAGGTCTTTGGAAGTCACATATTCCGTGACCTCCGTGACTAAATTGCAATCTTAATAATGATACTCTTGTAGATTAAACATCCTTGTATAATCAAGAGCGATGCATTATATTGGCAAATTTTATAATTTCCTTCAAGCTTTGAAGAATGTCATCCAGCCTATAGAGGGAACACTCATTGAGACTTTCCCTTCGCACAATATGTCCCATGTTTCAAGTGACAAGGAAGGTAGGTTTTTCTCTTCTGTAGGACGCAATGTGATTAACCTGTCTGGGCACCAGCAGTAGGCAGCCATTGAACAGATCGTTATTAGGGTGGGTATAATTACATTCACAGTGCCAGCAGGTTATCTGCTTTGAAAGCTGAGGACACAAAGGCTTATCTCCTTTACATGTTGAGTTCTGGGCTGTGAGTAAAGTACCCACGGATTTTTTTATGTTGTGTCAATCATGTCTTAGGCTGTTAACTGCTGCTGTTTGCTTTTGGAAGCCTGCCTGTTTTTACGATTATGACTAGGGGGATATAAGATATGAGCCAGTGATGAGTAAATGGCTGTAAATGGTATAGCTGTGACACTTCCACAAGTGCTATCATACTATTGCGCTAGTCATTAGCTGAGTGGCTACTTGAGCCTAATCAGTATCAAAGGGATGTCCACAAAGTCATCTATTTCATTAAGCTAATTTACATGACTCGGCTTACCCAAGAATCAAATTTTCATGTAGTGTAAGTCTTCCTATCAAGGAAAATAAGGGGATGGGGAGGAGGAGGCCACAAGGCAAGGCCTATGGATGTACGTATTTCTTTAATCAGATACCCTCTAGTCTTTCATAAGTCCCCATTGCATTTAGAAACCAGAGATATGTACCAGTAAGCTTTGAAAAGCTTAATTTTAGTCACTTCTCATTACAGGGGACTGACTTAGAAGGAAGAAATTGCCAAAGTTGAAATTGTAGACTTGGCCTAAGTTCTTCAGTGCAAGATATGCATGAAGGCTTTAGCCACTCCTCAGATTAGAAATGAAGGTAAGTGTTGTTTTCAGAGAAGGGGATCTGAGGGTTAGAATAGTTTGCTCAAACAGACCTTCAAAGCTCCCGTGGTCCCTGAGAGACATCAGTGACGTTTGTATATAGACTCACACAACAATGAGATCCTAGGGGAGTCGTGGCTGCTATTTATATCATACAAGAACCAGCTGTTACTTTAACAGAAAGCTGTAATGTACTGCAATGGTTTATTTCTTTCTCCTGGTCATCAGCACACCATCTTTTTGTAATCTGACTTTTAAAAAAAATCATTACAATATTTAGTATCGTTCTTTTCATCATTGCTAGAACTGAGGCTTAAAAAATTAATGACTCCTGAGTGAAACCTTATTCCATCAGTTGGATCAGCTAGTAATTGTTCGTATGTTAAATCTTAATCTTATCTAAAGGAGTTGTTTCTGAGTTTTGTTTTTAACTGTGAATTTGTAGTGATCACTGGCATATCCTTCTTAAATACAGGTGCCAGAAACCATTAATTAAAATCAATTAAACCTTATTCATTTTACATGACAAATGAAAACTCTTGTGTTGGATTTAAAAATATGTCCGGAAAGCACTTCCATTGTTATTGGATCAAGGATGGGGTTCAGCTATCTGACCCATCTTCAAAGGTTTCTAAACCTGTTCCAGCTTCTCTAATAATGATTTCATTGTTTATCCAATTGTTGCTCTATTTTTGATGGCAACTTTTCAGGATAAAGATCTCACAGCAGTCCTCTTGGTATTTATGTAGCTCTTGTCAATGCACCTAAAAAGTGCATCTCTGAGTGACCATTCAGTAATGAGGAAAACACAAAACAAAAACATGATTATGAGTTGACTGTTACCAGAGAGATGAATCATCATGTTTGTGCTTCTTGAACTGGAAACTGTACTTTCAAGCCATGTCCCTGCTGGAACACAAACTGTGCTAGCAGTAACTCATCTTTTTTAGTGAACATTTCCATGTGCATGCTGAGGGTTTTGAAGGCCTTGTTACAGGACTGAGGAGCAGTGGTTTTATATATTTGTCAGAGTGTTGGCCTTGGGTGGCGAGGCATGGCTCAGGGTTAAAACTGGTGATTTAAAAATCAAAACGACTAAATAAAATTACCCGGTTTAAACCAGCAGAATTGCAAGTGAGGACCACTTTCAACATGCTTTAATGAAAAAAAAAATCCTGTATTTCACCTCTTATCCCTCTTTTCCTCTTTGTCTGTTTATATGGATTGTAAGTTTTACAGGGCAGGAACCTGTTTTCTTATGATTTGTAGACCTCTACCACTCTTTCGGGAGATATATAAATAGCAATTAAGGGTTACATCTTGGATGGTTTAGTCCAGTGTGGCCAAGGCTATTTATTTATTTTTTCTCCAGTTAAGCAATCTGGTTGATCCCAGGGCACAGATTAATTCCCAGCAATGTTCTGGCACTGGGATGTTGCACAAGGTTTGTAATTTGTATGTATGGTAGACACAAATTGGGTTACAACCATCACTTTATGTGTGAAAATGGTTCCCAACCCAGTTACAAGCACTGGTGTGAACAGGGCCTCATACTGCAGTCTTTCCTTCAACTGACACAGTGTCACTAAAGCCTTTTAGGACACTGGTAACCCCTGGATAATGGTGTGCGGTTGGTTAGGAGTAAATCAGTAATCAAATTTCTAATGTACAGGTCACCGGAGTCAAAGAGAGAGGATGAGCCAGGGATGGGGGAGGCTGTTGTTGGTAAGCTGAGGGGATAGGTTTCCTATCCCAGCAGTCACACTGCCTTAACTCTAAGTAGCATCTGGTTTTGCTAATTAGAGCTGCTTTATTTCAGGCCTGTCATAAAGGAGAACATACCTTTTGTCTGTGTTTACATTAGAAATACCTTGAAAGCAGCATATTAGAAATGAAAGGTTTTATATGGCTCTATGTATTTTTTTTTAAAGTTATAATAAATCCTGTTTAAAAAAAATCCAGAGAGAAGGAGAATGCTGGCAAATGTTTGCATTTTTTAAGCCACACTATGCAGTTTATATTAGGCCAGTATTTTTTCTTATATGATTAATTCTGTTCATTTCTAAACATGCATAACAATCAAACAAAGATTGTGACTTGAAGAAACTGAAGTGGAAAATGTTACAAATTAGATTTTTGTCACCATTTGCATATTCAATCAGGCAGAATTCTGCTGGGGTACTGCCCCTCTCTCCTGTAGCAGGGGGGGCCTCATATTACTCAGCTGTTCCCAGGGGGAGAGAAGCAGCACATTCCACTCCAAGGGGAAGGGGAGGCAGGTCACCCACTTCCATGGGGGAGCAGACGGTGAACTTCATTCTTTGGGAAAAAGAAAAAAGAAAAGGAGTACTTGTGGCACCTTAGAGACTAACCAGTTTATTTGAGCATGAGCTTTCGTGAGCTACAGCTCACTTCATCGGATGCATAGCATATGCATATGCATCCGATGAAGTGAGCTGTAGCTCACGAAAGCTCATGCTCAAATAAACTGGTTAGTCTCTAAGGTGCCACAAGTACTCCTTTTCTTTTTTCTTTTTACGAATACAGACTAACATGGCTGTTACTCTGAAACCATTCTTTGGGAAGAAAGAGGTGAGGGGAGGAAGTGCACTCAGCTCCCAGAAAGGGGAAGGCCTCTTTCTATACACCTCAGTGCAAAAGATAATCACATCTTTCCATTGTAGTCTCTCCTTAAAACACACCTCTTCTGCAAAACCTACCATTGTTTTCCCCTAAGTGAATGTTACAGTCCTGATTTACACAAATGCAAATCAAAAAGTATCTTCCAGCATTGTGAAATAAAATAAGACCATTTTCTGGCCATCCAGAGCATCCTAGTTATTTGAAGCACTGACCGTGTACTTGGCAGTGTCTGAATGGCAGGGGAAGAGACTGTCTCTGTCCCTCAGAACTTGCAGTCTAAATAGGCAGACAAGACAATTTGGATATATCAGTTCTTGGGAGAGGTTGGAAGAGCTCGGAACTTCAAGAGGTGTCTGGGTGTGAAGTGGGGGGCTATTCAATTCCTGGTGTAAGGGAGGCAGCATCCTTAGCTTTTGTAGGTGAGGGAGTCATTATATCTAGCTCTTCTGATGGAGAGGAGACTCTGGGGAGCTTTTTGGGGTTAGGGCAGAAAGCATGCTCAGTGTTTTCCTGTACCATGTACTCAGTAATAACTTTAGAGGACTCCCCATTCTTATTAAACTGAACTGGCTGTTTATTAAAGCAATTTATGGCTGCTCCACTTGCAGCTTAGTCTTCCTAACTATGTGCAAACTCTGACTTCCTGGAGCCTTTTCCAAATACTTCTCTCCTGCAACCCTTGCTCATCCCTCCAGATTCCATTCAAGTCGCAGTACTCAGCTTCTATCGGAGGAGGTAGCTTGCCCAGAACCTTAGCAAAAGGTGCACACTTGCTTGCTGGGGGAAACACGCTCAGTTCTAGGGCTGGAACGAGGAACAGAGGGCTTGGATCCTGAGATTGGAGGTGTACTCAGGTCCTCAGCAGAGGTGATAATGAAGTACTGGGTGAATTTCAACCTTCTTTCTATTTGTAGATTCAAGTTTTTAAAAATGTATTTGTTATTCAAAATAATTCATCAAAATTTTTGCAATTTCATTTATTCTGTGGATGATTCTTTTAGCTGTGTTGCTTAGCTGTGATTGGCCAAGTAGTGGTCTTTCTGGGATGAGCCTGACTCTTGCAATCAAGTTCCTGGTGGGAATGTTTTCAAAACTGAATTCAGAATTTGCTTTCCACAACTATTTACGAGTATTATGTCATTCTGCAGCTGCTTCATTGACTGATTCAGCTTTGTGATGGATATCCACGAAAAGTCAGTCCTGAGGGTCAGGAGATAGGAGCAAAGTGTTGAGATCAGGAGTAGAGATGCTCAATACTTCCAGAACAGAGGATTTAGACAATAAGATTTTTAATTAAAATTTTTTTTTCTAACAGAACTGGTGAACACACATACAAAAACTGCAGGAAAGAGAAAATAATGCCGGCCCTTCACACTATCTTAATCCCATATCTGAGAGAAAGGTTCTCTGAAAATCTGTTCTAGAGGGGATACCATGTCCTAGAATTTTGTACATATGCACACACATCCCTCTTTTAGTGTGAATCTTAAACTCTTGTGAATAATGTGTTGGCTGTGCTGCATTTAGAGTTGAAAGCCTCTGAACTGAGCAACCATATATCATCACATAGATGATATTGATCCTGTTGTTCAGGACATCAGAAACTCTCTGAAGGCTGGTTAGAAGGGAGAATTCTGTTATATTTCATGGGCAGCTGAACGGCAATATGTGCCTTTCCTCATTTCAGCAGAGAGAATGGGAGTCAGGACATTGGTCAATAAAGCTGTACAAGGCCAGGAGAAGGTAGTTGATTCCTATGGGATTTATGAAAGAGGTGTTGCAAAATCATCCATTCCATGAGACAAATGCTCAGAGCTGTTGAGCACCTACAACTTCTGCTGAAGCAAGTAGGAGTTGTGGATGCTTAATCCCATGGACGTCAATGTCAAAATTTCCACTGATTTCAACAGAAGCAGGTCCAGGCCCTTTATTTGTAACTGGTATTTGGCATTTCTCTGGCAAGCCAAAGAATCATTGCTCTGAAGTAATGAGAAAACATCAGTCCTTCAGCTCGTAATCATGTGTTTATTCCTATAGATGCCAATGGTATTATTCACATGAGAAAGGGCTGGAGGACTGAGTCTATGGCAAGAACATGAAACCATCATGCCAGCAAAGATCTCTCCAGGCTTTTCAAGTTACCACAGTAAAAACATACAGCCTGCAGTCTCATTAAAAAGCTATTTGAGTATCTGATCTAATTCCTTTTGTGCTTTTTTAAAAAAAATCTGTTCTCTCTCTGCTGGCAGAGATCCTTGTCTTGGCTGTAGATCAACAAACACTGGCAACTGACCAACTGAACATCCAGGTTATTGAGGCCCATCAAAAGTCATAGGAAATCGCTCTCTGCCCTACTTGATATAGATTACATAACCGGCAGAGGTGAGGAGGGAGAAACAACAGAGCAGCAGCTACAATGTTCCTGTTCCTACACAGGAATTATACTTTTGTCAGGCAATTCATGCAGTATTCATGCAAGCCCAGAAAATACACAGCCACGCCAGAGAGATCACAAATGTTCATGAATTTTTCTTGTCAGGCACCCCTTGCCTGCTTCGAAGGGTGAAGTTTATGGCTGGGGAGGAGAAAAACTCTTCAGTCATCCGAAAAAGCACTAAGTTTCAATGACAGACAAACCAAATAAATTATCCAAACATACATCAATCCCTAAAGTTAGTGAGTACCCTGTCCTGGCAGTGAATTGGTGGGTATAATTTCATAGTTTGGCAGAGTGCTGATGTCCGGTGCTATATGCATTTTCTTAACTCTACAAAATTAGCTAGAATATTTGTAATAATGTTTTCAGCATCAGACTTAATTGTGTATCTGAGCCGTTGAAGTTTTTTCCTTTCCAGTATATCTCATTATTGTTTGTTGGAACACGAGTGCAATCAATCATTCCTAAAATAATTGTAGAAACCATCAATGATACAGAAGTCTTTTTGTCTTGTTGTTACAGTGGCGGGCTGAATAGTTTAGCCTGTCCTAGCATGCTACCTGGAAACAGACTGCTGACTCATCCATGTGACATTCTTTGTTTCCTTTGCAGAGACCCTGTATAGGTTATTGAAAGGGCAGAGGATATTTCCTGCAGGAGAGGAGAATGACTTTGCTTTGTTCTACCAATTATCCAGAGACTGGATTAGAGGTTTCCCCTGTCGGCAAGAAAGCTAACCCATCATTTCAGTTCATGCTTTCATACTCTGTAGACCCCTTTTCTCTCACTGCACTGGACTGGATCTTTTCCTCAACCTTTCCAAAGATGTAAAGTACATAATACAGAATTATTACTCCTATAACTTGCACTCTCGGCAGCTATCAGAGTCGCTCTGGCTCCCTTTCTATACTATTTTCAATCTCCCAAGAAACAGGTGTGAATGAATGCACATGGATGCTTGTACTCTAGAGTAAATGGGTGAGGGCATGTCTACATTAACAGTGCTGCAGTGACGCAGCTGCACCAGTGCAGCTGTGCCACTGTAGCGCTTAGTGAAGACGCTACCTATGCCTACAGAAGAGCTTTTCTCATCAACATAGATACTCTGCCTTCCCAAGAGGCGGTAGTTATGTCGACGAGAGAAGTCCTCCCATCATCATAGTGCTGTCTACACCAGGGATTAGGTCCACACCTGTGAATGACGTAGTTATCCTGACATAAGTTTGTAGTGTAGACCAGTGCTGAATGTATGCCTGCATAGAAATGTAGTGTGCCTGTTTAGTGCAATGTCTGAGCTCTTCCTGAATTACCACCTTTCTTTGTCTGACCATCAGTATCTCAGTTTTGCGCCTGCTTTTCAAATCCCTTCACATCAGATAATTTCACATTTCCTCTTGATACTGGTCTCTTGGTAATTAGAGTGACTGTGCAGTGTTCTATTAATTAAAGAAATTGTGATTTTATATTTAGGGGTTAATTGGTGATATCTGCATATAACATTTTCCTAAGATAAATTAGATTACAGTAATTAACCTTGTGTCCAGCATAGCAGACAATAAGCGTTTGTCTTAAGAGTATCCTGGAAGTAGGATAATTTAATATAGCTATTGGCTCCTTTCATTGACTTTTTTCATATTACCAAAGTAGGTGAAATGAAGCTATGGATGAAAAATATGCCATGTTGTCACATGAGTGATCCTTTTTCCACAAAAAAATTCTCAAGGATAGGATTATTTCTTGTATCAACCTCTCCATAAAGCTGTTAAGATTATAGATGATGTATAATTTGGTAATTTTCTGGGCATAAATTCAGGCAGAGTAGAGCTCAGAGACTGCCACTTGCAACTAGCAATTACCAGCAGACTGCAGGAACTGGATGATTGGTAACTGCAAGCCTGGAGATCATCCCATTTTGGAAAAGCAAAACTAGATAGATGTCCAGAGTCCTTTAGGGTTTTTGTTTGTTTCTTTATGGCCATACACACTAATGAAAAGATCTGAAAAGTATATGATTCCACAAATTACCAGTAAAAAGAAATAATTAAAGACAAATAAAGATCTAGACAATCTATCTAAATTTTACATGCCCATCACCTTGATATGTGAGCACCTGAGATAAAGTGTGTGTGGAATGATGGAGGCAACATTCCAGTCTCATTCTTGCTGTAGTGCTCTCAGTTTTGTTATCACCATCGACTTATGCTTACCTACAAGGTGCTTTTAAAATTTGTCTTAGGGATTCCATCTGTTTTTTGTCCCTTACTTATTGTTACAGCAGTCTCCCTCTTGCCATTCTGAAAAGTGGAAAGAAACCAGAGAAAATTGATTTCATAAACAAATAAGGGAATAAATGTATAAACACAAGTCTTCAAGAATTCTTTGCTTACCTGCAGTTTTTATCTGTCAGGGACATACATAAATTATCATGGTGAATTGGTTGCTTTCCAGGGGGAAAGTCTTACCTTTACCTTCTCATTCTCCTTCAGAAGTTGTGATGTACATTTATAAAAGTCTTCTTGCCTGAGTGGAATATTGCTGTATTTCACTGAGCAACCTTTCATAGTCTATGATCTTGAAATTTGGCCTAAATCCTGTTATTGACAGGACTAGACTATTCTGGTATGTAATGGGTACTGGATTATCTTAAAGTTGCCATTGTTGCTGTGGAAGTAATGCACTTTCATGGGGGCATGGCACAAGTGATTGGTTTAATTGAGCCATGATTTAAATTGTTAAAATTGATTAGCATTGTGGGATGGTTACAGTAAATTTGATCCATATTTTTTGGACTGTGGAGTTTCAGTCACTTTTGAGCTAAAGTTGATTAGTACCGTTTGAAACATATACTGTAGAAAGTTGTTATTCTACTGAATGAAAATCAAACCAGGTTAGTGACTCTTTTTTCCTGATTAAATTGCATTAATGTGACCAACATTACATATCAGTAATTGCACAAAAGCTAGATGATGTGCTCTGATTACTCAACAGTTGACTTAAATGTGTTCTCTGCTGTTTTGGGAAATTAAAAGGTGGACATTTTCATTTCAAACAAATAAAATGTGTTTCTTAAAGCAGTCAAATGCCACAAATCAAAAGATAATATTTGTTTTGAACTTTAAACAAATATGCAAAATAAAAAATATTTATTTATGATTATGTTAAGCAGCAGTCAGCCACTCTAACACACAATGGATCTGTTATATGGGATCCTAATTTTGGTCTAGAATAATGCTATGCTTTTCATATGATTTGATGTGTTGTGCAGACATATATCAACTGTAAATTACTTTTTTGTTTTCCTGGGTAGGGGAGGAGATTGAAGAAAGGACTGGAATCTATTTAAATATGCGCCCACAATAATGAAAGGAGGCATATGCTGAGCAACTGAGGGAATCTGGCCTGAAGAGTTTAATGCACTAGAGGGATTATTTTAGGATTACTGCCTGATCCTGAAGTTATGTTTACCGCAGACATGTAGTAGCTCAGACGATGTCTGCAGGGCTTTGTCAAACTTTTAATCAGTGGCAATTGGCAATACTGTTGTGAAAACAGACACAGTTTCATGTTTCACCTTTGCTGTTATCGATAATAAAAAAAAGGAAGAACATATTTCATTCTCTCTATATACCTGTGGATCACAGGCTGCAGTGTAATTTTTATTCCATATACCGAAAGAGAGAATAGAACGTGTATTGACTAGCACTGATATTTCCCAAGCAAATTTAGGGTTGAGAAGACTAATGGTATTGCTGGTAGTGTATCTGTTTTCTATTAAGATTGCTGAGATTAAACAGCAAAATATATATGAGAGATAGTGTTCTTTCTTGTCAAAAGGCAGTGTTACTTTTAGCTCTTACATCAATTCAAATCTTGAGGGTGGTTTATTGAAGCCCACATACAATCAATATAGCTATTTTTATCTCTTAAACAAGTGAGGTGTATTTAAAATAATAAAGACATCATTGTAATGACTGAACAAGCCGTTCTAAAGTTAGATCTGTTGCTGTATGTATTTCTGGTGGTAAGGAACAGGAATAATTTGGCAACTGCCTTTGTTCTTTAATGCAGGCCTATTGCCCCAAAAATAAAATTGAAAATGTTTCTGGCAATAGTTCTGCAAGCACAAATGGCTTTCTTGCCAGTTTTGGCAAGCCTGTTTTCAGTATAAAACTGAGCAATTATAGAAAGTGATATATTGCATGATATAATACTACCATCAGCATCAAGACAAACAACATGTTCATTGTGTCTTTTGCCGTGTGAGCAGGTTATTGCCATTGCATTATCCATTCCACTAAAACATGTACCTCTTATACCCTGACAAACAGATAACCAGAGGAGTAGAGAAGAGCAGATGCTTTAACAAGGAACTGTGGCCATTTTCTCATTTGTGTTGGCTCCGTATTTCAATGCAAATATCACTGAACAGGTGGCTGATGAGGTCCCTGTAGATTGTTTACAGTAAAGGTTACAACCAGAATCGATAGGCCTGAGATACTTCTAATTCCATCTGGGAGATGTTCATCTTCCATCTGACTGTTCCCTCTCTGAACAACAGCATCCTATTAAAGCTGTAATCACTGGAACTGTGTCACTCAGGTCAAAGAAAGGTTCTTCCTATTAAAGCCTTAATTTGTTCTTTACATTTTCCTTTTGTACTACACCAGGATGATCAGTAATGATGATCTCTACAAGATAGGTTGCCAGCATTACCTACTGACATGACACCTTCTTCAGGAAGAGGTTTATCAGTTCTGACTCGGGGTTTTGCAAATCTGTTCAGCTTATCAGTCACTGAATCAGGGGGGTAGTGATATAACACCCAGAGCTGACATTGCAGTATATGATTTATTGCCTGTGTAACACTGCAAATGAGTACTCACATTTACACAAACATCAGCATGCTACAATAGAACCAAATCCTCTTGAAACGTTTTTGAGAAATATTTTCCTTTTGATTTGAAACTCAATTTTAGCCTTAAGTTTGCTCTAGCTTTACTGGAAAGTTGCACACATCCTTGAATAGATGTTTACGTAGTATCTGGTCATACTTGTTAGGTAGATTTTTATTACTCTCTTCAATAAAGGTGTATGCTGTCACTTGCTATATAAGGAAAAATATATCCTATGTTCCACCACTGTATATCCCCCAGGTCCAATTGTTATATCTGTGATGCAACCTGCAGCAGGGAAATGAGTAAGCAATGCTAAATCTAGTTAAAATGGTACTAAAGTGCATATATCACAGGATGCCCATATATTCCCCCGAATTTTGAGGAGTGCTTTGGGGAGTGTATAACTGATGTGCATAGAATTTATGTGCACATTTTATTTGATTGATTGATTGATTGATTGATTGTGGTAGCCCCTATGGAGCCAGGTCAGAGACAAGGAGGCCATTGTACCAGGCACTATATAAACACCTACAAAATGGTCAGACCTTGCCCCAGTGAGCTTACAGTTAATAGAGGGCATGTTTAATGGAAAGTGGGAGGGATATGGGCTTCTCTGCACAAACCTGGACCATGTGGCATTCTCTGCCCCCTAGTAATGTGCATGTGGGAGAGGCCCTAATCAGTGTGCAAATTAAAGCATCCCAGGTGGCTGCTATACTTAATACACATCAGTGGTTCTCTTTTACTGGCCAGATACCTGGAGTGTTTGAGACATGTTTGGCCACAGGAATCGGGTGGGCAGCTGTAGAGACAACAGGAGCAGGACAAGAGAGGGAAAGATGAATGATGGACGCACAGTGGATCATAGAGAGATGTTGATGGTTAGTAGCTATAGAGGAAGAGGAACCTGGCATGAGGAGTTACAGCCACCTGCACTCAGGTGACTGATTATCATCACAGGAAAAAAGAATTGGCCATCCCAGACATCATCTTGCTGTGTGCCAGTTCAGTGCTAATGTCCGGCATTCAAAGCGGTTTCCTGATGATTACCACTGTGTCATCTGCACTGTAGTGCTTGTTGATCTCTGCAAGCAGCCCTTGAGCTTTCATGGCTGCTGTTCATTCCCTTTTGTCTGCTGCCTGTGGCACCATTCCATTCCCCAGTGAGCATCAGGACACTTTGTATGATCTTTTTCACTGCCACACTCAACCACACCTCAGAGTGGTATCTGGGTGATAGAGATCTCATTTTTACAAAACAGAACTGCTACCCAAAAATCACATATAGCAATAGCATGTTCTCCTGGACACCTTCCTTAGCTGCTTGCACCTGCCTAGCTTTCCTCTTTTCACAGGGACTGTGGTTTGCAAGCTACATTCCTGTTATTGCTGTTTTATTTCTAGCCTCCTTTTCTGTCTTATATAGAGCCATGTCTTTCTCTGTCTAGGAACTGTGAATTTAGAAGGTAGTAAACAATAATAATAATGATACTCTGCATTTATAATAGTGCCTTTTCAAAGGATTTCCAAAGGTTTCTCCAGCTGGAGGCAGGGGGGCGTAAGTGAGTTGCCCATCAACACATAGCAAGCCTGTGGTAGAGTGGGGAATAGAATGCAGACTATGTGACTGAGTCACATACCCTGCTTTTACCACTAGGAAGCATTCTCCTTATATAAAGCAAGTGGGACATGTATACATACACACACACACACACACCTTTCAATGAGAGTTAGTCTCCCAAGTGTCTAAATCACTTTTGAAAATGGGACTTAGGTTCCTAAGTCACTTTTCGAAATTTTATACCTAGAGATGAACAAACAAATTTAGATGAACCTGCCTTTTAGAACTTTTTAGACGTTTTTAAGTTGTCTAATTCCTCCTCCCACCCCTTCATTATTTTCATGTTTGCTGGGCCCCTGAATGTGATGAGAGAGCCTGTTCTTCAGATATTTATGGGTATCCCCCTGGATTGTTGATCCATGGATTCTGCTGGTTTTACTGGCCCTGTCTCCTTTCCTCATATAGTGGTTCAAATTCTTTTCCCTGGAGGGAAGGTATGACTTGAACTCTTGGATTTCTTACTCACAGATTCTTCAGCACATTTTATTTCACACACACTCCAAGTCTTGTTTGCAGGATGGTAGCTTGTCGCCTTTAATTTGTTTAAATATATATGTATTCTTCTCATTAATAGAGTCATGGATTTTTATGGTCATTAAGGTCATTTAGTCTCACTTCCTGCCTAACACAGGCCACTGGATTTCACCAAGTAATCCCTGCATTGAGTCCAATAGTTTGTGGGTTGAATTACAGCATATCTTTTGGAAAGACATCTTGTCTTCATTTAAATGATTGGAAACCCACATTAAACCCCTGGTGGTATTGTTCTGCTTTCTGACTTTACTTGGAATTATACCTGATTAACTGAGGGTATAGCTGAATGGAAAAGTTAAATCAGAGTTTCTCTGACATGGAAGATTGTAGCTCTTAAGGGCTAAGCTATATTTGCAGCTGCTACTGATTTAACAGAAACTATCCCTCTGTTCTCAGGATCCAAACTGACCTTTTCACAGAACTTATCAAGAAATTGGCACTTCATTTTTACATTTTACTTGTAATATGGGCAGAGTAAGGCAAACCCTTCTTATACAGTGCAGACACACTCACAGCAAGGTAATAGGATATTATGGCAGTAGCAATATATTCATTTCCTTAACCAAAGGGTTATTCTGCAAGCATTTCTGCCTTGAACCATCACTCACTAAACACTAAAAAAGATCAGACAGCAGAAGGCTGATGTCATGCTGGTGTCTTTCTCTTTGGCTCCGAGAGTCATGGTTTCTAGAAGTTATATATTGCATTTGGCTCAAAAAATCAAACCATTCTCCTTATATCACAAGCCATATTGAGCCAGGGACACTATTACCTCCTATCTTCAAATACTCCTTGAGGCCAGTAATTTGTTTTTTTCCAATGTATAAATTAGAGACTAATAGATATAGAAACTTTATTGATTTATTTTTATTGAAGTAGCACCTCAGTGCCCTTATCAGGATCAGTGCCACGCTGTGCTGAACTCTTGCCCCCAACACTTCCCTGTTTTCTCCCATAGGGGACTCAGATTTGCATATAAGACAAAAGATTATGCGATTTCTTTATACCTAATCACTACAACAACAAAGAGGGGGGAAATATATATTTACTAAGGAAAAGTCTCATCTCACTAATATCTGTGCAACTCCATTAACTTCAAGAAGACAGTTCAAGGCAAGATACTCTTGCATCAATGTATGCTTGCATTAGTCCTAGGAATTCAAGAAAACAGACTGCTTGTTTGTGTTCTTCAGAACTCAGAAGCAAGCCATACCCTTTCGTAAAAAACCTCACTAGCTCAATGACTAATAATACTGTGAATTGATATAGAATCTTTCATTCAAGTACTTTAAAGCATTTATCATGCTGTGTCTCCGGAGTTTACAAGTAAAAAAACCAAGCAAACAAAAACCCACTTACCAAAATTAATACTTTTTCTGTTGGAGCAATGTGCGCTTTTGAATAGGAAGAATGGAAATTCTTGGAGCCAGAGCCTCAGCTGATATAAACGGGCATAGCTTTATTGAAGTCAATGGAGCTACACTGATTTACACCAGCTGAGGATCTAAACCTTGATGTTTACAAAGCCATTATTTGGAGATGGTACCTGTACTCTCTGGGCATCACCATCTGGCTACTTGTGCTTCATCACATGCTGCATATGGAAGGACATTTGGTTAGGAAGTAGTTCCATCACACTTGTAAGTCAAAACACTTGCATCATTCAAAGGAGCCCAACTAGAACAGAGAACTTGCTGAAAAGGGAATTTATACTAGAAAGGAATGTAACTATTTCTAACAAGCATCTTTCTAAAATTTCACTGAAACTGGACAAAAATCTTGCTCCTCAGAAAGGATGCCAAAATTCATATTAAATTAGTATAATTACCTTCCAGAAAAAGCTGACATTGGCTGATAGACTCACCTTGGACCCAGTTCTCCGTTGCTCTGTAGGCATTTACCCCAGCGAAGAGTGGATGTAATGTATTAACAGAGCAGAATGGGAGCAACTTACTTTGTACTAATGCTAATGACTACACAAAGTTTAGGGTAGTACATAATCAGCCTCCATGTTTATTAGAAACAAATAAAAATATCCTTAAGAACGATGGAGGATTTTGGTCTGAAACGAGTTAGGTGCCGAAGTCCCAGTTTTGGAACCACTGCGATGCACAAAACTCCTGCTGAACCCTGTAGGCATCTAAACTCACGTGACACCTACGTTTTCCATGGGCACCTATGCTTCAGCCTCCAAGCATGTGCACTTTTGCCTCCCAACTGGCACCCGAGCAGCTGTCTCCTGCTGAAACCCTAGAGCAATTCACAAACCAGGGAACACAGGCATTCCGCTGCCTAAGTTGGGTGCAGGGCCCAATCTGGTAGGGGCCTTGTGAGCATGTTTACTAGATTGGGCCCTTCAGATGAGTTCTCACAAAATACCTGGGAAAGAGGAGGTGTTCCCTCATAGCATTTAGCTCAGCGATTAGGGAACTCACCTGGAATATGGGAGTCCCGCAGTTCAAGTCCCTTCCTTCACCTGAGGGGAGAAGGGATTTGAACAGGGATTCACTCCCTCTTAGGTGAGTGCTCTAACCACTCATGATGTGGGGCTCCCTTAGTTTCTCTTGTTGAAAATTTTGCACTGTGCATAAATAATTAAAGAGTCATTGGAGCAGGGAGACTGGATCCTGGGTTTCCCACCTCGCAGTTGAGTGCTCAAAGCTTTAGAGTCATTCACATGCTCGTGCTCTTGCTCTCAGTTAAGGGGACATTTCGGGGCAGAGAGTGCAAGCAAGCGAACATGACTCTATAGCCAAGTGCAATGTTCCCTCTAATTTTGTACATCCATGAATTTTGTTATGTGCACCAATATAGAGGTGACGTGTGGTGGGGGTGGGCCGAGGAATTCAGAGTGTGCAAGGGGGCTCAGGGCGGGGGGAGGAGGTCTCTGGCTGTGGGGTGCAGGCTCTGAGGTGGGGCCGGGGATGAGGGGTTTGGGGTGCAGGCTGCCCCGCGGCTGTAGCGGGGAGAGAGGACTCTCCCCAGCCCTCTCTCGCCACAACAGCCCGGCACTGGGGCAGCTCTTGGGCTGGGGCCAGGGATGAGGCTCCTCTCCTGTCTACACGGCCCTTGACAGCCTGCTGCGCAGCTTAGAGGGAACTTAGATTAAGTGGTTAGAGCACGCAGCTGGGAGGTGGGAGATGGAAAATCAGGTCCCCCTGCTCCAATGATCTTTAATTAGTTATCTAGAGTGCAGCAGCTTCAACGGGAGAGACTGAGGGAGACCCTGCTCCCACCTCCAAATATCCTATAGCCCAATGGTTAGAGCACTCATCTGAGAGGTGGTAAATCCCTTCTCCCCTCAGTGGGAGGGGGAATTGAACCGGGGGGGGGTCTCCCACATCCCTAACCACTAGGCTAAAACTATGGGGGAAGCACCTCCTCCGCTCCAGCTTCTTGCTAAAATGGTGTAGGCACCTAATGCCAAGAGAGGGTTTACATATGGGCATTGCAAAGAGCGATAGGGCCTCCCTGCAGCCTGGACTTAGGCACTTATCTCTGAAACATGAGTGGGGCTTAGCACACATTCCTATCATTAGCATCTCCCATTGTCTAGTTTAGGTGGCTCCCTGTGTAGCATGCTGGCTTTTGTGAATCACAGTATAAAATGCCTATTCATTGTATGGGAGCTTAGGTGCCTAACTGAGGCTTTGTGAATCACAGTGATTCTCCAGACACCTAAAAAAGTTAGGCGTTGTGATGCTGAGCATCACAACGCCTCACTTTTTTTTGTGGACTCAGGTCTTTGTGTGTAGAAACAGCTTTGCACTATTAAGCTGTTAGATGGCAGAACTGAAAACTCCTTAGTCTTCTCTTTGTGTTCATGTGAAGAAAAAATCCTGTCAGTTAAACTCTACTTAAAATGACTGGGTAATATAACAGAGGTAATTAATCTGACTGGAGACCCTCTTGTCTACATGTTTACATGGGACGGTTCAGAAGGTTGAGTGAGAAGAAGGGAGTGATATATCACAACCTCTCCTGAAAAAAGTTTTTAAAGCTCTAAAGTGGAATGGGCAAGATTTATCAATGCTGCCTTAATGCTTTTCCACATATAATACATACATTGTTAGCTAGCTGATGATGTGCTGATAGGGAGTAACATAAAGCAGCTATTCTTCTGTTGCAGTCCCACTGTAAGCCATGTTAAGTTTGAATTATCAGCCTGCAGACTGATATTGTGGGTGAAAAGGGTTTAAATTGAGAAACTGAATTGCTGGTTAAATTTCTTCTAGATAAATTACTGTTCCTCTCTTGTACTTCAGAAAAGAGCTTTGCATTTGACGAAAGCATTTGCAAGAAGGAAGGAATTGAAATTTGTTGTTATAGTAAAGCAGTATGCTTTGTTTTGTCACCTTCTAATGCACTTGTCGAGACAAAATAGGTACTTCATACCAAATATGAAAAATGAGTCTTTAAAGGTAAAGGCAAAACTGTATTTCAGAAGGGACAAAAATCACCCCCTTAATTCTTTTTTCTTTTTAAATCCTGCCTTGAATGCAAATCCTGAGGAATCTGTGGTTTTGAGTATTCTCCTTATTTGTTATTTCTGTTGTGGTAGCACCTAAGGACCTCAAACAAGGATTATTATAGTAGGCACTATACAAACATGGATATAGTCCCTGCCCCAGAGAGCTCACAATCTAGACACTAGGAAACAGGTGATGAAGGAGACAAATGTGGGAAGGGAGAAAAGAAGGGTAGCTATGGGGAGGCACAGTTGCCTCAGTAGTCACAGGTGGCCACTAGCTTAACCAATGCCAGACAGAACTGTTTCTCTCGAGACTCCTGCGCATTATGCTCTCCCCATATGTTTCCTCATGTAAAATATAATAGCCAGCCAGTTTCTGTTTTATGTGTTACTTACTCTTGCTGTTGTACCTTTGCCATTCTTTTAATGCTGTGTGGCCGTCGAGGAGTCAGTTAGTTAATCACAGAGTGGCTCACATCAGAGTTTATTTTCTGTGGGTTCAAACTTTGGTTAATAAAAATACAGAAGCAGCCAAGTTTTCAAGTGTGTGTGTGAACAATAATAGGCAAACATGGAGTATAATAAATCATCTAGTTATAGCCCTGAGGGATCACAGTGCCCTTCAACAGAGTTTCCATCTGAAGTTCAGTTATAGGAGCTGGGATTTTATTTCAAAGCACATATCAGAAAAGGCAAATTAATTAGTGTGACGTTTCCAATTGAATAAATGATTGGGAACCAGCTGTGTCTGTGAAATTGCAAGTAAAAATGCAACACTCAGAACTTGTTAATGCTTTTTTTGGCATGGAAAAAGGAGACATAGGTATCTAATATTAAATGGTGTTGCAAAAGGGCAAGTTAGCACTTTATTTGCCAAAGTAACTTTCAAAGACTATCTAGGTTACAAAGTTTGACTTTCTGCACATAAATCTTGAATGATTGGCATACTACTGTAAAATAGCTTTGTTCAGAAAGATAATCTTTGGCACTCAGCATTAAAGGTTTGAAACCCTGGAAGGGATGAAAAGAAAACCCCACTTTTAGACTGATTTCCCTTGCAGATCAGCACCTCTGTGAAATTTGCCTGGGAATTATGAGCTATTTACTGTATTATGATGTTTTCTTTCACTGTATGCACAGGCACCTTTTGTTCTTTTTATCTCCAAGATTTGGGGATTTATTTATTTATTTATTTAGCACATGAAATATTAATGAGTGAATACATTGGTGAAACGTGAGGGGGAAAAACCCTAATGTTAGACAGTTCTAGTCACCTTTATTTTATTGCAAGTTGGAGTGTTGGTTTTATGGTACTTAAATTTATGGGTATCTATTTTTATGGTAAAGCCCAATGACATGTTCAATGTGCTCCATCAAACTGTCTGTGTTTCTGTGTTTGATTCACAACTCTGCAGGATATGAATCAGTCTTCCAGTATAACCCTTAATCACTTTTTTTTAACCTAAATAATGTAGTATGGTTTTTATTTATGCCCTGTGTCATCATCTAATTCTGTAAACCTACCCAAAGAAACAGCAGATGGAGTATTTCCCTAAAAACTCTTGTCAGCTATCGATTGACTCAGAAGACAAAGTTTCTTTATTGGGTCCAATCAGCTGAGACAGAAAATTCACAGGTAGCTCACAGCATATTTAAATCTGTTCAAAGCCAAATTGAGGCGCAACTGATACGGGCAAGTGAGGCTTGAGGAATGAAAGAAAAGTGGCCCAGCAGGGCAGGCCCTTTTAAAAATTACACTTATTTGTTACTTTATAGTGAGAATCCCCTTTGTTATCTGTTGACCATTAAAGCCCTACTTTCTGTGTGCAGTAGTTAAAATAGAATGGACAGGAAGCTCTTATGCCCTTGTTTGTTTTCCACAGGGTGAAGTGAAGAAGTAAAGTCTCCCCGCTGAACTACTATGAGGTCAGAAGCCTTGCTGCTATATTTCACACTGCTACACTTTGCTGGGGCTGGTTTCCCAGAAGATTCTGAGCCAATCAGTATTTCGCATGGCAACTGTAAGTATGAAAGGCCTGGTGCTTTTTTTCTCCCCCAAGCTCCAAGAAGGAATATATTGATCACTGAATGTTTCTTATTTCTTGATAGCTCTTCAGATCAGCCAGATTACATTCCCAGATGATAAAACTAGAGCAGAGCACTTCTGCCCTGATTTGTGTTTTCAGAACTGATGAGCTGTTTGCTCCTCCAAAACCATAACCTAGAATACTCTTCAAACGGGAGTTTCTGCAGTGCAGTCAGTCCAGTTTCCCATCCTACCCAACAACAAATGAAGAAAGCTTGTTTTTCATGAACAGAGGGTTTCTTACCTGTCTCTCCAGAAGCAAAGTTCTGGAGAACCAACCAAGTCCATATATCAGGTGTAGCTCACTAATGTAGCTGTGTTGAGAACATATCATTGAAATTATTTTCTAGAACTATACAAATAACCAGATTTGTTTGCTCAGCCTTTGATGTATCTTTGTCCCACTTTACCATTTGGCATTTTGGGCAGTAAAACTGTTTGTAAGATTTTGACAAAAAACATTTTGGTGAAAAGCCAACATTTTTGCAACAAATATTCTCCATTTTTCTGACCTGCTTTAATGGGGAGTCTCTCTGAGACTAGGCTAGCACACGGTGCTGCAAGTCAGGATCAAGATGGACTGGCTGGACTAGGTGGGAAAGCATGCACTGCATTTGATCACCTAGCTCAGACCCTCAGTATTACTAAGTTCCTCTTTATCACGGTTATCACAGTTCAATCACAATTTTTCCAAAAAGGCCTTCCGAGGGCTAAATTCACAAGGGAGACTTAGGCATCTCACAGCCCCTTTAGTAGCCGAAATGCAACAAACAGGTGCCATTGGGATTCACACAATCCCCACTCAGCTGCCTCTTAACTCTGGAGGTACCTAGGCATCAAAGTTTCCACTTGTGAAATGTATGAGGTGCATAAATTTATGCCACGAAATCTTACACTGCCGAGCAGCTTGGCATCCAATTCACACCTGTGCCCCAGTGAGTTTACAAAGTAGGCATCCTCCCCGCCTGTGTGGCCCGATCCATTAGGTATACACATAGCCCAGACAGGGATTTGAACACAGAGCTCCTCCTTGCAAGTGAGTGCTGTAATTTCTGGGCTCTCTCTCCTGTTGGAGCTATTCCACTTTGTATAAATAATTCAATATTCATTAGTGTAGAGACTTGAACTTGAGTCTCCCCCTTCCCAGGTGAGTACTTTCCAGGCTGTGGAGTCATTGCCACTCTGGCCCAGGAGTATTTAATTATTTTATACAAAATGTAACAGCATCAAAAGGAGAGACTGTGAGAGACCCACCCCAGAATACTCAGTGGTTAGGGCACTCTCCTGGAAGGTGCGAGACCTGTATTCAAATTCCCCTCTGCCTGATTTGAACAAATGTCTCCCATCTCTAAGGTGAATGCTCTAACCCCTGGACTATTGAATAAAAGGGTGAGATACCATCTGCAACTCAGTTTTTCTTGGGAAAGGGCTGACCTAAGTCCATGAGAGGGTTCACAGCCATGAATCCTGAGGGGAGATAGGCATTTCCCTCTGGCCCAGACTTAGGCACCTAACTCCTTTTGAGGGGCAGGGCTTAGGCCTCTCTCCTCAGCATTTCCTATTGGCCAGGGCTGAAAGTAACATTAAGAACTTACCGGTATGGGGGCCTGGCTCCGGGCCCCCAGAAGAGGCGGGGCCTCGGGTGGAAGGGGCGGGGCTGGAGGGAGTCAGCCTTCCCCAGCCAGCCCGTCCACACTGCGTGGCCCACGCCACCCGGGGCTTCGGCTGCTGCCGCAGTAGCCACAGCGGCGGCCAGGAGCCTCGGGGTCTTTTAAATCTCCAGGCCTGGGGCAGCTGCCCCTTTTGCCCCACTGACCGCCGGGGAGGGAGTGGGGGACAAAAGGGGCAGCGATGTTAAAGCGCTGCCGCGATAGTGCTTTAACATTGGCTGCGTACGGGCTGGTACCGGCGGCCACTTCTTACCGGTACACCGTACCAGCCTCCTTTCACCCCTGCTACTGGCTAGCTTAGCTGGCAGCCTGCTTAGCTTGCTGGCTTCTGTGAATCCCATTTTTAGATGCCTAACTCTCCCCACACATTGTATAGGAAGCCTGGGCACCTCACTTGGGGTTGTGAATTCTACGAGGTGGCAGGGCACCTCGAAGTTAGACACTGTAACAACTAAATCCCCCTTGTGACTCTAGCCCTGGTGTTCAGCACTTGTCAGGATTGGCACCTCCATTTGTAAAAGTGTGGTAAGGAATGGCAAGTCAGCAATCTTAACCTCTCTGCAGAGGAAAACATGGGAAACTTCTATTTCTATGTTATGAATGTCAAATGGCTGCAAACATACAGGCCCCAATTCACACAAGGGCAATCAGTTACAAAGGAACCAGTGTTGGACAGAGGAAAGCTGGAATGTTAAAAATTAGTACTTCTCAAGTAAATCTTGGTCAGGAAGATTAACCTTATGAACTTCAATCCTCTGTGAGTTTGGTTAATTTATTTACCCAGGAATGCTCCGCTCAGATGCAGCATCTGGTTTGCAGGGAAGTTCCTGTTTGTACCCAAGTTTACAGCTGGGCTGACGAAGACACAAAGTGATTTGCCCAAGCCTGCACAGTGAGTCAGTAGCTCAACCAAGATTAGCACTGAAGATCCTCCTAGAGAGAGTTCACAGAGAAAATTAAGCAGAATATCTACACTAATAGCCCCCCAAGGTAGCGCTGTTTGTTTGGAGCAAACAGATTTGGGGAGAAAGGGCTTAATGCTTGATTGGATGCCAGTTAACTGCATTATGTGAATGTGCAGGAATTCTGCCTTCTGATGCTGCTCCTACTCATAGTCTCCTTTTCTTTCTGTCTTCTGGGCGTCTTTCTGATTGCCTTCCTGGGAGCTAGCTAGTTGACTGGCTCTTATGTCTAGAGACATGCATTGCAAATGCATCAGACAGACAGAAACTCTGTCAGAAATGTTTTCGGGGTGTCTATTATAGGATCTAAATACAGATTGTATGTAGATCCCATCAGTGCATGTTGACTTCCCAGCAACGAGAGCTCTGGAATATAATGAATAAGTGCTCTCACTGACCTTCAGAGTTGGGGAAAAGGCTGAGTGGCTACCAGTACAGACTTCCAATCAGCATTATCATCTGGCTGCCAGGAAAATTGATGTATCAGACAGGTTGCCAAAAATAAATAAATACAACCAAAACCAGTCACGTTAAATAAATAAATGAAGGTCAATTAATGGCTACCGACAGTTTCTACAAAAAATACAGCTGCCCTGCACTGGCAGCCCAATCCTGTAGGAAACCTGTGAAGCTGGCAATTTTGTACCTAGTTGTGCCAAGTCCTTTGCTCTAACCACTAGGCAGCATAGCCATTGCAGTGACAGATGGGTTACTATAAAATAGGGGGGTTGACCTTCTTTTATTTGCGGACCCCTAAAAAATTTCAAATGGAGATGCCGCCCCCTTTGGAAATCTTAGACATAGTCTGCGGACCCCCCGGGTCCATGGATCACATGTTGAAAACCACTGTACTATGGTAATGACAACCTTTCACAGACCCCTTAGACATAGTCTGCGGGCCTCCAGATGTCCAGGGACCACAGATTGAAAACAATTGCATACTATACCATAAAATAGCTTTGTCCTGAAAGATAAACTTTGGCAGGCAGTATACAGCATTTAAAGCGCTGCAGGGGATGAAAGGAAAACTGTGTGGAAGTGCTAAGTACCTTTATACCAAGAGCTCTCAGAGCAGTTTTATACCAGTTCTGCTCTCAGAAATCACGGTTCTTCATTTCTAAAAACATAATGGCTTTCTCCTTGACAATTGCAAACAAAGATTATAACCATGATGAGCTATGCAATCCACTGTGCTATTACTTCAGTACCCCAGGCTGTGTTGTGGGGAGAGACAGCAAGAGCAGGAACTATAGATACTGGCAGTGGGTTTGGTGATGGGATATTCCATGTTAATATGACTTCGTAATGTGAGTGTCTCTCTGTCTTTTTGCTTTCTTTCTCCCAATCCTTTTCCCTTCTCACAGATACAAAACAGTATCCGGTGTTTGTGGGGCACAAGCCAGGACGGAACGCCACACAAAGGCACAGGCTGGACATCCAGCTGATCATGATAATGAACAGAACCCTCTACATTGCTGCTAGGTCTGTAGTGTTTTCCTAATTCCCTTCTTGCTATTCCTAGAAAAAATTGATATTCTGAGTTTATCTCTGCCAGACATCTATTTTAGGATTTTATCACGCACATTGGTCTTTATAGTCTGTCTGTGATACATCTTAAAAGCTACATTCGTTTGTCATCTTGGGCTCAATCCATCAAGGTGCTGAGCAACTTCTGGGGGTGCTGGGCATCTGCAGCCCCCCATTAAAGCCAATGGAAGTTGGAGGATAGAGACAGAATAATTATTTCCTTAAAGGAGTTTGTGATTTTGTTTGCGCACACAATTAATTACGTATTTTGGAGAACAAACACAAAAGAGCCACTGTGTGCATAAGTACATATTTGAATAAGAGTAATTAAACTTTAGTGTTGCTGTTCTAGGCATATTTTATAGTAAAACAACAACAAAAAAGCAGAAGAAATATGTTTACTGCTTTTCTTTTGATGTACTCCATGAGGTTAATTGAATGTCTTTTCTGCATCTTTTTGCAGATATATTTTTATATACACAAACACATGCATTTATATGAGAAGGCTTATAAGGCCAGCTCCTTAGTAGGTGTAAATTGGCATAGCTCTGGCAGTTTCAGTGGAACTACATCGATTTTTAACAGCTGCAGACCTGGTGCATATTATAAGTAAATACTCATTCTCCCATAAGTTTTTGGCTTTCCAATGCTAACAGGAGGTCAAAACTTATTATTATTACATAAGTGTCACAGAATGGTACCTAAATACCATGCTGATTGGCACATCAGAAAGAATATATTCAGGGAGCAGATGGGTTAGAGTTATTGATTGATGGATCGATTGATATGCCAAGGAACAGAATTGTTGAGTAAGAAGGTGCCATTTTTACACCATAACTGCACTTTCAAGTTGCTTCTCATTATGCCTAGACATTGGAGGAATCTTAAGATTTCATTGCAAAGCTCGGTTTCTGACAAACTCTTCATATATAGGCTTGCATTTCTCACATGTCCTGGAGATTTTGAGTCCCCAATTCTCTGCTGGTTTCCTATGCTCTTTCCTTTCCTTTTCACAGCAAGTACTCTCCAAGGCCAGCTGTCCCTAGAAAAGGATGCACAATCTTAGAGCTGTGACAAAGTGGGAAGTAGTGTTTTAAGTTAAGAGCATATATTTTCAAAACAAGACCATTTTGTCTTTTTTCCCCCTTACCCTTTCCTCAGACCCTTCCCATACATCATTGTGCTGCTCCTCGTGCGTGCTCCAGCCTATTACGAAGTATTGCACGCCATGCTTCTGTAACATTCCCAATTCCTGTCCACAAGGCATTAGAAGATTACTAAGTCTCAAACTCAGATATTCTGCATAGCAGCCTGTTGCACTCAATAAAGGACTAGATAGCCAGGCCAGCCTTTAATTGTCATTAGAGGACAAATCCGGGGAAAGAGTGCCCAGCCCAAATAAATAGATGGTAGTACAGCCCAGGCAGAGGACTAGAATCCTCAGCGTAAGCCTCTATAGCACCTCCTACACTGCCCAAACAGGGGACAGTTTCTACTCTACATTTTGCAGTGGGTGCAATGGATGTGCTTTATGCTGCCCCATGTAGTATTTTGGGCAACAGGATCCATGTTATGCATGCACCCACTGGCCATGCCTCCCACCGTACAACTTCACCTTCAATTATTCTTCAGAGAAGTGTGGAACCTGGCTTGATGACACAGAGACTGTGCAGAGTCTCTCAGGGAGAATGCTCCACTCTTCACCTTCCCATGAAAACATAGTACCTGTGTGGTTATGTGCATGTGGGGGAGCCAGAGGGATGGCAGGATTTACTCCTTAATGTAATTTTTCATGGGGGAATTCCTTTATTTTTTTTTCTTTTTTAAATTGGCAGGTTATTTGCAGTGTGACAATTAGAACTGACACGCACTAAGGCAAATCTGCTTGGTGGATTAAAATATCCAAACATTATTCCCAGACTAAAATGTTGATGAAAATATTAACTTGTAATCAGCAAGCTACATGCCTCCGCTGCACTCTGATGCTACAGTTTAAAAAAGAATTTGAACTTTTCGTGATGGCAAATTACCATTCACAAATCACAGCTCATTTTAAAAAATGAATTAGCTCCTTAGTCTGTGTATGTGTAATATATACCATATTTGTGTATGAGTGTATGTGAATGTGTATAGATAAAATATTATATTATATTCAAATAGAGAAATGCTTTGACATTATTGGGGACAAATGACCTGCAAAAAGAACAGAAAGATGTAATCCATTTTTACTTATACGAGCACAAAAAATCTTCTTAAACTTTTCTTTGCCCCAGTAACTGAAAAACTGTTACATAGATTATTTTCCTCCTCAGAATATTACTGGAAAAAAATCCCTGCTAGGTTGAGAAGCCTATGTGATAAAAGTTAAAATTCACAAGGTCATTTTTATCTTCAAGTGAGAAACTTTCAAAAATGAGTAATCTTTCCATAATTAGTGTGAGTGAAAGTTTATATCTGTAACACTAATGGGGGCAATAAACTGAGAGACTGAAGCAAATGTGAACACAATCAAAAGTGTTTATCAAAGAGCTTCATAACAGGATTAATTGAAACTGTATTTAGCATAAATCCCTTAGCTACCATATCAGATGCTTCTTTTAAGTTGTTTTGTAGGTGTCTAAATATAGTGATACTAAGTTTACATTTGTACCCAATTATCTGAAAAGCAATCAAAACACATGATTAAACACTGAGGTTTTTGAGAAAATCCAGCGCTCACTGTTCGTTTTGCAGTTAATTTCCTTGGAAAAAAGGACAAACTGATTTCAGCGACAACTAACAATTTATTACTGCATGTCTGGCATAGAACAAAATCTGTTTGTCAGTTGCCTGTTTTGTCAAATAAGATATGGGGATGTATATAAGAATTTTGTACTAACTATTATTAAACACTTTTTATGGGTTTGGAAAGATTTCAGTGCAAATTATGGGCTGGGTATTCAGCTGATGTAAATTAGCATAGCTTCACTGAAGTTAATGAGACTAGAGTAGTACACCAATTTACATCAGCTGAGCATCTGTCCCAGGGGCATCATTTGCTATGGGACAGGCGGGGCAGTTGCCCATCCAGACCTTAGTTTGCTCCCCTCAGACTTTTCCTAGGCCTATATGCTCCAGAATATCTTCCACTTTTTGTCCCTCCCCCAACTTTGCAGAGTACAATACAATCATAAATTATGTTCTATGCTGTCACAACTTTTCCCATCTCTTACCCCCAGCTGAGTTTTTCTGAAATGTTGCCCCTGAGCTGTCCCTCTGGATATGTAACAGAATAGTAGCGTTTTCTTCTTCCCTCAGAGGGTACAGGTTTGCACACACCTTTCCTGGAGTTCACTGTGTCATCTCTTCCTGCTGACTTGTTTGGTGGTTGCTTTTGTTCCCATGATCTGTCACCTCCCATATGTATGCACAGAATGGTTCATTGAGCCCCAGCAGTACCAGAGTGCATTTACACATTTCCAGACATTGCACTGACATGGCCAAGGGTCATGCACAGCCAGCAGCATTATTTAAATTCCCTTCCTCCACAAGATTATACCATGGCAACAAAATTCAGTTCTGCTGACTGGAGGTGGGAAAACGGAAGCAGTAGGATTAAGTCAGTTTGTGTTAGAATAATTTAATTAGCAGAGAACTATACACATACCACAGCCAGTAGGCAGTATTGCGGAAGAGAGGGCAAAACAGTCCATTAGTATCTATAGTATCTATAGACAGTTCTTTTAATTTTTGCCAACACTGTGGGCAACTGTGCATTAGATACAGCATGTGGAAATGGTTTTAGTTATCCTGAAATCAGATTTCATTGACATAATTCCACAACTTCGTGTCTGAATTCTCCTAGGACACTTTGGCAAGCCAGAAAGTAAGTTGTTTAGTCACTTAAGTTGCTCAGAAGAGCCATGATGTGAGTGATGCTAAGTGACACAAGCCTCTCTCTGAATTTCACCCATTTATTTTTACTGGGTTTTTGTTGTTGCTAGTTTGTCTTTTTAAAAAGAAATCCTCAGCACTAAAATGATAATTAATGTAAAGAGCTGTGCCAGAAGGGGGCCAATCAGAACACTTTTTCAGGTGTTGCCAATGCATAATAATCAGTCAATTTACAATTCAGATTCTTGGTTTCCACCAACTGCAACTTTGAATATGTATATATAAAAAAGGAAGTAACATCACCGTCTATAAAGCTGATATGCTAATATGTAATTTTATTCTGCCACTGACCCTGACCATAGCTCCGCCAGTAAAGACAAGCAAATAATAAGGCATTAAACCCGTCTTGAAAATAAATGACAGTTCTGGTTTGTATTGAAGACTGAGGGAGAAAAAAAACCTCCTCAGTTTGGCATCTTACAAAGCAAACTGCCTCAACTGCAGTGGCAGACAAATTTTTTTTAAAGCCAGTTTCTATTAACAATGCTGCCCCTTTTCTCCATGTGAGAGAAGTGTTTCTTATTTTCACTTTACAGCAAAGACTGTTTTCTGTCTGCTTTAGTTAGAAGCTAATATTGTTTCCCTCAAACTCGATAAAATGGAGCTAGTCTTGACAGCAGAGGCTTCTAAAATGGAAACAGTCTGTATCCTACTTTCAACAGACTCCTATATAGCCCCCTTTTAAAGCTATGAATCGTTTTCTAGCCACAAGACTTCCCGCATTTTTGAAAAAGTCATTGTTATTTCAAGGAAAAATGAGATGTTGGGTGTTTTTCACCCCTCCTGCACAATTTGGTGTGGCTCTTTCAGGTGTTTTGTTTTCTTTTTTAATTCTGTGCCCCAGTCAAAAATGTCTCTGTGCGCCACTCACACAGAAGGGGACTGCTTAAAAATGTCCCCCCACCTGACTTTCTGAGTCTGTTTCCCCTTGCGCAGGGAAGATTGGTAGCTAATTGTAGAGAAAACCAGGTTCTCAGCAAAATAGGAAGGTGAGCACAGGCGAGATGTAAACTTTTTTTGAGGGTGAATTTTAGAGTTTAATTTGGCCATCAGCGTGTGAAGAGAAGAATAATTTCTGGAAACAATTTTGTTGCTGTCAATTTTTTCCCTTCCAGATTGTCAATCAAATCATTACAGCTGAGGTTGGAGGTATAATTTAAAAAAAAAAAAACGCATTAACCTTTTTTTAACCCTGGCTGACTAAGAATGGCATACTGAAAACCATACCAGGAAGCTGGTAACGGTTGCCTAAATAGGATTGCAGCTGATATAAAGATGCACAAAAACATCTGCCCACCAGCCCCCAGAGGCTGTGGAACTAGCCCCCTTTCTTAAATCTCATTCATACAAATAAGCTGTTACTGGGAAGAAACTTGAGTTAGTTTTTAGAATTTCTCTTCTTTCTTATTGAAAAGCAAAGCAGTTTATGTACAGTGGTGCATTCTCAGTAGAAGCAGACCAAGCAATCAGTAGTGTTCTCTTGTGTAGTGTCTGTTCTTTTTTTTTTATTATATAAAATAAACTGACTAGTGCTTTTGACTTTGCATTGATTTACCTTGTTTACAGGGACCATATTTATACTGTTGATATGGACACATCACATACAGAAGAAATTTATTTTAGCAAAGTAAGTTGCTTTTTATCATCTTGAAACTAAAGAAACTAGGAAGAACAGAGAATAAATAGGAAGTGGGCATTGTTTCAAACAGCTTTCCAGCATTGCTGTAAAAATTGTACTAATCGAGTAAGGTGGAATTGCTAGTCATATATGGGGAAAGCTGGAATAGCAGTCATGACCTTTGTGAATTTCTTATGAGCGATTTAGCTAGCTTGATAAGCAGCTAGTACCGAAATATACTGAGCTCCCTGGAATCCATCAAACATCTATTCATTGATATTATGTAGCTTTTTATAGTTGCTATACTATACCAATTAAGAATACTAAAACTCTCATCATAAAAGGAAAAGTCTACTTATATATTTTCATATACATAATTTTTAGTCAGTCAAGCAAGTATGCAGTAAATAAAATCTTATTATAACATCATGCTATAAAGTGTTGTAAGAAAAACCACATTACATTTATGGGAAATTATATCCAAAATGGGAATAGTTTTTCTTGCATTGCTCTCCTCTGTATTGTGTGAATGTTTCTAGAAATGACCTCCCACCAGTTTCGTCATACTGATTGGCACATGGCATACCCTATATGCAATATATAGTATTCATAGTTCACCGGGGTGAATTTCACCCCAGGAAAGGAAAAATGGGCATGTTAAATCCATGAATGATGCCATAGATGAACTTATGACATGATACTCATACTAAAATGAGGTCACAGAGCAGCAAAGGAAAGAAAAACTAGCGTTACATCCATGGGCAGTAGGTGAACAACGGGCTCGGGATGCTAGGCCCTGACCCGGCCCACCCCTTCTGCCTGAGGCCCCACCTCTCCCACCCTCCTTCCCCTGCTGAAGCCCAGAGCTCCTGCCAGCGGCTGCCAGCCTCCCCTACCAAGCCTGAGCCGCCTGAGTGCCTCCAGCCTTGTGCTGGGCTGGGGCCAAGAGGGAAGGGCAAGAAGGAGGGAACCTCAGGGTGGAGCATGGGCAAGGCCACGTGGGGCTGTTTCGGGAAGCACAGCCTTCACCAGCCATTATACCCGCCGCTCATGCTTACATCCATGAAAAATGTTTTAGCGAAGGACTGTTTAATGAATGAGCACTAACTCAATTCATTAAATGGAGATGTTGGGTCGAAGCCATGATTATTGTTATAAGGGCGTTAGTATTTTAAGCTAGGGACTTTTTAATGACATTTTACTATAATTATTCAAATCTAATACACTCAGTCCAAGGCCTAACTCAGGGGCGGGCAAACTTTTTGGCCTGAGGGCCGCATCGGGTTTCTGAAATTGTATGGAGGGCCAGTTAGGGGAGGCTGTGCCTCCCCAAACAGCCAGATGTGACCTGGCCCCCGCCCCGTATCCGACTCCCCCCCCTGCTTCTTGCCCCCTGATGCCCCCCCCCAGACTCCTGCCCCATCCAATGCCCCCTGTTCCCTGGCAGCCCCCTGGGGACCCCTGCCCCATCCACCCCCCCACTCTTGGTCCCCGGACCCCCCCTGCCGCCCCATCCAGCCCCCACCTCTCCTTCCTGAATGCCCCCCCGGGACCCCTGACCCATCCAACCACCCCTTCTCCCTGACTGCCCCCGGACCCTCTGCCCCTAACTGCCCCCCGACCCTAACTGCCCCCCACCGCCCCATGCACCCCCCCCTCCTTCCTGACTGCCCCCCTCCCGCGGGACCCCTGCCCTATCCACCCCCCTGGCTCCCTGTCCCCTGACTGCCCCCAGAACCCTCACCCCTGACTGCCCCCCACCACCCCATCCAACCCCTTCTCTCCTTCCTGACTGCCCCCCTTGAACCCCTGCCCCCATTCAACCCCTCTGTTCCCCGCCCTCTGACCGCCCTGACCCCTATCCACACCCCCAGCCCCTGACCATCCCCCTCATGAATTCCCCTGCTCCCTACCCCCTTACTGTGCTGCCTGGAGCACCGGTGGCTGGCAGCGCGGCTGCACCAGGACAGGCAGCCACACTGTGCAGCACAGAGCACCGGGTCAGGCTGGGTTCTGCAGCCACGCTGCCCAGAGCATTGCGCTGGCGGCGTGGCAAGGTAAGTCTGCGGGGGAGGGGGAACAGCAGGGGAGGGCCGGGGACTAGCCTCCCTGGCCAGGAGCTCAGGGGCCGGGCAGGACGGTCCCACGGGCTGGATGTGGCCCGTGGGCCATAGTTTGCCCACCTCTGGTCTAACTGGTGGCCGTATGTGGGGTCGGGAAGAAATTTTCCCCCAGGTCAGCTTGTGCATGATCTTTGGGTTTTTTTGTCTTCCTCTGCAGTGGAAGGTGTGGGTCACCTGCAGAGATCACCCAGGTGTATCACACTTAATTCCCTGCCCTGGCATGGGGCCTAAGGCATTGGTGCACCTCCCATGCCCCCCATTCTCTGCCTCTGGCACATAATAGTCTAGTCTCCTGTGGGCTGTAATACTTGGCTTTAATTTCAGTTGTTGGGTCAGTGTGCAGGTGCTGGGTGGTACTGGTGGCCTGTGATATACAGGTAGTCAGATTAAATGATTTGGTGGTCCCTTCTGGCCTTAAACTCTATGACTCAGCTACTTGGAAAGTTTAACATTTGCTAACTTCATAACGTGCTGTATCTAGATTCCCATTCATAGAGGAACGAAAATCCAATCTGGGATTTACCTATAACCATTCCAGGGAAACAATGTTAGAAAATAAAACCTTTAGTGCTTTGATAGATAGAGGATCTCTGAACTTATTAGCTAATATGAAGTAAGAAGAATAACCTGAATTGGATTTCTTTGCTCATCTGAACTGGACTGTGCCAATGCATATTATTTTGCTTGATAACTAATGAGTTTATAGTCCATTTGCAACAATTTGCTTTGCAAAACAACATCAAATTAAAAGAAATGATGAGAAAAGAAAAGTCTTTTTTTAAAGTGCATATATTTTAAAAAGTTGGCAGATTGCTAAATTCACATGTTTTCAGGCTTTAGAAGGTGAGATGGGTTTCTTGTTTAATGAATAGATAGCAACAGAAAATTAAGTGAATGTTCCACATCACTGATCTTTCATTGTTCTGGTGAATTAATCATGGCGAAAGGGTGCAGAAAGTTTTCAATAAATATATGTTCAGCAGCTAGTCTCCCCTAGGGAACTCTTACTTCTGAAATCAAATGCAACAACCTCTGGGCTCTAATTGATTTCTTTCTTGATCCTTGCAGAAACTGACATGGAAATCTAGACAGGCTGATGTAGACACATGCAGAATGAAGGGAAAACATAAGGTAGGCAATTTTCATTTCTCCTGCAGCTGCCACTTTAGTTTAGTTTCTTAACTATTATCTCAGACTGCTCTCTGTGATGTGGAATGGATCATGCCATTCACTTCTTTGCTAGTAATTGCTTTTTCCATCAACTTACTGAAGTCTTTAATTTGCAAAAATAGTTTGCTTTTAATGTGATGAAACATTACGACAGCAGCTGCAGTAACATCATGAAATACTTAGAAGCAGTGGGAATTATGGACACAGTGCTAGGTGTACTGACATTGCTTAATGCGGCCTTCTATAGCTAAACACTGTTGTCCATTCTCCACTGGGAGTTTACTGAAGAGCTCATAAAAAGCCATAATACAAAGTGTGTGTTTGTAGATGCAGAAGAACTGATCCTGATCTCACCCCAATTTTACACTAGTGCAAACACTGACTAACATTAGTCAGCTCACAATCAGGCCCAGAGTTTCTGGACCTGATTTCCATCAGTTTTACTTTAGTGCACTGCACTGAATCAATTAGCGTTACTGTTGTCTTACAGCAATATATCGGAAAGGTCCTCAGTCTTGATTAAAGCAACAAAATTCAAACAAAATTCATGAACAATAATGAAGTCTGAACTGTAATGTAAATAAAATGTCCTCAGTTCCTAGCAACTATGTTGAAACAAATAGAATGAAAAGTCATTGTCTTGTTCGCTATCAGTCAAAAAATTGTGAAACTAAAGCCCAGAATGTCACAGTGGCTACTAGCCAGCTTCATTTGAGCCCTGACAATGAAAGATCATGGCACAAGAATAAAGCCAAACATTTGTAATATATTGGGTAAAATACTTTTTATTATTTTTCTTCAGGATGAGTGTCATAATTTTATTAAAGTCCTCCTGAAACGAAATGATGATACCTTATTTATCTGTGGAACAAATGCCTTCAACCCTTCTTGCAGGAATTATAAGGTAGGTGTTGTGTTTAGGAGATTGCAGCTGTGCTCTGAGAAATTTAGCAATTTATTTTGACTGTGTAGTTGGCAGCACAAAATGTATCATTCAGCATTACAGAGTTTATCCTCACTTGTTTGACTTCTTCAGCATTTTACATGTGGAATCTTGATTGGGTTTCTACGATTTGCCTGGATTGACACAGACACCTCTTTGCAACCCCTACACATAAAAGTATATTGCTACTTGAGCTTATCCTTCACAGTTGTCTTGAACAATAACTTACAGCTCACTGCAAAAATATGGGCTAGTCCCCTGAACTTTCTTAAGTAAAAAGTTTACTACGCATCTCAAAGTACAGGCCTGATGCTGAGGATTTCTTATCCATAAAACATTTTGAATCTGGCTGTTGTATTGTGCCCAGTCCGAAAGATACTTGCCTAGACACTTACAGGCTTCGTATAGTGGAAACTATGCATTTTTTGCTGTACTGGTATTTGGGGACCCAGTTAGTAGGGAACCTGTGCAGGACTCTACACACTCCTTCATTCTGTGAAAGTGATTTCAGTAGCAGACTGCTACAGGGAAATGCAGAGGGGGAAAAGAAATGGGGCATTTACAAGGTCAAAACATCATATAGAGATTAGGAGCAGGCTGCACTAAACAGCTACCCATCAGCCCTGCTAATAAAACACATGTTGGAGCTGAAGATTCCTTCCCTCAGCCCAATTCTGTGCCAGTGTTTCTGCATGCATGCAAAGCCATTTATTCAACCTTTGTCCACTGTCTGAGGAGTAGGGTTTTAGGCCCTGATCCAGACCCTACTGAAATCAATAGGTGTTTTTCCAATTTCTTTAATGGGAGTTAGATCAGGGCCTTAGTATTCAGCCTAAGAGCAGTGCACTCTTTTAGAATCTGTCTTTGTCGCAAGGTGCATTTCTAACCTTTCTTTGGAGAGGAAGAGGATTCAGTTACTACTGATAAAAAGCCTACTCTTGCTCATTTAGTAGTCAATGGCAAACCTCCCATTACTTCAAGGTACAGGATCAGGCCCAGAATTATTGTAAGAAGTGTCCTGAAAACAAACTGAAGATCTCAACTGTCAGGAAAGCAACTACAGCAGTGATACACAGTATTACCCTACTTCTCACCATCCTTCCTCTGCCATGCTGGTTTAGCACCTTCAGTGGCTTTAGCCTGGAAGGTACATCAACACATGAGCAGAGCAACAGCACAGTCTTCTCTATAGCTCTGTGAAAGAAATTTCTCCTTCAGAGACAAGCTCATTTCCAGTTAATTATATAGTGCAGCTACCTGATATAAGGAGTACTGAAATTAGAACAATGGGTCTAGTAAAAAAAAGTCTCTTTTTTTTTTTCCCTTCCCTTATCCCTAACTTCCCATCCACATCATATAGCCAGGTTTCCTGTTTCCAGTCCTGAGTTTAGTTTTCTGTTTGTCATTGCTTAGTGCTCAGTACAATTAATGTTGCTAACAAATTCTTAGGAGTCCCTTTGCTGGAAAGCTATATTTTAATACAAATACAGATTTTCTTGGCATCCTAATGTGAGGATCCTTTCTGCAGATGTTTCATTCCCCATGATATATGGCCCATGCTGATTCCCTCAGCTGTTGCTATGTTCTGAGAGCCTGCATGGTGATGTCTCTTGGGGCCTACAGAAGGTCACTCTGACACCTGCACTGACTTTCCCTGACTGTATTTCAGGGATTACAGATGGCACCAGGGCACTTGAGACATGCCAAATGGAAGATAAGGCCATCCCACAGCACTGTAAAGTGAAAGTACAGATGACCCTGGAATGTTGTGCTCCTTGCAGAGGGAAGAAGCTCTGGAGCATAGCTCATTTCCTTTCACCATTACTTTAAATGCTTTCCCATCCTAGAGTAAACACAACTGATTCCCTTCAGAAGGTCTTAACAGAAAAGATACATGACAGAAAACAAATGATGACAAATCATCCACTGAATGAGTTAGGTTTCCTAACATATGAGCTTAAAGTTGATTGGGGTAGCCTGATGGTGCTAGATGGATTATTTTTCATGGTCTATGATTCTGAACTCTGCATTTGATTTATACAGTATGTACTGTTGAAGTGATTTAAACATGTTAGAAGGATTTTACCCCTACATACAAGTTATTGATGTAACCTGATCCTTTTTAATGGTTAATAATAATTGTATTGATTGCCAATTAATACTAATGAATGAGCTGGCGGGGGGGAGGTAATAGTGTTCATGTCCCAGAATCAGGCTCCACAGAATTAAAACTGACAAGTTCAATATCTTGTAGGGAACCTCAGGGTGAATGGCAAAGACACACACTGAGGATAAAGCAAAGCCTTAGCTAGCTTTATTAAAACAATCAGTAAAGACAAAAAAGCTCCAAACCACATAAACAAATAGCTGTAATACAGTATTAGGGATATCTTTGGTGTCATTCCCTGCATATGCTCACATTCTTTACTCAACCCTTCCTTGGGGTTCTGGGGGTGAGAGACAAAGGACTAGCCCTGTCCTTGGCATGCCAACTGAGTCTGATGGTCCAGAACCTCAACACCCAAAGGTCAGTGGTAGATAACAATGAAGAGCTAAAGGATGGAAATCTAGCCCCCACTACATGGTGGCTTAGCCTATTATAGGACCTGGGTACGACACAGATATTTACTCTGATGCTCAGCCTTCCATGTCCAAATCTAACTTCCTCATCCTCATAATATTGGGGTGCACTTATCCTATAGGTTAACATATTAATGCCATTTACCTCTTTATCATATACATCACCTGTTGCTCAAGCAAGTTGTTGGTTAGACATCTGCCAACAATTGTATCCTAAAATATCCAGGTCCAGTATCAGTTCAGTGTTCCTGCAGTTGCCTGGTATTATGTACCAACTCCCTCTCTTGAGCAAGCTATTCCCCAAAATCTAGGGTAACTATCAGGCCATTTTATCTATGCTAAGGGTCATAGGCCTATTTTACTTATTCTAACTTACTTATGCCAATGTCTTACAGAATACAGGCCTGTAGGTTCCTTGCATTACTGAAAAGTAAAATAAAAGGCTAAGCTAGCTCTGTGGGCTACACTGCTGAGTAATCTTACCAACTGTAATATATGAGTCTTAAACATGTGGGATCTGCACCTTTCCCTGTAGTTTACTACAACCCCTTGAACTTCTGCATAAAGTTGAACTGGTTATTTGTATAATCACCTGTACCTGGTGGTGAATTAATTTCCCAGGGGTTACACTTAAGCCTAAGATTTTAGAACTACCACACAGATTAATTCTTGCTTGATGGTAAGAGGGTTGCTATATGACACAGGCTCAGTGTATGCAGGAACACCTGGAGAGTGGTCCTTTCCAACATGCAAATCAGAAAAGAGAATAGCACAGTTCTGACTACCCCAGATTGTGCACCAGTTTAAGAAGGGGAAAAAATGCAAACATACAGAATTACCTTCTGCTTTTCTTCTCACTTGTATGGGTTGCAGCCTATTGCTCTGGATAATAGCACTTCTGTTGCATCATTTTGAGGATAACATTTGAATATTTTCCAGAACCACAGACCACATAGCCCATTACAGTTCAACAGGAAACCCATGTACAGAGAAATTATCAGCTGAAGACTTTTGTAAAATGTAGTGGGGATAAGAACGAGAAGCTTTAAAGGATGTCTGACTTACTGGATACTCTTTCATAGATAGATTTTATGTAATGCTATAATTTTGTACTGTTCTTAACTCACAGTCCGAACCACTGCTATAAAAAGGAACTTCTTCCCTGCCCTGAAATGAATAGTGTCATAGGTTTTGTCCTGGGTAATAAGTTTCATTTTTTATTCTGAAGAGATTCCATTGTTTTTTTTCAGATGGAGACTCTGGAGTTCCTAGGAGATGAGTTCAGTGGAATGGCCAGGTGCCCTTATGATGCAAAACATGCCAATGTTGCACTGTTCGCAGGTAAATAAGGAAAAGTGAAATAACCCATTCCTTCCCTTCTTCCAGGTCCTGCTTGCCATGATACAGTATCCCTCCCACACAAAATGACACTTTTAGAATGTGAGAGACAAGATGGGTGAGGTAATATCTTTAATTGGACAAACCTCTATTAGTGAGAGAGACAATCTTTCGAGCTTACACAGAGCTCTTCTTCAGGTCTCATTTAAAATGTGGCACAGTAAGTGAATAATGACTTCAAATAGGGGCCACACGGAATCATTAGTGCAGGAAACTTCACAAGCTGCTATATTAACGTCGGTACCATAATCAACATTGTCTAAAGCCTCAGTTTCCTGATTCATGTTTACTGGGTTCATGGTAAAAGAAGGGAGAAAATATAATGCCAGATCAGTGTGAGACAGAAATACTAACCCTATTCTGCTTCTATGAAAGCCAAGGACAAAACTCATAATGACTTTAGCGGGAGCAGGCTATGGTCCTATATTTGGTTAAAACTAAGGTACCCTTCATAATGAAGGTCAAAGTTCAGAGATGTTTAAAAATATCTGTGAGTGCACTCCTCTCTGCATCAACAAGGAAAGCAGAAGTGCTGGGTTTTTGTTTTTTTTAACTAGAAACATCTTGACAGATCATTCCCAGCTGTGGCAGAGGAAGGAGAGAAATCTCGTTTTAATGATGATTTATGCTGCATGTAATGGAATACAGTTAACTATTGTTTGTCACAGTAATTTAAAAAGTGAGTGCATATTAATGGTTTTAATTTGGGCCATTGGTTATAAAATGATATTTTGGTACCTTTTATAGATTTCTAATTATATTGTTTCATTTTTGCACTTCTGTTACTTTGAATTCTGGTGACCACATCTCAGGTTTGACTGTAACGTAGATGGTAAAGTGTGTTGGCAACCTAGGATAACATTACTGCTGTTTTTTGAGCAGGTATCTTGCTATTACATAGAAAATAATGACTAGCTATTTCTTAGAAAACATGTTAGAAATTCACTTGAGAGTGTAGAAGTTCATAAACAGATCAGCACTATTAAGTGGAGATCATTGCTGTAACCAAAAAGACATAGTACCACCTACAGTGTCTGAACAGATATGCTGTCTTTTACAAAGGAGAGATTCTCTAGCAGGATGCAGCGTGCCCTCTCTCAGCATAGTATAAATTAATGGTGCCATCTAATTTAAAAATACTAATGAATTGTTCATTACTTTTTGTAAGGACAAAACTAGAGAGATTTTTCTGGGTGTTGGGGAGTGACCTTCTTTTTACTGACTTCTCTTTTTTAATCCAAAATAAGTTAAATGCTTCCAGAGGAAGAGGGTTTTAAAGAAACAGCCTCCACTAATATAAGTGTATTATATAAGCAGCTGCTGTATATTAGGCACCATTCCCATGCCATAGGCACATATCACACATTCTTACAGTACACTCATTTTAGATATGTTCCTAGGAGCAAGATACAGTGCAAGTTATCACAAATTAGTCAGTTGAATAATGAGGTTCTGTGTATCAGGACTATTACCTTTCAGTATAAGAGGTAAAGTTTGTCAAATAAATTGTTACAGAATGGATCAAGTAAATTCGCCCAGCTTTAGTAAAAGCATTCTGTGTTTGATAGGGTATAAAGTCTGATCCCCTGGGAAAAGCTTTTGTAGTAGCCAGCAGTTTAGGGAGCTAGCCCAGCTGACTTTAATCTGTAGGATGCTCTTATGTGTATATGACCCTTCTTGCAGCTATTGTAGTTAGTGTGTTTGAAGTGTGATTGGTCACAAGACCTACTGGGATGTGGCAGGAAGGAGAGTGATTATATTAATGTTGAGCTCTGACATCCACAGATGAAAAGTTCAGCCTTTTTATTGGTTTTAGTGTCTGCTTTTAAAACACTTACTTATTTTCGCCTAAGAAAGTAGACCTATTTTTAAACAGCCAAAATCTGATAGGGGTTGTGTGGTGCAGAAGTAAGATTACTGCCCTGGTAATGAAAAGATTTGATCTGGTTTTTAAACCTTGAAGGGAAATGAAATGCTGTCTGCTGTTGTTAGCTAGAAATAAGCAGAGGTGTAGGCCAAAACGATTCAGAAACCTCTGAACAAGGGGGCACCCACTCTATCATATATCCAGCGTGGATAAGTTCCAACCTAATACCCATTATAGCTCCCAATGAGTTGGTTGCAGCCCATACCCATTTCATTTAGACACAACTGAGATTTGAGTTACTGGATCTGCATAATGTTCTATTGTTTGTGTTACTGTGAATTATCATGGGTGAAAGACATTTCTTATAACCTAAAATAGCCCTATGGTACAATGACCAGATTTTGCAATTGCTATCAAATTAAACTTTGTCAGTGCTTTCCTTTAACTTGTGATGTTTTGCCTCACTCTCTTGTCCTTGCTGTGCCTTGTTTACAGCACATTCTTAGCTTTCCTCCTCCAATGCTCTTTAAGAGGTAAAGGTGCGTAAGCATAGATCAGATATCCAAAAGGATAGGGAACCTTCATCAGTCTCTTCACAGTTACATATTTGCTTTGCCATCCCATACACTGATGATTTTTGTACTAGAGCTCTTAAAGGAGGGGAGCTTTTTGCACATTAAAGACCAAAAAGGAAGAAATACTAAGTGTCAATTAGCTAACACAACAAAATCAAGGAACAATGCTCTCCAGAAGTACATAGTTTGACAAACTTGTTTAAAAACCAGCAGTTCTATTGGTCTCCCTCATATCCATTTATTTTGCTGGGTTCTGTGGATAACAACCCCATCTTTTCCGGCCATTGTTCCAGTCACATTAGATTACCTGTGGTGTTGTGGTAGTGGTGTCCACAATGAAGCCGGGCATTCTAGTCCCAATTTATCTAATACAGTAAAACAGAGGTCATTTTCTAGGAATGCCCTTTTTCCAGTGCATCTGTCTGAAATTGCCATTTCATTTTTAAAATGAGGAACATTTCAGTTTGCCTGTGATTCCAGTTACCCACTCAGAATTTTCATTCCAAAGAGATTGAGATGATTTCATTTGTCCCATCTCATTTGATTGATGAAGGAAAATAATTACATTATTTCTCCTCCCTCCCATTATTTTCTTTCCCACTCCCGAAGAGGGAAAGCTGTATTCTGCCACAGTGACTGACTTCCTTGCAATTGACGCAGTCATTTACCGGAGCCTTGGAGACAGCCCAACCCTGCGGACAGTCAAACATGACTCAAAATGGTTAAAAGGTGAGTACACAAACGAAAAAAAAGGGAGCTGCATCTCTGATGAGAGTCTTGGATTGCTGACAGACCTTGCTGCCGTTTCATTTCAGCAATGCTTTCTGTCAGATAGAAGAAACTAAATTACATCTTTTACCTACTCTAATTTACTTACCTTCCGTCCCCTTCTTCCCTCCCCTCCTCCTTCCCACTCCCCGTTACTGGATGCTGAAAGAAACTACAAGTACCACCACAGTCAAATACATTACATCCAACTTTCCAAGCCTGAATCTTTCTATTGTGTAAAAAAGATGTAATTTTCAGGACTGGGATAGGAGACAAATGTTCTTGGGCTGTGCCTGAACCAACTCCTTTCCTAGGAGTGTGGTAGGTAACAATCAGGGTTTTATGAGATACAGAGAATTTGTTCTGCAACATTATGATTCATCAATATAAATACAATTCTGGGGATATTACACAAAGCCTTCAATTTGTAGTTTGTAGGTGCTGTATGGCTTTGCTGCTGAATTAGGCAATTTCTAAATACCTTCGTTGTTAAGAAAGTTACTGCTTACCCTCACAAACGCATCATGAATGGCAATGAGACAGTGAGCCAAGCTCAGGTATAAGGGCTTGGCTTGTATGCAAAAATGCTGAAACATAATGGGGTTGAGGGAAGAAACCATTAGCTGTGTGTGTGTGTGTGTGTGTGTGTGTTAATACCAGGTACCCATGGAGCTAGTCTATATGTGCTACTGTTATCACTAAGTCTAGGGAACAGCAAATTGAATGGTTTGCTATTCTCTCCACGCGTGAGGTTTTGGCCATAAGGATCTACCCTTGTACCAGCTACCCATGCCCATATTTGAAAGTGTCACTATCTTCACCTTTCCTAATTCTCCTGCAGAAATCCACAGCGGGGATCATTTCAGTGGCATGCATGCAAGTCTGTAATTTCCTTGCATTGGTTCTCCACAGCGTTGCCTTCAGCCACTGCAGCCATCCAAAATGCATTGTTTCCCATCTGATAAGCCATGGTCTGGGTGAAAGGGCTGAAAATTAAGCTCCGCCCTCCCCTCCAAAAAAATTTGTCTCTTTGGGTATGCAATGATATGTTTTGCTCTTATCTGGGCCTTTCATTCATTTTTATTTTATATATGGTGTACACGTAGACAGAATGTGTTGTCTGTTTACAGAGCCATACTTTGTCCAGGCAGTAGATTATGGCGACTACATCTACTTCTTCTTTCGGGAAATAGCAGTGGAGTACAACAGTATGGGAAAGGTAAGAGAATTGCCTTGGATTCTTTTGTAATATTCAGAAAAAACTGCTCTTGGACCAGTGCTGTTAGGAATGACCTTGAAATGAGAACCATAAATCACAATGACAAGGTCATCGTTTTGAGAGGATCCTGCTGCTCGAGCCAAAAGGTTGGTTGCAGTGAAACATTGCACTGTCTGGATACACAACGTGATGGTGGCAATATATGCTGGAAGCTCTTTTATTTTCCTAACTCTGCAAAGTAAATGACAAATTCATTTAATTCATTGTATCAGGTAATAGTTAAAATTTTTACTTGAAAGAGGCAGCTGTACTTAGGAGATGAGAGTCAGGAGCACTAAGTAAACAAGGCAGGAATTTTGTTCTTTGCCTTATTGTAAAGAACAATTGAACACTTTCTGATTAACATTTTTTGATATTTCCACAATAGACTTCCTACTAAGCAGATAGAAAAGCTGACCAGAGTCACAAAGGTGCAGGGTATGAATACAAGCCCAGCGAGGTTTGCATAGTTTTGAACGCTGAAGATACAAAACCCAGAGGCTGGCAGCGTGGGTTGCAGGGATTGTGAATATAAAGTGCTTTTGTTTGGGGAAATAGAAAGCTAAGCAGTCTGTATGGAAATGAGGTTATATGGGCTGAGAACTGATCTCCTGGAGGATTTATGGCTGGGTATTAAATGCCACAGCCTTATCTTTTATAGCACACTCTTCCAAAGCTGAATTTTCCTCTGTTTGTTATTTATCACAGATTATGGAAACATGGGATTAAATTAAGCACCTCGCTGTGTCATTTTTATTTTTTTTTAAGGCAGACTTCCAATAAAGTTTCTCTGATCAAAGAAATATTTCATTTTCTCTATTTTTTTTCCTTTGCTGCAGGTAGTTTTCCCAAGAGTGGCTCAGGTTTGCAAGAATGACATGGGAGGATCTCAGAGAGTTCTGGAAAAACAGTGGACTTCCTTTCTCAAGGCTCGCCTGAACTGCTCAGTTCCTGGCGATTCACACTTCTACTTTAACATACTGCAGGCAGTTACGGATGTTATCCATATCAATGGCCATAATATTGTCTTGGCAACCTTCTCCACCCCTTATAACAGGTAACCCCAATGCAGCAGTCTTTTGGCTTGTGCTCCACCCCTTATAACAGGTAACCCCAATGCAGCAGTCTTTTGGCTTGTGCTTAATATGTACCATGTGTTTTGCCTTTTCATTGCAGTTTCTACTTACACTTTAAAACTACAAGAAGCAGTAGCTATTAAAATATAATTTTTATTTAGCATGCACATATGGGCACTCATTTTTCCAATTTTAAATACATTAGTACTGTTTATTACATTATATGATGCTTGAGATAAGTTTTAAATCATGTGCTACATGGGCACATACATTAAGCTCATTGTCCTTTATGCTGGAATAATTTTACATAGGGGACAGGAAACTCTGCAGTGTCCAACTAGCAGAGTTTCCTACTTGTTCTTCTATTGGCAGAGTGTGGTTTGCCCCTCCCAGATCCCTAGAAGAAGCCCTGGGTTCTTCAAGATCCATATAGATATCCCTTGCCTCCACCCTGCCACCATACCCCACCAACTCCTGCTAGCCCCTGGCAGTCTGTCTTCTGGAACAGCTGTTCTCTTAAGGTCTCCACCTGGCTGCCCACACATTCACAGAAAAGGGCTCCAAAGTGTGAACAGGATAGTAGTGGAAGTTAACAGATCCTCATCTTGTGTTAATTGCTGTAGCTCTCACCATGAGTTTGTAGGGGAGAAACTGGAAAACTCCAGATCTAGCTTGCCACCTTCCTGTCCCTTCTAAGCCCATGGAGCTGTAACCACATGATGCTCCATTAAAGGGGATCCTGAGAGGAAAGCACCGGGCATGCCAAGTGAGAGGAACTCTCCCATTTCATGGGTGCAGGATCCCCTCTGTGCATAGACATGTCTTCCTGTGTGTTTGTACAGAACCTAGCACAATAGAGGCCTGTTCTTGGTAATGGCACTGCCACAACACAAACAATAAATAATAATGGGACCCGTTGTTCTAACACCTGCATTTTATAGTTCAGCATATAAAGGCTTTCCATGGCATCTGTTTAGAATTTGCTACCAGCGTATATTATAACATGCTGCTCGGTGAGTTATTAAAACATGTAACTGCATCTAATTACTGAGGTCTCAGGAAAAGTTAAAAAATGTTCTAATTAAAGAAAAATTCCTGCAGGGCCCCAGAGGGTCTGTTTCTTTTTCCCTGTTCTATATTACAAGAGACACTGGGGCTGCAACATTAACTTTATTGCTGGAGTTTATCTGCTCTTGCCGTACATTTCCCACCTAGAGTAAAAGGGTGACCCCTCTTAGGGCAATGACAAAACTCCCACTGATTTCAAATGGGAGCAAGATCAGGCGTCCAATGTATAATTACTACTTCTGACAACAAAATTAGACTAGCTGCTGTGGAATGACATGACTTCAAATAAAAACTAAGCAACAGAAGCAGGTGATTTTGTTTTCATGCAAATCACCTAAATAAAATAATAATTAATAAAAAATCAAAAGAATGCACCAGTAAGTGGGCTGTATCATCAGAATAGTCTCTAAACTGAAAGTTTTCCAGTGTTTTCCATGTTGTGCTATTAGTAATCATTAAGGTGTCTACTACTGCAACCGTCAGCCCTGAAACTCACTTCCTCGCAGCCAAAGAACAGAGCCCTGCCACCCTGCAGGGCAGACGCCCCTAGCCCAGGAGTGGCTAAACTTTTTGGCCCGAGGGCCACATTGGGGTTGTGAGACTGTATGGAAGGTCAGGTTGTGCCTCCCCAAACAGCCTGGCCCCCACCCCCTATCCACCCCCTTGCACTTCCCACCCCTGACTGCCCCCCTCAGAACCATCCAACCCCCGCTCCTCCTTGTCCCCTGACTGCCCCCTCCCAAGACCCCCCTGCCCCTAACTGCCCCCCAGGACCCCACCCCCATCCAACCCCCCCGCTCCCTGCCTCCTGACTGCCCCAACCCTATCCACCCCCCCCAACAGGCCCCCCGGGACTCCCACACCTATCCACCCTCCCATTCCCTGTCCCCTGACCTCCCCCTCCCAGGACTCCCCACCCCTAACCAACCCCCCCTGCTCCCTGTCCCCTGACTGCCCCCCAGGACCCCACCCCCTATCCAAGCTCCCCTACTCCCTGCCTCCTAACTGCCCTGACCCTATCTACCCCCCAACAGGCCCCCCCGGGACTCCCACGCCTATCCAACCCCCCCCCCCATTCCCTGTCCCCTTACCGCCCCTCCCCATCCCCTGACCCATCCAACCCCTCCTGCTCCTTGTGCCCTGACTGCCCCCTCCCGGGCCCCCCCATCCCTAATCAACCCCCCCTGCTCCCTGTCCCCTGACTGCCCCCTGGGACCCCCTGCACCTTATCCAACCCTCCCCGCCCCCTTTCCATGTTGCTCAGAGCAGCAGGAGCTCACAACCCCGCCTCCTGGCCGGAGCCAGCCACAGCGCTGCACAGAAGCTGTTGGGGAGGGGGGACACCAGGGGAGGGAGAGGGGCCGGGGGCTAGCCTCCCCAGCCAGGAGCTCCAGGGCCAGGCAGGACGGTCCCGCGGGCTGGATGTGGCCCGCGGGCCGTAGTTTGCCCACCTCTGCCCTAGCTCCACTACCCTGCTGCAGGGCAAAAGCCCTGAAACTCCCCTTCCCCGTCAGCCCAGCAGCTGAAGCCCAGAGTCCAAAGCCCCTCCCCTCCACTGGGCCCTGGAGATTTTATAGCATGTTGGGGAGGTTTGGTGGGCTCTGGGAAATAATCTATGAGAATATAATACTTGAAAACCATCATATAATATGTGAAGTATTATTCTTGTGGGCAAAGTCTTTTTTGCAGGGGATGGGAGGATGTACATTGCAGCTGGAGACACTGCAACATCAGGTCTATGCATGGAGTGGCTAAAGCTAATTTCTTATCCATTGAGCAGGGCCTTGTAAAATGTCTTTGTTCACAGGAACTAGAAGGGGCTAGTAGAAATCCTCACTCCCTGCCAGAAGTAGGCTATGGGTCTGGGTCCAGCTGTTACTGGGTTATGGGGAATATTGGATATGGCTTGCTGTTCCCCCACTGTGCTAGTAGGTGGCTAAGTGGATCCACCTGCTGTGATCCTCAATAGCCAGACCTTTGGCCTGCCCATGTCCACCTCCACAGGGATCTCTTCAGTATGCCGGGAGTGTGGAGTTGAACTCTGCAGGTGTTTTTGTTCTCCATACCAAACCTCCCACTGTTAAATTGCTTTTGGCCCTTCATTAGGGGCTTAATCCTTTAAAGTGCTGAATTCGTCCATCTCCAATGGGACTTCACTGGGACTTGAAGGTGCTCAGCACATGCAGGAATTGCTCTTCACCTTTCAGGATTGAGCCCTAGATACTCAGGACACCCTCAGTTAGACTCTCAGGACCAAATTCACCCTGGTGTAGCTACATCAAAGCTACAACAAGATGAATTTGGCTCTCTCTCTCTTTAAAACGTTTCAGACTGTAGACTCACATTAGCAACCTTTCACTAGGTCTCCTTCCAGGAGACAGCCCAGCCTTTGGAGAGCTAACCACCTCCCTTTGTTTCAAACAGGGCTAGTGAGGTTCCCCTATTTCTGTTTCATTTGCTTGCCCTCTGAATGTTGCATTTTGAAATTAAAATGACAAACTCTCATTAATATTTATAAAACTATTTTATAACAATTTACGTTACCTTCTAAGTCTTGTTGTATCCCTCCCATAGTTTTGTTCCCACTTTCAAAGGCCAAAGTCCACTAGCCAAAAGCCTGATTAGAAATCTTGGCCAGCTGGTGCTCTGATCAAAATCAAGCAGCGGAAGTCAGACACAAATGCAAGAGTTCATGTGTAAACAATAAAGGTAGATAAATGAATAATTCATAACTTAAAGTCACGGACCAAGGGAAACCTCTAAGCCCTTCCAATAGTGTTTATATAAGAATGTAATTATATTTGGACATGGTTACTATCCGGTTACATGCAAATAATCAACGTCCTAATTGAAATTTTTAGTGGCTGTAAGCAACACTGTGTTTGTTTCTGCAAACTCTTTACAGTTGATTGAGTTAACTGTGTATAGGAAGTCAGTTAGAAATGTACGGGAAAACCTGATGGAGATCTGAACGTGAAAGGCTGGTGTGATACTGTTCAACTCTTAGTCTTAATGGGATCCTTCAGCAAAGAGTTGCATCAGCTCCAACTTCTGAATTATCTCTAGATTGTATTTTTGGGGCACAGCAGGGGCTGTGAGAATCAGTACTGAGAGTGTATTATGAATTACAGGAACTTGAATTTCCAAGTACTGGGCACTAAATGAATCGCCTGTTACTCTTCATACATCACCAGTGGCAAGCAGAGTTTTCCAGATTCTTTTCCCTCTTCAAGATTACTGAAATTCGTTCTTTCTTTAGGGGCTTTTGAAAAAAGTTGTGCTGACAGGGACTGACTACCCATTGGTACATTTCAAACTTTTGCATGGGGCAGCCTTTTACTGTCAATACCCGGAGGTTAGAAAGTTCAGGACTAAGTAGCCTGTGACAGGAAGACTTCTATGCAGCATGTTTTTCAGTCAAAATGTTATGCATAACTGCATAATGAGTAACAATTTCTGGGAAATGTCACGTTGCAGCATCCCTGGCTCTGCAGTCTGTGCCTATGACATGCTTGACATTGCCAATGTATTTACTGGGAGATTCAAAGAACAAAAGTCTCCAGATTCTACATGGACACCAGTTCCTGATGAGCGAGTGCCCAAACCCAGGTATGCGTTCATATGCTGTGTAGTAATGGTTTGTGTCTTAGTGTACACAATACAATCTGTTTGACAGTTTGAGCAGCAATGTGAGATACAGATGTAATGGGAAATCCATATTTTAACTGAAATAAGAATTCAGCCTGATTCTGATCTAAGTTGTTGTGGTGTAAATCAGGAGTAGGCCATTGAAATCACCTTTAATACAGGATAAGTCAGATCAGGATCATACCCATTAGATCAAAATCAGGGGTTGCTTAAGACGGTATAAATTACACATTGTCAGGAAACGACTGGCACCAATTTGCCATTCAGTGGGTAACATAACAAATATAACTGACAGGTTTCAGAGTAACAGCCGTGTTAGTCTGTATTCGTAAAAAGAAAAAAGAAAAGGAGTACTTGTGGCACCTTAGAGACTAACCAGTTTATTTGAGCATGAGCTTTCGTGAGCTACAGCTCACTTCATCGGATGCATAGCATATCGTGGAAACTGCAGAAGACATTATATACACACAGAGACCATGAAACAAAACTTCCTCCCACCCCACTGTCCTGCTGCTAACAGCTTATCTAAAGTGATCATCAAGTGATCATCAAGGAAGGCCATTTCCAGCACAAATCAAGGTTTTCTCACTCTTCCCCCCCCACACACACACACACACAGACACACATACAAACTCACTCTCCTGCTGGTAATAGCCCATCCCTCTTTGAAACCTCTCTTTATAATGCGCATGATAATCAAGGTGGGTCATTTCCAGCACTAATCCAGGTTTTCTCACCACCCCCCCCCACACACACACACACCCCCTCCAAAAACCACACACACAAACTCACTCTCCTGCTGGCAATAGCTCATCTTACAATGTGCACAGCAATAATCCAAGTTTAACCAGAACGTCTTGGGGGGAGGGGTTTGTAGGAAACAAACAAGGGGAGATAGGCTACCTTGCATAATGACTTAGCCACTCCCAGTCTCTATTCAAGCCCAAATTAATAGTATCCAATTTGCAAATGAATTCCAATTCAGCAGTTTCTCGCTGGAGTCTGGATTTGAAGTTTTTTTGCTTTAAGATAGCGACCCTCATGTCTGTGATTGCGTGACCAGAGAGATTGAAGTGTTCTCCGACTGGTTTATGAATGTTATAATTCTTAACATCTGATTTGTGTCCATTTATTCTTTTACGTAGAGACTGTCCAGTTTGACCAATGTACATGGCAGAGGGGCATTGCTGGCACATGATGGCATATACCTTCAGATCAGCAGCACTGCTATGGGTACCCGCATGGCCCCACAGTATGCCAACATTTTTATGGCTGATTTAGAACAACGCTTCCTCAGCTCTCGTCCCCTAACGCCCCTACTTTACTTGCGCTATATTGATGACATCTTCATCATCTGGACCCATGGAAAAGAAGCCCTTGAGGAATTCCACCATGATTTCAACAATTTCCATCCCACCATCAACCTCAGCCTGGTCCAGTCCACACATGAGATCCACTTCCTGGACACTACAGTGCTAATAAACGATGGTCACATCAACACCACCCTATACCGGAAACCTACTGACCGCTATTCCTACCTACATGCCTCCAGCTTTCACCCTGACCACACCACACGATCCATCGTCTACAGCCAAGCTCTGCGATACAACCGCATTTGCTCCAACCCCTCAGACAGAGACAAACACCTACAAGATCTCTATCAAGCATTCTTACAACTACAATACCCACCTGCGGAAGTGAAGAAACAGATTGATAGAGCCAGAAGAGTTCCCAGAAGTCACCTACTACAGGACAGGCCTAACAAAGAAAATAACAGAACGCCACTAGCCGTCACCTTCAGCCCCCAACTAAAACCCCTCCAACGCATTATTAAGGATCTACAACCTATCCTGAAGGATGACCCAACACTCTCACAAATCTTGGGAGAAAGGCCAGTCCTTGCCTACAGACAGCCCCCCAACCTGAAGCGAATACTCACCAACAACCACATACCACACAACAGAACCACTAACCCAGGAACCTATCCTTGCAACAAAGCCCGTTGCCAACTGTGCCCACATATCTATTCAGGGAACACCATCACAGGGCCTAACAACATCAGCCACACTATCAGAGGCTCGTTCACCTGCACATCCACCAATGTGATATATGCCATCATGTGCCAGCAATGCCCCTCTGCCATGTACATTGGTCAAACTGGACAGTCTCTACGTAAAAGAATAAATGGACACAAATCAGATGTTAAGAATTATAACATTCATAAACCAGTCGGAGAACACTTCAATCTCTCTGGTCACGCAATCACAGACATGAGGGTCGCTATCTTAAAGCAAAAAAACTTCAAATCCAGACTCCAGCGAGAAACTGCTGAATTGGAATTCATTTGCAAATTGGATACTATTAATTTGGGCTTGAATAGAGACTGGGAGTGGCTAAGTCATTATGCAAGGTAGCCTATCTCCCCTTGTTTGTTTCCTCCAACCCCCCCCCCCCCCCCAAGATGTTCTGGTTAAACTTGGATTATTGCTGTGCACATTGTAAGATGAGCTATTGCCAGCAGGAGAGTGAGTTTGTGTGTGTGGTTTTTGGAGGGGGGGTGTGTGGGGGGGGGGTGAGAAAACCTGGATTAGTGCTGGAAATGACCCACCTTGATTATCATGCGCATTATAAAGAGAGGTTTCAAAGAGGGATGGGCTATTACCAGCAGGAGAGTGAGTTTGTATGTGTGTGTGTGTGGGGGGGGGGGGGGGGGGAAGAGTGAGAAAACCTTGATTTGTGCTGGAAATGGCCTTCCTTGATGATCACTTGATGATCACTTTAGATAAGCTGTTAGCAGCAGGACAGTGGGGTGGGAGGAAGTTTTGTTTCATGGTCTCTGTGTGTATATAATGTCTTCTGCAGTTTCCACGATATGCTATGCATCCGATGAAGTGAGCTGTAGCTCACGAAAGCTCATGCTCAAATAAACTGGTTAGTCTCTAAGGTGCCACAAGTACTCCTTTTCTTTTTTCTTTTTACAAATATAACTGATGTGCCAAGTAGGAGGAAATAAGGGGGAAGAAGGAAAAGCAACTAACTAGAGGGAGTAAGATAAAAAAGAGGATCTGCTTTATCTAATACCACCTATTACTTGCTTCCCCTAAGTCCACTTCCTTTCCACTCCTTTTGGCATGTTCATTGCACTCATTTTGTATGCACATTGAATACCAGTTCAGTGCAAGTTACACTACCTTGCCACCTACACCCATTTGTTGACTCACTCACACTCAGGGCCAGATTCCACTTAATGGTATACTGGTGTAAATCTGGAATAATTCCATTTATGTCAATAGAGTTATACCACTGTAACCATTAGTAGAATCTGGCCCCAAATCCATCATTTAATTTGGTCCAAAAGACTTCCATGGGGGTTGCACCCAGTTACACCAAGTCTGAATTTGGCCCATTATGTTTTAGAGACTTACTGAACCTAGCAGTTCAATTCCTTCATTAGGCCTGAGATTATCTATCTTCAACTTTATTTGTAAGTTGTTCCCCGGACAGGAACTTTGAAATGCCCATGGAACATCATGTATATGTTATGTCTACTCTCCCGGGGACAGCCCCAGGGAGCCCCTGAGCAGCGGGAGGGCCCCTGGAACCTCGGAGCAGGGATGGCTGGGGGCAGTCAGCCCCTGCGGCCAGTGCAGGGGCTAGCCACAGGCGGGCCCCCACAGCAGCGGTGTCCTGGGGGCCCCCAGGAGCTAAGTTTTAGTCAGGTATTTATATAGTAAAAGTCGTGGACCTTTTTTGTGTGGATTTTTTGTTTAGTGACCGTGACTTGTCCATGACTTTTACTAAAAATTCCCGTGACTAAATCTTAGCCTTACTCATGCCTACAGTACTTGGTGTCACAGTTCAGGGCAACTACACCTGTATTCCTCTCTATGGCACAGCAAGGACACCCAGTCTCAGGCTTCTAGCTCCCTAGAAGTTACCGCTCTTGGGTGGAGCCAAGTGTCTCCCTCCCGCCTGACCAGGGTATTTCTAGGCTGCCCAGTTCCAGGATTATACTGTGATTTTCCCAGCAAAACACAGTCCGCCTAAACAGGCCTGCTTGCTTCTCCTCTCGGAGACGGCACACAATGTAATTGCCAACAGTTATGAGTTATCACCCAGTACTTCCTATGCAGGCTTACTTTATTTGTAAGGAAAAAGCACTACAGAGAAAACGTTAAAACAATAAAAGAATCTACACTCATGCTAGTAAGCTTACCATGGTTCACCCAACCTTCATATCTTCACCCAAGAGGTTTCCTTGAGGTTTCCTTGCAGATGTGGTCGCCCCATCTCAACAAAGATATATTGGCCTTGGAAAAGGTTCAGAAAAGGGCAACAAAAGTGACTAGGGGTATGGAACGGCTTCCATATGAGGAGAGATTAATAAGACTGGGACTTTTCAGCTTGGAAAAGAGACAACTTAGGCGAGATATGATAGAGGTCTATAAAATCATGACTAGTGTGGAAAAAGTAAATAAGGAAGTATTTACTCCTTCTCATAACACAAGAACTAGAGGTCACCAAATGTAATTAATAGGCAGCAGATTTAAAACAAACAAAAGGAAGTATTTCTTCACACACCGCACAGTCAGTTTGTGGAACTCTTTGCCAGAAGATGTTGTAAAGGCCAAGACTATAACAGGGTTAAAAAAAGAGCTAGATAAATTCATGGAGGATAGGTCCATCAATGGCTATTAGCCAGGATGGGCAGGGATGGTGTCCCTAGCCTCTGTTTGCCAGAAGCTGGGAATGAGCGACAGGGGATGGATCACTTGATGATTACCTGTTCTGTTTATTGCTTCTAAAGCACCTGGCATTAGTCCCGGTCAGAAGACAGGATGCTGGGCTAGATGGACATTTGGCCTGACCCAGTACGGCAGTTCTTATGCTTAAGTTGATTACAGCTTCAGCTCAGAACAAGCATAGTCATGAAAAGTTTAGTCAGTCCTTTATACAGAGATCTTTGATCTGGTGTTTCCAGGAGTAGCTAATTAGGAGACAATGGGTCTTTCTCCATAGCTGCCAATGTCCTCCCAACTACCTACTAGGAAACCCACTTCACACATGTTTCAGAGTAACAGCCGTGTTAGTCTGTATTCGCAAAAAGAAAAGGAGTACTTGTGGCACCTTAGAGACTAACCAATTTATTTGAGCATAAGCTTTCGTGAGCTGCAACTCACTTCATCGGATGCAACTTCACACATATTCTCCCAAACAGTTATTTGAAGTTCCTAACATTTACATTAGTCAAGTCCCTAGAAAAGTTACATACAATCCCACAGTAACATATAGACAGTTGCAATTGTAATACAATGGACCCCAAAGATATTAAATCTACTTCGAAAAGGTTTAACTTAATTCACTAAAGTTTATCTTTATTCAGGGAGGTTTGTTCAGGATATTGTCATTGAATACTGTCATTCTGCCACACTGGAGTTCTCATGTTTGTCAGAAACAAAGTGAAACCACAGTAAGGTGTTCACACTGATGCTGGGTACCCCCACCCCCACTGGGCTGTATTTTGAACATTTTATTTCACACTGTAAAAAAACCAACTATCCCCTTGTAAATTAAATAGAGTGCACTTATTCCATGAGAAAGCGCCACAGTAATGGGGCCAGTTAAAACCGGGAGAGTGCCATATCCATGAACAGTATCTTGCCAAATAAGTCTGTACATTTATTAGACTCCATGTGGGTGGATGGACTGCAGACTCGTGTGAAATTCTGTGGCTTGCGTTGTGCAGGAGCTCAGACTAGATGATCATAATGGTCCCTTCTGACCTTAGTATCTATGAATCTATTTAAAACTTCATGATCTTCTTTTTTGGATGGCAATAAATCAAAGTATTCCTAAGATAGGCAGAACAGAGTCCTGGACTCCCACTAAGGTCTCAGCAGGCCCAAAGGAAATCTAACAGTACTTCATTTGGTGGCATTCTGAATTGTTCAACACAGAATCTTTGGCACATTCTTGCCTAGTGCCAGATGCTTAGAAAAGCAATTCACTTAGAAGATTTGCCCTCAGGCACTAAATAAGTACTTTCCCCCCTTGTTTTATTTAGGCCAGGTTGCTGTGCTGGCTCTGTGTCATTAGAAAAGTACATAACCTCCAATGAGTTCCCAGACGATACTCTAAATTTCATCAAAACACATCCTCTCATGGATGAGGCTGTTCCTTCAATTGTCAGCAGGCCCTGGTTCCTGAGGACGATGGTCAGGTAAATAACTAACTTTCCTAACCCTCTTAACATGCTGTCAGGATGTGTTAATGAACTATGCTTAGAATACTTTGAAATTCTAATAACCATTTCTGCTGTGCTGGGCATGAATCCAGCTATGAATTATGACAGTACTGAGTAGAGGCCACAGAACACCCAGAGCAGCTTTCAAGACTGGAAATGATTTCAGTCCTTTCCAGCCATGCTGCACTGAAACCAGATTGCAGAGGGAATGTAGAGCAGGGAACATTGCCCTGCATATTAGCTTATGGGTCAGTATTTGAAACAGCTCTGTAGAAAACTTTGGGTAAAGTTCTACAGATAGCCAGGGGGTATGTCCACAGGAAATAAAGATGCCTGTCAGGATATGTTCACAGGATACAAAGATGTCTGTCAGGATATGTGCTGGTTTGTTTCAGTGTTTGCACAAGTGTACAAACAGAAATAATCACATAACCCCCATCTGTTCTATGACAATGAGAAAAGAAATAATAATACAGAGATTTTGTACAAAGACACATAAATCAACAATCCTCAGAATGTCACCACCACACATTGGGAAACACATTTTTATTCTATTCTGTAAAGGTTCTAACACTGCTTTCATCATGATAATATCTAAGCACCCTCCAGTAGCGCATTAAGCGAAGTGACTAACATCTGCCTCATGTAGTTTATTCTCTTGCGCTCATTCTCTCCCCAGGGGGAGAATTGTGTGTGCAGTGTAGTGTTTAGTTTGGGTTGCGTTTTGTTTTGGAGGAGGTTTTTTTAATGTACAGGTTTTATGTGTTTATGTTGGAGAAGACAAGGTCAAACAAATGCACCTAGCACTTGGAGAAGAAGGTGATGAGTTTTGTTGTGGTCTGTGAAAGTTCATTCCACAGTCTCAGACTGGCCTCAAGAAAGTTTTGTCTCCCACATAGATGAGCTTTATCCTTATTGTAGAAAATTCCATTGTGCTAGAGGAGCAGAAGTGTCAACCATGGGAGCTTTAGGTGGTCTTTAGATACCGTGGGCCCAGGCCATTGACAGCTTTGAAGATAAGGATCGAGAGCTGGAACTTGAGTCAGTATTCTATTGGAAGCCAGTGCAGAGAGGGGAGGACAGATGTAATGTATTTAATGTTATAAATGGGTTCTCTTGGTAGCCCATGTTGTTGAGAAGATGTGCTGCAACATGCTTGTTTTAGGTGGAGTTTCCTAAGGGACGGAGGCTTCATGCCCAGGTATATTGCAGTGCTGTTGTCCAGATGAAAGCGATGAAAGTCTGTGTAAGGAATAACGAAGGACTAGAGTTATTGGCATTTCCCAGCCCACCAGGGAAGACAGAAAGCTGCTATGTGAGAACTTAGAATCAGCAAGGAAACAAGGCGCACTCCTAAACTATGAACCAAATTGAACTATTGTGGGTGTGTGCCTTCAATGACAAGAGACCACACCGTGGCTGCAAACTCATCTAATATTTTCTTCTGCCCACTAGCATCACCTTCGTCTTGCTCAGGTTCAGCTTCAACAAAGCTGTTCTTCATCATGAGCTGATGTTGTCCAATCCCTGAGCTATCTTGGTGGTAGTACTATGGTCATATGTGGTGAAGTATAAGTTCAGCTGATTTAGCTTTTAGCTTTTCAGTATTGTGCTTACACAGCTTTTACTACCAAAAAGATGAATACGGATATGCCATCACTATTGCTTTCTATGACAGAATATGACATTTTAAACATTTCCGCGCACTCATTTTCTTTCCCAGCTCATAGAAGTCATCAGACTAGCACTTTGCTTCTGATTAGAAGGGTAATTGCTAAGTGGTTTCAGACACTTATGCACCTCTTCAGCTGGCTGCTTGAGCTTTGCTGCTGCAAACACTTTTGCTAGCTGTATAACATACATATTCACACACAAAACAGCATCAGTTTGGTGCCCAACTACTACTCTCTGTGTGAACTTATAGGGTCAGTTCAACTGAAAGAAAAAGTTTGTATTTCTTATATGATTACTAGAAAGCTATCAACTATTATTTGAAAAGTGAGAAAATAAATGATAGACTAACTCAAATAATGACAAATGCTATGTTGTCATGCTAGATACCGTCTGACCAAAATTGCAGTAGACACTGCTGCTGGACCACATCAGAATCACACGGTGGTTTTCCTGGGATCAGAGAAGGGAATCATATTGAAGTTCTTGGCCCGGACAGGAAACAGCGGTTTCCTAAATGATAGCCTTTTCCTGGAGGAGATGAATGTTTACAATCCCGAAAAGTGCGTATCTGGTTCTTTGTACTCATTTACGGGACAGTATTGACACGTCTGAATTTCCATGGTGCAGGTAGTCCCATGAAAAGGGAATGGCCACAGAATTCAGAGTTTTAGAGTAATTTTGAATGTTTCTTTTGTGTTTGCTTCCCTCTGTTTCTACATTTTATTGTATGTATTTTAATTTCAACACGTATAGACAATTGCCCATCACAGTCAGCTCTTACGCACCCCTGACAATGCAATCCAACAAAGACAAAAACAGCAGTAGCTAACCGACAACTTGCCCACAAAAATGAACTCCCCCACCCTCAAAATGCAGATTCCCCTCAAAAACCCACCCCCAAGATAAGACCTCCCGACCTGCAGCCCTCCTCACATGTAAATAGATTAGTTTTGCAGCATACCATAAAGGTTAAGGAGGGGAATGAATTTGAAAGTCAAGGAGCCACATGGAGTCTTCCCTACTGGCAACTCCCCGCTTGTATATATCCTTTTTAACAGTTGTTTATATACCTTAGTAACAATTATTTTAATGGAGCTCATGTATTCTTTTCCCCTGGCTTGATAATTTCTCCTCTCTGGAATTCTCTCAGATTAAGAAATCATTATGTTATAATTAAATTTGCCAAGAACACCCATTTATAACATTATCCTGCTCTGTTAAATCAGGTGCAGCTATGATGGGGTAGAAGACAAGAGGATTATGGGAATGCAGCTTGACAAACACAGCAGTTCTCTATACGTAGCATTCTCTACCTGTGTGATAAAGATTCCCCTGGGACGATGTGAGCGTCATGGCAAGTGCAAAAAGTAGGTGTTTTGTGTCACAGTTTCTCCCCACATTTACAAACCCTTTTGCAAGCCATATTGAGCATTAGAGAACTGAAGAAGAAAAAATTCCAGAAAGCTTTATGATCTTCTTCTTTCTTAAGGGCCTGCATAGCCTCCAGAGACCCATACTGTGGCTGGATGAAGGAAGGTGGGGTATGCACACAGCTGTTACCTGGTATAAAGTAAGTAACCATTGGTACTGGATAGACAGAGTGAAAATTAGGGGCTTTAGCAGTGATGCCAATCAGATATAATTTTGGACAGAACTGTTTGAAAAAGCCCAGAAGGAGCTCTTGGGAAAAGAATGTGCAAAATGTTTGCTTTCATCTCATTTGCATTCTCTGGAATTCCAGAGTATGATTTGATGCAAACTCTCCACTGATTATTTACCCTTAGGAAAAAGAAAAGAAGATAGATACACATTAAGTCCCATGCATTGCTCAAAGAGGGAGAACTGTATGAGCAAGTCTGGCACTGGTGCCATGAAAGCAGATTAAAAGAGGCAATAGAATCCAAATTAGATTACTGAAGCAGTTTGACAAACAAACAAACAAACAAAACCAGCCCTCTGTGTATTACTGAGATGAATCACAGATCACTAAAGTACACCGAAAGATTTGTTGGATCTCTAATTGCTTAACAGTGGAATTTCAGTACTTCATAACAACATTTTAGGACTCTGAAAGCTTTTTTTAAATGCATTTATAAATGCCTCCTTGCAGGCAACAGATCCACCTGAAAGGTCTCATATTTTGGCCAGGTCTGACACAGCCCAAGCTCACTCACTTTACGCCTTAGCTGTACTTCCGAATCTTGGTACAGGTGTATTGTTAACATCAGATAACCTCTGTATTCCTGCTGACAGGAAGCCCACTGCTTCCTTACAGGTCCTCAATAAATATATAACAGCTGCATTATCATTCTTATTCCTAGATCAGCCATTTTATTCTCTCTATTACTTTAGAATGTTTTTTTAAAGATTCACTGTAGATCTTTGTTAACTGTAAGTGCCCTGTTGCATTCTCTTCATTACAACAAAGTGGACTGTGCCTCAGATGGGCCATTTGTTAGAGGTAGAAGAGAATTAAAGCATATAGCATTGACATCTATTTCTGCATCTATGAGCATTTCTGAAGTGTTTATTATCATAGTTCCTAGGCTCAGTACCTACATATTGGTTTAATGTATTTTTCTTGTCAAAATACCAATGCACCTTCTGCAGAGTACAAGCAAGTTCAGATAGAATCATAATTGCTTTCTGATAACTTCATTGTTTGTTTTAGACTTATCACTTTATTCACAGATGTTCTCCCATTTTTCATAAAGATATGTATCTGTTTGCCTGATTTAACAATACAAGACGTAGTAGAAAAATTTTGCAGAAAAATATGTCAAAGCATCATCTGCACCCAAAAGAACCATTAAGAGGTGAAAATAACTCAATTTGTCTATGTTTGCATTTTGCAAGTTTCCCAGTGGTGTATTAAAGAAACGACCAATTTCTCTCTGTATCTTTATTTCATTTTTAGATGGTATGATTTCTTTCCGGTGATGCCTGTGAATGTTGTTACTCACACCATTATGTTTCTTTTTGTTATTTAGGCTGGCATTTGAGCAGGATATAGAGCATGGCAATACAGATGGCCTGGGTGACTGCCAAAGTAAGCAAAGCTTTTACTCCCTGTTTATCTTGTGTCAGAGAAACTTTTTGACTGCCCAGAATCACCATTACCTGCCCAGAGCTGTATTGTTAGCAATGAAAAACATAACAACAGCAACCACACTTAAAGTAACCAGTACAAGAAAAGCATTTGTGTGCCTGTTTAAAGAAAACATATAATTTTGGTTTATACAAACAATGGCACTTGTTTTAATGGCAATTGTGTTGTGGGACAAATCCAGCTCTGATGGATATTAATTATAGCAGCTGTATACACTGTATCTTCGTTGCCATTGTAAACTCAAGGGTGGGTGAGTGGGTGGGTTGGATTATGTGTGTGATCTTGCATGCAGGGTCTCAGCTGCGCAGTGCAAAATGAACATTTGTTGCTTTACAAATACTGGGTGAGATCATGACTTGGTCTATGTACCCGTACATGAGAGCCCCTCTGTTCCCTTTACTCAGACCTTGAGTCGCGGCCCGCAAGGGTACGCAAGGCTACCCTTAGTCCCTCTCTGGAACAGATGGGCAGCAGTGACTTGAGGAGGGATGAGGAGTGTGCATAGCCTTGTCTCCACTCCCTACTCACTGGTCAGCACAGCTGTGCCAGCATGTTGTGGGAGGTAGTAATTTGCAACTGGTGTGACCAGCAGTAACCCCTCAGGAGTAAGGGGCAGCATGGAGGGAAGTGTGACTCCCTGAGAGGTAGTTGCAGACTTGGGATGCTCCTGAGGCAGTGCAGCTACCCATCACCCCCTTTATGAACTGTGTTGTGTGCCAAAATATAGCTCTTTCAGATTAAGCATATTTAAATTTAGACTTTAGGAAAAATACAAGTGTGTGCATAATAAGCCTAATCTTTTATTTCTTTGTGCATCCAAAACCCTAGGGGGTGAAATCCCGGCCCCACATAAGTCAGTGGGAGTTTTGCCCTTGTCAGTAATGGTGTCAGGATTTCATCCTTGTTGCCTACAGAATTGGGCTTGTTTATGTTTTGGACTTTTTTCTGATTTCCTTGAATTATGTACATTTACTAACTGGGACAATGTAGACAAGGAGTTTGGAATGCAGACTAATCACTTGGGACCAAATTCTGATAATCTGAGTTATCATGAGCAGGGCCTAGAGTATTCACTTTGAAGTCCAGTGCACTCTGGTCAAATAAGGTGCTAGACAACATGATGAACAAGGCTAGGAGAATGTGGCCTTTGGGGTGAAAGAAATGACACACGTTATATGGCCAAACATTTAACCTTCAAACTCGTGGGCTGTACATATGAAGTGTTGTTGTTTTTTTTTAATGACCCTTTAACGCTGCCTATCTGTGCTAACTCCATGGGAAGCATTTAGAAAACACATGCCAAAAATCCTTTTAATAATCACTCCCATGGTATGGCTTTACGCAAAAGATCTATGTCAAAATTTGTTCAGCAGTGCTTAAGGTTCTGTTGAGCTGCATTTGACATACTTTAACATACCTTAATATACTTAAAGAGCCTCAGCATTTTTAATTGGAGAGAGATTTAATACAAAAATACCACATGTAACTTTACAAGGTAAATTTCTCGTGCGGCAGAGTGCCGATTTCACCCCATCATTACCAGCAGTGGAATCCTGCAGCTTAATCCATGTATAAAACTTTGCATAATATGCCTCTTTATACCTCAGAAATTCAGAGTGAAAGCTGTCACTCAGTCTTTACAGTGCCTGGTGCCAAGGGACTGCAGCACATGTCGCATACAGTGAAACCTTATGTGCTGATTGGAGACTCCAGAAATACCTAGGGCTGCATTCAAGATAGCCATCGTTCTTAATGTTCTTGCCTATGTCGGTTTAATTCAGAACCTGGACATTACTTTAAACCCATGCAACCAAGAACCCAATTCTTCATAGAACAATTTCCGCTGCCTGTGGCCACAATAAAACCGCTGAAGCTGAGGAGTTAATGTACAGTGAGCCCACACTTATGGAATATAGAGTAATGGAGCATGTAGACTGAAGGCCAGAGTGTGCCTGGCTCCTGCACAGACGCACTGCTGGGGAGAATGCCAGAAGCCTCCCACTCCTTACATAGCCATTTCTTATTGCAGTCCCTCTGCTTGGGAGAGCTCAAGGATTTAATCTTTTGTATCAGATGTACTTAGATTTTCAGAAAGCCGTTGACAAGGTTCCTCACCAAAGGCTCTTAAGCAATGTAAGCTGTCATGGCATAGGAGGAAAGGGCCTCTCATGGATTGGTAATTGGTTAAAAGATAGGAAACAAGGGTAGGAATAAATGGTCAGTTTTCAGAATGGAGAGAGGTAAATAGCACTGTCCCCCAAGGAGTCTGTACTGGAATGAGTACGATACAACATATTCATAAATGATCTGGAAAAAGGGGTGAAACAGTGAGGTGGAAAAATTTGTAGATGGTACAAAACTATTCAAGATAAGCTACAAAGTGATCTCACAAAACTGGGTGACTGGGCAAGAAAATGGCAGATGAAATTCAATGTTGATAAATGCAAAGTAGTGCACATTGGAAAACATAATCCTAACTATACATATAAAATGATGGGGTCTAAATTGGCTGTTTGGCACTCAAGAAAGAGATCTTGGAGTCATTGTGGATAGTTCTCTGAAAACATCCACTCAATGTGCAGCAGCAGTCAAAAAAGCAAACAGAATGTTGGGAATCGTTAAGAAAGGGATAGATAATAAGACCGAAAATTTCATATTGCCCCTATATAAATCCATGGTACGCCAACATCTTGAATACTGCGTGCAGATGTGGTCTCCCCATCTCAAAAAAGATATATTGGAAAAGGGCAACAAAAGTGACTAGGGGTATGGAACAGTTTCCATATGAGGAGAGATTAAAAAGAGTGGGACTTTTCAGCTTGGAATAGAGACAACTTAGGGGGACTATGACAGAGGTCTATAAAGTCATGACTAGTGTGGAAAAAGTAATAAGAAAGTATTTACTCCTTCTCATAACATAAGAACTAGGGGTCACCAAATGTAATTAATAGGCAGCAGATTTAAAACAAACAAAAGGAAGTATTTCTTCGCACAGACAACATGTGGAACTCTTTGCCAGAGGATCTTGTGGAGGCCAAGACTATAACAGAGTTCAAAAAAGAACTAGATAAGTTCATGGAGGATAGGTCCATCAATGGCTGTTAGCCAGGATGGGCAGGGATGGTGTCCCTAGCCTCCTTTTGCCAGAAGCTAGGAATGGACGACAGGGGATGGATCACTTGATGATTACCTGTTCTGTTTATTGCTTCTGGAGCACCTGGTATCAGCCACTGTCAGAAGACAGGATACTGGGCTAGATGGACCTTTGGTCTGACCCAGTGTGGCCGTTCTTATGTATGTATAACACCGACAGAACCTAGTCAAACCTGGGACTTCTGGAGCTTAGCCTGTGAGCCTCTATTGCATGAGCTAAAAGCCACATGGTCCTTAGCTAAGGGCTGTAGCAGATTCATTAATCTCTAAGTGGTCTCAGTGCCACTAGAGGGGACAGAACACCACACCCTGGAGGTGTGTAGGTTACATATGCACCCCTCCTACTTCCACGTCAGTCTGCTTCATGGGCTAGGAGGATAGGGTAGCCTGTACTCTGGGTTGTTTGAGAGATATATGCACAGTCCCTGCAGTGCTTCCTCATGGGGTGACATGGCACCTATCTCAGGACAATATCTAAATGGCCCTTATTGTGTATGAGTTCAGTCCCATTTTTCTTAAAGTCCATGTGGTTTTTGTCATTAACTACAATGGCGGCAGGATAAAGCCTGTTTTTATATTTACTCTGTAAAGAGTTTCATATTTGAAGCAGAGAATTCCATGGTACCCTTCACTGCATACCAGTGCCATATACATAGAGACACCAAGAATGATCTCACTGTAGATTTGGTCCTCCCCATAATACCAAATACCGCCACAACTCAGCTTGAGCAGTGGAAAAATTAGAGTGGGGATTTCTCCAAATTTCTCCTTAAGCAAACACTTAATGACTTGACCACAATCAGACAATCAGCACTTGCAGATTTTGAATGTAAGAATAAGTTGAGGCTTTAACTATTTAAATGTCTGATAACTAATGGTCTGTGAGGCAACTGCCCTCTTCCTGTCCCTCCTCAAGACCCATTTCTGCTGCGATGGTTACAAGAAATTGGCCAAACAACAGTTGGCCAGGTTGAATGGCAGTGGGGGATATCTGACATCAGTTAACTATCAAAGAAGGGTGAGAAATGATTCAGAATCAATCTGTGCACATTGGGTGAAATTCACTCCTTGGGACTTGATCCTGCAAAGAGAGCTATGTGGTGGCTAGGGTCTGCTTGCACTGTTGTCTTTGAAGGAGTGAGGCTTTAGTTTGTAAGCTCTTTGGGGCAGACACTGTGGTCTTCTTCTATGTTTGTGTAGCATCTAGCACATTGACATGCCGATTTTGATTGGGGCACTTGGGCACTGACACAGTACAATTAAATAACAACAGAAGCATAAGAGGTTTTGTTAGTAGCAAGAACTTAGCACTGTGGGAGAAACAATGAATTTTACCTCTCGTTTTTGTTTTTCTTTCAGATTCCTTTGTAGCACTGAATGGTAAGGACGCTCTTAGTCACATCATTTCCTATCTGTGCTGCTCAATTTTGGAGGGATCATCTTACTAACCTTTTAAATATTGTAATGCCTTGATTTTTCTATAATGTTTTTCCTAATTTATTTTTTTTTCATAGCCATTTCAACTGCTTCACCAGCTCATGAAATGTCTTACAACACAGTGTATGGTCAGTTTATTGATATTTTTAAAAATTCTCCCCCAGGTCCTTGTGTTAGCTGGTAGATCCCATTCCCCAATAGAAATTGTCTTTTTTGTTTTGTTTTATTGGGGCCTGATTCACTAATTTTAGGATTATTTGTCCTTTTTGACATACAATTTTCCATCTTGCATCAAAACTACTTAATTGAGCTAAAACAATTTATGGCCAGTCTTAATGGCACTCCAAATTCAAAACTTTTAACCAAGCTGACCCAAGCATGCTTCACCAGAGCATCTAGCAAGTGTACGTGGTACAATTAATACATTTTGTCTTTTCACTGCGGAAAAGAAGGTAGGAAAATAGGTCCATCTAGCCAAGTATCCTGTCTCTGACATCAGCCAGTACCAGATGCTGTAGGGAAAGGAACAAGAAACCCTGCCTCAGGCAGTTATGGAATAACCTACCCATAAGGAAAATTTCTTTGCAAGCCTCATTAGTTAGAGGTTGGCTCATGCCCTAAAACACGAAGGTTTCAATTGCTTCCAAACTTTTGGGCTGCCTTATTCCTGCTGGTGCTTCCATGCTCTATGTAACTCCCTAACTTCCTGGTGTTGCCAGATCCCAGCAATCCATCTGAAAACAAAGGGCTTCACACCAGAAAGTTCTAACTTCCAGAGCCAAAGAGTTAGTCATTGCTTCCACAACAGATCTTCCTCCAATGGCCGATATCCATAGGCTATGCGTGACGTATGGTCTTACTCCTGGTTAAGGCAATGGCATATTACCATTGACTTCAGTGGGGCAGAGCTGGGGCTTAGTGATCAGACTCCTGTCAGGCAGCATGGGACTAACAAGCCCTGGACTAACAAAGTAGATCAGAATTGGGACAAAATTAGCACATGCTCAGCATCTGCAAGTGTAGAGTGTTTTCAGTGTTATTCTTCCAAAGCATATAGCAGTAATTGATTAAAAGTAATGTTTCTGAGTCTGAAGAAAAGAAAATTGCCGTGTGTGTAGCACTGATGTTCAAAAAGGTTTTGATTGCCAAGTGCATTGGTACTCCCACTCATATGAAACACAGCTTTACAGCAGGGCTGTGGAGAGACACCTTATTGGTTATGGACTTTGGTGGAGGCTGCTTTTTTCACCTGACCAAGGAGTCATGAAGATGGCCCTCAGTGAGAAACATCACAGCCCCAAAGGGTGTGTGTATAAAAAAAAAAAAACACACTAATGTCTGTATCTCCCTCTCCCAAACTGATTTATTGCATTAACATTTCAAAAAAGGATCTTATTTATCTGGTACTATGGAGAAATGCTACCCAGTGCTAACTTTAAGGCCCAATCACACCCTGTCTGTCATCTAATACTAATGACATGCCTGAGGCAAATTCTGATATGCAGTCATTAAATCAGTGAATTTCTCTTATTGTTGTCGTAGTTAAAAAACAAGAGGTGACATTATGATGCAGTTGACAGTCCTCCTTCCCTCCTGCTTTGCGCTCAGACAACCTACCAAAGAAAAGGGGGTTACAAAAATCTCGTACATGAAGAGAGAAAACTCACAATCTCTCCACAACATACAGTAAAAAACAGCCTCATGTTAACAATTCACTATATAGACACACTAATGTTTAGTATTTTAACTGATGCAAAGAAGTCATTTTAGCATGAGAAGAAAAGTATACTTACTTTAACTAAAATTATATAAACAGTGCATTTTACTGTTATTGAACATAATTAAATGTAAAATTAAATGGCATTTCATTATGGCTAGAACCTTAGAATGCTGGTATATTATCAGCATGCCAATCAAATGAATGCTCAGGATGCGTTTGGAGCTTGTAGGATATATATCTATCTCCAGATTCACAAGAAGGCTTAGGGCTGCTTCTTCTGATACTTGTTTTACACCATTGTTACTCCACTGACATTACTGGAGTTACTCCTAGTTTATGCCACTGTAATTGAGAAGAGAGTCAAGCCCTTAATCTTTGTATTCTTGTCATTAGCATCCTCCTGTATTTGGCAGATAGGGCAGCCTCGCATGATCATCTATAAACCAGTGATGAAGTGCAAAGCCCTCATCGATGACTGTTCATGCACATTCATTCTTCCACACCCATGCAGAAGGCCACTCAATGAAGGTCAGATACATATGGAACAAAAAACACATATTTAGACAAAAGGCTAAGACTCTTCTCTTAAAGCAAGCTTTCCCCTGTGCAAAATTGTATGCAACTTAATTACCTTTGGAAACATCAATTTTTAGTGAATTGGGCCCTTATTTTACCCTCTAGCCACATTCCTTTCTCCCTCTGTAGTATTGATTTAGCCTTTCCCTCTAATTGTCTAATTAGGTTGCTATAGTTGTTAATAGGATAGTGTGTGGAGCATCTTAATCTCTGGAGTCTTATCACTTTATGCATATTAGACCAACTATCACATCCATATTGCATCCCTGACTTTGTGTTAAAGCTAAAAAAACTATCACATCTCTTTGCTTCATAAAAACGTGGTTAGAGTAGTAGTTACAGAAATACAGTTCTTCTGACGCATCATCAGTGCTCACAGACACTAACCATGTTACAGCTTCCAAATTCCTCAATATGCACTGCTCTAGTTACATCTGATTTCTTGTTCTTGCTGTATTATTGTGATTACATACTTGCAAACAAAAAGCTTTACAAATTAATCACAAAGTCACTTTTTTTCAAAGAGCATGTGTCCTTAAACTTCTGCTTTCGAAATCAGTGCTTGAGGAGCACCATAAATCTGCAGTTGTTCAGATGGGGGTAGTTTAAAACAACAGCAGAATCTTAATGAGGAAGTAACTGTAGGCATTTTTTAAATGTAAGCCATGTTAAAATAGAGCTATTGGGCCTGGTTCCCATTTATGCTAAAGCCACTTTGCATTGCTGTAGTTGTGTAAAAAGGACTTTAAAGTGGGTGTAAATATAACTTAAAGGCCACTTTATGCAGGCAGCGTGGTATAAAGTAGTCTTAGTGTACTTGAGAAAAAGGCATATTACATTACATATGACAGTCACTGCTGAGGAACAGTCATCACTATGGGTGAGTCACCTCTGCACAGAGGGGCAGCACTAAGCCTATGCAGCACTTTTAACCCTTACTTTCAGTGCTCAAGTAACACATACGCCTATGCAGTGCGCCATCATAAATTTGAATTTCACAAGGGACTGATTGTGTCAACACTCACGGGGCACAATGACACTACTCAGGGGAGCAAACTCTGTGCCCAGCAGTAAGTGTTTGCAGGATCCAGTCTGAACCCAAGTTGGAAAGGTTATTATATTCTAATCTGCTGCTGCCCCTCGCTCAGATGGAAGCAAATGTATCTCAGCTACATGTAGAAAATCATTTCTCAGTGCGTACTATACTACCATTTTAGTAACAGAGTGAGTAGACTGATTTCTTGCATTTGTGTGAAACATTTCTCTACCTAACTGCCATCTGGTACACATTAATATCATCATATAGCTATAGCTTTCCATTACCAAGGAGTTCTCCATGTATTTGTAGCATATGGTTCAGGAACACTTTTTGTAAAGAATGTGTCCCTTAGGCATATCTTTCCCCTAGATTACCGTATTAAGAAATGTTTTTTCTTTAACTATACTTATTGCATTACCATAAAATTGCCCCTTGAACACAGCTAAATTGAAAGTGTCTGCATGGAGATGGGGGCACAAAATGCATATCAAATACAGGTATAAATTATGACTGCTATTTGGCAGTGCTTTCTCCTAATTCCTTATCGAGCTAGGACTAACTGTTTTCTTATGTTGAGTGCAGCATTATTTGTAGGGCTGATCGAATATTGTACAGTATTGCAGTGGTTGAATGGGGTGTCAACTTGAGGCTTGGAACCCCATGAATACTGGCACTATGGTTTTGTATCTAGAGACAAGAAGGCATGGAATCTCATAACTTCCACTTTCTAGGTTGTTTCTGTCCTGTTGCTTCTGTTATTTCTTTGGGATGAGCACAAGAGTGCTATAGGCATAAAATGGTATGGTAGAAAAGCCTTACAGTTCCAGCATATTCCTAGTTTAAGAAGGCACAAGTTTTCAGTAGCTGGCTCTGTACTAGTCCCTTTGGACAGAGGCAGCTGTTTGGAATTCTTGGAGATAAGGCAGCAAATTTGGTTCAGAATCCATCCACGTAACTGTTACCAATATTTCCAGCAGTGCTCGTGGCTTTACAGAAATCTTTAGACGTGGATAACCACTTGGCTTCTCTTTTTTTATTTAAGCAAAATTTAAAAAACGTTCTATTTAAACAAAATGAAGCCTCTAATTTTAGTATTTTAGAAAGACTGATAGTGGAACCACACTTCCTGTCACGATAGATTAAAGAATAATACAGTGCCCTTGTCAGTATCATCCTTCAGCCTGGGGTACACTGCTAAATTAATCTTGTTAATGATTAGCTGTAGCAGCTCAAGACTGGATCCATGGTAAAAACACTGGAGCTGACCTCCTTTCCTGCAAATTGTATCAGTTAAATACAGGCGTTAGTTACATGCATGTCTTGTGTTAAATATTGTTCAAAGTGCTGCTGTGTGTAACCCTATGTGATGACTCAAAGGACCTCCTCAAAAATATAGGCACAGAGTCATTTTTTGTCTCTCCGCAATAATTAATATTAAGTAGAGCGCCTTTAAATCATAGCAGCAACTTAATAGAAGCTGCTGCCTTTTCACTGAATTCATTTGCAACTCAACCTTGTGAGGTGGTTAAAGGACTATTTAACCCACACAGATCAGTTCTCCACCATATCCCAGCTAAATCCCACTTCATGTGAAAATTGCTTTGTGCCTGGCTGGCCATGTCTCATGAAAACATTTGTTAATCTGAACCATGTCAAAGGTGATTGCCACAACCTGTGTAGTTAAAAACGATCGCAGAATCATTATAAAACTCCATGGAACAGAACTATAAGCTTTAAGATTATGTCTCCTGTAGTGCACAGTAAATTGCAATAGCCTGCACAGAAAACACAAAGTGGTTTGGAGCCAAATAAACAGCCTGAAAAAAGCTTTTCTTAAGCAGGAACAAATTAAGGTTTGAAGGAGCCTGGACTGATTTTTTTTTAAAATCGTGATTTATCCTAAGGGGATTGGTGGGTAAATCTCACCTGGAGACTGCTGCAGGGGCCTCTAGAGTCAGTAGATCATGGTCATGAGATGGGGGTATTGACACTTGTGTTCCTGATCTAGATCAGATGAGTGGAGCCAGGACCTAATAATCCTTCTTTTTGCCAGCACTCCTACTCCCATTACAGGGCCCCTTTTGATCACACTAATGTGTCCATTCAGGCAGAGACCACTCCAGAGCATTAAAGTAGTGTTAGCAAATCACAGAGTTTATGGCTTTTCAGAAAACTGATGCCATCGTGAGAACATGGTCAGGCCCTGGACACTCTGTCCTGCCCCGGAGAGCACAAGGCAGGGATCAGCTGACCTATCCCTGCCACAATTAATCTGTCATTCTCCTTAAGAACAGCAGCCTTGTCTATAGTAAAGATTCACCAGTTTCACTTTAAGTTGGTTTACAAAATCAATTAACTTAAACCAGTGCAAAACAGTGTGGACACGCTTAATTCAGTGTAAACCAGGCTCATATTGATTTAGCTCAACACCTTACTGAATTAAGCTAACTGGACTGAAATTGTAGAAAGAGTGCCCACACCATGTTTGGCACCAGTTCAACTCAATCAGTTTAAACTAAAACTTTTAGGTAAACCAGTGAAGCTTTGACTATAGCCAAGGCCCATGACTCCCATTGACACAGGCGCACACATGCCCACTCTGACTACTCAGAAGGTAGTTTTTCTCACAGCTCCAAAAGATTCAGATGCTACATTTCCTTTGGGCAATGTTGTGAAAGGCTTTTGAAACATTGCTTGGTCTCAAGAAATCCTTCCAGCATTCACAAAAAACAATGCTTATTTTATGCTCCTGAGCGTGAGCTAGCATGGTGAGTGACTAATGTGTGGTGTCTTCCCTAACTGTATTTGTAATGTAAACACAGGCCACTCCAGTTCACTAGTTCCAAGCACCACCACTTCTGACTCTCCAGCTCAAGAGGGTTATGATACTAGGGGACGTATGCTGGATTGGAAGGATCCGGTTGGCTCATCTGAAAACACAGATCCATATGCGGCAGTCTCATCCCATAATCACCAAGACAAGAAGGGTAAGGCCTTGGAAATGAATCCACGTGGTGGTGGTGGGGGGGGGGGGGGCGTGACTACAGTGTAACTGCTTCCAGCTGGTTCATGGTAGCCTGTAACCAAACTCCTGCACTGTAATTAAAAGCTTATTGGAAAGGCAGAAACAAAATAACCAATTTTAGACTTAGTTCTTGATATTCACTGACTAAGGAAACCACACAAAACAAATATGAGTGAGACTGGAGAAGTGTGGATTTAACCCTGTTTAAGCTTGATCTTCATGAGTTAACGATGAGCCACTTCCACTGCTTTATATTATCATTAACACGTGGCGCGTCTATGGTGCCTTCCATTCAAGGGTTGAAAATGACTCAGCATACTGTAATTAATTTAGCCTCATCTCCCTGTAAATTAGATAGGGAAACTGAGGCACGTGGAGATTTTTAGTGGCCATGTTTATAAATGTATGTATGCTCCAAAAGATGCAGAGAGGTGCCAGGTCAGATTTTCAAAATCACCTAGAGCTAGATCCATAAAGGGACTTAGGCATTAGGTGCTTTGCTACTTAGTGGAATCCTCCGTCCTGAGTTAGGTGCCCAGGCTTCTTATACAATGCATAGGGAGCGTTAGGCACCTAAAATATTCTCAGAAGCCAGCAAGCTGAGTGGAGAGCTGCCTATGCTAGCCAATAGGAAATGGTGAGAAGGGGGGTGCAATTTAGGCCCTGCTGCTCCAAGTTAGTTAGGCATCTAATGCTGGGCCAGACGGAAGCACCTCTCTCCATTTGGGATTCCAGATAAACCCTCTCTTGAAGTTAGGAACCTAAGCCAGGCTCGCCATTTTCTCATGAAAAACCAGAGAGAAAGATCCCCACACCTTTATACCAATAGCCCAGTGATTAGAGCACTCACCGAGACCTGAGTCCAAGTCCCTGTTTCAAATCAGGCAGAGTGGGAATTTGAAAACAAGTCTCCTAAGTCACAGGTGAGTGCCTTGGTATTCTAGAACACTCACACCAGCCAGCCTGCCCCAAACAGTCTTGATCAGGTAACCCCCAGCTGTCTTCTATATGAGGCCTGATCAGATAAGCATACTCTGAGAATGCCCTGCAGTTGAGAGAGATAGGGAATGCCTCACTTGCGCATCCCACCATGGCTCAGGCATGAGCAAGGGCACCGGGCATCTAGTTGGCATCAGGACTTGGGCACTTTTGCTCATGAACTAGTGGGAACTTAGGTGTTGAGGAAGCATTACTGACAGAAACATAGGCGCCTGCAGGATTAGGCAGCAGCTGAGTGGAGGTTTTGATAATCTCAGTGGCTGCTAAATGTTTGACTTTAGCACCTAAAGTGGCAGTAAGATATATAAGTCCCTTTGTGAATCTAGCTCTTGGTGCTTAATACCCCCTGAAAGCAATGCTTTTTAAAACCCCACTAGGGCCTGTCTGCATCTTTAGGCCCCTGAATATCTTTACAAATCTAGACCTAAGGAACTTGCCCATCATGCAAGAAGACTGCAGAATGAAATATAACTCTGGGACTTCTGATTCCTCATCCTGTGCCTTAAATATAAGAGCATGCTTCCTCCAATAAGTAATTGCTGGTTCCTGCAGACCCCATCTTCACATTCATTTCTTTGTCTTAGTTCTGTGATTGGCCCATCTCTTCTCACTCCAATATTATGGTAGCAAACATCAGTCAGGACGTCAGCGTGTGGGATTATTCTGAAGTGAAACCCTTGACAAGTGACAGTAGTAATCCTTCTTGAGCCTTCAAGCTTCTCCTACTTTGCTGCTGAGCCACCGTGCCTTTGTGGGCCTTTATTGTAAAAGCAATTAGCTCTTGCTATGGTAACAGCTGCAGAAATGTTTGCTTTTCTGTCTGTCATGTACTTAAAGAAAGCAAAACAAAATGACTCAAAATGATAATGCGTGATTTACCTGGAATCCTTAATTCTGCTGGTCAATAAATCTGCCACACTGCAAATGGCAGATAAGTAATTGGCTTGTTTTTGTTCATCTCTCTTGATAATACACACCATTTTGAGCAAGTGCGCTGTTCCTTCTCCACTGCACTATCCCCAAGAGAAAGCATTGGCCTCCTCCCATCCACTTAGACAGATGTGTTTACCCTTAACTAGGACTGTATCTGTAATGGGGAAAGGATAACGCCTGGGGGCTAGCCAGCTCCTCAGCTGGTAGTCATTGGTATAGCTCCATTGATAGCTATGGAGATATGAAGAATTACACCAGTGGAGAATCTGGTCATTAATGTGGCAGGGAGGAATGCAGAGGTGTATGTGAATTTTAATGGCATTTGTTATGTGTGGTTCCATGCGTCACAACTGTTAATTGCACAGCAGTTCTCTTAATGGACAGAAGGCTACTTCTTAAAAGCATCTTGTATGCCAGGAGCAGCTTTGAGAAGCGCACACAGTGAAAATATTAATAAATGTATAGCTGCTGGGTTGTAAGCCTTTTTGCGTCTAGTCACTGACTGATGAGGTAGCTTGCACTGTATAGTTACCTCCCCAGGGAGTGACAGTTACCAGAGAGTCTTATTAGCACTTGACAGGGTCATTTAAATATCATGCATTCGTTGGGGCTTAATTATGAATATTGACAAAGCTGGAAGTAGTCTACACACAGACAATGGTGGCAGAGGTGACTGCATGGTTGTTTACCATTACCATGTACTTGTGTGCTGTTACTCCTTGCCTTGCCCACTCAGACCCCAGTTGGTGCCAAAATTACTATTGATCCAATATTTTAAAGGGCAAAGGAATGAGTTGTTATGCAAAATTAAACCAAACAAGGTTATGCTTAATATTCGTTTATAAAGTTTTTTGTTTTCACTTTCGCTGTGTATTTTTTTCCCTTCACATGTTTACAAAAAACCAAAATCTCTTTTATGTTTTTAACATTTTCCTTTTGTTTTGCAAAGTGCTGTGTGGTGTTCTTTAGTGGTTGTGTTTATTCCTTTGGAAGGTGTTTTCTTTCTTTTCCTGCACTCACAAACGACTTCACTCTAATTCTACTGAAACCACTTGCTACTTTATTTTCTGTGACATTGGTGCCTTGATGATGTCACATCCATATGTTCAGCTTTTAATTCAGCACAGGCATCTTGGGGAATATCTGCGGGGGTGCAAAGAGGGGCTTCTGTAAATGGACTGACTCATGGGAATGTGACATTTGTGTGCCGCAGCTTCCGTAGCTAAATATACTCTGGAATTGTTGTTTCTGAGATACCTCACATTTCTTGCCAAAATGAAAATGTGTAGCGCACTTCATAGAGTAGGAGCTGTTTGTTGCCATCCCATTGGCCTTTTCATTTTGGCCACTGAATAATCTGTCATTGATATTGCAGAATGAAAAATTAATTGCGATTGGCAAACGCCACCATTTTTTCTTCTCCCAGCCCTCTCCAAAAAGAACACATTTCCAGAGTGTGCTTTTGTTTGTTTTTTCTTGCTGTGTTTTAATTTAATTCTTTGTGTTTCTCACCTTTGTCAAAACAGTAGCTCCTCACCTTGCAGTCTAACCTTCCCTTCTGCTGCCATTGTACTTAGTCTCCCTCCCTCAAGTCATAAAACCAAGCTCCTTGTGTGGGATATTCCAAGGCTTTACCCTGTACACTTTGAATAGTATGACAGTGCTGTATCTATGTATGGTCCTACTAACAAAATGGGGAGTAGCTACATAAATGTACTAGAGGGTATAAATGAAGTAATTTTCTTCAACCATAACTGACCTTGCCCTTCATTACCCTCCTGGCCCTTGTCTGCTGTCTTCTGTCCTTGCTGCCTTTCTTTAGAAATATCTTTCAAGTCCTAGATTCATTAACACAAACACAGCAAACACTCTTTTTTCTCTCTCACTCGCTAGATGGCTGGAGCCTGCCCTTTAATCACATTGATAAATTAGATGCAGCAGCCGTGGCTTCCACTTTCTTGGTTTTGCCAGTTTTTATTCTGTCTAATTCAAGCAATAGAGAGGTTGGCTGCTTATTCCACTGACGGATTAAAGTCTAGGGGTTATTTTTAGCAGTTTTAATATTTGTCTCTTGCATGGTTAGGTGACCCTGACACCCTTCCTCTCTGAACAAACTTTTTGTTCAGTGTCTACAACACAATAATGGTACAACACTGATTCAAAATAAGAGGTGAGGTGTACAAATGACAAGAGTAGCCAGTACATTAATTAGAATGTCATGGATGCAAATGTAGATATTATATATGTTGGAACCTCCTTTTTTCAGCTTCTGTTAACAATATTTGCAAACCTGTCTCCGTCACACAATTTTCTGTGCACCATTATGAAGTAGTCAACTAATAGACACAGGGCGGGCAAAGATTTTACATTTCAGGAGTCTGTCTAAAATAAAACATTTCCTTTTGCAGGAATAAGGTAGTGTTATTATTATTATTATTACTACTATTTGAATGATTTGCTGAATGTTGACACTATACCTAGCATGGGGAGTTCACAAAAATAAAGCCAAAGAGCCAAAATTATGTGAGATTTCCGGTACTATCATGATAGAGGGGATTGAGAAGGTAGAAATTCAGCTGGAGTTTTAATGGTTATTTACTGAAATCCTGTTCACATTGAACTAAAATGAAAACAATAAGAACCTACAGTAAAGATGGAGGCTCAGCTTCATTTTGTATAAATTGTGGCATGGGTGAATTTGGTCCAGAGAGTACATTTAAATTTGCTCTATTTTTACATGAATTTATTTTGATTTATTTAAGGTATGGAAGGATTCCAAGCATGTTTACAGAAGAGCAGTAGGGGAATTCCTTATTATCCTGCTGCCATTTTGTGATAACTCAGAAGCGGATTCTGTGTAGCACAGAATTTGTCCAGATCATCCTTTGAGTTCAGTGTTATCTTTTCAATTTCCAAGGTCAGCAAATATTCCTTAGCCAGTCATAGTTATGGGAATATCAGAAGGGACTGACCCTTGCTAAAAATTGTCAGTTTAATCAATGAAGTAGCTGCATGCACAATCAATTCCATTGTTAGGAGGCCAGGAAGGAGACCCAAGATGTACATGACTGAAGTAAGCACTACAATTACACCTGTTGCTCTAGATACCTTCAGTATCCCTGATCAAAACCAAACCCTTGTCCATACAGTATGAAGTGCATGGTCAGCTACTTCAGTTTCACAACATTTCCAACTACTAAGAACAGAACCTAAATGCTGGAGAAGCAGTGAAACTAGAGACAGTCAGGGCTGACCCTTTGATTTGTTACTCTGCTGGTGGAACTCTATTCCTAGAGGGCAATCCAATTAAAACAGAGATATAAAAAATGTGACAGAGTGGAGAATCAGCCCTGACTATCTGTGTCTCCATTGCTTCTCTAGCATCTATCAGCAGTTCGTGGAGACAGGTTTGAAGTGAAGTTAGTTATAATCCAAGTAATACTCTATTTCATACTGGGATTTCAGTAAAGTGACTTGAGATGGCGCAGGATTTAGTCTGTTTAAATCTTTTATGTATCTCTATGTAGATTAATTTAAGTAGAGGTTGTTTAGATGAACCATTCCTAACAAAACCCGATAGGTTTTTTTTCTTTAAAATGTTCTTAGGTGAATTATCATCAAATTGTTGAATACTGTTCCTTTTATAACATGGATGTTTACATGTTTGTCACATAATGGGTCTTCACTGGAGCTGTAAGAAATTTTCTTTTAAAATAATCAAATGCTTGTCTGGAATAGTCCTAATAAGTGGCTTCTCTTGGGGAATTGGATGGCTTGGGGATTTGGCAATGGGATTCAGAGCTTTTCAACTCTAGGACTCCAGTCTGATTGCAGACCAGGTCAGTACTAACAATATCATCACCATAGAAATGGAGTTAGTGGTCTCAGTGCAGTTCCTAATGGACAGGTGTCCTCATTGCAAAAGCTACCATCATAACTGGCAGCCTCAGCAAAAAGGTTGACAGCTAAATGGAGTTGGAAGCAGAATTATTCTGACACCTCGAGAAGTGGTCCCTGTAGTTCAGATTTAGGCACATTAGCAGAGCGGTGTGAAGAGGCTTTTACTGATGACACTTTTGCTGTGTCTCCAGAACTATACAATACAACTTTTTTGCCTATTGCATATTTCATCGCAACTCTAGACCAAAACATGGCAGAATAACAGTAGTCACAGAAAGGTAATAATTAATAGCAAGAGACAGAAATTAAGGGGTATGGGTGAGAGAGGTAAAGAAACATTTTCAGCTGAAAGTGGAAATGAGATGGGAACTGATGCAAGAGAGAGATGAAGAAAGGCTGTTCCAGACAATAGACTGTCTTAAGACTTTATTTCAGTGAAACGTTCTCAAGACTGTAGCTGACAGATGGTGAAGGGAAAGAGAAGCAACTACTGCAAGGTAAGCAGAGGAGATAAGAGATAGGAGGTCCATGAATAAGTTTTAAAACAAAGAGAGAGGAGGTCATGTAATGCAGAATAACAATTTAGTAGCATCTCCATTAGCTGCTGGCTGAATCTCTTTTAGATCTTCATTTGAATCACAAAATAATTGACTCCCCAACTGATACAATCACAAAGCTTTCTAAACAATATGTGGACTCCTTTTGGAGTTGTAAGAAAGAAAGCAAAACTCGCAGCACTAAAAGATGGGAGAAGATCAGGAAGACAGTCGAGAGGAGAGAACCATGCTTTCTGCAAAATGCTGAGTCTGGTAACCAAGATCACACATGGGATTGCCTTACACTTGACCACAGAAAATTAATTTTAAATCAAAACAGCTCTACAATCTTTCTTAGACCAACTAGCTGGAAGGGTAGATGGATTTCATAATTAGCTAACAGCTGAGGAACCATCAGTAACAATGTATGAATCAACTCAAATAGCAACAGAAACCTGTCAGCCTACTCCAAGGATAAAGATGAAGATACTGAAAACAGAAGCGGCCAACTTAACATATGACTTCTGGGTCTCCCTGGAAGAGTAGAAAACCCTGATCCAAAGAGCTTTTTATCTGAAAGAACATCCAAACTACTGGATCTACAAGTAAAAAGGGAATACATTAAAAACGGAGCTCATCAGGTGTCAAAAGTGGCTTCAGGAGACGAGTTCACCCCAACCTGTAATTATCCACTTACATAACTTTAAAAGCCTGCAATCCATCATAGCCACATTTGACAACTGACAAGCTCTATTTTTAATGTTTTGCCTTTTTACTTGTAGATCTAGTAGCTGGGGGGGGGGTCCATTCAAAAAAAAAGCTCTTTGAATTAGAGTTTTCCCCTCTTTCAGGTAGCAAGAAAGAAAGATGTCCCTCCAACAGGGAAAAACTGCAGTTGCCACAGGACTTTTCTCCATCTTTGCAGCAAAAGATGCTGCATCCCATTCAGCAAGAATCAGGGTATCAGATATATTTCCTCAAGGACTACGTTCACAGCTGCACTCTCCTATCGGGGCAGCTGCATGATGAAGCACAAAGGATTTGACTTCCTGATTCTGGGGCCAGTTCTATACTAATCCTGAAATATTTTCAGATGGGGAACGGCTGTAAAGTACATTAGCCGGGCTTTGGCCCCACACAGTCATCACAATATCAGAAAATAGCCAGAGAACAGTTGGAGGCAATGATGTAAGTGCTGGCTACACCAGCTCTATGATAATTATAGTGGCTTTATGCTAATTGGAGGGTTATCAGGCAGCACAAAGAGGTCAGGTCTCCAAGAGAGAATCTGGCCTTTCCAACTGAAAAGCCTCTGAAAGTCAAAGACACTTTAGAGCAAGTAACATAACTCTAAAAAGAGTCTTAAAGCACCTTTTTGTGTTAAATTAATGCCAGTATATAATTAAAATGGCAATACTCTGTTAAATTAAAGCTATTTGAATAATTCATTTTTCTTATTAGTTATATAGTATGTGCTTAGATTCAGTGATTATATTAATTAATAGGGAACATCTTCTGTAATAATTTTATGACAACCCAAGTGTTGATTGAGAGCAGCCTACACTTTCCAAGTAGCCTACAGATTATTTACTAATTGCATGATCCTATATGAAATACCACTTCCATTCTTTTTATGTCGATAAACTTCCCCTGACCATTTTCAATATTCTTTCTCTGCTGATATTCCGAGCATATATTGATCCTTACACTTGCTTAGGATTATGAAAAAAGAGATAAATTGAGATGTCTTCTTTCACTCAAGGATGTAGCATAGTTTACTGATTAATGACTAACACACTTAATTACGAAAGTTTAAGTAGCATAATTCAGATTTTGCCAAGGTTTATTTTATTTAATATTAAACACAGTAAGTCAATTGCATTGCACCTGATAAGCAATCTCTCCTACAAATGTCCTTGATTCAGCAAAGTACTTCAGGCTGCAGGGCCTGAACAGGATTTTCCCTGCAGTTGCTCCTGGTGGGTATCAGGCGCTGTGGCACTGGATAGCACATCTGAGATAATCTCTCCTGTGATCTCAATGCCCCTTCCCCTCCCCCCACCATCCCTCCCATGGAGGAGAAAGAAGCAGCAGCAGCCTGACTGAAATGTAGAGGGATGAGGAGCCTGTGCAGTTTCATTCAGCCATCTTGTGCAAATGCACTATGATAGTAATTATGTTTAAGAATATTGTTAAATTTATGTAATTTAATAAGTTTACAATAGATTAACCATCCACTAGCTCATCTATGGAAGCAACATTGTACATAGTGGCGATTACTTACCCAAGAATTCCTTTGCTACAGCCATGAAACAAAATACAACCTCCCACCACAACTCTTCTGCAGTTGCTAAAATTCTGTATTTGGACTATTAAAGGCATTAACCACCTAATAAAATGTAAGTACGTTCTCTGCGCTCTAAATTGAGGCTATACATCAAAATGTCTCTAAACATAATGGGGCAGATCCTCAGTTGATTTACATTGCAGTTTACACCAGCTGAGGATTTTAATGCTGTATTAAAGTTAAATCCCTCCCCAACTTCCAGATAAACAAAAAAAAAATCTAAAATCTTCAATATTATCCTTAGGAAAGGCTTAAAGAAGACCTTAGCAATGTCTACAGGCTGCTAAGCACAAATTGTAAAGACTTTTCTTCCCATTCCAAAGACCACAATTCCTCATCTAAAATAAACATGAAGTATTTAGCTTCTAAGATAAGTGTAATACTCATCTCAGCTAACACACCAATATATACCTTGCTAGAAGCATAGGATCTCAACGACCAGAAATACAAATGGAGACTCCTCTTTACACATATTTAAAAAATAAAGTATTTTTTCACTCAGTATATCAAAGCAGATCCTCTGCTGGTGTAAATTGTCATATGGAGCTATATTTTAAAATAATTGGCAGGTGACAGCAGTCTCCTCATGAGATTTTGAGATGTATTTAAAGCATACCTTGGTGGGATTACTGTTTCATATACGGCACAGCTATTTTAGCAGAACAGTCAAGCCTGGATAAGAAACTGTACTCCTTTTAAGGACAACTGAGGATTGGTATTTTCCATGAAACAAAAGCTCAACTGGAAACGCAGCTTGACAACATTATCACATCTAGGGCCCAGGCGGTTCTTTTGTATGCCCAACAATCATTTTTTGAATGTAAAGACCCTCGAATGCTTCCAAAAATATGCCATCCCACTAATGATTTGTCTATGATACTTACAATTGTCACAGCAGAAAACAAATGGCGTATTTTTAAAATTCTATTACCCCCGCCCCCAAGCCCTATGTTATTCTCTCCCATATACTCCTACAAAAAGACAAAGACGTCGTAAAATCCTGCCATTACTGAAGAGCAAGCGGTATCATTTGAAGCAGTGCTATCAATGTGCATAAGAAAGTGTAAGGGACCTCACACATGGCAACTGTCCCAAGTCCAACAGCTTCAGTGACAAGTTCTATAAGTCCGTTCTGGAGCGTCAACTGTCAAATACTACAGGTGGTCTGTCCCTCTCCAGACCAGGGAATCTTACCCAGTTCCAGTTTGGAAGCCAGTATAACTGCACTCTTGGGAGGGTGGGAGGAAGAAGATAAAAATTCAGAATACTATCATTCACATCAATTAATTTAATAATAAAGTACTGGTAAAGGGTCTTTTTTTTTTTAAAGGCGTTGTCTAGTCCTACCACTACTAATTCAAACTGACCAATCTGACTATAGTCCAGGGATGGCCACAAGTCATAATATTTGGTAAACAATAAACATCATTCATCACATTAAACTAACAAAAGTGGCCTTGTCACATTAGATGCTCTAATATTACATAGTCCCACAGAACCCATCTGTTTGTAGTACTGGAGAAATCGAATTTCTAACATCATTTTACAGCCTCCATCATGTTCTACAGTCCTTCATGTGTATTTGACTGGCACCCAATCAGACTCTCTCAAGAGGGGCACAAAGCAAGTGTGGCCTCTGTAACTTATTTGGTATGCTCTCACCATTGAGCCGCTTGCAAGCACTACAGACACTCTGCAGAGATTTAGGGAATCAGAATCCATAATAAAGAACACAGCTGTTTTTGCAGATGACATCCTGCTTTATCATCACAAAACACTAGTCTCCATTCAGTGCCTTAAATAAGGCTTGAAAGCCTGCAGCACTCTGTATATTTTTTTGCTAAATATGGCCAAGTCAAAGGTGATGCACTAAGGCACCCATTCAACAAGACACTAATTAATTTTCCATGCCAGAGGTCCCCTGAGGGATTCATATGCCACAGGGTACAGATCTATAGTTTAACTAAGATAATATTGCTAAATCTGCAACCCCTTGTAAATATCTGACATCAAGACCTTTAAAGATGAAATAACTTAGCATTATCTATGTTTGGCTGAGAGAACTTGATAAAAATGAATGCCTATCCCCAAGTGAGGTATTGCCTACATGTCCACCCCATACTTCCACCTACATGGCATTAAAAAGACCTAAACAGAATCTGCAGCAATTTTATACGGCATGGAAGGAGACCAATAAGCAGCTTGTTGAAGCTCCAAAGACAAAAAAAAAATCCTGTCCATGGAAAATTCTATAGTAGATCAGACAACATCCTGTCCTAAGGAACATTCTACAAATATGCAAGAAGCCTATCAGGTACCTTGGTATAACACCATAATTCTCATTGACTTCCATGGCATGCAGACTGCCAGGTTTTCCTCCCGGACAGGAAGATGTTGATTTTAAAAAATGAACAGAAACAGAAACTTTACAAAAACAACAACAAATCCAAAGAGGAAAATTTGAACTGGATCCTGAAATGAATGGGAAGCCAGGGAAGTTGTTTGAGGATGAAGACTGGGAGCATACTGCACATAATAGAGTCTGGAGACCTAGGACTGGGCAGGAAGCCATAGAGAAGGGAAGTGCAAGAGTTAAGGTGAGAGGAGTGAAAGGCATACATGAGAATTTCATTAGAGGTACAGACAAAGCAGTTAAGCCGTGACATACAGTGGTGAAAACAGATTTGCAGACATGGGAGATCTAGGAAAATAGAGTCAAGAATCAACATTATAAGCAATAGAGGGAAAAAACAAGTCTGAATCGTGGCATAAGATCAAGGCCATCAAGTTGTGCTTCTGTCTGGGCCTCTTACCCAACAGAAATATTGCTGTATTGCTGTATTTGAGATCAAAGGCAAAAGCTTACCTGATCAAGACAGGGTAGAGAGTGTAGGATCTCTGAAAGTGTTAAAAGAGAGGCATAAGCAAGTATCATCAGGGTAAATATGGTGGACAGTTTTAAAGGTAGCAATAATATGAATGAGAGAGTGAAGGTAGAAAAATGCAGAGGACCAAGAATTTGACTTAATGGAGTTCCATAGGTGGAAGGGTTTCAGTATGCAGATGGAACCACCAGCCCAGTTGGAGAACAAAGTGTGAGATAGATGGGAGTAGTACCATGACAGGATGTCTAACAGAGAAAATGTTCAATAGTGTACCTGTGCCACTCATGTGCGAGAGAGAGCATACCTGTAATGATTTCTGTTACTCCATTGTCTGGAGTTACTCCAGATTTGAACTGGTGTAACTGAGCGTAGAATTCAGCTCCTGGTCTTCTATTTTGAGGTGGGAATGGAAGTGTAGATATAAAGAGGGGTTTCTGTAGCGTGGGCATTGCCTCAAATTCAAAATGATTGAACACTCACTGAATTTATTCAAGGTCATAGGGAGTGCGATAAGGAGAGAAAAATAACAAGCGTGATATCACCTACGTACCAACTATTTTCTCCTCTCCACCTGCTTGCTTCTGTCCTCTGATTATTTCTAAGACACAGTCATCCAATCTTTTCTTTTACTGAACAATAAATAGGAAAATATGTTTTGATTCACACATTCAAGGTGTTAGAGTAAAGCTTTGAGGTCAGGTCCTTTACCATTAGTGTAGAAGCAACTAAAATGTCAACAACCATATTTGCTTTTTATCACAAAATACACAATAAATATTGTGATTTTAATTATATGAAGGATTCACAGAAGTCTCACAGATTTTCAAACAGTTTTCCCTTTCGCCCTTTCTTTGTGCAAGAGCAGAGCTAACTTAAGGCGTGATTCTGCAACCCTTACACACAGACACGGTCCAGTTGAAGGCACAAGGACCATCCCCATGAACTAAGGACCACTTGCACAAGAAAAGGTTGCAGGATCAGTCCTTTAGTTTTTTGACAGCTTAATAGCACTCTTGATGGACCTCAGAGGATATGATATACAGGGCACAATCTTATTAAACATACATCTGGGTACTCAATAGATACTTCATTAATTAGTTCAGCTGTGCCCTCTTGATTCGGACTAGTACCTTCCCTTAAAAATGTTACTTTCATGTTTTGTCTTGAAAAAAGGATTGGAGTGGATGAGAAATCCAATTTATGATTTTGGGTCACACACATAATGATGAAAAATTAACCCCAATTCTTCCTCAAGTCTGCTAGTCAGAGAAGCTTGCAGTTTCATAGAGCTATGCACAGCTGCTTATGCTGACATTCAGCAAACTTGAGTTTTCCCCCCTGGGAAGAGAGGTCATAGATCAGAATCGGCTGTGTGGAAAGAGAAGCAGTGCCAGAGAATTTCTCAATGACGGCTTCTCTTTTCTTGACACTGCATATAAGAACTGCCTTGGGAGCGGCACAAGGCCGCCCTGAATACATAATGCCTACTGCTGCCTTCATATAGGAAAAAAGCTCAATTTGTTCTGTGCCCTGAGAGGAGTTAACATGCAGGGAAATGGGAACAGCTAAGATGAGCGATGCATGTTGCATGCTACAACAATTACTCTGGACCCCTGAAATCATACATATTCACAGGAGCATATGTAAATCTAGTTCAATACAGCTGTGAGACGATCCCCTGAAGTAAACTAATAAAGAGCAGCTAAATATCTTTAAGCTCATCCCAAGCACTGTAGAAAGATCCTAAAATGTGCTCAGAGATTCTTTTACATCAGAAGAAATTTTAAGATGCAAGGCAGCATAAAGTTTCTCTCTTCAAAGAAAAAGCTACAAAGGAATTAATTTTCCTGGGGATTTGGATTTTATTGTACATTTTGTTTTATCTTTTGCAAGCGCCCATATTTTTTTTTCCATAGGAAACACAATTGTTATGCCTTATCTCACACACGCATCTAAAATTACCTTTGCTCATTGTGAAGGGTGAAAGGGGAGAAGTACGTACAGTACTAAAATCAGTAAAGTTCACAATGAACAGCCATTGAATACCATTAGTCATTGGCGGAAATGGTGTCAGGCAATTTTTACTGTAAGGACTTACCTTATGTCTAACCTTTGGGACAAATTAAAGTGTGCAGATTTCGGAGCTGTAGTTTCTCTCTCATAAATAATAGATCCAGTGGAATATGTACTTTGAACCTAATGTCATGTTTTAAAAATTCAGTAAATTAGTTCATTTGTGGAGGTACCACTCACAAAACAGATTATAAAAACATCAGACAGGCCAGGCCTCCAATCTTTACTCAGACACACATCCCTTTGATTTCAATGGAAGGTTTGCCTGAATAAGAACTTCAGCATTGGGCCTTTAATTCATAACTACATTACAAGCTTTTTAAGAGAGAAATTATTTATAAAAATATTTCTCCTTAATGCTAGATCTTCAGTATTGTACAGTCAATAGAGCCAACCCATGCATTAGGATTTCTGTGGCTGCTATAATGCACACTAAAAATGGATTGCCTGCCTCCCATTGAACTAAAGACTGTACATCGCTCCTAAAGAAGTTTTTTTAGGTCACCATGCCAGCTCTTTGACCTGGAACCTTTAGAACACTCATGGTGGAGAGGAATTTTTTTACATTTGACCCTTACATTTAAGACTATCATTCATTAGATTTTTTTCCTTCTCATTATAAGCAAAGCCATGCATGTACATCTTCTCCTCTTGTAGGACACAATCACTTTTTTTTTTTTTATGGAGAGAGTTAGGCTGAAAGTCATTCATCAGGAGGGGCAGGGGTAATTTAATTTGGATCAATTGGAAGAAGGGAAAAAATACCTTCAAAAACCAGTAGGCAAGCCCTTCTTGGAGGGACCACTGTTGAGATTAGGGACCAGTAATCACTGTCTCTCCTTTATGCTTGATGAGAAACTCCAATGCTTTTCAGGTTGCACTGCATGTTATTAAAGACACATAGTCACAGGATTTTTTTCATAGTTTTGCAGTCCCTTCTGGCCTTGAAATCTACAAAGCTATGAAATATATATGAAACTTTATAACTGCAAACTAACCTCATTCTTCCCTCTAGCATATGTGCACACTGTTTTGATATTGCAGAATTTCCTCAGAAAAGCTGGGCTGCTGGTATAGATTGTTCAGAGCGAGAGAAATGCAATCAATCACATGAAACTTGTATTTGTAGAGCTGTATGAAAACAACAGGGCAATGGTCCCCATTAAAAATTTATCCTTTACCAGCGGTTTTAACAGGAGTGTTTAACTGTTGGCAAATAGTGACTTTTTATATTTTTAAATGGTGAGATTGGCAGGTCCAGCAGAAGGGATACTGAGTAAAACTGCACTGGGCCAGTGGAACAGAAGGAGTAGAAGGAGGGGGGAAGCAGGTTGCTTACTTGTCTCCATGATGCGGGGCTCCCAGCAGAGTAGGAGATATCAGATGATTGGTGTTGTGGGTGAGATTGTGAGCTTCCTGACCTTGAAAGTGTTCCTTCAAGCAAAGTAATTATATCAAAAAGAAAAAAAAAATTGGAGACCATGGGTATTCCGATACCTGCTATCAACTCAGATCTGTATGTGTGGTTTAACTTCAGCTGATTATTTTGTGACACATGTATTTAGGGAAGCAAAAAAAAGCTTAAAAATACCTTGAGGAGCTCTCCAGACCTGAAATAGAATTTATCAGTATGTGAATGTATGTAAATACAGCACTAACACTTGAATACACATATTGAAAACCCATTCTTTTGCATCCAGAAATTATATTTTAAAGTCCATAAATACAAACATTCATATTGAGCCAATACCACCACACTTTGTCGTGCTAATTAAGTCTAATGCAGAGAGAGAGGTACACAAACAACAAACAAAAAGCTGGTACTAAACAAAAAATGCGAACAGCAGGTTTTCCTCTTTATTCAGGCTCACCTTGCCCAATGTGCATCTATGCCTAGCTCCCAATTAAACCTTCAGTGATTCAAAAGGTGGGGGGGAATGGAAGTGGCCTGAATCCCATTCAACCACTGACTGTATCATGTCAAGATGTGAAGCTCAAAATAGCTATAACGTGTACAACTCCTTGGCTGCCTCCTTGCCATGATGTATTTAGTCATTGAAACTTTATACCCAATTAGTAGTTTCCCTTTATCCCTGCCAAAATATCATATATCATTTACCATCTCTAAGTTCCATTTCCGTGTATGCCATTGCCAGCGGTTAGGTTTAGTACTTCACCATCTGGTTCACATTATACTGGAAAACAAGAAGACGACAGCTTCTTACTGAGATAACCACATAGCACTCTCATTTCACTTTTGGTGTGGTCATCCTGTTTGTCCTGGGTGCAGCTCAGAGTATAGAGATGTCTTTTAATGCAGACTACAGCTAACAACAGTATTGAAATGAAAATACATTGTTTGTGGTGACAGGTAGCTAGCTTATTCATGTGTTCTAGTGACGGGAGCAGATTCTGCTTTCAGTTACATGTGTGACCTCCATTGACTTCAGTGGCGTTGTATGTGAGGAGATGAGGTCAGAATTCAGCCCCTTGTATTTCTGGAATGTCTTTTCAATAAGCTATTCAAACCAGAAAACTGAGCTAGTTCGTTTTCGTTCACCAAAGCAGTTGTGATGAGTTCACTGAAATATCAGACTTGTCTTCACCATAAAGCAAACTCCAGAATCTATTTTTAGAGGACTCTGACTCTAGGGCTTTTCTTGATGTTTTGCCATCTCTATCTGTGATCACAGACAAGACAAACAAACTCGGGCTTGTACATGGGAGACTTTTTTTGACTGCATGTAACAAAAAGAATACAGAGAGTTTTTGTTGGATCTGTGGTCACTGGGTCTGCTCTCCACAGATGCCTATTAATCACTTCACTATGGAGACAGACACATCCATCATATCATAACAGCCTAGAAACAAGAAAGCTGGTAAACTGATAGGAAGACAAAAATATGGAAGAACCACCACATTTTATATTATGACTTGGGCTTTCCTTGTTCAAAGTTATGATTTTCATAGATTCATAGATACTAAGGTCAGAAGGGACCATTATGATCATCTAGTCTGACCTTCTGCAAAACGCAGGCCACAAAATCTCACCCACCCACTCCTGCGAAAAACCTCCCACCTATGTCTGAGCTATTGAAGTCCTCAAATCGTGGTTTAAAGACTTCAAGAAGCAGAGAATCCTCCAGCAAGTGACCCGTGCCCCATGCTACAGAGGAAGGCGAAAAACCTCTAGGGCCTCTTCCAATCTGCCCTGAAGGAAAATTCCTTCCTGACCCCAAATATGGCGATCAGCTAAACCCTGAGCATATGGGCAAGATTCACCAGCCAGATACCCAGGAAAGAATTTTCTGTAGTAACTCAGATCCCACCCCATCTAACATCCCATCACAGACCATTGGGCCTATTTACCATGAATATTTAAAGATCAATTAATTACCAAAATCATGTTATCCCATCATACCATCTCCTCCAGAAACTTATCGAGTTTAATCTTAAAGACAGATAGGTCTTTTGCCCCCACTGCTTCCCTTGGAAGGCTATTCCAAAACTTTACTCCTCTGATGGTTAGAAACCTTTGTCTAATTTCAAGTCTAAACTTCCCAACGACCAGTTTATATCCATTTGATCTTGTGCCCACATTGGTACTGAGCTTAAATAATTCCTCTCCCTCTCTGGTATTTTGCTTTGGTTCTTAATACATCATACTTGAACAGTCTGATATATGACATTGTTTCTTAAGAGGTGTTTCTATTGACTTCAGTGGGATCAAGCCCTTTAAACACAGCTTAGCTAAGGTAACTTATATGTTCTTTTATATAATGTAGGAATGGTTAGTTGGGCTTCAGAAGACAGTTTTCAGAGACCAAGGTCACACAGTACAACTGCATTTTAGTGTTGAAGACATTAAACCTATGGATAATTATTACCAGGCCAGTAATGAACCAGTGCAGATAAATAAGAATTCATCTGAGCTTTGTCCATCCCTCATGTCAGAGCTGAAACATTTTGAAGTTTATGAAACATTTTTCTTAGGTCCCCATCAAAAACCAACCACCCACTCACTACCTTAATAGCATGTTCTCTTGGGGGGTGAAGATGGGCCATGATGCCCGTTTCTGTCCTCCAACACTGGGTCTCCTCTCCTGAATGCAACTTGCTATCATGGTGTGGAGTGACAGAACCAAGTTATCCTTCTTCTAGACCTCTAAATCTCATCCCTTTACATTTAAATGGCACTCTGGGGTTTCCTCACAATTTATGCATGACTGTATATACAGTAGAATGATAAATCCCAGAGGATGTGAAATCACTCCCCTTTCATTGGATGAGCAGCTTTGATGGAAAAGTAGGAAGAGATGATCTTGCATGCTCCAGGATTTTACAGTCTCAGAAAGTACTGGGCATAAATTCTGAGGACACACAGAATTATTTTCATATTTTAAATTGGTAAGATCAACAGGCCCAGGAAAATGAATACCAGACACAATTGCATTGGTTCAGTGGAAGCGGTTCCCTTGAACAGCAGGAGAAGAAGGAAGAGATCAGGTTGATTACTGTCTCCATGAAGAGGAACACCCACCAAAAAAGTGAGGACATCAGATGACTAAACTGTCCCTCGGTCTCTCAAGAGGATAGCATAGCCTATATGGGAAAAGGGATGTATTCGGGAGGGAGAGTGCTAGGCTGGTTCGAGGACCCCAAGAGGTTTTGTTAAGTATCAATATGATTAGATCCTTAACTACATGTAGGGCCTGATTCCTAGAGGTGCTGAGCACTCATATCTTCAAGCCTATGACCTCGGACGCTTTTGAGGTTTACTACCACAGTTATCCAACATGCTTTCTCCTAAGATTTATTTGAATGTATTCTGTAAATAACATAAACCTGTCCAGGGAATGGTTTGTTGTCATTTATGGAGATCAACCTGCACATGCTATCTGGAAATAATATGAACATGTTTGTAGGAAGATCTTTCAAGTTTATCTAAAGATAAGATTGAGTTTGAAACAAAAGAAAAACCCTTCTAATACACTTATAACCATATCAAATAAAATAAGCAATTAATGTTCATATTTAGAAAGGTATAATCAGTGAAGAGCTACTCAGCTACACCTAGAGCAAAGCCACAGAAACTGACCTTTGAGTCTGTTATGACAAAGCTCTCTTTTAGAGTTTATGAAGGTTTGGACAGAATTTAGAACTCATGAAAGCGACGCTCAAATGGCACTGGCTCAAGTCAAGCTTCCTCATGAAATTCTGCCAGTGAAGAAAAACTGACCTCCAGCACCATTATTATTCCACACAGCTCTCCGGAATTCACATGGCCACTCATTCCGAATTGTGGGGTGGTTTTGTAACACGAGTTATAATGCTTCAGAATCCATTTGTAATATGATAGTGATAGCAGGGTCTCATACAGTTTTTGGATACAATAGCAAGGGCTCACTATATCACACAGTATCCAGAGGTGCTACCAATCCAAACAGCAGCAAAACTGTTAGATCAGTGGAAGAATTTGAAACATAATTGTTTCATTTTTATTTAATCTGTTTATTCCATTTCTTATCCTCTTTTAAAAATATTTTTGAACAAACTCAAGTGAAATAAGAAGCCCAGTAACTCAATATCAAAGTTTCAGAGTAACAGCCATGTTAGTCTGTATTTGCAAAAAGAAAAGGAGTACTTGTGGCACCTTAAAGACTAGCCAATTTATTTGAGCATAAGCTTTCGTGAGCTACATACAGCTCACTTCATTGGATGCAGTGAGCTGTAGCTCACGAAAGCTTATGCTCAAATAAATTGGTTAGTCTCTAAGGTGCCACAAGTACTCCTTTTCTTTTTGCGAATATCAAAGTTTTAACTTTAGCTGACAAAAGGAAATGTAAATTATAGGCCCAGTTCTGTAGCTGCTTTGTGCACTAAGTTCCAGTGGTCTGATCTACATGAGGCACCTGTGAAATTGGATCCTGAGGGCTGAAGCTGGCCTTAGCTCACCCAATTGTGCCTAACAGTATATATGTGGATATGACCTAACCCATTTCTGAGCATCCTTGCAACACCAAAGTAATATTTTGCATATAAAATACTTTCTATTTCTGAGCCTCCCTCTGAGGATGTCAATGCACTTTACAAATATAAATGAGTTTGGTCTGAAACATCCTTCTGGGGTAAGTAAATATCCCTGTTTTACAGTTGAGGAAACTGAGGCCCAGAGAGTTTAAGTGACTTCTCCAGGGTCACAACAGGAAATGTAGCAGAGCAAGGAATAGAATCCAGGTGTCCTCATTTCACATCCCATGCCTTAATCACTAGACCATGCTTCCTGTCAGTAAGGCACAAAAGGATTTGCATTTTGGCTGAAACTTTGAAACTGTGAACTTTCATGCTATTGTTGATCTAAGCTCAACTATACGGCCAGATTCTACCGTATATATTCACATTAAGTATTCCTTGTGGTAAAAGGGTAGCAAAATCTGACCCTTAAAAAGATTCTGGGGCTTCTTGGAAGAGTCTGAAAAGCATTTAATTTGAAGATTGTTTCTAGTGACACATTGTTTTCCCTTTGGGCGTTATTTTACTTCCCTTGTTCTTTTATTACTAAGGACATTTACATAAATTCAGGATCTTTGTTTCTTAAGGGATCAGCTACTCCTCCTATTTTGTTCTGCACTTGAAATCACAATCCTCTGTCACAACACAAGTAATTTCCGTGGCAACCAACTGTGATGTCACAAGCAGGATATTATGATTTCAAGAGCAGTTCAGCTTTTAAAATTCCTGATTTGTCCACTTACACACTGTAATTAAAATGGGGACAAGTATGCTACAGAAGTAGAACTGAATCTAGACAGAATGCTTATCAATGCTTTCCATGAGGCAACAGCAGTATTTCAATGTTATTTTGGAAAAGTTTGCTGGGATTTTTGGCACTTGGTTCTAATTCTGGACCACAGCTATCTGCCCACCAAATACATAAAAGACAGGATTCCTGACCCCATTGATTTATGACATGAAAGATTGGTATCTTCACAAAGTCTTGTGAGGCCCTTCGAGGTACATTTTCTCTCTCACTATCTCTCATAATAAGAACATTGTTTATATTTCCTCAGAGTATACTTTTAATGCACTTGCATTTGCACACTCTCCAGAGAAGAGAATGGGGTATTTGACTTGTGTTTTTTTAACTACTTTGTCAGGCACTTATGATCCGACAGTTGCGATTCCTTCTCACGTAGCATTAAAAGAGCCCAACAGGCTCCGCACTTGCATTTGATTAGCGTGTGCTGGCTTGGTGCACAACTAAGTAGGGAAAGGAAAAGCAATGTTCTTTATATATGCAATATCTTGGTTAATGTTCTGTAGGATTATTGACTGGTGCATTCACATCACTTTTATTAAGTTGAGAATATTAACTCTACTGAAGAAGCCTACTATGACAGCAAACCTTAGGAGCAATAATAAGACCTGGCAGCATCTCTAAGCACGGTGCAATGCCACAAAATAGGCTTCTCACTGTGTGTGCTTTTAGCTGAAACAGCAAAGAGAATCCAGCATATTTACTTATCTAGAACTGTTTTAAAAATTAGCAGTGACACTTGAAATCTGGAGGGTATTTTTAAACCTGTTCTGTCTCAATGTATTTCAGTGTTGGGCGCTCTCTCTCTCTCATAGTTACTCAGGATATAAATACTCTATAACATCCCTGCTGCAGCCCAAACATATGACACTGGCTTCCAAACCTTGTGACAGAGACAACAAAGAAATAGCAGGGGAGAAAGCTTGAAAGGATGTGAGATTCATTTATGTAACATACATAAAGCTTCTGACTCCTCAGCTTTTTCAGTGTCAGTGATTTACAGAAATAAAATGTGAGATAACATTAGGTGGGAGGAGAGATGGAGTTGAGGAATGGGTGAAGAAATACATGCTATTTCTCAGCCTGAGAGACAGTCCTAACTAAAAACCCTGGGTGAAATTCCAGGTCACTGGGAATTTTGCAGTTGACTTCAGTAGGGCCAGAATGTCACTTGCTGATCTAAATACCCTGGAATTTCGGGGTATTTTGAAAGCTGATCTCTGAGACAGATCCAAATTCTGCAAATGGGCCCTGTCTTTATAAAGAATGAACTGACACCCTGAACACCCACCCCTGGATCTTAATTCAACATCTTGAGCTTAACTTTGCACAAAGTGAGTTCCAGCCAGCAGGTACAGTATGGATGTGAACTTGGGATAGTTAATGAAAAGCTGAGAATAAATAAAATCCACAGTTAATGCCTTTGAGTGGACTACATACGTTAAGAAGCTTTTCCTGTTAGATTTTTGCTTACCACTGTATGATGTTTGTTGCAGGAGTGATTCGTGAGAGCTATCTCAAAGGCCACGATCAGCTGGTGCCGGTCACCCTCCTGGCCATTGCAGTCATTCTTGCTTTTGTCATGGGAGCTGTCTTCTCGGGAATCATAGTTTACTGCATCTGTGACCATCGCCGCAGAGATGTGGCCGTTGTCCAGAGGAAGGAGAAGGAGCTGGCCCACTCCCGCCGCGGCTCCATGAGTAGTGTTACCAAGCTCAGCGGTCTCTTTGGAGACACACAGTCCAAGGAGCCAAAACCAGAAGCTATCCTCACACCTTTGATGCACAACGGCAAACTCACTACCCCGGGCAGCACTGCCAAAATGTTAATCAAAGCTGACCAGCACCATCTGGACTTGGCTGCTCTGCCAACCCCCGAGTCCACCCCAACCCTGCAACAAAAGAGGAAGCCCAGCCGTGGCAGCAGGGAATGGGAAAGAAACCAGAACCTTATCAACGCCTGCACAAAAGATATCCCCCCAATGGCATCGCCTGTGATTCCAACTGACCTGCCTCTCAGGGCTTCTCCCAGCCACATCCCAAGCGTTGTAGTCTTGCCAATCTCTCAGCAAGGCTATCAGCATGAGTATGTTGATCAGCCAAAAATGAGCGACATGGCACAGATGGCTATGGAGGACCAGAATGCCACACTCGAGTACAAAACCATAAAGGAGCATCTCAGCAGCAAAAGTCCCAACCATGGGGTTAATCTGGTGGAAAATCTGGATAGCATGCCACCAAAAGTACCCCAGAGGGAAGCCTCGTTGGGTCCTCCTGGCTCCTCTCTGGCTCAGAGTGGTCTGGGCAAGCGATTAGAAATGCATTCTTCTGCTTATAATGTGGACTACAAGAGAAACTACCCTACGAACTCACTCACGAGAAATCATCAGACATCAACTCTCAAAAGAAACAATACTAACTCCTCTAATTCCTCCCACCTCTCTCGAAATCAGAGCTTCGGCAGGGGAGACAACCCTCCGCCTGCCCCACAGAGAGTGGACTCTATACAAGTCCATGCTGCTCAAGCACCAGCTGTGACTGTATCGAGGCAGCCTAGTCTCACTGCATACAACTCGCTGACAAGGTCCGGGTTGAAACGTACACCTTCGCTAAAACCGGATGTACCCCCCAAACCTTCCTTTACCCCACTTTCAACATCCATGAAGCCCAATGATGCGTGTACATAATCACAGTGGGTGGGGGGGAGGGAAGACAGCAATTAAACAGAGTTTGCCCTTCAAAGCCAGTGTTCTGCAACTGCATCACTAGTTCCAATTGACAAGAAGGCTGTTGTTAAGCGGAGGATGTGTTGATCCTGCTCTCTGGGAAAAGTGGAATATTTTTTAAACCGAGCCATCTGATCCATGGTGAAGGTTTCAAACTGCAGGACTCACCCCCACTACCTGACAGTTCTTTACTCAAAACACTAACTTAACATCACAAACATTGAGCCAAAAGCACACAGGTGAATGATGACTGTGACATTTCACCCCCAATTGCACAGTGCATTCCTGAACTGGGAAAGAATGCTCTGAAAAGCAAAGCAAATAAAAGAACTTAAAAAAAAATAAAAATAAATACAAAATAAAAAATTCATTGATAAAGCTAACTCTGACTTAACAATGGCAGAAGTTTACTATGTGCAGGTACTGTGAAATGCCCATCAGTGTTACAGCCATTTGGTTATAGCAGATAAATGCCACGTTGGGCAAAACTATGTCATAGGTTTCTGCTACTCTTCTCTTTTAATGAATAACATGTGACTGTTAACGCAAATAACTCCTATTATTTATTGTTCATCTTTTGTTTTTCCTAAGGAAATGACTTCTGCATATCATCCTATGAGCAGCTCTTCAGAAATACATTGAAAATTATACCTATTTAACGTGAAACCCATTAACTGGAGTGATTAAAACTCTTTTATTTTTCCAATAAATTCACTGAGTTAAATAAGTTGGAGCTGGAATTCTGAACTTTGTGTTTGGACTGTTTGATCTCTAGCTGAAAAAAGGGGAATATTTATTTAAACCTGTTAGTTAATTTGCTTGCTGGGCCTCTGATCTATGACAGGCAACAAACAAAATCCCCCGAATTTATAACTCCTAAAGCAACTGCAAAAGAAACTCTTTAAAAACTGCACATTTGTGCACCATTGCTGTCAACATGGCTTTGTCAGTCGTTAATACTTTCTGTGAAGGCACCAGCTTGTGATGTGCCATCTCATTTCACCTTGCATGTGAGACGGCAAACAAAATCCACAAACAGTGTGAACTAATTAATATGCCGGCTGTTACCATGCATAAATTATGGTCTTATCACACGGGTTTTTCTTGGGAATACATCTGTGAATAGCCTGTTTTCTTCCACATGTAAATTTGTGCCTTACACCCTCAGTTGTGTATATTTGTGAGCTGTAGTATGTAAAACCTTCCCCTTCCCCCCCGGTCCTTTGAATAAATGCAAATATTTATTTACCTTCCCTCTCCTAAGCCCCCTGGAGAATTGGAGTAAAGAAGTTCAAAGAAGAATGTAGTGGTTATTGTAATAACACCATATCCATCAAGAAACTAGAGTAGTACTATACCCTCCAATTCAGTTTGACTTTCTAGTTGTGCCAATTCTGCCCTCAAACCACCCCTAGGCTATGCTGGCAGCATAGACACCGTATTGTGGTTGGCAATTTCCTTCCCCTTATACTTTCATATCATTTCAGTATGGTGATATTCTCATTAGCCAGCAGAGAAATGAGTAATGTACTGTCTCCAAGTCTGGTTTGCCCACTAGATAGAGACAAGCACTGTGTGTGACTGGCCAGCCACTGGAAGCAAGCCTCAATGACACATGCAGCCGTGTGCATGCACAGTATACAAAATGAAATGAAATGGAAGTAGGATGAGGCAGGCTGGTTCCTGCTGTAACCGAATAAGGCCATCCAGAACAATGCTGCAAAAAACCTTTTGGGGGGAATTAATTTTCATTTTCATTTTTTCCTTTCATGTGACTTTGCATGTGGCCTGAGTGTGCCCATGCCCATGTATAAGGTCTTTTCAGTTATTCATGCACAAAGGTAGATTTGTTTTTAATCTGTTCTAACAACTGTGTCAACATACTGTAGAAAATAAGGGAGGGCCATTTTTTTTTTATCTACGGGGCAGTATATTTGGGGAGGGGGGTGGTTTTGATTGTTTTTTAAATTTTATACCTAATTTGTTTTGCAGGGTTTTGGTTTTGTTTCCGAACAATCAAAAAAAAAAAGAGTTCAAGTCAGCTAGCGTGTAGATGGTATTTACAAAGTCTGGATGGTCTAGACCAAAGTGTGTAACAAGGGTGCTTGCATGTTCTTTCATTCCATCATTGCTTCTTTTATGAAACTGACTTGTTCACTGTTAGTGAACTATGCAGACTGCTGTAGATAGACTGTATCCAAAGCAATGCTTTTTGTAATTAAACCCTTTCAGAACAGTATGTAGCAGGAAAGTCTTTTTTTCTTTCAAAAAACAGAAAAGTAGCAGCAGCAGCAACTTGCAACCTTTCCCCCCCGCCCAAACTTCAATCCCTCGAGTACCAAATGTGCAGTGCCCATTGCTATTGTTAAGCAAAGCATTCTGACATCATGTAGAAATGAATAATCACTGCAACAGCCTTGTACAGAGATATGCCTTTGTAATATACATCACATCAGTTACTGGGTTGACCTTGAAATGCTCATTTTGTACTCAGTGGGTCTTTTGTTTTAATCCTCCCTCGCCCCAATCTCCCTGCACCCCTCACTTGGAGGGGTACATAAACCTAAGTGTGCCTTTGCTTTCCACCCTTGATATACACTGGTACATGCAACAAATTCAGACTCTCATTTGTTGTAAAGTTGTAAAATATTGTGATGTCACTGACTTTCCTTCATCTCCACATCCCCCTAACATCTGATACACAACTTAATGTATGTTGTAAAAAAAAACAAAACAAAAAAAAAACAAACTAAAAACCCAGAAAGAACGGGGAAAAAAAGAAAAGGAAAGGAAAAAAAGCTCTTGATTGCATAAGGTAATAAAACTAGACTGTTCTACCTTAGTCTGTGTGTCCTGTTCTTTTGTTTTGGTGATGATTTCTCTCCCCCCTTAAAGCTCTAACCTGAGATGTGATGCTGATTGTTTAAAGAAGCTTACAATAAGAGAGGGAATTGTAGGTTATTTTCTGCTCTTATGGAAGATGAACTTGACTTTAGCATGAGACACTGGTAATTAAAAATTGAATTACATATTTGCTCTCCCTCTATTCATATTCCGCATTTTCTTTTTATGGGCTTGTTCATCATCAAATATTTATGGCAGACTTGATAGTTTAAGAGATCAAAGCTGGGATTTTATCATGCGTGGTCCACCAAAAATAGATCATTATACAGATGGCACTTCAGTTCCTTTTTTATGTATTAGTAAATATGGAGGGGGGGTCACAAGTTTCGCATGGCAGGTATAAAACTATTAAATTTCCTGGGCATGATTTACAGGATGTTATAACATCATATTAAATTTTAATTTTTCAAGAAAATACAACTAAACAGTTAAAGACTAAAGGAGTTTATTTATCCATTCCTGGATGTTATTAAAAATTACCTGCATACTCTATATTGTGTAACAGAATTCCATAAATGTGGACCACTTTAAAAAAAAAAGCTATTAAACTTTCAAATACACGTTATTTTAACAGTTTTATAATATGAGTTTAAAGCTAACGGAAGTGAGGGCTACACTGTAATAATCGATGTTAGTCATCATGCAGGCCATGCGCACGCTTTCCTAAATAGCTCTTGGAATGTAACTGACTCCTGACCTGCAACACTGTCTAGATAGATCCCCATATACCTATCTGTCCCCATTACTAGCTCTCACATCTAGCACACATCAGTTAATCCTCACAACATCCCAGTAAGGTAGGGAACTACCGTTGTTCTGGGCCAAGGTGTTCGAAGCACCGCAGGCCAGCAGAGGTACTCTGGAAAACGAGACCCACACTCAGATGCAGCTAAGCAGCGAGTTATTGGCTTTATTGAAGGTTAGTGACACACCCGCAACAGGGACTCCAAGCGTTGCTGTCACGGAGGCGGAGAACGCAGCACACCGGAGCTTTGCCTGGGACAGAGTCCGACGCAGGGGTGACCAGCGAGCCATAAAGGCATTACACAGAAACAGCTCATGAATATATAATTAGGTACTTTCCTAAAGGGGCTTTCTGCTACCTGGCAAAGGGCCATGCAGGGCAGATGGAACCGGCCTAAAGCTGGTTATAGCTGGTTTCCCATGTCCTACAGTGACCGGACGGCCTCAAGAAAGTGGAAGTTCCCTAGCTAGGCTGTAACAAAGTCTTCTGCAGTCCCTTACAACCGTTAACCCCCCGCTCTCTCCCTCCCCACACACCCATTTTACATATGGGGCATGTGCCTATAGCTTAAAGATCTGATCCACTGTCCATTGAAATCAATGGGAACATTCTCATTGGCTTCAGTGGGTTTTGAATCATCCTTTAAGTGACTTGCCCAAGTTCACACAGGAAGTCTGTGGCAGAGCCATGAACTCAAGTCTCTTGACCCTCTGTCTAGTGCCTCACCCACAAAACTATCCTTGCCTTTTTCTGTCAAACCTAGGGTTTTCCTGAACAGAATTTGCAAATCATACTGAATTTTAGATGGGGCATGGATGCACACTTACTGATGATAAAGGTGAGTCCACTACATTAATTTGCATTTGCTCCAACCCTGAGTCTGATTCCACCAGAGGTTGCTTTCCCTCACTGGGAGCTGAGGGCACTCAGCACCTCTCAAGAAGTGTTCAACATCTTGCATGATCAGCTCCTAGAAGTTTCATAAAAATCACAGAGCGTAGAAATGGAAAAGGTCTATAAGCGTACAAAGTATCCATCTCCTGCTAATGCATGATATTCTCTCGTGCTATGTTTTCTCCAGCCTAGTCTTAAATGTGCCAAATAATGGAGCATCTGCCAGTTCCCTTGAGAAAATTAGTCAACAAGCTAAAAGATCTCACTATCAAGAACTTTTCCCTGATATTTAGTCTAAGGCTTCCCATTCATTCTATTATTCCTGGTTATTGTTCATATTAAATAATTCCTCCCCTTAGTGTTTGCCCATTCAGCTACAGCAGCTTTAAACTGTAATCACATTCTGTCCTACCCTCACTAGTTGCTGCTTAGCTAGGTTAGACATATTTAACTCTTTTCTCGTCCTCAGTTGTTCCAGCCCCCTAACCAGCTCTGTTGTTTTCTCAACTGCCTCCAGTTGTGAATAGCTTTCCAGCTATGAGACAACACCCAAAACTGAACACAAAATTCTAGGTAAGGTTGCATTACTGCGTATAGGGAGGGACTGTTGTCTAGCTAGGTACTTATACTGTGCTCTTCCCAACACTACCTGTGTGCCCTTACTTCCTAGTTCCATGACATGGCACATTGGTATACACAATCCGAAATGGCATTTACCTTTCTTGCTGCTGTAACACATTCAAACTCATGTCTAATTTGCTGTCCACTGTCACTCCTAAGTCTCTTTCAACATTACTATTTTCCATGTTTCCACTTCCCATTTGACTAATCACATTTGGATTGTTTTCTCCAGACATTAGCATTAGCATGTATTCCACTTAAATAATTCTATGCTAGCCCTAGCCCCATTAGCCTTTGGAACAGAATGAGAGGAAGACTGAGCATTTTCTGTCCTGGTTTGCTTCAGAATACTGTTCCATACAGAACCTTTCTGCAAGTGAAAATTAGATTTAAGGGGATAAAAAGTGGAGGCCAGCTGGAAAGCCTTGTGCTGCCATGTAAGAATTCTTTTGCTGAGTTCTTAGACTGCTGAGTACCTGACGACAGAGAACACTTCAGACCCTGGTAGATCTAAGAGTAGGACTGAAAGACTTTTTTGGGAATCCCACCCAGCTGTTTTCAGCAGAAGGACGGTCATTGCAAACCACGGTCGTGATGTAGAGGGTGCAAAAGTAGAGATCCTCTGTGGAGGACCCTTGGGGGATCTGTAAATAATCTGCCTGCATGACAAAGCATCTCTCTCTGGGATAAGGTGCAAGCCTCAAAGCCACTCTTCCTCCCAATCACCTTCTTCAAGGCAGTCTCTACAGAAGCATTAACAGTCTGTAGAGGCAGTCATCCATCCTGCTAATGTGCTGCAGTAATGGCCTAGTAGAGAAGGAATAAATGAGGAAGAAAAATGTGCATCATGAAATAAGAGGCATTTTTCATTTGCTGTTTTAAAAAAATTGAAGGTATCATTGAAAAAAAATTAGTTATTGGGTACCATATTGCAGAAATTACTCTGATCTGTATGGGTCAGGAAAAAGCAATGGAGCTTTTGAGCAGTTTAATCAATTTAATGACACAGTATTCATTGTTAATACTGTTACTCATGATGACCTCATTTAGCATGTTGTTATGATGTGTGAAAGCTCATTGCAAATTAGCATTAATTTGCATAAATATTTTGCACAAAATGAAAGATATCATGCTTAATGAATCCAAAAAGTGGATTTTGTAGATTAAATCCTTGTTCACTGGCTCCATTTAGGCAATTTTTACTTAGTGGTTAGCACTTACTGTGATGGGTTTCCCAGGGTGGAGCCTGGACCTGAGGTACTGCTGAGCCCTCTGTCTTACCAACCTGGGCTCCCTCTCACACTGTGATGCTGTGGCAAGCTGCAAACCCCTCCAGGTACTGCACTTGTACAGGCAGGGACACATCCAACTGAGTTACATGAATGCTTTCGTCAGCAACTCATGAACCAACAATAGAGAAGCTCCAGCCAATTCCCCACAGCTCCCCAGACTAGGACCTGGGAGCTGTACTGCCTTGCCCTGGTCAAAAGCCTGACCAGTGTAAGTTTATTACCCAGTCCACCCCTCCCTCAGTGTGGAGAGGACATGCACTGGCTCTTGTTCAGGAGCAGATTTCCCAAGTACTTCAAGCAAAACCCACTGTTTTAGGTAAAATATAAAACAGATTTATTAACTACAGAAAGATACATTTTAAAAGATTATAAGCAGTAAGTGTACAGCTCAAAGTTGGTCACCTAAGAAATAAAAGTAGAATCACAATCTGAGTTCTATAAACTAGAAAGGATTTGAATCAAGTAGTATCTCACCCTGGTGGTATAGTTCATACACAGGCTGGGATTCCTCTTTTCAGCGTGGGAGCACCTCCCCAGTTCAAAGCCTTTGCTCTCCAGATGTGTCTTCAGATGTTGAGTTGTGAAGGGAGTGAGGACAAATGATGATGTCACTTCCCCTCCTTTATAGGTTCTTCAGCTTCCTGGAAAGATCTTTTGCTATGATGTGAATCAAGCAGTGTCCATTGTCTATGTGCTCCCTCTGAGAAGTCTTCATTATATACAGATTCTGTGATAGTCCTTGTTAGCGTGGAGTCCCCTTAATGGTCCATTAGTGATGTCTGGCTTCTCCATGGTTGTACCTGAAAGGCTGCTGTGGATGTTTCCAACTTCACAACACATTTCAGTAACATGCACACAGAAAAACTTCATAACTGCACATACAATGACAGCCCATACAATTTAACAGGATATCAATGGTAAACGGGTCAAGACTTTTAAAATGATACCTCACAAGCCGTACTTTGTACAAAACATATTAGAATCATATCACCATGGCAAATATGGGGGTGCCAGGGTGTTGCTCTGGTGTAGAGAGAGTGTCACACTCACCTAAGCTGCTCCACTGAAGTCAATGGAACTACTTTCATGAGGAAGTGCTCACCATCGTGAGGGGTTGCACTGCCAGACACATTATGTTCAATTCATACGAAGGAGCCTAACCTCACAACGCAGACGGAGACACCAAAACATTTCTATCTGAGAAGATCCAGGCTTTGTACCACCTCGAACTCTAAAATCCATGAAACGTTAAAGGCCACATTCACTCCCGCTGTGGGCCTAGGTCCAGACACAAGGACCTCTAACATGAGCAAGTCCACCAGGGCTGTCATCTCTTCTCTATTGCCAAAAGGGAGCCAACACAGCTTGAAGTTGGGTGGTTCTGGCCAGGCAAAGGGCTTAGCTAAGCTGGCCTGGAAATGCAACCATTCAGCTTTTGTCTATACTCATATTTTTGTTCAACAAGGTGAACGAAATTCCAGTGCGTGGCCTGAATAGACCCTGAACTACAGAAGCCTCGCAACACTGATGGTGCAAGCAGAGCAGCCACACCAAGGAGCTTCTGCACCACTGACAGCTTTACCATTGACTTCAGTGGACACAGAGTTAAGCACCTCCTGAACTCAGAGTGTCAGAGAGAAACGTTGTGCCAGCTCCGGATAGCGTGGTGTGGAACTTAAGGGGCAGGTCAGAAGGAACAATGGCCACAATCGCTGGGTATCACCACATGCAAAGGAACAGTAGCTGCTATTTCATCTCTGTAGCCTGTCCGTGGGTTGGGGTGGATTCTATCCCCACAAATCCTACTTTATTCACCCCACAAAACCCATTTACTCTGGCTTTTAGTAGGGAGGAGCAAATTTCACGCAGTGGGAACCAGATCAGTCTTCCTATAGTGTGCCAAAAGGCAAAATGCAATAGGAAACTGACTTGAAAAGCAGCAGATAAACAATAGCTATCTATCTACTAACATGTATTTCGCATAAGTATGGTACTCCTCCAACCAACAAGTGTCAAAAGAACAAATTGTGTTGTGTAACAGTCATGTCCTTCATGCTGATGAGTAGGTCTGCTAATGAGTCTCTTAGGAGTTTTTCTTTTTCTTTTTTTAAAGAATGAAGTTAATTCTATTTCCCAAATAAACACTAAGACCATCATCACATGCCTGGAACAGAAAAAGGACAATGTGTTAGACTTATCTGTATGAATAGAAACAGGTAAATAGTCATCCATCCTTCTGACTTTGTAATTTAAACAGTGTAAGTCAGTAGGGAAGGGCTATAATTGGAGTTAAAGTACGTGAGGTGAAAATTGCTAGGTGGCAGTGCCATCTGCATCTCCTTTTAATTAGGCAAGTTTATTATCTGTATTTAAAACTTTCTATTATTCAAGTCTTTGGCTTTTTCTAACTACCAGTTCTAAAGGGATTGTCACATGTCTAGGTAGGTGAGAGTACTGATCAGCAAAGGAGAGCTATCCTTCAGAATGGTCTGGCTAACAGTTAACATGTCTGGGAGTAAGGACAGAAATATGCCTAACCAAGATCATTGTCACATCTGCTTCGTGTTTCATGACAAACTCTATTCAGCATAACAGCACCACTGTTAATTCCGTTAGATCAGGGTTTTCCTTTGCTGGCCATGATGCATTTGGAAGTTCCACAACTGTGTGCACAATGTGGCTAGCAGTCCATTGCACAGAATAATAGCATCGTAAGTAATAGAATAATAAAATATTGTCAGAGATCATCAGAAATGTAGCTGAACTCTGGACTACAAGAAGAAAAAAAATCACAATGAGTGTGATGGGAAATTGTAACAATTATATATGACAGAATATGGGACTAGAACAGATCCATTAGGTCACATCTAAGCAAAGGCCAATCTATCTGCAGCAGTAAGTCATCAAATTGCTCAGAACTGACAGTCTATAAAATGGAAATTCTAAAGCTGACTTGAAACTAACTTTAAAATTAAAACAACAAAAAAATTAAAACTGTGAACCTCAGAAATGTAGGATCCCCGGACCCTACATCCTTCAGGGTCAGAGAACCCTGCAAGCTCGTCACTATTCAGCATTACTGGTGAAATTCATGCCAGTGCAGCGAGCCTACAGATACCTGTGGACAATACCACTTTAAACCAGAAGGGACAGATCCTCGTCTGGTGTAAATTGTCGTAGTTCCTTTGACTGCAAAGAAGCTGGGAGAATTTACACCAGCTGAGGATCTGCCCCTTAATGCAAGCTTCCTGCACTGGAGGGAAGCTCATCCTGCTGTAATAGATGTCACAAACAACTCAAGTCAGAAGAATATTCTTTCGTTCCTACCTTCTGAACCCTTTATCGCAGATGGGAACTCATAAATCAGCACATGCATCGCTCCTTGAAATAAAAACAGTGAGTAAAACCCAATGTCTATGGAAATCTTGTTCAAGCCTCTTGAATGCTCAGCAAGAAATAAATGTGTATTTCTCTCTCAAACAATAGTCTAGCATGGACATGCTGATAAGAACCCCTAGAAATAATTTCATGGTTTTTTAATGCTGCCCTGGTGCACAGAAAAGACTTATCTACAAAAACAAAAACAAAAAAAACAGACACACAACAAAGATTTTATGTCAGAGACTCTTCAGAAATAATGGCATAATCTTATCAATTTTCAACAAATATAATCTAATGCATGTAAGCTTCTGATGAAAGTATCACCTTTACTGGTGCCACAAACTGCAGATTAAGCTTTTTTTAATGCTGCGTAAATTGCTTGTGAAGCAACCTTTTATGAGATGTGATGGTTCAAACAATTTTGCAAAGGGGACAAAGAATTTGTTTTACACTGCACTGGTTTCCTAGGAAACACTGAAAAATGTAATACAATATCTCTTTGCGGTAGTTCAAGGACCAGCATGTGTGCGTCTCTCTCACACTCTGTTTTTGTTTGTTTGTTTGTTTGTTTGTTTTGGGCTTTTGTAGTATATAATATCTGCCTCTAACTTTCTCTTAAGAGGAAACCCACAAGAACAGAACAAGTTTTGTAATACTGCAGCACTGAATCTGAAGGACATCCTTCTCCCTGATAACCATGTGCCTGTTCTGAATAGAAAAGAAAAACTTTGAGCCACTCCAAGACTTCTTCATTTTTAGCAGTTTGGATCCACAATCAGGAAAGCCAGGGACTGAAAGTTCTTAGAGCAAAATTTCAGCCTTAGAATGATCCTCACGGCTGACCTTGGTTATTTTGCCATCTGTATGGGCTCAGTGCTACACCACAAGTCAATGGAAGGTAAGGGCTCTCTCTATGAGTAGGGTGTGCAAACAGCAAGTGCGAAAGATCAGGAGAGAGGGCGGGGGGTAATAGGAGCCTATATAAGAAAAAGCCCCAAATATCAGGACTGGACCTATAAAATCAGGACATCTGGTCACCCTATCTATAAGTACTGACTGCCCAATGTCAATTAGAGACCTAGTCATGTACTGTAAGGAGATCAGAACATCGTTCTATATTCTGACCTGAGGGAAGAACTTTGCCCTTCTCCTATGTACAATTAATGAGACCCAAGAAAATATAAGTTATAATTCAGAAAAAGTCTGCTATGCCTCTAACCAAATAAGTACTTGACCGAGTCTATCTGAGTGCATGTTTCTTTTAAGAATATTATTAATGCATTTGAATAATTATCTCTTTTCAGTAGTTAACAGCAATACAGGAGTATTAGGTGCATTATCAAAATTAATGCTAAAAGACTTTAAATACATCAACATGTCTCTCACCATGCCAGGGCCCATATATGGGTTAAAGACCTAGAACTCGATTCACAGATATGCTCTGCCTCCTTAGTTTGACTCTACTGATGCTAAACCCCTGTAAATACAGGGTAAGTGGCCACTTAAACTGGTTTTATGGTTGCTTTACACTGCTGTGTTGGCACAAAGCAGCTGGAGTATACTGGTGATGCTATCCCCAGTAAACTGAAGGATATGAAAAATAACAATGCGGCATCCATTTTGTTAGTAAAAATGATGGCTGTCAATTAATTGCAGTTAACTCAAGCAATTAAAACAAAACAAATTAACTAGATTTAAAAAATAGTTCTGATTAATCACAGTTTTAATCACACCATTAAACAATAACAAAATACCAATTTAAATCTATTATAAATATTTTTGGATTTTTTTCTACATTTTCAAATATATTGATTTCAGTTATAACACAGTATACAAAGTGTACAGTGCTCATTTGATATTATTTTTATTACAAATGTTTGCACTGTAAAAAAAGGTAAACAAAAGAAATAGCATTTTTCAATTCACCTCATACAAGTACTGTAGTGCAATCTCTTTATCGTGAAAGTGTAATTTACAAACGTAGAATTTTTTTTCACGTAAGTGCACTCAAAAAGAAAAGAATGTAAAACTTTAGAACCTACAAGTCCGCTCAGTCCTACTTCTTGTGCAGCCAATCGCTAAGACAAAAAAGTTTGTTTATATTTACAGGAGATAATGCTTCCTGCTTCCTATTTACAAGGACACCTGAAACTGAGAACAGGGGTTCACATGGCTCTGTTGCAGTCGATGTTGCAAAGTATTTTCATGCCAGATATGCGAAAAGTTCATATGCCCATTCATGTTTTGACTCATAGAATGCACTCTCATCTTTTTTTACAGTACAAATATTTGTAATCAAAAATAATAATATAGAGTGAGCACTGTATACTTTGTATTCTGTGTTATAACTGAAATCAATGTATTTGAAAATGTAGAAAAATAACCACAAATATTTATAATAAATTTAAATTGGTATTTTTTATTGTTTAAATGTGCAATTAAAACTGTGATGAAACATGTCTATTTTTTAATCTCGCAATTAATTGTTATTATTTGTTTAATCGTTTGACAGCCCTAGTAAAAAATATTTCACATAACCTCAATTTGATTAATAGATTATAAGGCTAGTAGGGACCATTTGTTGTCTTCTAGTTTTACATCCTGTATAACACAGGCCACTGGACTTCCCTGAATTCCTGTTTGAACTAGTGTGTGTCTTTTAGAAAACCATCCAATCTTGATTTTTAAAGTTCCAGTGATGGAGTATCCACCACAACTCTGGGTAAATTATTCCAACTTGGCAAATCTGACAATCCATCATTTCTGATTTAGGGAGTCCTATGATGGTAGCAAGCTGTAAAGTTCATTATAATTAATATGAATCAGATGCATTCACTAGCGTGATACAAACCAAACATACAACTGCAAATGGAATTAAAATAATTAAAATAACCTGCTGGTATCAGGAAAAAACACAAAATGAAGTCCTCAAATCTTAGCCCTTATTTATATCTGTGCAAAACTCATTGAAAAGCCAAAAGACTATGGACCAAGTTTTGCTTTCACATGTAAATACTCTGGAGTAACTACTGAATTCCAGGGAGTGAACTGGAGTAAGCGCACAGTAAATGAGAGCAGCATTTGGCCCAAAGTGTCCAGTTAACCTGGAAGAAATGGAAAGAATTGCTGCTGGCAGCACAGTTAGGCTGCAATCCTGCAAAATATTTAAGAATATTTAATTTTAAGCATGACTTCAATTGACTTCAATAAGACTGATCCATTCTTAAAGTTAGGCAAAAACTTTGATGCTTTTCTGAACTGGGGCCATAATGAACAGAAATAGCAAAACTAAGATCAGTGCTGTCCTCCTTATAAACCATTTTACAGCAGATTGCCATGAATCCTCAGTAACAGTAGTCATCACTAAAGCAAACAAACATCAAGGAATTATCTGACAGCATTAAACATGCAGAAAACAACTCTGTGCCAAAGAAGGAAAACTACTTATCTCTAAAAAAGATTCAGGCACTCAATCCTGCAGCCTTTGCTCACATAAGTAGTCTCATTAATTTTATATGGGAATATTAATTACTGTACATTACAACTACCGGATAGAGAAATAGGGTTGGGCCCAAATGGCAAAATCCTACTTATCTTACAGGTAAAATTATGGATTTTTAAAATGGTCAGTGCTTCAAATCAACCTGTAATCAGAAAAACAAGTTGGGTCCTTTCTGGCTTAATGCATCAGATATAACGATTCTGCGACTGGAATTGGGTTAGTGATGCTGATGATATGTGAATCTAGTTTGTTCTTCCTTTTCTGGATTAGTTCTGCTGTGCTAATAGGAACAAGACATATTAGACATATTTTAATCATTAATGTCAGGAAATAAATACGCACAACAACCAAGTGCTACTATTGCACAGTCATCTTTTCAGAGTAAAAACTTGGAGTTCCATAGTATTTAGTATATTTCACTGGATTCCAGGAAAATTAAACAGATCTGGTATTAATCATTCACATTTATATCCCCACTAACTCAGTCTTTATTGTAATTTTTATATCTAAATGTCTTGGAACTATATTGAATTTGTATTTAATTTTTTAAAAAGAACATTAAAAGTACATTGCTGATGGAAATAATAAAAATATGTCAACAAAGTTAAATCTGATTTTAAGATGAGGAATTATCTTTAGATCTCTGTAATGATGAGGAGTTGGTAGAAATGCAGATCGGGAGAGTGACACCTGAGTTGCCGCTTGCACTGCTTTCTAAATTCAAATACGATCCATTTACATGTTTTATATTAGCATTTCCAGAAGCAGATCTTGACCATAAACACACTTTTTGCAGGATCTTCTCTACTATTCAAAACCAGAGTGCAAAATGCATTAGGTTGAATAACAGAGCACTAAGTAGTCTCTTGGGTATTTCCTTTTAAACAAACATGACATTTAACATAACTAATGAAACTCAATAGATTCTTCGTTCATCTTTATTTTTTTACCTTTCAATACAAATCAAGAATATACAGCAGTCTATCCAAGGATTAAACCACCAGATTTTAAAATGACGTGAGGGATGGCACACATCTTAATCCCTATGGTAGATGGTTTAAAAAAACATATTTAGAGTCTATGATTAATTTATATTTAGGTAAATACAGGGCAAATAAGAGAAAGAATAAACAGTGACAGTTTATCAAATTAATGAGCAGGAGGTCCCCCAAACCACAACTATTTTACTATTACTTCATAAATAACTTAAATCTGCAGGGTAGTGTATTGTAAGTTCTCTGCTATAGTTGGCATTCTACCATACCCGTAAGAACCCTACCTCTCGCTGTAAGAACCCTACCCATAGGAACCCTAACCCTAGCTCCAAGTACCTAACCCATAGGAACCCTAACCAAAGGGTGGGGACCATTGCCCAAAGGAGCCCTAACACTAGCTTCAAATACCACACCCATAGGAACCATCAACCTAGCTCCAAGTACCCTACCCGTAGGAACCCGAAGACTAGGCTGGAAGCCCTACCCACAGGAACACCAATCCTAGCTCCCAGTACACTTCCCATAAGAACCCTAACCCTAGAGCTGGAAGCCTTCCTACAGGAACCCTAACTCTAGCTCTAAGTACCCTACCCATAGAAACTCTAACCATAGGGCAGAGAGCCCTTCCCAGAGGAAACCTAACCCTAGATCCAAGTGCCCTAACTGTAATAACCATAAACCTAACTCCAAGTACACTATCCATAAGAACCCTGTCCCTAGGCTGGAAGCCCTGTCCACATGAACACCAACCCTAGCTCCAAGTACTCTACCCTAACCCAAGCTCCAAATACACTACCCACGAGAACCCGAACTCTAGTTCCAAGTGCCCTAATCATATGAACCCTAACCATAGCTCAGGGAGCCCTGCCCATAGGAACCCTAAACCTAGCCCCGAGAGCCTACCCATAGGAACCTTGGTATCATTGGACTCAAGCGCTAGCAAGCTATGGGGTGGTGTGAGGCAGACTGCTACAGCTGAAGTGTCAAAGGAAGGCTGTGGTTAGCAGAGACATCAGGTTCAGATGACCTACTGTCTCCTGCCAGAGACAATGTGATTGTGATGAGGTGGGTCCTGATGGTTTGGTCTTAAACTGCTTCTCCCAGATGCGCTTCTCTCTAGCTCCAAGCACACTACCCATACAAACCGTAACCATAGCTCAGGGCGCCCGATCCATAGAAACCCTAACCCTAGGTCCCGGTGCCCTACCCATAGGAACCCTAATGGTAGATTGGAGTCCCATACCTATAGGAACCCTAACCCTATCTCAGAGGACCCTGCCCACAGGAAACTTCATCCTACCTTTGAAAGACCTACCCATATGAACACTAATCCTAGATCTGCGAGCACTAACTACAGGAACACTAAACCTAGATCCAGGAGCACTAACTATAGGAACCATAACCCTATATCACAGAGCCATACACACAAGAACCCTAATCCTATCTCAGAGTGCCCTACCCATTAGAACATTCACCCTATTTCGGAGCACTCTACCCATAGAAACCCTAACCCTAGCTCCAAGAGCCCTACCTGTAGGAACCCTAACCCTATCTCCAAGTGTTCTACCCATAGCAAACCTAACCCTAGCTCTGGAAGCCCTATCCATAGACACCATAACTCTAGCTGCAAGTGCCCTGCCCACAGGAACCCTAACCCTAGGGCAGGGAGCTCTACCCACAGGAAACCTAACCCTAGCTCCAGAAGCTCTATTAAGAGGCACCCTAACTCTAGCTCCAAGTGCCATGCCCATAGGAACCCTAACCCTAGGGCAGGGAGCCCTACTCATAGGAACCATAACCCCAGCTCCAAGTGTAGGGACAGGATTTTATAATTGTACTATAAGAATAGAGGTATTAATGTATGTCTTGATTTTATTTTACCAGCCACCTTTTTTGAATAGCAGAAAGGAATGACCCTTTGTGACATTGGTAGGAATGCATTTAACAGACCGCCAGTGTCTGTACTGATGTTAAGGCAGGAACAGACCAGAACAATTTTTATGACTGATTATGGTTACTTTTTTGTTTTAGGAGAAATTATAATGTCTACTATGGTTTTTTATATGTATTACAAATTAGGCACTTTAATTAAATATTTTTTTTTTTGTTTTAAGGGTTAGTGAGTAAAAGACAGGCTTGTGTATTGTGTTTATGTTAATTAAATTAAAGGAACATTAAAGGCCTGAGCCACAAAGTAAACTGTTTTGACCACAATATTTATTTTGTTTGTTTGTTTTTTATAACAAAATAGCAAATAAAAGCTGTAGTAAAAAAATTTAAAAATTAAAAAAGACAGTGCTCCTCGGAAGCAACAACAGGGGTAAGGTGCACAAAACAAAAAGAAGCAATGTTAGAAACACTGAGCCTTGAGATGGCTCCGTTTAATCAGACTGTCACTTTAATAAAGGTACGTGAAAACTCTGTAAGCACAAAAAGAAATAGTTACACCTTATGTAAAAATTAATATAAATAATGTTATAGAAGTTAAACTATGGAAGGAATGTGCATTTTCCCCAAAACACGTGCAGTGTATATGGTAAAAGAAATGTGCAAACATACCATGCTACTTAATTAAAATGCTATTAGGGCTCCAAAGGGAGCCACAGTAGGTTGGGTTTTCTTTTGCAGATTGCTGTGTGTTTTAAAAGCAGGAGTTAAAAGTAATCAGAACTCTGGTAAAAGTTAATTGTGTCCCCTTTAAGACAGAGGCTCTAAGCTGCTGATGGCGTTGAATCCAAAAGCAAGCCAGGAAGCAGTGTGTGTTAATGCAAGTTACCTAACTGATAAACAAAGCAGCACAAAAAAGCTGCAGATAAAGGACATACCTGGTCAGCAAACAAATTGTCTAAATAAAAGGCATAGTATAACAAAATACCTTTAATAAATTTAATGTTAATAAGTACCCCTGTAACAATGCATAGTGTGTATGATTTTTTTAAAAATCCTTTAAGGTCACATGGTAATGATGCTTCTCAGCTATTACCTGTAAATAAATTTAAAGCTTAACACAGCAGGAAAAACATTATAAACTTGGTCTGCTGTATAGGAAGGGAAACTGAGGTACTCCCACCTCATGGATTTAATAACTAAACAGTGGGATAATTTCCCCATAACCCTTAAAAGGTAGAAGCCATTAAAACCTGGCCGGCCTATAGAACAAAACACAGGAAAGTATGGGGGTATAATTTAACAGATTTCTCTGTTTTGCCTGCAATCAGCAAGGGTATTTGTAAAATATATATATATATATATATATATATATATATATATATATATATATATATATATATATATATATATATATATTCTAAGCAATAATCTGCCACCCCAAAAGGGGTAGAAACATGTTCTTTTGTCTTTCAGAAAATCAAAAAAAGCTAATACCAGCTAAAAAGCAACCAAAATTCCATGAATCTACTGTCACAATAAAAATTGTGTTTTGTGTTCTATGTTTTGTCTTGTCAATGTTTTGGGTAATATCAGAAAACACTAAGGTTTAAATACACTTGCTAAAGCAAAGAAAAATATAACTGATACTTATCAGTACAAATAGATGCAGTATGTTTCTAGCATAGAAAGGCCAGACCTTTTAATTGGGGAAATTGTTGTTAAAAATCACACACCAAAAGGCTCTGGAAGCAAAAATATGGAAAGTTAGCCCACTCCCCATATTGCACATGGGATCCTTCTGGCTACTCTGGACCTCGAGCCAGTGGGCTGGGGAGAGGGGGAAGCTATTGGACACCAAAGGTTGCACCGAGTGCACTCCTCAAAGGTGGGTGTGCTTGTCCTTGCCTGCTGCTCCAGAGCTCTGTAGTAAAAACATTTCAGTAAAATCATGTATGTAAAATAAATAATAAGACCAAAGTACTGTATAATGGGCTATGTGTATGTGTTAATTCTTAAAAAAAGTGTTTTTAAAAAAATAAAAGTGTTAGCAACCCACCAGTAAATAAATATAAATGTAATGTAAGTACTGTGTTTGCCAATAATCAGCTTACTGTAAGCACTGATTTAGCTAAGTTCTCTATCAATCTTTGGCATTGAATGGCAAAAAGTTGTCAATCACCTGTTAAAAGGTAAAAAGGCAACACAGTTCCTAAAAACAAACAAAGAGGCAATGTGGGAAACTAAAATATTCATATTATACATGCAAAACTAAAAACATCTTAAAAATTCCCACTGCCAAAAAAAAAAAAAAATAACAGCTTACCATGGGTATAATGTTTTTACAGGCTGGTCTCCCACTTCCAAAGGTATATTGTCAATCATGCTTCATCCATTGTTAATTGTGTTGGTATTAGCCTGCATTTGCTTAATTAAAATGTTATGTATGTGTTGCTAAATAAAAAAAATGTTTGTTAAATTACAACCACAAGCTCAAATTGCCTCTCAATATGTGGCTATAAAACAATTATATAAGATATGACCCACTCAAGAATTGTTCTTGAGGGGTCAAAGGGGGGAATATGTAGGGACAGGATTTTATAATTGTACTATAAGAATAGAGGTACTAATGTAGGTCTTGATTTCATTTTACCAGCCACCCTTTTTGAATAGCAGAGAGCAATGACTCTCTCGGACACTGGTAGGAATGCATCTGACTGACTGCCAGTGTCTGTACTGATGTTAAGGCAGGGACATACCAGAACAATCCTTATGACTTGGTCACTCTTTTGTTTTAGAATAAGTTATAATGTCTACTATGGTTTCCTATATGTATTACAAATTAGGCACTCTAGTTAAATATACATTTCTTTGTTTTAAGGTTTAGTGAGTAAAAGACAGGATCTTGTATTGTGTCTATGTTCATTAGATTAAAGGAATGTTAAAGGCCTGAGCCACAATGTAAATTGTTTTGACCACAAGATTTAGTGAAGTTTAATTTATAATGTATTCTGCTGAATATAAAATACTGCTGTCTTCTCTTTGAGAGATTGTTTGTGTGAATGAGGAATGCATGCATCAGGAAAAGAATAAAAGATAACAATGGGAAGCCCGACAATAACCATCAAATAATAACAGCATAAAACCCCAAGATTAACACCACTTAAGGACTAATAATTACAGGATGACATTGCAAAATGCATGGACTCAAATGGAAATTTACAACTATAAAGATGGGGTGTTTTGCCATGGAACTCCGGGTTCAGTCCTGCAAAACCTTGGAGAATCGGATTGCAACCAACAGAACCCAGCTCCTCACTCGTGTTCAATCTAACTGGCCATTGGATTGACCTGAGCTACAACAGACTGGTAACTATAAAAACATCAACTTGCAAAACCGTCTGCATGATGTGTATGTGTGTGTAACTAAAAAGCATGTGCTAACTGTTGTATTTTCAATAAATATGGCATATTTGCCTTCTCTCTTATAAAAGATCCCGTGTGCTTTGTATAGCATAATACAAGTGCCCTACCTATAGGAACCATAACCCTACCTCCATGCGCTCTCCCCATAGAAAGCCTAACCCTAGCTCCGTGCCCCATGCCCATGGGAAGCCCAACCCTAACTCCGAGTGCCCTGCCCATAGAAGCCCCAACCCTTGCTCCGGGAGCCCTACCCATAGAAACCCTAACCCTAGCTCCAAAAGCCCTACCTATAGGATCCCTAACCCTAACTCCAAGTAGCCTAACAATAGGAACCCTAACCCAAGGGCGGGGAGCCCTAGCCATAGGAACCCTAACCCTAGCTCCAGAAACCCTACCCATAGGAACCCAAACCCTAGCTATGGGAGCACTAGGAGCTAGGGTTTGGGTTCCAGTGGTAGGGCTTTCAGCCCTAGCATTAGGAATCCTATGGGTAGGATGCCCACAGCGAGGGCTAGGGTTCGTACGTATAGGGCACCTGGAGCTAGGGTTAGGGTTCCTATGGATAGGGTGCCTGGAGGTAGGGTTGGGGTTCCTATGGGCAAGGCTCCCGGAGCAGGGGTTGGGGGTGCTATAGGCAGGGCTCCTGGAGATATGGTTGGGGTTCCTAAGGGCAGGACTCCCCGAGCTGGGTTTGGAGTCCTATGGGCAGAGTGCCCATAGCTAGGGTTAGGGTTCCTATATGTAGTATGCTATGAGCTAGGGTTAGGATTCCTATGGGTAGGGTGCTCGGAGTTAGGGTTAGAGTACCTATGGGTAAGACTCCTGGAGCTAGGGTTACAGTTCCAATGGGTAGAGCTGTTGGAGCTAGGGCTAGGGTTCCTATGAGTAGAGTGCACCGAAATAGGGTGAGTGTTCCAATGGGTAGGGCACTCTGAGATAGGATTAGGGTTCCTATGGGTAGAGAGCTCGCAACTAGGGTTAGGGTTCCTATAAGTAGGACACTGGGGGCTAGGGTTAGGGTGCCTATGGGTAGGGCTCCTGGAGCTCAGGTAAGGGTTTCTATGGGAGGGGAACCCAGAGCTGGGGTTAGGGTTCCTGTAGGTAGGGTGCTCCAAGCTAGAGTTATGGTTCCTATGGGTAGAGCTCTTGGGTTACGGTTCCTATGGGTAGGTGCTCCAAGTAAGGGTTAGTGTTCCCATGGGTAGGGGTCCCAGAGCTAGGGTTAGGGTTTGTATGGGTAGGGCACTTGGAGCTCGGGATAGGGTTGCTATGCATAGGACTTCGTGACCTAGGGTTATGGTTTCTAAGGGTAGAGTACTGAGATATACAGTTAGGGATGCAATGGGTACAAGTTCCAGATCCAGGATTAGGTTTCCAATAAGTAGTGTACTTGGAGCTAGGGTTTGGGTTTCTATGAGTAGGGTCCTTGGAATTGGTTTAGGGTTCCTATGTACAGGGTAACTGAAGGTAAGCTCAGAGTTACAAAGGGAACTTATGCAGCTAATTAAAGTTCTCTCCTATATTACAAGCACAACATTCACTGCCATAAAAATAAAAATAATTCTAGACTCCACTCAGGCAAAACAGAGAAATCTGCAGATCGAGCTCAGACTATTTCCCCACCTGCTTGTGGACTTGACATACTGCAGTCAGCGAAATGCTGCAGCAGAGTTCCAAAAAGTGCAGCTTTCTCCCAATTCCACTCACATCCACTGGGACCAGGACTGGGCATGAGTCAGGTATAATAGTTCACTTCAGTGAACTAAGTCTTTTATCATAGTCATCAGATCTAGTGATGATACGTTATTGTCTTGATTTAGCTTCTATTTATACATTAATCAAGGGGTTTATATTAATTTATTTTTAAGTATTGTGTGTTTCCATTAGTGTTCATCTCAGGGGTGGAGAAAGGCTATTAAATACAATTATTATTACTAGTGCCACCTCATTTCCAATTCTCTTCTGTACTTGCTTGCTTGCTCCCAGCTAAAGAGTTCAGGAGGAGGGTCCTTCACACTGGAACTTGTCAGATAAAGTGTCAGACAGCTGGTGGCAATATATTCATTTTACACATTGCTTTCTTTTCTCGTTACTTTAGATTTAAGCAGCAGGTAGTACCTGACTTAACTGTGTCCTGTTGACCCTGAGAGAGACAGCTCCTGAATACCAGAACATCATGGATAGTCTTAAATAGGGTCAAAATATTTTCTTCACTCCCTTCATTCTAGGTTCTCTTTATCCCCCTATTGTAATCCCCTACTCTTTCCCTTCCCATTCAGCAGACCTGCTATGCTAAAAAGGAGAAGAAGAAAAGCTGTAGCATGCTTGATTACAGCATATCCCTGCCCTCATCCAAGTTCACCTTACTTCCCTTGCTCATCCATGGTCAAGAACCTGAGCCTTGCACTGCCTTCCCCAGTCAGAAGGGCAAGTGTACTGAAGGTAATTCCAAAGCATAGTCTTCTGCTCCACATCATTTTATTATTAATTCTTATTAATATTTCTGCAGAGTCCAAATGTGCTCCATGCATTACAGGGAAAGAAAAGATGAGATTCCTCCCAAAGATGTTACTTGCCTAAATAACACAAGTAAAGCAGCAAGACAATAGGAGAAGGGGTAAGAGAAAGGAGAACATGAGGTTATATAGTAAGAATATGTATGTGTTCCTTTGCTTCCCTCTGCATGTGCAACCCATGCTTGCATGGTGTGGCTCTCTGATGACCCTCTAGTTTTACTCCACATGTACAGATTTAAGAGTCTGCTACAACAGTATTGTGAAATTTAGCTCAGGCAGCAGACATTCATGCTTGTAGATTTAGAGGTGCTGGATTCAATCCCTGCTGGCGGCAACCCATCAAAAGGCATCATACTATATATACTTTGGCACTATATATAGATATACACACACACACACACACACACACCCTTTATATATCTATTACTTACAGAAGCTATGTTGAAAGAACATTAAGGTTGCAAAGTCTATCACTCAAAAGTTAAGCTCACGAAAGCTCATGCTCAAATAAACTGGTTAGTCTCTAAGGTGCCACAAGTACTCCTTTTCTTTTTTCTTTTTACGAATACAGACTAACACGGCTGTTACTCTGAAACCTGTCAAAAGTTAAGAGAGGTCAGAATTAAAGCTGCCCATGCAACTTTAATTCAGCCCCCTTGTGCTTTATGATACAGTCCTTAATTACACGATAGCATACTCTTTTCCCCACAAGATCCCTGCAACACTCAGTGCATCGGGTGGATGACGTTCACTGGATGGGTAGCGATTTCATACTTTTTTACCCTCATCATTCAGTTTGTGGCTCCATTACTTATACAACACATATCATCCAAACCTTCCACTGAATAAGACATTTTGCGAGTGGGTTTCATGGTTATTAGTTGACAGCAGAGGAATGTTGTGACTCAGGAATCCTGGGTTCAATTCAAGATTCTGGAAAGGAGTGTGCTCTAGTCATCTGGCTCTAGCCAGATGCCATCTGCCCTGTCCTCTACTGTCCCTGTCCTTCCTGCTTCTATCCACCTCTGCTACTATCCTGGAACACACATCTGCCCCTGTCACTCCCGTCCCAGCCTGAGCACCATGCCTGACTCTGTTCCTGCCTTTTGCTCCTTACATTCCAACATTCTAGTCCAGGCGATTCCTCCTTCTTACCAACACTACCTGGGTGTCAGCAGGGAAAGCACTGGAAGCACAGGAAAAAAGTCTCTGTGTTCCCAGACCAACCGTCTCCAGCTGTCAGGAAAAGCAATTTCAGAAAAAGGCCAGATAAGTTTCAGGCTGGAAAAATGCTCAGTGAGCTCTGTGGGTGGTGGAACACATTCAGTGTGTATAGCACAGGGCTTTGTGGGCATGATGCACAAGGACTCCTTGGAGAATTTACCTCTATTGAGCATGTGCAAACAGTGATTTTCAGAAGATTGTATTGCAGCCAAATTTGGGTGGATTTTCACAGGGACAGCCAAAGGCACCTCCCTGACGGCAGGGTGATCCTCCTGCCAGGTATCAAAATAAGGAAGCACTAGAGATTCTCAATGACAGAGTTGTACGAATTTTTTAAGTGTCAAATGAACCTGTTTCCTGACTTTGTTCACAGAAAAGCCCAATCCATTTTTGTTGAAACTTTCAAAAAAAATTGAGCCTGAGGTAAATACCTGGCATAGGTAATTTCAGTCCCAACACAATAAAGTTTGTCTAAATTATAAGTACTTGTAAATAGGTTCTTATAATGGAAATGTTAAACAACCTTACCTATCACTGTAGCTGTACAGACACGTTACCATCTTATCATAGAATCATAGAATATCAGGGTTGGAAGGGACCTCAGGAGGTCATCTAGTCCAACCCCCTGCTCAAAGCAGGACCGATCCCCGACTAAATCACCCCAGTCAGGGCTTTGTCAAGCCTGACCTTCCATCAATCCAAGTGATATAATCACAGTCAGAAAGCTACCATTCACCAATAGCTATTACAGAGTGGCATCTGACATACCCCAGTTTCCCCCTGTATTTAGAACAGGATATAACTGAAATGTCTCAGTTGCCACTCTGCGGTAAGCATTAGCAAACCGTGCTTTTTTAAAATGATGAGGACTCCAAGCATTCTGATTTGCTGCTCTGTGTGTGTGGAATGATTTTCCCTCTTTCATTTCGTGTCTGTGTTTTCAACCTTGCCAGTTAATACATGGTGAAAGATGTACAGAGATTGCTTTTATCCTTCTAGGAAGCAAAGAATGGTGTAAAGCAGCCTCAGGATTGTACAAATGGGCATTAGGATTTGCTTTTTAAATCATGAGTCCACACACATAGCAGGGTGGATTTTACAGGGCAACATGATGAACTGCTACTGTAGCTGCCATCAGTTAAAGCACATTTTTATAGGTTACAAAGGCACTGAGTGAACGAATTTGACAGCTATGTGCTGCATATGCTGCTTTCCAGTGATCTTTGTAAGCATCAGCCTTCAACCTCATCCCTCTGTATTGGTTTATGTTATATTGAAGCATAAATCCGTACACTATATAGTTGGAACAAATGTTGGCTTCAATTAAAGAAACCACTTTTTAAAATATATTTTAGACAATGGGCTCTTTAAAACAAATTGAAATTTCAGAGAGAACTGAGGATATACTGGCTGTGATATTTGCAACTATCACTTGCTTTATATTTGAGGAATAAAGAGGTCACTGAAAATGCTACTTACTGGTAACATATAAAATAAAATATTTGCAGATGAAACTAATCACAGAAGTAAAGGTTCCATATTTCTGCCTTACAAAGAGATTAAAAAAACCAGCCTGTTGGCAGAACAGCCAACAGCATGGCAGAAACCAACTGTGTCTATGAGGTTTAGGGCCCTTAGCAACTTTCATGAATAGTGTAAATCTGTCAGGTATTTTGGTAAAGTACACAGTGTTTTTCCGTCCAAATCTGCAGGATAGTTTCTGGGAAGAGGTGTTGCCTTGCATAGAATGGGAGAGTGAAAATCAGGATTCTTGGGTTCTATTCCAGTCACTCTTTGGTGTTAGGCAAATTATTTCAGCTCTGTGTACCTCATCTTAAAATGGGGAAATCTTAAAGTCTCTACCTAATAGAGTTGTTCTGAGGCTTAATTCATTAATGCTTGTGAAATACTTCAAGAGCCTTAAGTGGAAGGCATTGTAGAAATACAAAGTAGCTTTATTATTAATAATAATGTATTCACATCTCTAAAGCACTTTAAGAATTATGGATAAAAGTGCTATAGGAGTGCAAAGTATTAATTATTAACAATAGTTCTTTCAATTTTGTGTGTTTACTCGACCTTCATTTTATCCATTGATACCAGATCTTAATACAAGATGCATGGAAGGCCACGAACAAATTTGCATTGGCTTATTATTTTGTCTGTCTTGCTCATGGAGGTGATTGTATGGAAAACCTCTATAGGGAAACATACCTAATTCTGCAAGCTGCAGTGTAGGAGCTTTTCAGCTCATATGAAAACTCCAGCTCGTTAAGGAAAGTTGCAAACATCAAAGTCATCTGAAAGATCAAAAATGGGGGGGGGGGAAAGAGTTGATTTGCATAGTTAAAACACTTGCAGCTTCACTCCTTTGGAATGCCCTCGCACATAAATGGAAAGTGAGGAAATTAAAGATTAAAGTGGGCATTAGGTCACATAAAAAACCAGGCCAGACCAAACAATAAAGAGGGCTGTGGTGGGGTCCAGGCAAGTCTGTTGCTGCTGATGGGCATTTTAAATGTATATCAACAAGCTGTCAGTCTAAGATCTAAAAATTTGGTACAAACTAATTAATTCCATCATCTAGCTATGATAGGCCTGGCAATGACAGATCTAGAGAACACTTTAATGGAGTGTGATACATAAGCACAGATATACCAGACAATCAAACTTGTGCCATGTTTCTGGTACAATGATCACAGGGAAGTTGTTAACAACACTGGCAACTATGCTTCAAATTTAAGATAAACGGGAAAGGTTCGTACTTTTTAGTTCTATTCTTTCATGTTGTCTGCAGGTTTCCATGGGGGTTACTTCCAGGCATTCTTCAGATTCATTTAAAAATAGCTTCTATCTATTCTGCCTGCAAAGATACCCTATTAATTATAAAATGATGCAGTGTTGTCTTGCTAACCCTGTCCACAAATGAGCATAACATATTTTGTGTCCACACCTCATTACAACATGCTAAGAGCAATGCCAAAGAACAATATTCAAATGCTGTTAATGGGGCAGACCTGACCATGGCTCTCATTGATTGTTATTGTTTGTATTACAGTAGCATCCACCAGGATCAGGACTCCAAAAGGGCGAGAGAGGAAACAGAAATGAAGTGACTTGCCCAAGGTCTCACCTCAAGTCAATGGCCAAACTGAGAATTGAACCCACATCACCCAGTCTAGACCATCCGCTCGACCCTGCTGCCTTCCACTTGTAACAGTTTAGTGCATTTGACTTTGTTGCAGACCAGCACTGTCTGTTAATGCTAAGCCCACTTTGAATAAGATTTCATTTAACGTAGTTCAATGGTAACCAAAACCCACTGGTAGCTTTTAGCTACTAGTTAGACAACACTCCAAGGTTATCTTGCAAAAAGGAGAGTTAGAAATTTTATTTTAAATGAAAGCTTTGAAACTGCAGAACCCAAGAACAAGCCAATGAAAATCTGTAAGAAGACTTTGGGAATTCATGACTTTTCTGCCACCCCATGTGCCTACTGTGCCAGGCCATGGCCTTTTAAAGATTGTCTGATTTACAGAAGGGATGGCTATTAACAAGCAACTCTCATTTAAAAGAGAAAATAGGGCCCTACTCTTCTCAGAGCACTCAAAAACAAACAAAAAACAGAAGCACCATTGAACATGAACTCCCAGTTATTGATTCAGGCTATGGCAAGTCTACAGGTAGGAAATAGAGAGCAGCAGTAAAGATTCAGCTCCAAATCAGGTGTGGGGGAGCAGGAGAGAAGAGGAGCACTAAACCCAGTGAGTCAATGCTATCTCTCAGACTCTATCCAGCAGGATTGCCTCAGCAACAGTTACAGCTCTGCTGCATGGTTGATATAGAAAAGAGGCAGCTGGAAATGCCAACACTAGGCAGATACAGCTCAGCAACTTAAGGAAGCAGTTGAACTTGGCTTCCAGGCAGATAGACAGTGTTCTGATAATTTTCTAAAGATCTGCAGATACTGCTAATAATTCAATATACATTTTAAAATTTGCATTGCACATCCAATTGTGCGCCATGTTGTTTGGTGCCCGTCACTTTCCCCTTACGCATGTAATGCACTTCTTTACACCTCGCGCTTAAGCTACACATAATAAATGTTCTATACTTATTGCCATCCATCTCCTGTAAAGCCCACAGCAGGATATGTTGAACTTACAAAACGGAACAATGAGCATCCAGCTAAAAGGGCTAAGAGAACATAAAAAGTTACTGTCGCAAGGGAGCAAAATTATTCATGTTATCCTCTTTCCAAAACAAACAACTCCCTCTCCCCCCCCAGAAACCCCCCCCCCCAAAAGCCAACAACAACAACAAACTAGAGGCATCAGTTAGAAGTGATTCTAGACAGCTTTAATGTACAGGTTAACCTTGGCCTTAGATTTTTCGCATAAACATAAGCTAATAAACTACATTGTTACATGAACACTTTCTTTTTCTACATCAGTCACTTATGCCTTCTTCCGCAGAATATTAACAGTACATGGCTCTGAAATGAGACAAGTGTGACATCCTTGAAGGAAGCACTAAGATATACTGCCAAACATCAGGCACACACTAAAACTTAGATCATTAAAAGAATCCAGGAGGGGAACAGAATTCAAATAGGGTAGGGGAAGTGCTGTGTGAGTAGTGACAGTAAAGGAATCCAAAAGAATGAGTAATATGGGTCCCTATACCAGTTACTGTTAATGACAAACTTCTTCTTTGAAATCCTATTGCATCCATTGTGCATACCGAAGCAAACTGTCATTCTCAGCCCTTGCTCAAAAGAGAAAAAAATTGTTCTCACTTGTTTTCAAACTGACAGTATTTTAATTTATCATTAACATCTTGTAATTGTGTAAAACCATAATAAACTGGCAATAAACATGATTGTAGGGATCCATATGTTGGATTGCTCATTATACCCAACTAAATAATACCTAAAATATTTTAAAACTATGATGGATCACTTTTTCAGGCTTACCTACAAGACCACAGTCTGCTTGGTAATCCAGATTCAATCATTCTGCTTTCTCAAGTGCATTTCACACATAAAAAGGCTATTATTTGTCTTTTCTCTTTTCAAATGATTGTGTTGTTTATAACAGGAGGAACAAGGGGAATATTATTAATTAATTATATTTTTTAAAATTGGGATTGCAGTAACCCTTAAAGGCCACAGCCAGGATAGACTCCATAGTGCTAGGCAGGGTATAAATATGACAGCATTTAAAAGAAAAAAGTCAGATGATACACATACGATCAGCATGTTGGGCCAATTACCTCGAGACCAGTTGGTGTTTGCCGGGGTAAAGATTAAATAAAAATCAAGTAAGGCTCACAGGAATTATTCCATTTTCTTGACAGATTCACAAATCCTTTCAGATCCTCTAGAAAAAAGGATCTGGAAGTAAACATAAAGGATTGAAAATTTCTTTCAGAGTAACAGCCGTGTTAGTCTGTATTCATAAAAAGAAAAAAGAAAAGGAGTACTTGTGGCACCTTAGAGACTAACCAGTTTATTTGAGCATGAGCTTTCGTGAGCTACAGCTCACTTCATCGGATGCATAGCATATTGTGGAAACTGCAGAAGACATTATATACACACAGAGACCATGAAACAAAACTTCCTCCCACCCCACTGTCCTGCTCGTTACGGTTTCCACAATATGCTATGCATCCGATGAAGTGAGCTGTAGCTCACGAAAGCTCATGCTCAAATAAACTGGTTAGTCTCTAAGGTGCCACAAGTACTCCTGAAAATTTCTTGAGATTGGACAGCAGAGGAAGATTTCTTTATACCTCTTATACTCTATGCAGAATTGCAGAGAGTTCTTGTCCTACACTGCCTAACTTTTTTGTTCATTGGTTTGAGCCAACCTACCAAATTACTGTCTGATGACAGAGGCCATCAGGGGCCACCTGAAAACCATGAATTAGTTCACTTTGGTATCCTGCATGTTATGGAACCAGTTGTCCTTGACATTGGAAATCAGATGAATTCAGGGTTTGAGTGTTTGGAATTTTAGGGGTGAGGGGAAAAGAATTGGCAGCTCCCAAGCACTAGCTGCTCTTCCCCCATTAAATAGTGGGTACGGATCAGGATAACCAGTGACGACATAGTGTCTCATAGAATAGCAAGAGTTCATGCTAAAATGATGCCTTTCACAGAATACAAGATCTGGAGACAGCAGTAAATGGGGATGCCAGTGCACAGCAGGCAATTCGACTGATAAGCGAAGGACCGACAAGGTCATGTAAAAGGGCGCAAAGTCCCTTTAACCATGCAAAGCCTTTCTGGAAAAATTCCTATTACAGAAGCAACTATTCTCTGTTTAGAATAGCTATATCTGTACTTAATTATTCTGGAAGCAAGCTCTCTGCACTAGGGCAATGCTGTTAATGGATGTTGTACTCACTGTGCTTTTCCCTTTCGCCCTTACATTCCCAGGGATTGGGAAGAGAGACAGAGGACACAAGAATCTGCATCTGTACTCCCCGAAATGAAAACCTGGGGAGTATTCAATGCAAAAGAATTAATTGTTGGCCTGCTTTCTTGTAAACTGATCTCTGATTTAGAGACAGGCTTCTTCCCTGCCACACCCGGCCTGTACTATAACAAAGGAATAAAGCAGTCACTGGAAGCAAGTACCTTTGTGTTTGGGGGGAGTGGGGAAATATATCAAATCATTCCTGAGCTATAAACATTACAAAACCCCACAGTTCAGAATAGCTCATCTTCTAAGATGACCCTCCTGTAGTTTCCACTGTAAGACTGCAAATCAGGTGAGGTAAATGAAGGGGAAACAACAATAACAGCTATAGATATGAAGTAGGCAAATACTTTATCTTGTTTTGAGGCAACCTCCATCCTACTGAAAAGACTAAACTGAGGATAGGCTGTTGAGGAAATGTCCAGAACACAAGCAGCTGCAGTGCTCAAAGCCAAATGCAACTAATTATCCCTGGCACAACTCAGCATTTCCATGGCACTCCCATCCCATCAGAGACTGAAAGGACAATGGAGCAAAGAGAATCCATTGGTTTTGCTGTAGTCAGACAAGTTATTGGGCTCAATGCAGGGGTGACTGGATTAAATTCTCAGGCCTGTGTTATATAGGACATCAGACCAGATGATATAAAGGTCTCTTCTGGGCTTAAAATCAATGCATCTCTGAGGCCTTCCACACACAATCTCAAAGATTATTTAGAAGATGGAGGACTAGGTGGCTCCAGACTAGAGCTGGAAGAAAACATTTGGTCTAAAAATATTTTTTCAATGAAAAATACCTTTTCAATAGGATTAGACATTTTTCAATTTTTTCCCCAAAACATTTCAAAAACTTTTCTTTCATTTCAATGGGGAAATAACACTTTTTCTCAGTGGAAAAAAGATGGAAACATTTTTAAAAGGTGTTTTCTCTCTCCAAATGAAACTTTTCAAAATACTTGAAAAATCATCAAAAAACAAATTTTCACAAAAGTTTTTGAATAAAATTAAAAACTTTATTTCCTTCAAAAATTCAGTGAAACACCTTTTTTTTGACCAGCTCTCTACTCCAGGCAAGTACCTTGAATGATTACATAACCCACATTTGTTAGACCAAAAGCTATGCAGTAAAGAGATGCTCATCTTTTTTGTAAACCAACTACCCCATTCAATATTAAAGACTGCAGAAAAAATGCAAGTGTCTTGTCAAAAACAGCATGTGGCTGCCTTAATTTTTTCAAATGGATTTGACATAACCTCAAGTAGCCTGAATTCATATGCAAACCAAATGTGGTGTAGGTATCCGTAATCCAGATATTCTGATTCTTGCCTTTCTCCAGCCAGAATATGTAGGGTATAGATATAGACATACCTGCAAAACTTTGCTTAAGTGGAAGTGACAAAAAACTGTCTTCTACTAACTATTCTGACTTATTTCTCTTCCCTCCGCAATTAACACAGATTTGAAAATAAAGAAAGCCTAAATTTGTCTCAGAGGCATAAAATGGTTAAGTTGAAGTCATCTCCTCACTGCTTCAGCAGTAAGCTTGCAAATTCTCCCTCCCTATAGCGCTTGAGTATTTCTACTCAATTTTTCCATGGTTGGGATGCAGTATTCATCTTTCAGGGAGATCTGTCCTCCGAAGAGATTGGGGAGAAGGATGTTAAATAGCAGACCTCTCTGAATGAGACGGTGATGTGCTGGTTAAAAAAGGAAGTCTTTGGGGAAAAAAGGTTTCTAGTCTAAGGTATATCAGGTTTTTTCTGCCTCCTCAAGGATGTCCTTCTCTCTTTCACTCGGCATCGAGATACCTTCACCGATTCCTGATATTATCCAACCACACAATGTAGAATGATGTGCTTTGACTGCTGGTAAGTCATGCAGCTTGGCAAGGGCTCAGTGACACCATGTGGTTCTGATTCTCTGTGGCCTAAATGAAAAAGCTGCTAACTGGAAAAGATTCTTCTGAAGCATAAGATGCTTTATAAAGATTAAAGAATACATTTACATGCCTCATTGAGTCTCAGTCTCTCTTCAAATCTCATCTGAAAACGTATCTTTTTTTTTGTCTTCAGCTATGCCTCTTCATTTCCCACTCCCTCTGATATTATTATTTCACCCTGCAGCTGTATTATTCAACTGTAGAGAAATATGAGATGCCATTTGAATGAAAGAAGCTATACACAATAAAGTCATATTGTATATATTACTCTAAGACATTATGTTAAAAATGATCATGTAATATGTGCATCAAATTGTACTGTATAGTTTCTTACTTGAAATTGCTTTTAGTCCTTGTGGTCTTGGTCTCTGAAGCTATGGTAGAAGACATTGGGTTGAAGAGAATTTCTGGAGGTGGTACAAAAGGATGCAGTTAGGCCAGAGTACAATGAGCACTGAACTCAGACTTCAGGTAAGAATGGTAGTGGGTAGTTTCTGGATTTTACAGTGTGAATACAACCACAGGGAAAGATTCTGCCACACTTGTTCCTACTGAGCAGTAGTTAACTCCCAACTATTCAAGCAGTAAGGTACCACTCAGTGTGACTAAGAGTGGCAGAATCAGGCCCAATGTGGCTATATCAAACAAATATTAAGGCGAACAAGCACATTTTTATCAGAGAAGAGCTGTGCAGTTTTGCACGTGCTCTACATTTTTCCTTGTATCACAATATGTATGCACCGAGTTCATGTTACACATGAACAGTAAATCTAAAATTTATAAGAAAGATATTATTAAAATACTCATATAAACATAACTGAACACTATGGGCCAGATTCTGGCACCCTTACAGTACTTTACTCCATAAGTAGCCCTTTGATTTCCAGTCTGTCCATCTTAGGTAATTATATAACCTCCGTCACTAATATCTGGGTAGCTCACAATCTTCACAACTGAGTTGTGGGGCAGGGTGATTCTATTATCCCCATTTTACCCAGATGGGGAACAGAGGCCTGGAGAGACTAAACATGGTGCCTGAGGCCACACAGAAGACTGGGGCAGAGCAGGAAATCCCAAATCCCAAGCTAGCAAGTAACCATGAGATGATCTGCCCTGTCCACTCAAACACCCTCCAAAGTCTATGGGGCTATTCATGAAGTAGGGTATTATTCATCATGAGTAAAAGTGGCAGAATCTGGCCCTACATGATTACTACTACACAGGGGCTTCAGTTGTTATAAATCCACTGACTTCAGTGGAGCTATGTCAGTTTAAACAAGCTGAGGATCTGGGCCATATGTCTATAAAGTATCTATTCCATATGCTTCCCATAGCCCTTGTAACAAAACACTTGGAAATGTATTGTAGGAAACAAATCCGCATTGGGAGAAAGTTCAATTAGATTACCCAAGAGTTCTTTCTGTCTCTGTGATGACTACAGTCTCTCATAAATGCAGTAATATATACCAGTAAGTCCTTTTTGCATACCTGTGCATTTCTCTGAAGAACAGAAATATTTTGCAATTAACTTTTATTGCCACTATTTCCCATGTTATTCAGTTACATTAGGCATCTTAATTACTTATTTACAATGTGTTAGTGATGCCATGCCGTGTACCCGGCTTATTCAAGGACTGATGGCAGCTGGGCTTTCTTATACATTTGTTTTCTTTTCAGCATCTGTCTTCATTGGGCCTGTCCTACAAAACCCTTATTCAGCAAAGTTTTTAAGCATCTGGGTAACTTTAAGCACCTTGCTTAATTGGGGCCTAAATGAGGCTGTAACATTTGGTCACTTTCTGCACTAATCACCCTTTCTGTATTTTCCTGCCAAAGGTTTTCTCCTCTTGGAAGTAGAGGAAACAGTATGTGGTCTTTCATTGACCCCCGCTGGTGTGGCTATCCTAACAGCAGATGTGGAAGCAACAGCAAGTCACCCAGCAGCACTATCATCAGCAGCAGAGAAAGATGCTGACATGGCTGTAGTAACAGCAAGAGGTTGAGAGAGAATCTCCACAAGGAATCCTTATTTATGGGACAATGTTTATAAAGCAAACAGATTCTGGTGCCATCATGCCTTGGGACCACAAATGAACAGGACTGAACACTTGTTCATCTTACCCATCTGGAGTGACACCTGTACTTAGGACTTTCCCTGCGTTACTTAATACACTATACCCTTCATATTTCTTTCGGAACCAGTATTGTCAGTTTATACAATCAGATGAATAATTGTGTGTATACCTTGGCCTCATAGATTTAGCAAACATTGGGTTGGGTGATGCAAACCAAATATTGTATTAGGATATATTAATTTAAGGTCAAATGATCAGACTCTCTCTCTTACCAAAATACAGGCCTGTCCCGACTCCCACTTACTGCAATGGGAGTTTTGCCATTGATTTCAATGAGGACAGAATTGATCCCTAAGATCCCAGTCTTGCAAGTGGATCCACAGAGCAGGCCCTGTTTCTCACTGAGCTGCTCAGGTGTGTAGTAAACTGCATGGAAATTGGAGGGAGGAGCACAGATTGCCGAGGGAATCGTTTAGAGAAGGCACGAGCAGCTCAGTTTCTATATACATGGCTAGAATGACAGCTACGGTTCTACCATCTCTGTAAACCTCAGAATACTACCAGTTTAGTTTTACAAGCATGGAAACCGCTCATGTTATTACCCAGCAAGGTAAGAGAGTGTGATTAAGAGGCAAACATAGCGGCACCTAGAAGCAGAGCAAACAGGTAGCATGGAGGGACTCAAACCAAGAGGAGTGCTGGATTTCCAGACCAAAAAAAATGATTGCATAAGAATGGAAGTAGAAGCAAGGACTGTATCTATAAACAGAGTTGAGCATAGGGGATAAAGATGTGAAAATGAAGGTAAAGCTTTTCCATTATTGCATTGGGTGTGTGGGAGAAGACAAGTAATGAGTGAGATTCTATTGCCAGGAATAAGACCCAAAATACTTCCACAGCTGATAAAGGTATCTGATGACTACTGTGATCACAGACACACTAAGACACTAGCGAGATACTGGTTTTTACCTGGAACTGAGAAGCAGAAAAGGAAATAGATATGTTACAGAATTGAGAACTCTGGCATCCATATGTAATTTTGTAGACATTACAGATTCCCTAATTAGAGACAGGACCATTTGTGGCTACATGACTCGAGTTTACAGAGAGATTGTTGACAGAAGCAGATCTAATCTGAGAGAAATGGCTCCAAATATCAAGGGCATCTGGACTGTCCAGGGAAAGGAGCAAAACAACAACAACCTCTAGTGCAAAACAAATACACGGGCTCAACCTAAAGCAACCCAGGAAGTAGGACAGAGACAGGCCAACACAGAATGCAGAATGGAAAGCAACGGAAAAGGGAGAAAGAAAAATGCCCCCTGGGCAACTGGGCAAGGAGTCTGGGAGACAGAACCTCTTCATGTCCCAATGCTGCACCTACGACAGGAAGAAAAAAGCAGCCATGCCTGCAGAGACTGAGAATGTACAGACTTACAAGGAAGAGGAGGAGAGCAGCAGTGTGACTTCAGCAGATCCAAAGACTCTCAATATATGAACACTATAGAAGAAGGCCTGCTAGCCATTCAAATGCCATATTTGTAACTATGATATTCGTTTCATGACCAATTAGATTTCAACTGGATTATAGAGTCAGCTGTCATGGTATCACAGCAACACGGATAAACAGCAATATTCAATTGGAGAAATGTGACCAGGTGCTGGTGACGTACAGTAAAACCATCCTGCGGCCAGTGGGCAAATGCAGGCTGCTGATCAGAAACCCACAAAACAAAAGACATTCTCACTAGGAGTTGATAATAGCAGACACACTGGAGTCCCACTCCCTGCTAGGAAGCAGGGTGGAGTAAACCATGGATTCGATCATAGCACAGAACCAGCATATTCTCAATGTGGGAGAGGAGGAAGAATAGACACCTTGGCCCTGACCAGCTTTCTAACAGAATATAAAGACATATTTTAAGGCGATGGACACCTATAGGGCAAAGCAAATGTAAAAACAGACCCCGCTCCCCCCCCAACATGCCATCTGTGACAGTATTGAAACACGGGTACCCTTAGCCCTGGGGGAGCTGTTGAAGAAGGAACTGGCAAGCCTGTAAAGAAGAGGTATCATTACACCTGTGGAAACTAGCACAGAGTGGATCAGCAGACTCGTAATTGTGAGAAAACCTTTGGGTAAACTGAGGATATGCATTGATCCAAAACCACCGCACAGAGCATTGACAAGAAGTCGCTACCCTTTACCAATGGTTGAGGACATACTACATGATTTATCCAGAGAAAAACCATTCACTGTTTGGGATGTCAAGAATGGATTTCTGCATGTTGAGCTTGATGAGCAATCCAGCCTCCTCGCAAACTCTGTGATAGGCGCCGATTCCGAGGGTGCTCCAGGGCTGGAGCATCCATGGAAAAAAAATTAATGGGTGCTTAGCACCCACCAGCAGCCAGCTCCTCCCCCTCCCCCCAGTGTCTCCTGCCCAACAGCAGCCCTGCCAATCAACTCCTCCTCCTCCCTCCCAGCACCTTCTGCCCACCACAATCAGCTGTTCCGTGGCAGGAGGCGCTGGGGGAGGGGGAGGAGTGGAGACGGGGTGTTCTCGGGGGAGGGGTGGAAAGATGTGGGATGGGGACTTGGGGGAAGGGAAGGGGTGGAGTGGAGTGGGGGCAGGAAGAGGAGGGGTGGGGGTGGGGTGGGAGCGGGGCCTGAGGTGGAGGGGGATTGAGCACCCCTGGAGCAAGGAGGAAGCCAGCGCCTGTGATCTATGCCCCACTTTTTGGTGGGTTCCACTGGATACTAATGCATCAGCCTAGCTCCAAACGTGTTCCAGTGTAAACTGAACCAGGCGCTCCCAAACAGACATTGACATTGTAGCTGATGACGTTCTAGTGTAGGGGTAGGAGAGATCAAGGAAGAGGCAATTCAGGGCCAGGATACCAAGCTGTGACAACTTCTAAACAGGAGCCAGATATGGAATATTATTAGGCTGAATGCAACAAGCTGAAGCTGAGGAGAACTGAGGTTCCCTACCTCGGACATCTGACTTCTGAGAGATGTCGCATAGACCCTGAGAAATTGAGAGCCATTAAGGAAATGCCCAGACCAAACGTTGTGAAGGGAGTCCACAGTTGTATAAGGAAGAATGGCCAACTCTCTTTCCAGATTCTGAAAACACCAGTCAGAAGCCTGTGAACCCTTGCGACAGTTAGCTCTCAATGACACACTATGGGAATGGTCAGAGACCCAAAAACAGGTATTTGGAAAAGAGTAAAGAAAATCATAAGTGAGGCACCAGACTTAAAATACTACAGCCTTCAGAGCAGCTAGAGCTACAGCGTGATGCCTCAGGAAGAGGTCTCGGAGGAACATTCACGCAAAGCCAGCATCCCATAGCAATGGTTACTCGGGCTCTGACAGACACAGACGGGGGATATGCACAGTCAGGGCTATTGGCTGTGCTCTTTGGAATGGACGGATTCCATCAGTTCACCTTTGGGCAGGAGATGGATGTACAGTCAGATCACAAGGAATTACAAAGCATCATGAAGGAGTTGCTGCTGAATGTACACAAGTGACTAAAATGCCAGTGATTTGGATTCCAGTGCTACGATCTGAGGGAAAGGCTCAGGATCTGCTAAGGAAAATCACTATTGATGGCAGATACACTGAATAGTGCATATATTCCAGAGTACAATGCAGATGGCTCTGTGGGACAGGAGACAGGCTCTGGGAGGGAGTTTGGGTGCCGGGTGCAGGCTCTGGGCTGGGGCAGGAGGTGACAATGGAGGAGGGGGATGAGGGGTGCAAGCTCTGGGAGGGAGTTTGGGAGTGAGAGGGGGTGCAGGGGGTGGGGGTGCAGGAGGAAATTTGGGGGGCAAAAGGTGTGTGTAGGGAGGGGTGTGGGTGCAGGCTCTGGAAGTGGATGCAGGGTTCGGTGCTTACCTGGGGCACCCCCTCCGGCAGCAGCTCCTAGGCAGGCAGGCCAGGAGGTCTCCACACGCTGCTGTCCCCAGGCACCACCCGTGCAGCTTCCCATAGGCTGCAGGGGCGTTCGGGGTAGGGGCAGCGTGCAGTGGCACAGTCCCTCTCCCCGCCTGCACTGGCTGCCAGGACATGCCGGCAGCCACATGGAACAAGCATGCAGGAAGCCGCTCAGCCCCGCTGCGCTGCCGGGTGGCGGCGGGAGCACCCAGGCTGTTTTAAATTGCCAGGTAGTGGCAGGTGGGGCCAGGGGACACACAGAGGGGGCAATCGGGAAACTTTTCTGGAGCCGGGCCCCCGGTCCAGGAATATTCCTGGTGCCCCGGCACCACGGTCCCATAGAACTTGTCGCCCATGCAGGGCAACACCAGCAAACTCCCAGTCCCAGATGTTTCCCCCCAGAAATGCGTGTCTTGTACTGCCCTGCACCCTTCTCGACAATATAAGCTCATATAAAGTCCATCACTTATTAATAGAAAATATGCACAAATCTTGTTCTCCCAAATGGATTTTCCCAAACACACTGGTTTAGATAAAACAACTAAACAAGTTTATTAACTACAGAAAGATAGATTTTAAGTGCCTACAAGTAATGAGGCATATGTACGTCAGAATTAGTTACAAGAAAATAAAAGGTAAAACACAACTAACACAAAGGAAAGGTTTCTCTCTCTCTCCACATGTTCCAGCATTGGCTAAACCTCTTTCAGTCAGGATCTCTCCCCCTGTCCAATGTTGCTTCCTTTGTTCTTCAGGGGGCTGATGATGCCATGGGTAGAAAGCAAGAGAGAGATGATTTGGGGGCATCTGCCCTCTCCTCTTATAGCCCTTTATTGTGCACAAGAACCATCTCCAGCTGATGTTCAGGAGACAAAGTCTGTGTGTCAGGAATCTTAAGCTACTACTTTGACAAAATGTAGATTTTTTTTGCTCACACCCTCTCTCTTGCCTCTTAATCAGCTGATGGTCCATTTGATCTAGTTAACACCAGACTGAGGCATTGGCTAGCCTTTTGTCTCTGGGGAACTTGTTTGTGACAGCCCTTGAGAACATGTTGGAACATGTTTTGGCAATATTATACTGTGGAATCTTATATCTTTACACATAATGTTGCTAAACATATTTTACCAGGACAATAATGGTCAGCAGATTATGAGTTTTCAAATGATACCTTACATCAGGGGTGGCCAAACTTTTTGGCCCAAGGGCCACATCGGGGTTGCAAAACTTTATGGAGGGCCAGGTAGGGAAGGCTGTGCCTCCCCAAACAGCCTGGACCCTGCCCCCTATCCGCCCCCTCCCATTTCCCGCCCCCTGACTGCCCTCCTCAGGACCCCTGACCTATCCAACTCCCCCTCCACATGCTCCTTGTCCCCTCACTGCCCCTTCCCGGGACCCCTGCCCCGAACCACTCCCCCAGGACCCCACCCCCTATCCAACCCCCCTGCTCCCTGTCCCCTGACTGCCCCGACCCCTATCCACACCCCAGCCCCTATCCAACCCCCCTGCTCCCCAACCCCTGACTGCCCCCCCAAACCTCCACCCCATCCAACCACCCCCTGCTCCATGTCCCCTGACTGCCCCCCAGGACCTCTTGCCCCTTATCCAACCCCTCTCCGCCTCCTTACCACACTGCTCAGAGCGGCAGGAGCTCACAGCCATGCCGCTGCCCTGCCCAGCAGGAGCAGTGGGGCAGAGTGCCAGCGGCGCAGCATGCTGAGGCTGTGGGGGAGAGGGGACAGCAGGGGAGGAGCCAGGGGCTAGCCTCCCCAGCCAGGAGCTCAGGGGCTGGGCAGGACAGTCCTGTGGGCTGGATGTGGCCCGCTGGCCATAGTTTGCCCACCTCTGCCTTACATAGTATGCTTGGTACAAAATTTAACATAGTCTTGTAGAAGGGGTGAACACAGGAGTGCAGACTGTCACACCTTCCTAGGCACTAGCCCAGCATGGGACTGATGGCTTGGAGAACCATGAGGGGAGAGCCTGCTGCAGCCCAGCAGAGGAATGATAGACATAACACAGAAGTAGTTGAGAGAACACCAAGATAAGCAGGCAGCCTATTAGAAAAAGAGCTAAGAACCCAAGGCTACTACACAGGTGTGCCAGTCTGGGTCTAAACACCGAATAACCACACAAAGCGATAGCAAGCAGTAACAGTCCAAGCTGCAGTGGGACATAGGTCATATGAGGTAGCTACAGACGCTGGTCAGCGGTAGAAATGACACCAAAGAACAGTGGAGAAGCAGCAGACAGCCGGCACACCCAGACAGACAGGGCCAAGGAGCAGGGGGACATAGAAAGAGCTTCAACTATCAGCTGGCCAGATATGGGAAAGTCAGAAGAAATGAGGTACATGAGCAATGCAGAGGCCCACCCAATTGAATGAAGACAGCAACAAGGTGGAAGCAAGTCCCCCACCAACAGCAATAACACAAACAAAAACTGGAAGGCTATGAGGCCTGACAAGCTGCAATGGTATGGTGGTAAACACTCTGGCCCCAGCAAGTCAGCAAATGCTTGCACAAAAGGCAACAACAACAAAACTGTTAAAAGGAAAGATATAGCGACCTGCATGAAACTTGAAGTTTGTTGGAGAGAAGAGTTTGGAGGGCTATATGCACATAGCTGGAATGCTAGCTGCAGTTGCATCATCTCTCTACATATTTTTCTTAATAAAAAGCCAGTTTAGTTTTACAAATATGAAATCCTTTAACATTATTTGCCTAGCACACAATACATGGAACATGGGGCACTGAGCTTTTTGTGATGTGTGTGTTAAGTTCTCTAAAACAACTATATGTGCTGAAGGGAAAAATGGGTAAAGCAAGGACTCTGAGGTTAACACCTACGCAGAGCTGGAGATGTGAAGACATTCTGGAAACATTAGTACTAAATTTAACATGAAACTACTATTATTTCATTATGCAGTTTTACACAGTGACAAGGTTTTGATTGGTGAAAGAACTAATTTGAGATTTATTAAAATCTTGTGTACACAGTAAAACCCTATCAAATTAAGACCTGCCAAAAGAATAACACATTAAAATGAGGAAACACCCTCCCCGCTTTGCAGCTAGGTATGCCAAGCTGCATGTAAGCATAAAGCAAAACCTTTTAAAATCCCATATACTGTAGATGCTGAAAATAAATCCATGCAAGTGAACATAATTGCATGCCCCAACAGTAAAATATAACTATCAGCTTAGTTATAAAAATAAATATCAATTGAGCTTTAATTTATACTGATGCCACAGAAAATTCTAATTTGACAAATGCCTGCTACAGGATTACAATGTACTTAAAAGGTCTCCAATTTAATATGCACTGGAGAGGTGTGGAAAATTCAGAGCAAACTGACATGTTCGATTTATTCTTCAAAGATCTCTAGAGCTCTGTCAACTTATCACAATTAATTCCAAAAGGAAAAAGAGCTTAATAGTGTTTGTGTGGTTGAAGAACTGGTTGATATCTCTGACTAGAGAATGTTTAAGATAAATGTTTGAGGTATTTTAGTTTCATTTCTTTATTGTGACAGAGCAGCAGAGCTCACCACCACAAGATGACTATTCTATGTTTTATTTTTTAAACCATCATCAAATTGAAGAAGATATTACAAAGATTTTTCTCCTCCTCACTGTAAATTGTGGCAGCCTTAGGAAACCAGGAGTTTTTCCTCCAGGAGCTTTGGGCTTAGTTACTCCACCGCACCAGCAGGCTCAAACACTCAGATTCTGAACCCGCTCATGCCGCACAAAACACTCTTGGATTTTGAAAAATGTACACAAAATACGTAGGTAGTAAGTAGCCTTCTCGTTTTATTATTCAATGTCAGCCTTATCGCTACCAGAAATTGGGGCAGATCTCAGAAATCTTGCCAGGTGGGAATCGGGGTTGGTAGCAATAGGAATATCCAAATAGAGGAACTGGCCCAAAGAAGTTGCACATATTTGTATTTTACAATTTGCCTGCATCCTTTGGGGTAGAAAACATACTGGATGTGTAACATAAAGCAGTCAGTAGCTTTAATTTGCCTGACTGGCACTCAGACAGGAAATCACTGCAGACCTCACTGACCTTGGCAATATTACAGGGATTTTTTTTTTTAAAACAGGAATGAATCGTTCCTGAACAATTTCTCCAATATATTCAATCTAAACAGGCCTTTCTTTCATATTAGCCGAGCAGGTCTTCTCTGCCCACTCGTTTTGCTTCAAGAGAAACTTCCCTTGCAATCTCTACATTGTGGTCATAGCAGAGAAAGTTTCTCAGTTCATTAATATTTGTTTGGGTTCATCTTAGAATAGCTTGGGGGGCAGAGATGAAGTATAGGAGCTTGATCTTGCCTTTGTTAACACTCCAGTATCACAAAGGCACCTGTGCAGAGGTTTGATATTGATTTACCTTCATCCTCTCACACAAAAATCCATATTATTATTTTGTCATGCAGATGAAAAGGAGACCGTGCTCTTTGAGAAATCAAAGGTGGCAGGCTCTACCCGACTGAACTGCACTGAGAAATTTCTAGCCCTCCACCTCTCCCATAAGTGCAAATTATTCCAATACATTATGCACTGTCGGGGCTGCCTCTTGATGACAGAACAATAAACAACATGATTCCAGATGCCTAGATGGTGTGATGGGCTAGCCCTCTGCGTGCCTGTGTCTACAGAGAGGCAAGACTGTTTTTTAAGCCATTATCTGCATTATAAGGCCTTGAGGAGGGGCCACTCCCCTAGGTGCCATTCCTGAGGCAAGCGTAATGAGTCCAGTTCTGCTTTAAAACTTTTACATTGTTGTAACTACAATCAGAAATAGACCCAATGACTCTAGTAATGCTGCAGCAGCACAGACCACAGTGATTCCTGTCACACACTTCTACAAATGCACTCCCCACATCTCAGCCCACCTGTGAAAATTTGCACACGTTCCATTTACTGCCATTTACAGTTGGTATTACCACTATTCCAGATTTACGAGCACAAAGCAGTGGGTTAATCTTTTCATTAGTTAAATGGATACTAGTAAATAAAATAAATATGACTAAGTACTTAGGATGATAATTTTTGTTACTAGCTGTATTTGTTGCTAAGTAAGCTGATTTTAGTGCTCCAGAAAGAGCACTAGAACTGAATTCTCTCTGCTCAGAACAAGTACCACTGAGTTTGGCAGAACAATTTCCTCACCTTGTTTTGCCAGTATTTCCAAAATCATGCTCTCTAGGGACCACATGCAGAGCAAAAGAATCCAGCAATTCCCCCCTCAGCGCTCATTCAGTCTTTGGCCTCTCTTGAAATTGCCAAACATGATGATATTGTTTGGGATGTGGTCACCTGGGTCAACTTGGGCATGAGCTAAGTCCACCAACTCATTTCATTTAAATGGTAATGATGGCTGGTCGCTACTGACCTCAGCTGAAATGAAACCAACGGCACATTGCTTGATACCATCCATTCACATTATCAGCCATAAAGATACCGTCAGTCTCTGCAGTTGCGAAATGTTTGGAACACATCGGAAAGCTGCCTTTTGTAATGTTATTGTTCACCGATTTCTAAGACCCCTCAGTCTATCCCCCAAAATCTGTTATGGAAACATCCTGACAACATCTCAGACTAAATATGAACCTGCATTTATCTATCCGACATCTTCACAACATGAAACTAACTATGCTGCCAACAGGTCATGAATTTGTACGGTGTCAGTGTGATTCTACTAACCCTCTGAATGTACAACTTTGTAGTTAAGACGACACTTCACACAAAAGGAAACATTTACTATGGAAGGGAATTCTGAAATCAGCAAATGCAGGTTAAATTAGCGAGAGTCACAGAAAACGTATTGGGCCAAACGTATCCCTGTTATAACTCAGAATTACACCAGGAATGCCTACGGCACCCTGGATAGAAATGGACCAAGAGCCAGGGTAGCTGAGAAAGGAGACAGAGACAAAACTAGGAAAATACACACACAAATGTGGACTAATCGAGAAAGAAGTTGAGCTATAGTCCAGACATGCTTTTCAGAGTACCAAGAGCACTCCAGTGTAGTTCTAGTCCTCTCACAATGAAAAGTACTATCTAAAAAGAAAAAATAAATAAATATATAAAGGTTGTATTTCATGCCAAAACCTTATCAGCAATGAGGTCTAATGTTCCAATGAGTACTTATAAGTTTAAGATCAGCTTAACCTGATATGCAGATCACTTCACTGTAGAGTTATCTCACTAAATATTATCAGTGATTTGGGGGATTTATATTATTGCCTAAACCTATGTAAACACCATCTAGAACAAGGAATAATAATCTTAACCCTTTTTCTACCAGAAAGATTGTGTTGTATTTTTATATTGGATCAGAAAAATGCAAAGTTCCAGGGGGAAAAAGGCATTCAGTTTTCTTTTAATTCATAGACAATGATTTACTTATTACACATTTCTAAAGGGCTTAGTCCTAACAGGTCCAATGGGAGTGGCTAGTGCTTAGGACTTCTCAAGACTCAGACATTTTGTGTATTATATACAGATAAGTAGTGACTATTTTGCAGTAAATAATTATGTTAACTAACATTATAACTATTCTTTTTCAACTTTGAGGCAAGTCAGGGTAAATCATACTTGAAGATAAAACCAAATTCCTTCCTGGTATGATTCCATTGCAAAGAGGCAATCATGGAAGCCAAGGGATGAAAGCAGACTTTTTTTAATCTATTCTTGTGATGTCAAACCAAAATGAGGATACAGGACTCCTGTATTTTCATTCCTGGTCTCCTGCACACTTCCAACTATAATAAATTCGTGACACATCAGAGTGCAGGTAAGAAACTGCACTCGATTTCCTGGCCCCAGTCATGTGACCTGGGTCAGGGTTACAAAGAACAATACCCATATCACATGACAGGGAATTCCACATATTCCAGTGGCTACTCACTTTTTAATGTGGCCACACCTCTGCAGCATTCAGCGGGATGAACTTGAGCTATAATATTTTCAGACTCTCAGTTTTCCTAAATGTAAAAGGACATGAAGGCTTAAAAAACAACAAAATTCCAAAATTTGACTGCAAGTTTCCAGAAGAAGAAAAACTTCCACAGCTGTTATTTAAACATGTAATTAGTGCTTTTAACTAAATGGGAGACAATCAGTAACAGAGCCATGAAGTTGTGACAATTTGAATGAGATAGATTTTTGAATATTTTTTTAAATGTCTCTTGGAAGCAGTAGAATATATACTGAAACCCTTCATCACTGAGATCCAGATTATAATATAATGAAGCACACAGGAAAGGAGAAGACGTGGGATGGTGCATGGTGTTTCATAAAAAAAGTAGAGAAGGAGATCAGAGGGACATCTGTCCTCTGGGGAAACGGTAGCAGATCTACAAGCTCCTGGACCCTCTCTGCCTACAAGGTATCAAACATAAATATAAAACTAAATTATATTTACAAAAATTAAGGAAATACTACCTAAAAACTTCAGACCAGATCCTTTGCACTGCTCTCTCTTTTATGTCATGTGGCATAAATGGGTCGACAGTTGACCTCAATACATAGAACCTCCTTGCAGAGGGAAATCTCTGGGTGGTGTGAAGGTGGCGTAGCCAGCTGTACACCACCAATTCCCCAGCACAGGCAGAATTATGGGGGAGCCTGTGAAGGGCACAGCAGAAGCATGCCATGTTCCAGTATATTGGGCCAGCAGGCTGCTCTAAATCATGCAAGGATCAGACTGGATCCTGGTTGCCCCCTCATCTCTTTGACTTTGTTTTTCTTCTTCAATATCATCCTCTCTCTCTCTCTCTCGTGTGTTACACACCCTCAATCCAACTACACACAACCTCCAATCCAACTATTCCACCAACATGCTGGTAAGGAAGAAGGAACGATATACTGTTATTGTATTTGTTTTGAAATACTTGGGAAATGCTAAGATAATATGGTGATGGAGTTCATATAAGATATAACTAGATGGAGAGACAGAAAGAGAGATTACTTTGAAATAGGTTTTTCTATGAAGTAAGCTCAAGGGTGTCCACAACTACAGAAGTATTGAAACTTCTACAAGTATTGTTTTTCTTTCATAAATATGTGTATTAATTTTGATATATAAATACACAAGGCTCTCAAACATGCCCAGACAAGACATAAATATTTAAATACAGATAAATCTCATGAACACAGATGTAGATACCCAAGGACAGTCTATTCTCCCTGACATGGGTGTAAATCAGGAGTAACTCCACTGAAATCAATGGAACTACATTGGTGTAAAACTGACATGAGATCAGAATATGGCCCAGAAGTTTTATTTAATTTTTTTTAATTTTCATCTATTTTTTTCTAGAAATAATTCTCTATCACCCCTGCATTTCCTAGAAAAAACACTGGCATTTTAAATGGAAAGCTTGAAGAATTTTACCATTAGGTATCAGGCTTTTCCTGTCATTCTCTGGACTTGTGGATGATTTTAGCATTCTCCTGGTATTACTTGCAGAAATGCTTTGATAATACACTTTTGTGCTAGAAGACCGACAGCTCCCTGGAAATGCCTTCACCAGAAACATTTAGACACACAAAAAAATAAATATACAACAAAAAGGGAGGAAACATGATGTTCTAATTGATCTGCAGTGAGTGATCTCCCAGCAAAGACTGCAAGTTTTGAAGGTGCCTGAAGTCAGATACGGCACATCATATTGTAGACCTATCTTTGAAAGGAGTTGGGTGCTTTAATAGATAAAAAAAAAAATGTTATCAAGTAGCCCCAGGAAAAAAATGTAAAATCTCCATTGAGTATTCCACATTATGTATAAAATCTAGTTATAAAATAAAAGATGTTTAAAATACCCACTAGAGGCAACCTAAAGAATTCAGAGTTGGAAGGATGACAATTGCAGAATTTTAAAGAGATGTAAGAGGATGCTGGAAGGAGAGAGAGCCCTTTGGATGCTTGACTTTTTTAAAGAGGTATGGTACTGAAACTTGCAATAGGTCAGAAATGTGCGTTAGTGGATTGGGTGCTGGACTGGGACTCAGGAGACCTGGCTTCAGACCACAGCTCAGCTATGGCCTTCATGTGTGCGCTACAGCAAGTTCATTATCTAACCTGTGACTCAGTTCCCTACTCTCAGGGATGTTTTGGGGATACTAGTGTGTTGGGGCCCATGGAAGTACATAGACAGAGGATCACCGCCTCTTTGGCTACCATCCCCAAGAAGGCTGGACTTGCTAATGGAGGCTTTGCAATTTGTTTGCAGGATGGTTCTGGATTTTGAAAAGAAAAATTGCATTTAAGATTAACTTGATACAAATGGTCAGTCTGGAGTGGGAAGGCAAAATAATTGGGAGAAAAAGCAGAAACCTCCAGGGATGGGGCAGAAGCAGCTGCTGCCCAGCAGTAGCAAAGTCAGTTTAATCCCAGTGGTGTCTTTTTAAAATCAAATTGGTCTCCTGGCAGTTGGTAGCTTGATCCCATTTAGTCCACATAAATATCAAACTATTTTGTTTCTAAACAGACAAGTGAAAACTATTATGCAAATCCTTCTTATTCTAATGCACCGGCAAATTATCAAATTACAGTGATAGGAGTCGATGCTAATTAATCAATGTGATAGTTCAATTTAAAACATAAAAATACTAAGCTGACAATAGTTTTTGGTCTCCTAGTCAACCATACTCAATTAGAGTGTATTCCCTTCCTGCAGAAAACCCCTCTGGAGTGAGATGATGTACTCTACTGCTGGAGCAAGGGCAAGTGGTAGCAGTGACCTCGCTCCAGCTGACTGAAAAACAGCTTTGTGAGAACCACATTTTTATATCCTTCAAAGCCTGCTCCCAATTAGCATACTGAGCAGAGCAGGTCCCTCTTTGAGACTTCTGCCATGTCTGGGGATTCCTGATTGGGTCTGGGAGAGAAAAGCTGCACCATCATGGTGCCCTTGCTCTCATTTCCTGATGCAATTAAATTAGCTTGATGGACCATAGTAAGGCTAATGCAATGTCACAAACTAGCTCTCATAAAGAACACCATATCCAGCAGTTGCCTCAGAAAGGTATACAATGGGTATTCATATGCATGAATATAGGGGCAGCCCTGCTGAATTAACAGAACGTAAGATCATATTCTGTATTTCTAACAAGGAACTCCTTTCTGGATTCTAACACCATAGGAAATGGCAAGTCCTATCATTTTACACCACTGCGAAAATCCTAGCTCCGTAAAACCTGGGCTTTTGAAGCTTTAAGGAAAAGTCTGTTGGCATTTGATCCTTTCCCCTTCTTTTGCGTGCAGCAGCAGAGACAGTAAAGACTGCTGTTTTACCTTCAACAACAAAAATCCACGGAAAATGCCTGATCATGATCAGTCAAAGTACAGTGGAAGCAACACTAGGCTCGGATACAGCAATTTCTGTCGGACACAATTTTGCTTTTGATCTCTGAATGCAATTAACTGCCAGCTATACAGACATCTGTGGAGGAGGAAAAAAAATCACAAGCAACTTTGGAAGTGAGACGGTTGGCTCTTCAATTCTTTATTTAAAAATCATACTTGCTTTAACAGAAATATGCTACCTGTTTACACCTGGCTTCAGTATGGCAACCAGGTGGCGCTGATGCTACTTTTTGTTTAGTTTGGATCACACTGCATGGGGACAGCAGCTCAACAAGGGTTGAAAAAGTTCATAATTTCTATTACATTTAAACCCACTGCTTTTCTGCCTTGACCTTAAAGGGAAGCTGCTAGGATAAAACGAATATATTGTAATAACAAAAATCCTTATTTATGACACAAATTACATGACAAATTATTAAAAGAACATACTTGTAAAAAAGTCTAATTTAGATGTATGGTCATCGTTCACTTTTGCATTTTACTTGGCTTGGATGATGAAACTACAGAAAACTGGCCAGTTTCCCACAGACTAGGACAACGTTATGATGTTTGGGTTCACAACACTGCTGGGGAATGTTTATATTTCAATTTAAATGTTTAAAATTTTGTAATGAAAATATTTTTATTCATTTGGGCTACATTCTACCACTCTTAATCCCATTGAGTGGTACCTTATTCTGAGAGCAGGCTCATATTATTCAATGGAATAATACAGAATACTAGCTTTTGCAGTAAATCTTTCTCAACAGGAGTATGTCAGGCAGAATCTGGCCCATAAAATTTTATGAAACTTTTTATTGTTAATATTATTTATTAGTAGTATTGTGGTAGCACTTTGGACTCCCAGTCATGGACTGGGACCCCACTGTTTGTTGTGTTAGGCAACATAGTTGTTGGACTTACACCTTTTTGACAGAGTTCCTTTTAATTGAAAAGAGGCCATAAAAATATAGAATTCATATCTGCAGAAGAAAATAGGAAACATCAACACACACACAACCAAGGCTTCTTAACAGAATTCTGCAAAACAGAATTGTCATCCACCAATCAGCTTTACTGACTAATGCTACACAGGGAAAATGATGATGTTAATATTTGTATCTTTAAAATGTACTCAAGTATTTTGCTAAGTTTATTATGAAAATTTCCAAATAGGAAGAATATTTTTAATTAAAAACATACTCTATGAACCAAATTTAAATGGTAATTGTTTTGAAAGCACCATGAACAAGAATAACATTATCAGAGATATGTACTAAATTTAACTGGTAACTTAGTCCACAACCACAGTATATAGCCACTAGCCACTTAAAATATTTGTCCCTAAGATGCATGAAGTTAGGAATAGTACCTTTCTTTGTGTTAAACACTCATTCAATCCCGGAAGCTACTCAGTAACAGAAAGAGTTACCAAACACAATGTGACACCTCCCTAGTCAAGCACAGTTTCAGTAAAGCTTTCTTTTCTGCAAAGAGCGTAGAGAAGATTTATGTGATGTTGCTTATGCAAATTCATAACTAATGCATCAATATTTTGAGACAAAACCATTCAAAGATGGTGCAGTGTAAAAGAGAGATCACCCTTGCATCATGTCTTCTATGAAATAAGCGATAAAGGTATGTTCCTAACATTTGCTTACAATTCTACCTTGAGCCTATAAAAATGAGAACTTGTAGATAAGGAGCTGCACTTGTACTCCACTGAAAATGAAGAGCTGTTGAAGCAATGGCAGTGAAAGGGGGAAATGGTTCATAAGTGCAATAATTAATCTCTAGCATTGTACAAGATCTGGATTGCATACTCAATTAAATACCCAAACTAGGAGAACAAAATCTAAACATAAAATCATGTCCTGCCACTTTCCCAAAATCTCATTCCCTATTCCTTAAAAAGAGTTTTGAATTGTGTTTTAGGGTGATTTTTTTCATTAAAAAGCTGACATCTTTGGCAGAAATTTAATGGTCAGGGGGTGGGTCGAAAAGGAAGAGTTTTCATTCCGCATCACCCTGCTTCTCTTTTTTCTTCTATGCTTTAGTTGGATCAGGGGGTAAAGGAAGGAATCCTAATGATAAGGAACACTCTTTCAGTCCCAGGGTGAAAGAACGTAACAGGGAAATTAATTGGGATTCTGCTTTTAGCTGAAATATATCACTGTATATTCATCAGCATTGGGCATGACAGCACATAAGGAACATCACTTATGTAGATGTGGTTTGTATAATAAAATATCAACCCGTGTCTGCAAAATAAAGTATTTCCTTGAAGGTTCATCTGTCAAACTTCTTTGGCAACCAGAGGTGTGGGGAGAGAATATAACAACACTGCAATAGCACCGCTTCATGTGGAAAGATAATAAAATTATGGCACATTGAATGGTGACAGACAGTTAGGATTCTTTTTAGCACTTCACTGAAGTGTACTTCGAGAATCTTAATTATTTCCATTTTTCTTCTCTCTGCTTTTCCATCTATTATTTGAATAAATATCTATATTTTTGAATATTTTACTTATATATATGTTCATTCCTTACTCACCGTACTTCCATCTAGTTACTAAGTGACAAGGCATGCTGTTGCTATGTTTCCTTTCTGTTAATTTGATGCTGTCATTCTCTGCACGCTGCAGAAAGCCCCAAAGTAACCATTAGAGAAAATATTAGCTTTATTTCAAGCACCAGATTTTCCCCACTTTTTTCTTATCATGTGACCCTTATTACTATAACAAATTTGTGGTCCCCTAGGAACTTTATTGTTGCTATTATGCTGCAAGCCATGGCTTCTCAGAGTTTCATGGTGACAAAGGGAATGGAATACAGAACCATCTGTTCAAAAACTACAGCCCCCTGTCACTTGAGCTAAGTGAGACTCTTTTAGTTATTAGCTGTGTAGGGACTATGAACTATGGTATAGCAGTTCTGACTCCATCCAGAAGAGGACGGTAGTACATGTGTACACACAGCTCAAGACCATATGAGAATATTTTAGAATTCAAGTATTTGGATGATTGAATCATAATCCTTAGTTTATAGTCGCCATCTCAGTTTATACTCACAAGCAGAGCTCAGATGAGACCATTTTGATAATTTAATCTGACCTCCTACATAACACACGTCATAGAATTTCACACAGTAATTCCTGATCAAATCCATCTGGGCATTAGTATGCAACATTTACATCAATAATGCGCTGTAACTTGCATACAGTATAAGACATTACAATATATGGCTGCATATTCCTTAAAGTTTATTCTGAAACAATCATTGATTTCATTTAACTGTACAGATACACTCATACCTCTCTCGTATATATTAATCACACTCCATATTAATGGCAAGCAACATTTTATTTTAAAGAAAAGAAACATGGTGAGTTATAGAACTGCAATTAGAATAGGGCGACCAGACAGCAAATGTGAAAAACCAAGATAGGGGGTGAGGGGTAATAGGAGCCTATATAAGAGAAAGACCCAAAAATCGAGACTGTCCCTATAAAATTGGGACATCTGGTAACCCTAAGTTAGAAAAAGGCCAGATTCAGCAAATATGCACATTTGTTGCACTCCTGCTGCAATTTAAACATTGATGATTCTTTTTAAAAGGTGCTTTAAGGGGTTAGCCCTTGTCAGACAAGATTTTGGTTCAAGCCAAAAGTTAGTTGATAAAAACTTCAGATCTTGCTTTCCTAAGCGCCCTCTCCTGTATTTTTTTTAAGCTCCGATAGCAATTGGTACCAGTACTTTGATAACTACGTCTCCTTCTTTGCGCCCCTCATCCTCTCCCCCTGTCATGAGCCACTGTGAGATCTAATTGCTCTAGCTTAGCATGGATAGCAATTAATTTTAACAGGAAAAATAGTGAGCCAAAATTCACTGGTACAGACATAGAGAATTTCCAGTGAGGAAACAACAAATCCGCCTTGCTTCCTTTGAAGTCCAATTCCTGGCATGTTTTTAAAATGAATATCCCTCCTGCTGCGTGGACAGTCAGTTTGAAATTTGAAATGAAGTGATGTCAAGCTGCTCTGTGGAAAATAAGTGGTAAATTTGCCTCAGCTTCCCTTCAAGAGGCATTTATTTTTGGTCTGAGTACTGTGCAGTTATTTTAAATAGACCAGTGAACCATCAGTAACAGTAAAGATTTTGTTTTTTCTATAGACATGACAGATAGACAGAAACTAATATTGCACCTTTAACTGTGCAGCTATGACAGATTCCTTTCAACTGTTTCTCAGGCTAAAGTACATTTCCCAGTATGGGGTTATTTACTCTCAGATGCATCCTCTGCTTTACTTACTCATCTTTGGGGGAAGACGCTGTACAGAGAGCACAACGGGCATTGCTCCAAATAAGGGTACTAATTATTGGCCATGGTAAAGCAGTCATTTTACAGAGTTTTTAGTGAAGGAGGAGAAGGGTAATGAACTTTTTCTCAGCTGGGATCTTTTGTTACTTTTTTTGTCCACGTGTTTGTGGCATACAGTTCGCATTTATCTATCAGGCCTTTTACACTTTGCTTATCGTGGCAGTATCTGAGCACCTAAAGAGGATGATTAAAGACAGAAGTAAAGAATGGTAGATGCAGGTGTGATAGAGACAGATCAAAATTATCTTCAAAAAGAAGTCATCAGCCTTTAGATAGATGCATTTGCATGTGACATAGTTAATAAAATCCCCTCCAGTGAATGTTACTCCACATTATAAAATGTGACAGTTCAAAATGCCATCATATTTGTCATCAGCATTAATGTTTATACTGGTTTAAAATATATGTATTTTAGATCAATGAAAGTAACTAATTTCAGTGTTGAGATTCTATTTGTAGTTTAAAATAATTCTCTTTGGGTAACAGAAAATAAGTGATTTATAGTGCATCACGGATAAATTTCCAAGTATCTGGATAATCTTGGAGTTACCAGTTTTCAGAAAGGTTGACTATTCCCACATCTTTGATAGAGCCACCGGCTAGGACCATTGCCCCAACCAGCAAAGTGTATTCATAGGCAAAACACTCCAACTCCAGCTGGTACTAGATTGAGGGTAAAGTCTCCATAACCACAGTGCAGTAGCTTAGAAAACCCATTGACGTCACTAGCAACTGGTGTAGTTGTGTGTGGAGCAGGACTGATTGATCACAGTTTGGCTAGAACCTGAGCTTAGCCTACTATTTGATGTGGCAGGACTAATAACCCTACTATACACCATATTCTGCCACCCTAACCCACACTGAGTAGTACCTTACTTCTTGAGGAGGACCACTGAAATGAATTGAACTGTTCAAGGAGACAGGTACTAAACATGTGAAGGGATGGCAGGATCTGATAAAATGTGCTGTTTGTCTAAAGAGGATATAGTGCTTATAGTAACAAGAAGCCAAGATAGCAGCATGTGCTAAGACTTTCATAGTAATAGCTACATTGGCTTCTTACATTACTGGATATATATTGTAAACAGAATGTATTGGAGTAAGGGACAGGGGCTGACTCCTGGATCTTGCCATATCCTTTATGACCCAGGTGTATCCCAGTTACTACTCACAAAGAGCATACAGCCCCTTTGTGTGGTCCCTATGGCACAAAGGGGTCACAAAGCTGCCCTAACTGGACAGATAAGCGTGTCCCTGGTATGTACAAATTCCTATTTGATATGGAGCAGGTGTAGGACCTACCACCAGCATAGGGATTGTGTTGGGAGTGGGCCATGAAGGGGGAAGTATTGTATGAGAGAGTTGCTGTGCTCCAATGATCTCTAGCTGACATAAAAGTCACCTGAAGGCCATTAACTGACCTATATCAGTTCAAGTGCAAGGCTGGCATATAACCACATTTTTCCTCTCCTTCCCTGACAGCTTGTACACACACAAGGACTGAGCCCTAGATGCTTTGGATTAACAGGTGGTGAATGTGCTGTATCCGAAAAAACATTAAATAGCAGCCAGATTCCTTAGCAGATGTCTTCTTTTTGTTCTACCATTAACTATTCCATTAGTACTATAGCAAAAATTAGGGACATAACCAGACAGTTGTTAAACCTGGGGGGAAGAAGTATGGGTCCTTTCCTCTAAATATTTAGCAGCTACTAGGTGGTGCGAAATTGAAGTGCAGCTCTACTCTGAAAATTGACTGCAGAAATGACACCTTCTCACATAACAGCTCTGCTCCCTCTGTGTATTCAGTCACGGTTGCTGACTTTAATGACTAAAATACATTTTTACTGCTTTTACGTGTTAGCCCCGAGGAATCAACACAGCCCAGAGAGCTGGATTCTATGCCTTCTTAGACACCAACAGAATTGCTTACTAACTTCCAAAGTTGAAGACAATGAATTTCACATGTGCCACTGAGGGCATAATTTGCATTGCAGAACCTTAAGTAACTGGGTGATAAAACAGGAAAATGAAAAGCCCAGCTTAACATTCAGATCCCAGGTAATCAATGAGACACAAGAAACATGGAACCTTACAATGCCATTTTTCCATACAGAGTACAACACATTGTAATGTTTTTATGAAATTTAAAGATGGTTTATAATACTGATAACCCCAAAACTGGTACCAGGGTTTTGTGTGGCAGAGCATACTCTGCAATGTCCAAAACCGATTCTCAAATCTTCCTCCACAAAGATTCTTGAACATGTGGACCCATGGTTGCTATATATGAAAAAAGTCCACAGTTCAATTGCACCTCTATAGAATCTTTCTATCTGCATGAGTGGTCAAGATATATATCATTTTCAGGACCACAGTTCCCCATATAGTGGCATTGGCTCAGCGAAGATGCAGAGGGAAGATCCACCTACTGAATCACGAACATCACTTTCCACAGTACCCAAGTTTTCTTTGGAGGTTTTTCATTCAAGTACTGACTCGACCAGTTCATGGTTAGCTTATGACATTTAGCACAACGGCTCTAGGTGGGATGGCTATTGGGGTACTGAGCTCAGAGGGAGAATAAGAGAAGCTTGAATGCTTAACTAATAGGGATTGGGCAAAAGAGAGAAATTCCAGGAAAGTGAGCTATAACACTGTCACTATTGAGTGACTGGTTTGTTCAGTATAGATATTTAGATTCTACAGTATAAACACCAAAGAGATTAAAGATCATCACTTTCTATTGTGCAAAGAAACACTGATGTGATGACAGAAACAATGAGACACATAGAGCATAGTATAGTTAATTACAAAGGCTGCAACTTTATTTTAAACTATTACACAACTGGAATAACAACTACAAACTACCTAGCAGGGTTGTTCCTGTGTGGACCTCAACTGTCACTAACGGCCATAGGTATTATAAACTTGAGGATAGGTATGAAGACCATGTCCTCTTGGAACCTCAGGTTGGCACTGGGCCCTTAACTTAAAGTCAGGTTCCCTACCCACTCCCTTCCTCTACACAGGAGATATGAGATAAGGGAAGATATAAAATGCCTGAGACATAGACACACCTCCAGTCACCATGCACTGCTGTTGTGCTCAGGACCAAAGCCCAGGCAGCCACCAAGTTACAGGGACCAGTTTTAACCTACCAATCACACTGGAATCTGGCAAAGTTGTAATATAATTAATGCCAATCAACATGGGTTTATGGAAACTAGATCCCTTCAAACTAATCTGATATATTTTTGGATTAGATTATAAATTTGGTTGATAACAGTGTTGATGTAATATACCTAGACTTCTCCAAGGCGATCAACTTGGTACCGCATGACATTTTGATTAACAAACTAAAAAGATGCAAAATTAACAGGGCACACATTAAATGCATTAAAAGCTGGGTAATGCTGGGACTCTAAATTTAATTGTAAACAGGAAATCATCATCGAATGGGTGTGTTTCTAGTAAGGACCTATAGGGATTGATTCTTGGCCCTACGCTATTTAACTTGTTTATCAGTGACCTGGAGGAAAACATAAAATCATCACTGATAAAGTTTGCAGATGATACAAAAATTGGGGGAGTGGTAAATAATGAATAGGACAGGAGACTGTTACAGAGCAATCTGGATTGCTTGGTAAAATGAGCACAAAATAACAATATGCGTTTTAATGTGGCCAAATATGAGTTTATACATCTGGGAACAAAGAATGTAGGCCATAATTACAATAAGGGGGAATCCTTATTCCAGTCCTGGGAATCACTGAATCTGGAAAACAGTTGAGGATCGTGGTGGATTATCACCTGAACATGAGCTCCTGGTGCAGCGCTGTGGCCAAGGCAGCTTATATGGATCTTTGGGTATAGAATAGAAGAATATCAGTAGGAGTAGGGAGGTTATATTACCTCTCTATTTGTTACTGGTGTGACCGCTGCTGGAATATTGTGTCCAGTTCTGGCATCCAGAATACGAGAAGGATGTTGGAGAAGGTTCAGAGAAGAGTCATGAAAATGATTAAAGGATTAAAAAACATGCCTTATAGTGACTGAGCTACTTGAGTCAATCTATTTAGCTTAATAAAGAGAAAGTTAAAGGGTGACTTGATAACAGTCAGTACCTACCTATGGGGAACAAACATTTAATAATGGGTTTTTCAAGCTTGTGGAGAAAGGTATGACATGATCCAATGGCTGGAAGTTTAAACTAGACAAATTCAGGCTGGGTATAAGGTTTAATTTTTTAATAGTGAGAGTAATTACCCATTGGAATAACTTATTAAGGGTCATGTTGGATTCTCAATCACTAACAATTTTTAAATCAAGATGGGTTGTTTTTCTAAAAGATCTGCTCTAGGAATTGTTTTGGGGAAGTTCTATGGTCTGTGTTACACAGGAAGTCAGATTAGATTATCAGAATTGTCCCTAATGACCTTGGAATCTATGACTCTATGAAAGTTTTGATGATTGTAATTGAAAACACCCAAAACTAGAACTCTAGGATGCCAGATGGAAGGTGGAAACAGTTTTGCCATATGGAAAGAATCCTTCCAGATTGCAACACTGGTAATGAACCTAGCCCCTGGCATCACCAAAGATCCAGCAAATTAGATTAAGGATGGGAAGGACTGGCTGAAACGGGAAGCCCAAAAGGGCTACTTGCCTCGGCAGCATACAGTAGCAACCTCTCTCATCCCCAGCTTCTCCAGGCAGTCCCATTACCACTCCCCAGTGGCATCTGTGGTGGGAGAGACAGGCTCCAGTGCCTGGCGGCAGCATGTGACATCCTTCCTTCCCCCCACCCCCAAAAAACCCCATGCCTGTACTGCAACACAAGGAAGGGGAGGAGGAGAGGAAATAGAAAGAAGCAGCCCCCCTCCCCAGCAGGTTGGGGGGTGGGAGAGGAGCATGTGGAGCACTGCACTAACTGCTCCTGGTTGACATTTTATTCCTCCCCACTACTCCCCAGTGGTGTCTCCACTACTCCTGGCTCCAGCTGCTAGTGAGATGAGCATTTTTTCCCTTGGTAGGATTCTTTGTTTCCCAGAGTGCTTAGATACTAGGCTGATGGAGGAGTGGGGTCATGTGTAGAGATAGTGCTCAAGACCCCACATCATGCCACCCTCTTTAAGCTTAAAATCAGCCAGCACCCTTCAAAGCCAGACACTGCTGCTCCTTAAGCAGGTGGAACGAACCACAGTTCAGCAATGTTAAACTACCTCCTTTCTCCAAAGCCTACATGACCAGTCAACAGATTCCAGGCCCAGTGGAAAAAAGGAGAAAGGGACTGAGAAGTAAAACTATGTTTCACATGTGCTAATGCAAGTAACAAACTGTGCTAAGGCAGAAAAGCAATTATTTTATATGTTTCAGAATAAATGAGAAGCCATTGTGAATTATGAAACTCATGAGGGCTAGTGACTTTAAATCAGAGTTGTTCTTCCTTTTCAAGGCACCATTGATTCAATTACAAGCATTTAAAATGAAAATTCCACAAGAACTCAGTTATTCACTGGGAAAGGAGAGTATCACAAGCATGAAATTTCCCAGATATTGATAAAAACCATCATTTTCCACAAGGAAAACATGATCCTTAGGACCAGTCCCTGTGTACTCAGCTTTAAGCCACTCAGCTGTAAGAAGGAGATTTTAATGGCGATTTGGGCCAGATTCTCAGCCAGTATAAATCAATTTCAGTGGAATGATACTAAGGATCTGCCCCTTTAATTTTAGTGATTTTTTTCAGTTGTCAGTTGCCAAAAAGAAGCAAAAGGATTCTTGATGCATATCCACTTCTGTGACTAACTTTTCCAAAAATGTCCAAATTTTCCAGAGACTACCACTGTTACTTTATTGCTTAAGCAAGTTATACTTCTTTGGACAGGATTCCTATGTTCAATTTATACCTTCTTTTCGTGTATCCTTAATAGAATCATAACTAGAGAGCTTTACATCCCGTGCATCTTGCCTTATGGCAAACTGTAAATGAAAGTGGCACAAAGAATAGGCCTCATGTCTCAACTCAGGGGAAAAATATGTGCCTGCCTACGTTAAAAAAAAAATAAAAAGCATTGTTAAGTCTGGAACAGCAAGAAAATATCTTTTAATATCTGATATGTACCGACTTATAAGAGCTGATCTATTCTCTTTGCCTAGTTCCTAAACCGGTAATTTATATAAAGAAAGCATCCAGATCAAAATCCCAAAGGGAAATCTTATCTTGTTTAAGATGTAATGAATTCATTCTTCAGAGACCATAAAGACTAGGAGTCTTTTAAGCTCTGTGATGTCAGCTGAATAATTATCTAACGAAATGTGTGTGTAGGTGAACTCCCTATGATTTAGTTTCTTTCCTGTTATGAAATATAAGGTTGCTAACCTCTTGAGCAAAATATAGTGAAGCCAGGGAACATCAGGTTTGTATAAACATGGTTTTCCACTTGTATCCTTCCTTTAAGTATTATTGATATTTGATAAAACAACTCAGAAATAATGCTGCTCTATAACACAGCTTTCTCTCCCAGTTGTATTTACAGACTAGTGGATTGTTAAAAAAAATAAAATGAAACACTTTGCCAATACATTATGTGCTAAATACACTATCTACCAAAAACCTTATGCTGAAGCAAACTGACATACTTCTTTTAAAGTAAAGGCATAGGCAGAAATTATTTGGGTCAAATTAAACAAGGGGATTTTTAAGAAGCAAATCAACTACATTTACTTTAATTTTGTAAACTTAATTTAAATTAGAGCATTAGTTGAGTTGTAAAGTAATTATGTTCTTAATTTGATTACTCAATGTTTTCAAGAATTTAAAATGTTTTAAATTTAGGAAATAAAATCTGGCAGTGTGGTCCAGGGGGTAGGGTTCTGGATTAATAATTAGTCCATTAACTTGCTCTGCAACCATGGGCAAAGCCTATAATTTCACTTCTACCTCACTTCCTTCATCTGTAAAATGGAGTTAATTGTGCTTACCCACTTCCATAAAGTGCTTTGAGATTTTCTGATAAAGTGATGTGTAAAAGTGATTATTATTTTATTATTATTAATTATTATTATATGAACATTGAAATTCCAGTCACTGATTTCAAAAGTAGCAGGTGGGACTGTCTCCTTGATTTCGAGAGAGTTAAAATGACCAACCAAGACACTTGGATTTGAACTATCAGAAATGATCTCCCATGGCCAAAGAAGCAATAGACAGAAGCACTACAAAGATGGTATTCTCAGATCCAATGGAAAAGATGAGCCCCAAGTTGCTCATGTGGCCAATCAGCATATAGCCTATGCATATAAGTTTGATCCAATGCCAACTGAAATCTATGGAATGACACCCACTGACTCCAGTGGGCATTGGATTGGGACTTGTAAGAGGACGCAATAAGGCTGAGTGAAATTGCAGATATAGTTCCTTCTAGGCTCTCTGTCAAAAAGTTCCAGATTTCACAACCTAGGCTATTCTTTCTCCTTGACCTGAAAGCATTCCTAGTCTAAGACTATGAGGATTCATGACAAACACATCTGTATGAAGTTGGGGAAATCAGTGCTGGAGGAGGAGGAGGAGGGTCTGTGAACAAATAGAGAGACTCAACAAAAAGCAACAGGAGCACGTAGGAACATTTGCAGGATCCCACAAACGCCCGCTACATTTTTGTGTACTGCGTGGTATTTTAGATGAGTGGTAAGATAAGAAACTTTCCTAACATCTTATCTAAATGCTTAACAGTATATGTAATGTTACAACAGACTGCCTACTATGGCAATTGAGGCTGTATCATTACATGTTCAAAAACGGGCCTGACAGACATCTAGAGGGATCTGGGTGGGTGGTGGAAAATTGTGTGTGATGCAACAGGTGGAACTGAATAATATGTGCTTTTCTTCCTACCCCTTTCATTTGTGAATTGTGATGTCTCTTTAGTTACCTTAAATAAGGGGTGGGCAAACTTTTTGGCCTGAGGGCCACATCGGGATTCCGAAACTGTATGGAGGGCCGAGTAGGGAAGGTTGTGCCTCCCCAAACAGCCTGGCCCCCGCCCCCTATCCGCGCCTCCCCCCACTTCCCGCCCCCTGACTGCCCCCTCAGAACCCCCAACCCATCCAATCTGCTCCTTGTCTCCTGACTACCCCCCTCCCAGGACCCCCCACCCTTAACTGCCCCCCCCAACCCCACCTCCCTGCTCCCTGACTGCCCCGTCTCCTATCCACACCCCCGCCCCCTGACAGGCCCCTCCGGGACTCCCATGCCTATCTAACCCCCACTTTTACCAGTCCTCTGACTTCCCCCCCCAAACCTCCACCCCATCCAACATCTCCCTGTCCCCTGACTGCCCTGGGGGTCCCCCTGCCCCTTATCCAATCCCTCACCCCCCACTCCCTACCCCCTTACCATGCCACTCAGAGCAGCAGGACTGGCAGCCGCGCCGCCCGACCGGAATCAGCCATGCTGCCATACTGCCTGGCAGGAGCCCGCAGCCTCGCCACCCAGAGCGCTGGTGGCACGGCGAGCTGAGGCTGCGGGGGAGCGAGGACAGCTGGGGAGGGGCCGGGGGCTAGCCTCCCCAGCCAGGAGCTCAAGGGCCGGGCAGGGTGGTTCTGCGGGCCAGATGTGGCCTGCGGGCCATAGTTTGCCCACCTCTGCCTTAAATTATAGTCTTGATATCTCCCTTCCTTGTGTTCTGCCTTCCCCTTTTCTCCCTTTTTTCACTGCTCCACATTCTCCTAATGAATTTTCTCTCTTTTTTATTCTACTCTACATTCCAGATGGCAGCAAAATAAAACTGACCAAAACTGTGATCCCTGACGCTGCTGTAAACATTGCTTAATAGTTTACTGTTCTAATTCAGCTTTACTTCATTGCCACAAATCACCAAAAGGACAAATGTAACAAACTAAAATTGCAAACCATCAAGGCGCTGTCTGCTAGAACTTCATAGGTCAGGATTCTAGTCAACTTCACTGCTGCTCCTCCAAAATAAATATGGGAGGCACTGATACAAAATTATTGTGTCACATTTGTTCATTTTCTTGTCTGGTGCTGCCTGTTGTGTATTAACATGAGGCCTGATATCTATAATTTTAGAAAGCACCGAAGTTTCCTGTCATTCTCACTGCAGAAGAGAGAAAAGAACAGCACACACTTCAGCATTCTTAATATGCTAGATCTGTAGACAGGATCCAAGGAAGACTTTAAACATTTTTTGTTTATAGTAAATCAAGAAGTTTTGTCAAAAGTCTGACTAGGCCCCAGTTCAGGAAGGTATTTAAGCATATGCCTAATTTTAAATATATGAGTAATCCCACTCAAGTCAGTTGGGCTATTCACATGCGTATATTTAGGCACTTGTTTTAACTACTTTGCTGAAAGTGGCCCCAAAAGCTTATTGATTTTCAAAACCTTCTTCTTAAGACTGCTTACTCTCTATAACAATTATACAAACGTATAATTAACAACTGTCCCCCCAGTACTTACATGATGCAGAAGCACAATTTAAAAGTACAGGAAGAAACAAAGATAGAACAAATGGAGAAAAATAAATGCTACCAGGGCCTAGATTCTGACAGTCTCACATTGAAGGACACCTTATAGTGTGAGTAGCCTTACTGACTTCATTTGTGAAATAAGCAGTGGTGAGCTGGAGCCAATTCGCACCGGTTCACGCAAATCGGGTGTTAAATTTTGAAGCCGGTTTAGAACTGGTTGTTAAAGGGGCGGGCAAACTCCGGCCTGCGAGCCACATCTGGCCATGGAACAGTCCTGTCCGGCCCGTCTGAGCTCTCAGCTAGGGAGGCTCCCCTGAGAATCCCTTTTTAATTTTTACTCACCCAGCGGTGCTCCGGGTCTTCGGTGGCACTTCAGCGGCAGGTCCTTCACTCGCTCTGGGTCTTCGGCGGCGGGTCCTTCAGTGCCGCCAAAGACCTGGAGCAACTGAAGGACCCGCCGCTGAAGTGCCACCAAAGACCCGGAGCGACTGAAAGAACCAGTTCTTCAGCTTTTGGCAGCTCATCACTGGGAATAAGGTACTATTTTGGTGGGAGTAGGGATATCAGAATTTGACGCTTAATGAGCAAAGAAAACACAACGAAGAAGGCAAAGAAAAAAACAAAGCACTAAGCAGACAAAGAACATTTGGCACAACCCATGCTCCAGAGTCCACCTGCAACATATTTAGAAGGGACCTATAGAAAAATAGCTTGGCTAATTTGCTGGGTTTCTTGTAACCTTCTCAACCTGGGAACACATTCCCTGTATTGAACTTTATGCAGCCTTTGTGCATGGTACACTAAGAGGAGCAACTCAGTACAGCAAAAATAACAGCCAAATAAATAAACACGCTTAATGGTTTAGTGTACGGAGGAAAACATTTCACCTATGTCTATTTTGAAGTGGTGCATTTTTGACTCCTCATATTTGTGACAGAACAGTTCAGTGGGAATATATCATTCTCTTCTATCCCTGCTGGACATTTTGCAGTGAATGCATGAGCATCATCTACTGCAACACCGGATACCAAGAATCCCAGTCACAAAGAAAGCCAACACTAGAAAGAGAAAAGAATTTAGGGTTCAATAGCATTTTATATAGGGATTTACAACTCCCTAGAGTAGAGAATAAAACTTGTGTTTCCTCAGATATTCTGTGCTTATAAAATTTCTTTAGATCTTACTATTAGCCTCATCTGTGACCCTGTGCAACCAATTAACAGCAGAGTGTTAACGCCTAGGCCGACAAGGCCTAGGGCTAGGGCGGCAAATTTGCAGGGGCAGCAAATTTATAATAGCAGTCAGAGGCTGCTTCCCCCGGTGCCGGTTCGCACCCTCTGCCCCCAGCCCCGCCCCAACTCCACCCCTTCCCCAGCCCCCATTCCCCGCCCCCTCCCTGCCCTGCCTCCTCTCCTGAGCGCGCCGTGTTCCCCCCTTTCCCCCCTCCTTCGCAAAACTGTTTCGCGCACAAGCACTGGCAGGGAGCAGGGAGAAGCAGGACCCGGCGGCGTGCTCAGGGGAGGAGGCGGAGGCGGAGGCAGAGGCGGAGCGGAGGTGAGCTGGGGGGGCAGCAATTATTTCTGGGCCTAGGGGCGGCAAAATCATTAATCTGCCACTGCCAATTAATACACTGGTGAAAAATCAAGAGTAACTACACTGAAGTCAATGTAAAAGCATTCTGAGATCAGAATTAGGTCCTCGGTTTTCAATCAATCAGTTGTATAGTATTATATGGTGCTAATGGCTTTGTGAAGAGGACTGCTGTCTTCAGGCACCACAATAAATTCAATTGTGAAGGGGTGGGCTAGCCCCTGAGGCCCCCTGCTGGAGGCATTGCGGCTCTGCTGCAACCCACCCCAGAAAAGGGCAGTGGAGAGGATCTTGCAAACTCCCTACAGCGGTTGCATGGGACACAGCCAATGAGGAAAGAGGCTGCAGGGAGCAACCAATCAGGTCCCAGCAGTCTTGTATAAAAGGAACTGCAGGGCTAGAGTGAGTTCAGTCTGCTGGCAGGTACCAGGTGAACAAAAGGTGTTACTGGTTGGTTGCAGAGGCGAAAGGGGCTGGATAGATCAGTTGCTGGCAGGTACAGGGGAAGCCTGAGAATAGCTCCTGCTGGGACTCAACTAAGACAGGGTATGGGGAAGTGGCCCATGGAAACACAGAGCAGCAATTACTAAAGGGACGCAGCATAAGGCCTCTATACTTAAAAGAAGCAGGGTGGGACCTGGTTCCCACGGTGGCTGGTGCTGGTAGGGGAAGTGTCTACACGCTAAGGAAGGGAGTTAGAACTGTGACACCCCAGGGAAGAGGGCCGCACTTCTGGGACTCACTCAGCGGGGAGCTGCGGTTAGCAAACTGAGTTCAAGAAGAGTGGCTCAGCAGGAAGGCTGAGGTCACTGAGGACTCAAGTAGAGGCAAAGAGTCACCAGGGAAGAAGCCTTCGGGGTGCTGCTCAATACCAGAATAGGAACTTTGCAATCTAGATGGACTGGTTAATGACTGAGTCCAGGGAGGACTACAGAAAGATGCACCAACTGACAAGCGTAATGTCTGACTGGGGCACTGTGAGTGAAGAAAAAACTGCCGGCAGACATGCACTCGACCTGGGGGTGCTCGCGTGAAGTGAGTGCACCTGGTTATACCAATACACTCATTTTTTCATCGTAGATATTGGGCAAATTAATCCCTATAGTATCTCCACTGACTTCAGAGGAAACGCACCAAGCAGAAATCTGGCTTATTAAATTGGATTTGAACTCAAGTCAAAGAGGGGAAGAGGATAATCTTTTATGAGTATCCATTAATGTATCTAGTGAAATATATAGTATTCCAGATTTTTCCCATCTGATTTTATAAATGATTTGAATAATAGAAACAAATCTAAAAGCTGGATCTTATAAATTGATCATCTGAATACAAAAGATGTGGATCAGCAGAAAAGCATATGAAAGTTTGGCTTCAGCCTCCCTTTTGTTTTTTCCACCATAATTTTTTTTTCCAGTTAAGAATGATGCTTAATCTACTCCAGAATCTGATTTGGAAAGAAACAGGATGGAATGAATCTGCCGTCTGGTAATTCTGGTATTGCCAGGCCAATTTGAGTCCAATAAAGAACTCTAACCACAAAGCAACTTTAAGATCTTTATGTTCTATGAGCGAAAAACAGTTAAAATAGAATCAAAAGTGTTTTTATAGAACAGTATGTACGTATAGCATCAAAATGAACATAGAAGTGTGGTTAATTCAAACAAAAGAGTAACATCCTTCTTGGTTAAACTCTCAGTCTGCACTGCAAGTTTGAAGGGCATGTCCATGGGAGCTAGAATAGTTCTTCTAAAACTACTGATTTATAAACTAATAAACTTGAATAAATGACAATCAAATCTGTAAATTAGCTTATTAGGATAAACCCAAACATCTTTTAACATTGCCATCCATCCAGGAGTAATACTAAACAAGCTGTGCCATTTGCCCTCATGGCCAAGGTAGTTCTACTCCATCTTACTACTGGCGTAAGCAGAATAGATTAATGCTCTTTCTCCCATTAGTGTCAGGTTCAGACTGCTGGACAAAGCTGAATGATGGAACATGTACTGATGATGCATGTCACTAATAAAAGTTATTGCAAGAATCAGCCCCATTGTTTGACTGAATTCAACATAATTTACAAGACATATGCTTCTGCATTACTTCACTCAAGTTCGACACCCACCTCAGAGGAATACTGGCTATAGCTATAGACAGAGTAGAGATAAGAGTCAAGTAAGAATGGGAAGAAATTAAGCTACTATTCCTCCTATTAAAGATAAGCATAAATACATTAGAGAACAAACTATAAAGAGCTTGGGCTAAATGTACAGTGACTAACTAGAAACAGCAGCATGGAATCCTTTATTTCCAAAAGCTACATCCGTAAATCTTGGAGGTTTACCTTATAATGCTTTATAAAAGTATGGATATTAAAATAGGTAACTGACTTTCAGATTCCCTCTGTAAAAGAGCTTGCTCTGTTTGCCCAGGAGGCTGAAACTGAACGAGTAGTGTGTGCTTTGATCACATCTGGTGGAGATTTGCAGGCTTCAGATATGCAGCTTTTTAAGTCAACTAGTTAGTGTGGTTTTAAACATTTTCTTAACCTTGTATCTAGTGTGGAGATGTACAAACAGAGCTTGTGAAAGTCTGAAATCTAGTTCTTTTTAGGTAAATTATTAATGCTCTCCGCAGGGCCTTCTGACACTAAATCTATGCCATAGCTTTTCTTTGCTATGTTTAGGTTCTGGACAGAATTATAGCATTATGACTTGATCTATGAAAAACAGAATTCACCTTGAGAGTGAACTCTAAAGCAGTTCTTCATACTACACTATCCTGATGAATGCTGAAGAACTGAATTTCAGTGGTCACAGCTCTTACTTCTGATATTTTCCTTCACGAAGTTCTAACTTGACTGAAATGAAATATAAGGAATTCTTTCATCATTTATGTTGTAATAGCACCCAGAGGCCCATAACTGGATGTGGACTTCATTGAACCAGGCACTGTACAAAATGATCCCTGCCCACAAAAATATAGTTTGAGAAGACAAGTGCCATATGAAAGGTGTAAGGAAACAGATACAATCAAGCAAAAAAATATACGCTAGAAATTATTTTTGGGAAGTTCTATGGCCTGCGTTACACAGGAGGTCAGACTAGATTATCACAATGGTTCCGTCTGGCCTTGGAATCTATGAAGCATATACAATTTTTACACACACTTGTATTTTTATTATTTTAAATAGACAGAGTGCAGCAGGTTTAGAAATTTTACCATTACATTGCTTAGTGGACAGAGAACCGCGGCCACGGGGAGCTGCGGGGGGCCATGCCTATGGATGGTCAGCATCAGCAAAATGTCTCGCGGCCTGCAATCAGATTATCCTGATGGGTCGCATGCGGCCCGTGGGCCACAGGTTGTCCACCACTGGTGTAGATCCTATAAGATGGTACTCCAAGAGTTAAGTAAATTGATGGTCCACAGGACTATTGTTACATAGAAAGAGTAGGTATAAATACAGGTTGAAAGGGGAGGGTTGTTGAAAGGTGGTGTAAAACTCAACTTTGCATTCCTTCAAACATATTGATTCCTTGGGAATAGCCAGTCTCCAAACTTAGGTTACAGCAGGGCTGCTAAAGGGCCCAAAGAACTGAAAGCTGAGCTGGGGATAAGACATAGCAAAAGGCTTTCCTGACTCTGCCTCCTTTCCTTTAGCCATGCCCCCTCTGGTAAAAGTGAAGTGATGGCGGTGTAGGAGCCTTTACACTGCCTATATGCCATTGCAGGATCCCACTACACCGGCTGATCCTCCCAAGGCTGGCTACACTTGGCTTTATAGCAGAATCCATTGAGAGGATGGCTAACATCAGCCACATTGCATCCCAGGATCTGACCCAAAGAGCATATATGATGGTGAGAAGCGGTATAAAGCTTTTTATCAGCATGAGCTTTGGGCGATTGCATTACGCATAAATGGAGAAGCCCTGAATGACTTATGTTGGTTATCCCAAGCAAATGTTACTCCATACTATCCTGAATTCTGTGTGTCACAGAGTCCACTCACCGTTAGGGCACCTCCTTCTGGCTACTCTTGGGATTAGCTCCTTCCAGGGGCTGAGCGCTCCTCTAGCAGTCTCTCCACCCGTCATCCTCTCTCGCCCTGCAGCCCCTCTTGCTACAGGAGCAGCAGCTTCCTCTTCAAGGCATGGACCTCCAGCCAGGTCACTATGGTCTTCCCCTTCCGGAGTATCAAAGTCTTTCGAGGAAAACTGCCCAAGGAAGTTCACTTTTCATGACCTGGTCTGTACCACTTCACCATTGGCTGATAGGGGAACTGGGCCTACTCTCTACTCCAGGTTCCAGCTCAGGGGTCCTCTTTTCAGCGGCCAAGGTCTGCACTATCTCATGCCTTGCTGCTTTTCCCCAGAGCTTTTCCTCCCAATTTGCCAGCTCAAGTTCCCTCATTCCAGGGAGTAACTGTAGGGTACTTGCCTCTATACCTCCAAACACACCTTCCTTTCCCAGGAAGGGACTGCAGCCCTCAGCTTCTCTCAGTTCCTGGACTTTACACGGCCCCTCCAGTTTCTGTCCAGCTGAGCCTCATCTAATTAATACTTGCTGCCTGGCTTCTCATCCTTCAGGTGCAGCCTGGGAAGTTAGTTGCCCTCCCTAGCCACCTTAATCCCTTCAGGCCTTGTGTGGGATGGATATCCCATCAAAATATGCTATATATTTTACAGGAAAAAAACCCTAATTTGGAAATGTTCTAGAGTATTTTAAAAAAGTATTGATGTTTTGTTTTTCCGATGACTGAAAAGCCAAGCTAACTTTGAATGATGATTTCAACTAGCCTCAGTGAGAGAAAAATTACTAACAAAATTTGTAAACCTCTAAAAGTAATCTAAAACAGCTTTACTATCCAGGATAATGTTGCAGTTTTAAGGTCCAATATCTTTCAATCTACCATGGCTAAAACAAATTACTTACACTCTTACAAACAGGGGATTCCAGTCTATCAAGATTATTAGACTTTATTCAGCACTGTTGTATATTCCATCACCTTACAATCACTTCATCTGTCAATTTAATGGTATAAGGTTTCTGTTTTTAACATTGATGTGTCAACAAATATATGTGCACCACATCATTGTCTGAATATCCCTTCCCTATGAAGCTCTGCCTTTCAGCATTTAAGCCCCCCTTGTTAGGCTAATTGTATCTGACTAGCACAATGATCACTAGAGAAATAGATCCTTTTATATTGCTAAGTTCAATGAAACAACTGGGGATTTCAGTCTCAGCTGAGTTCACATACTGTACCAACGGTCTTCATGGTAATTTTGTAGCGATTACTCTCATATTGCAGATCTACTTTTTTTTAAGAGTCAGAGAAATTAATGGCATTGAAGGAAAGGCTCTGTAGCAAGTAGCAAGTGTATTTGGGGCTATTGCTGTTCGATTTCATGCTCTACTGTAGAAGTGAAGCAGTTCATGTGTGTGCAAATGCAAACAGGTTTATTTTGCTAATAGAGATTATCCACTTGGAAACCTGTTGATTTATCTGCTAAACCAGATAGTGAAGTGGTCATTTACTTAACTGGCTCCACAGAACAAAGAGCAAGCATTGCTCAATGTACTAGTCTCTGTCTGAAAGCAATAAAGGTAGCGGGTGCACTGTTTTATTGCTTTAAGACTGAGAATAGTGCTGTGAATAGAGAATAGAATTGTTCCACTTTGCCTATGTTGTGGCAAAGGCATTTGAAAGGCATTTTGATATATTAATATAGCTACTCTGAGGGCACCCAACTCTAGGAAACATTTTTTTCCTTCTGCTGCTATCCTCTGATAAGGGTTTTTCCTTGATCTGATAGGGGACCTGAGTGTCTCATCCATTTGAATTGACATAATACCTTCACTTTGGATCCTGACAATGTCAATAAAAAAGATCCCTAAAGAATTTAGTTTTCTGTCCAACCAATTGTTTTTCTGTTGCCATTTTAGAGATTACCAAACACCTGCTGACACAGGAAGTCTCTCCTTGGTGCTGTCTGCACCTAGTTGTCCACCAGATAACTTTACAGTGTTTGCAGGGGTAAATTTGGCCCAAATAAAAATCTCTATTCCAAGGGGAAAAAAACAGTTAAAACTAGAACTAAGGTTGTACAGACTTGACTTAAAGGGGTGGGGAACCTTACTTGAACACGCAAAATTAAAAAAAATAAAAAAGACCAAAAAACCCCAGAACCAAGAACATCTGAACACTAGGATATGAAAAACTGAGATCTGCATCCAAAGCGCATCCAGACCCTCCTTCACATGAGTAAGTTATTTACCTTATAGTAAGTGGAGGTTCTTTGAGGTGTGTGGTCCCTGTCTGTATTCCACTGTGGGTGAGCATGTGCTCATGCACCCTGACTTTGAGAAATTTTTCAAGCAGGACACATTAATTCACACGTGCACCCTTGTTCCCCTCATGCCTCAACCTGAGAATATAAAGGAAGGAGTGGACCAAGTGCCTCTCTAGTTCCTTCTCTTCTGTGAATCTAGGAATGAGCTGAAGCAGAGGGGAAGGAGAGTGGGTAATGAAATACAGATAGGGACCACATATCTTGAAGAACCTCCAGTTACTATAAGGTAAGTAACTTACTCCTCTTCTTTGAGTGCTGGTCCCTAAGTGTATTCCACTGTGGGTAACTGATGAGCAGTACTAAGTAGGCAAGGCTGAAGGTGGCAGAGCTGTTCCAAAGGATGCGTCAGCGGTGGAGTCCTGGACTACAGCATAATGTCTGGTGAACGTGCGGTTGAAATGTCACATAGCTGCTGAGAAAATGCCAAGTGGAGATACTTTCTGAAGAGATGCCATTTATATGGCTTGCGCTCATGTAGAATAAGCCCTTATCTCATGAATAGGGCCCTACCAAATTCACAGCCATGAAAAATGTCATGGACTGTGAAATCTGGTCTCACGGGGGGAGACTAGTGTTTCTCAAATTGGGGGTCCTGACCCAAAAGGGAGTTGCAGGATGGTCACAAGGTTATTTTAGCAGGGTTGCGGTATTGCCACCCTTACTTCCGCGCTGCCTGGGCGGCCGGAGAGCAGCAGCTGTTGGCCGGATGCCAGCTCTGAAGGCAGCGCCCTGCCTGCAGCAGCACAGAAGTAAGAGTGGCAATACCGTACCATGCCACCCTTACTTCTGTGTTGCTGCCTTCAGAGCTGGGCAGCCAGAGAATGGTGGCTGCTGACTGAGGGCCAAGCTCTGAAGGCAGCAGTGCAGAAGTAAGGGTGGCAGTACCATACTATACCACCCTTACTTCTGTGCTGCTGCTGGCGTCAGCTCTGCCTTCAGAGCTGGGCTCCCGGCCAGCAACTGCCGCTCTCCAGCTGCCCAGCTCTGAAGGCAGCGCCGCCCCCAGCAGCAGCAGCAGCGCAGAAGTAAGGGTAGCAGTACTGCAACCCGCCCTACAATAACCTTGTGACCCCCATGACTCCTTTTTGGTCAGGACCCCTACAATTACAACACCATGACATTTCAGATTTCAAATAGCTGAAATCATGACATTTATGATTTTTAAAATCCTATGGCCGGGAAATTGACCAAAATGGACCGTGAATTTGGTAGGGCCCTACTCATGAAGGGGAAGATGATGTGACAGCTGGTAGCAGAGTATGATACAACAGAGATCCATTGAGAGAGCTTCTGGGAAGATATACCTTCATCTTGGAGTCATTTTGCTATGGCAAGAAACTGTCTAGGTGATTTTTTAATTGTTTTTGTCCTTTGTAGGTAAAGGACCAAGGCTCATTACAGATCGAGGGAATAAACTCTTCTCTCTGCCTCAGATGCATGTGGTTTCAGAAAAAAACCCAGGTAACTGGATTGACTGGTTTAAGTGGAACTCTGAAAGTACCTTGAGGTGAACGTCAGATGTAGTCATAATGAGACTTTGTCCTTATGGAATACAGTTAAGGGTACGATTCTGTCACACAGATCACAGATTCCCCATCAGAGCAGTGGCAGGGCTGGAGCAGCTGCAAGCCCTGGCAGCACTCCGTTTGTCCCCCATTTCTAGTAAAAGGGGCTTCCGTGACTTTTTTTTCATTGCCTGAGAGCTGACCATGACTTTTACTAAAAATAACCATAACAAAATCTTAGCCTTAAATATAGTGTACAGTGGATCTGACATTAGGGCTCACCTACCCTGGCTAAGATGATGATCACAAGGAATACAACTTTCACTGATAGGTGATCTATGGATCACACAGCTAGCAGTTCAAAGGGAGGCTTAGTGAGTGCTGAAAGTACAAGGTTCAAGTTCCAGTGAGGGGCAGGTTTCTTAACTGTCAGGAAGATTCTGATTAGGCCTTTCAAGAATCTGTTCGTCGATGCATGAGTGAAAATTGAGTAACCATCTGATGGTGGGTGGCAAGCACTGATGGCTGCTAGGTGGACTCATATAGAGCTGAAGGAGAGCCCAGTTGTTTTGAGAGAAATAAGATAGTCCAAAATAAGGGGACTATCTGCTGATACAGGAGATACTTGTTTCAAGCATGTGCAGATGGAAAAATGCTTCCACTTGGCTGAATAGCATTTCCTAGGGGACTTTTTTATAGTTTTATTAATATGGTTTGTATGGCTTCAAAGAAGGAATGTTCTAGGGTTGACACCCATCCAAAAGCTAAGCCATGAGATGGAGTGCTTCGGAGTTGGGTGTTTGATCCTGTCCTTCTCCTGGATCAAGATATCAGGAAAGGACTGGATGCCGATCTGAGGATGAGGTAACATCAGGAGGAGATTTACGAACCAAAACTGTCTGGGCCAAGTGGGGGCAATGAGGATGACTCATGCCAGCCTGCTGAATTTTCCATAGGATTTGAGGTAGGAGCATTAAGTGATGACAGTATAGCTCAGATGTCCTGACCCGAGGAGAAGGAGAGCATCACCCTGAGCACATAGACCTAGTGCTCCGCTGGAACCATACATGTTGCATTTGCTGTTTGTTTGAGAGGCGAACTGATCCCAGGTGGGAATTCACCATTGAAGAAAGATACTGTTCTCTATCAAATTGTGCAGATCCCACTTGTGATATATGGCAAAATGCCTGCTGAGGGTGTCTCCCAACACATTCTGCATTCCCGGAAGGTAAGCTGCTGACAGGATGATTCAACTCCTGATACACCAATTCCATAGGGTGACCGCTTTTATGTACAGGAACGGCTCTCACCCCTTTGTTGGTTTATGTAAAAGATAGTTATCATATTGTGTGACCATTATGAAGACATAGTGGAACTTGATAATTGCAAAAAGGATTTGCGAGCTTCTCTGACTGCCTGAACTTCCAGAAGATTGATGTGCAGCCTGGCTTCTGGGCATCCAAGTGCCAGGTGCTGTATGGCTGTGTTATGTGCCCCCCCCACCCCATCCTAGCTCCCGAAGCCCAGGAAGGAGGCATGTGCCTTGTCCAGTGAGGGGGACAGGAAGGGAATGCCCATGCATACTTAGTGGAGACATTCCACCACATTAGCAATTACATTACTCTGGAAGGAATTGTTACTGTGGTATTCATGCTGTGTTTGGTTGGCGAACACACTTTTTGCAGCCACCCCTGTAGGCAACGTACGTGGAGCCTGGTGAATGGAGTAATATACGTGCATGAAGCCATGTGTCCCAGAATGGAAAGACAAGTTTCTGGCTGATGCTTGAGGATTGCACTTAGCCTGGTCTATCAAGTTGGTCATGGCCTGAAACCTATCCACTGGTAAAAAAGCTCTTGCCGTGACTGAGTCCAAGGTCGGCCCTATGAAATCTGTGGTCTTTGTCAGAGTGAGGATAGACTTTTCCACGTTTACACTGATCCTAGAGAGGATAGGAGCTGAAGCATTAATGAGGTCAACACGTTGGCCTCTCAACATATCCTGGCAACTAGAAGATGCTACTACCAGAAGACTTTGGTAAAGTTCCAAGGGCTCTGGCAAGGCTGAATGGAAGCACCCTATATAGGAAGTGGTCAGGGCCCACCATGAATCTGAGAAAGTGCCTGTGGATGGGGTGAATGCCCACATGGAAATATGCATACTTTATATCCAGAGCTGCAAACCAAATGTCCTTTTCCAAGGATGGGATTATGGATGCCAATGTGACCATGTGAAATTTCAGTTTGTGAATAAAGCGGTTGAGATTGTGGAGATTGAGAATGGGTCTCCAACTCCCCCTTCTTTTGGGGGTACAAGGAAGTATGTTGCATAAAAGCCTTTTTCCTGGTGTTGGAGAGGTATCTGCTCTATTGTTCCTCGCTGGAGAAAGGACTCCACTTCCTGCCTGAAAAAGCCCCTGTGAGAATGGTCTCTGAAGAGGGTCATTGGAGGAGGAAGGGAAGTAAACTCTATCTCATAGCTAGATTGGATGATGTCCAATACTCACTTGTCCACTGTAACAGTACTCCGGTTGTGGAAGAAGAGTGCTAAACAAAAGATTCACAGAAGGATATGTGGTGGCATCGTTGATAGTTTGCAGCTCTTGAACTCCCTTCAAAAATATCTTTTAGCCAGAGAACAGGGTAAGATGGTGCTGACATGGGAGTTGCAGGGATATGAGACCTTTGCATCTTAAAAGGAGGGTTGTAAGATCGCTGATAATAAAGCTGTTGAGTCACTGATCTAGGTTTGTATGGCTGCCTGTGATACTTTCTCTTTGGGGCAGTGTATATATTCCCAGGGAGCGGACAGTGCTCCTGGAGTCTTTCAGAGTATGTAAGGACGCATCTGTCTTCTCATTGGAAAGATGGGCTTTACTGAAGGGCAAGTCCTCTACAGTGTTTTGGGCCTCACCGGGAAATCAAGACATGTGTAGCCATGACTCAGGGCACATTACAATGGACGTTGCCACTGACCTTGATGATGTGTCTGCTGCTGATTGAAGTGCAGTTCTGACCACCAGCTTACCTTCTTCAATAAGGGCTTAGAATGGAGCTCTGTCTTGCTGTGGCAAATTGTCTACAGAGTCTGTGAATTTGGAGTAGTTCAGACAGTTGTACTTCGCCAACAGTGCTGGATAGTTTGCTATTCTGAACTGAAGGCTAGGGGATGTGAAGTCTAGACATTTAGCCTCCTTGTCAGACGGAGTGGCTTTTGGATGTTGTTGTCTAGATCTCTCCATGGCAGCCTGGATGACCAGAGAGTTAGGTGTGGAATGGGTAAAAAGAAATTTCACTTTCTTGACTGGAACAAAACAGCATTTCTCTGCCCTATTAGGGGCAGGGACACATATATCTGGTGTATGTCAGACTGCTCTAGCAGGTTCCAGCACAGCTTAATTAACTGGAAGTGCTATTCGCCTCGATCCAGTAGTTTGCAGTATATCCACGAATTTGCGTTGAGAGTCCTGTACCTCCACTAGGGAGACGTATACACACAGGGGCCACCACTTGAAGAAATAAGACTTCTCCCACACTGACACTCCAGCAGACAAATGCTTCTTGCATGTCTTCAAGCTGAAAAGGGGCTGAAGATAGTGATCAGTGATGTCTACTTCCTCTTTTTCTCCTCCCTCAGTGACAGAGATCTCTGGGCTCTCTGCAGGTTCAAATCCAGGCAGCTTGCAGATCCATTCTTTGATTTCTCTCCAGGCTTCTGTGGTGAAGGAGTCAAATGTTTTTGAGGCTGAGACTTGGCCTGGCCCACCTCCGTAGCTCTACTAGCCTCTAACCCCTCTCTTAAAATAACCCACCTGTCATTTTGTGCCCCAGCAATAGTTGGCACAAGCTGTGCAGTATCCCGGCAGATACTTCTTGCTGAGACATAAGACCCAACAGACGTGTTGGCCCAAAAAACATCTGTCTTGGCAGCATGCAGAGCATTTGAAGTCATCCTTCTTCTTAGTGTCATCCATTCTAATATGAGATGTTGACACAAACTGAAAGGAGGGCTGTGGATGAAGGAGCTGACCCTTTGGGACCCTGAAAAGCTAAAAAACCAACTATCCGCTTTCTGAAACACTAAGAATAAAAATCAGTTTAATGCTAAAGCTAGGAACCAGTCCGAGAAAAATGCCAAATGTTGACAAAGAGAAATCAAGAAAGAAAAAGTTCCAATTTCACAGCTTTAATGGTTAAAAAGAACTATGATGACAGATGGTTAGAAGAATGTTCAGATCTGAGAGGGCGCATACTCATTGCTTTCCAAAGCATAAAGAACTTCTGGGCCAAGGGATGTGCGCACTCTAGAAGCTGACTCTACATGGACAATATTCAGAGACAAATCAATGTACCCTGGTTAGCAGATACATTTTTACAACTCAAAGTTGGAGTACTATGCTACAGGCCTCACAATGCCAAGACTTAGTGAAGGCTATCCTGCATTTTCCTTCCATACTAGAGAAATCTGACAGAGATCAACCATGTTGTAGTTTCCTGAGAAGAAATTCTGTCAGAAAATTTGAAATATCCATATAAATAAATACACAACAAAGAAATAATAAAGAAAAAGAAAAACTAATGTACTAAAGTATATGCTTCAAGTGAGAGTGCTCTAAAATGTAAACTGCTCTCAAAGTGAAAACAGAACTTTCAGTAGGTGACGGGGTGGTGACAGGCCACTGCACAAACTAAAGGGTGTCAGCAGTGCTCAGGCTGGAAGACAGCTGGAAAGTAGCTGACTTCCCAGTCAATTCTTCAGCTCCATCCTTTCTTACTTCCCCATATAGCTTCTCCTTTCTTCTACTGACAGCCAACACTTTTTTTACTGGCTGCTTGAGAGGAGAGGGTAGAAGGTGGAAGCAGGTGACATCCCCAATTCACAGCAGATTTGCTTTTTCTGGGCAGAAAGCTTAAAGGGACAAACTACTGTGCTCAACAATCAGTTAGTTATACATCATGTAAATATTCAGAACTCATACTTTATGTATAATATTTAGGTCATTAATTTATAATTTGTTAAATCCTTCAGCCAGAGGTTAACTCTTTAGATTTCAGTTAGTACAAATAAAGTCCTACCTTAGGATGACAAAACACTTGGAAGCAGCAGCACCTGAATGTCTATGAAACCGTATGAATTCTAGCTATTATAGCCAGAGGCGATTTGTTCCTAGTGCAACTTACTTCTCAAAGATGATAAACTACCATACTGAAACATTCTGTCTCTTAAATGTATGCACTATCTAATGCACAGGAGAATAAAGCACAATCCACAAGACCTGCACAAGTCCCTGGGGCCAGATGCGTTGCACCCGAGAGTGCTAAAGGAGTTGGCAGATGTGATTGCAGAGCCATTGTCCATTATCTTTGAAAACTCATGGCGATCTGGGGAAGTCCTGGACGACTGGAAAAAGACTAATGTAGTGCCCATCTTTTAAAAAGGGAAGGAGGAGGATCCTGGGAACTACAGGCCAGTCAGCCTCACCTCAGTCCCCGGGAAAATCATGGGGCAGGTCCTCAAGGAATCAATTCTGAAGCACTTAGATGAGAGGAAAGTGATCAGGAACAGTCAGCATGGATTCACCAAGGGCAAGTCATGCCTGACTAATCTAATTGTCTTCTATGACATGATAACTGGTTCTGTGGATGAAGGGAAAGCAGTGGACGTGTTGTTCCTTGACTTTAGCAAAGCTTTTGACACTGTCTCCCACAGTATTCTTGTCAGTAGGTTAAAGAAGTATGGGCTGGATGAATGCACTATAAGGTGGATAGAAAGTTGGCTAGATTGTCGGGCTCAATGGGTAGTGATCAATGGCTCCATGTCTAGTTGGCAGCCAGTATCAAGCGGAGTGCCCCAAGGGTCGATCCTGGGGCCGGATTTGTTCAATATCTTCATAAATGATCTGGAGGATGGTGTGGATTGCACCCTCAGCAAGTTTGCAGATGACACTAAACTGGGAGGAGTGGTAGATACGCTGGAGGGTAGGGATAGGATACAGAGGGACCTAGACAAATTGGAGGATTGGGCCAAAAGAAATCTGATGAGGTTCAACAAGGACAAGTGCAGAGTCCTGCACTTAGGACGGAAGAATCCCATGCACCGCTACAGACTAGGGACCGAATGGCTAGGCAGCAGTTCTGCAGAAAAGGACCTAGGAGTTACAGTGGACGAGAAGCTGGATATGAGTCAACAGTGTGCCCTTGTTGCCAAGAAGGCCAATGGCATTTTGGGATGTATAAGTAGGGACACTGCCAGCAGATCGAGGGACGTGATCGTTCCCCTCTATTTGACATTGGTGATGCCTCATCTGGAGTACTGTGTCCAGTTTTGGGCCCCACACTACAAGAAGGATGTGGAAAAATTGGAGAGAGTCCAGCGGAGGGCAACAAAAATGATTAGGGGACTGGAACACATGACTTATGAGGAGAGGCTGAGGGAACTGGGATTGTTTAGTCTACAGAAGAGAAGAATGAGGGGGGATTTGATAGTTGCTTTCAACTACCTGAAAGGTGGTTCCAAAGAGGATGGATCTAGACTATTCTCAGTGGTAGCAGATGACAGGACAAGGAGTAATGGTCTCAAGTTGCAGTGGGGGAGATTTAGGTTGGATATTAGGAAAAACTTTTTCACTAGGAGGGTGGTGAAACACTGGAATGTGTTACCTAGGGAGGTGGTGGAATCTCCTTCCTTAGAAGTTTTTAAGGTCAGGCTTGACAAAGCCCTGGCTGGGATGATTTAATTGGGGATCGGTCCTGCTTTGAGCAGGGGGTTGGACTAGATGAGCTCCTGAGGTCCCTTCCAACCCTGATATTCTATGATTCTAAGTATTTGTATTATAAGCAGCAGGACTGAGCTTCCAGCTGTATGGAGCAAGCTTGTAAAGAGGCAGTAGATTAAGGAAGTCATTTTACTCTGAGTACTGTCCCCCAAGAAGTGGAAAACTAGGACTTATCTATCCTAGATGACAGTGTTCTGATTTAGAGGTGTTCACTGAAAATTCTACAGATAGTAGCTAGGCTTCATTGGATCCTTAGCCAAACAAATAGACCACGATATGTAAATCACCACCCAAAGTACTGTATTAATTTAAAGTTTATCTTAATATACAGGGGGGTACAGTATACAGTACATACAGTTTGAAAAGAGCATCCCATGCATGTCCTCTGTGGTGAGAGTGACTATAATGGAGATTAATTACATTATAATGCGGATAATGATAATGACTTCTTTGCATTTGAAGCTCTCTGGATGAAAAACACTATATAAGATCTACGTAGTAGTATTACTGTAAATTAATGGCAAGTTTAGCCAGTAGACTACCAAAGTGATGTACTACGGCTTGCTGATTTCTTACTGCTCCAACTGTTTTGCATTCTGACAGTTAACACGATAATGTACATGAAGTAAAAAGCTTCAAAACAATGGCAAACAGAGCTCAAGACTCAACATGGTTGAAAGTCTTTGTATTACAAAAACATAAACAACAGAATATCAAGAGACTAATGGTCCAACATTCAGAGGTGCAGAGCACCCACAAATCCCTGGAGAAAATCAAGCCATTTAAAATGTTAATTATAACTTTTTTTTGTTTAAAATATTAAACAATTCTCTGGATAACAAACCCAAGTTTGCATTAGAAAAGATTATTTAGCAGCTTTATATACTACTATCAGTAGCTTGGCAGTAGTCTCAGTATGAATATTCTAGTTCAATTTTGTACATTTATTATAACATGGAATAGTTTGCACCATATGACTCAACACATTTTGTACCCTTATAATTTGCTGCTGAGGGAAACCGTATCAATATTGCATACTCAGCAACTAGAATTTATGTGTATCTTTGTTCTGATCATCAACAATACCTTAGCAGGAAATTAAAATTTATCATGTAATAAGACCAAATTCATGCTTACAAAAATATCAACAAAAATCCTGTTAATGTCTCTTCAGAGGATTTAACTTGACCGTGTTGCATTAATCACCTCTGAAGTATAGAAATGACTCAATTATTTTTCAGTATATGCAAACTTTGTGTTTACTTTTTCAGTTCCACAAGAAAGTCTGGGTCAGCACCACTGGCCATCATAAATCCCCATATTGCTGTGAGGTAAACATTTTATTCTCTTTATTTAATCCGACATTACACATTAACTATTTACTTATTATGATAATCTGGTTAAATTAAGGGGAACTTTTAAGCACTATGTTTTCAACATTATATTTGTCTAGACAACTTTGCTCATATTAATCCTTAAAAAGAGGAAGAATGAGTTTATAAAATAGTACCATGTTACTTGGGGTAACCCAGACCCATTACTTTTCAGCCAGATAACTGAGAATTACTGTAAACCAATATGTAGATAAATGGACCACATTCACTGCTAACGAACAAAAAGAAAAAAAATTCTTATGTGATCAAGGAACCAGTAACAAATTGGTTTCTTAATAGATGTGGTCTTCTAATATAGGTGGAGCAGAAATGTTACTATTTTTGTGGATACTTTGGCAATGTTCTCACAAGCTAGGAGGTTTCCAAATAAGGTCAGTCTCTTGAACAGGTTTCACTGTATTATTGTTTCCTTGTCTTGTTAGTTTATTTATTCTTTCCTTTTTCTAGGCCTGCATGTAAGATCAGGCAGGAATGACTCTGGGCAACATAGGTATGAATAATGCATGTGTAGACACCTGAATCCATTTAGAAAATAATTTTTCCTTGGCTTGTGACCTTTCTTGAGCCCTTCGAAATAAACAAATACTTACCAACACAGAACCCCCGTTTCATTAATATACAGTAAACATTTAAGGAAACTTTGGACATCAATTTTCAGTATAATTAGCAGAAAAAGAACAAAAGGCAGCATAATCTCCTGATCCTGATGAAAACTAATGGGACAAGTGAGTCCAAAGAAGGAAGCATAACAAAATGTTAAACTTTTTCATTCTGTGAACCTTCACATGAAGAATGGGAAGATTTATCTATGCTTACTTGAAAATAAGGTCCACAGACACCTTACAATGGGTATGCCAGCCAGCTTGCAGGCCGAACCAGACATATGGGGAAATGCCCCAACTTCTGAAGTTCCCTTCAGTGAGATAACCTCTAGAGACAGGTTGATTCAGATCTACTTTTCTAAATTGTAGTTTGTATTAAGAGAAGAAGCCAATTTCTACAATTACAGAGCATGGTAAATTCCATGGAAAAGACAATAAACCCAAATCCTTGCATGTTAATTTCCATCCCTATTCTGGATGATCCATTTTCTCTAGTGTGGGTCAGATCTGCAGACCTTATTACCTTAATAAAGGACATTCTCAGGTAAACACAGAAAATTTAACCTATTCTTCATGCTAAAGTCAACAGATCTGTTATGATGGGATTTTTATGGGAGCATATGGGATTCCACCTCCAGGGTGGAATCGTTCTTTAAATGTGGACATCCAAAATGGGATAGATTATATAAAATATCTCGTCAGTCTTCCCCTGGGCACTAAGGTGTGGCAAAGACTTCTGTCAAAATGGCATTAGCTAAGATTGAATGACCAATATGCAGAATTTGGTGAATCTATGTATTGATGGCCTACCAAATCTCAATACAGGAAACATGACTCCCTGCCTTGAGATAGCCATCAGTTCCAAGGACTGGATTTTGATGCTTAACCCAGGAAGGAATAGTTCTTGAATTTATTAGGGAATGAATGTTATTATAGTTGTAAGGCCTACCTGTCTGAATTAAAAGTACAATATGGATTGTATTACAGGAAGCTTGCAACTTCAAATAAAGTACTCATCTGATTGGAGATAGCAGCCAGCAGGTCTACTCTAATGGACAGGAAATGTAATAACACCCCCTGCAGGCATTCAATCTGGGTATTAGTGTAGGGAGCAGAATGAGATTCCAAGGTCATGCTCCATGACCTACAGGGCTGGATTAAAGCTGATCACATAAGGAATAATTTAGTGCTTCCTTTTTTTTTGAACATGCTGAAGGCATTTATAACACAGACACCTGATCTCTTTGCTTGGAGACTCATACATCCACATTAAGGCCCTCCTGGAGGAACTCAAGGCTATGTTTCACTGGTTTATCATTGCAATTAAACTGTGGACTTTGCACCAGCCAGTAGAATAAACTGTATTTATTCACTTCACTTTTGAGGTCCATGAACACAATAATGACTTCATCCAAGTATTCATTTTGAACGTGCTGGACCCAAATGGAGGATTGGTTTTGCAACAGCAGACCTCTTCTCTGAGGTAGAAACATCTGAGGAGGCAACAGCAAGTCAAGCAAGCTCACGTACTATAGTCCTTTCAGTCAGAAAGGCATAAGCAGTATCATTGCCACTCTTACATTCCTATCTTCTGTATTGTCCTGAGGAGCATTGGAAAAGGTAGGAAGGCATATAGCGGAGACACTGCCCAACTTTGCAAACTATTATTCACCACCTTACATCCTGGGTCCTGACACACAAAAGCCACAGGACACTTTATTTAACTGTTTTCAGAGACAAAGACACCAGACAACCAAATTGACTTAAGATGAATGAGATATTTTTGAATGAAGGAGCCACTCTGCTAACTGATTTCTGCTATGTAAGTCTTAGTGTTCATTTCCTCGTTAGTGGGCAGTGCACAGAGATAGGAAACTGTTCCATCCAGAACAGGAGATGTCTCTCAGGGGTAGAGCCAAATCCAGTCATCTTTTCCCCAGTTATTTTGAGAAGCCTATCAGACACAATTACTGTTATCCATGGAAGGAGCAGAGCTCTGAGACATTAATGAATCACTATGGTCCAGATGGTGGATGCCATGCTCTCTCTTTCTAGTACCCATTCCCTGAGATGAATTGGAAAGATCCTTTCAAAATAAAATCTGATTCTCAGAATTCATCAGTTGAGGGAGTGAAGAACATACAATTGGAACTAGATCTCTACCAGGGGGTGGGATGCAGAGGGGATACTGGATATATGTCAAAAAGAAAAGGAGTACTTGTGACATCTTAGAGACTAACCAATTTATTTGAGCATAAGCTTTCGTGAGCTACAGCTCACTTCATCGGATGCATACTGTGGAAAGTACAGAAGATCTTTTTATACACACAAACCATGAAAAAAATGGGTGTTTACCACTACAAAAGGTTTTCTCTCCCCCCACCCCACTCTCCTGCTGGTAATAGCTTATCTAAAGTAATCACTCTCCTTACAATGTGTATGATAATCAAGCTGGGCCATTTCCAGCACCTGGATTTGTGCTGGAAATGGCCCAACTTGATTATCATACACATTGTAAGGAGAGTGATCAGCAGGACAGTGGGGTGGGGGGAGGTATTTTTTCATGCTTTGTGTGTATGAAAAGATCTTCTACACTTTCCACGGTATGCATCCGATGAAGTGAGCTGTAGCTCACAAAAGCTTATGCTCAAATAAATTGGTTAGTCTCTAAGGTGCCACAAGTACTCCTTTTCTTTTTGCGAATACAGACTAACACGGCTATTACTCTGAAACCTGGATATATGTCATGAGCTCTGGATCACTGAAACATTCCTATGTATGAGATCAGAATTTCCAACAGGTTCCAATAAGAATGGGATTTTTGGTTCTGTGACACTTGTTTTGCATTTTCATTTTCTGATAATATTTTTCTGGGATGAGATAATATTTTCATTTTCTGATAATATTTTTCTTGCATCTGATAGTATTCATCCTCAGTTCTGGCCTTCCTTGGCATTACGAGTCTGTGTTTATCATGAATCCAAGGTACTCCTGGAACTGTATCACTCTGTATGTTTGCTTAAGCTTTCTCTGCATACAGAACCCTGAACAGAAAAATGGTCTGGGAAGAGCTGAGATGAATTTCCTTCTTCTCTAAAGCAATATTATTGTTACCATGATAGTGATCAAAATAGGGGCAAATGGATGGGATTTTTTTTTTTTTTCCAAATGTAAGAACAGTCTGAGGATGGTAAAATGGGAATGCTTTGAAGACAAGCCCCTTTCAGGAACTTATTTAGATGCTTCAGACAGGGCCCTGCTCCATTTGTCCCCAGTTCTCTGAGGCTAGAAATAGGATGGGGAGCATGTTGTAGAAGCTCTGATCTGTTGGGAATGGGAAAAAGCTGTTCTTCTATTTCACAGCTCCATAGGGTACCCCCTATGGACAATGGCACGTGACCTTATTTGATCACAGCTACAGGTAGCCCTTTTAGTTCCAAATTCAAAGTGCCTGGCACCAATCAGGGTCTAATTCCAGATAGGGCTGGTTGGGAAACCCACAGATAGCTCTGAGGCAACAAAAGGCAGCTACTGACCCTGCACTTATTCTAGCTAGCACTTGTATGGACATATTGTCTCCTGTTGTATTTCACAGACTGCTTCAGCTTGCCCCATAACCTGTATTGCTTTCTATACAATCTGGCAGAAGCCAGGAATGTAAGTCAACTTTTCTGATGACTGAATAGTCTCAGTTGTCCATAAAGTTTCCCACTGTATCACTAAGATAGCTGGGAACTGATTTGTCTGAGCATCGGATCACAAAGACCAAAGCCCCATATACGTGCATGAAACAGATTTGAATACCATTCCTTTATTTCACTCTCTCCCAGGGAGAAGCCATTAGGCCGTATGATTTTCAGACTGCGAAGGACCATACTTGCAATATTGCTCATCCATGTTAGTATTGCTTGTGAAAGCATGCAGGGACACTGAGGATGTCATATAACAATTCATATTGGATTGCGTGTTTATTTTTTTGGTCTGATGCCACCTGAGAGTTTTCATGTCCAGAGGAGGGCACTGAGACTATGCCTGCCTGGAGCTGCCCGTGTGAGAAGGCTACTCTTTCAGGTAAAAATGTCCCCTAGTTATAAATGCTGAGGCCCTTATTACCAGGCAAAAAAATAGGTTATGTTTATCTTCGGTAGTGATACAACGTTAAATTTTGACTGGTGCACACTGAGAACTTATTGGCCTTATAGAACGGAGACTGGCAGGAAGGGAAAGTAGAAAAAAAATGGCAAGCCAAGAGGCTCCTTGAAGCCTGCTGGAGTCAAAACTGATTATGAGGCAAATGGAAGTGCTAGCAAACAATGCACTCAGTTGCAGCAGAGACATTAATTTTGTTTTAAGATTCAGTTAGATACAACTGAGGATATTATGTCAGATTAAGACAGGTCAATCTACCAATTTAATTTTGGTGTTTTATGTCAATCTTGAAGTTCAACAGTTTTGCTTTCTGCCCCATGAAAAACAATATTGATTCAATATGCTTCAAGTGTACAATCTTTTTCTTTATTGCGTCTGCCCCGTGGGATCACTGCATTGATGGTATCACACTATACTGCAAGTGTGATGGTATGTTATCAGCAATTAAAATATTCCTTCAGTAGATATGTTTGACCAAAGACACTGGGCCTATTGGTTGTGATCTCTTTGATGCCCTTTACTCACTCTTTCTTCTGTGTAAGTTGCTGTCCTCAAAACCTTTCCTCTAATCTTACAGCCACTGAAGAGCTCACTTCTCTAGTTTGAAATTTTGGAACTGACAACATCCTTCCTAAAAACAAAAAGTGAGTTGTTGATCTGTTATACAATATATGCCACAAATTAGGCACAAGGGGACCCAAATCCCAGATATTCAAAGTATGTTTTTGGTGATAGTTAAAACTCATGTCATCCCTAAACTGAGATCTCAAGAGAACTCCTACCAAATGCTGCACTGGGTGTTAACCAGGCCCACTGTAGGATTTGGAAGTGAAAGTGCAAAGCCTTGTTCACAGAGTCTTTTAGCTGAAAAAAGGCATGATAACATCTTGAATTTCTATTTCTTTTCACCTCCTATTAGCCCACCTTTCCTATTATTAAGATAAAGTATTGAGAGCGCATATTTGTTTTCTGCAGTGACAGGCAAGAAGACTACATCTAGCCCTCTAACAGGATCAAGTGCTCCTGGACTTGAGTTCATCCCACAATAATGTGAAAATATTATTAACTTGGATTATGAATATCTTTACTTACATTAATAAAAACAGATAATATTAGGAAGGATCAATGAATGGCTTTCAGGAATCTGGTCACATGACTAGTTCAGTGTTCTTGATAATCTACTCTCAGTAGTTCATCCTTCCTTTTTATACTCAGTGATTATTATTAACTTCTTATCTGTACTACTGCAGTGCCTAGGAGCCCTAGTTAATCTCAATGTCAAGAGCAAACATTCAAAGCAGTGACATCATCATCAAGAACAAAAAGAAACCAAAAATGAATATAAATGCAATTAAATCAAATTAAATGACCCAAAATAAGACAGCCCACTTTTTTCATTTTTTATTTATGTATTTTGGCTAATTTGCAATCAACATTAGCCACTGTATGTGAGGGGAGGGAAGGTAGGAATTCAAAAGGATGGAGACAATTCTATTTTTTGACTACTTCTACTAATGTTACTCCTTAAGTTTTATAATTCTTCTAACAACTTTGATACAGATTTTATTCCTGCCCCTCACTAGTATGTGAATTGCCATCAGCCGTGTAATGAATCAAACAACACAGGTAATAAAGCATAAAAGAACTATAAACCAGCAGTATGATATTACATTTTTTTCTCAAGTAACACTGTTCTTAACAAATTCTGTTGGTTCAGAAAACAAGAGAAAGTCAATTAGAAGCTCAGAACTTTTAACAATGATCTCCCTTGGCTAATGTTACTGGTCTAAGAGGAGATAAGCCATATAATTTTACAGGAAGCAACCCATTGAATTCATCAGCGAACACAGCTTGGCAATCTATCTTCAATTCAAAATAATGAGGTGGCAGGAGTGCGATGGAGAAACAAGTCTTCAAAAACATCACGTAAGGGAATCCAGCTGTGCTTGTATAGTCTCCAGCTATTTAAAGGAACAACAACAACAACAAAAACAAAAGAATTCACATAAAATGTTGTGTAGAAACATGCAAACAGACAAGAAATAACTGCATCTGCAACTATGGATATTAAATCTATTCATATGGCAATACAAAATTCCTACTCATGAATATTTGTTTTTACATGAAGCTATTAGAATTCATTGCTGCAGTTTAAATATTCAAATTTTAAAGAAACAGTTGTCTAAGTACTTCCTTTTTTGCATGCATAGCTGTTTTACTGTGAATTTCCAATGCATAATAACAAAGTAAAAAAATAATAGAGTTTATTTTGACTGGATTATGAGCATAGCATTTTGGGCTGAAGACAACACACGTTCAAAGACACTCCTTCCAGATTGCTCCTCACTGTCAGTCCTCAGCGCCTCTTCTATATTTAACAGCAAGATACATTTAAGAATGACCAAACCACTGTATTAAATTTATTCTAACATTGACTGCAATCACGACTTTTGAAAATGCTTTATATGCGAACTAACAAATTCAGTGGTTTAATAAAATTATTTCCATTTTTGTTCTAGTTTCATCAGATTGTATTCATATAGGCAAATGATTCCTGCTGAGGAGCACAAGGTGTTTACAAAGGAAGTTAAGTGGAAGCATCTCTGTAATACGGGGAAACAGCGGTGCAGGAGTATTTAATATGAGATTTATCAGTGTGAAATAGAAGTTATTAAACTATATTAGGAAATGGTAACTGTAAAAGCTAGACCTTGTTATAGAACTCAAACAGCTCCTGATGACTGAATTCCACAAACACTTTCTCCAGGTTCTATGAAGAAAAAAGAAAAAGGAGGGAATTAGTGTGTTCAGTGAATTTCTCTTTTATTTTCTTACTCTTCATTTATAACAGAATGTTAATTTGTCATTGACTTTTGGGTTCAAGTTTAGGTGGAATGTACAATACCTGCACCAGCAACTCTAATTGTTTCTAGAGAACACAATGTCCCTAATAAATACACATTCCATTTTAGCAAAGAACTTAGGCCTACAATTACCTCTGTTCTTCTGGAGGTGGTTCCACAAACCACAATAAAATATATGCTAGGAAGAGAATGATTTCATTATCTATTTTTTTTAAATCGCAGATAAAATAGAAGATTATATTTCACTTTTCTCAGCAGTCCATTTGAGACCTAGTAAATGCCGTTATGCAGAGACACTGGAGGCAGTGTATTTGATTGAACTTACATATCCATTAATGCAATACACCAGCACAGAGCTAATACCTCCATCATTAATCTAACAGTTATGATCTTAACATGCTGAGATTGCTATCATCATTTATGCACAGTCTCAGCCAAAGTTAACAACACAACAGCTTCAGAGTAGTGCTTAAAACCCAAAATAACCCAATTGATAGAAACTACTGTGGATAAAACAGATGGCAGATAATAACCCTCTGCACGCATATGCTTATGTGGGTTGGGAAGGGGGTTAAATAAAAAATTCTATCCTGCTTTACTTGCTTACACAAAACAGGTAATTTAATGCTTGTCACTGATTTCAATTATGTCACTGATCTGGCAAATGTGTTCCCACTTCATATAATGTTATTTTGGTGTTTCAAAGAAAAATGGCGGGAGGCTGTATGAAGAAATAACAAATTTGACTGCATAGTATTATTAACTATTTGCATTACCGCTGCATCCTGGGTACTAATCAGGATTAGACTCCCAATGTGCTAAGGGATGTACAACCATGAAGTAAGAGTAAGAAGTTGCTGCCCTGAAGCGTTTACATCTAGATTTAAACATGGGGGGAGGGTGTGTGCGCGCGCTTGCACTTCTTAAAAAAACCAGAGATATTAATGCATCTCAATACATCACTAAGTTTCTCCTGCTACCACTGTTTACATTGAAGAGAGCCATAATAAAGAGGGAAATATAAAAAGGAGGAAAAATGAGTTCATTTGTCTTCCCACAGGCTCTATAGCTTCTTATGTTTCTGTTATTTTTCCACATCTATTTTTCTTAGTTTACCATGTCACTTTATTATTTTCTTGTCACTGAATCTATAATCATTACTCCATATATTATATGTCAGTGTTTGACTTTCCAGGACTTGTACATTTCTTCATGATAACAACGGCATTTTCAAAAAAGCCTCCTAAGGCTCTGTATACACATTGTGTCTACGGTCTTGTCAATACACAAAATTTGCACCAATTCAACAAAATTAAGTTTAGAAACTGATCTAGTTCAAATGGTGCCAACTCCTTGTGTGTACTCTCTTTAATTTGTTTACAAGTGCCTTATAACAGTGTATCTTAAGTTAGTAAGGAAATTTTGCATTTACCAAGGACTATGGGCCAGATTTTGTTCTGAGTTACAATGGTGTCAGTCTGGAATTAACTCAATTTACACTGGCCCAATTATGTCACAGAAGTAGCTGGAGAACTGAGTACTCAAGGTAAATAATGCCTAATAAGAAAAGGAGTACTTGTGGCACCTTAGAGACTAACAAATTTATTTGAGCATAAGCTTTCGTGAGCTACAGCTCACTTCATCTCACGAAAGCTTATGCTCAAATAAATTTGTTAATCTCTAAGGTGCCACAAGTACTCCTTTTCTTTTTGCGAATACAGACTAACATGGCTGCTACTCTGAAACCTGACATAATGCCTAATAGTTTCTCCTAAAATGAGATATTAAAAGCCATAGAATTACTGGGGCCAGCCTGTTGCTCCAATGCCGTCTCCTCTTCTCCAGAGAGAGGGCTTCTTTCCAACGATTTCAGGAAGGTTACAAAGACCCAGAAATGGACCAGTAATTTGTATGAGAGACAAGTCTTCTGCCTGTGAGAGGGAACAAGGCAATTCTGGGAACGGGATGGTGAATCAAAAAATCAAAGGAACAGTGGTTCTTTTTGCCATGATTCCAGCTGATCCTCTCTCCAGAGAACATAATACATTGACAGGAAAGTAAAAGTGTTTGTAAGAAATTCTATCAGCTAAGAAACCAAAAGAAAGCAAACAAGTGGTTTCTGCAGAAGAGAAAAAGAAAAGAAACCCCACACAGTACGAAATGGATCCGTCATTCAAGACTTCAGGTTTGGCATTTGCAGTTTCAGTGCTTTAAAAAAAAAAAAAGAATGTAACAGAGAAACTCTGAAAAGTAAAGGAGCAAAGTAAAAGAAAGATATTATATTACTTACAGTTTATTAGTCATATTAAATACAGTTTGGGTCAGCTTGTGTAAGCATCAATGAAGATTTGGCAACTTCCGCTACTGCTCATAAATAACCAAGTTATGGGCAGCTTCACACACAAAAGTTACACTGAAAATATTTTCTTTATTACTCTTCTTTAAGTACACATGTGAATAAAATGTTACAACTGAGACACAAACCAGTGAAAAGAAAACAATTCTGAGCTGAGCTGCAAATCTGCTTAACTTCGTTTTGATTTACACTACAAAACCTCAACATGTTTTTGAGAGCTGGCTGGGACCTCCTCCTCATTATTATTTAATATTTACATTCTGATAGCACGCAGAAAGCTCAGTACGAATTAGGTTCCACTGTGCTAGGCAATGTACAAATATCTGTGAAGACCCCAAAGGCTTAACAATCTAAAAGCAAGCATGCAGTCTAAGAAATCTAACACACTTTAGTTATGTCTGGTGGGAATATTTTTTTTGCGGGGATGAAGGGAAAAAGGGTGTTAAACACAACACAATCAGAGCCCATATCAACCATTGTGTGTGTCTCTACCAACTACTCTGCCTAAGCATACTTGCATTAGAGCATTCTGGGAAAATGCAGGCAACTATGTCATATTGCCTTAGCAGAGGACAGTGTGACCAGCATACAAGGTGACACCAGCAAAACACTGGACAAGGCTCAATATGATGCCCCATTACAGAATACTGAGAAGAAGAAACAGCAACCAGTCTGGTTAGAACAACATGGTTAGAGGTCTGTCTGCACTGCAGAATAAGTGTCATAACCTGCTCATAGGAATATAATTCTATGCCAGCCTAGGCTTCTGTCAACAATGAAATATTAATGGTTGCCACAATTACTATTTATTATCCATATTCTGGTGAACAAAAACTATGTTAAGAGCCAACCACAATTAAACTATAATGGAGTGAGGGGATCAGGTTACTACCCAGCTGTCTAATGATCCAGCAGAATATAATTAAAATCTGTAGAATGGATGGGACCCAAAAATTAGGTTAAAATCTTGGCTCATCCCAGGCTTTTGCTCAGGTACAGGATTACAATTAGGTCCTGTCTACACTAAAATATCTATATATTTTGCAATTGAGTCATGGGACAAAAACATTGTAGCCACAACCTACTTACTCAGTTGCCATTGTAGAGTATATAGTCTTGTTTGGTCTGCAGTGGAGGAGGTTTAGGTTGGATATTAGGAAAAACTTTTTCACTAGGAGGGTGGTGAAACACTTGAATGCGTTACCTAGGGAGGTGGTGGAATCTCCTTCCTTAGATATTTTTAAGGTCAGGCTTGACAAAGCCCTGGCTGGGATGATTTAGTTGGGGATTGGTCCTACTTTGAGCAGCGGGTTGGACTAGATGACCTCCTGAGGTTCCTTCCAACCCTGATATTCTATGATTCTATGAATCTTCCTTACTTCTGCACTGCTGTTGGCAGTGGCGCTCCCTTCTGAGCTGGGCGCCTGGCCATCAGTCACCCTCTCCGGCCACCCAGTTCTGAAGGCAGCGCAGCCATCAGCAGCAGTGCAAAAGGAAGGGTGCCAATACCTGACTAAATATTATGAAATGAGTGAATTAACATAGTTAGCCACCTAATATTACTGAATATATATTTAACTGGTTAATTTTAACCCTAATGCTATTTTGCCTTTCTTCATACATCTCCATGAAATCTAGTTTCATCCTCACTTTCCTCCCATGCCAATAATGTACCAGTTTGAGAACTACTGGACAATTTAAATAAGTCTAATTGATTAGGATTGATTCCCCCACTTTAATTTCCCCATTATTCTCTACTCTCATTTTTATAGCAACTAAATTCTCCCCAGTTTCTGACATGGGTTTTTTTGCACTGGTTTTGTTACAGAATAAAATTCTATTATTGGGAACATAATTCATCTTTATCAGTTCACAACATATGCTGGCTGGTGCTCATCAGTTCTGAAAGTGACCAACTACCTATTACTGCACCGTGTCACTCAACTCATAAAATCATTCAAAAAAAAATTAACAGGTGAATGGGCAATGTTATATCCCTACCTGTACAGCAATCACCACATAATTCATACCAGGCTGCAAAAGAGCAGGGCCATGTAGAGCACATTACCTACTCTATCTCACTATTAAAATGGTCTTTCAAAGCCTCCCTGAGCTGTAGAGCTCCACTTTGAGCTCTGCTAACAGCCCTTGTATCTGGCTGTTCAAATTTAGCAGACATCTGCTTCATCTCTGACCTCCACTCCAGTAGAAATGTTTCCCCCTTTGCTTCACAGATATTATGTAGGACACAGCAGGCAGCTATAACCATTGGGATAGTTCTCATTGAGGTCCAATCTTGTGAGTAAACAATTCCAGCATCCCTTCAAATGACCAAAGGCACATTCAGCTGTCATTCTGCACCTGCTGAGCCAGTAGTTGAAGCATTCCTTGATCCTCTTAAGGCTGATGTATGGCTTCATGAGCCAGGGAGCAAGGAGTAGGCTGGATCGCCCAGGATCACTACTGGCATTTCAGCATTGCCAATGGTAATCTGCGGGTTGGGAAAGAAATTCTCTGCTTGCAACTTTCTTAACAGTTCTATGTTCTTAAAGATGTGAGCGTCACGCACATCCCCTGTCTAGCCCACACTGATGTCAGTGAAGTGTCCCCAGAGATCTACCGGTATTTGCATAACCTTAGAAAAGCAGCCCTTTCTGTTGATGTACTCTGAGGTAAGGTGGTCTGGTGCCAAAAGAGGGGTATGTGCATCATCTATCGCTCCCCTGCAGCTCAGGAACCTCATTACTGCAAATCCATCCACTACATCCTGCACATCGATGAGAGTCCACAGGTGATTAATGCCCTTGTGCACTTGCATGACAATGGTCCCCACAGTAATTTCCCAACCCAAACTGATTCCCAACTAGCCGTCAGCAATCTGGTGTTGCACATTTCCACAGTGAGATCACCACTTTTTTCTCCAGTGTCAGTACGGCTCTCATTTGGTGTGCCTCTGCTGGAGGACTGGGGTGAGCTTGGCACACAGACCCAGGAACGTGGCCTTGCACATCTGACAGTTCTGCAGCCACTGCTCATCATTCCAAACCTACATTACGATGCAATCCCACCAGTCAGTGCTTGTCTCTCAGGCCCAGAAGAGGCGCTCCACCAACTGTAGCTGCTCAGTGAACACCACCAATAATCTTGAATTGGTTCTCGCTATGTCTCATAGCAATCTGTCCTCCAAGGAATCATCATGTTCCCTGTGGCTCTTCTTGCAGCTCTGCAAATACTATAGGATTATGCACCCAATGATTGCAATGCTAATGACATGGAGCTGTGCAGGCTCCATGCTTCTGTTGGAGATAGTGGACAGCAAGGAGGGCCACGTGGATTTGTGGGTATGAAAATTATGGGATACAGATGACATTACAGGATGGAGACAGTTGCAAACTGGGAAGTTGACTCCATCCTCCCAGTCACCTCTGTGCAATTTGTTTCGGCTCTATCACGCACTGCCAAAACTTCCCAAAAGACAGTGCACTGGATGGTAACGAGTTGCACACTGGGATAACTGCTCATGGTGCACTGATACAAGCACTCCCGCTGAGTATGCACATCAACAACACAAGGAGCCAAGTATGCACAAACAACATATTAACTGCAGGAGCTGTATGCCAATGTTACTTCAGTCGACACAAGTTTCTTGTGTAGATATGGCTTTGGTCAATTAATGCTAAGTATTTCAAAGCAAACAGATGGAGAGACAGGTTGGCTTGTATTTATAAATCACTGATGACAATAATGCTGTATGTATGCAGTGTTGTTGTAGCTGTGTTGGTCCCAGGATATCAGAGAGACAAGGTGGGTGAGGTAATATCTTTATTGCTTCAGGTGGTCCAATAAAAATATATTACCTCACCCACATTGTCACTCTAATATACTGGGGCCAACACAGCTACAACAATGGGGGAATATATCAAATTTTGCCATCTGAAATGGAAGCTCCGCAACATGAAGAAAAAGGAAGCGAAACTTAAGAGCAACATCTTCTTCCTGAGCAACTGCAAGAAACAAATCATCCTCCTCATAGGTCTCACCATCTATAACCTTCTGATCACTGCATACAACTCCAAATATGATGAACAGCTCTGCAGAAGAACTTAAAAACTAACAAACGCACGCTAAGGAACCATTTACTGCCCCTCATATACTCCAGAAGGGAACACCTCAAACAAAATAATCATCACATGCACCCACACACTGGAAGAAAAAAAAATCAGGAAACTTACTTAGAAATCATGCAAGAAATGCAAACCAACAACAGAAACTAGTCCAATAAAAATACTACCTCACCCACCATGTCTCTGTAATAATGCTGTGTAGCTTTTAATTCATGTAAAACATTCAGTATATTCAGTGCAATTTGCTAAGAGCAACTAAGTAGAGCCAACACAAACCCAATATATTCTTCACAGTCCCAGATTTTAACGCTACCTTGAGCCAATTCAAAATTATGCATATTTAATATATGATTTTTTCCACAGCTACTTTTCAAGCTCCAGTTTACTCCTAATAAGTTCTATTAAAATCTTTAATACATTGAAAGGGTTAGGATAACCAAATCAAGAATTGAGGGCCAAATTCAGATACAATTTTAAATAAGTCAACATTGGTGCTCAGTAATCTTCACCTCCCTTTGGACCTCTCAGCATATGTGTTGCACCAACTCAGAGTTGGACCACTACTTTGGACTCACACCCTCTTATCAACATATAGCTTATGCCCTCACCCTTTACATATTGTCACTGAAATTGGCCCACTGAGTCTAGGTGAGTTTAAGTTCATGCACCTCATATTCTGGGAGTACATAGAAGAGAACTGCAGCATAGCAAGAAAAGCAGGAGGGCATACGGATGTGTAAGTTAAAGTAGACCAATCTCTAAGAGGGTAAGTGACACCCACTAAGACTCACTTATATTCAGACATCAGAAAGTGGGTGGAAGTAGGTTAAACGGAGTGAACTGAGCATAATGGAGTCCAAATTGAATGCAAAAATTTATAATTAACCCAACCTTACACCTCACCACAAAATCTGATAGTTACTCTTCAGCCTTTTCCCAATCTTGTATGTTCTTGTGATACCAAATAACCATTTTCTTAGAAAAATCCACGACTTTCATTGCCCAAGCCACTTGTATTAATACTGTACCCAGACTCTTAAGGTCCTAATATGTGATCATTTTAAAACAGAATCTGGAATGTGAAATGGAAAGAACATTTTTCAGTCTAAAATAACTCATTTCTCTCATATCTATTTTTATGTTTAGTTTGTACGTATATAAAATTCCTGTGTTTTAAGGTATGTTCCCATTTGGGCAATTTTATCGTTAATGAAGTAGAATTCTTTATAGTCTTTAAAAAGATGTCAGAGTCAGCTGAAACACAATGGTGTTTTTGTTCCACTCTGCAATGCACTAGTAGGGCTTTCTATCCACCTGTAAGAGTTGCTTTCTCTTTAACAAGTCTACTTTGAAATGATGACTTCTGTGTTTATGAAGAGTTCGATTTTTGATAGCTTTTATTTTGAAAATTAAAAATTGAATAGATGCTCAGCTATCATAGTGACAAACGGTATGAATATCTACAGACTGATGAAGTTAACAGGGCACTACGGGCAGGATAGGTCACTCTTCACATTGAGATAACTATTCTGATGTAAAATCCTAGTGCAGACAAGGCACTGTAGGCTTTATTTCAATGTAGCTAGCTGAGGTAAACCCCAGGTGAAGGACACAGTGTTGTCCTCAAATAGTTATACTGAGGTACAAATTATCTGTCCCTTGTCTTCACTAGGAATTTGCCTTGAGAGAACTATCTCAAAGTAAAAACACACCTTTTTGCAGTGGAGATATAGCCTAGATTAGAAGATGAAGAAATCAAGAGTTTTTAGGTTTGTGGAAAAAAACATCTATTGTAATCTATATGATTTTGTAAAAAAAGAGTTTAACAACAAACAAATAAGCTGTTCAATGAATTACTAACTGTATGAGTTAATACGTGAAATATTTTGAACTGAAACAGCTTTAGTAGCAGGTAAAGTGTCTTGCTGCATGCCTTTCCCTCCCCCTGCCAGCTGCTGGAAAGAAGTCCACTGAAGGCTTACTGTGATAGTCAAGTAGGGCTTCTTTCCATGCCAGCTCCCTACCCCGCCCTTCATGTTCTTCCCTTTTTTGAACAATACGTACTGTACAAATCGGTTATTGACTCCCTACCAGTTGCAATACAGCATTCACTCAATGTAATAGGAAGTGTGTGCGTGTGCAGAGATGTCACTATAATTTTAAGCCTCAACAGAGGACAGCTTAGCTGTGGCTGCCAAATGTAATATATAAGAGAGGTCTTCGAAAATCATTAGTATCACTTTCTCATATTACTTTTCACCATTTCATCGTACTCCACTGATTAAGCTAAGAAACAGACAGGGTGTATCAAGCCCTTTGAGGCCCCCTGCTGGAGGCCTTGCAGTCCTGCCACACCCCACTCCGGTTCCCCACACTTAAAAACACCTTACCCCGGGACATCAGTCTTCTTGGCCCCAGGCTGTCTTATCAGTCCTTTTCACCACCATTGGTGCCTCTGGCATCTGAGCGCACACATCCTTTGTGACCCAAACCTCCCCAGGTGTCTCAGTGCTCTGCACATGCCAGTAATCCCCCTTATCTCTGTTACTCCAGGAGCAAACTGAACTTGCATGCCCCCCTTGTCCACAATACCTGCATCCGCTTAGCGGGCCTCTCTGACCCCTTTCCCTTTGGCAAGCACGACAGCCAGGTTTATTTGGATGCTGTTGTGGCTGCTGGGCTCCCTGCCAAGCCCGAGAGTGATGATGCTGGAATTATTGTTGCTGTTGCAGCTGAAGTACCTCCAAGAGTACATCCTGCTGTTGTTGGGGAGCCACCTGGGCCTCTTGTTGCCCTTGTGCTAGTATCCACTGGGTTTCAGCCCAGCTGTGCTTATTAACTCCTTCATTGTCCCCTTGTTTTCAGGGGCTGGTCCGAAAAGATCCAACTTCTGGTACCAAGTTGTGGCAGGGGCCACTCGTCTCTCGTGAACACCTCCGGTCAGTCAGGTGTGAACCTACCTCTCTCTTGCTCCCGCCCCCCCTGTCGGCTATTAACCTCGTCAGGTGGATTTTCAGTGTCACAGCCCTCTGGCCAAGTCACATACAGTCAATATGCATGAACGCAAAAACCCCACCCAGGGTAAAAGGCCTGTTCCTGTGTCCTTGGTAATGTCGTTAACCCTGTCTCTGAGCTCAGTTCTTAAAAGTCCGCCAGGGCCTACCAGTGATGAGCTGCCAAAAGCTGAAGAACCGGTTCCTTCAGTTGCTTCGGGTCTTCGGCAGCACTGAAGGACTGCGCCACTGGGTGAATAAAAATTAAAAAGGGATTCTCAGGGGAGCCTCCGCAGCCGAGAGCTCAGGCGGGCCGGACAGGACAGTCCCGTGGGCTGGAGTTTGCCCACCCCTTTAACAACCAGTTCTAAACCGGCTTCAAAATTTAACAACTAGTTCGTGTGAACCAGTACGAATCGGCTCCAGCTCACCACTGGCCCTATCACAGTGCCCTTGTCAGTATCTGTATCTGCAGCCCTGTCTCTGGGCTCAGTTCTCAGCCCCTTCTGGGCTCTCTCTAAGTCCGTTCCTGCCCTGTGATAGAGCAGTGCCCACAGGGCTTCTTCCTTGGAAATTCTTTGTCCTCAGTGGTTCTCACTGACCCAGCCCTCCAGGCAGGTCACCTCTCACATTCAGTCCCCTTCCAGGGGTAACAAAAAAGTTCAACAAATGGTTGGCCCTCTAGTGTCTTCAGCCAAGTCCTTGAGCCCTTTAAATTCTATCCCCTTTCTTGAGCTTTTAAACAATACTTGTCCCCTTCTTGGGACTTGGCCACTCTGCCAGCGGGGGAACCAGGGCCTGGCCCACTACTCCGGGTCCCAACCCAGAGACCCTACAAATAACAGCCCCGTGTGCTTCCTTTAACTCCATTGCTGCTATTCCCTGGGCTACTTCCCACATCAGCCCTGAGATAAGGGTGAAGAGGAAGGGGCTAAGTTCTCTGTCTGTTCCCTGCCTGAGCAGGGTCTCTCCCAGGCCTCCTCACCTGGAGAGTCTCACAGCCTTCCTGTCCTTCTTCATCCTTCTGGTCCCAGCCAGCAACTGATCTGCTCAGGCCCTGTGGCTCCTTTTAACTAAGCCTTTAGGCTCTGATTGTCTGCTTCACTGCAGCCTTTCAAGGCAGGCCCAGAGGCAGGCCTTCACTGCTCCTTTTCCTGGGGTAGGATGTGGCAGGACCACGAGGCCTCCAGGAGCCTGGTACACCATCTCGCAGGAACCAATAACATTTCTCCTGCATTATCAGTTAATTTATTCTGCAAATTATATCTTATTCCTATTGCTGCAGTAAATTCTCTTAAGGCTCATCAACCTGGTTACAGATTTAAAACAGCCGTATTCCTCTTCCTGGCAAAATGTACTGTATCACATACAGCTAAAGGGTCCCTGGGGAGGGATGCACACCTTTATCACTCCAAATTGCTCACACTCCATGTAGACGAAGACAATAAGAATGTAAACGTCTCTTCTTCCTTCTTCAATCAGGATCTCTCTACTTCAGCCACTAAAGCGTTTTATTCATAGATAAAAATTAACTTTTGATGTTCTTTCAGACTATGGCAGTACATATTTTGCACAATAAGTAAGTTATTTGCAATGCACAGGGAAAAGGCCGTTACAAATGTAAGTGTATGTTTAATTTCTTTCCATCATGTGCTGTCATGCCAGTCTTCAGAAATCAAGGAAATCAATATGTATACCCAAATGAGTGTTAATTTCACAATTCAGTTACAATTTACACTTCGGATTACTACAGCTAATTGGAATTCCTCTTCCTGTAAAACATGGGGAAGCTACACACTTTACTTATCTTTCTGAAGCAGAGATTCACTAAAGCTGGCACAGGGATGTTAAATTACATCTGTGCACTGGAAAGGAAAAGCTGTTATCATACTGGCTAGAAGAAGGCAGTTTTAAAACCTGTCTACAGTAGTTTCCTAGGAACCGTGCTGCTTAAAGATGCCGAGGGGATTCTCTGAAACATGGCTTTCATGGTCATAGCCTCTCCCCAACTAACACTGTATATTTTTTAGGCTTTGATAGCCCCCTACAGTTTCTTGAGTTTTGGCAACTTTCTGTCATCTTACTCCAGTCAGTTTTCTGTTCCTGGTGCCTTTGAGTCTAGGACTGGCAGAAGCCAGCATAAATGCCAGGGTGAATTTAGCCTAATATCTGGAATCTGAAAATTCATAGCACATTAAGCTATTAATTATTAAAGGGCAAATATTACAGCTTGCAGAAGTGTCATGAAAGACAAAGATGTGGAGGTTCATTTCCCAAGAACCATAAAACAGGACGGCAGAGGTATGATGTAGATCCAGTGGCCAAAACTCCCTATCAAAGGGAGTGTAAGGGGCTCCCCTGGTTCTTCAGCTACCTAGTAGGGAAAATTCTGCTCCTACAGAATCTCACAAAGAACCTCTCTGAAAAGCAGGCTTAGAGCCGACCTGGTTAACAATGTATTACAAATACTTCCGTTGCTGGTGTGTACAAATCAGATATGAGCCTGACCCCATCCCTGAACTTTGAGGAAGCTCAGATCCTGATCCAAACCTTGTGGCTGCCAATCTATCTGGCTGCACTAAAAGTCAAACTTTTATGAAGGAAATTTGGATCTGATCAGAACATGGTGGGTTGGGTCTCTTTCTAGCACATCTGCTTTGGCAGTAGTTTTATATGGGACAGCCATCTAAATAAATGGAACATCAGGACATGTCTGAAAACTACAGCAGACTTAGATGAATGGAGAAAGTTTAGATCTTTTGTGGCATTAATATTAAGAGTCCCTCACGTTCAACAAGATATTAATATTGTGTATTACATCACAGCACAGAGGCCAGCTTTCTTTGCAACCAGAAGAGCTTGAAAGATATTTTTAGTAATAGCTTAGATTTTGCAGACTACAATAATATCCGTGGGGAAATTGTCTATTCTTGCAGCTTTGACAAGCTGTAAAGTGGCGTAATTGTATAATTTTATTGGGTATCCTGTACAGTGTATGGTAACATATACAAGCTGCAAGTTATTTACCTTTTTGTATTTTTATTGTTTCTTTATGAAAACAAACAATAAAAATATTAACCATAAAAATGGCAGCAGTGACATGACATGGTGATCATTTAAAAACTAGTTATTTTGTTTAGCAAAACTATACTTGAGCATAAGGTATCCTTCTGGCTACTTTGAAATACCTGGATTTGAAATAGGAAGTTTTAAAGACAATTGGAACAACTAGAGCTGAGCACTGGAGAACTACGCAGAATCAGGAAGAAGACTCTTCACCCCTCAGTATGCCAAGTGACAAAGGAGGCTATTCTGCAGATGTTACACCAGCCTGGTAACTAGAGAAATATTTGCAGATTTAGGTCTCATTTCTACAAGCTCTGTTGTGTGCAGGCAGAGCCCTGAAGTCAATGGAGCTTTGTACTGGGCACAGGAATCCACCTGCACAGGATGTTTGCAGGATTGGGGCCCGAGGGTCCATATTTAATGGAGGGAAAGGATCAGAGGATTCATGTTGTGCTGTTCTTGCCACCTTCTGTGCATTTCTATACATCCTCTGGAATGTGCTTCTGCACTGCCTCATGTAGGCGGCGCACATTCTCTCTATGTGGCTTCCCTATGTATTTCCCCCTCCCTTTGTGTAGCGAAATTATGCTTGGCCTTGTGCCAGAAGACTCTCTGCACACAGAGAAGTGAGTAGGATTTTCCCCATGGCAGAATGAATTTGGAAAGCTTGGAAAAGAAGGGATGGGACCAAAAAACCCACTTCAGTTTCATGGATGTTTCTGCCTACTCATTGAGTGACACGGTCAAAAGCCCATTCAGCAGAAACCAACTGGAAATATTTAGAGAAATAAACGTTTGGTATCTTTATTTGTAACAAAGCAGCATATTACTGTATTATATTCTTGTAAATACCAGATATCCTGCAAAGCCTAATATAAGGACCTAACATCTCATGTCCATGGACATTTTATAATTGATTAATATGATATAGGTTCAGTCCCATAATACTTGAACTAGACAGAGTGAGGAAATATGGAAAATATTCCAAGTGTTGTATTGTTGTTTCACACAAAGAAAAAATAATCACACAGTTCATGGGGAATCTTACTATTAACACAGAGGATAAATAAAGATATGTAGCTAATATCTACCTGGGAGAGAAAAAAAATTGTTTTTGGCTAATGCAGGCAATTTGGGAAATTAACTTTTAAAAATGACATTACATGGTCAATCTTGTCCCTGTCCTTATAGGAAGATTAACATTTTCAAATGAAAAAAAGTTTAAGAAACATATTTATATGTCAGGCTTGTATTTTTAATGGAAAAATAAGGGTTTATGAGGTCATTTTGCAAAAATCTATTTCATCTTTATGGGAGAGGAGGAAATGTGGTACCAGCTTTATGGAATTACGAGGCTGCTCAGCTTCACTTTATTATATCTTGGATATAGGGAGATACTAAATTGCTTCTCTGCCTGAAGTGGCTCAACCAATATTGAATCCATGTAATTTGTTTAACGTTTTGTCTACACTGATTATTAAAAATGTTAAAAGTGTAATGAACAAGTCAGTCGCTAATATTAGTTCTGTAACCTGGCAAGAAGTTAGAAACTTAAAAAAAAAACAATATAACAAATGTCCCCATTATGGATTCAATAATAATTCTAGGTTTCTAGAGATTTTTAAAGGTCCTTTTTTATTTATGGGAGAAGAGAAGTAAAGGTATTAATTATTTTTCCATTCAAAAGGAAAATATAAAATTATACCAAGTATATTTAAATGTTTACTTTTAAAACATTATTTAAGTGCTATAATTGGAAAGGAATTAATAGAATTTAGACATTTGGAAGGGAAACATTAATACTAAGAAAGGGTATGAAATACATTATAGGTTGTTTTTATTTACAGGTCATGTAGGACTAAAAGAGTGACAGATGAGTTGAACATAGAATTAGATTTGGATTATTCTACAGATGACAAGAATACAATATTTTGGCAGGTTAGAACTGTGTCAGTTAATACCAAAAATGGTTTTATACAACTTCCAACAATGAATCTATTTAACTCCAAAATTATTACATTTTTTCCCATTTCAAGTAAACAATATATAATGTAAAGTGATGGGATAGAAGAAGGAACAGAAGGGGAAGTTATCAGAATGTTGGTAATATTACGAATTTCTATCCTGAAATGACTAACTGTACACATAACATGCTGCATGTGCAGTGCCTATTTTTATGTATATTATGGCTGTTTTTTACTTTTTGTCCTTGTTAAACAAACATTAGAAGAAAATTTGTTACTGGTTAATAGACAATAAGGTAATGAATGAAAGACAGTATGACTGGCTTCAGAATGGTTAGCAGGACTGAAGTCAAGCATTCCTTTAGGAAGATACAGTTATCATGAATCAAATTTTCTGAAAGGACATTTGTGTCTACTTCTGCAGGATTCTATTTTGTCACCCCTTTTGTTCAATTAGCACATACATCTTCTAGGTAAGATAGTGAGACGTTCTGGCCTGAAGCATCACCAATCCACAAAATGACACTTAGATCTACATTTCCTTTTTAATGAGATGAGATTCTGCGGTTCTGTGTTTTCCAGTGCCTGACAGAAGTAGGGAAATAAATGACATCAAACTGATTAAATTCAATTCAGACAAGATAGATTAGGAACCAGAGATTGAAAGCATTGCCTGAACATCTGTAATTCTACCTCCTCATTTATCATGCCACTTTCTTCTACTGCAAAGACATTGTCAAGGCAAGTCATCCTGGTATTGTGCCACTCAGAGATCAGCCCTATATCATCAAATTGTCCCCATCCCTGACCCTCATCTTCCCCCCACCCCCAGCAACAACATAGCAAATGTAGATAATCTGGAGCAGTATCATGATCAGAATTCTGATACATTATTATCAATTATAATGTATCATTAGTCAATGTGAGACTCTCCAGTTTACTGGACCATTTCTGTTCTTTAATAGATCAAAACTTTATGACTCCATAGCAGATTGCTCAACTGACTTAATTGGGAATGGGAATGGGAATGTTCATTCCCTCTGAAGCACCTGGCATTGGCCACTGTCGGAAGACAGAATACTGGGCTAAATGGACCTTTGGTCTGATCCAGCATGGCCGTTCTTATGACCACTGTTCCCTCTAAGCTGTGCACGTATATACAGATCCTAAACCCTGCGCACAGTGTGAAACATCATGCACACAAAAATTTGCATAGAAGCACAACAATTTGCACAGAAGAAATTTTTTGCGCACACGGCCTGTCAAAAATTAGAGGGAACATTGCAATAAAAAGATTGTTATTGAACAGCTAACACTGCAAATTCACACTAGGATCTAAAACCTATGCTTAGTAGAGTGGGGAGGAAAACCATTTTTCCTATCCTGCAAAATTTTTCAGTATTTCAAAATTTTTCTCGTTCTGTATTAGGATGAAACGGAGACCCTTTGAAATTTTCCATGAAAAACAAGAGAGACATCCACCCCCCAAAATAGCCCAGTGAGAACGGCAGAGCAGGGACTGGGTCTCCCAGATAAGTGCCCTGACGAATGGGCTACAGAGTCAGTCTCTCTTCTTCCCTCCTGGTTTTGACCAGAAATTCCATCCTGGACTTGAGAAACCTGTCCTGAGGAAAACTGGTATTTTCCCCTGAAAAAAGCGTAGCTTTTTGACAATTCAATGTATTTCAACAAAAAAAGTTTAATTGGAAAGTTTCCAACCAGCTCTAATGCTGAGCTCTCACTGGCTCACATATCACCAACAGTTTTGTGATATTGGAACTTAATTTTTTGCACATGCACAAGTCAGAAATATTCCAGCTCATTCTCCTATAGCCATACGAGCTCTGAGTTTTAGAAGAGTGAAAATTTACAAGAAGATGGGACTGAGTACCCACAAGCAAAAGATCTGTTGGATAAGAAGATGCCATTTCTAGTCACTTATGACTATAACGACATTTCGGAGCACCAGTCATCATGACCGCATGGCACACACTTGAAAGTGAAGTTTTGCTGCTGGATTTAGTTTCATCTTAGTGTACTGACCTGCTTTAAAGTGTTTATAGATTAACTGAAAGAACTGTTTACAGACTGGTATATGATAATGTTACCAGGCAAACAACTGACTGAAGAGCTGGAGACAAAAACTGAAACTGATCTGCAAATCACTTTGCTGAAAGCCATTACATACCAAGAGGCTCCTTGGAACATTTCACCTCCCCGAAACAATACCATAGAGGACTGCAGAAAGGGTATTTTGACATTAACAATATTTACTAGAAAACATAGGTAAAATGTGGAAATACAGCATCATAGCATCTCCTTAACACTTTCCTTTATACTGCTGCACATTTTACTGAAAATATCTAGAGAGAGAAAAAGTGCTAACGGTCCATGATGTAAAGTTACAGTATTTAACAATATGTTATTGTTAATCTGCCAAAGTCAATGAAACTTTTAAAGGAGAGAATAATCCTGTATTTGTCTGTGTGCCTCAGGTTCATGGTTGCCCAACGCATTTACCTCTCCAGTGCTACAGAGCGGACAATGTTAAGCATTTTTTAAAATGAAAAATGACCACAGAGTAAATCCTACCACCTTCACTATAACCAGTAAGGGCCTAAGATGGCAGCACAATTGGGGTGGTTCCACTGCATGGAGGGTAAGAGGAGTCGACGTTCAGTTAGCCTGCACCCACATTGTGCCATGGAGTGAACAGGGATATTATGGAAGATGATAGGGCTGATAAGATGATTGATCCACAACTATCAGTATCCACTAGGCATTCATCCTGGACCTGACAGAGGAACACAAAAGGAGAAGAGGCTGAGTAGTGCCTGAAGAACATTTCTGCTATTGCTCCACAACCTAGGAGCTGGGAAAGATGTGCATTACTTCCCTGCTGACCCCTGTCAAATTCACACTGCACAGCTCAGTTATTTGGTCTGTGACCTGTGATAGAATTTTGGCCCTGTGTAAATTATGTCTTTGGTAATGCAGGTAATATGAATTGGGAGCCTCAGTCCAGTTCCAGTAAAGAGGTATAAACAATATGAAAGGCACAATCAAAGTTAGCATATTTTGGTAGTCTACGTGTAAAGATCAAGATATGAATCAGCACAGAGAATGAACTACGCTCTCACTCCTAGAGATAAGCATTCCAGAGTCCTGGACAGAGATATGAGTACTGCTGTTCCATTCACTGTGCCTGTTCTGTTAATATTGTGCAAAGTCCTTTAGAGCTATCGATCCATAAACTACCATAAGATAAAATCCTCCATAGCCACATGCTCCCACCACCACATGGGAGTGGGGGATACTAAGCACAGTAGAACTGCAGTGGTTCTACTTTACAGGAAAGGGAGGTTGCAGGCACACCTTAGAGTACTCTCGGAGCAGCTCTCCCCACAGTAACACGAGGGTGGGAATGTGGGCAAGACAGAAAGTAGGGTGTAGCCAGTAAACATAGTGGAGAGGGAGACAGTCTGTGGCTATGAAATAGAAGGGGAAAAGATTTTCTCCCACAACCCCGGAGAGAATCCCTGTGTAAAGCCAGGTTACTCAGGCTCTGTGCATGGCGCAAAGCCTTGGGCCCAAGTGCTACATTAATCAAGTATACATGAGGAAAAAAGTTGAGATTTTAAAAAAAGAATGCTTCTGGAATGGTAAAAGCCATTCTGCTCTCTGAGTCAGATAATTCCATTGAATGCCTTCCACTAAAAGACTTGTAGGAATGCATAGTTTTCTCAAAATGTCAGATTTTCTTCCAAATACAGCTACATTTCAGCCAACTTCAATGAATTTGTACTTATTTGTACATTCTGAGTGATTTCATTTGTTTGTTTTTCTAGAGATCAGCCTATTTATCCAATTTCAGAAACGAATGTCCTCGGAAAACCTAATATCCATAGTAAAAACCCTTGTAAAATGTTGTGGTGAAATACCTGGGGCACATTTGCAGCATCCATTATTTAAGCTACTGTATCCTGGCCTTTTAAACTCTTGTTTAAATTGAAGTTGTTTTTTAGACATTCTTATAGGAAACAGGTATTTCAAATAAGTAAACTGCTCTTTAAATGGCTAGTAAGTGGTTTGTTTTTTACAACAAAAAAATCTTCCTGGGTAGATACCATTCATGCCAGAGTTTAGCTCAGAGCAAGTTTATTATGGCCAAGTTTTTAGTCCCTGGAGGGGGGAAAAAAAGGGTTTATAATGCAAGTATTGACAGAATCTTAGTTGCAGTAGAATAAAAGGTCCATGGTGATAAATGAAATGGTAGTTTATAAAAAAAAGATGCAGTTGAGCTGACACACTGAAGAATTCACCAAATACTTATTACCTCTGAGAATGGGCTGGCTTTATAGTATATTACAGTGTAATACTTTCTTAACCACTTTCCAGCCACAGTTGATATATTCCATTTTTTCCCCCCTTGAAACACAAAATGTATTCCAATGTTTTCTTGTTGCTTTTTAATTTCCTTTTTAGCCACAATAATAAAGGTAAAATTTTAAAAACTTCTGTTGCTGAAAAAGCTGAAGAGAATTTAAAAGTATTAACTTGTCCTGGATGAGCAGATAATGTCTTCACTGAGTTTTATATTATTTTAGTTTATAAAGAGTAGGGTCGGTTTGTGAAAAGGCAGGGAGGGGCACTAACCACTAGGCTATTAGGATAATTTTTTTTAACCAAAGATGGATATAAGAGAGCCCATGCATGTGAGCTTGTTTAAGTTTTTATATATTATATCAGAGCTAGTTTTATACTCCCATAGAAAGAAAGTGTGAATCTCACTGAAGACAAATTTTCTTACACTTTCACACATACCTCCCCTCGGAAAACCAAGTAACATTTACAGAATGTAAATGGTATTACAAAAAATTGAAGCCTGAAATCTCATTTGAAAAGGTATTCATTTTTCAAAAATCCAATTAACAAGAAGGTTTTAAACAAATCCATCTGTCCATTCCAACAGACAATTAATTTCTTTGCCCAGATTAGCAATTCCTCTTCATGGACACAGAAGGACTGACACTTAATTCACTCTGTACCATCCTGCTATGGGCAAGACGTAGAGGAGTTCTTTTGTATACCCTATTAAAATGTATGAGAATTTTTTTTATTTTGGAAAATTTAATTTTTTTTAATTCATAACCCTTAAGTGTCATGGCACTTTATAAACCAACATGCATTCCAAACAAAATAGGTCAGTACCAGACAGCATACATTAATAGTAATCAGGCTATTAGCATGGAATCAGAATGCAGGTCTGAACATGCTTGCAAAGCTAGTTGACTGACAATCTGAATTTTCTTTACATGCCAAACTCCTACCTTCAGACTTTTCCACACTAACTGTGGATATATCTTTACATAGTGTGTCATGATAAAGCAAATAAATGACATTACACACACACACACTCTTTTTTGTCATTGACCAGGAGGGAGAATTTCTGGCAGTCAAACAAACAAAGATGAGAAGGGCAGGGAGTTCATAAAATGTTGAAATGCCAGCTGGAATTACTTGCATCTTAGAAGATTTTTAAAGACATTTTAAAACAAACATATTATGCAAAAAATGTATGCTTGCTTTGTACAACTCTGGAACCCTATGGGAGAACAACCTGTCAATGGCAAGTCTGTTACAATAACAACAAAATCAAAGGGTTCCAAACACTTACTTATTTCTAATTAGACACACATGGAAAACACAGAGCTGCCAGAAAGGGTTGTAAAGAGGTTATGCTGGACCCTGCTGCTGACACAGAAAGCCTCCAGAGTTGAAGAGCCTCTCCACTCACCTCCTTTTTGAGGTGAAGAGCAGCTGGAGCTGCCAGAAAGGATTGTCTTTGACATTTCAGTAATCAGTAACTTCAGCACCATCTGACTCAGTTTGCTTTTGTTTTCATAAACATAGGATTGCCACCTGTCCAGATTTCCCCAGGATCATCTCTTTTCTGAGGTAGGTTTCAGAGGGTAGCCACGTTAGTCTGTATCAGCAAAAACAATGAGGAGTACTTGTGGCACCTTAGAGACTAACAAATTTATCTGGGCATAAGCTTTCGTGGGCTAAAACCCACTTCATCAGATGCAAACCACTTCATGCATCTGATGAAGTGGGTTTTAGCCCACGAAAGCTTATGCCCAAATAAATGTGTTAGTCTCTAAGGTGCCAAAAGTACTCCTCATTGTTTTTGCTGAGGTAGCCATCACAGAAATATGTAAGGGTGCTCAGTACACACAGCCAGTTGTCCAGTTTTGTGGGCACAGGATCATCCCGGATGTCCCAGGTTTTTGTACTTCTGAGGTGGCAACCATATATAAACATGCCCTCTGACACTGGACCAGAATTTACTGTGAACAGAAAAAGCACATCAGGCCAGTGATGGTGGTGCTGACTGTCTGGGACACCTAGGTGAGGAGTTATACTTTGAGGAAAACACTAAAACAAAATATAATTAATAAGAAATATACCTTGCATATTTTGTATATTTGATGCTTATTATTTGCTTTGTCTTTTTAGATTGCAACCTTCTCAGGATGAGTTCCTATCTTTCTATGTACTTGTACGGAACCTAGCACAATGGTACGCAAAAACTGACTGGGTAGGACCACAGTACAAACAAATACATCACAAGTGATAAGAGCTTTCAGCAGTATGAAATTTGGTTTCTATTCCCATCTGATGGGCTACCCCAGAGCCAGGAATCCCAGGCTGCTGAGATGCTTGGAACTCTCTAGGCTTCCAGGTTCCCGGCTGCCAGTCAACCCACCAGGTAGCCTGCCACGGAGCTGAGAGCCAGGAAGCCCAGGCTCCCTTGTTAGCCCATCAGGTGGGCTGCTGAAGAGCAGAGTGAGCAAGCAGGGAAAAAACCAGGTAAGCTTCCATCGGAATCCTATATGGTTTCTATCAGAATTTTGTTAAAATTCACATGGTCCTGCGGAATGTTTTGATTTTGACAAATAGGTAAATTCTGACAAAATGAAAAGGAGTACTTGTGGCACCTTAGAGACTAACAAATTTATCTGAGCATAAGCTTTCGTGAGCTACAGCTCACTTCATCGGATGCATTCAGTGGAAAATACAGTGGGGAGATTTATATACATAGAGAACATGAAACAATGGGTGTTATCATACACACTGTAAGGAGAGTGTTCACTTCAGATGAGCTAATACCAGCAGGAGAGAGGGAACAGAACACCACTAGCCATCAACTTCAGCCCCCAACTAAAACCTCTCCAACGCATCATCAAGGATCTACAACCTATCCTGAAGGACGACCCGTCACTCTCAGAGATCATGGGAGACGGACCAGTCCTTGCTTACAGACAGCCCCCCCAACCTGAAGCAAATACTCACCAGCAACCACATACCACACAACAGAACCACTAACCCAGGAACCTATCCTTGCAACAAAGCCCGTTGCCAACTGTGTCCACATATCTATTCAGGGGACACCATCATAGGGCCTAATCACATCAGCCACATTATCAGAGGCTCGCTCACCTGCACATCTACCAATGTTATATATGCCATCATGTGCCAGCAATGCCCCTCTGCCATGTACATTGGTCAAACTGGACAGTCTCTATGTAAAAGAATAAATGGACACAAATCAGACGTCAAGAATTATAACATTCATAAACCAATCAGAGAACACTTCAATCTCTCTGGTCACTCGATTACAGACCTAAAAGTCGCAATATTACAACAAAAACACTTCAAAAACCGACTCCAGTGAGAGACTGCTGAATTGGAATTAATTTGCAAACTGGATACAATTAACTTAGGCTTGAATAGAGACTGGGTGTGGATGGGTCATTACACAAAGTAAAACTATTTCCCCATGTTTATTTCCCCCCCCCCCACCCCATTGTTCCTCAGACGTTCTTGTCAACTACTGGAAATGCCCACCTTGATTATCACTACAAAAGGTTTTCTTCCCCTTCCCCCCCCCGTCCCGCGCTCTTCTGCTGGTATTAACGCATCTTAAGTGATCACTCTCCTTACAGTGTGTATAAAAACACCCATTGTTTCGTGTTCTCTGTGTATATAAATCTCCCCACTGTATTTTCCACTGAATGCATCCGATGAAGTGAGCTGTAGCTCACGAAAGCTTATGCTCAAATAAATTGGTTAGTCTCTAAGGTGCCACAAGTACTCCTTTTCTTTTTGCGAATAGAGACTAACACGGCTGCTACTCTGAAATCTGACAAAATGGTTTGCCACAATTTTTCTGACCAGCTCAGATAATAATGCAAAAACCGAGGACCAGCAAAGCAGGAAAAGAACATATAAAAACAAAACCAATTATGGTCAAGTGAAATGAAAACATGTCTTCCTCAATTGTGTGACTCATATGGGTACAGTCAGTGCACTTGTCACAGAGGTCCTTGGTGCCTGAACTTCAAATTGCCTTCAGTTCTATCATGCCAGTAAGAATTTCCCTTTGAAGCATAGGAGAGGTAGATTTCCGTGCTGGAAAACTACCTGCCTTCTTTCTCTCAGAATCTGACAGTGCTCATGTTTATGGTATATTCAGTGTTCCTGACTGGTTATAGGTTGGATAGCTGCTGCAGCTCCTGACTGCTTCCTATCTACAAAAAGATGCGGGGATACTGAATCCATATAATCCTTCCCCTTATGTTCACTCAACCCTCAGTTCAGATCTATTTGGAGCCAGGATGGAGACCTGCCTCCATGGCACACACAAGGGACAACAACAGCAGCAGCTTTGGTGATAGATTCCATTCCCCCATCCTTCACTAAGCTCAGTGCCCAAGATCATCTAATTAGGAAGGTTGGGGTGAGGAAGGGAATGAAAACCAAAAATGAAGTCCTCAGTGACATTTGGTAATGTTCATGAACTTGGCCTAAGAGATTAAGGAAAATCGGGGGCGTTTTGCATGAGCATGCCTTCTTTTACAGACTAGTATCCTTCTAATCTGGGTCCAGCAATCACTTACACCCCTGTGGTTACTGTCCTTTGTTCCAGTTTCTTTCAGGTATCCTTTGGGGGTGGAGAGACACTCTCTTGAGCCAGCTGAAAACAAAATTGAGGGGTCTCCCAGGGGCTTAAATGGACTTTCTCTTGTGGATGGAGACTCCCTCCTCTCTCCTATTCAGAATCCAGCTCCAAGTTGGATTTTTGGAGTCACATGGGCAAGTCACAAGGCCATGCATGACTGAGTTGTTTACCAGCCAGGCCACATTCCCGGGAAAGCTCAGATGTGGATGGGCATCTCCAAGTTCATTGTTAGCTTAAGTGTTTCTTGACTGGGCACTTACTGAGAATAGTCTTTTCTCAGGAAGCTGACCAACTGCTTCACTGAGGCTACTTAAAATTAAACAAGTACATAGCCAATATTCATAACTTCGAATACAAAAATGATACATGCATACAAATAGGATGAATAGATCCAGTAGATCATAACCTTTGCAGAGATATGTTACATGGCATATCTAGCATAAAACATATTCCAGTTGTGTCATATTTACTTTCATAAGTATATTTCCATAAAGCATTATGGGGTGCAACGTTACACCCACTGCAAACTGAAACACTTAGTCCTATACAGATGCACTTAATGTCTTATCTGTAGCATTTTTGTTCAAGTTTGTTGTCTCCACTTATCTGTTTATATTTAAGTATTCCAACTGTTTTGTATTTAGAGTGGGCTGGTATCATTGTTTCAGTTCCCGGGCATTTCCTCTACTGAAACAGGGTGGTCGGTTTTCAGAAGGCATCAACAAAGACCCCATTTTAAAAAATTAAAACCACAACACATCAAACACACTTAATTGTGTGTCTGTTACTGAACTAGTAAAATAATATGGTTGGGAATATTTTCTTTGTTATTGAAGTCTTTAGTTTATTTAGTCAAGGTTAAATACTCTCTCCCCATTGTTGGATTTAGAGATATAGGAATAGGCAGAGAAAAACACAGTCATTGTAGAACAAAGAACTGGGACAGGAAAAAAAAGATGAATAGACAAAGTTTTCTTGAAGATACATTTATTTATCCAGACCTGCCATGTTCAAGATATTTAATATGAAGAGGACAAAAAGATTAAGTAGGAGGAGTATATTATACCAAGGAGCTTGTTTCTTCAAAGTTCATGTTTCTTCCTTTTGAGGACAGACTTAATTTCAGCTGGAGAAAATTTAACATAGAAATCTAAACAGATTTGTAAAATGTCTTTGTAACTTTCTTCCATTTCTCTGTGATTCTGAAATTGCTGATCTCCTGGGTATTTGTGTAATACCTTAGTTTTGATAAAAGCTACTTACTGGCATACTGGGTTACTTTAAAACCTGGTGTGATTTTAATACAGTCATGTTACTAATCCCAATAAGTTTTTTTTCTGCCTGAAACTGCCGAACAGTTCCAGTGTCAGGTTCAGAGGAAGATGTTAGAACACTATTAAAAGGGTTATACTGAACTTTATTTGCTCTGACTTAGAACAGATATATTTTACAATGTAATAGTAAGGAATTTTCTCTATCCTAATTCCCAGTTACCACTCAAACCATCTTGCCTGCTAGCGCAGCTTCTCTCCACCTTCTCTTCTGCATCTCTTTACTGCTGAAATCAATTTCCCCTCTATATGTAAGAGTAATAATTTGAGAGAGAATTTTACTTCCTTTCATAAAGTAGCGAACACTTGGTTGAGCAACAGGTGAATCCGGATTAGGGGAAAGACATGTTTAAAAATATTTTCCCTGTGGTATGAATATCATTAATCATTATCATTAATATATAATAATTAAAATCACCAACTGGTTCTGTATAAGACAAGGAAATCCAGTCCCTGCCTTTGGGTGTTTGTAACCTAAATAAGTTAGCACTAGTGGCTAAACCAGAGAAAAAACTTTTTTTGCAAGATTTACAGAAGGAAAATATTTTGGTTCTTTGCATGCTGATTTTTCATGAAGAAAGGAAGTTTTCATAGTCAAAATGTGTTTTCCCCACTGAAAAATTACAACATTTCATTGCTTACATTTGAGAATCTCAAAGCACTTTAAAAGCAATAAATTAACTGAGCCTATCAACAACTGGTGAGATATGTTAGTGTTATTCTACCCATTGAGTAAAATGGAGCACAAAAGAGTTTATGTATCCAATCCTGTTCCCAGTGAAGTTAAGGTGAATTTTCTAATTAAATAAAATGGCAGAAGGAATTGGCCTAATTGACATGGCTAGGGATCAGAGTTTCAGACAGTGACAGACCAGGTAATAGAATTTACTCAAAGTCCCCTGTGCTAGCCTTCTCTATGCAAAATCCCAATGCAAGAATGGAGGCCCAAAGAAAATGTTTTTTGGGTTTTTTTTAAAATGTACTGGTTTTGTCCCCAATTTCCTAGTAATTTAGTAGGGTGCCCTGCAGCATCTTTCCAGCCAGGGGTCTCCTTGGAGCCTGCTACAAGCAGCTACAATAGACTTTATTGAAACAAACGTTTCAAAATATGCTTCAGAAGGTTTATACATCTCTAGTTAATAGTACACTACATTAATGTCCAAAGGGTTAGAATCCGGACAAGCCTGGTAATGACTGAAAATGGCTGCCATCTGTTCAATGGCTTATGTTAAATGAGTGGGTGATTTCAGTCTATTTCCAAGCTGTCAGGTATACACACCTGAAAAACAACACTATAACAAATGGCACTCTCTGTTGGTAGTCTCAGTTAAGACCAAGGACTGCACTGGAATGGAGGCTGAAAAAACCTTCTTGTCCCAAAACTGAGTATCTCAGAATAGTCTTCTGTAAATGTAGAATTGCAATCTAAATAGATCCTGTCCATCTCACATGTTAAGGCGGGCTTTTTAAAAGGAAACTTTTTTTTTTTTTAATACCTGCAGGATGCTGAGAAAAAAATGGAATAATAGTTGAAATAAGTTTCTAGTATTGCTTAAAGGTAGATGTTGACTTATCATAATAATTTAGTCTTGGCTAATCATTACAATGTCTGTATATTGCTAAGTGTCAGGAAGAGAGTTATGTCCTCTCATCTAGGCATTTAAACGAAGGGGGGAGAAGAAAAAAAAAAGGCAACCTGAGGTACAATGTTTTCCCTTGTGAGTTTTCCTCTACCAACCCTGAAAGTACAGATTCTGTAAGATAAAGTGATTTTCTCTGTTCTAAAAGACAGTGATTTTAACATGATATTAATAAGTCCAAAGTAATAAGTATTTATAAAAAGTAGGGTGTTATAGATTATCTGCTATTACTGACAACCAGTTTGTGATCAAATTTACTTCACTGCTATGCATAGTGGTGTGGTCCTTCCCCCCTGACCTTACCATTTGCCAGATTTTTAACTCAGTGCAATTTAAGGACAATTGGATAGTCTATTTACATTTCATACTCTTAGTTTGAATTTAATGGCAGGCTCAGAAAAAAAACCAGTATTTAACCATGCACACATTAACTATGTAAACCCAGATCTACTCTTCCGCTGCACCTCTTTCCCTCTCCTAAGAGATATGATGCATATTATTTAAAACATCCAGAAATGTTAATCTAATTAAGAACAGAGAAGTTTTCTTTGTCTTTAATACAGTGCTTACAGCTTGCAGTACGTGACTGTGTTGATAGCAACTGAGTTGTAGTGTTAATAAAGTAGGTCCACAAAACTTTTTTGTAATGAGTTTTTGTGGAAATTAATATCGTCACAGGCGATACTCATATTATGTCCCATATGTGAATAAACAGAAATACCATGATAACGTTCCATTTGTGGTCTTTCCATCATCAATATGCTGATAATATTCTAAGAAAGTGCAGTCTCATGAGATCTTGTGTCACAAAATAATGTCTGATATTTAAGTCTGATTTTTGCTCAACAGCAGCAGATTGTGTGGCTGGGAGAGAAAGGAGAAGAAAGAGCATGGAATATAGACACTACACAGAGAAAAAGAGTTAAAGGATATAAAAATCTATATAGAATGGGAAATCAATACATGATACTGAGCTTTCAGAGTCAAAAATTATACTTATCCAATTACTAAATTTAGAAAAAAAAATCTGTATATTAATATTGGCCTTCCTGATTGTGCCTATCTGCACTGTTTTAAAATTCTATCAAATGGCTGCATAGTATTAGCTAGAGACCTTGTTGTATCCCATTAGATTCAACTGCAGCAACTCTAGTTATAGGTTGCAGAGACATCAATGGAATAGTTGCCAGTGTGAAGAAAAGTTTCTAAAAAAAGAGAGACCTTCATAAACCTATTAATAAACAAAACAAAGACTTTGCTGAATATACTCATGGCTTAGACCCTGTGTACGCGAGTAGTTTAATATTAGGTAACTCGTTCTGAAAATTTACTGGCATTTGTTTAGTGCAGAACTGCCTGAAGTTGGACGGTTTATGATATTATAGCTTGTCTGCAGAGTTCAAGCATAATACTTTTTTCTGAGACTTCACCCCAATAAAAGCACTGAACATACAGCAATTGGTACTGATAGCACACCACATCTTTCTAGGAAAATTTAGCACTCTCTGCAAAGTAGAAGTATGTGGTCTTACTGCTGCACTGCATTCTGCTGCAGAATTCCATTGTAATAACTATTTAAAATATTTTATCTAGTTTATCTCCAGATCCCATATACACAGAGGGAGACATATAACCTTTGTACAGCTACTGTGTAAAGCAGAAGTTGTGCAGAGAACCCTAGCATGGGCCCTTTGCACTTGGGTGCATTCTACCCATATTGGATAAAGGCCTGATCCTGCAAAATGTTGACCACACTATATGTAATACTATCTGATTGGTATAAACTTGTACGTGTAGCTTACATATTCAAGATGCACTGTGTATAACAGGATGAAAGATATAAAGGTCTAAATTATCACATGTGATTAGTGATCTGCAGTGCCCAACTTCATAGATTCCAAGGCCAAAAGTGACTATTGTGATTGTCCAGTCTGATCTCTTGTATAACAGACCACAGAACTTCCTGAAAATAATTCCTAGAGTATATTTTTTAGAAAACATTCAATCTTCATTTTAAAATTGTAAATGATGGAGAATCCACCATAAGCCTTGTACATTATTCCAATGGTTAATTACTCTGACCATTGAAAATGTATGCCTTATTTCCGGTCTGAATTTGTCTAGCTTCAACTTCCAGCCATTGGATTGTGTTATATGTTTCTCTGCTAGATTGACGGGCCCATTATTAAATATTTGTTCCCCATGTATGTACTTTTAGCCTATAACCAAGTCACCCTTTAACCTTCTCTTTGTTCAGATAAATAGATTTTGAGTTCTGTGTCTATCACTATAGGGCATGTTTTCTAATCCTTTAAGCATTCTCATGGCTCTTCTCTGAACCCTCTCCAATTTATCAGCATTCTTCTTGAATTGCGGGCACCAGAACTGGACACAGTATTCCAGCAGCAGTCAGATCAATGCCAGATATAGAAGTAAAATAACTTCTCTACTTCTCCTCAAGATTCCCCTGTTCATGTACCCCAGAATCACATTAGCTTTTTTGGCCAAAGCATCAGACTGGAAGCTCATGTTCAGCTGATTAACCACCATGACCCCAAAATCTTTTTTCAGAGCCATTGCTTCCCAGTACCAAACTTCCCACCCTATAAGCATGGCCTGCCTTCTTTGTTCCTAGATGTATACATTTACATTTAGCCATATTACAATACATATTGTTTGTGTGCACCCAATTTACCAAGTGATCGAATCACTCTGAATTAGCGACCTGTCCTATTCATTAGTAACCACTTCCGCAATTTTTGTGTCATCTACAAACTGTATCAGTGATTTGAGACACCTTAAATTAGCCTGGTTTTCTGAAGATGCCTTGTTCAGCATTTTCTAAAAATCAGATTCCTTTAGGGTATCTCAAGTTGGCAGCCAAAGACAGAAGAACTCAAAGTCCCTAGTTACTTTGAAACTTAGGCCATGATACCATCGTACAGCAATATCCACAAGAGTACCACACAAGTTACATTTCTCCAACACTGTAGACATAATTAACATAACCAAGAACTTTGTTTAGGGACAGCGAAGGTCACAAAGTCACACAACCTATCAACACTAAAAACAAGATCAGAACTTAAAGGGAGAGTTTCCTACATTCCCTTGTGTTTTCTCATTGCCTACAATGCTATCAATAACACTCTCATGCTGCATAAGGATTTTGTTTCCATCTCCAGCAGAAACTGAAAAGTAATGTGGACGCTAAAGTCAAACTCTCACTCTTCCTTAAAGGCAATTTCATATTCTCTTGCATCAACATATCAGCACTTTTTAATATCACAGTCCATTTATTTGGGAAGCTATTTTGCTCTAATATTTGTGACGTGGGGAGATTAGAACTCATGGTGTCTGGGATCTCAGCTCAATGTTGTTTCTCCTAGTCTACAGAGTATTGGGTAGAACAGGAGTGGCCAAACTTACTGACCAGCTGAGCGGCATAAAATAATCTTCAGAAGTTCAAGAGCTGCAAGACATGCACAACCTGCCAGGGTGTGGTGCTTCTGCCCCGACATGCCACCTCAGGGCTAAAGCCCAGAGACCCCCTCTCCCTGCAGGGCAGAAGCCCCTAGTCCCACCCGTCCCACCCTCCCCGCCACAGGGAAGAAGGCCTGGGCTCCCTCCCACCCCCCACTCCCCGTCCATAAGGTAGAGAATGCGGGGTCCGTGAGCTGCACTTTAACTGTAAAAGAGCCGCATGTGGCTCACAAGCCAGTTTGGCCATGCCTGGTGTAGAGTATGGTGTGAGTCTGCCTCTTTCTCTCACTCCTCTGTCAAATATCCAAAGCCTTGTGAGACTAAGTGATGACAGAAATTCTCCCCAGAAGACATTTGGTGTCACAGAATCATAGAATAGTAGGACTGGAAGGGACCTCGAGAAGTCTCAAGCCCAGTCTTGCCTTGAGTGCAGGGGACTAAGTATTATCTAGACCAGTGGTTCTTAACCTTTACTGCAGCCTGAACCCCTTTGGTTCTCAAAATATGTTCTCGCACCTCTTAACAAAAATTGTTCAAGTAGGTCAGTTCTTTAAACTAGATATATTTTTGTTTGTATATTACAGTAATCATTAAAAATGTATAATGTTAATAAATACATAAGTTTAATTAAACAAAGTAGTTGTACTTACATGCCTGTGCTTAATTTGTGTTTTTGATGATTTACCTTCTAAAAAAAATCTGGCATGTCTCGCACCCCCAGAAAGGGCATCTTGCACCCCCAGGGGGTGCATGTGCCCCAGGTTAAGAACCACTGATCTAGACCATTCCTTACAGGTGTTTGTCTAAAAATCTGCACAGCTCTTAAAAATCCCCAATGACAGAGATTCCACAACCTCCCTAGGTAATTTATTCCAGTGCTTACCCACCCTAACAGGAAGTTATTTCTAATGTCTAACCTAAACTGCAACCTAAGATTGCCGCAATTTAAGCCCATTGCTTTTTGTCCTATCCTCAGAGATTAAGGAGAACACTTTTTCCCCCTCTTCCTTGTAACAACCTTTTATGTACTTGAAAACTTATGTCCCCCCTCACTCTTCTCTTCTCCAGACTAAACAAACCCAATTTTTTCAATCTTCCCTCATAGGTCATGCTTTCTAGACCTTTGATCATTTTTGTTGCTCTTCTCTGCACTTTCTCCAATTTGTCCACATTTTTCCTGAAATGTGGCACCCAGAACTGCCAACCTTATCTGGACTGTATTGTCTCTCTATTTTAGAGTATGTCTCCCTTTAGGCATAGTACAAACACATTGACAGCACTCAGTAAAAAAACAATACTTTTTAGGTCATTCAGAAATGGTAGTTAATCTCTTAATTGATTAAGTAGTTTTAGAGGGATATCAAAGCTAATTCTGATTTCTAAAAAAAGAAATGGATTTTAAAAGCTAGCATGTGATGACGTCCAGTTGCAGGTTAGAAGAGAGAAGGAAGGGAGTAATAAACAAATCAGTGACAGTGCTTTTTGTAGATTTCCTGTGGGAAATACATTTGCATGGTCATGTCCTGATGTCTGAGTGTAAGGATGTGGCAAAATTCACATTATAATTAAATATATCAAGAAGGATGTACACTATGTAAAAATGTAACACAATAAAAACATTCAGATAATTAAGATTTACTTTTCTGTTCCTGGTGCACTGTTCATATAAAGAGTATCATCAAATATTAAGCTAATAAGGCAACACACGAAGCTAAGCCTAGCAGTTTAATGAAGCCACAGCACAGGATTCAACCAAAAATGTTTTTAAAAGGAATAAAAAAGAGGGAGATTGTTCTAACCACAATGGCTTAGAGCCCTTTTGAATATGACATAACAAGTCCTCAGCCATCACCAAAAGACAGTGAAATTTGCAAGAGAAGATGAAATGTCTAATTATTCAGCTTTGATTAAAATTGATTACAAAAGATATAAAGTAGAAACAGAGTTCAATTCTGAGAACATGGATTCTCTAATAATGTGGAAGAGAAAGCACCCCTGCAGTAAATTCTTATTTTTCACACAGGACTTCAAAATTATCAACATATGACCACAATTTAAAGCTGCATGAACTCTTGAGGGCTCAAAATAACCAAACAATAATTACCTCCTGCTTTGATATTGCAGTTCTACTGAAAGGTTTACAAAATATAATAAATGAGAAAGCTGGTATTAGCAAGCTTGTACATTAACTGGACATTTAAAGAAGTGTGAGGTACAGTATCCAAAAATTAATTCCAACTCCGCTAGGCCCTTATTCACTGTTTGCATACATTTATTTAAAACTCAAATATGTATTACATACTGCAGTGAATTACACAGTATTATAACCAAACATTCACAGAAATGTGGGAGACCAGAGGATAGGATCCTGCTTTCCTCACTTCCAGTCCCCCGTTTTTACCACTATATTGTCCTTCCCGCTTTGAATGTAGAATCTACTTTACAGCAGCTCAATAAATACTCACATTAGGATCTAAGGATCCCAAGCTTAGTTTTCAACTCTGATGGAATCTTCAAAAGGGGGATTAGTAAACTTTCATTTGACCTTTACAAACCCATTGTTGATTATCTTTGGGACAAGCAGTTAATATCTGAAAGAGAACTCAAGGTAGCCACTGACAAAAATTCAATCAAGAGTGGAAAATGATAGTGGTTAGATTGTGACTAGCCCTGCACCTCTATATTTTTAAATATCCATTTTAAATGTGTCTCTAATGACAACACCTATGATTAAAAGCATAAGCACGAATAATGCTTTAGACCTGAACTATCCACCACCATAGTAGAATAGGTCTTGGGGGCACACCATGACCCAAACTGAATAGAGGTACAAGTCAAGTTGCCTGATGACATAAGTAAACATTTTGGAGTCCAATATACATTTGGATTACAATTTGAATAGACTGGGGGGAAAATGCACAAACTGACAACTTCCAAGTTCCTACTCTCCACAAGGAAGAGTCGTAAAACTTCTTACAAGGTTTTAACCCCTCTCACAGGAATGCAACACTAATTCTAGATTCTTTTCTGAATATTTTGCTTCAAAGTTTACTTTTAATTATCTCAGCTATTACGGACCACACCAGAATATCATGGATACATAAACTCAACAATGGTGGCTTTTTGCCCCTCCACTTCCTTTTCCCCCTAACCTACCCATACAATTAGGGATGGGCTGGAGGGGCGGGGGACTTCCATGGCTGACATGGTCACCCATCTGCAGAACTAGGCAGAATGGGGAGGAAGCTGAAAAATTCCACTCTGGTATTCCAGAAATGGAATTTTTTCAATCTTTCCCTCCCATGACAAATTTTGACTTTTTGATCTTTCATCCCAATTCAGGGTGATTTTTTTTCCTCAAAAATTTGAAATGTTTCATGGGAGGGAAAGACTGTTTTCTGCTCTACTTACAAAGATGAACCCCCCAAAAAACAAGGAACAACATACTTGCTAATATGTCTCTAGTGACACTTCTTGTTTCTCCACTAACAGCAACACACTGGCGTTACTCCTAGCAAAATCAAACTGCAATGTAACTTTTTAAGCGCATGGATAGCTGCAGCTCTCTCTCAACACTTTAGCTGTCTGCTCCTCCTACAGCTAACATCTTTGCTTTTCCTGGGTTCTACAACTACTCTCAGTGGTGCACTTCTGCACCTTAATTGCCTTCCCATGGAATCAACATAGGCCTCAAAACCTAATCTCACAGATTACTTCCATGGCAACCTCTAGGCCAAAGAATATTAGCAAATCACTCAATCTATAAACCCACTGTCTCATATTGAGTCATATAATTGGGATGACAAACTCATATTCCCAAACTACTGACAGGCCCTTCCAGGAGCTCATCCAAGTGATTCTCTCCTGCATTCAACATAAATGGATACATCCCCCCAAAACTCATAGTCTCCTGCCATGCTTTCCTCCATGCTTTCCCTGTTATGCCTGAACAAGGACTAGCTCCAATCACAGTCCTTGCACTTCCCGATGCAGGGGAGACGTAATCTAGAGGCTTTTGCTGCAAAGGCAACATAAACACCCTAACATGAGTTAAGATGAATAGTTATTTTATTCATTTCAATAGGGAAATATTAAGTGGACGAAAGTATGGTAAAGTGTGAAATATTAAGTGGACGAAAGTATGGTAAAGTGTTCCCTCCTTCCAATTTTCTTTGTGCTAAAATCCATTCAACATGACAGATTTAGGGATTTTCCTCTTTCTACCTGGACCTGAAATCCTATCTATGTAACATTCTAGGTTCACAGTTTCATTATTGTGACATCACCAAAAAGAACCTACTGTTCAATCAAAACCTGGCTTTGAACAATCAGTTTTCAGATCAGAACCACATTCACACTGTTGGTAACACACATTTGAAGCAGCAAAATGCAAATGGACTTATGTAATAAGGTATATGTCAAGAGACAATGTAAATAGAAATTCTGAACCATTCTGCATAAAATATTTAGCAACAGTTCTGGATTAAAAAATAACAATAAACGAACATGACCTATTAAACAAATGACTCATTTAGATATCCTATTTCATAGGACAGTTCATAAACAGAAAAAAGCATTAATGGTACAAGCATTACATCCTATGGTAACAACAGTATACTGTAAATGGCTACAAACACTAGTAAAATCCTTATCTGAGCACAACCAGTAAATCAGCAAAGGTGTAGTAGCTTCTTAAGTAAAATAAGCTTTGAAATGAAGTAAAGATACACAGTGCTGAAATGGATGAAGCTGATGAGGTGTCCATTAATGATGCATTTAAACAAGCCATTTGGCAGGAATCTGCACTCATCTGTAAATAATGCATCAGATTTAGGAAAGCAGCCTTAAAAGTGTGAATTGCCTAAAAGCTAAACTGAATATTTTGGTAGTGGTAAAACCCAAAGGTCCAAATCTGACTTTAATCTCTCCCCACTATTCAGTCCACATACCTCAAGTCCATAACACTAGATCAGTGCATAGGGGTATTTCTCTCTTTTGAGCAAAACAGAAATAGTACAAGTGGTAAAGCATAATGTAGACTTCATACAGTATTCTGCCATATATACAATCTCCACCAGTGACCAATGCACACTACATATTAGAATTCAGAGCAAACAGACAGCAGCTCCCATAATGCAGCCTTCATATACTGAACCCGCAGAACTCTTGAGGGCTCAAACCTATGTGTCTTCTCTGCTGCTACCAACTTACACTCTTGGGAAACTGGAAGAGGGCACATTTGGGAATCTTCAATTGCCAAGATGAGAAGAATCAATCCTAATCCCACTCAAAGGGGAAAAAAAAAATCCTTTTCCAGCAGAACTGAAATAGAATTTTTCAGTTTCCTGGCTGCCTGCCTTTAAGGCTCTTCTCAATTTCATGTAGTGAAAGAGAAATTGACAAAAAAGCCTTCCAGGAGGGCAGCAGGGGAACCATTATTTATATTTTTCCAATGGAAAATGGAATTTTTTAATTTTTTTTTATTTTTTATTTTTTTTTTTTTTTGCAAAATAGCAGTTTTCCCACAGAAAATTTTGATTTTTCCCAATAGGGCATTTTCCATGGGAAAATCATTCCTATGAAAAATTCCCAACTACCTCTACTTATAATACTAATTGTGCCTTGAGAGTCCACCAATATATAGGGCTGGGATACAGTAAAACGAGAAGTGGGCAACGAAATAGGTTAAAGGTACCAAGTTAAAGAACGCTAAATACTGCCCTTAACACGTCTGAATGATTTCACGTGACCACAGTACAACATAAGATCTTGTGAGGAATGTACCACATCCTATAAGGAACATGTCTTATACTGTTGAGAACAAATAGTCTGGGATTTCCCTTTCATTATTCTGAAAAAACAACTATTTATTAAAGAGAAATAAAGCAAATGGAGAAGAAACCTGTAGTCCAGATAATGAAAAAAAATTGGCTCACATGTGGCCAAAACTGTTCAGAACAGTTTGTCTTGTGAAACTTGATCCTTGTAATAGTGCTGAAGTTGGTGAGACTCAGGCAGTGCTTGTACTCGAAAGAATCAATGATAGCTGTCCCCATTTTTCAAATCAACTGCAGCCTAACCGGTATATAACGCTTTGTCTGGTCAGAAAGGAAACAGGGCAAGACAGTCTCAGCAAAAGCGTCTGAGCTAATCCCAAGGCAAGACAGAAACAGTCTGAAAACAGTTCATGCTCAAATGGTTTACATGTGGCTTGCGCCTGGCCAGACAAGCGTAATAATTTTAAAAGTGTGTGTTTAAAATTATGTTCTTAAGCATATCCACATTATTAGAAGCAAAGAATATTTTCAGGCACCATTTTTAAAAACCTGGTTTAAATAAATTCTAATACTATTTACATGTCAGTTTAGAATGGACAACATAACAAGGGAGAATGTTCAAAACACCAGAATCATCTCATGTCACAGTGTCTCTCCACTGCTGGTATTAAAATGCTGTATTTAAAAAAGAGTGTGAAGACCAAAAAAGGAAATAGAAATTAATACAATATGAAGTATTGGGTACATAGATCATGAGTTAATTCCATTAAAAATGTGAACAGAATTGTGTCAAAATGAAGTATAACACTGAATGCAGACTTCCTTCGTCATCCTTGTTAAGTGAATTAAACTCTCTTTCATATTTTCACTTGAGGCTTGAGCATCAATTAAAAGTGTCTAAACCAGGTCAGAAAAAAAATTTCTGCGGCTGTTTCATATTATTTCTTTTTCTGAAATTTCTCAGGTGAAGGGAGGACATTAAAGGAAAAAAAACATATCTATTAAACAAAATTTTCAGAATTTCATTAGCTGAGAAACCGTGTATATTTCTTAAAAGTAAACATAATAAAGAAGATTATTTCTGGGTCAGAGGACAGATATTCCAGCACACATTTGAAGAAAGGATATTTAAAATTCACCGTTAGATCAATTCTTGTAAATAGGTCTGACTAAGAATACTGGAACAAAGAGATAATAGTAATATCATGGCTCTATTCTCATATTATAACCTAGCAAAATAATGTAGATAAAGTAACAGATTATGAAAAGTTTGCCCTCCACAGTTTTCTCAGAAGAGGGTTCAATCATGTAAGAAAAAGTAAACAGAGAAAGTATATTTCAACCTCAGGGAAGTACGCAGAGCATGAATTAGGCTATTTCTACACTAGAGACCTTACAACGGCACAGCTGTACCGATGCAGCTGTGCTGCAGTAAGATCTCTTGTGTAGCTGCTCTGAGCTCTCCCGTCGACATAGTGCTGTGCACACTACCACTTATGCTGGTGAAACTTATGTCACTCAGAGGTGTGTTTTTTCACACCCGAGCGACATAAGTTTTGCCAACATAAGTGGTAATGTAGACATGGCCTAAGTGTTCAAACTTCACCCCTTTCCTGGGGTTTGGCTTTACTGATCACTGACAAATCCTAACAGAAACCTCAACCTAAATTTTCTTCCTGAGGTTGGTTCCCCTTAGGCCAGGGGTTTCCAAACTTGGTTTGTGGCTTGTTCAGGGAACAGCGAACCGCAGCCACTGGGAGCTGCGAGCTCAGATAAAGTGTCTCACGGCCTGCCAGGGGCTTACCCTGAACAAGCTGCGAACCAAGTTTGGGAACCCCTGCCTTAGGCTATGTCTACACTGGCACTTTCATTGCTAAAACTTTTGTTGCTCAGGCATGTGAAAAAACACCCCTCTGAACAAGGAAAGTTTTAGCGACGATGTGGACAGCGCTTCGTCCGGGGGGATCCATGCTCCCAGAGACGAAGCTACCACCCCTCTTTGGGGGTGGTTTTATTTTGTCACCAGGAGAGTTCTCTCCCAGTGATAAAGAGCAGCCACACAGCACACCTTACAACAGCGTGGCTGCAGGTGTTACTGAAGACAAATTATTTCTCCAGATATTGAGCCTAATGTGTATTAAATGCTCCATCACTTTGTTAACACAGAGTCAAGGTTTTCCAGTAGTATCTCGTGCCCTTCCAGAATTTGGAGAGTAGCAAAACTTCCCGGTTTTCAGAGACTTAAATGAAGAGTTAAGGCTCGCACCACCTCAGCAACACAACACTCTGCCCCAAGGGAGCTGGCAATAGTGACTGGAAATGATTCAGTAATGAAAGTACAAAGATTAAACTCTCAACAGAAGTGGTGGATTCTCCAACTCTTGATGTCTTCAAATCCAACTGCATGCTTTTCTGGAAGATGTTTAAGTCAAAAATAAGTCATTAGGTTCAATAAAGGAGTAACCGGATGGATAACACAGGCCAGAGAGATTAGACTAGATGATCTAAATGGTCCCTTCTCACCTTAAAAGTTATGAATCTATAATAAGCAGATATGAGGAAGGACTATGAGAACTTGCTTTTAGTGCTACGTGCTTGTGATATGTTCCACAGATCTGAATTCCAGAATTTATCTGCATGCACTCTGGCTGCATTCACTGTGCCAGGTATACCTGCATTGAACAGTGACAGGATTACTTGGAGCAGCTTGGCAGAGTTGTGAATGTGATATGAAAAGTATTGTACGTGTACCTTGAGGGATCAAGTATGGCTCATTTTCAGCACTGAATTTTGTAGATTGTTTCAACAGAAGAGCATAAGTGTGCCTTCTTGCCATGGGGACTGACGGCATACATAACAGTAATCTCTCGGATTTAGGGTATGTGTACACAGCAATGGGGAAGGTGTTTCCCAGCACAGCCGGACAGACACATGCTAGCTCTATTAGAGCTAGAAGGCTAAAAATATCAGTATGGCCACCACGGCATGGGTATGGCTTGGGCTAGCTGCCCAAGTACAAACCCACCCAACACCATGAGCTGGCACCCATGCCACAGTAGCCACACTGCTATTTTTAACATGCTAGCTTGCGCAGTGCTAGCACATCTGTCTGTTTGCACTGGTAAGCACCCTCCCAGCTGTTGTGTAGGTGTACCTGTGTAAGGAAGGTCAGCCAAAAAAGTGAGTGGTTCTGGTTGAAAATGGGATGTAGATAGGATGTTGTCTTATTCGGTGCATCATAAAGAATCCACAGGTCAAAGATAAATGAGTGGTTTGTATTGTGGGGCGGGGGGGGGGAGTGATTAGTTATTTTTTGCAAGTCTAGGGTGGTTGGTGTGGAGCAGGCTCAGTGTTTGAGTGTAAGCCTGATGTGGTTGCTATATCTGACCTAAAGCAGAGTTTTGCTCACATTAGGGGGGCTCTCTATCAGGAATCCCTGATCAAGTGAACCTGCAACTTACTTGCCTTTGATCATACTTAGTTCCATTGTGCAGGAAACATGAGTGCACAATTCAGTTTTTTATCTTCTCCCTATCTAGTCATTGCTAACTTCTTTGATAATACTTCTAAAGTAAAATCAGAGTGCGCATGCAGATTATAGGGCACTTTACAATATCACTCTTAACCCAGAAATGTTGGTTTTAGGCAACAGGAACAGAATGCAGGCAGAGAGCAAGGAATACTCACAAGGCACATGCCAAGGACACTATGCAGAGCAGTAGTATAGTTAGAAATAATTATAGGGCCCTCTAAATTAGCTGTGCTATTCAAGGCTACTTTCCTACCAGTGTAAAACCTTTATCCCACAGATGGAAAAATAGCAGCTTGCCCAACAATCACTCTCACATAGCTGAGTAAAGAATGAGTAATTTATTATCTTTAAGGAAATAGAGTCCTTTCTAAAGTAGCTGTACTGATCAGGGGACATTTCTCTGGAGCAGAGACAGATAGCAGCAATATGCTCACCAATCATTCTCAGATTTCTGCCAAAGGCAGAGCTTGAACTCAAAGTGCAACTCAGCTTCAGTGAACACAACATAACCCTTTGAGCCACCCAGTTACTGTGACAACAGCTTGCCTGGAAGCCTTCTTGCTTCAACAGATCCCTCATCTTGCTGCACATGTGCACTTCATTCGCTTCAGCTAATGATACTCTGAGTTCTTGCCAAACTTGGTTTGAGCCCCAGATGTGGGCAAAAACAGGTTTTAAAAAAAGAGTTGATTTTGTAAAATGCTGGTATCTTGAGAACCCCTTGCTCCTAAGACCCTGAATTTGGACCACTAACACTATCAAAAAAACCTAGAGGGCACAGCGAATTTCACTCCCAGCAAAAGCATGCAGATTTTAGAGCACTTAGGGCTTGTCTACACGAACATTTAGCCCGCAAGAAAACTAGGGTGTAAATTTACCCCACACTAGCCTGCCACCCAATAAGCATCCAAATGGATCCTCTTATTGCTCACTTACAGTTCCCTAGTGTACTTTGATATACAGTAGAACGGCAGAGTTATGAACACCTCAGGAATGGAGGTTGTTTGTTACTCTGAACCGTTCGTAACTCTGAACAAAACATTTTGGTTGTTCTTTCAAAAGTTTACAACTGAACATTGACTTAATACAGCTTTGAAACTTTACTTTGCAGAAGAAAATGCTGCTTTTAACCATCTTAATTTGAATGAAACTAGGACAGAAACAAGAAAAGGAGTACTTGTGGCACCTTAGAGACTAACAAATTTATGTGAGCATAAGCTTTCATGAGCTACAGCTCACTTCATCGGATGCATGCAGTGGAAAATACAGTGGGGAGATTTATATACACAGAGAACATGAAACAATGGGTGTTTTTATACACACTGTAAGGAGAGTGATCAGGTAAGGAGAGCGGGGGGGAGGAGGGGAGGGGAACCTTTTGTAGTGATAATCAAGGTGGGCCATTTCCAGCAGTTGACAAGAACGTCTGAGGAATAATGGGGGGAGGGGAGAAATAAACAAGGGGAAATAGTTTTACTTTGTGTAATGACCCATCCACACCCAGTCTCTATTCAAGCCTAAGTTAATTGTATCCAGTTTGCAAATTAATTCCAATTCAGCAGTCTCTCACTGGAGTCGGTTTTTGAAGTGTTTTTGTTGTAATATTGCGACTTTTAGGTCTGTAATCGAGTGACCAGAGAGATTGAAGTGTTCTCTGATTGGTTTATGAATGTTATAATTCTTGACGTCTGATTTGTGTCCATTTATTCTTTTACATAGAGACTGTCCAGTTTGACCAATGTACATGGCAGAGGGGCATTGCTGGCACATGATGGCATATATCACATTGGTAATGTGCATGCAGATGAACGAGCCTCTGACAGTGTGGCTGATGTGATTAGGCCCTATGATGGTGTCCCCTGAATAGATATGTGGACACAGTTGGCAACAGGCTTTGTTGCAAGGATACGTTCCTGGGTTAGTGGTTTTGTTGTGTGGTTGCTGTTGAGTATTTGCTTCAGGCTGGGGGGCTGTCTGTAAGCAAGGACTGGCCTGTTCCCTTACCTTGTCATATTTTTTTAAAATACTGTATTGTATTTGCTTTATTATTATTATTTTGTCTCTGCTGCTACCTGATTATGTACTTTTGGTTCAAAATGAGGTGCGTGGTTGACTGGTCAGTTTGTAACTCTGGTGTTCGTAACTCTGAGGTTCTTCTGTAGTTCCATTTCAAAGCGAGGTAAATCAAAGTGCACTAGAGAACTTTCGGTGCAAGGTAGCAGGATCCACATGGACACTTTGCGCACAGCAGGCTAGTGTGGGGTGGATTTGCATTCCATCTTGCTGGGAACTAAATGTATGTGTAGACGAACCCTTAGAATAGTTGACCTTTAGACAGAAAGTGATGCTCAACCTTACCTATAGCAGAGCTGATGTTCTTCTATATGAATTACTGCAATGAGGTATAGACAAGTAGATTAGATCACTTGAAGACAAATACAAGAAATACATTCTTTGTTTCATAATTCACATTACTGTTAGGTCTCATCACATCTGACTTTGCACCTATCATATGATCAACCCACTTAGGATTGAGGGAGAGAGATTAAAGATTTTTTGCTGCTGCTTTACCTCCAGAATGGAGAGTACTTACATTCTAATAATACCAGCAGAAACAATGTGACTCAGACCAAATGGCAGCATGAGTCGCAAACCATTTATTGCATCAAGCTAATCTTGCTCAATTTTAACAAATAATCCAACTAAGGTTAAAAACCAAAAGACAAAAAAAATCTAAAACTAACTCAGCTACTGTGTGAGGATATTATATTCTTCCTGTTTTGTATGGATTTATAATGTTTGGAAATCAATATGACTCAAGTAATAAACAAGTACTGAAAATAGTAACACCCAATGGCTCAGCAGGATGCAACATCCTTGAACTTTCTACAGAGCCTCACATGAAAGGATTTTTCCTGTAAAATTTGGCACTTCTGTACAAACTACTACTTTAGTACTGTTTCCATAAAATATTTATACTTACCATTATAAAATGACATTGGGAAATCCTGCACTCCAGTTGGTCTATACAAGGAGTACTACCCTGGCAATTAAAACTACAGGAAGGGACTTAATTTTTGTTTACTGAATCATATTTTTTAGCGAATGTCACTGAACTTCCACCAGTTATACAGTACCTATTTATTAGTGAAAAACACAGATTGGGCTAAAGATGTATTGCAATGCATTTTTTTAAATGTAATTACATTCTCCACTTCCCTTTAACTTTCATACAATTTTAGGAGATTTTCTACTCCAGTCATGTTTCTCTTCCACCTTACTGCTTCTCTTATTCTCCAGGTCTATCTCATCTATCTCCAATCCACCTTTCCTTACTGTCCTACCTGCAATCCTCTGAACCCTCTATCATCTCTCAATGTCCTGTGATCTTTAGAAGGCTTAGCCCAGTCCCTTACTTCACTGACACTCATGGTAAGGGCTTGGGAGCTGCAGTGTGAGCAGAGGATAGTGACTAGTCACTGGGGGTCCCCCCCACAAATATGCAGAGGCAGGAACTGTCTTGCACGCATGATATTCTGCTCTTCCACACTGCTCTACCAGCCCTGCCATATTTCTAGTCAGTACTGCTCCAGCAGGTTTCCTGCTGCAATTAGTGAAGTCCTTTTTCAGCTGGTCAGTAAAAGCCACAGAGTGAACTCCACTTTATGCTGAACAAAGCAGGCATTAACGCATGCATTTTCCACACTGAAATTTCCATGCTAGGCAGGAGATGCTCCTGTTAAGAGTGTCTGGCTCTCTCTTCCACTTTTATTTTGTCTCCTGAAACCCACCTGGAGCTCCTCTCTCACAGAGCATCTGTGGAGGGACATCCATGGGCTCCAGAAGAGGATTGAACCATACACATCATTCCTTCTACTCAGGTAGATTCCCCTACACAGGTATAAAGAGTGGATGATCTGCAACCATTCTCCTTTTTTGCCTCCAGAATCAACAGGACGTATTTTTCAGCAATATATTTTAGTGAACTTTATCCACTGCTCTGGTTCTGGCTCCTATGATATTACAAAACACAGCTGTGTAAGGGAATCCACCGGATTCTCAATTCAGCTTTACACTTAATTTAAATAAAATGAAACTTCTCACTATGGGCACTGGGTGGCCTAAGCTTGCTGAGAAGCAGAAGCAGAAGCAGCTAGTGTCAGAGGTCGGGGCACCTAACATCAGCCATCAGAAACAAAAGTAGCTTAATCAAATGATGCTTTATTTGTAGTCACTTAGCCAGATTCTCAGTTGTCATAAAATGTTTTAGCTCCATTGACTTCAAATGAAGTTATGATGATTTACATTTGACCGTTAATTGTTTTAACCTCATTTATAGTTTTCTAATGCCTTCTTAATGGGTGAAGCTACTTTAAGTGGTTTCAGAATACTTTTTATTACAAATATTTCACCATTTTCTTTCCTTTTAAATAACTGTACTACATTTGTGTCCCGCTTTTTCCCCCCAGTAAGAGAAGGCACATGTCCTGAGACCGTGCTACTGTATAGCAGCTGCAGCACTCTCATGATTAACAAACAGACCCCAATATCTCACCATGTCACAGTTCCTGGTGTGTGTGTATGCTGATCACTGAAATAGAATTCTTGTAACATTCTTGTCTTGTTTGACATTTTCACCTGTGCAGTACTGCCAACACCACTTACTGTACATATTTTCTTAACACAGAAAATAGCCTCCTTTGTCTGTTCTTCAAGGAAATAGCTTTAGTCATATCTTATTAATAGTTCTGTTTTCATTAGACTGGTCTTCTGATATATTTTAAGTGGATCTTTTACATTCTAATCTGTTTATAATTCTAAAACAAATTCATCTGTATCACTCATTCATTCATAAGTTTCAGTGGGAAAATCAGTGACTTGTGGATCTTATGAGCCAACACACTCCCACAGCTTAAAGGGCAGGAGGTTTGTTGTGTATAAAAACTTAACTTTAAGGTAAACTTTGAAGGCACAGTGTGTACTATTAGTGTTTTCTAGAAGATTTCTCTGAAATATGCCATAAGTGCTATGCAAGGGCTCTATAGACATAATTTCTGTTTCAGCAATGCCATTATGAAGAAGCCACAACAACCCTTAACAATGTATCACTGTAACAATACAGTTAGTAAATCGCTTTTGTCATTTACAAATACAGATCTTTTTAACATTGTCAATTGCTTAGACGAACAATTTGGCTGATCTTAAATTGCTCTGAAGTTTATGAACTCAGCTGTTCAAATCTCTCTCACGTATAAAAATAATACCATCATAAGTACCAACATATGGCATGAAGAAACAAATTTTTTAAAAAAATAAATACATAATTCTTCCCTAGAAGTGATCAATGAGTTACTTAACTCTTGGGTGTTTAATGAAGGGACTACAGAAGACTAAAATTGTTTAACAGTAAACTTAAATTCTCAGACAAATTTCCAGTCAAAAGCAGAACACTGTACCTTTTGTTCCAGATGGCCCTGATTCAACAAAACATTCAGAAACATGCCTAACTTTAAACATGTGACTAGTCCCACTGAAGTCAATGAGACTATTCTCATGCTTAAAGTTAAACTCATTCTTAACCACAGCACAAGTATATAAAAACATTTTTATTGCATTTTTTGATTAACAGACTTTTTGCATTCATCATGCCAATGTGTGCAGAAAAATTACTAAAATTGTTAACCAAATGTATAACCATGAAAAAACTTTAGTTGTAAACATACTAATTTATTGTTATCATTGATTAATTACAATAGGGTTTTTTTTAATAAAAACGTTTACATATTCCATCACTACTCTAAAACATGAACTGGAAGAAACTATAATTTCATTATCTGATTTGTCAACTAGTAAGCCTGAATGCTAAGTTAGAGTTGCAATAACCTCAGTGGGAGTTGTTGGACTGGACCTTTAAAAAGCAAATTCTGACTTTAGCTAGTGATGAGAAAAAGCACACACAGTATTGCTTTTTTGTGGTCAAGGGGGAAAATTAGAGGTTTGCTCACATCCAGAAGCAAAATAAAACTTAGTTTTTCCATGCATCTCTCTTTAAAACCAGGCTTCAGAGCACTTACACATGGCATTGAACAATGTTCCTGAAATTTATGAACTATTTTAAGCCTAGTGAATCAGTGCATGTAAGCTACATATCCAGTATCTGTATATCATCCAATTCTCCCCCATTGGGAATTATGCCATTTACACAGAAAAGCTGGACTAGTTCCTATACATCCGCTATTGAATAAGCTACTGTAAACTTTGAGAACTAAAAAAATAAGATTTTCAACAAAATGGCAAAGCTTCACAAAAACGAAACCACAGGAGTAGCAGCTGTCATAATAAAACTGAACATGAAATCCCTTAGCGGTCTGTTTCCGAGGAGAATTACAAGCTTTCAAGTGTCCAGTGTTTGGATAGTAATCTCATGGATCCTATTACACACTTCCAATTACTCCCTTTCTTTACTTTGTCTGAAAGTTTCACTAATTTTATAACAATGATTTTATTTATTTGCATACATTTGGCCATGTAGTAGCTGCTAACAAAATAATCGGTAACCAGTAAACGGAAGATGGAAGTTAAATTTGTTGTGCATCATTTGTACACATCATATATGATGGAGCACTGTATGCTATTCTATATTACAATCAAAGGAGGACAAATAAATATTATGAGATATATCAATTACTGGTAAATGGATAACACTATTATACCTTTTCTTTCAGTGTGTGTCTCTGGCTAAATTAATGTAGAATGCTGAATTTCTAATCAAAATTACTGGTTTCAGAGCTACGCTCAAGCCTCCAAAAGATCTCTCCTATGATGAAGTTCCATATGAGGTGTTCCTTACAATTTTAAGACACTGCAATATACCACATTTGTATTTCAGAACAAAAATAAAATGGCCAAAATTTCACTCTTTTGCTAGCATTAGTGATGTGATGCAATCCTTTTCTCTTGTTTTCCAAACTGACTGTTGGCATGTATATATATATAAAAAAGTAACTATAGAACTGTAACATTACTTAATAAAATAAAATCATAACAAGTCTCAAAGTTTGATAATGTGGTTTACTGTTTTAGATGTTGGCACACAGGAAACCAGTCATCTCAACGAGTAATGAATTACAGTTTGAATTCCAAAAATTAAAATACATATAAATATATGTGTATGTACAATCACAGACATTGCCCCCTCCTTTAAGAAACTCCCTCTTAAAAAATAAATTATATGAGGGAGTTTCTTAAAGGAGGGGGCAATATCTGAGTGTACACATACATACACACACACACACACACACACACACACACACACACACAATGGAGCGGAAAAATGACCAGGTGGCCACCCCACAATTCTTTGTGTGTGTTTCATCTACCGCTTCACACTAGGAGGCTTTCATGGCCGCAAATGAATGAGCATGAATGTTCAAGGGAAAAAACAGCTTTTCCCTTTTATAGTTTCTGAAAACTACCACTTTAGCCATGTAATAACTAAAGACTTACCAGCCTTTTTAAAATTTATGATAAATAAGTTAGAGCCCAACAGAGTTAGAGATTTTCTGAATTGGGTACTGTATTCAATGTTGATTTTTAGAGCTTTCCTCCCATCAAGAGTATATCAGAGGTGAGTGAGACGTTTGTTTGGTTTCCTTAAATTTATTTATTTTAAAAGGCGTTTTTGCACAAAAAAGGATCTTGTAACCAAATTATTTTTGGACTAAAGACTGCATTAGCTCTTAGAACATCTTTGCCTTCATGAGAGGCTCAGTACTGCTGTTCCTCAGTAAAACACTCCAAAACCTCCAAAAACACTCCTTTCCAAAGTGATTGCAACCAAGATGACAATCTTTAAAGATAGAAAATCTAACGGCACTTCTGACAAGAGATCAAAAGAATGCTTAACCAGGGTGTTTACAACAAGATTTAGATCCCTAGAGGGACTTCTCCTCATTTGTGAAGAGCTGAGAAGCACAGCTATAAGAAATCATATGTCTGGATAAGAGGGCAATCCAAAACCTGCTTGCTATCTCTAGCGAGCTGGAAATAGTTACCACTTGGATATTACAGTTTAAGGTTTTAGGCCTGTATTAAGACTTTACTGTAAGAACTCCAAAAAAGGACAAGCTTTGCACTTGTCTTGAATGGATCCATCCATACTAATGCCTTACATATTGGCAGGGCCCTGAATATGTCCTTTTTGTGGAATACTTGCTCAAAGTTAAAGGTACAACAAACACATCTGAATAACTTATTTTAATTGGTACTTCTTCAGGATTCTGTAGTTATATTATTTACTCTGGTCCTGGGTGTGGATTGTGGTCCTTGAGAGAAGAGTCTTCTTGTAAAGGTGGCATAACCAACTAGTGCTACCTGAATTGGGTTCAAGAAACAGGATTTCTTTGGACAACGAGGGGCCTACTTTTGCCCTTTTTTTAAAAAAAAAGATGTCCTGGAGAACATTATGAACAGAAAAAGACAGTCATGCTTTTTGCCAGGGAAGAACGTAGCCATGATCATGCCCTGACGATTAATTTCTTTATCTGGAATACGACTTCAGTATCTTTGTGGATCTTGGATGCAAAAGGTCTGTTGACAAAGGGCAGCAACACAGGGTCTGTTTCCCCATTTGAAGACCTTAAGAGGTGTGTACCCCTCTCTCCTGGATTTATCCTTTGCCTGCTTAACCAGCTGGTATGGTGTTTATAATCTATTTACATGTAGTGCTTGAGAATACAGATTTCTCTTTCGCTCTCTCCCCCCTTCCCTTTCCTATCCCTTCTCCCTTCACCCAAAAAAAGAGAAGTTTAAATGCTCATAACAGGATTGACGATCTGGTACCTTCTCTTGATGAAAAAAAGATGTTGTTAGATGTAAGTACATCTTGGCTGATCAGAATTGGGATTAAAAGTCTTAGGGCATAACTGATTACTCTGAGTTTGATCCAACTGATACTGTTCTGGACGTCTGTTCCTCCATTAACCTTGGATGAAACTGTTCCCTGAATTAGCTTCCCTGCACTTGAAGGTGACATCAATTTGCTCCATCAACCCTCTTCAATTTTTATATACTCTGGCCCTCTGAGTACCCCTTTGCAACACGACAAGGAAGGACACAGATTATGGGTCCTGTGGACTCAAGAAATCAGGAAGCTTCTAGAGTGGATTCATATGGAACCTCACTCAATAGCATATTGGTGTAATGGACCAACTGTCACAGGTTGACTGTCCTCTTTAAGGAGAGACAGAGCCAGCCCTACCTGTATCAAAATTGATTTGCTGCCTCCCAGCCTGAGGGGGCAAGATTAAGTAGGGTTAGGTGATAGTTTAATGGACAGCTGGGCCTTATAAAAAGGCTGAGAGAGATAGGTAACCACGGGGAGTGGGCAGGCTTCTGTGGAAGGCCCTGAGCCAGGGTCTGCAGAAAGCTGTGTATTCCAAGGGAAACAACATGGGGACTCAGTTCACTATAACAGAGTGGAGAGACTTAAAAGAGAGCAGAAGGTAGGCTCTGGGGAGGCTCAAGTGGGGTAAAAAGTGCTGATTCCCAGAATTCTTCCCTGGAGTCCTTCTCACAGTCTCAGCCCCTCTGGGCAACCTTTCACTCTCTCTGCTCTGGGATAGAGTGCTGACTCCCAGGCTATTTTCCTAGAGTCCTCTTTACCCTACTTCAGGGCTTTCCACCCTATTATAGTATTAAAGTCTGGTCTTTTGTTATCCCAAAAGGGAACTGAGCCACATGAATCTGCGAGAGACACAAAACCTGGGTGAGGGGAAACTGAGGTTGAGAGAGCCTGCAGTGCCATGATCAGCCAGCGGGGCGCTATCGTGCAGCCCACTCTGCAACACCATTGTTCTAATCTGAGACATCAGAGCGCTCATAGCTGTGCCTGAATAACAAATTATATTGTGCCTTTCAGCCACCAGCTTCTGAATCCTCTCTTGATAGAAATACTTCTGTGGAGGTTGATAGCTATGATAACTCTTGTAAATAATATCAAATGTGTGGAATCATTTGACTCTTGGTAGTGTTGACAAATCCATGTTATTTCAGAATACAACCTGGGCTGTTATGTGGCCTTTTGCAGGGAGGGTACTCTGTAGAACAGGTCATTTTAGAGTGAGTATACATGAATTCTTTTCTGTCCAAGGAAAACAATATGTTAACTAGTATGTTGAGAAGCACTCAGAAAGGCAGGTGGGCCAAAAAGTAAGTCAACATACTACAAATGTTGTCTGTTGCATGCGAAGATGAGATGTCTCCTATGGAAGGTTCATATTATGATGTGCAGATAGGTATTCTTCAAATTGATTGACAGAGGGGGGAAAATAATTCTCCTTTAGAAATGGTTGCTACAGTGGAATTTAGGGTTTCCATCCTGAACCATGGCTTCCAGAGGAATCAATTTAAGAAGCTGAGGTTAGGCACCCTCTGTCTTTGGAATGATTTGTGCTCTAAAAAGAAGATGGAGTAAATTTCTAAGCCTTCTTGTTGCCTGGGAGATCAATTACTGCAGTTTTAAGATGATATATTGCAGTCTTCATACTCTGAAGTTTCAGCTGATTGGAAGAAGAATAGGACATCATTAACCTTGGTTTAGGGGTTACATTTAACCCTAAGGATCTCTCTGCCTCAGATTCATTTTTCTAATGTAGTAGTGATCCCACACTTGAACATCTTCTGCCACTTGTCCCCTATTCAAGGAACTACACTATGTAGTCAGACTGTAGTCATGTGTGCTTGAAGAATGAAGAAGGTTTTTCTGCAGTATCCCTTCTGTCTCTCATGTCCCTTGGTGTGTTCAATCATCTAACGGATGTCCCTCATATAATTAAAAAGAAAAGTGGTTCTACAGAACCACTAACCCAGGAACCTATCCTTGCAACAAAGCCCGTTGCCAACTGTGTCCACATATCTATTCAGGGGACACCATCATAGGGCCTAATCACATCAGCCACACTATCAGAGGCTGTTTCACCTGCACATCTACCAATGTGATATATGCCATCATGTGCCAGCAATGCCCCTCTGCCATGTACATTGGTCAAACTGGACAGTCTCTACGTAAAAGAATAAATGGACACAAATCAGACGTCAAGAATTATAACATTCATAAACCAGTCAGAGAACACTTCAATCTCTCTGGTCACTCGATTACACACCTAAAAGTCGCAATATTACAACAAAAAGATTTCAAAAACAGACTCCAACGAGCGACTGCTGAATTGGAATTAATTTGCAAACTGGATACAATTAACTTAGGCTTGAACAGAGACTGGTAGTGGATGGGTCATTACACAAAGTAAAACTAGTTCCCCATCTTTATTTCCCCCCCCCCCACACACACACACACACACACTGTTCCTCAGACATTCTTGTTAATTGCTGGAAATGGCCCACCTTGATTATCACTACAAAAGGTTTTCTTCCCCCTTCCACCCACCCACCCCCGCACTCCTGTTGGTAATAGCTCATCTTAAGTGATCACTCTCCTTACAGTGTGTATGGTAACACCCATTTTTTCATGTTCTGTGTGTATATAAATCTCCTCACTGTGTTTTCCACTGAATGCATCCGATGAAGTGAGCTGTAGCTCACGAAAGCTTATGCTCAAATAAATTTGTTAGTCTCTAAGGTGCCACAAGTACTCCTTTTCTTTTTGCGAATATAGACTAACACGGGGGCTACTCTGAAACTCCTCATATAATTGTTATTTGGATCAAAGAGTGCCAAGACCCACAGTAGAGTCTATATTTCCATTTGAGCTAAAAAGCCTCCTTAGTTAATTTTAAAAAAAAAATCTAACAAAGGAGGTTTCCCGGGCAGCACAACCTACTACGTCACCAAAAAGCCTGCCCCCTTGGATATTTAGTAGTAAATAGTACCTGCTTTGCCTACAAATTAGCTTTCCAGGGCCTTAGGTGGAGCTAGTGTTGTGACACAGAGTTTATATATATTATAATTATTATTAAACTCTGTCATGACACCACAATGTATATATATATAATCATTGCTCTTACTGTAAATCTTAGACTGTTAAGGGTTGAGGAAACAAAACATCTCCCATGACAGCGACTGCTAATAAAAATCTCTCTTAAAAAAAGACAGCCAGTCCAGGAGATTTTTCTGATCTTGAATGGTACAGAAGGCAATAGGGAGTATGACCATGCATATGTGGCTCTAGCACAAGACATGAAAGCAGCAGATGCACTATATGTTAAACAAAGACTTTTGGGGAATATAAACCAGGAGAAATTTACTCCTTTTTCAGGTTCGCTCCCAAGTGAAATCTCTCTCTGGAGAGAGTCAAGGAGTTCTTCTTGGTTTTTACCACCAGCATCTTTGTAATGCACATGGTTTCAAACATCTGAAAGAGAGAAAATCTTTGCTGCATTTTTACTATGTCCTGCTCAAAGCCTGTATCCTAGAGCAACCCTTCCTCAGAAGGGTTGAGTCAGAGGACAAATACCTTAGACTTTTTGTACTTTTCTTTTCCTTTTTAATCTTTTTGGATTTTTGGGCTCACTTTGCAGGAGTCATTCCCTGGCTGCAGTCTTTTGTGGCTTGCTTTATGCAGCACTGTGAGCCCTCTGAATATGCCTCCCGCACTGTCCTCCCCTTTGGGGTCCATCTCCCTTTGACTGGGTTATGTGGTTTCGTTGTCAGAGCTCCCTAAATCAATTTGGGGGAAAAGGGGAGCCAAGTATGAGCCCTGCTTCTCTCCCAGGGCAATTTAGGATCCATTTTAGTACTTTGGGGGTGAGTGTTGGATCATATTAAAGAAGTTCTGTATTAAAATCACAAATGAGTTTGATTCCCCATAGTTTAAATTCCAGGGTATTACTAATTAAGAGGTCTCTTGGTTTTTGGTACTGTTTCTCTCCCTCTATGTGTGAAACTTGCAAGCTGCTAATTGCGTTAGTACATTCTAAGACAGAGTCTGTTCTCAAAGCAATTCACACAGAGAGACTCAAAGCAATACTTTGTAACAACAGAAACAGCACCCAGAGACTCCCCGCCCTTTTGTTGTGTTAACAATTGTGATTAAAATAGAGATAGAGGATGGATGTGGATGGATGCTTGGTGTGGATAATAACTGAATGATCAGGGAGGTGCCAGCCTAAGAATCCAGTGTCCATCGGCTGAAGAAGGCGTCAAGTGGAAATAACCAGAGGACCCCCAGACTGGAATCCACCCAACAGCCTCAAGAATGGGAGAACCAAAGAACAAGATAACATCTAGCAGCACGGAGCTGTCAGGAATGTGCCATCTGCTGATTGATTTAGCAACAGCATGATGAAGCAATTCCCATAGACTGGCATAGGAAGAAACTCCTCTAAAAATGGACTCTAGAAAGTGAGAACTTTGGGGGTCTAATTCTGCAAACCAACTTCCAGGTGTATCAGATGAGCATCTGACAAGGCCCTGCTCCCTCCTCATGTCCAGGCCACCTGGCCAGTGGCTTGGCATGAGCAACTCTAAGGCTGGTAACTATGATAACAACCTTGCAGAACCTGTGTGTGTGTGTGTGTGTGTGTGTGTGTAGGAATGAATGTGTGAATAAATATGAGATTGAATGGAATGTTATAGCTATAACTAACTGCTTACTAGGATTCTTTCTGTATTCACAATAAATGTGGTATTTTGCCTTTTTCCCTTTAATAAGATCCTGCTGGTTTTTAATTTATTGGTATAACATGAGGGGACACAAACATGCCCTGGTGCCCCTTAAGGCTTTGTCTTTCTGGTTCTGTTCTGTCCCAGGACTTATCCCTTGGGCTGTCTGGCTGAAGTGCTCCTCATCTTTGGAGTCTCTTCCTGTTCTGTTTTGTAGTTCCTGCTTGAGCTTTTCCATGTTGGAGTCGCAGCTCCGTGGGGCCCACAACATACCAGACTGACTTAGCCTGTACCAACATGCCAGGGTCAGCTCACTGAGGATAGGAAGGGCATAATTTGCCCTCTAAAGAGCCGGTGAAAGCTGCCTCCCTGCCTGGTTAGCTGCAAGACAGCTCTGCCCTGCCTGAGAGGTGACAGAGAAATCTGGAAGAGAGGCACTGCAGTGCTGGCTCTGGGTGACTGAGACCACTCCAGTGCTCAACACCTAAGCCAAGATGGGGGAGAGAAGAAAGATTAAAGAAAAATCACTCACCAATGCTCAAAAAAAACAGACAACAAAAAAACGCTGGCAAAGAAAAGTCGGGAGCAAAGTAAACCATTACTTGACTGCTGCCATTGCGGCAGAAGATCGGGCAGCAAGCCAGAGAGGGGGACATGGCTAGCATGGGCTGTGCTATAGATATGAACTGCCTCCAGAAACTGCAGACAGGAGGGGAAATGCCCATACATATCACCATTGTGGGAGATGCTGAGCTGCAGAAAAAAATGTATTATGGTGAACTTCCCTACACTCCTTGTTACTTGTTTTACTGGGAAAACTGAACTTTAGAAATTCCTCTCTCTGCAGGAGTGACCGCTGCAATCAGAATCTGTAGCATCCTTCCCTGATGCCTTTCCCAATTTCTCAGATTTTGATGGGAGAAAGTGGTCAGGGAAGAAGGGATGGGGAAAGAAGAGAGAAATCAATCTCTGAAGACTCGGATACTGACGGTACCCTAACCTTACAGGTCACCCCCTCCCCCCCATCTTTGTAGGGCACAGGGAGAGTGCCTTTCTATTTTTGAGACAAGATATTACTGAAGAGGGAATCTGAAAGAAAATTTGCACCTGCAGAATGTGCAGGGTCCTGTTGGCCCAGCAGATTGGGCGTGGCCAGCCTACAATATATGAGCAAGATATGGTTAGCCCACGCATTTTTGCACTCTTTCCTGCCTGCTTCTCTATTCTTCTGGTTGCCGATGAGGTGTCCCTGTCAGAGAAGCCCACATGGACATGCTGTACTGCAAGCTGCAAAAGCCCGTTACCTCAGTATCAGAAGTGGTATTTCCAGCAAGCTTGTCGCCGAGCTCCTGAGATTAAATAAGAGCTCAATAATGCTTAGATTCCCATAAGATGACTATTAAGAATAAGGAGGATCCCTTTCTGGTGCTTTTCATAGAATCATAGAATATAAGGGTTGAAAGGGACCCCAGGAGGTCATCTAGTCCAACCCCCTGCTCAAAGCAGGACCAATCCCCAATTTTTGCCCCAGATCCCTAAATGGCCCCCTCAAGGATTGAACTCACAACCCTGGGTTTAGCAGGCCAATGCTCAAACCACTGAGCTATCCCTCCCCATTTGTTTGTTTTCTCATTGTGCTAAGCAGAAGCTCTGGTAAATCCTCCTTGCAGCTGCTGGAGGCAGATGGGTCTTCTCAGGTATGACTACTCCCAGTCTGCCAGGACCGACAGGTCTGGTTCTGCCTCCTAGGAGCTGCAAGTAGGGGTAAGACCCATTGTAATGGATCTGTGTTCTTTCCCTGTGAAGAAGAATGACTGGATTAATTTAAATTATAGGTGAAAGTTTTCCCCATATTACATCGTACTTGATATACCATAATTTCAGGCCACACTCTTATCACAAGTACCACCAGTTGGTAAAAAACAGAAAATATACTGTCACAAGAATGCAATTTTTTAAAAGGTAGATACAATTTTCAATAATAAAACTTTCCTTTCCACACAAAAATCCAACAGGCAGCACTACCACAAGGTATACAACCCTCTCACACTTTTTCCTCACTGAGATAAATTCAGAAACATCCAACATATAATCCACATCTGATTTCAACTCCAAGAGGCAGCAGTCATGCAGTTCGATTTATAATTACAGAAAAATATAATGCATAGTGAAGGTAGTACAAAGGTATTTCTTCTCGCCCAGGCATACTTCAGTCCTACCCCTTCTGAGGTGTTAAGGTCCAAAGGATATTAGGAACCAAAACAACCACAATTGACACCATCCAACAAACCCCTATGCAGGGCTTATCTACAAGCAGTCTGTGCTTCCACTGATTCATCCCCAGGGTTTGGTCATCCCTTAGCAGGGGTTATCCAGCTAGCAAGCTACTTCAGTCTCTAGGCAGCAACCAGACTTCTCTCTGATTAAGAGCAGCAGAGCTCTGCTTCTTTGTTCAGCTGAAGCCCTGGACTGGGCTTCTTTTAACTCCCCTCTCCATGCCTGACATTTGCTGCAGGTGTAGTGGCTTGGAGCCATCTGGATCCCCAGGCTCTCCTTAATCCTCTCTTTGCTGGCGTGGGGCCTATCTGCCTCATTAATGCCCTTGTTGCCAGGGTGGGACCTATCTGCCGCACCACAGTGATTAAATAAATGCTCTTTCCAAAACCTATAAACCTGTGTGTCTGACAAAACTCTATGCATGTTTCCACTGTCAGTAATTGTATTTTAGATGTCTTTACAAAGTAAAATGTACTTGTGAAGTCACAGAAAACAAATTACCTCAAAGTAGTGGTCTGGAGTACCCAAGAAAGGCGGAGCAGTGCAAATGCCAAGGTACAGAGTGCAGCAGTACAGATAATAGTATGAGACAGGGTAAGTTACCCATAACATATTTATGCCTTTTTATATATGCAGCCAGGAACCTCAAATCCTGCTTTATACTTGTGACTCAAACAATCCTAAATGCAGTCTTGGTTCTCAAAAAACAAATGGTGTTATGAACACTCAAACAGTGAAACTGTGGAGTGAAGGGGAAAAGAGTTACACTAGCATTTTATCACAAATGTGCAGAGATATAATTTTAGAGAAATTAAATTGCTTCATCTGTACACTTTGGTTCAGTTATTTATGATTCTATAAAAGTTATTAAAATGAACAGTCATGCAAGAAATGAAATGAAAAGCAAATATATATATCAGAAGGTGTCTATTAAGAACTGATTTTATACTCAGGCAATATTTTACTCTGTGTACCCCCAAATCTAGTCATGGTACAAACTGCAAACTACTGTACAGAATGACTTCATGCAGAATTTATGGATTGCCATTTAACCCCTCTCATTTTAATAACATTATTTCCATAGTAAATAAACTGCTTAGAGAAATTGAGACAAAAAAAATTAATAAAAGACAAAATTCTAATTGAAGTGTAGGGGTAAAAAATTTTAAAGGATCTAAATGCATTAGGAGTGTAGGTACCATTTGCAAAAATTAGTTAAGCACCTAAGACTCTTAAGTGCCTATGTCTCCTTTGAAAATGTGATTTAGGCACTTTAGACATTTTTTCTGAGGTTATTGGCAAAAAAATATTGCCCAATGGGTATAAAAGTGATTTGCAGAAAAATAACACTCAGCTGCAGGATGATAGCATTACTGTCCACTGGAGGTCACTCTGTCAACCCAATGGATTATAGTTTTTCCTCTGAAATGAATGAAAAATCTAGTCAATTCTGCCCGTAAGAGTGTTCTACACATTTTTTTTCAAAGCTCTTCCTTATGATGTATAAAGAGAGTTGAAATGGTGGGGTTTTTATTTTTATTTTTTTTATTTATTTATTTTACACTGCTTGGTTTTGTTTGTTTTGTTTTTTATAGTGGAATATCAGGAATGTCAAGTCTATTCTTGCTTGTATTTTTTGTGGAGGATGTGCCGATCTTGGAGGATGTCCGTTGTTAGCCCACACAACGTATTTTAAGGGGTGAGAGTGCAATAAGGTAGCTACAATAGTGCAAAGTGCTGCAGTCATGTCAAGGTCCACAAGGTTATGGGGCCCAACTAGACAGAGTGGCTCAACACCACTCACTCAAATTTGGTTCTACTGCATCTCTGTTGGATGGAAGGGGAGCTGAGCAAACCTGAGTGGCAGTGAAACAGTATATGCAGGGTCACAGTGCCACTCAGGTTTGCCCAGCTGCCCCTCTGTCATGACAGAGGGGCGGTTGGGCTGAACCTAAGCAGTGCTGCAACCCCATGTGCCAGGTCGCAACACCACTCATTACTCAGATTTGGCCGGCACTATGTGAGGGCAGGGCAGGTGATGGATGGAGCTGAGCTGCTGTGCAAAACTACTGGCTGGAGCTGCATAGCTCAAGTGGTGCCAGGGAGTGGTCAGGAAACAAAGCTGGGTGATGAGTTGTTACTGTGCTAGGGGTGAGCAGGAAGTGCTGGGGATCTGCGGGTCAGGGGTTGGGAGCACACAGGATATGTTATGGTGCAGTGCAGTGAGCTGTTGGAGGAATGAGAGGTGCTGGGAGACAGTGGGGTAGGTTCGGGGGCTCAGATTTCAGAATCAGGAAGGGGGCCCAACCTATTCTTGCACTAGGAACTTCTGGGACCTTCTTATGCCACTGCGAAAGTGCCGAGTTTTAACAATGACATCCTGTTAGTCACTGAAATAAAAAGATATAAACAAACATACATCAAAAACAGACCAAGATTTCCAAAATGGGTGTCTAAAGTTAGGCTCTTAAATCCATATTTAAATGAAAAGATAAATAAGTGGCCTGATTTTCGAAAGTGTTGATCACCCAATAGCTCTCACTGAAGTCATCCAATGATGTAAAGTCAATACAGTGAAACATATTGAATACAATGTAAAAAAGCCTTATTATCTGTCATTACACCTGAACATACTATTTTAAACAAGGCACATTCATTGATACAAAATTATTATGAAAAAATGCTTACCATGCTTCTGAATATGCATTTCACAAAAACACAATCAGAGTTATGTTATATTAACTGACAAGCAAATGGTCACAGAGAGGCATGGTGCATAACAGTCAATGCTATAATAAGCCCAAGAGAAAAAACATAAAAATGTACCAGATCTTCACTCACATTCAAACAAGGACTTCTACTCCTAAGAAGACGACATGCATCCGACGAAGTGGGTATTCACCCACGAAAGCTTATGCTCCAATAAATCTGTTAGTCTATAAGGTGCCACAGGACTCTTTGCTACTCCTAAGAAGTCATTCATTAAAAAAGAACCATGCCTTTATCTGTAGGTTTCACTGAAGCTTAGAATTAAAAAAAAAATAAATCAAACAATGGCCTATTAAACCATCTTCTGTAAGGTTATTTCCACTTATATTAGCCATTCATGGCACCTTTTAATTTAAGCCTTCCATGAATTCTGTATCATTTTATCCAACTTCCTATTTTCACTTAAAAAAAATTAGGTGCATCTTAAAAGATTCATTAAATAGGAGATCTTTTCTTACTATTTTCTGTATTTATAAAGGTGACAATCACTGCAATAGCGGGGCTCTAGTTTATGTGAGTGGACATTTAACTAAATCAACCTGAATTACTTGGAATTTGTAATAAATATATTGTTCTCTTGGCAAAAAAGCACAATTTATTTGTATTTAAACATGAAGATTGAGGCTTTTACAAACCATGAAAAAAGACTTATGAGTCATGGATTGTACATTCCAGTGAATCTACACAGTTTTCTTCACTATTTATCATTACTTGTATTAAGCAGCATCCACAATGGGTTCTCATCCACAGAAGAGCACAGTCCCTGTTCCAAAGATCTTACAGTCTAAGCTAACAAGCAACATACCAATAATGGAAGAAAGAGATACATTACATGTCTATAATTTTCATATACATCTTAACATACACAGCCTTTATTATAGGCAGGGCTGAGAATGTCTGGGCAAGGAGATTGGGACTGGGAATCCAGGGTGATGGGCCTCGCACTTGGCAGGCAAGTAGACTGGAACTGGGGTAAGAATCCTGAGAAATGAAGACTGGGTCTAGGTAGTTAAGGAGACTAGGCCAGAGACAAGAAGCCAGGGGTGGGGAGGAGCGAGCAGCCTGGGACAAGAAGAGGATAGGGCAGAACAGACCGTGACCACTATAGCACACTCCCCTCCAGAGCCTGGGATAGAACCCAAAATCCCCGAGTCTCATCATTCCCATGCTGCCAGCAAATATTTGTGAAACCAAGAGGCAAAGTATCCATAGAAGATGACAACCTGTGACTGCCATCAATTATCCATTAGCTCAAGTGGCAGAGATCTGTGCAGTGGATCTAAAATTTCCAAACCCTGCTGATGACCCATGTGGGTATCAATATGATACTGTATGATGGGAAAAAAAATCATTTTGCTTTTTTAAAAATATAGGAAACTAGACAGACACACACACACCCCTATGTTTAAAGAGCAATATTAAGTTTTCAAAGTCAAGAACTCAAAAGTTAGAAAATGACAGAATTAAGGTTGCCCATGTATATCATAATGCATACAGTCTTTAATTACATGATCGCATACTGTTTCTTCCACAGAACCCCTATGGCTTGCAGCGGACAGAATGAACTTGCTCTGGGGATGAATCACTGTTTGTAGTGAAGGAGACTCCGGTATAACCCATGCTTTATTTGTTGCAGAAATTGGAAAGGGTGAACGAGACAAGAGATTGCAGGAAGAGAAATGATGGTCTCAGGGTTAAGGCAGTTGAGTGTTGCCCTGAGAAATGGATTGTATATCTCTGCCTCTGCCACAGAGTTTGTATGTGGTGGGCTCTTAAATTCAATTTTTCACAGGGAGTCACTAATTTTGAATTCCTCATTTTCTTGGGGCCTGAACTGAGTCACTGGTGTCTGATGTGCAGACATGCTGAGTGCTCACAACTGCAACTGAAATCAATCAATGAGAGCTGTGCTTTGAATGTATAAAGTGCTATATAGTGGTATGTACTTTGAAAAATCAGGTCCTAGATATCTCAAATTGGGCACCCAAAAGGAGTGGAAATTTCTGATCTTCATCTCCCTGTGCCTAAGTTCCCCATCTCTCTCTCTCTTTCTCGTGTATGTGTGGTGTGTGTATATATATTTAAAAATATAAAAGAAAACTTCTTATACCTATAGGAAAACAAATCTATAATTTTGTTACCTATAAAAACTTTTAAAGCACATTTACGCATATGTGCATCTTTCAGATGACATACAGTGGACCCTTGCTAGAGCGTGCATCACTATAGCGTGGATTCACATATAGCGCGGTCGCGGCGATGGATCCCAAATTTAAATATTTAACTTGGGATCTATGGTATCGTGGCCCCCACTTTAACACGGTCCCCGCATTAACGCAGTACTGCGCATGGATCCCGAACGCTACATTCTAGCGAGGGTTTGGTGTATTACCTTCTCTCCTCCCTTATTAACATTTATAGAAAGAACTAGTTTGGCTGAAATTACCATGGTGATAAAGTATATTGAGTTTGATATGTAATTTTGCCCAGATATGATTTCTGGCTCCCAATGATATGCAAGCACCAATGCTGTTGGGTGAAAAAACCCAATTCTTTCTTCTTGTGTTTTTGAGAGAAGAGATATCCAACACTGGACAAAAACCCTTCATTTCTAAATTGAAAAGCAGTAATAGTAGTGAAGGCTCTGCATCACCAGCCTATTGAAATATGTGCCAACATGCTCTGATGTGCATCATAATGCGATACAAAATGTCACAAATGAGGCTACAAAATACAGGACAAATTAGTTTACACGCATAAATATAAATATGACAAATCTCTTTCACCTTTAAACCTGTCACACCCTTATTTGATAAGTAATATAGTATCCCTGAGCCTAAATTTTCCAGACATGTTTAAACTCTCAAGTTATTTCTCTAGAGTTGTATTTAACCACAACAAAAATCTGTTGTTGCATTAAAAAAACAAGACAGTTTTATCAAGTCTATTTCATTCAGGGTAAAAAAAATGATTATTAAAAAACCGATAGCCATGGAAGCTGTTTTAAAGAAGAGACATGTGGACATTATATAAAGATACCCATTTTATGCATAAAGTATACAGATAAATGGTAAGAGACTTTTAAGCCTTAAAGAAACATCTTCTGTATTTTCCACAGTATGCATCCGATGAAGTGAGCTGTAGCTCACGAAAGCTTATGCTCAAATAAATTGGTTAGTCTCTAAGGTGCCACAAGTACTCCTTTTCTTTTTTTAAAGGAATCACAACAAATCTTTTAAGCCAACTTTTAAAACATTTTAAAAAAAGACCATTTAAAGAAAAATGTAACAGCTAGTATATGTGAAATAAAATAGATAAGATAAAGTTACTTCATAAAGTGATCAATTAAAAAAATACCACTGACTATTGTCTCGCTATGCATAACTAAACGGTCCCATTTCCCAAAAAATAATTTTAAAACATATACTTTCAAAATGGGCTAACTAAAACAAAGCCTTAAAACCCCCCTGAAGTCAAACATGGAACTATTTTCAGGTATACTAAGCAATGAACCCAATTAAAGTCATTAACTGTATCTATTCTTGTGACAAAAGGATGAAATTACATCACTACCAGTAGCACCAACCAGATGCAGACAGTAATCAGTGACTAATTTTACAGTATACTGTGGGATTAGTAAAGAACACGTAACTAGATTCATTTCAATAATTTAGTGAGCAGATTTTGCAAGCAAGATGTTCATATAGGAATATTTAACAAATGTCTGTAAGTAGCAAAGTGTCTTAAAATCTACTGTAGTAATGAATGCTTGAACCATACAGTCAGTTCAAAATTCATGTGTAAATGTAACTACAGCACATCAGCAGTAACTAAATATGAAATGCATTACAGCTAGACTCTTTTCCCTTTAAATCCTTCTCCGCTCTATTGAGTGTTTGTCTTCTCAATACTGGATTAAATTTAGCAACTATTAAACTTGGATGAATTTAAACACAAACACAAAGTCATGATCCAACCATGAAGCTTACATTCTTAACACTTAAAAGACTAGATTCAAACAATTTTAACAGCAATTTACATTCTTAAATATCCTGTAAAAAGAAAATATTAAATGTCATCTGTACACCAAATGAGACACACAGATGTGCTGATCTGGAGTGCAAAAACAAAAAAAAGACAGGCATTACACTGTTTAATGCCGTTTCCTTCTACTAGATTTTATGTCTACAGTTATTATGGTCAATCTTAAATATTGTGCTCTGATGCCAAGATGGATTAGACAGGAATATAATTAATTCAATTTTCCTTATCTCTGTACGAATGATAGTGAATTAGTTTTTCAAATTGAATTTTTATCTTGTAGAAAAATTACACATTGGGCCCGTCGTCGTCTTTCATTTATAACAGTGCAAATCAAAACTAAATCCAATAAGGCCTGATCTACACTAAAAACTTAGATTGACATTGCTCAGGAGGATAAAAAATTCTCTGCCTTGAGTGCCCCAGCTATGCCCAATTTTTCATCCGCAAGTGACATAATTGTGCTGACATAACACCTGTGGTCAACGGAAGACTATTTCCGTGCAGCTAACTACCATCGCTCAGGGAGGCAGAGTTCCTACAGTGATGGAAAAATTCCTTCCATTGCTGTAGTCTGCATCAATACCGTGGGGTTACAGCAGGATAGCTGCATCTATGCTGCTGTAGCCCCCGAAGTGCAGACAAGACCTCAGTCAATGGAGTTCCACCCATGTGAAACTCACATGAGAGGAAAAATGGATCTTTAAGTTTGGGTAATCACATGTCCTAGTTTACCATGTTGTCACTGTTTGGAATTACTGCCGCAGTGCCCTAATCAGCTCCATAAAACCAATTTTGTCCCTATTTCAGTAGAACCATCTAGAAAGCTGTTCAGCCACCTCTGTCTAGAAGGCCACTTTGATGTCTCCTGCTCTATTCTCTTCTTGCCTCCGGCCTTAGCACCCTTTCCTGTAAGGTGCCAGGTGTCTGCAACTCCTAGTAAAACCAATGGGAGTTCAGAATACGCAACACCTTGTGGGACTGGACCCTTACCACTGAAGTCAGGCCCAGCAGCCTGATATTTCACCCATCAGCCTCATTTTCCTTTTCCTCTGCTTTGATGCGGTTACACTCCTGAGAAGAAATCTGAACCACAAGATGAAATGGTATCCCGTCCGGACAAGAGGGGATCAGGAAGTGGATCAGAAAGAAATGTGGGTTGGTGAACAAAAGGTTAGACGAGGATAGGTGCATCTGCTGTGGCCAACTACGGCAAAAAAGTAGGAGGAGGGAAGGGCGCTGAAGTTGCAGTAGGAAGAGAGCCAGAAGAGGTTATAAGGCTGGGGTGGAAAATGTAATATGTCCTCATCTGGTATATGGTGTGTCCCCCACCCAAACAAACAAATGTGATCTCTTTATTCAGCCTGTAATGATAAATCTAGTTTAAAAATCACCAACAACTAAACAATAAGCATCAAACTGTACATAGGCACTTTACATAGGACAAGGATAAGATTTTCTTTAACTTTTTCAGAGTCAGTTTTAGGTGCACTGGTACTCTAACAGAAGATTTTTTTTCATTTCTTACCAAAATGAAGAGATGTTGATATTTGATTTTAAGTAACAGATAGAATAAATCACATCTCAAATCATATCTTCAAGAGGTATCCCTAAAATGCAGGTACATTAATAAATCAAATAAGAATGTATCAACCTTCAAGTGGTTTCCCTTCCTTACTCTCTTTTCTATTTTTCCCCTTCTTCCATCTTTCTTTCTTAGACCAAATATGGGAGAGAAAATCTATCTCCTTTCTCTCTCTCATTTTCCTTATTCCTTTATGTTATTTTCTTCTCTCTTCCCACATCTCTCTCCATTCTCATCCCATCTATTTCCCTCTTCCATTGGGTCTCATTTCTTTTCCTCTTTTTCTGTATTTAGCATATTTTACATTCCTCCTATTTGCTCTCTGGCACACTCCTTGTTCCCTCACACCCATTTCCCTCCCTAAATTCATTCTTTTTTCCCTCCTCCAAATATCACACACAGACCCATTAAATGGTAGATGTATTCCAAGACCTTCTACCCTCCATCTCCAGAGATGAACTCCTGGGAGTTCAAACTGGTCAGTCCATTTGTTTAGCCGAATGCCTCTTGAGATGGGCTCATGCGGTTTCTTCATGCCCTTCACCTTCTAGAGACAGTTTCTACTTCTTTGTTCCTGATCTTTCCCACATGCAAATCACACTGTTCCCCCCCTCAACACACACACACACACACACACACACACACACAGACACACTTTCATTTATCCATGGGTCTTCTCCTTTCATTCATTGCCTGGTCTGTGATTAGCCTGAAATGTCTTTTTATAAGGTCTCAGGTTGTGGGAGGGGGAGAAGAGAGAAGGATGACAGCAGCTGTTGCTGCTGCATTCTCCCAGAAGGCAGTACACACAACTTCTGTTCTCTACTGCAGGTGAGTGGTGGCTACTGGCTGCTAACATCCCATGAGAGCATTAGGAGTTTTCTTTTATTTCATCTCTCTTTGGAGCACAGTGACCCAGATTTTTAAAGGGTAATTAGGCATTGCTGCGCCCATCATTGTCCCAGCTAAATGATTTAGGAGCCTAAGCCTCCTTTTTCAAAAGGGATTTAGGCACTTAGGAACCTAAACCCCATTGACTCCATTGGATTTTGTTTCCTAAGTGTTTAAATTCCTTTTGAAAATGAGGCTTAGGTGTTGCAGCACTGAGCACAGCAATGCCTAAATCCTTGTGAAAATCTGTGACAGTGTCTTTTGTTGGCCAGACACAGCAAAATTGAAATTTGCTTCATGAACATCAAAACAAGGAAAAAAGGTCAAATAAAGCCTTTACAGGATTATTTTGGCACTCTCTATAGCATTGTATCCTAGGCCTAGGTGACTTCCTAAGGCACCTATGCCTAATGCCACTACTAGATTTCTCTTTTCTTTTCCAGCTCAAAATCAGGGTGCAAGGTTGCTAGAAAAACAGCACAACAATACTGATCAATTTTCAGTGCTTCCTGATCTCCAACCCTGTACAAAAGACAGCACAGACATGACACTTCTGCTATGGGAACTGGAATATCATTTTGTCCTCTGCCTTTGGTTTCTAACACCACAGTGCTCACCACTGAAAAGGACAGTAACATACAACGGCTTGAATATGCCACTTTGAGGCCTATTAAGGCCCATTGCCTATAAAAGTTTATTGAAATAAATATTTCCAGTCTAATTCATATTACAATTCTGCATGTTCCTATTAAATGAAATTTCAGGTTGAGTAGATTTCCAAATTAATCTATTAAAATTCAATTCAAATGGCTAAAACTAACTTGTCCTAAGATATGGCTGAGTTGTCTCACTCCCTTCCGCACTTGCCAGTATTTTCATGAAAGCAGGGTTAGTAGTGGAAGTTAAATTGAGCTTGAATGCCCCAGAAGAGCATTTGGCGTCATCACAATGCCTTCCCTATTGTGTGCTGAGCCCAACATCCCATGAGAGAATTAGGAGTTCTCTTTTATTTCAGCTCTCTTTGGATTGTGTTTTATACTCACTGACTACTGCACTGAGGTATCACAGTTTAGTCCTGGTGAATGGAGAAGATTCACAGCACAGTGCTGTAATGCTCAGCTTCTTAAAGACCTTCCAACACCAGGAAAAACACTTTGCTTGGAGAGAGCTTTTTGCTTTTCTATATTTTCTGCCCTAGTTTTTCATGGGGAAATTGCATACAAATTTAATTCCTGCCCCATATGGTTTTATATTTATTTGATATTATACGAATATAAAGTCACTCTCAGATATGTTATTGAAAAGTGTTATGAACATGTATATTGTAATATTTACAATTTTAAACATTTTTTTTAACAACAAAATATTTATCAGGAATTTTCTGCTCTCAGATATTCATCTAAAGAAAGAATGTTCCTTTTGCTACATCAAAGTCCTTTCCAGAGCAACCAATTATGAGGTCACAAAAAATAGCAATTACATTAACTGAAGAAAACACATCAGGGATAAATGAACCATTAGGGACATCCATGAAAACAGGATGTTTGTTTTCAATATTAAGAGCAGGAGAGGAGAAATAAAAAATAAAAATTATATCTGAAGAATTGTTTCCTATACTGAATGGTTTTCAAAAGCGATCCATGAGATATTAACATGCCTCTAAGGAAAAGAAAAGAATACTACAGGCAAGCAGAATGTAGACACCTTTTTACTCCTGGAAGGAAAAGCAGAATACATGAGGTGAACTTGCAATTGGGACGGAAAGAAATGGCTCCACCACAAAACCGTATTTCTTCTCCTTTTACTTCAATACTGTACCATCATAAGCAGTGTCTAGTTGGGACCAGATCCCCCACACTTCTTGCCCAAGCAAAATCTCTATTGACTTCAGTGGAAGTATTCACTGAAAAAGGAATACAATACTAGACACTGTTAGCATAATAGCACTACTGTCATTTAACAGCTGTGGAACAACCAAAAGCAGGAAAGAGATTCTTCCGCAGGGTACAGGAATTATCACTAACAAACAGATATTCACTATATTACCTCACACTTTCTGCAAGAGTCCTGTTGGTCTCCTGATTACCACTGGATCAGAAGACAGGCACATCCATCTACAATTAATCTGACATTTTCACGCCATCTTTTCAGACCAAGAGCTGGACGTGGTTATTTATGCATACATGACCTCCATGCTTGATTACTGTAATTCATCTAATCCAGGAATGAATCCATACATCTTGAAAAAAGTCCAATTCATATAAATTGCTGCAGCCCACCTACTCAGCCACCCCAGGTCACAATGAGCTCATCATCTCAGTACTCCACTGCCTGCACTGGCTTTTTGTTGCATTCAGAGCACTATTCAAAGTCTCTGTTCTACTATTCAAAACTTTCTATGGGACTGATCCTAAAGAGCACCACTCCATTCACAACCACCACCACTCTGTGATTATACACAGTTATGCTTCATCATAACAGTGAAATTGTCAACCAATAAGAGAAGGCTCAAAAGTGCAGGGGACGGAACTTTCGCCTGAGCTGAACAAAGATTGCAGAACTCACTACTAGAAAAGATAGGAATGACAATGGATCTCAACTACATTCAGAACTAGAGGCAAGCACCAGTCCCTCAACTTAGCTTTCCCTCTAAGTATCACAAACATGTAACTACACCTCCAACAAGCTAGGAAGGTAGAACGAGATTGCTATTCCTACTTTTATATAGATGGGAGGTACTCTGCTACTACAGTGATGAAGGCTAGCAAGAAAGACAGAGAGGATCTATGTCTAACAACCATGCTAGTTAAAGAAGCAACGCATGACTGAGGAGAATTCTCAGCAGATTGGAGCATATGTCTCTCTTGTAAGGAAAACACATTTCAATCCTCCATTCCGTTAGGATATACTGCAGTCCCAAAGCTATCTTGTTGGAAGAATATCATCGGTTTCGGTTTTAAATGCTTTTGAGTTTTGTTCTCATTTCAAGAAAAAACATTATGTCCTTCTGACATAAATTTAACCAAAAAAAAAAAAAAACCCACAACCTTTATTCTTTTTCTCCCACAGCATGTAACACCTGACTGAACCTAACTTAATTCTAACAATCTCTAAATTCATATAAAAATCAAATACATTTAAAAATCGAATTGCAAGTTTTCAGTCATTTGCTTAAATCTTTAAAAAGCACAGCTAGATTTTTTCTTCACAACGGTAGCTTATAAAGGAGCACATTTTTAATCAGAGAAGTTCAGGGGCCAGATTCACATGCATCTTTATAAGCCAACCAAAACTCCTCATGACACTGGAGGAATTCATCCTGAAGGAAGAGTTTCCAAAGCCACCTTCCTTTGGGGATCCTGTTAGGTCATGCAGCTTTACTTGATGACCAGGGCTGCTGAAGGGATGCACTAAATAAAACCACATCTTGTCCACATCCCATTTTCAGCCAGCAACACACACTTTTTCAGCTGCCCTTCCCTCTATGGGTATCTGTACACAGCAGCTAGAAGGGTGCTTTCCAGTGCAGGAAGACAGACATGCGCCAGCTCTGCTCAAGCTAGCATGCTAAAAATAGCGTATGGCTGCAGCAGCACAGGCAGACCAAGCTAGCTGCCCAAATACAATCCCATTCAATTATTTGCGTGCGTACGTACTTGGGCAGCTAGCTCATCCCACTGTGGTTATATTGCTATTTTAACTGACTAGCTCAAGCAGAGCTAATGCATGTCTGTCTACTCGTGTTGGGAAGAACAATCCCAGCTGTTGTGTAGACATACCATATGTTCCACTGCCTCTTTCCCTTCCTCCTAAGGTACAGGAGAAGTGGTGATCACTTTCCCTGTAGCTTCCCCACCCTGAGGAACTGCTCATCTCAGGGTCCTCAGACAGCATTTACAACACTGACATTAGCCAGCATCATCACTAGAAGAATTTGACCGTGGAGCTCTAACAGTAATTCTCTAAGATTCCCACTGAAATGTAAATTTAACTAAATTATACATGTATAATATAGTAATTTTGATTAATTTTAAATTTATGCTTTAATATTTTGTTTTCCTCATCGAACCATCCTGTGTTTTTGTTATTTTTGTAATGAAAAAAATGCCCATTTGATTTCCTGTGCTCTTATTTCAGCATGTAAGCACTGAAACAATCATTGGCATGGAACTAGTCTCACACTGAATTAATTAAATTAAGTGCTATATTTGAATGTCTAATCATGATTTTTAAAAAAAATGCAACACTTAAATAACAAGTCCTGAAAAAAAGAGAGAAGGAGGTACATCTCAAATGCTCAGCTCTCTCAGTTTTACTGATTATTTGACATCAAAAACCTGAGATTATGCTCTAGAAAGGGAATTGGAAGATATATAATCTAATTTTATTACCCTATGAAGCTGTGCAGAGCAAGGCCTCTTGACAGTAAGACCTACTCACTAGGCTTGTTTATGGAATTCTGGACCAGTTGTAGATCAAAATATGGAAGATCCTGTTTTTCACAGCTTCTATACTATATGGTAGTAAAGTGAAGTTCTATTTATTGTAATTGCTGTGATGATTAATCCCTTGTAAGAATGGGCTCTTACAACATGTTAATTTCATGTCCAATCACTGAAAATTCAACTGTAGTTATTTCTAGCGTGCACACCTCCAAATACACACACATTTATATGTACATATAAATAGAATGGTTAATTTGGCACACACATACTATCTGCTAAAGGAAATAAAAAATATGCAACACACACAGTATGTCATTTTAAAAGGCTCTGAATTTTCTTACCTTTTTTTTTTAATTTATTTTACCAAAGCACATTTTCTCATTGACTGCTAGCGAATATGGCAAATTTGCAATATTTAAGAGAAGCCAGCACTGATGTCCCACAAGTGCAGCCACTACCATCAGACATTGTGATGACACAAGGGGCAGTGAACATACCAAATGGTTGTTTCCTACACAAAAGTTGTTTCCTGTGATGTAGCCCTACAGAATGTAGGAAGCTCATCAGCCAGTAAACCCAGAACACTCTACAAGAAGTCACTGTTAGAGGCACAAGCCCCTTCAAACGTGCAATATGAGGCTACAAAAGGGAGCATGGCTCCCCACCTCAATTCCTTTTTACCACTCAATAAGGAGATATGACTAATCTGGATTTATCAAATGATGAATGCTAGAATGCTGTGCTACCTTATTTCTGAACTATCCAGTTCATTTAATTATCGAATCTAAATTTATTTTATCCTCTTCCGTTGTTGTATTGGTGTATTAACACAGTTAGGACTGGAGTATGTGACGTTTCTCCCTTCAAGTCAGTACTGAACTAATGACTAGGCTTTGTATTTGGGAATGATGTACTGCTGGAGGTGTCATCTTTCAAATGAGAAGAGAAACACAGAGGTCCTAACCATTCGTATTTATGAAAGATCCCATGGCATTTTTCACAAGTATTCTGGCCAAATTCTGACTTGGGTAATTACAGTCTGTGTACTTAAATTCCCTGGTTATTCACTTGTAATTAAATTCTTTCAAATGCTGGTAAATCAAACCTTGCCCTCTGCACCATTTGCGTCTTAGTTGGTCCAGCAAAAAGGGCTTTAGTAAGGTGAATTTCACACTTCTTGAATAAAATTTGTACCAGGTTACAATTAATATTCATTTCAGGAGTGGATGAAGTGTGTGTGTACAGCATAAATAAAGGCACATTAAATGAATGAGAGACAGAGAGAGAGAGAGAGGAAAAAAACCTCACTGTAAATCCCTTTGGGATCCTTCAGGATGAAAGGCACTATATAAATGCAAGGTGATTGCATAGTAAAGAACTGCTACATTTCTTAAAAGTGAAAGCATCTTCCTGAAAAATGGTTTTATAGTTGCTATTCTAGGAATAGGTACAGTTGCAACTATATGCATGGATTGTATTGATTAGAGTCATTCTTTGTGTAATAGCCACATGTGATGCTACAATTATATTGAGAGGCATTGTTTTGGATTCTACAGGTACACAACTCTCCATATACAATTTACACGTTTGATGTCTACAACAGTGATCTCACACTTTTTCACCTAGTGATTTCACCTTTTCTCCTACCATAAAAAGTGAAATTCTATTCTTTGCTTAAACATGTCTTCAGTTTCCCTTTAAAAGTTGGAGGGAATAATCTCTTTAGTCCTTGTAATGTTTTAACTAATTCACAAAATCATTATTCTTACAAAAAATCTGATAATTATTGGGTTTATTTGATAAAAGTGGCATCATGAGGGGTTTTGTGACAGCAACTGAGAATTTACAAAAAAAAAATCAACAGCAATTTCAAGTAATTTTATTTCTAAACATAAAAATTTTAAAATTATAGAAACCTTTAGATGACAGCATTCATTTTCTTTTTACTGAAAGATTTTGTTTGCCAGAGTTGGGCTGGGGAGGAAGGATATCATATAAGTTTGACAAAATGACAGTATACTGTCCTTGTGTTTTATGAATATAGATAGATTAACTAAATAACTAAAAAAGTTAATCTAATCCTAATTTTCTAAATTCAATGTGACATTATTAGAAAATATTAAACACATTAGGGTAACTGTTTCTTCAATTCCAATGGCAACAGGTTTTTAGGCAGATACTATGGACAGCAAAAAATTACTGATATGAGGAAATAAATCCAAAGTTGATAATTTACAAAGGAAGAGATGCCACAAGGCTAACAGTAGAATTTTCAAAGGCTCCTAAAAAAACTATGATATCTGTGTTTTTAAATCACTTAAGGGCTTTAGAAAATCCTACCTATGGGAACAAAGTAAAATTGTTAAAATACAGCATAAACTGGTTCAGAGCCCTGTAGAACTAAATCCAGGAGCACATACAGGGACCAGGTTAACATTCTTGAATTGTAGAGTACCCTCTGTCTGCTCCACTCTCGAAAAGTTTGTGTATGTGACTCAATTTCATAGTGTTGTGGGAGTTTTACATTACAAATATAAGATGGCTTCACAGGGACATACTACATTTAGTAACAACCCAAACTGTAACCATCTGATTCCTGGATGGCTTATGAGAAGTGAATTAGTCTCAGTCCAGTTTCCAGTGGGCAGGTGTCCACATCAAGATGGCCATCACAACTGGCAACCTTGTTAGTAGTTCCAGCAGACTCAGGGGTTGAACAGACATTGAGATTGAATTACGCTCTCTCCACTAGGCGGTCCCTCGATGACAAGTTTGAAGCACATTGGGAGGGAGTTGTGAGGTAACCTGTACTGCTAATTAGTGCCCAGAATGTCCCTTTAGCTGTGGATACAATAGAGAAAGGACTTCAGTCTTCAGGACTATTTCACTTGAAAACAAAAGCATTGTTCTCAACCCCTAAACTTTCCAAAATTTAAATGGAGACATTCTGTAAAAATTGGATAAGTTAGTTTTGAAGGCTCTGAAATTTGACCAGTAACTGAGAGACTTTTTTCCTAAGAATTCATTAGTGTGACTACTCAAAGTTTCCCACAAAATTGGTAAGAAAGCTAAAGTGTTGCAATAAACAGAGCATCAATAGGAAACCAAACTAGAATAAAATGTAAAGTAAAGTAGTGGCATTAGAAAATACAATAAAATTACTTGATAGAGTTATTCTGAAGAGAAGATTTTGTTTAATAATAGCCGAGAAAAAAATCTGTTTGCCAGGAAAGTAGAGAGATTGTAGAAGTCAAAAGGTACAATATTACGAACGCTGCCAAAACAGTAAGCAGAAGGCACCAAGTTTTATCTTGATTGTTGAATTTATAAAACTAAAAAAAGCATTGACAAAACTGTATGAAACTCTTCCATTTCCATTCCGCAGATGCTGTGAAAATTTAAAGCAGAGCAAACACTTAGATGGCAAGGAAACAAACCTGCCTTTTAAAACAGATTGCTGAAACTAATCAAGTCAAGATACAGTAGAAGATGCTACAACAGAGGAAACTAGATGAACCAAGAGCTATGTTTTTACTGAATACAGTGTGGAAGAACAATTTTTCACATAGCAACCAATGCTTAAGGCCTTTTAGAAAAATTGTTAAAGTAATTGGAAGAATTAAGTAAGCCACGGCTGCACATACTTGTGGCAGCCACAGAGGTAAGAAGCTAAAGCGTGTTGATAAAACTATCTGAAAGGGAGTTTTCTTCATATTTTGCTTTTTCTACTGTAGGTGATTTTTTTCCACACGCTGAAGGCTTGCACTGTGATAATAAGCAATTTTTAATTAGGTTGAACAGATTTTAAAACAGGAACATTTTAAAATTCAACATTTTATCCTTCTTTAAGTTACTATATTGAGAGATGGAGGTATAGTATAGTACTGTATTATCATTTGTATCACAATAGCTGAAAGGGCTCCAGTGAATTCTGGGCCCCTTTGAACTTGGTATTATACAAACACACAGGCAGAGACAGTCCCTGCCCAGAACAGTTTGCAAACCTAGGCCCCAATTCTGCAATATACAATGTGCAAACGGACTGAGGCCTCTGCAGCAGGGCCCAACTGAAGTCAGTAGAGCTCTGCGTAAATGCAGCAATCTGCCTAGACTTCCTGCAAAGACTTAGGGCTTGTCTGCACTAACACTTAAGTCGATGTAACTTACGTTGCTCAGGGGTGTGAAAAAACACCCTTGAGTGACATAAGTTATATCGACTTGAAGTGGTGGAGTAATTACACCGACAGGAGTGTGCTCTCTTGTTGAAATAGTATGTCTTCACCAGATGTGTTACATCGGATGCAGCTGAGCCAATGCGGCATGGTAGAGAAGACAAGCCCTTAACTTCAAACGTGTAGTCCTGCTGACGTTAAACATATCATATGCTAAGTCTTTGCAAGACTGAGGCCTAATAAAGACAAAATCAGAGTACTAACAAACACTACGAAGGAAAGGGATGAGGATAGCTAATACGTTTCTTGGGTTAGAATAGATAGCTATGTATACTCTTGTAGGAGGGTGATTTTTTAATACCTCTTTCTGCTTTTTAAAATGTTAATACTTCTGGGATTTTTTTCATTATTATTAATTTGACATTGGAAGTTTGATTTGTCCATTTTAAAAGTAATGTGTTTCTTTTTAAATGATAGCACTATCCTAATGCAACATATTTTTATGCATGGAATATTTACACCATAAAATATTTTATTTGAAGCTGGAAATTAAAGTAAATTAATGATTATGTAATTTCATGGCAGGTCTGTATGAAACAGTTTCAGGCTGTCAACGATGCCCAAACTATATTTTAATAAGTATCTTCCCCAGTTTTCAAACATCATAGACGTGAAAACTTTACTTCACTTCTCATACACACACGTATTTCTAAAAACCTGTCTCTACAGGTACTGTAGATGGCTCCAGGACAAGAACGCCAGATCTGAGCTTTACTATCTTTGGATAAGGTGAACTGGACTCTGGACCAGATTTCATAGTTCATACCCATTAGATCCTGTATCTTAACGCAAAAGCGTTTTATTAGTTTCTGGCATAGCACGGTTTCTTAGTGACCTCTTCAGTGTTTACCAATCTGGACCTCAATTAGGCAGACACCTGAGACATCCAAGCAGATTCTCCCATTTTGGTCTAATAGCCAGAGCAAGTCTTGTCATTTTTTACTGACAGTTAATGAGGGGCATCTGAGGCCCAATCCAGCAAATCTCTTAAGCATATGCTTAATTATAACCATGAGCTGTCTGAAGCCAATGGGAATATTCATGCATATAAAATTAAATAAATAAGTACAGTATTGCCAACCCCAAACATTTAAAAACCATGAATCAGACCTGCAAAAAATTATGACACTACTTGTAGTGCCCCCACTGGCTTAAAAAAAATCATGATTTTTATAAATTAATAAAATTTGGTTCTTTTTATTTGTATTCTGGTTTCTGAGCCTTTATAGGGCACTTACATATTCTAAAGCTTTTCTCCACTGCCATATGGGCTAGACACTTTTTTTTTGGTGGTGGTGGGGGGAACGACGGCTGAGGGGCTTCTAGAAAAAACACAAAATGTGAAACTTGCAGTAAAATTGCAAAAGTCGGCAAAACTGTTCTTGACTGCTGTGCTGGATCAGGGTCTTAATGAACTACTGTCTTTACTTTGCAACTGGTTGGCCCCTTTTCAAATTCTCTGAGGTGTGCTCAGCTAGTTTTTCCCCTCATCTTGTCTTTCCTTTGGAGGTGCAGGAAGCAATGCAGGCTTGGTTCCCCTGTGAATCTCAAATAGGATACGAGGCTCAAACTTTTCCCCATAGGGCAATGCAATACAAAGCATCTCTCAGGCCCAAAGCAAAGTAGAGGTCTCTTTCATTTTTTAATTAATAGTATTGATATATTTATGTGCTAAAATTTAATATTCTTAAATTTTGCCATGTAAAACTTACTTAAATCTAGTAAGAAGACTAAAGTATTTATTCAGCTGAGCATAATGAATTTAAAGCTGAGACTTTTCAACTTAATTCACAGTTATATATAAACACAGTCTATTTGCTGGGTTTTTAAACTTTGTTTCACTTTTTTTTTCTTCTTCCACACAATACTCAAGTAAGTTTTATTGCCTTTAATAAAATCAGTAACTGTGAAGAATCCACTTGTGCATTTGGTCCCTTTGTCTTGAAATTCCTTGCTTCTTTAGGTTCAGGTAATTACAACGAAGGAACTTCTAAAGTGTGCACTATGGGCACATTTAACATTTATGACGAGGGAAAATGATAGGGGGGTTAGTGTCTTATTACCTTAAATGATGGTGTTCAATAATGAATGGTGTTCTACAATGCAGCTTTAGTGCTAGCAGATCTATTGACTGCCACCACATTGTTAATAAGGTATTAGTTTACATACTTCCTAGAACAAAAATTTAAAAACCCCAGTGGTAATTAAAGACAACCTCTGATTTAGAAACCCGGTAATGGGACAATAGAAGTCCTATTTTTAACATTTTCAGTTTGGTATCTCTAGACTATTAGGAATTTGTAATGGACTCTTATTAAAGGAGCACAGTCAACCTGGTTCATCACGCACACACACAAAATCATTTGCTTAAGTTGGTTTCCCTTGCAGATGTGAAGGCAAGGATAACTGATTTTTTAGAAAATTTGATCTTATCTAACAGGAGACGAACAAAAAAATCAAAATCCTGATTTCTTTTAAAGGAATTACATAGAAGTGCCATACTTCACAGAATCAAAGACTTCGCATTTTTGGGTAATTATGCTATCAGTGAATCAACTTGCAGGCAAACTCTTAGGTGACATTTTAATGTAAGAATCTTGATGGAACCTACCCAGACAAAGAGCCTGATGTGTTTTATAGCCTGAGTTCTTACCACATCTTCTGTAGCATATACTAAAGTTCCTTTGGCTACACCAGATAGTCTTTGGTTTCATCTCATAGACTTGCTAGCCCTGACAGATACAAAAGCATAGCTAAAATGTTCCACATGCAGAAAAGGTTGTCCCAAAGATGAGGGCACAATCAATTTTTCATCATCTGAATAATTTCTGTTTTGCATATCCCCACCTCAACTTTTCTTTCTAGAATCACAATTCAAGTTTCCTGTTCTTTTCTTTTGGCAGTCCTAAAGAATATGATCCTCCTTCTTAATGGTCAAAGCTCACCTTTGCTTAGAAGCCTGCATAAGGTTCTCTTAACTGATTAAGGTCCGCAGCAGTCTTGTGTAGTAGGCCCATTGAACCAACAATCATGTAGGGGAGGATCTCTGTACCCCATGCATGGCATGAAGGGGAATTCCTATTGGCTTCCAGTTAATGGAAGTACACCTCTACCCTGATATAATGCGGTCCTCAGTAGCCAAAAAATCTTACTGCGTTACAGGTGAAACCGCGTTATATCGAACTTGCTTTGGCCTTGAGCATTTCCGTTATTAATAGTCACTTCCTGCACCCTCAGAAGCCCCGACCCATCCAACCCCCCCACCTCCCTGTCCCCTGACTGCCCCCCCGAACTCCTATCCCCTTATCCACACACCCCCCCCGACAAGCCCCCCCGGACTCCCACACCCTATCCAACGCCCCCGTCCCCTGACCACCCCGCCCCCAGAACCTCCAAACACGCTGATGCGCTGCTCCACTGGACCGCGCAGCCCCGCCTCGCCCCCCAGAGCGCTGCTTTACCGCGTTATATCCGAATTCATGTTATATCGGGTCGCGTTATATCGGGGTCGAGGTGTACCTTCTCACAGATCTCAGGTGAATTTCATTCCTATCCCTGCTAAGCCGTCTGCACAAAGCCCAGTTATTTTGGGTTTGCATGGGAAGAAGCATTTGAAGTGATTTGAGAGTCCCAGATAACTTTTACACATACAGAAGGGAGAAAACAATCTCAGAAGACAAAACATTAAGCTTGCAAAATAAAGCTCATTTTATAAAGAAGTCATAATTAAGTCTGACAAACTAAATGCCATTCAACAAACCACCATCAAAACCTGAACAAATAACTAGTTCAAGTCAAAAATATAAAAAAGCAAGCCAAATACTGAATATCCATAAGAATGGAATTCATAATTATTTTCTCAATAGAATCAGATTTACTATGTCATCATCATGTTTTGCTTAACCTCAAGGACAGAATAATGTAAATTGTTTAGCCTCAAAGTCATAAGAGAGTATATTTGTGCAAATTCCATACCAGAATAAAGCTTTTCTGGGATATTTCCAGCACACCAGGAGGTTCCAGGGATATTTCAAAAAGGATTTCTTTTTTAAATGCAAGTTTATAAAATTCATTTTGTACCCACCACCTCTGCCAGCATGTTTAAGGTGGGCATTCAATATGTAAATCTGGAATTAATTCAATCTTCACTTTTGTTCTATAGTGGGTGCAAGATTAATAAAAAAGCATGAGCCTAGGGCCCCTGAATCAATTTTACTAAAAATACCTATGCAAGGAACTGCCAGGAAATGTTCCCCCTTTATTTTTTAAAAGAGCATATTTTCCCTCTAACAATACAGCAAGATACCAGATTTGGTAAACTACACAGCAGACACTTTTTTTGTGCGCTGGCCTTGGATGTTTATGTGCGCACTGCAGGGCTCCAACATGGCAGCAACCATTGGAAAGCCAAAGTTTCATCTAGCAACATACTCATCTAATAATTTCAAGAAGTTCAAAGAAATTCTGTCCACCAGAAAGTTTGGAAACACTCATTAAGGTACCAACATCAACCTGAGTATCATTCAATTTTCAACCAGGTGCCACAGACCACTACCCTCAATCATTATCCCAAGGAAGTCTCTACATGCCAGCGTGTAAATTGAGACTTCCACCTATTAGGTGGGGCTGGAGACCTAGCTTTCCTCCATCCTCTTGGTATGGACCTGATCCAAAGTCCACTTAAGTCAATGGAAATCTATTCATTGAGTTTAATGGTCTTTGAATCAGGCCATTATGATTTGCACTAGACCTGCCGCTTTCCATTTCTCTGGTTTTGGTTTACATAAGATTTTTTTAAAAGTTTCACTGAATTTCCTTATCTTAAAACTTAAAAAAAATAACTATGATGTTCCAATCACGCTATTATAAATTAAAAGATTGCTTAGAAGTATAATCCAACTGGTATAGTTTGTTTATTTGGGGAGGTGGGGTGGAGAGAATATTTTTTAATGTTTGCCAAATATTCATGAAAACAGAGACACACTGGGGAAAACATGGACTTCATAACTGAAAGAAAACAATTTATATTGTAAATCATTTTGGTGGGGGTGGGGGAGTAGCAGGGTGTCAAACTAGCATTCTCTTAGTCTTAATCCATAAAAGCAGCAGATACAGGTCAGCCTATTATTAAAGAATGTTCGACAGACAATATAGTACTGCTGTTTGGAGAATGAAGCACTAGGCACCACAAAGTGTCACTAAGAACAAGCTATTGCCAATACAGAAGGTGGAGACAGCTATCACATAGTGTGTTCTTGTAGCTGAAGAATGGTGGAAAAGTTTCTTTTATTCTATTGAAACAATATTAAAATAATTCATTGCAACAAGGCCAGTTTAACCTTTTTTCTTCCTTCACTTCACTCATTCAAAAAATTCAATTGTTTTGATTTGATTTTCCTGGAGTTATTCTTCAGTCCAGCTGGAGCAAGGAGGATGTCCCTTCCTTCACTCAAGCTCTTTGTTTTATTATACATATTGGTTTATAGATTTAAAGGTTTTAGTCAATATGGGGTTCGGACTGAATAGATAATTGTCATGACCTGTCCCTCTGTGTGGCTTAATGAAGTAAAAAAAAATTAAAATCTGCAGCAGTTTGGCAGCCTCACAGCCTGTGAAGGTTCATTAAATAAGAGATGGCATGTTTTATCGTTCACCTTCGACTACCAAATTCACAAAGCTAACAGAAGGTTTACCATGGGAGGTAGAGAGAGATCAGACAATATCCTAAATTCACCCTTCCAGTAAAATAGCATGTGGTTACTACAATTACTATGTGAGCTCATCAGAAACGTAGTTCTAGGTGAATTTGTTCTTTAACCTTTTATGCTACCATCTCAAGGAAAAACAGGTGGTGTGCTGTGTGTGCCCAGAACCAGTAAAACAAAACACCAATTGGGAAGCAGTAGCATGAAAAAATATTTGATGTAGTCTTTGTCTCTAAGTTGCAGCATTTGATTAAGGAAAGCAAGTCTTTACATGTGTTCTTTGGTATTGCATTTCAGTTGATTTTAACACATTCTGTAATTGTAGCTGAAAAGGAGAGGCCATAGTGAAAGGGTAAACAAGAGACAACTGTTTTATTTTGAGTCAGTGGTGCTTGTAATTTATTCTGCTCAATGTCTGAGAGGAAAGTACAGTTATCTTTGGGTATGTCCAGTGTGTAGATAAATCCTATTCTTGCCTAGATGTGTTTCATTGTCTTTTGATAATGAAAATCAGAAAGGACTTTTGTACACAGAAAACTTTCAAATCCATCAGACTTGGAAGTTTAATCCAATGGTCTGTTATGTTTTTCATAGTTTTCCTTAACCATTTAGGCAAATTTTCAGAAGTACTGATTAAAACAAGCATTTGCGCCCTCATTTTACAATGATAACATTTTAAAATTCATAAATTTGTCCTCCAAGGTAGAGGAAAGGTAGAGTTTCACAAGGTAGCACTATGTCAGGTCTAAAAATATTTTAGGACAGTTGCAGACTCCTGTAGGATAGTCCATCATATAAACCAACTCTGGACCATTTGCGTCGCCGTCGCCATCACAATCCTACAGAAAAATCAAACTAAATTTTTGACGTTATACCCATTTCCATTATCAAACACTGATGTCACAATCACGGGATGACCACATCACATTGGAATATAAATAAAGCAGCTGAGCTGTGAGGATAAAAGCATGATTAAAAAATATCAAATATCTACAACAGCAAGAGGAAAACAAAATTTTTGGTTAACAATACTGAGGTTCTCTATCTGTTCCTGTTGACCATTTGCATATGAAAATCTTTCTTTAAAGTAATTTCAGAGGACAGAAGAGGGCATGAGACGTTTATGACTATGTCAAGGATGTGGATATCATTAACTTGCTTTAATAAAATGGCCCAAAGTAGGTGTGGTTAAACACTGGAGATGAATCAGGCCATTTATGATACAAATGTTATTAGCTAAAAAAAAAAAAAAAAAAAAAAAAAAAAAAAAAAAAATCAGCAGCCTTTTGGTGGCAATGAACAGGAACAGGATAATGTTGCCTTCCGAAGAAAGCTGCCAAAAGGCATATAAAAACCTGATTGTACTGAGCATGTTAAGGGTAAGAGTCCATTTTGGGTCCTTGGCAAATGTATAAACTACTAAAACTGAGGATATAAAAATAAAGCTACTGCAGGAAGCTACCTACTAGGTAGGATTTATTTCACAAATACTTCTATAGCCTACCTTCAGCCTACTTTCATGGTCTGTGTGTATAAAAATATCCTCACTGCATTTTCCATTTTTATGCATCCGATGAAGTGAGCTGTAGCTCACGAAAGCTTATGCTCAAATAAATTGGTTAGTCTCTAAGGTGCCACAAGTACTCCTTTTCTTTCTATAGCCTAGATATCCTGATTCACTCTTTTGAAGTAATTTACAATAATAAGTGAGACATTTCCAGATTTATGAAACAGATATTTAGTGTTAAATGAGAGATACTTGAAAGGCAGGAGTATTATACTTTGTAAAATACAGATGATGAATTATGTCTACTTGTTTGTCTGCATTACAGCAAAATCATGTTTTGTTGATTATATCAACCTTTAGCATACAAGATCTATGATAATTCATTCCTGAAATGTATTCTGTTTGGGCCCACTTAAATCAGTTTTCACTGTAACCTCATTTTAAAATAATAAATGAATGGACAGATGCAAATCGTATATGGTTTCATTTATACTGTTTTTTAAGCTCAGTTTTACTGTGCACCATAGATAATATCATAACCCAAACGCCACTTGCCCGCCCACCAGTTTGTTGTATGTGCCTTTTGTGTCAGAATAAGTATTGCCGTATGCCTTCCATTCAGATCATTTTTCATTACAGTCTGTGGTTTCAACATTTTAGGTTTATTTGCCTTCTTTTTATATCCACATCCTCTCATTTTTTGTAATCACTCAGCCTGCCCATTAAAAAGCCTACAAGTTATGACATACTTAAAAGTAAAACATTAACAAACAAAGAACAAAAGTTCAATATAGAAATATATAACTGATTTAAGCCAGTATGAAAAAAATGAAAGACATCACGGTAGACTTCTGGCTGTGAGTGAATGGTGAAGTTTCAGACTTACGTTAGCAGGAGGAATACTGTACAATACCACAAAACAAAATCAATAAAAATTGTAGCTCCAACTACGTCACCTATTCCAACATCAGTATGAAGGCCAAAAAATGTTAACATTGTTAGGTGGAAAATTAGAAGAGGAATGAACATTTTGCCACTTATTGCTTCTCTCCCTTCTCCCTTATAAAAAGGCAACAACCAAACAAAATAAATATTCACATGCACATTAAAATAGTACAATATTTGCTTATAACAGACTGTGTCATTATTCCAATTGTTCCAGAATTAAGATATTTTGTGTAATGGTCTAGTGGGCAGGGCTTGGCTCTAATTCCTAGGTCCACCACTTGCTTTCTGCATCACCTTAAGCAAGTCAATTCACTCCCAGGTGAATCAGTTTCTCTATCTATAAAGCAGGTAAAATATACTTCTCTTCCTTCGTAAAGCACTTTGCAATCTACAGATGAAACATCTGTATATGAACTAAGAATGGTTATTAGTCTAACAAATTTATCTGTAAAAAGGTTACTTTCACCTACTAAATCAGAGCTCCTTCCTTTTGTATACATTGTTTGTCCTGATAAACTCATCTTGTCTTTGAGATCAGATAAAAACAAAAGGTTCTTTTGAGGTCTCTGCTTCAGGGCAATACTACAATACCACAATATGATAAGGAAAAGGAAGATTTTCAGATTTTTCCAAAGGCTTAATCAGAATGTGAGTGTGTGGGAAATAAACCTGACTCCCTTTAAAAAAAAAAAAAGAGTACTGGAATCAGGAAGAGGACACTCCACAGCATGATTTTTTTTAAATAAAAAAAGCATACTTTTGAAGCTAAATGATCTACAAATGAGGAAGAATTCAAGTGTTACTATTACAGTTATATTCTGCAATGATCATAATGCAGTTAGTTATACCAATGCTGTTGGTAAGGATGCAGTTTTGCATGAAACTGGGCAGTGCTTAGCACTGGAAGAATGCAGTTGTGTAAAACACCACTTTGTTAGCAAAGCTCAGTTGCCAGGTGTGGTTTTCTAGTAAATGGTTAATACAGATTTCAATTTTTTAAACATTTATAAAATGTTATTTTATCTCCCAGATATTTTCTTTTTATTCCTCAAACATATTAAGAACTAAATAAGATTCCAGTCCAATACTGTATCTCTATTTGGATTTTTATAAGATCTTCATATTCTGAACATTTTAAAAACACCATCCCCACAGGCACACAATACTTTCTCCAACTGCCACCTTCTTCCTCATCAGCCAAATTAGCCAGCAACAGCTTCAAGAAACAATGCTGCACGACTCTCAGAAGTGCAGCCATCCTACTACTTCAGCTTGTCCTGGCACTCAATTCTACTCTATATAGATTCTTATTGCACTCTTGTAACCATACTCTCTGAATGCCTCACCTCCCAACCCTCCCCTGGTCACCAGCTGTACCTCTTTCAACATCTCCAACCTTCCCAACAACTGCAGCCACTCCTCCCCACCTCACTCCTCAGCTAGATCGCAGAGATTCCCTGATCTCTCAGTCTCTCCTCTACCCCTAAAACGCTTCCACTTCTTTTCCTTCCCTCCTTTATCCCCCGGAGCTTCTGCTTCCCCATTTAGTGCCCTCATGGTTCCCCTCCCTCCACTGTCGCCCCGATTCTACCTCCCAGCCACTGCTGCATCTCTCCCTTGCAGAGCCCCTCTGCTTCTCCCTCCATTCCACACTCATGGTCTCTCCACCCATCTAGTGGGATGAGGAAAGAAACTGCATGTAGTGGATGGGGAGACACTATGTGAGAGAGATGGAGGGGAGGAGGAGACAAACAGAGTGAACTCTTGGCAAAGAAGGTCCTTAAAAAGCATGGTGTGCTGCCTTCTTAAGAGTGGCAGAGGTGCAGAGAGTCCAACCAAACTGCAGAGTTGTCCAGTACCGTTTACATAAATAGAACTGCAGTTCTCCTCCATGAAGTATAAGCACTACATTGAGACTAACAGCTAAGGAAAGCATTACAAAATTACAGAACATTTTCAGTAACAGACTAGAGTATTAATATGATTGTGGTATGAAAGTCAAAGACAAGAATTGCAGCTTTGACACTGTAATAAATAGTTTCGGGTAGCAGTTTGCAATTGTGGCGGGGAAGTGCACTTCTTCAATAAAGCAAAATGGATTTTGGCTGCAGGGAATTTATACTTTGTACCCTTGTTCAAATATTAGCTATTTGAAGCAACAAGTCAGAGAAATTCTCTCCTCTACTGATTTCATTTCTTCTTAGGGGAAATTTATAACATTTTCCTATTATCACAAACACAGATATTACTCCTGGGGGAACTGTGCATCACTGCACGTGCACAGAATTCATGGCCCCCGCAGATTCCTTTGTTTCCCTGCAGAAAAATGACTTCTGACAGGGAAGCAAAGGGAGGCCACAAGAGTGGTCTAAAGCCCCTCCCCAGCAGCGCAGGCAGGTTGATTTGGGCACCCAGAGCAGCTGGTAGAGATGTAAATCACCACCGGGGGCAGGAGCTGGGCCGTCATCCGTGAAAGAGAGACACGCTCTCCCTCTTGCTTGCTGTTGTGGCACACTCAGCATGGAGAAGCAGAGTTTCCGGGTGTTTCTGAGGAGATAGACATGGGGCCGGCTCTGGCCCCTCAGGCAGAGCAGAATGTAGCAGCCTGCTTGCCTAGTGAATTGTTCCCATTGTCTTTGTGAATTCCCCCAGGAGTGTAAAACAGGTGTAAAAGTTTTAAGGCTCCTTTACATTGCCAGAGTGGTGTAAAGGACAGTATGGCCTTATGAATGCTTATGGCGCTTTTGTGATTAGTCTACATTTTTGGACTGAAGAATTTTCATATCAAAATGCGCTCCATGAACAGTTTACTACTGACCTTTCTGGAGATGGTCAATAGCCAATATAATCTGTGAGTTTGATTCCCCAGTCTTCACTTGCTCTTCAGTTGCCTATGATATAACACTGAGCATATGGCTGCATATATCTGTTGACTAATAACTAGAAGAAAAGGATCAATACTAGCTATATTACTATTAGACAGAGAGGGTCCGGGGATTTCCTCCAGTGCTCCCCACTCCTATTCTCCATATCTTGTATTATAGTTTAAATAAATTACCAAAATAATCAAAATATTGTGTTATTTTGACAAATAAAATATGCAAAATTTTGTACAATTTTAAAATGTTGTGCACAGAATTTTCAATTTTTGCTGCCAAATTTTTAATAGTTTGGTGCAGAATTCCCCCAGGAGTAAGATATTGCACATTCCTTTCAGTCATTGTAAAAAATTAAATTCAGCACGTAAAATAAGAAAACTTTTCAAAGAGATGCACTATTAATTGAATTCAATATACAGCATTTATCTTCTTTGGTTTACCCAAATGTCGAACTTTGTGAACCAATAAAATGGAGGAGGGATAGATTAGTGAATAGTAGAAGAAGCTGAATTATATATATAAAAAAGTCTCTTTGGAATTCTATTCTGTTCACTAGGCCTGATTCTCATTTGTCTTACATGGGTATAAATCAGGAGTATCTCTATTAAAGTAAATGGCATTACCAACTATGAAACTGGTAAAGGATCAGAACCCAGGTCCATTGTAGTACTCATCTACACAGTAAATCCATGCAAATATAAGAAGACCAAAAACTCTAATTTATGTGCACATGCTATTTTAACAACCGGTGTAAAAGTGGAATTCCACAAAACGAATATGCCATGACCAGTGATATTATTGCCATCTGGTCCTTTGTACTGCTCATTAAAATTACCTGGCTTTAGTGCTTTTACTTGTACATCTCTCTCAAATAGTTTCTTATTATTTTGTAGGCATCACATAATGAATATAATTCCAGGTTACACAAAGTATTGTAATTCTTTTTAACATCCTACATAGGTCTATATCCTGCAAAGTGCTGAACAAGTCGTTATTTTACGTTACCTTGTGGAGGTACTAAGCGTCTTTAACCAGAGTTGTTTAGTTCCACATCATGCTTCCAGTGCTGTACTTTTTTTTTTCTTTTTTTTGGCGTCTAATGTTAGCAGTAATACTGATGACTACTCACTAATGCCCAGAAGAGAAAAAAGTGTGCCAAACTGGCTAAATTTGCTTAAATGTGCAGTGTTTGTGGAAAGTGCTGTACTAAATTAAGATTCTAGCAGAAAATGTAAGTGCAATTCTGTCTAACAAATGTTCTTTTCTGTCTTTAATTTCTACGATTTTATAGTTGCCTTCCTCTTTCCTTTCTTAAAGGATGTTGGAATTTCCTTGTGCCCTAAGGTGGTGTAGTGTTTAAAAAAAAAAATCAGAATAAACCACATACACATAATTTGTACTTAGGCTATTAAGCCTTTTTTCCCCCCAGGATTCTGGGGTGTAATCTAACTAACCCTAGAATCTTTTCATAATTTAAAGCACATACATTTTACTTTAATCTAGAAACTACCCCTGGTCTAACCCTGTGGGAACACTTAGAACTCATTTAAAGACTTTTCAGCTACAAAACCATGTATCCTGTTCCTCTGCAAATTTCCTTTCACTAGTACTTAGTGATGCTGTTCCTTTTCTCCACATCAGTCTGTAACATTTCTGTATTTAATGTTGTATTGTTTTTGTTCTACCTGGACAATCTTCCTTTCAATCTCTGTTTTGGCTGACAAGCAGTTTTATTCCCTTTCAGCTTTCTTTCATAACTTTCTTTATCCCTTTTTCATTTTGCATCATTACACATGCTTCACACAACTTCTTTTATTCCTATGACTTCCTTAGTTAGCCACATTGTTTTTCTTACCTTCTATTAATATTTAAGTGTTACACTAATTCCCCCAGCTTGGGCTAGGTTTTCTTCTGTAGCCTTTCATTTCCTCTCTCAGTGAGTATCACACATTCTGTATTCCTGTTGACCTTTTTAAACTCACCCTTAGTTTTTCAGTTTTCCTGTTATATTTGGTGATTTCATCTTTTCCTTTATTAATATACATAATATTTACACCAGAAAATGGTTCATATAGCAATTTCCATTGCTTACTTCCTCCCCCCTCCCCATTTTTTCCTTTGAGGATCCAGGGTGATTTAAATCAGACAAGTTATTTCTTCTATTCTAGTTTAGTCCTTTTAAATATGGTGTCCCAGAAGCTGGCTCTATGTACCACATCTATAAATCACAATTTCCTTGAGTGTTCCCTTTGATGATGTCCCACAGTCTATGATTGGGTCATCAATTCCCTCTATTACTTAAGATTTGTTATATATTTTATTCCTCCTCTTTCATCACGTGCTTTTGTGGACCATAATTCCCCCCCAAAATAAGATATAATATAAATAGATTTTTAAAATAGCTACAATACTATGAGATTGATTCTTCAATCTGCGTACCTATGTGTCTGAACTGTACTGTGTGTCTGATCAAGAGTGAGAGCTTGTTGGGACAGAGACTATATATTCCTTTATGTTTCTGTAAGGTTAAGCATGCTGATGACATTCAGTAAATAATCATAATAGGCTGAAGCTGAACCTAATCAAATATCTCATAAGCACATCATAAAAAATTGCAGACAAATCTCCTGCTTTCAAAACTTTAAGGAATTCCTAAAACATTTAATTCTCAACTTATTCTTTCTCTCTCCCTGCTGTAGACTCCATTAACAAGAGATTTATACTTTATTGATTGTAAGGGGCACTTTTCTCTCCGCCTCTGAACACTCATTTTATGTTCATAACCTTACTATAATCCATATGAATTTATTATTAGCTGATGACATCAATTCTTCTAAAGGGCCCAGATGTTTATATAGTAGATCCCTGCTTTTTCTTATGTTCTCTTAAGACCAATATGCTTCTCTTGAGACTTTCACTAGAATCTACAGAGAAAAGAGAGCTGCAATCCTTGAAAGCATGAATGCAGTACTTTATAAAAAGTAACTGGCATCTTTTAGATTAGCAATCTAGATTTAAATACATGCCTGAACAACAGTAAGTGGTGGGGTTCCCCCGCCCAAGATATCTGTTAATGTAGTCATTGACTGATTTATTGTTTTTGTGGTTTATCTTGAATTTCAGTTTTGTCTCATTACAGAAGTCTCTCTGTGACATTTCAACCCTCTGACAAATTCTTGGTTTTTTTATATAGATAGATATGTAGATATATAGCTATATACATTTAATATATATATTAAAAAAAGAATTTGTCAAACGGTTAAAATATATAGTCCCTGTATTTATTTATATCTATATCTATATATATAAAGGGTATGTCAAAGGCTTGAAATATATATATTCTTTCACAGACAAAAACTTAGAAGTTGATTGACATTAAGTTTGATACTATGTATCAGTGACTTAAGGGTAAAAATTCTTTAAAATGCTGTAGTTAGTTTAACAAAAACACACACACTATTAAAAAAAACCATGAAATTCAGTCCCATATAACTCTACACAAGTACAGCCTGCTTCATCGCCCCAATTACTCCCTTTGGCACTGGCCTCCATTCTGCTTGAATATTCCACATACCTTTCTCCACTGACTCCCAAGCTCCATGCAATCAGCAACCATGATAATGGCATTTTAAGAGAAACAGGTTACTGTACTTACTAGTCACATGTGTACCCCTCACTAGAATTTTTTTATGGTTATTTTTATTGGGTTAAAGTTAGGGTTTTACTAATCTTCAGATAATCACAGAAACTTGTTAGAAAAGTCCTACTGATCATCTGGTCCATCCCTTCACCAGTGCATGATTGCTCCCCAACTTATATTTTCTAATACTCTGTCCACTCCACTTTTTCAAGTTTTACAACTTAACATTGACAGCGTCTCATTAAACCCTATAAATCAGGAAAGACAAGCATTCAGGTTGTCAGTACAACCTTTATTCTGCTCCCTTGTGTGTATGCATTATGATTATAGGATAAAATTATCAGAAGTACCTAAGTGACTTAGTAGTGTCCCTCCCAATTATTTTCAAAGTGCCTAAGTCACTTTTGAAAACTGAGTTTAGGCTGCTAAGCCACTTAGCCAATTTAGAAAATTTTACCCACTCTTTAATTATGTGATCTCATATTATTCTCCCCACAGTAACCTGTCTTATTTAGTGATAAGATAAACGGTGTTCAGGTAAAGAGACAGATGTTCACTATTTCTTTTTACCCCCATCATTCAATGTGAGAACCCTGCCTTATTTACTGCACACACTCCAAACACTACACTGACTATTGAATTATTCATTTCTTCATGATCTTTTCTAAGGAGCTCAGCTCTGCACTACTTGAGTGACTGTCAACTATTAATGAATTTATCTCCCCTGTGAGATAAGGGCATCATCATCCCCATTTGTGAAATGGAAAAAAGACAGAGACTTGTTTGGGCCATACATTAAATCAGTGACAGTCAGTGTTAGAACTCAAGACCTTCTAACTCTTAGCTGCATGCTCATTCCTGTACACCACACTGCATTACTGTCAGAGGTGTGGAGCATCCACAGCTCTCATTTACTGCAACTGCGAGCGGTCAGCTTTTCAGAATATCAGACCTCAGTCTCACAATTAGTGGCCACCTGCCATAATTTTGGTTTAAGTGCCCTGATCAGCAACACAAAGCAGAGACAGGGACAGAACTGAGTTCTCCTATGTCGTATTCGACTGCCACAGGCCAGTTCTTTGAAATCCCTTGCTTTCTTCTCTACACACCTTGTAACGTCTACAGCAAATGAGACCAGGGTCCTACAAAGAGTATTATTCAATACACTTGATTTATTCTTTTAACACCATCCATTGTATGCATTGAATAAGGTGGGGTACCCTGGCAAAATATGTAATCATGTGCTTAAAGAATGTATCATAATACATATACTCAGTGGGATATAATTAAGGCTTCAGGTGTAATAAATTCTGTTATTTCCTCACTTCCTACTGCTTGACCTTGCAATCTAAATATTCTTTTAATAAAGGATATTATATGGGAAAAAAACCTAAGAGAAATGGTACAAAAATTCTATCATGTGCAACTATAACAAGCCCCCATCATGCAACATCAGCAGGATTTGAACCCTAAACATTTAGCAATGCAGCACAGCTTGAGTTATAGGATTAACTACACTAGCTGGCAGCAGCAGAAGGACATTATCCCATTTGAGAGGAGTATGAGCTGCTGAAGCCATATGCTGGGTCTGGAGTTGGTCGGGGGAGCGCAGCCCAGCTCTACATGAGATGGCATGCTCCCACCTTATGAGGTATCCCTGGGGTGGAAGGGAAGGTGGGCAGCTGGTTCAATGTGCTGGATCCAGGAGGTTGTCAGGAGTAACCGAGCCCAGCCCTCTCCCTCCCGGAGCTACATGATCTGCTCCAGCAGCAACCATGCTATGTGCTTCCCAGGGTTCCCAGTGCAATGCCATCTGCTGCTGCTTTAGAAAATACAAGGGCCTTAGAGCAGAATGTGCATATTGATTTATTTGGCATATTGCCAAAATATTGCCAACAAAGTGACTAGCAAAAAGGAAATGATGATATTTAACAGTTTAAATTTCAGCTAAACTTGAATGGAATTTTATGGGTCAAAAACAAGGTACTTCTTTAGCCCAAGGACTTTCCCCCTGCCAAATTCTGAACAACTTCCGCATACAATGAAGAGGTTAGAACTGTTCCCCAAAAACTGTCACAAGAATCTTTTATAGTGGAAAGTATTAGGGCAAATAAATATAGGTGTCACTACCAGTTCTCCCTATGATTAACCTAGGAGTAACTGTAAAGTTTAGACACACAAAAAAATCAGAGATGGACTGGGGGGCAACCATATATAATTATATTTTGAATTATTTCAGGCTGCTGGAAATTTCTTTACTTTTTTTCCACAGAACCAAATCCAAAAGTAAACTATTCTTCCTACCTATGAAGTAGTATGAAGACAACAATGTTACATTGATTCAGTAACAAAAGATTAATTTAAAACTGTTCCAGATCTCTTGATGGAACAATAGATTACTGGGTATTCTTCCAGGAGTAATAATAACCTGCAGCCATTGCAGCAATACCCCATTTACAAGGTGTTTTGAAGGATTTAAACAAATCCATGCCACAGCTATATATCATTCTTGAATTGTGGAGCATTTACAACATTTTTATAGTTCACAAGATGTATGAAATTAGTACTAGATTTTTTTTTCTCAGTTGCAATGCTCTCTCTGCAAGTTCATAAGTTAACTCATGTTTGGTCCTTTATTCCCCCCCCCCCCTTTTTTTTTTTAAGATGCACTAAAAGCTAAAAGTAAAGAACTGAAGTTCTTCAGAAAATACTGGAAAAACCTTAGTGCTCAAAGCAATAATTAAAAATACCAAGGGACAATTTTTGAAGCTGCATTGGCAATAAAAAAGCCAGTAATAGTCTTTCATGTTTTCAAATATTTGCAGCATTCTAAAAATAGTCCTATTAAACAAAAAATGTGAACTACTTATAACACATTCAAACTGCTGTTCTGTGTTGGCTTGGAAGCTTTTTTAATCTTATATTTTACTGAAAAAAAATTCAGAATGAGACCAGAATGTGTCTTGATTAAAGATCTAAATGTTTCATTGTAATACCTTAGCCCAGGGATCAGCAACCTTTGGTACACAGCCCATCAGGGTAAGCCCTGGCAGGCCAAGCCGATTTGTTTACCTGCTGCGTCCGCAGGTTCAGCTGATCGCAGCTCCCACTGGCTGCGGTTAGCCGTTCCAGGCCAATGGGGGCTGCAGGAAGGGTGGCCAGCACCCCTTGGCCCGCACCGCTTCCTGCAGCCCCCATTGGCCTGGGACGGTGAACCGCAGCCAGGGGGAGCTGCGATCAGCCGAACCTGTGGACACTGCAGGTAAACAAATGGCCCGGCCTGCCAGGGGCTTACCCTGACAGACCGTGTGCCAAAGGTTGCCGATCCCTGCTTTAGCCAGAGAAAGTCCACCTCTTCTAAAGGGCTAAAAACCAAGGGTGATGTCATGATAGGTGTCTACTGCAGATCACCTGACAAGAAAGAGAGATGGATCAAACTTTTTTTAAACAACTAACAAAATCATCCAAAACACAGGATCTGCTAGTAATGGGAGACTTCAACGACCCAGAAATGTGTTGGGAAAATAATACAGCAGGGCACAGACTATCCAACACATTCTTGGAATGAATCAGAGACAACTTTTTATTATAGCTGGCAGAAAAAGTGACTAGGGGAGAGGCTATTCTAAATTTCATTCTGACGAACAGGGAGGAACTAGCTGAGAATTTGAAGATGGAAGTGATCAGGACATGACACAGTTCATAATTCTAAGAAAAGGCAGGAGGGGAAACAGCAGAATAAAGACAATGGACTTCAAGAAGGCAGGCTTTAGCAAACAAACTCAGGTAAGATCCCTTGGGAAGCAAGTCTAAGGGAAATAAAGTTCAGGAGAATTGGTAGTTTTTTAAAGAAACGTTATTAAGCGCAAAAGAGCAAACTATCCCAATGCGTAGGGAAGAAAGGCAGTGGTAAGACTGTGGATTAACCAGGAGATCGTCAATGAACTGAAACTCAAAAGAGTCATACAAAAAGTGGAAACTAGGTCAAATTATAAAGGATGAATACACAACAAAACAACACAAGCATGTAGGCACAAAATTAAAAATGCCAAGGCAAAAAAGATTAAATTAGCTAGGGACATAAAGGGTAACAACATTTTACAATGTGGACAGGGTAGGCCCATTACTCAATGAGAAGAGAAAGACAACAATAAAAAATGCAGCAATGGCCAAAGTGTTAAATGCCTTTTTTGTTTCAGTTTTAAACAAAAAAGAACGCAGTGACTGGACAACTAACATAGTGAACGTCAGTGTAAATGAGTAGGATCTAAGGTTAAAATAGGAGAACAACAAGTTAAGAATTATTTAGACAAGTTAAATGACTTCATGTCTGGAGGGCCTGACAAAATACGTCCCTAGAATACTTAAGGAGCTGGCTGAAGAGATCTCTGAGCCATTAGCAATTATCTTTGAGTGCTCATGGAGGATGGGAGAGATCCCAGAGGACAGGAAAAGGGTAAATATAGTACGTATCTATAAAAAGGGGAATAAGCATAATTCAGGAAACTATAGACCAAACAGCTTAACTTTGGTATTTGGAAAGATAATGATGCAAATAATCAATTAATTTGTAAGCACCTAAAAGAAAATAAGGTGGTAAGTAACAGTTAATATAGATTTATCAAGAACAAATCACGTCAAACCAACCTCGTATCCTCCTTTGACAGGTTAACAAACCTTGTGGATGCGGGGAAGCAGACGATGTGGTGCATCTTGACGTTAGTAAGGCTTTTGATACTGTTGCACATGATCTTCTCATAAACAAATTACAGAAACATAGCCTACATGAACGTGCTATAACATAGGTGCACAACTGGTTAGAAAAGAGTACTCAGAGTAGTTATCAATGGTTCACAATCAAGCTGGAAGGACATATCAAGTGGGGTTCTGCAACGATCTGTCCTGGGTCCAGTTCTATTCAATATCTTCATAAATGACAGGATAACGGCATACAGTACACACTCACAAAGTTTGCAGATGATACCAAGCTGGGAGAGGTTGCAATAGCTTTGGAGAACAAAATTAGAATTCAAAATGATCTTGACAAACTGGAGAAATAGTCTGAACTAAACAGGATGGTATTCAATAAGGACAAATGAAAGTACTACCCTGAGGAAGGAATAATCAATTGCACAAATACGAAATGGGAAATGACTGATGAAGAAGGAGTACTGCAAAAAAGGATATAGAGGTTACAGTGGATCACAAACCAAATATGAATCGACAATCTAATACTGTTGCAAAAAAAGCAAACATCATTCTGGGATGTATTAGCAGGACAGTCATAAGCAAGACACGAGAAGTAAATCTTCCACTGAACTCAGCACTGATAAGGCCTCAGCTGGAGTACTGTGTCCAGTTCTGAGCACTACACTTCAGAAAACATGAGGACAAATTGGAGAAAGCCCAGGGGAGAGCAACAAAAAATGATAAAAGGTCTAGAAAACATGACCTATGAGGAAAGATTGGGAAAAAATGGGTTTATTTAATCTGAAGAAGAGAATACTGAGAGGGGGACATGAAAAGAGTCTTCAACTATATAATAAATTGTTATAAAGAGAAGGATGATAAATTATTCTCCTTAACCACTGAGAGCAGGACAAGTAGTAATGGGCTTAAATTGGAGCAAGGAAGATTTAGGTTAGACATTATGAAAAACTTCCTAACTGTAAGGGTAGTTAAGCACTGGAACAAATTACCTATGGAAGCTGTGCAAATCTCCGTCACTGGAGGCTTTTACGAACAGATTAGACCAACACCTGTTAGGGATAGTCTAGATAACATTCAGTCCTGCGTCAATGCAGGGAACTGGACAAGATGACCTACTGAGGTCCCTTTCAGTCCTACATGTCTATGATAATATGATTCTCCACACACTGGCAGAAATATTTTGTCTTTATACCTTATAGAAACCAAGATGCAAAATTTATGTATGATTTGTTTTTGTTTTTTTTAAATGAAAACCATTCCATTTTTCCTCCCACAGATATCTTTGAAGTATATGCTGTAGGTGTTTGGTTCACTCTGATTGCTTGCCTCAAGCTGACATTTGTCAAGGTCTCCTCTTCAAAGAGCACTAAAGCAACAAGTGTTCTTTGTCCCAGACATCTTATATTAAAATTAGCAGCATTTTAAAGTAAATGATGGCTCCAAGTTCTGTATAACTCCCTCAAGGCTACAGCAGTTTACACTGTGGCTTAAAAAATGCTAAAGTGAATTTTAAAATAACCCCACTAGTGCCTACCAGAGTTTTATAGCTTCAAGATTGTGCTACACTTGAACTCACAAGAGTTTGAGGAATTTTTCAGAATGACTCCCAAGCTCTGATAGAGTTAGCTGTCAGGCTGAAAGAGACCCAGTGGGCAATCCTGCATAACAATTATCTTCCTATATATTAATTTCAATTTTTCCCCCAGCTTACAATTTAAATATCTCTAGTGGAAAAGTCTCAACTGTGTAGAACATTGTATTGCCTTTTATTTGCTGTTAGTAGCCCTTACTGACTTCTTCCTGGTTTAGTTTCATGCACTTCTATTCCTTGTTATGATGTTCTCAATCAAAAACCACTACGCAGCTTAAATGAATTTGTCTTGCTAGAGTACCTTTGGCAAAACCAATGCATTCCAGCGGAGCCAATGCATTCTGGGGCTATTCTAACTTATGGCAGCCTCCTTACAGCTGCCAATGGGCAGCTTCAAAACCCAGCACAGCTCCAAAATCCAGAATAGCTGTAGCGCAAAGAGCTACAGCCACTTTCCCTCCCATGGAATACTAGTATTCCATGGGTTCCAGGTTGGGAAAGCACAGGACCGTTTATGTTGACCCTACACTGCTCCTGCACCAAGGGAATATCCATGGGGACCAAAACAGCCTCTTTAAGGCCCCTGTACATTGCCAGAGTAGCTCTCATGGACCAGAATCTGGCCCTTAACAATTGTGTACCTGTCCACTCCCATCATTCTCATCTTTTTTCCTCCTTTTAAAATTCTGCTTTAGCACAGTTTGTCTTGCCCTCCCCTCCCTTCCCCTTCACTCACTCCATGCTTTTTTTCTTTTTGCTCTGTTGGGGGGTGGGGGAGAGGAGAGCAGAGGGAGGAAAGAGAAACAGTGTAACATTGCTACCCCTTTTTAAACATGGCTGCAGCCACTCATGAATTTCATGGCATTTCTTGCAGCTGCTGACTGGGAGTTCTCTAACAAGTCTTCATCAGACACCACTGAAGAACCCCACACTAACCTACATACCCCTAAGCAAAGAACCATTTGGAGACCTGCATTTACAAAGCCATTCTTGTACTACTTTTATTATACTTAGTGCACTGCACTGTGTTTTGTTCCTTTAGGAAAAGGCAACAGCAACCTCAACAAGACAGCACTGTGCTGCAATTTATTTTTCATCTCAGCCCATTTGCATGCTTCCTTCTCACACTGGAGAGCAATAGCTTTAACTCTTTGACTACAAAGTCATATTCTGAAGATGGCAGGAGTCCTGAAATAAGTTTCTCAAGAGGTCAGAAAAAGAAACTGTTATGGTAGCTTCCTCCTACATAAACACAACAATATAGGAGACTGTTTCCATTAAATGGCTTTTGTTCTTATATTGTTTCTGTATAGCCCTTGTAGTAACAAAAGGTTTCAGAGTGTATTCTTAGTAACACTGTCTGTCTCATTAGGCAAAAGAGAAAAAATGCATGTTTTCTTTTACCTGAAGTCTCTTCTATTAGTGTCTTGGCAGGCCATTCTTAGAAAGATGTATATGTTATTTTATTAGTAGTGATTTTACACAATCGTACTACTTCTGCAAGATTTGCTCAGGGGCTGTACACTATGCTACATTGGTGGTGTTCTTTGCACTGTAAGAGAGATCATTTTTCATGTATTTTACCACTGGAAAAGGTTGTTTGTCATTGCTGCTGTTAAACTTAGCTAAGTGTTAATGAAACCAAGTGGCACAAACTTCAATGCCACTATAACTGCAGATTACAAGTCCTTGACTGCTATAAATCACAGGAAACAGGATGGATGAAAACTGCTGGGTTTGCAACTGATTGAGGTGATCACCTATACCACCTTCTTCCTCAAGCATGAATGTAAAGAGTGCCACAGCATTGTTACCATTGACACCTGCTCAGTGTCAAATGCACACAATATTGATAAGGCAGCAAGTACCATATACTCCGTGCCTCAAGCAGGACAGATGTTAACAAGATGAGAGACAATATTTCATTTGTAATCTTTCAAGAATATGTATTAATTCTTCAGGAAACCTGGTTTCGTGAGTCTGAAAAGTTCCATGTGGATAAAAACTCAAAAGTTCTCATCAGGAGAAACTGCCAAGAAAGCAAGTCTAGTTTTGTAAAATGGCCAGAAAAAATACAGAGCAGTCAGAATTCTTTTAAGGATTCAGAAACATACAATTACCCTGCATGCTGTTTTAGGTTTGAATTTTTTAATCTCTGGGAAGATTACCCTTTCACTTATAATTCTGCATTGAAATGACAATGATTTGTCCAAAGCACATAAAGAAAAGAAGAATTAGTGACAAAGGAATAGCACAAATTGACATTTCACAAAAGTAATGATAAACTGCAGGTTATGTGGGCATTCTAGATTAATTATTCTAACCAGTCTTAATGCACTTTGGCTCATACGTAATATCCAATTAGTCTATAATAGCACTGGTAATATAGATCAATGACTTGTACTTTAGGCTCACAACAGAAACATAGCGAGGTTAAAAATAGCATTCCTTGCTAAGCTCCCCATTTTCAATTGTTAATATCTTTCTAAAAATAATACTTTGGGGGTTGAAACTTCACGTTTGGTCTTACCTTAAAGGTGAATTCTTTCAAGAAGTCTGAACAAAAAACAAATCTATTCAGCTATTTCTGAGGAAGTCAAGTGAGAAAGAACACTTGTTCTGCTCAAATTCCTCAAACAGTTGATTTTAGAAATTTCTTAGCATGTGGCTAGTCATCACTCAGGCATAGTTGCTTTGCTGAATTTGAAAGAATGAGTAAAATTTAAAATAAAAGAAAATTTGATGGCAAACACTCCCCAATTTTCTATAACATGTTTGAAATTAACCGTCCTCTCATTGATGTGGACACGGAAACAATGACACGCATAGCCGTAGTATGGTTAAATGGAGAAATCAAACTTTGAGATTATTAACCAACAATTATTATTGTTATTACAATTATTATTAACCTTCCCCCTCAAACCATTCTGAATGACTGGTGCATTGTGGAATTCAACTGGGCACCAATGGCTCCAGTTTCTACATATATGAGGGTGGGTATGAGAGCAATGTACCCTCTACACCCTCAGGCCTACCTAGGGACCCATCTAGAAGCCAGAATTCCAACCCGTTCCCCTCCTCCACACAGGAGGTAGCAAATGTGAGATGAGGGGAGCCACACTAGATGAGACATGAGGGCATATCCCCTCACCAAGTAATGTGCTTGGGGGCAGCTCACTGGGTTACAGGGATCTCATCTCAGATCCTTTTTGAACCCACCAAAGTTGTGACAAATGTAATTTAAATCCCAAAACTGGAACTCAAAGATGTCAGATGGAAGGTGAAAAAACCCACACCACAGTTTGCCAATTTTGCCATATGGGAAAAAAATCCCTTCCAGACCTCCAAACAAAAGATTGATGAGATCAGCCTAGTCCCCAGTGTCACAGGAGTCTGGAATACTAGGTAAGGTGGGAAAAAAGTAGGGCTGGAACAGAGAGCCCAAAATGGCTACTTGGCTTAACAGCAAATGGTAGCCATCCCATCCCACCCCTCTTACTCCAGAAGGCGAAAATCAAGTAGCTGCCCCAGTGTCCCAGGCCAATGGCAGCAGGAGTGAATGGGATGAGCTCCAATGCCCAGAGGCAGTGTGAAATGGCCTGCACCCCCTCCACACAGTACAGAGAAAGAGGGGAAGGTAAAGGAAAGATGCATACACATACACCCATGCTGCACTTCATCGGGAGAGGGAGCCAAAGAAGGGTGTGTTGCACTGCCCTATCTGCTCCTGACTGAGATCCCCCAAGGAGAGGGGTGCCTCCATAGGTCCTGGCCCCAATCAGCAAGTTGTGGAAACTATCCTAGATTCTACATCCCATTAATACACTTAAGACCCTCCCAACTTCTCTTTCCATGAGAAGAGATTACTTATTGAATTAAATGAATATTATGTCATGTACCCTAGGTGAGTAAAGGTACTGGAGAATTTCTAGGGGGAGGAGACCAATACAGGCGCTACATTCCAGAACTGATTGGTAAACTAGGAGTTCAAAGGAGAGCAACAAAGTTGATTACTTTGCTGTAAGAGTTAATTTAAGAGGACATATTGAATGGACTAAATATGTATAATTTGGTAAAATAACAGTTGAGGAAAAGTGACTTACTCCTTATGATGAGTGACTTTCAAGCTAAAATAGGATGTGACAACCAAGAAATGGAAAAAAAATCAATGATGAAGCATAGGTTGGGAATCATTAACCAAAACGACGAGAGACTCATTGGACTGTACTTGGTAGTCAATCTAGTTCTTCCAAGCCCTCGATTCCCTCACAAAGATATACATAAAAAAACATGGCATTTGCCAGATGGCAAAATGAAAAACTACATTAACTACATCTGCATCAGCCTGAGATTCAGGTCATCTGTGCAAGAGGCAAGGGCATATCAAACAGCAAATATCAGCAGAAAGCACAATCTTTTCATTGCTAAACCTGAAACTAAAATTGAGAAAGATCTTTAAACAGAAAGTGGTAAAGAATAGCACCAGTACAAAACTGGATACAAAAAAGTACTGCAAGAAATTACAACCTGAACTAAGGAACAGGTTTGAGGCAGTACCAAAGGCAAAGGAAGGCAAGACACACACATTGGGACTGAAGAAAATGGGCAGTGTTCGTTGGCCTGTGCACGTGATTCAAGCTGCAGCAGTCACAGTTGGATATCAACATAAAGCAAGAATTGGGTAAGTCAAAAGATGTGGCGTTTCACTGAGGACAGAAAAGTACTGAAAGGAAAACTCCTGAATGCTAAGACCAACAACATACTGGAAAAAGCAAAGGAGAAGTACAAGAAAGCAGAAAAGGCAATGAAAAGCAATGCAAGGAAAGAGAAACAGAGATATATTGAAGACCTAGCAACTGAAGCTGCTGCTATGCTAGGAAACCACAGAGCCATTTACAATGTGACTAAAATCCAGTCTGTACATTCCAAAACAGGAAACAGGCCAATAAAAAGCAATGATGGAAAAATGCTTACAACTGGGGTAGAACAGAACAGATGGGCAGAGCATTTCAAAGTCATCCTCAACAGACCCAGACCCATTTCAGATGAAACATGTGAACCTGATCAACTTGACATTAACATCTGTCCAATAGAGGTGTCAGAAGTACAGGCTGCAATCAAGTAACAGTAAAACAATAAAGGGGCAGGAGAGGACCAAATCACAGCAGAAATGCTGAACACACGTGACCTCAGCATCCTCACAAAACAGACAGAGTTGTTCTATGAAGTTTGGGAAAACATCCCTCTTGACCAGTGGGAACATGGAATTATCGTCAGAAAACCCAAAAAGGGTGATCTTACTGACATTAATAACTGGAGAGAAGTTGTATTACTTTCTGTTGTAGAGAAAGCCTTCCACAGTGAGACACTACACCAAAAAAAAGAGACAGTGGATGCAAAGCTTAGAGAAGAACAGGCTGGACTCAGGCCCAAGAGATCTCGTGTAGATCAGATATTCACATTAAGGACCACTATAGAAGAATGTATATAATGGCAAGCTCCCCTCACCATCAATTGTATTGATTTTTCAAAAGGCATTTGGCAGCCTGCACAGACATACATTATGGAATATTCTTCAACTCTATGGAATCCCAGTTAAAGTCATCAACATCATCAAGGTCATGCACAGAGATGCAAAGTGCTCCATACACTCCAGAGTAGCTCAATACAGACACCGACATGAAACAGGGCTGCATTTTATCTCCGCTTTTGTTTGGCATGCTACAGACTGGATAATGAAGAAGTGTATTAGCAACGCAAACACTGGCAATAGCATGAGTTGATGGCAAATGCCAAGAAGATCTCGACTTTGCTGATAACATGCTACTTAGCAACACACCTGAAAAGTTACAAAGAAAGACAGAAAACATGGCAAAAACAGTAGGCCAAGCAGGGTTCAAAATTAGGTATGCTAAAACAAACATCCTTGAAGCCCAGATGTCAAGCAGTATTACATTAGAAAGAAAAATATCAAGAAAATAGAACAATTCACCTACCTGGGCAGCACACATTGGCCAACAGAGACCTCAAGAAGGAAGGGACATCAAGGATAGGAAAGGCATCCACAGCATTTACTAAACTTAACATATAAATGACTGAATCCCTGGAAGATCACATATGCACAGTCAGCACTGGGGGGCGAACAATCTCAAATCTTCGGTTCGCTGATGACATTGATGGCCTGGCAGGCAGCGAAAATGAACTTGCCAACCTTGTGAAATAATTGGACGAAACCTCCGCAAAATATGGCATGGAAATCAGTGCAAAGAAAACCAAGCTGATGACAAACAAACGTAATGGGATCAGCTCACATATCACTGTCAGTGGACAAGAGCTGGAGACAGTTTACTACCCTAATGCTGTATTAACATTTTTTCCTACTAAATATGAAAATACTGTTTCAGAGAAAACGCTGAGTACACAGTGAAAGTGCATTTCAAAATTTTGCTGTGCAGCATTCCAAAGATGAGATGACCAAGCTAGTGAAAAGGCTGGTGACCACTTAGATACACCAGTTCAGTCAAAATATTTTGCTATTAAAAACTGAATGGCTATTTCCCCATGTTTCCATCAGAGTATACAATGATTTCATAAGGTAAAACATGAAAGTACAAATATTTTATGAGATAAAAAGTCATTCTCCAATCAGGCTGCTTCTTTACATTTTCTAATTACATTTAGAAGATAGAATGCTGTCAATACGGTGCCATGAAATAGAAAGAAATGCCCCCAAAATTTAGTTTGGCTTTTTCAGAATGTTATCTGTAGTGCTCAAATGTTAGTGTTGACCTAGCATTTTCTTCAAACAATATAAAGATAGTGAACCCACCACACTTGTATTTGTTCTCTGCCTCTCCTAATTTTATTTTGAGATTTTAAAACTAAGAAAATCTAATTTGGGCTTGTTTAAAAATGTGCAAAAAAACCTGATTAATACTTTCTTCTCTACGCACAAAGAACCCAACTATTCCATCAATTTCACAGGTGCAGCTCCCATTCACATAACTCTAGTCTAGTAGTAGCGAGAGACCTAACATTTTGTACTCACCAGTTTTGAGGTCAATTGCAGTTAAAGATCACCTTATTAAGAGTAGAACAGGGCCCTACAATATTATGACATCTTCTCCCTAAGCCCTTTCCTAAAATCTTGAGGGAAACCTTAGAGTTTCACAAGGACTGAACAAGTTTTTACCAGAGTATTATTAAAATACCTTTGCCTTCTTCACTCCTCTCTTTTGGCCAACTTTTGTACAATGTCATACAAATTCTTTTCTAAGATGGTATTTATTTTACATTCTTGTCTCCTACTTAGTATCCAGTATTCCAAACTGCAACAGATTTCAGAAACAGTTATTACAGACAGACACACAATATAATGGTATAAAAACACATACTTTTAATGGAGTTTTGCAGTTTATCATGTCCGTCTCAATTTGCGTAGGCAGATAGCACACACAATTTTAACCCTTTCAGGAATTTAGTGGAAATCTCCCAGCATGCAGTTGACTGTGTCCAAAGTGATATAGTTCAGATTTTGTCGTGTCAGACAACACAACTAAATTTTCATGGAAATGGATAACACTCAACTTCAACATTTATTAAACCTCAAAAGTACAAAAAACAAATCTGAACAACTAGGTCCACCACAATAGTTGGCTTCTGTCCAACTAAGTCTTGCTGGTACTCTCTTAAATATTAAGAAAAAAAAATATCCAAGCAATATGACCCACTTTAAGGATAGTGTCCAAAAAGGTAGCTGATGTGCAAGAGGCAGTTAGTTATAAGCCAACAGTTATTCAGGCCAAGCTGACATGGCGAGTGGGGACATGGCTATGCTGCATTTAATGGAATATTTTTAATGATGGTTAACAATGTTTTCAGCCAATTTTCCTGCATGAATCTTTTCTACTTTACTTGAATACTTACGCAAAAGAAACCAAATGTACTATATTTTATAATTCATTAATGAGAGTCATGTTGGACTCCTACTGTACACTGCAGTTGAAGACTAAAAAAAACCCAAACATCATGAAGTGAGGGTCACATCAGGGTCTGAATCTACTTAAAAAAATAAGTTAACTGGTAGCTATAGGGTCCTGCAGTAGCTTTACACAGAAACATCAACTTGAGAGGCAGAGTTCTTTTTAAATAGCACAATGACATGCACAAAACACCCTCAACCATTCATACTTACCAGTGAAAAGGAAAGCTACATTTCTTATACATCTTACCCTCTCCCATGCAATTGGTTAGAAAACTATCCGCCTTTTAAAAGAAACTGAATCACCAGGAGTGCCACAGTTCCCAGACGATAACTCTAAGGTGCTAGATACAGATCACAGACAAGGAAAAAAAAAAAAAATAGTGAATATACTTTTCTACAGACTCTACCCACAGGCTATGATCTGTCCATGAGATGCCAAACTGAGAGGAGACAGTTCTGCTTGGGCTTGCCTTACAAGTAGCCCACTAGATTGCTGCAAAAGAGTCCAGTGAAGTGAGCTGTAGCTCACGAAAGCTTATGCTCAAATAATTTGTTAGTCTCTAAGGTACCACAAGTACTCCTTTTCTTTTCATGTATGCTAAGCTTCCTTGGGTCTCAGAAAGCTATAGTACTGTTTCTTCCCTGGCACCTCTGGCATATTTCCAGGATCCTGACTCTCTGTCTGCTACCTCTTCATGGAAATGGAGCCCCACAATCCTTCTACCTTATGCCCCCAGGACCTGTGTTGACCCACAAGATACCCCAGTATCTTAAACACACTCACTATCAAAATCCCACCTTCTAGGTTACATTTTAATTCTCTCGGGGGTTGCATGGTTGGTGTAGCACATAATAAACACAAGTGCTTTACATGAAAGTCTAACACATTATTGCTCTTTACTTAAGTACAAGAAATACAAAGTACAGATCACAAAGAAAACAAACATCCTAATCACAATACCACTCTTTAGCTCACCCTTCCCCTGGGAGACCATCTGTGCTCAGGTAGGCAGGGTCCTCCTCCCCAGCTCTTTGTGTTTGTTTACATTTCTTTTCCGTCATAACAACAATTTTGTTAGTTCTGTTTAGGTGGGGAGATAGGCTCTGCTGGATTCTGGGCTATCAAAGAGCTGTTGATGAACACCATTAAGGGTTGGTATTTGACTCATCAGCACAACTTAAAGGCAAAAGGCAGAAAATACTCTCTGCAGATCCTGATTGTATTTCCTGACCACCCTGCAGAAGCTGCAGGAGCAGAACCTAGTGGCAGACAAGGGAAGAAGGTATAGAAGATTTTTTTAAAAAAATCTTGCAGGCAGCCAGAAAGCAAGAAAGTTGTGCAAAGACCAGCTGGAGTGTAAGAGTCTCAGTACAGAAGTCAGACTAGGGTCTGAGAGTCAATTTCCCCCGCCCCTTCCACACTTCCAATTCTGTGAATTTTTAGTAGACTTAATCTCCTCTTTGTCTGCTCTCCCACAACTGACTTTGTGCCTTCTTCCACTCTATGGGGCTCCATACACATGGGGGGCTCTTTGAGTTCAAGGTAGGCCATTACCCTGTTCTCCTGGAAGTCCTTCCTTGAAACTTATTTCTACTGTGACATCTACAAGAAGCTAGTGAACTAATTATAGAGGTGGATCACTAGTTTGGGATAGTTGACATTTATCATTAAAAAGTGTGTGTGTGTGTGTGTGTGTGTGTGAGTGTGAGTGAGAGAGAGAGAGACTGTTTTTATCCCTCCCCTTTCATAAGTTGCTCATCTTCTTAGACTAACTGGGGACAGGGACTGTGTTTTCACATACATTTTGGACAGCACCTAGCACCTTGTGAGTGCTACAGAATATAAACAAACAGGAATAAAAACTCTCTATGAATGTTCCTCTTCCTGTCCTTGTTTCTAACACTTGTTTCTGCCATAGAGACAGGGTAGAAAGCTGCAAGACAAAGCTCCGACTGCTCCGAACCAAACCTGCAGTGGTTACTACTGGAGTAATGAGAAGCTCAACAGCTGGATCTCAAGCAGCTGCCTTTCCCCACAATACAGGTTCTAGATGAGACTCTGTTACCTATGCCATGATACCATGGCATCATGTCCTAACAAGGGGACTGGGTGGAAGAAAATATGGCCATTGCTGACTTCTTAGGTTGAAGGAAGAAAGTATTTCATCGTCATATCCCACTCCAGATCCACTATAAAGAATGGCAACTGGAAGCAGCACTACATCACAATAGCCTACACAAAAGTGTGAAGCGGTTCCAATCACTACAGGTGCACCTAATTGGAACTAGGTCTGGGAATTAGCTCTTTCCCTGTCGGGTGCCACCTTCCTTTGCTTGCTTGCTTGTGCTGTAGCCCCTGTCTCTCTCTTGCCAGGACTCAGTGCTCCCTCTTCATGACTCAGCCCTCCAGCCAGGTCACTATAAAGTCCTTCCCTTCCAGGGTAACAAAGTTCCATGGAACTAGCTGTCTGAATGCTGTTTCAGGTAGTCTTCCATTTCAACTTCAGGTCCTGTGCCACTTTCCCCAGCAGCTGGTGGGGAACCCAGGCCTGCCTCCTGTACCAGGTTCCAGCCCGGGGCCCTATGGCTAGCAACCTAGGTCAGCTCAGTTTCAGACCCTGTTGCTATTTCCCTGGGTTCCTTCCTATTCCACCTCCTTACCTATCTGTCGGTTTACCATCAGAGCTTCCTCGGTTCCCCACGGCTACTTTACTCCTCTGTGCCTCTTGTAAGACTCTGGTCCATGACAGGACCGGACCCCAGGGCTTACTTTCCCCCAGATCTCCTACTTGTCCATGGACAACTCCCTTTTCCTCTAGGCAGTGATTGCAGACCTCCTCCCTGCAGCCCCTTTCATGCTCTCACTTCTTGGCTTTATACTCCTATACCAGCTCCTCCCCACCACTGGATTTCATCTGCTTTTAGGCCTTATCAATCCTTGGTTCCCCGCTCCAGGTGCAGCATCTACGATTAGTTAGCCCCTCCTGGCCCACATTAACTCACTCAGGGCTTGTGTGGGGTGGACACACCACCACGGAAAGCAGTCACATCACCCCTTAATAAGACGGACAATCACAAGTGAATATCTAGAATGTGCCACACTTTACAGAAAGGAAGTTATGTTCCTGTAGATAAAATATTAATGAATCAGCTCTTAAAGATTTAACGCAACTGCAAGCCAGAATCTACTAGGGAAGAAATTCATATTTTATTTTTAGAATTATGAATAATAAAAATATTTTTGAAAGAAAGACACTTTAAAAATCCAAATCCCAAAGGGCCCATCTCATTAAAACCAAGCAGAGAGATAACAGATTAATGGACCCTACAACGCACAGTATGAGTGAATCCCTTTAAAGTGAGAATGGCAGACACCAAGAAGTCATACAAGTCTTACAGTTATTACAAATCACGCTTACACCATGTCACAGAATAACTGTCATGTATCATTCATTCATTGGCGATCTCTCAATTCGAGGATGAACTACCACAAATTTACATCTGAGTCCTGAGATGATTCAGGAGTCCGATCCTGGAACTGCAGCTCCGTCGGCAATAGGTACAGACATGTTGTGGTAGACCAGTTGCCTGCTGGGAGAAAGTTTTCTCTTTGATTGTCATGTATATGCATATGGCAGTATCAAATTCCGCTGCTTTAAAATGTTCAAAATCATCTCTTTCATTGTGAACATGAAACAGACATTATGACACCTGCAACAGTTTACCTCATTAAGACCCTACTCCAATACCCACTCAAGCCAAAGCAAAGTCTCCCTTGACTTCAGTGGTGCAGGATCAGGATTTAAGAGACTAGCAGAGTTTGCAAAAAATGCAATTTTTTTTTCAATTAGTGCATGTTAACTTGTATGTATGCTTTAGATACTCATCGAAGATATGTATGATCTAAAATACTACTTAGTATTTATTTAGTGCTTTTTACTGAAGAATCACTTTACAAAAATGTATAAAAATCTCCATTTACAGATGGGAAAATTGAGTCAAAGAGGTTAAGCAAATTATTAGCACAGTCAAGAAGACAATCCCAGTCTCCTGATTTCCAGTCTTCTGGACTAACTACTAGATCAAACTGGCCTCTTCACAACATCTTTTATCTTGTGTGGATATATATAATGGTCTAAAGGTTCCAATTACCTGAGAAGTCTACTCTCCTACTATATATCTCATCATGGTAGCTAATATCAGATTAGAGAGAACAGGACATGTGTGTCGCTCCTACTGTTAGTTCTTGAGCAGTACTCTATAAGACTGGCAGTGGACTATTTTCAGTTGAAGATTGTCACGTAGCAAAGCTGCTCCCTTCGATGGGTCATCAGAGATAGAGCTGATGGACTTCAAGGCACAATAGCCTGGGTCTTGCAAATGGGATTTTATGGAATTACAGTATAATATATATAGTAAGTTGCTCAAAGCTACCCATAAAAATGATAGCCTAACTAATAAACTCTAGGATCAGTTGAACTGAGTGTATATTTATACATGGGCGTGTACAGATATAATATATATATACACACATGAATGATATGAGCAAGTCATTTAACATCTTTATGGCTCAGTTACCCCCTCTGTTAAATAAATTACACACACACACACTTCTGTAATTGCACGTAGTTGCTGAGATATTTGTCAGTACAAAAAACATTCAGTTGTCATCCAATAGAAGGAATTAATATCAATATTCCATGAACTTCTAAAAAACAAACAGAAACCATATGTGCTGCTGCCAGTGTACCACAGAGTAACTAATAACACATAAAGAAACATAAGTCAAATGTTAAGACTAAAAGTTTGACAACCAATTGCCCTTTGCAGTGGAAAAATCCCACAAATTCTAACTTCCTTAAAAACAAAAATAAACAAATCCCAACAAATATTGCTGAGGAACTTATACTTTTTTGGACATATAAAAACAATTTTGTGCTCCTGATGACTCTTCATCAATGACAGCTCAATTATGAGAAGAGTGGAGTTACAATAGGGGCTAGAGGGTACTCAGCACCTCATGGAAATGCTGAGCAAGCACCCTGAAGGTTTGTCCCCTAAAAACTTGAACCTGCTCCCTCTTACACCAGTGGAAGTTTTGCCACTGACGTCAATGGGTCCAGAATCAGGACCTAAACTACCGAAATAACAAAAGAGAAAGAAATACACTTAGAGAATGGTAGAAGACACACCAAGTAGTTTTGGTATAACACAGTGCTATGTAACTACAACAGTTTAATAAACAAAGACAGCCTCGCTGAATTCAACTCCAACAAAAATATGGAAAGAAATTATGTTTGCCAAATGGAGGGACAAAATTAAGACTAAAGAACCAAATAAGTTTCTAGGCAAATATTAAACAAAAAGAGAAAAATAACAGATAGTGCCAAGCACTTCTGTGATGTGCAGCCAGCAGCCATGAGTGCCAATATACCTGGTAACAATATACCTGGTATCTGAAATGGGACAAAGAGGGGCAGACTGTACCTGCAGAGTAGGTACTATTTGAGCACAAATCTCCAGAACAAAATGTAAAATACACTTCAACTTTGCTGTTTTTACCTGACATTATGGGAAAGCTAAGACAACAGACAATAAAGAAGAGACACAAGAGAAGGTACACAATAAAGAGAGGGGAGGAAAAAATAAATTAAAGAACCAAACAATAGCGCACAGATTCATAGTCACAAAGTCACAGCGTTTAAGGCCAGAAGGGACAACCAGATCATCTAGCTCAAACTGCCTTAAGGGAAGTAGGGATCAAAATTAAGACTGCTGGTCTACTGTGATTTTGGATATCATCCATTGAGAGGTGCTCAGATACCATAGAACTGTATTCCATTATTAGGACAGATGCACAGGGGATGAATTTATATCCTTCACTTCCTACCATGAAACTACTGTGTGGTGTTTGTGTGCACAGCTGAATACCTGGAGCATATCATCTCAGAGGGAACTGTGCATTTCAGTGGATTGTGTACACAAACACACACACAGCAATTCTGTAAATTGTGTTGATGCTAGCAAAATGCACGATAAAAGACATCTGTGATTTCATCTCCTATTTTATAAAAAGCATATTCCATTTCTTCTGCAGTTGCTTCTGTATCACAAAATCATATTGTATTTATGACAGCCATTCTTCCTTGACTCTTGCTGCTGTTAAATTTATTGTAATCTTCTATGAAACAAGAATAATGCTCATGTTTATTGGTAATTAAAGGGTGGTTTACACCATGCCTCCACACTTTTCAAATATGGGCGCGGCTAATGGTATTTTTAAAAATTTAGTATTTAGTTTGAGACCATATTTTGTGTTTCTTAGTTCTTTCCTCCACTTTCTGAAAGAGAGAGCTGATGTATGTAGCAGAGCTCAACTCACAACCTTGCTGTTAGAGTAGGACACAGAAACAACATTTTCTCTCTTCCTCCCTACCCACACTCCTACTCTTTCCTTCTTCTTTAAGGAGTCGACACAGGACAAGGTGAGGGGAAATTTCCACAGTCCTAATAGACCTGCAAGAGGAGCACATAACTTGCTTGCTAACTGAAGGGGAACCAAGCCAACAAGGTAAATGAGAGAAAGGAAGGAGGAGAGTGCTGAGACAGAGAAAGGTATTATGGTGTAATGGTCTCAAGTTGCAGTGGGGGAGGTTTAGGTTGGATATTAGTAAAAACTTTTTCACTAGGAGGTTGGTGAAGCACTGGAATGTGTTACCTAGGGAGGTATCTCCTTCCTTTGAGTTTTTAAGGTCAGGATTAACAAAGCCCTGGCTGGGATGATTTAGTTGGGCATTGGTCCTGCTTTGAGCAGGGGGTTGGACTAGATGACCTCCTGAGGTCCCTTCCAACCCTGACATTCTATGATTCTATGATTATTGACAGGCAAGGGGAGGAAGCAAGCTAAAGTCCTGGTGAGAATTAGGGGGCGGGGAGAGGGGAAGAGCTCCTGGCAATGGATCCAGGCTGGGGACAAAAACCTCCTCTCCCATCACTCTGTGCAGTTCCTGAGAAGTTGCCAGCACCAGCTAGTCAGTAGTTATCCTCCCCCGCTCTACATCTCCTATCACTCACAGTTTCAGTAGGCAGCTAATTTTCAACTCCCTCAGCAAGCAGTTTTTAGGCTCTGTTCCCCATTCCAAATATGGCTGCTGGTCTTGTGCACCCCCATTCCCATGCCTCCAATATTCAAGGATAAAATATCATGGGTCAAAGAAAAAAATGAGGAGTAGTATTTAAACACTTGTTACCAAACTAGCTTTACCTACTCCAATATTATCAATGGGGCAAGATACATGCATTGGTTCAGACCACTGAATGAATACTAGTAAATGGGCGCAACATCTTTTTTATAAATTGAAAGCATAATTAAAAACAGATAAAAACAGCAAAAAAAGTGTAAATTCACCTCTCAACATACATGTATTTACCTACCCCATTTCTGTTAACAAGAATTTGCATACGACAGGAAAATAGAATAGTGAGAGTACCATTAAAATTTAATTTAGATTCTAAAGGTGAAGCAATTCTCAATTATGCTGCATATGGTATGTCAAACAGAATTTAAAAGAACTTGATATGCTGACATGACCAAAAAAAACCTATTTGGGTTTCCAGTTCTATTACATTTCATACTGCTCATACAATTGGAAACTGAATCTTGATTTCACTTGACAGCATAGTTTTATTCCGGTACACACGATATGATAATATGTAGCCACTGGTGAGTTTTGACACTGGAGAGAGAGAGAGAGAGAAAGGGAGGGCTTTTTTTTAGTAATACACACTTCTTGTACTTTTTTATGAAGACTTCTCAAAATACTATCTATGTTGATTTAATTCTGAACTACATTTTCGCTCCTTATGAAACTATTACTTTGGTTCACCAGATCCTGTTTCTATTGAAATCAACAGCAAAATTCCCATCAATTTCCATGGGAGCCAGATAGAATTAGCATTTTAGCAATTTCATAAAACCTCATAACAGAGTAGTACAATATATAATTTCTATAACAGTAAATTAGACTGCCTAGAGTTATCATCAATGACAAGTAAAAAAGTTTTATGGGCTAACATAAAAGAAGGAATAAAAGGGAATTTTCAGTAAAAGCCTGCAATATACCACTAATTTAGAATGAAGGTAACAGTAATTTTGTTTGGAAACTGATTGAAAGGCTGCCCCAAAAAATAAAACGCACAGGAGCTAGACCTCATGGGCAATAACCTGACCTGCCCAGATATTATTCTGAGACTAATACAGCAACACAGTTCTTGGAGTGTGTTGAACATTGCTGCCCGTGATTCAAAAGTTATTTATAATGAGTCTTGTTTCGGATGTAAAGCACGATCCTGCAGTCCTTTCCCAGACAAAATTCCCATTAATTTATTTTGAAATTAATAGCAGTTTTACCAGAGTAAAGACTGCAGAGTCAAGCCCACAGTATTAGCAGTGACGGGGCAAGGCCAGATGGCTATAGAAAAGTAGTGGGAGACAGATATATTAGCTCCAGGCTAAACAAATCCCTGGTACCAGGATAAGTGAAATGGCAGCTGCTCCAGGTCAATTAAGACACCTGGGGCCAATTAAGAACTTTCCAGAAGGCAGGGAGAAGGCTAAGTTGATTGGGACACCTGAAGCCAATCAGGGGCTGGCTGAAACTAGTTAAAAGCCTCCCAGTTAGTCAGGTGGGTGTGCATGTCAGGAGCTGTGGGAGGAAGTTGTGCTGTTGGAGAGGCTGTGTAGCACACACCATATCAGGCACAAGGAAGGAGGCCCTGAGGTAAGGATGAAGTGGAGCTTGAGGAAGTGAGGGCTCCTGTGGGGGGAGTAGCCCAGGGAATTGTACATGTCATGTTTCTAAAAGGTCAGCTACCATAGCTGATACTATTAGGGTCCCTTGGCTGGAGCCCAGAGTAGAGGGTGGGCCCAGGCTCCCCCCACCTTTGCCCCTGATTAATCACTGAGACTGGGAGACAACAGAGACTGTGCAAGGAAGGATAACTTCTCCTCACCTCCCTCGCTGGCTTATGATGAAAATAGCTCAGACTGTGACCCTTATCTCTAGAGAGAGAAGGGTTACGTGCAGGGTCACAGTGAGCCTCTGAGGCTAGTGAAATCTGCCAGGAAACGTGGGACCCACAGAGGCAAGGACAGAGCTTTGTCACATAGCTAAGAGGAAAATTTTCAAACTATAAAAGAAAGAAAAAGCTAAAATATATACACACCTTCAATCACAACATGGTATTTCAAAAATATCAGGACATTTGAAAATCAGGAAATCTAGAGATACTAAGCATTAAAAGTCTTAAATTTCCAGGAACAAGTTTAACTCTGTCCACACATCACCACCACACAGTGAATCACTGACTAATGTAATCTAAGTAATTCAACTATTTTTCCAATTACTGAAATTAACAGTGGAAAAATTATGTACAGCGCTCAATTCACCTCTGTACTACAGAGGCAAAACTATAACACGTTTTCTAAGGAAAACGAGCATTTATCTTCCTATCTAGGAGGGAAAGGGCCAGGGTAGAATGCACGGGTAGGGTGCAGGCTGTGGGGGGCAGTTTACCTTTGCATTCTGTTTGCTCCTGATGAGAACTCCTCCAACATCTGACAGTAAGGGGTTTCTGTTTTAATTGCCCTCTTTTTGAAGGAGCTGGAAGCTCAATTTACTCTTCTTAGTGTGGTTAGATGTTTGGCTGCATGTGTGTGTTCCCTCTGTGTGCCGCCCCAGCCCTGCGCAGACAGCTGGCACAGGAGACCTCGAGCAAACCACCCAATGACCACAAGATCCATTGAGGGACGAAGGCACCCAGACAGGTTTCTTGTTGACGAAGCACAGTACTAGTATTCCACAGACTTTACCGGACTGCTCATACATGTGTGCCCATAACAATGGACCAGCTCAGACAGCAGGACTTCCCATTCCTCCCTAGGCCAGACAAAAATATTCCCTCTGAGATACATTTTTATACCCTGATACAAACAAGTTAGTACTGCCCCTCTGACATAGTTACTGTAGTTACTTCCCCCTGACGTGGCTAGTTATTACTTATTCTTGTACATATTGGTTTGATTAAAACATCTTTATTCGTATTGTTATCCTGACCTTATCTTTTAGGAGTGGGTCAGTGTGTTCCTGTTATCCTTGGGGAATATTTTTGTATCATCCTTGATATCGGGATGTTTTGGTACCACTTGATATTGGCATATGTTTGCGTGAGCACTCTGTGACTAGCACTCCTTAAGAATATGTATTTTTGCAATATTAGCCCTGTTCTTGCCAAATTTTGTGAACAGGTTCTGCCTCATACCAGGCCTCTAATACAAGGGCTTATGTTTCAGGCTCTCGTCCTACTACACTTATTAAGGGCTTTTTGAGAAAACAATATCCAGATAAGCCCTGATCCCTGAGAACTGTGGAAGCATCAGGCTCTTAAGAGGAATGGGAGGTTACCTCAGCCTTAGATTTGTTCAGCCCTGCCTCCTGAACCTGAACCCCACTTGCTTTACTCTCTGAAGGGGAAAGAAGAGCCATCCTTGCTTCAAAGGCTATCACCACTGGCCACTGTTTCAAACTGTTAAGCCCAAGCTACAGAAAAAAACCCCTTCAGAGGAAGAATGAAAAGGGAAACTTTATCAAGTTTCGTACATTTTTCCTTAAAGATCCATAGTGCACTGGACGGCAGGTCATTTCTGCCTAGGTGGCATGCAGACCAGAAACTACATTTTCAGCTGAAGTCAGCAGATAGCACAGCTCAATGAGAAGGAAAGCACTATTTCTCTTGGTCTGCTCTGCCTTGCTGTTAAAGATGGAAGGAAATGCCCAGAATGGTGAACCTAATGAACAAAAAAAGGATACTTTGTGAAGATAAGAAAAGTAGACAGGATCTGAGCTTGTCAAAGTCCATACACTCGCAGAAACTCTGTTAAAATCAGGGATGGGGGGAGCCATTGGGCAGTCAGTAAAAAAGTCTGCTCCAAATACTAATTTTAGACCTTTATAGATCTAAAATAGTTCCTGTGTGATGATGCATTGCATTTCTGCCAAGTACAGTAAGACTGCTTATTGATTTTAAAGAAATTAAAGAAAATCTGTTTAAAATATTTCTAATGCTATCATCTTTCCTTAAGAAAGGTCAATGGTGTTATTAAAGTTGTCTGATAAATATGACATAAGCATGAACATAAACCTACTATGGTAAAATTATATTTTAATAAGATCTGTCAGGAAAAAATTGGGTATTTACAAAAAATTGGCATCTTGTTAGTTTTGTTTCGTATTATATTAGCAACTCTGACAGGATCACCTGTGACAAGTTTTGGGAAGTAACAGGATACCTGAAAACTGCAATATACTCAGATATTATCACATGAACACTACAAATAGCAATTCTAGTAGAAAAGAAAAATATGAGCAAAAAGATAGAAGCCCAATGTGGCCACATAAAGAAATACCTAAAGAACCAAAGGTTAAAAAGAAGTTGTATGTGAAATGGAGAAGGGGGGGAAAGCAACAAGAAAGGGGAGAAAAGAAGTCAGTGGAATAAGATTTCATTTAGATAACTACAAGGTAATATATTTGGAGAAAATAATACTAAGCAGAATACAAAATGGAAGAATGGTAGATAGGAAATGAGGATTTTCAGGTATAATTCAGGCAATATATATGTCCAATCTCACAATAAATCATATGTGTCCTTTTCTTCCATTTTGTGTTGTCTGCTCCTAATGGAATGGTGTGGCAGGAATGGCCAATGGCACGAAAGGAGCCATGATCCCTGGAGAGTAAAGAGGGGGACAGATCAACCAGGCCTCTAAACCCTTCCAGGAGCTCAAACACACTCATCGCTCTTTGGGAAGCGCTCGGTACAAACATTAAGGCGATATCCTGAAGATCTCTTAAACTTTTCTATGAGCTTCACAACACAAGTGTCTGAGATGGCCCCAGGGGATACAGAGGATAATCTTGAGCTATTATAGAGATTAGGCCAAGATGGTTTATGGAGATTTGTCATCTGCAATTTAGGCACAACCGATGCCATAGTCTGAAAGTATAATAATACTGTATCACCTCATTTTCTACATACATAAATTATTATGAAAATGCATTTGTCTAGATTATTTATTTTTACACCTCAGGGCTCTTTCTTTTGATTACTACTTTGTTTGCAAACTAGTATCATACTTGGCAGCACAGATATCGGAATAAGAATTAACTTGTATTCCTTCCACTGATTAACTGGCTCTTCAACCATAAAGACAGTAATACCCATTAGGTCCTAGATAAATTATCAGTTTTCTACAATTTCTGAAAAAAGTCAGAATGGTAACTATTTACAGTAGGGAAAAAGTAGCAACATTTTAAAAACCAATAAACTATTCCCAAACAAATTTCTTTCAGTGTCTCTTTAACAAGAAAAAAAAATTAAAATTACACAAGACATTTTTAACAGCACTATGATTAAGAAATGTTATAGTAAACCTATGTAAGAAATCCTTTTTAGATCCTTGTTTAAGATTTAGAAATATAATTTAACATTTTCGATCCTCAAAATGTATCAGCAGGTCTCACTTTGACTCCAAGTTAAAATTTCCTTTCCATAAATAAAGCACCATCTGTAATCAGACTCCAATCCAATTTACCATAAGCTAAATGATGTTTTTGTTGTCAAGGTGATTTCATACCAGCTCCCCAGGAAAAGACAGACGAAACAAAAGGACTGAGGATAAGTGAACAATGAATCTTGTAGCAAATGAGAATACAAATTTACCAAAATTCAGATAATCCTAGTTTAATTTTAGAGTTTTAGACAGCATATTTCCTTGGCAATTAAGATTCTGCAACTAATAATACAAATAGAATATTTCCTTCGGATTTTTTTCTGGTATAATACTTTAAATATTATAACTCTGAAAGTCACTTTATACTTGCCAAAATTATTGCATGGAATACTAATCTGAGGTATTGTGTACCCTTCAACACAGATCACCTTTGAACTACTTTAAATCATAGCTGTGGAACAATACCATAGAAACATCCAAGGGTTTAAAATTATTTCTCCAGAGAGGAAAATCAAGTACCAATTTTGAATGTTAGATTCTGACAAAGGAGCTCATGTTTGAGTGATCTTTAATTTAGTTAGCTGTAGTAAACCTAAATGAATGTGCTTATACTAGTACAATTAGCAAAAATGAAAATAAAGAAATTTCATTTACTTTGCTCTGCATATTTTTGATTAATAGGCATTAATTTTGTAAACTGGTGCAACAGAACTCTATTGTTATATACAGATTAGAAATGTAAACACTTAGCATTTCCCACAACTACTGACTTCACAATTGATTTTGAATTTTATTTCAAAAAACAGTCAAGTGCCAGAGAAGTGTAATGAAGTGAAAGAGCACTACTGCCCCCTAATGAGCTAATCTAGAAAGAAATTTCTGTAAATCATTTCCATCTCTCTCCTTCATGGAGCAACAACAGGCCATTACTTTCAAGCATGGAGGATAAATAGCATATATAAACAATTAGCCATTTTGAAATAGTAACTGGGATGCATATCAAAATTCTGTGTAAGAAGCTGCAATTACCTCTATGTATAAGTTTAGGGAGAAAATGAGAAGCTGTAGAACATTTAGGATGCTGAGATAAGTACTTAGCATTTTCATATACAGAACTTTGATGATAAGTACTTTACAAACATTAACTAATTAAGCCTCAACACTTTTATGAATCAGGTAGATGAGTGCCTTTCTGTCTTAAAACGTGTCCTATGTGATCAATAAGCCGCAAGCCAGTTGCGGTTATTCTTCAGGTCAAGCCAGATTTCTAAATTTCAGTGTCCAAAACACTACAGCATTTGTATGTTTTTGTTGTTGCACCATTCCATCTACTAAGCACCAATTTCAGAGTTGTTATTCAAGGCTTGTAGAAATTGCAAGAACATCTAATTCCATCTGATTGCATCAATAAAAAGAAAGAATCAACAGAGAGTTTAGGAACTCGAGTTGTGTTTATAAAGGAAATGTGTGCCAGTGGGTTGAACAAAATAAACTGTCTTTTGAATTAAAAAAAAGCCACATGATCTATTGGTAAATACTAATATGTCACTATGTGGCCAGGCTGGGTGGGAAAAAAACACTTTTGAGATATATTGATTGAGGTTTCAACAGCTACATCATACAGGCAGACTGGTTCCACAGGAATCTAATGTCAACCCAACCCAATGGGTAAGGATTTTGTCTTTATATTTTTATAGCTGGAAACTGATGCAAAGGAATTGAGTGACTTGTCTAACGCCAAATATATGAAAGCCAGAATTAGAGCCTGAATTCTCTATTTTAAACCCTGAAAATACTGTATACAGATTACAAAACAAGCCAAAATGAATCCACTAAACACAAGGGCAAAAACTTTCAGCTGGGCCTCTACTCAACTGCTGTGTGTCCATGCATATAATTGCGCGCACACACACACACACACACACACACATATATACTTGGTCCTACACGTCACAGGTGGAAATACTGGGCACAACACTGCAAAGATATGAACATCTGCATATGCACTTTTAACAGTCTTAACTATTAGCCAATACATGTATGTTAGGGGTAAGGCACGCTATATTAATAACGTATTATACCCAGCATATGGGCAGATATGCTAACCAAATTATATTAGGTCTTTCCTACAGTTCTGTTCACTTTGCTCACTTATGTCAAGTAATATATATTCCACAATACTCTGCAAAACTAAATGTAGCTTTTGGCATTAGTGAATAAAATACCTCTCAAAGGCAAGAGCCATTGGTTCTGTGTCCTAACACAGGGTAGAAGGTATCCTGGAGTGGAATATAGTATCCACAACAAAGATAAGAAAACGTACACCATGGTACCAGAAAAACAAGTGTAGCCCCTTTGGGGTTTAGAGAGCATAGCCCTTTTAAATCTTTGTACTAAGGGGGGAACTGCTAATTGTTCCAGGAAGAGGGAGTGCTTTTTTTTTTTAATTATTATTTTTGCTTGCTTGCTTGTTTGTTGAGGGGGAGGTGTAAGGAGAGAGCAGGAGAGCAACAGAATGTGTGTCTGGGGCTCCAGACAGAAGGGCAGCAGCAAGCAGGACCTCCCAGAGTGAAAAAGACGAGAACCTACCCAAAGCCTGGGAGGGACAGAGCGGCCAACGGGGGACATCCCAGGACAGGAGCCAGGAGGAGTACTGTGGTAGGGAGGAATCTCCCAAGAAGGACAAACTGGAGCTGGACACGGTATCACTGCTGCCCAGAGTGGTATGGAGCTCTGACTACTGGGGCTTGTGAGTTTACGTTGCGAATAAGGAAGGAGGTGGTACCTAGTTAAGTTGGGAGGTTGACTATAGCAGGGTTCAAAAAAGAACTAGATAAATTCATGGAGGATAGGTCCATCAATGGCTATTAGCTAGGATGGGCAGGGATGGTGTCCCTAGCCTGTTTGCCAGAAGCTTGGAATGGGTGACAAGGAATGGATCTAGGGTTGCAAGGTGTCCAGTTTTCGACCGGAACACCTCGTTGAAAAGGGACCCTGGCAGCTCCAGTCAGCACTGCTGACTGGGCCGTTAAAAGTCCGGTTGGCGGCACAGCGGGGCTAAGGCAGGCTCCCTGGCTGCTGTGGCTTTGCGTGGCTCCTGGAAGCAGCAGCATGTCCTCTGGTTCCTACGTGTAGGGGCAGCCAGGGACTCCGCATGCTGTCCCCTCCCCAAGTGCCAGCTCCACAGCTCCCATTGGCTGGGAACTGCAGCCAATGGGAGCTGCGGGGGCGGCACCTGCAAACGGGGCAATGAGCAGAGATTCCTGGCCCTGCCTCCACATAAGAACCAGAGGGGTGACATGCCGCTACTTCCAGGAGCTGCTTGAGGTAAGCGCCGCTCAGAGCCTGCACCCCGACACCCTCCCGCGCCCCGCGCCCCACCCCCTTGCCCCAGCCCTGATCCCCCTCCCACCCTCCGAACCCTTTGGTCCCAGCCCGGAGCAATCCTGCAGCTGACAACATTAGCTACAAAACGTTTTAGGACAAAAAGTGAAAAAGAATACAATATCCAGTTTCTTCTGGAAGAATTTAAACAAGGAGAATATAATTATGCAGGTCTGAATTTGGCCAGGACACAGCCTTATCACCCTATTCTTGTGATAAGTGCTACGGGGTCTTTAATAACTACAAACATGACCCTGGTTTTACATCTCAACCAAAAATCAGCATATCCAACAGTACAGTGCTCCACTAAAATAAAGCATATGCATTGGTTCTGCACCTCCTCAAAAAGATCTTCACTTGATTCACTAATACAAGTACCTGCAGCACCTGCATTTCACTTAGTGATCTCCCATCTAAGTAATGACCAAGCCTGACCCCATGTGACTTTAATATAGGACAAACCATAGCTCAAGGTAGCATGGTTGGATGCATTAGGATCCATTCTGTCTCTCTGCCATAATGTACGAAATCTTAATAAATTCACTTTTTTTTTTTAAAAGGGTTACTTACTCTTATCAAAACTACAACAAAACTTCAAGAGAAACTATGTATTAAGAGGGAATATTCCTTTATAGCAGCATGTGCATGTTTTTCCAGTGTTTTCTTTTAGTCATTTTTTGTAGCTGCATTTTACATATGTTGCTCATTACAACTTGTATACAAAATGCTATCTGTTTTCTGTATTAAGATTTTTAAAATTCACCCTCAGGCAATCTATTGTTTTTTCTAACAACAAAAAACTCTGTTACAGGCACCAGTTTAAGGCACCAAAAAGACCAAGGGCCTAAGTCTCCTTATTTACTCCAGTGTCAGTCAGGAGTAACTCTATTCAATCATTCCGGGGTACAAAATATATTGGAAGGACAGAACAGGTCATTGGGGGGGGGGGGCGGCACTATATGTGAAAGAAAATGTAGAATCAAATGAAACAAAAATCTTAAATGAATCATGTTCCATAGAATATCTATGGATAGTAATTCCATGCTCTAATAAGAAAACAGTAGGGATCTATTGTCGACCACCTGACCAGGACAGTGATAGTGACGATAAAATGCTTAGGGAGATTAGAGAGGCCATCAAAATAAAGAACTCAATAATAGTGGGGGATTTCAATTATCCCCATATTGACTGGGTACAGGTCACCTCAGGACGAAATGCAGACACACAATTTCTCGATACTTTAAATGACTGCTTCTTGGAGCAGCTGGTTCAGGAACCCACAAGGGGAGAGGCAACTCTCTATCTAGTCCTGAGTGGAGCACAGGATCTGGTCCAAGAGATAACTATAACAGGACTGCTTGGAAATAGTGACCATAATATAACAACATTTAACATTCTTGTGGTGGGAAGAACACTTCAACAGCCCAACACTGTGGCATTTAATTTCAGAAAGGGGAACTATGCAAAAATGAGGCAGTTAGTTAAACAGAAATTAAAAGGTACAGTGACTAGAGTGAAAAATTCCTGCAAGCTGCATGGACACTTTTCAAAGACACCATAATAGAGGCTCAATTTAAATGTATATCCCAAATTAAAAAACACAGTAAAAGAACTAAAAAAGAGCCACCGTGGCTTAGCAACCACGTAAAAGAAGCAGTGAGAGATAAAAAGGCATCTTTCAGAAAGTGGAAGTCAAATCCTAGTGAGGTAAATAGGAAGGAGCATAAACTGCCAAATTAAATGTAAAAATATAATAAGAAAAGCCAAAAAGGAGTTTGAAGAACAGCGAGCCAAAACCTCAAAAGGTAATAACAAAATGTTTTTTAAGTACATCAGAAGCCTGCTAAACAACCAGTGGGGCCCCTGGACAATCGAGATACAAAAGGAGCACTTAAAGACAAAGTCATCACAGAGAAACTAAATGAATTCTTTGCTTCAGTCTTCATGGCTGAGGATGTTAGGGAGATTCCCAAACCTAAGCCATTTTTTGTAGGTGACAAATCTGAGGAATTGTCACAGATTGAAGTATCACTAGAGGTGGTTTTGGAATTAATTGAGAAACTTAACAGTAACAAGTCACCGGGACCAGATGGCATTCACCCAAGAGTTCTGAAAGAACTCAAATGTGAAATTGTGGAACTATTAACTATGGTTTGTAACCTGTCCTTTAAATCAGCTTCTGTACCCAATGACTGGAAGATAGCTAAGGTAATGCCAATATTTAAGAAGGGCTCTAGAGGTGATCCTGGCAATTACAGACTGGTAAGTCTAACATCAGTAGCGGGCAAATTAGTTGAAACAACAGTAAAGTATAAAATTGTCAGACACGTAGAAGAACATAAATTGTTGCGCAAAAGTCAACATGGTTTCTGTAAAGGGAGATCATGTCTTACTAATCTATTAGAGTTCTTTGAGGGGGTCAACAAACATGTGGACAAAGGGGATCCAGTGGATATAGTGTACTTAGATTTCCAGAAAGCCTTTGACAAGGTCCCTCACCAAAAGCTCTTACGTAAATTAAGTTGTCATGGGATAAGAGGGAAGATCCTTTCATGGATTGAGAACTGGTTAAAAGACAGGGAACAAAGGGTAGGAATAAATGGTAAATTTTCAGAATGGAGAGGGGTAACTAGTGGTGTTCCCCAAGGGTCAGTCCTAGGACCAATCCTATTCAACCTACTCCTAAATGATCTGGAGAAAGGGGTAAACTGTGAAGTTGCAAAGTTTGCAGATGATACTAAACAGCTCAAGATAGTTAAGACCAAAGCAGACTGTGAAGAACTTCAAAAAGATCTCACCAAACTAAGTGATTGGGCAACAAAATGGCAAATGAAGTTTAATGTGAATAAATGTAAAGTAATGCACATTGGAAAAAATAACCCCAACTATACATACATTATGATGGTGGCTAATTTAACGACAACTAATCAGGAGAAAGATCTTGGAGTCATCGTGGACAGTTCTCTGAAGACATCCACGCAGTGTGCAGTGGCAGTCAAAAAAGCAAACAGGATGTTAGGAATCATTAAAAAAGGGATAGAGAATAAGACAGAGAATATCTTATTGCCCTCATATAAATCCATGGTACGCCCACATCTTGAATACTGTGTACAGATGTGGTCCCCTCATCTCAAAAAAGATATACTGGCATTAGAAAAGGTTCCGAAAAGGGCAACTAAAATGATTAGGGGTTTGGAACGGGTCCCATGAGAGGAGAGATTAAATAGGCTAGGACTTTTCAGCTTGGAAAAGAGGAGACTAAATGGGGATATGATAGAGGTATATAAAATTATGAGTGGTGTGGAGAAAGTGAATAAGGAAAAGTTATTTACTTGTTCCCATAATATAAGAACTAGGGGCCACCAAATGAAATTAATGGGTAGCAGGTTTAAAACAAATAAAAGGAAGTTCTTCTTCACTCGGCGCACAGTCAACCCGTGGAACATCTTGCCTGAGGAGGTTGTGAAGGCTAGGACTATAACAGGGTTTAAAACAGAAATGGATAAATTCATGGAGGTTAAGTACATTAATGGCTATTAGCCAGGATGGGTAAGGAATGGTGTCCCTAGCCTCTGTTTGTCAGAGGGTGGAGATGGATGGCAGGAGAGAGATCGCTAGATCATTACCTGTTAGGTTCATTCCCTTTGGGGCACCTGGCATTGGTCACTGTCAGTAGACAGGATACTGGGCTGGATGGACCTTTGGTCTGACCCAGTATGGCCATTCTTATGTTAAGTTAGTGGAGTTATTGTGGTTTAACGTAGGTCTGAGAGCAGAATCAGGTCCCTTGAATTAAATTTTTTGTCCTTTTTTTTAAATCTACTTTTTCACTAACACAGATTAAGGTAGAGACCACAAAAGTTGGGGAGAGGTTACTTTCCACTGGCAAGATGAGATAATCCTAGCATAAAATATGCTAAACCAGTAGATCTTACTATTCAAGCATAAACCAAACATTATTTGTATTACTTCGGGATTTTGTAAATTTACTTTCCCTATTAGTCAGACTTTGCCGATATTAAGGTTTACCCACCACTGTGGATAAGTCAATGCAATTGGATCAATTCAAACCAGTAGCAAAATATACAACATAAATGTAAAAAGTGGCTTCCATTGACGTAGCATGTCCATTTCAAACTGAAGTAAGATCCACCAACACAACCCCAGGTTTACATCGGTGCAGTATGTTTACATCAGTGGCTGTCTCAGTGTAGCTAAACCAATGTCTAAAAACCACATGGTAGATAAGGCTGTACGATTAAAAATGTAAAGACCCTGGCTCTCCACTGTCATTTACACCTGTACAGTGGTCTTAGAACACATGCATAATGATTTGATAAAATCTCAGCCCTACTTTGACAAAGTATAAAATAGAAGGCAGTGGAAAACCATATGCAAAATATCTAAGCATCATCAATCATGAGGTACATCATATACAGTAACCATACCCCACAGCACAAAGAACTGCTTATATGGCATTCAGCCCCAAAACCTATTTAATGCAAATAACAATACGCCAATTCTTTATTAATTCCAGTTGCTTAAATTAAATTACCTTTAAAAAAAATGTAAACACTGCTGTGAGATTAATGACCATCAGTAGAGCTAGTTATAGTCTTAGAACCTTAAAATAATAATACTTACAAAAATTCCTAAGTTCACTCTGCCAGGCAGTGGCTTTCCTACCTTTGAATCTTCATTGCTCATTCCAAGTTCTAATACAGCTTGAGGAGATTTCAGTTTAGCTTGGGTGGACTGAGCCATCTGAAGGTTAAGCTGCCATCCAATTGTCTCAAGCTATAAAACACAAGTTCAAATTAGAATCAGTTGCTGCAGAAGCAATAAGGAGGTAAGCTTTCAACATTTTTCAGTAGTCTGTGTCAATGAAGATGGATGGCCAGGCTCTACGTAGGCATTAGGGTTCCTATGCAAAGCACATTCTGCAAATTCTCCCTCAACTATATAATGTGGCTTGTTTTAAATTAATCTGCAAAAACACCCTTTAAATATTGTTTATTCTATGGTAATTGTGACAGCCTTGAGGGTACAGGTCTGATATGTTCAAGTAAATCATTGTATTCCTAAAATTAAAGAGGACAGTGACTTACACTGATTTCCGCACTCTTGGGAAGCAATTTATAAATCAAATCTAAAAATAAATGATTTTCAAAAGTGCTGACCCCCTGAGGTTCCCATTTACATTCTGTTTTATACTGAAATTTCCTTTCCAAAAATAGAATCTTAATGGCAAATGTGGTCTGCTTTGGAAAGTGACTAAATAAAAATGGCAAATTATTAATCAGCAGGTCCACACCCTGGGTGCATTCCATCATGCCTGCCAATATTTATGACAAATTATTCTGTGTTGCTTTCCACTCCTGTTAACATTGCAGAACCAAAACAGCTAACAGTGTGACCTGCAAAGTCTGTTCCTTCTTCAGTAACAAACAAAATGCACATAAAAGGAAACCACACACAAAATACACTCTATATCACTTTTAAGTCAAGGACCTAAAGTGATTTACAAACATTAGCAAATTATGCATCACAATATCCCATTGTAAGGGAGGTATTACTACATAAGCCACAGAACTAGGGGGCTTTCAGGAACCAATTTCTCTGGCTATAGGAGAAGAGAAGAAAACTGAAGGGCAGTTACCTGCTGAGGTTTAATTAGCATAATTATCACCTGCTTCAAGTTTGTCTTATAAAGTTTTTTAACTCTATTTGGAATTTCTTTGTTTTGTTCATAGAAATGCATTTTAAATTGGTTATGGAACTAAATATATTAAATGACATAAATCTTAGTTAATGCAGAGTTAAGGTTGTCCAGTGATAGCTTCTGCCCTTCCAGAATGTCAAATTCAGCAAAACTAAAACTTCTGAAAACAGGAAATACAGAATTAAGGTAAACGCCCATACAACCTTAGCTCTGCCCCCAGAGCCTCCAGTAGCCACTGGGAATGGTCTCCATATAGTCCAGATACATTCACATTTACGTGTAACCATATTGGATGGGAGAGGAATAAGTTGGAGCTCCTAAGAAGAACTGTGATTGTGTACAGTAAGTGAAGTTACCGTCCATCAATTAAAGTGAAAAAGCACAGTGGGAATGTGTGTGTTATAGTCACCATGGGACATTGCTCAAAGAGGGCAGCATTAAGGTTGCATAGGAGTTACCTTAACTCTGTATTTCCTAATTTTCAAAAGTTTGAGTTTTGCTGAATTTGATATTCTGGAAAGGCATGAGCTGTCACTCAGCAACCTTAACGCTGAATTAACCAAGTTTTTTGCCATTTAATTTCCTAGCTTTTTAAAAAAGAAAGAGAACTGTTTGTTGGTAGGAGCTAATAGCCATTTAGATAGTTCTATTTCTCACCTAGGTTTGCAGCTGATATACTACTGTGGCTAGGTAATAATGAAAAGACCCAGCTTTTATACAGGGCTTTTCATCTCGAAGTATTTTACTTCATCATCCCCATTTTAAAGACGGGAAACTAAGGCACAGAGAAGGCAAGTCATTTGCCTAAGGTCACCTGGCAGGCCACTGGCAGAGCTAGGAATAATCCCAATACAGTAGTGATTTCAGTAGACCACATGGTTGCTATGCGACTCCTGAGTTTTCCTCACGTCTCCTGTACATTTTGTTACAGTGGAATGGGGATAGTGGTTATGCTTTGACATGCTTGCAATGTGTATTTGCTAACAGGGCTGTTGAGAGAACTCTCATCCATGGTCTAGGCCCCAAAACCTTGACAGTTTTACTACAGGATTGTTTCAGTAACTTTAAGTGTGTGAGAGACGACTGGTGGCTGCATGCTACCTTGGTTAAGTAGCCTCAGCTGCACATTGAGCTGGACTCCTCACTCCCACTACCTGCCCCCAGATGGAACAACATTAAGGGAGTCCAACGTTTTCGTTTAAATTTCTTAGAACTAAGTGTCAATAGGGTTTTAGGGCGGGACTTGAGCCAAATGTTTGTTTTATTTTGAAAGGGACCTCTAGCAGTAAACTAAACATCATGTTGTGTTAGAAATGCAGATTTATGGTTTTTACTTCACTCCTAATTCACACTTATTCTGGAATATTGCAGACATCTTAGAACACACACAATAAATACTGCAACACAATAGTCTAAACAATGCAATAAAAACCCTAACTTTTCTTATATTGGTTTACTTTAAAATTACTTTGTTTTTGGTAAGATTCATGGGGTTTTTTTAATTTTAATATAGCTGTATGAGAATAATATTTGATTAATATACTCTATGCTATCTGAAGCTTCAAATGATTTGCCTATTTATTTTCTTGAAAGGGAGATAGAACATATATTTTGCCGTGGCTTTGCTTATTTGGAAGATGTTCAAAATTCTGAAATAGTAACTAACCTTTTGTGAGTGGTAACAAGGTTTCTGTACAATATTTATTTCCGAAATACTTTATTTCACAGTACTTGCCAACAATTAAGTGGTACAACTTTTAGGATTATTTTTCCAAAGGATAAAAAGACATTTCAATTTTTTTCATTTCTAATATAATATTTACTATAATGACCCAAAAAGGTTTGAACAATTTTCCAGTATCCACAATCTACTGTGATGATTTAATGTAATCTCAGAGGTAATTCCTTGGATTTAACAAAAAAAACAGTCCTCTTAATTTATGAAAATAAATACATGCGTTCAGTTACTGTAGACTTTTGGCATCTTTTCACAGTTCCTCATCAGCATACTTTATACATTTATATATATAATATACACATCTATAGATATTCTACACACACATTTATATGAAGAAAAGCTAGCTCCTTTCTCTCTAATTTGAAGATAAATATGGTGGATGTGTTATTTTGCTACATAATGTCTTACTGGTAGCACTAACATTTATCTAGTTTTAGCTCAACATTTTTATTTTAAAAAAAAAATCACATTTTCAGGCGTCTGTAAACTAAGGAGGTATAACTAGAAGATGCGGGGAAGGCAATCAATATCACCAATACAAGTTAGCATTTATGAAACATCTGCCAGGGAAGGAGCAAGAAAGGACTGTGAAGGATGCTCAACTTGAGTGTGGTGGAACACTGGATGTCCATGACAGAGACACACTTAGGGTTGCAGCTGAGAGTGTGGAGAGCAGGGTCAGATGTGCCAATCAGAAACTGAGCTGGAGATGAAATCAGGGTAAATTCTTGGTAAGAAGCGCAATTTGAGAGGAAGAGAAGGGGCGTTACCCAGTTTTCTTCGGCCGTATGTGAGCAGACACTCAAAGCGGGCAGTGAAACATCTTATGTCACTTCCCCGTATTGCTGTGACAGTCTGTACCCCTCTGTTCACCCTTTCTACAAGACTATGTTAAATTCTATACAAAGCATATTGTGTAAGATATATGAAAACTCATGATTTGCTGATCATTAGTATCCTGGTAAAATATGTGAGGCAACATTGTATGTAAGGATATAAAATTCCACTGAAATGTTAGCAAGACATGTTCCAACGTATTCTGGAGGGCAGTCACAAACAAGTCCCCCAGAAACAAAACGCTAGCCAACCCCTCAGCCAGGGTCAACAAGATCAAATGGACCATCATCACCTAATTAAGTGGCCATTCTTCGGCAGGAGAGAGGGGGTGGGCAAAAAGCTACAATTTGTCAAAGCAGCAGCTTAAACTCTGTCTCCTGAACATCACCTGGAGATGATTTTTGCACAAGAGAATCATCTCTCCCTTGCTGTCTACCCAGCTGCAACACCTGAAGAACAAAAGAAGCAGCATTGTACTGGGGAAGGAGCAGGGAAATCCTGATTGAAAGAGGTTCAGGCAGCAGGACCACTGGAATATGTAGTGAGTGAGAGAGACCTTTGCTTTGTATTCACTTAGTTGTGTTTTACCTTTTATCTCCTTGTAACCAATTCTGACACACATACCTACCTCATTATATGTAAGCACTTAAAATCTATCTTTCCATAGTTAATAAATTTGTTTTGTTGTTTGGACTTTATATTTATAAAGTGTTGACTTCAGAGCTGTGCAGCATACCATACCATGCTACCCTTACTTCTGTGCTGCTGCCGGCAGTAGTTCTGCCTTCTGAGCTGGGCTCCCAGCCAGCAGCCGCCACTCTCCAGCTGCTCAGCTCTGACGGCAGTGCCACCACAATCAGCAGCACAGAAGTAAGAGTAGCAGTATCGCAACCCCACTATAATAACCTTGTGACCCCCCCACACACACACCCCTCCTTTTGGGTTAGGACCCCTACAATTAAACCATCATGAAATTTCAGATTTAAATAGCTAAAATCATAACATTTACCATTTTAAAAATCATATGACAGTGAAATTGACCAAAATGGACCGTGAATTTGGTAGGGCTTTAATGATGAGTCTTGTGATAAAATCAAGCTGAGGTCAAGCAGAAAGTTTATACATTTCTGCAGCATGAACAGGATGCTGAAGTATCAGCTAAACCACCCACTGTTTCTCCTCCACGGATTTTCCACATTTTAGCACATATCTGCAGAGTAGAGGGTGCCAGCAGCATTTACCCCAGAGAAAGCAGTGGAGATAGTAGTGACAATAAATAAGCAGTACTGCTTAAACTGTAACAAAGGCTGCACATTTTAAGAGGTACTGAAATCAACATTATCAGAATTTCTACAAAAGAAGAAGCTTAGATAATTATGTGACAACCAATCAGCTAAAGTTTTAGTATCAACATATTATGAATACCTTGATTATTACATTCAGATCCTTGTGATTTTTTGAAAAAATGTACTACATTTAAAATTACTAGCTTTTCACTAAAATATAATACAAATTGCATCTCCCATTTGTGCAAGATTCCCAGATGTTCGGCATTTAAAATTACTAGCTTTTCACTAAAGGTAATACAAATTACACCTTTCATTTGTGCATGATTACAAACTGTAAACTATGTAATAACTGTTAAAATAAATTTATTGTAATATCTAATAAATTCAAGATTTTGATATTATCTGATTCGGATTAGAATACATATATGCAAGCACAATTAAACCATATTAAGCCTATAACACTGCTTTATATTCATAGAAAACCTAGACACAGGAATGGTGTTGAATACCTTGTCATACACATCATTAGATCTCTGCACAAACAAACACTACTCCTGTTTACATATAAAAGGATTTGAATGCTGACTGGCTTTGTCCTGGTGCGGCAAAGTAGAAAAATAATTTACATTTATCTCAGATAAATACACTGCAAATTCATCCTAATTACAAAATCAGAAAAGCATAGCCTTCTGGACAGAATACTCGTGAGCAGGCAGCAGTAGTGCTAAATTGAGAGTGAGTGTTCTATAATTTTCTGTACCTGGAACAGTAAGTTTAAGAAGGTAACCTTTAGATCACACAAACACTACCATGCTTAAAGCATACACGCATATATACTCCCAACAAAGTCCAGAGGATTACTTACACACGGATCTGGCTCATATTAAATCAGTATAAGTTTTTGGACAAGTTAGCTGTCTAGTGGGAGTAGGACAGAACGGTACTTAAATTTAGCATGGAATGTAATACTGGTTGGTCAGAAACTTAAAGTAAACTAAGTTTGTGACAAAGGACAAAACCATAGGCATCTTTTGTAGCCTCCTTTGAAACAGCTAGACTACACAGTACTACTGCAACTACTGAGAAGAAAAGTGTATACCAAGGAAATTATGGTACGGTGTTAAATCTCTTATTGATCTAGCTCAGGGGTTGGCAACCTGCAGCACACAAGCCAATTTTTACCAGCATGCTGCTGCCAGCCGGGGTCCCAGCCGCCAGCCCCGCTCAGCCCACTGCCTGCCTGGGTGAACGGAACCCTAGACCAGCAGCAGTCTGAGCGGGGCCAGCAGTCGGGACCCCAGCTGGCAGGAGCCAACGGACGGAACCTCAGACCGGCGGCGGGCTGAGCCACTCAGCCCACCGCCGGTCTGGAGTTCCGGCCACCGGCCCCGCTCAGCCCACTGACGGTCTGGAGTTCCGGCCACCGGCCCCACTCAGCCCACTGCCAGCCTGAGTGAACAGAATCCCCGGCCGGCAGTGGACTGAGTGGGGCCGGGACCCCGGCTGGCAGGAGCGGGTGGAACCCCAGACCAGCAGCGGGTGAGCCGCTATCGATCTGGGGTTCTGTCCGCCACCCAGCTCAGCCCACTGACAGTCTGGGGTTCCAGCTGCCGGCCCCTTGCCAGCCAGCATCCCAGCCATCTTCCGCGCCCAGCCTGCTGCTGGCCTGGGATACCAGTCCCCGGCCCCGCTCACCCTGCTGCTGGTCTGGGGTTCCAACTTGGGTCCAGGCCTCCGGCCCTGCTAAGCCCTCCTGCTGGCTTAGGGTACCAGCAACCAGCCCAGGGCTCTGCTCCTGGCCTGGGCCCAGCGTTCTGCAGCCCTTATCAAAAATTACACTACAGTTAGCTTTAAAACTTGAAAACTTAAAAACTTTGTATATTACAGTAATCGTTAAAAAATGTATAATGTTAATAAATACATAGGTTTGATGAAAGAAAGTAGTTGTACTTATGTGCCTGTGCTTAATTTGTGTTTCTGATGATTTACCTTCTAAAAAAATCTTGCATGTCTCGCACCCCCAGAAAGGGCATCTCACACCCCCAGGGGGTGCGTGCACCCCAGGTTAAGAACCACTACACTAAACTGATAAGATCTGCATTTTAATTTAATTTTAAATGAAGCTTCTTAAACATTTTAAAAATCTTGCTTACTTTACATACAACAATAGTTTAGTTATATAATATAGACTTATAGAGAGAGATCTTCTAAAAATGTTAAAATGCATTACCAGCACGCGAAACCTTAAATTAGAGTGAATAAATGAAGACTCGGCACACCACTTCTGAAAGGTTGCCGACTCCTGATCTAGCTTATAATGAGCCCATCAATCGGGTCAAATCAGCTTCCAGTGATACAGTCACTGATTTTAGCATGACTGAAAATAAATATTAATATCCATTTTATAAATTTAAATCTTGGCACAGATCTGAGGCTACTTTCTAACAGTAGTGACCTTTCTGGTATTAGCAATGTCTACTCAAGCCACTAAGATGGACCTTCATGCTTTCAGTTTCAGCCAGTTACTTACTAGGCTGTTAGTAAAGAAATCATTGATTCACATTTATATAGAAGATATGTAAAATCCAAAGCTCCTTAACTATTGATGCAACCGCCATTTTAAGTCAATTACTCACATTTATAGTTACTTTTCTCTACAGCTAGTTTAACAATTTGAAGATGTGCTGGAGCAGTGTGTCTCTGACTCTTCATAAGGGACATATTTTGCCTTTCCCCTAGTGAGTATACAAGGCATAATTGGGAGCATAAATAGTGTGATTCCAAGGTACGTGGTAGGCAACATATGGGTCATCCCTACTAAAGGGTCCACACCTACTGTGTCTGGAAGCAATGTTCCACTGGGAGAGTCCTGTGTTCCAGAATGGAGGAGATTTGTGGGAGGAACACATAAGGGCAGATCTGGAGAACATGCAATTACAGGTATGTGTACGCTGCAATTAGAGGTGTGGTTGCAGCATGTGTACACACATACAAGCAAGCTCTGATCCAGCAATGGAGCTCTGGCAGCAAAGACTTTAGTACGGGTTAGCCACCCTGAGCAAATACCCAGAGGCCCAGATGAAGTCCTTGCTGCCACAGCTTCACTACTATTGGTACTCAAACTGGCCAGATTAAAGCTAGTTTGGTTGTGCCTTCATGTGCTGCAATCACATACCTTGACTGCAGTGCAGACAAACCTATGTGGCTCCATCAGCTATTTTCCCCACCCATGTACTACCTTGAAGCTGCAGCAGTGATTTGAGTACATCCTGGAGGACAAGGGAATGGAAGATACTTCCCTACGTGACTCTTCTTAGCATCAAGCTTAACACAGGCTATGCACTGAATCCAGGATCTGGCTTATATTTATTATAATTATTATATAGCAGTTGGTAAGGTTTTAGAGCATGTTGGCTAGGTCAAGTTCTTGGAATCTAATTAGATTCCTACCTTCTTTGTTGGACCACTAGCTGGAAACATTTCATAGATCAAGAAAGTCCAGGCCGGTGAGAAAACAGGTTATTGTTACTATTATCTATGTTTGATGATAGAAATTATGCATACTTCAGTACCTCTGTTGTGATACTGCAGAGGCTGAAGGTATTAAGTAATAAGCGGCAGGACAGTACTTTCTTGTAAACTCAGGACCTACAGTAACTTTGCAAAGATCACAATCAAATTACATTGGCCAAGTGTCCATGAGTAAAAACAACAACTTTAGTTTAACCATACAGTATAAATGTGTTTCTACTTTGGCATCAGCATATTAATAATCCCTTTTTCCTCAATCATAGACTTGAAAAATAGCCTTTGCTTAAATCAATCTATTAATTTTAAAGTTCCTAGGGCCAAAAAACTAACAATAGAAGGTATTATGCACAATGGCATATGGCTAAGATGCTATATTAATAAACTAAACTATATATGGTATAAATTTTAGAGTACTCAAAAGTGTGCTAGACACATCACAACACAAATGAGTTGCACCAAAATGTGTGCAATACTGTTTCATATATGCCACAGTGACAGGGCAACCAACAATAGGGTGAACATGGGGAGGAAGACAAGGGTTACAGCAATAACATCACACAAAGCAGCAGGGACATGCGTACAGTATAGTTGAACACATTTTTGTATAGCTTTTAGAAACTATGCATTTGAAATAAATGTCAAAAATGTCTTGGTTGACTCACTTCTTGGTGGTGTCATGGAAAAAGTGAGTATTAAAAAGTTATGTGAACACCAGGCAGAATAGTATCTGACAACTAAACTGCCCTAACTAAGCAGCTGTAAACTGCAACAGAGCTGAGGCAGCATCAGGGAGCCACAACAATCTCCTGGACAGTAGCCCTCTAAAGAAACCAGTGTAGTAAGCTGCATGCAGCAGAGACTAACACAGAGTTGTCTAGCACTATCTGCACTGCTGAAGGGTTCATGTTTAGTCCATCCACCTGGAAACAGTCAGGGCACACCCTGACCGTTGTGTAGGAGCAACACATTGCTCCATCCAAGGACGAGGACCAGATATGAACCCTGGGAAGTTAATTAAAGGACAGTAATCGTGGGAAGCTTCCTTGGCCTGGCCTCAAGGCCTGAGAATTAGGATTGTAGTAGATAGAGGCTGGAAAATAAGAATATTAATCAAAGTCATGTATTCCTTTGTTGTGTCTTTTCGCGGTGGAAGTAGGTAATGCGCAGGGGGGAGAAATATAATAAAAGGGAAGGTGGAAAGCTGACAGGGAGCAGCCCTTTTCAGCTAACCTGCTTGCTTGCTTGGATAAACCTGTGTTCTGTCTCATCATTGAACCGCCACAACTGGCGCCCAACGTGGGGCCCTCAGCACTCACCTCGCCCGGCAAGGGTTTCAGACGCGTCACTCATCCGCTTCGCGGATCCCGGTGAGTATTTTTCATTGTGGTAAGTATGGGAAGCTCCCTCTCTGCTTTGCAAGTGCAACACCGCAATCAGCTACAGTATCTGCTGCGTAAGGCTCAGCATGACTGCCCCGCTCGAGAACTCACTCTCCTGCTACAGGAGGTGAGTGCCCAGTGCCCGTGGTACCCTGAAGCCGGAACCCTTAAGCTAGCGGACTGGGAGCGGTTGGGCCAGACATTGCATGAAGAGCCTCGGGCGCCCGTGCAGGCTTTACATGCCTGGCACCTCTGCCGCGATGCGATACAGCGTGTTGCCTCGGACAGGCCCTCCCTCACGAGGCTGGTGATCTCGCCACGCCCGTCGGCTCCTGCAGCCACCCCCCCCTCCTACCGATGCAACACAGTGTGTCGCTTCGGAAGAACCCTCTCCCGCACCAACAGAGAGGCTGCCGATTTCGCCACCGCCGTCGGCTCCTGCAGCCATCCCTCTCCCTGCTTCGCCCCCAGTGCCTTTATTACCACCACCTCCCTTACCTTCCCCGCCGGAGCCGGTGTGTGATTACCATCCCCCCCTGGGACCCCATGCTTCGGGGCCCCCCAGGGGGTCGTCTGCATCTGCTCAGAGGCTTTCGCTGGTGCAACAAATAGTGCACGCAGCGAAGGCTTGCTCAGATCTTACAGCAGAGGAGCTGGCTGAGCTGGTCTCGGTTTGTCCGGTGACCTGGCAAAACGATGACCAGGGCAACCCGGTTGGAACCTGGGTCAGTTTGCCTTACTCGGTGATTAGAGAGGTAAAGAAAGCAATTCGCGAGTTCGGTCTGACTAGCACGTTTGTGCGTGGTCTCATTGAAGGGCTAGGTAGTGGATACTCCCTGATCCCTGAAGATTGGAAGGCGCTGTTGCGCATGATGCTGTCACCCAGTCAATATGTTATTTGGATTAGTGAGTATCGGCAGGAGGCGGAACGCCAGGCCCAGATTCATAGAGCGGAAGGTATTATTTTTGAGCACTTGGCAGGGGAGGGACCGTTTGCTACCGTTGAGATGCAAACTCAACTCCCTCAGGCCCTCTTCCCCCTTATTTCCACCTGTGCCCAGCATGCTTTCCGGAAGGTCCCGGATTCAGGCAAGCCTACTAAAAGCTTTGTTAGTATCCGTCAGGGTGCATCAGAGTCCTTTCTGGATTTTACCAACAGATTGCAGGAGGCTATCCTCCGACAGGTGGATAACGCTGCGGCAGCTCAGGAAATCCTGTTAAAAATGGCAGTTGAAAATGCAAATGAGGATTGCCGCCGCGCTCTCCAGACGGCGCAAGCCTCTGGCATTTTAGAGCTCTCAGACATGCTACGGGCGTGCCAAAACATCGGCACACAAGCCCATAAAGCTGGAGTTCTGGCTGCCGCCCTAAAAAGAACCGGGAAAGAGGGGAAGCGTTGTTACCGCTGTGGCAAGGAGGGTCACTTCCAGCGGGAGTGCCGCTCATCAAAGGCACCCGCCCGACCCTCAAAAAATTGCCCCAAGTGTCAAAAGGGCTATCACTGGGCTAATCAGTGTCGTAGCGGGCCGGGAAACCGCGCGGCGGGTCCCCCCCGAACCCAGGGCCAAACGGGGGTGTTTCCCACTCAGACAACCGTTCCTCTGCCTTAAAATCCATAGACTCTATGAGGGCGGCGACTGCTGGAAGTGCAGGGCTTGATTTAATCATGCAGGAGGACACTGATTTTCGGCTGCCAGGGGAGGTCTGCGCCATACCTACCCAGGTGACGGGACCTCTCCCTGCCGGCTTTGTGGGTCTCGTTCTCCCTCGCTCTCATGCTGGGAAACAGGGCTTTTTTGTCATCCCCGGGGTCATTGATGCCGATTACACCGGCATTATTAAGGTTCAGGTGTGGACTCATCTTCCACAGTCACTCCCGCGTGGACGATCAATTGCACAATTGATTTTAGTCCCCTATCAGGTGCCAGCTGCCGAGGATCAAACTCGGGGCGGAGGCGGCTTTGGATCAACGTTGTCTCACTCGCCGTCTCACAGCGCGTCCTCTCCACTTGTTGCTCTGACAATGTCAGTCTGCCCCTCGAAACCTCAGTTAACACTTCTCTTAAATGATGTTCCTTTCACAGGGCTGGTGGACACTGGAGCTGACGTTACGGTGATTCGTGATCCAGAGTGGCCGGTTAGTTGGTCTATGGTTCCTTCTAAAGAGTTGTGGGGGATCGGGGGTAGTAAACCCGGGCGACAGAGTTTGTCTTGGGTCACAGTCTCTACACCGGGAGGCCGTACCCTTGCTACTATCCGCCCTTTTGTGCTCCCTGTCCACCTCAATATTTGGGGCCGTGATTTACTCACAAAGCTGGACACCACCCTCGATATTAATATCTGATGGCTCAAAATCCTCCCTCACCCACATTGCCCTCCGCATTGCCCTTGGTATGGCAATCCTTAGAGCCCGTCTGGATTGACCAGTGGCCCCTCCCTCTAGAAAAGCTAAAAGCGCTTCAATCGCTTGTGCAGCAGCATTTGCTGGCACAGCGCTTGGAAAGCTCTACTAGTCCCTGGAACACCCCGGTGTTCGTTATTAAGAAAAAATCTGGTGCATGGCGGCTGTTGCATGACTTAAGGGAAATAAATAAATGCATCCAACCTATGGGCCCCTTGCAATATGGATTACCAAATCCAAATTTAATTCCTCAAACCGATCAGCTCTGTGTGTTAGATTTAAAAGATTGTTTTTTCACCATCCCCCTTTGCCCACAAGATCGCGAAAAATTCGCGTTCACGGTGCCACAATATAATAATCAGCAACCCTCTCAAAGGTATCAGTGGAAGGTCTTACCCCAGGGAATGCAAAATAGTCCAACCTTGTGTCAGCTTTTTGTGGATCGGGCCCTCACCCCTTTTCGTGCCCGGTACCCTACGCTAAAGGTCTACCATTATATGGATGACATTTTGCTTAGTGGTCCCCAGGTCACGGAACAACAGATTGAATCTTTGTCTCAAATCCTCGGCCAAAATGGCCTGTTGGTGGCACCAGAAAAAATCCAACGCTCTTATCCCTACCACTACCTCGGCCATAAGGTTTTACAAACCTATGCTGCTCCGGTTCGTCCGGCACTAACTCTACCTCAACCCCTAACCCTTGTTAAATTACAACAGATTTTGGGTCATTTAAATTGGATTCGGCCCTATTTTCGTCTCCCCACCTCAATGCTGCAGCCGTTGTTCGAGCTCCTACGTGGAGCCCGAGCACCGGGTGCAGTTATTGCCATCACTAAAGAGCACATTGCCTGCATTCGACAAATTAATGCAGCATTAAGTCAGCAGTTTGTGGACAGACCCCCTGAGGTCCGTCCCCTACGGCTGATTCTTCTTGCCACCCCTCATACGCCCACTGCGGCTCTGTTTGTACCCCGTACGAATACAGCCGTCTCTATCATAGAGTGGCTGTACCTCTCCTCCACTCCTCCTCGGAATATTTACCCATATCTAGATGCCCTGTCTGATCTTGTTCGTAAAGCCCGCCACCGTGCAGTGCAACTTACTGGCACTGATTTAGTTGATATTGTGTTCCCCTTGTCCCTTAGTGAATTTGATTCCTTGTGCCACACCTCTTTGGCTTGGCAGGTTGCTCTTTGTGATTATGTGGGAGAAATTTCTTATAATCCCCCAAAAGATCCTCGGTTGGTAATTACCCAAAAGGTGCCTCTAATTGTTCATCGTCTTAGCCGCTCTCAACCCATTGTTTCTGCTGTTACTCTTTTTACTGATGGCTCTCCACATCGAGGTGTCATCACCTATCAATCAGGTGACCCCCCTCGTTGGCGTTCTCATTTTACACTGCCTCAGCGTTCCGCGCAGCGTTCAGAACTGGCTGCTGTTATTTTAGCCTTTCAACTTTTCGCTGATTGTCCCTTTAATTTAATTGTGGACACCCATTATGTTTATCAAGTGATTGATCATTTACCCCTTGCCCTCATTACCCCTTAGGTCGATGCGGACCTCCTTCGCCTATTTTTGTCTTTGCAATATCTTATTTCCACTCGTAATTTCCCTTATTTTGTTGCTCATATTCGCAGTCATACCCCTCTGCCTGGGTCACTCACTGAGGGCAATGCACGCGCTGATCGCGCGTTACGTGGTCAGGTAAATTCCCTCTTTTCTGACCCCATTGAAAGCCATGCCTTTTTCCATCAGTCTGCCTCTGTTTTGGCCCGGCAGTTTCACATTCCTGCTGATCATGCACGTTCCATTGTTCGTTCCTGCCCCCACTGTGCCGCTGCTGCTCCTACTTTTTCTTATGCCGTTAACCCCAGAGGTACCGCAGCAAATCAGCTATGGCAAATGGATGTCACTCATGTGCCACAGTTCCGCCCCTATTCCTTTTTACATGTTTCTGTTGATACTTATTTGGGATTTCTGTGGGCAACCCCACAGCGTGGGGAAGCCACTGCTAAAGTTATTCACCATTTGCTAGCCTGTTTTTCTGTTATGGGTCGCCCAAGCCAAATTAAAACGGATAATGCCCCAGCTTACTGCTCCACAGCCCTCTCCACTTTTTGCGCCCGATGGAACGTCCGTCTTAAACACGGGATCCCTTATAATTCCACGGGCCAAGCCATTGTTGAACGTGCCAATCGCACGCTCAAAACCTTGCTTGATAAACAATTAAAACAAGGGGAGCTGCGTCTCCGAACCTTAGGAGACATTCAACAACAAATGCATATCCTTTTGTTTACTTTAAATAATTTAACGCTGAACGCAGATCAGCAGACCCCCGCGGATCGCCATTTTCACAAATCTGAGGTACTGGAAAGACCGCGTGTCTTTTACCGTCAGCTGCCTGATCCGCAGTGGCTGGGCCCAGTACCTCTAATCACTTGGGGTCGGGGATATGCTGCTGTGTCTCTCCCTGCAGGACCGTTGTGGGTTCCAGCCCGGTGTGTGCGACCGGCACTGAAACAGCATGGCGTGGCGCCAGGGGCTGTCGAACCCCATACCGGAGTTTCAGCTGACCTGGGAGGAGAACGTGGTGCCTCCCGGGTCGACAACGGCGGGACGGAAACGGAAGAGGCGTAGCGTCCCAAGCCAGCCCGTGACATGGGGAGCAGTAAAAGCATTGGTCGCGGCGGCTCAACGAAGACTGGCAGCAAATCAACAGCCAGAGACTCCTGAGACTTTGTTTGTGGCGATTCTCGCCCAAATCACTGCTAATTCTGTGCTGATTGTATGCCTTTTGTGCCTGCTATTTCCTGTAGGGGTTGGCTCGGGAGCGCTTCCCCCATTACGGGCCCGAATGACATATAACATATGGGAAAGATTGGCTTCAATAGCAAATGTTACCCACTTTTGTTTGTCTGATTCTGTAGCAGCCGGAGAATTGTTAGGTACATGCCTTATACCAGTATGTCATCACCCTGAGGAAATAGGGAATGAGACGATGCTCGCTGCTTATGCGAATCTCTCTTCCCAGTACTCTGGCATGGCTAATTGGGGCCCGGCCAACTATACCTTGCCTCACACGGCTATATCCCTCCACACACCGTACCCGGCCGGGGCCAACAATGTCACCTGTGCGCGTGTGGTTAACTGCACTAGTACAAAGGTGCCCTTGGGCTGTCGGCAAATTCCTCAACCCCTCTTAAATTGTTCCCGCGCTGTGAATGTTTCATACAATTATGGCCATATCATCCTACCATCAGGGTGGTTTTTTACCTGTGGCTCACGCACCTTTAGTTATATTCCTGCAAATTTAAGTGATGGCACCCTTTGCTGTCTTAGTAGAATGATGCTTATATTGCCTTTTGCCAGCCAAAGGCACAGTAAAAGAAGTGTACCCCTTTCAGATAATTGTGTTGCAGATGTTGAGCTTTTTAGTCACGCTGAGTATACTGCTTTAGCGGCCTCCATTGTTGGGGTCCCCGGGCTTGCCACTTATACAGCCAGAACCCTAAATGCCCTGGCGTACTTTGCAGCGAAGGCAATTAATACAACATCCAAGGCAATTGCCCTACTTAATGCAGAGCAACACGAATTAAGGGATGCAATTTTAGATAACAGAGCAGCCATTGATTTTCTGCTCTTAAAACATCACCTAGGCTGTTCCACGTTTCGGCATATGTGTTGTTTTAATTTAACTGATAATAGTCGTTCCATAGAAACTAGACTGGCCGAGTTGGCCAATCTTACGGCACACATACGTCAAGATGTGGGGTTTGAGGGCTTTTGGAATTGGCTTACAGGTTGGCTGCCATCTCTAGGATGGCTGCGACAACTTTTCGGTTATGCTGTGTTTGTGATCATTGGGCTTATTTTTTGCTGCTGCTGCGTACAATGTATTCCCTCTTTGCTAAGGCTTTGTAGAGATTCGCCCTGGCAAGCTCCCCGAGTTATGTCCTTGTCAGTCTGGGAGTTAAATTGCTTGCAAAAGCAAATTGACGGCTACCATGAGATGGCCGAGTACAATTAAACAAAAAACGGGGGGATGAAGGGTTCATGTTTAGTCCATCCACCTGGAAACAGTCAGGGCACACCCTGACCGTTGTGTAGGAGCAACACATTGCTCCATCCAAGGACGAGGACCAGATATGAACCCTGGGAAGTTAATTAAAGGACAGTAATCGTGGGAAGCTTCCTTGGCCTGGCCTCAAGGCCTGAGAATTAGGATTGTAGTAGATAGAGGCTGGAAAATAAGAATATTAATCAAAGTCATGTATTCCTTTGTTGTGTCTTTTTGCGGTGGAAGTAGGTAATGCGCAGGGGGGAGAAATATAATAAAAGGGAAGGTGGAAAGCTGACAGGGAGCAGCCCTTTTCAGCTAACCAGCTTGCTTGCTTGGATAAACCTGTGTTCTGTCTCATCATTGAACCGCCACACACTGCCCACTCAGTGGGACAACTCTGCACACTCTTTCCTACAGACTATTGAATGAATTTGTTCCTGATTAACTTAGAAAAGGCTTAGTCCTCCCAATGGCTACAAGCGCTGACAAAAAAAATCCCAATCCTTTAAAGCAGGGTTTTCAAAAATGAAATGAGAAACATTCAGTTTCTTGGCTTAAAAAAAGGTTAGTTTTTGTTTTAGCTATGTTTCTTTAAAGGAACATAGCAGTATATCCATTTTACTCAACCCAAGTGTATGACAGTTCAAAGATAAGCATTTCTCACAAAAAATGTGAAGTAAAAACTGTTTGTTTTCTAAATTGCTATTATTGATTTATATTTTATTAGGCTGGTGTGGGAAGATGGGTCATTGCTGGAAAACTGCAGGCAGGAAACAGGATTTAGAACCAGGAGACGGAAGTTATGTAGCACACGCCAAGATATTGTAACTTCTTTTAGCAGGTCTCATTAAAATAAGTCTTCCTTCTATAGACTAAAAGAGAACCTGCAGTTTAATAACCTCTTTAGTTTACTTGAGAGGATATCATGCCACATTACCAATCCTAGGGGATATGCAGCGGCTGCCTATTGTATAAAAGATAGGTTTTTAAAACATTCTCATATGTTTCATGAGATTCTCTACTGAGTGCTATAAACACCTCTTTTCCTGGTCAGTTTTCCTCTTGATCATTACACAGTGAAATGACAAATGCCTTTGAGCTAGACATTAAAAATATATGTTCAAGAAAAAAAGAGACAAGGAATTTATATGCAGGTTTATAAAGCAACTGAAAAAAAAAGAGACAGCTGGTAAGCCTCAACAGTAATGATTATACACGTGCATGCACGTACACAGGCAGATAAAACCACATGAATAAAAATGGTGAATAAATACAATGAGAAACTGACTGAGAAAAAGAAAGGCTAGTGATGGTTACAGAAAAAGCTATTATAGTATTTGTTTGTGCCAAAAAGAAGAGACAGAACAGCAACTATTCATGACATTAAAGGAGAAAGTTATTTAGGAGGAACAATAAACTGATTGTCCTGACTCAAAAAAAATTAAAAAAAATAAAACCCAACCCAGGTTATTTATAAGTTAACTAATATGTAAAAGTGTTATTTGCTCAATCCCAAAGACAACACAACCTGTGTTACCTAATTCCTAACTGTTTAAAGACCAAATTTAAAAAAAAAAATTCTGATGTTACAATCTTGGCTAAGCTCCCCATTTGGATAGTCACCAGACTGCTGTATTAGACCTAACCTTGGATCCCATATGTTTTTAAACTTACTGAGACTGACATTGGCTTTGTGTCTAGTCTTTCAGGCACACTCCCAAAGCACAGACTCCTGTGCCAGTACTCTTTCACATGTTGTGAAACCCCACAGCAGCAGCAGCTACACTTCTATTTTTAGTGCTCCAACTTAGTCAGCCTGGTTCAGGTATGTCTGCCTAAACTGAAAAAATCACACCTTCTGCTCCAGTGTAGACACAGCCTATGAGTCTGGCTGTTTCCTCCTCCATGTTGCCTGGGTGCCAGCTATAGGGACATTGAGAGTCTACAGGAGAGTCTCTCCCCCGCCCCGCCACTCTCAGTTCTGTTGCCCAAAGTAATAGCAGATCATCAGGGCCAGGAGGAGCAATTGCAGGAAGAGTCCTTCTCAGGCTCTGCAGCCCCCTGGAGGAGCATGCTCACTCTGGGGGGATGGAACATCTGCAATTCAGTTGGTATGTAGGAGTTAGGAGGGCATGGAGCGTAATCAGTGTAGCTGAAATCTTCGGAAGAGATAGCTGCCCAAACTCTGGGAAACCTCTATTGAGCATATAAAAACAGATTTTTCAGGGGCTTATAACTTGGCCAAAATTGGGCAAATTTTCGCTAGGATGGCAAAAGTACACCCCGACACAAAGGCCACCCCCCTCCCAAATTTCAAGTTCCTGCTCATGGAAGAACTAGAGCTTCTCAGCGAAACAGATAATTTTTTTTTTTTAATATGGACAGGACAACATATTTCCCCCTAAACTCATTCCCAGAAACAGCTGAGCTGTTTTAATTAAAACTTCAGTGGGGGTTGAAAACAAAGCAGACCCACAGCATGGAAAATTTCAGCCCAAACAGTTTAAGTTTGGCAAAGTTTTTCTCAACTGAAAACATGGTTTATCATGGAAAGTGTCAGGCAATCTTAACTACAGGCATCACTATCTGTGCCATCTATTATAAAAAAAAAGTTTACACAATTTAGGACTAAAGAGGAGTATGCAAATCCCAAGAGTTTTTAATTAAGTGGATTGTTTGGGTAATTGAAGAAATTCCCTGTCAAGCACCTGGACACTGTTGAATCTAATTAAGCTATATCCAGTGCTGAGTGTATGAGTTTTTCTCATTTTTAAAAGCAATCCATAAACAGATTGTATAAAAAAGATTCATGAATATGAACAAACCCAAAAGCGGAAAAAAAACCATGTTAAACGAAAGCATAGTTAAGTAATGCAACGGCAGTACATCTATCAAGAGAACACTATCTAGGAAGATGGGGAAAACATAACAAAGAAGGCAGATGGTAGTGACTAGGAGATTTAATTTTCAGAAACATGCAAGGTGAATGGGGATGTGTAGCAGACACATAAACCCTTATGTTTTATTCCCTCTGGAGGAGACACTATCATAACTGGACAAACTCTTGGCAGAAGCTGAACTGGAGCCAATTATTCTGATGTATATGTAAGAAACAATGACAGTCAGCAATGGAACAGAGGTCTTAAAATTAAGGTAAGAAGCCATTTAGAAAGTATCCACAAATTTTTTTAAAAATATATAGCAGTGTCAGTACTTCATGTACTGACTGACCCAGAGTAATCTTGAAAAACTTACTTTTCCTCATTATCATATTGCAAGACATTGCAATGCCAATCCATTGACGATGAATGACCAGCTCCCACTAGGTGAGATACTGCAGCAAGCAGTCTGCTGAGGTGACAACCAGTATCAGAGTATGCTGGAAACTGAAGCCTATCTAGAGGAGTGAGGTAACCCAAAATTACTATTAAAAATATTACAGTTTTGTAACGTTTCCAACACTTATACCATACATAACACAAGATTAAAGAAGAAAACTTTACCACACCATGCAAAGTTTTAAAATCATTGGGCTTACCAAACCAACTTTACAGACAGTGGTGGTGGTCTCATCACAAATACAAAGCATCCAGAACTATCTAGCCTGAGCTAACCATCCACACCAATCTACAGTTTTTAGACCTATAGAAAGAAAATTGCATGTCTTATGTCCCATCAGCACAGAAGCATGTCCTCTGGAATGGTGGCCAAAGCATGAGGGGGCATATGAATGCTTAGCATATCTGACACAAATACCTTGCAATGATGGCTACAAAAGTGCCATGCAAATACCTGTTCTCACTTTCTGGTGGCATTGTAAACAAGAAGTGGGCAGCATTATCTCCGGTAAATGTAAACAAACTTGTTTGTCTTAGCGATTAGCTGAACAAGAAGCAGGACTGAGCGGACTTGTAGGCTTTGAAGTTTTACATTGTTTTGTTCTTGAGTGCAGTTACGTAACAAACAAAAAAATCTACATCTTTAAGTTGCACTTTCACAATAAAGAGACTGCATTACGATACTTGTATGAGGTGACTTGAAAAATACTATTTCTTTTGTTTTGTTTTTTACAGTGCAAATATTTGTAATCAAAAATAATATACACTTTGATTTCAATTACAATATAGAATATATATGAAAATGTACAAAAGCATCCAAAATATTTAATTTCAATTGGTATTCTATTGTTTAACAGTGCAATTAAAAGCGATTGTTTTTTTGAGTTAATCACGTGAGTTAAATGCAATTAATTGTAAGCCCTAATATATATGCATACACATATATGCAAACACTCTGAAGTAAGGAAATTCCAGAATTAGGGTTGCCCGTGGGGAAGAGATTTCTGATAGTTAGATGGCTCTTTAAGGTAATGAAAAAAGACATAATGAGATCCGATGGTTGGAAGCTGAAGTTAGACAAATTTAGACTAGAAATATGACACACATTTTTAACATTGACGGTAATAAAGAACTGGAATGACTTAATCTAGGGATTCTTTGTCACTTTAAGCTTAAATAAAGTTTGGACATCATTTTAAAGGATATGCTATTGACAAAATAGAAATTACTGGTTAAGGATCCATGTCCTGTGTTGTGTAAGAAATCAGATGTAATGATCCTAATATGCCTTTCTAGCTTTAAAATCTATTAATTTTGCAAGGTGGAGCACACAAAGAAGTTCTGATATTTTAAGTGCAAAACTTCGTAGTCCCGTTTCTCCTGTAACTTTTTAACTCTGATGAAGGAGTTAAAGGAAGAGAAACTTCAGAAAAACACCCACTGTCATGGGGCAGCTGCCCCTCACTGATAGCTAAGGGGTTAAAGCCACCCTGGGGAGGCTGCGCAGGAGGCAGCCAATGAGGAAAAGGCTCATAGGGCCAGCCAATCAGAAGTAGCTTTATTGGAACATCCAATCAGGGCCAGGCTGGCCCATATAAGAAGGGGCTGCTGAGCAGAGGAGGCGGCAGTCACTCCCTGAAAGGTGAGGGAGGAGGACTGGCTGCTTAGAATGCTGGAGTACCATGGACAGAGCAGTACTGGGCAGGGTCAGTAGAGTAGGAGAAAGCTCCAGGCTGACAGCTGCCAGACTGCGGCCCTGATACAAGGGTGAAGAAGATGCTAGGGCTACGGAAAAGTGGCCAAGGGAAGGAGACAGCGGAGTTGGAGGAGGGGCAGTACGTGGCTGTCAGCTATAGGGTCCCTGAGTCGAGACTCAGAGTAGCGGGTGGGCCAGGTTCCCCCCACTTGCCACCTAAGGCAGTGGCTGGTGAATGGAATGCAGTTTGCCACTGAGATGAGCGGCTAGAATCGGGACTGCAGTTTGCCACTGAGGCAAGTGATTGGAGTAAAGTGAGAAAGGCCAAAAGCCATGTAGAGTTGGACCTTGCAAAGGGAATTAAAACCAACAGTAAAAGGTTCTATAGCCATATAAATAAGAAAAAAACAAAGAAAGAAAGAAGTGGGACCACTAAACACTGAGGATGGAGTGGAGGTTAAGGATAATCTAGGCATAGCCCAATATCTAAACAAATACTTTGCCTCAGTCTTTAATGAGGAGCTTAGGGCTAATGGTAGGATGACAAATGGGAAGGAGGATATGGAGGTAGATATTACCACATCCGAGGTAGAAGCCAACACACACAGAGAGCAAGAGGAGAGCGCGCGCACTTATCCACCCTAAGACAACCAGTAGCCTGGTGGTCAGGGAAAACCTCTGGGATGTGGGAGATGCAGGTTCAAGTCCCTGGTCTAAATCAGGTAGACTAATGAACTGAATCCGGATCTCTCACAGCCCATCTGTGTGTCCTAGCCATGAGGCTATTCTGGGGAGGGTCTATCTCTGGTTTTAACCAAAAATTCCATCCTGAACTTAAGAAACTTTTCCTGATGCTTCCCCCTCCTACCCCCCAAAAAAGGTCAGTTTTGACAAATCACCATTTTCCAGGAAAAAAAGTTTTGCTGAAAAATTCCCATCACAGCTCTATACCTCATGTCCTCTAACCCTCCCACCTAGAATCGCCCAGCCATATTCAAAACTTATTTTACTATAAGTCTGTAAATACTCAAGTTCAGCTTATTAAGGCCTAAAATAAATGTGTACAAAAAGGATAAATTTGCATGTGGTATATCAAACATCAATATCTGAACCAATAAAGACAGGTTTCAGAGTAGCAGCCGTGTTAGTCTGTATTCGCAAAAAAGAAAAGGAGTACTTGTGGCACCTTAGAGACTAACAAATTTATTTGAGCGTAAGCTTTCGTGAGCTACAGCTCACTTCATCGGATGCATTCAGTGGAAAATACAGTGGGGAGATAGCTGTAGCTCACGAAAGCTTATACGCAAATAAATGTGTTAGTCTCTAAGGTGCCACAAGTACTCCTTTTCTTTGAACCAATAAAGTTTGTGAATTACTACTCCCCCACACACACACAAGCTCCCTGTGTGCCACCGTCCCATCCCCCTCTATTTCAAGGGCACCCTGATGCCCTCCCCCTACCTCCTCACCCATGCCAGGGGCTCTGTGTCCCCCCTGCCACCCATTCCCAGGGGTTGTGTGTCTCCTTTTTCCTCCTCCTTCCAAAATACCTTTCTTACCCCCAGAATGGAAGGGACAGCAGCCAGCTGGTGCCCCCTTCTCCTCCTTTCCCCCCCATCATGGAGCAGACTTTGGGGAGGCATCAGTAGGAGGGTGGAAAGAATGAAACCTACTTCACTCTCTTCTCCTTCTGGTTCACCCTGCTGGCTGAGCATCTGCCCCACAGCTGTTAGGCAGATTCCAGCACAAAGAGTAAGGAACAACTTTTTAAGTGCAAATGGCTTTTCCTGTGCTTACCAAAATCAATAGGCAGTTCTGCCTATTGATGCTTAGAACATTCCCTGAAACTTTAGCAGTTGATTAGATGCAGCGTTTAAAAGGATTACATCCAGACACACAGAAAAATGACATCAAGGTGAGTGCAATGTCCTGCTTTGCTCGGCCAAAAAGGATCTTAAAAAGTGACCTGCAAATATATAGTGTAAATTCCAGCATCTTTAGATCGGTATGAGCTGAAACATCCCCAAAACTAAAAGAAAAATAAAAGCATGGCCAACATTTCCGTAGGGTGTCTCAAGTTAGGCAGCTAAATAAACGTGGCCCGATTTTCAGAGGAGCACCCTATTGACTGGAAGTCAATGGGAATTGCTGGTACTCGGCATCTATTAACATCTGATCCCTTAATCAGGATCTGGGCATCCAAGTTTGAAATTTGTGGCATAAGCTTTTGTGTGAGAAAGTGCTGAATGCACCTCTTTGGGCTTGTCTACACTGACACACAGTTTGGCCTATGCAGGTGTGAATAGCAGCATGCACCAGTACTGTGTTATAACTCCCCCATGTGGAAACTGCAGGCACTAACTAAAAGGAAGAGGACTATACTAATGCAAACTAGGTATCTTTTAGTTTGCACCCACAGAATCCACCCCGGGGAGTTACACTGCAGCACTGGTGCACACTGCTATTTACGCCCCCATAGTCCAAACTCCAGGGTAGTGCAGTCATCGCGTCAGTCTGAATATTAGAGAAACTTAGAATGCATTGGTAAAGTTACTGAAATTTGGTACTTTACCTTTGCTAGGACCACTCTAATATTGTGTGTGTCTCTCATTAAAAGAACAGCATCTGATTAGATTAAAACACTAATATACTGGAAAGTGACAAAAAAGGGTACATCTTAACAATAATGGAGCTTCATATGGAAAACAGAAGTTGATGAATGTTATAGGACAAGTTTTCAAAGAGGCTTTGTCATTTTTTTGCACACAAAGATGATTAATGTACAAATGGCCGACTTCATCTGCAGGTATAGGGCAGCACAAATATTTTGCATACGTGGGCTAAGCTTTTTAAAGGAGCCTACGGAAGTTAGTTGCTGAGCTTCCATTAAATGTCTATGGATTTGGTCACATTAGACTCCTTTAAAAATCCCACAAATATATTCTATCATTTGCACACATAAGTGAAAACGTGAAAACTGCACATGCAAACAGATACCACATGTTGAATACGTGGCCACATAAATACAGTATACGTATGCAAATACATACACACACAAGTACAACTAAAGGAGTATTTAAACAGTTCCAACTATTTTGAAAAATGTTACCTCAAAGATCTTCCACGTTTTATATACATATATGAGGATAGTGTAGTCAAAGAGTATTTTTAGATGGATTTTACATCTCTACTTTCTATGTAGATGCTATTCCAGTCTCAGTGAAAACATCTCTTTAATTGTTTCAAAGGATGTTCAGGACTCCAATATATTTGATTTTCTGTCAATAGGGGTGGATGAAAATATTACAGTGAGGTTACTGCTAGAACTAAAACAACATATTCCAAATACGAACACAAAGTATATTTTTCCAATATTGCCAAAGGTACACAAAAAAACCCATTTTGTGAAAATAAAAACTAAGTGATGACACCAAATAATCTTTTATAACTTTGATGATGGTTAAATATTTCTGGACTTTAAGACTGAGTACACAATGGTTACCAAAATGCAGTACTATGCAATTACTTTAAGAATACATCAATAAACATTGAAAGGTTAGATGAAAGAATTTACACAGATATGCTGAACACATGGGAAACCAATAATATAGAGAAACCATAAATAAAGTCTTGCAGGCTTATCCTATTTTGATTTTAAAATTATTTCTATTTGGAGCTGATTAGACAGCTGAGAAGATAGTGACTAGTTCTGCATTTCTAAGTTCTTAGTAAGGGAAACCTCCCATTAACTTCAGGGGGAGATTTTTCCTGAGTAAGATCTGCATGACTGAGTCCTTAAAAGATTTCTGAAGCAACCAGCCAAAATAAATTCATAACACTATCCCTATATTCAACTTAGAGAGTTACATCTGGTTCCTTACATTCCTATGCTCAGCTCTCAAGTTTGAGTAAAGTATCATATAACATCCGGACAACCCAGAAGTTGCCCCACAGAAAAATGGTAATTTAAACATGTCTAGGCACACAGGTTAAGCCTATATTTGTTTTGGTAAACAACTAAGGTGAGTGCAACTTTCCATTATTGCACTAGAAGATTGTTCTACTGGAAGATTATTATGAACCATATTCAGAGTTTGCTTATATTCGGAGGCTTGAGTCTAATACACTGGGCACAATGTGGTTCCACTACATGAGATGAAGACAAAGACATGAAGAATCTCAAGAAAGGGACTCAAGATGAAATATCTGATGCAAGTCTCCAAAGGCAAACACAAAGGAGGGAAGCAAAGGCATATAATGCACAAACATGCTTAGCACACACAGAGCAAGATTCAGGATGGCCACAACCCCAAAACAGTGGAGGGCCAAAAGGTCACGTCTGGTAAATTCACATATGTCCAACAGTAGCCAACAGCAAGCCAGTTCCCAGTATGTAGTTGCATGCTGTGGATGAAGAGAACTCACGGTCATGCTGTTCCACTGCATATTTTAAGACCAACAAAGCCTTTTCATTCTGGCTTTATTCTCTTTGTTAGATCACACTTCATTTTTACATGCAGTTTGTGTATTCTAAGAAAGGTATTTTGGTAACTCACTCATTTGATACACAAGTGACTCATTTGCTATTAAAGTCAGAGTGACACTACTCTAGATTCTTAACTAACTTCTGGCATTTCAGTGTACGAAACCTGAACATCTAGGTGTTTGTAAACATATCTTTTCAAAAGAAGGGAAACCCCATGTGCAAATCTAGTATTTGTGTTCTCTATCAATTATTTCCCTCACTGGATATCTGAGTGCACAAATATTTGATTTGAACATACAGTCACAGTAACTGCATGCCTTAATGAAGTACACAACTGTGCACAAGCCTGAGCTTCTGCCTTTTAGAAAATTAGGCCCTTAATACAGCTCTAAGTTTCTCAGATCTCTTCCATGCCCCAATTCTTTTGCCCCAAAAATCAGGATTTAACTGTGGCAGGAAGTTTAAAATTTGTGACCATAAACAAATACATTCATTTCCTGTCAGTGTATTAAATATTGTTTATCTATTAGTTTTGTGTACTATATATTGTTTACTTCTATACCATACAAACACAATAAAATTATTAAATAATCAACTGTTATCCTCAGACAAAGCACAGAAGCAAAACTAGTTTTCTCCAATGCTCTCCAACCATTTTACAGTACTAATCATGGCATCTTGTAATATAAGGGCCAGTCCCACAGGCAAAATGTTTACAATTGTAAGAAGTTCTTTTAAAGTCAATGGGAGTATGAATTACACCTGATCAAAATCATTTGTAGGTTCAGGCCCTAACATACAGATAGCGGAACAATAGGTAACACACACAGCACTTAAAAAGCTCACTTTTTTAATAGGAGGGAAGAAGCAAACATGTTTAAAGCTAATGTCCTATACTCTACTTAAATTACACAATATGTAAGGACCCATATATTGTGCATTTTATCTACTGTCACATGTCATTCATTCATTGCTTCATATACATTTTTACAGGATGCACACAACCAGATTCTTGGTTGGTGAGCTGCACTATCTTCAATGGAGTTATACTACTTTACAACAGTTTACAACATACTTTGTGTAATTTAAGTAGAGTACAGGATTTTAAAGTGTCAAACCTATGACATACTTTATATATAAAATTTCCTTATTGCTTTTTTAATTTCTTGGCTGGTCAATAGAATTTGTCCTTACAGAACAAAAAAAGGAATATTGTAATATTCGTGTCCTAATAATTTTTGTTTTAACTACTAGTTCCACTTAAAACTAGAACAATTGCTACCTTTTGAGGGGCCAAAATCCTCTGCCTGAACTTTTCAATTGTATCTTGACCTGCAGCAGTCCACGCACTGACAAATGCTTCTGCTTTGTCTTGATCAAGGTGAATGCTCTCCAGCTGCTGTTGCAGAATAGCTGGTTTCAGGTTATGATAGACTGCCTGTATAGCAGAAAAAAAAGAGTTAAATCCATTTTGGTACATGCAACTTTAGTACTTTATTTAGAAAAGCACTTTTCTAAATCGGGATGCTCTTCTCTACAGAGGTCTAAATGGTTCATTTTTTCAGCCTAAAATAAAGTACTCTATTAATGCAAAACAAAAATGTGTTACATGATCACTATGAGCCTGGGAGCCCCTCAATGCCAGTTGACAAAGGACCCACCATACTGTATCTGACACCAGGCCTGACCCACTCATTACATCCTACACACTGTTGTCATATTATCATCTAAAAGGTGTCATGTAAGGTGTCTTATGTAAACTGATGACATGCAGGTACCAAAAATCATTGTGTGGTATATATATATGTTGTGTACAAAGTTGTGTGTATGTTGTATTTGGGAGGCAGTGCATAAATCCAGCTTGTCCTAGACAAAGGAATGTGTATTTACCTGTCTGACTGGCTTGCTTCCAGGCAGCGGACAACAGAAGTATATTTACATTAAAGTGTATATATACAAATATACATTACAAAATGTATATTTACATTTACAATAAAGCCGTCAAGCTAACAAGCAGGGGAGAAGACAGTGTAGTAATCACATCTGGGGGACAGAATCTGCAACCCAGAAAGCCTTCCTGGCTCTTGAGACAGAGAAAACGGACATTGGAAAATATAAGGAGAGCAAAAAGCCATTGGAGTTATCTATCACTTTGGGGACATAAGGTACAGCACCCTCTGAGCCTGTCAAAATTGGATCACCTACTCCAGAGGCTAAGGATGTTGGTAACTTGAAGTAAGTAAGAAAACTGCTTAGGCAAAGATTGTAACTTGTTAAAATTAAGTTTTAGTCACTAGAAAACAAGTTTTATTTTGCTTGTAACCAGACCTGTCTCTTTTTCTGTTGTTTAGCATCACTTAAAATTCTGTTCTTTGTTAATAAACTTATTCTTATTTTACTACAAAACCATCTCATTGCTGTGTATTAAAGTGAAGTGTGAGTCCACAGCCAACCTAACCAGGTGATGCGTTCTGTTTCTTTGGAGGCAGAAAACTTAATTGCTATGAGTGTTCAGTGAGAGGGAATGGACACTGCAGGGAGACATCTCTGGGGGAATTCAGGTTTACTGATTGTTACCTGCAAGGCAAGGTTTGGCCTGGCAGAGTCTTGAAGAGTTTGCTGGCTAGGCAGACAGGCTGGTGTGCCAGGCAGCTGACACACAGCTTGGCAGTAGCAAAGCTCTCACTCTTTCTGGGGCAGAGCGATAACACAGTAGACCTCAGTTCTGGTTGTCTTGAGCGGAATGTCACAATTACATTTTTTCAGAACTATTATTTTCCACAGGTAGGTATTATTATGCAAAGCAAAAGTTACAATGGCCAACATATCTTTCCATCCATTAAAAATAAGTGTTCTATTCTTTATGGCCTACTATATCACCTTGGCACTTCTTCATGGAAAAAAAAGAAAGTGAAGCCACAAACCGTTTTTAACATTTTCTGTCTTTCTTTCCCAAACTGACCTTTTCCTAAGATTTTATTATTTTTTATAAGAGTAAAGTACAATTCAGCACAGAAGCATTTTGACTGAGTTTATTTACTGACAAAAATATTCACATTTTCTAGAAGAACAATATTAAAAATTTAGATTAGAGATGTAATTTAGCCAAAATGTATGCAAAACAACATTGAACCAAACTGCAGGCCCAAGCCTGCAAATTTTTACTCATAAAAGTAGTCCCACTTAAATGGGATAAAGACTGCTTACATAAGTACATAAGAACACAAGAATGGCCATACTGGGTCAGATCAAAGGTCCATCTAGCCCAGTATTCTGTCTTCTGACAGTGGCCAATGCCAAGTGGCAAAGAGGGAATGAACAGAACAGGTTATCATCAAGTGATCTGTTCCCTGTCACCTATTCCCAGCTTCTGGCAAACAGAGGCTAGGGACACCATCCCTGCCCATCCTGGCTAATAGCCATTGATGGATCTATCCTCCATGAACTTATCTAGTTCTTTTTTGAACCCTGTTATAGTCTTGGCCTTCACAACATCCTCTGGCAAGGAGTTCCACAGGTTCACTGTGCGTTGTATGAAAAAATACTGTATTTTGTTTGTTTTAAACCTGCTGCCTATTAATTTCATTTGGTGACCCCTAGTTCTTGTGTTATGAGAAGTAGTAAACACCACTTCCTTATTTACTTTCTCCACACCAGTCATGATTTTATAGACCTCTATCATATCTCCCATTAGTCGTCTCTTTTCCAAAGTCCCAGTCTTTTTAATCTCTCCTCATACAGAAGCTGTACCATACCCCAATGATTTTTGTTGCCTTTTCTGAACCTTTTCCAATTCCAAGTGACTTATTTCTATTTAGTTTATCAATTTGTTCCAAAACCTCCTCTAATGACACCTGAATATGGGACAGCTCCTCAGATTTTTCACCTAAAAAGAATGGTTCAGGTTTGGGAATCTCCCTCACATCCTCAGCTGTGAAGACCGATGCAAAGAATTCATTTAGTTTCTCCACAATGGCCTTATCATCCTTGAGTGCTCCTTTAGCATCTGGATCATCCAGTGGCCCCACTGGTTGTTTAACAGGCTTCTTACTTCTGATGTACGTAAAAAAATGTTTGCTATTACTTTTTGAGTCCTTGGCTAGCTAGTCTTAAAATTCTTTTTTGGTCTTCCTAATTATATTTTTACACTTCATTTGCCAGAGTTTATGCTCCTTTCTATTTTCCTCATTTGGATTTAACTTCTACTTTTTAAGTAGAGGCTTACATGATTGATATCTTAAATAATAAAGCTATTGCTTTGTATTACTTTGTACAATATTATGAAATATTTATCTAAATCATCATCAGGGAGGAAATGTTTCTCACAGTTTTGCAAGTGTTGTTGTTTAAATATCGTATGCACCATTTTAAAGTACGTCAATGTATTTAGTGGCTTAGATTTTTTGCCACCCACAACAGCAAATGTTGCTGGTGCCGCCACAAGCAGCTGAGTTTCCCCAAAAAAAAAAATAAAATAAAATAAAATTAAAAAAAAAATAGCTCGAAGTGATGTGGCATGCCCCAGGAAGTTGGGGCCCAGGGCCCCTAAGGCTGGCTCTGGTACTTAATGCCAGATTCTGATACTCTTGATACATAGCACCTTACTCCATGAGTTCTCCCATTGACTTCAACAGAAACGGGTTTGTATCTGTGAAGTTTGATTCTGCTCAGTGTGAGAGAGGAGATCACAAGCTGGTGCTCAGAGACATTTAGATAAGCACAGGATACAGACTGAGGGCAAGCTTCTACCCCCCTTTACTCACATTAAGTAGAACCTTGCTCCTCAAGTACAACCCTGACCTCAATGAGACTACTTGCCAAGTAAGATACTATGGAACATTAGTAAAGGAGGTAGACTCAAACCTTGAACAAATAAATAGCATGACTGTGATATTTGTTTTCAGGAAGTGTCTATTTTAACTTGCTCTGTATAATAATTTTTCTACCAAACAAGCATTATGTTTCAAATATTTAACAATTCATACTGATAAAAATGGTACCTGTTCCAAAATAAATGATATAGTTTCAAGGACTAAATGAAGATCTTGCTTCTCCACTGAAAACGCAGCTTGAAGTTTTTCTTCCTCCTCTTCACTGAAACTGCTCTCAGCCTGAAGTACAAAAATGGGTTTATTCCTGGTATTCCATCTGCCATCCAGAACTCGTTATCCAGAAGGCAAGTTTAGTTAAAACATTAAAGAGTCAGGGGTTTTGTTTGTTTGTTTTTAAACGGGAGAGGAAAAAGAAACGTTGTCAGAGGAAAAAATATATCAGGATACCAAGGGCCTGACCAAAACCCCACTGACTTCAGTGAGCCTCTCCATTGCTTTTAATGGCCTTAAGATCAGGCCTTTATGAAATATGCATACAAGTGCACACTTCTCTCTGTATATAAAAAACATGTTTGAAATTACTATGTAAAAAACTCATCTTTTGACCACATTTGATAATATGCATTATGTGGAAAAAGTTACATATTTATACTTGACAATACAAACCAGTGACAACAGTGTAATGCACACCAGCTGGACTAGAAATAAAAGCACCAAAGAGAAGGCAAAGTTGTAGTGCATATGTATATATGCTTCTCTTGGTTTACTATTGACATTCCTCTGGTCTGAACACAGTCTATTTTCTTCTAAAAGACACAATAATAAAAGTCTATTTGGGGAAATTTAGAAAACCACATACAAAAAGTCAAAAATCTACAACATGTCGTATTAAAAGATCATTGAATGGAAAATCTTACGGAACTAATGTACTGAATGTTTAAGCATAATGCAAATATTGTCATCTTTTAAAACAAAATATTCTATGTTCCAGACTTCAAACAACACAGTCAGGTCAATTAGCAATGCTGTAAGTGCACAGCTACTCAAAACAAGCAATTGGGCTGTCAGACCAAAGATGATGTAATTACAAGGAGACCTAGACGGTCAAAATATTTGAAACTCTAACAAGAATGCAAAAATGAAATTGTTAGTTTAATCTTTGTATGTAGTGTTGTTGTAGCCACACTGGTCCCAGGATATTATAGAGACAAGGTGGGTGAGATAATACCTTGCATTGGACCAACTTCTGTCGGTGAGATAGACAAGCTTTCAAGTTTACACAGAACTCTTCTTCAGTCCTGAACAAGAGCTCTGTGTAAGCTTTTCTCTGTTTAATTTTTAGCTTTTAGAAGGAAATATGCAACTTTAAGTATCTTTGCTAATACAAGGAAGTTTATTTAAAATTTCCACCAATTCCATGCTCCCTACAGTTAGATAACTCATGGCTCATGAAACTGGTAATATAATACAAAGTCTTCAACCCAACTCAGTCATTCAAATCCAGTGCAGAACAATAGTCACCAAAAATTATTATGCTATATAATGGTCATTTAGTAGTTTAGGTGACATTAAGTTAATGGCTCTTTCCACCTGCTAGTGGGCAAATATCTTCATTCATTCATAAATAAATCACAGTTACTATTACCAGACCCTTGTTAGTAATTTCAGCAGAAAAATCAATAATTGAATCAAAGCAATGAAACAACCCTCACATTCCTGGTCCCACTAGAGCACAGTTGGAACAATAAAGGTAAATTTGTATTTTTTTTTTCAGCCACGCTGTACCTGTCCTGTGTCTAGACTTCAATTTCCAATGCTATCAATTTGGCACCTTCTATCATTCTAAATTCTTTTTAAAAAATAAATACAAGTTCGCATCTATCGAACACTGATACAATGACTACGGGAAGTTGGAAACAAATGAACAAATATGTACCCATGCCTCTGGAGGGCAAGACCAAGTTTCCGTTACTATTGTTCTCACTATTATATATTGTGCTTTTCTGTTCTCTTACAACAAAAAATTAATAAAAGACTTGCATCTAATCTAATTAATCTAGCTACTAGTCTTCATTTTCCATTGTATATAGGGCACAAATGCAGATTGTGCATAGGCTTGATTCTATTCAATCTGACCCATCTAGATTCATCCATTCCTAGCATGCACACAGAGGCACATTTTTTGACTAAATATTGTACAAAACCTAACTTAGGATCAAGAGAAATATTTCATAAAGCCAAAAGAAAACTTCCAGCAAAAACAGTGTTTGTTTAGATTTAAACATTTCCTCTAGCTTTCCACTGGAGCACTTTTCTGTTTCATTGGTGCCAGAAAGTCAACCTAACATCAGACATAAACAAAAGTGATTACTACTGACTGTTCATTCTATTTTCATTGCCCAAACTGCAAGAAATGAAATACGGGCAACTAGCATAAATTATTTATGGTGAATTAATTAATTATAGGTTTTATTCTCACTTTTAACTCCACAAGGGTATAAGAGGGGAGAGCCAGCTCCATCCTTCCTTACTATTTGCCACTCAGAACAAGAAGGGTGTACTTTTTCTGTAATTTGAAATAATGTGTATGTTAAACATGCAAGACAAAACCTAAAGATTTAAGAAAACAGTATCTTATGACAGGATTTTAAAAAGCATAAAATACACAGTAACTGGTATGACATATTCATTATAGAGTTTAAAAATGTATTAAAAGGTGAGAGCTAAGGAGTTATTGTCATACTATACAAACCTTTAGATGAAGCTTTTGAAGGATGCGGGAGAGCAATCGAGGAAATTTGCCTGTGTCTATCATGTTAATGAGCAACACTGCTTTTTTTATGCTAAATTAAATGAAAGAGATCAGGTAAGTTTCCTAACATAAACATATTGCCTTTAAACAATGTAGTGCAAATATTTTTGTTTTCCAGTGTTTCACAAACCAAGCACACTAGCGCTACTGGCTTCTAATGTAAATGTTTGATACTTTAAACACAAATTATAAAAATTATAAAAATTCAAGGTGAGAGTAAGGATGAAAATAGAAATAGTCCCACCCTCCAATTAAACCAAGCGGAGCTGACACGCTGGGTGCCTCAGCCCAGCCCACTGTATCATACTGATATGGTCACACTGCCCCATTAGTGGGGAAACCCACATGCTAGAAACCTCCAGAGGCGCAGTACTGACCCACTGGGGACACAGGCCCAGTGCCCCCGGCGCGCTGCGGAGTTGGGGGGTGGGGTCCCAGCCCGGGTGCCCCCGGCGCGCTGCGGAGTTGGGGGGTGGGGGGTGGGGTCCCAGCCCGGGTGCCCCCGGCGCGCTGCGGAGTTGGGGGGTGGGGTCCCAGCCCGGGTGCCCCCGGCGCGCTGCGGAGTTGGGGGGTGGGGTCCCAGCCCGGGTGCCAGGCTGGGGCGAGCCAGTGACGCAGGCGCTCCCGGCTCCACCCTCCCCGCCGGGCCTGGGCTCCGCAGGCGCCGCTCTGCCGGGCGGTCAGTACCTGCCGCTCTCGGGGATGATGGGCGCTGCCATCCTGGCCGCCGCTGCCTGGTTCCGCCGCCAGCTCCAGGCAAGAGGGGGGGTAGGCGGGGCGGACGGGAGCCCGGCAGGCTCAGCCGGCCCCGCCCCCAGTGCCGGGCGGTGCTATGGGCGGCCCTTGCTGGCCGGCCCCCTCGCTCGCTGCCCGGCGGCCTCACCTGTCCGCCACTAGGGGCGCTGGGCCTGGCGGCGGTTTCTCCAGGCTGCCGGCTCTCGGGGGGAAGCGCGGGAGCGAGTGGGCACGGAGCAGGGCCCTCGCCCAGCCCAGCCTCGCCCGAGCGTGGGGAGAACGGGGCCTGCAGCGAGTTTGCCCGCCCAGGGGCCCGCGCTGGGGTCTCCTCCTCCAACAGGCGCGTCTGGGAGCTCAGCGTCCTGCGCGCGTGGTGGGTGCTGGATTTCGGAGTCCGCACCGAAACCTGGTAGTCCGGCGTCGCAGAGCCAGTGCGAAGTGTGAGGTAACAGCTGTTACAGAACCTGAGAGCGGAAGGAACCGACCCAGGAGGTTTAAAAATCCGACGGAAATCTGGTATTTGTACAGCTCCACGCTGTTCTCAAGTCTTGACACCAGCCCCGCCAGTGAAGGGGAAACTGAGTATCAACCAGAGGGAAATTGACTCCAGAGGTTTTCATTGTCCAGTCTGGGGGAAATGAAAACACAGCCCTACATTTTAAAAGGCAATTGCATTCTAAAAATTCTTTACATTGATATCATCTAAGGCCTTGTTTAGATTAGGATTTAAAGGTGTGTTGCTAGAACATGTTAGTTGACAGGTTCTAATTAAACACACTTGAAAGGCTAGACCCCCTCTTGACTTTATCTCAACCAGCTTCATGTTCAGCACACGCTATCTTGTCTATGCTTAACTTTTCAAATGCGTTAAACTAAAACATTTTAACACACCTTTTTATTCTAGTCTAGATACAATCAAATTCACTACCCCCATGTGGGTGTGAGGAAGTGTCTGAGTCGTCATACTTAATTTTTTTTTAAGTGCTCTCTAGAAGGCAGCTTTGAGGACATAAGAAGAGCGAAAGAGAAGATCATTCTCTTCTCCTTTGGTAACAACAATCCTGTCCCAACTTCATCTCTTCACTGTTCACATCTGAACCATGCTCAACTCTTGAAATTTGAGGCTGGTGTGGAACTTTCTGTATGATGGCTGCTCAGGGCCTCCAAGTCCCATTGATCACACCAGTTCCACACCATTTTCAGACAGCACCTTTCTCCAGAGCTCAAGGCAGTAGGGAGATCAGCGTCAATGAATCTAGTACTTTCCACCCTACGATCTCCATTGCATCACCTCACCCAGCACCCCTCCCAACAGGAGCAATTTCAACACCTTTCATTAGCAACAAGCCCTGTAGCACTGCTTAACACAGGGGAGGGCAAACTATGGCCCGTGGGCTGGATCTGTCCCGTTGGGGCTTACAATCCAACCCGCGGGATTGGTGGCGCAGGGCTAAGGCAGGCTCCCTGGCCCCACATCACTCCCAGAAGTGGCCAGCACCATATCCCTAAGGCCCCTGGGGGGGGGGGGGGGGCAGAGGGTCCCATGCACAGACCTCTCCTGCAGGCACCACCCACTTCAGCTCCCATTGGCCGGGAAGAAGCACCATGGCCAATGGGAGATTCGGCAGTGGTACCCACAGGTGAGGGCAGCGTGCAGCAGAGCTGCCTGCCCCACCCCACCGAGCCACTGCCGGACATGCTGGCCACTTCCAGGAGGAGCACAGGGCCAGGGCAGCAGGGAGCCTGCTTTAGCCCTGCTGCCACCCTGGAGCCTGCCCCCTGCACCCCAAACCCTAACCCCCTGCCCTGAGCCCCCTCCTGCACCCCAACCCCTTGCCCTGAGTCCCTTCCTGCACACCACACCCCCTCCCACACCCCTTGCCTTAGCCCTACATTCATGGCCCTGCATACAATTTCCCCACCCCTGACCTAACTACCATTTTACCCCCCACCCAGAAGCATCCATGCAACCATTGAAGCAATACTTCCCAACACACTAGCACTAAATGGATGTATTTTTATTTTAGATTTATAAAATAGGCATTTGTAAAGCCTGGGTGCATTTATTATAATAAAAAAATGAAAAAGCTGGAAAGAACAGTTAAATGTGGTTGAAAGGTTTGTGAGATATTACCAGAAAGGACTTGCCAGCAGATTGCTGAGACAGTGATTTCAGAAAGAAGACTGAAGTTGTTTGGATATGCTGTATGGATGTCAAGAAACTGTACTACTAGACAAGCCCCTGATTGGACGCCCCTTGTGGGAGGCAGAAAAGAGGAGGACAACACATGACACATAAGAAAACAATTGAGAAAGATACTGCTGTCATGGAAACAGACTATAACAGAGCAAAGAACATTGCATTAGACAAATGGAGGTGGAAAGCCTGGGTTGCCTTGTGTCAGAAGGCACAAGAGCATCTAATATATAATAACAAAGGATTATGGAACGGGAGTCATGGCAAGAAACCATGGCAGGTGCTGGAATCAGATGGAGAGAGGTTGAGAATCCTTGATCGAAGGAATTATTAATAATGTATGTAAAGAAACGTGTTAAACATATAGAGTGAAATCCTAGTCATGTTGAAGTCAACAGGAATTTTGCCTTTGACTTCAGTGGGGCCAGGATTTTATCCATTATTTTTTAAAGGATAGTGGTTATTTAAGTAAATCCTTTGTTCAGAACAGAATTCAGTATATACGGCACCCCAGAAAAAAAAGTCTGAGTAAAACCACTGACTTTACTCCAACAGAGGAATTGAATTCTAAAGTGGAGGTCTCCAGAGTGAGGGAATAACAGAATTCCCACCAAATATATTAGCAGGATTTAAATCCACAATCTCTTTTATGAAAGTCAACTATTTTTTCAAGCTATCCTATAAAAGATAAATACAAATGTTGCATTTATTTTTACACATTTTCATGCAACCACCAGAAGACATACAACCCATGAATAGAGTAAAAGCAAATTAAAGTTGGCCAAAAAGTTCAGATTTCACACTAGGGTAAAAGAATTTTAACAGTGTATAGCCTGATGCTTGGGAAGCTCTACATGCCTGGAGAATCTCTCAAAAATCAGCCCTTTAAAAGGACTAGGTAGACTGGAAATCAGATAATTTTTTTTAAAAAGGATTTCAATCTAGTTCAGGTATTGCATATGCCCCACAATCTCCCTGCCAGTTCTGGGTTTACAGTTATATTTTCCTATGTTTAAAATGTTTTTATCTCACCTACTACTGTATGAAAGACCAACAGAAATAACAAAGGAAACTGATTAGAAGGAGTAAGCGGTGAAACTGTACACAAAGGGCTGTCAAATGCACAAAGTAAAACTGAAAAGAGAAAAAAAATCTATTTTTTCCTCATGTCTTTCATTTATACTCATTTTAGGTGTTTCTTGTAAAATAATAGGTTAAAAAGTTCAGACATAAGTGGACTTTTTTAAATGTACAGTGTCCTTTGAATATGGGGTTGAAAAACATGATAAAAAATTGCACCCCTATTCAAGTGATTTATTCATGCAGTGTGATTAACAGATCTTTTCAAAACGGTTGAAAGGCATGTTCCACCATTTAATAGTATATCAATACCATAAATTGCCCAGCTTTGTTGCTCTAGACATACTGCTGTAGACCTTGAAGTGAATGGGCTATGGTGAGGTGCTTTAATCCATCTACAGAAATCTTTTGCAGGATCAGGGTCCTAGGCATTATGGCTGAGATTTTAGGGAATTTAGCTGAATTTAGCTAATGAACATTGGGCTTCTAAATCCCTTGAACAGCTTTTTAAATCTCAGTCTCCATGACCATCTATGCCTTCCCCTTCTCAGGTGTAGAATCATATATTCTGTTCTATTGTAGGCTGTGATGCACAAGTACCAATAGACCCTTAAATACTGTTTTCATATCATTTGCACAGAAATGTTTTACAGCCTGTTCTCATCACTCAACTTTTCAGTTAGGATTCATGCAGGAATTTCCTTTGTGATTTTTAATTTTTAAAATACTCCTACAGGAGACAGAGGAAATATGAATAACTAAAGAATGCTTTGAAAATGTCCATATTCATCCCTATTTCCAACTCCAAAGTATCTTTTGGATCTGCCCCTCCCACAATTTGTTCTTCTCATTGTCATTCTGTACTCCCTCACTCCTTCTCTTTTCCTACCCCCTCATTTATGTTTCATCACTTGCCCTCTTCTGGCATTTGTCCTTATTTCTGAAGCACGCTCTTGTATCCCTATCTTGAACACACTATGTGTCTCTATAGTTCCGAATGTACACCCATGAATTTATTGAACTACTTAAAAATTGTTTTCAGTATGCTGTTTGTACAATGCACCTGGCCCTAAAAGTTGACTGTGTAATCATCCTGCTACTAAATAAAAATAATGTTTCACATGAACTTTCTCTTACTGCAACTAATTATGTAGCAAATGGTTTATGCAAAAGCATCTAGCAAACTATAAAGTTGTGAAGCAAGAGATGGGACTGAAAATAACTACTAGGATTACTATGTTGTTATGGAACACATCCAGCCTTATATATTTGGAGTTCAAAATCTAACTGAAAAAAAACCCCTCTAGTAAAATACATCTTAAATATATCCTCATTTTGGCTGTGTACATCATAAACAAGCATTGCCATTGTTGGTTTCTGTTGATGAAGTATATATTATGTATATTTTTATGGGCTAGATTCTACTACCCTTATGCTGAGTTATACCCTTCTCTTTGAATAATTCCAGTCAACTCAATGAGACTACTTACAGAGTAAGATACTACGCACTCAACATGTACAAGGGTGCTAGAACGTGGCCTTATGTAAATAATCACTGTGGATTTCTAGGACTACGTTGTGCATCTTTTACTCATGCAGGTGCGCACTTACTCACATGAGTAGTCAGTGCTTCACAATGTACGGGTTACATAATCTAACTTCTATAATCAAGAGCAGTATCTGCAGACAATAATTTGTTCATAATGTGAACCTACATGTAAGACATGATCTTATGAGGGACCAAGGTCCATACACTCCCACTTGAATAGAAATGGAGGGAGCTCAGTACCATACAGGATCTGGCCCTAAGAGAACAATAAAATTACTGGTTTCAGAGTAGCAGCCGTGTTAGTCTGTATTCACAAAAAGAAAAGGAGTACTAGTGGCACCTTAGAGACTAACCAATTGATTTGAGCATAAGCTTTCGTGAGCTACAGCTCACTTCATTGGATGCGTTCAGTGGACAATACAGTGAGGAGATTTATATACACACAGAACATGAAAAAATGGGTGTTATCATACACACTGTAAGGAGAGTGATCACTTAAGATTGTAATGGATTTTTTACCTTCAGTCCTTTTGGTACGATGTCCATCTGTTTGCATTTGGAAAGGAAGATGATGTCTGTCTGTATCTGTACGAGTTTTTTCATGAAGTTGATAGATTTCCACTCCATAGGCACTGCATTTAGCGGTATGGAGTGGAAATCTATCAACTTCATGAAAAAACTCATACAGATACAGACAGACATCATCTTCCTTTCCAAATGCAAACAGATGGACATCGTACCAAAAGGACTGAAGGTAAAAAATCCATTACAATCTTAAGTGATCACTCTCCTTACAGTGTGTATGATAACACCCATTTTTTCATGTTCTGTGTGTATATAAATCTCCTCACTGTATTTTCCATTGAACGCATCCGATGAAGTGAGCTGTAGCTCACGAAAGCTTATGCTCAAATCAATTGGTTAGTCTCTAAGGTGCCACTAGTACTCCTCTTTTTTTTTTTTTTTTAAATAAAATTACTTTTATGGATGGAAAGAAAGGGAAAAAGCCTTTGCATGTTTCATGCCAAGGTCAAAATCAGAGTTGATGAAGTGCCAGTATTACATTGTAACAAATGTACAAAGGGTGCTGTTAGTCCAAATTCCACACATCTGCTTTCCAAGTGGAATGAGATCAGATATGCTAAATGCTAAAGATTATGTCTAATGTGCCAAAGTGAGAATCTACAGACTAAGCATTGTCTTTGTTACAAGATAAGAAATTCAACAGAACTAGGATATTATGATTCTGATGAAACTATTTATCTGGGGAATGTCTCAAATTCTACTGGTTTGGGGCTAGAGTCCTTAATCTGGTTTGGAAATAGTGCTTGAGCTCAGTTTTGCTTTGTTAGAGGGTGTTAAAGGGATCAAGAGAGTTGCCTGAAAAAGGCTTCAAAGCAATTTTTTTTTACTGCAGAGTCTGGTGAACATTAACTATAGAGTTCGTTCCTCAGCAGATGCTGACGTGTATAAGTTCAATAACAGGCGGATTAATTTTCCTCTAAATGATGGAGTGGATCTGACTGGCTTCTAGCCAATACACAGAAGTTTATTTTAAACCAGAAGGAATGGGTTAGTGGTCTAAGCATAGGATTGAAATACCTAGACTCTCTGGAGCCACAGATTTGAATTCTCTCAAAGCCGACAATCCTTCATCCTTCTTAAGCACTATAAATAAATTAAGTACCATATAATTTACTGGGTGAGGATCTTTTGGACAAGACTGTAAAATTAGGCTCCATGTGGACAAGATCATATGACACTTTTCATATAAATAGGGGGGTCTCCATCACCTGCTGTTTTACAGAATGCCATAGACCATTTGGCTGCTACCCTCCACTCCAGAGGTACTGGTGTATGTACAAACTGTAATTTAAAGTACTTTTGGATCCTTTGGGTGGAAGGAATTACCTAAATAATAATACTAAGCTCCAATAAATAACTTTTTACCCAGAGATCTCAAAGTGTTTAACAAAGAAAGATAAATATGAATAGCTCAATTTTATAGATGGGAAAACTGAAGCACAGAGAGGTGAAGAGACTTGCCCAAGGTCATATAGTGTGTCAGTGGTGTTTTTACATGAGCTATAATGTGCCAGATCTTCAGCTGGTGTAAGTCATAGCTCCACTGATTATAGTGGAGTTACAATGATCTATGCTACAGATCTGGACATGTGATTAAATAGCAGTTATCTTCCATTGCTAACTATCCTCTACTAAATCTGATGGAGTATGATGAAAATATGCAGCTGAGACCCAAACAGAAACTGAATCACACAGTGGCTCTATTTTATTCTCCCAGTTGTCAAGAACATAAAGGGTAGAATTTGCTTAGCTGGTCTTTGTGGTCATATAGAGTCTAGACAACACAATGACCAAGCAAATGAGAATTTAGGGGAGAAAAGTCTGTGATGTGGCTGAAAAAATTCAGGAACCAAGAGTTTGCTAGTTCAGACACATGCAGTGGACGAATGAAGAGGACCTGATGAAGACAGCATGGCAGGAAGGGATGGTAGTAAGGAGAACCTACGGAAAGCCAAGGAAGCAATGGACGGCTGGGAAGCAATGGACAGCTGGTTGGATTGCATCAAAAAAGATGGTAAGCAGAAGGACCTTAGTACTGTCTCAGACAGACAAAGATGGTGGATGCTTGCATGATGACCCAACCGCAGGTGATGGGATAAGAAGATTGTGTGATGGTATCTTATCTTAATCAGTCTATATTTTTAATGTATCTGGGTTTTCATCTTATTTTAGCCGTAGCGAGAACTCTGAGACACTAGAACTGTCAGAAAAGAAGCTGTGTGTGTATGGAATAGATATGCTAAGTATAATGACCCTGTTTAACTTCTATAATTTGAAGTGTGTCAGTGAAAGAGAGAGACAGAAAGTGTGTATGTGTGGACAGACCTTGTGGGGTGGTCCAGAGGTCTCCTCCCCCCTGTATTTTTTTTAATTAGCCTTCTAGAACAAAGTTATTCCAAAGAGCAAAATATTTGCTCTTTAAAAGTATTTTTATAAGGCAAAAAATGATTTTGTACTATTATGAGAGGGGGTGGTTTTGTAGGAGGCAGGAAAATCATCCAAACCTTCCCTTTAAGTTGCTGGCAGATTTTAACTAAAGATCACCTGCAAGTCCCCTCTAACATAGTACTGAATATTTGACATTTAACTACACAAAGCCCAATAGGCAAGTGCCTAGGTTTTGTTTCACTTTTGTTACTACTTGTTTCTTACCTGTCACTGAGTTTCATTATCAATAAATAATATATGCTTGACATTGTGTGGTTTTGTTTTCTACAGCTGCGCTTATGTGAATTAAACTTGTGCACTGACTGCTGCTCATTCTGCATACAGGAAACAGTAGAGGGAACATTGTTTGGAAACAGGAAGAACCATCTTCAAATTGTGTCGTAGTTCCCTGTGTACCATGATATTATTTTTATTGCCCTTTTCCTCCCTCCCCCTTCCTTTTTATTTCTTACAACCGCTTGTTGCATATTCAGATTAGACTGCAGCTCTTCAGAGCAGGAGCTGTCTTTCACTCAGTGTTTGTATATGCCCAGCAGAATGGAGTCAAAAGCCATTTTAGGATTTCAAAGTGCTACTAGAAGACAAATAATGGGCCTGTAAATGGATTTCTTTGTAGATTTACATTATTCTGGTTTTTAATCACTTGCTTCAGGGATTTATTTATGAAGGTTAATCTGTGTCTAGCTGAATCTGTCCAAGAGAATGTTTATTTTCTTCCATGGCTTTGGGGCAGCACTGCCATGTAGACTACCCCAGGGCTGAAAATCCCAGGTTTCCAGGGTCCCCCGCTCAGGGGCAACCCAGCCACAGGGACTAATAGCAGCAGTGAAACTACCATAAATCACGTCAATTAGGGCTGTCAAGTGATTTAAAAAATTAATCGTGATTAATCACACAATTAATTGCACCGTTAAACAATAATAAATGGTATTCTATTTAAATATTTTAGGTGTTTTCTACATTTTCAAATATATTGATTTCATTACAACACAAAATGCAAAGTGTACAGTGCTCACTTTATATTTATTTTTATTACAAGTATTTTCACTGTAAAAAAACAAAAGAAATAATATTTTTCAGTTCACCTAATTCAAGTGCTGTAGTGCAATCTTTTTATTCTACATTTGTAAATTCAATTTCATGATAATGTACAAAAAATATTGCATTCAAAAATAAAATAATGTAAAATTTTAGAGCCTGTTGTTCTGCTATACAAAGCACACGGGATCTTTATGGGGGGAAGGCAGCACGCTGCATTTATTGAGAATACAACAGTTAGCATATGCTTTTCAGTCACACACACATACACATCACGCACACAGTCCTGCCAGTTGATGCTTTTATAGTTCCCAGTCTGTTGTAGCGCGAGTCAATCTAATGGCCAGTTAGATTGAACACAAATTAGGAGCTGGGCTCTGTCGGTCGCGATCCGATGCTCCAAGGTTTTGGCAGGACTGAACCCAGAGTTTTATGGCAAAACACCCCAGCTTTATTCTTGTAAATTTCCATTTGAGTCCATGCATTTTGTAATGTCATCCTGTAATTATTAGTCCTTAAGTGGTGTTAATCTTGGGGTTTTCTGCTGTTATCATTTGATGGTTATTGTCGGGCTTCCCATCGTTATCTCCTTTGTTGTTTGTTGTCTTGCCTTCGAGGGTGGTTGCCTCACCTCTGAGGCAGTCAATGCTGCTAACATGTTTAGCATAGGATACAATGGATGTTTTTTGATTGTCTCGTGGTGTTTCCAAGTCTTTTACTTTTTTTTGACCATCTGGACATTTGTGATGGCTTTAACACCTTATCTTTTCGTGATGGATGCATTCCTCATTCACACAAACAATCTCTCACAGAGAAGACAGCAGTATTTTATATTCAGCAGAATACATTGTAAATTAAACTTCACTAAATCTTGTGGGCCAAACAGTTTACATTGTGGCTCAGGCCTTTAACATTCCTTTAATCTAATTAACATGGACACAATATAAGATCCTGTCTTTTACTCACTAAACCTTAAACCAAAGAAATGACTAGAGGGAAGTTTATAATGCATATAGGAAACAAGATCCCAGTCTCAGATGGTCATTCCACAAAGTAAAACTATTTCCCCATGCTTATTTTCGCCCCCTACTGTTACTCACACCTTCTTGTCAACTGTTGGAAATGGGCCATCCTGATTATCACTACAAACGGTGGTTTTTTCCTCCTGCTGATAATAACTCACCTTAATTAATCACTCTCGTTAGTGTGTGTATGGCAACACCCATTTTTCTATGTTCTCTGTGTATAGATATATCTTCCTAGTGTATTCTCCACTGCGTGCATCCGATGAAGTGGGTTTTAGCCCATGAAAGCTTATGCTCAAATAAATTTGTTAGTCTCTAAGGTGCCACAAGTACTCCTGGTTCTTTTTGCTGATACAAACTAACACGGCTATCGCTCTGAAATCTATCATTCCTTTCTGTTATTCAAAAAGGGTGGCTGGCAGAATTAATTCAAAGTTTACATCAATTTTTATAGTATAATTATAAAATCCTGTCCCTACACTGCAAGTCCACTCAGTCCTACTTTTTGTTCAGGCAATTGCTCAAACAAGTTTGTTTACATTTGCAAGAGATAATGCTGCCCGGTGCTTGTTTACAGTGTCACCTGAAAGTGAGGGAGCTCTGTGACTCCAATCACCCCAAGAGCGGTGCTCCTTCCTTCCTCTATCTTCAGAGGAGAGGGTCAGAAAGGGGAGGGAATCTCTTACTGACTCCGTAGTCAAGGAGTTGGAGGAGTGAGACTTTCTTGCCACCAAATGAGCCCTGGAGCACTGGGTGGTTCCCCAGCTTACCAAATCAATCACTGAGATGGTCTGGTCAGGTTAGGTGGTCTTCTCTTCTTTGGGAACCAAAGAGGTCTTTGTAGATCTCTCTAAGCCCTGGTCTACACTGGGAGGATCAATCGAAGTAATGCAACTTCAGCTACATGAGTAACGTAGCTGAAGTCGACGTACTTAGATCGACTTTACTGTATTTTCCACTTTATGCATCCAATGAAGTGAGCTGTAGCTCACGAAAGCTTATGCTCAAATAAATTGGTTAGTCTCTAAGGTGCCACAAGTACTGCTTTTCTTTTTGCGACTTACCATGGTGTCTTCACTGCGGTGAGTCGATTGCTGCCGCTCCCCCATCGACTCTGCCTGTGCCTCTCATGGCGCTGGAGTACAGGAGTCGACAGGAGAGCGCTTGGGTGTCGATTTATCGCATCTAGACTTGATGCGATGAATCGATCCCCACCCGCCAATCCGGCGGGTAGTGAAGACATACCCTAAGAGAAAGAGCTTCGGGTGGGATTCCCTCATTTTGGAGGGCCTTTTCCAAAAAGCACAACATATAGAGCACTTGTGCAGTACATGTGCTTCACCAAGGCAGAAGATGAAGAGTGTCCATCACGGATGAGAATAGCTGCCTCACAGGAAGGACATGATTTGAATACTGGAGATTTCGAATCTGCCACATCCCAAGGTGTCCAGTGCCGGATCACCTTCTAGACATGAAGCCTTCTTTCTACTTTTCTTTTTTGCAACAGGCTTAGAAGTAGAAATTTAACTGTACTGACCTAGATAGTGTTCTATGCTGAGAACACTAACTACAACTAACTAACAAATAAACAAGGAAAGAATCACACAGTGAGCAGAGACACGGACGCTACAGGGGTTCTGTCTCACAGACATGAACGGTAAGAAGGAACTGGAGGGCAGTTGTGACTGTACTGCCATTTATGCCCTCAGCTATGGGGCACCAGAGGACATGCAGGGTGCAAGTGCAGCCCCAATAGACATTGCTACCTGCCCGCATGCAGTGCATGCACACCAGGAGAAGCAGAATACAAGCGGAATCACTCGAAGAAGAATGGATTTGGCATACGTTGTATATGTGCATATGTGAAAAAAATTAATGAGGAAAAAAATCAAAGCAATGTGATCCTGTTTTCCAGAGTAAGGATGTTGTCTGACGACAGCATTCCTGACACCTGTAATTTTAGAAAGTAAAGACTTAGGAAGACCTTGTTAGCTGCCTCAGCAAAGTTGCCAAGGATTAAGGAGAATGAAATATATACTTGTCCCTAATGGTGAGGATTAAGGCACATTGGTGAGGCAGAGAAAGGCGCATGAGCACCACCAGCAGGTACTTTAGCCAAGTCAATCCAGCCCTTTTCACAAAACCAAAATTCACTTTTATTAAAGGTTAAAAAATAAAAAAGAATGAAAAGAAAAACATTGCTCAGTTACAAAAGCTAGCAGAAAAACATCATTCAGGGACAAAAAATGGTAACATGCTGATCACTTCACCAGCTTCAGTCTCAATTCTCTCATAAACCCATTTTCTATTACAGCGACACTCTGGTCCACATTTGTTCGAATTGCACCTAGGGCACGGATAGAAGCAACCCAGGCAGTTCTTCTCCAGGCAGTCACACAAATCCATGTTATTACAAAGCAGCCTGCCATGTTTGTCATACTTCTTCATAGTTCTGTTAGAGAAAAACAGTGACCTTCAGAGAATATTTCAAACACGCTCAATGACTGAAGTAAGCTAATGAGGAAAAATCTACACAGGAGCAAGTACTTTCTTCTGAACACTCTTGCAACATAGCGAAATGCCAATATAAGATTCTGATAATAATAGACAGTTATTAAATGTTAAGTAATGTGTGCCACAAAAGTAAGTCAAACTTCTATTAAACTAAATAGAGAAAGTCTATTTACTCTGCTAAACATTCACATTTTAAACAAGGTCTATGAAAATATTTGTTTTTTAATTTTCTGTATATTGAGTAAACATCTCAATTTCAAAAGACATATAATAAATCAAAGATACCGTCTTACTTGTGTTTATAAAAAAAATCTTGGTTCATTTTTGCCATACGCTCTTTCTTCTGCTGCTCTCTAGTTTCAGGGTTGAAGTCGGCTACCTGAGGTCCTGGGTTTTGAAACGCTAAGCATTTTAGTTGCCGCTCTATTTGCTGCTATGAATGAACAAACAAAGGAAAGATTACAAACACCAAAGCTAACCAGAATTTTTTTATTTACTGCCATATATGTTTGCTAGTTTTAATCTTCATAATAAAAATATAAAAGGACACAGTGATTGGCATGTAAGGCAAAAACCTGACCTACTGTAGCAATAGTCCCATTTAAAAACCGTTCACCCATCTATTAATTTTTTAACCAATTATGCCCAAGGCCCATTTTGTCAGCTAACGGAGGAGGGCATAGCCAATTTTATGCAGGTATGAATGCAGAGAAAGAAGGTGGGTAAGCATGACATGACAGCCCAAGCTGCAATGTCCACACTGCTATTTTTAGTGTGCTGGATCAAACCTCACTAGTGCAGGTCTGTCTGCCAGACCTGGGAGGTTCTCTCCCAGCTGCAGTGTAGACATACCCAGAGAGCTCAGGTTGTAGTACCTCACCACAAAGATTATATTGGTTGTTTTTCTCTTGGTTTTTGAAAAATTGTCACCGTGGACAGAAACACTCCTTTCTTGTAAAGGCCTAGCTAGAGTGAATTCAAGAACAGGAGAGAGGGCTTAGCACTTGTGTTGTTCACTTTCTGTCAGAGAGATTGGACCACATCAAAAATGCCATCTAAGAAAGCAGACATTGCATTTTCTAAAATATTTTGCAGTTAGATACTGTTGCCATTGTGTGTTTTCCTTTGAATCAGAACGAGTTTCAAAACAGAAGTTCTAACAGAAATAGAGTTGCTGAAAGATTGTTTGATTTCTGCTTCTCAGTAATACACCCTTTCAAACTTTCATAGCTCATTCACAATGCTGTTTGGAGCCTTTCTGCCCTATCCCTTGTTTATATCTATGTTGCCTGATCCCTACTAATTACCCATAAGATCTTTCTGACTGGTCTAGACCCTCATCTATGTTATATTAGCTCTTCTCCAAATTCTCGCCTGTGAACCTAATTTTGCATTCTTCAAGTTACAGTTTCTTGGACAGTTCTTACTCAACATCTGAAAAAAACCCTTTAATAAGGATATTGCATCATTTGCAATTATTCTGAAAGTAATTATTAATGTTGCAATAATTAGGAAAGCATTATTGCAACATTAAACAATAAAATGAAGGTCCACTAAAGTACACAATGTGCCTTTAAGGTAGTAATTCAGTAGCCTACAATGTAAAAGAAAATACTGTCACTGTCCTAATCTGAGCTGGATCATTCTTTCTGTTCTCTTACCCGCCTCTGTTCCCTCAGCTCTCCATGGCCTATCTCTCCAAGAATCTGGGGGCAAGGAGAAGGTATGGAAGATCATTAGGGCAGGAAAGAACAACTCGCAGGACTGAAGTGTATGAAAAAAGGAGAAGAGTGGAGGAACCAAAGCAAACAATTCATAGAGATTGACAGTACTTTAGCGGGGTTATTTTATTGTATTTTTGCTGGAAATCTGGATTTACAATCGGATTAAACTGTTTTGGGGGGTTAAGAATGGGCCTTATTCTCCAATGTCCTACAACTTGGTTTGTCATTTACACCAGTACAATGCAATTGCGAGTAAGCATAAAATGTTACCAGTCAGAACAGTAGCACTCTACACCAACTTTTCACTCACTACACACATGATGTCGTAAATGATGACACAAGGTGCAAGGTGGTAACATTTATTTGGGATTCTCAAGATTTCTGTAACAGTAGATTATTTTATTTATAAATTGATCTTATCTTCTCAAACATAAATTTATGTGAATCAGCTTCCATCATCTTCATTTCAGATTCCACCATATTGTTTCGATCACAGTCTATATTAATTTTTTTAACAACAATGTGCTCCCAGGGACGGGTTCCAGTCACTCCACACTGGTGGTAGCAGTGGGAGCTTAAGCAGATTCTCTGTTGTTGTGGCACATGTCCAATAGCCAACTGATGGTCTTTTATTTGCAAGCTGGCTAACATCAAGTACTGAAAATTAAAGCCACTGGCCTTCTGATAAGCAGTGGGACAACCTCATCAGCTGGCCACATGTAGACATTTAAATTTTGTGGGTAGAAATTGGGTTTTACTGTTAAAATGCAGTCCCTACTCATAGGTTACAAACATTCCAACTGGAAGCAAATAACAGACAACAATGGAGGCTGAAATGCCAAACACAAGGAATCCCTTCCAGAACTCAGGGTAAAATTAGTTACAAAGATTACTTCCTGTTGAGAGGACTGTCCCACTTTCCTGCATCCTCCCTTGCTAATGCTAGAACTCTGAATGGCTCTAAACACTCTGTTAAGTACCTGCACATGTATTGCTGTCATTTCACTATTTTGCCTTTACTTATACTTGCACATTTGTTCCAATACCCTGATCAGTAACACAGTACTTCAGAAGTCATACCAGTTGCTTCTGTGCTATTTGACAATCCTTAGCAGGAGGGGCATGTGCTTCTGCAGGTTCCTCATGGGCAGAATTGCTTTTCTCAGTACAATTTTCTTCCAAATGAACGCTCATTTCAAGACACTAAAAAAATGAAACATCAAAAACTGAGCACTTTAAAGAGATATATACAGGTGTGAGAACCACAGACTTATGACAGGGAGCTGGTCAAACTTTTAAATTGACCAGCTGGTATCCATCTCAGACCCTCAAAGGTTCTGGACCCACATTGCTTACTGAAAAAAGTGTGTCAGTATCAGGTTCTATTTTAGAAATGTTATTAAAATTCTGAAACAAACTAATATAAAACCTAGAAACCTATCACCAAAGGTAAGCTGGTATTAATAAACTAACTAAAAATAAAACACTGCCAAATCAGAATTAAATAAAGATCAAATCAACAAATCAAATATTGGATTGGAGTTAGATCATCAAATTAATATAAAAAATAATTGATCCTCATATAAATTCTAAGGAGCCTAAGAATGTGGCTGTGCAGCTGGGTTTATATCCCAATTAAATAATTTTACCATGGTCAATCAAATGTGTAATTTGAATCTGGTTAAAAAGCCTAATATTGAAAGTAAACTATTACCTAATGTCTGAATCTCAATCTCAGAGCTATTACCCAGCTTCCTTTTAGACTTCAGGTTTCAGAGTGGCATCTGCGTTAGTCTGTATCCGCAAAAAAAAACCCAGGAGTACTTGTGGCACCTTAGAGACTAACAAATTTATTAGAGCATAAGCTTTCATGGGCTACAGCCCACTTCATCAGATGCATTGAATGGAACATATAGTAAGAAGATATATATAGATATATATATATACACACAGAGAAGGTGGAATTTGCCATACAAACTGTAAGAGGCAAATTAATTAAGATGAGCTATTATCAGTAGGAGAAAAAAAACTTTTGTAATGATAATCAAGATGGCCCATTTAGACAGTTGACAAGAAGGTGTGAGGTTACTTAACATGTGGAAATAGATTCAATATGTGTAATGACCCAGTCACTCCCAGTCTCTATTCAAACCCAAGTTAATGGTATCTAGTTTGCATATTAATTCAAGCTCAGCAGTTTCTCATTGGAGTCTGTTTTTGAAGCTTTTCTGTTGCAGAATAGCCACCCTTAAGTCTTGTACTGAGTGGCCAGAGGTTGAAGTGTTCTCCTACCGGTTTTTGAATGTTATGATTCCTGATGTCAGATTTGTGTCCATTTATTCTTTTGCATAGAGACTGTCCGGTTTGGCCAATGTACATGGCAGAGGGGCATTGCTGGCACATGATGGCATATATCACATTGGTAGATGTGCAGGTGAATGAGCCCCTGATGGTGTGGCTAATGTGATTAGGTCCTATGATGGTGTCTCTTGAATAAATATGTGGGCAGAGTTGGCATCGGGCTTTGTTGCAAGGATAGGTTCCTTGGTTAGTGTTTTTGTTGTGTGGTGTGTGGTTGCTGGAGAGTATTTGCTTCAGGTTGGGGGGCTGTCTGTAAGCGAGGACTGGTCTGTCTCCCAAGATCTGTGAGAGTGAGGGATCATTTTTCAAGATAGATTGTAGATCTTTGATGATGCGCTGGAGGGGTTTTAGTTGGGGGCTGAAGGTGACAGCTAGTGGTGTTCTGTTATTTTCTTTGTTGGACCTGTCCTTACAGGTCCAACAAAGTCATTACACATATTGAATCAATTTCCACATGTTAAGTATCCTCACACCTTCTTGTCAACTGTCTAAATGGGCCATCTTGATTATCACGACAAAAGTTTTTTTCTCCTGCTCATCTTAATTAATTAGCCTCTTACAGTTTGTATGGCAAATTCCACCTTCTCTGTATGTGTATATAGATATATATATATATCTTCTTACTATATGTTCCATTCAATGCACCCGATGAAGTGGGCTGTAGCCCACGAAAGCTTGTGCTCTAATAAATTTGTTAGTCTCTAAGGTGCCACAAGTACTCCTGTTTTTAGACTTCAGTTCTCATGTGGAAGCTAACCTTTTCCTTCCCTGTCCCCAACACCAATATTATAATACAAACCTTTAACAGAACACTCTCCTTAAGCAGAAGTTTATGTACTAGAAATTGCAGGTGACAATCTAAAGTCTCTCAAGACTTTTAAATACAGAGCACACTGTAATGAGCGTCTTTATCAGAAAACGAGTGTCTTTATCAAAAAATTTAGGGCTGTTTAAACCTGGGAAACTTTTCTTTTTGGTGTTTTCCCCATGTGGGGTTTCTGGATGTGCATGCACACAGCCACACTTTCACTTCCACACCCTAAAAATAAAGAAAATAAAAAGGCTAAGACCTCTCCCACTTAATAAAAGCAAAAGACAAAGAACAGAAAAGGGAAAAATAAGGTATTTAAAATGTTCGCAAACTCTTCAGCTCTCTCAGTCTTCTGGGCTTTTATTGAGCAGGAGTGCAGACAATGATATTCTGCTGGCAAAACACTTCTCACTAACAGAACTTCTTTGGGTGCTGGCAGAGATTGGTCAAAGGCTGAGCTGGTCTGTTTGTTGGTGCCGTGACTTGCTCTCCCAAGCCCTGAAGATTCTGGAATGACAGTCTGCCTCTGATGTCTTGTTGACCCCCAAAAAACCAGAGGCTTCTCAGCTTAACCCTTAATTCAAACCATTTATAGTGTTAATCACTCTGCCTTGAAACTTTCCGTCCAAGGTCTTTAGACAAAACAGATGCAAAGCCTACCTTGGTGCTATGCAACTTGAACCAATCAACTTTGTATTGGGTTACTGTTAGTAAGCACTAACTTGGAAAAGTCCTGCTTAAGCCAGCAATTTAAAAATATTTTGTATTTTCCATATTACAGAGACTGTTGGTCTGTGACCCTCCCGCATAATATCAAAAATTCAGGCACATAAGACCACTATTGAGGAAACTGGCGTGGTCTTATCTGGATTCAATGTCTCAAAAGGACATTATGGAAACTGGAAAATTCATTACAAACCTCCTATAAACACAGCAAATGGGAAAAACCCTGACACAACAAAATGGAGTTACTCAACAGTCCATCAGCAAAAAATAAATTCAAATTTACAATAAATGTCATCAATTCCACTTTTTCCTCATCTGATCTCAAAACAGACAATTGTTCTTATTCTTTTGGAAACAAAGCAATTGCTGCAATCTTCCTATTTTGGAACTGGGCTACAGGTGAGACAATTTATCTTCTAAAATCTTAATTCTTGATACAGAAAAGTTACTCTATTGCTCATTAAGATAGAATCCATTTAAAATAAGGAATTTTTAATGTTGTATAAGGTTTGTTACTCATACAAGCTAGTCATCTCATATAGGGTATATATGATGAACTGTAATTGTAGTACATTAGTTTTATTCTAAAATTTTGGCCAAACTTTTCAAACTTGGGTGCCTCAAGTTAGATACCTAAATCAATGTTTAAGCACAAAAATAAATGGTCACAAGTTCAGAGGTGCTGAGCACCCATCAGCCTGTTAATTAAATTTTATTATAAATTACTTGTTATTTCTATTTTATCTAATTAACTAAATATGGCTGTAAGTGCTTGATTTTAGGCACCAACATTTGAACAGTTTGACCTTAGTTCCTTTACCTTTTATTTACTGAAATAAACTAAGAAGGCTATTTTGCAGGGCAAGAATAATATTCCTCAAAAGATACTTAGGCCATTTTTCTGGGCTCACATTTTTAAAATGATTCCTGAACTACCAATGGTCATTTACATTTTTGCTATCTGAAATGTTTAAGCAGGACCCTAAGTTTAATATGTTTATGCAGCTGAATAAATAATCACATAATTCTGCATTCTTTTGAAATTTCAGATGAATTGAGCTCCACAGCTGAACCTTTCACTTAAAATCATAAAAAGTCTGTAGCTCAATATGGTTGTGAAGAAAACCTTCAAGATGTGAACTAGGTGCTACAGATGTAGTGCCTTCTGCTAAAGACAGCCAGAAACAATAACTTTGAAAGAAGATTCCACTTCATCACAATGGGGTGTTGATTCTGAAGCCCAGTGACCACAATTTAAATGACAACACTGTTAACTATTTCCTGTTAATCTTTAAAGCAGAAGAATCAAGCTGATGTGCTCATCCATTGTTGCAGAAAGTAGTGGCAGATTTTGGGGCAGAGTATAGAGTGGCAACTAGCTGAAGAGATGAGGAACAAGGAATTCAAACCCCTCTCCCAAATTTAAAGTCATCTCCCTTGTGCCCAAAAGGAGGAAAGTAAGAAGAGATACTTTCCCTTTGCAGTACCAAAAGCCTCAACTGCCTCCTGGATGCCAAAAACCAAAACTGCTTCCCATATATTCCTGTGTGTCAAAAGCGCCACGTGTCCCCTTAAAATAGGTTTAGTTCGTATCAACTTAAATAAATAAATAACATCAGGGCATATTGTACTGATTGGATGACTGCTGAACGGGCGATGAGGAAGAGAGAACTTGAGGGCAGTGCTGCATAAGTCCAGGGTCTCTGCTGTATAATTTTAATAAATACTTAAGTCTTAAGTTTCATCTTTTGCTATTCAGGAGCAGGAATGTTACAGTACAGCCAAGCTACATATTTTCAAGCGCAAAATGATGATCTCCAGACACTCCAACACATTTTGGGTAAATCATTACATGAAGACATCAAAGAATAACCATTTTAAGGAATTGTCACTAAGCTATTGAAACAGTAAATTACTCTCTGGAATATAAAAACACAGACCAACATTTTCACAAAGCAAATAGGAGGCATCAGTGATATCCTACGGATGTGGAGAATACATGTACAGGTCGTTAACTTAACTTGCCATTCGGTGTCACTGTTGTTCTACACAGGTAATATAAGGTCATGGTCAAGCAATTTTTTAAAAGCTTTCACTGTGTAAGCAAATTAACTGGTATGGGTGCTATAGTTTGTCATATTTTATGGACCTCCAAAAGATGTGTCGCAATAATATATGCTGCATTTCTATCATTCCAGACAGCAGCATAACAATTCACCAACGTACTGGAGGCTCTAAATGATAGTTGAGGTGAAAACTCTGCCTGTTAAACCCACACTTTTTCATTTTGCACTATTTTTGCTTATACTTGGAGTCTACTTTTATGATTAACATAAAAAACACTTCACTCCCTCTGCTAATAAAACACCTACGGACTCACTCACATAATCAGCCAACCAACACACTCACTCATTCATTCTCTCCCCACTCCTCCATCGCTCACTGTCACACAGCTCTCCCCCAGAAGGATAAAGGGAGAGAGACTTGCAGGTGACAGATGCTGGCCTTGTCACTTAAGGCACCTTTGGAAAGTGCTGAGAAATCAGGGTGATGGGCACAGTATAAAAATCTGAATACAGTAGAATCACCCGTGCGGCACACACAGTTCGCACCCACCATTCCCCACCAATCACCCATTATTCCTCCATCCTCTGCCTGCTGGGGAACATCTCAGTGCTCTCCCCAGTCGGCTGAGGATCTCTCTGCCCCTCACTTCCCCCTAGGGGCATCTCCAAGGGCCTCCTCCATGTTGAGGAGCTTCGAGCCTTCCTCATCTGCTCGTGGATCTCTCGGAGTGTCCCACACTTGGGGTCTGTAGTGGCACCTTAAAGATTAACAGATTTATTTGTGCATATGTTTTGTGAGTAAAAAAACCCACTTCTTCAGATGCATGGAGTGAAAATTACAGATACAAGAAGTGGGGTTTTTTACCCACAAAAGCTTATGGCCAAATAAATCTGTTAGTCTTTAAGGTGCCACCAGACTCCTTGTTGTTTTTGTGGCTACAGACTAACATGGCTACCCCTCTGATACTTCGGGTCTCTGACACTTTGACATGGAAGGTTTTTTAAGTCCTCTATTTGGGGTCTCTCTGGTCATTTCCTCCTGGTGGTGGACAGTGTCTCAGATTTCCCGCAATCCTGCGGCAATGGTCTCTCAAGGACCCCATCTCTGTGGGGTGGTTGTCTCCACACTGCTTAAGTCCCTTCCCTTCAGGGATCTCTCTTGGGACCCTTGGGGTGGGGAGCAGGGGGCGCTCTCTACTTTACCTGCCTTATTTTTCTCCTATAAGTGAGTGCAGAGAGGAAGGGAGCTGAAAGAACCAGCTAAGAAGGCGAATGCCTTCAGACTCCCTGCTTATAGCACCCCTGCAGGGCAAGAGGAAGAAGTTGAGGCATAGCAGGAAAAGCACTTAATAAGCTGCCTTGCAGTGAAGTGAAAGGGAGGAGAGAAGAACAAAAGGATCTGCTCCTTAGCCAGATCTCTAATTCAATGGTTCTAATCTCAATTTTTTCCATACCAGGCCCTTCTTTTCCCTCCCTCACGATGTCCCTGCAATCTAGCCAGGCCTTCAAGCAGCATTAACGTCCCTTTGGATTTCCGTTTTGAAATCTGAGTGTACAAGGAAAGCAGTCAGTTCTATTCCACCTCCTCCCATTCCACCTCCCTCTCGAAACACTGACCTTGCACACAACTTGATGTGAATAAGTATTTCATTCCTGTGAACATGCATTTCTCAATGTTACCAGACAACATGACCTCTGTAAAGGATATAATGTTTGCTAACTTAAACATAGACGGAAGACAGCGCTAACCTGACCGAAGACAGAATGGGAGAAGTAATGTAAAAAGCGATCTGGAGATGTTGTCAAAGAGGCAGATGTTTCTGGTCAGAAAGAGCATTGCATCAGGAAATGTTTGGAGTTGGAAGGCATAACATAATTTATGATTTTTACAAAGGAAAATGTTCTTCTTTGTTATTTCAAGGGTTTATTATTGTTCTTGTTATTCATGGGTCTTGCAGCCTGTGCTGTCTAAATACTTCAGCTGGTAGAAGATATAGTGAACAGAGTTCTTCATCATTACAGGCTGCTTGGTAACTTCACAGTGAAAGTACCTATTAATTTTAAATTACTTTTACATAATTACAAGATTCTTAATAATATTAGTACACTCCATTAGAGTCGCACTGGTGTAAACAGGGGCTGAATTTAGCCTAAACTATTTAAGCCTGATCACTCCTTTCATTGAACCAGTACAGAGAAGACTCCCCTCACAGATCTACCCCCATCCCCCACAAAGGTAGATTGGGCTCAGCTGTTTCTACAGTACCATCTTCCTCCTGGCCCCAAACCTGCAGAGAGCTCTGTTGGCCCAGGGATCAGCAGCTGATGTTATGATACATACATCACGCCTCTCTAAAACTCTGCAGGAAACTGGACATAAATTTAATCCAGCATGAGAATGAATGAACTTTTCCGCAGCCCTTCTTTGCACTTGGAAATGCTTTATGTGAATGTGACGGGGGATGGTGTTCTGGGGGTGAGCCACCATTTAGTGATTCCCTGGCAGCATAGTTCCAAATGGAGTTGTGCTTTCTAGGAGCAGGAGGAGACTCCAGAGCCAGCATGGAAGCAGAGAACATATACAGGGATAGCCCCTGCCTCCTGAGGTTCTGCCAGTATCCTGGAGAATCAATAAGATGTAGAGACAGAACAATGGCCCGTTCTATGGGAGGAGTGGGGAAAGCAACACTCACCATCTCCCAACAGAACAACAAAACAGACACTCTGCAATAGACTCCTTGTGGAGATTTTGTCCCCCACACATCTTTTTCTTGGTTATTTCTGCCATAACAGGATATGATAGGCCTTTTCATTGGGTTTGAATTCTACAGGATGATCCATACAATCATTTTTTCATTCTGGGCTTCATCTAACAAATAGGAGAGGCGTGCTAAATTCTTCCTATGAAAAATTGCAGTTTGAAGGGTTATATTTCCAACTCAAATCAGTTGTTGAGGAAAAAAGGGTTTTCCAAAATTTTAAAATTGTACTTACCAACCAAACAGCCTGGCACACAGAAGAAAGATTACTCTAGGTTTACTGCTGCAAAAGTGCTCTGATAGTGAGATCCTGACATCAGCCCCAGAGTGACTGAAACAGAAGACCAAGCATCAAAATAATGGTCCCAGGAGGACAGCGCTGAAGACAATGCCAGGTAAAAGTCTTAAAGGACCTCATCCTCACCTCGTTATTTATAGTCTTTTTAAATACTTAGAATACAACACATAAAACTGAGAAATCTGTTAAAACTTCATTTCTTGTGTGCATGTATCTTCTTTATGGTATATATACCATGCAAAACTCTTTTAGGCCTTTTTTAAAACTGAAAATAACCAATAAGACCACAATAATTTTTACACTTTTAAAAAAGGTTGCTATAAAGAAAACAACATGGTAATAATAGGACAATATTTTACCACACAAAATAAGTTACATAAAATATCATACAAACTAACAGCCACCTCTTGCAGCTTAAAGTCATCAATTAAGTAAACAGACTTATCCCAAGTCTCTAAAATGTTGCAACTCCGTCACACTTTCATTGATTGCCTTTGATTTGTAGTTTAGTTTACAATAAGACCAAAAGAAACAATTCACACTGATTCTGACACTGGGGAGTTTTTCAAATCTCCAGTATATTAAGATCATCGATGACTTTTCCTATCACTTTTTCCTGTCACTTTGAGAGAACAAGTTTAAGATGATCAAAAACCCGTAAATTTTAAATATTGGCGATTAGTCAGTGTACTGACATCACACTAAATTCTCCTCTGTGTGCAAACAAATACTTCTGGTAAGTCCAGCACAAATCTTGGAATCTTCATTAGCTCAATCCATTCCCTCTTTAAGGCATTTGCTACAGCTCAGCCTTAGAACAAGCCAATTTAACCCATTGTAAATTCCTGGTTATATTATTTTCTTTTCCTCTGACCATTATTAAAATCAAATGCTGACATAAAATTTAGAGGAAATAGTTTACCAAACACATTTAAAAGACACTGTGTGGATAGTCATAGTGTATTGCATTCAGGTTCCTTTGTCTTGAAAAATAAACCACAGATCTCTCTAGGGGAAAAATTATTAAATCTCCAAGGCACTCCTGACTGTAATTTAATCCTTTCTACAATAGCAGGAGAGAAAAAGAATTACAATGGGAACCTGTTGGTTTTATTCTCTCATTTTTCACAATACATCTCAAGTTGCCTGAATCTGAAAATGAAGGTTTCTCTGTGGATGTAGAGTAAGGAGAAACAATAGTTATCATGTCTATTAGTGCAACAATTAAAACTGAATTTAGTGTTTTATGTGTAAAATCTCAGATTGATCATTTTCCTCTCATTCAGCCTCTTCCACTCCATTACTGCTAAGTACACAGTGCCAGTCAGCACACGAGTCTTAACTTTTTGCATGACTGTCAGTGATCATGAATTATGACACGCGAATCATGTTAAGTAGCAACCTGCAATCCACTGAAAATAACACAAGTACTTTCCTTGTGTCTGCGTCAGCCTGTAGGTATGGGTGCACACAAAGTAAAATCCTGGGTAAAATCCTAGCCCCATTGAGGCCAACGACAAAACTCCCTTTAAATTCAGGGGGCCAGGATTTTCCCCCCTGTGCAAGAGCATGCAGGATTATGAACATGTCTTGCATGATGTGATACAGATGTCCATAATAATAAAGAACAAGGGAGGAAAGTACAGAAACTATTTAATACATAAGCAGCTATATTTCTAAATACCAGGTTCTTTAAAGTTTTAAGCTTCTTGGCTTTAAAGGTTTAAGCTTCTTTTAAGCTTCTTGGCTTTCCTCCAACAGCCACGGGACTACTTTTCTCCACTCCAATCTACCTATTTCCAGTCCCGCTTTCCACACAACGACACCCCATATCTCCTGGATCTTTGAATGAGGCTTAGGCTTTCAGGTAACTCAGACAGGATAAGGAGGCAGCTTCCCTTTCCTGGCTAGTGCTGGCACAGTCTAACTGCCAAAGTGCTCCAAGGCCTTCTGTTGGCCAGCTCACTGGTCAAATTCCCTACCCTCTTGGATGACCCATGGTCTAACAAGTCTTCTTGGGGCCATTTCAGCAACGGTAGGTGGGAGTTTTGCAGGCTCACTAACTACCAAGCTAAGCTAAAGGATACAGGATATCCTCTTCTATTTTATTTTATTTAGAGCTATAATCTAAACATCATTCTGATGAGAAACTAGATTGCTACCACCTTACTCGTCTTGTTTATGCATGTAAGTATGACATTTAAAAGATAAACTTTGCACTGGGATAGGGTGACATCCGTCCCATTTTTAACAGGACAGTCCCGTATTTAAGCCCTCTTGCAAGTGTCCTGCCTTTTAAAAAAAAAAAACGGGCAAATTGTCCCATAATTTCCACTCCTCCTGCTGGTCAGTCAGCAGTCAGCACAGCCCCAGGCGCGCCTTGTTTGCGGCTGTCAGGTGAGTGTGAGTAGGCAGTGACTCATAAGAGAGAGCACATGGTGGCCTCAGACCTGGTGGAGAGGCAGAAAGAGGCCACATCAAGTAGGAGGAGAGGCAGCCATGTGTATGTGTGTGTGAGAGGAGTAGGGGTGTTTTTACATGGTGAGGGGTGACAATCTAAAGCAGGGGTTGTCATTAATATAAAGGGAAGGGTAAACACCTTTAAAATCCCTCCTGGCCAGAGGAAAAACCCTTTCACCTGTAAAGGGTTAAGAAGCTAGGATAACCTCGCTGGCACCTGACCAAAATGACCAATGAGGAGACAAGATACTTTCAAAGCTTTCTTCCCTTTTGGATCTCTTCTTTCTTCTGCAACCTTTCACTCTCAGCGGCCTGAGCACCCTCCCTTTTACTTTCTTCCTGGACTCACTTCCCTTGGGTCTTTATTCTCCTTGATCTCAATCTCTGTCTCTCTGCCCTTTTCAGGTCCCTTTCTCAATAAATATCCCATTTCGTTTCTCCTTTAGGGAAATGTTCCCCTTTCTCCCCACTACTTTTCCTTCTTGTATCCACAACTACCTACTCTTCGGCCCACAGAGACCCCAAATAGCTACCTGTCCCCTTGTAGTCCACACGCACGCACACACACAAATACATACAGCCTTTTCCCATCTGCCTCTGCAACCTGCACCCCCAGGCAGCTCCTCCTTGGCACACACTCAGCCAGTCAAGAGCTGTCTCTTCCTGGTGTTTGCTCATCTCTCTTTGCACTGAGAACAGGGAGAGGAGGTAACCAGGATGGTAAACAGAAGAGCCTGCTGCTGTGCCTGTAGTGGGGGGGAAGCAACTGCCCAGCAACCCATGGTCATGAGAGGCCAGAATAGTAGATATGTATTTTTGTAAAGCTTGCTCGCTTTAACCAAGTGCTGTGAGGAGTAAAAAGGAAGATAACACTCCCTACTGCCTCTCTGTGATGAAAAGCTAAACTTCCCCAACCTTTAGCCGCAAGCAATCCCTTCCCCACACAGCATCCTGCTACCTCTATACTTACAGTCCCCTCCATACACACACCCCAGTACCTATAGCCTCTTCACTCACACTGTGATGCCTACAATTTCTTCTTTCACTTACAACCTTGGGGGCTGGGAAGGTGCAAATTAATTGTTGGGCTGGGGGATACAGAATTAATTAATTAGAGTTTTGGAAGAAGCTGGAAGCTCCACATCACCAGGCTGCCAGCATGAGCACCTGAAGTGGGGGCCAGAATCAGCTTCCTCTATAAACATGGGAGAGAGCCACACAAGTACTGGGGGTGAGCAGGGGGCGTTCAAAGATCAAAAACCAAAACACACCATCTCAAGCTTTTCATGGTCTGACTCATGAGTTTTGCACCTTTGGGACTGGCAAGCCGGTAATGCTGTGCTGTAATTGGGTGCCCTGCAGGGCTGGCCTTACCCTGAGGCGAACTGAGGCGGCTGCCTGAGGTGCCAGACTGGGGGGGCGCCACTAGGACCCAGAGTGTAGAAAATTGTGTCTGCTGCTGGTGCATATGTATTCGCTCTGCTCTAGATGCACAGAGAGGGTGGAGTGCTGTGCTGGAGGAAGGCGGGCACAAGAGACATAACAGGCAGGCAGGAGAAAAGGTGAGAGGGAATAACAGAAAGCAGCAGGAGCTGCAGGGAGAGAGAGGAAGAGGAGCCTCTTATGCACCTCTCTAGCACCCCCTGGAGCCTGGACAGATTAACACCAGCTTCTCAGGGAGCTTCCTGTTTCCTGCTGCTTCCCTGAACCCACTTGGGGAGAACAGGCAGTCATCTGAAGGAGTAGGAGCCAGTTAGGCCCTTAAGATGCTGATATCTTCCCTCGCTCAGGCCCTGCTACCAGCCTGCTTATTTGTCCCCTTCAAATGAGCATTGAGAGCCACTATAGCTGGCACAGAACAGCAGTTATGAGTGAAAGAAGAAAATGCCCCTCTGGGGCAGCATTCAGAAAAAGAAAGCAAGCAAAGGAAGCTTTTCTATCTCCATCTCAAATGGATGTAACCTTGCACATTCCTGAAGAAAAGTGTAGTTCAGAGAAGCGTGTGGTGGAGGCGCAAGAAACAGCTGCTGCTGAGTTTAGTTCCTTAAGTCTAGATGATCCAGCACTGTGGACCCACTTGAGCAGTAACCTGAGGGACTTCCTTGTACTGCATGGACCACAGCAAGTGAAAAACTTCATGTTCCCCAAAGACAATGAAAATAGAAGTTTCCATCCAACATATTACTGGCGTGAAATCCCCAATGGTGACAAAGTGGAGAGGCCATGGCTTATGTACTCAAAAACCCAAAATGCTGCATACTGTTTTTGTTGCAAACTCTTCCAGTCTAATGTTCCAGCCACATTGGGTTCTACAGGAACAAATGACTGGAAAAATCTGGCTAGAAATCTGGCATGCCATGAGAAGGCAGCAAATCACCAGACAGCATTCCATAGGTGGAAAGAGCTTGAGATGAGACTGAGGTTAAAGGCTACCACAGATGATCAGCATCAAGAGAAGATTGCCTCAGAGTCTCTTTACTGGCAAAATGTTCTGAAAAGTTCATTGTCATTGTGAGAATGCTTGCTACCCAAAACCTAGCACTGCGTGGCACTTCAGATCAGCTGTACGTGCCAGACAATGGAAACTTCCTTAAAATTGTGGAGCTGATGGCTGAGTTTGATGCTGTACTCCAGGAGCATCTAAGAAGAGTCACCACCCAAGAAATGTACACACACCACTACCTTGGAAAAATAATTCAAAATGAGATCATACAGTTACTGGCAACAAAAGTCAAACAGAAGATTGTTGCAGATCTGAAGTCAGCAAGATATTACTCTGTTATTCTGGACTGCACACCTGACATCAGCCATATGGAACAAATGACTTTAATGGTGTGGTTTGTAACAACAACAGAACCTAGTGAAAATGTCCCTGCAATGGTGACTGTCAGAGCATTTTCTAGAATTTATTGACATTGATGACACTACAGGAGCTGGTATGACAAATGTGCTTCTTAAAAAGCTGGAAGATACAGGAATTGCGATAGTTGACATGGGAGGTCAGGGCTACGATAATGGTGCCAACATGAGAGGAAAGAACAGAGGAGTGCAGACACGAATCCGAGAGTTACACCCTGGAGCTTTTTTTGTCCCATGCAGTTCTCATTCATTGAACTTGGTGGTCAGTGATGCAGCATCAGCTCCTAGTGAGGCTGCTGATTTTTTTTAATTCAAGCATTCAAAGTAATTGAAAAGTAATTTGAAAAGTAATTCAAAGCATCTATGTATTTTTCTCTGCATCAACTCATCAATGGCAAATTTTGAAGCATCACCTGGGAACATCCTCTCTGATATTGAAACCACTGAATGCCACACGATGGGAAAGTCAAGTGGAGGTGATAAAGCCTATCAAACACCAAATTGGGAAGATAGATAATGCCATAATTGCCATTATGGAGGATAATGCTATGACAGGAACTGTTCATGGGAGAACAGTGGCAGAGGGAAATGGAATCACCAGAAACATACATAACTTCAAATGTCTGTGTGGCTTAGTGTTGTGGCATGACTTACTGTTTGAAATAAATGTTGTAAGCAAGAGACTCCAAGGTGTTGACCTTGATATGTCTGGACCAATGGAATAACTGGACAAAGCAAAGTCATATCTACAGTCTTACCGGTCATATGAGGGATTTCAAAACATTCTGAAGAGTGCACAGAAGTTGGCAGAGGAACTTCACACGGAAGCTATTTTCCCACCCATTCAAGAATACAAGAGTCACCGAAGAAGACGACATTTTGATTACGAGGCATGGGTTAATCCCATAAGAGATCCCAAACAACAATTCAAAGTTAATTCTTTAACCAGGTGCTAGATTGTGTAATACAGTCAGTTGAACGTTTCCTGCAGCTCAAGGAACACAGCAGTATATTTGGGATGTTGTATGATATTCCAAAACTCCTCATTATACCTGAAGAAGACCATCACCAGCAATGCAGGACACTAGAGACAGTGTTGACACATGATGACATGCGCGATATTGATGCGAGTGATTTAGGTGATGAACTGAAAGGTGATTTAGGTGATGAACTTTCAAGATACATTTCAGCAGGATCAACTCCAAAGGCTGTTCTGGAATATATGTGCACAAATAAGATGACCACCCTCTTTCCAAATGCTTTTGTTGCTCTGCACATACTTTTAACACTTCCTGTAACCGTTGCCAGTGGAGAACGCAGCTTCTCCAAGCTGAAGTTAATAAAAACACATCTGCGCTCCACAATGACTCAGGAGAGGCTGGTCGGCCTTGCAACCATCTCAATAGAGACTGAGCTGGCCCAGACTGTGCACCTTCAGCAGGGAGCAGTTCACATCTTTGCAACCAAGGAGGCACGGAAGGCACCACTTTGATTATTCAAACAGATAAAAATGCCAGTGTTTACTATGCAGACAAGAAAAGTTACATTTGCTGTTCAGGCATCTGAAAGTTAAATGTTACTTAGAATTTTTGAACAAGGCATTTTAAGTTGTTAGTTCTCCTTTATTGGGGAAGGTGGCAGAGCAGTACCATGAGAGGAGTAGAACAGGAAGAAGGCAGAATTGAGACCTTTCAAAGTTTTGGCCCAAGCGAGGGGGCATGGGGATGTCATTTTTGCTCCCTGCCTCAGGTGCCAAAATGTTGTGGGCCGGCCCTGGTCCCCTGGCATAGTAGAATGCGTAGTAAGGCTGATAGGGGAGCCCAGGCACTCCCATTCCATCAGGCTCTAACCCAGAGCCCTTTGAGAGCAATCAGTGATCTGACAGCCAGGGGCACTTAAGGCTGCCCTCCCTGGGCCACTTCCTACCACCTCCCTGCAATTGTCCCAAGGGTAAGATGGTGTGAAGGGTGTCCGTTCACCAGAAGAGGTCTTCCAGCAGCTGTGCAACATGGGAGCTTCCTTTCTCTCGGGACAGCAACTGCTTCCTCCTTTGGTGTGGGCCTCCCTCCTGAGCCAGACCAGGTTTAGAGCTTTCCCCTGCCAGGGTAGTCCAAACAAAACAAAGGGAATTAGCACAACCCAGAGTTCATATGAGAGGGAGTGGGGGATGCTTCCCTGTCAGGCTCTCTCTGTAGCAGGACCTCCCTTCTCTCAGGGAAGGATCTTTGGGCAATTGTTTAGGGAGAAATTCTGCCGTTCCTTCAGCTCTCCTCTGCTGGAGTTACAGGTCTGCTTTCTTTCCTGGTCTACCACCAAGTGAGCTGTTCTCCTGCCTTTTAACTCCTCCTCCAGCTGGTGCATTTTCTAGTGGCAGGGCAGGGCTGGCTGAGCCCAGAGTAGTTCCTTACCCCTTTATTGCCTAGTGTGGCGTTTGTAAACCCCATCACATCTTCCTTCCTAGTTCTTTGACCCATTCTCCTCCTCCCATTCTCTTAAGTCTCCCCTTTCTCCTGCAGTTCCTCTCACTTTCTTCCCCAGTCTCCCCCCCTTGAGTCCGGTTCCTCATGCTTCTCCTCCATCGTGCCTCTTTTCTGCCCTCCCTCCCCTAATATACCTTCTCTTCTGCGCCTCCCTTACCACAAACATCCCTGTATCCCTCTCTCTCCTTGCAGTTCCTGCCAGTTCACTTCTGACCTCAGCAACTCCTTCCTGCCCCCATGGCCACCTCACCCTTAGCACACCCACAGCAGCCCTTCTCTGACTCTGCCCTCCAGAGACAGTCCCCTGCAGCAGCACAGTAACCTCTGTTTGCAAGACAGCATAGCAGTAAATCAGAGAAATGTGCGTGGGGCAAGGAGCTGAGTTTGGGACAACTGTAAAGAGCAGGTGGGGAGGCAATGACAAGCCTTATCTCAAACCTTGCATCACGATAGCTACAACTTGTCCTCACAGCCCACCACCTACCGCCTCCCCCATCACAGCCCAGCAACTATAACTGCTTCTCTCAGTGGAGCTACACTAATTATGCCAGTTGAAGTCCCTGACCTTTTTTCCTACCCAACATTTTTCCTCTCTGTCCATTCCCATTATCTACAACCTCCCCTCTTCACACCTTATCATCTACAACCTCCTTTCCTCACCCATCTTCCCCACACATACACACTGACAGCTATATGCACCTCAACTCCTACATACACCCTGTGATTTGCTCTCCAAACCCCATAATTTCCTAGTCCTGAATACTTCACACTAAAGTCACTTTCAGCACCAAGCTGCCAGTCAGCAGCCTTCCCTTCACCTCCACCATGCTCCAGCCAGCCACAGTCCCCCTGCAGTAACAGCAACTTCTCCCAGTCACTTCTCTTCCCCTAGCTGCATCATCCATTTCCCTGTTCTGAGCCTTTACTCTTCATAGTCACTCCTGCCTACTTGTCACCCTACTATTGGCCACGGAGTCTGAGTGCAGGGCCACTAGCAGTGTGAGAGAGTCCATTCTGGTTGGGCTCCCTCTCAACCTCTTACTTCCCTGGCACTGCCAAGTAGAGCTGTGCAGTTTGCTGAAAATTCCAAAAAAAGTTGAGTAAAAATAAAATAACTTTGCATCAAACCATAAACATTTGTTACAAAATTTGGTGAATTAATATATATATTACAAAAATCACTTTGTGGGTCAAACAAAATATTTCATTTGACCTGAAACAAAATGTTTTCTTTTGATTTTGAATTTTTAAAAAAAACCACACACACAAAAAAAAACTTAAAAAATTTTTAAAACTAAAATTAAAGGAAACTTCAAAATGAAAATTCGTTTCAACCTGAAAAATTGAAATGTTTCATTTAGAAAATGAGAACCAAAACATTTTGATTTTTTGGAAGTTTTTTAGGGTTTTTGTTTGTTTTTGGTTTTGGGTTTGTTTTTACTGAAACAATTCTGCAAAATTGACACATTTGCAAAATGTTTTGGTGTAGCTAATCTGCATTTTTTACTGGAAAAAAAGCTTTGGTCAAAAATTTTTACTCAGCTCTACTTCCTACTCTTAGGCAGCTTGCCAGTGAATCACCCATGCCAGTCAAAGCTTGGCATTCCTTCCCCATCCACCTCCCTTAACTAGCTGTTGCTCCCTGCAGCCTACAAGGAGCACACAGTTCTTCATGCTGGGCCTGGCAAAAGAACACTCTGAGCAGGACTCAGCCTCTATTTAAGTGAATGCAGTAAAATGTGTTTTGTAGACGTCATTCTCACAGAAACTGAACGTAAAGTGTGGGTGAAGGGTCATTATTTTTCTAGTCCAAAACTTATGTCTCATAACACATATCCTTTTCCATAAAGAGAATTGATACATTGATTGTGATCTGTTTTGTTTTCTCTAATGCACTTAACATAAATTAGGTTTTAGCTGAACTGAATTGAGAACTGTAATAAATGAGGAAATAATAAATACTACAAACTATATATGTGTTATTGACATGCCCTCAGAAAGATAAGAGGAAATTCATATTAATTGCTTTTTACATATTGATTGCCCAGTTGCTGCTTCTCTCTTGACCCGAACAGACCAAAGAGATTAGTTCCATGATGACTTGTCTTGCTACAAACTAAGGGCAAGTTAGCATCAAAAAAGAATTACACCAAGCAGGCTGAAGTAGTTTTTCTTGACAGCTATAGTATGAGAGAGATCTGACATTAATTGTGGATCAGCCTCGAATGTTTATATACAATTATATTTTTCAATCAATTGTCTTTGTTCTGGTCGAATTTTAGCATGCCTGGGTCCATAATGGGATCAGTAATTGAGGCTCTCTTTCTCTCACAGAAAATTTTGCTTATGACAGCAGGCTGAAAGGGCAGGGCTAGTACTAAAGATACCATATTGTTATTTTCATCCTTGAACAAATCTAAGTAATTCTCTCCCTGCTATTCTGCCTCTACAGTTATTTCAGACAGAATTACCTGGAAAAGGGATACGTTCTGAGACATGTTTTCAACTGTCTATTCTCAGCAGAACAAGAAGCAGTATCAAGAGGTAAAAGTTTTGCCTTCCTTTTCTTTGAGTGGCTGCCAACATTAGGCATCAAGTAATTCTGGGTTTCTTCCTGCTATTTAGTCTCAGGCTTGAAAAGAGACATACAATATGGCATACACTCTAGGAAAATCAATCACTATATTGTTGCTGTAAGGATATAAAGGGTATGTTATTAAAGAAGCACACAATTAATCAATAGTGATTTTGAAATATTTTCTTATTTACAATTGCTTTTGTAAATATTTACAGATTGGTGATTAAATTATTAACATATTTTTATTCAGGAAAAAACCTGACATTTCTGTACACAAGAAAAGGGGAGAATGGTTACAGATAGCTGGGAAAGACAATGGTTTGGATAGGCTGGGTGCTGAAAGTTAGGTACATAAATCCTGCAGTGAGATTGTGTAGAGCGGTGCCCACCTGGGGTAGCCTAGGTGTCATTCCATTCCTTTCCACCTCGCACCAATCCTGCAGGGGGACAGATCAGTCATGCATCTATCTGAAGAAGCTCTGAGTCATGCTAGCAGGGAGCAGCTCCTTTGCGATCCACGATCAGTGGAACATATTGCATTCTGCCCCCAAACCCTCCCCATGCTGGAATGGGTGCTGGGGAGACCAGGAGTGTCTAGCATAGAGCTGGCTACATCAGCAGATATGTCCCTTGTGCTGACAGAATCCTCCAGTACTGCCTAAAGGCAGCTTTAATTATACTTTGCACCATTGGAGAGGTGCAGAGGAGACTAAGGGTGTAACTACCCTTTGAGCTGGGGGTGTGATTCCAAGCTCCAGGAGACACTCCTGCACTAGTTCTGATCAAGCGGGTGTGCTAAAAATAGAGTGTAGCCACAGCCATAGGAGCAGTGGGAGGAGCTACCCACCCGGCCTACGTACCCATCCAAGACCTGGGCACGTACTCAGGGTGGCCAGCCTTTCCTGCTGCCTGTGCTGCCACAGCTACATGTCTCCTCAGGCTGGGAATCGCACCCCCAGCTCCAAGTTTAGACATACCCTTAGTTGTGGCTAAGGATGTGGCTGTCAGCGTCCTCGTATGCGCACTGGGAACCCAACAAAGAATTTTCCACATTGAAAACTCTGATTTTGAAATCCTGGATATTGCTCTGTTTTGTGCTCTTTATTTCCTTTATAACACTGCCTGTTACTTCCTCACTGGGTTTCCCTAGGGTAATGTAATATTACTTCCTTTGTTTATTGGGGTAGTGGTGCAACTTCATTTTTTCATAATTTGTTAACTGTGCAAATAAACAAACCCACAAACTAATACACTTTAACCAAAAGCTAATAGACTTGCTTTAATACTAATGGCCTGAGTTTTATTTGGCTGTCAGTCATCTCCATTAAGCCTAATAATAGGCAGGAAGAAAGTAAAACTTCTACAAATTCTCTAATGAAATTTAGTGTAGATGAAAAAGCACTCAATATATAAAAACGTAAGCTTTGGATTCCTGTAGTGCCTTCCCTCTGAGGATCAAGAGGCACTTCACAAACAAACATTCAAGAGTTAAAGTTCCATAACGCTGCTCTAACTTACGTATTATCGTCCCCATTACCTTTTCACAAATACAAAAACTGAGGCTCAGTGTGATTAAACGACTTGCCTAAAGGTCACACAGCAAGCCAGTGTCAGAACAGAGAATAAAACCCAAGTCTTCTAACTTCCAGTCCTGTGTTTTAACCACAGGGCTGATTCCCCCAAAGTGCTGACATATTTTAAAAATGTTTCTGCAGATTTTTCTTGACTTTATTTAAGAATAAGTCTCTCAAGCATCATCCCCTAGGGAAATAAGATAGATGTAATATGCAGATAGTTTTCTTGCATGTTTTCTGTAGAATTTTATCCTTCCATTGTGAATCAGGTTGGTCTGGCTTTGTGGTTAGAATCTTTGGTTTCGAATATAAATCATGTGCTTCATCTCTTTATTAAATCATAAAATAGTATAAAAATGCTAGCAAGCTATATTCTAATAGAATATATGTGAGAAACAGATTTCAGAAGTCAGTCATCTATATTTTTCCGTAACCAGTCAGTAAATCTGGCTATGAGTTTTCTCCTTTCCTTATTTGCAAACTTTGCAAACTGCAATGTTTCAGTAGTAGCAGTCCGTAGATCCTCGTCCAGTGTAGTATTGTAAAAAAGCTGCAACTAAAAAAATATAGATACATAAAGTTAGTCTACAGCGTACTTTGAGTTGAAAAATTGAATGCACTTTCGACAGATGTCTTATAACTGTCTACATAAGAGCTTGTTTTTTACATTTAGGGTTTAAATTTACATTTAAAGGTACAATACTGATCTCACTGAAATCAATGGGAGTTTTGCATTTGACATCAATGGAGCCAGAATTTGACACTTAAAACTTTAGCTTAGGAAGGTGCTTGCTCTGCAAAGCTCCTATACTGTGGCTTAAATGTTCAAAAGTGATTTTGGGGGCCCAGATAGGGATACCTTAAAGGGGATGATTTTCAGAGTGGGAGTGCCCTGCACTGCTGAAAATTGAGCCCCTTAAAGATGAAAGCAGGAACTCTGCGTCTGCAGAGCTTTGAGGCTTGCACTGGCCTGGCACCTTTTCTTTTTCAAAGTAGTTCACACCTATAGTTACAGACAGCAGAGTTCTGGGGTGAGACTCTGTGCTGCGCCTCTTAGAGGCACAGCATAGAACATAGCCCAGGAGGAAGGGGGTTAAGATGGCTTTAAAGCACTTTTATGCCCTCCTGGTCTTGGGTAAATCTGAGGGCTGGAGAGGCACCCAGTGTAACTTATAGGCTTGCCAAAAAAGGCATGACTTTACTGCAGGATAACTAATGCATGTTAGCTATTCTGCTGTAAAATCCTAGCACAGACAAAGTGCTGTAGTCTTACCGCTCGGTAAACTCGGTGAAGTCCACCAGAGGCAGGGGCATAGTGTTGATCTTGCCTAGCTCCTCATGGTAAAAATGTCAGTGCCTTGTCCCCACTAGGATTTTACAGTGGGATAGCTAAAGAGCATTAGTCATCCTACTGTAAACCCCCCCCCCCCCCCCCCCACACACACACACCTTTGTTGCAGGAAAGACATAGCCTAAGTCAGTGTTTCTCAAATGTGGCCACCAGGGGCTTTTCTTGCAGCTATAGCCCCCTGGACAGTGATTGGGGGGGAGCAGCAGCCCCTCCCCAGGGACTACCAGCAGTGGTTGGGCCCCGCCCCTCTCTGGAGACACACAAGCTGGAAGAGCAGGCAGTCAATGAGTTCTCCATGTTCCTGAGGATGGTGCAGTTGGGCTTCAGCCCTGGGGTGGCAGACAGCAGGCTCCAGCTGTGGGACTTGAGGCTCTGTCCCCTGGGTGTGGGGCTTTGGGCTCCGTTCCCTGGCTGCAAAGTGGCGGGCTCTGGCCCTGAGCTCACCCCCCTCCCCCATTACCTCTGGCCCCAGCTGCCTCCTCCAGTGCCCCATTGCCCTTGGCCCCATTGCCTCTGTAGCCACCTCCCCATCCAGGGCTTACTTTGTCCCCGGGCCTGCTGGGGCTGAGTAAGTCTGCTGTGAAAAGTGAAATTAACAAACATACAAATATCACTTTTCAGAGCAGACTTACTTATAGCTAGCAAGTCTTTAAAAAAAAAAAAGACAAGCATGTTCAAAGGACCTTATTTGTGTTTCTATTCTGTTTAGGTCCAGTAAAGAATAGACAGCTGTACATTATTTTTATTACCGAGTCTGCAAAAAAAAACCCTATATAGATAAATTACAATGCTTTGGACATGAATATGTGCATATTTATTTGTTTTTCCTAAAGTTAATTAAGTATTTTAGGAAAAATTGTCAGAGCAGCCAGCAACCAGCAAGTGTTGGTGGCCGCATTTTGAGGCCACCAAAAATTTGTTGTGAGAACATCTGGCCTAAGTTATGGTAGCCTCCAAGGGCTGCCCTTTGGGCCACACACTGCCCCCAAACTCCTCCCTGGTGCAGGCTGTAGTCTCATCCCTCACATGCCCTTTTCAGCCCAACATGCCCTCTACAGTATGGTTTGTGAGGGGATCCTCAGAAACAGCTTTATGGCTGTCTTCACAGTGCTTGCTCTGGGGGAAATCTGCCCCCATGCTGGAACCAGAACTTTCAGGGTATGTCTACACTGCATCTGGGAGCAAGCCTCCCAGCATGGATAGACAGACCTATGCTAGCTCAGCTTGAGCTAATGCTCTAAAAATAGCAGTGTGGACATTGTAGTTTGGAGTCCTTGGGTCTGAGCTCGGGTCTCCACTGAAGCCACAACATCCACACTGCTATTTTTAGCTACCTCCAGCCACTGTAGTGCAAGTCTGTCTACCTGGGCTGGGAGGCATGCTCCCAGCTGCAGTGTAGACATGTCTTTGGGGTCCCCTTCACACCACACCACCACTTCTCAGCATGAAGGAGCCAGAGCAAAGAGCTCTACCCAGATGTATAAAATTTTAGACATCAGCTTTTGATGAATAATTGCTCCCAGGGTACAACTAGAAACAGCTATGATTAATAACTTGGGTTGTTTTTTTCAGACTAGCCTATGCACAAGTTCTATGGACATCTACCTAAAGAGTGATGGAAATGTTGCAAAAAAGAGAGAGAGAGAGGCATTTGTAGGCTAGAAAGATCTGAAAAGGCTTTAGTCTGCAGCCATGAATGTAAGATGGAGTCAATTTCTTTGAACTACTAATTTCCTGAATGGATTTACTTGTACATTTCTGGAAAATACAATCTTTACTCTGAGTTTGTCCACTCTAGGATTTTTTCCTGGAATAATTTCCCACCATTACAGAAGCTCCAGTGGTGGCAGTAACACGGGCCGCACAATCCTAGATTCGGCTTGACACTTTAACCATCGTTTCTTCTCAGTCTGTTCACAGCAGGTCTACACAACATGTTGTTAAAAATATCAGCAGCTACCAGTGCCCTGACTACGCAATTTAGGGTGACCAGACGTCTTGATGTTAGGGGCTTTGTCTTATATAGGCAACTATACCCCTTGAAAAAAAAAGTCCTGATTTTTCACACTTGCTGTCTGGTCACCCTATCACAATTGCTCCCAGAATTGTTCCTACCAACCGAGCTGCACTGGTGTTAGTATTGGTGGAAATTTTCGGGGAATCCTACAGTAGACAAGGATTAGGAGTAAATGCTGCCATTTTTGTAATAATCAATATTTGTTTTTATGCCTAACAAAAGATTTAAACTCTGTTTTAACTGAAAAGCTAACTGCAATCTTAAAATTCCTCCGTAGTGAAATCGTATTGTGTGTACAGGTAAATACATTATAGGGGAGGTTCCTAGTGCCACCTATTAAAAAAGGTTCCCTGTGTCTGTTTTCAGTTGCTTACAACTTGGTAAAACTTCAACAGTTTAGGCTGAAAATTTCCATGTTCTGAGTCTGCCTCAGACTGAATTATTTGGAAAATTTCGTCCAAAATCGTTTAGCCATTTCAAAGAACGAGGTTAGGAAAAAATACATTATTTTGCCCATGTTAAAAATTTCTAGCAAACTTTTTTTGAACAGTTCTAGTGCCCTCATGCTTTGGAGTAGGGACTTGAAATTTGGCAGAGGGGTCTTTGTATCAGGGATGTGCCTTTTGCTGTCCCCATGAAAATCCACTTAGATAAGGCCAAGTTATAAGCCTTTGGGGGAGGAGGGAATCAGTTGGCATTTGCTCAGTAGATACTACTTTGATTATAACAGTTAACTCTCCAAATATTTCATCCTCATTGAGCCTGCTCGAGGCTCTCACAGCTCCTACCTGTAACCAAACTGAGCATGTGCCATCCCACAGAGTTAATGAGCATGCTCCAGCCCAGGGCTACAGGGGCCAAGCCAACCTTTCCCTCTAATGATCAGGCACCACAACTGAGAGCAGGGAACCTGTCTCTCTTTTAAAAAAGGAGTACTTGTGGCACCTTAGAGACTAACAAATTTATTTGAGCATAAGCTTTTGTGAGTTACAGCTCACTTCATCAGATGCATTCAGTGGAAAATACAGTGGGGAGATTTATATACACAGAGAACATGAAACAATGGGTGTTACCATACACACTGTAAGGAGAGTGATCACTTAAGATGAGCTAATACCAGCAGGAGAGCGGGGGCGGGGGGGGAACCTTTTGTAGTGATAATCAAGGTGGGCCATTTCCAGCAGTTGATAAGAACGTCTGATGAACAGTGGGGGGGGGGGGGGAAATAAACATGGGGAATAGTTTTACTTTGTGTAATGACCCATCCACTCCCAGTCTCTATTCAAGCCTAAGTTAATTGTATCCAGTTTGCAAATTAATTCCAATTCAGCAGTCTCTCGTTGCACAACAGAACCACTAACCCAGGAACCTATCCTCGCAACAAAGCCCGTTGCCAACTGTGTCCACATATCTATTCAGGGGACACCATCACAGGGCCTAATCACATCAGCCACACTATCAGAGGCTTGTTCACCTGCACATCCACCAATGTGATATATGCCATCATGTGCCAGCAATGCCCCTCTGCCATGTACATTGGTCAAACTGGACAATCTCTACGTAAAAGAATAAATGGACACAAATCAGACGTCAAGAATTATAACATTCAAAAACCAGTCGGAGAACACTTCAATCTCTCTGGTCACTCGATTAGAGACCTAAAAGTGACAATTCTTCAACAAAAAAACTTCAAAAACAGACTCCAACGAGAGACTGCTGAATTGGAATTAATTTGCAACCGGGATACAATTAGCTTAGGCTTGAATAGAGACTGGGAGTGGATGGGTCATTACACAAAGTAAAACTATTCCCCATGTTTATTCCCCCCCCCCCCCCACTGTTCATCAGACGTTCTTATCAACTGCTGGAAATGGCCCACCTTGATTATCACTACAAAAGGTTCCCCCCCCCCGCCCCCGCTCTCTTGCTGGTATTAGCTCATCTTAAGTGATCACTCTCCTTACAGTGTGTATGGTAACACCCATTGTTTCATGTTCTCTGTATATATAAATCTCCCCACTGTATTTTCCACTGAATGCATCTGATGAAGTGAGCTGTAGCTCACGAAAGCTTATGCTCAAATACATTTGTTAGTCTCTGAGGTGCCACAAGTACTCCTTTTCTTTTTGCGAATACAGACTAACACGGCTGCTACTCTGAAACCTCTCTCTCTTTTGGTATCAATGGACCTCCACTGGGCCCAGGAAGCCATCTTATCCAAATGCACAGGGGACAAAACCCAGACCCAAGGAAGGAAAGGGAGTAGACTGGCACAAGGAGTCTGGTGAGACTGGGACTGGAATAGGAAAAGAAACTGTGATTGGGAATTGGTGGGGGGACTGGAAGAGGTTGGACAAAGGGACTGGGTCTAGGAGCTGGAAGAGGCAAGGACAGGTTGGATGGGGAGCCTGGGAGCCCAGGGGAGGATGCTGTGATTGGTTGGGCAATGAGACTGGGAGCTGGAGATTGGTTAGGCAGGGAGGCTAGGATTGGGAGCTGGGGGGTGGGCAGGGGAGCAGAAGCAAGGCAAGGAGACTGGGACTGGGGGCCAGAGGGAGGAATGTTGGCGGGTTAAATCTGGGCTTTTGGTGCTTCCTTGAGAAGCTGATATGAAGGAAGAGGATGGGGACAAGGGCTCCCATGACAGTTTGCCTCCTGATGAGGATGATGTCTCACTGAGTAAGAGCATGGGGCTGGGTGCAGGGGAGAGAACTTGGAGCTGGGGACATGGCAATATGGGGGGAAAGCACAGGGCTGGGTGTGGGGCAGCACGAGGGGTCCGTGTGTAGAGCTACGTGCACGGGGGAGAAACAGGTCTGGGTGAAGAGGCAGTGGGGGATTTGGTCTGGGTACATGGCATGGGAGGGAGAGCTCTGTGCCCCATCCTTAGGAAAATTCTGGTTGCACCCCTATCTCTATGTCTCAACAAAAACCACAATGAGTTTCCATATATTTAGTCAATACAATTCATGTTTTCCATTTCTTTTTAAGAAATATGTAATTTAAAAAAAAACTATTTACAAATTGACAGCAAGATTTAAATTAGTTATTTATCCAATGGCATATAAGTAACTTACCTCTTGGATCTGTAAGTCTGTATTGACAAAGTTTTCCATAATTCTCAATAATCTCTGTAGTATTCCATTCCCATGCCTATAAAGTAATATAAATATCAGTCAGGAAGAGAAGCATTTTGATAATATGTTGGTAAATATGCCATCAGCCTGAGTTCCTCTTCTGTAAGCATATTCGCCAAGCCTAATCTATTATTATGCTGAAACTTTGAAACTGAAATTTAGTAGTCTGAGTTCTCTCCTCCCCCCCATTATTTAAAGAAATATTCTCAGAGTTTAAATTTGTGAGGCAAATATTTATGCCGGATGCAGAGTGCAGTTTACAAATAATTTTCCTTTCTGTAAAAGATTTGCTCTCACTCTCAATAGACAGGAATCATCTGACTTTTCTAATCAGGTAAACTCTGCCATTTATACACAGTTAAAAATCATAATCAAGTTAGAAGAGACTAGAATAATATGCTCATCCATTGTCAGTCACATGCAAATAATCAGGTACAAGAGTTTGAAGGAGGAAGAGAAATATCAGTGTATTGAATCAGAGCCATGGCATATTATGATATAAAAGATACTGGGGACTATATCCAGCCCTGGAGTAAGCAGGTTAAATAATCATTTAATTCAATGGGAGTTATGCCCCTTTCATCATTTGCCCTAGTAGGATTAAAATGTAGTTTCAGATATCTCAGTATATTCCTATTGGCAGGGTTTTCATTTGAAAGTGGGGGACCAGATTCACAACAGATTTCACATCAGTATAATTGTGCAGCGATCCACAGTGGCACAAAAATTCTACCAGGGGACAGGTTGTGGTGGCAAAAGCTGCCACAACTGGCCCTACACTGGGTTATCGTTAGGGGCTAAGTTATGTTGCACACACACAAAATCAAATGGCTGCTCTACGTTATACCACCAGTAATGGTCCTCTTGGGACCATTCTGCCAGCCAGGGATAGCAGGAGTGCAAAAGGATACAACCACATCCCATCCCACTTTTGTTCCACCTCCTGTGCTGGGGAGGCTAGTAGCACATGGTGTAAATGAGGCTATCCCAGCTTTATGCCATGCAGGACTCCCCTATGCAAGCATCTAACATTTCCAAATAAGAATGCATTTTCCTACTATATAAAAGCTGACTGCATGTTTGCCATACAATTTGTCCCAGGTTTTACTCGGTAAAGAGGCTGAACTGGAAAGTTTCATATTTATATACAGGAAGCCTGTATTGTCTTAAACCATTATATTGATAGCCTTGATAAACTCATGATGGATAAAATGAAAGAGCAATAGCATTTTCCATCTGAAAGTTTGGATGCCCATCTGATCCAAGAGCGTTCCTGCTCACTCACCCTTCCCCCCACCATGTCTGACCACTCTTTAAACCTCCTCTGTTCATTCTCCTTGCTTCCAGAATCATACTACACACATACCAATCCTTCCTTTTTTATCTGCCCCCAACATCTCATTCCTAGATGACCAGCCATTCTCCTGCCACAATATTTGGGCCATACCCTTTCCTATTCTTACCAATGAGTTATAGGATCCAACTACCTTCCAGTGCTTCCAATTTAAATATTTGTGCTGTATGGAGTGTATGGAACTCTGGAGTACACCAGTTTTCATGTTATTTAACAAACAGTAAACCCTCACATTTTTTAAATGTTTTTCGCCACAAAGCACTTTAAAAGGTAGCACTATGAGTCAGATTTTTAAATGCTCACCGTCTTACAGTTGGGGCCAGATTTTCAGAAAAGCTCAGCTCCCACTTAGTCACCAAAATAGGGTCCAGATTTTTCAAAGCGGGTCAGCACCCCTTAGCTCCCATTGAAACATTTACGGGGACACAAGCATACTTCTGTTGAGCTCTTCCAGCCACTTATTTTGGTGCCTTAATGAAAGCTGAGCCCTTCTGATAATTCTAGCCTTTCTATGTAGGAATAACTTAGACCACCATGGAAATGCAGGCACTTCTGGAGTAGAACATCTGCAATTGGGCTCTACAGCTCAAACTTAAGGTAGAGAAGAGTGTCAGAGAAACAACTGTAGAAATAAAGATGAATTACATCATTTAGTTGCTCACCATACCTTTCATTTAAAAGTAGCCAATTTTCTGTTACAAATTCCCAAGCTATGCGTTGGCCAATCTCAGTAGATGCCACATTTGAAATGACTGTGGCTGTATTATTAGAAGACAATAATGAATTGTTGAGTGAGTACTGCAAATATCTGTTGGAAAAATTCATTGAAAATATAACTATTTAGAATACAAACATTGACCTTATGAGCTGCCTGTATCATTAGAGTATCATGTTTAATATAGCAGAGTAGCAGCCGTGTTAGTCTGTATCCGCAAAAAGAAAAGGAGGACTTGTGGCACCTTAGAGACTAACAAATTTATTTGAGCATAAGCTTTCGTGAGCTACAGCACACTTCTTCGGATGCATTCAGTGGAAAATACAGTGGGGAGATTTATATACACAGAGAACATGAAACAATGGGTGTTACCATACACACTGTTAGGAGAGTGATCAGGTAAGGTGAGCTATTACCAGCAGGAGAGCGGGGGAGGGGGAGAAACCCTTTTGTAGCCCCCCGCTCTCCTGCTGGTAATAGCTCAACTTACCTGATCACTCTCCTTACAGTGTGTATGATAACACCCATTGTTTCATGTTCTCTGTGTATATAAATCTCCCCACTGTATTTTCCACTGAATGCATCCGATGGAGTGAGCTGTAGCTCACGAAAGCTTATGCTCAAATAAATTTGTTAGTCTCTAAGGTGCCACAAGTCCTCCTTTTCTTTTTATGTTTAATATAAACATTAACCATTCATTACTTACTGGGTTTACGTTCTCAATGTAGAAAAAGCATTGCACAGGGTATGGGCATATTCATTTTCCTTATGTTTGCACTACTCAGAAAATGTTAGGGGCAAATTATCCCTTCCACAGAAAAAAAATCCATAGATTCTTAGTTTCTATGGTCTCATCCTGTCAGGAGCAAGGTTGGGGTTTGCCCTCCTGCAGAGTGAGCAGGAAGCAGGACCCTTCATGCCACAATGGGGTATGTCAAGATAACAGAAATGCCACAGATCTCCTGGGTAAGTCCCTAGTGCCTAAGGAATGCTTCCCACCCTCCAAAGCAACATGGCTGCCAAAGGAGCTGTGTTCTCAGAGGCTCCCCACTGGTAGTTGCCACATGCATAAGGCAGGTGCAGGTCACCTGAATTTTCTCTGGCTGAGCAACAGAGACAGGATTGTTAACTAATTTCTAATTGTAGAATATTTACTGTTTGCGAGACAGAACGAGCCCATCTTGACTTTCCTCTTCCTAAGTGACTTTGCAGACTGCCATTTGGAAAAACGCATTGGATTCTCACTCTCTCAGGCACAGGGAGGAGAGGGCCATCAGGGAGCCAGGGGAAGTTCCCGGAACTGGTTAGAGCTGGTAAGAACAAGCTCTAACTTATAAAAAGTGGCATAAGGTCCTTAAATGACCACAGAACAATGGAGCATCAGCATAGCAGTGCTCTGCTCTATCATGTCTTTTCTGTTCCCACCCTCACCCTCGATATACTCCTTCCATCTCCTGACATGCCCCCCATGGCAGAGGAGTGGCTGCCACAGGAGGCAGCTATGCTGCCTCTGCAAGCTTTATACCAATGGAGTTTACCCCAATAAGAGAGAGATGCTCTGCTTGCCTGTCTATCTTGGGCTTCTCAGTGGTGCAAAGTGGACATAAACAATCATAGAATCCAGCTTCACTATATGTTTACTTATAAGCTAAGCAGATTTTCTTTGAAGCCATTGAGAAATGATAATTATGGTAATTATGGACTCAATAATGCAATGTTTATAAAGCTATTTTAGGAGTAGGACTGCACTTTAAACAATGGATAACTTATTATTGAATTAATATCTATTTTTACCCTTAACCAAGAAATTAATGATTTACTGTTAAATACATTAAAAATATGATTTAAGCAAAGTCACCTGTAAAGCAACCAGGACTCTCTGGTGCAACTCATGGCAAAGAGCATTATATCCTTATCTATTTCTTTGGAATTATTATGATTATACATTTTCCATGCAAAGTCCCATTCTTTATCACTTCCCATTGCAACACCATAACAACAGATTGTTCTTTTAATAGTAAAGGGAATCCTGTAAAATAGAATAATAGTTGTTGACACCATATTGCTATAAAATGAAAACAAGCAGCTAAAATATGGCAGAAAATTATATATTATGTTCACCAATTACAATATAAAATAATCACAAAAGAGCACTAAACACAGAACAAAAATCTGAAAAGCAACTAGATTTGAGGACTGCATTTTTACATTTATTATTCAAGCATTACCACAACAGAGATGCTTGAAGGTGAACTGAATAGCTTTTTTAATATGGCTGGGCAAACAGTTCATATTAGCCAACATAATTAACATCCTTGTGTCACATCACAATCTGGTGATATCACATCCTAGTGTGATGACATTTGCATGAAAACACCACCCAAAAGGCCTTTCTGAGAAGGGCCTATCCCAGCAGTGCAGATGATAGGAAAACACTATCCATTTCAAGAAGAGAGCCATATGTTTTGAGAATGCAAGATGAAGAAAGAGAATGGTTGCCTCTCCATGCAGCAGGCTGTCTCCCACTACTCACACTTCAGAGGATGGTACCTACAAAGTGATGTATTTTGGAACAAAACCCAAATCCAAAACACCTTCAGGCTCGTCTACTGCTACATTTTACATGCTGAGACCAGAGTGAAAATGTTTGTTTCTTCTGCAACAGTCAAAAGTGTCATTAACACTAAAACAGCACAGGGTGCTAAATCTTCTTGTTGTTAGCAATATTAACTATTCTACTGAAATAATAACATATCATACATGTGAAGATCTCTATGTACTTTACAAACATTTTATATCAACTGGATTTTTTGGTTGATTCCCTATGGCAGGAAGGGGCCCACTGCTATAAGACTCTGAACGTTCTATTTTCCTAATGTCTCTGTATTAACTTACCATTACTTTACTTACCATTAAAACTAGCATAGGCTTTTTAAAATTTCATTTCCTTGTTCTAAAAGAATAGGGCAAAACAGAAAAAAGGTACACCATGGACAGGAAAATAACTGAGGAGAAACAATGGGGCAGGAAACCTAGTTCTGGCATGATAGAGTTATATCATTTTGTTTTACACAGCTCCATGGCTTTGCACCTCAACCATTCTGAAAATGCAGGGGGAGAGGGGAGTCTATCTAAAGCACTATACACATGTGCAACACAGCTCTGTAGAGCTGTAGTGTGACACAGTTTCCCAATGCCACAGAGAACAGGTTAGGCCCATATTGCTCCCATGAGTAAAAGGGAGAAAAACCTGGAAGATATTGGTGGTGGGTGTGGGAAAAGGAGAGCAGGGGCTCCACAGCATGTTCTTTCCACAGATCCTATAAAAACCCATTACCCCAAGTCCACTTGATTGGAGCTTCATGGGTCAGGAGGAAGTGAACCTAGGCAGGAAGTGCACCTAGGCAGTAACCATCGGGGGACGGTTGCTCTCCATAGCAATATCCCCTTTCAAGCCTGTGGGGATGTCACTATGGAAGATAATGACATTGTCAGCCTATGACAGAATGACTGCATTGTGAACTGTGCTGTCAGGAGGGAGAAAAGGAACTTGGGGGGTAGCATGAATGCACTGTGTCAGCACCCAAAAGGATTTCTCTGCAGATCTTGTGTCTGTTACAGGTTTGGTGTGTTTTCCAGTTCAGTGTGTAGAAAAATTGTGCCTCCCTATATATTGATCAATCTGTGGGGAAAAAAATCCATGAACTGAAATGTAGGGAGCCTCCTTGCCCCTATGCTATTTTTTTCTCATTAAAAACTTAGTAGTGAACATATTTGAATCACTTATAGTTTCAGAATTGCACTTGTTTTTCGAATATAGATGGCAGCCATTCCTTAGTGAGGACTGGCCACATGTGAAGTTTTAAAGACTAGTTGTTGTGTGAATTAACTGTATGCAAAGAAAGAATGGTCTTATTCATTATGAAATCAGAACAAGTATATTTTTTTCCACCTAACTCAAAAACAGAAACTCAAACTTTTGAAAAAGTGCAATTTTGGACTCAGACTAAGCATGGAAAGTTTCAGCCTGGAAGATGAATATTTCAAAAAAATTATGAATAAGACATTGATTTTGTTAGAGAGGTCATGGCAATCATGAATTTGAATAAAGTCTGTGAAATCTTGGCAATGGTTATTAAAACAGATTTGATTCCTTCCCCGCTCCCCCAACTGAGTGGCATTGTGACCAGATATATGGGTTTCAGTGCCACTAGGTTTGAGCCATCCAATTTCTGTCTCCATCTGTGAAGGGTTCAAGGGGCACCAGATTGCAATGCCTGAAGTGGGGAGTCAGGACCAGCCCAGTGGGACAGGAGTTCCACTCCAGGTTAAGGGTGGGGCAGGCTCACCCTACAACTTATCCCCAACCTTAGCCTCACCCTTATTAATAACAACAGTTGCTTTTGCTACTTAAAAGCTTTTGTGTAGGTGCATGTAGCAAGAAATACATTACTGGTGATCCTCATCCTTCCATAATTTATTCCCCCCACACACACACCTCTGCTGTTAAATTTACTAAAAATGTCTGTGCCAAAATTATAGCCTTAATTATGAACAACTGAAAATAGGAGATTATGATGAAAATCATCTTGCTTCCTTAACTGCAGTATTTACAGCTGACATTACACAATAATAAGAATATTCTATTTTGGATACTAAATAGTGATTAACATTTTAAAGCTTTTCAGTTTACCTTTAAAAGAAGTTTTTATGAGTTCAGTCATTACAAAGCTACTAAGCCCCCTCCCCAAACTTTATTATAAATACTACAAGTTCAGCTGACTTAGCCATCGATTTTATGAACATAGATTCAAATAAGAGCCAACAACATTTTTGTTCACATTTAGTAACTATACTACAACAGGTAAAATACAAATATAAAAAGGATAAGAATAATAAACAGAACATAGACTCACCGGTGCCAAAACTATCATAATTGCATAGAAAAACAAGAAAAGAGGGAGGAAAAGAGAAGTGAGAATTACAATATGCCATATGGGCTTTTCTTGCAATGGAATACTCTAACATGGTTTTGTTGACAAATATAGGCCATCTTCAGTTACATAAAAGTCCAACATGCACTTTTGATTTCAGTTTGTGAAATCCATTTAGGGTGCTTCTGGATATGTTCTAATTGTGGATTTATTTGTTTTTACCATATTATACAGCCTTAATAAAAACTTACCAAAAATAAAACATTGTAACTGTCAAGCTCCCCCCACAACAATGCCATATGCAACTGTAAAATTTCCCACAGTGATGCTGTATGTCACAGTTTAGACTACTGTTGAAGCTGTGAAAGTCATACGGTAACATATACAGTGTATGCAATGTAACAAAGTTAATGTCTCTGTGGGAACCTGCTTTTTGAATTGCCTGCCTTTTTATTCATTTACATTTTCAACCTTAATGTTGTATAGGGCAATGGATGTCATGGCAGACTGGTACTTCTGCACTGCTTATTAAAATCCTGCCTAGAACCTTGGTCCTGCCAACAGCTGTCATGTGCTGCTTACACGCCCTCTTAGAGACTCACTGAAATCAATGACACTTCAATTTAGAGTAACCTTTGCCTGATCAGGCCCTGGGTTTGTAATGGCTAAAAGCTATTTACAATGAATAGTTGTTAAGTAGCACATATGAAATGATTTGATATGGGCAAGTGCCCACGTCACAAACCACCACCACAACTAGCAGTGTTTGGCTCAGCTAAAGATTAAATGGGTATAGACAATACCCAGAGGTTAGAATTGAGGCGAACTGAGAGAGTGCTGAGGATACTTCCACAGACTTATCTGCACTTTGCCTCTTTGGCGCTTAGACAGAGTTCAATTTCCAGGGCCGTCAAACTGCATCCTTCATGAAAGTCAAGTTTACCTGAAAAAGCACTAAATATTATATTAATTTACGTTTTTACAATTTAGGTCTTACCAATCTGTATAGGAAGAAGAGAAGTGCACAAGGAACCTCCCCTACACTACCTGCCCATGTAATGGCCTGTTAAATTTAAATCTGACTTACACATCCATATATACATATCTATAATATTACATTGTCATTCTTACTCATTGTCAGGGTTCTCCATCCACTTAGTGTAAAGTTCAGAAGATAGGTTTAAACAGTCTTGGAGACCCAGCCAACATGCTGTATTAATAAGTTTTTCCAAATAAATTCTTGAAGGGAAGTAAAAAAAGGACACACATTACACATTTTGCATTATCCCAATGAATAATTTTTAACTATAACATAATTTTATCAAATGACATTATATCTCAGGAAGTCTTCTGCTAATAACAGCAGGTTCAATAATAAAAACATAACCAAATAGCAGTCTCAGAGATGGCACAGAGATGTTTGTAGGGATTAGCAAGGTTTAAATATATTCTAGTCCCACCACAAACCTATCTATCCATGTTCTTACACTGCACTTGCCACTGTGAGATCTGACCCTATTGCTGTAACAGTCATGTCTCAGCAGAGATGTTAAGGATTCAGTGGCCATGCAAACTGAATTACCTTTAATCTTTAGAAGTCGTTCCTTTAGGTCAGGTCTGAGGTACAGAGGAGCAGGAGGACCTACTTGCCCTGCTAATAGCTATGATGCAAAAGTTCTATGGATAAATCAGGGATATCATGCTCCAGGGTGTTAAATCACTATCATTCTCTAGTACTAAATTTACTAACCCCCTCCCCCAATCCTGATAACAAAAACAGGCAGCCCATCTTGCTGCTGCTATTTCATTTAAAATTCACATATCATGCACGTTTATGGTACTGCATTATTAATAATAATGTTTCAGTTACACTGAAATTCATTAAAATATTTCCTGTATACTGTTTTCAATTTGCATTATAGTCTTTATCAAATCAATTCACTTCAAATTTGAATTTTTTAAAAAAATACTTACTGATCAGAATAGTCATCTGCCAAAGCATCAACATTTTGACGAATAATACTTGCATAATAATGGTATATTGGCAACATTCTCTTTAACAGATATTTCTTTTAAAAGAAGAGAAAGAGAAATTACTTGCATTTAGATATATTGCTGTATGTTTCTCTACTTATTTATTTATTTTCCTCATTTTAAAATTGAAACTCTGGGTACAGGTGTAAAATGTAAATAAAACATAAAAATTGGAATCAATCTCCAAAATACAAAATTCTCCCTGAACCACTCACACAGAGGTGTTCCCATTACAGCTCCCTTAGCCCTGGAAGAAAAGATGAGTTTTGGAACTTGACATGAAGGTTAAACTCAGACTCTGGAAGAACAACTAAGAAAGCAAGTCCCAGAGAAGGAGGATACTGGAAAAATTCCCTGCCTCCTCCATATTAAAAATTCAGCAAAGTACTAAATCACATTTCTCTTTAAGCATGTAATTTGACCCATTGAAGTCAATGGCACTACTCAAGTGCTTAAAGTTAAGCATACGCCTAAGTGCTTGCTGAATTGCGGATTAAATAAGGGAACTGTTAGCTCAATTTCCTCAAATGATCTCACCTGGTTACCATACAGGGCAAGTGGCAGCCTGAAGTATTTTGTACCTAAACTATATAGGACATGACAGGTTACAAGAAACTGGAAGCCGTTACAAATCACAGGTGTAGTGTGTTCTCTAGAACAGAGCTTCTCAAACTTCTTTTTTCACGGACCACTTGAAAATTGCTGAGGGTCTCGGCAGACCACTTAATGATATTTCCAAATGTTGTTTGTACCGTTAGCTAACTACTGTAAAGCGCTTTGGATAAAAGCGCTATATTAAAAAAAACCCTTAAAAATAATTAATGTTTTTTTGTTCTACAAATAAAAGCACATAACTCATATTTTAATATCAGTTAAAATATGAATAAAATATGCCATGCCTAATTAAGTGGGTGGCCCTTCACGCTCTTGTGTGCAGCTACCCAGGAGTGCACCTTAGAGGGAACTATCCACGGACCACCTGATGGAGCTCACAGACCACTAGTGGTTCATGGACCATAGTTTGAAAACCTCTGCTCATAGGCGCCAAGTTCTCCTGGTGCCAGTGGGTGCTCATGCCCCTCCCTGCTCCCATTCCAACCTCTTCCCCAAAGTCCCCGCCCTAACTCCGCCCCCTCCCTGCCCCTATTGGACCCCTTCCCCAAATCCCCACCCCAGCCCCGCCTCTTCCCCGCCTCCTCCCCTGAGCGTGCCACGTTCCCGCTCCTCCCGCCTCCCTTCTACAGCTTGTTTTGCGGCAGCGAGCCTAGGAGGAGAAGTGGGGATGTGGCATGCTCAGGGGAAGAGGTGGAGGTGAGCTGGGGGGGAGCTTGGATGCTGGTGGGTTCAGAGCACCCACCAATTTTTCCCCGTGGATGCTCCCACCCTGGAGGACCCACAGAGTCAGCGCCTAGGAGAAGCACTGCTTTGCAAGCGAACAGTTGCATTCTATACGACTAGTGACAGCTGTTAGGCCCCCATTTTGTAAAAACTGGGGCATGTGCATGTACTTTTGACTGATTAATAGACAAATCAAATAATTAGCTTCCATTTCTTAAAACAAAAAAAAGGGCTGAATAAAATTTCCCTAAAATTAATGTACCTTGTGTATCCTTAAACACTTATAAAGGATTTGTGGGATCCTGTCATTTAAATGGTCTAAAGCAGCGGTTCCCAAACTTGTTCCGCCACTTGTGAGGGGAAAGCCCCTGGCGGGCCGGGCCAGTTTGTTTACCTGCCGCATCCGCAGGTTCGGCCGATCGCGGCTCCCAGTGGCCGCAGTTCGCTGCTCCAGGCCAATGGGAGCCGCTGGAAAGCGGTGCGGGCTGAGGGACGTACTGGCTGCCACTTCCAGCAGCTCCCATTGGCCTGGAGCAGCGAACCGCGGCCACTGGGAGCCGCGATCGGCCGAACCTGCGGATGCGGCAGGTAAACAAACCGGCCCGGCCCGCCAGGGGCTTTCCCTGCACAAGAGGCAGAACAAGTCTGGGAACCACTGGTCTAAAGTGTTCGATATTTAACAAAGAAAGATGATACCTTTAAAAATGGATATAATTCATAGTTGTTCAGAATATTTTCCAAATTGTCAGGTATTAGGTTTGACAGTACTGTATACCACACAAACATTTCATCTTCTTTGGCAAGGTACTTTGTTAGTTCAAATACAGACTCAATCTCAATATATCCAGCCCTATTTAAAAAAAAAAATACAGAACTGAGCATAGGTATTCAAGTTAAACACACATTTGAACAGCAGTATATTTAGATAACGGATGAATAAACATCTAGATACCATGGGGTCTATGAAAGAATAAATATAATACAATAGTGGCCAGTTTAAGAGTCTGATCCTGCAAACACATACTGCTGAGCCAAGTGTTATTATCAAGAGCCAATGGGACTACTCAACTAACTCAAAACATTAAGCACACTACACTAAGGTGTGTTGGCAGGATCGCGCCACTTAACATCCTCACCAGGATAAAGTGAAGATTCCCTCTATATTTTTATGTAATAACATTTTGGAGATACATTATTTATAGTCTTTTTAAAATATTCGAACAGATTTTCATTAAAAAATGCTTTGGGGAATAACCATTATCCAAAAAGCATAAACAATTAAATGGTAATTCAGGGATATTTTTAATTATTAATTAACTAATTAATTATTCATTCATTAGAATGTCACCAATACACACTAGGCTAAACTTCACTCTTTTGCAGAGGGCCCATCCAAGACCCTCCATGGGAAGCCCTGTCTGTAATTACATATGAGGAGCACATTTTACAAATTCCTTACTACAGGCCAGACTGTGCCCTCTGGTGGGAAAACTTACAGAAAGTGTTGGGGGGGAACTCTAAGGTTCCCCTCGCAGGGTTCCCTCCAAACTCCTCCAGTGTTGTGGGGGTGTTTTGCCCACCTATAGACCACAGTGACTCTGATACCTTTGTGGATCTCAGGTATCTGCTGGAGGCACAGGGACAACCATTGACTCCTGGGCGCCCTACTGTTTTCCCTAGCTCCCTGGCAGCATGGCTCCAATGAAACTGTTATGCCCCCACCTGCAGCAGGACCTGGATATCCCTTAAAGGAGTTTTCCCAGGGGGAGTGGGAGAGTAGAGAGCTGTGCAGGTAAGTTAAGTTTTATTATTTTTTTTGCAGAATCCCAACACTTGTCAGGGCAATCACACCCCCCGAACTGTTTCTATCAGTGTCAATAATGAAAGAGGGACATCTACAAGTAGTTGGAAGATTACTTATCAGGAACAGAAAGGAATTGTTGAATACAGGGAGGAATAGCTAGGAACAATGAGATGAAGTAAGAAAAAGGAAATTTAGGCATAACATCAAGAAATTTTCCAAATGGGGATCTACATTAGCTTGTAGAAAAGTCTCCTGACGGAAGTTGTGGCAGCTCCACTGCTTGAAACATATGAGCTGGGACAAATGGTTAGAAAAGATACCACAAGGAACTACTCTGCACTGGCCAGGGGATGAACGATGACCTAATGGGTTTTTTTTAACTGTTCCCTGGTGAAGTCTGTCTTCTTTACAGGGTACTTATGGAGACAAAGGAGTGAAGTCAAAATAGGAATGTGAAGTATAACAGTGTCATGTAATAGTGCATTAATAATAATTTTCTATCATAGACTCAAAATATACTCACTGTGCCAATGTAAAAGCATCGTCTATCAAATGTAACCTGTTGACAACTGGAATAGCCTGCAGAAAGCACTCATGTGGTATTAGTAGATTAAACATATCATTTTGAGGAAAAGCATACTTAGTTACATTTTGAAAGTCTGGGACAAACACTGCAGTCTTTTCTCAAGCCAAACTTTATAGACTTCAATGGAAGCTTTGCCCGAGTAAGGATGGCAGGATTTGGTCCCATATTTTGAGCTGAAATAATTTACTCGATGTGCCTTTAAGAAAAAATTTTTCTGTGTATGTAGATTTAAAAAATTCTACATCTGGTACCCATTTGCAACAGCTAATGAACTGCTAAGCATGAAAAATCCTCTTAAGTATGTGCAATATTGCAAATTAAAGTAACGAAGCTCTACAGTATCTAAAATAATTCCTGATTTCTTCAGCTTGACAATGAGTTTTTTCCTTTTTGAGACTCCAATTCATAATCAAGTACTCACACCAGTCCAGACTAGAGTGTCTTACATTTGTTCTGAATTCTAAGTTGTTCTGGCTACAGGAGACCATAAGCAGTTAGTAATTTTGTTCTCCATTGAATAAATCTTTGGTCTTATCCTGTATTGGATTATGTGGAGTGCAAAGATTATTTATGTTGTAACCAGAATATGTAAAAAGAACTACATGCTCCTCATTCTGGTGCAAAACAGACTATGCACCCAGCAGCTGTGGAAAAGACACCTATCCCACCATCATTTATGCATATTATGCAAATTATGCAACCAGGAAGCAGAGTAGGAGCACAACCTGCCCACCCTCTTACTATATGATTCTCCTCTACACATGCATTTTTCCTCCCTATTTCTAGTTACAGGAGTAGCATCTAGATATTTAAAGCCTATTATATCTCTTAGCATAAACGTCATTGGGCAATTTTGTGGGTTAAACCTGTATAATGGAATTAAATTGCAAATTTCTTTCACACTGTTCCTTTGGTAGAGTTTCTCCAACAGCCTCAAAGGAACTTGTGTGGGGGTGGGGGATTGGTCCAAGGAATCTGAATTCCCTGAAATCCAGGTGAATCTAGCATTTACCAGAGTCCAGGTCCATTTGTGTCAAAAACTCCTGGCCCCTGCTTATCTCTCTCCTGCCTGCATAGCAATATGGTTCTGTCGTGTTCCCATGGCTTCTCTCAATGATGACTGCCAACAGAAGATTCAAAGCATGGATTGGGAGCCCACATAAATTTATGCTGACTTTCAGAATTTGCTTGATCAGGAAATCCATACAGGTTTGAAGGAAAGGAAAAGTATGCAGCTTAGAACGGCTGTACTCTCAGCCCTGCTGTCATCAATCTTGCCACACCTCTGGATTGCAACTCCTCCAGAGCAGTTTCCATAAAGTCAAGAAAGCGATACCAATAGGAGGCATTTCCCCTTTCCATGCCAATATTGGCCATTGTTTCCTATACTTTGTAGCAGAAGCAGAGGGGTTGATTTGGCCCTACTGAACTATTTTAAGTGGCCTTGGTCTTTACATTTTCAAAACTATGTAATTAAAAAGCAATCCATTTGGGTTGGGCTACACCATGCAGAATGTAAAGGTGGCTTAAAGCTCATCTCTATGCTCCCTTTATCCTGAGCCCAAGCTGTGCTCAGCCAGTTCTCTGATGTAAGTTAGAGCAGCATGAAACTGCTCTGAGTTATATTGGCTGTCATTGGTCACAAAGTGCTGAAACGAGAACCAGGGATTAGCAGAACACTGGTAGAAGTGACTGGAAAACGGAATTTTCCTCCTACAAAAAAACTGAAATTTTTCATGGGAGGAAAAACTCTGAAAATAATTCCATTTTGGGAGAACCCCAATGGAAATTTTTCAGCTTGTTCCTGGCGACCCAACTCCCCAGGCTGCTGCCTCTCAGGTCTGTCCAAGTCCACAGTGAACTGAGCAGACTCAGAGACCACTGACGAGGGAGTCAGGGAGAGTTTCATCAGAAGTTTTGATGAAATCAATACATTCTGGTGGAATGATTCAGTTCCATCAAATCAGCATTTTCTGATGGGAAAAGTGTTCTGTCCGAATGTTTTCCATCAGCTCTAAGTGCAGCTAAATCCCAGCAACACCCATACAATGGTAAGGCTTTGCAATGGCTTGAAGTCATGGAAGAACCTCCCTACACTGGGAGATCCTTCCAGGACTGATTAAGACAGCTTTACAGGTAGAATCTGGTCCTAGGTTAATGAAAAAATGTTCAGCACACACTTGAAATGAAAAGCTATTTTAGTCCCACTTTTGTTCCCACTGAAGTCAAAGAGAATTTTGTCAGTAACTTTAATGGGCACAGAGTTGGCCCCTTGGCATGTGATGCACTAGTTTTCAATTATCAGTTAAAGTAACTACTGGTAATGATTGCAATAAGAAATTGATTGTATAGAATTTGTTTACATCATTGATAAACAAGTTATCTTACCTTTGGGTCTTTTTCAAGCAGTTGTGCTAATCTCTTCAAATGTAATGGATCATAATTAACTCTGTAGTACCCAGTCATATTCATATTTAACAAAATCCAGTCATGTTCTGAATCTGATATTTGCATTTCAGGAAACATTTCTGTGGGGACATTTGAAAATGGAAAGGCTGTATCATTTTACCAATCACTAATGCAGGTATGCAGAATGTTATACACTGCTATGAAATATGGGCTCAGTTTTAATCTGATATATGTGTATGTGCATCACCACATCATTAAACTATATTGCTACTATACATGAGGCAAAAAAGCTGAGCCAGTTTCTCAAGATTTTATGTGTTACAAGCTCACATGTGGAGCCAGATTGTGCCCGTCCCTTGATTTGGTACAGTGGCGGAGGGCGGGGGCACAAGGAGACCCCCACATGCACCAGGCCCAATTGCACTCTCTGTGCTCTACAGAACACAAGAACTTATCCCTTTAAGGAATTTCACAAAGGAGGCAGGGAGGAGGCAGAGCCATGGACCCACCTTGCTCCTTCACTGACTAAAGGAGCTGGCTGGCTGGCAGTGTTGTGGACTTAATGATTCATCCTCCTAATGGATGGACACTTGTTCTGCCTGTGTGCCGAGATCTCTGGGAGAAACTCTGTACAATACATTCTGGACTTTTCCCTGGAGCAGCGTGCTTCCACACTGCTCCCACTGTGGATCTCTATCTTCAAGCCATAACAGGGCTCACAGTTATCTTAGATTAGAATTGCCTCCCTATCAGCGTTCAAATATAAATCCAAACAATTGTGGGGGCATCAGAATGGGTAAACTTATGCAGCCATAGCAAACATCCAACTAAATAGTTTTGTTGTAAATACAAGGCCCAATCTTTCAGTTCTTACACAGTCTGATCACTCATCAAGGGCCTGATTCTGCCAGTGGTACTCATCTGGGTCTTCCTAGATTAGGAAAAAAGTGTGGTTTAAAAAATTGAGTTACCTAACTAGTTATCTAGCTGGAGTCTAGGGTAGACCTTAAGCAGCTAAAACAATTTTAAAAGGTGTTAAAACTGCACTTACACAAGGTGCCTCAAACGTTTCAACTGCAGTTAAGCTAACCTAATTTAAAAGAAACAAAAACAAAACAAAAAATCCAATCTTTTCCCCTAGTCTAGATAAGATTATGGAGTAGTACTGATGCAAGTGGTATGAGAGTAAGTACGGGAATAAGGACGGCAGAATCAGGTTTTAAATGGGTGTTTTGAGTGAGTGGGGAATACAGGACGGGGCCCTAAACACTGTCACTAAACAAAACACAAAGGATGGGAAGAAGCATGTGAAAGATTTTAGAACAGGTTCCTAAGTCAAGTAAGTGCTTTTTAAAAGTTTACTCCTAATACATAGTTATGCCATTACAGTAAACAGTGCTACAATTATAGTTGAAACTTCACTTCCATCCTAAACCCTTACTTTCACATGTGTAAACCCAGAGGCCACTCTAGCTATAGACCACCATGCGTAGGGTGGCAGATTTCTGGGCAGCTGCCTAGGGCCGTAGCTCCTCTATCATGATGAAGTGGTGTCTGAGCCAAATTTGAGCAGCACTGTGACTCCATGTGTCAGGTTGTAACACCACTTGCTCAAATTTTCCCCACCCCCTGTCATGATGGGGAGGTGGCTGGGCCAAATTTAAGTAGTGTGGAGGGCAGCACACAGAAGTGTTACCTAGAGTAGCAGATTGTATTGAGTGGCCTCTGCCTAAACTATTTCCACAAAACACTTTTGAGCTGAAATTTTTATAGTTGATGTCACCCAGAAGTGATTTCTATTTTAGGTGAGTGAGTGTGGGATAAGTTTCATAATAATTAATTTAGCTATCTGAGTGCTTTGTGCGAAAAAGTGTTTTTAAGAAAATCTTTTAAGAAAACATTCATTACTTTCTTTTGTACTTTGGCACAGCAAATCAGAATTGGCTTTGTTTTAAAACTTTAGACTTGGTGTGTCAGTAGCCTTGAATGAGGCCTATTGACTTTGATAGATTTGAAGACATTTGGTTTTCAAGTACAAGTTACAATATTTTTAAAGGAACTACTGAATATGTGCAGTATTTTATTTTCTTCAGACAGATGCTCCAAATGCTAATTCATGGGGATGTTTGGTCATTCTAAGAGCTGCACATAGGAGAATGTGTGACAGGTTGATGGGTGAGGGAGTGGAGCCTTTCTTTAACCCTACAACAAGTTTAATCCATAGCACTGAACTTAGTATAGCACCTTCAAAGTGACCACTGCTTAACACCCCTTTCCTGCAACAGCCCTAATTTGCTAACTTGTCACTCATGCAGTGGCTTATTGAATTTTAAATTGAAAAGTACCAGTGTTCTCTGGGGTGAATAAATACTGTTTTGTTTATCTGCTTCCTCCACCCACCTGTGGCTAAATACTCATTTTGGTAGCTCAGTGGTTTGAGCATTGGCTTGCTAAACCCAGGGTTGTGAGTTCAATCCTTGAGGGGGCCATTTAGGGATCTGGGGCAAAAATTGGGGATTGGTCCTGCTTTGAGCAGGGGGTTGGATGAGATGACCTCCTGAGGTCCCTTCCAACCCTGATATTCTATGATAGCCCTATCTCTCATTATACAAAATAGATTAACAGCTTTTGACCTTACCACACCCACTCCAAAGACAGGACAGAGGAGAGTTGACATAGGTATACAGTGTATTACATTATCATTATTATGTACTGAGGAACTGAAAAAAGTATTTGAAGAAGGATGTGTCTGCCTCATATAGATGGTTCATAGTGTGGTGGAGTAAAGGTTAGAATGAAGGCTGTTTCTAGAACCTTAATTCAAAATGTCCAACCTTTCCAATATTTAGGTTTTTAGAATGGCAGTAATCTAATGAAGCTTCTTTTTGTTTAAAGTAGCAGTGATTACACCCTTATCTCTGGCTAAGTGGACCTGTTTATCGCAGAATAGTAAAATGAAAAGGAATTGCACCTTTTTATGACTGAGGATGCATGTGCAGTTTCATTTTTTAAGATTAATTTTAATTCTGCTCCTCCTTTAAAATTATATAAACAAATTAAATTAAGTACTGTTGAAACTGCACCTTTTCAGTTTGCTTAGATGTACAAATGTGGCATTTTGAGTTACACCATTGAGTTATTTACAGTATTTAGGTATTATATGATTATGACCCTTTGATAATGGCCAAATCCTGAAGTCCTTCCTCAGTCCAGGAATAAAACTCCCACTGAAGTCAGTGGAAGCAGCCTGAGTAAGGAATGAGTAAAACCTGAATAGGACCTCAGAGTTTGTCCCTCTGTACAAAACAGCAGACTTCAAGTTGTTATGGAAATCTTATCTCACAATGTCCATTCTATTGTGTGATTAAAATAGTACTTTTACAGTTACAACAGATTTTTGCACATCATTTTTCTTTATTTGAAAATGTACTTATTTTAACATGCGATATAACTAAAGCAGATTAATGTGGAGTTTTTTATTGAGTTTTTTATCCTTTCTTATCTAATTCAAATATAGCTCATGTTTATAAAAGCTTATAGGCTTTTTTTTTTTTTACATGTATGAACAAAAACATTACTTACTGCTACTTTTATCTAGCCAGACTAAGGGTTGTGCAGATCCATTTCTTATCCAAGAAATAGGAACAATCCATGTGTTACTTAACAAAAAACAAAATTGGACAATTTAATTAATTCTTATAGTTAAGGAAACAAGCTCTAAACTGATGTTGAATAAGATTGCAAGTAATTTCTTAAAATTCCAGCTGCTCCTTTCCCCTCTCTGATGCACTATATCTTTGTTGATGTTAGTACTCAAGTTGGATCAACTCCTGGTCTAACTGAAGATAAAAGGGAGTTTTGGCTTTAAATTCAATAAGGCCAAGATTTAGCCTATAGTCCTTTGGCAGATCCTCAGATAGTAGACTCTTTCTCTGTGGATTACTTTCCTTCTTCTAACAGTGATTTTATCCTCCTACATTCTCTCCTTTCATTACTCTTCATTCCCTTCCCGGCACCTGTAAAACTCCTTTTTTCAGAAACATGTTTGCTAAAAAGAGTTCTGTGCAGACAAGAGACCCCGGGTGCTCACTGAGCAGCACACCAGCCTTCTGCAAAAGGGCACCAAAGCTACTGCTACTAAAGTTAGTCACCCATTTTGGAAGATCTTGGTCTCCGTGTCTGTCTTTTGCAGCCACATAATAGCCTTGCACAGTGGCTACCCAGGGGGGAAGTAATCCCTTGGAAAAGGGAATTGCATGCAATACCACTTCAAACTCATGTCTCAAATGGATTTCATTTGACAATTCTAGGGGAAAAAACAAACAGCTGTTCAAAACATAATGTACTAATGCAATATTTTTCTGCAATAAAAGGTAAACGTATGCTACATGCTAAAAATATGAACTAAACATACTTGTAAGTAGTATTGTTTTCTGTCCTTTTATTATAAAATTGTTCCTGACTGATAATGCCGGTGGACAGATTCAATGTTAAAACTGGAAACCCATTTTGGCATGTCCAGGAGTCCATTATATTTTTTACTGATGCAGGCAACTGAACTTCATTCTGTGCATCTACAACCTTCAAGAAAGGGCTGAATTAGAAACATTTATGAGACGTTTATTTATACTGATCCCAGCAACACGCTGGGGGATGTAGTAACGTATTTGAGAAATTATAACGACTTCATCTTCATCCATGTGTATTTTATATTGAGAATCATTGTAACTAACCAAAAAAAAGCATTATTGTCCCTAACCTATGGAGGACCCAACTCTTTAGGGAAATCTAAAGTATTGCAATGACATTTCTAATTCTTGTAACTTGATTCTTTACCTTTCTCTTGTTCATTTCAATATATCCGCACCTTTGGGTGGTTAATGATGGACACAATTTGTGGTATGGGATGTTTATTCAATTCATGTAAAGCACCTAGAATATAAGATAGACACTATGAAAACTAACTAACTAATTAAATAAATAATGTAACACCTGACAACTGATTCTGGGATGGATTCTCAACTAGTGGGAACTGGCATAGCTCCATTGATTTCAATACTCCTACAACAATTTATGCCATATGAGAATAATACCCTCTGTTCTTAAGGTAAGACTCTGTTGTAGCATGATGGAATCATTCTCCACAGTAATTTTGGTACAGACATTATAAAAAAAATCCATTATTAATATTTGTTTTTTTAGGGTCCAGTTTTATTCAGACTTTTATCAAATATTAAAGGTGCTGACGGTGGGGAGTTTCCCTGAAGTGTTGGGCCCTCATAGTAATATCCATGGATAAATCCTGACCCTTTAGTGACTTATGATAAATAAACTAAATTTAAAATATTGTCCAAGCCAAAATATTTACTGTGTATAAAAGTGAAGGTATAAAAGAAAAGGATTTTAAAGTTACACAGAAATAAAGATCAGAAAAGCTTATATGCAGTGCTGTTGTAGCTATGTTGGACCCAGGGAAGGATAGCTCAGTGGTTTGAGCATTGGCCTGCTAAACCCAGGGTTGTGAGATCAATCCTTGAGGGGGCCATTTAGGGATCTGGGGCAAAAATTGGGGATTGGTCCTGCTTTGAGCAGGGGGTTGGACTAGATGACCTCCTGTGGTCCCTTCCAACCCTGATATTCTATGAAAGAGACATGGTGGCTGAGGTAATATCTTTTATTGGACCAACTTCTGTTGGAGAGAGAAAAAAGCTGAGGGGGTGGTTATTACAACAATTTATAACCCATTTAAACCCCCACTGCCCAGCTTTTATTTCCCCTTTATGACTGGAGAGCTGTTAATGAGCCACTTCACCTTGAATGGTCCCTTAAAATATGTTTACTACTTATGATAAAAAATCTGCTCTACCTGGTATTTAGCTGTGATACTCTAAGTACATTTCCTAGACCTGAAGAAGAGCCCCATGTAAACCTGAAAGCTTGTCTCTCTCACCAACACAAGGTCCAATAAAATATATTACCACACCCACCTTGTCTCTCTGTAAGAAAAGATTATCCAATTAAACGGCCAAGTGAAAGATGACAAAATGTATTCAGAGCAAGAATAATCTATGCGGGTTTGTGTAGGCAGAGGCAAGCGCACAGACCTCCTCTCTGGCCCTTCAGAGTATGTCTATTCCGCAATTAAAAACCCGCAGCTGGCCCGTGCCAGCTGACTTGGGCTTGTGGGGCTCAAGCTAAGGGGCTGTTTAATTGCAGTGTAGACGTTCAGGCTCAGCCTGGAGCCCAGGCTCTAGGACCCTGTAAGGTGGGAGGGTCTCAGAGCTGAAACATGAGCCCAAATGTCTACACCACAATTAAACAGCCCCTTAGCTCAAGCCCCACAAGCCCAAGTCAACTGGCACGGGCCAGCTGCGGGTTTTTAATTTCAGTGTAGACATACCCTTCGTCCCTCATCTCTCCCATCAAATCTCCAGCCACAAAAGGTCTGCAAAGTGAGTTCAGGGGATGGGGGTGGGGTGTAGGAACTAGGTTAGGAGTAGAGAAATTCCACTTCAAAGTTCCTCAGTTGGTATATGAGCCTAATTTGGCCCATTCCAACCATTAAAGCAAAAGTACTAACAAGACATGGTAAGTACCATTTGTATGTGAGTCCACAGATCATCTTGGTTAACACTTGAAAACGAAAATGCTTTCAGGTATGACTGCAAAGAAACAAATATAAACATCAGAGTTCATTAAGCTTTAATTAAAAAAATCAGAAAAAGAGAAACTCATTCATGCTCATTGTTATTTTCAAACTGATAAACCCAGATGAAGAAGTTTAGTTTTCTAAACTCACATTGAGTGCTTTGTTAAACAGTCTCTCAGTCAGAAAGCTGGAAAGCATCCAGATAATGGAGGCCCCCTATGGAACAAAAAAGATGTTTGAACACATGAGTTTATTTAAATAAACTTTAACCATTCAATGACTGATATTCAAGCCATATTTTTCATAAGTGACACTGATCATTTCTATTTTGACTTTGAATACTTAGGATAGATAGCAAATACATTCATATTCATGCTTTCCTGTAGATGAATACTTTTGCAACACCCAATGTACCTGTGTTTATAACTAAACGAAAAATGGAACTATGGAAATTAAATCTTAGAAGAAAAGATAACTAAACGATTGTAAGTTTTGCAATAAAATATTTTGCTGGTTCTTTTTAAATCTGTGTTTTACAAAATTGTTGGAAAGTACATAAAAGCAAAATATTTGATTTTCTTTTTTACCTTGCTGTAAGTGAAGATATCAAATAGGCCAACTAGTGAAAACGTTCCTTTGATTTTTTCTTCTCTTGCTGATAATGACCGAGCTGCTATTTCTTTATCTTCCCTTAAGACAGGTTGTAACATGTGATAATAAAAGATTTTATTCTGAAAATTAAAAGATAGACTCTCATTTCAATTAATTCCAATTGTATAAACCACACAGACTACATACAAGCTAACATTTTCCTTTCCGCTCATTTTTTCCCCTCAAAAGGAAGCAACTTCCCCCCCCCCAAATAAAGGGCGTCAGGGGCCTGATCCTGCATATCCTCCACAGGTGGAACTACCATTGAAAGCAGTGGGAGTTCTGCACACAGAAGGATGGCAGGTTTGGGTCTCATGAAGAGCACTAAAGTTTTACGATTTAAGAAAAAAATTAAAAATTATTAAATGCAACAAAAATTGCAAAATGTAAAAATGAATTATATATTTACATTTCAAGTACAATCAGTTCTTGCTTCACTTATCTGGCAAGACACATTCAGTGTTCTCTGTTTCCTATGTTGAAAGACTAAATAACATAATAGCCATCCAAAGGAGTGCAGTTTTAGGTGCTTCAGATGTCCCTGGATAGCAAATGTGGAGAGACAGATCCTCAGCTGGTGTAAATCAGCTTAGTTCCCTTAATTTTAATGAAATTGTGACAATTTACAGCTGTCACCCCAGAGACCTGAAGCCAACTCTCATACTCAGGAAAGTAAAGAAGAAACTTACGTTCATCTGTTTTCTTTGAACATGTATTTGTCATTTTAAGTCTACCTGGAGGTTCAGCTACTAATGTGGGTCTGCAAGTAGGTGTTCTTTTATTTAATGTGTTTTTAAAACACTGCAGGTCTCTTTGAACACCTGCACTACCAAAGAGGAGGAGACAGGCTTTTAAGAGTAGTCAACTTATTTAGTTGCAGATTATTTTGTATTTTGCAAACAATTTTAGCAGCCAAATTTTGAAATGTTGCAGATGCAATTTGTGCTTGTAATTTTTTAACTGCATTTAAATTGTAGGTGAAAACCCTTAGTGCAGGTACCTGCAATTACCGGATTCCAGACACAAATCTGTAGCTATACATATAACTAATGATGTTAAGTGCTTTGATTTGCAATACATTTTGTGTCACGAAGTTACAGGCGCAGACTTTTACAAGGGCAAGCTGCAGCTACAAAAAAAGAGGCAAAGGCTTCATTCTTAAAATTTAGTCCTTTATACGTTCCTGTGGTATTAAGTTCTGCTTTATATAGAGCCAGTAAACTGTTCTGGACGTCCAAAGTTGCACACTAGTAGATTCCATGGCCTAAAAATCAGATTTGATCCTCCCAAGAATGTATTTGACATGCCTGTAGTAGTTTCCAATTCAGCAAAGTACTTAAGTGGTGGATTAATTTAAGCACAAGCTTAAAGAGCAAGTGGTAATTTTGGTGATCACAAACACTAATTTTCATCCCTAGCAGAGAATGAAATCCTGTTTTAAAAAGAAAAACTCAACACAAGCTTAACTATGGAGTTGTCATCAATGTCTCCATAGTCTCAAACATAAGAAGTTTACATTTACATTATCAGCTGTGGAGTCATTTACATACAGAATACTAAACTAGGAGAGAGAGAGAGAATTACATTCATTGTATCCCATAGTTAACCTAAACAAGCAACAGCTTCTCAGGAATCATGTATGTGGAGTACCCCCACCTCACACAGTAAAGAAAAATTTACATTTTACAAATTTACATTACATTTACAGCTTTGCATTTTTGACAGTCATGATTAATCACATTGGATTATTGTGAATATATGAGACACATTCTAAAAAGTTATGTCCTACTATCTGACTTAATATAACATGAGTGCAAGAAAGATTATTACAAGCTGCATAGATATGTACAAACAGAGTACATAAAACCAAACCCACCTATATCAATTAGGTATAGTGAATATCATTTCAAAATGAATGTACAGTAACAGACAGAATCAGAGCAGATACTGAAATGTTATCTCTGTGCTGCTGAAAGAGCAGATGCAATTGTGAGCCAACATTTGTCTCTATATTATATGCACAAACCATTAGAGATAGGTGAAATGTTTTGGCTGAAACTTTTTTTTCCCCCAAACAAAAAAAATGCAGATTTGGGTCAGCAGAAACATTTTGTGCATTCATGCTGAATGTGCCAAATTATTTTGGTTAAAAAAAAAAAATCTGAAAAAATTGAAAGGTTTCATTTAGAAAATGTTGAAATGAAACGTTGATTTTTTGATTCAAAATGACTTTTCATTCAAAAATTTTTCAATTTTATTTTAAAATGTTTTAAAAACTAAAATGAAATGAAACATTAGGTTTCAGGTCAAATTAAATATTTTGTTTGATCCTAAATGAATTTTATTTTTACTTTTTGGAACAGCCAGAGAACCGAAAAATCAGTTATTCACACCACTCTACACACAATATCTATATTATTTTCATTTAAAGTTATACTGGAACTGACCACGAGCCCATTAAAGACAATAGGAAAGCTCCCATTGACTGCACCTCCCTGGTGTAGGATCAGGACAATAATATAGGTTGTAAGGGAAAAGCATTAACATTCAGCTTTGGTACTTACCAGTGGTAGTCTGGGTTCCATGTAGCTAGCACCAACGTATTCAAAGTAAGATGCAAATCCTTCATTAAGCCATAGATCATTCCACCAATTCATGGTAACCAGATTTCCAAACCACTTAAATAGAAAAGAAAAAATGTCTCAGATTGCATTTCTTTGAACTGCTGCTTTCATTCCTATATGTTAAACAGACATGAATGATCAAGAGAACAGTGTGACTTTATTTAATGTGTATACATTTTCACAAATCAAATGCTATAATTTTTTCCAGTTGGTGGAAATTCAGTAGTGCAAAGATACAACTTGAGAAAAGCCACACAGATGCAGGTCAGTGGTTGTACATTTTTTAATTCCTTGGTCTCAGATTTCATAACATAAGCACATACAGTGATTTTAAACAGTTCGCCATTCTATTTAAATTAAAGCAGTCACTTATACATTTGTAAATCTAGCAGAGAAAGCCAGACTACAATTTGAAAATATGACATTTCTCAAATAATACACAAAAGTATTTTCAAAATAGCTTCTTTCCAATTAAATAATATTATTTTGTTTTTCCTTGTTCTTAACAAAAGGAAATTGTCAAGTAGATGATAAACAGAACTGGGGAAACAGCCACTTCCAAAATCAGCAAATCCATATCCTGATGAGCAATAAAACTTCCACAACAGCTGTGATGTACTAATAGTTGGCAGTTTATATTTAACAAAAATCTGATATATCATTTGGGGATTTGTGATTTCATTATATGTTATTTCTTGATCCTTAAGCTCTGTTACCTTATGTAAAAACTATGTTTAATAAGTAATATTTATTTTACTGGCCCTCAATAAACACACTAACTTTTCAGACCGTCAGATGAACAGACATTGTCAGGAGGGAGTACATGTGGACTAGCCAAGTTAAACTCTTTTTGCTAACTTTATTGTTTAAAATACTTTCTCTTGACAAAAGTACTATTAAATGAAGTATAGTAAAAAATGAAGTGAAACTATTTTATCATTCCAAACCAAATAATTTTAAATTCTGAAGGTCATTATGTAAACAGTTCCAGCTACAGATAAAAATGTGTTTACTTTGCCTTCATTTTATAGTTCCATAGCCCATTCACTATTTACTTTCTTCGATAGCTACATCTATCCCCATTAAAAATTAACATTGTTTATGGAGTCTATTCTCCCATCAATGCATTGTGGGAATTATTATTCTATCTCGATATGCATACCATGTTCATTGCTAGGGTAGAGTATTTTCTTGGAAGGTAGCCAAGTATCTTGTAAGAAAATAAACAAATGGTTCATTAGTAGACATGTATGTCCATGACCCCATTGAGTCAACTTTTCAAATAATGGTAATAGTGTCATCAGTATTTCCAAAATCAGCATTTCATTCAAGATAAACAGATATTGGGTGGAAGTTCCTGTGTCATGCTGAAATTTGTTTTTTATATTGATCTGCCAAGTTAATTTACAACCAAAGTGTCTTCCAACCAACTGAAACAACGGCTTTGGTTATTACTGTAGCATTCCTTCCTCTAGTTACCATCAAAACTGTTACACCCCTACATGTAAGTCGCTATTTTCCCATATTAAATAGTGACTTTGCATCTATATAAACTGGAAAAGAGCAACTTCATAGATAAACACATATACAGAATGTTTTACCACATGCCTGGTGTCCTAGCTCATGTGAAACAATTAGGCAAATCATAGCCTTTTTGCCTCCGGATTGATCACTTGGGATGTACATCAAGGATGATTCTTGGAAAGTAATTAGCCCCCAGTTTTCCATAGCACCTGCTCCAAAATCAGGCAGTGCAACCAGATCTAAATTGATTTAAACAGAAAAAAAAAATCTTTAAAATTTTCAAGAGTAAGAGGCTTACATGACTGTTCTATGTTTACCCAATGTGCAATTACAAGATATATATTTTAGTAGTTCTCTGCTGTACCATTGCAATAAACTAGAAAACGCTTTTTGGAATTGTTTTCTTTCATGTCTTTAATTGCTTATGAGACTGCTATGCCTCGTAGGGATGCCGCCCTTTCAGTCAGAAAAACAAAAATCAACTAAGTCCAAGCCAAACCCCTCAACAGTTTCATGTACCAAAGTACACTCTGAACTAAAATATTTGATAAAGGGATTTTCCTCCCAGCTGCTGAGAGAGAGTAGATTCAACTGTCCTCACTCCTGAGTACTTCTGGCTCTCCATTCTCTCTGTCTTGCTTTTGCCCCAGTTATGGGAGCATGCAGGAGGGAGGCAGCAGAAAAAGACATCTTTCCTCTCTCTCTCTCTCTCTTTCTCTCTCTCATGGCTTCTAGGCGTGTAATTTCCCCCGCTTTTTGCATCCTGGCTACTGATAAGAAAAGCTCCTTCTCAAACTCTGTATCCCTGGGTGAGCAGAGAGGCTCATTTCCACTCTTTTGTATGGATCAAGTTGCCCCAGAAACATCTTCTCTCTCGCCTCACAGCAAGTCTCACTCCACCATGACGGTTTTCCCTGTATTCCGCATTGTGCCTGATAAGCAGTGAGCTCATCACATCTACGATTCAGATAAATTTTGGCAGGATGGGTTGATTTAAATCAAGGCAATTTAAATCACCAAGTGGAAAGCCTTGATTTAAATCTTTGATTTTAATCAACTTCACCATTTGTGCATCAGTTATTTTCTAAAGGAAGGTCCATTCTCATTGGTTGATATAACCATTAAAAGGAGAGAATACTCACCTTGTGCAGTAACTGGAGTTCTTCGAGATGGGTGTCCCTGTGGGTGCTCCACTTCAGGGACACCTGTGCCTATGAAGGGAGGTTTTTGGTAGCAGTGCCTGTTCAGCCCACACATGTGCCCCACCCATGCTTGCACCCTGCACCGAGGTTACATGGGGCTGCATGAGTAAACCGCCCTCAGTTCCTTCTCCACTGCAAAGACCCACAAGGGAGACTCCAAAGCAGAGGGGAAGGAGGATGGGTAGTGGAATAGCTGCAGGGACACACATCTCAAAGAACTCCAGTTACAGCACAAGGTGAGTAATTTCTCCTTATATCAACCAATGAAAAGGCACTTTTCTTTAGAAAATAAAGAACTATGGGTGCTCAATGCTCAATAAAAGAATTGTTGGATTTGGTCATGATCACCAGATGGTTTGGTATTCTGAACTGAAGTGTGACTGAAGCATAGGATTTATGGACCAAAAAGATCAAGCCTCTTGTGGTTGTTCATGTACAGGGTAGACTTTGAGCTATGTTTGTCTGCCTTCATCAATGGCCTCCACTACTAGGGAATTTGGAACTTGGTGAGAAAATTGATACTCCAATTCCCTAACTGGAACATAATACTTTTTATCCACCCTCTTGCAGGTAGGCGGTGTGGTAGCTGGAGTTTGCCAAACCATCTTAGCAGGCTCCATAAAAGTTTCATTGACCAGCATGGCAATCTTCATAGATATCAAGTGTGTAAAATATAGGAGTTTATGGTAGGACTACTGAACCTCCACTAAGGGAATCTGCAGCATTTCAGAAATCCACTTCCTTGGTTCCTGAAATTGCCTGAAGTCATCTGCCACAGAAGGTGATGGAGGCATGACAACTTCATCATGAGATGTGGAGGAAATATTAGTAAGAGGTGTCACTTCCTTATCAGCCCTTGCCTCTTGCTCCTCAAAGATCTCTTCCTCTGGCATATGTGGTGGTAAAGGGGGTTGAGAAGAATGGGTCCCTCTCTGTTCCCTCCGATGTTACAAAGACCTTGATGTAAATTGTTAGTGATAGAAGGCCCACAGATCTCAGCAAGGCCACTGAGGGGGCCCAAATGGCAAAAGTGGAGGCAGCCATCTGTGTTCCTGCCATGTGGGCATCCTTTGAAGTCTATCCTCCTGTAATATGTTAGTATAGCAGGGAGAGTGATGTGTCCCAGAATAGACAGGGGAACCTGCACCAAAATTTGAGAATCTGATGAGTTCTCTTCCATATACGGTGGGGGGGGGGTCGGGGACAGCTGTTCCACTTGCAGAGTAGATGAAGGTGAGTGTGGTGCTTTAGGTGATAGAGGGGTTGGTCACTGAAAGCATCTTGACAGTGACAAACCTCCACTCATTCACAGAAAATACTCCAGCTCACAAGATATTATCAGATCCTTAGGGTACCTAAACTCTTGCAGTACCAACAGTATCAAAGAGTGGGCTGAGAGGGAACCTGTGGAGGATGGGTTTGGTACCGATGTAGCTGGTACCAAGTACTTAGTATGGGAGTGAGTTAGTTCTGATTCCCTCAGTACCACAGGTAGGCAAGCAGTCTTTGGTATTATTTATCTTCTTGTTATCGGTACCAAGTATTGTTCCAGGATCGGCTTGGTCTTGTCAACCATGTCTCTGCTCTCTGGGTATGGGAATCTGAACTTGATATGGAGTCTGTCTTAGAGGACTGACTTCTCTTTGCCTTTGCAGTACCAGCCTCGCTGGGAGCCTACATGGAACTACCCTTGGGACCTAAAGTTTCCTGTAGCCTTCTTGCGAGATGGTGACCGAGAGATTCTTGGAGATTTACTCCTTACCTCCTTCTGCTTATACGCAGATATGAATGAGAACTTCAGCACCGTAGATGTACTCAGTTCCATGGTGCTGCCTGCCTTGCTACCCGTCTCTGGTGACCAAGATCTCAGTGTGGATGGGGTACTAGCTGTACTGGGAGGTCTATGTACCCCCGGATCTGAAGCTCAACATAAAGTTTGCTCCATCATTAGGAGTTTAAACTTAATTTTTCTATTTTTTCAGGATCTACCCTTGAAGGAAGTGCTGATCTTGCACATACTGGGGATATGAGTACCACACAGGCAGCAGAGGCACTGAGAGTGTCTGTCACTTTTTGGAATAGCCTCATGACAAGAGAGACACCTCTTGAATCTTGGGGATCCCAGCATTCATGAGCAAAACTAATGAAAATTTAACCCCTAGGAGAGGAAATCTCCTAACTACACAACTATATGAATAAAAAGAGGTTTTTGTTTGCTTTTGCTTTTTTTGAGAAAGAAAAGCAAAACAAATGGAATAATTTTTCCAATAACTATAACACTATAGGGTAACCAACCATAAGGTAACTAACTATCTGAGAAAAAAAAGCTAAATATCAGAGAACAGGCACACAGTAGACACTGTCTCAAGCCAATGGCGGTTGTGAAGGAACTGAGGGTGGTTCACCCATGCAGCCTCATATACTCTCGGTGCTAGACACGAGGATGTGTGGGGCACATGTGTGGGCCAGATGACCACCCCTATGAAAAAATCTTAGATTGAAGGCACAGAGCTCAGGCATACGCAAAATGGAGCACAGAGACACTATCTGAAGAATATGTTGATTTACAACTAAATAGAGCCTTTACACTAGATTTGGTACCTTTTAGCTACCTAGGAGGTACACTATAATTATAAACATTTATTTAAGGAATTATATAGCTTAATATTTTCAGATTCTTATTAATTGTATATTTTTGTATGTTAGAAAATGGTGAATAATATATTGTTTATTTACTAGTTAATTAACTTTTTGCTCCTGATTTGTGTCTAGGATGTTAACTGGGATTTAATTAAACACAAAACACAGCATATAAAATGTTTATTAAACAAAATATTTTGGATACATAAACATCTCTTATGAAAAGATGTTTCCCATTTACAACTAAATTACAATAAGTTTAGGCCTTTAAAATGACATCTGAATTTAATACAAACAGGTTTATTTTTAAAAAGAAAAACAGTATAATTTAGATAAAATTTAAAAATAAAAAAGTTTAAATAAAATTTTAAATAAAAAATCCAATTTCTATTTTTTTTTAAAAAAAGATCTTTAATTTTTATCCACCCTGGATTTGGACATTGAAGAAAATGAAGAAAGATTTTGAATGGACATCAAGGATATCAACCAAGGGATATTTAATTTAAAACTATATAGGTGGTAACTAATGAGCAAATTTCATCTCCCAGACTATTAAAAAATTATTTAGGTATTTTAAATTGTCAGAGTACAAAATAAAAGGAAACTGGTGGTTAAAAATTATTTCTTTAGCTCTTATATATTAAGAAGAGCCCAATTTTTTAAACTGAAATGCATTGATTTTTAACTTTCTGTTTTTGAGCTCATAATAAACGTGCTCAGTATTTACATGAAACCATTCACAATGGGTCACATCACGCCATGGATTTTTAAGCCAAACTCTCAAATGAAGTCTAAAGGAAGTCTGCTTAGTAACCAATGTCATCACAAGGCTGAAATTTTTACTAAGAGGCCTATGTCACCACTCCATTGATCTAGTTTATATCTGTGTCACTCTGTTGAAATCAATTAAGTTATACTGGTGTAAAACTGGAAAAATTCAGTGGTGAATCAGGACCCATAATGATGTCTACAACCTTTGCACAGGGTATACATAAAACTAAGATAATGAGGTTTAAGAAATGGCTATTGCACGTTTCCTTCTAAGCAGAAATAGAGTTTGCCTACAGGGGACTTTTTTCCAGGAAGGAAGATACAGGGAGATGTTGGTGAGTTACAAATTAGGATAAGACACTGCACCAAAAGCTAGTAAGGTGCAAAGAGATGATGGTAATTTACAAGTTAGATGGGGACATAGTACAGGAAGCAAGGAAATTTTGGGGAGGTGTGGGTTAATTACGTTAGGAACGATATTTCAGAGAAAGCAAGGTCAGTGTGGGGAGAGGTCACTGACTTACAGATTAATGAAAGATGCTGCACAGAAAGAAGGGATCTGGTTTTCGACTGGAATGCCTGGTTGAAACGGGACCCTGGCAGCTCTGGTCAGCATTGCCGACTGGGCCATTAAAAGTCCGGTCGGCGGCGCAGCATGGGCACGGGGCTAAGGCAGGCTCCCAACCTGCCCTGGCTTTGCACAGCTCCCGGAAGCAGTTGCCAGGTCCCTGCGGCCCCTAGGTGCATGGGTGGCCAAGGAGGCGCTGTGCGCTGCCCCCGCCCAAGTGCCGGCTCCGCAGCTCCCATTGGCTGTGAACCGCAACCAATGGGAGCTGCAGGGGCGGCGCCTGCTGGCGTGAGGGCAGCATGTGAAGCCTCCCTGGCTGCCCATGGGACTAGGGGCCGCAGGGACCTGGTGGCCACTTCCTGGGAGCCATGATAAGCACCACCAGGACCCCACACCCCAAACCCGCTCCCCATACCCTAACCCCCTGCCCCAGCACAGAGTCCCCTCCCACACCCAAACTCCCTCCCAGAGCCCACACCCCCCACACACATCCCAACCCCCTGCCCCAGCCCTGAACCCCCTCCTGCACCCCAAACCCCTCATCCCTGTCCCCACCCCAGAACCCACACCCCCAGCCAGAACCCTCACTCCCCCCCCCACACACAACCCCGTGCCCCAGCCCAGTGAAAGTGAGTGAGGGTGCAGGAGAGCGAGCGAGCAATGGAGGGAGGGGTGATGGAGCGAGTGGAGGGGTGGGGCCTTGGAGAAGGGGTGGGGCAGGGGTGTTCAGTTTTGTGCAATTAGAAAGTTGGCAACCCTAGGGCTAGTATTCTCTGAATCCTGCACTGATTAAAGTAAGAGTCTGGCAAGACAGGACCCAGTATTTCTGTAGATATTACATCATCAGCAACCATTTGTGTTTAATGAAAGGAAGGTACCTCACCTGTTTTTGAAAGCGGGTAGCTGACGTTAAATAAATCTTCCAGAAATGAAAAGAGTGGGCCTGTAATATTTAAAGCATATTCAGCATACCCATTTTTAATTGCTTCTTTCCGACCCCAAATACGTATCTATAATAAAGCAAGGAAATGTTACTTTAGACTACTTAAATTTTCACTTTCTTCACCTCTCTTCTGTGAGGGTAACATTTCTGAATAGCTGTTTTGGAAATGCTGTCTGTCCGTATCAGATCCTGCAATTAAACTTTTCATACAAGAAAAAAAAATCAATTTATCATTTGTCCGAACAAACTAATGGGCAAATCCTAATCCCATTGAAGTCATTGAGAGTTTTGGCACTGACTTCAAAGGGTCCAAGATTTGAGTCTAAATGTATATAGATAGTTTCCTAGTTGTTCTTTTATTAAATATGAAACACCACCTTAAAACATAATAACATTGAAGACCACATTTTTAAAAGTGATATCTTAACTTGTACCAGCAAAATGCATGTGCACCTGTCTGTGGTCAGAAATGAGCTTTTGGACAGAAAATTTAGGTATTTGCATGAATAAATGGATAAATTAAATATACTGTTACCCCATCGATATGTCCACTTGGGTGCACGCATTAATCTGAGACCCTTTGAAAATTTAGCCAGCAAGTTTTGAATACATAGCAGTTTGCAAAATTGAACCCAGATGTGAGTTCTGCACATGCAAGTGGTTGTAAATGCAAAATTTATGGGCACAGTTTTAGAGGCATTTGATCTCCAGGTTTTAATTTAAAGTGAAAAGGTACAGGTATTCAGTTAACATAGTCTCTCCAACCTTGAGTTCCCCTTTTCTGCCAATGTATTGTAAGAGTCTCAAATCAGCACACCATTGTGTTCTTTAATACCCAGACACAAAGGATAGAGTTAAAATAATAGTGACAGCTTTAACTTTAAATACCCTGACGTATGGCAGACTCTCATGGATATATTTTCACCTAGCTCCCATTGTCTTGTCACCAATTTCAGTGGGAGCAGGAACAGACTTACACTTTTTAAATGAAAAGGGCTAAGGAGATCTTGAATTACAAAAAATACTTTCTGGGTAGTAACTTCTCAGAAGGTTTTACTCTGCTCATCATTCACAGCAGAATTTATTTATGTAGTGATCTGTACAGCGTATATAAACTAATTATTATGAAGGAGATTTTTCTGCACATGTATTTATTGGATAAATGTTAACAGTTTTGCCATGTAATCAAATACTTTCAAAATAGGAAAGTTACAAGTTACATCTTATCAAACATATGGTGCACCATAGAACCAATTTATTCTGTTAGCTGCTCTAATGAGTTATGAGTACTCTTATTTACCTCATTGCCCCTTTCAGTCCTGGTGATGTAATCAAAGTCACAAACCACAAAAGCAGTTAGATAAGTTGACATTTTCAGTGTCGTGTTAAATGTGGTAACAGTCCATAGGCTTCCATTCTCATCTTTCATTTCAGATGTATCTAGAACAAACACAATTTTAGTATAGAAACAAACTATCACTACTATACAATAAAACAAGAGTTTGTGTTTTAAAACCAGTCTTTTATACTCTGTATGACAGCACTGGCTACATATATTTTGGCAATAGCACCATGCCAACTTTCCCACTTAGCTCATTCCATGTACTTGAATTATTACCTAAAATACAAAGACTCTACTATTCCACTCCTCAGTTTCTTCATCAAAATCTATGAAGCACATCAAACTGTGAATTGGTTTTGGGATGTGGACAAACATCATAAATATTCTCCCATGCTACACTTCTATAATATGTATGTTCATAATATCACTCAAGTAAATATCAAACATGCCTGAGAGTTATTAAATGCTTAAATCTCATATGCTTCAAATAAAGGGCCCAATCAGACCCTCCAGAGAAAAACCCATGGAAGGAGGTTCTGAGAGAGGAAATATTTGCAGACTACCTTCACAGATATTCCCCTGTTTTAGTCCCAAAGTTACATTACATGCCTCACAGATTTGGTAACCATTGACTTTTACTACTTAAAATTATGTACTTGAGAAATAAAGAATCATGACAATAAGGATATTAAAAGGAGATATTTACACGCGAAAGGAAGGAATCCCACAGCTTTTTAGGGTTCCTGCATGAATACTATCTGTCCCTCATGTGGCGTCTTTGTCACACACAGCATCCCACATCAGGTGAGAATCAGTGGTGAGAAACATTGCCAGGGCAGTATATAATAGCTTGCATGGCTGCTGACCCTGTCATGTCTATTCTGTGGATTAACAGAAGATTTCAATTATGTGACTGTTAAGGCAGTTTTCATAAGCACCCAAGAATTTTTTTTAAGATACACACAATCTCCCCCACCCCTGTCCTTAAATAACGGAAGTATAGCTCTCACACATACAACACCACAACGTCAGAAGTAAGTAAAAGTCATGTAGTAAAATATACTGAGTAAACACTGTATAGTAAGACTCAGAACATGAACTGTTGTGCAATCAATCACAGCTACCAGACATGGATATGTCACCATTGAAAGGTGACCCAATACCACCACCACCCACCTTTCAAAATTGTGACTGTGCATATTTGCCTGTGAATTTATAGATTTTTACTAACCCTCTCTGACTTTTTTTTCAGACCTATTAGATAATGTTCCTGCCTCAGCAACCCTTGTCTCTTAGGGCTTGCCTACCACACAAAAGTTAATCTGGAACAACAGTAGGGTATGAATTCAAAGCAGATTAAGTATTCCTGATTAACCCAATGTGCAGATGCTCATTCCAAAATAAGGCACTCATATTCTGGGGACTGGGGGGAGTTTGCACATGGAGTTAATCAGGAATAGTTATTCCAAAATAAGTCCCTCTCTCAGGCTGGTTGGCCCTTTAAGGCAAGCTGGACTGAGCCTTGCCCATGACCTAGCAGTTACCCTTCAACCTTTCCTCTGATCTAGCCAGGTAGGGATAATTAGTGATCCCAGCTGGTTGTAATGGAGTTAGAATGACTGACCCCAGCCACAGAGGACAACTTAAATGGAGCTGAGCTCAGTTGAGGGAAGAAGACCTGGGAGAGGGGAGGTAGGGAGTTCGCTCTCACTAGGAAGGCAGAAGAAATAGAATCAATCCCTGTGGTGGGCCTGAAATGGGGGCAAGATCCAGGGAGAGACTGCAGAGGTGGCAGGACTCGTCTTTGGAGAAAAGCCCACAGGGAGTAGAGTAGGTTGCTGTGTCAGGGAACCCTGAGATAGGGTTTGTAAGTGGAAGCAGAAGACTTAAGTAGCCCAAGGGGGCAAAAAATCTAATCAGACTTGTTTTGATTTTCATTTCGACCTTTCGGTTAGCTCAGAAAGGGTTTGAACTTTGTGTCTTGGCCGGAAGGCTGAGCCATGGAAGATCTTGTTAGAGTCAGATGCCTGCAAAAGGCACTGGAAATGAGGAGACCAGTCACATTATGCAAGGGGGGCACTCCAGGGAGCAGTGTTCCCCACCCTACTCCCCATGTAGACAAACCCTAACCCTTTCTGTCCCCAAACAGGAGCAGCAACCACCTCCTTTTGGGAGAAGGAGTCTCCCTCCAGTAATGTATCAAAATTACTCTTTTGACCAGCAAGGACTACCATAAGACCATTCAAAGTCTTCCCACACATACCTAAGAACCTGGTCTCTGCAACGTCATGTTCTGCTAACCTCCTTCCACTTACATTTCTTTTTTTACAGTTAACCTCCCGTCAATGCTCTGTATTATTGCTCTGTATTGCTAGGACAGAACATGTTAATTGAACAGAATTTTCATATATTTGAGACTTTAGCCCATCAATAACAGACCACTATAGTACAGGATGATACAGTAAAATAATGTGCTATGATTATACACTGTTCAAGTAAATTCAAACCTTTATTAAGGTAACTTGGAGAAATACAGATGTCCATTTTTTAACCTACCTATAGCAGGCATGTTGGAAAGGGCCACGTAACTGGGATGATGGACAATTATGATATTAAAGGTTGCCTTCATGGCAGGTTCATCAAAGCAGGGATAAACAGTCCTGGCATATGTTGGTTCAAGCTGTGATGCAATCAGCATACTAAATTGGAAATACAGATATGGTTAATCCAGCATGTTGTAGCTGATCAAAACCATTATATAGTGCACAAAATCTGCCAAGTTAGAAAAAGAAAAGGTAAATCATATACATATGTGGATTTAGAAAAGGGTTAGTCATTATTTAGAGAAATTTATGACTCCGTTGTCCCCCGCAGAGATCCATGTGCAGATTTGCGCCTTGTTTAATTTAACCATTTTAATGGCTAATTCTTTTCTTCCATGTCTTTCTTTTCTAACTGAAGAGTTCACATTTTTATATATTTGGTTTTGTTTTTCTTATTTGATTTCTAATACGGTGTTAAAGTCTCACGCATAGTTCAGACCACTTACAGCAGTCAAGTGCTCAGAAATTATGTAGCCACCCATATTTTATCAGAAGTAGATTCGATGCGGATGCTTGCTTTTCTCTCTAATCCAAACTTTCTTATTTTAAAAAAGGTAGAGTTTATTAAAGGATTAAGAATTATAGGAAGTGTTTATGTGTAAAACGTGCCCCTCATCTCCACCCAAACCAGGCACAGAAGAACCCTACAGCAGCAGTTCCATGGCACTGGGGAACACCATGGAGAGAATGCTCATGGGGACCCTGTAGCACCTGCATGCTGCAGAACTCTGCTCCAAGATGCTGCTTGTGGTAGTTTGGATGAGGGCTTTGGGGCAGAGTGCAGCGGGCCAGGGGAGAAGCCAGTGGACCCAATGGCCAAATTTTCAAAAGCGTCCACTGGTTTTGGGTGCCCAACTTGAGACAGTTGAGGAAAATCCTTACTGGAGAGAAGCAGGGAAGATGCTGACAGAGGCAATTTCCATTCTCTGTACAAACCAAATGCATCACGTAACAGGGATTGGAGGCAGATCTACAGGTAGACCACGAGAGGATACAGCTGGAGATGAACCACCTGTGTTTTGAAAACCAGATGCTTGAAGATGGGTATCACCAAGGTGAGAGAGAAGACAAGGAGTGCCACTGACAGCATGAGGAAAGAGAGGAGGACGTGGAATGTCGACATCATCTTGAAAATGACAGAGTGCACCCACAAAACCCTAATCCAGTACGTGAAACCAGACACCCACGTACTTGTCCCAGTGAGTGGCAGAGATTCCAAATTATTTCCTTGCTTTAAGGAAGGGGATGACATGGATGTGTTTCTAAATGCTTTTAAAATGAGGTGTGAATTGAATAAGATAGGGCAGGAGGACATGGTCTGGTGCCTGGCTGCATTACTATCACAAAGGACTTAGACATTTTCCCCCTTATGGACAGAGAGAAATATAAAGATCATGGGCAACATAAACAAGCTTTCTTGCCAAAGTTTAAACTTCTCCCTGCATATAGAAGATTTGGGGAGTTCAGAAAAAAAGGGACATGATCTGTGGTTTCAACTCAAATTAGGGGCTATGTAAGAAAATGGGGAACTGGTTGGAGCGTTTCCATGGTTGATGAGGTCTATGAATTAATGGGCTTAGAACAATTCCTTAAACTCTTCCACCCCAACCTGAAATAATGGCTAATAGACAAAGATCCTACAGGCATGACCGTATCTGGGAAATGGCCAACCAACATGCAGACAGTCCATTGGCAGTTAAAAAAAAAAAAAATCAAGGGAGATAGCACAAATCTGACCACCCAATCAAGCTCTCCCCCTTCCACTCCCCCCCCCCCAAGGGAGAATGGGCTAAATCCAGACATGCCTAGGAGGCAAACCATAACAAGGGCCCAAAAAGGGAGCCTGGGGAGCTGATGCATTTTTATTGCCATAAAAGTGGTCATAAGACAAAATACTGCCTGGTGCTAGGGTGATCAGAGGCTAGTTGTAGCACATAGCAGGTCCAGGTGGCAATGACTCCACCATCAGTGGAACCAAAACTAGTCCCATCAGTGAATATGACTCTGTCAGACTCCAAATGGGAATCAATTAAACACTGTTTCCCAGTGGAGGTGGATGGGAAACGGCCCAACGACGGCAGGATACTGGAACCCAAGTAACTGGTATGCCCATGAGCAGCGGACCCCTCATGGATCATTCCAGATAGACTCATGACCATTCAGGGAATAATAGGTCCCCATTTCCATGTCCCTGTGGCTCCGATCCACCTGAAATGGGGTGGCAATCAGGGCCCTAGCACTGCTGGGGTACCATCCGAACTACCAGTAGAGGTCTTGTTGGGAAATGACCTGCAGTCCTGGGCCTGCGCCACTTGTAGGGTTACTTGGAGCCAAAAGCAGAAAGCCAGAGCCCCTGCCTCAGACCAAGCTGAAAGCTGGCACACAGCTCTGAGCTGCTGCCTGACAGTGTGAGTGCATGGCCTGGGGCTAGGCAGAGTCCTCCTGATTCCCCCTCTGAGGTCTGTGTAAGTGGGCCCCAGTGATCAGCCTAAGCTCTCCCAGTTTCTGCTTTGGAAATCATGCAGGAACAATTAACTGATCCCTCAAGGAAAACCTAGGGCTGCAGCAGACTCCCCAGGCAACTTCCTGACAGGATGGTGCGTGGAAAAGTTTCTCTGGGATCAGAGATAGCTTTATAAAGAGTGGATGCTCCCTAACAATGTTGAGCCATGGAGTATACAGAGACAATTGGTGGTATCACAAAAGTACCATCTTAGACTACTCAGGCTAGTTGGGACACTTGGGAATACAGCTCAGCAAACAGCACTTACTCCAGAATTTCTACTGGGCTGGGGTTTTTGAGGCAGTGCCAAAAGAGCTGTGACCCCTGTCAGAGGGTGGAAAATGGCTGGAATAAGGGCAAGGCTGTCCTGATTCCTCCTCCCATTATATGCTATGGACTTTGTGGGACCCCTTAGCAAAACTACCCATATGGAGAAAAAGTATATTCTGGTGGTAGTACCGCTATCAATAAGCAGTAGCTCTGTCCTCCATAGAGTCAGACAAGTTGGCTGATACCTTGCTAACAACATTCATCCAGGGACAAGGGCGGTTATCCCTGAGGTTTTAATTGATCGCAGGGCAAACTTATGTCTGCCCTACATGAAGGGCTATGGGAGAAATGTGCGGTTCCACAATTTTGGTCGCCTCCCTACTACCCCCACACTACCAGACTGGTTGAGAGATTTAATGGAATCCTTAAAATTATATTGAAAACTTTGTGGACCAACAGCCTGGTGATTGGGATAAATATTTACCTGACCTGTTATTTGCCTATTAGGAGGTTCTCTGGAAATCCACAGGATTCTCCCCTTTTGAACTTCTCTATCGGAGGAGGGTACAGGGCTCCCTGGACCTAACAAGGGCAGAGTGGGAAGGTACAGCTTCTCCCAAGGGAATGTCCATGGTGGAGTCCTTGTTGGGTTTCTGGGGGAAAAAACCAACTCACCGACCTTCTGGGTTTTCTCTGAGAGAACCTATCTAGAGCTTAGAAGAAACAGAAAGTCTGGCAGGATCACACCACATGTGCTCTGACATAGGTACAGGGGACCAAGTTATGATGCTCATTCCAGTGTTAGAGGCACTGCACATTTGCTGTCAGTGCCAAATCCTGAGCATATAGTGGTTTGACATTGTGGAAAATGTCACAATCTTTCTCCAGCAAAAAAATATAACATTTGTATTTTCAGTCAGATTTGGGAAGAGCATGTGACCCCTTTAAGGAAGATGCTTTATAGCATTCAGACAGTAGGCCTGATTGTAAAGGTGGAAAAATGCAAAATGGGGGTGGCCGAAGTGGGCTATTCTGACCATGGAGTGGAGAAGGGCTGCATAAAACCAGAGCCTGCAAGAGTGGAGTTTAAGAATTGCCCCACTCCCCAGACACAAAAATCAGGTACAGTTCTTTACTGGGATGGCCAGATATTAGCAGAGGTTGTCCCTCACTGATGTGTGTGTAAGAAGCGTAAGTCAGACAAGGTTATCTGGTCCAAACAGAGTCAATGCCACTTCTGTAAACTGAAAGAAGCCATAAGTACAGATCCAGTTCTGGTATATCCAAACTTTGAAAAGGCTTCCATGGTATTCAGAGATGCCTCTGACACAGGCTCAGGGTTGTGCTGATGCAAGCTGATGAAAGGAGGAGAGGCACCCCACAGTGTGTGGGACCAAGAAATTGCATCCCTGAGGAAAAACAACTATGCAACAATGGGAAAAGAATGCTTGGTTATGGTGTGGGCCCTCAGCAAACTACAGCAGTACTCTTTTGGATGACATGTGACCATTGCATGCAGTGACCATTCCCCACTCACCTGACTACAACAAATGAAAAGGACAAATGCCACATTGCTAAAATAGAGATTAGTGCTCCAAGATTAAGATGGAAACGACTTGTCTTAAAGGGAATGCAAATTTGGTTGCTGATGCCCTGTCCAGGAAATAAGACAATAGGTTCCCCTAGGATGCAGGTCAACCATCCTAAGCCATATCTCTATGTTCAGTGCTGCATCTGTACTGATACAGCTGCACCACTGCAGCGCATGAGCTGAAGATGCTCTATGCCAACAGGAGAGAGCTCTCCTGTCAGCATAAAAAACCACCTCCACAAGTGGCATAAAATATGTCGGCATGAGACACTCTCCCACCAACACAGCGCTGTGCGCACAAACGCTTATGTTGGTGTAATTTATGTCAGGGGAGTGGAATATTATGAGTGACATAAATTTTTCAGACAGCTGTAGTGTAGACATAGCCCTAGTTACACCCACTTTGGCAGGGGAGATGCAACAGATGGCAATTTCCTGCACTATCCTTGAAAATCTTTATAGTATTAAGTTTATGTATTATTTTGAGCTGGGATTATATGTAACCCCTCTAGAGGGGAGATGTGATGTGAAGTCTGGTAGTTCAAAGGACTATATTGCAAATGTGCCAGAAAAGAATAAACTTTTTGACAATAAGTGTGAAGTGGAGTTCCTGAGGAATACTTAGGGAGAGGTTAATGCAAATTCCCCATCCCCAGTTATGCAAAAACTCAGCCTTTTGAAACTAAGCCCTGAGGAAGGAGTCATTGTCTGCTGATTACCTCTTCTCGGAGACTGGAGATTAAGGGCTTGTATAAAGAAACAGCTCAACTGCCGAGCCAGGGGTCTGGTTCTGAATCTGAGATTGTCATGAACATGTAACAGGGCAAACCCAGTTGTAGGTTTTGAAGGACTGACCAGAGCTTGAGGGTGGAGTTGGTGGTGATCTCTGGTAAGCATTTTTGCTCACCTAAAGATCTTCTGTTGTTTTTAATGTTCTCCCTGTTAGAATACAAGTGCTTGCTTAGAAAGAGCTCTGTGGTAACCTATAATTACAAGCAACACACAGCCTCTCTAGAAAGAAAACAAAGTACAGCTGGTGGCCCTTTAGGCAGTCTGGCTTGCTGGGGATATCACAGTGTAAATGCAGGGAGCTGTGCAGCCTTAAAGAACCCCAGTCAGGGTGGAGTGAGACATGGGTCTCTGCCCAAGAGGTAATGACTGAGAGCCAAAAATCTTTAAATGGGTGTCCTCAAGAGAGCGCGGAGGAGGAATACAGGGGCAGTTACACTCAAACTATGATAGCCCTCCCTTAGAGTTTCCACAGAGTTAGAGAGCACCTTTAATCTCTATGGATTCCATAGGAGCTGCAATGGCATAGGCTATGTAGGGGGTGGACCTAATGAGTATATCAATGCATAAATCTGCCACCCTAACCATAACCCTCCCCAACCAGCAATGCCCAGTATTGGGGTAGCACTTGCTGTTGGTCTTAGGAGATATTGTGGGCACCTTGCATCACTGCAAACTCCCCAACCCCAGTGGAATTTCTATTCCCCTCCTCCCCTTCCCCCTCCCCGCCATGCCAGAATCTGTGCCAGTAGAAGCTAGCAGAGAGCCTGCATGAATTTGGCACACTGCCTGCAAATAATTTTCATTACAAAGCACAACACATGTTAGCCAAGGCATTATTACAAAATGAATTAAAGGTTGTTTTTCCAGCAGATTTCCACATGAAAAAAAAATATATGAAAATGCTTCATCTACTGTACATAAACAGTGGGTGTTTCACCCCTAGTACCCCAGGTCAGGCAGTGGTATGAGTCACTGTTTGTTTGCTTATTTTTAAAAGATCCTAATGTGACTGAATTGCTAGTAAACTTTATTCCACATTGCAAATCTACCACATTTGACACAAATCAGTCCAAATGGAATTTTATTTTCCTAAGGCCCAGCATTGTATAAGCAGACAAATTAACTCCCCCCACTATTCCTCTTTTGCTCAAAGAAATTTGTAGCAAATGAACCTTTTTATGAACTATTTTAAGAAATGTTGTATAGCAGGGATCGGCAACCTTTGGCACGCAGCCCGCCAGGGTAAGCCCCCTGGTGGGCCGGGCCAGTTTGTTTACCTGACGTGTCTGCAGGTTTGGCCAATCGCAGCTCCCACTGGCCGCGGTTCGCCGCTGCAGGCCAATGGGGGCTGCGGGAACCAGCGGCCAGCACATCCCTTCGCCCGCACCGCTTTCCGCAGCCCCCATTGGCTTGGAGTGGCGAACAGCGGCCAGTGGAAGCTGCGATTGGCGGAACCTGTGGACACGGCAGGTAAACAAACCGGCCTGGCCCACCAGGGGGCTTACTCTGCTGGGCCGCATGCCAAAAGTTGCCAATCCCTGTTGTATAACAATGCCAGAGGTTAGCAAAATAAAATCAGAATTAGAGTATTCCCAAATAAGGGCAACCTGACCGTTAACAGGCTCTTTAAGAATAAGGCATGATTACTTCAGCTATTCCAAGTTGTATTTCACCTCATATGAAATGAACTAAGTTTAAAACACTGGAAATCTTTTTCATCATGTATAAAGACTTCATGTTTATAGGGGATAAGCTGGCATTTCTGCAATAACTCCTATTAACAGCCTTCTTGCTAGAACATAATAGTATTAGGATGACACCGGAAGTACTACAACAGTTTCCACCTTCTCCCCATGTCCCAACTGTTTAGGGAAGTAACATTTTTGAAATCATTAACACTGTTTACACACAACTACAAATTTTAAAAAGCTTACAACCACGTTGAACTCATTTGAACCATGTATGGCGACTGAATCTTGAAGATAGCTTAGTGTAAACCATCTTAGTTTTAGGGTAGACAACAGGTTTTAGTATGTAACTGTTAGTACTCGGTAATCCATATTGGTCCTGTTTCTAGTCCTTATCAATTGACATAATACAGACAATTTAAAAAAAAAACACCAGAACAGGTAGTGGATTGCCCATTTACACCTACCAGTGTTCATCTAAAACATAAAAACATAAGAATGGCCATACTGGATCAGATCAAAGATCCATCTGGCTCAGTATCCTGTCTTCCGACAGTGGCCAATGCCAGATGCCCCAGAGTGAATGAACAGGTAATCATCAAGTGATCCATTCCCTCTCACTCATTCCCAGCTTCTGGCAAACCGAGGCTACGGATACCATCCCTGCCCATCCTGGGTAATAGCCATTGAACTAGATAAATTCATGGAGGATAGCTCCATCTTTTTTGAACCCTGTTATAGACTTGGCCTTCACAACATCCTCTGACAAAGAGTTCCACAGGTTGACTGTGCGCTGGTGAAGAAATACTTCCTTTTGTTTGTTTTAAGCCTGCTGCCTATTAATTTCATTTGGTGACCCCTAGTTCTTGTGTTATGAGAAGGAGTAAATAACTTGTGAGTCTTCAAGAATCAGCTACATTTGCTATCAGAGGGCAAGACTGTATTGTGTACAGAATGGGTACTAAGAAAAATTGCACCGATTAGGATAGTATTCAAAAATCCTAAGATTTACATGAAATTAAGCCAGTACTTTAGTACAAATTCTATAGGGACATATACTACTCTTGATCTGAGCACACAGCACTCAATTCACAGCAGTGAAAGTTCTGCATGTAGTCTGACGGTAAAACATGCCTCCCAAATTCCACGGAGTTAATCCAATACAACTGAAGTAGGAAGAAGGAAGATAAGAGTGTCTTTAAAACACCTTTCTCCCCTCCCCGATCCTGACAATGACTCTCTTAGCTACATGCCACCCATGGATTCCACAGCTTGACCCCCATAAGGATAGCTTTTGAGCTACTTTGTACTGTCTGACCAGTGCAAAGCATCCAGAAGTGGGGCCAGGCTTACATTTGACTCCTTTTGGTGCTGTAAGTACTGCAGAAATGTACTCCATAGTGGCTACAAATAGTGCCTTCGTTTTTCATTTCCTTTCCCCCCCTCGCCTCCCACACACACTTCAAGACCTGATTAAGTGTGTAACTTAGATCACTTGCCATTATCTATAATCAAACAGACCATTAATGGTTATTGTGTTGTTATTCATATTGCTTTTTTTCTTATTTGTGAGTTTAGTGTTTGTGAGAGGACTAGAGAGCTCTCGCTCTATAAGAATTATAGCACAGATGGACACAGGTTTTCCAAACCAGTTCACCAATGTGCTTCAACTCTGATTTGACAAAGGGAGAGAGAAGTTCATTCTCAATGCCAATTAAGCCTTTCGCCTCTATTAAGCTGCCAACAGCTATGTGGACATCTGAGCAGGAGAAACTGTTAGCACAAGTGATAGAAAACCATTATCTTCTGCAAGTTGTACAGTGGCTTTACCAAAACAACTATCAACCTAGATTTGAACTGAAGACCTAGAGGTGAAAGGTGCCCTATTACATAGTGCCTGAGCTATCCAATCATCCACTAGAATTAGTCTTCTAAAATAATTAAAATAACCTTGTCAGGTACCTTATTAGACCTGACAAATGATGTCCCCGAAATACATGCATACTGCAGGAGGAGGTTTGAGTTTCGGCAGCACAGCTGCAAGAGACTCAGAGCTAGGAAACTGCTACTATGGCGAGATTGAAGACTTCACTCTCAAAGAAGGAGAAGTTACAAAATAGTGTTGCATGGATCAAGTTCAGAGAAAGTCATTTAAAATAAGGAAAGATATGCAAAAAATTGACTTAAGAACATCAAGAATGCAGACAAGAGCAGAAAAGCAAAGCAACATGTTAAATCTGCAACCCATAGACTTCCTTTGATTTAATCTACTGTCTGGATTCTTTTCACCAGACTGCAATCTTACATACCATAGTTACTTCAGGGTAAATCAAGGATAGAATGGAACAATTCATATAAATCTTTTTGCCACTTTGCTAAGCTATTTAGGGAGGTTGTACCATAAAATGAAGTCACAACATAAAGAACAGAACGTAAATGAGTACTAAGAATACATACACAGGGTATTCATTTATATACTTAGCCCTGGTCTACACTAGGAGTTGAGGTCGAATTTAGCAGTGTTAAATCAATTTAACCCTGCACCCGTCCACACGACAAAGCCCTTTTTTTCGACTTAAAGGGCTCTTAAAATTGATTTCTTTACTCCACCCCCGACAAGGGGATTAGTGCTTAAATCGGCCTTGCTGGGTCGAATTTGGGATACTGTGGACGCAATTAGACGGTATTGGCCTCTGGGAGCTATCCCAGAGTGCTCCATTGTGACTGCTCTGGACAGCACTCTCAACTCAGATGCACTGGCCAGGTAGACAGGAAACTTTTGAATTTCATTTCCTGTTTGGCCAGCGTGGCAAGCTGCAGGTGAGTGCAGAGCTCATCCGCAGAGGTGACCATGTTGGAGTCCCAGAATCGTAAAAGAGCTCCAGCGTGTACCCAACGGGAGGTACAGGATCTGATCGCTGTATGGGGAGAGGAATCTGTGCTATCAGAACTCCGTTCCAAAAGACGAAATGCCCAAACATTTGAAAAAATCTTCCAGGGCATGAAGGACAGAGGCCATAACAGGGACCTGAAGCAGTGCCGCGTGAAACTTAAGGAGAGGAGGCAAGCCTACCAGAAAACCAGAGAGGCAAATGGCCGCTCCGGGTCAGAGCCCAAAACATACCGCTTCTATGATGAACTGCATGCCATTTTAGGGGATTTAGCCACCACTACCCCAACCCTGTTGTTTGACTCCTTCAATGGAGATGGAGGCAACACGGAAGCAGGTCCTGGGGACGAGGAAAATGATGATGATGAGGTTGTAGATAGCTCACAGTAAGCAAGCGGAGAAACCAGTTTTCCTGACAGCAAACACTAACATTCATACCACCTAACAACAACAGTCACAGACTCCTCCACTCTACACCTAAGTACCATTTTATTCCAACATACACCTGCAGTTCATGCATCTAATTCCTCAACAACAAAAACCCAAAAACAAAAAAACCCCACTCGAACACACAGCCTGAACTCTAACCTTAGCTCAATTAAGATATATTCTCTACAGACAGACATACAGGTGAAGTGCATAATGTGTCATATGTGCATGAAAACATCTGAGGTCAGAGTTAAGGTTTTGCATTTGAGTCTGACGATGATACATTGGATGCGTGTGCTGTCCTAGTCCCTCATATTAACATTAATGGAAGGGGAGATCTGAAGCAGTCAGAGCACAGAGCAACATAGCTTGCCTCTGTTGAGGCAGCTGCTCCATTGGACAAACCTTTTATGGTTTGCCAGAGTGGAGCCCCACTCTGGGAGACCTAAGAAAGTCTACTGGACTAGAAGTAGCGTTGGGAAGCTTAGCAAGTGTGAGAGGTTGGGGAGAAGGAGACATGCAGAATGGTAAGAAGGCTGGGGAGCAAAACTGGAAGCAGACCGACAAGGTCCACATTTGTCATCTTTAGCACAAAGCATGTGTCTGTACCACTTGTTCATGTGATGGGGTTAGATCAGGGAAGCTAATTGCATCAGTGATGTGGAGCTTGTTGCTCCCCTACAGAGCTCTTCTGTCTACGATGAGCCTCCTGTGATTCACCAGAAGGGGGGGGAGGGTCCTGCTCTGATAAGCCTGTGGAATTCCTTGAGACTAGGAATAGTGCTGCCAAGGGAGAGCTTGGCAACACAACTCAGAGCCTGGGGAGGAGGCATGAATGACAAGAATCATGGATGACGGAGTGGGAAGGCATTGTGGCAACTAGGGTACAGGCTGTAACAGTAAACTAGGGAGGGAGATGAGACCGGGGAAGCAGCCTGGGAGAATAGAAGTGGCCAGCAGATCTGTGCTGTTCAGATTTGTCTTTGCAGACCTAGAGTAGGTATTGATGAACACTAGAAAAACAGCTCCCCATCTATTTCACTTTAAAATTTGAATATTGACTTTCTCTGAGCTGTTATGCTAATTTGTGCGAGAAACTTGTACTTTATGGGGACTGTAGTTCTTTAGCTACAGGATGCTGAAAGATATCTGAGCTGCATTTTGCACTATAGTTTTGGCCACATAATTGGTTCTATGGTGGACACCTGGGCTAATATAAATAAGGGGCTCCAGCATCTTTTTGCAAGCCATCAACTAGTTGGTCTTATTTGTAACATCAGATAATCACAGGAAAGGCAACTATAGCTTCTATATAACTGCAACAGTGCTGACCATTTAGTTCTCTTTTGAGAGGATACCAGTGCCAATAATCCAGCAACAGCTAACTTTAACAGACACAAGCTTTTGCCAAATCTGTTTTTCATAATGAGTCACAATGTAATTGTGGAGGGAGAGAAAGGAAGAGACATACCATAAAACACAGCTAATATATAGGGCCCAAAGGCCCCAATCCTGCAACCTTTACTGTATTGAGTTGCACTTTCTCACACTGAGGTCAATGGAACTACTTGCTACCTTACTCAGCACGAATAAGGACTCTAGAACCAGACCTACAGATTGCAAGCCAGCAGAGGGAACCTACAGAGTCTTGTTTAATAGCTTTGTGACCTTGGTAAATAAAAAGCATGGAACAGGTTAAGGATGTGAATGAATGTATGTTGTTGTGACTTTTTTCCTTCATAGAGGATCTGCTAACACATTATCAAATAACAAACTGTATGGTTGTGTAAACCTGAAAGGCAGAGGTTAGGGGAGGGATATTCCTGTTGTCAGACAAGACTACATTATTTTTATAGTGTCTTTTATATGTTCTATAGCTACAAAAGTGCTTTTGTTGTTTAACTCCACATAACAGACAAAGAGAGAACTTAAGTTATCGGCAAAGGAGAAATTTTCTTCAGCTAAGATCAGATACAAAAATAGAGATACCACTAGAGGACATTACTAAGTAGATGTGTGTGTGATTGAAAATTTGTATTGATTTTCCTAAAATGCAAGATGTGATCAGATCTGAGCTTTCGGTTTCAGCTTCCTCCATCTCTAAAAAGCTTATAATTCCTTTCTGGGAAAAGAGGAAAGAAGAGAGACAACTGGCTGTGTGCCCCCCCCCCCCCCGAAAAACCCATCAAAACAAGTGGTTTTCAGGGCAGTGGTTTTCAGCCTTTTTTCATTTGCGGACCCCCTAAAAATTTTCAAGTGGAAGTCAGCCTGCGGACCCCCATGGGTTCCCAGACCACTGGTTGAAAACCACTGATTTAGGGGATTAGCCAAAGCCCACTGAAGTCAAGGGCAATCTTTCCATTGACCTACATGGGTTTGGATCGGGCCCTCTGATCCTCATATGATGGCACTATAAAAAGAAGGGCCTCTAAAGCCAGGAGGAGCTGGTGTCCCAGCCTTTGGCTGGAACAGAAGTGCCCAAGCCCTTTCCTGGGCGGTCATCTCAGAAACTGGCTCGGGAATTAGCCAGCAACTCTTCTGGGGCTGGCCGGAGCACAGTGCCCTTCGGGGCCACATCCTCGGAGCTGGGCGCTGAAGTCCAGCACCTGCCCTACACTAAACACCAGGCAGCACTTAGCTGCCCGCTTGCCCGGGCGCCCAGCTGCCGTGGCATGTCATAGAATCATAGAATATCAGGGTTGGAAGGGACCTCAGGAGGTCATCTAGTCCAACCCCCTGCTCAAAGCAGGACCGATACCCAATTTTTGCCCCATATCCCGAAATGGCCCCCTCAAGGATTGAACTCACAACCCTGGCGTTAGCAGGCCAATGCTCCAACCACTGAGCTGTCCTGTCCCCGCGCGCGCTCACCTGCTCTGTCCCTGGTCCGTGTAGCGGGTGAGGAAGAGCCCGTCCAGATCCTCGCTCAGGGGCCCCCTGAAGCTGAGCTGCAGCACGTAGCGCCCGCCGGCCCGCAGGCTCCGCCGCAGCGCCAGCACCGCGTACTCCTGCCGCTCCTCCAGCCACAGCTCCGCCACCTCGATGCTGCTGCCGCCGCCGGCCGGCCCCTCGGGCAGGGGCCCCCGCACGGCCGCCCCCCACAGCTCCAGCTCGGCGCTGTGCAGCAGGACGGTGGCCGTGTCCTGGGCGCAGCGCACCGTGATGTTCACCTGCCCGGAGAAGGCAAAGGGGCCGGGCTGGCCGGGGCTCACGCGGGGCCAGAGCCGCAGCTCGTAGTGGAGGGGCAGCAGAGCGCGGGGCAGGCGGGAGTTGTCCCAGGCCCCCGGCGGGCGCGTGCTGCCGGGACTGGGGCTGGGGCTGGGGGGGCAGCAGCCGGCGTCCTCCTCCTTCGGGCCGGCTGTGGGCGAGGGGGGAGCCGCTGCCGCCCGCAGCGCCTCCACCTCCTGCAGGCAGCGCCCGTACAGAGCCCCCAGCACGGCCAGGGCCAGCAGCAGCGCGGCCAGCAGCAGCGCGAGCAGGGCGGCGGGCTTCCTGCCCAGGTAGAAGCCGGAGGCGGCCTTGGGTCCCATGGCAGCAGGCGCCGGGAGCACAGCACGGCCGAGGGGCGCCCCGTTACTCTCCGAGCCAGGCAGCGAGTGCGGCTGGGGCTGGGCTGCGCGCAACCAACAAATACCCTGGGAGCGCGGGTGGAGGTGGAGCCCCTCCGGCGAGGGGCAAGGCAGGAGGAAGGGGAGAGGTCCCCACGCTCCCTTGCTCTGGAGGTGGGAAAAGGTAAGAGGCGGATCCACTTGGATCCTGCCCATCTTTGGCCCCAAGCCCTCAAAGTGTATCATCAAAAACTGAGAACGAATCTAGACGCTCCGATTACTCTCTCTCACACACACACGTTCCTGATGCATTTCAGCACAATAGTGGGTGAGTCAGGCACATTTTAGCCCCCGATTCCTCAAATTCTAAACCCCTAAATAGAGGACAAGTCTAGCCCTTCCTACAACACCAAAAAATACTTGATCCTGGCACATCCTCGCATACCAGCACCACAAAAACCTAGATCCACTACCTGAATCTGGCCATACCCAGTCAATTTTTGGCCCCCACCCTTGAAATTCTATGGCATCAACAGAGAACAAGTGTAGTTGCCGCTAATGCACCAAAAATAAATAACTAAATAACTCCAGACCCAGATGCATCTCAGCCTATAAGCCCAGATCTGGCATCTGGATCTAGCTGAACATTCTTACTTTTCTTACGTGTTGCGTTAAACCTTATGTAAGATGGTGGGTGTTACAGCTGCCTTTCATGGAGGATAAATGTAAAAGAGAATTAAGCTCCTGTATGGAAGAGAGAGCCGAAACAATAGGGTCCCTTGCCCAAAACAAAGCCACATGAAGCTGAAGGGGGTTTCCACTGTGATCTGATAGCAAACTCCTGTTTGATTCCTGTTGTGTTCAGGGATATAGGAGTTATTTTTTGAGTGGTTGCAGATATGTATTTCACTTCCAGGAGCATGCTCCCAGGGCACCAAAGCTAGAGAACTTTGCTTAGAACTACTTGGGCAGCGCATGCATCCTCATACCTCCTTGTGGACCCTCCCGAGGCCATTTAAGGACAGTGGCACCCCAACTGCCACTCCTCAGTTCCTTCTCACCACCTGTGGCCTAAGTCAGAGCTTCCTCTGGGGGTTGTTATCTCACAGTTACTGCACAAATTCTCTGTGATTTTTTGTAATGAGTTAGTTTACTTAGTAGTACCCTTGTAGTTGTTAGTTAAGTGGTTAGTTGCTGTTTTAGTGATTATCTGATAAAATGCCTACCCAGGATTTAGACACTTTTGTGTGGAGTGGCTATCCTGAATTGTGACTCCCACACTTGCTGTTTGTTGTGTTTAGGAGGGGAGCACATTAAAGAAAAGTGCTTCATTTGCGGTTTCTTCAAGAAGAGGACAGAGGGTACCAGGGACTTATGCTTGAAGGAATATCTGAAGGGAGTCATGGAACAAGCTATGAGGCTGGCTTCAACTCTGGGACCTTTCTCTGACTGCCCTGTCCCTCAGATTTCAGAGCTGGTATGGAGTTTGGACAGACTGCCAAATTTGGACTCTTCTCCATGCAGAAGATGAGAATATTCTCATTCCTCTGGCCCCCTGAGGAAGAGAGCTCAAGTCTAATCAGAGCCACTCCAGGGCTCAGAGAGATTCTTCAGTGAGGAGTGTGGGATGGTGCAGCATCTTCTCAGGTACTCATGATAGAGCAGGGCCATCTACCTACTCCCCAGTACCCAAACAGGATCAGAGCAACACCATACTGTGACTCCAGCACCATCTGTCAGATGTGCATTGAATCAGGTACCAACATCTGTTTTTGCCCTGATGGTATCAACCCAAGTGGCATATCAGGCAGCAACTGATCTACTCTGCTTTTCCAGTCCCAACACTCCTCTCCTAAGAGTTCTCAGTGGTGGCCACACTTCTGGTCGTACCAACACAGTCCAGATTGGTTGCTTCAGATTAAGAACAGTTGCCTTCTTTGGTACCGCTGAGAATACCTGCCAGAGAGGTGAATCTGCTTCTACTATCAGCATCAAGACATCCTTCCCTCGGTACCAATCCTGACATCTGTACTGCAAGATCAACCTTGGCCCCAGTACTGACCTCAGCTCTGGTACGGATACCCTTTCTGAATGTTAGTGCAGCTTCAATTTTACACCTGCTGTCAGCAGTAACTATTGCACCATCTGTGGTGTAGATACAGTTTGCTCACTGAAGGTCTGCCAGATCGTGGCATTTGGGGATCCCAACAGGTTTGGCCCCTCTGCTGCTTGCAGACTATTGGAGGAGCTCCTTACACTCAAGCTTAGAGTCATAGTTTTCCTTCCAGGTGCTGGTCTCAGAAGTCCCCCAGATCTCCTATAGAAGATCATCATCGGTACCAAAACCACTCTAGGGACAGGAGTATTTAGGCCAATGCTTATTGGCTCCTGTGCCATACTCGTTTCCACACTGGCTTCCTTGGAATCCGTGGGATAGCCACATTCTTCCAGATCTCAGTCATCTGCTAGTTCCTGACCAAGATCACCAGACCCTCCAGTTATTTCACCTCCTGCCCCACTTGCTCTGGAGACACAAACTGATATTGCTCCTACTCACTCTCTGACACTGCAGCAGGAACAAGGTTTTCCTCAAGAAGGTGTTTTGCTCCATGCTCTCCTTTGTTGTCTTCTTCACAGGATGATTCCACAATCCTAGGCTCATCCTCTCCAGTTTTGGAAGATGTTAAGTCTTACCAGGACCTTCTAAGCTGCAGCCTTGGTCATTCAAGCTGCGTTTGTCCAAGAGAATGCCCATAAATTAGTGGACATTCTTCAACTTCCCTATCAGATACTCCTCCATATAAATGACATTTGTTTGGACCTGCAAAGTCCTTGTGGCAATGCCAGCTTCTTTGTCTCTACTCCAAAATGTACCAACAAGTGATACTATGTCCCCAGGCAAGGGTTTGAATGTTTCTACACTCATAAGCCCCTAACTCTCTTTTGGTAACTGTTGCTAATGAGAAAGGAGAGAGATAAGTCGACACCTAAAGAAAGAGGCCAAGAGATTGGATTTTATGGGGGAGAAAAATGTATTCTCCATCATCATTACATATGTGTATTGCTAATCAGCAGGCACTTTTACAAAGTGTGACTTTGTGAACTGGAACACAATGTCTAAATTTACTGATAAGTTCCTCAAGATGCCAGGAAAGAATTTAAGGCTTTCCTACTGAGGGTCATCTAGTATAGCGGTTTTCAACCTTTCCAGACTACTGTATCATTCTAGTGGCTAAGACATCACTGAAAACAGTATTCAGTGCAGTGGACACCTCCTCCAGGAGTATGGCTTTAGCTGTAACAATCAGAAGAGTGTCTTGGTTGCTGAACTCTGGGATTGCTCCTGATGTTCAGACTACAGAAGACCTCCTTCTTCATGGTCAGTTCTTGTTTTTTTGAGAAAACTAATCAGATGCTGCATTCTTTTAGAGACTCTAGGGCCACTTTAAAGTCACTGGAGGTTTATACCCTAGCAATTAAGAGGTATCGTTATTGAGGTCAGCAACAGCAATTCTGCCAATACTCCCAGCAGTATGTTAGACAGCTGATTTGTTCCACTAGGCAGAAAAACTTCTCCAGAAGGAGAAAAAAGTCACACCTCCACCAGCTTTGGGCAAGCAGTAAATTTGACTCTCCTTTAGAGGACAGCATGCCAGTTGTCAACAGCCAGGCCATTTCTCCTCTGTTTGAGGACAAGCTATCCCACTTCTACAGGGTTTGGGAAATGATAACCACAGACAAATGGGTCCTAAGCACTGTGGGAATTGGGTTATGCCATCCAATTCCTGTCCATCCATTCTCCTTACCCTCCCACTCCATCTCTTTGCAGGGACCCCTTTCACAAGTCACTTCAGCAGATCCAGACTTTGTGTTTTGGAAGTCACAGAAGAAGTTCCCCTTCAGGACTGGGGAAAGGGATTCTATTCTTGTTTTTTTCTTGATCCCAACTCTAAGGGAGAGGTGGAACCTATTCTTGCCTCCAAGTTCTCAACAAGTACATCAACTATGAGATTCAAGACAGTAACCGTAGCTACAATTCTCCCCGTATTGGACCACAATGACTGATTTGCTGCACTCAATCTTCTTAATGCCTGTGTTCATGTAGCAATTTTCCCAAGTCACACAAGGTTTCTGAGATTTGTAGTGGCATGTCAACATCATTAATACACAGTACAGCCCCACATGTATCTACCAAATATATGATTGTATTGGCAGCCTCTCTCAGGAAAATGGAGATTCATGTCTTTCTTTACCTGGAGGATTGACTAGTGAGGGGCAAGTCTGAAGTTCAGATCCTCTGCCACATTCAGTTTACACTAGGTCTCTGATCGACTGGGCCTAATTTTGAACAAGGAAAAGTCAACATTAATTCCAACACAAAAAAGTTGAGTTCATTGAGGCTCCTGCTAGATTCTGAGTTTGAGGGCTCTTCTGCCAAAAGAATGATTTCAAAGAGTTCGCACTTATGTCTCTGCCTTTAGTCTAACAGCCTTCAACCATGATCTGTATATACCTGAAGTTGTTAGGTCATATAGCCGCATGCACTTACATAGTCCAGCATGCGAGACTGCATCTTCACAATCTTCAAAGTTGGTCTATCTCCTAAATTGTCAGTTGTTGGACACTCTACTACGAATGCCATCAGCAATCCTGGCCTCCCTACAATGGTTGGCATTTCAAAACAATGTTTGTGAGGGTGTGCCCTTCATCCGTTCTTCACCCACCAGGATTATAGTTGTACTCCCCAACCTATTGTGGAAGGATTGCTATCTACAGACGGTGGAAGTTCAGGTCATGTGGATAGAACAGAAAGCTTACTTCATATCAACATGCTGGAACTTCAACTCCGAGCAATTTAAAAGGTGTGCATGGCCTTTTGGACTCAAATCAAAGGTACTACTGTCCACATACTTGCTGACAATACCACCACATTTATATGAACACGCAAGGGCTGGTCTACTCCAACCAACTCTGTCAGGAAGAAACAAAGTTGTGGTTTTTCTGTATCAAGGAAGGCATTATTCTAACAGCCAATGATTTACTGATTGTTTAGAACCATGTGGCTGATCACCTCACAGGAATTTCTCCCAGAATCATGAGTGGTCTCTGAAGAGCAACATCCAGGGATCCATCTTCATTTGGCACCTGAAAAAGCAGCAAAGCTTGTTTTTCTTTTCCAGATTACGAACAAACAGGAAAATGAAGGTGAAAATGACTGAATTAGCTGCAGAAGCCAATATTTTAAAGTTTCTCATGTTGACCTGGCTGACATAGTAGATTTAAATTTTTTTTTTTAATATTTCATTTTACTATTTTAGTAAAAAACAATTTTAACAAAAACAAACCTGATTTTAAAAAACTTGAATGTGTAACTAAATTCAAAAATTCATATGCTTGTTTTGTTAACATATTATATGTTTGCTGTTGAAGAAAAAAATCCAGAATACATAACGTTGTTGTTTTAGTTAAATAAAACAATATAAGTGTGTGTCTGGTGACGTTCTCCTCCTAATACAGTATAGCAAGAAAATCCTCCAAATATTAATGATTAACCTGTTGAATTGGAATTGAACCTCCCAATGACTTCATAAATATCTGCTTCAATTACCTTTGGCAAATGAAATAACCAAACAATCATTTGTTTTCTGATATAGCTGTAAAACTAATCTGAAAAGTTTTCAAAATAAATCACTTAAAAAAATGTATAGTGTGTACCTTCTAAAAATGAAACCTACATCTATCTCTGAGTTGTGAAGAATATGTATTAAGGTTATAACAACCAACAAGAATGCACTTTTATTAGAAACCTATGATTAAATCGAGTCTTCCTGTCTAGTGATTTAAATCAATTTGATTTAAATCAAATCCACCCTGTCCATTGTGGGCTCTTAGCACTGTATTGCCCACCCATATGGGACCTCTGTTTGATCGCCTACTAACTTGTTCTCTGTCCCTCCTTTGCCAAATGACAGCTTTTTTGATTGCCATAACATCTGCAAGGAGAGTAAGTGAACTGCAGGCCCTAATGTCAGGGCCTTCATATGTGCAGGTTTTCAAAAACAAAGTGGCCCTAAAGCCACATCCAAAATGTTTGTCTAAGGTGAGTTCACAGTTTCACCTTAATCAAACAATATACTTACCTGTATTCTTTCCTAAGTCGCACAAAAATGCAAATGAACAGTGTGTTCATATGTTGGATGTGAGATGATGCTTGGCATTTGTCTGGAGAAAATTAAACCATTTTGGTCACTCCTTAAGTATTGGTCTCATATGCGGATCAGATGAACGATCAGGCAGTCTCCACACAAATGATTTCCAGATGGATCACTTCCTACATGATGACAGCATATGGATAGCTCACATCACATTGCCACAGAGATTTGTCACTGATTCAATGAAGGCCCAAGCGGCTTCAAATCACAATCCTCAGTGATCTTTCTATATTGGACATTTGCAGGGCTGCTGACTGGTCTTCAGTGCATACTTTTACCAAACATTATGCTAGTATGACTACGTCTGGATCAGATGCAAACTTTGGAAAGGCAATTCTGCAGATGTTCTTTAAGTAGAGTCTACGTCCTACCTCCTTCTGTTACTGCTTGTGAGTCACCTGAGTGAAATACACACCTGCAACCATTCAAAGAAGGGGGAAAAATTATTTACCTGTACTGTACCTGTTGTGCTTCGAGATGTGGGTGCAGATATATTCCATAACCCACCCTCTGTCTCTTCTGCATCAGAGTCCCCACTCATGCTTTCTCGTACAAAGACACTGAGGGGAGGGTCAGGGCGGCACTGCCCTTAAACACCCTAGGGAGGGGCCATTAGGAGGTGCTGCCCACTAGGTACATTTAAGCAAAGTTCTCTGTCTTCAATATGCTGGGCACATGCACATGTGAATGGAATATTTGTCTGCACCCATATCTTGAAGAGCAGCAATTACAGTACAGGTAAGTAACCATTTCTGTATACATTCTTTGTAAATAAACAAGATTACATCAAAGAAATACCTGGACTCCATCATCAATTTCCCCTCCTAACTGAAACAACCTGCAGGACCCTGAATTTTGACGAACCGCTCAGGTCGAAAAAAGATAGCACTCATTTGCTTCGACTGTGTAATCCCCATGCAAAGGGAAGTTTCTCCCCCCTTGAGACTTTAAAAACTACTTTTCCTGGGAAGATTATATCTTGGAGTAATTCACTGGAGGAAACCAGAAACTCTTCTGAATGCATCTTTTTGTTGTTCACATGGGAGGAAAACGAATGGGATTTTAATATTTTATTTCCAAAGTCTCTGGAAGCACTCCTCAGATCTACTCCAGATGTAAAACAGATAGCTCAAAACAGGGATCCCAAAAGGCATTTAGATGCACTGATACTTTCTACAATGCTTATAGATGTTTCAAACGAATACATTCACTTCTCAGTATTCCTTAGCTTTGAATCAAAATACAGGCAAAAGAATGTGTCACGTGCAAGGGGATCAAAGAGTTGAGGTCCAGAAATAAAAATAAAGATGAATTTGGGTCAGGAAGGCTAAATATCCATTTGCTAATCCAACTTCTGTTTAAGGGAAAATTATGGCAAGTTACTACTGAGACAATTATACTGCAGAAGCAAGATTAGTCTAGTGTCTTTGGGCCAGGTTTTTAAGTAAAGAATGTGCAAAGTATGTGTGTCTTGGGCAGCTGCATTTCCAGCAAGCCCATTAAATACAAAAAAAATCAGATGAGGGAGTCATAAATAAAAGCCATTATATAGGAAAATTAGTGCAGTGTGGTGCACAAATGAAACAACAAATGGCTTTTTTAAAAAAAAATAATTGCACTGGATTAAGCACAGCTAGTAGTAAGAATCTGAACTGATTTCAAAAGGCGGATGTGTGTCACACATCCTGTAATGTACTCTTTTGTAGTTGTTTGAAAAGTACAGTCCAGATACTGCAGGAACACAGGACTGAAGAAAACATTAGTGTCCTTCCTAGTAGTTCAATAAGTTCTCCAGCGATTCTCCCACTGTCACAGGAGAATTTCAATGTTTTTCAGTTTTTACACTTGTTTCCCCTCAGACTGTGCTAAACAGTAAAGGAAATTATTGTTTGTCAGATCAGAGAACAACTAGTCAGTATTAACTTTAATGCAGTAACAATGATTGCAAGGATTCAAATCTTTTCATGCTGTATTTTTTGGCATCACTTCTATAGATTTACCACAAGTCACAGGAGAGCTCATTCTTCTGTTTTTGTAGGATTCTGCATTTTTGTGCAACAAAAACAATATAAGGGAAGGACACAAATCTATATGAATTATTATCATGAAGTGGTAGGTTTATAAAAATAATGACAAGCTTGCAGAAGTAATGAAATTAGTATTACAAAGCATTAGGAAGAGAGGGATTCTTTCTCTGTTTAGCTGATTTTACCAAAGATCCAGTTGAGCGTTAAAAGAAAAGATTTTTTTAGAGAAGTAAAATAGCAACAAGAGACCCAAATAATAATAATTAATAAAATGAATATACCTTCTCCAATCTTAAGAGCAGATAAAAATTCACTAGTTACAAATTTACAGTATATTATTTTCAAAGTGGAATTGACTGTTACAGTCAAGAAAAGCCTAAATATTTATGAAGCTTGAGAAAAGGATACTAATTCTGAAATCTGACATTGAAAAAATAAGGACCGGGGTTATGTAAAATAGTACTCACTTAGAGAAACCCAAATTAAATCTTTAGGGCCTGATCCTGCAGACACTTTAAAATGTGCATAACTTTATTGATGTGGGTAATCCCATTAAAGACATGGTAAAGTTAAGCATATGCTTAAATGCTTTGAGGGACTGGGGCCAAAATGTTAAGAAGACTGTTGGACTGAGCCTCTGGCACCTTAGTATTGGTGTTGGGGTCTTGTTCAAAGCTCCACAGATCTTATTCTCAACTCTTCTCATAAATCATTATAAGATCTGCATTCTCAGATCAGCAGCCAAAAAACATAGTGCCCAGGAAGTGGAAATGCCACAAACTCCCAATCACTGAAGACTGAAAACTGCATATAGAGAAGGTACTACACATAACTAACTTTCTAATTGCCTGAACAACAACTTTTATAAGGCCATCTGATAAGCCTTTTACACTCGGGCACAAAAAGAGATCTAGTTTCTTCCACATCTTTTAGTAGAGTCTCACAAAAATGTAAAAATTGTGCTCTTGGCTGTAGCCATGTCGCACATTCTGTATAGTTTTCAAATTCTGGCCTGATTTCATTAATTAATAGCTTTCCCTGGATAACACTACCAGTAAGTTATACCCTTTAGTTAGCAAAAACATTAGTGCTGTATACTGAACACAATTAATTTAAATATGTAACCATACCATTGCATCGTGGTATCATGAGCCAAAATGCGTAACTTGTTTTTAAATTACATTTAAGCAACCTACATTAAGAGAAAGTTACGGTCACACAGACAAGTACTCAAAAGGTAGGAAAGCCAAAATTAAGCTTGCCTGTCAAACCTTAATGCAGCCTCCTTGTGTGTATGCATTATGACACAGTCTTTAATTGCATGATGATTACATTTTTTTTTCACATGGATCATCAGCAGAGTTGGGATCATTAGATTCACAGCACAGTCCTCTACCACTTAAACTAATGGAGCAAGTAGTGGCAGTAGAAGACTGTTATCTTCCATATTGACTGGCATTAGAGGGGGGATAGAGTCACACACACTTAGCCAGCAAGTTTCACACCTATTTGTTAGAAACAAAGGAGTACTAAGACTCAGGAATAATGTATTCCATTCCAAGTTCTGGAGGGGAGTGTGGTGTAGTGGTTACAGCCTCTTCTATTCCTGTCCTGCTGAGTATCTTCCTGTCACCTTCTGCTCCTATTTCCCCCCTCCTCAGCTCCAGTCCTAGTCCCTTTCTCTGTTGGCATCTTCCCAGCTGCTGCCTGTCCCTATCTTCCCCAGCTTCTGATCCTATCTCTCACCCCGTCCCTCTCTCCACTCCCCTCCTTTGTTCCTATTTCCTCTGTCTTCTGTTCTGCCCTCTGCTCCTGTCCCACCCACCCAGCTCCTGCTCCTAACACCTCTCCTCCCCCTCAAGCTCCTATACTCCCTCCATCAAGCCCAACCTCTCTCCCCCTACCCCCACTGCATTCAAATCAGGCAGCTTCTTTCTCCTCCTCACCTGGGAGCCAGCTGGAGAACACTGAAAGCACAAGAGGGACAGCCTCTCTGCTTGCTCTCAGTTCTAGTGCCTGGCACCACAGCAGCCCCGCAGCTGCCAGGAGGAGCAGTGACACTGAAAGTCCTGCGTGGCCCCTGCAGCCCTGGAAGGGAGTATGCTCACTCACTCTGTAGGGGTGGCAAATGTGCAATCTGGTTAGCATATAAAATCTGAGAGAGACTGGAGCATGCTCGGTGGAGATGACTTCTTCAGAGAATTTAGCAGCCAAAGTCTAACAAGCCTCTACTGAGCATGTGCAAACTGATTTTTTTTCAGAGACTTATAATGTGATCAGTTTTTCATGGGGTGAGAAATGGTACTTCTCCAACAATGGGGCAATTTTTCCTGTCAAATTTCAAGCCTTTGCTCCAAAGCATGGAGACACTAGTCCTTATCAATGAAACAGCTGTAAGAATATTTTAACATTGTTTTGCCAATGTATTTTCCTCTAATATTATTCTTGAAAATAGACATACTGTTTCAGTTGAAATTGTCCAAAAGTATTCAGCTTTAAGCAGACCCTTAGCATAGAAAGTTTCAGCCTCAAACTTTACATTTGGCAAAGTTATAAGCAACTGAAAACAGGGTTATATAACGGAAAGTGTCAGGCAACCTGCACCACCTATAATATTGAGTAGGACTATGCACAATATTTCAAAACATCAGAATTGACGTTTGTTCATTTAATTATGATTTTGTGAAAATGGTCAACATTGTGAAAAATCATGGAAAAGATTGTGGATTTTTTTTTGCTTTAAAAATAACTATTTTGAGTGAAAATTCCAAAGTTTTTGAAATGCAGTGTGAAGACGATCAGATTCTATGTTTCCATTAGAAGACTCCATTTTGTGAAATTTTATGAAAAAAGCAACAAAAACATTTTACACATACAAAATCACCTCAAATGAAATTGTGATGAATTTTTTCTGAAAATGATTGCAGTTTCACACAGTTCTAACATTCAGCTTGTCAAAAGTGCTTTTTTTAAAAAGTGAAGTTGATCAAAGCAATTTGCCACCCGCATACTACAATAAAAATAACTAAATTATTATTTTATGTATAGTATCAATAGTTTTCTAGGTGCTTTTCAGACAGAAATAAAGAGAAGGTCTCAAACAAATAAATTGTAATCTTAACACAGAACAGTAAGTAATAGAGTGTTCAGAGAAATAAAAAGCAGCATAACTGCATGGTGGAGTTAAACATCTTGTTAATTCCATTATTTTGAATGGGGTTTGTTGTTCTAATTGTGCACATGTGTAAATTAAGGGTGAGGACTGAAATTGGTCTATGTTATGGATTACCCACCTTGGCAGTAACAAAAATATTCAATTTGACATTTTTAAAAGATTAGTATACAGTACATTATAAATAGTTCAGGTCACCATTTTGCTGAACATATGACAGAATTACTAAATTTAGGGTACCTTGGTTATATGGTTTTGGGGTGGAAATTATATGAAGCATACGATCTGGACACACCCAATTAGGCACTATACATCAGGTATGTTTTACACTCATATCCTACATCAGGCCAAATTCTGACCTTGGATGCACAGAGGTGGCTTCCATATAAGTAAATTACACATCTGAATGTAGAATTAAATCACATAATATAAAAGTACTCAGACATCTTGCATTCTTAAGGACACAAAAAATGTTTCAAACTTTACTATTTGATTTACAGATTACAGACATGATTTCATCCTTGTTCTTTATGCAAATGTCCTACTGATGTCAAGGAGATTTTTAAACAAAAAAAAGACAAAGGTAAAATATGACCTGATGGGATCACTTCACCCACCATCCTTTAAAGTGAAATATGGTAATCAATAGTGCACTTGATAGTTTAGATCAGGAAGTGAGACTATCTACAACTGAAATTTTCAATTAAATTTTAATAAGCAGAATATTAGACCAACTCACACTGAAATTTCATCAGGACATTTAATTAGCAGCTTTAATCTTGTGAAAAAGCACCATGGCATAGTTCTAAAACCACACAAATAAAGTTAATAATTCTAGAAATGGAAATCACCTTTTAGATTGCAGGATTGTTCCCTAAATTACATTTAGAGCCATACAAATAATAGATTTCACAGTTTGCTGGGGCAATTCTGAAAAACTGCGGGAAAAAATCATTTTGGGTCAACCTAAAAAGAAAATTTTTCAGTGAATCAAAAAAGTAAAAAATTCATTTAATTTAGATTAAGCATTTTTTAATGTTTTTGAATTTTTAAAAAATAAATGTGAAGGACAATCCTGAATATGTCATTTTGAATTAAAAAAAACCCAAATGCTTTGTTTTATAAATGTTTAAGTGGAGCATTAACTATTTTGGATTTTGGGGGTGGGAGGCTGTTTTTCCACTTGAACAATTTGGTGAGACCAACATAAAGCCGCTAAATGTTACAGTGTCACCTAATCTGCATTTTTTGCCAAAAATGTTCAGTTGAAAAGTTGTACCCAGTTCTAATAACGTCATTTTGTTCAGTCTAATTTTAAAAAGTTCCAAGCTTCCACTATTTATTCTTGGAGACTATTCCACACCCTATGTCTTAGTTTCTCTTACTTAGTTCATTTCATTACCTCTCACTATACTCCCATATATTACACTAATTCTTCTCTCTACTTTGTAAAGTAATAACATTTGTAGCCTATGATGTCACCCCATAGCCATCACTGAGCCAAAGCTAGCCATATCTCAATTTCCTTTTAGGTAGTTTCTCCAATCTTCTGATTAGGTTTGTTGTTCATCTCTGAACTCCCTCCAACCCTATCAGTATCTTTCTGGCATATAAATGCAATATTCTAAGGAGCATGTTGCCTCCATGCTTTGAACTAATGCCTTAATTTTTGCAGACTAAAATTCACATTGGCCTTTTGTACAGATATATCTATTGACTTGGAAAAGATTATTACGACATGGTGATTACTGAGGAAATTGATGAAAGATTTTCCCCCCAGAGATTCACTGTAAAGCTCTAAACTAACGGCTGGACAATTAATCATAGCTGCGTGGTTACTTGCGTATGTGTGCAAGAGGAACAACCCAGGATATGAGCAAGAAAGGATGTCATCAGTCTGCCTTACTTGGACTAAAAAAGGCTGTGGTTGTATCAATGGTAGGTTCAAAAGTCAATTAGGCTAGATCAGCTGGAAGCAGATACGCCTGGAAAAGCCCCTAATTTCCAGGATTGGGAAAACTGACACCTTTGCAAAGAAGGATATACAGTAAATAAGTTAGTTATATTTCCTTCCGTTAGTTTTGGTGTGAATAGAAAACACCACACTGTTAACTGGAACCGAGTTTTGAAAATCGTATTGTTACAATTTGAGACAAAAAGAATGTATGAGTGCAAGAACTGTCCTCAATCTTGAAAATCTAGTCCAGATGGAATTTATTATGCTTTTTTATAAAGAAAAGTTTAACTTGATTATGATTTTACTGCATTTAAGCAGCTATAAAACTGTATTCTCTAAAAAGTGCCAGCAATTTAATTTGAAGTTTAGTTACTGAAAAAATATTCTATGTACCATATATGTAATTGCATTAAATACATACCTCAAGACATAAAAGAAAGATTTGATTCACCATAAATCAAATTAACTCAATTAAATTGTTATACGTTTTAGGAGTTGTGTTTGTGAGACTGTGTGAAGTGAGCAAATGGTTGGCCAAGAATTAATATGTAAACACAATTTTTGTTAAGTCGGCATTAAAGTAAATTAAGTTGATGTTAGCTAGTTAGATAAAGGATAAATTTTTCAAAAAAGTATCTAATTGTATGTCTACACAGCAAAGAAAACCCTGCGGCTGGCCAGTACCAGCCAACTCAGGTTTGCGGCACTCAGGCTGTGGAGCTGTTTCATTACTGTCTAGACTTCTGGGCTCGGGCTTGAGCTCTGGGACCCTGCAGGGTGGGAGGATCCCAGGGCCCAGATTCCAGCCCAAGCCTAGACGTCTAGACACCAATGCAACAGCTCCACAGTCCAAGCACTGGCCAGCCGTGGGGTTTTTCTTTGCTGTGTAGACATACCCTGTCATAAATAGAAAGGGAAGGGTAAACCCCTTTAAAATCCCTCCTGGCCAGAGGAAATCTCCTCTCACCTGTAAAGGGTTAAGAAGCTAAAGGTAACCTCGCTGGCACCTGACCAAAATGACCAATGAGGAGACAAGATACTTTCAAAAGCTGGGAGGAGGGAGAGAAACAAAGGGTTTGTGTGTCTGTCTACATTTTGTCTTTGCCGGGGATAGACCAGGAATGAAGCCTTAGAACTTTTAGTAAGTAATCTAGCTAGGTATGTGTTAGATTATGATTTCTTTAAATGGCTGAGAAAAGAATTGTGCTGAATAGAATAACTATTTCTGTCTGTGTATCTTTTTTGTAACTTAAGGTTTTTGCCTAGAGGGGTTCTCTATGTTTTGAATCTAATTACCCTGTAAGGTATTTACCATCCTGATTTTACAGGGGGGATTTCTTATTTCTAATTCTATTTTTATTAAAAGTCTTCTTGTAAGAAAACTGAATGCTTTTTCATTGTTCTCAGATCCAGGGGTTTGGGTCTGTGGTCACCTATGCAAATTGGTGAGGCTTTTTATCCAACATTTCCCAGGAAAGGGAGGGTGCAAGTGTTGGGAGGATTGTTCATTGTTCTTAAGATCCAAGGGTCTGGGTCTGTAGTCACCTAGGCAAATTGGTGAGGCTTTTTACCAAACCTTGTCCAGGAAGTAGGGTGCAAGGTTTTTGGGAAGTATTTTGGGGGGAAAGACGTGTCCAAACAGCTCTTCCCCAGTAACCAGTATTTGTTTGGTGTTGGTAGCGGCCAATCCAAGGACAAAAGGGTGGAATATTTTGTACCTTGGGGAAGTTTTGACCTAAGCTGGTAAAGATAAGCTTAGGAGGTTTTTCATGCAGGTCCCCACATCTGTACCCTAGAGTTCAGAGTGGGGGAGGAACCTTGACATACCCTAAGTGACTTGAGAGCCTAAGTACTATTTTCAAACATCACTTAAACCCAGATTTTTAAAGGTATTTAGATGTTCCTGCACTTAGTATTGCAATGCCTAACTGATTTAGGTGCCTTAGTCTCACTTTCAAAAGGGATTTAGGCACTTGGGAGCCTAAATGACATCAGGTGTCAATGGGATTTTGTCTCCCAAGTGCCTAAATCCCTTTTAAAATTGAGCCAGGCTCCTAAATCAGTTAGGCATTACAATACTGAGTACAGCAATGCCTAAATACCTTTAAAAATCTGGCCCTAAGGCTCAAGGAAAAGAAGCCAGTTAGACTCTGGCCCAGCAAATGCAAGCTGCAGATAAGCCATAAGAAATAAGAATTTGTCCAGGGCTGATTTTCCCTTTTAACTGCATAAAGGGCTGACGCCCTCTCCAGCCAACTCCACATTTGTAATGGAGTCAGGAAGGTGGTATTTGTCGTCTCAGTGCAAAACACACTTAGAATCCATGAACAGGCCCGCCGATGGGGGGGGGCGGGGGGAGGGGGAGAAAAGGGGCAATTGCCCAGGGGCCTGGGTGATTTAAAAGGGTCTGGGGGGCCTTTTAAATTGCCTGGGTGGGCCGCAGGGCTCCTAGGTGCGCGTGGGGTGGTACCAGTGGCGGCAAAGGCAGCCGGGCAAGCATGTAGAAGCCCTGGCTGTACCAGAAGACTGTTCTGCCCTGGTGCGCATCATTGCTCTTGGCGGGCCTGTCCATGAATTCTCTATCCACCACAGCAGGTCAAATGCCATACAGTGGGTACATTGGGCCATATCAATCCTGGTGCATAACTCTACTCAATGAGTTAGACCAGGGAGGAATTTGTCTCCTCTAGTTTTATCTGTTTTTGAAGAAGGCCAAGGTTTTTGGATGGCATGAAACGTTTACCAGAACCTTGTCTCATATTGCTCACTTTGCCCATGGGCAGCTGTTTCAGCAGAACATAATTAATGACAGCTGCAGGGTGTGTGCACAAAACAGCCCAAAATAATACAAACTTCTTTTGCTGACAGCATTTTTAACATCTGTCCATTATCTTGTAAATCAAGATGGATTCTAGTTTTGAAAATATGCCAAGTAGTCCAGAGTGATTTTAGTAATTCAGTTTTTATTTTTTTATAACCTCAATGGAGAAGATTTATTTTTAAGCTTTTTTAGATCAATATACATTTTCACAGGTGACATATGGGCAGTGCCAGTCAATTATCAGACACTTACTTAGTGACAGCAAGACACTGTGTTTTAACATTTAAGGCTTTAACTGTTAAAACACAGAATCAACATCATGTCAAAATATATAAAGTAAATATCTTTAAATCAAAATTACATTCTCAAGCAGCATTTTTCTTATTTTGCCCATCTGTAAATTTTGATTATCAACAGAAATATTTGTTGCTTTGTGTGTGTGTGTATGTGTGTGCGTGTGTACAGTGAAACTGATATTGACTGACATTTACCTATATCAAATCTAATCCTTCCAAACCTAAAGTTAAGGCATCTATATCCTCATCTGGAAGGCCTTGCAATGCAGAACTGATTTCCTATTAAAGTCAGCATAAATCACACAGACTAAGCAATGCCTGAGAGATGTGAGTTTGGATCCATGTTGGCAGTGAATTAAATGAAAAGTTATGATTTAAGGATCTCTAAAGCTCAGAGGTGGACTTCTCCCTCCTCCCCCAGATTTCTGGTATCATTTTACAAGATAAGCTTCCAGGAGAGTTCACAGCAATGTTACAGAACCTTTGTCAATCAGACAAACCATTTGTGTTTCACCACAGATGATGGCTGTATATCACCTGTGATCAAATTGGCTGGAGTTCTACAGACTCTAGAGAGTCCACTTTCTAGGGCCTCTTCCTGGCAGAACATTCAGCCATAGTTTACTGGAAACGTGTTGATGCTTTGGGCTCATGCAAATGGATTAACAGGTCTCTGATTGAGTCCTTTTGTGTGTCAGTCTCAGGACTGGGGTTGCTTTACGTCAGGGGTGGCCAACCTGTGGCTCCGGAGCCACATGTGGCTCTTCAGAAGTTAATATGCAGCTCCTTGTATAGGCACCGACTCCAGGGATGGAGCTACAGGTGCCAACTTTCCAATGTGCCGGGGGGTGCTCACTGGTCAACCCCTGGCTCTGCCACAGGCCCTGCCCCCATTTCACCCCTTCCCGCCCCCTGAGCCTGCCATGCCCTCACTCCTCCTGCTCTCCACCAGAGCCTCCTGCACGCCATGAAACAGCTGATCGGGAGGTGCAGGGAGGGACGGAGAAGCGCTGATCGGCGGAGCTGCCCTTGGGCAGGAGGTGCTGGGAGCTGGGCGGGAGCGGCGGGGGAGCTGATGCAGGGCTGCTGATGTATTACTGTGGCTCGTTGGCAATGTACATTGGTAAATTATGGCTCCTTCTCAGGCTCAGGTTGGCCACCCCTGCTTTACTTGGACATATTTTATCATTGTCATAGTATAGCCAGCGGGAGCACTCTCTCCACTTATTCATGTTCTGAACTTACCATTGCCAGGATTCAGTTCACACACTAATGAATTCCCAAGGAAGGTTCCTTTCCCACCCCCCATTCTGACACAAAAAGAGACAAGGAGGAGGATTCCTGCCAAATCTTGCATGATTGGCTAATTTTGGACACTGGCTGGCCAGTCCCTGCACTTAGTAACATGCCTCATGGCAAAAGATAAATAAATAAAAAGCTATGGTGTGCTATAGAAGTCATAATATGAATCCATATACCTTTAACATCACTGGACTTGTGTGTAAAAAAAAAAAACCCAACCACCACATGTACACACACAACCCCACACCCACCCGTCTCTCTTCCTTACTGCTGCAGGTGCAGAGTAGTTGGGGTTTCTTTAGGCAGGATTGAAGGGAAGGGGGATCCTTATAAATGAGATTAGGGATAGGTTAAAATTCTTACCAAGAACTAGTGTGCAAGCAGCATAAAGAGCCAGGTTGTCGAGACTGAACAGGAGAACCAATCTTTGGTGTAGATAGGGCTCCAAATTAACAAAAAACTATGGATAAGTCTCAGGGCAACTCTTAATCTAGTAAAAACAAACCTCTGAGGATCTGCCTGTGTTTTGAAAACAATAGTTATATGCCTGAATATCATGTAAGATTGGTGATTACTCAGTACTGTAGTGCATTCTGGGGCATCTCAGCCTCCAGTGCAGTGAAAGGGACAATGGAGTGGCAGTAGCAGGACCCAGAGAAATCTTACTAGCCTTGCTGCTTCAGAACAAGGACTGGGATAAGCAAGCGGCATATCCTCCTGAAGAAAATAACTTGGGTTTGAACAGGAAGCCAGCCTACTGGCTATTCCCCTAAACAGACAGCAGGGGAAACTGACCAGGCTGTTATATTTGGGAGGAAGGAGCAGGCCAATGGCTGCCCCCATGAAGATCCATGAGAAGGAGAGTGCAAGCTAATCACAGAAGTGAGTAAAATGGCAGGAGGCCACTAGGCTTACCCCTCAGAAGACAGCTAATGCTATGAGTTTATGCAACTAATATTTTGTCATGGATCAGGCTCCCAAAATACAACAATGTACACATTTGACAGGGAGAAAGTCAGGCTGGGGAAGGGGAAATTAGAATGAGTTTATCAGTCTTATAATGATTAACTGAAGCTTGCAGGGTCAGATCATCAATTCTATATGGGGAGGAAGAGGAATCCCAAGTTCTTCACTACCACTACATGAGTGATTGCAGCAGAACTGGCCTCAGGAGAGTGAAAAGAGGTCCCCATCCTTTGAGACGCTAATGAAAGGATTTCTGGTTTAGCCATGTTCAGCATGAGGAGATTTAGGCAGGTCCAGACTCACATTATTTATCAACCACTAAGACACGAATGATGTCAGCAGAGGATCGGAATAGTCTCTTCCCTCCCCTTCCCACCCTGCACTAGGATTAGCAGATCCAATAGCTGTGCAGCAGAACAGGGATGCCTAGCAGGCAGAGAAATCCTGAAGCAAACAATACACTTTTTTCTTAGTGTGTGAGTGTATGTGCTGGGAAACAGTTCAAAGCTCCATGCTCTGTGGTAGTACAATTGGGGATGGGAAATGCCACTGTTCCTATTCTTGTGGTCATTCCAGAGCGGACCAGACAGATCCTGTGGTTTTATCCTCCACACTTCTCTGCAATATCTAGCTATAGTATGGATCTTCCTAGGGAAACAATGCTTGGTCCAGGGATGCCACTCAGAGATTGTACTAAATCTCAGCCAGGTTCCATTTGGAAGTAGAGGAGTTTTCCATAAATGAAAAGGACAGACTACTGGTCTGTCTCTTAGATTGACTGCATCCACATTCAGGCACCCTAATTTCACTTACCCGATTCTCCTGTGCCACTAGTTTTCCCTTACATATTTCCATTGACTTCACTGAAGGCACTCCTTTACACTGATATATAACGGAGAACAAAACCAATCTTAAAAATAGTGAGAAATGGCCTTATTTGCAAAGTAGCTTGACATCTCCTCCCTTTCTTTTGTTCATATGCAACTCCCTTCACTCTCACCTCTGCATTATTAAGCCCTAGAGTTATAATATCAAAATTCATGAAGGCTAGTGGGTTATTATGCCTACCAATGAACTCTTCAAAAGGCACCTTTAAATCAGTGTTCATTGTCAGCTAATAGTAATTTTATGCATTGTTAATCTGGGTCTGTGGGACATGGGCTTTTTGACTCAGTGGTTCCAAGCCCGGGCTTGGGTGTCCACACTGCATTGTGAACCTCCTCCTCATCCTATTCTTAATTTTGTTTTCGTTAGGGCTATAAATAGACGAAATGATATTATTAAGGATATAGATTCATAGATACTAAGGTCAGAAGGGACCATTATGATCATCTAGTCTGACCTCCTGCACAACGCAGGCCACAGAATCGCACCCACCCACTCCTGCGAAAAACCTCACACCTATGTCTGAGCTATTGAAATCCTCAAATCTTGGTTTAAAGACTTCAAGGAGCAGAGAATTCTCCAGCAAGTGACCCGTGCCCCATGCTACAGAGGAAGGCAATATGATTCTGTCATGGAGGCCACAGATTCCTGGACTTTCTGGGACCTCCAGGACTTCTGTGGCAGGGCTGGAGCAGTGGCCCTAGGACTGAAGCAGCGGCTAGGATTGGGTCAGACTCTGCCGCAGGAGCAACAGTCCCAGGGCCATGGGAACCACCGGCCAGCCCCAGGGCCACCGGAGCCACCAGAGCAGCGGTCCCCAGGCTGCTGGAGCAATAGCTAGGTTTGGATCAGCCTCCCTGGGGCTGGAGCAGCAGTGATCAGCCGGTGCCACAGGAGCACGACTGGAGCAGCTGCAAGCCTTTGGCAGTGCTGTTTCCCACCCCCCAGGTATTTTAAGTAAAAGTCAGACACAGGACATGGACAAAAAAACAAAAATTCACAGAAGCCCATGACCTGTCTCTGGCTTTTACTAAAAATACCTGTGACAGAATCTTAACCTTACTATTATTAAGGTTGCCCAACACTTCCTATTATAAGACCCTGTTTACCATTGTTTATAACTTTGCCAAACTTTAACTATTTGGACTGAAATTTTCCATGCTCGGTGTCTTCCCAAGGCTGATTTTTTTTATGTCAGCCAAACAGGCACATTCATTCTGAAAACAAGGCTAATAAAAATAAATAGCTTTGCCCATGTTAAAAAATTCTGGCAACCTTTCCTTTGAGACACTAGTGCCCACATGCTTTCAAGCAGGGACTTAAAATATGGCATGGGGTGGCCTTTGGGTCAGGGAAGGCTTTTTGACAATACTGTGAAAATCAGCCCAAATTTGGCAAGGATAACACCATAGTTCACACGTGATCAGTAGAGACTAGATAGAGCATTGCAGCTAAAATTCTGACATTTCCGTCTGATTGGGCATGCTTCAGCCCAGGGCTGAGCAGAACTTTCCCACCAGGTTAGGAAGCATGGAGGAGGAAGCTGCCTAATTTAAATGCAGCAGGGACAAGAGCCAGACACGGTGGGAGAGGGCAGGTGGAATAAATTGGGACAAGGAGCTTGTGTTGGGGGGGGGACTGGGACTGGAAAGTGGAGGAAGAGGTGAACTGGGAGTTGGGGCAGACAGGGACACTAGCACTGGCTGGTCCAGGAGATTGGGACTAGGAACCAGGCTACAGAGACTGGAACTATCTGGGCAAGAAGCCAGGAACTGGGAGCCGGGGAGGGAAATGTTGGAGGGGAATTGGAAGCCAGAGGGTGGGCTGCAACTGGGTTCAGAGGAGGAGTTGGAGGAGAGACCGGCTGGCAAATAGACTGGGACTGGCAAGGGCAGAAAGTGGGACTGGGACGTGGAGCTTGGGGTGGGAAAGAGACAGAGTTGGGATGGAGGACATGTTGGAGGGGACTGACAAGAAGGGTTAAAGTTTCTGGGCAGGGGGTGGTCAGGGAATAGGCAGAAGAGTCTGGGCCCAGAGCATCTTACCCTAGAGGGCCTGTAATGGAACCTGAGATTCGTGAGTCTCACCATTCCTCTGCTATTAGTCAATAGCTGAGAAACCCACTGGGAAAATGCATGTCTCATCACCCTCTAGTGTGGTACATATTTTTGTCACTACACACCCACTCTGCATTCTCGTGGTTTATGATATCACCAGAACTCCTCAAAGGAGTAGCCCCAATAATTTACTCTTATTTCTTCCCTATATTTTTAACTCCCTTGTGGATATCAATTAATGGAGTCTGACATGAACAGATGATTAGTCTAAATTTGAGAGTGATTCCATCTATACACATTTGTAGTTATTACAATAAATTCTCCTTTTATAAGCTTTAAGAAATACTTGAGCAATTTTGAATTTTCCAAATTAATCTAATTTGTTTCCATTTCATGACATTTATTTCTACAGAACACATATGTTTTCCCAGGCAGTTAAAAATAGATACTCTTTTCAGATACAATCTTATTCCTTGACAGTGTTTTAATCTAATTGCCACAACCAGAGAAAACAGAGCTCTTCAAATTAAGTTGACCTTAAACAAACCTGTACAGAGCTGTCATGTTACAGCTCTCGTGTTGACCTGGGTTATAAAAAACATATGAGTTGAATTATTAAACCCTAGCAATAACCAGGTAACCAGTACTTCAAATAAACCATTTTCTCTAGGGGAGTTTTCATAGTGATGCCATAGGAATGGAAAATGACAGAGAATTAACACAAAAATGACAAAGGGGTTGGGAAGTTGAATCGGTATAAAAGTTTAAAGGAACTGTGACAGGCAGCACTTATTGGTGGTGCCACTTAGTGGGTTACATACCTGGGTCACAACTCTCTCCCATCTGTAGCATCCCCTGCCAGTGGTTTCTTCTTTGAATGGATACAGACTGCTTCTCCCTCCTCTGTTACACTGAAACAGCCATGGGGGCTGGAACTACAGATGCAAGGGGTGCTGCAGCACCCCCTGGCTTGAAGTGGTTTTCATTATATAGAGGGTTTACAATTTGGTTCAATGGCTCACAGCACCCCCACTACACAAATTGTTCCAGGACCCCTGGAAACAGCCTTTGGTTTCTGTTCACAGATAGGATGAACCCTTGCCTTGTTGTGAACTTTCTTTTTTACCTTTAAGTAGTTTTGATTGTTTGCAGTTACCTCTGATGGTTTCCATTTCAAAGTTTTAGCATTGTGCAAGGCTAAGCAATTGAGCTTTGCATTACCTCACCAGCTAAACAGGGTGGGGTGACAACTCTTTGCTGCCTGAATAGGCCCTCACTGAACCATATTATCCCCGGTGATTAATTTCTACTCCAAGTCCATAAAACATACTTTCATATATAAATACATGATTCCTTAAATATTACCTATGCATACATCTCATAATGCTTATGAAATGTTGACAAGTTATGAGCTTTCTGGAGATACCTTCTGTGTTACTCTTTATGGATTAATATCCAGTAAGACGTGTTTGGTATAGTGAGTTTGTCAGGTCTGAGGTGAGCATTGTTTGCAAAGAACAGGGAACCCTTTGCTAAGAGGTGTTAGTGTCAAACTCCCTCTCAAAAGAGTCTTCACCCCATATTTAGGCCCCCATAGGTTGCACACCCTTGCCTCAAGGCTTACAATGTTTCTATTCCTTCTTATCTCTGGGGGGAAAAGAAGGGGGGAGGTGGAGAGGGAGGGAGTTGGTTGGGGAGCCCAGTCCTCCCTGTCCACTGTGCTCCAAACCAGGGCCCTCTGAGGGGCAGTGATATCAAACAGCCAGGAGTGCTTCAGGGCTACCTCCCTGGGCCACCTCCTGCCGCTTACCCTCCCAGTCCAGAGCATGGTCAAAAGCCTTGCAAATGATTCATCAGAAGATGGTGTGAACTAGGTTCCCTAGTCCTAGGAAAAGGCTAATCCTTCTCTAGGGCCGTTGATAACTGCTGCTACTTGCAGACCTCTCCCTTGCAGCCAAGACTCCAGCTAGACCTATACTCAGGAGCTGCCAGGATAGGTGTCTCCTCCTATCCTGTCTGCCCCCTTCTTCTTCATTTGTTTTGTGGTGCAGCAGATCGATTTTAAATCATAACCTGTTCCTTTCCCTGTATTCTTAAAGAATTGCAGAACTTTTTTTTTTTTTAATTGGGTCCCATTTCCCTTGTATTTTGGAGAGATGTTCCAAAGAAAATGTTACTCTAAGGCTTCTGAGTTATAATGTCCTTTCACTGGTACTATCTCTACAGTTCTATAAAAGATGATCTATCAGTTTTCTGGACCGTATGTGTTTTGCATACACCACCCTTATGTTTGTTTATTAGAAATATATTACTGTTTAATCCACAATGACTTGTTAAAATTCTGACTAGAGCCACTTCACTCCTCCTCTCAGAGCCTTGGATTATATCAACACTTTCAACTCTTGGGCATTCTTCACAGAATTTTTTCCCCTTTGTTTCATGTGCCCACAGTTCCTGCCATTCCTTCCGTAGGTCACTTTTGATTAAGTGTTTAAATTCCAGTTTGCTTAAGAGGATCTCTAGGTCAAGATGTTTGTGCTTAATAGCATTTTTTTGCCTCTTAGTCTGCCAATTCATTGCCGGCTATCCTTACATATGCCAGGATCTATGCTACGGTCACATCCAATTGGGCCAGTTCTGTTGTTAGCAGTATTATTTCATGAAGTATACCATTTTTACTGTCTGACTTGCCATTGTATAGTGACTACAACCCTGATAAGGAATCAGACAGGATGGCCACAGCAGCTGGTCACACATCTAAGGCCTAAATTAGTGCCAGAAATATTCCTGTTAGCTCTGCCTTAAAGACAGAGATAAAGTTAGTTAGCTTTATGGCTTTCTTGAGTCTGAATGTGAGGACACAAGCTATTTGCACTCTTCTCTCCTCTTTGGAGCCATCATTATATAATTGAGAATAATGTCCTCATTTAGCACAGATATAGTGATTTGCAATATCTTGTATATTTATCATTCTCCTTTTATTTTATAATTCCATGTCTATCTCAGTGGGAATGACTTTCCAGTGATCAGAGTATTTTCCTTAGCTATAGATTTTAGCTTCTTTTAAGCCTCTCTTTTCACTGAGATCCTTTATCCACCTCCTTACCCTACTTACATGAGAAATTTTGAGTTTTTGTCCAACCCAGTTTCCACTTAATTCCCAACAATCAGTATATATTAGCTCATTATTATCATCTTCACTATTATCTAGAACTTTGCTCCTAGACTTAACCTGTTGGTGCTTCATTATAAGAGTGAGAGGCATTTTTCTAGCTGCTATCTGCATTACACACAGAAGCGTATTAATGAAGGCACCACATGCTATATGCAGTGCCAGCTTGGATACAGTCTAGTTTTCTGAGATTTTATTTCGATTCTGACCTAAAGTCCTAGCAGTCATATCAATAATAAGAAGTCTGATTAGTGTTCTGTATAACGTCACCATTTTCTTATCTGCTCCCCAAGAGGATCCAGATATACTAAGCTGATTCTTACTTTTTACTTATCGATAATATTTTTATTATGGTCCTTCCAGGTGAGCTTGGTGTCAAATTCCACACCTAAGAATTTGTATTTTTTTGCTATACTTTTCTGATGGTCATTTTATATATACACGTTTTACCTCTTTTTTAATCTTCTGTGTTGTGAAGATCATTCCCATATTTTTGCAAGCGAGAATCTGAAGCCCCACCCATTTCCCCATTCTGTATGCCTCTAAAGTGCATCACTGATTCTTTTGGTGGCACTTTTTAGGTTTCTGCTTTTGGGCCATATGGCACAGTCATCAGAAAAAAAACAACGTGAAGCCTATTCCTGCTCTCTTCATCTTTGAAAGGCCATTTATCATCGTATTAGAAATGGCTGAACTAATGACACTCCCCTATGGAATTCCATTTGTAATGGAATATATGGTGGAAAAGGTTTTCCTTACCCACACTTTGTATAATTCTTTTGCTCAGGAAATCCCTTATCCATCTGTATGTTCTTCCTACCATACTCAAGGTTGTCACTTTATATAACAATCCCTCTCACCAGAGCACATCACAGGCTTTTTCTAGGTCCAGGAATGCTACTAACACATATTCTTTGGTTCTCACACTTTTTTTGGTGCATCTATCTCTATCCCTACAGTGTGATCAGTTGCACACACATACCGGTGCATCTATCTCTATCCCTACAGTGTGATCAGTTGCACACACATCTCTATCCCTACAGTTTTTCCAGAGTTTTACCTAAACATGCTGTGAGGGCAATTGATCTGTATGCCTCAGACTTAGAGTGCCTGGTTGCCTGGTTTCCTCACTGGAACAATAATCACACATTTCAAGTCTCTAGGTATTTCCCCTTTTCCCATATGCTATTGTATAATATACTATTGTATAATCCCCCAGGCTTTCATCACCTAGGTTTTTGAGCATTTCAAAACTTATTTTGTCTCCTTGCCTGGTGTGTTGTTTTTTGCTCCTCATCACCACTTTTTTGGAGTTTCCTCCTACTGAAGTTTTCAGTTAAAATAAGATCCACATCCTCCTCCCACCTCTTCATCATTTCATAATTATTACTAAGGATGATTCTTTTCCTTTTCCTAGTTTCTATCCTCTGATCCTCACCACTTTTGAAATATAGGAGGTGAGGTAATATCTTATATTGGACCAACTTCTGTTGGTGAGAGAGAAGCTTATGAGCTTACACATTGCTCTTCTTCACGTCTGGGAAACATCATAGTGTCAACAGTAAATACAAGGTGGAACAGATTGTTTAGCACGAGTAGTTAACCCATATTTCAAGGGACCATTCAAGGTGAAGTGAAACATGGCAGCCAGAATTTCTGATATCTTTTTGTTGGAGATCATTACTCCATGGCCTTCCACTGCAAGGTTCCAATGTATTGGTATCTTTACTGACTTTCCCCACAATATTTACTCCAGCTTTCTCTTTTTGCCCTTTTTATTGCCCTCTGTGCAACTCCCTTACTTTTTTCACGTCATTAACTCCTTACCGTTTAGTGTAGTTTTTCCTTTCTTATATGCCTCGTTCCTTTCCCTTAATTATCTTGTCACATTCCTTGTTCCACCATGGTATACTTTTCCTATCTCTAATTAGAGTTGGTATCGTCGGCATATCTAAGATGTCTGTCTTTATAATTCCCTTAGTAATATTACTACAGAATTCCTCAGTAGTCTTGTTTATACATTGCTTGCCCACATATTCCTCACTTTTATGTCTGAGGAGGTTCCAATTTGCTTTTTTTCTAAGGTTTCAGGTAGGGATATTTCCTTTTCCTTGATAATTAACCTCAGGAAGTGGTCACTACCCATTCTCTCTTCTCTGTAAATTGCTCAGCTGCCTTTTGTTGCTACATTACTAGAAGATATTCCCAGGTCTAGGCAAGAGAGGTTTCTGTCCACTGCATTGAAGCTGGTAGGTGCTCCATCATTTACTATTCCTAGATTATTTTCAAAAAAATTGCTCTAGCCATTTTCCATTATCATTTGTCCGACTTCTCCACAATCTGACTGTACAGATCCCTGCAGATAATGTATGGGCGTGTGACATCTGCAATTAATTCAGCCTCTAGTTTTCTTTGCACGTTATAAATATTATATGGTCTGAGAGACAGAGTGTTTTGTATCCATTTCTGAACAGCATTATAGTCAATACTTAGCTTTGTAATCTCTACTTTGAGATAGTTTAGGCTCTCCTTAATGAAGGTACAGACACCCCTATCTTTTCTTATTTCTCTATCGTGTTTATATATGCTACATCCAGGGATTTTTCAGACTAGGTTAGTTTTCTTTTAATTAGCCGAGTCTCTTGTAGGCATGTTATAATCAGGCTTGATTTTCTTATCAATTATGTGTTTCTTTAAATCCTGCCCATATGCATGCCAGCTAAAAATAGTCACCCCCCACTTATCACTTTCAATACTTCTTTCACTTAGGAAAGCTTGGTGTCATTCCAATGACAGGTTGCTAGCTCGTAGATATTTTTCAGCATTGTCAACTACAATTCTCGTTTTTTTCTGTTTTCTTTCCTGTCTGAGACATATATTACTTCAATCATAAGGGCAATGACTCTCTCTTTTTCTATAAATAGCATGTCATCTCCTTTTACCCTGATATCACTCATTACTTCCTTACCAATATTTTGTTGCTTTTGATCCCTGTCCCAATACGGGTTTTCTTTTCCCCCTCCTTTTAGGTGTCTCCTAGGAGCTTTTGCATAGGAGATGTTATAAATGATTTGGGGGGGTTGTATTTCTGTCATTTACTTTCCCACAGTACATTCTCCATATGCCGAGCTGTGTCTTCACTCCACAGTTACAACATTTTTGTTCTGCCCCTTCCTCACAATTGTTGTATGAATGGTCACCTCCCCACTTGCTGCACCTTAATTTCCCTTTGCAATCATTTGCTACCTGACCAAATCTTTGACATTGGTAGCATCTCACTGGAGGAGGTATATACAGCTTAGTCCAGAATATCTAATACTCTAAAGTTACTCTCTGGAAATGGCCTTCCCTTAAATGTGACCAGCACCTCCTCTTCTGCTAATTAGCCTCTTCAGATATTTCACTTTATCTTCACCTATTCTGGCTTTATTGTCTCTGCTGACATTTCAAGTGCCACACCATATACGGCCCCTCTCACGTCAGTTAGGAACCTGGGTGATAACAGCTTATTTTTAGCTTTCCTAGCAGCAGTGTCTTAGGAGCTTTCCAACTAGTTCTTTGTTTTTGCATTCTATTAACAAGTCTCCAGCAGGTAGTTTCCTAGCCCTTACTATATCTCCAACAATTTTTTTGAATTACTCTGCAATCGTCCAGGGGCTGACATCCCCTCTCTTTATGTCCTTAGCTAGCGATTTTACTATTACGTCATTTTCCCCCGTGTCCCACTCCTGCCTTCCCGCTTGCTGCTCCTTCTGCTGGTTCCAAAGAATCTACCCTTCTCTTCTTCCTCGTTTGCATCCAATCTTCCTCAATGCTTTCCCTATCCACATTTTCTAGCCAGGTTTTAGTATCATTAGCTATTACTTCCATTTCCCCCACACCTGCCAATTCAGCCGAGCTCAGCCCTCACCTGCCCCCTTTGGAGCTGTCTGTCTGACTCCTTTTTTAAGCTCCTCCTCCAACTGGAACAGGCTCTACAGGTGCAGTGGGGTGGAGCCACATAGGCCCCAAACTGCTCCTTAATCTCTTCAGTCCCAGGTTTATATACACCATCACAGGAACCCTCCTCTCTTTTTCTGCATTGGAGTTAACTTAGATAGGCAACTCCTGGCATCAGCATAGTCTATGTGCCATCATGGCTTCTGTAAATACTATTTATTAAAGCCTTCCCCGCTCCCTGCAAATCACTATGTGCGCCAATCTATCTATGTACGTATCAGAGGTGCAATGGTCTAGTGGGTGAATAATTCCAAAATGCTCATTTAACTCAAAACCCTAAATACATATTTACACAATCCTAAATAAAACATTTAGCTAGAAGATAAGAATAGCATCCAAGAAGAAATTTTTTATCACACCATTAATGGTGAGTGTTACCAAAAATTATATCTGCACATCAAGGGCCAGATTCTACTCTCTGTTAAAACAAATAATTTAAGATGATGTCAATGAGTAGAATCTGACCCCATATGTCCAATAGGTTAAATAAAAATATTACATAAAAATACCTACAAAATTCAAAGTGACTCTGAAGTTTAATGAAACGGACATCCTTTAGACTAAATATCATGTCTATTAACTAGTAAATTATTCATTTTATTCTTATTCTAGTCTCTCTAGGTTCTTATATCACACTGATACCATGATATCAGTGTCTATAAAGTGCTTTAAATGGGTTAAGCAAGTAAATAACCAATATTAAATCCGTGATATATTCCTAATTGCATATTTTCTCTTTTGTTTTATTGGTACATTGCATTTCAAAGAGCTCATGGAATTTAAATATTTCAGTAGCATTCCCTGAAGTATGAAAATATTTAGAAACTGGACTTCAAACTGGCTCTCTCTCTTCTCTTTCAAGATATCATCCATAGAGAATTCAAGTTTTCCCTTATTTACAGTACTGCTGCACAATAGGCATCTGTTAGGGTTACACATATGGTGTTATTCAAATGCAACAATCAAGTAGGTGACCCTGTTAAATTCAAATTTGCAGCCAGGATACAGTGTTCCTGTCCAACTGTGTAGGAGGGAAGTGAAGAATATGTTTACAAAACAATCTGTACAAGTACACAAGACCAGAATAAGGCTTTCATTTGTAAAATAGACAATATAGCAGTACTTAATCACCCCAAAAGAGATCAACTTTCTCTCTTCAGTTAATCTCTACCTTTAATTAACAGAAAATCCAAGAGCAACATGCAGCTGTCTGCATTCCCCTTGATGCATGAGTAAATAATTTTGGATACAAACAAACTACCGGTACCAAATATATTTAGTATGTGAAGCAATAATCATCCTGCTAATCCTAAGGTTTTGTGCCCTTTTGTATAAATCATCAACCAGTATTCTTAAAATAAAATAATAATAATAACAACAGTGCAGACTTTATCAAAATGCCAGTGATTTACAAAGAGGGGGAAACAGGCTTTGCCTTTCTTTGCTTCATGATATATATCTTTTCAGGCCTTCTTTATATCGGATGGGGCACAAGTCCATATTTCATAAAATCTCTTTATTACTGAAAAATAACAAACATTGCAAAAGGTAATGAGTGTTCTTGTCAGGAATCAGGGCCTGCAGCTAGTCTCCCAGAAATCTTATCAGTACAGCTGATCTGCAGCAAGCTGCCTGATTAGCCATGCTACCTGACTGGCTGCAGGGACCAGCAAGCTGGCTCTTAAGCCAGCAGCAGCAGCTTGCTGCTTCTCAATGCTCATGCCTACCACTTGTACCTCCTCCTGTGTTATCATGTTCCTCTGCTCCTGCCTTGCACCCAGCCTTGCCTTTGTCCTGCCCTTGCCTTGCCTTGAACCCCTCCTTGTCTGATACCCAACTCACTCTAGTTCCTGACCTCCAGTTTGGCCCTTGGCTTTGGTGCCTGACCCTAACCACTAGGCCTGCTAGGACCACTAGGCTAGACCACTCTGATCTCAGTCAGCTAACAGAATGAGAAGTCCTTAAAATTGGGGCCAGGGGCTCTTGGCACTAGCATGGACCCTACTAAGGCCCCAGTGAAACTGGTAGATGCTGTCCAGAACCTGCAGTTCCAAGTAACTGCCCCGCAATCACAAAATACAGCACTGAAGGCGTAGGTTGCTCCTATTCTACCCCTCTTGGAGCCAAAGATTCTGCTGCCCGACAAATTTGATGGTGATCGGGACAAGTCTGGGGGGTTCCTGAACCAATGTTGGCTCCTGTTCCTCCTATGCCCCTGATCATTCTCCATGGATCAGGCCCATGTGGGGTTCATCTTAGGTTTGTTGACTGCAGGGCCTGGGCTTTCCTGTCCCTGGAACAGTTCAGCTCCCTCTTGCAACCATTAGAGGAATTCATTCAAGCTACATCCATTATCATTGGTGACCCCGACCACGTGCAGACTACTGAGGCAACCCCTGCAGGCCTTTTGGCCGGGGGGCCAGCTCATAGCCAAGTACACTGCTGAATTTTGTTGTCTGGCTCCTGATACCAGGTGGAATGAGGAGCAAAGCACCACCATTTCTGCCTGGGATTAAACGAGGAGATAAAGGAGAAGTACTACAAACCTGATAAGGATATTACATCCACGGTTCTCAAGCCTTCAGACTTCATTTCTGGCACCACAGCCTCTGACCTGCTATCCTCAATCTTCTCTGTTCCCCACTGATCTCTTTGCCATCCAACCCTAAGACCATTACCAGGAGCAGACCACCACAGGCTTCACATGCCAGGAGAGGATCCTATACCATGAGGAACATGGTCTATGTGCCTAAAGGCACCACTCAGTTTTGAATCCTACAACTCTGCCATAATGCTCCCCTAGCAATCACTTTGGCCATTCTGAGACCTGGCTTCCAGGAACTTTTGGTAGCCTGCCGTATGCACCTCTGTTGCACCCTAGGTTGAATCCTATGATCTTTGTGCCTGAACCAAGATTCCCCTGTTCAAGACTGCTGGGTCTTCTCCAGCCCTTACCCACTTCACCTTGGCCTGGGGCCATCATTTCCATGGGAAGGTGGTAATTCCATGATCAAGTCCAAGGCCACACTACCGTTCTAGTGGTGGTGAACCATTTAACCAAGATAGTGTATTTTGTTCCATGTCAAGCGCTCCCCTCTACTCAGGAAAAAGCCCACCTGTTTGTAAGCAACATCTTTCATCTTGACAGCTTGCTTATGGGCTGACCGAGGATTTCAGTTTATTTCCCACTTCTGGTGAGAATTTCTGTGCAGCCAGAGTATCGAGACCCTAACCTCAACAGCTGGTCTCCCCAGCACCTACAGGCAGGCAGAGCAGGACCTTGACCAGTATCTACATTGCGTCCTAAACTATCATCAAGATGATTGGCTGTCCCTGATCCCTCATGCTGAGTTTGCTTACAACAATGCCATACACACCTCCACCAAGAAGACTCCCTTCTTTGCTAACTATGGTTTCCATCTTCATGCTCATCCAGAGATCCCCTCCTAATCATCGATGGCTGCTGTTACCAAACTCACATGCAGTAGGCACACCAAGAACTCCAGAGTCAGTTGGAAGTCACCAAGGCCACCTACAAACAGTATGCTGACCAGTCCCACCAGCCAACACCCGGCTTTGGGGTAGGGCATAAGATGTGGTTGTCTGTCCAGAATCAATGATCGACTTGCCCCTCTGCAAAGCTGGGCCATAAGTACCCTGGGACCTTCTCCGATCACAAAGCAGATTAGTCAAGTTACTTTCAAGTAACAACTACCAGATTCCCTGAAAATTTATCTCATCTTCCAGGTCTCCCTTCTAAAACCCCTTCCCACTCCCCTTCCTTTGCCTATAACTCTTCAGGTGCAAGAATACATGGTTCTGCAGATTCTAGACTCTCGTTGGGTCTGAGGAAAAACTTCAATATCTAGTTGACTGGGATGGGTATGGATGACTGGGACAAATGTTCAGGGGAACCTGCAGAAGACATCCATGCCTCGGATCTCCTGTGTGCCTTCCACCACACTTACCCTGAGAAACCAGGTCCCAAGTCGCCTTCGAAGGGGAGGATACTGTCAGGAATCAGGACCTGCAGCAGAGCCAGTCTCCAGGCAGCCTCATCAGTACAGCTGGCCCACAACAGGCTGCCTGATTAGCCATGCCACCTGATGGGTTGTAGAAGCCAGCAGGGTGGTTCTGAAGCCAGCAGCAGCAGCTTGCTGGCTTCTCAATGCTCATACTCATCACTGCACCTACTCCTGTATTACCTGGCTCTGGCTGCTCCTGTCTTGCACCCAGCCTTCTGCCCCTTCCTTGAACCCCTGCTCTTGCCTGATACCTTGCTTGCTCCAATTCCTGACCTCTGGCTTGACCCTTGTCTCTGGCTCCTGCTCTACCCTCAGTTCTGGTATCCAGTTCCTGCTTTCCAGTTTGACCCTTGGCTTTAGCTTCTGACTACAGCTCTGACCCTAGCCACTAGGCTTGACGCCCACTCTGACCACTAGGCTTGATTGCCCTTGTCCTGGTTGGCTGACAATTCTTTTGTAAGCCCGCACATGCTGTTATCCAAAAGGCAGACTTGAACACTATTCTCTGCAAAGGACACATTGCATTTATGTAGGACCTTTCATCCAAAGATTTCAAAGCATGGTGTGTATATGCAGTAAGTTTCATATGTTACGAATTACACCTGAGAGGACACGCACACAAATCCTGCAAATTATACCTGGTAGGACACGCACAGTTTGAATCTAGGCTGAGGCACATAAACAAAGCCCACAACTGCAGAGTTCCCAAAAGACACTAAGTTTATTACGCTCGAGCGTGGTGCCCCCCTGCTAGCCAGGAGGGGACTCTGAATACAAATTATACAAAGGTTATATACTTTTTAGCAAAGCATGTTGCCTTTGTGCATCGGAAACCTTAGCCAATAAACAAACCCTTGTTTTATTTACCACTTATTCCTGCTTGGTGCATTTTTTGTGCTATACCAGTATGTTAATTATACAGCATGGTCCTAAAGCCATGCATTAGTAACCTTTATTATTAGGATGGGAGGCCTTACATTAAGGCCAAGAAACAAGGAGTTAAAGACTAACAAAAACCAGATACTGGGAGTCAAGGCAGGCTGGAGACAAGGAGAAGGATTTTTACAGGGATTCAGTATCTAAGGATCATTCCTTCTGGTGTATAATGTGCTGGCATTTAAACAATGGTGGGCCCCAAACCAAAATGGAGTCACATGTGCTAACTTTTCCTTAACACATAACACCTTTATATGAAAATGAAGCAGAGACTAAGTGGCTTACCCAAGGTCAAGACAATGCAGAGCAGGGAACAGAATGCTGATTGCCGTCTGATGCACTAACCCCTAGCCACGCTTCCTTTCCAAATGCACAGACAGTACATACGTGCTGATGCCTGCAAGAGCCATGCTATTTTCCATTAAGAATGAAGCTTTTTATTTTCCTAAGACCTTGGAAACAAATTCAGCAAATGATGATGGGTTAGTTGTTGTAGAGGCTTTTATCTAAAAGGAGACACTCTGAATTCTTTAGGACTCTCCCTCAGTTCTTTGTTAATCATTGCCACTCTTCAGAGCAGTCACACTCAACCTTTAACATCCAAACAGCCTTAATCATGGGCCTGAGTTTCACAGGGTCACAAAAGAATACAAAAGTTCATGGTACAAACTTATCAAATACAGTAATAGGGCCCAATCCAACTCTCATCCAAGTTCCACTGTCTTTGATGGGACTTGGACCAAGTCAACAAAGCAGTTAAATAAAGTCTGCACTGTAAATGGTCTTTTTAGGGCTCAAAACTAGATCTAATATTCAGATTCTGGTACCTGTTTCAAGGCAGTTGGTTCTGTCAATGTCTCTGCTTTCCCAGGGGTATTCTGCAGCAAGCTCCAGTCTGATCACTACAGGCCTGATTTTTAAGAGGGGCTGGGTACAGCAGCTCTCACTGGTTTCAAATAGAGTTTTGGATGCTCTGTACTTCAGAAAAATGTTAGCCCTATATTTTTATAGAGCTAGACCTGATATTTGGATACAAAGTTTCCCCAGATTAGTTTCAGCTCCAGGACTCTGGATCTCTAGGTTTTTGGACACTGTCAATTCTTGCATAGTGTGCTCTCTGCTGTACAGAGGGGAAGACAATGGGCCAGAACTTCAGGTGGTGTAAATGGGCAAAAAAATCAATGAGGCCCACAGTCTCTCCCAGTAGTGACCTTATAATCTGAATAAGGAGCCAAAACAATACAAATAAAGGATGCACAGGATGAGCAGTGGGAAGCTATCAAAGCATGTTAAAAGTTTTATTCTAGACTGGTCAACACTGGAAGATGTGATGGCTGTTTTAACACAGGTTTGGAGCCAACTACCATAAAATGTTGTGTATTGGTGTGGATAATTTTGAGGTTAAACATTTCTCTATGCAAATGCAACTATAAATATATATGTGAGGGTGGGTGGGGATGTTGTTGTGTTTTTGTATTTCTTCCACAGCACAGCTGCTGTATCAACTATGGCTGAACCACTTGGTAATAGTGACCATAATATAATTAAATTTAACATCCCTGTGGCAGGGAAACCCCACAGCAGCCCAACACGGTAGCATTTAATTTCAGAAAGAGGAACTTCACAAAAAATGAGGAAGTTAGTTAAACAGAAATTAAAAAGGTACAGTGCCAAAGGGAAATCCCTGCAAGCTGTATGCAAACTTTTTAAAGACACCATAATAGAGGCTCAACTTAAATGTATACCCCAAATTAAAAAAAACACATAGTAAGAGAACCAAAAAAGTGCCACAGTGACTAAACAGCAAAGTAAAAGAAACAATGAGAGGCAAAAAGGAATCCTTTAAATAAGTGGAAGTTAAATCTAGGAGTGTCAAGCGATTAAAAAAATTAATCGCGATTTATCGTGCTGTTAAACAATAATAGAATACCATTTATTTAAATATTTTGGGTCTTTTCTATGTTTTCAAATATTCATTTCAGTTTCAACACCAAATACAAAGTGTACAGTGCTCACTTTATATTTTTGATTACAAGTATTTGCACTGTTAAAAAAAGCAAAATAGTATTTTTCAATTCACCTAATACAAGTACTATAGTGCAATCTCTTTATCATGAAATCTGAACTTACATATGTAGAATTATGTACAAAAAACTGCACTCAAAAACAACACAATGTAAAACTTCAGAGCCTGCAAGTCCACTCAACCCTACTTCTATAACTGCTATAACATGAAATATATGGCAGAATGACAGTAAAACAGAGCAGAGGACATACAATTCATCCCCCAGGGAGTTCAGTCACAAATTTAATTAACACATTTCTTTTTTTAACATGCATCATCAGCATAGAAGCATGTCCTCTGGAATGGTGGCCAAAGCATGAAGAGGCATACAAATGTTTAGCATATCTGGCACCTAAATACCTTGCAATGCTGGCTACAAAAGTGCCATGTGGATGCCTGTTCTCACTTTCTGGTGACATTGTAAATAAGAAGCGGGTAGCATTATCTCCTGTAAAGGTAAACAAACATGTTAGTCTAAGCAATTGGCTGAATGAGAAATAGGACTGAGTGGACTTGTAGGCACTGAAGTTTTACATTGTTTTGTTTTTGAGTGCAGTTATGTAACAAACATACATCTACATTTGTAAATTGCACTTTCACAATAAAGAGATTGCACTACTACTTGTATGAGGTGAATTGAAAAATACTATTTCTTCTGTTTATCACTTTTACAGTGCAAATATCTATAATCAAAAATATACACTTGGATTTCAATTACAACAGAGAATATATATGAAAATGTGGAAAAACATCCAAAATATTTAATAATTTTCAGTTGGTATTCTATTGTTTAACAGTGCGATTCATCCTGATTAATTTTTCTGAGTTAATCGTGTGAGTTAACTGCAATTAATTGACAGTCCCAGTTAAATCCTGGTGAGGAAAATAAAAAGGAGAACTCTGGCAAATAAAGTGTAAAAATATAATTAGGAAGGCCAAAAAAGAATTTGAAGAACAGCTAACCAAAGACTCAAAAAGTCATAGCAAAAATTTTTTAATTACATCAGAAGCAGGAAGCCTGCTAAACAACCAGTGGGACCACTGGACGATCGAGATGCTAAAGGAGCACTCAGGAACGATAAGGCCATTGTGGAGAAACTAAATGAATTCTTTGCATCAGTCTTTACTGCAGAGGATGCGAGGGGAATTCCCAAACCTGAGCCATTCTTTTTAGGTCACCAGTCTGGGACAGTTCCTCAGATTTAGGTGTCATTAGGGGAGATTTTGGAACAAATCGATAAACTAAACAGTAATAAGTCACCAGAACCAGATGGTATTCACCCAAGCGTTCTGAAGGAATTCCAATTTAAAACTGCAGAAATACTAGCTGTGGTTTGTAACCTATCATTTAAATCAGCTTCTATACCAGATGACTGGAGGATAGCTAATGTGATGCCAATTTTTAAAAAAGGCTCAGAGGTGATCCTGACAATTACAGGCTGGTAAGCCTAACTTCAGTACCAGGCAAACTGGTTGAAACTATAGTAAAGAACAAAAAACTGTCAGACACAGATGAACATGATTTGGGGAAGAGTCAACATGTTTTTTGTAAAGGGAAATCATGCCTCACCAATCTACTAGAATGCTTTGAAGGGGTCAACAAGCATGTGGACAAGGGGGATCCAGTGGATATAGTGTATTTAGATTTTCAGAAAGCCTTTGCCAAGGTCCCTCTACAAAGGCTCTTAAGCAAAGTGAGCTGTCATGGGATAAGAGGGAAGGTCTTTTGGGTCAGTAACCGGTTAAAAGATAGGAAACAAAGGGTAGGAATAAATGGTCAGTTTTCAGAATGAGTAAATAGTGGCACCCCCCAGGGATCTGTACTAGGACCAGTCCTATTCAACATATTCATAAATGATCTGGAAAAAGGGGTAAACAGTGAGATGGCAAAATTTGCAGGTGACACAAAACTACTCAAGATAGTTAAGTCCAAAACAGACTGCAAAAGAGTTACAAAGGGATCTCACAAAACTGGGTAACTGGGCAAACAAAATGGCAGATGAAATTCAATGTTGATAAATGCAAAGTAATGCACATTGGAAAGCACATTCCCAACTACACATATAAAATGATGGGGTCTAAATTAACTGTTACCACTCAAGAAAGAGATCTTGGAGACATTGGGGATAGTTCTCCGAAAACATCCACTCAACATGCAGCGGCAGTCAAAAAAAAGTGACCAGAATGTTGGGAATCATTAGTAAAGGGATAGAGAATAAGACAGAAAATATCATATTGCCTATATATAAATCCATGGTATGCCCATATCTTGAATACTGCGTGCAGATGTGGTTGCCCCATCTCAAAAAAGGTTTTTTGGAATTGGAAAAAGTTCAGAAAAGGGCAACAAAAATTAGTAGGGGTATGGAACAGCTTCCATATAAGTAGAAATTAATAAAACTGGGACTTTTCAGCTTGGATAAAAGAGACAACTGGGGGGGGGGAGATGACAGAGGTCTAGAAAATAATGACTGATGTGAAGTAAATAAGGAAGTGTTATTTACTCTGTCTCATATCACAAGATTTAGGAGTCATCAAATGAAATTAATGGACAGCAGGTTTAAAACAAACAAAAGGAAGTATTCCTTCACACAACACACAGTCAACATGTGGACCAGAGGATGTTGTCAAGGCCAAGACTATTACAGGAATCAAAAAAGAACTAGATAAATTCATGGAGGATAGGTCCATCAATGGCTATTAGCCAGGATAGGCAGGGATGGTATCCCTAGCCTCCGTTTGCCAGAAGCTGGGAATGGGCGAGAGAGGATTCATCACTTGATGATTACCTGTTCTGTTTATTCCCTCTGAAGCACCTGGCATTGGCCATGGACAGAAGACAGGATACTGGGCTAGATGGACCATTGGTCTGACCTACTATGACCGTTCTTATGTTAACTTAAGGATATCACACTACACCAGGGATCGTCAACCTCTGGCACGTGGCCTGCCAGGGTAAGCCCACTTTGTTTACCTGCCGTGTCCACAGGTTCGGCCAATCGTGACTCCCACTGGTTGCGGTTCGCTGCTCCAGGCCAATGGGGGCTGCGGGAAGCAGTACTGGCCGAGGGATGTGCTGGCCACCGCTTCCTGCAGCCCCCATTAGCCTGCAGCGGCAAACCGCAGCCAGTGGGAGCCGCGATCGGCCGAACATGCAGACGTGGCAGGAAAACAAACCGGCCCGGCCTGCCAGGGGGCTTACCCTGGCAAGTCGCAGGCCAAAAGTTGCCGATCCCTGCACTGCACCTTACTCAGACCCAAGAGCAGGGCTATGAAAAGCAACACGCAAGTTAACACTTACAGGCCAAACATTTTTGGTGCATAGTGAAAGAGTTCATTTTATCAGAGCAAGCCACATCAGCCATTACAAGCATTTATAAAAGCTACCTGCATTTTCAAAGAAGAAGGAGTTGATCCCAAGATCTCTTAGCCTTGAACAACTGGAACACAGAACAAAGTTACCAAATAGTTTAGAGACTAGGTGAACACAAGGGACCTGTCCAAAAGGGGACGTAGGGCCCGATCCAAGTTTTGCTGAAGTCAATTAAAAGCCTCCCATTGACTCCAGTAGGGTTTGGATCATGCCTTTAAGGCCTTTGGGTAACCAGCGATGCCTATCGCAGTATAAATCTGAAGTGAGAGAGAGAGACAGAAGCAGCCAACGCAGATAATGTACTCTGCCTCTTCCTCTTTATCTCTGATGCTCAGGTTCTTTAGGGTGATCATCTTGACAACGCATGTTGCTGCTTTGGCTATGTTATTTACATTTTTTTCTACTTTACATAATGTGCAACCAGAACACTCTCATAAGATTAGGCGAAAAATCGCTGGCACAGAGAGTTGTGTACCCAACCTTAACTCTGGCATTTCTTGGCTTTTAACTACTTTGCAACCGTCGGTCCCAATCCTGCAGTTAAATAAGCATATGGGAATTCCTGCACCCCTACATGGAGCCCCCTCAACTTCAACAGGACTTTAGTGGGGCTCTGCCTGAATACAGATATCCATCTGAACACATATAGTTGCAGGATAGGTGCACTAATGTTCTCCACATATTCTTTAGCACAACATTGTGTAATTAATTTAGGGTCCTTTCCTGTATTCCCTGGCTTGTCAATTAGACGGTATGACACTCTGTCTATGATATACTGTGCAAACTATTATTGATTTGATTATGTTGTTTATAAATTTAAGAAGCTTGTAATTAGAGTATATGCAAGCGAGATTAATATAAATCTGTTGATTTAAATTTATTGACTCACCTTTAGTGTCATTATTATTTGGTCCTAATACCCCATTGCTTTGTTGCTGTGGTTGGTTGTGAATAACTGCCTATTTGGTTGATATTCTGGCATTGTCACATCCGTTCCCATTATTAATAAAACTGTTAGTTTGACAACTAGATTTGTCAACAATAGCCAATATCCTGTCATTACTACTTCTTGAGCTCTGCATGAGGGGACATCACTTGAAATTAAAATCTTTATCTACTTTTGGAAAATATTTATTTGCTATGTTATAGAGAAAAGAGAGTTTCTGCTGTTGTGACTAACACAATATACATGAATGTGATGGATATTATACATTTTAAGCTGATGGCAAGAACACGCAAATTAAATTAAGGTCAATTTTCCTGTGGTAGATCCCACAAAGAAAATAGAGAACATTGTGTGTGTTTGTTACCAAAAAAAAAAAAAAAAGTCAAACTGTTTTTATGACATTTTAGTCATATTACAGAAAAACAAGCATCATTATGTATCACATTTCATTGTTACATATTGTACTTATAAAAGAAACAGCATGTTGTCATCCAACCATAACTAATCTCATCCTGACAACTGAAAATGATATGTCGAAAATGTCAGTTGTATTTTTTAACTCACAAGGGAGCAGAAAGATCTATCAGAAAACCTGCTTATGATGTGGATGTGAAAATTAATATCACAAATTCTAACAGTAAATCAGGTCGTTATAAATGAAATTCTAGTATGGGACATTTCCAACTGGTATTTTTAAAATGTGCATAATTGAAACGTATTGAAATACATTGTCAGGCTAAGACACTGATGGTTTAGTTAATGAGAACACTACAGAAAATAAAGATTACATTTCATTTTTATTCAGACTGTCTGGTCTTTTTAAAAAAAAATAAATAAATCAAGGTTTATTTCAGAAGCTTTTTGAATTAAAAAAAAAACAGTAGAGATGGTATTAAAAGACAAAAAGAAAAGGAGTACTTGTGGCATCTTAGAGACTAACCAATTTATTTGAGCATAAGCTTTCGTGAGCTAGAGCTCACTTCATCGGATGCATTCAGTGGAAAATACAGTGGGGAGATTTATATACACACAGAACATGGAAAAAATGGGTGTTATCATACACACTGTAAGGAGAGTGATCACTTAAGATGAGCTATTACCAGCAGGAGAGCCGGGGCGGGGGGCGAGGGGGAGAGAAAACCTTTTGTAGTGATAAGGTGGGCCATTTCCAGCAGTTAACAAGAACATCTGAGGGGGGGGGGAATAAACATGGGTAGTGAGCTGTGGCTCATGAAAGCTTATGCTCAAATAAATTGGTTAGTCTCTAACGTGCCACAAGTACTCCTAGTATGTATTCGCAAAAAGAAAAGGAGTACTTGTGGCACATTAGAGACTAACCAATTTATCTGAGCATAAGCTTTCGTGAGCCACAGCTCACTACCCATGTTTATTCCCCCCCCCCCACCCCCCCCACTGTTCCTCAGGTGTTCTTGTTAACTGCTGGAAATGGCCCACCTTGATGATCACTACAAAAGGTTCTCTCCCCCCCCCCCCGGCCCCCGCCCCTGCTCTCCTGCTGGTAATAGCTCATCTTAAGTGATCACTCTCCTTACAGTGTGTATGATAATACCCATTTTTTCCATGTTCTGTGTGTATATAAATCTCCCCACTGTATTTTCCACTGAATGCATCCGATGAAGTGAGCTGTAGCTCACGAAAGCTTATGCTCAAATTGGTTAGTCTCTAAGGTGCCACAAGTACTCCTTTTCCTTTTTGCAAATACAGACTAACACAGCTGCTATTCTGAAACCTATTAAAAGACAATAACAGTTCATGAGGTCAATGACTCATTTCTTGATTAGATTATTCTGTTTTGAATCATGAATAGCTGCATTTAGTGAATTAAATATGCAATAAGGAATACATAAGTTCTTAAGAAACAAGTATGTTGTGTAGGAAAACTAACTCTTTATGATCTTTACCCTTATTCATACCATCTTTTGACCAGAAGGCGTATTTCTTGAGAATGTTTATGAGGAAAGGATATAATACCACATAGATGGTGAGTTTTTATGTTACAAATAAACAATGTATTTCTGATTATAGCACTAAGCCACAATTGGTGCAAATCAGTAGGTTATTGGTGTGTTCCTCAAGTCTGTCAGATTCTTTCTTTCAACTATTTGAGAACAGCTTAGAAAAAAAAAAATATCACATGACCAACACTATTATCCACAAAGTTTCATTAGATGCCTAGGCTCCTACACAATGAACGGAGAGAGACAGATGCTTTAGAATGTGATCCAAAAGCCAGCATACTTGGTGGGGAGCTGCCTAAGCTGACTAATAGGAGATGTTGAGGACAGGGTGGTGTACTAAGCCCAATCCCTGTCTTGGATCTCAGTGCTTAAGTCTGGGCTGCAGGGAGGAATCTATCTCCGCTAGTGGTCCATGAACCAAGGAAAATAGGCATTTGGTGCCTAAATTGTGTGCAGGGCCTAATCCAACATGCATGCTCAGAGGCCACCTAATTCCACACATAACAATCTGGCGCTGGGAAGGGCTGGAAGACCGCCCTTATAACCTTGTGGGTAGGGTACTCACTTTCGACAGGGGGAGAGCCCTGCACTTAAGTCCCCTCTGCACCTGATGAGGAGAAAGGCTTTCAACAGGTATCTGCCACCTCTCAGGTGAGTGGCCTAATCACTTGGCTGAAGATTCAGTCTAACAACTCCACTGGCTCGATTAATATTTACTTAAAGTGGAACAACTTCAATAGGAGAGATTGAGGAAGGCCCACATCAGGATAGCCCATAGCCCAGTGGTTAGAGCCATTACCTAAAAGGTAGCAGATCACTGTTCAAATCCCCCTCTGCCTAATGAGGAGAAGGAGACTTGAACCAGGAGTTTTCCACATCCAGGGTGAGTACCATAACCACGAAGGTAAAGGTTATAATGGAGGACCACTCCCGCTGCTTTGCATGGAGTTAAGCAGCCCCTGAGCATAGCTACCGGACCAGGCCCTGCATGCATCTTAGGTGGCCAAACACCTATGGTTTCCCCTGGTTTGTGAATCATTCTGGCTAGAGACAGGCACGTGGGTGCCTAGAACGAGACAGCAGTGCACATGCTGAGCTACAGAAACGTAGGTGGCTAGTGAACTCTTTTTGGGGGCGGGGGGGAAGACAGTAAAACATAGGTGCTGACCAACTGCGGAAGCCTACAGTGCTCAGCAGAAGCCAAGCAGATGTTTTGTGGATTGCAATGGTGGTTAAAAATGGGACTTAGATGCCTAAGTACCTTTGTAGATCCTATCCTGGGAGTCTTTCCATTGACTTTGATGAACATTGGACCCAGCCCTATTTCCTCAAAGTGATCTTTGCAATATACTCAAAACTTACTCCCTCTTTATTTACAAATAAGACAGCTGTGTGTGCCACAGAGATCTTCAGGTCATTTCCCAAGTATCCTATTTGTTCCTTTCAGCTTTAGTAATTAGTTTAAACTAGTTTAGGTTTTCAAGGGTTAGAAACTTGAAAGTTATTATTTAAACAAAAGCTGAGATTCTCTTTTCTACAAAACAGGGGGCTTATTGTGACAGTCTTCACAGTGTCAGACCCCCTTAGCGTTTCTGATACAAAATAATCTTTTACTGTTTTTTACTCCTAATAGTAGTATTGGCTCTGAAGGACTATGTAGAGTGAGCTGGATTCTGTCTGGCTCATGTAACATCAGCAGACTTGGTAACTAACTTGCAGTAGCAGAATCTTTATTAATGGTGTTGATTGATGGGCCAATGCAAATTCAAGCTTCAGCTTGATTCTCAGATCCCAAGTTGAGTTTGCAGGGCTAGCAGTTAGAAAATTTACGTTTTTATTTGTCAGCTAAACAAGATTGATCTGAAACCTGTTGAGAAACAATAAATATGGGAACCCCCATTGTTATTTTTACTGTAACTTTTCAGTTTAGAACTGCACTTTAAAAACAATTTCATTGTGTCATTTTGTTCTGCATCTATTTATTTAAAGATTATGTTTGTTAGAAAAGCACAGGAAAAAATTAAAACAGGAGAAAACCCTTGGGGTGGTATTTTTGTGTGTGTTTGTGTTTTGTTTTTAAATTATAGATATTTCAGGACGTCAGAACAGGACTGCAGACGAGACATGGTAAATGTGGTAGGATTATAATAGCGGAGGTTATTCCACCAATTATCATCTGACTTGAGGCCATTTCCAAAATACAATCCTCATGGGTACAATATGGTACAAGTTGTGCTGGGCTTGGCTTTTCATGCCCATCCCTAGAGTTGAGAGAAGCAGTTGGAAAATTGAAAACCTGGCTAGATTTTCACCCAACCACTAAACTACATCTGTTTATGCTGTTGGATAAAGATTATTCTCTTTACCTCTCCCCAACTCCCAGTTTGGCCACAGCTCTCATCTTTCTCAAGGTGCTTTAATCTCTCATTCTCTTAGGTAAAAGAATACATTATCCACAAGATTACGTCCATTAAGCATGGTATAGCAGCACCACTCAGAGTAGATTATGGTCAGGTGGGTAAATAAGGGGAATGAAAAGAATGTAAATTCAAAGAATGCAACAACAAAAAAGTAAATTCAAATATTTTCCCCTACAGTCTCAGCCAGATAATTATAGTCAAACTGAGGTGGTTCAGATTTGCGTGTACAAAATGCAGGGGCCCCTAAGTATTCTGACAGTGACTACAGATATCAGAAGACTAGTAATAGACTGTAGCGTTGTGCAATATGAGTTATTAAAGCTTTGTTGAGATGAATACATCTCAGAATTACTCAGTCCAGCTGCAGAAACCCCACTGGGAGTTTCAAACTACAAAACAAAAGCTGAAATTCAAAGGTTTCTGCTGTGTCTGATCCATCCCACCACACCTCAAACACAAAAGTATAATAAATGGTTCTTGTCTCAGGGCACGTAAATCTTGCCTGATCTGAACTCCAGTATTATGGCTTATTCTGGAAACACCCTTTCTTTAGCTAGAAGTTCAGTTTTTGAGTTGTTTTAAAACTAACAAACTCGCTCTTTTACAATAATTTGGACTCACCTTGCTTTCACATTTACCTCTCGGTCTTCTCCGTGAATCCCTCCCAGCCATGTACAGACATGCTTGAGTCTAGTCTTCTTTGGAGGTGGACTTGACCTTTAATTTTCAGAAGATCCTTTTGATAAGGGACAGAGCTATTCTGCACAGTGGTCCCTTTTCCCTACAGAGTCCAGCCATGCATGTGCTCCAGAAGAAAGGCAGTCAGATACCACGATACTAAGCCTAGTATGAAAGCCTGGATGAACAAGCAAATCAGCCTTGTGCTGTTCTGTAAAAAAGATGTTCATGCTTCAGTTATTGGACTGGGATGAGCTCTCACTCAAGTACAGAATTGTACAGGACTTCCCTAATGGTTTCCACAAACTCTCTCAGACTCTTCTGGAATTAAGGGTCTTCAGGGGCTCAGCCCTCCGGCTAAGCCATGCATAGTCTAGATCCCTGAACACACAAACCCCTTCTGAGGTGAAAAGTCCAACAGGACTTGTCACAGTGCCCTCAGTAATTTCTTTAGACGCTGTCTCAGGGCTCAGTCTTCAGCCCCTTCTGGGCTAGTTTTCAATCTGTCCCTGCCCTTTTATAGAGCAGTGCCCCCAGGGCTTTCTCCGTGGAGAAGGAGTTGTGTCCCTCTAAACACCACTTGTCCCCTTCACAGAGCTTAGGCCATTCTGCCAGTGTGGGAGACTCAGGCCCACCCATTACTCAAAGTCCTGACCCAAGCACTCTATAAATAGCAGCCACTTGTGCTTTGTGTAATAGTTGCTGCTGCTATTCCTCAGGCCACTTCCTATGCAGCCCCTCTGCCTCACTCTTACCCCAGGGCTGAAGATATCATTTGAGTTCCAGCAGCCAGCAAAGCACCTTTCTTGTTCCTCTGGTTCCAGACAGCAACTGCTCTGTCCATGTACTGCAGCTCCTGCACCTCGCTAGGAGCACGACCCTTGCTCTTCTGGCTCCTGTCAATGACTGCTCTGTTCAGCAGCAACTTTTGAGAGCCTGATGGGCTCTGATTGGCTGCTCCCCCCGCAAGCCTCTCTAGGGAGCCTGGAAGACCCACCTCTACTGCGCCCTTTCCTGGGGCAGGGTGTGAAAGGGTCACAAGGCCTCCAGTATGGCCTCTGGGCCTGGTACACCCCATCACAAAACCCTTTTTCAGTCTGGGTCACTACAACCTCATAGTTTACCCATCTTTCCTCTACTTTCTCTTCTCTCATTGCTCAGTGGGTACATTCTTTGCTCTTAAGGTATCTTAATCTGTGCCATAGATTTCTCTCCTTGGTTTTACATACTGCTCTCCCTCCTGAACCAACACTGGAAAAGGAAAGTATAATCAATGTGAGGTTGCTAATACTTAGTCATTATGTAAACACACTAAAAATATGAAACCTGATTTTCAGTGGTGTTGAGCACCTGCAGCTCCCATGGATTTCAAATGACATTCTGGGTGTTTGTCACCTTTGAAAATCCAGTTCTTTGCGGACTTATGGTATCATCCTGCTCCTACTGACTTTAATGGAGCAGGATCCAGCCCTTGGTGCTTAGTACCATGTTGAACAGTTTCTTACTTCGTGAGAATTCCGATTGAAATCATGATCCAAATGCATCTCTGATTTAACTTCACTGACTTCATTGGAATGTCACCAGGATGAATTCGGGCCATTATTCCAAATACAAGGAATACATACATCTATAGCTATCACCCATCCAAGTATTACAAAATGCTTGACAATGGGTCAGTCATAAGTTAAAAAGAAAAAGGTCTTGAGATAATATTTGAAGAAGGCAGATGACTCTACAGCTTCGTATCTGGAGGGAGAGTGTTCCAGGAAATTCACAGGTCTAACACTGGCCCTTTCAGAGGAAAGAGGCCAGTACACCTGTGACTGGTCAGCTGACCTCCAATTAGGCCTAAGAAGGCACCTGGGCCTTAGAAAGAAGGAGACTGGGGGAATCTAAGAGCCAAAAAGGACCACCTGAGAACAGCCGGGGAGTGAGAGATCGGCAATTGAGAGCTCCCAGAGCCAGGAGACTGCAGGAGATCCCTGAAGGAAGCTGTAGGTGGTTCCCTGTGGGAAGCTTAAGGCAGGAGAGCAGCAAGAGGGATTTTCTGGTTAACTTCCCCAAGCCAGAAAGCCAAAGAAGAGGGCTGTAGGCAGGGGAGCAGTGGAGGAGCTTACCCACTGTTGTCTCCTCGCTGGAGCCAGAAGGCTGGAGAAGGCTGACGGCCAGTGAGCGTGAAAGATGCCCCCCTGACTGGGATGAACTCTCACCAGAGAAACTGTGGGGGTTCCCGCGTGGAGGAGTAGGGTCACACTCCAAGTGGAAGAGCTGGGAGGGCTCTAGGACTAGAGTGAAACTAAGAAGATCCCAGTTACCGTGGAAGACATCAAAATGTGGTATGTACTATGTCAATGGACCAGAGAATATGTCACTTTAAGGACTATACATACTGGGTGTGAGACATGGTCTAGGTCTGTGACTTGTGTTGTGTACTGTTTAGACTATGTTTGTGTCAGACACTGGCCCCAGTATGAGTATAATTGAGTCAAGAGAAAATGTCCTAGTGTCCTTGGTGCGATTGAGAGGGGAAACTGAGGCAGGTGTGCCTATTCTACCAGAGCCTACCACTGTAGGGCACTCCAGGCAGGCTGCCCTATTACAGTAATGTTATGCAAGTTTATGAGGAGTTCTGAAAATAAGAGTTTTGAATTTGATAGAAGTGAATAGGAAATCAGTAAAGGTGACAAAGAATGCGGGTATTATGTGCTTATTCCAAGAAGGAACATGGACTACCTGTAGCATACTAGACCTCCTGATCTTTAGATAAGGAATTTAAGAAGACAATAAAAGAAGGAACTGCAGTAGGCAAGGCAGAAAATAATTAAAGTTCTGAAACAGAAAAGTCAAGAATATGGATGAATTCTGGCAATACTGAGGTAGGCAAACTTGTATACAGGAGATGGGAAAAGAAAGGGTCATTGCTAAATCTGGATTTCCTCTAAGACCTCTGGAACTGAGACCCAACTTAGGAAAGTAATAACAGAGTGTCACATGGCACACAAAGGATGTTTCCTCCAAGAGGAGGATTTCAGTCTTTGAAGCATTGAGTAGGAGGAAATTAAAGATAACCAGGATATATCCTTCATGTGGATAAAGTGTGTGTTTACATAAGGATCATGCATGGTAGTTCATCTATACAAATATGTGAGTGCATTCACAAGAAAATATCCCCTTTCTGTCTCCTCCACAGCTGCTTCATAGGATCCAGGCTGTTTATTCACTCAAAGAGAAACGCTTTCCTGGACCAAAACAACAGATTACAAATCAGTTGTTGTGTGTTCTATCCAAACAATTCAACTAAGCCTATATTAAACAGGACATTTAAAATAATTGAGTTGAATTTTGGTATGGGCACTCTTTCATTTCTTAATTTCATTCCACAACTCTGTGAATTTGGGACATTTTCAAAACCTATGTGTAGCGAAGCAAGGACTCACTGGCGTGGCACCTCCTGCTGGTTGTCTTGGGAATTAGCTCTTCCAGCCTGGAGCGCCCTCTGCCGGCCGGTGTCTCACCTACTACTGACCCCTGTGTTCCTCCCAGACCCTGGTGCCCTTTAACTTTGGGGTTCTGCCCCAGCAGTACCCCCCCATGCTCTGGGTCTCCCTTCCCAGGGGAACCCCCAACCCTCTAAACCCACCTCACCTCAGTGGCTACTGCCAGTCATCATCCAGCCCCTGCTCACCGGGGCAGACTGCAGTGTAATGGCTGCTCATCATTGGCAAGGGGTTAGGACCAGCTACCTCTGCCTCTTCCCAGACTGCCCCTCTGCAGCCCTAGTACCTTTCTGGGCCTTTACCAAGCTGAGCACCCCAGCTCCCTTTGCCCTTCCCCAGCACTGCTCCAGCTCAGGTACCTTGCTCCCAGGCAGCTAGCCTTTCCCACTCCGGGGCTAGAGTGAGATGCCTCCAGCTTCTGGCCCACAGCCCTCTTATAAGGGCCAGCTGGGCCCTGATTGAGCTGGCCTCACCCAGCTTACCCCAGCTGTTCTCACTCCTCTTCCCCCAGCAGCAGCCCTCTCCAGGGCTGCTTTTCCTATTGGCCCTGCAGGCAACCCTCTCCCAGGGCTGTTTTAACCCCTTCAGGGCCAGAGCAGGGTGACCACCTCCCTACACTATGATAAAATATTCATGGGCTGGCTATATCAGGACTGATATATAAGACTGACCTGTGCAGGGGACAAGTATTTTCTTGTAATACTAGCCATAGTTGAAATAATGAGGAGGTGGGATACAGCAGGGTTTTGTCACTGTGCTGTCCTGTCCTTTTATGTGTTCAGGGATCTTTGTGCTCTCCTCTCCTACCTCCCCTGTGCAAAACCTCACTTTTATATTAGTTTCGGTTTTGCAGCCAGCACAGCACACAGCTATGGGTCCATCAGCTCCCTCTGCATCTGTGTGTCTGTCTCCTTCAGTGTTGGCTCCAGCAACACTAGAGTGCATCGACACTAGCTGTTTTTTCTGAAAACGCTTGCATCGCTGCTCAACCTGACACACGTCCACTGGTTGCCGTGTTGGAGCACACAGGGTTGCAGGTGGTCACAAACTGCTGCCACTATGCTTACCCAAATCTACTCAGGCACAACCTGTGCCACAAACACCCAGGTCCATGACAGTCTTGTTCAGACCAGTGCTACCCACCGTCCTTGCTGCCATGGGTGGGAAATTTTAAAGACAAAAACTGAATGGGGACAAGAGAGCCTGGCAGCTGGAAGGGGATCAGAGCATTTGTCCCAGGATGAGTGAAGGAATGGAGAGGTCTGCTAGGAGTGCTGCTCACAGGAGATAAGGGGGTTATTTTATCAGGTAAGGAGGCTGGGAGGCTTTGATTACTATCGGGTATGAAAAAGTTTAGCAGGCAGGATTAGGGTGAGGGAGTGTCAAGGTTCCTCCCCCACTCTGAACTCTAGGGTACAGATGTGGGGACCTGCATGAAAAACCTCCTAAGCTTATCTTTACCAGCTTAGGTCAAAACTTCCCCAAGGTACAAAATATTACACCCTTTGTCCTTGGATTGGCCGCTACCACCACCAAACAAATACTGGTTACTGGGGAAGAGCTGTTTGGACACGTCTTTCCTCCCAAAATACTTCCCAAAACCTTGCACCCCACTTTCTGGACAAGGTTTGGTAAAAAGCCTCACCAATTTGCCTAGGTGACTACAGACCCAGACCCTTGGATCCTAAGAACAATGAACAATCCTCCCAACACTTGTACCCCCCCTTTCCTGGGAAATGTTGGATAAAAAGCCTCACCAATTTGCATAGGTGACCACAGACCCAAACCCTTGGATCTGAGAACAATGAAAAAGCATTCAGTTTTCTTACAAGAAGACTTTTAATAAAAATAGAAGTAATTAGAAATAAAGAAATCCCCCCTGTAAAATCAGGATGGTAGATACCTTACAGGGTAATTAGATTCAAAACATAGAGAACCCCTCTAGGCAAAACCTTAAGTTACAAAAAAGATACACAGACAGAAATAGTTATTCTATTCAGCACAATTCTTTTCTCAGCCATTTAAAGAAATCATAATCTAACACGTACCTAGCTAGATTACTTACTAAAAGTTCTAAGACTCCATTCCTGATCTATCCCTGGCAAAGACAGAATATAGACAGACACACAGACCCTTTGTTTCTCTCCCTCCTCCCAGCTTTTGAAAGTATCTTGTCTCCTCATTGGTCATTTTGGTCAGGTGCCAGCGAGGTTACCTTTAGCTTCTTAACCCTTTACAGGTGAGAGGAGATTTCCTCTGGCCAGGAGGGATTTTAAAGGGGTTTACCCTTCCCTTTATATTTATGACAGGGAGCATCTCAAAAGAGGGCACAGGAAAGTATAAAAGCAAGCAGAGAGGTTAGTTGAGGTAGTCCCTTTTTAACTGGTGAGTTTATAAAACTGGGGAAAGATTGGGTGAAGGAAAGATGTAGTAATTGCAGGAATTTGTAACTGGTCTCACCACTCCGTATCACCCATTTACTTTCCACCCTTCCTACCCCTCTCCACTTCCCGAACCTTCGGCTATATGTATGCCAGCTTGTGCGTGGCAGACACAAGTTGAATTACTGCATAATGTAGTATACAATTGAGTCTGGATGCCCTTCAAACCCTGGATTATTTTGCATCATTGAAATAACTAACACACTTTGAAATTATCCTTAAAAGTTTGGCAAAAACTTTGGCAAAAAGTTTGGCAAAAGTAATATATATAAAAGTAATAACCACCTAAATATTGGAAATAGCTTTAGTCCATTCTTCTTTTGACTATTATGAGCAAACTCTATTTTCCACTTTACTTTGTTATTTTCAATAGTTATTTCCTTTGGTAGCAAATGAACTGTAATAAATGTCCTAGCATGGATACGATATTGATGCAAACCACTTGTGAATTAAGAAGTCTGTCTGATTTAATAAATTACACTGACCGGTTGAGTTTTACTGGCCATTTAAAATGTTTTCTAAAATGTGGTTACTTTAGCCAACATTTTGAAAGTGGTTTCCTGGTAAAGGCAAATAAAGGGAGCCTTGTATCTCCACTCACCAGGAACACGTCCAATATCAAAATATAACCTTCTTCAAACCACCACTACCACACAGCCCCATGGCAGTGCTGGATGTCTAGCCACACAGCCATGGAACCATTTTTGTGTAGTATTTGGCACATATGGGCCACGCATGCGTTCTGAATCCCAACATTCCAAGACCAACTGCTGGAGCAGTCTCAGAACCAATTCCCTCCCTTCTTCCACTGCAAGAGCAGTAGATGAAGTTCTGTAAATAGTTCTTTACTGGATTGGATAATTGGTCGATAGTCTTAAAAAAAAAATCTAAAGTTTCCATACATTTTCTTCCTGCGTTTGTATAACTGAAGGCCCTTCCCACACTGCCACATCCAGTGAAAAACCCACCTTGTAAAACTGTGGGTTTGGGTTATCTTCTTGCCATGCTAAATGCCCCACTTCTGACAGGAATTATAACTGCTGGTTAGGGACAGGAAGAAAGCCTTTGATTGAAAAGGCTATGATGTCTATAAGCTCTTTTTAGAAAGCTCAAAAAGACAAGCTGATGCTGCTCAGGAAATAATAGTCTGGTCAAAGTTCACTCTGGTAGAAAGATCCTTCTCACCAGAAACTTTTCCTACTCCTAAAATAGGCTGTGGTCTGCATTCTTTTCTAGAATTCTACAAATTTAACAGATTCTAAAGGGAAATCAAATTCCACCTGGCTCCTCTGGGGAGCATAATCACTGCTCTCAGCTTTCAAGGCTGGGTTGGTAAAGGCACAGAAAATACCTGAGTTTCATGCTAGGCAATTACCTGTACCTGTACAAAGTACTACCCTTCAGGCTGGCAACAGCTCCCAGGCTATCAACCCAAGTGCGAGCCAAATGGACACTGCTACTTAAAATCTTTGATTAGATACACCTACAGTGGAGCATGCATAGAGACACTACTCAGAAAAGGAAAAAAAGCAAACAGATTGTTGAGAATCATTAATGGTCAAAAAGGGATGGATCACTTGATGATTACTTCTTCTGTTCATTCTCTCTGGGGCACCTGGCATTGGCCACTGTTGGAAGACAGGATACTGGGCTAGATGAACTACTGATCTGACCCAGTCTGGGTTTTTTTCTGTTCTTAGGAAAGCATAGTTTTCAGAGGTTAATTTATTTTGCTTTCATATAATTCATGCACTGTTAGAAACAGAAAGAAAGTGTATGTTCTAAGCATATTAAGGGTTTTGTTTGTTTGTTTTGCAGAAATGAGATATAAACTCAACAAGGCTGGAAGCTTGCTCTTGGGTTACATTTCTTTGATAAAGTTATCTGCTACAGAAAATAGGATAGCAGGAAAATCAAACCTTTCTTCATTGGGAAGCTTAGGAAGGTTGAGCACAGAAAAAAATTGAAGTTAATCAGTCAGAGAATCCTCTTTTTATGTCCCTGCAGGGCATGACCATGACTTCTTGTGGAGGCCTAATCATTACTTTTGTAGTGGCTTTCGTACTAGAACTTCAACACTGTGCCAGTAATTTTTCCCCTCACATTTACAGATGTATATTTTAGTCATCTAGAGATATTAGCATTTTATTTATAAGCTATGTCATCCAAGCCAAAACAAAAAAAGCTGCTCACACACTAGCACTGACAGGAAAAAACTGAACGATCTAAATTTGTCCACGCAAGGCCGTGGCACTAACATTCTAAATCGCTATGACAAAGTGAATGCTTTCATCGTGAAAACTGAATTCTGGGAGTCCACAAATATGGAGATAAAGACTTTACCTGTTTTCCACTACTTCGTGCCTGTCACTGCTGTCTGCACAGGGGAAACTGAGCACAGCAAAATTGAAGAAATAACAGTAGATCATTTAGCTCACTTGCCATCTGATTTAACAGATTTAGACTAGTTTAGCCTTTTGATTTTGTATCCAAGATCAAGCTACTTCTTAAATATTCTCCTCCTGTTTAAAAGTGTAACTTTTAATGTAACAATGTGACAAATGCCTTTAGTTAAAGTGTGTAACAGAAAGGTACAAATCCTGAAAGGCAAATGAATACACAAAGGCATCCAAATATGGAAAGATGCAAAAGAAAACAGAATGAAATTATAGCAATTATAATATGATTGCAAAATAAAGCACTCCAAAATTGGGAAATGCCCAAATTAAGATAGCCCATGCAATCTTAATTCAGCCCCATTACAAGAACAAACTGGCCAAGTTTAGGCTTGAAATTAGAAGATTTCTAACCCTCAGAGGAGTGAAGTTCTGGAACAGCCTTCCCAGGGGAAGGGAGGCCTAACTGGTGTCAAAAGGCCTAACTGGTTTCGAGACGGAGTTTGATAAGTTTATGAAGGGAATGGTATGATTGCCTTCAATGGCATGTGGCACGTCTGCGACTGCTAGTAGCTAATATCTCCAATGGCCAGAGACAGGATAGTAGACAGGGAAGACTCTGAGTTACTACAGTGAATTCCTTCCCAGGTGTCTGGCCAACATCCTCAGGGTCTAACTGATCACCATATTTAGTGTCAGGAAGGGATTTTCCACCAGGTCAGATTGGCAGAAACCCTGAGGATTTTTTGCCTTCTTCTGCATGGGTCGGATCACTTGCTGGTTTGAACTAGTGTAAATGGTGGATTCTCTGTAATTTGAAGTCTTTAAACTATGATTTGAGGACTTCAGTAACTCAGCCAGAGATTATGAGCCTATTCCAGGAATAGAGGAGTGAGATCTGTGGCCTTCAATGTGCAGGAGGTCAGTCTAGATCAGTGGTTCTCCACCAGGGATAGGTGTATCCCTGGGGGTACGCAGAGTTCTTCCAAGAGGTACATCAACTCGTCTAGACATTTGCCTCGTTTTACAACAGGCTACATAAAACACTAACAAAGTTAGTACAAACTAAAATTTCATACGATGACTTGTTTATACTGCTCTATATACTATATTAAATGGTAACGTAACATGCATATATGAACTATTAGACATGCGTTATGTCATTTACTGATTGTGCAAGCATGTTAATGAGGTGAAGTTGTCATGGTGTGTATGCTGTTGTGATGTAAAAATGGCTAGATTTTTAAAACGAGGAGCTGGAAGCAGCGGTAGTGGTGACACTAAATTTGTAAGAAGTTGAAATGAGCTTGGAAAAAAAAACAGTCAGTTCTGCGAAGAATATATTGCTTTTCGATTCACATCTACAAATAGCAATCCTCCTCAAGATTTGTGTTTCCTTTGCACAGAAACTATCAAATAACAGTATGAAGCTGGTGTGTTTGCAACGACATTTGAAGCCAAAACACCTTGTGCATGTGGGTAAGCCAGTAGAATTTTTTCTAATAAATCCAAGTCCAGACTTACCAGCTCAAAATGGAAAAAAGCTTCACTTTTTCTACCAAAGCACTTGAAGCTTTGTATGCTGTCTCCTTTCTTGTAGCAAAATAAAAGAAGCCGTACACAACTGTAGAAGATCTGATTGTTGTAGCGCTTGCAGAAAACACGCTTGACAAAAAACAGTTGATATTCTCAAGAAAGTACCCTTATCTAATGACACTGTGTTGTAGAACTGAAAAAATGGCTGAGGATATTCTCTCTCAACTTGCAGAGAAACCAAATGGCAAAAACATTTGTCTTTCAGCTTGAGGAGTCCATAGATATTAGTGGAGAAGCTCAGCCGATTTCACGGTATTGAACGTAAGCAACTACGGATGTCAAAAAGCACATACTGTTTTGCAAAAGTATAATGGCAAACTCAACCAGAGGCGCCATTTTTAAACTAATTGACTTTTTTCTGAACACCATTTGAGTTCGATTTTATGCAAATTCATCTGCACTGACAGGGCTGCTGCAATGACTGGGAGAGTGAATGGACTTGTAGCTAGGATCAGAAAAGAAAATCCTTCCTTGCAGTGGGTGCACTGTATCATACCCTCTAGGCACTTGCTTCAAAAAATGAGTTCTGAGCTCCTTGAAGTTTTAGATGAGTCCGTCAAAATTGTCATCATTATCAAGTCCAGGCCAATCAATGCTTGCCTGTTTCGCATTCTTTGTGAAGAGATGGGGTCAGAACATCAGCAACTGTTGCCTCACATAAAGGTTCACTGCCTTTCAAAAGGGGAAGTATTTGACAGGCTGTTACGCACAGAAGTTTCTTCCAGATCATTCATTTCCCTCTTGCCTCTGTGTTTAACAGTACTGTGTGGTTAGCTCAACTGGCCTCCCTCACGGATATATTTAGCAAGCTGAATGATCTAAATTTGTCCATGCAAGGCCGTGGCACTAACATTCTAAATCGCTATGACAAAGTGAATGCTTTCCTCATGAAAACTGAATTCTGGGAGTCCACAAATATGGAGACAAAGACTTTACCTGTTTTCCACTACTTCTTGCCTGTCACTGCTGTCTGCACAGGGGAAAATGAGCAGAGCAAAATTAAAGAAATAACAGTAGATCATTTAGCCCACTTGCCATCTGAGTTCAAGTCATATTTCCCCAACATTCAACATAACTCAGCTCAACTGGGTCAGAAACGCATTCATTTTGTCACGTTAGCAGCAGTAACCTCTATCAGTCAGCAAGAAAATCTTCTTGAGCTGTCCTCAGACTGTGGTGTGCAAATGAAGAGGGGGCGAGACCCTCAAAAGTTTGGAAACTGCTGGCTTACAGGCAGATCAGTGGAAAGCAGGACCATTTCATGGTCAGGATTTTTTAAAATTAGCCAGTTTCATATTTTCAGATGTTTACATCTGAAATTTCAAGGTGGTGTAATCATGGGAGTCCCAACACAAGAGTCAGGAGGGGGAAAGGGGAGGTGGCAAGGCTATTGTAGGGGGATATATGGGGCTATTGCAGGGGGTCGTGGGATCACTACTCTTACTTCTGCCCTACTGCTGGCAAGGGCACCGCCTTCAGAGCTGGGCAGCCAGAGAGGAAGGCTGCTGACTGGGCACCCTGGTCTAAAGCCAGAGCTACTGCCAGCAGCAGAAGTTTACCACCTACTCTTCCCTAACTCCATCCTTAGAAATGGCTAAATCGTTTTCATTGAAATGTTCCAAAAAAATTCACACTGAACCAAAATTAGAGGGAAGACACAGCATAGGGGCAAGAGAAACTCAAGCCTGCAGGGGTAAAGGCAAGGAGCATCCTCAATAGTTACTACCATTGCAGGGACTGTCAATCATGGATGTCATCAGACTGCTTTCTACAATTTGAATCTGGCCATTCTCTCCCTTGTGATGACTGGTCTGCCCCCTTGCTCAGTCCATTCACCTCGGCCTCATTCCATCTGCCCTGTGTGCTCCCCCTACATTCTTCCCTCCCTTTTTAACACTGTCCTTATCCTCCTTATGCTGTCCCTTCTGTCCCTTGTTTTGTCTGTCAGCTTCTCTAATCCACTCCCCTAACAAGAACCCACTGCAGAGGTCTTTTTTAAATTTTGTGCCAATAACACATCATTTGCAAACCATCCCTCTGTTCTATCCATTTTCCCTACCCCCATGTCTGTCTTGTCTATTAAGCTCTTTAGACAGGGACCGAGTTACTCTATTTGTACACTGCCTAGAACAATGCGGCCCTGTTCTCAGCTGGTCCTTAGGCACTTCCATAATACAAATAAATAAAAATAAAAACAAAAACATGGAAAGTTTCACCTCAATTGATTAAATTCTGGCAATGTTATAAACAACTGAAAATAGAAACTTATAATGAAGTGTTAGGCAGCATTAATTATGGGCATTGCTACTATCTCTGCCTATAAGGGGGAGCAGAAACCTGTGTAGATGCAAGCACAGACTCCATGATATGACAATAATAATTTAGCAACAGAATATGTTATGTACCATTACTGAAATACTCTCTGAATTCTTTATGTTCACAAAGGAGAATAGAAGGCAGACACCAGAAGTGCCTGTGGTTCAATAGGAAAGGGTCAGTGAATCTATAATGAAAAAAACATAATTCAGTGATTCAGATGTACTACTGCTAAGATCCTTGGTCCAGCATCCACCCCAGGTGGCCAGGCCAGACTGTCTCCAGCTGAATTAGGCTCTGCAACCCCCAATGTGCACCGAGGGCCTGAAGATACAAAGATCTCGAAGATGGTGGAACCCTAGCCCTGAACTCATCCCTACCACAGGATACCTAAGGCCCAGCCCTTCATTGAGCTGTTCACCACCCTCACCACCAGCCCCCCCAACACTCTTGCACACAAGAATGCCCCCTTTCCCAGTGTTTGTGGAACTTCTGAATCCCTGGAAACAAAGGCTGGATTTTGGCCCTGAAACATAGCTCCTTTAAAAAAGCAGATTTGGTCAAGTTAACGTAAAGGAAATATAAAGGTATTATTATGTAGTTAGGGACAGAACAAACAAGCAGTAAATATTCTCACTGGCCCTATGCTAAAAAAAACACAAAACACTGAACAAAACAAATGCAACACTTTGGTCATTAGTCAGCAGAACTCTAAAACTTTGGCCCAATGCTTGCCGGTAATAAGACAAAATACGTGGAATGCCTGTGAGAGTGGACCTTCTCCCAGTGGATACTTCCTCCATTCTTTGCAGTTTCCCCTTACATGCTTTATTCTAGATGCAGTCTTGCCAGTGCTACCCAGAGCAGTACTTTTCATTCAGTGATCCATGAAGGAATGCATCAGTGGACCCAGCCCAAAATCAAAGAGGCAGATTCTTAGCTGATGTAAATTGTCATCATTCTAACGGCAACTCCCTCCTTCCACTGGAAGTATGACAGTTTACGTCAGCTGATTGCCCTGTAATTTGTTTTGATGTTTTTTATCTGACTACCCTATCACTTTGCAAACTCAACAGCATACCGATTTCCTGCCCATTACCACCCACGGGCCTTTAAAACATTACTGCTTTCCAAGTATCTCAAGCCAATTGAATATCTGTTTTTGATTATTATATCCCAGTTATATAAGCTTGCATTTTTGTAGCTGAATCTCATTGCGTTACTTCCTAGTCATGTTTCTAACTTATCTTGTTTTATATCTGTCTCTACATATCTAATTCAACCCTTCTCTCCCCACATTTAACCTGCAGATTTCATTAACATGATATTTTTCTGCTTCCAAACTATTAAAGTTGTTATACTTACAGCTCTTTAAAATTTCATGGCAGAAGCGCACACACACTACACTAGAAACATTACAGCTGGTCTTGGCAGACAATGATTCAGAAAGAAATTTAAATTTTCAGATATGTACTTTTGATAGCAAATATGTGCACCACACCATGCTTTTCAAGAGGTGAGTGAATAAAAGCTGTTTGCAGGTAGAGCTGAATTCAACTTCAAATTCAAAAATGAACATATCATAATAACAGTTTAAGTACTATAATTTGTTACAATTTCCACGACTACTCTATTTTCAAACAAGGGAGCCGTTGAATTGCTGATACACTTTATATTTTAACTCATAGAAATCCAACTAATATTTGAAACCTTGGTCCTTTCAAAAATTTAACATGAGGCTAGCTCATCAGTTCCTGAATCTAATAAACAGTCTTTGGGCTGGATATTTTCCCTCCCCCAATTCTCCTAAACAAACATTTTATCCCAGCTGCCAGGTCTTTTTAACCAGCTTCCTTCCCACCACACCATACCCTTCCATAGCAGCAATACACCAGCATGATATTCCCTTTTGGCTGCCCAGTTTACCTCTAATTCTCCATTTTTTTCCCTTAAAGAGCAACCTCTTCCTAGACCCTGTGTTCCCAGATGCCCACTGTTCCCATAACCTTCTTCTCTTCCTCCTCTCACACAACTATACAACCCTCCGGAAAACACAACCCACTATGCCACCATCCTTTATCATCAGCACACATAGGTGTGAAAGTAGAATGAATTATATTGAAATTATAATTCATTAAAGAAATGCATCTGGTGGGTTTGTTGAAATATAGTTGTCAGGAAGAGAAACATTAAGGAGTGTGAGACAAAGGGTCCTCAAACTAATTAACTTAGAGCTCCTACTGAGCTAGGAGATTGGTAAATGTTAGTATGCAAATAAGATATGTATGTATATTTGTCAGTTTCTGCTTCCTTTTGTCTCTTATGTTAAATTGGCTTTGCTGACCTGTATAAATAAGCTAGCTTGAGCTTTTGCAGGGGGCTCACAATCACATGGGTGCATTGGCAAAGCGCTTTGCTAATAAACAGAGTGGTCTGACAAATTCTGTGAGCCTTGAATCTGACTTTGACAATTTGGAGGTCCCACCGAGATGGCAACCGTCTTCACTGGGGCTGTGTGACTCCTGACTGTTCTTAGGACGGCCGTGGCAAGCCGGCACCTGGGCATTTGGCCCGAGCGGTCCTCCGCCAGAATGGAAGGGTGCATGACCACAGTGAAGTCTACGCCATCGAACCTGTTGGTTCCCACTCTGTTCTGGTAGGGATCCCGGGATCTGACATCAGGAATCTGGTCAGGTAATTATTTCTGTGTTTTGTCCAGACTGAGGACTGTCTTGTCTCTGTGTCTATCCATCCCCCCTGTGGTGTGTTTGAGTCTGGGTGCCGTCTCCGTCTGGGGATCGGCTGACCAAAGGGTTCCTGTCCCCATGGTCTGAGTGAGTGAAAGCTGCACAATCGCAGCCTCACCGCGCCTTGGGTAAAACCCTTGGTGTGAAAGCAAGGGCGATTGAGGCAGTAGCCTGTGGGCTCCTTTTGTGTGTTGCACTGGGCATCGCTCTGACGAACCTGACTTTCCTTCTTGTGTGATTGGCGTGTAAAGTCCTCCTGTATGGGTAACCAAACGTCTAAGTCGGGACAGTTCCCTAAAGGAATGCCGGCTCATTTTATGTATTTTAGGAAGGGTCCAGACTCTTGTAAATTTCTGGAAAAATGGTCTACGCTAACTCAGGAGAATCCCAAAATTCAGTGGCCACTGTTAGGATCCTGGGACAAAGACCGAGTAGACGTCTTAAAAGACAAACTCGGCCAACCTAAAACTAAATTGGCAAAAGGAGAGGTTGATTATTTCATGCAGTGGTGGGAAGAGGCAAATCATAGGTGGACAGAATCAAAACATGCCTCTCTCAAAGATTCTGGCTTCTATCCCACCAGATGCAACTCATTTTACTGTTGTTGATTTGTGCTCTGCTTTCTTTTCTGTCCCGGTTCACCCTGACTCCCAGTTCCTGTTTGCCTTTTCTTACAAGGGGCAACAGTACACATGGACGACACTGCCCCAGGGGTACACTGAAATCCCGTCATATTTTTCCCAAGCATTAGCCCAAGACCTTGCTGACCTTGTTTTCCCGTCCAGGTCCACACTAGTCCAATATGTAGATGATCTACTCCTCTGTTCCCCTTCATTGTCTGCCTCTGAAACTGACTCTTTAGTGCTCCTTACTGCCCTAGCAAATAAGGGTCACAAAGCTTCTTGCTCAAAACTACAACTCTATCAAGCTTCTGTCACATACCTTGGCTTTCTCTTCTCCCAGGGTTCCCGTGCACTTTCTCCCACCCGCGTCCAAGCTATCCTTAGCTTTCCCCGACCCCGCTCCCCACGCCAGGTCTGGAAGTTTTTTGGCATGACTGGATTTTGCAGACAATGGATTCCCTAATATGCATCCCTTGCAAAACCTCTTCAGGAACTCACTCGAGGCCCCCTGAAGCCAATTCTGCCTTTGTTTCCCTCAAACAGGGTTTGGCTTCTGCCCCTGCCTTAGGGCTGCCTGACTATTCTAAGCCTTTTACCCTTTTCTGCCACGAACAATCTGGGTGTGCACTTGGAGTTCTCACTCAGATGCACGGAGAAAAGAACCGCCCAGTGGCTTATTTCTCTGCCACTTTAGACCCTTTTGCCCAAGTCTTACCCCCCTGCGTTCTGTGGCTGCTGCAGCATGCCTAGTCGAAATGTCTGATTCCCTTGTTCTCTGCTCTCCTCTTACCCTCCTGGTCCCTCACTGACCTCACCCTGCTCCAAGACTCTGCCCCAGAAACCAAGAAAGAATCCTGGGTTGCCCAAGGTTGCTCTCTACATCCCGATTCCTTTTGGCGCTCGCCTACTGGCACCTTTGTAGCCCCCTTTTCACTCTACCTGCCTCTGGCCACCCTGCTACACAGTGTTTCGCATGTCAGAAAGGAGGAGATGGTCTCTGCTGTAACTAAGACAGGATGGTGGGCCCCCCATTTTAGCTCTTTTGCAGCCCGCCACTGTGCAGCCTGTACCATTTGCCAAAGCCATAATATTGGTAAACCTGTAAAAGTGGCCCAGGGGTTCTGGGGCCTGCCTCAAGCACCGTTCTTGCATTGGCAACTTGATTTTGTACAAAAGCCTAAGTGTCAACAATATGAATTTATATTGTTATGGTATGTTTATTCTTTGGTTGGATTGAAGCCTTTCCTTGTCGCAAGGCTGACTCACTGTCTGTTGCCAAATGTTTGTTAAATCATATTATGCCTGCCAAGGGAATTCCTGCTACTCTGTCCAGTGATCAGGGTACACATTTTACTGCACAACTTGTTCAACACCTGGGCCGTACATTGCATATCAAACACCTGTTGCACTATCCCTACCACCCACAGCGTGCAGGTGCAGTTGAAAGACGAAATGGTGTACTTAAGAATAAGCTTGCTAAAATTTGTGACTCTACAGGATTAAGCTGGCCAGTAGCCTTACCATTAGCCCTTATGGACATGAGATCCACTCCATCCCAAAGGCATAAATTAAGTCCCTTTGAAATTGTTATGGGACGCCCTATGCGAGCTATGACTACCATTACTCCCGTTCCAGATTTGAACTTGACTCACAGTGCGCTCCTTCAGTATTGCAAGGGACTGATGCAAGCTGTAAGTCACTTCCATTCACAGGTTCGAGCCGCCTGGTCCACGGAACCCACCTCCGACGCTTGCCACAACCTCGAGCCAGTGATTGGGTCTACGTACGGCGCCATCATTGAAAGCACGCCTTGGAGCCTCAGTGGAAGGGTCTTCATCAGGTACTGCTTACACAGATGGCTGTAAAACTATCTGGTATCGCAGCGTGGATACATGCTTCACAGTGTAAGAAGGCACCATCCCCAGAGAACCAATCATCACTTCAGGACAACGCAGAGTCAATTTTGACTCTAGAAGAAGACGTAGAGGAAAAGTCTGCAATACCTTACAATCTATGCTCTCGTAAGGGTTGCCAGAAGCAGACGCTGTTCCTCGGCTGCTGGTATCTTACCGTCTGGGGAGACCACGATGACAATTCTTTTATCCAGCAGCAGGTGTGGATAGCTCAGACCCTTAATATTTCTAATTGCTGGGTCTGCAGCCACATCCCAGCCCACTCTCAAACTGGTGTTCCTGTCCTGGCTATCCTACTCAAGTCCCCAGACCTCACCGGAGGGCCTCGTCTGTTTACCAAATTATGGAACAGCAATGACACTTAGGAAGCGGTCGGAATAAATGCATCTAAATGGATAAGTGTGGTGGAGGGAAAAGGTCATCGGTGTTGGGTGTGTAATGGGACAGGGCTGGATCTGGGGAAAAGCCGTTGCCTTCAGCATATTGTGGCCAATGGTGTATGGGATTATTCAAACAAAACTAAAAAGTGGCGGGCCGGGTATGGAGATATGAATTTTTTTTCTCAACCTGGGATCAAACAGAGAAATCAATCTCATGTTCCCCCTACAGTAACCTTAGTGAAAACAATACAAACTTTCAATGTCATGCAAATAACACCACTCCTCGTAAGGAGAATTACCCTGTACCCTTTGGGGGATACTACTCCTCCTTTGCAAACACCTATATGACAAATGGGTGCAACCGACCCTTCCCGGCCTTAATAGGCCATCACTGGGTGTGTGGGACCAGAGCTTATACCGCACTACCAGCTAATTGGTCAGGAATCTGTTATCCCTCCTGACTCTTCCCACAATTCCGAGTGCTAGGAACCTTCCCTCGAGAACGCCTCCGCAATTTCAGGCGAAAAAGAAGGGACTTAACAGATGCCCAATGGTATGTAAATAACATAAGCCCCTTAACCTGGGAAGAGGCCATTGGCGGTTCCGTCATACCATTAGTGGGAGTAATACACCATGCAAAAAGGCTCCTAAGGTTACAAGCAGTAGTTGAAATAATGGCAAATGAAACCGGAGAAAGTTTAAGAGCCCTGGCCAAAGAAACAGGGGCAATCCGACAGATGGCCCTCCAAAACCGTCAGGCATTGGACATAGTGCTGGCGGCAAAAGGAGGGACTTGTGCTCTCATTGGAAAAGACTGCTGTGCGTATATACCAGACAACACCAATGAGGTAATAGATCGTTCTAGCCACTTAGAACAAATCACATATCTTCCCCACGAAGAGCCACGATCTTTATGGAAGTGGCTAAGTAAGCTTTTCAATTTCTCTTGGCATAGGAAACTGGTTGTTTCAGGGAGCCCTAACTCTCCTGTCTGGAATCCTCATAATTTTTGTATGTTTTCAGTTACTTTCCTGTTGTATCCAAAATTGTGTCAGGCATGCTACACAGATAGCTGCCCCAAACCAGAGTACTAATTTGATGATTTTAAATATCCCTGATGAACAAAGAGATAAAGAACGATTGATATGTGGAACCCAGTCATTGTTGGTCATTGCGTAGCTTGACCAAAAGGAGGGATTGTGAAAGTAGAATGAATTATATTGAAATTATAATTCATTAAAGAAATGCATCTGGTGGGTTTGTTGAAATATAGTTGTCAGGAAGAGAAACATTAAGGAGTGTGAGACAAAGGGTCCTCAAACTAATTAACTTAGAGCTTCTACTGAGCTAGGAAATTGGTAAATGTTAGTATGCAAATAAGATATGTATGTATATTTGTCAGTTTCTACTTCCTTTTGTCTCTTATGTTAAATTGGCTTTGGCTTACCTGTATAAATAAGCTAGCTTGAGCTTTTGCAGGGGGCACTGGCAAATCACATGGGTGCACTGGCAAAGCGCTTTGCTAATAAACAGAGTGGTCTGACAAATTCTGTGAGCCTTGAATCTGACTTTGACCTAGGTCAACATGAAAAGATTTTCAGAATTAAGAACACACGTGTGCCACTTTTGAAAACATCTTTTTGTAACAGAAGTCTACACATTTCTACCCATTTTTAATAGAGGCAAATTTCTTCTTCAAAACAATCTTGAATAATCTGTGTGTAAAATTCATAGTTCCAGAACATTCACACAATATTTTAGTATAATTGTTTTAACATTTGGACATCAAAATGATACATTAACACTAACACAATTTTTTTATACACATGCTTTGCTCAACAAACAGGAAGCAAGTGATTTGTTGCTAAGAGTAGATTTCAGACAAAAACATGTTTAGAAGTCCAGTTAATTATGACTTTATTTAAACAAAAACAAAAGACAGTTTAATGTTTTCATGCAACACACACACTCTGATCTTAAATAATCATGACAAACAGCAGAAGTAGATAAGGAATGCTGCACTAATCATAGACCTTAGTGGATATACAAAAAGACTCAATATTATAGGTTATATAAAGTAAAGAATATCTTAAATACTTTTCCAAAATACTGCAGCAGCCAAGACAGTGATATGCCTTACAAGGGCATAGGAATGGAATTTAGAAAATCACACAGGAACTACCCATTTCCTTTAAAATCATTGCGCAAGACAAAAGCAACATTCAACTTCACATACTGATTTTACACAGAATTTCTATGAAGTACCTTTACTTTTTATCCAAATAACAAAAGTTAGAAATGTCTTTGTTTGGTAAACCTCAATTACATTTTTCCTTGATTTTACCTGTAGTAGCCATTTTATTTAAAAGAGGGCAGGTTTGGCACTTTTATACTGATGTCACCAATATTAATATTTCTTGGGATCTCTGGAAGATTCATATTCTTTACAGCTGACACAGCCCGGGCTGGGGCTCCTGCTAAACCAGCCTGTATATAGAAGTAAAGAAAAAAATACAACACAGGTGAAGCCTATTATTACAAGTGGGATAGGCAGACAACAGTAACATTTAAATTGTTCGCACGGTTATGAGATTAGAAAGACCAGATGGTAGTTTGGGTTGGAATGAAATGGGTTATTTGGAAATACTAAACCAGAAAGAGAAAACAGTTCACACAACGTCTAAAATATTATGGAAACACGCTGTGTCAATTTGATGAAAAGTATATGGGAGTAGGGAAGGACCAGAGGAAACCAGGCTAAGTAATATTTACGTTGTAAAACCACCACACTGAGATATAGCTGAAGCTAACATACTGTCTTTAACTTGTACTGATCCTAAAGCCACTTACATGATCCATAATCTCAAATCATTGAGACACCTGCAATTCCTAAGAATACCGAGACATTAACAGTCATAGCTTAATTTTATTGGCTTGAGTCAAGTCAAACATTAAACAATTGTATTTAGTGTTAATTTCCTCTGCTCTGGTCTTTAATCAGTTAAAGTCACTCATTAATCTGTAAAATAAAAGAACATTTTACAACTAATTTTATTCTAGTACTGCCATTTAGACAAAGTTGCTGCCATGCCAGACCACGGGCTAGATCCTCAGCTGGTGTAAACTGACATAGCTCTGCAAACTTCTATGCAGCTATACCAATTTACAGCAAACTAATGATCTGATCCCAAGTCTGTACAAGGGGCAAAAAACCCATACAACTCTTTATTTTAAAAGTTTTTTGCACAGTAGCTGGTTTTCTAACGATTTATTCTAGTATTTCTTTTAAAAAGTAATGACTTGAAAAATACATAAAATACATTTAGGATCAAAGGCCCATATTTTTAGAACTGCACCACCACCAACAAAAATGTAGTACTGGAATGTACACAACTGCACACAATCACAGCAATTACGTGCATGCAATTCTGAAAAGCGGGGCCTAACATTTTCAATGGAATGCAAAACAAAGCATGAATCATTTGAATTTCTTCTGCCCACTTACTAACTATGCTGATTTTTTCCCCTTTAATATTTAAGGGGGAAAAGTGCTCATGAGTTAAGTTTTTTATGCCAAGCATTATTACCCTGTAGATTTTTTGTATGGCCAAATGACAAGTTGTATCCCTTGAAAACAAGGATTTGTAGTAGAAATACTGACTAATTTCCAACTCAGAGCCCTATGGGATACAGAGAACCTCTCTCCATTATTAGTTTCTAAATACAGGTGTTCCTAATTGAAAAGCATAAAGAATTATTTAAAGATAGAAACTAGAATCAAATCACCATTGTATTTACTAGTGTGCAGAAAAGCTAAAACTTATTTTAAACACCATAACTTTCCCCCTTAATAAAACAACTCATTGCACATGTATGGTCAGATGTAGAATGTGAGAACAAGACTGACTGTCTTGCTGAAACATATGTAGAATTTACCTGTGTCAGTATTTCAGGTTTACAACACAGGAAAGAGACCCAAAAGCAGCTAGAGTGTTAGATAGGCTGCTGGCTACTCTCACTAATATTACTTTTTTAAAAGTCTGCAAAATGGTTTTAAAAAGCAAAAGGTATTTGGAAAGATAGAGATTTAAATTTAATATTCTCTAGATTAAGAACATTAAAACTTGTCTATCGAGGCTTAACATAGTGCTTAATACATTAACAATTTTTTTAAATTAAATTTACATAGGCAATTCTCAGAACTAACGATCTTAGAAAGCAATATTCCTGTACAATATTTATACTTGGGGGACTTAAGTAATGAGCTAATATAAACAAACGGCAAGAAAAAAAATGTAAAAGCTATTCCAATAAACAAAAGATTAAACATTTGGAGATGGAAGATATCTAAGATTTTATTCTAAACTGGGTAAGGACCCTGAATTCTGAGTGAGCAACATGGCAAGAAAGAATGGTGGTTTTCTGGAGACATCTGATTCATACTTGTTCATAATAGTATTTTCTGTAATTAATTACTGCTCAAAGTACAGTCTCTACATGTAATGTATAATGTTTTTAAAAGATAGTTTGTAGTATTTACAGTAGTTGGGCTAAGGTGCATGTGACATCTGTGGTATCAGCTTGCAGTGGTGAACAAAAACCCCACAGATATGCAACAATTCATTAGATATTGCTACGCAATATCCAGATTTAAAGACGGACTACAAAGTGGAACAGTATTTTTTCTCTCTACCGTTCTTTTACAAGGACTAAAGTTGATCTAAGATTTTCCCCAACCCTATACAATTTTGTTTTTATACAAAAGACAGAAAAACCTAAGATGAAATTCTCACTTCTCTGGACTTTTTATGCCCCGTGGAAGGGTTAGTGCAGTGCAAACGGGCTCTTAAACTTTCGGATCCAGCCACAGGAGGATCAGGGTTGAGGCAGATAGCTGTGAGTGTCTTCTGTGGACCCCTCACAAACACTGGCATAAGAGGCATGCCAGGTTGAGAAGGGCATATCAGGGGTGGTACTGTAACACTAGAGATTCCAGGCAGTGCTGCAGCACACAGGAAGCCGGCCATGCTGCTGTAACTTAATTGGTGCCCCATCCCCACCCTGGCTGTCTAAATGGTGCTGGGGAACATGAAGTACACCAGAACTGGGAAAGCTTGAAGCCACTTCATGGGCTGAGGCACAGTACAGAACCTCACCTAAAAAGAATACCAGAAGTACTGTACCCTGACTTCCCTCTTGTAGCTGGAAAACTGTCACCATCATCTCAACTCCATGAGAGCAGAAGTCAAGACCTGGTATTACTAATATAAAAACTCACAAGTAGAAATTTTTTAAAAAAACCCTTGAGGCTCACTTTATACATCACACAAGAGCACTGCCAAGCACAGCACTACCTTTTTTATTGTGGTTTGCCTTTAAAAAAACATAATGCAATGAGATAATGCAACAAGAAATTGATTGTAAAACCTCCTTTTTCATTTGCGAGTCTTGCAACATCTGTATTAATACACAAATAACTGTTCAGAAAGTTTTACAAGATGCCAAAGAAAATGTGAATTTCCTCCTCTAACTTGATTTCTCTCTCTTTTAAATACAATATTGAGTTGCCGGAGAAAAATCCTTTGAGCAATTCCAAGAATAGGACAATGTAAACTGTTTTCCATACAGAAGATGTAAATACTGTTAAAGCAACAACAAAAGCAATGAATTATACAATTCAAAACGTAAACAATGGGAAACGAGCAAAATACTATAAATAATGCACGTGGTCCACATAGACAGACATGGGTGGCAATTTAAAACACAGATGTCTTTCTAGGTGACTAGGATGGAGATCCCGTACCCTAATTTAATGCAGATTAGGGTTCAGGCAAAAATTTACTCTAATTTAATGAAGGATAATTTTTCTTTTTTGAATGGACAAATAAAAACTTGAACATAACTGGCCATTATTTTTACCTACCTGCAGCTATCCTCTTTACATAGGCTTACAGTCCCTGACTCCCACCCCAAGAAAATGAAGACATAATTGAGAATTATTTAAAATACCATAATTGACACCCAAAAAATAAAATAATTAAAATAAAATCAAAAATACAACACTACACTTTTAACTAAACTTCATCTATGACAATTTTGGTTTAAGATCAAAGAATATCCATGATAGAAGGACTATGGCATTTCAGATTGCCTCTTTTCTGCCTGCAAGTGAAACAGTTTCCAGAGTGAAAGATAAGGATTCATCTTCATACACTAGAGCGTAGACATTCTCAAGCCACCACTCCCTTTTCTCCTAAAGTCCTCCTCTTTATTAAATGGATTTGTGATTTGACATATGTCGCATTTACATACTGCAATGCCCTTTTAGCACAACCATTCTCACAATTTTATAAGCACAAGACAAAGTCATACAGTACTTCTAAGACACACTGAACAGATTTTTAGATTAAGAGGTCTAATAAAAAAATATCTGACAAAAGGTATTACAGTAACAAAAAAAAGTAATCCGCAGTAAAAGTAGTTTGTGTTTGTATTAAGTTATTATATATTGAATGCATCAGCAGACTTATCAATGTTTAGTATGTCAAGTAGTAAACTGGTGATCAATTCTGCTATTTTTCTGTAATTCCTGCTGCCAAGAGAAAATTTAATTTATGAAGGAAAAAAGGAATCACAAGAAATACTTCAAATTCAATTTGTTCATAAAAGGTTTGTGGCAGGTACCTGATGAGAAAGTAGTTACTGTAATATTGCACAGTATAGCTTTCAACTATTTTTATTATTCAATACTTTAGAAGAAAAGTTAGGGTGGCGAAGGAAAAATTATAACACTTTAAAAAACTAAGTGGCAAGCCTTGATCATGCAGTGAATTATGAAGGTTCACAGCAAGCAAAATGACCTAAGCAAGTGAAAATGACATTTTTCAAGCATGTTCATGAAGTTTTAGAAGTACGGTATGAACTTGCATATAGCTGTTATTACAATGAACCAAACACCGTATTTTCCCCCTAGCTGCTTTGTATTCTCCATTTCACTGTTAAAAAATGTTGTACACTAATCCTGAAACACCTGACATGTTAATACTTTATTCACAGCCACTGCAAGAATGTTTGTAAATCTGATAGTATACTTAAAGGCTTGTGGCTTCAACATGAATTATCAATGCCACATAAGAAACTTTAAATAATATGGCTGTTTTGCCTGAGATCAAAGCTAGCACATTCCGTTGAGTAGCATGAACAGAAAATGTTCTTCTATTTATCAAATGAGAAATTTCAATTCACTTAAATACTAAATATGGTAGGTATAATTTGAGGTCATTATTTTGTTAATATGGTAGTTATATGTCACAATATTCTTTCCTGATAATCCTGGTATAATGTGTTACATGAAGATAACCCTAGAAATGTTGATTTTATTCACATTTTTTAAAAGATCTCAAGTACACAGGAACAGATTACTGGTGCTTTTGAAAGTTTAGGTAATATTCATGTATGCTTCTTACTAGACAAATGGATAAATATTTAGGCTGCCCTTCCAACAGCTCCACAAGCTAACTGTTATAGTAAAAAGGAGGGACAAAAATATGAAGCTTACTTGAAAATGAATTAATGAAGGCTGAAACCCTGCTAGAGAAACTGGTCTTTTCCATATGCATTGGAATGTACTTGGATATCACTGCTGCTGGTGTTTTATACCAACTCCTCTTCCCAGAGGAAGTATGATTTCAAAGCAGCAGGGTTATGAATAGGATGAAAGGATGCAATACAGAATAAAAAGGAATGATCATGTTCTCTGCTCATGAGGTTAGATAAATGAACAGAATTAGAGAAAAAACAAAATGAAGTCTGCAGGTATATCAAAATGAGGCCAAACAGATAGAAGACTTAGACATACTCTTAGAAATTTCAAGCACTTGAATCACAAAGATAGTAATGGATGGGAATGATTTTTTGTTTGATTGTTTTTTCTTTAAATTGCCAGACCCAAAAATAAAAAACAGAACCTGCGAACACAACAGAAAACAAAAAAAGTAGCAATATGCCAAAAACTATTGAAAAATTAGCTCCTCTTTCTTACATAGTGAAATATGGCTTATTTTCAGTGACTTGAGGATGAGGATGGTAATTTGTTTAGATTACTTCCTTCATATAATACAAGAAGTTTCAAATTCAAGTAAAATATGTTCTTACCATATAAAATATTTTTACACTAAGCCTTAAAATGCAGAATAGTAAAACCTGACTTCAGATAAGCTATACTTGTTGAAATATTCTTTAAAAAATCATTTTAAAAAGCAGATTTATTTCAAAGGTATTCTACAACTAATGCACATTGACATTTAAATTACTGTGTTGTACTTAATGTTTCAAATAACCAGGGTCAAAGGGGCAGTCGGCACATTCTGAACTTAAAATGTACACTTCCTTGTCCTTTTCCAAATTCTTTTGTTCATATCTGACTTGGATCGCTGGCTGTTGCTCCATAAGACTCCCGGTGAAAATACCAGAGTGTCTCCTGAAGAAGGAGCCAATGATCCACAACTTCTCTGGACATCAGCACTTGCAAAAGGAGAAAAATATACATTTGAAGTTCATTATGTGCCGACTGTCCTTTGACCCTATTCATTAGTGACATTTAGCACAATAACTTAAACCTTAAAAAGCCAATTATAACATCTGTAGGTCATCTTTACATTTCACCTCTATAATTTTAAATTCTATGGATTATTCAGTATTTATTTGGGATTAAACTTTTAAAACAAAAATGCTTTGTTGTTTATGTGCAACTTGTTCTAAAATTTCACTCCAATGCAAGAGCATAAAGGTTCTGATTTTTAATTTGAAATACTGAGTTTGGAAGCTGTACCATTAGAGCTAACACTAACTATGTTAAGGCTCTCATCGGTAGAATGTTCCTGACCATACACTTAGAGTAAGTTTTTCAACCACGTGACACTGCACTAGTAATGTCAGCTATTTGTGTGCTCAACTGTTATTCAGATTAATATTTTTTAATTAAAAAAGTTCCACAATTTTTGTAATTTAAATGCTGACATAAAAAAACCCAAAGTTAAATTCTACAATGTAGGAAGAAAAATAAAATAAAATAAAGAACATATGAAGTAAATGACAAGCTAGTAAAATACACTCTGGCCAAGAAAAGATGAGGGAACTACAAGAAGAAAGTAGCACAAAAAGTAGGCTACAAGGACTGGCATGGGTATATTAACACATAATTTTTGAGTCTGGCCTAAATAATTTATTGCCTTTGACATCATTTTGCTTTCCCTTTTTGTTAAAAATACATTTTTTCTCAAAGTCAGCAATACCTGTGTCTACCTGTCCTGTCTGGGAGACTGAAAGATAAAGGTCTGTAAGAGAGAAGAATGGAAAGAGCTAGAAAAGATCAGGAGGTTTGGAAAAATGAGGTCCAACTTAAAAGTAAGACTAAATTCACACCCATCTTAACACCCCAAATAGAACACAAGTAGCCCAGTTTTAGCTGTGGACCTGATAGCATCCCAATGATCTTCTCCCAAGCTTCCCTCCCTTAATCCCAAATCACAGTAATGTTTTTGGTTCAGAGGGATTGACCAGGAATCCATTCAGGGACCAACAATGCTGCTCTGTAGTCACATGTGTCAGCAATGAAGCGCACGCGACACACTTCCCCTCCCTCCAGAAAGGGGCATATTGCCTCATATTCTCATAGTCCAGGTGACAAAGGATTATAGCCAGAAATCAAACCTAAGACTCCATCACAACAATGCAAAGTGCTATTATTCTGCCAAGGGCCCTGGCTAAGCAGTCTTTGGTTTGATAAAGGAGTTTGTTACTCACATTTGTGAATGCAATAAACACATGTTTAATTCTTCATGTTAAATTTCAACTGAAATCCAATAAAAAAAAATTGGAGCAGCTTAACTGTTCAAATGTTTATGACATACAACGGTAAGGCAGACAAAATCTACATATAATCATCTTGCATTTTATTCTATTGAAACTGAACCCAAAACTGAACCCCACACCTATCCACCCACTTTATATTAAAATTTAAGTGAAATGTAGGTAATTTCTGAAGATGTAGGCTAAATATATTTCATGAAATTTGCCATTTTAGCTGCAAAAGGAAAAGCAGCTTATCTTTCATACAACTACTTTCTGGATCCAAGCATTTCTAATAGATGGAAACCATACTAAAAGTCAAGAGCTGTAAAGTGTTTGGAAGCCTTGGTAATTTTACGAGTATGAAGTACAAGATCCCATTGAAAACAGCCTCTGGAGAGCTTTTGTTCATTTATTTCTAATGTTGTTTCAATCAAAGGTTATCAAAATGACAAGATCCACTGGTTTCTAAAAGTTGTCTGCTACAAAAGAACTTTAATATATACCACGTAGATATATGTTTCAGTTTAAGGTTTGTATCTTGTCAGTTCACCTTTGGGAAAATGAGCTGAGACACAATACCTTTAGTCAAAAAGGAAACAGGAGAAGAAATAGTGATCTGGGAAGAAATGAAGATTAGGTATACATGTAACAAATGACTAATGAATTGACTGAGTAAACATTCACCATGGACTCTAGAGTATCATAATATTATATTAACTGTCAGAGCTGAAAAAGAAACAGTAACTGTACTCAAAATCTGCATTAATGAAGAGCAGATTGTGAAGCTATCCACTCCATCCCAGTCACCAAGTATTTCAGTTTACTACTACTATAATTTTACCTTCTATAATTCATTGCTCTATACAACAGGCAAAACTGCTATGTGGCTAATATATGGAGCCAAACTTCCTATGAGCCAAATTAATTACTTGTTTGTATTTTTCTACCAATTAGTTTTGTATTTCAGGCATCATATTAAGAAAAAAGTAGTTAACTTGCAGATGAGGTAGTGGGAAACAATAATTAATAGGGCTCACTGCACTCAACTGACAGATTTGAGATGAGTAATCAGAAGACTGTTCTCTGGCTGATTTAGCAACAGAATTAACAAGTTAGTGAATAAATACCTTAACTAGTGTATTTAGGCAGAGCTTAAAGAAGTTCTTCAAACACCATGACATAGTAATCTTAAGAAATTGTGCCTCTTAAACCTTAGGTTATTGTCTTGCTGTACCCATCATAGAAAAATATGTAAAGAAGTTACTCAGATAGATCTTACCTTATTTTATAAGGGGGAAAAACAAACAACATTTACTTGGGCAAGATCAATACTTTGTCAGAAAGTTAAACGGCATTTTGGGCATCTTATTAAAATTCTATAATTTATTATTGGGCACACATTGGCATAAACAGTATCATATCATTGTCAACTTGTGTGTTTCTCAGTCAGTGCTGTGCTGCTTCTTGAAGCGACTAAGAAGTGGTGCAAAATGGAAAATCAGAGGCACAGACAGACTGAAACGGTTGCTATGCCAGATTACGAATTAGGAGTAACAGTATAAATAGCTGGACATAACATAGCTTCAGAGCTCTTTTCTCACTTAATTTGGTAGATGTAATAAAAATATTTGTTAAAATGGAAACTATTAAATTTGCAGTGTTTTCCCAATTTGAACGATAGCAATGAGCTTCCAGAAAAGGATAAATTGGTCAGACACAGGATTATCGCCTCTCACAAACAAGGATCAGCCAAGGAGGTTTAGCTAACATATTGCTGGTTTACGCTGCAAGTGACACAATATATAAAGATCATAACATTTTATGTCACAGTTATATTACTTCTCGCATTCTCCCCACTGCAAATTAAATTCAGCAGTACTAAACTAAGCCAATTAGATATCAAGTTCTGCAGAATCAAACACTTGGCACTGAATTTATTTAAACTACAGTTATATCCTGCCAGTGAATTGGTGATAGCCATAAGTATAAATTTGAGCACATTTGCCTACTCAAATTTATCTGGCCATTGTACATACAGAATGCAATCTTCCTATTTGAAGGTACACTGAAGACCAAATCTTAGGGTTTGTCTGCATGAACAGTTAGACTGTGGCAAACTGAAAAGTAGAATCTAGCCAGCACTTGCCTACTGCAGTCTCGCTGTCCATGCGTAGCCTGCTGACATGCCTGAACAGTTCATTACTGCGCTTTAATCGATATTCCTCTTTGAACTGGGACGAGCTCAAAGTGCTCTAACAAACTGTGCGCATCAGCAGGATGCACAAAAATAGTGAGACTATGGCAGGGTTGTGTGGGGTAGCTTCAGATCCCAGGTTCTGCAGTCAAATTGTTCGTGTAGACAAACTCTTATCGCTGCAAATAATGGCAGAACTCCCAGCTGTTAAATGGGACCAGGATTGGGCTTTAAATGCATAATTACCCTCCCACTTCCACCCCAGTTTATCATTTTGTGTTGCAGTATTACTATGACACCGAATACACTCCCACTTATTTAACACTTTACAATCTTGTTCGGAGATAGGTATATATATTTTTTCCCTTAAGTTCTACAGCCAGTATTGGGTTCCATCATGAAAAAACAAACAAACAAAAAACAAGAAGCCAGAGGTCTTGAGTGAAAGAAATTTAAAGGACTACCAATGCACACTGATACCAATGGCAGATGTGGCTTTGTTTGATAAAAGTAACAAAAGAATAATTAGCTACTATTCTATGCAGTTATCACAGAAGATGAAACGTACCACATACTAAATGTGCAGTGTCAATTTTTAGCACTATAAGCAAGCAGCTGTATCTCGGATGGTATTGAAGGACAAACAGCACAGGTTGCATATCATGCAGATATTATGATCATGCTTTAAGTTAAAGGTCATTATAGAGTCTCTCAGCCTTACCTCAGATTTCTCCAGTTTATTTTGTGCATCAATTTGAGTGACAATTTCATTCATGTTGGTCTCCAAAACCATTCCACCCATGACCATCTCAGCGAGAATGTTATGGACCTAAGAAAGATCACAAAACAATATTTATTTTAATCAGCAAAATACTGTCTGAGTGTTAAGGTGCCAACTACACCACTTACAGAAAATTTATATTTCTGGGTAATATCTAAACAGCCTTTTAAAAATTGTAGGGTCCAGAAAAAGTTGACATGAGTCCAAAGTCCACACAGCGAGATCATCAGCACTGCCTGTTTGATGACTAACACCGGAATAAGTGGGAACACTAGTCTCCATTCCCTTTTTAGTCTTTTCTGCAGAGACTGCCAACAAGGGTGCCAATTAATACCAGGTACACTAATGTTTTTAAGAAGGGAGCATTTATGGGATTAAAAACATTGTTCAGAAACATACATAAGAGCAATGAGCACCTTCGACAGGCAGTTTTTTGGTATGAAATAAAAAATATATCAGTTTAAGCTAAAATAACCAGATAACTTTCATTCCGTAACAAACCAGGCAGGATTAAGGGAAGTAGACTTCAGCTAGACAAGGAAGTTGAGTTAATATCTTTTATTGGATCAATTTCTGTTGGTGAGAGAGACAAGATTTTGAGCCACACAGAGCTCTTCTTCAGGTCTGGGAAACAAAAAAGCAAAATGCAAGGTGGAACAGATTGTTTAGCATAAGCAGTTAGCACACACTGTAAAGTGGCCCTTTAACACCTCTGCAGTCATAAAACAAAAAGAGGGGGTTAGCGGGTTATAGATTATAGTAGTAAACCATACATCCAGTGTCTTTGTTCAGTACATGATTTTTAGAATCTAGCAAAATAATGAATTTAAGCTCCCAGGCTTGTCTTTTGATAGTGTTGTGCATGTTTCCTTTGAAGATGAGGACTGATAGGTCAGACACAGAGTGATCGCTTTGTGAAAAGTGTTTGCCCACAAGTGATAAGGTTTTTTTGTCTTTCATGATTTTCCTGTGTATGCTCGCTCAAGCACGCAGCGATTGTCTGGTTTCACCCACATAATTGTTATTGGGGCATTCAATGGACTGGATGAGGTATATCACATGTTGTGATAGGCACATGTAGAATGTGTGGAAGGTGTGTTGTGTGTGTGGGGGAGTGCCGATCATTGTAGCAGTGGAGATATTTCTGCAGGTTTTGCATCTGTTGTTCTGACAGGGCCTGAAGCCACTTTGAACTGATATGTCCCAGTCTGTGGGGAGCTTGCTTTTGATGATGAGTGTGGAAAGGCCAGGGGGCTGCCTGAAATCCAGAAGTGGGAGTTCAGGAAAGGCCTCCCACAGGATGCAGTACCCACTGAGTAAGGGCTGTAACCCTGCATGGGCTCAAGTGTGGGGTGGCAGGCGACAAACAGGGGCATGTGGTCAGAGGGGGTCTTATCTCTGTATTGAAGCAGGCTCTCTCAGGGCATTTGGGTGGCCCATTCCATGACATGATCTACTTCTCTGGTGGAGTGTCCCCATCAGACAAAGGCAGCCATAATGTGCCAAGATTTACATCCTGTAGCACACGCTGTGGCATCACAGATTTCTTGGGGTGGCTACTGCATCCATGAAGGTAGACATTGTGTTCTGTGGGTTTTTTGTATACGGTTGTCTACAGGGCTCTACTGCTGAAGTCAATTGTGGTGTCCAGGAAGTTGATGCTAGTGTGGGAGTGTTCCAGAGAGAGTTTAATGGATGAATGGTGGTTGTTGAAGTTGTGGTGGAAATCTATGAGGGAGTTTAACCAATCTGTGCAGAGGATGAAAATATCATTGATGTATTTCAGGTATATCTTTGGTTTCATGGTGTATCGGTGCAGAATTTCTTCTTCAAAGAGGCCCATGAAGAGGCTAGCATATTGGGGAATCATCCTAGTACCCATGGCTGTTCCCATGGTTTGAAAAAAAAGTGTATGTTGCTGTATATAAAATTGTCATGAGTGAGGATGAAATGGATGAGTTTGGCAATGTATTTGGGGGTAGATATGAGGACTGCCCATTGTCTTGTAAATATCTGAGGCAGACAGCGATTCCATCATTGTGTATGGGCAAATGACATCCATGGTGGCAAGGATGGTGTTCTTATCAAGGTTAATATTGCTGAATTTGTGAAGGAAGTCAGTTGTGTCCTGGAGGATGCTGGCCCTTTGTGGGGTGAGTGGTGTGAGGTCAGTTTCTATGAGCCCTGATATTCCATTAGTAAGAGTGCCATGGCCAGATATGATGGATTTATCCGGGTTCCCTTGTTTGGGTACCTTGGGAAGCAGAAGATCTCTAGAATGGGTTTGTGGGGGATGAGTTTGTAGACTCTCTCTTGGTGTTGTCTGGGGAAGGTTTTGATGGTATCCTAAAGCTCCTGGGTAAACTGTAGTGTGGGGTCTTTTTTAAGTTCTTTATCATAGGTTGTGCCGGAGAGTAGTCTGTTGGCCTTGTTAACGTTGTCATCACGGTTGAGGACTACAATGGCACCCCCTTTGTCTGCTAGTTTGATCATTATCTGGTGGTTAGATCTCAAGGACTGCATGGCTGTCCTCTCAGCAGTGGAGAGATTATGGTGGATCTGAAGTTTGTTAAGGATTTCGTGGTTAATTTTTTTCCTGAACCATCTTTTCTCTCTAATATCCTGGGACTGAAACAGCTACAACTGCGCCTGCAGACTTTAGATGTTCAGTCTAATCCTAGAAAATATCTGACTAAGATTGTTCTTGCCCTCCTAACCCCCGAAAATAGTTTATTACTGGATTCAAGGTTACTCTTTTCTTCTTGAGAGATTGCTAAACCATTACTTTGCCACAAGAGTTGTTTTGGGTGATAATTAAATGGAAAACTGATCAAGCCTCTTTAGAAATGAAAACTTATGGAAATAAATCTATCAAAATGAAGTTCAGTCCCATTGCTGTATTCTGTTCACCTTTAAATCCATCTTATGGCATTTGTTTCCTGAAGTCATTCATTTATGTGAAACACGTACTTAAGAGAACATTGTCCATTGCAGATGCTTTAACAACTTCTAGGACAAAAGTTACATTTCTCAACATGACATCCTCCAAAACGACTCAAGCAGAATATTAAATTTTTGTGGTTTGCAACTGCTACAATGCTACATTTACTAATAATTTAATTTTTTAAATAAATTATACGTATTTACAGTTAACATTGCTAATTCCCAAGAGAGTCTGAATTTTCAGATTGTCCCAGGTATTATAAATCAAATAATTTTGTGCCTCTCCAGTAAGCATTTTCAAAATTAGACAAATTGTTTTTTAAGATACTGTTTGAAACACAGTTTAAGTGTGTAACACACACCATCTAAGTAGTGTGGCCTACTCTCTTCACCAATTTATGGCAAAGTTATTCTAACTACCTCTAAGTTCTCAAGAAAATTTGATTACATTCTCAGAAACGGATAAGTAATATAACAGATGTAGGTTCAATGAACTTGAACCATAAAAAATTGTAACTACGTGGGATGTTTAAAAGACGAGGGAAGACCCGGGGGGAAAACCTGCCCTATTCATTGCTTTTCTTTGCTCCAATTTAGAAAATTCACATGGTGAAAACGTTCCAGAATATGTATTTAAAACATTTACCATACATGTAGCTGCAAAGATGCAGGAGGCAGTTTCAAAAAGAGTAAAAGTGCCAACAAAATCATCTTGATAGTTCAAAAATAAAAGCCATTTTGAAGATGAAAGTGCTGATGAAAAACATTTAAATCTCTGAGCCCTAAATTGTGGAATCAGCCCACTATTACTACATTAACAATTCTTTGAGTTATCCACATTGATTCAGATGTATTCTATGCTTATGTCCTGGTTTCAGGAAAAATAGTTTCCATACGTGAATTAATCTTGGCTATATATTTAGTAATGTGCAGTATTTCAACGCCATAGTAACTGTAAAGACAACCAACATTTGATAACATTTGTAGAGAGTTAAAGAGTGTGACGTGCAAGCAATCTGGCACATCAAAGCATGCTTCTTTCATCATTTTGGCTATTTGTAACATTTCCCAGTTATGGCGACAGATCAAAGAAAGAAGCAAACAGAGACAAAGTATAATGAGATAGCAAAGTGTGAGGCACTTACGTACTGATCTAAAAAGAACCACCACAATTCCTGTTTTTGTGCTACCACTTTGAAGGAATAGTCTAAAGAACAGTATTGAAAACTAGTTTGTTAGTCTATTTCAACTGAAACATGATAAACACATTCAGAGAAGAATGAACAGCTCTCTTCCCTCACGTGCCTCTGCTGCAGAGTTTTAAGAGTCAGACTATCAAACATCAAGGGAAATGATTAAAAAAAATCCTTATTAGGGTGGATTATTTCCCCTGGAAAGGATGTGCACACTGTACATATGCCTTGTAACACAGCCAACAGAACCGGCCTAGAAAGAGTAAACTAAGGGTGGAGAAAAAAAGGGGTGTCACTCCTCCAATACTGGCTTGTACCTAGATTAATTCAGCACCTTCCAGATTCAGAATTAAAAAAGGGGGGAAAGTGTTATTTTGGCTTTAATATATTATCTAGATCATTCAAACTAATTAAAGCGGAAGAAAGAAAAAGAACAATCCCCCCTCCTCCCCCAGTAGTTTTTATTCATTTAGACAAGGAAATAGTTTATTGCACTATATAAATGCACAATTTCAGTAAGAGAAGCACATGACTAAAAAGGCTTATACCAAAATGAGGAGAGAAAACTGATCCATCGCCTAACACTGTGAAATATTTACCACAAAATTAGATGTTCTGAACATTTTGCTGAAAATCTGCAAAAACTGATTTCTCTTTCTCACAGGACTCCTTTCCCCCCTCCCTCTCCCACAACATAACGTGTCACTTTATTAAATAGGATCAACCGGGAATGAAAATTAAATTTTTTTCAAACAACGCAATTTCATTCAGATGGAAAGGAGTTTTTTGAATTTAGACACTGTTGGCCATTGCTCAAAAAGTGAAAATTTCTTAGTTACAAAAGTAGCTCTGAACAATGTTTTTGCACCAAAAAGTAAGTGGTGGTCATTTTCATAAAGGCAAAAAACATTATGGGGAAATCGTAGCATATTCATTACTAACGAAGGCCTCACTCAAAAAAATGCTATAGTTCCTAGAGCTATGGCTAAGACGACTGAGGAGCTACAGTGTGAGAGGCAACAAGAGCAATGTTGGATTTGGTTAGCCTTGGAGGAGGAGACAGTACATGATGAACGTGTTTTTATCTCAACAGTAGGCAGACGCTCTGCAGTATGTAAACGCCAATCATCCTTCATTAACCAAGAAACAAAAGGTTCTTTTGCAGAGTTGTGATCATAAAATACCTTGCAGACAAGTTTACATTCCTTTCTCACCCTATCTCACATCAGATATGCCAATTGGGGGAGGAAAAAGCTGTCCAAACAAGGATGTAGAAGGTCCTTAATTTTAAAAATATGCACAATAATTGTAAGATAAAAGTTTAAAACTGTAAGTTATTCAAATTATAGCCTGAATAAACTAAAATATAGTTTATGCATAAAAGCTATATTTTTACATTGTTTAACAAACATTTAATAAGCAAAAGTAGTTTATATATCAGATTTTTGTGAAATTCTATGAGACTTGATCACTGCTTTTCTGGTTTCTCTATGTATAGTACACACACAATATGGTGGGCGATAAATGGTAATCTGGCTCCTTTTCCTCAATGAGTAAGGAGTAAAATTTTCAGACCGATCTTATACAATGAAGAAATAAATTATGGAATATTTCTTCCATCCTTCACTAAGGCTCTTAAGTACAAATATTACCGTTTTCCATTGCCACTTGTAGATTTGCACTATTGTATTTTCTCTTTACAAATATTACTGTCACCATCTTGCCTGCCATGCATCAGAGTCTGTTATTTTAAAAATTAAACTAAAAAAAAAGAGAGAAATCAGTCAGCACTAGCATAAATGCCAAGTGTAAATCCAGCTTTGGGAAAATACTTCCACTTTGCTCTGGCAGAATTCTTCTTTTGACCTAGCTACTACCTCTCAGAGAGGTGGATTAATTACACTATCAATGGAAAAAACCCCTTCGTCAGTGTAGGAAGCATCTACACTACAGTGGCAAAGCTGCAGCACTTGTAGTATAGACATAGCCTACGGTTCATAAATTACAAATGGCTGAATAGACTTTATCTACACTTAGACAGAAGCTCTGGATGCCACATTACAGTTTAAAATGAGTCTCAAACTTATTCACTGTAAGATCAGAAAGGAGCATTGTGATCATCTAGCCTAACCTCCTGCACATTGCAGGCCACAGAACCTCACCCATCCAACTCCTGTAATAGACCCCCTAACCTCTGGCTGAGTTACTGAAGTCTTCAAATCATGGTTTAAAGACTTTAAGTTACAGAGAATTCACCATTTACACTAGTTTAAACCTGCAAGTGACCCATGCCCTATGGTGCTGAAGGCGGCGAGAAAACCCCAGGGTCTCTGCCAATCTGACCTGGGAGAAAATTCCTTCCCAACTCCAAATATGGCAATCAGTTAGATCCTGAGCACGTGGGCAAGATCCACGAGGCAGATACCTGGGAAATAATTCTGAGCCCTCCCCATCTAGTGTCCCATTTCCAGCCACTGGGGATTTTTGATACTGGCAGTCGCCAATGGGCCACATGCCATTGTAGGCAGTCACATCATACCATCCCCTCCATATATTTATCAAGCTCAGTCTTGAAGCCAGTTAGGTTTTTTGCCCCCACTAATCCTCTTAGGAGGCTGTTCCAAAACTTCACTCCTCTGATGGTTAGAAACTTCCGTGTTATTTCGAGCCTAAATTTATTGATGGCTGTTTATATCCATTTGTTCGTGTCTCCATATTGGCGCTTAACTTAAATAACTCCTCCCCCTCCCTCCCTCCCTGGTATTTATTACTCTGATCTATTTATAGAGAGCAATCGTATCGCCCCCTCAGTCTTCTTTTTATTAGGCTAAACAAGCCACGCTCCTTGAGCTTCCTCTCACAAGGGAAGGTTTCCATTCCTTGAATAATTCTAGCAGCCCTTCTCTGCACCCTGTATCAGTTTGAATTCTTCTTTCTTAAATATGGGAGACCAGAATTGCACACAGTATTCCAGATGAGGTCTCACCAGTGCTTTGTATAATGATAGTAATATTTCCATGTCTCTACTGGAAATACCTCTCCTGATGCATCCTAGGACTGCATTAGCCTTTGTCACAGCCACATCACAATGGTGGCTTAAAGTCATCCTGTGATCAACCAATACACCCAGGAATTTCTTCTTCTCTGTCACTTCCAACTGCTCAGTCTCCAGCTGACAGCAAAAATTCTTGTTGTTAGTCCCTGAATGCATGACCTTGCACTTTGCACTGTTAAATTTCATCCCATTTCTATTCCTCCAGTTTACAAGGTCATCCAGATCTTCTTCTATGATATTCTGGTACTCCTCCATATTGGCAACACTGCCCAACTCTGTGTCATCTGCAAATGGTATTAGCACACTCCCACTTTTTGTGCCAATGTCAGTAATAAAAATGTTAAATAAGAATGGTTGCAAGACCGATCCCTGAGGAACTCCACTTGTAACCTCCCTCCAGCCTGACAGTTGACCTTTAAGTATGACAACTGTAGTCTCCCCGTTAACCCGTTCCTTATCCACCTTTCAATTCTCGTATTTCATTTTGCATTCATATTCTCATATTTCAATTCTTAATCCCTAGCTCTCCAATTTAACTAATAATTTCCCATGTGGAACTGTATCAAATGCCTTGCAGAAATCCTGGTAGATTAGATCTACTGCATTTCCTTTGTCTAAAAAAATCAGTTATCGTCTCAAAGAAAGATATCAGGTTGGTCTGACACGATCTGCCTTTTTGTAAAACCATGTTGTGTTTTATTCCAATTATCATTAACCTCTATGTCTTTAACTACTTTCTTTTTCAAAATTTGTTCCAAGACCTTGCATACAAAATAACAGGCCTGCAGTTTCCTGGATCACATTTTTTCCCCTTTCTTAAAAACCATATTAGCAATTCTTCAGTCATAGAGTATGACCTCCATGTTTACAGATTCATTAAAAATCCTTGCTATTGGACTTGTAATTTCATGTGCCAGTTCCTTTAATACGTCTTTATGGACCAGTTACAAATCCACTGAAAAAAACCTAATAGCCAGAGTAGCTCAAATGAGACGGTTATAATCCTGGTAACCTTGTTCATTGCACTATCTTGAAAATGGTCACAATACAATCCAAGAACTGTAGAGATTAATGCCAGTATTTTCAAACCTGCAGGCCTTAAGTTAGGCCACTTAGCAGAAGTGTCCTGATTTTTCATCTTCGGAAAAAAATAAATAAGGCCACTTTTGCTTAACTATGGAATTAAGGGCCTAATTTTAGGCTGCAGGTTTGAAAATATTGGCCTAAGCCATTAGTGGATTCTGTCTAGATTCAGTTACTTTATTTGATGAAAAAACTGTTTTGTCATAAAGAGAAACCCACAAGGTTATAATAAAATATTTGTCTATCACTGTTTGCAATCTCAATATTATCAGCATAATCAAAAAAATTAAATTTTAGGAGCAAAACCAACTTCTCTTTTGGGATGGGGAAAGCACAATTAATTTATTACTGTGAAATTTTAATGAACTTTTCAGGAGTATCAAATCAGTTCAAACACCAACACAGATCTATTGAAATTTTCAGTGATCAGTGTCAACAGGTAAGCATTCTTTCTTTAAGAAGGATGCAGTCAACTTGCAATCAGCTATTCAGCTTCAAAAGGTGAGTTTCAGGTAGTACACTTGCCCTTCTTCCTCTTTCCAGTTTTTGCTGCATCAATATCACATTTCCCTTTAATGTTTTTCTTGCTCTGTTGAGATGTGAAAAACTCTCACAAAGAGGGGGAAATGACTGCACACACAGAACAGATATATGCACAAAGTAAACACAATGAAAAAATTGAGAGGAATAACCATTTTCCTCCAATCTCTCTCAACTACAGTCATTTTAGATGTTACTTGTAGTCAGAAGTTGACAGTGTCCTTGTAAATGACAGACTGCATTAGTAACAGCATGTCCCTATACCAGACCAATAAATAAGTCAATTATACCATCTAGCTGGGAGTTCACACAGAACCTTCTATTTAAACATGAGAAAAGACATTAATATGTATTACGGGGTTCAGTACAGAATCCATCCCACCCCCAGTATACTAACTTCATTTCTGAGTTATATGTTCATAATAAAATATGTGAAAGGCAATTGCTGGATTTGGGATGCTAAAATCCAAAGTTAATGTCAATTCTGAGTAACATATCATTAAAAAAGAAACCTGGGCGAAAATATTTCTTGGAACCATCAGCTTCCCTCATCAGAAGAACAATATTCTGGTGTCTCAGGTTTTGCATTTATACACACAGTTACATTGCAGACACCTCCTAAGTAAATGTACTAATGAATTTAATTAAAGACATGTTCCAGCACACTTTTTGCACTTTAAAAATAACTTGATAGAAACTGACAAGATTTCACCAACAACAAGGATAGGCTTGTTATACACTCTGTCAGATTCAGGACCAAATGTTTCTTGTCAAGAAGAACGTTTGGTTCAACTGATATTATAGTAGCTCAGCACAATACCTTGTCTACATGGAAAATTAAATCCAGTTCACAGACATTTTCAAAACATTTGTCTAGTGTTTCCACGAATACCTGTGGAAGAAAAAACAAAGCAAAAGGTCAAGGTTTAAGAGCAACGCAATCATTCCAATATTTATGAACTTCAAACGTGGCACATATGGAAAAGAGAGATCATGTAGATTTTACAAGGCCTACTGTATCTGAAAAACATGTGTGGTTAACACTATTATTGGGATCCTGTAATGCTGGCAGGCCTCAGGCAAAAGGGTATGTAAAGTAAGACAGCTTTTAATACAGCTCTGCAATGTGGCCAAGGGATTACACATATACAAAAGTTAAAGAATAGTCACACATTGAAAGAACATTCCACGAAAATCTATACTGCAATTTTATGCACTTGTGATCTGAACTGTTTCTTCTAATTTTATTGGGATGCCAACTATCTAGTAAAAATGAATTTCAGCTGTTTATTTTTACCAATTTATTATTTATATTCCAGTAGCCCCTGACGGCCCCAGCCTGCTTCCACTTCTCTCCTCACAGAATCTCGCCGATTTCTTCCAAGAGAAAATTGCTAAAATGTGACGTGACCCTCACACTTCCCTTGGCTTGCCTTCTCTTCCCCTCCTACAACCCTCTCTTCTTTGTCCCCTGTCACAGAGGCAGAAGTTTCTCATCTATTTTCCTGCTCTATCCTCTCCAATTGCCTCAGTGATCCCATCCCATCATTTCATCCCCTCCCTTCTTCTTCTTCTTCTTAACCTTTCATGCTCCTCTGGTTCTTCCTTCCACCCCCATAACTCAAGCATGACTTAGTCTCTCCCATCTTAAACAACACCCATCCTTGACCCCACTTGCTTCAACTCCTGCCCATTTCCCTTCTCCCTTTCAACTCTAAGATCACAGAATGAGCTGTCTATAACTATTGTCTGAAGTGCCTCTCCTCGAAATCCATCACAGACTGGTTTCAGCCCCAGCACTCCACTGAAATCACTTCTGCCAAATTCTCTAATGACCATGTCCTAACCTAAGCTAAGAACTTGTTCTCCATCCTCATCCTCTATCTGTCACCCACCTTCTACACAGTCAACCATGCTCTCCTTGAAATGCTGTCCTTCTTTGGCTTACATCACTCTCCCCTCTCCTTGTTCTCCTAATCGCTCCTTCAGCAGATCTTCCTCATCCCTCTTCCATCTTTCTGTGAGGGTTCCACAAGGCTCTGTCCTTGCGCCCCTTCACTTCTCCCTTTGCATCCTATCTCTGGATAATTTCATCTGCAAACACAAATTCAATTACCATATCTCTGCTGAGCACTCATAAACCCACCTCTCTGCTCAAGACCTGTCTCCTTCTGTCCAAACTAAAATCTCAGCTGGTCTCTCTGACATCTCCTTGTGGATGTCTAGCTGTCAGCTGAAGCTCAACACAGCTAAAGCAGATCTTAATCTTCCCCCATGTCTTTCCCGTTACCTTCTTTCTCAATCACTGGACAACACCACCATCCTGACAGTCACCTCGGTGTCATCTTCAAAGTGAACATCTCTTTATGTCCAAGTCTCGCAGATTCTTTCTGCATAATATCTTAAGATACAGACTTTCCTTTCCATCCATACAAATAAAATTCTCATCCAGGCTCTCATCATACCATGTTGCAATTACTGCAAGATCCTTTTATCTGGTCTTGACAAATGCAATCTTGCCCCACTCATATCCATTCAATATGCTGCTGAATGGACCATTTTCCTACCCTATTGATTTGACCATGTTGCACCTCTCTTTATATCCATCCACTGTGCATTCCCACCAGCGGAAATATAGATGCCTAATGAATTTAGGCAACTACAGGATTAGACGGCAGCGAGCAGGGGTTGAAGATCTCAATGGTGCCTAAATGTTTTTGTAATGTAAATGGATTTAGGTGCCTCTGCCTCTTTGTGGATCTAGACCTGTGTTATTTCTTAAATGGATTCAATACAAGAGTTACTATGATAATTAACCTTACAAATAAATATCTTAAATTTAATTGAATACTAACCCCAACAAGCTGCCTCTTTTCTTCATGCTTAAAAAGTACTAATTTTCTTCATATAGCTAACTGTTAAGACACCAAATGTCTTCTAGAAACAGGGCACGTTTACAAATGATTAGTTCATATGTTAAACTGCTTAAATGATGTTTACAATGTGGCTCAGAGAAGCCATGATTGCCCAGGAGAAATTCTCTTAACTTCTGTGTGCCTCAAGGGGGATGTATATATAAGGGCAGTTTTGTCTAGCATTTAGCCACAAAAATAAGTGTAACCTCTATCTAGAGGAAGTTATCCTGACGCTATTTATGTTTAGAGGTTGGGGGTGGGAAAAAGCACAGTTTTCCAAAGCACAGACAACAAAGATATTTATAAATTCTGACCTTAAGACACTCATTTAGTACCTTGAAAAATGTTCCTTTATACAAAATGACATTTTAAAATAAGGCATAAGAAGCGAAGTGTCTTCAGTAGCGATATTTATGTTCACAGACAGGGGAACAGGAAAGGAGCAACTGAACAGTATTTCACTCTTACACTGTCCCAACAACTAGGACCTCTCCTCACAACAGCCTTAGATCCATAATTTCAGTGGCTGCCCTTAAAAAATTTTATTTAATTAATGCAAATATCAAGGTAGCATAATTAGTTATCTAAGACAATACAGGAAAGTTTTGGAAGATAACCACTGAAGCCCAAAAACCTCTGTCTACACAGCATGATCATTAAGCACTAAATACACTGGTAAATTAAGAGAAAACTATTAGTTTTGCAGAGCCCCACAGTTGGAATTTTCACAAGATAAAGATTTCTATTAATAAAATATTTGAAATTTCTCAGTCTTCTACTGGTGACAGCTGGGATTATGTATGACACTGGTAGGGCAGAAGCCCAGAATCAGACTGTAAACAGGTTTATAACCTTTTATGTCACATTCATTTTAAAAAGTATTACTCTAGAATACAAGTTATAAGAAGGGAGATTAATTAAAATTAAGTATTTTTAAAAAGTCTCAGAATAACTGCATCAGTGGATAAAATAAGAGCCAACATGCTTACAACACAAAATTTATTTTAGAGTCAAACACGTGCACCAAGAGATAAAAGCACACAGATCTCAAACAAGGCAGTAATTGCTTCAGATGCGTTAGCACTTATGGGTCATGAGAACCAGGGGTTTCTTTCTCCTTAAGAGAAAAACTAGTTCAAATGTACTATTGGGATGCTACTGCAGCTGAGACTAACTATAGGACATTAAATTAATCATGAAACTGACATCCAAGGAATTGCTGGCTACCTACTGACTTTCACAAAGCAACTTCCTAAAAAAGATTGAGCAACAATGCAGGAACAATGTGAGTCACAGAACTGAGAATTAAAAATGAATTCTGGAGGCAAATAAATCTCAAGCCAAGACCTGGTGACTAGAGATGTAGAAATAGTGTGTTTTCCGTAACTAACTATGCTCCAAAGTGAATTTTTAGCACCCCCTTGTGCTTTACTTTTAGAATTACATGAACTATTACAATAAAGCTGTATTTTATTTTTTGTTTTAATTTTACTCAAATATTAATAAACCTAAATACATACAATACTAAGTATAGCATACATAATCAAAACCTCAGCTTGTTCTTAGTGTTATGGTAAGACAAATTAAGAGTCCATTGTCAGCATCAGGGCCCACTGTGCTCAGCAACATAAAAACACAGTCCTTGTCCTGAAAAACTTCCATTCTATACAGACAAAGTGGGAGAAAAAGGACACAACACACAAGCAGAAGATTGGGAACTGAGGGACAGAACGACTAAATGACTTGCCCAAGATCACACAGGAAGTCCGTAGCAGAGAAGGGAATTAAACTCAGATCTCTGAAGTCCAGTGTTTTAGCCACAACACAAGACCATCCCTTCTCCTCTTGCATTAAGTACTCAGATTCTACTACAGCATTAACGGCTGAAAAAAAACAGATAACTAATCAAATGCATCTAAACCACAGATACTATAAAACGATAAATCTATATAAGAAATATTATGGAATGTCTATTTCAGATCTAGAAAATCCTGTTTGTATTTGGTGTCAATAGCCCTACTTTCTTAACTCAGGTTTTTGTGTGTCACCAAATCTAGAGAGCACTAGCAAACCTCAAGAGAGATTAATCCAGTCTGCCTGTGAAAGTGTTTTTACTACAGTGCAAGCTGTAATGTCATCATTCAGACAACTGGCTCAAAGTGATCTCTGATAGATGCATGGGACAATCATCCAGGCATTTAATACCTAAATGGTTGGACATTAGTAGTTATAGCAGTAAATAAATGCAGCACCACCACACATGGGACTGACTTTGAATGAAACTTGGAAGCTTTAATAGTGCTGAGTATAACAATACATGTTCCTAGTGGAGCTGGTCAGCATGAGCACATTACACTTGTTCTACATAAACTATACTGACTTCCCCTCTGCTTCTGGGTGCAATCTGAAGTATCTGGTTTACTCTATAAAACCTTATATGGCTTAGCAGGTGGCTGCTTTAGGGATCACAGAATTCCCTGTGCACTATTAAAAACTGCTCAAGTCAGCTGAGATGCTTTTGCTGAGAGTCTTTTTGATCACAAGCTCCTTGGGACAGGGTCCATCTCTTCTTACGTTTGTGCCAGGTCCTGCACAACAGGACTTGAGTACTGACATCTGGGAACTACTGCACTTGAAGCACTACAAAAGTTAAGTTTCAGAATAGCAGCCGTGTTAGTCTGTATTCGCAAAAAGAAAAGGAGTACTTGTTGCACCTTAGAGACTAACCAATTTATTTGAGCATAAGCTTTCGTGAGCTACAGCTCACTTCATCAGATGATTTCCACTGAATGCATCCGATGAAGTGAGCTGTAGCTCACGAAAGCTTATGCTCAGATAAATTGGTTAGTCTCTAAGGTGCCACAAGTACTCCTTTTCTTTTTACAAAAGTTAAAAATTTTTTTTGAGCATTTCCAGCCTCCAGTACATAAGAGGGAGGTCAGACTGTGGAAATCACTCCCTCTGGTGGTCAGCCAAAGCACAAATCTGTCAGTTTTCAGGCAAATCTGTCAAATGGACCTTAACTACAGTTGATTTTTTTAAGTTTTCAATTTCATCAACCAGAAGAAAGTTTTTTGGATTTCTGCCCAGCTCTAACCTAAACTAAAAGGCTGACCTCGTACTACAGCCAGTCAGGAATTTTTCAACTAAACATTTTCATTGGTAAATGCCTGTTTGTTGAAATCTAATCTGTCTGCAGGATAAGGTTGGTTCTGATGAACATCCTGTGGGAAAAAAAGATTTGAAAGAAGTTTTGAAATTGCTGACATGTCCCCTGAATTTCAGTTCAAAATTGAAGTTAATTTACAGTAAAGTAAAAAAAAAAATGTAAAGGAAAAACGTAAGTGAAATATTTTGAAGTTATCAAATGTTTCAACTGAGCCAATCTGAATTTTTCCCCGGATTTCTGGTTTGTGAAAATTTTAGATGGACTTTTTGTCCCAAGTTGGGACAGGAAAATTTTCGGAAATCTCAAAACTTCTTCCAGAACAGGAAAATCATTTCCCACCCAGTTCTACCTTGTATCTTACATACCTGTTTGAATTAATATTAGGCTTTTTGGACCCCAGACTTGTTAAAGATTACAGTAGTCTGTTGCCCCAGGACCTCTAGGTTTAGTGTGCCTCTAAAGATTGCAATATTTGCATGTGATTTACCTCGCTCTACTTGGATGCATCTATGGTCATAATGACTTAAGGTTAAGAAATTAAGAAATCCATCTTTCAGACCAAACTGCATTATGCCTCCCATAAAACTGTCTGATTGCACAAATGCAACTTGCAAGGCTCTGTACAGCTTTTAACCACTGAGATCTCAGTATTCTTTGTGGGTACTTCATGGGGAAGTGAGCCTTAGAAGTCAAGACTATACATAAGGGGTAAAATTTTCAAAAGTGCTAAAGCAATTTAGAAGCTTAAGTCTCATTGAAAGTCAAAGGGACTTGGCACCTAAGTTAGTTAGGTTCTTTTGAAAGTTTGATGTGACTCTCCCTCGCATTGCCATGGCTCTGGCTGTTCATCAAGGTTCTAGTTTCATTTTGCTTACTGTGGCTATAATATCATAAACTCTACTGAGAGAAAAAAGATGAACCAAGGCCTTGATTTCCTCTTGTAACACTTCAAGGGAGATTTAAGAATAACTCACATTTAACCCTGTAGACTTTACATACCCACAGATAATGATGCTAACCCATAGCACTTTCCCTTTCTAGTTAATCACAAACACCAATACAAAGAGAATTTAAACAATTTGTATACAGCCTTAAAAGTGATTGTATACAAGAAGTGTAAAATTCATAACACTAAAATGTCTGCAGTATTAAGGTGAAAGGTTTCACTAGTCTGTCCTGACATGAGAATCCTCTGAGGCAGAGACTGGAAGCTGGACAAACATGTACAGTATATCCTCTGAGTGAAAGTAAAAGATTAATATCCATGGAACACCTTGATCTGCTAAAGGTGACCTAGAAAGCATTTATAAATATATTGTTTCCCTCCCGCAGTTGTTTATGTTTCCAAGCATTATAGCTTCCACAGAGAAGATGTCAGACTGGTATTGGGAGATGAAATGGTGTTCATAGGTTGAATTACTTCTTGTGATAGAGGTGCTTTTGTGAAGAAGTTTGAGAACAAAGATTTAATTTGATGTTTTTATGATGATTGCACACCTACCTAGAGGCTTCAGTATGCATAAAGCCATTGTCCTAAAGACACGAAAAGGAAACACAGGCTAGACAGTGCCATTGGATAGTGGAATTATTGGGAGGTTGCTGAAGTATCAGCATTGTACATATCAGAGCACAGCAAGAAAGAAATCAATTGGAGTTGCATAAGTGGCCCTGCAAAATGCAAGGGATCAGACTGGATAACTCAAGTGGTCTTTTCTGATCCTATTGTTTCTAATTAAGAATGAAGATGTATATTTTGTAGATAGAGTGAAAATTCAGAAATACCTGAGAAGTTGCATTAAATATTAATGCGCTGCTCTTCTCACTTTGTAAATATTTTAACACATTTGAGTAAGAAGATATGCTACAAAACAAAGCAACTCTACTCTGTAGAGCAAACAGCTGTGAAAAGATGATTCATTGTATGTGATATCCAATATCTTGCACTGTTCAGACACTACAAAATGCCAAAGTGAGCAAAGAGGAAACAAAAATCCAGGAAAACAGCCATTTGAACTGAATGAATCTGTTACCAAAACTAGACCCCAATTCTCTGCAAAGATGCAACAAAATATGGCAGATTATAATTTAGGCTCATTACCTGTCAAATGAACTGTTTTCTTACCTAAACATTAATTTGTGAAAAAAGAACTTTCTCTAGTAATGGTAGGAAACTGTGCAACGATTAACACAAGTATGTTGTACTTTACACTATAATGGAAGTCATCTTTATTTTCAAGCAATTCAGAAAAAGGTAAGCCAGAAGGCAGAAACACCAAGTATCTTTAAAAATATGGCATTTCCTTTAAAAACAACACTTACTTGTATTAGGTCTAAAATGCCAAGTTCACTTTCTGAAGAATCCACACAGAAGACAAAGTACAACGTGGCATAGTGTCGGTAGATTAGTTTGTTATCAGATCCACCTATTAGTCTAAATAAAGAGAAGCTAGGTCAGTGTCAAGACAAGATGAGCAAAAACTCATTAACAGCAAATTATATACTTTTCAGGATACAGTTTAAATTTAAATTACATCATGAAATAAGTATATGTTGAAAATACTTCAGCCATTAACAGTATAATAGAGAACCTCATAATTTAATGTAAAGGTGCTCTGGAAAAAACCAAGCCAAACCAACATGACATCTTAACTCTGAATTGTAATTACTGTTAGTAAATATCCTCATAGACAGTAGTAAGCACACCGATATATGCACCTGCACATCAGAACTATGGCAAACAGATCAATAAATACACTCTTCCACTAAGATGTGTGCAAGTGTCACTCTGACATTCTAGCAGGCACTGAGCAGAGAGTAAGGAATATTACTCAGAAGGGGGTCGATCACATGCCCAAGCATCTTTCCCAGTCCCACTCAGGGGAGCCATGGAGAGGAGTTGAAAAAATTTAAGTACACATGCACTGAAGTCAGTGATTAGTACACATGGATTGCACGGATATTCACTTAAACAAAATTTATGATCTTAGTGATAAACTGAATTAATACAACAGTTGTGCTACAGAATATTTGACATTACAGAAAGTATGAGTGCATTGCACTCAACTGGTTGTATTACAATATTAAAAGAGATGCATAAATTTAAATTCCTTATATTTCTCCTTAATCATCAAGTTAGTGAACTACAAAAGGAAGAGTTATCTTAAGTGAATCAACAGTGATATGCTTCAGCCCATCCTCTACAGCCTCCCCCTGAGAGAAACTTTTAACTGTAAATATCAGAAGGCATGTATCTCTCTTCTTTAGGTGGCTAAAAATTCTATGTTAAGCAACAACATGGTTCATGTATAAATGAAAACATTTTGTGACACGTGGGTATACAGGTATTAAGCTGATGATTCTGAACATTGGGGAATAAGCCATTAAAAACCCCTCCTAAACTGGATTTACAGAAGAAATCACCAGAGTCTAATAGATCACAAATCTGCACAAAGAAATGATCCCTCTAATTTTCTATTCTTTATTTGTAAGTTAAAACTATTAAGAACCTTTAGAACACCTGCACTTTCCACACAGCTTCACATTAATGCTTGAAGAAACAAGTCCCATGCTCCCAAATACTAAACAAAAACAAAACATATACAGAGTTTTCATGATTTGAAAACTAAAAAAAAAAAAAAAATGCGAAGTAAAGGTTGATACTGTGTCCTTAATTTATGACAATTATCTAGATATTGCAGTGCATGTGAAGTTGTTCCACACTTACTGCTAGAACCTCCAAGTACCTTACAAGTATTATATTACAATTATGCCCAAAATGTGCAAATTGCTCTACAGAGACACAGGAAGACTGTCCCTGCTTGAAGAGCTATATCAAATGGGGACTTGAAGAAAGGAAACAAAAGTTGAGCTAGTGCCACCCACCCCCCACACTTTTTTTTTTTTTTGCGCACTTCTTTATGATGTATAAAAAAAATGCCTGAAAGGGTGGGCTTTTGCTCTGTGGCCTTTTTTTTTTTTTTTTTTTAACATTAGAAATTCAGGTCCTGTCCAGCCTGGAAGACTATGCTAACTGGAGAACTACTGCAATGATACTTCCAAGAGTGAAGAAAGCAAAAGTGGAATAATTAAGAGGAGAAAGGATTGTTCGTCAAATGTTAGGCCTTGTCTTGACTAGGAAAACAGGTCAGGGTTGGTATCATGGTAGCTACCACAACTTTGATCATGATTGTGCTCCAGGCGTAGACACAGCTTTTAACATGTTAACTGGCTTTAGTCAACCCTAGGTTCCCCGCACAGAGGAATGCAGCTAGTTAACTCGTGTTAAGTGTCAACAGTGATCTACAAAGAGACCAAAATCATGGCAGCTAAAACAAAGTCAATCATGACCTCTTTTCCCAAAAATTGTGTTTTTTGTTAATACCTATGTAACTTCAATTACTAAAATTTTGAATGAACGCGTCTCTTACTTCAGCACTTCTGCCCTCTGTTAAGGCGTGAGAACTCACAACAAACATGCTCTAAGATCGCAAGGAGTAAAAAAACTTGACATTTTTACCTTAAAAATCCAATCATCACTTCAGCACTGACAACACCTGTCATCAAAAATATCTGCCTCCTTATCAGCCACCCCAATACATCAGAGGAAAACACTCCACAGTTTTAACCAAAGGTCAAACAAATATGCTTTATTTAAACACCAGGCTCAGAGGGCACAACTAAACTAGGAAAAACAGACACGTTTTGAAACACATTAGCTAAACACATTGTAAACAGGATTTTGTACCTAGTGTAGACAGGGAAAGTCAAGTTCAAAAATCTGCTACATGGGAGAAGCCTAGGGTTGATCATGGCCAGCAACACAACTTGCTGTCTACACTGTGCAAAAGACCCACTTTTAAAAATGCGTTTGCTAACACAGTTTTTAAAACAATCATTTTTCTTAATCCAAACTTGCTCTGCAGCTGTGTTTTTCAAACCGTGGGTCGTGACCTAGTACTGGGTCACGGCATGTCAGGCACTGGGTCGCCTTGCTCTGGTCAGCACCACCGACTGGGACGTTAAAAGTCCCGTCGGCGGTGTTTCCCAGCTAAGGCAGGCTAGTGCCTACCTTTTCCAACACCGCACTGCACCCCAGAAGCAGCCAGCAGTGGGTCCGGCTTCTAGGCAGGGGGCCCACGGGGCTCCACGCACTGCCTCCACCCTGAGCACCAGCTCCACATTCCCATTGGCCAGTTCCCAGCCAATGGGAACCAGGGGAAGGGTGGTGCCTGCAGGTGAGAGTAGCGTGAAGCCGCTTGCGCGCCACTGCCTAGGAGCCAGACCTGCTGCTGGCCACTTCCGGGAAGCCTGCCTCTTCACCCCGGCTGCGCTGCTGACCGGGAGCCACCGGAGGTAAATCCGTGCCCCAATCCCCTGGCCCAGCCCTAATCCCCCCCCCAAACCTGGAACCCCTTCCTGAACTCCAAGCCCCTCATCCCTGACGCCCCCAGGGCCTGCATCCCCAGCCCAGAGCCCTGACCCCCTCCCGCAGCCCAACCCCCTGCCCCAGCCTTGAGCCTCCCCCCAACCCAGAGCCCCTCTTGCATCCCCAACCCCTCATCCCCAGCCCCAGCCCAGAGCCCCTCCCACACCCCAAACTCCTCATCCCCAGCTCTGTTGGGTCAAAGGCAACAACAGTTTTCTTCAATTGGGTCCCCAGAAAAAAAGTTTGAAAACCACTGCTCTACAGACCAGCAAACTTGGACTCTGGCAGAAATCCATGGAATCTTTAGGCCAGGAACCCTCTACCAAGAGCACACAGCATCCAAATATTAGGAGCTCAGGCCTAAGTACCCAGTAGACAAGTTGCCACTGATTTCAAGTTTTGCAATGGTGTAGTGAAACAGTCTCTTAGGTTGACCTCAAAGCTTTAGCTGGGCTTTGGGAATATAGTTAGGTGCCATCTAGGCTACTATATATTTGTTTCTGTATTGTCTCTGGATCAGGGACAGCTGTGTTGTAACCATATCCCCTAATTCAGTTACAGCTGTACAACAGACAGGGCCCTAGAAGAAATATTTTGTTAAAGTCAGAGAACATTTTATAACAGAAGATAGTTATAGCTACTTAACTGTAACAGCGTATTTATTACCAAGATACAATGGAGACGGGTAGATGGTCTTTCTCATGGGTGCATCAGAAATATTTAGACAGAAATTTTAACTAAATTACTGCTGTAGCTCACGAAAGCTTATGCTCAAATAAATTGGTTAGTCTCTAAGGTGCCACAAGTACTCCTTTTCTTTTTGCGAATACAGACTAACACGGCTGTTACTCTGAAACCTGCTCTAAAGTATGGTACTCTTGAAGGTTTTTGTGACATCCCTTGCTATTCATTAATACTAGAAATTTCTGTTAAATTTCAATACTTACAAGCCTCCTTCTAGGAAATTACAAACATTTTCATCACGTTTGGATACCAAATGGAAAGTTTCTCTGATAATTTGTTGCTGTGTATCTTCACTCTGTGGGAAAAAAAAATGTATTTTACTATCAGACTAAGGTGGATTAGTTAACAGTAATTTATATTTATAGGTCATATAGTTTGCACTCCGTTTATTAACAGCACTAGCAAGACAATCATCTTTGCTGCCTTCTAATCAGTCAACCCTCAATTTATTGTAACACTATTTCATTATCTTTGAGGTCCGTTATTAAGCTATATGGTGACACTTTTCTAAACTAGACTGAACAAAGCTGTTAAACAAGTTGCAACAGTAAATAAGTTTTACTGCTCTCAAAAAACCTACATTGATTTAACATAAACTTTAGGACAAGTTATTTTGAGTAGAAACATTCCCAGAACCATCCCTGATAACTGTACTGTAGACTGAACAAAATGTTATTTTGCATTTTAGATCTTGTCTACAAACAAATTTCCACCAGTTTAACTGAATATATGTTTTTAGTTAAAGCAATACAAACCCCTGAATTGATGCTCTTAAACCAGTTTGAAGACTGTGTATTGATATGGTTTATATCGATTCAGCCTAAGATTTACCATTTCAAAACCTATTTAAGATAATCCACACAGGGGTTTGCAGTGCATTACCGAAAATGATTTTTTTTTAAAGTATCTTTAGTACACCAGTACAAGTCTGGGTAAACAGGACCTTATCCAAGAGTTGTTCAGGAACCTATTTCACACTTTTAAATTATGACAATGGGCCTACATTCTAGAACTACCATGAGTACAACTTTCCAGTAGAAAAATCACCCAAATTTTTCAGTAGCAACTCTCCCTATCCTCTCTACCAGATTAGACCTTAATTTAGTTATGGAAGGGATCTGTCAGTTTTGCTATCAACAAAGCTAAACATTCCAAAAATCTCCAGAAAACTGGAAGAAAGCTAATATTGTGGCAATTTTTCAAAATAGGTAAACACAATGACCAGAGTAATTATAGCTCTGTCAGCCTCACATCAATTCCAGTCAAGATAATGGAGGATGCGATGAAGAATTAAAGGAGGGTAGTGTAATTAAGGTAAATAAACATGGGTTTATGGAAAACAGATCCTATCAAATTAACATATTTTTTGATGAGATTATAAGTGTGGTTGATAAAGGCAATAGTGTTGACATAATATGTTCAGACTTCTGTAAGGCAGTTGACTTGGTGCCACATGGCTTTTGATTAATGAAACTGAACATACAATTAACATGTCACACATTAACTGGATAAAACAATCAGCGAATTAATAGTTCTCAAAAGGTAATTGTAAAATGGGGAATCGTCACACAGGCAGGTGTGTTTCTAGTGGGATCCTGCAGATATTGGTTCTCGGGCCCTACGCTATTCAACATTTTTATCAATGACCTGGAAGAAGACATAAAAATCATCACTAATAAAGTCTGCACATGAAACATAAATTGGTGGAGTGGTAAATAACAAAGAGGATCGGTCAGTGATACAGAGCAATCTAGATCACTTGGTAAGCTGTGCACAAGCAACTAAGATGCACTTTAATACAGCTCAATGTAAATGTATACGTGTAGGAACAAAAAATGTAGTCCATACTTCTATGACGGCTGATTCTACCCTGGAAAGCAGTGACTCTAAAAAAGATTTGGGGGTCCTGGCAGATAACCAGTTGAACATGCGCTGCAAGAGGGGTGCTGTGGTTAAAAGAGCTAATGCGATCCTAAATGGATAAACAGGGGAATCTCAAGTAGGAGCAGAGAAGTTATTTTACTTCTACATTTGGCACTGAAATGACCGCTTCTTGGAATACTGTGTCCACTTTTGGTGCACACAATTCAAGAAGGATGTTGATAAATTAGAGCGGGTTCGGAGAAGAGCCACAAGAATGATTAAAGGATTAAAATATATGCCTCATAGTGGTGGAGCTTTTTGAGTCTATCTATTTATCTTAAAGAGACGAGTAAGCAGTAACATGATTAAAATCTGTAAGTACCAACATGGGGAACAAATATTTAATAATGGGCTCTTCAGTGTAGCAAAGAAAGGTATAACATTATCCAATGGCTGGAAGTTGAAGGAGACAAATTCAAACTGGAAATGGCATAAATTTTTAAATGGTGAGAGTAATTAACCATGAGAACAATTTACCAAGAGTCATGGACTCTCCATCACTGACAACTTTTAATCAAGATTGGATGGTTTTCGAAATAATCTGCTGTAGGAAGCATTTTGGGGAAGTTCTATGGCCTGTGTATACAGGAAGTCAGACTAGATGAACATCTAGTCCCTTCTGCCTTGGAATCTATGAGTGTCTTATTTTATAAGCTTGACAAAAGATGACACATTATGCTCAGTGCAGTGCATCAGATACCTAGCAGAGACAAGAAAGGTTTGTCTCCAGAACTGGGTTTTGTTCCACTTAGATCTAAATCTGGTGTAGGAGGGTCCCAGAACCCAGGTTCCATCCCAAACCCAGAAGTCTACACAGCAATGAAACAGTCTCACAACCCGAGCCTGAGTCGGCTGGCACAGGCCAGCGACAGGTGGTTCTTTGCTCTGTAGATATATCCTCCGCTTTCGCAAGACTTTAGGCAAAGGCAGTTTTCTAGCACAATTCAGAAGTGTCCGGTTTTAAACACTGTAGAGGACTTGCACTTCAGAAAATATTTTCATTTAAATTGCTTAGTTTCATTCATATATCTGTAATTGTTCACCCAGACGCAGAACCTGTTGTTCTACTGAACTGTGGTTTTTTGTCCTAATTCCAGTAACGGGTGGTACAAAACACTAGTGTAGACAAGGAAAGCTGGATTTGCACAGTGCAGCTCACCCCAGTTTCAAGCACAGGGTGAGCTGCATTGGTGCAAAGTGCGGCTACAATCTGGGCCAAAATTAAATACTGTATTGTGGACATACTGTTAGGTAAACTAAAAACAAACAAACAAAAAGACTTATCACGGTGACTAGGGCATGCTAAACGAGTTGTAGATGTGTAGAAGGAAACTGTAAACAAAGCAATGATCATACACAAATATTTATTCAAAGTAACAGTAACTACAGTATAACCTCTGAGTTATGAACACCAGAGATATGAAGTGACCAGTCAACCACACGCCTCATTTGGAACTGGAAATACACAATCAGGCAGCAGCAGAACCCCCCCCCCCCCCCCCGCAAAAAAAAAAAAGGAAATACAGTACAGTAGTGTTAAATGTAAACTACTAAAAAAAAGGGAACTTAGCATTTTTCTTCCGCATAGTAAAGTTTCAAAACTGTATTAAGTTGATGTTCAGTTGTAAACTTTTGAAAGAACTACCATAACGTTTTGTTCAGAGTTACAAACAACCTCCATTCCCGAGGTGTTTGTAACTCTAAGGTTTTACTGTACATTCTACCGTCACTAAACTATGGATCAAACTAATTAGTGTTTTACAGTTGCTGCAAGATTATTGGAATTATGAAGCTTTTAAATGTTCCCACAATTTTACTGCTCCTCAGGCAAAATAATCCTGCTTAACAGGAAGGGACAGCAACAAGTCTATGTCAAGTGGGAGCAACCCCACTGTCCTTCAGTTCTTTGGACAAATGCAGCTCAGAAAAAGGTGGGCAACCACAAAGCCATCCCCCTACTTTTCCCAGAGCTGCTGCAGCTGCAACAGGCATGGACAATAGCAAGGAGACATACAAAAAAACAAATCAGTGATGAAATAAATCTTAGGATAGGAAAGAGAAAATAGAAGTGAACTGATTCATTTTAGTAAGAGTTTCCTATAGTCAAGTCCCTTTCTGCTACCAATCCAAGTAACAAACACTGTAAAATTAACAGACAAAGGAAAATAACAAAATCCCTTCCCTGAAATTTCTGAAATCCCCCCTTTGAAATTGGGAAGAAGAAGGGGAGATTCACACACACAAAAAATGAAATTGAAGTCTTACAGACATAGCCAGCCTGAAACTCTTCACATAAATTTTAATTTTGAAATGGTAAATCAAGATAATCAGTTTGCTGGCTGGCTAAGTGCTAAGAAGAGGTAGTGGGTTTCTTGACCTGTGTTATAGTTTCTCCAGGTTCTCTTTCCCAGGGGAGGGGATGAAATTCTCTCACTCAGAGAGAGTGGTTTTCTGCCAGCAATGTACTCATTTATTAAACACTGGCAGTGCCACCCAATGAGCCACAGTCATCATTTCTGCAAAGGTACGTCCTTGATCAAACATATTTTTAACAGTAAAAGTTGTGAAGTTATATAATTCTGAACAATGCAACCTTTGTGTATTTGACTGACTAGCCACAGACATCAAAGGTGAAATTCTTTCCATTGGTACTACTTTTAATATCTAGATGTATGTAATTTTGCTGAAGATAAGTGTTTTTGTGTATTTTTCTACACCCAATGGTAACTCCACAGCTGGGAAATACAGCACACAGCTTAAAAGATTATACTTCAGTTTTATTCTGGGTTAACTCTTTTGTTTTGTTCATTCCCCGATCAAGCCTGCGGTGGTAATTCCTGACTCCAAAGCACACATTTACATAGAATTTTGCACAAACTTCACTTTCCCACAGGTTAAAAAAAACCAAACATGTGCATAGAATCATAGAATATTAGGGTTGGAAGAGACCTCTAGTCTAATCCCCAGCTCAAAGCAGGACTAACACCCACTAAATCATCCCAGTCAGGGCTTTGTCAAGCCGGGCCTTAAAAACCTCTAAGGATGGAGATTCCACCACCTCCCAAGTAACCCATTCCAGTGTTTCACCACCCTCCTAATGAAATAGTGTTTCCTAATATCCAGCCTAGACCTCCCCAACTGCAACTTGAGACCATTGCTCCTTGTTCGGTCATCTGCCACCACTGAGAACAGCCGAGCTCCATCCTCTTTGGAAACCCCCCTCAGGTAGTTGAAGGCTGCCGTCAAATCTCCCCTCACTCTTCTCTTCTGTAGACTAACTAACCCCAGTCCCTCAGCCCCTCCTCGTAAATCATGTGCCTCAGCCCCCAATCATTTTCGTTGCCCTCTAATGGACTCTCTCTAATTTGTCCACATCCCTTCTATAGTGGGGGGACCAAAACTGGACGCAATACTCCAGCTGTGGCCTCACCAGTGCCGAATAGAGGGGAATAATCACTTCCCTCGATCTGCTGGCAATGCTTCTATTAATGCAGCCCAGTATGCCATTAGCTTTCTTGGCAACAAGGGCACACTGTTGACTCATATCCAGCTTCTCATCCAGTGTAATCCCCAGGTCCTTTTCTGCTGCTTATCCAGTCAGTCCCCAGCCTGTAGCGGTGCATGGGATTCTTCCTTCCTAAGTGCAGGACTCTGCACTTGTCCTTATTAAACCTCATCAGATTTCTTTTAGCTCAACCCTCCAATTTGTTTAAGTCACTCTGGATCCTATCCCTACCCTCCAGTGTATCTATCTCTCCCACCAGCTTAGTGTCATCTGCAAACTTGCTGAGGGTGCAATTAATCCCATCATCCAGATCATTAATAAAGATTTTGAACAAAACCGGCCCCAGGACCGACCCCTGGGGCACTCCGCTTGATATCGGCTGCCAACTAGACATCGAGCTGCTGATCACTACCGTTGAGCCCAACACTCTAGCCAGCTTTCTATCCACCTTATAGTCTGTTCATCCAGTCCATACTTTTTTAACTTGCTGGCAAGAATACTGTGGGAGACTGTATCAAAAGCTTTGCTAAAGTCAAGATATATTACATCCACTGCTTTCCCCATATTCACAGTGCCAGTTATCTCATCATAGAAGGCAATCAGGTTGATCAGGCATGACTTGCCCTTGGTGAATCCATGCTGACTGTTCCTGATCACCTTCCTCTCCTCCAAGTGCTTCAAAATGGATTCCTTGAGGACCTGCTCCCTGATTTTGCTGGGGACTGAAGTGAGGCTGTATTGGAAGTCTGTAGTCCCCCGGGTTCTCTTTCTTTCCTTTTTAAAATATGGGCACTATATTTGCCTTTTTTCAATTGTCCGGGACATCCCACAATCGCCACGAATTTTCAAAGATAATGGCCAATGGCTCTGCAATCACATCAGCCAACTCCCTCAGCACCCTTGGATACATTAGATCAGGACCCATGGACTTGTGCTCGTCCAGCTTTTCTAAATAGTCCTTAACCTGTTCTTTCACCTCTGAGGGGTGCTCACCTCCTCCCCATACTGTGTTGCCCCATGCAGCATTCTGACAGCTGACCTTGTCTGTGAAGATCGAGGCAAAAAAAAGCATTGAGTACTTCAGCTTTTTCCACATCATCTGTCACTATGTTGCCTCCCCCATTCAGTAAGGGTCCCACACTTTCCCTGACCTTCTTCTTGTTGCTAACATACCTGTAGAAACCCTTCTTGTTACCCTTCACATCCCTTGCTAGCTGCGTTTGTGCGTTGGCCTTCCTGATAACACCCCACGTGCTCTAGCAATATTTTTATACTCCTCCCTAGTCATCTGTCCAAATTTCCACTTCTTGTAAGCTTCCTTTTTGAGTTTAAGCTCACTGAAGATTTCACTGTTCAGCATCTGCTGCTGTTCATTAATTTTTTTCCTTTGTATGAGAATTATCACTTTTCTAATACGATAGGAGTTTACAGAAAAAAAGTTTGCTGACTGACCTCTACCAAAGGCTGTAAGCCTTTTTCTCATGTTCTCAACTCTCATGTTTTCTCATCTCTGTAACTACAGAGGCACGTAATGGTGCACAAGAGATATAGAAAGCAACGTAAAAGAACTCTCCAAAGCATATTGTCTAAGATTTTAATTCTTTTTTCCAATATTTTAGACAATTACTATGAATCTGCAGTAACGGCTCCACAGTTAAAGCTGTAAATCATTTTTATTGGAAGTCAGAATTCTATATTCCTTCACCTTCAAAATAAATTTTGTTTTGAAATTAAACTGTTTGTGATGGAAATAGTGCATGAATGATTTTTGCTCAAACAAAATTGTCAGTTGGGTGAGAAAGCTTGAGAGCTTCTGTTTTTTCTTGTAAAATCATCTCTCAAAAAAAACACTTGGTTTAGAATAATTATTTAACAGTCCTGGACAGTATTATTAACAGACATAATTAATGGTCACTTATTATTTCATATACAGGCTGGTGCAATATTTTGGAATGGTGAGCAAAAAGGAACAGTAGATGGCTGAGGTCTCTGTCTCTATAAATTTGGTCAGCTATGAATCAATTAGGTTATAAGAAGTTAAAAAAGTACTTTGGGAAAAGTAATTGATTTGAATATATTTTCTTGTATTTCAAAGAAGACTGTATAATGTCTCTACATCGCATCTCTAATTTTAAGACAGTATGGCATATCAGAAGAAAACCATATAAACCACGTTATCACCTATCATGATTTTTAAATTAATTTTAAATTTTTAAAAGAATTATGATTCAAACACATTAAACAGATATAACTATTTAAAATGAATATTTAAGACTATTGTTTTAATTTCTGAAATACTAGAAACCCATAGTTTCACTACAAACCTTAACATGAAACCTATTATCAGTGTTCATCCTCTGTCTGTCCAACATCCTCTTACCTAAGTTCCCTTTAAGTCCTCTCTCTCCACCGCAGCCCCAGGGCAGTATGCACCCCAAAACCCTCATCCTCAGAGCCCACACCTCCAGCCAGAGCCCTCGCCCCCCTGCACCCCAAGCCCAACCCTCTGCCCTAGACCTGAGCATCCTCCCACACTCCAAACCCCTCGGCCCCACCCCCACCACACATCACCTCCATATTGGTGCACATAGTAAAATTCATTCGGCACACGGATGTAAAAAATTAGAGGGAACATTGCCTTTTACCCCAAATTATAAGAGATCCTGAGTTACCAAGTTTGGATATGAATTAGACACACACACACACACACACCCAAAAAAATTAAAAGGTGGTCAGAATCAGGTATTTAGCTCAGTTCCAGGTCTGCATCTAAGCAATGTACTGGAAAATCATCTTCGCTTATCACATATTCAGTATCAATCACTGTTACTGGGGGCCTCAGTATTGGTGGCGCATGATTTTGGCTAATTTGCACTGGAAATGCCTGTGCCATAATCAACTACTGTATTGGAGATACAGTTCAAAGCTCTGGACTACCATATGGGTATGTCAGATAAGGTTGTGATTTTTATCGTTATACTGATACCATTTTAAGCCCACTATGGATGCAGTTATACCAGTACAAAGGTACCTAACACTGGTATAATTTATTTCCCTTTCTAATCTAGAATAAACCATACTTGTATAAGCACTTTTATACCAGTTTAACTGCATCTACACTAGGGGGTTACTGCTTTAATTATACTCGTATAGTTCAAACAATAAGTCTTCCTAGTGCAGACAAGCCCTAAAGTCAGACATGGGCCACCAACCCCAAAGAGACCCAGATCACATCAACTGCCTGCTGACACCAAGACCCTCCAACACCCAACCACCTACCAGCGAGAAGTCGCCGCCCCGCCTACAGGGAGCCTGCATCCGCCGCCCTGCACACGAATCGCCGGGACCCATGGCTCAGGCCGGCGGGTGCTGGGAAGCGGGCAGAGTGACAAGGGGTCACCTCTGAGCTGCGCTCCTGCGGGCTAATATCTGCACCGTCCCCCAGAGCAGGGGCTGCACCCTGATGGGGAAGGGAGCCCACGGCACAGACCCACTGCCCGGCCCTTCCCACCCCTCGCTACTGCCCCTATCCGCACCCCGCCTCTCAACAGCCTCCTGAGGCCCCGGTCTGGCCACACTCCGAGGGCGGTACAATCTCAGAGAGACAGAGACCCCTCGCCCCCGCCGCGCCCAGCGCCCGCCCCCGTACATAGCGCTGGTAGAACTTGGAGAGCCGGGGTTTGCCGTGGTTGTTGAAGATGAGGATCGCTTTGATCATGGTGAGGCGGCGGGAGGAGGCCGCTCCAGCCGGCCGGGTCACTGCGAGCTCTGCCCCTCCCCCTTCACCCGAGCAGCAGCAGCTCCCCCACGACTCGGTCCCAGAGCGGAAACAGAGCAGCTCCCGCTGCCCACGTGACACGAAGTCACCTGACGAGGCAGTACGGCTCATCGCGATTGTCAACATTCGCCGGGAATGGTGCCCTTCGGTCACGTGATCTCAGTGGCCCCTGCCAGGAGTTAATATGGGTCACGTCACGTCCGCCCTTACTTGCCTGTAAGCAATATGGCAGAAGTGGAGAAGCAGCTATCGCTCTTTCCTCAGGATGGTAGCCGAGGCGAGTGTGGAGAAGAGCCCCCGAATGGGGGAACTGCGGTGGGGGCTGCCGAGCCGGCTCCCCCTTCAGCCGGCTCCCCGGTGACCGAGGAACCCGCCGAGGACACCAAGAAGAAAAGTAATAGGAAAAGGAATTATTGCTCTGGGGGCGGGGCGAGATCCTGGGTGCGCTCTGATTGCCAGGCGCATTGGCCAATCGGGTGAAAGAATGAGCCGCCTACTTCAGCTAGTTTAACCAATTAGGAAAAGGCAGAGGATACGATCGGGGCGGGGGGGAGAGAAGAGGAGAAAATGCTCCAGCCCCGTCGTACGGGCGCGTTGGTATCTCCCGGCCGCGGGTGGGCCGGCAGGACAGCGGCCAATAGCTTGTCCGGGCGCGAAGGGGCGGGGTCTGTCGCTGTTGCGCTGTCGGTGCGGCGGGCTGCCTGCGCCTTCGGGCGGGGCTCCTGCCTTTGCGGCAGGCAGGTGCGCGGGGGTGGTTTCCTTCGCTCAGTTCTCTGCGTTCGCCCTAGTTGACGTCCTGCTGAAGGCTGTGGGGGACACGCCGATCATGAAGAACAAGAAGTGGGCCGTGGAGAGGACCCGCACCATCCAGGGGCTCATTGACTTCATCAAAAAGTTCCTCAAGCTGGTGGCCTCGGAGCAGCTGGTACGTGCCTTGCCTTGTTTAGTCTCTGAGCCGGGGACAGATGCGGTGGGCACTGGGGCTGCTTGGTGTCCTGTAGACTTGCCAGGTAATAAAAGGGTGTTGAAGCGCGGGGCGTCTGGAGCTGGCAAGGCTGCAGGCCGTGAGGGCATCATGTTGCCTGCTTCTTAATTGTGTAAGTTGCTTTGTATGGTGACAAGGTAACTCTCCACGGGGAACCTGAGAACAAAAGGGGCTGGTAGTACTTCCTGACTATGGAGCCCTTACTGTTGCAAAGCTATGTTAGCATCACCCCAGAATGCAGCTGCAGCCTGCACTAGGGAAGGGGTTTTTCCATCAGTGTAGGAACACCAGCTCCAAAAACAAAGTTAGCTACCTCACCAGAAGCATTTTTCCATTGACCTAGATGGGTCTACATTGGGGTGAGGTAGGGTGACCAGATGTCCCGATTTTATAGGGATAGTCCTGATATTTGGGGCTTTGTCTTATATAGGCACCTATTACTCCCCCTCTCCCCCCACCTGCGTCCTGATTTTTCACACTTGCTGTCTGGTCACCCTAGGACAGGGGTCCCCAACATAGTGCCTGTGGGTGCAATGGCGCCCGCTGGGGCAGTTGTGTGTGCCTGCAGGACACCACGCCACTGAAATGCCGCCGCTGATCGTGGCCGCCAGAGAACCGTCCACCGAAATGCTGCCGAGAAGCATTGCCGTTTTTCAGCGGCATTTCAGCAGCAGGGTGTCTGGTGCCCGCCACAGTCTTCTGGGAATAGGAATATGCTATTCCCACAGAAAGGTTGGGGATCACTGCCCTAGGATGAGATTAGCCTAGCTAGGCTAAGCACAAATTCAGCTGTCTAAATAAGTGAAGGAAGTGAAATACATATATAATAAAACATAAGGAAAACACAAATCATTGTAGTGCATACAGGAAAAAATCTCAAAACCCTTATATTAAATAAAAGCTATTGCATTTTCCTTATGCATTTGTATAGTGCCTAGCACACCAAGGTCCTAGGGCTCCCAGGCACTATGGTAATACAAATGGTTAATAATAATATAGATACATACATCTATGGTCTTACCATCAGTCTCTGACACTCCTGTTCCCCTGGAGGCCAGTTCCTGGTTTTCTTTTAATAAACTTAGAAGTTTTCAGCACTTAGGTCTTGTCTACACTAGCGGGGTAAATCGACCTAAGTTACACTACTCCAGCTACATGAATCATGTAAAAGGAGTCCACGTAGCTTAGGTCGACTTACCGCAGTGTCTTCACTGTGCTGCGTCGATGGGAGATGCTCTTCCGTCAACTTACCTTACTCTTCTCAGAGAGGTGGAGTAAGGAAGTCAACTGGAGAGCGCTCTGCTGTTGATTTAGCAGGCCTTCACTAGAAGGGGCAGCTGCCCCAGGGCCCAGCGATTTAAAATGGCCTGGGGCTCCTGGCCGCCGCTACCGCAGCAGCAGCTGGAGCCCTGGGTCTTTTAAATCACCTCCGGAGCCCTGGGCACTGAGGGCTGGGCAGCGCAGAAGGGCTGGCTGGGGCAGGCTGATCCCCAGCCCCACCCCTTCCACCCGAGGCCCTGAAATTACTGTAACACTTTTATGTTACTTTCACCCCTAGATAAAAGTTTCCATGCGTATGTTTGTTGCAAGAAATTTTGCACTAGACAGGAGGTCTTGGTGTTGGATATTCAAAGCAAAAGAGTGAGGACCAGACCATTGGCTTGATGGCAGTGTGCAAGACAAGTGCATGATTGCAGGTCCTAGTACAAATGGGTAGGATGCTCAGACTCTGGAGAAACGGGGGTGTCTTACATTGTTCCAGCAAAGATCCTGTTGGCCAGTTAAAGAACAGAATTGCTAGGTTCCATGCAGTACCTCTCTCCCTAAATAATGGTGGCTCTGATGCAGAATTTTCAAGGTGTAAAGAGGTAAATACGGTGAACAGAAGGCAGCATTCACCCTATCCCTGCCAGGGGCACAGTTTTGAAAAAGTGCTCCTCATAGGTAGGAAGATAACTCCCCAGGCAGATTTTTTCACTTTCTGTTTTCTTCCCTCACAGTTTATATATGTGAATCAGTCCTTTGCTCCTTCTCCAGACCAGGAAGTTGGGACACTCTATGAGGTGACTTTAGTTTTGAGTGTTATTCTGTCTTAATATTTGTTTAGTAGAATCTGTCTGTACTCTTGTCTGCCTTTTTAAATCTGCTATATGCCTGTCATGCCCAAAGTGGTGACATCATAAATTTGTGTCACATCATTGATAACATCACATAAATATATTAACAGGTGACACTGTTTCATGATGCATTTGTCCAATAGTAATAGTTTAATTCACGAATGGACTGCTTCATTGGTAATCTAACCCCTTGTTGCTTTTCTCTTTCTCCACTCCCTTTTCTTTCCCCCTGTAGTGTTTTGGAAGTGATGGCAAACTTGTACTGCATTACTGCAAATCTCAAGCGTGGGGATGAATGGTAAGCAGCCACTGATGCGTAGGACTGCTGGCCTTCAGAAAGGAAAAGGGCTCTGATAATCTTCAGAAACCATGCCCATGGACATGCTGAAGAGAATTGTACATTACTGCCTATGAATTTATTTTATTCTGTGCATTTATGTACAAAATGATGCAGATGACTTGCATAAAAGAAGAGCTACATACGCTTTTCAGCCACGTAATTCTTTCTTCCTTGTGTCATTTGTGGTGTGGAAATAATTTTGCATGTGCCATCTGTAGAATAGAGCTATCTTTCTTGCTGCAGAGCTCCTTGGTTGCCACATATGAAAGGACATTATTTCATGCCTTGTGAACTGCATAACTCTCCATTGCTCTGAATGCTGTATTGAGGATTTAGCTTCCCTTTATTAGGAGGGATATTTATTGCACATGTGCACAGGGATTTAGTTTACGTCTGACATAATGTTCATCTCTATTATGTGCAGTTTACTCTTACATGTTGTGAAGTCTTTACTTTGAATGCGTAGTCTCTCTCTTATGCCTCACTTCAGGCAAGTATTTTATAGTGTTTGTCTCATAAGTAACCTATATAAACAGTTGCACACAAGGTAAAAGATGTATTGTCATACCATATAGTCTCTCACACCTTAAGCTATGTGAGTATCTGATACAACTGCATTTCTTGAACTATTTTTTTTTTAATGTCTAATTTTTTCCTTTAGCAATAGCAGGACACATGCTTCTCAGCTTTTTCTTAATTGTTTCATATTTTCACGAAAGCTATAATATGCTTGGAAAAATGTCCCTGGCAGCTCTCACCCACCAGTAACAGCAGAAAGAGAGTGACCCAACTATTGACTCTTTCAGTTCCATGGAAATAGATGTTGGATGGCTAAAGCCTACTGTAAGCCTACTTCCACTTGTGCTCCTGGTCCCCTGCTTCATCTGCTGTATCGTCACTGTTCCATCAAAAGAAATGCAACACCACTTCGGGACATTTTTACAACTGTCACAAAGTAATCACAGGAAGTGGCTCTCCTGAAGAGGACTTACTACCACAATAATGGGAAGAAGGATACTGAGTCTCCATCCCACCCATGCACTGACATCTGCCCTGTGTGGGAAAGGAGGTTTGCCAAACAGCTCTGTTTAGGGATGGGCAAAGGCTTAATCAAGTTCCTCTACCAAATAACTTCTCCTGTTATTAACATGAAGGAATACTAAAGAATTATCTGCAGCCTGCTGATCTATTAATATGTGATTGTAAATTTGGCTGCTTGCTAATATATGCTACCCAAAAGTGCGGCTACATCCTCCGCATGCATAATTTTTGTTCTATTTAGGATGTTTTAATAAACTCGGTATTTTTTTTCATGTTGAAAGCTAAATCAAAATTCTTTGATTTCAGCTAATCAAGTTGCAACCAACTCTAATTTATGCAAATGGGTTGATTAATTAAGTGTCTGTCTGTATTTAGATGATCGGAATTCTGAAGGTTTATGAATAGGTGTGTTCTAAATCTGTTTCCAAATGAATTATTTTAGTGATAATTACTACATTTTTAGAAAACTGGTATAATACCCAAGGTTATAACTCCTTATTTATGGAATGATGTCTTCCAATAAATACAAAAACATTCTAGAACAGTTAAACGAGTACTCCTTTGATTAAAATTAAAAACCAGAAAAATAAATACCTGTTGTTATTCTTTCAGAGCCAACTATTGGGTTGCTCTGAAGCAATTGTAACCTTGAACAGCCACTAGAGGGTACTTGAAGATAAAAAGACTTGCATATTTTTCAATAGATTTTGAAAGTGATATGGAATTCCCGTTTTGCCTGCTAAACACATGTGCATTGAGATTGCTCTCAAGCTTGTGGCTCCTACGTGGCAATCTGTTTGGCTAAGAGAGAAACCACAACCGTGGCTCTCTTTAATTAGTTTTAGACGGAGACTGTAAATCTTAGTTGTCTTAGTTAATCAAACTACTGGTGTGGTGCATATGGCCATTTGGAATGATGCGAGAAGCAGAAAAGGAAAGAATAGAAATGAGAGGTGGAAGAGATGTAAGTCATCTTATCCATCCACCTTCCACTGCAGGATTGTTCGTCTTGCTGCATTATCATTTTCATCCGTTTGAGTTTTTAAATGAAGCAAGGGCTTCTCTTGCTCCCTTGGGGGCTATTTTACAGTGGTAATAGACCTCATTGTTAGGTGTCTGTTTCCTTGCATTCAACATATGTATTAATTTGCTCAGTTTTGTCCTATTTCAAACTTAGAATCATAGGGTTAAAAGGGACTATGAGGATCATCTAGTCTACCCCCTTGGCAAGGTGCAGCACCTACCTCTTATTTATTTAGATGTATAAAATGTGCTTTTCCTCGGGACTTGGCAGGTCCATTCAACCACACTAAATCATTCCTGTTTATCCTTGCATTTTCACTTTTTATAGACTTAAAGACAGTTGTTCTTTTCCTCCCACACTGGTTAGCTAAAAAATGTTTTGTTCTTTCAGTCTCTTAACTGGGGGGGGAGGGAGGGTCTAGGGAGATTTCCTTATTCACTTTGGTTCCTCTCCTATGAATTCATTCTTATTCTGCCTTTCTGGCATTGAGAGGGAGTGCTAGTCTTTTAATCTCCTTTCAGTAAAGCGTTTAACACATACCAAGATTTTGCCTCAAGGTTACAGGAGGCTTCTCGGTGGTCCTGTTTTCAGCTGCTTCTAGCAGTGATCAAGTGGCCATCTCTCCATTGACCACAATAAAGCACTTGGAAGACCACCAGTGATCCATATGCCACCATTCAGGAACCACTGATAGCAACTCCTCCCTAAAAGTGGAAATTCTTTATCTGTGTCTGTCTGAAATTATGGATTATTGTATAAACTTTCTAAAGGTGAGTCGCGTAGCTTATTAAAGTGAGTGAATAAATGGCTAGCAGGTTTTTTTGAGTCAGAAGTGTGTGGTCTGTGGAATCTGGCAAAGAATGAAGCCCCACAGTAAATAAATTGATTTAGTCAAAGCTATAATGTGTAATATCTCAATTTGCAGATGAGCCTAAAATGGAGGAAGTGGTTAAGAAACATGGGAGGTAGCTGTATTGCAGGATAATTTTGATAGATCAGGCATCAAGTCAAGAGGTGAAATATGAAGTGTAAAATAATGGAAGTGTAAAATAATATCTGAGCTATGTATAGGTTAAATGATGCTGAGTTAATTAATGCAGTACAGCTGAAGAAATACATAGCTAAATTGGAGGGAGTACAGTCTAGGGCAACAGATGGTAAAGGAAATAAGAATAGTGATAAAGTTTCTTGATCATGAAACATGAGTGAGAGGTGACAAACTGAAATATTTTTAAACTAGATAGGATTTATTATAAAATTAAATCATGAAGGTTGATGACTGGGACCATTGACATCACACTAGGATGAGGTTGCAGACTTAATCTGTGGGGGAATTAAGGGAAGTCTTACACATCCTGGGCCCAGTCCTAAAGCTTTTAATCACATGGATCTTGACTATGCACCTTTCCTTGTTAAGGGTAATCTTCACTATTCAGAGTGTTCACCAGTGTGGGTAAATTTAAACTTTAGAATCCATTTGAGTTGTAGGATGAGTGCAAAAAGATAAACTAATACAATTAAGAGAAAATATGCATATTTTCATTTTTTATTTAAATACATTTCATAAACGATATTAACTAGAACTGTATCTGTGGTGATACAGCTTCTCAAACTCCCAAGTTCATTTAATGCATGGAAGGAAAATACAATAGTCATGTGACTGCCAGAGCAATTTATGGGCGTCATGGCATTACTGTACTGTTTGGTGTATCTGGACCAAGAAGTACTAGGTTGTGTGCAGAAATGACTTCTAGTCTCAACTATTGCTAAAAATATCAGAAAAACTGACACAATAATTTGGAAACTGATATGAATTTAATATTTAATGTGTAAAGCTACACATTTTTAAATCTACAGAACTAGATAACCCGCATTTTAGAGTTTAAAAAATTGGCTGAAGAACTGTCTGAGTAATTAATGTTAATTCTTGACAAATCTTGGAACATTGGGGAAGTTCTAGAGACTGGAAAAAAGCTAATGTTGTGCCAATAGTTAAAAAAAGCCGACATTATCTTGACATTTGATCCAAGGCAAAACCATGGAAAGGCTGATATGGGATGCAATCAGTAAAAGAAAAAATAATAATAAAGAATGGTAGCATAATTGATGCAATCACACTGGTTTTATGTCAAATACGTCTTGACAAAAAAACTATTTTTTATGACCTTCGAAATTTAATTGATAGCGGTAACTATTAATATAGTAACTATACTGACATGTTCTACATAGTCATTTGACTTACAGGAATCTATCTCATGTATATTCTGATATTAATAAATACCACTATACAAAATCCATAGATCTATTAGTGGATTAAAAACTTACTTTTTAATATCTATCAGCTATTAATTGTAAATAGGGAGGCATCTAAGGGGGTGTTTCTAGTGGGGCGCATCCAGGAATGTGTTCTTGATCTGGTGCTATTTAATATTTCTATCAGTGATCAGCAAGAAAATTATAAAATCATTTCTGGTAAAATTTTCAGGTGACAAATTTGTGAAGTGGTAAATAATGACAGCTCAGTTGTACAGAGCAATCTGGATTGTTTGGTAAACTGGGTTCACTTGAATCTTGAAAAAACATGGTGTTTTTGTTTGCTGTTTTTTACACAGCTAAAGGGGAGCCAAAGGTATGTAAGGTCATAAATACCATTATGAACAAAAAATGTAGGTCTCACAGGATGGGGAATTGTATTTTGGAAAGCAGTAATTCAGAAAAAATGCTTGGGGCCACAGTAAGTAATCAACTGAACATAATGTGTCAATGCAATGTGGTGGCTAATAGTGTGATCCTTGGATGTATAAGCAGAGGAATATAGAGTAGAAGTAAGGAAGAGGTGGTATTACCACTGTGTATAACAGTGAGACATGTTTCAGAGTGGTAGCCATGTTAGTCTGTATCAGCAAAAACAATGAGGAGTACTTGTGGCACCTTAGAGACTAACAAATTTATTTGGGCATAAGCTTTTGTGGGCTAAAACCCACTTCATCAAATGCCTGGAGTAGAAAATACAGTAGGAAGATAGGCAGATATACAGAGAACATGAAAAGATGGGGGTTGCCTTACCAACTCTAAAGAGACAAATCAATTAAAGTGGGCTATTATCAGCAGGAGGAAAAATCACTTTTGTAGTGGTAATCAGGGTGGCGCGTTTTAAACAGTTGACACCACTGTTTTGAGTTGGTATGCAACCTTCATCTTTTCATGCTCGCGCTCTCTCTCTCTGTGTATGTGTGTGTGTAATATCTTCCTACTGTATTTTCCACTCCATGCATCTGATGAAGTGGGTTTTAGCCCACGAAAGCTTATGCCCAAATAAATGTGTTGGTCTCTAAGGTTCTTTTTATTAGTGAGACAGTTACTGGAATACTGTTTTCAGTTCAGGTGTCGACACTTTAAAAATACAAATTGGACAGAGTTCAGAAAAGAGTTCTACGTGAATGGTCTGGAGAACCTGCCTCACAGTGAGAAGCCATTCTATTTAGTTTATTCAAGAGCAGGCTAAGTGGTGACTTCATTGTGGTCTATGGGGAAAAGGTTCTGATAGTATAAGGCTCTTCAATCCAGTCTAGCAGGCAAAAGTATAACCAGATCCAGTGGCTGGAAGTTGAAGCTAGACAAACTCAGACTAAAAATAAGGTGTAAATTATCCATTGGAACAACTTATTTAGGAATGTGGTGGATTCTCCATCACTTGAAGTTTGAGTCAAGACTGGATGTCTTTCTAAAAGATGCTCCAGCTCAATTAGGAATTATGGGCTTGATGTAGAATTATGGGGTGAATTACAGAATGAAATGTATTATGCAGGAAGTCAGACAAGATGATCATAATAGTTCCTTCAGATCTTAGAATCTATGAAAAGTTTAAAAAAGTAAGTGTGACAAGTGTCAAATCAAATTTGACTTTCACTGTTTCCTCGTCTGTTTGTTTCTTTAAACTGGAAGTTTACTTGGTATACAGCAGCAGGATAATATAATCATGATCTTGCCTTGCTGCGACAGTCTCTCTACCATTTTTCCCCCTTGTCACTTCTTACAGGAATAGTATTTGATATAGCTGAAATACTGCACTATCTGCACAGATGGTAATGTTGATGTGAATGTCTAAACTACTTCATTTGGTTTAGTATATTCTGAATGTGTTATTAAAGGTGTAAAAATATTTTTATATTTCCTCTCATTATTTCCAAATTAACAGAAATGCTACATTTCACTCTGTGCCTAGCAACTGCTTCCTCCCTGTGCAGACTCCAAGGACCTAACCTGTTCCTTACAACGCCTAAATAATTTCACTCTCCAGCTAACAAAGTCTAGAACCTCTTTTTCAGCTTGTTGATGCTACTGGAACTCCAATCATCTGATGATTGCGCCTTACAGCCTCTCGCATCTTTTAAAAAAAAAAAAAAAAAAGCAGTGACAAAAGCAGTATCTCCCACCCTCTCAGACTAGGTGAAGGGGTAATTTCCTGTCACCCTCTTAGAGCTCCATGATCAGCCCTATACATCCTCTACCAGCTCCTGTATCCTAAGAAAATCAGTATGACCACCTGCCTTTTATCCAAAAGCCACCTGCCTTTTATCAACAGATATGAATGAATATTCCATAAGTATTTTCTTATATAAGAAATTAACTTGTACTGTTCAGTTTTTTAAATTAAATATAAACTAATAATTTAAATAAATAGTAAGCCAGGTAATCAGAGGTACTGAATGAAACTGGAGTTGCCTCAATTGGAACCTGCTTAGTAGGGAGGTATTGAATCAACTGGTATAAGTATAACTTTAGCAAAGACGTTCTCAACCCTGTTTAAAGTGTGGTTCTAGTCTGAAAAATGACCTCCCAAAATGGGGATGTTTCTATCTTTGTCATCCCAATAACACCAGCTCAGATATCATTGGCTATCTGTCACCTCTGCAAATGGAGCTTTTGCTCTGAGAGACCAGTATGTTATTCCCATGCATCATTGCTAGCACTAATGATCCTACAAATTAAGTTTTGTCTTTAATGGTTGTAGAAACCATTGTGTTCTCAGCTAGCCATCTGAGGCCTCATTACCTTTTGGGCTTGTATGGATGTTACTGAGGGTATAATTGGGCCTGTAGCATTTTTGTTATTGGTGATAATGCAAGAGAAGGAAAGAATGCTCCTTGTCCATGGATCATTGATGGGGATAGCTAACAAAGTTATCAGCCTTGCATAAAACAGCATAAGCTGCAAGATAGTCAGTGTTAATCTTTATATGTTTTTCCATATACAAAGATATACTTTCAGCATAAGTGACTTTTATATTAATCAAAGACCACAAAGAAGGAACAAAAGTAAAGTCCCCATTAGAGAGCACGATATGTTTGTGTGTGTCCTCTGCCAGAACACGAGATGGCTGCTTGTCTATAAGTAGTCTTTAGCTATTTAAAGGTACAGTACACATAATATAAAATAACATAATTTCCATAGCTAAATTTACCATGGTCCTGTGGCAATCTCCATGTAAATTGATGAAGCAGATGAGTTTGACCTACTGGATCGAGGTAGAAGTGAGTTAACATTAGTTTGTCTGCTTCATATGCTCTTATGGAATACCCATTCACAACTGTCAACTTGATCTAATTAAACTTTATATATATAATATAATGTTATTGCTAAATATCTGTACCAAAAGATGGTGTGGTGTGCTGTAGCATAAAAATATCAAAACAATAGATCAAAGTTGCAACTCCTACATAAAAATAAAAAATCAATATGGAATGTTAAAATGGGCAAAAAAGTCTGACACACATTCTTGGCTTAGTTTTGGAGCTAATAATCCCTGCCTTCTCTGGGAAGTGGAATGCACAAAAGGAAGTCTATTTCTAAAACAGCACAACTGCAAAGCAGAGAAGAGGGTCTCCAAATAGAAGACCCCGCAATAACTATTCTAGAGAGAAGGCTTAGGGAGATTTGATTTTCTCATTATTTAACTGTTGCAAATTGAGAGAGTGGAACATCTTAGTTAAAAATGTGTTTTCTCACAATGTACATTAAACAAAAAACATAAGTGAAAACCTAAGATTTACCACATACTTCCAGCAGGCTAATGTATCCCCAGACTGAGCACAAACCGATGGCTAAGGGGGCCAAACTGGGGGCAGGGCTGGGGCTGAAAATCACAACTCTCTGATGAATAGTATTTGCTTCGCCCAGCAGTTCATACATCAATGTGAATGTATCTGTGTCAGTGGGCAATACGTTATTCAACATATAGCATGACTTAGTGAAATGCGTATATCACACACATTGTGAGGTATATGTTTCATAGTGTGATGTGATGTATGCTTGTGATGTTTGTTATATATTTCTGAATAGTAGAGTTTTAATTATGCTTGCAACAGCTCCTGACATGCTTCTGGTTCTCACCGAAAAGATCATACATTATGTAAATAATTACATCCACAGGAATTTAGAGCAAACCTTTATGTGAGATAAAAGGCACAGAATTTTGTGTGGTGTAAATCAAACCACTTTCAATTTTATTGGTACAGCCCCTATTTTATAAAAAAGTATTCTCCAGTAAGGGTCCAAAACACCACAACAACATTGTAAGATGTAGTGCTTTGGAGCCTTACTGTAGAAAAAGCCCAACAAAGAAAATAACAGAACGCCACTAGCCATCACCTTCAGCCCCCAACTAAAACCTCTCCAACACATCATCAGGGATCTACAACCTATCCTGAAGGAAGACCCATTACTCTCACAGATCGTGGGAGACAGGCCAGTCCTTGCTTACAGACAGCCCCCCAACCTGAAGCAAATACTCACCAGCAACCACACAACAGAACCACTAACCCAGGAACCTATCCTCGCAACAAAGCCCGTTGCCAACTGTGTCCACATATCTATTCAGGAGACACCATCATAGGGCCTAATCACATCAGCCACACTATCAGAGGCTTGTTCACCTGCACATCCACCAATGTGATATGTGCCAGCAATGCCCCTCTGCCATGTACATTGGCCAAACTGGACAGTCTCTACGTAAAAGAATAAATGGACACAAATCAGACGTCAAGAATTATAACATTCAAAAACCAGTCAGAGAACACTTCAGTCTCTTTGGTCACTTGATTACAGACCTAAAAGTTGCAATTCTTCAACAAAAATCTTCAAAAACAGACTCCAACGAGAGACTGCTGAATTGGAATTCATTTGCAAACTGGATACAATTAACTTAGGCTTGAATAGAGACTGGGAGTGGATGGGTCATTACACAAAGTAAAACTATTTCCCCATGTTTATTCCCCCCCACCCCCCACTGTTCCTCAGACGTTCTTGTCAACTGCTGGAAACGGCCCACCTTGATTATCACTACAAAAGGATCCCCCCGCCCCCTGGTCTCCTGCTGGTAATAGCTCACCTTAAGTGATCACTCTCGTTACAGTGTGTATGGTAACACCCATTGTTTCATGTTCTCTATGTATATAAATCTCCCCACTGTATTTTCCACTGAATGCATCTGATGAAGTGAGCTGTAGCTCACGAAAGCTTATGCTCAAATAAATTTGGTAGTCTCTAAGGTGCCACAAGTACTCCTTTCTTTTTGCGAATACAAACTAACACGGCTGCTACTCTGAAACCTGTAGAATACCATCTACTTATAAAGGAATATTCTTTGTAGCATATTATTTACATTATGTTCATTTTTATTATCTGCTTGACAAAATGTTTTATGCTGTATATACCTGTTTGCTTATTTACAGTGAATTCTGTGGTCATCCCAGAATCTTTAAGGCACATTACCTTAAACTGATAAGAACCCACATATTGCACTTGACTGGGCAGAAGGGTCAATGCTCTTTTGCAAATATATAGAATCTTGAGTGAATTTAGACACTTAATATTATTGGTAAATAATGAGCAGTACAGGGATCTATGAATGAGCAGTGAAGACTCACACCAAGGGGGTGAAGTGCTAGCATTCTTTTCTCTCAGGTTAGCAGCACAGAGGGGAGGTAGGGGGATCAAGTAGTTAGGGAATTAGCCGGGGAATTAATAAATGGCTTCAATTTCTTGCTGCACCACAGGCTTCTTGTGTGAGCTTGGACAAGTTACTTAGTCTCTCAGTGACTTGGTTGTCAACCTGTAGAATAGGAATAATAGTACTTCCCTACCTCACGGAATATTGTGCGAGGGTAAATGAGGCACTCATGAAAACAGAAACCATATGAGAACTAACGTAAATAAAAAGAAATTTCATGGTAAGTTGTTTAATTGCTGGCCTCTGAAATACCCAAATGTTTGGTATTGTGCAATTCTACTATTGCTATTGGTTTCGTGATTTTTTTTTTAAATCAAAGTAAGAAAGAAATTGTCCACTGTCACTTCATTCAAGAGTCTGTTGCACATCCTGCAGAGGCCCACATGTATCTTGGGCATAGTGGTATAGGACTGAGTCCCATATTTAGAAACATTTAGATTTAATACATGGGACCACTTGCCTCAACATGTAGCTTTTCTTTAAGTATGTTTTAAGTAATCAGTTTTATACAAACCTATTTAACTCTGTTTTGAAATGTTGCCATTTACAATATCTCTAGTGAATTCACTCTTTTTTGTTGGAATAAGGTGTCATGTAACCTTATATTCCGTCATTACAATGAATTATCTTGAATATGTATAATGGCTCATCTTCTACAGGAGTATAAGTACACACCTTTCAGGGATTTAAGGAAGTGTTTAAAAATGTAAGGCATTCATTCACAATAAATTGAACTCTGAATTTGAAAATGGTTCCCATTTATATTGGGATTAAATCCCCCTACCACACTTTTTTTTATTGTTTTCATTGGGTAAATCCTATGTTGACTGGGACTATATAAGACCTGGATCCTAAATAGTTCCATGCAGTCAGGACCCTGTGCCTGCATGGAGTCCATTGACTTTACCACAGTGCTGACTAGAGTGCTTAGTAATATCTCCGAATAAACCATTTTCCTATTGACTTCAATGGGGTCTTTTCACAGGAAAACTGTAAATATGGCTGGAGATATCTTTCAAGCTTTGCTCTTGTGGTTATGATACCAACAAAAGAGACAAGGTGAGTGAGTGAATAGCTTTTGTTGAGCCAACTTCTAACGGTGATAGAAGCTTTCAAACTATACCGAACTCTTCAGCTCTGAAAGGTTCTCTCTCTCACCAACAGCAGTTCGCTCAGTAAAAGATATTACCTCACCCATCTCGTTTCTTTAATATTCTGGGACCAACACGGCTACAACAACACTGCACAAGATCTTTTATAACTTGGCTATCTGTGTGCAGTGGCCATCACCATTACTAAAATCAACACAATTCTACCTGTGAAATAGCATGGGAATATCATACTAATGTTAATTTTTTGCAAAGGTAAATCTGCAAAAATTTTAAGTGTCCATTGTTCTTTATATATCTTCCTGTGCAAATACATAAAATGAAGCACTATTTACGTTTACAGAGCTTTCACCATTTCTATTTGAAATAGGGGGTGGGGGGTTATTTCTATTCTGCTAGATTAATTTTAAAGGTATTTCTCCAGGATAAATTGAGGGGAGGAGGGGCAGATTGAGGGAAGTGTCAATTGTGTGTGTGTGGAGCTATTCTCTCTCTTTCGTGAAACACTAGCCGTACATACACAATGCAATAGTTTCAACAGGGGAGACAGAGAGATCCACTCTGGAATACTCAACAGCCCAGTGGTTAGGGCACTTATGTGAGAGACCTGGGTTCAAGTCCTTGCTCCATATCAAACAGAGTGGGGATTCAAACCCCCATATCCCACATTGGGTACAAGGGGGCCACCTCTTCCAGCAAATGTAGGCTTCATTCAGAGCATGCCTACTGGATTGGGTCCCAAAGCAAGAGAGGGAGGGAGAACCTGGTTTGTGAATCCCACCAAGATTTAGCCATGAGCTAGGTAGTGAGCTGCTGGACATCATCAGGACTTAGGTGACAGTGTTTGTGCCCAGCCACTGAAATTTAGGCACTTCTGGGATTTTAAGGTAAAAACATAGTTGGCACCTAACCCTGTAGGCTTCTAAAGTCCCTTGGGGTCTGAGGGTTGGTTGTGTAAATGCCAATGTTGGACTTAATAGGCACTTAGGTGCAGGGGTGCTGGAACAATTTTTATAGGGGGGGGGAGTGCTGTGAGCCATTGAACCAAATTGTAAACCCTACATATAATGGAAACCACTTCAAGCCAGGGGGTACGGCAGCAGCCCCAGCACCGCTAGTTCCAGCACCTATGCTTAGTCCCCCTTCTGAATCTAGACTCAAAAGCACAGTTTTCTGGCAAGGTGTGAATTCTGTGTTAGTCTGTGACCCCGAAATAAAGTGTGGTATACCTGGGTCCTGTTTATAGAATGCCAGTCACCATGGCTAGGTGCTAATGGATGTGAGCAGTCCCATTTAACTAACTGGTATTGCTCAGATGCAAATGCTGTGCAGGAGCATGGCCTTAATGTGCTCTGGTACTGTAAACTGTATTTGAACTAAATATCCTTATCATGTCTTTTACCTACATTTTATAAAAATATATATACATGTTTATGGCTTTTTTTTTTAATCAATCTCATGTCAACCTTTACATTTCTTCATTACAGCTTTCCTGCTTGGAGTCTTTTTGAAGTGTCTACCTCCTCCTTATGTCCATAGCATAAACAGAAAGGTGAAAGATTCATTGCATGTCAGTCTTGTTCATAAATGATGACCCTGTCCCCATGGTGACTGCATGTACTGCGCTTTGTCAAAAGGGAAGAGAAGCCACATGGAGAGGCCTCACACAAGTGGAAGAGAGGTGCTGAAGATGATGTTGCTCTTAGTTTCTCCCCTTTTCTCAGCAGCAGCCACCTGTTCTCTTCCACCCCAGCCCTCTATTGCACACCTGCCATATTTAAAATCTAGGAATAGGTTTGTTTGGGGAGATGGGGAAGGAATCTTTTTTTCTCCACTAAACTACATGGAAGTAAGAGGGATTATTTCTGGAGGGACAGAATGAGGAAAATTATAAATCTTTTTGCTAAAAAGCATAGGGTCTGCCCTTCCTAAATGGGTCCAACTGGTTTGAATTAGGGCTGTTGCTTAATCACAGTTAACTCACATGATTAACTACAAAAAATGAATCGCAATTTAAAAAATTAATCGTGATTAACCGCACTGCTAAACAATAGCATACCAATTGAAATGTATTAAATATTTTTGGATGTTTTTCTACATTTTCAAATATATCAATTTCAATTATAACACAAAGTGTACAGAGCTCACTTTATATTTTTGATTACAAATAAACAAAATATATTTGCACAAATAAAGAAAAGAAATAGTATTTTTCAGGTCCCCTCATACAAGTACTGTAGTGCAATCTCTCTATCATGAAAGTGCAATTTACATATGTAAGTTGGTTTTTTTGTTTGTTACATAACTGCACTCAAAAACAAAACAATGTAAAACTTTAGAGCCTACAAGTCCATTCAGTCCTACATCTTGTTCAGCCAATCACTAAGAGAAACAAGTTTGTTTACATTTACAGGAGATAATGCTTCCCACTACTTAATTACAATGTCACCTGAAAGTGTCACCTGAAAGAACAGGCATTCGCATGGCACTGTTGTAGCTGGCGTCGCAAGATATTTACGTGCCAGATGTGCTAAAGATTCATATGCCTCTTCATGCTTTGGCCATTGTTCCAGAGGACATGCTTCCATGCTGATGACGCTTGTTAAAAAAAAATGTGTTAATTAAATTTGTGACTGAACTCCCTGGGGGAGAATTGTATCTCTCCTGCTCTGTTTTACCCGCATTCTGCCATATATTTCATGTTATAGAAGTCTCGGATGATGACCCAGCACATGTTCGTTTTATGAACACTTTCACTGCAAATTTAACAAAATGCAAAGAAGGTACCAATGTGAAATTTCTAAAGATAGCTACAGCACTCAACCCAAGATTTAAGAATCTGAAGTGCCTTCCAAAATCTGACAGGGATGAGGTGTGAAGCATGCTTTCAGAAGTCTTAAAAGAGCAACACTGATGCGGAAACTAGAGAACCCAAATCAAAAAAAAAAAAATCAACCTTCTGCTGGTGGTATCTGACTCAGATGATGAAAATTAATATGCGTTGGTCTGCACTGCTTTGGATCGCTATCAAGCAGAACCTGTCATCAGCATGGAGACATCCTCTGGAATGGTGGTTGAAGCGTCAAGGAACATATGAATCTTTAGCACATCTGGCATGTAAACATCTTGCAACACCGGCTACAATAGTGCCATGTTAATGTCTGTTCTTACTTTCAGGTAACATTGTAATTAAGAAGCAGGCAGCATTATCTCCTGCAAATGTAAACAAATTTGTTTGTCTGAGCGATTGGCTGAACAAGAAGTAGGACTGAGTGGACTTGTAGGCTCTGAAGTTTTCATTGTTTTATTTTTGAATGCAGGGTATTTTTGTACATAATTCTACATTTGTAAGTTCAACTTTCATGATAAAGAGATTGCACTACAGTACTTGTATTAGGTGAATTGAAAAATACTATTTCTTTTGTTCTTTACTTTGTATTCTGTGTTGTAATTGAAATAAATATATCTGAAAATGTAGAAAACATCCCAAAATATTTAAATAAATGGTATTCTATGATTGTTTAAAAGTGCAATTAATCACACGATTATTCATGATTTTTTTTTAATTGCTTGACAGCCCTAGTTTGAATGACTGGGGAGCTCTCATTTGGCTGTTGGTTTGGTGGTTGTCTCCTAAGCCTGTGCTGTCTGTTGCTCCTCCTCCACTTCTGCACTTTTCAGGAGTGTCTATGACAACCTGCCCCTGTTATTTAACAGTTCCCCTCTCCCTTTGTAAGCAGCTAGGTTTGAGGGAAGAGATTGACCTTAATGGCCTGCAGCTAGCCCGTAGAAGAGGTCTTGATGCTGTATCCCCTTTCCCCCGCAGCATAGGGAGATGGTAAAAGGAGGACCTGGTGCTTGATGAAGCCAGGGGTATGCACAAAGGTAAGTGCAGAACTAGAAAAGGAGAAGGATGATATGTTTAGGGGACCATCTCAGAAGTCAGAAAACCTGGGTTTTATTCCTCGTTCTGCCACAGAATTCCTATGTGGCCTCAGATATCGCTGCTTGGTGCCTCAGTGTCCCTCACGGTGAAATGGGCATATTTTCCTACCTCACTAGGTTGTTCTGGGACTAAGGGTGGGATATTCAAAAGTGCCTCAGTGACTTTAGGAGCAAGAATTCCTCAGGCATGTGCTCCTAGGTCACGTAAGTATTTTTGAAACTGTCTCCCTAAATTCATTAATGTTTGTAAAGTGCTTTGAGGTGCTGGGAGGGAAGGAAGTATTGAAGGGCAGTGTATTTATTATATTATAAACTAGGTGTTGCTGCAGAAGGAGGATCAAGGAATTCAAATCCTCAGAGACAATTGCAAATGAGCTGAGATCTGCAGAGTTGATGCTTTTTCACCTCCAGCTGGCTAGGAAACTTTATCCCTTCCTCTCAGACAAGGATGGGGACACAGTGATCCCTGCTCTGCAGAGCTGATGCAGCCAAGGCAGGGCTAAGTAACTGCTATGAGCTTGGGAAGAGGAGTCCTCTATTAAGGGGCAGGGGGAGGGGCTGAACCGGGTTGGTGAGTATGCTGTGGGGAGAGAAGGGGTCATTCTGAAGCTGTGTTGTGTGAGAAGGAGGGATACTTCGGTACTGCATGAGGTGAAGCGATGCAAACCTCTGGGATAGATAATATGGTGATGGATACTTTACTACACTAAGCAGACAGATTAGATGGATTAGAGTGGGGACCATTCATGATTTATTTTTTAATGTTCCTCCTTTTTCCCTGGAGCATGCAGGGCTGGGGCTTTCTAGCTGCTACAGAGTCTGGCACTTAAAGAAGAGATTCAAATGCACTTTAAAAAATGGCTGGGAGTGGGGCAAAACATTAGAATGAAGAAGTGCAACCTTCCCATACAAAAGGAGGGGGGACTCTAAGAAGCCATACCTGAACTCTTTGTCAGGAGGGGGGAGGAGGTTCTTTCTGTTTGCATAACCCAGGATCCCATAGCTCACTAACCAGTTTTGTGAACTTCCCTCCCACCCTCCTTGGGTAGTTGGTACATTCCCACTGTAACTTCAGGAGCATAAATACAGGCAGCACCAAGCTGCGAGAAAATTTGTTGTTTGCTAGGAAGGGGAAGGTGAATCTGCTTGTCCAAGCACAAGCAATTTTGCTGCTTGCAGCCGGTTGTGTGGAAGGTGTATCATGGAGCAGCCGGTGCAAACAGAAGTGTGGAAAGCGCAGACTTTACAGGAACTGATCCAGATCCTGCATCACTTATTTTCTAGTGATAAAGTCAGTATAGAAGAAGTGCAAGCCTTAATGGAATCGTATGAGAGCAACCCTGTGGAGTGGATGAAATATGCCCAATTTGACCAATACAGGTAAAGTCAGCACTACTTATTTCAGTGCAAAGGGTGGTAACGCAAAAAGGAGTCTGTCTAAATAGTAAATGAACAGCTCAGCAAGCAAGACAGACAAACACACCTGGTGGGAATTGAGGGACGTCGTTTGTGCTATTTTTGTGTGTGTGTGTGTGTGTGGGGGTTAAATAAAGTGAAATTAACAGAGCTCGGAGGAGTAGAATGTAAAGTCTAGGTATGACCAGTTTCCACGAAGCCTGAATTAAACTGACGTAGTTCATGTGTGCATGCATACATGGAGCTATGGAAGCATTCACTCCAAATATCTTTTAGAATCGGTTTGAGGAATTAGAGGAGGAGGAGTCTTTGCAATCATCTGGTGTTCTAATAGTTGGGATCTACATAACGTGACATCTGGGTGAAGGAGACAACTGGCATCTCGGTGTAAACTTAATTGTAATAGAGTGTAAAATAAAGAACATGGTTGGAATACACAACAATGATGAAGAGTCACTGTAAGGGCTGGATAACAGGACTGTATCCTCGCCACTGCTTATACTGTTGCGATCATTTCAGTTAGGTACAGCTGTGGGTAAGAATCTGATCTAGATGCACGTGGCTTTTATTCTTTATTTTGTCGTCTGCTAAAGCTAGTACACTCCGTGCTTTTCCTAGACCGCTCCCTTCAGTTCTAACTGTTCTCCAGATGCGTGGTTTTCATACGAATAGCAAAGATGTTTTAGGAGGTGACGGATGGGAGGAGGCACCTCCCCAAGTGTGGAACCGTTTGCAAATTCAGAATGAAGCCAGTCTCCTGGAAACAGCTCAGAAACTACGAACCCAGAGAAAATATCTTGGCAAGTTTCCCAGACTGATCAGCAGTAGGAGACTAATTCAGCTCAGCTCGGTACTTTCGCTCCGCATCGCCACGCTCCACAAAGCCGGTCTTCAGGGCTGGTGCGCGCCGCGCTGTGGGAAGGGGGGCCGCGGCTCACCTCTCTTGTTCGGTAACGGTGACCGCAGCGCCAGCTATTTACTGTTGACTGCTGCGGTGACTCGTTAGGGACAGGTCAGCGAAAGCGCTTGCTCTAACCCACCCAGTCCCCAGCCAAAGTTCCGGGGGCGGGCTGGCGGAGGTCAGGAAGCCTTGGTTGTGCATCCAGTGGTCTGAAATAAAGTCTACTCAGCACCAGTCATCTGCCTCGGCTTTTGTTCTGCAAAAACTCTTCTTCTCCCTCCGCCCCCCAGCCCCAACCAACGGGTCAGGGCAGTAAAAACCCCTCTCTCAACACTAAAAGAAAAGGAGGACTTGTGGCACCTTAGAGACTAACCAATTTATTTGAGCATAAGCTTTCATGAGCTACAGCTCACTTCATGGGATGCATACTGTGGAAAGTGTAGAAGATCTTTTTATATACACACAAAGCATGAAAAAATACCTCCCCCCACCCCGCTCTCCTGCTGGTAATAGCTTATCCAAAGTGACCACTCTCCTTACAATGTGTATGATATGAAGTGAGCTGTAGCTCATGAAAGCTTATGCTCAAATAAACTGGTTAGTCTCTGAGGTGCCACAAGTACTCCTTTTCTTTTTGCGAATACAGACTAACAGGGCTGCTACTCTGAAATCTCTCAACACTACCCTGCCACCTCCCGCTGCCTTTCCCAGGCACGCCTCCTCTCCCGCCCTGCACGGGTCTGGGGTGGCGTTTCCCGTGCCCTTCGGCTCTTCCTCTGCCCCTGCCTCGTGCTCCCTCCCTGCTCCCGGGCTCCACTTCTTCTGCGCGCCTCCTTTCGACCGTGCGCGCGGGGGAGCTCCCTTGCAATCCTCCTGGGGCCCTTCCCCCACGCCGTGCTCCCCCGGGGGGTGCGGCGGCGCGCGTGCAGCCCTCCGCCTTTGCCTCTGCTCCTTGTGCTCCGCGGGCTGCGCATCCCCGCTGCGCTATCCCCTTCTCCCACCCTTCCCCACCAGTTGCTTTGCAGGTTTCCGCGCTGGCTGGCAAAGGGCTGTTCAGAGGTAGGGCCAGGGGCGGGGCTCCGGCAGCCAATCAGAGCTGCCCCTCGGCGACGCCCAAATCAGAGCCGGCCCACGTCAGTGAACTACGTGGCTGCCTGGCTGGCTGGGGCTTGCTGTCTAGCCTGATGAAGCTGGAAGGCGTCAGGACCAAGGGCAGTCTCTGCCCCATGGGCTCCTGGGCATCACTTGTCGGGACCTGGCGCAGATTGTTGGGGGGAGGGGTAGCTCAGTGGTTTGAGCATTGGCCTGCTAAAGCTAGGGTTGTGAGTTCAGTCCTTGAGGGGGCCATTTAGGGATCTGAGCCAAAAATTGGGGATTGGTCCTGCTTTGAGCAGGGGGTTGGACTAGATGACCTTCTGAGGTCCCTTCCAACCCTGGTATTCTATGATTGTTTGCCCTGTGCTGCAGCTGGCACCTGGGCACTGTTTATACTAAACACTATTACCATGGGAAGGACATGGACTGTGGCTCCAAAGTTACCCTGTGCAGCTGCTCTCCAGTCTAAGAAATGGGGGGAGGGTTGAGCAGAAAGCTCAGTAGGCATTAGCCTGGGCTCCCCTTGTGTAGAAGAGTATGAAGTCAATGGGCAGACCTGAGTGCATGGGCAGTGTCCTAATGCAGGAGCTTAGATTGATTCCCCCACCCCTCTCAGTTTCTCCCATCCTGGCTAATTACCAAGATAATGGACAAACATTAGAGCTCTGCTTATGTATGACTATCTGTTTAGGGTAGGGGGTGCCCAGACATCCTGTTTGGGCCGGGACAGGGCTGTCCCGGCTGTCCTGACTTTTCTGGCAGAAGTAACTTAGACATTTGTCAAGAGCAAGCGGGACAAATGCCACTTTTGTCCAAAAGTGGGGTGCAGGGGGTGAGTGGCCACGCCAGCTTCATGGGGGTGGGAGGGAGAGGCAGGCTCAGATGTGGGCAGGGCTTGAGTGAACAGCGACACCAGCTGAGGGGTGGGGGAGGCAGGGCTCAGGCTATCGGCTCGGGCCAGCCCCACATGGGGGGCCAACGGGAGGCCTTGGGCTAGCGCGATGTGGTGTCCCATTTTCCCTTTGGGAAATATGGTCACCCTAGTTTATAGGATTTTCTGCAGTGTTCATCAGTGCCCCACCCCCCTCCGGACATTCATGAAGTTGTCCTCATGCCACCCCTGCAAGGTAGGGCAAGTATTATCCACAGTTTGCAGGTGAGGAACTGAGTTACAGACTCAGCTACACTAGCACTCAGCCCAGCATCCTTGAGCTCCACTAGTGGAAGGGCAGGTGTAGACAGAGTACAGGGGTTTCTACCACTGTGTCAGCTGGCACCCATACATTGTTTATACTAAACACTATTACCATTGGAAGGACATGGACTAGGGCTAGACAGTGGGAAAAGAGTAATGAAAATTCCCAAGATAAACCTACCCTGAGTGATTTCTCCAGATTCACAGAGGCAGTCTCTGTCAGAACCTGGAATAGACTCTACATCATCTGTGTCCCACTCCCGTACCTGAACCTCAAGAACATCCTTCCCTTTAATATGATGACCAGAGAGAACTTGACTGATTCTGTCTTAGGTGAGTGCTCTAATCAGCTGGCTTTTGGCTGTTTTGGAGTGGGTATGTCTCTCACTCTGGTTTCTTGTGAAAAGCTGTAAAAGGTCTCAGTTTCATCTTGATGCGGAACTGGAAAACTTGCATTCTTGAAAATATTTGTCGGACGGGAAAACCATTTCCTGCCCACCTCTACATTTAAGGTGTCAGGAGGGTTGCTAAATCTTGGATGGGGGGAAAACACATCACCTTAAAGTGTGGGATCTAGTTTCATTGAACGCTTGGGGGTGTGCACAATATCCTGTCATCAGGCAGTGAGAAGTACCATGTTGTCCCTTCTTCACTTTCTTTGTTTGTTTGATTCCTTTCCCTCAGCCCCCTCTGATATCATCAGACTAGGTTTTTCTTCTATCATATTCTTGCTTTAGCAGAGAAGAAAGTACAATATCAGTTCAGGCTTAACAGTAATTGTTACTTTTCTAAATATTGATTTGCCCCTTGCAGCTGGTGTCTTTCCATTGTAACTCAAACATACATTATTTCTACACTTCTAAAAAAAATCTTATTTTTCTCTTTATCGTGGATGCATTATACTGGATTAAAAAATAAACTCCTTTCTTTTCAGTTTGACTTTTTTCCAATTCAGAACAAACCTCAAAACTTGTGTTCTGATATAAGCATTGTAACACTAAATGTATGTGTAGCCAGCTGTGCAGAAATGACAGATTGTGACCTGTTTAATCAGACAAAACTTGTATTGTGATGTCATATAGAAGAGAACTTTTATATAAAAATTAAAATTAAAAATAGTGAAGAAACTAAAGATGGAATGAGATGAAATGCAGAAACTAACTTTATGATTCAGTTAAGGCAAAATATGTGGGACGAACTGAAGATAATTTGTTACCACCATGCTGTTTTGACAGAATACAACAAAGGGATATCTTGTGGGAAAATAGCAGATTAGGCAAAACAAACAGCCAGTTAACACAAACAGAAAAACTTCTTCTGCGTGCCAGGTGAGAATCTCCCACCAGTTACTAGTGGCTGTGGCAGAGGGATACTTTTTGATAGGGACTCTCATACTGCTTAAGACCCCGGGCCTGCAAAGGTATAAGCATATGCCTCACTTTTCACACTGTCAGTAACCCCATTGAAATCAATGAGGCTACTCATGTGCGAGCTTGCAGGATTGGGCCTTCAGTTAGGAATCAGAGGATGAAATCACCTGTATTGTTTAGGGACAGGAGGCCCTCAAGCCATGAGAATGGAACATACCCTTGATTAACCACATGAATAACATGTATGTAAAAAGCAAGCCTTTTCTGCTTTTCTTTTTGTTTGATTTAATATAGGAAACTTTTTTCGTATCTTCTGCTCTTCCGAGCTTTGTTTTGGGTGTAGCTGTTTGACAGAAATTACTGTGTTGGTATTGGGTTTCAGACGTACAAAAAAATTACAAGTACAAAAAAACAGAATAGTCCAGAAAAGCAACAGTTTTACCATATGTGGTAACCCCTATACTTCAAAAATCTTTGCCCAGTGCAAAAGAATGCAGTCACCGAAAGGAAAACCAAGAATATTTGAAAGTGAACTGTAGAAAAATATACACATTTCGTTTCTTTGTTGCAGTACTCTGTTTCTAATTAGAAAGCCTGCTGTTGAAATGATCTCATTCAGCAACTATTTATATTAGATTTTCTCTTCTCCTTCAGTTTCAGATATATACGTCCAACCCTCAGTCCTGGATTTAACTTAAAAGCTTTCCTGATGCTATCAAGCGCTAGTTGTATGTCCGTTTTTTTTCCAACCTGAAAAAGTGCAGTGGCAAAAACCACTTAAAAATTCCATTTCACTTTCTCTGCATATAATTTGCTTTCCAAAGCTAAGAAACCTTGTAATATAGGCTGCCACTAACCATGTTTATATTCCCTGTTGTTTCTTTATATGCACATACATATATTTTTAAAAACCACAGATGTTTTCAATTTCAGGTACACAAGAAATCTTGTGGATAAAGGAAATGGAAAGTTCAACTTGATGATCTTATGCTGGGGTGAAGGACATGGCAGGTTTGTATCCAAACAGCTTGATACCTGCAGACAGAAATAAAGCTACAGTATTTTTCATTTGGTCTGTGTACTACTGCGTGTCATTGTCCTGTAATAAGAGACAAACCATCTTCCTCGCAAACATTAATGGGTAGAGGGTGGTTAACTGATAACTACAAACAAAATAAGTAGTAATAATCAGGATGACTCTGCCGAAGGGATAATTTTGAAAATTGTGTCTCTCATGATTTTAGGGCATTTCTGCGGTTTTCAGTCTTCCACCAAATCTAAGCTTCTGTTTTGTCCATTAAGCTTTTTTAACCTTACAGTTACAGAGCTGGATCTTGCATTCTTTAGTCAAACTGCAGTTGCTTTATAGGAGTTCTGCCTGATCAGAACTGCAGGATCAGGTCCATGTATTAGAGGCTATAAAAGCTTTTGCTTCTATTACACCTATATAGTTTAAATCCTGGTCTGTGTGGCCAGCCTGAGAAAACGAGGTTGGATTAGGCAGTTTGGAGTGTGGGAAGGAATGGACTCTCCCCACCCCACGCTACTGTATAACAAGGCCACTTTGTGGTTGCTATCACAATGATAAAGGGACAACAGCTGCTGTGACCAGTCTACATGGGATGTATGGGGGCATCGACTGGTGGATCTGCATAGTCATAGTGCAGGGGTTCTCAAACTGGGGGTCGGGACCCCTCAGGGGGTCATGAGGTTATGTGGGGGGTCGCGAGCTGTCAGCCTCCACTCCAAACCCTGCTTTGCCTCCAGCATTTATAATGGTGTTAAATATATAAAAAAGGTGTTTTTTATTTATAAGGGGGGGTCGCAGTCAGAGGCTTTCTGTGTGAAAGGGGTCACCAGTAAAAAAGTTTGAGAATCACTGTCATAGTGCCTCTGAAGCTCCCTGCAGAGCTTTCTTCTATGGTATGCAGGAGTTTGACTTCCTATATATATTCTGTATAGCCTGCGTCTTCTGCAGTGCTGAACCATGCCAGGACTGTTGCTTATTGGGTGGTTTTATGTGCCTGCGGACATGGGGGCAGGATCTGTCTCTCTGAGGTTCTTTCACAACTTTGTTGGCTAACCAAAAAAAGTTCTAGCCTGTAATTTTTTGTCACATAATCACTGACCCTGCATTTAAGCAGAAAAACTATAATTGTTTGCTTTAGATGTGAAAATGAATTAACATTGTCAGGTCTAATTTGGGATGGTGCCATGCTTCCCCAAATAGGTGTAAGAGCGCAGTCTAGATCTGCAGCCCACCAGCTCTTTAGTATAGGGTCTTTTCTGAGCAGAGACTAAAATTATTGTCAAATGGTGTCCTGGTTTATGATTTGGACAAGCATCTGCTGGTGACTAAAGTGATACCACAACTTCTTTTCACTCCCTATGTAAGCAGAATAAAATAGTTAACATGATTAATTGGAAGAGAAACTGTTGAGGGAGTGACTACATGGCATTCATGAACTTGCCTACTTAAAAAAACCCTGCTTTTTGCAAGTCAACAGCAATATAACTTCTGTTTGGATTGGAACATTTGCTGTGTATAACACTTAAATCCATCATATTCTAGACTGAAGCTTGATTAGCCTTGTACATTGGGGTCAAAAAATCCACTTGCCTGAGTGAGGACGAAGCCTTCAACTTCTGCAGCAGTGAAGCTTTAATTTCTTTTTAACTACACTTCTAGCCCTTACGGCTGCAAATATAGCAATTCAAATGTATTCCTGAGTAGGTAGCCAGCCTGCACCAGTGCTCCTGCTGCTGCTCACAGCTTTGCCAAACAACAGCAAAGTGAAATGAACAGCTCTGTCTGGTCAGTTTAATTGTTGCTATTAAATCCAGTGGGAAGCAGTGAAACGTCCTTTCTCCTGTGTACCTCACATCCATCACAGCAGCAAAGAAGCCCTGAAGATGGAGAAGAAGTAGAAAGCTCCCTCTCCCAAATAGTGGGGTGGAGTTTCAAGTTTATTCTGACTGTAACTGATAGGAAAGATAGAACCCTCAAGCAAAGTCCATGGAAAGTGCCTTGTTGTTTCTCAACAGCCAGCGTGTGTTTGTTTACTTCTGGCTAGTATGGTTAATCCTTCAGCTAGTAGTTATCTGCTAAATTTTCCAACACCTGTATTTGTTGTTAAGTTATTGTAATAGCTTTCTAATACATCAGCCTTTATTGAGTATCTTTCAGTCACAGTAAATATTTCTTTGAGATTTGCTGGTGTTCTGATAATGTGACAAGTGTGCAATAACATTCATGTCCTGCACATACTGTTATACCTCTACAATACACCATAGTGTCTGTTTCTTCTGGGGGAATTCTTTGCCACTGCGCACGTGTAGAATTCATGTCCCCCGCAGATTTTTTTCTCAGCAGAAAACACATTCTGCCGGAGAGGCGCTGCAATCACGCCTTTCGCCCATCAGGGCCGCTGTGGCGCCAGAACAGAGGGCAGTTGGCTCGCAGCCAGCTGCGGATAGGGAGGATGAGGGGCAGCTTTCCTCACAGCGCCCTGCCCACAGGGCCAGGTGAGGAGGTCTGGGATATGGGGGGATGGATAGAGCAAGGAACAGGGAGCTTCTGGGAGGGTCACATAGATGAGGGTTCAGAAGGGCTAGTGCGGGGAACAGACTGGGGCAGGGGCTAAATGGGAGTAGGGGTGCTGGACCACATGGGGATGGGGAACAGAGGGGATGGGGGGCAGGTGTAGGGACACATGGGGACAGGAGAAGATGTGCCTGACTGAATGGGAGAAGCTAGGAGTCATCCAGGCTCTGCATGGGAGATGCTCCCCACCTCCCTAAAAATCACGCCCCCAAGAAAAACCCTGTTCCATACTTTTCCCACCCAGACCCAGCAACCTTCCAGGATCACTCCTAGGCTCCTTCCTAGCAATTACTTCCCTATCCCTCAGCTCCTCTGTTACCCCAGATTCCCCCAAGCCTTTGCACTGTTTCTGAGGGGTGTGGGAAATATGTTTCTGTTTTGTAATTTACATGAATTATGAGTCAAAGTTCTGTATTAATATGCCTAATAAGGAATCTATTTGTCAAAAAACATTTCTGGAATCTTTTTTGTTTGTTACAGACATACTTGCTTACAGGTATTTTGAAATAAATTACCAAAATACTTGAAACTAGCATGACTATATTGTGTTATTTTGACAAATAAAATATGCATATTTTAAAAATATTGTGCATAGAATTTTTAATGTTTTGGCGCAGAATTCCCCCAGGAGTAGTCTGTTAAATTTGTAGTAGGTGGTATTAAATGTATACATCACACTGAGTTCAGCTATTCTGTGTTTCTATAGCAGTATTCATGATCACACTGACTCACACTGCTTTATGAAGATCCTTCAGGGGAATCTAAAAGAGACTCTGTTTGAGTGGCCTGGGAAAAAAGGGACTGGAGCAATGACGAAGAAATCAGAACGAGTTTTGGGGGAAAATCAATGTGCCTATATCAACGGTAAGCTTCTTTTTAATGTCTCATATTTGACCATTTCATTGCTGCCCATCAATGATTATAACTCTTAACTGAAAAGTTCACTCTTTAATAAACTGGTCTAGCTATAGGTTCTTGTATTTCAGCTAAACCTGTGGTATACAGCACCTGTGCGGACTCAGACTCTCCTCAAACTTGTGTTTAAACTTAAACAGTCTAAAAAAACCCCATTCATCTAAATTCATGATTAAGATACTGCAGTAAAGGCTAAGATCTTTCAACAGCTCCTGAATGCTCAGAGCCTTGCAGGATTGAGCTCCAAATCACTAACTGAAAATGCATGTGGATGTGAAGTTGAAAATGTAAAGCAATAGGCAAATCGCATGTATGAAAATCCAAAATTCATACATGTCTCCAGGGCTGGCTCTACCTTTTTTGCCACCCCAAGCAGCGAAGCAAAAAAACCAAAACAAAACAAAAAAGCAGCCGCGGAAGTGCCACCGAGAAAGGAGTGCCGCCCCAGGCACCAGCTTCCTTAGCTGGTACCTAGAGCCGGTCCTGCAGGTCTCTGTTTGGATTTATGAAGAAAATATCTCTTGGGTGTGTAAGGTCCTTTTGGGTTACAATGGAAAGCCTAAGAACAAAACTGTAGTAGAACAGTAATTGCCCACACAATCAGTACATCTAACAGCCAGCAATAGAATGGATAATGATTGAAATGAACATTGCTCTGGTCTTTTAGAATTCTGTATTTACACTTTTTAGGATGCACAGTAGCTCATACCTATCTTGACTTGGGGTAGAGAGTGGAGGGGTCTTTTTTGTTGAACCATGTTGTTCACTATGTACAAAAGTACACTAAAGCCCAGTCCTGCAGTGCTCAGCACTGCAGTGAAGTAGTGCACAATATTGTATGAAAATGGTGGACTTCTTGACTACTTCTGACACATTGTAATATGTGTAACTGCTTCTGTACAACTCTCGGTAGGCACTGTATGCTGTTTTCTATATTTACTTCTGTTGTGAGAAGCTTGCAAATAAAACAAAAGGCTTGAACAATTTACTTGACCCCTGTACAGCTAGTCTTTTGGCTAGCCAGCCAGAGGCCAGTGCCTTTGAAAACTTCCTGAAAACTTTTTCTTCTGATTATTTTCTATGCTTGCTCTCACCCCAGAGGTTGATTTTCATTAACCAAACTTTCTGAAGTGGAAGGAGAGAGAAATCTGTTCAAGTGCTCAGGGTTTTTATTGGGGGTCAAAGGGGTGGTTTTTTTTATAATGCAATCAGTGCATTGGGAAGTCAGTCTTTTTTACTGGTTCAGAAAACATTTGCACTTTATGTGTGTGTATGCTCCAAAAACAAATTGTTTGGGTTGTTGTTTGTTTTTAAAGCAATCTTTTTAAAAGCCTCTAACTAGTCCTCTGAGAGAACTGTATGCCTAGCTCCTCTGCTGTGTTTCCTGGCTGGATATTTCAACTTAAAAGTAACAGAAAATTAAATGCTGTGCATTCACAATTGGTTGCCTTAACTCTTTAACAAAGCCCTAAGGTATTTGTGTTTCTATCCGGATATCTGCACATTCAAATAAATGGTGCTGATGCAGAAAGAATATCGCATGTAGCATGGCAGTTCCTTTTTGTGCTAGTTGCCTATTACTTGGTGTTTCCACTTTGCTTATAAGACAACTCACAGGAGTGAGTTGATTTTAATCTCTCAGTACATGAATATAAACTTAGGGATTTTTACCCTCATTAAATGAAATAGTGTAAATGAAATGTACAGGTGTATAGTTTAAATGAGCCAAAGTTGGAATGCACCAGTGCTTCCCACAGTAATAGTATCTGGGCTACATTGTACAATTAAGGGCTGAGTATTATATAAGATATTACATAAGCATAAAGGGCCGAGTTGCATTTGCTCTGGGAATCATAAACTTTAATTCTTGAACTCTTGAGCAGTTTTTAAAATTCTTCCATAGTGCTCAATCAACATGAGTTTTGGTAGATTTAATGTTCGGACTTTGGGTATTTTATAGAACTCTGTTTCTGCCCTCTGGTTCTCTGAAAGTGCTGTCAACTTATTAATAGCCACACTGTGGGCAGTGGCTTGTTTTATTACCTGTTCAATTATATTTGCTGTTTCAGTGAAGATTGGATGTTTGCCATGCTCTGGTAATTTGTCACTTTAAATAAAAGCCCAGACAAATGGGAAAGGGTAATTGGAAGATGGACAACTGTAAAAGAAAGCAACTGTTTCCTTGCCCGGGAATTTACTCTTGAAATTCAAGTAGTTCAGTCTTAACATGGTTGATGTCCTTGTTATCAGGCTGAAGACTAGCAATGCAAAACCCTGTTTTCCTCTGAAATATCTTGTTTATTCTTTAGAAAAACAAATCTTCCATCCAACATCTTCAGAGCACCAGTGTCTCCTAGGAAAGAAAATATCATTTGGGGATGGCAGCCGATAATAAATTACCAACCATGTGCTCTTCCTAAAGCTTCTGTAGATTCCTGTTAAGCTTTATACCATAGTAGATAACAAAAAATTCTATATATGGAAAGTTAGAGAGGAAGACATTCTGAAGTCCCAATGAGTTTGGGGATCTGTCCTAAAGAGTAAAACCCAAATTCTCTTTTTTGAGTTAAAAATTCATCCTGAAAGCGTGGGTATATCCAGCTGTCTTGTTGGTTTAGAGATGGTGCTTTTCCAGGCACGTATCAGATTTAATTAGATCTGTCTGTTAATGTAGCCTTTCCTCTTATGTCCTCGCTTGTCTAGACTCCATTGGCCTGCACCGTGTGGAGAACACAAGCCACACAGAGTCTGCTATTAGTCTGCACTTGTACAGCCCATCCTTTGACAGCTGTAACACCTTTGATCAAAGAACCGGACACAAGCATAAAGTCAAAATGACATTCTATAGTCAGTTTGGAGAAAGGACTCCAGGTGTAAGTACAAGCTAATGAATACCCTTTATGTTCAACTATCCTGTGTCCTCATGTGAACAGAGCAGAGACCTAGCTTGCTGTGTTGCTGCCCATCATTGCAAACCAGCCCTTGGCTCTCTTGGTGGGTTGTCCAGCACAAGCACAGTTCTTGTTATGGACTGTCTGGTCATTTTTAGGATAGAGATGAAACATGTTTCAAAAGGAAGCTCAGTTTTGGTGTCAACTTTAAGTTTCCCTTTACACACAGTTTTTAAAATGCTACTTTGCACTTACACTGAAGTTCTTCCTTTGCCTCTTCAAAGCATGGTACAAATATTATTCTCACAGCATCCCTAGGAGGCAGGCAAGGATTATCTCCATTTCACAGATAAGGCAGTGTCATTTGTCCAAACTGCAATTGGATTTAGGTATTACTGGCTCTGCTCATCCATCTGCCCCCTGCTCCCCAGTAAAAAAAGGTCCAATTTTATGAAGTACAGAGGAGCCATCAGCTCCCCTTGATAGCAAAAGGAGTTGAGGGTGCTGCTGGGCTAAGCAGTTTCACATTTCAAGTCCAAATTGTTTTCTCCCTGTAATTTGTTGGCAACAAAAACTGACTCAGTGTCATGACATTTTTAAAAAACAAACTGTGAAATGCAGACTCCCCGAGCAAGGTTGGTCTGCTTAGTGGCATAGCACCAATGCCGTGTTCGTCTCTGTCTGGAGCTCTCAGTACCAGGACTGGGAGTGGTGGTTGATGGGCTTCCCTTTGGAACTCTTTAGTGTGTCTAAACCTGGCCACAATTTAGGACCTTTATAGGAGGAAAGCTGCTTAATGGTAAAGAAATGAGGCAGATCTTCAGGACCTTGTTTAGGATAGCCCATGGCTGGACTGGATGTTCACAGAGGGCTTGATGCTGAGAGGTACTGAGCACTCTTAACTCTCACTGATGGACTAGCAGGAAATGAGTGATCAAGCCTTTAGTAGGTGAAGTTCAGCTAAGGTTTTATGTATAATGGGCAAAATCCCTCCAGTCCAACAAGCACAATGCAAATAGCTGTGCTTCTTTGCAGCTTTTCACATTAAAGCACCCAAACTGTAAACTTTACACGTGTGAAAGTCCTCCAGACAACTAAACTCCTTCCAGTCCTTATCATCCAGAAGAAATAAGATAAATTTTGAATAGCACAGTCACATGAGAATAAAAATTCAAGATTGTTGCTGCTTGTGTTTTCTCTTTCTTTAAAAAAAATTTCCCTGAGAGGAAGTCTTGGTTGGTTTGTGTGTGTAAGATAACAAGTGAAATATTTGGAAACTAGCTATTTGAACTTCAAATATTTTCCTGTTCTTGTTCTGTAGCAACTGGCAACTTTTGTACCTATGATGGGAAGTTTTATCTGATTTTTGAGTGGGAAAAATCTTAGTCATTGGATGTCTCCACTTAGTTCCAGTAACTGCAACTGGTAAACAGGGGCTGGATGGAACCTGGGTTTGGCCATACAGCTGTCTCAAATGACCTCATGTTGCAGAAAACTTTTAGCTTCAGTGAGGGTTTCTGGAAAGCTCATTGGAAACGGACAGTCTTTTGCTGTTTACCAGGTCTCAAAGGAACATGGGGAGGCAGGAAAGTGCAAGATGGGAGGAGAGGTTAAAAATACAAAGGATAGTGCAAAGTGTATGTACGTTTTCTTAGGAACAAGAAAATCTACCTGAAAATCTAAATATTATAAACATGCAACACTTTCTGTTAGCTTTCCTTTTCATTCAAACTAAACAAAATGTGCAAGTAAACTCCTGATGTACTTTTCAATTAGTTGTCATTAAATGTTTAGCTAGGGTTTAATAGAGGAATCTAGCTGTGCTGGAGGGTTTTTAAAGCTAATCAGTCAATTATTCAGAAATTCTGTGTGCAGCTGCACCCAGTTGTACACAGAATCATAGAATATCATAGAATAATAGAATAACATGCCAAACACTGAAAGCCTGTTTTTTTCAGTGTTAATCAGTTAACTTACCAGTGACTTTCCCCCAGAAAGTAGCCTGCTATGTGCTTAGTCAAAGAAAACTATATGGATCTAGAGTGCACTTTGAGTGCTACTGTGTATTTATACCAGAGTATTAATATAGAGAACTTGCTTGCCAAGAAAAATCCCATAAGCTTGATCCTGCCCTCTGATAGGTGTAGTACATCATCATGTTTTTTGCTAGTAGGCATTCATGTGCAAGTGCAGTTAGATGATTCTCACCCCCCATCCCCACTAAACTGGGGGTCTAATTTTGCTGACAGGATCAAGCTTGATTCAATAGGTCTGAGAGGAAGGATGGTCTGGTGTGGATAGGGCACGAGTCAGGGGTTCAGGAGACCAGAGTTAAATTCCCTGTTCTGCCACGGACATACCCAAGGTCACACCAAATCATATGGTCTTTCTCTGCCTCACTTCCCTAGCTGTAAAATGGGGATAAGAGCACTTCCCTCTCTCACAGAGGTGTTGTGAGAATAAATACATTAAAGATTGAGGCACCCAGCTACTATGGTAATGGGGGCCATATACGTACCTTAAGTAGATGGGGCATCATAATCTACTCAAGTCTTTTCTTTTAAAAGAATCTCTCCTCTTTCTTTTAGGCAACAGCAGTGTCACAAGAGAACAACTGAGAAGCACCAGAATTAATGTGTTAAGGCCTGCTGAATGTTTGACCAGGGACAGAAGAATTGTCTAGCTGATGCTAGCTATAGTTGAATAACCCGTACATAGAAATACAGTAGGGAAGCTTCCTGGCAATATGTAGTTATGTTGAATGAATACTGATTATGGGACCCTAAGGTGACTAGTGCTATAAGCTGCTGCAGGGGTTAGATGCCTTTACATAGGCTGTTGTAAAGTCAGAATCAAGTACTTTGTTTTTCTGATCCTAGCCTCTTTTAAATTCCACTTTTGAAACTGTACTGGGAATATCAGTAGTAGGTGTTTTAAACACCATTTGACACTTTTTATAGGTCTTTTTATATGGTATGCGTGCTCAGTGTATTTAGTAATCTAAACTTTGTAGCCTCAAGTCACCATTTGTACCCATTTGTAATGTATTGGATACTAGTAAGAGCAGTTGTCTTTTTTTTTTTTTTTTTAATTAAGCCTTTTATGTTTTAATGCTCTGGAACATTTTGGTAGTTGTGCATTTTTTATTTTATTTTTGTTAAATTTCATTTGTCAGATCTGTTTTTAAACAGGAGCAATAATGCACTTCATGTACAATAATGTTTGAAAAGTTAACTGAGTTGGGCAAAGGTCTGGGTTTTTAACCAGACTAATTATGTTTAATATGGCTAACATCCAGTTTCCAGAGTTCTGTTGTGTAGCTACTGAATGCCTTTAGGGAAACCTAAATAAAACTGGATTTGAGCACAAATTTCCAAAGATTGCAGCCTCTTTCCTGATAACTAACATATATATAATGCTCATTACTCATGATTAATTCCATCCTCTGTAGATCTATCATGAATATCTCTTAAATCTTACCTAGGTGATACCATTATTAGAAGAGGAGTTAAAAAGACAAAAGCATTTAAAATTTACTGTGAAATCCTGACCCCATTAAAGCCAATGGGATTTTTTTGATAGATTTCAGTGGCTCCAAGATTTCATCCTTAACCCTGAGTTACAATACACAGGAGTTTTTTCAAAACATAATTATAATAAAAACAGAAATGCACCAAAAATCAGTGAGGTCTGGTTTTTTTCTTCCTCCATAAAAGGCTCTCTTTATTTATCTGACCTAACATGTACATGAGAAGATGAGATACACTAAGTGAAAATACACCTTTCCTTAATTTCCTTATAAAAACAAAAGTAGAAAATGGGGCTGTATAAAGATCCTACTGCACTTTTCACTCTCTTCTTAAGTGACTATGTTCCACTGGGCAGTAATGTAGTTATGTTTTTAAAATTTTAACAGTACTTTTTTCTAATGAGTTTCACATCTTCCTCCTTATTGGAAGTAAACACTACAGAGATTTTTAGAATCTCAGTAGCAGCCATTTACCATGTGCTCTGTGATAGGCATAAAAACTGTTTTCTGTCTTTGGCTCTTTTTCAAGTTTCCAGGAGTAAAAAAAAAAAAGTCTGATGGGAGAAACTTTGGGAAGGAGTTTCAAAAACAGGTAAGAGTTAGGCAACAATTCCCTTCATAAATCAATGGGAATTTAGTGCCTAATTTCCACAGGTGCTTATGAAAGTCCTAACCAAATATTACACCAGGTAAATTCAACACGGGTAAATCTCTTAGGGGTGTGAGGGAGTGAATCTTAGGTTTCCAATGGAATAAACAAACCAGAGAGAATTGCGAGATGTTAGCAAAGGGAATCAGGAGTCCAGGGAGAATGTCTACATAGGGAATCCTCTTTTGGAAACCCATTAGGAAGTTAAAGGAACATGCTGAGTCCAAAATTGGAAGGGAAAGGAGCAGCAGATCCTGCTAGCAAAAGGCACTTCAAATGCTGAGTTTTACTGATACTTTTCTGGACTCCAATAGATTCCAAAGTGTATCCTGTCCTGATATATTACTGCTGAAATTCCCAAAAGTCTCTGCAACCTGAATGGTGGTCCTGAGCTAGGACTGAAATCACATGGTGGCAGCACTTTCTGCCTCTTCCTAGAGGAAATGAGCCACATCACCTCACCTCTCCAACAGGAGTGTTTAAACTCGTCTTCAGAAACACAGAAAAGTCTTTGGAGTGGGTGCTAACAGTGGATGTTCATCTATGTGGCTCCACTGTCCGTCCTTCCTCTCCTACCGAGGGGGTATTGCAGTCATGGAAATAAATGCGGCTCAGGAGCTGCAGATACAAGGAGGATTTGTTTGTGTGCTGAGTAACTGGAGGTCAAAGATTCTTTTCACCCTGGCCCAATAGAGTAACCTCTGTGCAGAGCTAGCTCATTTGTGCTTTTTAAAAAAGATTGACTTCATCATGTCTCATGGGTGTCTTCCCCTCTCGCCCTTTTGCTGTCGTCTTTTCTAGGTCTTGTCTATTATATAGGAGAAGTTGCCCTGGTTTAGCTACATTTTTTAAAATCAATCTAGTTAAGCCAAGGCAAACTTATTATGTAAATACATTTGAATCAGTTAAACCCTTGCCTAAATTGGTTTAGCTTAATTTGGCAATTTACTAATGCAAGTAAGACTTACCTGAGCAAGGTTTAAACTGGTTTCATTGCATTTAGTAAGGAGTTTAAAACTGATTTAGTTAAACTGGTGCAAATTCTCCACTTTACAGAAGGCTCTAGTGGTACATAGGGCACTAGCCTGAGAGTCCAGAGAACAGAATTCTGCCACTGACTCATTGTAGAACCTTGAGCAAACAACATAATCTCTCAGTACCTCCGTGTCCCCAGCTGTAAAATGGGGTTAATAATATTCACCTTGTGAAGCACTGTGAAACCTATGGATGAAAAACACTACACAGTGCAAAGTATTATGATATCCCCTAGTCCCCAATAACTTGGCATCTTGCTGTTTGTTTTCTTCTCAGTGGCTTTGCACCTTCATTTTTATATTTGCTGAAGATCAGTAAAATGGTGAATCACAAAATAAAAGGAAAAATAGTGTGATTTTTGTGGACACAAGTCCAACAACTTTGGCCTCCATGAGAAGCAGAAATGCCAACACTGTAACTTTCCACCAGTTGTTGTAATCTCTGCACTGTTTAACTTGTTCGTTTGCTTTTCTGTTTTCAATTTCTAAATAACAACGTGTGCCAGATGAAACTGTGCGCTCCAGCAAGACTTGGGTTTTTTCACTGCGCTTGCCATAGAGGCAGAGAAACAACAGAACAGCAATGCCAAGATCTGTATTATCTGCAATTTGTTTTTTGTTATTAAAAAAGCCTGTACCTGAGCTGCAAGGATACAAATGGTACATGTTGTTCGTGAGCTTAGTCTTAAATTGTTTTTTCACATTCCTCCCAAGCCTGGGAAAGAGTTGTTTGTACTGCCAGGGTGTAGCCTTCCTGAGCTTAAAGCAGGCAGATCTGCCTGCAGTTACTCTGAGACTTCTGTTGTTTCATCAGTGCTGATCACCTCTAGGGTTAGGCCCCCATGCCTGTTCAATACTTGGGCTTTCTGATGAGATTGCAAATAAAGTTGACAACGGTCCTGAAGTTACGGATACTATCCACTAAGAAATTGGCTGAGACCACCAACTTATTTTACAGTCATTAGATAGCACTGATTTTTTTGTCACTACCAATTCAAAATCAGATGTGAACCAGTGCCCTGATGGCAAAAAGCTGTTTCCCATTATTACTAATCTTCTGAGCCATCTGTGGTACTCAGTCTGTCTCTGCTACTGCTTATTTACTGTTCTACCTCTTCCTACTGGTAGACCCTCAAAAATGAGGTGTATTAGGAAACATGTTTTACTCACACATCTTATTTAACATGTTGTTAAGCACCTACTGTAGAGAAAGACATGTTTAAAAAGCCAGCTGGTTACATGTTAATAATGTGTTACTTAAAATGTAAGTTAACGCAGCATTTGCTAACAGGAATAATTTTTCCCATTGTAGAAAATTTTCCATTCTCCAACACGCAGCTATCCCAACCTGTTCCCTGCAGGATTATAAAACTGTAATTGCTCTAGCCCTAAAAAACAACATCAGAATGGAAATTCTGTGGAAAATTTTATTTTCCTCCGGTGATTCTCCCTGTGTTTCAGTAAGACGCATGGGAAAGTACATGCAATTACCATGAGCATAACATGTTCTCTGGGTGGGAAGAAGGTTTCCCTCTGCTATGAAAACAAGCCACATCTTGCTGAGCTGCCCCCGCGCAACTTTCAGGTTCAGCCCCTGAGTAATGCAATTTTTTAATCTCACTTTGAGTGCCACGTGTTGGCCTTCTAACTCATGTGTTTTTTAGGAAGCCCTCAGAGCAGAAGCCAGAAAATTAAACCTTCCCTTCACTCCCCAAACACGTGCCTCAACACAAACCACATATTTACTGTCAGCAATCCAACTAATTAAATGTGCCAAGGAAGTGGGTTTCTGCCACTGTGTCTTTCTGCATCCAAGGACATGGCTTTATACTTAACTGAAGGCTTGTCAATACTGGAATTTTAACTTAGTTTGGATTTAGTTTGCCCTAAAGGTGTCTTGTGTCCACCATACACCACCTTTTTTGAAAGTGAATTATTTGGTGTCTTAGGTCAATGGAGTATGCAGAAGTCTTCCAGGGGCTACTCAACTCGTCTAGCTCAGTGTTTCTCAACCTGGGGCTTGCAGCCCCCAGGACGGTCACGGGATGGGTTTAGCGGGATTGCAAGTGCAGGGCCAATATTGGGGGTGGCAAACAGGACAATTGCCTGGGGCCCTACGCCACTGGGGGCCCTGCGAAGCTAAGTTACATGCTTCAGCCCTCCTGCCTGGGGCTTGAGCTTCAAAGAAGGCTCACAAGTGAAAAACAGGTTCAAATATCACACTGAAATGTAAGTACAATATTTAGATTCCAATTGATTTATAATTATATGGTAAAAATGAGAAAGTAAGCAGTTTTTCAGTAATAGCGTGCTGTGACACTTTAGTATTTTTATGTCTGATTTTGTAAGCAACTAGTTTTTAAGTGAGGTGAAATTTGGGGTACGCAAGACAAGTCAGACTCCTGAAAGGGGTACAGTAGTCTGGAAAGGTTGAGAACCACTGTTTTAGATCACAGTAGTCCTCCTTGGGACAGGAGTAACTCCATGTCACAGTGAGTTTGTTCCTTTAAGGTTCATGTAGCCGAATTACTAACTACTTTGCTGCTGATAGGCCTCCAGTTACTATCCCACACTGCATTGCTTCACACCTTCATCTAGTCAAGATGTGCATTGCTTCACAGCTGGCTTAAACTGTTTTAGTATCTGTGTGCCACTCAACAGCTCCAGGGTCATCTTAACTAGCTGTCACATCTCCATTTATAATGCTGGCAGGCAGCCAGGCGTGCCCCTTTTTTTGATACTAGGTAGGAGGGAGTTCATATACTCATGAAAGCAGCCATGCCCCCTGTGCATCTGCATAGATCCCTTCAGAGGTCCTAGATCTGATTATCTTCTTTGGAAAGCTGCATTTTCAGTCCCAGCTGGAGAACCATCACTAGAATGCAGATATCTGTGAGACACTGTTAGAGTAAATGAAGGTGAGGGGCCATTCCCGGAGCTGATTTCAGGTTTACCAATAAAAAGATGAAGTTCAGTGTGAAGACATAGGACTAAACCATGTTTTAACCATCTGCATTGCAAGGCTACTGAGTACTGAGGAAATGGTTGGGTTGTCTTTGGATTCCTTGGCACTGGTTATTTTTGCAGTGCAGACAGGACCTTGGAGGAAAGAGGGCTGAAGAGTCTGGGTTTGCTGGCATTAAGAGTCAGACCATTCCTGGTGGGAAAATGCCATTTGAAAGTGCCCTCTTCTTGAGGGTGGTGTACAAAGCCACTTTGGAGTACATTCATTTAGAAACGAGGCAGCAGGAAGAGTGTGAGCTCCTAGGTTCCAGTTCCTCAGCTGATGTAAATTGGTGTCATTCCATTGCTTTCAATTGAGCTATTGCCATTTTACACCAGCTGAGGATCTGGCCCTTAGTTTAAACCTCAGATTATGGTAAATCTAGTCTTCCCTTAAGCTGTCACAACCAGCTGTTTACGCTGTTGTAGCAAGGGAAGTCTATTTACTGTTTAAGAGAAACTTCCAAGTCTAGAATTGTCTACATTCCATCAATAAGAAGCATTAGAATCACTGAGGATGGTGTGAGTGTGAGAGAAACCTCTACCACACCACTATGAAAGTGAAAAGAAATTGTGCGCTCCTCTAGCCTTTACCACCCCACTTCCTCTTCATTTCCAGCTTTTTCATATCATTGCTTCAGCCCTTGATGAATTCAAGTATGCCATCGTCATCACATTAGAGATCTGATTAAGGATGATTCATTTGAATCTATTTTCAGATTTTTATAATCTACTGGGAAAATTAAACCTTGGGTTTAACTCTGATTCTGGACCCCACTCTGGAAAATCAGCTTAACTGGCTACCTGGAGGTTCTCACTAGGGAAGGGGAATTCCCAGGTGTTCTAGAGCTGATATAGCAACCAACATTCCCTCCTAGACTCTAGTGTACAGGATGCTCCTGAGACAAAGGAGGCACACGTGGGCATGTCTGTGTTATGGCACTCCCCAGCCGCTGCAAGGCCTTCTGGGACTATGGGTAGCCAGTCTTTGGGTTGCTGTAACTCAGAGGTCTCAAAGACACGGCCCACGGGCCGCATGCGGCCCGCAGAGTTATTTTCTGTGGCCCCCGCCATAGGCGCCAACTCCACTGGCAACCAAGCTCCCCTCCCCCCGGCCCTTCCCGAGCCCACCATGTCCCCGCTCCTCTGCCTACCTCCCAGCACTTCCTGCCACCAAACAGCTGTTTGGAGGCGCATAGGACTTTCCTGGAGGGAGGGGGGAGGACCGGGGACGCAGCAGGCTCAGGGGAGGAGATGGAGAAGAGGCGGGGCTGGGGCGGGGATTTGGGGAAGGGGTTGGAATAGGGGCAGGGAGGGGGCAGAGACTTTGGGGAAGGGGTTGGAATGGGGGTGGGGAAGGGGTGGGAAGAGGCGGGGCAGGGGTGGGGCCTCATGGAAGGGGTGGAGTGGGGGGTGGGGCGAGGCGAGGGGCAGGGGGAGGGCTTTAACCGAAGTAATTCTAAAGTAAATGCGTGTTTTGTCATTTGAGTGAGGTGCATGACTGAGTTTATATTTTATTAAAACTCCTCTTTGCATTACAGTTTAAAAAAAGTTAATACATTGACTTTTAATAGCAAACTATATTATTCATTTTTTTCATTTTTCACTATACTTTTGTATCGTTGTATGAAAAGGTTTCAGTGATGCGGCCCTCGGGCCAACGTACTAGTCCTCATGTGGCCCTCATGGTGATTTGAGTTTGAGATCCCTGCTGTAACTCATGGCAAGGGCCAAATCATTCCTGGCCTGTCCCAAGAGCCAATGACCACAATGGTGGTATGAAGTTATCTTTCTCTTACCTCTGGGTCCTGTGCCAAGTATAGTGTGGTCAGACAGAGATCTGGTCCAATAGATTTTTTTGTTTTGTTTTTGCTTTGTTTGTTTGTTGGCCAGATTAGATCACATAGTGAGTAAACAGAAAAACTTCCACTTGGGTAGCCTTTTAACCTGGGAATTGTATTTTTGCATGCATTAAGATAATTTTTAGATCCACCCATGTGAGCGTGGATAATGAAAACACACTCATTCTAAAACTTCAGGATTGTCTTAACTCAGGGATAACCTAATTAGGAATAAGTAGTTGAGAAAATAAGTTTTTGAGTTTTTTAAACTCTTTATTGTAACTGTGACAAGAATATACATGTACATAATGCTTTCCTTTTGTTTCCAGTAACAAAGCAAAGGTGGGCACAATAACTGTATAATAACATCCAAGGGGCACAAAGCCATACAGCAGGGGTAAGTCCTCGAATCAAATGTTATTGGAGGAGGCGCCAACCTATAACATTTAGCCCAGGGGTTAGAGAATTGACCTGAGATGTGGGAGAGCCAAATTCACTCTCCCCACCCCTTGCCATGGGGGGAGACTATTTGAGCAGGGGGCTCCCATCTCTCAGGAGAGTGCTCCAACCACTGAGCGATGGGATATTCAGTGTGGGGCTCCCTCAGTGTCTCCTATTCAAGCTGTTCCACTCTGGGTGAATAATGAGAGCCATTGGAGCAAGGGGTTGGAGCTGGGGTCTTCCACCTCCTGCATTTGTGCTTCAGTTTGTCCACATGTAATAAGGGAATGTATTTCTTCCCTACTTCACAGGGATACATTCATTTAATGCAGGGGTGGGCAAACTATGGCTCAGGGGCCATATCTGGACCACCAGCCGATTTAATCTGGCTCCAGCCAAGGAGCAGGGTCGGGAGCCCCTCTGTGCAAACATGCCGTGACTCCACGCGGCTCCCGGAAACAGCGGCATGTCCCCCCTCCAGTTCCTATGCTTAGTGGCATCCAGGGGGTTCTGCGTACTGCCCCTGCCCCAAGCGCCGAGTGGGGACATGGCACTGCTTCCGGGAGCTGCTTGAGGTAAGCGCCGGCCGAAACCTGCACCTCTGAGCCCCTCCTGCGTTCCAACCTCCTGCCCCAGCCCTGATCCCCCTCCCGGCCTCCAAACCCCTCGATCCCAGGCCAGAGCACCCTCCTGCATCCCAAACCCCTCATCCGCAGCCCCACCCCAGAGCCGGCACCCCCAGCTGGAGCCCTCACCCCCCTCCCACACCCCAACCTGGAGCCCCCTCCCACACCCTGAACTCCTCATTTCTGGTCCCACCCCAGAGCCAACTCCCCCAGCCTGAGTCCTCACCCCCTCCTGCACCCCAACCCCAATTTCGTGAGCATTCATGGCCCGCCGTACAATTTCCATACCCAGATGTGGCCCTCGGGCCAAAAAATTTGCCCACCCCTGATTTAATGAAGCGCTTTCAGGTTTTTGACAGATGTGTTATAGAAGCTCGTAGTATTACGGAGGCACCTAGTAGCGACTTCGTAGTTAGGGCTGTGTTCTAAAATGGGATATAATTTCCAAATTTTTTTCTAAAATAGGTTGCCAATGAGGGTTAAATTTTGCACCCTGTTTGTTTTTATGCCTTTTGAATTTTCTGCATAGTTTTTGCTTGGTTTCTCTTCATACATATGAAAAGGAAAAATGAAGCCCTTATAAAGATCATTAATAATCATCATAATAAATAAATATTGACCAGAAAGAGTCCTACAAAAATTGGAAACTAGGTCAAATTACAATGGATGAATATAAACAAACATAAGCTTGTAGGGACAAAATTAGAAAGGCCAAGGCATAAAATGAGCTAAGGACACAAAGATTAACAAGAAAACATTTTACAAATACATTAGAAGCAAGAGGAAGACTGAGGACAGGGGTAGGCCCTTTACACAAAGGCAATAACAGCAAATGTGGAAATGGCAGACATGCTAAATGACATTTTGTTTCAGTTTTCACCAGAAAGGTTAGCAGTGATCAAATGACTAACAGTGAACACCAGTGTAAATGGGGTAGGATCTGCGGCTAAAATATGGAAGGAACAAGTTAAGAATTATTTAGACAAGTTACATGTCTTCAAGTGGGCAGGGCCTGATGAAATACTTCCTAGAATACTTACGGAACTGGCTGAAGAGAACTCATGGAAAATGGGAGAGATCCCAGAGGGCTGGAAAAGGGCAAATATAGTACCTATTTATAAAAAGGGGAATAAGGATAACCCAGGGAATAATAGATCACTCAACTTAACTTCGGTACTCGGAAAGGTAATGGAGCAAATCGTCAATCAATCATTTTGTAAGAACCTAGAAGATAAGAAGGTAATAAGAAACAGTGAAGAACAAATCATGTCAAACCAATCTAATACCCTCCTTTGACAGGGCAACAAGCCTTGTGAATAGGGAGTAAATAGTAGATGTGATGTATCTTCACTTTTGTAAGGCTTTTGATACTGTCTCACATGACCTTCTCATAAGCAAACAAGGAAATATAGTCTAGACAAGCCTACTATGAGATGGGTACGCAACTGGTTAGAGAACCATACTCAGAGTAGTTATCAATGGTTCACAGTCAAGCTGGAAGGGATTATTGAGTGGGATCCCACAGGGATCTGTCCTGGATCCAGTTCTGTTAAATATCTTCATAAATGATTTGGATAATGGCATAGAGAGCACACTTATAAAGTTTGCGAACGATAGCAAGCTGGGAGGGGTTGCAAGTGCTTTGGAGGATAAGGATTAAAATTCAAAATGATCTTGACAAATTGGAGAAATGGTCTGAAATAAATAGGATGAAATTCATAAGGACAAATGCAAAGTACTCCACTTTGGAATGAATAATCAACTGCACAAACACAAAATGGAAAATGACTGCCTAGAAAAGAGTAGTGCAGAAAAGGATCTGGGGGTCATAGTGTATCTCAAACTAAATATGAGTCAACAATGTAAAACTATTGCAAAAAGAGCAAACATCATACTGGTATGTATTAGCAGGAGTGTTGTAAGCAACACACAAGAAGTAATTTTTCTACTCTACTCAGCACTGATTAGGCCTCAACTGGAGTACTGTGTCCAGTTCTGGGCACCACACTTCAGGAAATCTGTGGATAAATTGGAGAAAGTCCAGAGGAGAACAACAAAAATTATTAAAGATCTAGAAAATATGACCTATGAGGAAAGATTGAAATAAATGGGTTTGTTTCATCTGGAGAAGAGAAGACTGAGGTGGAGACTGGTAGCAGTCTTCAAGTATGTAAAAGGTTGTATAAAGAGAAGGTGATAAATAGTTCTCCTTATTCACAGAGGACAGGACCAGAAGTAAAGGTCTTAAATTGCAGCAAGGGAGATTTAGTTTAGACATTAGGAAAAACTTCCTGTCAGGGTAGTTAAGCACTAGAATAAATTACCAAGGGAGGTTGTGGAATCTCCATCATTGGACGTTTTTAAGAACAGGTTAGACAAACACCTGTCAGGGATGGTCTAGAAAGATAATACTTAGTCCTGCCTCAGTGCAGGGGACTGGACTAGAAAACTTATCAAGATCCCTTCCACTCCTACATTTCTATTATTCTATTCTGTGATTGATACTGCGGTAGTTATTAGGCCTCATCTAGATAAAGCCCCCTTGCGCTACGCACTATATAAATTGTAACCCTTCTGCCCATCAGAGTTGGCAGCAACAAGGGCTGGGTTCAATATCTAGGGGATCCATTCCAATAACACAATGCAAACCGGCTCGAGCCCCCACCCAGTGACCTGGGACAAATATATACCACCCCCGCTGGGCACCTCCAAGAGGCAATACTTCCCCTCTCGCAAGCACATAGTCTGAGTGTAGCAAAAAGCCTTTTAATAACAGAGAGAAACAATGTGGCATTATGTTGGGGAAACACCACCAACAGGATTCATAACACAACCCATGAGCAAAAAAACCACCCCAAGCAAATTGGGGCATGCCCCTTTCCCTCGGGTTCTTGAGTCCCAGCACCCAAACGTCTCTTGAGTCCAGCAATCCACAAATCACCTAAAGTCCAAAAAGTCCAGCCCCAGAGTTCAAAAGTTCATCTGCATAGTGTTACTCCCCAGTCTGGCTAAAATGTGCCTGTGTGTGGGGAAAAGGGGCAAGGGGCACCTTACGTGTCCTGAAGCTGACTGCCCCACAGGGCTCTGCTCTGCTACGCTGTCTCACGAACGGCTCTGCTCCACCACGACCGGCTCCGCTCTGCACCGCTCGCCGTCTCACAAACAGCTCTGCTCAGCTCGCCGTCTCACGAACACACCGCTGTCTCACGAACGGCTCCACTCCACCACGACCGGCTCTGCTCTGCACCGCTCGCTGTCTCAAGAACAGCTCTGCTCAGCTGGCTGTCTCATGAATGGCTCCGCTCTGCACAGCTCGCCGTCTCACGAACACACCGCTGTCTCACAGACAGCTCCGCTCCACCACGACCGGCTCCACTCCGCACAGCTCGCCGTCTCACGAACAGTTCTGCTCAGCTCGCCGTCTCACAAACACACCGCTGCACTCTAGATCTTCCGGCTCCCCACTACTTGACACAGTGCTCAGTGATTTCAGCTCATAGTAGTGGGGGCCTTAGTGCTGGTGCACCTTAAGGCCAAAGTGAATGCAGCATAGTACCTGTAGCAAGACTCTTAATAGACCCAAAATTAGCTCTGACATTCCACAGTGGAGAGAGACAGAGGTGCAATTGGTGCTTCAGGCCCTCACAAAGGGGCCCACACCACCAGGTACTAATACCTGTCTCAAATCTCTCTCCATTCACACAGTTTTGGAACCCATGACCCTTGCCTAGCGAGTGCTACTTAGTTGATGGTGAGTCCCTCCATCATAGCAAAAGGCCAAGTACAGTTCCAAGCACAGTTCCCATAATCAGGTAATAACAATTTATTCTTCCTGCCCCAATAACAGAGACACTGGGGATCCCACAGCAGCCGAAGTGACCATTTGGGCAGCTATGGCCTCAGTCTAGGCGGCGTGGGTGTGCCTATGCAAATGAGATCAGCCCCTGAAGTTTTTTTTTCCACAACTTGCCACACCTCACCACCAGATGTCAGGGTGGAGCTCATCCTGACACTGCTTACAAAATTATACAGTAAATTATAATCCCTGCTCCAAAGAGTTTACAATCTAAAATACTGGATTTAGAGCTAATGGATTGGATACAGTACTGGTCTGTATTGGATGAGATTAAAATCAGTAAAATCTCCACTGTATTAAAAAGTCAAGAATGGTGGTTACACCCCAAATTCTCCATTTGCAACTTTTGCATTTCTAAGTGGTTTGTAACCAGGCAATGAAATCAAAGATCTCCCACATTCACTGAGAGCTCATCTGCATGAACAAGGTGTGTTGGAGGAGGCTGGTTAATAATATTCACGGACATTTTTTTAACAGATAAACCATAATGAGCCACCAGATAAACTCCAAATATCAGAGGGAAATACCACATCTTTTCTACTCTAGGTGGTCCAAGAGCATTTAACTGTATTGTAGACTGATAAGGGTAATGATACTTTGCATTTACACAGCACCTTTGTTGTAGAATCTGAGCTCTTCTCACAAACATTAATGAACTCAGCCTCACAAATCCCTGTGAGGTAAGTAAATCTGCATTTCTGATGAAGAAACCGAGGCACAAAAAGGTTAAGTGGCTTGCCCCAGGTCACAGAAGAAGTTTTTGGTGGACCTTAGAACAGGACCCGGCCCTCCTGATTCCAAGCCATCCTCCTTAACCACAAGTTATCAAAAGTCAGAAGCTTATGGTATTTACTGCTTGGAGACACTGACCCTGAGCTGGAGCCAGTGTTCTCTCTCCGCAGACTGATGCCCAAGATGGATAGATCATATTTCAGAAGTAATATGATGACTAAGATGAGAATAAACTAGTATATAAGAAGGTTCATAATGAAGATGAGGTTCTTCCTGAGGAGTACTGTGATAACAGCAAAAAGGAAGTAAGCAATGGAGTGTGAGTAGGACAGGAGCCTCATAGATAAGATAGTGGGCAAATACTTCTCTGTCAACCAACAGAAATTTCACCATGAAGGGGTCCAACTTTTGGATTCTAACAGAACTGACTCTTTAGTAATTGTGGATCACAGCTAGATAGAATTATGAGTTACTAGCCAGTGTTTTTATGGTAGTGTTCTCTACTATTGAAAGTTCAGAGATCTGCCTTATATTCCTATCTCTACGATTTGCTCTATGACCTTGTTTGAGCAAGTTTCTTAACCTCGCTCTTTTTCCTATATATAAAATGGGGACAGTAAAGGTTACTGTTGCATCAGCAACTTTGTTGACTGGCAGTGTTAACCCATTGTACAATCCTTTGTCCACTTATGGCACTAGATAAACAATAATCCAGTTTGTGAGGATTCCAAAAGGGAGTGAAATTATATCTGAAAAGAAAATCTGAGGTCATGCGACTGGCCTCTTGACTAGGGACTGAGGGTGTTTTGTAAGATTATCTGACATCTCTCAAGATGTGCTGAACATCTGTAACTGCCATCAAATCTGATCCTGCTCCTACTGAAATCACTGTGAGTTTTGCCATTATGAGTTACTACTCCCATGTGAATGGCAGTAGCACTGGATTCAGTGGAAGTTGACCCTTTTCTCTCCCTTTGACAACTGAGCAGCTTGTACAATATCCAGTGCACCTGTGTAGCACCCATTGGGCTGGCAGGGATGCAGTAACTCTTCTCCATTTAGTGTTCATTCATCGTTATCCATTAACTTTCATGCACAGCACAGGAGACAAAATGTTCTTCCAGTAGGTGAATAGGTCAATACCCTCTGCCTTAGCCAGGATCCCAAGCACATGGATGATTTTGTTATGCTCCTGATTTTAAATTCTTGGTATCCATGTCCATAAGATGGGTGTTGCTTCACGGCCACTTTGTCTTCATGGAGCAAAATTTATGATCATCATGCAGGAATCTGTTTCCTGCTTCCCACAAACTCAAGCCTCTGTTCTGGCCAAATTTCAACTCTGGCTGTTACTGCCTGCCTATATGCAATTCCCATGTAGCTTCAGCTGTATTCAGTGCTCTTCACTTCCTGTCCTAAGCTGCTGAGTAGTGTTACTTTAATTGACAAGCAGCTCTTGTGTTTCATTCCAGAGGTGACATTTCAGTTATGGGTGGAGTGATCCCTATATATCATAAAACTCTTGCAGCAGCAGAACCAGGAAGGTTTTCATACTCTGCGGTGAAACCAATCCTTATTTGTCCAGAAATGCCTCAGACAGTGCAAACATGCCAAACCATTTCAAAAGAGTTGTCTTTATATTTTTAGCAACTTACTTGCCACTGGCTTGTGCCTGTGGATTGTGGCATTAACTCACACTCTTCCCCTCCTCATCCTCCATTCTATCTTATTCTCTCCCCTCTTCCCTCACCCTCTTTTGTCTCTCAATTTCTCTTCCTCCCCTTCTTCATCCACATCTCTCCTTGCTTTGGGTTTATGTCCCCTTTAGGCTGCAACCAGTAGAGGGGAACCTGATTGCATACACTGAAGCACCTCTGACAGTGATTCTTCATGCAGTGGAGGATGGACAGAGACACACTTTCTGTGATGGTATATAGATTGGTCTACAGTGTCCTTCTCTCCAGCTTCTAGCCGTACCTATTCTGTTTTTCAACGCTGATACCAGGTAAGTAAATGTACTGAGTTCCCAATGTCCGCTGTCTTCCCCTGACAAAGACTTCTTTGCCTTCTTTTCCCCTGCCAGACCCTTCTTACAGGTCTTGTCTTGGGTATATGCGGCATTCGCAGTTTGATGTGTATTTATGTATCTGAAATGTTGGAGTGCATTTCCAAGTAAAATGTATTTCAGTGGAGTTTAATGTGCGCCTATTTATAGCTTTCAAATGCTGGAAAGTAGAGAAAAGCTAGCACATTGCCATGTGCTACGCAAGATGCTTGGGTGAAAGACTAACCAGCATCTCAAAATCATTTTGTGACAGAGGCTGTGAGAACAACGCAGAGGGAAACTGTCTGTTCCTGGGATGAGAGTGGGGGGTGAGTGCCTGCATCATAAGGAACCCTAACACCAGTTTACAGTTCTGTTCATGTGTTGGGGGAAACTGACTTCCTGCCTTCAGCCAGTCTTGATGCTGCGATTCAGCTGTGGCTTGTGTATATACAGAGGAGGGCTGACATTAAAAAGGGCAAGAAATTGCACTGTAGAATGAAGCGTTAATGAAATCTACAAGTCCCTCTCTTGGACTCATTTTGAAGGCTAGGTCCCTTCCTTACTACAGTGAGGATCCTCAAGAGAGACACCATAGCTGAGTAGAGCAAGGGGAGAGAGAGCCTACAGGGATTATTATATATTTATTCTTCCACATGCAAGATGTGCAACCCAAGAAATGATAGAAATAAGCAGTTATTTTAAAGCTAGAGGCCAGATCCCGATGTCCTTAGTAAGATAAAAATCCCCATTGCCTTCAAGGGGAGTTGTTCAGGGTCAATCCCTAGCACTGTAAAATGTAAGCTTATCTGCTACCCAACATGCCAGGTAAAGTGACCCAGTGCTGTGCCAAGTGTCTGACACATCACATATACCAAGGTGATCTTGAGGGAACACAATGGGAATCGAACCTTTCCATACAAACACCAACATCATTAACGGCTAAAGTCCATATAAACTCCACCTGGCTTCTGAGAAAGGCCAGCTGAGGTGTGTGGTACAATAGCTGGATGAAGTTTCTAATGCCTCTACTAGCTCACACTTTGAGTCTTCTTGGTGCCAGGTCTGAGAACTCTTCCTTTAGTAGGCAAATCTTTTAATTCAGAATATCATAAAAAATAGTGCACACATTAAATACAAATATTATATCTTCACTTTGGAGGATAGAAACATTTTAAAAATTCATCTGTAAATTTCAATATAACTGGTGCAATAAATAAATAAATTAAATAAAATATGTATTCAGAATGCTAAACTCATTTTGTTTGACTGTCTTCATTTTCCACTTTTCCAACAGATTAGTTTGAGAGTGGAAATATTTTCTGAAGAGTGTATTTGGGTCACTATTTTGAGAAAGTGAATTGTGATTTCCTAATCACTGTTATTTGCACAAGAATCAGATTCTAAGAGTTGTATTCAGCCAGTTGGGAAGCAGTTTGGATTTTCAATGCTCACAAACAAGCCATAGTTCAAGAACTGTTCGCAGAAATTTTGCATACCATTTTGAACAACAAATACAGTGGTGAAAGTTACAATCTGTTTGTGGACAATTTGCCAGCAGTAATTAAAGATGAATTGGTTGAATATATTAAGCAATATGAATCATTTTCTAATCTAAAGGAGCTATGTTTAAATAATAATTCTAGCTTCACTGGCTCTGTAAAGTTAAATGAGAGTGTAACTACAGCTAAATCATGTGTTTTGATGCAGGACAAGGTATTATGTAATGACCTGGCTAGTGTGTATACCATTGCCCTCTAATGGGACAGAATTAGCAGGACAGTCTATGACACACCATTGATTAATTCTAATAGAAAATCATTTTTAGCTCACATGGTAGCAGTGTGTGCTTTTGGAGCAGAAGGATCTGAGTTCTCCTAATGTCATTATAAAGTTCCGAATGGCCAGAATATGCTATATAATGAAAACTTAGGTCCTAGATGTGAAATCCTACAATATTATCTACCAAAGAGGGAAACAGAGTTGCTGTTATGTACAAATAAGCAATACTTTGTTTAACACTCAAATAGCATATAACTGGTATAAATGCATCATATGAAAGTTTTAAATTCTCTATTAAGAAATACTGTACCTGTTCAAATGGAAACATGGCCCCTTTCTGCTGTCTGGAACTTGACTTTTTTGTAGTTTAGTGACACACTGTCTACACTAAGGTGTGAGAACAGTGGGCCAGACCCAAAAGCTGATTTAGTCCAGGGGAGTCACAATGGAAAAAAACTCCAGTTGATTTCAGTGGGAGCAGGACTGAAGTATTGATTTTTACACCTTTACACCTTATCTTTGGATATCTGTAGGTCTAATCTGGAGGCATAAATGTGCATATTGGCAGGTGAGCATAAGGTCTAAACACAGTGGATCTAATTTACCTCGATTTCAGTAAGGCATTTGAAACGGTTCCACATGGGGAATTATTAGTTAAATTGGAAAAGATGGGAATCAATATGAAAACTGAAAGGTGGATAAGGAACTGGTTAAAGGGGAGACTACAACAGGTCACACTGAAAGGTGAACTGTCAGGCTGGAGGGAGGTTACTAGTGGAGTTCCTCAGGGATCGGTTTTGGGACCAATCTTATTTAATCTTTTAATTACTGACCTTGGCACAGAAAGTGGGAGTGTGCTAATAAAGTTTGCGGATGACCCAAAGCTGGGAGGAATTGCCAATACAGAGAAGGACCGGGATATCATACAGGAAGATCTGGATGACCTTGTAAACTGGAGTAATAGTAATAGGATGAAATTTAATAGTGAAAAGTGCAAGGTCATGCATTTAGGGATTAATAACAAGAATTTTTGTTATAAGCTGGGGACGCATCAGTTGGAAGTAACAGAGGAGGAGAAGGACCTCGGAGTATTGGTTGATCACAGGATGACGATGAGCCGCCAATGTGATATGGCCACGAAAAAAGCTAATGTGGTCTTGGGATGCATCAGGCGAGATATTTCCAGTAGAGATAAGACGGTGTTGGTACCATTATATAAGGCACCGGTGAGACCTAATCTGGAATATTGTGTGCAGTTCTGGTCTCCCATGTTTAAGAAGGATGAATTCAAACTGGAACAGCTACAGAAATGGGCTACTAGGATGATCAGAGGAATGGAAAACCTGTCTTATGAAAGGAGACTCAAAGAGCTTGGCTTGTTTAGCCTAACCAAAAGAAGGCTGAGGGGAGATATGATTGCTCTCTATAAATATATCAGAGGGATAAATACCAGGGAGGGAGAGGAATTATTTAAGTGTAACCCTTCTGCCCGTCAGAGTTGGCAGCAACAAGGGCCGGGTTCAATATCTAGGGGATCCATTCCAATAACACAATGCAAACCGGCTCGAGCCCCCACCCAGTGACCTGGGACAAATATATACCACCCCCGCTGGGCGCCTCCAAGAGGCAATACTTCCCCTCTCGCAAGCACATAGTCTGAGTGTAGCAAAAAGCCTTTTAATAACAGAGAGAAACAATGTGGCATTATGTTGGGGAAACACCACCAACAGGATTCATAACACAACCCATGAGCAAAAAAAAAACAACCCACCCCAAGCAAATTGGGGCATGCCCCTTTCCCTTTGGTTCTTGAGTCCAGCAACCCCAAATCACCCAAAGTCCCAAAAGTCTCTGTCCCTGGTCAGGGCAGCCCCAGAGTTAGAAAGTTTATCTGCGGAGCTTTACCTCCCACCCTGGGTGGAGATGGGACGGGGGTAAGAGGCACCTTACACGATCTGAAGCTGACCGCCCCACAGCTCCATAGGCCTTCGCTCTGCTCCGCCAGCCGCCCCACGAACTCCTCCGCTCCGCTCCGCTCCGCGGCCCACAAGCAGCTCCTGCTGTCCCACGAACTGCTCCACCAGCCAGTCCACAAACTGCTCCACAGCCCACCAGCAGCTCCCGCCGTCCTACGAACTGCTCCGCCAGCCTGTCCACAAGGCACTCCAGCCATCCCGCAAACTGCTCCACGATATATCTTCAGGCTCCCCCACTACTTAACACAATGCTCAGTGATTTCAGCTCTTAGTCAGTTCAGCTCTTCGGTGAATTCAGCTTGTAGTAGGGGAGCCTCAGTGCTGGTGCACTATTAGCCTAAAGTGAGCTCAGCAGCCTGTAACTAGACTTCTAATGAAATCAAAATTAGCTCTGATATTCCACAGTGGAGAGAGGAGGAAGTGCAAGTAGCATGTAAGGCCCTCACCAAGGGGCCCATGCCACCAAGTATTAATACTTGTCCCCAGCCTCTCTCAATTCACACAGTTTTGGAACCCATGACCCTTGCCTAGCGAGTGCTACTTAGTTGATGGCGAGTCCCTCCATCATAACAAAAGGCCAAGTACAGTTCCAAGCACAGTTCCCATAATCAGGGTAATAACAATTTATTCTTCCTGCCCCAATAACAGAGACACTGAGGATCCCACAGCAGCCAAAGTGACCATTTGGGCAGCTATGGCCTCAGTCTAGGCGGGGTGGGTGTGCCTATGCAAATGAGATCAGCCCCTGAAGTTTTTTTCCACAACTTGCCACACCTCACCACCAGATGTCAGGGTGGAGCTCATCCTGACACTGCTTACATCAGCTCAGTACCAATGTGGACACAAGAACAAATGGATATAAACTGGCCATCAGGAAGTTTAGACTTAAAATTAGACGAAGGTTTCTAACCATCAGAGGAGTAAAGTTCTGGAACAGCCTTCCAAGGGGAGCAATGGGGGCAAAAGACATATCTGGCTTCAAGACTAAGCTTGATAAGTTTATGGAGGGGATGGTACGATGGGATAGCCTAATTTTGGCAATTAATTGATCTTTGACTATTAGCGGTAAATATGCCCAATGGCCTGTGATGGGATGTTAGATGGAGTGGGATCTGAGTTACTACAGAGAATTCTTTCCTGGGTGTCTGGCTGGTGAGTCTTGCCCACATGCTCAGGGTTTAGCTGATCACCATATTTGGGGTCGGGAAGGAATTTTCCTCCAGGGCAGATTAGCAGAGGCCCTGGGGGTTTTTCACCTTCCTCTGCAGCATGGAGCACGGGTCACTTGCTGGAGGATTCTCTGCACCTTGAAGTCTTTAAACCATGATTTGAGGACTTCAATAGCTCAGACATAGGTGAGAGGTTTATTACAGGAGTGGGTGGGTGAGATTCTGTGGCCTGCGTTGTGCGGGGGGTCAGATTAGATGATCATAACGGTCCCTTCTGACCTTAAAGTCTATGAGTCTATGACTGCAAGATGGCAGGATTAGTTTACCAGTAGAAGTTGTAAATTAAAATGGAGGTGGTCTGCATTAACTTAGACCCACTTGTTAGCTGCTTTTCCTGTTGCAGCTGACTATTCTGGTCTCTTAACATGTACATTACACCAGCTTAAACTCTCTTAGCCTTGGAGTGTTGAGTTCAGAGGGAAAGTGTTAGTTACACTTTGGTAAATGGCAGTGATTCTCAGTTAGCCACTGAAGAGGCTGGAATCAGGTGTAAATTACACCAACTTAAATTTCCTTAGACTCATTTCTGAATTTGGACCCACATCTCTCAATCTAAATATGAAGTCCATGAATCAAAACACTTAAGTCCAAGTTCTGTCTTAACTTATACTCTTGCAACCCCATTGAAATAATTTGGTTATAACTGAGGACAGATTTGGCCATCCGGTTTAAATTCCATCGTTGAATGTATGAATGTGTGACTCCCGCTGATTACAATGGGGACTAAACATATGGAGACAAGGTTCAGAATTTGGCCTCTGGCCAGCATATCTTCAAGTCTTTGCTTTGCCAAGATGACTAGTGCATCTCTAAAACATTTCCTTTTTAAACTTCTAGAGCCAGTTCTTTCAAGAAGAGATTTTGCCCTCTGTGCTGCGGTGCTTTTTCAAACACAATTGAAGAAACTGATGGAAAATGAAGAGAATTAGCAAACTGAGTTGATGCTAGGTTCCTGCTCAGGCCAGGCATCTGACTCTGAACTAAAACAAAGCTAACTTCCAGCTCTGCGAGGTGGAGGGCAGTAAACCTACCAGAACTTTTGCATCAAAGGATGAGGACAGGTCTCATCCCTCTGTTGACACATGTGAAAGTAGAATGAATTATATTGAAATTATAATCCATTAAAGAAATGCTACTTGAAGGGTTTGTTGAAATATAGTTGTCAGAAAGAGAAATATTAAGGAGTGTGAGACAATGGGTCCTCAAACTAATTAACTTAGAGCTCCTACTGAGCTAGGAGATTGGTATACGTTAGTATGCAAATAAGATATGTATGTATATTTGTCAGTTTCTGCTTCCTTTTGTCTCTTATGTTAAATTGGTTTTGGCTTAGCTGTATAAATAAGTTATCTTGAGCCTCAGAGAGGGGCTCACATCTGGGTGCATTAGCAAAGCACTTTGCTAATAAACAGAGTGGTCTGACAAATTATGTGAGTCCTGAATCTGACTTTGACAATTTGGAGGTCCCACCGAGATGGCAACCGTCTTCTCTGGGGCTGTGTGACTCCTGACTGTTCTTAGGACGGCCGTGGCAAGCCGGCACCTGGGCATTTGGCCCGAGCGGTCCTCTGCCAGAACGGAAGGGTGCATGACCACAGTGAAGTCTACGCCATTGAACCTGTTGGTTCTCACTCTGTTCTGGTAGGGATCCCGGGATCTGACATCAGGAATCTGGTCAGGTAATTATTCTGTGTTTTGTCCGGACTGAGGACTGTCTTGTCTCTGTGTCTATCCGTCCTCCCTGTGGTGTGTTTGAGTCTGGGTGCCGTCTCCGTCCGGGGATTGGCTGACCAAAGGGTTCCTGTCCCCACGGTCTGAGTGAGTGAAATCTGCACAATCGCAGCCGCACCGCGCCTTGGGTAAAACCCTTGGTGTGAAAGCAAGGGCGATTGAGGCAGTAGCCTGTGGGCTCCTTTTGTGTGTTGCACCGGGCATCGCTCTGACGAACCCGACTTTCCTTCTTGTGTGATTAGTGTGTAAAGTCCTCCTGTATGGGTAACCAGACGTCTAAGTCGGGACAGTTCCCTAAAGGAACGCCGGCTCATTTTATGTATTTTAGGAAGAGTCCGGACTCCTGTAAATTTCTGGAAAAATGGTCTAGGCTAAGGGGGTCAGGTAGAGTGGCTACTACCACCACTTCGCTTCTGTCCCCAGAAGCCTTTACAGCTATTCTGAGGGAAAATGGGCCCTTTTCCCACAGAAATGGTCTATAAGGGACTGCTGCAGGCAGCAGGCAGAGAGAGAATCTGATCAAAATTATTTGACTATTGGGTAATGTAATCAAAATCACTAAAGGATGTAAGGGGTTTCTACTGGAACTTAACTTGGCTGCTCCTGGTTGTGTCTAGTTGTACAAGATGGAAGTGTAATCGGGGTACAGTTGTGTAAAAGAGTAATCACAGTGCAAGGGATGTTAGGCAAAAGAGAATTTTGTGTGTGTATATAGTGCTAAAATCTGAAGCTCTGTCTCAGCTATTACCTGAGAATAAACTTATAGCTTGGTACAGCAGAGAAACTATTGCAAACATGGTCTGTTGCACAAGAGGGGAAACTGAGGTACACCACCTCATGAATTTCATAAATGACCAGTGAGTGGGGTAATTCACTAGCCTGACTATAGAACAGCCTGACTATAGAACAAAATAAGTACAGCCTGGAGGTAATTCTTCTGTTTTTCCTGCAATTAGCAAGGAAATTTGTAAAAGAAAGTGGTATTATTATTAAGCAATAATCTGTCCCCACCAGGGGGGTGGAAATTGTTTCTTTTGTTTTTAGACTCTACAAGCAAGCTGGCACCAGCGGAAGAATAACTCAGAATACCATGGATCTATGTTTTGTGTTGTTTGTCTTGTTGCTAGCATTGCTGTGTTTTAATGAACAGAAAACCTCATGACATGGGTGGGGGATGGCTTCAAAAGGCTGACCTTGGGGTGGGGGGGAGGGGGAAGATGTGTATGGGAATGCAAAAGGCTAACTCAGGAGAATCCCAAAATTCAGTGGCCACTGTTAGGATCTTGGGACAAAGACCGAGTAGATGTCTTAAAAGACAAACTCAGCCAACCTAAAACTAAATTGGCAAAAGGAGAGGTTGATTGTTTCATGCAGTGGTGGGAAGAGGCAAATCATAGGTGGACAGAATCAAAACTTGCGTCTCTCAAAGATTCTGGCTTCTATCCCACCAGATGCAACTCATTTTACTGTTGTTGATTTGTGCTCTGCTTTCTTTTCTGTCCCGGTTCACCCTGACTCCCAGTTCCTGTTTGCCTTTTCTTATAAGGGGCAACAGTACACATGGACCACACTGCCCGGGGGTACACTGAAATCCCGTCGTATTTTTCCCAAGCATTAACCCGAGACCTTGCTGACCTTGTTTTCCCGTCCAGGTCCACACTAGTCCAATATGTAGATGATCTACTCCTCTGTTCCCCTTCATTGTCTGCCTCTGAAACTGACTCTTTAGTGCTCCTTACTGCCCTAGCAAATAAGGGTCACAAAGCTTCTCGCTCTAAACTACAACTCTGTCAAGCTTCTGTCACATACCTTGGCTTTCTCCTCTCCCAGGGTTCCCGCTCCCCACGCCAGGTCCGGAAGTTTTTAGGCATGGCTGGATTTTGCAGACAATAGATTCCCCAATATGCCTCCCTTGCAAAACCTCTCCAGGAACTCACTCGATTCTCTGTGCCTGACCCCATGCCGTGGCCCCCTGAGGCCAATTCTGCCTTTGTTTCCCTCAAACAGGGTTTGGCTTATGCCCCTGCCTTAGGGCTGCCTGACTATTCTAAGCCTTTTACCCTTTTCTGCCACGAACACTCTAGGTGTGCACTTGGAGTTCTCACTCAGATGCACGGAGAAAAGAACCGCCCAGTGGCTTATTTCTCTGCCACTTTAGACCCTGTTGCCCAAGGCTTACCCCCCTGCCTGAGTGCTATGGCTGCTGCAGCGTGCCTAGTCGAAATGTCTGATTCCCTTGTTCTCTGCTCTCCTCTTACCCTCCTGGTCCCTCACTGACCTCACCCTGCTCCAAGACTCTGCCCCAGAAACTGAGAAAGAATCCTGAGTTGCCCAAGGTTGCTCTCTACATCCCGATTCCTTTTGGCGCTCACCTACTGGCGCCTTTGTAGCCCCCTTTTCACTCTACCCATCTCTGGCCGCCCTGCTACACGGTGTTTTGCATGTCGGAAAGGAGGGGATGGTCTCTGCTGTAACAAAGACAGGATGGTGGCCCCCACCCCCATTTTAGCTCTTTTGCAGCCTGCCACTGTGCAGCCTGTACCATTTGCCAAAGCCATAATATTGGTAAACCTGTAAAAGTGGCCCAGGGGTTCTGGGGCCTGCCTCAAGCACCGTTCTTGCATTGGCAACTTGATTTTGCACAAATGCCTAAGTGTCAACAATATGAATTTATATTGTTATGGTATGTTTATTCTCCGGTTGGATTGAAGCCTTTCCTTGTCGCAAGGCTGACTCACTGTCTGTTGCCAAATGTTTGTTAAATCATATTATGCCTGCCAAGGGAATTCCTGCTACTCTGTCCAGTGATCGGGGTACACATTTTACTGGACAACTTGTTCAACACCTGGGCCGTACATTGCATATCAAACACCTGTTGCACTGTCCCTACCACCCACAGCGTGCAGGTGCAGTTGAAAGACGAAATGGTGTACCTAAGAATAAGCTTGCTAAAATTTGTGACTCTACAGGATTAAGCTGGCCAGTAGCCTTACCATTAGCCCTTATGGACATGAGATCCACTCCATCCCAAAGGCCACTCCATCCCAAGCACCGTTCTTGCATTGGCAACTTGATTTTGCACAAATGCCTAAGTGTCAACAATATGAATTTATATTGTTATGGTATGTTTATTCTCCGGTTGGATTGAAGCCTTTCCTTGTCGCAAGGCTGACTCACTGTCTGTTGCCAAATGTTTGTTAAATCACTGCTACTCTGTCCAGTGTTCGGGGTACACATTTTACTGGACAACTTGTTCAACACCTGGGCCGTACATTGCATATCAAACACCTGTTGCACTGTCCCTACCACCCACAGCGTGCAGGTGCAGTTGAAAGACAAAATGGTGTACTTAAGAATAAGCTTGCTAAAATTTGTGACTCTACAGGATTAAGCTGGCCAGTAGCCTTACCATTAGCCCTTATGGACATGAGATCCACTCCATCCCAAAGGCATAAATTAAGTCCCTTTGAAATTGTTATGGGACGCCCTATGTGAGCTATGACTACCATTACTCCCGTTCCAGATTTGAACTTGACTCACAGTGCGCTCCTTCAGTATTGCAAGGGACTAATGCAAGCTGTAAGTCACTTCCATCCACAGGTTCAAGTTGCCTGGCCCACGGAACCCACCTCCAATGCTTGCCACAACCTCGAGCCAGGTGATTGGGTCTATGTACGGCGCCATCATTGAAAGCACGCCTTGGAGCCCCGGTGGAAGGGTCCTCATCAGGTACTGCTTACTACACAGACGGCTGTTAAACTATCTGGCATCGCAGCGTGGATACATGCTTCACAGTGTAAGAAGGCACCATCCCCAGAGAACCAATCATCACCTCAGGACAACGCAGAGTAAATTTTGACTCCAGAAGAAGACGTAGAGGAACAGTCTGCAATACCTTACAATCTATATGCTCTCGTAAGGGTTGCCAGAAGCAGACGACGAACACACACACACAAAAAAAAGGCAGTAGCGAGCCTAGCGCCTACTGCCTGGTGGGCGTAAAACCGTGACTGCGGTTCCCTCAGTTGAGGTTGTCAGAACCAGAAGAGCCTTGCCTCCAACATGCGCCTCTGTCTGTTCCTCGGCTGCTGGTATCTTACGATCTCGGGAGACCATGATGACAATTCTTTTATCCAGCAGCAGGTGTGGATAGCTCAGACCCTTAATATTTCTAATTGCTGAGTCTGCAGCCACATCCCAGCCCACTCTCAAGCTGGTGTTCCTGTCCTGGCTATCCCACTCAAGTCCCCAGACCTCATTGGAGGGCCTCGTCCGTTTAACAAAATATGGAACAGCAATGACGCTTGGGAAGCAGTGGGAATAAATGCATCTAAATGGATAAGTGTGGTGGAGGGAAAAGGTCATTGGTGTTGGGTGTGTAATGGGACAGGGCTGGATCTGGGGAAAAGCCGTTGCCTTCAGCATATTGTGGCCAATGGTGTATGGGATTATTCAAACAAAACTAAAAAGTGGCGGGCCGGGTATGGAGATATGAATTTTTTCTCAACCTGGGATCAAACAGAGAAATCAATCTCATGTTCCCCCTACAGTAACCTTAGTGAAAACAATACAAACTTTCAATGTCATGCAAATAACACCACTCCTCGTAAGGAGAATTATCCTGTACCCTTTGGGGGATACTACTACTCCTTTGCAAACACCTATATGATAAATGGGTGCAACCGACCCTTCCCGGCCTTAATAGGCCATCACTGGGTGTGTGGGACCAGAGCTTATACCGCACTACCAGCTAACTGGTCAGGAATCTGTTATCCCGCCTGACTCTTCCCACAATTCCGAGTGCTAGGAACCTTCCCTCGAGAACGCCTCCGCAATTTCAGGCGAAAAAGAAGGGACTTAACAGATGCCCAATGGTATGTAAATAACATAAGCCCCTTAACCTGGGAAGAGGCCATTGGCAGTTCCTTCATACCATTAGGGGGAGTAATACACCATGCAAAAAGGCTCCTAAGGTTACAAGCAGTAGTTGAAATAATGGCAAATGAAACCGGAGAAAGTTTAAGAGCCCTGGCCAAAGAAACAGGGACAATCCGACAGATGGCCCTCCAAAACCATCAGGCATTGGACATAGTGCTGGCGGCAAAAGGAGGGACTTGTGCTCTCATTGGAAAAGACTGCTGTGTGTATATACCAGACAACACCAATGAGGTAACAGATCGTGCTAGCCACTTAGAACAAATCGCATATCTTCCCCATGAAGAGCCAAGTTCTTTATGGAAGCGGCTAAGTAACCTTTTCAATTTTTCTGGCATAGGAAGCTGGTTGTTTCTGGGAGCCCTAACTCTCCTGTTTGGAATCCTGATAATTTTTGTATGTTTTCAGTTACTTTCCTGTTGTATCCAAAATTGTGTCAGGCATGCTACACAGATAGCTGCCCCAAACCAGAGTGCTAATTTGATGATTTTAAATATCCCTGATGAACAAAGAGATAAAGAACGATTGATATGTGGAACCCAGTCATTGTTGGTCATTGCGTAGCTTGACCAAAAGGAGGGATTGTGAAAGTAGAATGAATTATATTGAAATTTAATTCATTAAAGAAATGCTACTTGAAGGGTTTGTTGAAATATAGTTGTCAGGAAGAGAAACATTAAGGAGTGTGAGACAATGGGTCCTCAAACTAATTAACTTAGAGCTTCTACTGAGCTAGGAGATTGGTAAACGTTAGTATGCAAATAAGATATGTATGTATATTTGTCAGTTTCTGCCTTCTTTTGTCTCTTATGTTAAATTGGCTTTGGCTTAGCTGTATAAATAAGTTATCTTGAGCCTCAGAGAGGGGCTCACATCTGGGTGCATTAGCAAAGCGCTTTGCTAATAAACAGAGTGGTCCGACAAATTATGTGAGTCCTGAATCTGACTTTGACACACAGAAAGATTTGCTTATATACCAAAGATTGAGGAGAGTTGTGACCCCTCTTTTCATTACACAAGCACAGATGGTACATCCAGTCTTGCTGTAAATTCCCTGTAATAAGGCACCTTGTGAAAAAATTGGCTTGTGGTTGTTGGTTTTTGTTTGTCCCTCAACCCCAGAGCTAATCTATTCCTCGTTTTATTCCTTACCGTTTAAACTCACTCAGGTGATGAGAAAAAGTAACAGCCCAAACAAATGCTAATTTGAAAAACAACCAAACTTTTATATTACTACTATTATTAGCATTACAGTAGTGCTTAGAAGCTCCAGCTGAGATGGAGTTCCCATTAAGCTAGGCATTGTGCAGACACGTAGTGACAGACCATTCCGGCCCCAAAGAGCTTACAACCTACACAGACAAGACAGGCAAAGGGTAGGAGAAAGGATGTATTACCATTCTGTTTTGCAAATGAGGAAGTGAGGCACAGAGAAATTAAGTGACTTGCTTAAAGCTACACAGGGAGACTGAGGCAGATCAAGGAACTGAACACAGATCTGTGTTCCAGTCCAGTGCCACAACTGCAAGACCATCCTGCCTCTCCATTTTGATACTATGGGGCAAAATTTTCACATAATGCATTGTGAAAAGGTGGTGAGATGTAAATGTGACCGACTGACAATTTCCTGCCATATGCTGAATGAAATTTACTGAATTAAGTTAAACATTATGGAATTAGGTTTAACGTCTTTGGGATTCATTGTATTGAAAATGAAGTTGTGTGTGTGTTACTGTGGAATTGTAAGTATTTCCATGGGAAGGGTAAGTAGGAGAACAACAAGGGCTGATAAGGCAAATTCACTCAGATTGTAACACCTCCAGAGAAGCCGCCCCCTGGAGAGGTGTGCAAATACTACTTCAGATTGGGGGACCAACAGACAAAGAAATGGTTTTTTGTTAAGTAGGCTGGTTTTAAACTGGCTCAGGGCCTTCTTCCTGATCCAGTAACAGACAGGATGCCTTATCCATGGAGGACACCAATCCATACGGTAGGTTTGGAAGGGCTGGGCCTGCTGAGGCCAGGTAGGGCTGTGCGCTCATTCTGAGCTGAAGCTGTGGTAAACTTGTACCCACAGGGAATCTCCCTGGGATGGGGCCTTGAAGGACTGCTCCTGCCAGTTGGAGTGAACTCTGGCAAGCTTATTAGCATGCATGTGGGTTCTTTTATTGTGTTTAATATGTTTTCTCTGTAATGCTTTGTACCTTAAGAATAAAGTAGGCTTTCTTAAAAGAGCTATGTGGTAACTTATAACTGCAGCAATTACAGTTAACTGTCTTTGCAGAGAAATCAAGCAGGTGTCCCTGGGCAACCTGTCTGTGCTGGGGAATAACACAGTGAAGGCAGGGAACTGTGCAGCCAGGAGATACCCCAGTAAGAAGGGAGAGAGACCCATGTCTGCACCCAAGAGAGGCGATGGCCAGGGGAGCTGGAAGCCTGATAGTGAGCGTCCTTGGAGGGCCACTGAAAGAAAATACAGGAGCAGTTGCCCGGAACTGTGACAGTAAATACGTACAAAAATTAACTGAAATGTTTAAGATCAGCAACTTGGCCATCTATGCTCAAATCCTGACTTGCTCTTTCACGCATGTGGGGGAAAAGTTGGCCAGGAAGGCAAACATGGGGTGCAATTTTCCAGCAAGCTCTTCTGGTGATGATGCTGGAATAGAACACAGAATTCTTAGGGGTAGCAGTCGGGAGGAAGGGGAAATTACGTTACCTGGAAACTGAGGCTGTTTGATATGGACAACACAGATAAACACTAAACCAGGAACCCCAACTGCCACTTTCAGAGAAGCAGTTTTTAGAGCAGAACTGCCCTTTGTGGGCTCAGTCCAAAGTCCATTGAAGTCAATGAGAAGCTTTGCATTGGCTTTAGGTCAGATGGTGAAGACTTATTGGCACACTTGCTCACCTGTCTGGAATCCCTGCTTGACTGCAGTCACTGTGGGGATGTGCTAGTGTTTCAAGCACTCTGATTGGCATGACAAAGCCTATACACAGTCCAAACAGAATGTGGATGCATGTCCAGTGCTATTTTGTAACACAAGTTTTTATGAATCTTAAGTGTCTCCGGTTACAGAGCCTTGCAGTGTCCATTTAGTGCAGAATACTTCTCCACTTTAGCATTCTAGAACAATCATGGGATTAGGAAATGGACGGAAATTCAAAATACTTGAAGGTGTTCTCTGTTAACCCTTCATGTGGTTTCACTGTAATCCTTGGGGGGATCTTATTTGCAGATGCCTCACTAAGGCGATGTGTTGCCTGAGCAGAATTCTTACTCTTTTGGTAGGATCAGTCTCCCAGTTATGATTGAAACATTTGTAATAGTTCTCATTTAGGAGCTTTGTTCTGTGGCTTAGGTTTATGGGAAGCCAAGGGTAGAAGAGGGACTAAGAGACTGGCATATATACACCTCTGTTCCTTTTATTGGAAACTGTTTTAAGAATAAAGAAAAGGAGTACTTGTGGCACCTTAGAGACTAACCAATTTATCTGAGCATAAACTTTCGTGAGCTACAGCTCACTTCATCGGATGCATACTGTGGAAACTGCATCATGGTCTCTGTGTATATAATGTCTTCTGCAGTTTCCACAGTATGCATCCGATGAAGTGAGCTGTAGCTCACGAAAGCTTATGCTCAAATAAATTGGTTAGTCTCTAAGGTGCCACAAGTACTCCTTTTCTTTTTGCGAATACAGACTAACACGGCTGTTACTCTGAAACCTGTTTTAAGAATGATTTTCTTCTATCATCTCATTCCTAAAACCAACTCCAGAAAATTACTACATTATATTTACTACTAGACTGAAATGCTATGTGGATCAAAGATATTGTATATCAATATTACTGTAGTGGGAGGAGACACCTGCTATCTGCTTATTCTGTAATATTGATGCTCTGAGCCCCTGAACCAAGGCACCTCTCTCTGACCTCCACAGTCTTCTGCTGTTTAATAAAGTGCCACAGGGCAAATTAATGCAAAGAGTAAAACACTGCATTAAGTAAGCAATAGGTGAATACTTAGGAGCCATAATTCTTGTGACAGTAGGTATACAAATGGTTCTGTACCAGAGCTTATCTACTCAGGAGGTTGAGAAATGGATCCTGTATCCAGGGTGTGAAAGTCTGGCTCCAGTGAAGTCAATGGCAAAACTCCCAGCGAGAACACAACAGTTGATGGTCTGTTGACGTTTAGGACTAGGGATATTGGGGCTAGGGGACTGCACATCTTCCTCTTTCCACTGTCTCGCTATTTTGTCTTGGTGCTGCTGCCAACTCTTTCAGGTGTATTTAACGTGGACAAGTTGTGCTGAACATTAAATTATTTAAGTCTCACTCTTGGTTGCTTGCCAGAGAGAAAGACAATACATAAGATCCCTACTTCCAGTGTATTTTCCTTCCATGTTGTGGAATAAGTTATGATCAATTCTGCATTATTCTTTGTGTAGCCATTTTTTTTAAAAGTCCATATATGACATTCCCAGCCTCTGAAATATCTTGCCCCACACCAGCAAGTGCCAGCATCTCCATCTATCTGGAGGGCAGGGAACAGCATGAATCTTTTGTGCCACTTAGATCTACAGGACATTTAAAAAGAGAGAGAGAGATGTGTGTTCCAAATAAGAGAATGGGGCAAAAATGGATTGTTGTGTTTTATACTAGCCTTACTGGTGGTTGCTTAGTAGAGATGCGTCTTCTATGGTTAAAAATACTGAAACCAAATTATTGTTAAAATATATGAAACCCAAAATGTCAGAGCCTAATCCTGAGTTTTTTAAAATCAATCCTTATGCAAACAAAGCTCCCAGTAACGTAAGTGGGAGATCAGAATGATTATAAATCTCATCACCCAAAAGACTTATTCCTTTACCTTCACTTTCCGACAGTAATATATATTTTAGAACTCCTGAACAGCCAAAACCAAACAATGCTCTTTGCCACTGAGGGGGAGGAGGCAGAGTGAATCGCTCAGGAACTAACTTCCTCTTCCGATGAGTATAGTAAAAATACTTAAAGTACAGACTTTAGGACTGGGTCCTATAATAATACACTACGGAAGACCAAATAGAAAATGAACCTCACTCCCACCTGGCTCCCTATAACTTAATACCCTTCCAATGGCCCATCATATTTTCTGGAAGTAATAAATATTCAGGAATTAGGAATGAGAGTTTTGTTTCACTAACAGCTCCTTAAGGGCAAGACTACAATTCTGCAAGTATTCAGAGTGCAGGAGCAGAGGCATTGCTCATAATTACATACTGACATGAATGGTGCTTTTGTGACTATTTCATAGATTCCAGATTCCAAGGCCAGAAGAGACCATTGTGATCATCTAGTCTGACCACCTGTATAACCCAGGCCAGAGAACTTCCCCAAAATAATTTCCAGAGCAGATCTTTCAGAAAAACATCCAATCTTGATTTAAAAATTGTCAGTGATGGAGAATCCACCATGACTCTTGGTAAATTGGTCCAATGGTTAATTACCTTCATTGTCAAAAATGTACACCTTATTTCCAGTCTGAATTTATCTAGCTCAGGGGTTCCCAAACTCGGTTCGTGGCTTGTTCAGGGTAAGCCCCTGGCGGGCCGCAAGATACTTTGTTTACCTGAGTGTCCACAGGTATGGCTGCTCGCAGCTCCCAGTGGCCGTGGTTTGCCGTTCCCGGCCAATGGGAGCTGTGGGAAGCAGTGGCCCAGCCTGCACCGCTTCCCACAGCTCCCATTGGCCAGGAACTGCAAACTGCGGCCACTGGGAGCTGCGAGCGGCCGTACCTGTGGATGCTCAGGTAAAGAAAGTGTCTCCTGGCCTGCCAGGGGCTTACCCTGAACAAGATGCAAACCAAGTTTGGGAACCCCTGCTCTAGCTTTAACCTCCAGCCATTGGATCGTATTATACCTTTCTCTGCTGCACTGAAGAGCCCATTATTAAATATTTGTTCTCCATGTAGATACTTATAGACTGTGATCAAGTCACCCCTTAACATTCTCTTTGGTAAGATAAATAGATTGAGCTCTTTAAGTCTATCATTATATGAGCTCTTTGAGTCTAGCACTATTTCTGTCATGCCTTGGGCTGCAGTAACTTTCCAGTATAATGTCCCATTTCTGCAAGTCACTTAAGATACAGTATATCTAACTTCAAGTAGCTGAATAATTGGGACTACTTATGCTTAAAGTTAGGTACATGGTTAAGTACCTTGCTGAATTGGGACCTAAACTACTAAACGTTATGGGTTCTAGCATATCAATTTCTAAGAAGGAATTCTATTTGTGTAATCTGTCTGTAAATGGCATACTGCTAAAACAGACCCTAGTGCTCATTCCCTGCTTTGAACTTCGCTTCTGATTCCTGGATTGACCTCCGACTCTGAGACTTGGCTAGATTCCTGATTTCTGACTGTGGCTCTGATTTTAGGCCTGGTTCCTGGTTTCTAACTGGCTCTGCCTCCTAGCTTGACTCCGGGCTCTGATTTCTGCTGCAGCCACCCGGCCCTATTTCTGCTCCAGGTACTACCTCCTAGCCTGGCCACCCACATCTCAGCCATGACAATAACCTCCTGTGCAATGACAACCTTTCTGACCTGGTCCAGCAGCACTCTTTCAATAGCAGTGCACAACAGGCCCAACAGTTGGTCTACTCACACCACACTGGTTAGTCCAGATAGCAATGGCCATCTATTTCTCCATTCTGAGGGGAACTATCATGCTGGAGTTCTGCCACTGCAGTTCTGGAGGAGCGCTGCACAGATTTCTATGAAAGGAGCATTCATTATCCTCAAGTTCTCATTGCCTGTCATCCCAGGCCTGCATCACTATCCTGTTTCATGAGTCAGTGCTAGTTGGCCAAACCCAGAAGTGTCGCTCCACCAAGTGAAGCTGTTCCAGGATAATGTTCTGCTGAAGTAACTACTTGATTTTATCCACATTCTCCTCTACCTGCATTGCTGCAGAATCACCGTGGCTGTCTCTGAAAATCATCCAAAGCCAAAGACATCCAAAGCTGCATGACCACCAATACATAGTGAGCAACTTGTTCATATTAATGATGTTCGGGATCATGGTACTCAGCAGTGTGCCCTCCATTCTTACTGACAACAATTTGAAAGTGGCACTGGCTCACAAAAAACAGATTAATTATGGGATGCCAGAAGAGAAATCATGGGAGTTGTTGAGTTTGACCCCAAATCCCAGAATTACAATAAGTTCTGGTAGGCACCCCACAATTCACCTGAGAAAAATCTCAGAGTGCTCAGAGTCTAGGGGCAGAATATTGCACCATAGGATATCTCTCCAGAATGCTGTGCGATTATTTGGGGAAAGTGCAGAGCTGTGTGGATGCAATGATTCACAAGGGAAGTAGCTTAAAGTGGCATAAACAAAGCATTTGAATGGACCCTTTCATTAGTTATAATGTAAAAACATATTCTGAAAAAACTTTCCAGGGTAGAGAAGGCCCTAGAAGCAAAAGCATTGCCTACTAAGCAATACTGACATAATTGCATGGCTGACTGGGCACAAGACAATTTCCATGGTGTCTACGTCTCAAAAATATATTTTTTTAATTAATGGCACCCAAGACAATCAGAGAGAGAAAACAGTAATCCACCTACCACAGGACCTTTCATTAAACAACATTCACTTCTTTCCCTTTATTTGGTTTGCATAGTGTCTTTGTATTGAATGTTCTCTTTGTGCATAAAGGCATCAACTTACATATGGTAGAAAACTTTGAAATCAGTCCATTATTCAAACAGACATAAAATTGCTAAAAGACTTGGAATACCCAGAGTCAGCATATGCACAGAAATAGGAAATCTAGTATCTGTGGTAGTGAAGCTTCTACCTTTATTATAGGAAGGTAGGTAAATGGGGCTAGCAGTCTGCTATAGTCACACGTGATTGGCATTACTCCATTGCAGTCAATGAAGCAATGGCAATCTACATCAGCTGAGGATCTGTCCCATCTATTTGTAGACAGGCTGTGATCCCAGGTTCTTCTCCCCTCCAACATATGCCTTAAGGTAGTAGAGGGAAGGGAATAGGAAGGGAATTTCCCGCCCCCATATTGTTGTTGTTATAGGCTCCCCAGCAATCTGGTAAGCTATAAAAAAAGAGCTTTAAACCTCCTATGCTCTCAGGAGCTGAAAGAGCCCAGTAGCTCAGGATAGCTTTGACACCATAGACAAATCTATCTGGAGTGGCAAGCCCCAGGGACTTCTAAAATGCTTCGGGGTTTTTTTGTTGGTTTTTTTTCATTATAAATTGCTCAAAACTTACAAAACCTGACATTCAAGTTGATAACCTGACAGATGGCAAACTTAGGCCAAGAGTGCAGGCGCACCAATTTATCAGATCAAACAGGCTCAGCCAGTAATTCAGTCATCCTCACTATCCAGGATAGGGCAGATAAGCAGGAGTATATGATACAACATGTGTGCAGCTTTGAAGTGGTCTTGACAATTCTTCCCTGCTTTAGAGCCTTCCCTTATTAAGTGTCATCCTTGCCTTCCAAAGGGATGTTTCTGCTGTAAAATAACAAGCATATTGTATCCTCTACCAGCTACTGCATTTACATGCAGTCCGTGCTTGCCAGTATATAGTTGTTTCTTTGTATTTTTTAAAGTATAAAAAAAAATAAAGGGCCCAATCCTCCACTGGAGGAAAAAGGCTCTGTTGACTCAATGACGTTCCTCTGATTTAGACCAGCTGATGATCTGGCCACTAAAAGTTTATTGGGACAAGACACAGCAGTTTACAAGAGGTAACTCCTACTACTTAGACGGAAAGTCCCTGGGATCACACACAACTCTCTTTTTCTTTCTCTAAATCACCATGGACTGTGGAATAAATTCCATGGATGACAGAAGAGGTAAGAAATGGAATTGCTGGCATTACAACTAACACAATTCAGTGATTAGGCTTGTTTGATGATAACACTTTCTGGAGTAACAAGGCTGATCTGAAACTATTTTCCCTTGGACAGTGCAGAAGGTGATAGGATTTCTCAGAGAGTGGTCGGAGGTGGCCCTGACAGGTGGAGTAATAGTCTGAATTATATTGCACATTCCATGGTTTAAACAGTAATTTATTTTGCAAGACATGCATCATAGATTTAGGAGTGTTTGCCTGGAACATTTAATTTGTAAAGAGGTCAATATTTAAAGAGATTTGTGATAGCAAATACATCCTGCAGGATTCCTTGAAAGTTAATATGTCACTTTACCCAATAATGATCTACAGCTGGAGTTGTCACTGGGCATACCATCATGTGTGCTAAAACAAGAAGTTATAGTGGGGTTTAGTCCCCTCAGTGAGAAACTACTTAAAAACTTCTCAGGAAACTACTGTGTATCTTATAATCAAATTTCAGCAGAGTTTAAAGAAACATCTCTATTTGTGAAATCCCAAATGATCCCCTCCGAGCCATAACAGAGGAACAAAATGGTGCAACTAGGACAAAATCAGTTGGGCTATGTTCACTACCACCAATGTGCAGTGATCAACGGTCCCTTCTGTTCAGCTCCATCCTGACAGGCAGTATGGGGGAAATAGGTATTTGCAGCAGAAGTGGTGAGGCTATGGAATGTGCAACTGTTCTGTGGCTTCTGTAGGACTCAGCATAAAGATCTGCCCGCAGTAGTGCTACTTTGAACAGCAACATCCTTGATGCCATGTTAACACCACTAAAAGGCTCACATGACAACAGGTGTTGGTGGGACAGTCAACTGTCATACAGCAACTGTGCAAAGCGTGCTGCCTGGACTTGGGAACAGAAAGGGAATGGAACCAGAATCTGATCTCATTTGCACTGATATAAATCCATTGAAATCAGTGGAGTTACTCTAAATGTATATCAGTATAGTAGATTAGAAAGGATTTACAGAATCCTTTGAGTGCCTATGGCCCAAGAGTTGCAGGTTTGTCCTCTGCTAATCCTGAAGATTCTAGGCAGCCAGCCCTTCCCCAGACCACACCTCTTTCAGATCCTTATTCCTACAGACTCTGCTGCCTCCTAGAAGGGGTGGTGCTGCAGACCAGAATGTGCCCACAGCAGCACACCTTTTGAGGTGGGTATTTGCCCTCTGTGCACATTTCTGACTGAAGGGGAAGCTATAACCCTAAATTGTTAGTGGACAGATGAAAGATGTTTGAGGAATTCCCACAATGTTCTGAGTCTTAAAGATACTTTGCTTTTATAATCCCCTTTTTGTAAAGGGGGTTTATTTAATTAGATAGAGGGCTTCTGGTTTTATGTAATATTTGCAGCAGATTTGGGTCACCTCAGTTCTGCAAATACAAAGGAGATTAGCCTGGTGAATTAGAAAAGTAATTCTGGAGTCTAAAAAGATTTTAGTTGAGGTCCCCAGCATCCCCACTGCAGTCTCCCCTAAAATGACCTCTCAGCAGATCCCAGAATTTCACAGTAGAAACCTTTAAGCGATTATGACAAATTCTTGAAATGAAAGATGGATCAAATTGGTTTTAAATTTCAAACACCTCTGACTGTGAGGAATGGCTGCAGTAAATCTGAAATGTTCCTTTTCTAAAAAAAAACCCCAGACAAAATATGAAAATATATCAAAGGTAACAAATTCTCCTGGCACTTTAATGAGGCTTCATGAATTTGCAACCCTTTCAGCCATTTTCAGATGTGGGAGTAGTTTCTGCTGTGATTCTTTTGTAAATGTAAATGCCATGTTTTTGTGGATGATAAATGTGTTGCTAAGAACCTACAGATTCCAGTGCACAGAGAGAGAGGGGACTTGCTGTGACTTTCTAGAATATCATGATGATCCTATTGCAAACACTTACTGTGCCACTCAAATCTTCTTCTTAGTGGATCTTGCTACCACGGGGTATTGTGATAGCAATAGGCCGACAAGGATTTGTCACCTAATTAACCACCTATGAGCCTGCTAATGCCTTATAGTAACAGGATTTGAGAATTTCAACATCTACCAGGTCACCTTCCAGGCAAGGTCAGAGAAGGATAAAAAGGCCAAAGGAAGGATCAGATTGAAGAGGGAGGTCTGGAATAAATCAAAGGTCTGACAGTTTTCAAGGTAATGATTTTTTGAAATTTAAGAAGACTAGCCATTATGTATCAGTATAACTAAACAGCATGAAACATTTAGCTAACTGATGGAATAATGGTGCTTGTATATTGTCAAATGCTGTAGGACGATAAGAGAGAGAAAATGGAGTGTAAGCATTCAGCAGCACCCCATTTTATAAGCTTTTCAATAGTTTAAAGAAAGGGCCAAATCGTATTTTCATGAAACTCCTTAGATTTCAATGAGGTTGGAGGAGTGTTATTGAGAACAAAATTTGACCCACTGTATCAAGTCTTATGCCACAAAGACCTACTTATCGTTGAAGCATGTCTTCAAAGTACTTGAAAAAACAATTTCTGTTCTCTTCTTGCAACTCCTTTTGTCCTCGTGTCTAAGGGTTGCCATTCTCCACCTCACTATAGAGTTCTGTGTGCTGCGGTGCTATACAAATACCTGTTGTTTGTACTGGCTTTGTAGATATTTATATTTCAGTGCAGTGGGATAGCTGGGGATCTATAATTATTCTTCTTTATGCTGTTAAGTCTTTGTAACTTTTGTCCCTCAGTGGGACTACTAATGTGCTTAAGTACATCGCTGGATCAGTCCCGCAGCGCATAGTACAATGGGGCCCCAACCTGGTTGAAGCCTGTAGTCATTACCTCCATATGTATTATACATTTTATATTTGATATAAAGGCAACTGTAGAAAATATTAATCCTGTGGATTTTTTAGGCTGTTTTATGCTTTAAAAAGGCTTCCTGTCCCAACATATTTCATTCCCTTCCTTCCTACACCCTCTTACCTTTTTTGTCACTTCTGCCCCATATCCGCATTTTCTTTCCCCATTTTCTGCTGATGCTCTTCCTAGACTTGACTTCATCCTGCACAGTATTTTGGGCTAACGTTTCTGTTTTATAGTAAAAGTGAGAATTCTGGCTGCTGAAAGCTTTGCCTGCCTTCCTTCCTTCCTTTTTTTCTGTTGGGATGGCTAATAAACAGTAGTAACTAATGTAAAAGGACAGGATCCTCCCGGGACTGACATAAATTTAACTAATGTATCAAGAAGAAACAGCAGCAGCATAAAGGGGAAGTATTTAATCCCTGTCTTCCTGTGTGAACCTCAAAAACAATAAAAGGCACACACACTAAAATCAATGATTTGCAAAAGGCAAGTCTACGCTACAAAATTGTGTCGACCTGAGTTACATCGACGTACAGCCGCCACAGTAATTACATCACTTTTGCATGTCCGCACTACGCTCCTTGTGTCAGCGGTGCATGTCCTCACTAGCAGCGCATACATCAATGCAGAGAAAGCAGTGCACTGCGGGTAGCTATCCTGCTGTGCAACTTGCCACCATTTAGTGCTGGGTGTTTTGGGAAGGGTTTGCAAGCCTCTTGTGGGCAAACACGCAAGGGTGACTGAGAACATGATTTCAGTGTCCCATGATGCAGTTTTCTCCTGCCCATAATTTTATCTACAGCCCATGTTCTGCACCTCTTTTTAAAAGCCCCTTAAACCTGTGCACCTGCCATCTCTGTGAGAAGCATGTATCCTGCACAGCTCTGCACTATTGTGATGAGCATTGCAAGTGCAACATGACTGATCCTGCAGTATTTGCGGAGCCGTAGGGAACAAGACAATTCCTTGGAGGCTAGCTTGCTGTGGGACATAGAAAGAAACAATTCAGTTATTGCTGGCATTCATGGAGCAGCTGCAGATGGTGGAGTGCCGGTTCTAAGCCCGAGAAACAAGCACTGAATGGTGGGATCGCATTGCTATGCAGGTCTGGGATGATGAGCAGTGGCTGCAGAACTTTTGGATGTGCAAGGCCACATTTCCAGAAGTGTGTGCAGAGTTTGCCCCAGCCCTTCGGCGCAGCATCACCAAAATGAGAGCTGCACTGACAGTGGAGAAGCAAGTGGAGATCGCTCTGTGGAAGCTTGCAACACCAGATTGCTACTGGTCAGTCAGGAATCAATTTGTAATTGGGAAATCCACTGTGGTGGTTGTTGCGATGCAAGTGTGCATTACCATTAATCATGTCCTGATATGAAGGACTGTGACTCTTGACAATATACAGGACATAGTGGATGATTTTGCAGCAATGGGGGTCCTGAACTGCAGGGGAGTGATAGATAACATGCATATCCCTCTTTTGGCACCAGACCACCTTGCCACAGAATACATCAACCAAACGGGCTACTGTTCTATGGTTCTACAAGTGCTGGTGGATCACTGGGGATGCTTCATGGACACGAATGTTGGCTAGTCAGGAAAGGTGTGTGACGCTCACATCTTTAAGAATACAAGACTGTTCAGAAAGCTACAAGCAGAGACTTTCTTTCCCAACCGGTGAACTGCCATTGGGAATGTTGAAATGCCAACAGTGATCCAGGGGGACCAAGCCTATCGTGCTCTCCTGGCTCTTGAAGCCGTATGTCAGCCACCATGGGTCGTGCGTAATGGAGGCTGGGGGAGGCTAAGCCTACCCAAACCTCCGTTAATGCTCCCCAACCCGGGGCTGGGCCACAGCAGAGCTCAGAGTTCCTTTGGACAGCTGAGACTCGGGGCGGGGTGGAACTCGGGGAGGCTTGGCCAGGGGGGCCAAGGCCAACTCAGGGTGGCTCGGGCAGGCCAGGGCTCAGGGCAGCTCTAGTGGGTGGGTTGGTGCACAGGGTGGCTCGGGCGGGCAGGCTGGAGCTAGGGGCTGCTCAGCCGGGCTGGCTGGGGATTCTCTGGCCACGGTGTGAGGAGGGGCAGGGAGGATGGGGCCTCAGGCAGAAGGGGCAGGGCAGGGGGCTAGCCTCCTTGAATGGGGGTTCAAGCCCCGCCCATGCCAGCCACATTGGCAGCATTGAGGAAATATTCAACTACTGGCTCCGCAGGTGCAGAATGACAGCTGAATGCACTTTTGGTAGATTGAAGGGACGCTGGAATTGTTTACTCATGAGACTGGATCTCAGTGAAAAAAATCCCAGTGTTTATCCTGCATAATATCTGTGAAGCAAAGGGGGAAAAGTTGCAGCTGGGCTGGAGGTAGAGTGGCTGTTCGCTGAGTTTGAACAGCCAGACGCTAGGGCTATTAGAAGAGCTCAAAGTGGAACTATCTGGCTCAGGCAGGCTTTGAAAGAGCACTTTAACAGTGTGCCACACTAATGCATTGTGGTGTATTGTGCTCTACTTGGCCCTGGTGTTTTGGGGCCGTTAGGAATTGTGTGGTGCTCTGGTGTACATCATTGCATATAACACTGTCAATGCACCCAGACCCACTGACAGCAATTCTGGGCCCCAGGGCAGAACAGTCAATGGGCTCCCGCATGTGCCCAGCAAGCTGCCAGCTGCGCTGCTGGGCGCACTCTTCCGGCATGGCCAGGGCTTCCACATGCCCGCCCAGCTGCCTTTGCTGCCACCAGTACCACCCCGCCCACGCCGAGGAGCACAGGCGCTGACTTCCACATTTCCCCCTGCTCAGTCCTAGGCCCCTTCCCCCAATGCCCCACTCCCGCCCAACCTCTTCCCACTCCTGTTCCGCCCCCTCCTCCGAGGGCACCCCATATACAACTGGTGCCTTCCCACAGTGGGGGGCACAATCTAAAGGGCAGGTCACGTGCCCCCTCAATGCTGGCAATGTGGCTGGCATGGGCGGTGCCTGAACCCCCATTCGAGGAGGCTAGCCCCCTGCCCTGCTTCTTCTGTCTGAGGCCCCACCCGCCCTGCCCCTCCTCCCCTGCCAGGGCTAGAGGAGCCCCAAGCCCCACACCGCAGCCAGAGAATCCCCAGCCAGCCCAGCTGAGCAGCCCCTAGGCCTTGCCTGCCCGCCTGAGCTGCCCTGCGCACCAACCTGCCCGTCAGAGCTGCCCTGAGCCCTGGCCTGCCCTGAGTTGGCCTAGGCCCACCTGCCCCAGCCATCCTGAACCCAAGTCCTGGCCTGGGCCTGGGCCGCCACGCAGGACTGCCAGCAGCGTCTCAATGGCTAGAAGGGGCTGGTCCTGTCCCTTCCACTCCCGGCATCTGTGCCATGCATCGCCCGGGCCCGCCCTTGCACCGCCTCTTCCCACCCCCTGCTCTTCACCCCCCAGCACCTCTGGAACTCTGCCAAAGAGCTGATGGGGACAAGCTGATCAGTGAATGGCAGGAGGTGTGGGGGAGGAGGAGCCCGCCAGTGGGTGATCAGCACCCACTTGGCGCCTATGCTTAGGAGCCCTGTGGCCCGCCCAGTCAATTTAAAAGGGCCCTGGGCTCCCAGCCTCCACCGCTGCTAATGGCCCCTGGACAATTGCGCCATTTGCCCTCCCCTCCCCCTGTCGGCAGGCCTGAATGCACCTATTAATTTTGTGGTGCTTGCTATACATTTATGATTGTAACACGGTGTTTGTCACTGATTCTATGAATTGTATCACACTGTACAGCCACATGTAAATTGGTGCTTTCAGAACTACTAGGCACTCTGCAGCATACGTTGTGAACTAATAAAAATTATTTTCCAAATAGTAGAATTTTATTCAGTAACAAAATCAGTGCAAAAAAAAATCTGAGACATTTAAAAGCAAATATATAAAAAATTAATAAATTAGTGGGAAAGAACTTAACAAAGGGAAATAAATTAATGTTCATTTTAGTTACACATACAGCTACTATGGCTCTCTCAGGTCAGTGTATGTGAAGCTGTGGTTGTCCTTAGTGTCTCCCATGAGGTAGGGGTAGGGATGCAGCCCCAGATGCCATGTGGAATGTTGAGGGTTGGGTGTTGGGAGGTGCTGCAGCGGAGCTTTCCATTGACCGCAAAGGGAGGTGAGCACGTGATTATTGAACCTGTGGGTCCACAAGAGGCTGCAGTATTGGAGTTTGCTGCCAGAGAAACCCCATTATGTCCTGGTGCATCTCCCTCTTCTTTACCTGCTGGGGCTCCTGAGTCTTTCTCCTATCTGCTATTTCCTTCTCCAGGCTGCAATGTTCACCCTCCAGGGCCTGTGTTCACAGTCTGATGCAGCACTGGCTTGTAGGATCTCCCTGAACATGTCATCCCGAGTCCTCTTCTTAATCCTTCTTATCTGACGCAGGCATTCCACAGGGTTGGAGGGGGAACCTTTTGAGGCCACATAACAGAAGCTGCAGATAAAGCACCCAGAGGTACCATTGTCAGTATAATCACAATGGAAAGCCAAAGTTAAGATTCAGAACTCCATTACCTTGCTCCCCTAAAGTTTTTAACAAGATATACTTACTGACACTTGTGCTTGTGCATGGTGCCACTCACAGCACCAGCCGTGGTGAGTCAGAGCCACCAGGGTAAGGGAAATGAGGAGAGAATAGCTCAGTTGCATGAAACGATGAGTAAAGGGCAGTGGCACTGAACACTGGCACCATTTTCCACAGGCAGTGGTGATTTTAGCTGATCTCTCACTCCTGAGGGTAACAAAGGCAAAGAGAGAATAGCTGCTGCTATCATCTCAAAGCCATGTACTGCAATGGCGCCTGCAGAATTTATCTCCAAGTGGTGTGGGAAAGTGTCTTACCATGGAGGAAGAAATAAGGCTGCCATCCCTAGAAACCTTCAGGAGAGGGTTGCGGAATATCTCCAGGAAAGCGTTGGTGGAGATCTCTCAGGAGGATTCATTGGACATCCCTGTGTGCACAAAGAAAGTGATCCGCTTCCCCTCCTCCCCGCATACTTCTACAGGGCAATCAAAAGCAGATAATGCTTGCTCTCTTTGTCGTACTGCTACCTCTTTTAGTATGAGTAAATTAATGAAAGGTCAGTAGCTGTGTCCTGTTACATTGGGGGCACCATCAGTGCATCATTGTAATGGGAAACACAATTACACACTTACCCAAGGTTCCTTCCCTGGCATTGGACTCACCCATGCTCAACTGCTGGGACTGACTGAACTGCAATGGAGTCTCAAACAGGTCCTGGCTCACAGCATAGCTGGACCTCCCCAGTCGCATGTCCCCCATCCTCCTCCTCTTCCTTCTCTACCTCCTTGTTCTTGCTGTTTGCACCAGAGGCCTCAAAAGTGTCCACAGTGGTCTATGGGATGGTAGTGGGGTCTCTGTCAAGGATGGCATGCAGCTCTTTGTAAAAGTGCAAGGTCTGCAGCGTGGCCCCCAATTGGTTGTTGGCCTCCTTGGCTTCTGATATGTCTGACAAAGTTCCTTTGCTTTCATGCGGCACTGCTGCTGGTCCCTGTCATAGCCATTCTCCTGCATCCCCCGTGCAATCCGCTTGTAGATGTCTACATTTCTATGGCTGGTCTGTAGCGCAGGCTCTTCTCCTCACAGGCCCAGGAGATCCAATATCTCCTGTCTCTCCAAGCTGAAGCACGTCTGGAATGTGCAGCTGGCCTGGTCAGCTGGGCAGCTGCACACAACAGGAGAGAACTGCTAGGTGTGCTTGCCAAGCTGGAAAATCAGGAAAAGGCATTTCAAAAATTTGCTGGGCTTTAAAGGGGAGGGGGGCCTGCTGGTCTCTGGGGGCCTGCTGGTCTCCAGGATCCTGGGAAATGGAGCTCACAATTGTGACCAGAGCAATCAGTGTTTGGGCATTGTGGGACAGCTGCTGGAGGACTGTAAGGGTCAACATAAGTAATGCAGTGTCTACACTTGCACTGCGTTGACCTCAGTACATCTACCATGGCTCAACGCTGCTTGGGGAGGTGGTGTTACTGCTTTGCCGTAATCGGGTACTTACACTGGGAGAAGATAAATTTAAGTTAGACACATGCACAACTAGGTCAATGCAAACTGGCTTACATCAACCTAATTTTGTAGAGTAGACCAGCCTAAGATGTGAGTTGCTAGAACCAAAACTTTTAATTAAGTGAACAATGCATGCTTCTGAATTTGTGATTCAGTTATGACTGGATACACACAGTACAAATAAACCCGTGTTGTTTAATCAGCACAGCTGTATGCTTGGAGTTCTAGAGGACGAGGTTTGCTTGGCAACAAGTTGGGTATTTTTATCAGTGAAAGTGAATGTAGATCTCTGGTTGTTTATCTTCCAGATTATCCCTTTATGTAAACTGAGTTGTGTACATCCACCATATTATGGGCTAGTTGGGGGTAGGGTGGTGGTAGGAAACTCTAGCATAAAATAAACATCAAAACTATGGGGTACCATGATTTCTCTGTTCTTGTGTACTGCAGAGCATGGAGAACTTAAAGGGGACTTGCTTATCCCCTTTTTTGCTTTTTTATGCTGTATAAAGATGACCTAAAAATGTTAGGGCTTTGGGATGGGGATGGAGTGGTTTTTTTTTTAAACTTCAAAAGATCAGGAATATAAAAATGTATCTTCCGTAGTTTTGTTGGATGAGCAACCAGAAAGATAAGGGATTTGTACAGTGAGTTCTTACTACCTTAACTGAAGCGCTGAGGATGGTGAATCTTTAACAAAAGCTTTTTATTCACAATGTTAATTAATGATTAAAGATAAACAGGAGTTAGGAAAAAACAAAAAAACTGTGTGTTAAACAATCTGCCTAAAGATTCCATCCCTTCTCTATAACTCAATTTTTACTTTCTTGGTCCTTACAATGTCACCATTTCACTAGTTCTCCAGCCATAGCCCTGGTCTACACTAGGAGTTGAGGTCGAACTTAGCAGCGTTAAATCGATTTAACCCTGCACCCGTCCACACGACGAAGCCCTTTTTTTTTTACTTAAAGGGCTCTTAAAATCCATTAGCGCTGAAATCGGCCTACCTGGGTCGAATTTGGGGTACTGTGGACGCAATTAGACGGTATTGGCCTCCGGGAGCTATCCCCAGAATGCTCCATTGTGACCACTCTGGACAGCACTCTCAACTCAGATGCACTGGCCAGGTAGACAGGAAAAGGCCCGCAAACTTTTGAATTTCAATTTCCTGTTTGGCCAGCGTGGCAAGCTGCAGGTGACCAAGCAGAGCTCATCAGCAGAGGTGACCATGATGGAGTTCCAGAATCGCAGAAGAGCTCCAGCATGGACCGAACAGGAGGTACGGGATCTTATCGCTGTGTGGGGGGAGGAATCCGTGCTATCAGAACTCCGTTCCAGTTTTCGAAATGCCAAAACATTTGTCAAAATCTCCCAGGGTATGAAGGACAGAGGCCATAACAGGGACCCGAAGCAGTGCCAGGTGAAATTTAAGGAGCTGAGGCAAGCCTACCAGAAAACCAGAGAGGCGAACGGCCGCTCCGGGTCAGAGCCCAAAACAAGCCGCTTCTATGGTGAGCTGCATGCCATTTTAGGGGGTTCAGCCACCACTACCCCAGCCGTGTTGTTTGACTCCTTCAATGGAGATGGAGGCAACATGGAAGCAGGTTTTGGGGACGAGGAAGATGATGATGATGAGGTTGTAGATAGCTCACAGCAAGCAAGCGGAGAAACCGGTTTTTCCAACAGCCAGGAACTGTTTCTCATCCTGGACCTGGATCCAGTACCCCCCGAACCCACCCAAGGCTGCCTCCCAGACCCGCCAGGCACAGAAGGGACCTCTGGTGAGTGTACTTTTTAAAATACTATACATGGTTTAAAAGCAAGCATGTTTAATGATTAATTTGCCCTGGCATTCGCGGCTCTCCTGGATGTACTTCCAAAGCCTTTGCAAAAGGTTTCTGGGGAGGGCAGCCTTATTCCATCCATCGTGGTAGGACACTTTACCACTCCAGGCCAGTAGCACGTACTCGGGAATCACTGTAGAACAAAGCATTGCAGTGTATGTTTGCTGGCGTTCAAACAACATCCGTTCTTTATCTCTCTGTGTTATCCTCAGGAGAGTGATATCATTCATGGTCACCTGGTTGAAATAGGGTGCGTTTCTTAAGTGGACATTCAGAGGTGCCTGTTCCTCCTGGGCTGTTTGCCTGCGGCTGAACAGAAATGTTCCCCGCTGTTAGCCACAGGGAAGGGGGAGGGGCTAGCCACGCACTGGAGGGAGGCAAAATGCGACCTTGAAACGAAAGTACATGTGCTATCTATGTAATATTAACAGCAAGCTTTACCATGAAAGAGTGTACCCATTGTTCTAGAATATGTGTCTTTTTAAATACCACTGTCCTTTTTTTTTCTCCACCAGCTGCATGTGTTTCAAGGATCACAGGATCTTCTCCTTCCCAGAGGCTAGTGAAGATTAGAAGGCGAAAAAAAAGCACTCGCGATGAAATGTTCTCTGACCTCATGCTCTCCTCCCACACTGACAGAGCACAGATGAATGCGTGGAGGTAGACAATGTCAGAGTGCAGGAAAGCACAAAATGACCAGGAGGAGAGGTGGCGGGCTGAAGAGAGGGCTGAAGCTGGCGGGCTGAAGAGAGGGCTGAAGCTGAAAGGTGGCAGTAGCATGATGAGAGGAGGCAGGATTCAAAGCTGAGGCTGCTGGAGGATCAAACTAATATGCTCCAGTGTATGGCTGAGCTGCAGGAAAGGCAGCAGGAGCACAGACTGCCGCTACAGCCCCTGTGTAACCAACCGCCCTCCTCCCCAAGTTCCATAGCCTCCTCACCCAGACGCCCAAGAACGCGATGGGGGGGCCTCCGGCCACCCAGCCACTCCACCCCAGAGGATTGCCCAAGCAACAGAAGGCTGGCATTCAATAAGTTTTAAACTTTTAAAGTGCTGTGTGGCCTTGTCCTTCCCTCCTCCATCACCCCTCCTGGGCTACCTTGGTAGTTATCCACCTATTTGTGTGATGAATTAATAAAGAATGCATGAATGTGAAGCAACGATGACTTAATTGCCTCTGCAAGCGGTGATCAAAGGGAGGAGGGGAGGGTGGTTAGCTTAGAGAGAAGTAGAGTGAACCAAGGGGCAGGGGGTTCCATCAAGGAGAAACAAACAGAACTTTCACACCGTAGCCTGGCCAGTCATGAAACTGGTTTTCAAAGCTTCTCTGATGCGCACCGCGCCCTCCTGTGCTCTTCTAACTGCGCTGGTGTCTGGCTGTGCGTAACCAACAGCCAGGCGATTTGCCTCAACCTCCCACCCCGCCATAAACGTCTCCCCCTTACTCTCACAGATATTGTGGAGCGCACAGCAAGCAGTAATAACAGCGGGAATATTGGTTTCGCTGAGGTCTAACCGAGTCAGTAAACTGCGCCAGCGCGCTTTTAAACGTCCAAATGCACATTCTACCACCATTCTGCACTTGCTCAGCCTGTAGTTGAACAGCTCCTGACTACTGTCCAGGCTGCCTGTGTATGGCTTCATGAGCCATGGCATTAAGGGGTAGGCTGGGTCCCCAACGATAACTATAGGCATTTCAACATCCCCAACGGTTATTTTCTGGTCTGGGAATAAAGTCCCTTCCTGCAGCTTTTGAAACAGACAAGAGTTCCTTAAGATGCGAGCGTCATGTACCTTTCCCGGCCATCCCACGTTGATGTTGGTGAAACGTCCCTTGTGATCCACCAGTGCTTGCAGCACTATTGAAAAGTACCCCTTGCGGTTTATGTACTCGCCGGCTTGGTGCTCCGGTGCCAAGATAGGGATATGGGTTCCGTCTATGGCCCCACCACAGTTAGGGAATCCCATTGCAGCAAAGCCATCCGCTATGACCTGCACATTTCCCAGGGTCACTACCCTTGATATCAGCAGATCTTTGATTGCATTGGCTACTTGCATCACAGCAGCCCCCACAGTAGATTTGCCCACTCCAAATTGATTCCCGACTGACCGGTAGCTGTCTGGCGTTGCAAGCTTCTACAGGGCTATTGCCACTCGCTTCTCAACTGTGAGGGCTGCTCTCATCTCGGTATTCTTGCGCTTCAGGGCAGGGGAAAGCAAGTCACAAAGTTCCATGAAAGTGCCCTTACGCATGCGAAAGTTTCGCAGCCACTGGGAATCGTCCCAGACCTGCAACACTATGCGGTCCCACCAGTCTGTGCTTGCTTCCCGAGCCCAGAATTGGCGTTTACCGCATGAACCTGCCTCATTAGTATCATGATGCCCACACTGCAAGGGCCCGTGCTTTGAGAGAAGTCTGTGTCCATGTCCTCATCACTCTCATCACCGCGCTGATGTCGCCTACTCGCCCGGTTTCGCTTTGCCAGGTTCTGGTGCTGCATATGCTGCTGGATAATGCGTGTGGTGTTTCATGTGCTCCTAATTGCCAAAGTGATCTGAGCGGGCTCCATGCTTGCTGTGGTATGGCGTCTGCACAGAAAAAAGGCACGGAACAATTGTCTGCCGTTGCCCTGACGGAGGGAGGGGCGACTGACGACATGGCTTACAGGGTTGGCTTACAGGGAATTAAAATCAACAAAGGGGGTGGCTTTGCGAGAAACATAATGGCCCCCTCAAGGATAGAACTCAAAACCTCAAGGACACAACTCAAAACTGGGTTGAGCAGGCCGTTGATTTCAGGGAGGGAGGAGAAAATGAATACAAAACAAATCTTGACTATTTCTTGTTTTGAGCCACTTCGTCTCTCTTTGTACATCTTGCTGGCAGCAGACTGTGCAGTATGACCGCTAGCCATCGTCATCTCCTGGGTGCTCGGCAGAAGACGGTGCAGTATGACTGCTGGCCATCATCTTCTGCTGGCTGTTGATTAAAAGACAGTGCACTGCCGGTAGGACTCAGTCGCCATGAGATGAAACTTAAAAGGGAAATGACCAGGCTGAGTCACTCAAGCGGGCTCCATACTTGCCGTGGTATGGCGTCTGCACAGATAACTCAAGAAAAAAGGCACAAAACGATTGTCTGCCCTTGCTTTCACGGAGGGAGGGAGGGAACGGGGGCCTGACAATATGTACCCAGAACCACCCGCGACAATGTTTTAGCCCCATCAGGCACTGGGATTTCTACGCAGAATTCAAATGGGCGGCGGAGACTGCGGGAACTGTGGGATAGCTACCCACAGTGCAACGCTCCGGAAGTCGACGGTTGCCTCGGTACTGTGGACACACTCCGCCGACTACATGCACTTTGAGTATTTGTGTGGGGATACACACAATCGACTGTTTAAAAATGCTTTCTACAAAACCGACTTCTATAAATTCGACTTAATTTCGTAGTGTAGACATACCCATAGAGTCTTCCAGCCTAGGATCTGTATTTCTGAGGTAAAGTAAAACAAAGAAAAAAAACCCAAAGCAGAATTTAAAATAACTTTTGGGGCTTCTATATATGTAACAAAGAAGCAAAAAATGATTGAAACCCAATTTTCTTTTTCCCTTGCAGGTCACCTTTAAGAAAGATGGACAGTCTCAATCTTGTATCAGAACTGAACTTTGCTGATAAACTTCATTCCATTTTGTATTAGAACAGAGTATGTGGGAATGGTAACAGTATAACAATACATGGATGGAAGATAAAAAGGTAAATATTATACTGTTTGTGATGTGTGAAAGGAGTACCCATTTATAGCTTGTCTCATTGTTGGACCAGATCTCCTGAAAGGAACTGCATTTATTCTTCACTAATAATATAAAGCAGAGCAAATAATCTAATTGATAAGAACATTTTTAAGAACTTTTTCTTTGTTTTTAACTGTCTGGCACAGATACGGCCATGTGGCTAACTTTTCACTTGTATACAGAGATAAAGTAAAAGTTTGAGTCAAGGCTCCTAACTAACCTGTGTTTCAATGTCATGCATCAGCCTGTTACTTAAATACTATTACCACATCTTTGTTATTGCAATAAATGGCTGAGGTCATTTCTGAAGTATCTGCTGCATATATGGAATGAAGTCCTCACTTACACACACCCGCACCTTGGAATCAATGTCATTGGCTTTAATGGGGCCAGCATTTCTCCCATAGGATACTGAATCAATGTTTCATTTTTACTGAGTTTTCTGAAATACACAGTGTATCAGTGGACATGGCATGATAAAGAGATTGAGTATGTTTTCAGTGCCAGTGCTTTTCCTTAATCTAAATAAATAACATTTTTACTGTTTTCCTTGAAGAAGCTAAAAAAAATAAAAGTAAGGACTTATGTTGGGGGGTGTTGGTGGTTGCCAGCAAGTGTGTCTTTGATCTATGGGCAATCACAGAACTGGCTGAAGCTGATATGTATGGTAGCCACCCTTCATTCTGGCTAAATGGAAGTAGCAAATTAAGCTCCCTTATGAAGTAAGAAAACTGAAACAATAGAAGCCACCACCCAAACTACATAGAAAACCTAAACAAGAACTAACTCAGGGAGACCAAGAGGGGATTCCCAGGGAACTGACTGGTAAAACAGGGACTGGGACATTGACTGAATTGTAGCTGTGTGTGTCAGAAGCAGCAAGCAAGCAGAGAATCAAGAGAAAGCAGCCAAAAAAACCAAGAGAAAACCAGAGAAGTACTCATAGTGTGGCCTTGAGAGGAAGTGAAAAGATAGAGCTTCCTTTGGCAGAGTGCTGGCTGGAAAGGCAGGCTTGGAATTGTGAGAAAGGAAACTTCCTTCTGTTGTTTGTTCCTACTGTGTTCCAGGAAACAGGACTTTGTGTACATTCATTGTAAATAAATAGGATTGCACCAAAGAAATACCCAACTCATAATCAATTTTTCCTCCTAACAGAAACAATCCAGCAAGGCCCCGAATATCAACGAACTGCGCAGGCTAAAAAGGGCAACAGAAGTAAACAGAAAGTTTTTAAAAACTTAGAAGAAGAACTGGTTTGTAGATCTTTGGTAGATATGTAAAAATAATTGCAACATACAGTACAACCTAATAGGGCAGAAGAGCGTGACTGCCCACAGTCACATGCAGGATTGCGGCCTGAATTATCTATTTTTCCTGATGGGGAAACATCTGAAATGTAAATGTTAGCCATATATTCTAAATTTAGAACTAAACCAAAGCCACAATTGTGAGTTAGTGGAACCCTGGCTGGCAGTCTCTTCAGAGAGACCAAAGGTTGAATGAACTGGCTTGGAAACTGAACTACCATCTTACCACCTCAATCTGGTTCCCCTCCAGGAGAGGACTGAGACCGAGTGGTGTGCAGAAGCTAACAGGGATTGCCCGAATGTAAGCTCTTCTGTGGGTAGAAGACCTCAGTCTCTAAAACCCTAAATTAAGCACCTCTTGCAAGCTCTAAAATTTCACTTTCAAAATGCTTTCGAGTGAAAGCCTCCCAAGTGGTAGCATGGTATTTTTCTGATGAATGTTTTACAGCCAAACCTTTTAAACTCAGACCTCAGAGGGAAAAAACTCACTGGTTTGTTTGCATCATATATTTGAAGAACTGGAACAAATGAACTCCTGCGTTTCAGAACCTATTGAAACAGAAAAAGATTGAGATCTCTCTTACTTTCATGTCCCCCCTGCAAAATAACTTTGGCCCTTACTGATACCCCACATGGTTAGTTGATTTGCCTGTTAAGCTTTACAAAGGAGAAGAGAACTTCTTTTCAGAGCCACAAGACATCATTTCACAATTCTTTGTAAGATGCAGTTCCCAAAGGGGTGAGAAGAAGTTACGGTCCCCGGACACATCCTGTATCACTGCACCAGACATCTGCTGCAGCATAGGTGGCAAGTATGGTGATGTTGAACATGTTCATACTGTTTAAAACTTTATTTTTGTAGATAAAATAGTACACAATCATGTAATAGGACTGTATTGTGAGGCATACCCACTAGAAAACAGAGTACAGTCAGCCTTAACTTTGGTATTTCCTGACTTTAACTTGCTTTACTTTGCCATCTTAACATTTTTAATATGGTTTTCTTGTGTAGAATATATATCTGAGAAAAGCATTCAGGGCTAGCTCTTCAACTAGTGTGAATGAGCATAGCTCCACTGGTTTCCATGGAGTTCCACTTATTTACACCAGCTGAGCTGCTAGCTCATAACAACTTACTTTCTGCAAGTTCATCAGTGAATTTTACACATAACAAACTTCAACCAACCAAAGCTATGAAAAGGGGAAAATGTGGGAGGGGAGACTAAAAGAACCAACAAGAGAAAGTGGATGATAGCAAATCGCTTTGAATCCTACCCTATGAAGGACAGTAGCTAGACATATTCAGATTTCTTTTATAGGTAAGTATTAAAAATTCTAAGCAAAAATTTATTTTCAATTACAGTAAAATCACAAAGGTGCAAGGTTGTGATTGAAGGCAGAATTTGGTCCTCCTGGTGTCTATTTGCAAAGAAAAAAAAAGTAAAGAATATGAGTGTATATATATCATACTTTGAAGAATATATTGATACTTAATAGGGTTTGGATCAACAGAAGTTCAACTGGGTAATGTCTTGTGGTCAAGAGAACCTGCTCCAAATGTCCACAATGAGGGAATTAATAATTATTTCTAGAAGGTAAAACAGAATGTGTTTATACTGCTATTAACATCCCTTATATTCTTGGATAAATTGCTCAGGACTAAGGATTATTTCCCCACTCACTGTACGCTGCAGATGAAACAGTAGAGTATAATTTGAGCACAGTCCTATTAGGCTTCTTCCCTCTCCAATTGACAGTTCCACAGTACTATGAATAGTCACAAGAAAACAAAAATGAAAATACAAATGTATTTTTAAAGCTTAAATACAACAGGCTAAGAATGAACAGCAGCAGGAGATAATAAACAGCAGTGGAATTATATAACTATTTTACATAAGGAAAAATATTTATATACAGGAAAAAACATTTTTCAACTTATTTTATAAAAATGTTTAATCCTCTAGATATAAACCTACTTTTATAAAAAGTATCGTCAGCAGAGTCAGAGCATTATCATCATTACTCATATAAAACCTAATGCTGCTTCAAGAATGCTGAGTGAAACCATATGCTCAATGTCCAGAAAGGTGAACATTATTTGTATCTCCTGCAGTATTCCAGCTTTTGGGGACCTCTAGAGCAGTGGTTCTCGAAAGCTGGTCCGCTGCTTGTTCAGGGAAAGCCCCTGGAGGGCTGGGCCGGTTGGTTTACCTGCCACATCCGCAGATTTGGCTGATCGCAGCTCGCCGCTCCAGGCCAATGGGGGCTGCAGGAAGGGTGGCCAGCATATCCCTCGGCCCGCGCCGCTTCCCGCAGCCCCCATTGGCCTGGAGCAGTGAACCACGGCCAATGGGAGCCGCAATCGGCCGAACCTGCAGACGCAGCATGTAAACAAACCGGCTTGGCCCGCCAGGGGCTTTCCCTGAATAAGCGGCGGACCAGCTTTGAGAACCACTGCTCTAGAGTATTCAGAGGATCAAGTATCAGTAAATGTGTGAAGTCATTTATCTGGTTTGTCATCAGAAGTGCTCAGCTTGATGCTCCAGACAGGTTACTCTGCTGAATTATTGATGAATAATGTCATTTTTGGTATTGTGACCCTACGGGTATAAATTGCAAGAACATAACGAGCTTTACTGATGACCACATTTAGATAGCAACTCCTACAAAGGATACACAGGATGCTGTGACATTATTAGATTAAAATATGACCATGCAAATCATTGTTGCGACCACTGTTATGTAATTGCAACGAATCTTATACAAAGTGTACCAAGAAGGTGTCAATAGAAAGGGTTAAGTGGCTTGCAGCCTAAATGGCCCAGAGTCAACCTTTAGAGACATGTTAGAAAAGTATGTGAATTCGGGCCATTCCATGCTAGATAGGCTAGAACTTTGAAATGCAAACCTATATTGTTAGGAAATTAGAGGTGATGCTAATTGTATGTTGTTTACTTATATCTTGTTAGATGTTAGCCATGTAAACAGTTCCTGTCTGTCACTGTAGCTATTGATTCTGAGATCAAAAGGGAATATTAACATTTAAATGAATTCTTCGGTGAAATAATGTCATTGTCTATATGTCTCTCTAAAGTCTGTGATAAACTGCTTAATGAATAAATTCATCATCATCATATTCCTATTACACCTCTTGCGTTTAGGGCAGTGAGGAAGTTGCTCCACTCCTGTCTGTTTCTGGCAAGTCTTTCAATGGTTCCCCAGCTGTGCCACAGGTTTTTCAGCTCGGCTTCCACAGCTCTTTGTCATGTTGATTTTGGGCAGCCTCGTTTCTGCTTGCCTTCAGGTGTCCATCTTATTGCTACTCTGGTGATGGAATCAGTTTCCATCTGAAGCACATGACCGATCCATCTCCAACGCCTCCGGGCAATGATGGTGCTCAGATCCTCTTGGCTGCACTGTGTCAGTAGATCTTGGTTTGAGACTGCTCTGGGCCAAAAGATATGGAGGATTTTTCTGAGGCAAGTTGTATGGAATGCAGACAGTTTGGACATGTTATACTTGCTCATTCCCCAGCATTCTGCACTATAAAGTAGTGTTGAAAGTATACAGCTCTGATAAATCTTGAGTTCGGTTTTGGTGTTGTATTTTGATGATTTCCAGACTGTATTTAAGCTCTTAAAGGTGTTCCTGGCTTTATTGATTTTATTCGGGATGTCCCGTCTTGTTCCACCATCCTGGCTGATGGTGCTGCCCAAGTATGTGAATGTTTCTACATTGGTGAGAACATAATCCTCGATCCATACTGGTGATGGTGAGGCAATATTAAAGGTCATTATATCTGTCTTATTGCGGTTGATTTTCAGTCCAATTTGCTGGCTGAATGTGCTGAGTCGAGTTGTTTTTTCTTGTATATGGTGTTGGGTATGTGATAGGAGAGCAACATCATCTGCAAAGTCCAGGTCTTCAAGGGATGAGAAGAGTGTCCATTTAATGCCTCTTGGCATGTCTTCTGTTGTACGTCACATTACCCAGTCAATGGCAATGTTGAAGAGGATTGCAGACATGACACACACCCGACGTACTCCTGTTTTGACTTCAAAACTGAGCTCACTGTGATCAACACTACGTGTAAAGTTGAAATAGAAGTTTTTGATGATGTTGATTATATGGAAAGCAATTCCATATACCCACAGAACGCGCCACAGGCTGGTTCTGTGAATGCTATCAAAAGCCTACTCAAAGACTTTGAAATTTATGTAGAGTTGCCATTGCCAACTGTTCTATTATGTTTTGTAGAGTGAAGATCTGGTGTGTGCATCCACCCCCTTTCCAAAAACCAGCTTGCTCTTTTCTGCGAACGTTATCAACTGCCTCTGATATACACTGGACTATGATCTTACACAATACTTTGCTTGGCACAGATAAAAGTGTGATACCACGCCAGTTATTACAATCACTGAGAGTTCCTTTCTTTGATATCTTCACTATAATCCCATTGGTCCACCCATCTGGCACTTTTTCCCTTTCCCAGACTGATGTAAATAGGGGGGCCGGAATAGATGCTGTTAATTTAGGATTTACCTTGAACAATTCTGCATTCAAGTTATCCTTGCCAGGAGCGTCCCCATTTTTTAAGGATTTGATGTCTTGAATGATCTCTTCCTTAGTTGGGGTGTCTGTGTTGATATCAAGATCTTTTTCTGCCTCCTGGATGTTTGCTTCCTCTTTAGGTGGTTCCCTGTTCAGCAATTCCTTGTTCTTTTTCGGAAATGAAGCCACTGGCATGAAGACTGAAGTGCTCAACACCAAGACAAAAACTAAACTTGGCTTTTGGAATGTATGGACAATGTACAAAGCAGGGAAGCTAGCTCAAGTCACAGCAGAGATGAGAGGCTACAGCTTACACATCCTGGGAGTTAGCGAGAGCAGATAGATGGGATCAGGAAGATTAATAACAGCCTTGGGAGAAACTTTGCTGTTTTCTGGACGGGATGATGGACAACACCATGAGGGCGTTGCCATCCTTTTGAAGAAGGGAGTGGAGCATTCCCTGCTTGAATGGAAATCCATCAGCAGCAGACTTATGAGAGCCAGACTGAAAGGGAAACATATTAATATCACCCAGATTCCATGTTATGCTCCGACAAACGACAGTGAATTCTACCTTACACTACAGGCTGAGTTAGAGAGAGTACCATGCCACGACCTAACTATCGTCATGGGAGACCTGAATGCCAAGGTCGGTAAGAACAACACAAACAATGACAGAGCAATGCGAAGACGTGGGTGTGGCACTATGAATGAAAATGGAGAAAGGCTTGTTGATTTCTGTAATATGAATGACATAGTCATTGGCTGAACCCTATTTGAACATCGTGAAATTCACAAGCTGACATGGTGTTCTCCAAATGGCAGAGATAAGAACCAGATTGACAATATCATGATCAATGGCAAATGGTGACACTCACTGACAGATGTGAAAGTGAGATGCGGTGCAGATGTTGGCAGTGACCAGCACCTTGTGACAGCCTCCATCAAGCTAAAACTGAGAAGTGTGGTTTCAGAGTAGCAGCTGTGTTAGTCTGTATCTGCAAAAAGAACAGGAGTACTTGTGTGGGTGATATTGACAAGCTCAAGTCCCTTGAAATACAGAAAGCCTTCATTCTGCAGTTAAAGAACAGGTTTCAAGCACTGGCAGACTTTGATGAAGAGGAGAGGAATGCAGATGAGGAGATCAACATGAAGTGGGATAAAGTAACAGCAATTTATAAACAGAGCAGTGAAGCCTGTCTAGACTAAAGGCGGAAGAGAAGGAAGGAATGGATTACATCCAACACATGGAACACCATAGAAACCAGACAAGCCCTGAAGAAAAAAGTTTTAGACACAGAATTCCAGAAGCTAAAGGACAAATACTCCGAACAGTATAGCAAGGCACAGCTGGAGGTCAAACGCCTTGTGAGAGTGGACAAATGGTATTATATTGATAACCTGGCAACATGAACAGAGGATGCAGCTGCTCGTGGTGAACAAGGAACCGTCTACAAAATGATGCAGCTGATCAGTGGTAAACGGCAGGCACCAACAAACACTCTCATCATGAACAAACAAGGACACCTCCTAACAACTGAAAAAGAATGGATAAATTAGCTACATGGATTAACATAAGGTAATTTCCAAAGATGCTTAGGAAATAGGTCTACTTCAAAGTCTCCATGATTGTCTATTGTTCGCCTAAGGACTCTGAGCTGTCAAAAGAAGGCCTGGAACTGTGTAAAACCCTTGGGTCCTGATCCTTTTTATCTCAGATCTGATTGATGCTTCATGCAGGAGAAGCTTAAGTCATAAGACTGAGATCTCCCGTCCTATCTGGATCATCCTGAATATGAACATTGGACTATAACCTATGGACTAATTCTGAAAGAACTGTTTGCAACTACAAATCTCACCATCTCTACTATGAATCTGATCTCAGAAACTGTGTTCATGTCTGTATGTATACTGATCTTTTAACCAATACTCTCTCTCTCTTCTTTTTTAATAAATTTTAGTTTAGTTAATAAGAATTGGCTGTAAGTGTGTATTTGGGTAAGATCTGAAATATTCATTAACCTGAGAGGTAATATGTCTGATCCTTTGGGATTGGTAGAACTTTCTTATATGATTGATAAGATTTTCAGTAATCCTCATCATATGTGACTTGGGCTTCTGGGTGGAGGCCTAAGGCTGGGTTGCTTTAAGGGAACTGTGTTGTTGGCTTCTGGGTAACCAGTAAGGTATTATAGAAGCTGTTTTATACTGGCTTGGTAAATCTAAGTATTGGAATATCCACCAGCTTTGGGGATTGTCTGCCCCATTCTTTGCAGTTGACCATAATTGAGTAGCCTCAATGCTGCTCCCTGGGACTCCCAGTCACAGATGCTCACTGTGATTGTGTGCCTGAACTCCAGAAAAGCATCCGCTTGTTGCTTTGGTTAGGCATCGGCCACCAGCACAGCATTCAGCTTGCACCAGTTCAACACACAAGCAAAAGGACCTGTTTGGTTTCATTATTAGGACAGGTGAAGTCCATGGTCTTTCTGAAGACCTAATGACACCTAGCTATTTTAAATATGCTCTTTCACTCTTGTTCACTGTGACGGGGTCCAAAGGCATTACCGTGTCCCTTACAAATGACAGATTAACAACAATTCAATCGTACACAAGTTTTCCAAAGAGGGACCCATGAAAGTGGCTGTTCCAGGAACAGAAGGAGAGACTACCAAGGGAAGGCTGGGCTCTGAACCTGAGCCTGTGGGTCTGGATTAGAAAGCCTGCGCAAAGGGACATTTAATATGACTGGTTGACCCATGTGTTTTTTGTTGCGTTGTTGTTGTTGAATTGCTTCACCAGTCTAAAGCTGTTGGATATCCTTACTCATCCTCATGTGTTTTCTTTAATAATAGGGTTTCTAACATGTTCAGCTAGAGATACTCCACACTTTGCAGAGAATCCAGCAGTTGCTCGTTGCAATACCACAATTTACAGCTGCTGTTTCTGTACCTCTATCAAACTATGAGTATTCCACAGAAGTGATAGTTGAATCATGTTGAAAGAGAATGTTTGCTATAGGTGTAAGTATGGGCAACTTTCTCTTTTGACTTTCCTCTTGACCTCTATCCTCCTGGCTGCCATGCCTCACATAGCTAGTACAACTCTGCCAACTGTGGAATAGATTATTGGCCAGAAGTACTTCTAAGGCAAACAAGCTTTTGTTCTTTTTAACTCTTGGAGTCCAGATAAATGCCATGGGTGTTTTGCAGTAAGTGTTCTGTATTGCTGAGACATGGTTACTTCCGGCTAATCCCTCCATCTTCCCTCTGTCTGTAATACCTACCTGTGATAAAGCCACCTGTTTTCCCAGAGTACCCATGTCTTGTTAGATCTTCACCAGCAGCCTCCTAACTAGTAAATTCCCTGCGACATTTCAGAAAATATTAGTATTTAGATTCTCCTTAAACTTCTCCTTGGATTTGGTGGCATCATCAATTATCCTTCCATCTTCACTTTTGTTCCAGTCATTCTAAAACATTTCTTCCTTCAGTTACCTCTATTCTGAACACATTTATGGGTATCATCTTAACAGCTTTCAAGATCACTGGTATCATAGCAGTCTACTCCCATCTACTATTTACTCTGATTCTGGGTAATAACATAGGCAATCTTATTATTTTATTTAACACATATTGTATTAGTGTCCAAAGACCAAAACAGGGTCAGGGCCCCACTGTACTAAGCACTGTGCAAACACACACCAAGACATAGTCTCATCCCCAAAGAACTTACAGTCTAAAAATTCTTATTTTGTTCCTTTAAATTGTATCCCATTATGGCAAATGGAGATCATTGAGTATATCCACTTCATGTTCCCCTTGACTTTTCAGCCTATAATACCCAAACTGAGGGATTCTGCATGCATTAGAGATCTAGTTAAGCCTGTACTTGGAATAATTTAACATGATAGCTCTTGCTTTGGCTGGATGCAGTTACTGTGTACCATAAATTGTTTAACACCCGTGATCTGTCTTCTTCTTCAACGCTTTGCCAGATAGTTGGCCACAGTGATCATTCGCCATTTGGTCTATTTCTGAGAAACCGCAAAGGCTTGACGGCCTGAGAGCCCAACATCGGAAATGACTTGATGAACCCATGTAATAGGGGGTCTGCTTCTGGGCCACTCCACCCCTCAGTTGGTGGAATTTTATCCCGGATGTTACCAGCCACCCGGAGTGATCTGTAGTCCTTGTGTTACCCCATAATGAACATGGCTCACTGTCCTCCTCTGACTGGACCTTGCACAGAGGTTTAATTAGTTTAAAACTGCTTGGCCTTTACTGCTAAGGCTGAAAGACGTCCTTTAGCTCAAGTAATGAGTCTCCTTATACCTTTACATGTGGCCTTAGGGGACAAAGAGATGCATTGTGTTAGCACCTAGTTCCCATTAATAATGCTTACTGACTTAAGAGGTTTCTTTTTCAAGTATGGATGATCTCCACATCATGGCAATAACCTAGTAATTTGCCACAAATGGTCCTGGTCTCAGGCTTTGCCTTGTTGCTTTGCTTTCTGAATGAGGAAGTTGAATGATTGTATGACCAACCATTTGGCACAACCACAATTTCTTTAAGATCCCTTTTGAGTTTAAGTGGGGAGTCTGAAATTGGTATGGGCTCTAACATAGCTGGCATATTGTTCACCTTATTGCACCTATGGTCTTTCCCACCCCCCTGCTTTCAAGCACCAAAGGATCATGGTCACTTATGAGTCTGCCGGCTCAGGAGTTTTGTGGGACAAGGGTTTTCAATCAGCTAACACCACTGTTAAGCCTTTGTGGCACACTCTGTAACTGTCTGAGGTGCCATTCACATTTTATTTTCTCCATGATACTGGCGTGCACTCTCTTCATCCATTTATTAGACTTAGTCATCAGCTATCACCTAAGTTTCAGAGTAACTTTCATCAGACCCTTCCTTGGCCTGCTAGGGGTGTTTACTTCAGCGCCTGATCTGATTCTTTTTAAAAGCTTGCCTTTCACGTCAACATACCCTTTGAGGTCCTCTCATTCAGGGGTTGGAAGGAAAAAAAGCTTTTACCATTTTGAGAGGAAGGGGACAACTGAAGGAGTCCATACATTGTCCTCTAATTGATAACATACAGTTCCTAAAATGCACATATATGTGAATTTATATCACACTCTCCAAAGGAATAAAATAACTTCTTGACACTGTTCCATACATATCTGTTCCAGCTCTCCTCAGTGATTAGTCTCTGTCCACCTGATAATGACTTCATCTATTAATGCCCTCTTCTACAACCCAATGCATTGCTTTTCCAGGTGCATGTGTGTTTTCTCAAGGAATACCTAGCTCTCCTGACCTAGGGTGACCAGATGTCCCGATTTTATAGGGACAGTCCCGATTTTGGGGGATTTTTCTTATATAGGCTCCTATTACCCCTGTACCCCCGACCCGATTTTTTACACTTGCTATCTGGTCACCCTATCCTGACCACTTTTTTTTTTTTTTAATCCGCCAGTTATTCACAGCAAAACCCTGTTAATTTTCCTTTTTATTGTACCAAAACCTAAATTCCAATCTGTGGTTTTAAACATTGAAGCTTCAGCTCTCATACCTTTTGTGTAGGTCCACTTCTTTGTCTCATCTTTCTTTTTAAACTCAATTCCCACTTCTCCTTTACCAAACGTTGGCACAGCTGATATTGTTGGACCCCAAAGTTGACTGCAAATGGGAAAGTAGAGAGGAAACAAAATTTGTTCACACTACCACCATACTCTCCTCATTTACTTGTGTGAAGTTCTGTATTGCCTCCTTCATCTCTCTGGAAATATAATAGTAGCATGTTTATTTGAGAGTTGGTCATATTAAGGTTCTTCCTTCCCTAATTACTGTTCCTTATAACTTTAAACAGAAGTCATAAGATGAGGGAAAGTAACAGACAAATGCATTCTTATTTTTAACATTTAACTACAGACTGCGAATGACCAGCAGGGTTTACTATAAAAGAAGCAGAAATATATTCATATGTAAAAGAAAGGAAAATTATGTATAGAAAAATAATTATCTCTGTACAAAGATGATTGCTTTTCCCTTTCTAAACTTCCTTATTACTTAATTAGTCTCATCAATGCCCTAGATGCATTACACACATGACAAGATCCCTGCTCCAAAGTTCTTGAAATCTAAATAGGTAACTTAGAAATGGAGGGAAAAGAATGGAATGTAACAAAAGTCCTTAGACAGTCTCTTGGATCACCTGGGACATTTCCTACTGTGTACATGGTCCATTTGGGGAACCCCCCTTTCTTCCACTGCACCCAGTGAGCTGGAGCACACCATCTCCCAAACTCAGCGGACATAAGAGCACTGCAGCTGGGAGTGAGTGTCCCAGTTCAGACATAGACTCCGACTTCTGCTGCTGCTGGTGCATGCTCGATCCCCACCTCTGCCCCCAGCCCTGCCCTGACTCCACCCCGCCCCCATTCCAACCGCTTCCCCAAAGTTCCCAACCAACTCCGCCCCCTTCCTGCCCCAATTTCAACCCTTCTTCAAATCCCTGCCCCAGCCCCGCCTCTTCCCTACCTCCTCCCCTGAGTGTGCCGCATTCCTGCTCCTCCCTCCCAGAACTTGTTATGCTGCATAACAGCTGTTTTGCGGTGGCAAGTGCTGGGAGGTAGGAAGAGAAGCAGGGACGCAGCACGCTCAGGGAGGAGGCAGAGGTGAGGCGGGGGGGGGCCGGGAGGGGAACTTGGCTGCCGGTGGGTGCAGAGGAGTCGGCGCCTATGAGTCCAGGTAGAGAGACTTCTGGTAGCAGAGCTCGTGCTAGCTAAAAATAGCTGTGTGGCTGTTGCAGCATTAATGGAACACTAACCACCTGAGCTCAAGTCCATCCTACTCCTTGGGTCTGAGTTTGGGTGGCTAGCCCAATTCTCTATCAGTACAGCAATGTCCACACAGCGATTTTTAGTGTGCAAGTGAAAGCCCTGCTAACACAAGTTTATCTACCTGGGCTGGGAGACACTCCTCGCTGCAGTGTAGCCATATCCTAAGGGTATGTCTATACTACCCACCAGATTGGCGGGCAGCATCAATCCAGTGGGGGTTGATTTATCGCATCTAGTCTAGACGCGATAAATCGACCCCCAAGTGCTCTCCCGTCGACTGCTGTACTCCACTGCCATGAGAGGCGCAGGCAGAGTCAACGGGGGAGCAGCAGCCATCAACTCACTGCAGTGAAGACACCGTGGTGAGTAGGTCTAAGTATGTTGACTTCAGCTACATTATTCAAGTTGCGTAACTTAGATCAATTCCCCCCCCCACTAGTGTAGACCAGACCGTGTCCAGCTCCAAACTCAGAGAATAAACCTGCTTGTTTGAGATCCAGAGCTCAAGTGAAGTCCTGATTTCATTTGTTTACCTTAGAAGGGAGGTGAGTAAGAGGGGGACATGACAAACGAGTACAAAATCATGAGCCACACAGACGTTCCCAATTTACCTTCTTTATTCACCCTTTTTATAATTCAAGAACAAGGGGACATCAAATGGAAATGAAAGGTAGCAAATTCAAAGCAATGAAAGAAAGGATTCTTTCACAGTGCACAACTAGCATACAGAATTCATTGCTATAGGATAACATTGAGGACAAGAACTAAGCAGAGTTCAAAAAAGATTGGACAGTCATAGGGATAGTCAAAATATCCAGTACGTCCCTCGGCCCACACCGCTTCCAGCAGCTCCTATTGACCTGGAGCAGCGAACCATGGCCACTGGGAGCCGCGATCGGCCAAACCTGTGGACGCGGCAGGTAAACAAACTGGCCCGGCCCGCCAGGGGCTTTCCCTGCACAAGCGGCGGAACAAGTTTGGGAACCACTGCACTAGAGGTTAGGAAGAAACATTCTTCGGGTACAGTTTATCATATAACTGCCTAATGCAGAGTACCTTCCAGTACTTTCTGAAGCAGCTGGTGCTGGCCACTGTCAGTGACAGGATGCTAGATTAGATGGACTACTGGTCTGATCCAATATGGCATTTTCTATAAACCAGTTACCTGGAAAGGAAAGGTGTACTGAAAATGGCATTTATCTTCTTAGAGATGTCCTCATTCCAGATTTTGCACCCAGCTGAATCCCTCCTATACCATGGGACAGGTAGTCCTGCATCATCTCCACACAATCCCTTAGAAGCCTGAAAGCTAAGGGTCTCATTCTGGGAGCTTTAGGAAGTAGGTCTATGTTACCTAAGATTGGGAATGTGGGTGTTCTCTGTATTGTTTTAATATTGTAATATTACACTTTAGTTCAATGGAAGAAACACATCTGAGCATACAAAGAGTTTAAGCACATGGTACTTTGAACATAAAATGGGGAAAGGAACTTGAAAACTGTTCTAACTAAATAGCTCCCCCAAGTGTGTTTAAGAAATTATGGTAGGTAGCAAAAAAAGCAACAGCAACAAAACCTAATCAGCAATGAGTTTCTGCATATATGTCGCACATGTGCACAGTTGGAGATATGCAAATTTCGCAGGGTTTGCAGTGGGTTTAATACACCCTGCAAGGAACCCTGCAACTTGGTTTGTGGGGACTGGAAGAGAACTAAACTCTGCAGCTTCACAGTGATTTCAAACATCCAAAGCTTCCCTTTGCCTCAACCAATGAGCACTAGAACCTTCACTTCTTATTTTAGATGTTAACAGGGGTAGGAGGATATCCTCGCCTTTGTTGGGGCCTGGTGGGAGCAGTGCAATTTGTTGGCTTCCTAGAGGTGAATAACTCATTCCAGGGTCACTGAACTTTAGGAAAGAATGAGACTTCAGGTGAGTAAATGTATTGAACCTTAAACAGAGGTGGTTTTAAAGTTTGGGAGTTTTTCCTCTACACTATGACTTAGCACAAATCACAATGGTAATAAATACAAGAGTGTTTTACAGGTGCCAGGGATGCTCAGGGTCAGTTCTTCAAGTATGAAGGGCAATGTGCTATTGACAGCCCTTTTAATTTTACAAAACCTTACCAAGGTGAAAGAAAGACAGACATTATTTAGATATCAAAGTCAGATTATTAATTTATTATCTGGTAGCCAAGATTTTGATGGGTATATAAATGGTAACTGTACTTTGATATGCTGGTCAGAGTGGCAGTAATCAACTCAGGCAAGAACCTGTACATTTTGGTGGACTGCATGTACAGTGCAATATATTTTAAAAGAGAATTGTACGCAAAGAATGGACTTGATCATCTTAGCTGCGCTCGTACAAGTGCATTGGTAGGGAAACTGAATGATTTATCAAATCTTTTCTGCTGCCAATTTCTATAAACCTATGAAATCTTCAATGGGACATTTGCATGAGTAAGGACTTCAGGATCAAACTTAATTGAGGTCTTTCCATTTTAACACCCAAACAAAAAGAAACCTTGCTTCAGTCCTAAGCTCTCATTCTGATCTCACTGACTCTGGTTAAACTGGGACCAATTCCACACAAGTCAAAGAAACTGTTATTGGTATAAAACTGTATCTAAAATCAAACCCAAGTCCATAGTCTCTAGGTATCATCAAAGGTTCCCTCTGCTAATTGTTTCAAAGCAACAGATTTGAAGCTTGACACAGCTATTACCCAGACTGAGAGCAAGATAAAAAGGAACATGTATTCCTGCTTTTCTTCTTGCTTCTAGCTTTCTTTAGTTTTTCTCTCCACTTTCCATTCCTTCAACTTTATATGTCCTACCCCTCAGGGAATGAACTGCCTGTGCTGCCAAAGTTTGTCAGCATTCCTAGACAGAACATGTTCTAATCCATTCATCACTGTGCAAGAGAGGTTTCCAGTTTTGTGAAGGTATTTTAATCCCCTTTCCAGCCCCTCACAATGTCACCTACCTATACATGTGCAAAAGTTGATGTCAAGCTAATGTAACAATACAATAGAGTCTTTTTCTACTCATCGACTGAGAGCCATATTCTTACTTCCAATATCTCCTGAGTACGAATGACCTCCATCCAGCTCCATTTTCCTGCAGCTCCAGCACTCTATAATCAGAAAAGGGACAACCCCAGCATTAGTAGAGTTTAGCATTTTGAGATATGTATTGACTTTCTTTTCTAGGTAGCCGGTGCTCATATAATTAACCTATGCCTAAGTTTCTAAGCGCTGAAGCTAAGCTGGGTAGTATTAGCAGTACATCCCTCCACTGGGTTCTGAGGGGTCTGTAAGCAGTGTCTTTTTTATATTAACAGCAAACATAGCATGTGGTTGCAACAGAACGGTCAGCTTACAAAGGTTTGTGCCTGCAGAATTTGCAATACACTTGCTTCAACCTTATCAGATTGGGTTCCATGGTAGAGAAAAACTAAATACATTAACGCTTACTTTATGTGGCATTGAGTGTAAAAATGGAATGGAAAATCTGCAGTGGGAATAAGGAGATATGGATAAAACTAATAATGTTTTGGGTTTCTATGTCTCTGAACAAAAAAGAAAGACTTCAGGACAGGAATTCAGAAAAAACAAGGAAGTAGAAAATCATCACCTCTCTCTCCTTATATAACAAATAGGAACAGGGTAATACCCCTCTAGCAGGGCTCAGTGTTCTATTATTGTAAAGTCCGCCAGAACACAACCAGATCAGCAGTGTGTATGTACCTAGACTAGTCCTTGCATATTTCTATAGGTTTTGTACATTAACCGTGATTATTTAGGACCCAAATGTGCCCACGTGGTATCTTCATATTATTTTTGTTGCGTGAAGAACAAAAGACCCAACTGTGAGGGGTTGGACCCCTTGGGAAGTCACCTGATGTGCTGAGATACCACTGAGTCTACCTGTTCTGCCAGCATGGGCCCTCTTTAACCTGTCTTGCTGATACAGGCTCTTAAAACCTCCTCTAACACACACAGGCAGAGCCACAGCCAGCAGCAGATCAGCTCTGGGAAGACTCAGTTTAAGGGACTTGCTCCAGCACTCAGATGTCCAGCTCCCTTGGACCCAAAGATACATTATGAAATTTGCCCCCTCCCTCGATGTGGAGAGTGAGCACACTTCTTGACCCCCCCCTTTAGAAATTACAGAAACTGGGTTTAATAATAAACAAAACATTTTATTAACTATAAAAGGCAGATTTTAAGTGGTAAAAGGGGGGAGGAGGTCTTCTTTCATCGCTTAACTTCTCTTTCCTTCTGGTCTTGTTATCCTTCACTGTTTCATCTGACGCCGAAGTGACAGGGGAGCAATTTGAATGAAAGACGCTGCCAGCCGCAGACCAGATAGCTGGAGGCGAACAGGCTCATAGTAGTGAATTTAAAGTCCTGATTAGTGACCAGGTGGCATTTACACCGTGCAATTGCCACGCGATCTGCTGTGCCTGGGACGGAAGCGAAACAAGCTGCAGGCGGGGTTGGGGCACAGGCTGAACTGCGGGGGGCAGCGGGACCAGCGCTTCAGGACACAGCTCCGCACCTTACCACCAGAGCTGCTGCCCCGGGGCCCAGACACCTTGCCGCGGCTGCGGGTCGTCCCGCCCGCCTCACCTTTCCCCCGCCGCCATTGTCCTTCCTGCCGCCCCGCCCCACTGTCCTCAGCCGCCGCCGCGCCCTCGCCTCCCCAACCACCACGTCGACAAAACCATGAGAAGCACTTCCGGTTCAGGGGCGCGCGACCGGCGTAGCTACTTCCGGGTTCCCAGATCGTTCGCTCCCTTCGCCACGCCGCACAGACACCGGCTGCCGCCGTCTACTACATCCGGGCCTCTCGCAGTGAGTTCCCCCGCTCTGCGCCCGCTGCCCCTCCCCCCCGTGGCGCAGTCTAGCTCGCGGGTCCCTGCCCCTGGTCACGGTGACGGGCTGTGCGCTCGGCCTACTCCCCCCGGCCTCCGCTGCTCCCCCCGCCGAGCGAGAGCCGCTCCCGGACCTGCTCCGACTCATTCTCCTCCTTTACCCCTTTAGCTGCTGCCCCTCCCCGTCCCACTGGGGAGATGCTGCTGCGGGGCTTGCTGGGCCCTGGTGCCGCGGCCTGGTCCGCGATCTCGGGGCTGCGGGGGCTGGTGCTGCTGCTGCTGTGCCTGGGGGGCGCTGTGCGGGCCTCCGAGATCACCTTCGAGCTGCCTGACAACGCCAAGCAGTGCTTCTACGAGGAGATCGCGCAGGGCACCAAGTGCACCCTGGAGTTCCAGGTAATAACCCGTCCCAGGGGCTCCCCCGGGCAGCGCACCGCCCAGGCCGCGCCCTAGCAGCGCCCAGCGGTGCTTCGATGGGGGATCGTGCAGGGCACCCTAGGGTGCCCGATACACAATCCCCTCATGCACTCCTTACATCCAGAGTCAGACACCTGGCTTGGGTCAAGCCCACGTCTTGTCTTAGGCCTGAGGCACCTGAATCCTCACACCTCACCAAATTAGAGGTACCCCCAGCTTGATCGTGTTTCCATGAGCAGTTTGCACAGGGGATCAGGTGCCCCCTGGAGTTTTGGGTATGTGTTCTGTTTCCTCTAGCCAGTTAGAGATACTTAAAACAGCCCCCCAATACACTCTCACCAACAAGCATTGCTTCATAATTCTAGTTTAGCAATAAGTAATGTTCTTATAAAGTGATCTTATAGGGCACCAGGTGCACCTTACTATTCCAGATAAAACTGTCCTTAAATCAGCTTAATATATGCCTGTTTGCCAACACTACCTCACCCACACAACCAGCGAACTAGTATCCCATTTCTGTGTAAAGCCAGCTGTTCTACTAAGATAACCCACACCACCCTTCACCAAACACCTGTTGGGCTCACCCTCGCTTTCCCTGTCTTCCCTTTCACTGTGTGATTATCTGGTTTGCAGCTGATTGATATTTCTAACCCATGTGAACTAAACAAGGCTGTCCCTGAATTTCATTGTGATTGAGTTCAAACCCTAAATCCTACTTCAGTATTAGGTTTTGAATGATTAAATATTAACCAGTTGTGATCCTGGAATATTATTGACCAATAAAATGTATGCAAGGCTGTGCAATTGTTATGTGGGAGGCAAAGATATAAAAGTGCTATGTTCTTGATCTACAGTAAAAGCATGTGTTCGTTGTAAGCTTCTTGGAAAACTTCCCAAAATTGATCCATTGTATGTATTTATGCATACATCACCTGTGTGTATCTGTGAAACTCACATCAGCCTTGTAAAATGGGCAATTTGCCAAAATGATGTTGCTATAACAGGATATTCCTTAAAAAGAAAAGGAGTATTTGTGGCACCTTAGAGACTAACAAATTTATTTGAGCATAAGCTTTCGTGAGCTACAGCTCATTTCTTTTTGCGAATACAGACTAACACGGCTGCTACTTTGAAACAGGATATTCTTTGAGCTTCTTAGGGATTGTACTACTTGGAGCCTTATTCATTTAATTGGTGAGACTGTTTGCCAGCCTAATAAGTGAATCACTGTTGACTGTACAACATTTTCATTTGTGAAAGGCACTTAACTTTCTTGTTTTATCTTCTGTTTAGAGACTTGTTGGAGAAGGTAAATTTTGCAATTAGATTGCTACGCTTAATATACCTGACATTGGAAGAATTATGTCTTCATCCGTAGATGTGTATTTCACCATACACGTACAAACTGACAAAATACTTCTGTTGATAATAGAAATTTACAGATAGGCAAAGTAAGAAAAATGCTGCTTGAGAACTTGAGTCCCACCTCAGTGTGTATAAAACATGTTGTAATACATGCTGCATAAAGCACATATTTACAGCTCTGATAAAACAGCCAGCTCTAGTGTTCACAAAGTTGAAACTAAACAAAATTATGCAGCATTCACACAGCTTTAACTTTTTTAACACATGGTCTGCTGTCATCCACATAATTTTCCAAAATGATGAAAGTTTAAATCAATAAAAATAGAAAAAACTGCTTAAAAATAAACATTGATATTATCCATCAAAATTATATATAAAAAAGCGAATTCTGCCAAGACTAAATAGAATACATCATAAATAATAATGAATTAATGCAGTTGCTTTTCAGTGTTTAACATGTGCCCGTGCTTTCTGGAGGAATTTTGCATCAGTGAATTCTGCCCCAAATATCTTTCAGCTTGTTCTGCACCCATAGAAAAATCACTCTGGTGGTTTTCTATTTCTATCAGTTTTGTCTTTCAAATCTAGCATTAAAACAAGTCCTAATCATCCGATACTTAGCCAAATTAATTATAGCTCTTTGGTAGTAATTGAATCTCCCACTTGTAATTAAAGATTGCTGATCTAACATGCAATTTCTGAGGCTAAAAGATTTCTTTGACTACAGATACCCAAATATTTCAGTCATCTGTATTTTGTTCAGAAGAATTTTCCACAAAAACTGGGCTTCTTTCCGCTATCTGAGCTATTTTAATTTGTATGAGTAGAAGTCTGTCCTAAAACATTTTTCTTTAATTTGTGTCTAAATGTAATATCTTTGGGACAAACCTTTCAAACTGATGCACCCATTTCTATCTGAATTGTGGAAGTTGGAGATAAAACCTGTTGGGGCTAATCTGTCCTCTGCAGGATTGTTGTTTTCTAGTGCTTTGTTTAATCTGTTTTAAAATTTGTGGTGTTTCTATCTTCTCCAGTCGTAGGCTTTTGAACAATCTGTTATCGACATTGCTAGTCAGATGAGCTTGTTTTTATTTCAGTTAGTGTCTATGGATGTACTCAAAATGTTCATATTAAAAGGGGGTAAAATGCTTGCTCATATTTAAATTTGTACCTCATTGTTTATCCAGATATAAATCAGTGTGTTCTAAATTTGCCAAAGGCTTTCTTTTACATTGTCTGTAGGTTTGTCAGTGTGATTTCAGGTGCTGTGAAAATATTTTGTTTTATATATTTTTACTTAATCACATGAGGGTTTGGGACACTTACAAGCTTTGGCTAACTTCATTCAGTGTTGGGAGAAGACACAAGCTCTGTTCGAGGGAGGCAATAGAATTCCTAAGTCTGCAGCAAAATCCCTAAATGCTACTGCAACAAAGTTTTCTATAAGGTTGTGCTGAAATCAAACCTATCTGACTTGTTTCCAGTGAAATTTAGAAACTAGGTTTACTATGAAGACTGTCTATAAAACCTATAAAGAATTCTTAAATGCATAGGATCTGTATCATCAGGATACATCTTTTTTTATTTAAACCTGGTATCTTTTCTCTCACTTCCAAAACTATGCTGATAAAGGTTTGTAAAAGCAAGGGGCCATATCCAGTTCCCATTCTTATGCCACTCTGCAGCACAAAGCAGGAAGAAAGCTGGCGTAACAGGCTGTCTGTGTGTAACACCCTTCCTGTCATGTCAGAAACAGGAGTAGCTGGGACATTGTTGCATTCTGGCAATTCCAACCTGCCGGAACAGCTCCAGCCTGTTTAATACTGTAAAAAGAAAAGGAGTACTTGTGACGCCTTAAAGACGAGTACTCCTTTTCTTTTTGCGAATACAGACTAACACAACTGCTACTCTGAAACCTTTAATACTGTATTGGTTTTTTCTGGACTTGAAAAGTGGGTCTAAAATACAGTAAATCTTACTGTTCTAACACAGTATTACTTTAATTTTATTGTCTCCTTGTCAGGTTCTTGTACTGTACCTATCACAGAAATATCTGAGAAACTTAAGTAAAATAACGTAATTGAAATGAAACTTTCTCTCATGTATTTGTATGAATTAATGTTTGAAGAAAACATATCAATCTTTTTTATTCTGAGTTATTCTTGTTCTGTTAGTGTGTAAAACCCAAGTTCATTGCTGTAGGCTAATATAAATTGATACTCTTGAATTGAACAACTTCACTGGTGAACTCGGTTTATTACAGCTCTCTGTATCTTCTCTATTCTTGGTTTAGTGAATTAGTTAAATTAAATAAGTCAGATCGAATGACTTGTAGAGGTGCTTAGATAACTGTAGTACTAGGAATAATGTTCTACTCTGTTAAAGTGCCAATAATCTTTCACACTCCACAGGTGATCACTGGAGGGCATTATGATGTTGATTGTCGACTGGAAGATCCTGATGGCAATGTGTTGTACAAAGAGATGAAAAAACAATATGATAGCTTTACCTTCACTGCATCTAGGAATGGAACATACAAATTCTGCTTCAGCAATGAATTTTCTACTTTCACGCACAAAACTGTGTACTTCGACTTCCAGGTTGGAGAAGATCCACCTCTGTTTCCTAGTGAGAACAGAGTCACTGCGCTTACCCAGGTAAAGGGCTGATTTAAAGTGACTTGATAGCCAAATAAAAAATGGAGCAGATGAGGCTTGGATTTTCAAAGGCGCCTAAGGGCTGTAGGTACCTATATTGCATTGAAAGCCAATAAAATTGGACATTTAACTTCCTCAGACTTCTTTGAAAATCCCAGCCCGAGTTAACTAGGGAGCTCTATTAACTCAAAGACTTAATGTTGTTAACAATGAACTTTTGTCTACTTAAAGTTTGGATGTAAAACTGAGCTTGTGCAAACTGGAGTAGCAGTCATTAATCACAGAAGTAGAACTAAGATTTTAGGGATTTACATCCCAGTTAGCAAAGAGCAAAGCCCCTCACAACAGGACATTGTTTAAGGAAATGATTAGGATGAGAAGATGTTGGAGGAATACTATGTCGCAGGTTCAGGAAGGAATTCAACAGCAGACATAGTTTCTAGACATTGTTCTGGAAGGAAGTGGCAGGTAGGCAAGGGATGGCAAGGAGGCCTCTTCCACTATTTTTGTGCCTCTTTCTTATAGGCTGTGGGTCAAAGTAGAGTTTAATTGGACCCTGGTGTTGTTGAATTTTGTACAATCAGCTGTTTTGTCAACAATGATACATGCATCTGTCTGTAGCCACAAAAGGTCCCAGTCTCAGCATGATTTGTGGGGATGAATGGGATTGCGGGAAAGAAATGTATAGTAGATGAATAAAATGCACTTGAAAGGTTACAGAGTAAATATATCTGAATTCACAATATTTTAGTAATGGCGAGTCATCTTTTTATGCCATCATGGCAAAATATTGAGATTTTATACTAAAAGCTAATCTGCTTTTCCTTGACCATACTAACTGTTTAACTAAAAATAGCTGCATATGATGAGACTAATAATTCTCTGAATTGTTTATATCACAGACAGGTATATTTTCCTAAGGAAGCTGCATTTCAGTGCTGTGACTGCACTCATGTCTGAAAGTTGAAGTGTTGGTGCTTTGAACTTTTTGAACAATTGTTTCTAAATTCTACCTTTCTGTAGAAACATCAAGTAATTGAAAAAAAAAAGTGAAAATAGGCTTTTACATTTCATGCCTCTTTTTAAGGAAAGTAAAACTGAATAAGATAATTAGTAAATGCCCAACTTAATATTTAGGTTAGATATCTGTCCAATAAGTCAAAATTATGAGAAGCAAAGAAAAGTCTAGCAAAACAAATTGAAAATAAAGCATGTTTCACATCTAGTTGGTTAGTATTGTTATAGATGTTTAGTTTTTTTATTTATGTACAGTAGGACAGGAACACTGCTTCCCCACAAAAAAGGCTTCAACTGTGTGAAGTTTTATTCTTAAACCTTAGGTCTTATTTCTGTTTTTGTTTTTTACATGTCTTTCTGTGAGCCTCGCTTCGTTTCTCCTAAACACAAATCCATTTAAATTGTTCAGTACATTATCCACAGACACCTTGTGTGCTGTCAACTGGCAGCAAACTCACTCCAAAATTGCTATTTAGGTGAGTGTGCTCACCATTTCAGTACTTTGGAACCAAGGATATAAACACCATCCCTTAGCTATCTTTCTACTGGCCTGAGTGGACCCAAAGATCTCTCTCTTCCAGTGCATTTCACAATTCTTTGCTGTTGGTAAATGAATGTAGGAACTTGAGGACTCCTCAATTCAATTCCAGATTTTGTAGGGGAGTTTGCTCTAGTAATTAAAGAGTTGTCTGTCGCTGTCCCCCTTCTGCTCCTATCTACCCTGCCTCTTTCTGGTTCCTGTCCTCCACCCTTCCTCTCTATTTTTTCATATTCTCTGGCTCCTGCAACTCCCTCTCCTCCTGACCCATCTAATGCTGCTGTGCTCTCTTTCTTTCTCCTCATCCCTGTGCATTCCAGTGTGGTTGCTTCCTCCATGCTGCCTGGGCACCAGCGGTGGGAGCAGTGAGAACACTGGGTTCTTGTCCTGCACCATAATGTCCCTTTGCTGCTGGAAGGAGCAACTACAGGGGAAGTCCTATTCAGCGCAGGCAGACTCTTCAGAGAATTTAGGGATCTGAGCATGTATGAATTGTGATTTTTTCTAAGTGCATGGCCAACTTGGGCAGATTTTCATAGGAATAGCAAAAGGCATATCCCTAACACCTAGGTGGCCCCTATCGAATTTTAAGTCCCTGCTTCAAAGGCTCGAGGGTTTCTCAACAAACCACTGAAATAATTTTTTTTTTAAATATGGGCAAAACAATGTATGTTTCCCTAATCTTGTTCTCTGAAACGGCTGACCCATTTTAGCTGAAACAAAACAAAAAAAAACCTGAGGCAGACACTTGGCATAGAACATTTCAGCCTGAACAGTTAGTTTGGCCAAGTTCTAAGTAACTGAAAATGAGGCCATATAATGGGAAATGTGAGGCAACTTTAATGATATATTTGTGCGGTTGGGGGAGGGGGGGGAATATTTAGTATATTGGTTAATGTGGGTTAGATGTGACCGAGCTTAAAACATATTAGTTGAGAGAATAAATATACTCGCATCTAAAATTACAGAAGTCCTGGCTATATATGCTCAGATACAGCACAAAGAGAGAATTCTTCCAATGCTTTTCTAACTCAGAAATTTTTTTTGTCTAGATGGAGTCTGCTTGTGTTTCAATTCATGAAGCTTTGAAGTCTGTTATCGATTATCAGACGCACTTCCGCTTGAGAGAAGCACAAGGTCGCAGCAGAGCAGAGGATCTAAACACCAGAGTAGCCTATTGGTCAATAGGGGAAGCCATCATTCTTCTAGTAGTTAGTATTGGGCAGGTATTTCTCCTCAAAAGCTTCTTCTCCGATAAAAGAACCACCACAACCCGTGTTGGATCATAACCAGTGTGAAATGATGCTTCAGATCCACTGTACACTGTGCATCTGTAAACTTACTGTTCTCCAGTTAATTGTAGATACAAAAGAACTAAAGATGGGCAACATTTTTAATACCTTTTTACCCCTTCCCATTCATTAAAAATTACAAAAAGTAGTCAAAGTTATGAAAGGGACACCTTTTTATTTGAAATATTTGGAAAAGTTGAGAACTTACTATTTTTTTATGTTTGTGTTAAGCATCCAGCAGTGATCTGTTTTTCCATTATTTGTATTCACTGATTAATCTGTGGTATGCTTTGAAAAAACCCCAAATAGTTGATATGGAAGACAGTACATGTGAAAAATTGATGATATTTTAGCTTTTCAGGCTGAAGGTGTTGGATGAAAAACAAAAGCAAATGTGATGAACTGTAGTCACAAAGCATTGAACTGCACTGTTTTGATTTGCTCTGAAAAATTCAATCAATATATCTTTCTTTGCTGTAAAACTGTTGCAAATTAACACTACATCATGGCACAAATATGGTTCTATAGAATGGTAAGTCTCCACCTTTCACAATTGTTAAGTTTTATATTTAAACAAGTTTGTTTAAAAAAAAAACAGACATTCTTCCTATATTAAAATATAATGAATTTCCTGTTTCACAATATTTTTTTTTATTGAACAAATTGTAAACTGAGATTACTCAGGAAACCAATTTTCTATACTCTATTAATCAAAATTTCCAAGGTGCGCTTTTTTTTTTTTTTTTTTTAAAAATGCAATAAGATAGGGAGAATCCTGTAACTTTGTCACTGAAGTTGTGTAGTCTCTGTAGTTATGTGTGCTGCTATGGCTCTTCAAAATTAGGACAACAGAGGTAAACTGGCTTGTTAGGCAGCACAGCACTGACACTGGACATGGTTGTATGCCATCTGTGAGAGGCACATACAAAGCTTTCTAGTAAATCATTATCAAGTCCAATTTGTTATTTATACTGCATTGTATCTCCATGGTTGTGATACATTGTTGCCTTGTGCATCTAACTGCCACTTCTGGTTTGCTAGTGGTCCTGCAATGTTTCAAAAGTTTCAGGGTGTCTTTTTTTGGTAGCTTTGTAGTCCACATTGTTATCATTCCTCATGTCTTTAAAAGATGCTGTATTGTGTACTCTGAAAAGTTTTGTTTTATTAGGATGTGGAAGTTGGCAAACGTACATAAATTGTTTGAACTAAGGTATTCAAAATAAGGTTAAAAGCTAGTACAGACTAATCTGGAAGGACTAAGGTAATTAACCAATTCGCACGTGCACAGGAGAAACAACTAATGTAAAGACACAAGAAAATGTAGGGTTCTTCACGATTTTCCTCTTAATTCAAAAGAGGTTGTTAACTTAAACTGTTAAGCTAGCACACAGTAAAAGGACTGTAATTCTGATTTGTTGCTAGTGTTGATCAGACATTTCCAACTCTGGAGAAACTAAAGTTTGTTTATATAAAAAATAAAAAAAGTCATACTTGGGCACATGACAAAAAACTCAGGGCCATCAACTTAAAACAGTTTAAAATGCAGTGGTTGTAGTAAAAGGAGGTTCTAGATTTATTCTTACTGTGATTAAATCAATTACCTGTAGTCTGGGACATCCAAGAAAAATTTGAGCTAATTCCTATTTTAGGGGTCACTCAGGTTGGTAGGTGAAAAACAGGATCTTAGTTTAAGGAATCTAGTTGATATTCTCATACCTTGTATTGAATTTTTTTTAACGCACCTACAACTTCCTTTATTTAGAGGGGTAAAAACAATGCCAGTGCTGGTTACAACTTTTCAAAAATAAACTAGAGCACAGACTTTTCCTGAACGCCACAAGCCTGCACCTGTATGTGCTACTCTTCCCCAATTGTGCTTGGCTGCTTTATTCTTGTGTGGCAACAAGCTGATCTTCTGCAGGATTCTTACAAACTTAATTACATGCAATAATAAAGCAAATGGGTGGAGTTAGGGCAAGTGTTGCACCTTTGCCATTATAACAATTTGATGAAAATGTGATTTGATTTTGGCAGTGTCCCATTGTAATCTTCTGAAGCTTGAGCTATCACTTGTAAGTAGATCAGTTAATAAGTAGCTTTAATTGCAATGAAAACATTTGTTTTAAAGATGTGAAATAAGTTTTTTTTTCCTACATCACTTGCTTCATGTTACTGTCAAAATTGCTAAATGGTATAGGCCAAATATTGGTTTATATCGTCACAGATACTCTCTCTCTGTTTCTCTTGTGTCTTTTTATTTTTTCCTGTTTGAATGTGTAAAGTGGAACTGTTTAGCTCAGTATACCTCCCACTGCAGAGGTCTTGTGGAATTGACTGTTAAATTGAAGTTGGGTATTCAAACCAGTCCTCCTGTATCTTGCTGCATTATGCAGCAATAGCTTAAAAAAAGCCTTTATTTTTCTGTTCTAAAAACATGGCACAAAACCACATGTTTAAACATAGCTGTATATATTTTTTAGAATAAGTGATTGAATAAAATGAATAGGATATAATAGACACATGCTAACAAATCAACAGTGGGTGAAAAAACATTTTAAGGTGTGTTACAATTAAAGCTTCATCTTTTTATATTAAGGACATGGTTCAAATAAGAGGTGTATGGTACACAGCTAAATCACCCAGTGTTTGATAAAATACAGTTTTATTATGTACTGCAAAAGACACCAGTTTTTTACTATTCTTTGGATGTTTGTTTATGGAACCTCTTCTTGTGGCCTGAAATGTCAATTCCTGTTTTAGTTTGAAAACATTCGTTAGTTTTGAATAAGACAAAAGGCAGACCCTGTGAATATTGTACGGGAAAATAAAAATTAATATATGAACATGGTCTGAATGGATTTTTATTTTGAGACTGGATGGGAAAGGAGTTTTCTCAAAGGAAAACAAGTGAGATTGAGCCTTAACCTATATTTTAGAATAAGTATTTTTTAAAGTACTTATCCATTCATTAATTCATTAGATGCCACTTGATTGCTCATCATCCACATTTCTTTACATTTGAGATGGGATTACTGCAAGGCACTCCATATGAGGCTATACTTAAGGCCATTTAGAGACTTGAGTTAGTGCAATAAGTTTTCCTGTTTGTTAAGCAATGCATCATAATGAGTGCACTGCACCAGTGCTTTGTAACATGCACCTATTGGATTGAGTGGAGCTTAAGGTGTAGTTTTGGCTTACAAAGAGACTGCCCTTTTTGTGATCCTGCCACAAGTATGAGGTTGTTAGAGAATAGTATAGTTATCTAAATGTAATTATCTAGTTATATATTTAAACTGTACATATCAAATAGGATCTGAGGGTTATAGTGGGTCACAAATTGAATGAGAACAATGTGATACTGTTACGAAACAGACAAGTGTCATTTTGGGAAGCTTTAACAGGAGTGTCTTATATAAGGAAATGGGAAAATGACCCACAAAAAAAGGTGGAAAGAATCTGGCATATTTAGTCTAGAGAAGAGAAGGCTGAGGGGGGACAACAGTCTTAAAATATATAATAGGTTGTTATAAAGAGGATGGCGATCAGTTGTTCATCTTCAAGGGTAGGAAAAGAAGTAAAGGACTTAGTTTGCAGAAAGGGGGAGATTTAGGTTAGATTTTTTTTTTTTTTAAATTAACTATAAGGATAGTTAAGCACTGGAACAGGTTACCTAGGGAGGCTGTGAATCACCATCGCTGGTGGTTAAGAACCAGATAAACATTTGTCAGGGATGGTCTAGGTACACGTAATCCTTACTCAGAGGAGCCATGGGGAAAAGAAGGACTAACTAGGTGACTCTTTAGGTCCCTTTCAGCCCTACGTGTCTGAGTCTAAGGCTTTGTCTACACTGGAACCTGAATGACACAAGTTTTGTTGTTCAGGAGTGTGGGGGAAAAAACAAACCCCACCCCAAACAACAAAAGTTTTACTGACAAAAAGCGCCAGTGTGAACAGAGCTCTCCTGCTGACAAAGCTACTGCTGCTCATTGGGAGTGAAAGTTTTTTGTTGGCGGGAGAGCTCCCTCCTGCTGACAAACAGCGGCTATACTGCGTGTCTTTTAGTGGCACAGCTGTGTCACTAAAGTTGCGTACAGTAGACATAGCCTAAGTGCCTAAGGCTGTAGGATCAGAATTCTTACAAATCTGCTTTTCTTATACAGTACGTGGAGCTCTGATTATTATACCAGACTGCTGCTGAGAAGAGTAACTGACAAGAGATAAATATTTAGTAAATGAAGCAAATCAAAAATACTTTGAAAACTACTTTATTCGGTATTTTATGTTACCATTCCCTTTGGTATGTGGACACCTTCCAGAATTGTGTTTAAAAATAAATAAAATTTATGCCCTTCCATTTCTTCCTCTTCCCCATCTATATAGTATTCTGTATTGGTTTTTATACTGTGCTCATTGCCACCATATCCCTTTAGGAGTTTGTTACATATTTTTGTCCAGCAAGTAATTAGTTGAAATGCTTTTAGGGAAAAACAAGATTCAAGAGGTGGTTTGTGGTTATTCTTTGTTCATGGAATGAATTCCGCAGACTCAACCCAGCTGTCAAGAAAGTTGTTTCCTGTATACATAAGTATTGGCTTTGAGATAGGACCAATGGAATCATCTAAGGAGAAGAGTTGGTGGTAGGGTGAGGTAGCCCTTTGGTCCCTGTCTGTTGAGGTTGTTGAAGGACCGAGACATTAAATTTAACCTGATGTTGAATAAGTGAGTCATTACAATAGTAGCATATATGAGTAATATATCTTTGGTGGTATTTGCTGCTGAAAGTGTGAAGCTGCTCTTTTCCTGCACCAGTTAGTCTTTTCAGAACCAGTGCTTCAGTTCAAGGCATTGCAGTAATCCCATCTGGAGGTAACAAATGGTATCTGTGATCAGTCAGGTGGTTGTTAGACTTCATCCCATCCTTTCCAACAAACTGATGCTATGACTCCATCAGGAATCTAAGACAGACTGCCTAGATAATTTGGAGAGAGCAGGGTAGTAGCCATCTCTTCACTATTTCATTATGCCTACCAGTTAACTAGCTTTTTTTAACTAGCAGTTTACTTAGGAATGGGGGATTTGACACTAGGTGAAAGCTGGCAAATTCCAGTGCAACCAGTGAAGGGCTGGCTAGGATTGGCCAGTTCAGAGTGCTCAGTAACAAGGAATGCTGAATTCCTTCTCTGAGGTGGCGCTCACTTAGAGAAGGAGGTCCTATTTATTCTTGACTCACTTTCACCATCTGGGAGGGGCTGATTTTCTTTGGTATTGAATTTCTGTTGTGTGAAAAGCTGAACTAAGTCCAAAGATCGTTTTGGAATAACATACCACCTTACTCCAGTCGTCATGAGAAATCAAAGAAAAGGGGGCAGGAATCAGAGCTTATTTTCATTTCAAATGTCTCCCAGTATTCTGAGGAAATTAGATTTTTTGAGAATTCTCACTCTAATTTATTACAAAAGGTTTTTTCAGCCTGTCAGCTTTATCTGCCCTGCTCCAAAATAAATTGTTCTTTGTAATTCACTTTTCCTTCTCACTCAAAAAAAATCCATGCACACCCAAAACAAAACCTCTGTCTAAAAGCTGGATGATACCTAAACTCATTTCTCTTTTACAGTAGAATAAATAAAAAAATAGCATTGGCCATAAACACTACATAAAGCACTACATAAACTTCTTACTAATAATTCTTTGAATGTACTGTTATAATAGTCAGGGATGTCTATAGTCTTGTTTTTTATTAAAGGTATTGGAGATTTTTCAGGTCATCATGGAACTTCTCTTATTTCCAAGAGTAACCTTCCTTTTCTGTATCATAGTATTCTTCACAGTGTAATCTGAACATAAGAATAGCTATACTGGGTCAAACCTATGGTTCTTCTAGCCCAGTATCCTGTCTTTCAACAGTGACTGGTGTCAGATGCTTCAGAGGGAGTGAGCAGAACAGGGCAATTTATCAAGTGATCCACCCCTGTCATCCACTCAGAGCATCTGACAGAGGTTTAGGCACACTCGGAACATGGGGTTCCATCCCGGACCATGGATGCAACCCCATGGCTAATAGCCATTGATGAACCCATCCTGCATGAACTTGTCTAATTCTTTTTTTAACCCAGTTATACCTTTGGACTTCACAACATCCCTGGGAACAACTTCCACAGGCTGTGTGTTGTGTGAAGAAGCACTGCCTTTGTTTGTTTTAAAACCTGTTGCCTATTAATTTCATTGGGTAACCCCTGGTTCGTGTGTTGTATAAAGGGGGTAAGTAACACTTTCTTATTCACTTTCTCCACATCATTCATGATTTTATAGATCTCTCTCAGATCCTCCCCTTAATTGTCTCCTTTCCAAGTTTAACAGTCCCCGTCTTTTTAATTTCTCCTCATATGGAAGCTGTTCTGTTGTTGCCCTTCTCTTTCCAGTTCTGGTATAACTTTTTTTTTTTTTTTCAGTTGGGGCGGCCAGAACTGCATCCAAGATTCAAGGTGTGGGTGTACCATGAATTTATATAGTGGCGTTACGATATTTTCTGTCTTAGCTATCCCTTTCCTAATGGTTCCTAACATTGTTAGCTTTTTTACTTCTGCTGCATGTTGATCAGATGTTTTCAGAGAACTATGCATGACTCCACAGTCGTTCTTGAGTGGTAACAGCTAATTTAGACCCTGCCATTTTGTATGTATAGTTAAGATTGTTTTCCATTTTGCATTACTTTGCATTTATCAATACTGAATTTAGTCTGCCATTTGGTGCCCATTCCTTTGTAACTCTTTACAGTCCGCTTTGGACTTAACCATCTTGAGTAATTTTGTATCATCTGCAAACATTGCCACCTCACTGTTTACTCCTTTTTCTAGATCATTTATGAAAATGTTGAACAGCACCGATCCCAGTACAGATCCTTGGGGGACGCTATTTACCTCTCTCCATTCTGAAAACTGACCATTTATTCCTACCCTTTGTTTCCTATCTTTTAACCAGTTACTGATCCAAGAGAAGACCTTCCTTCTTATCCCACAACTTCTTACTTGCTTAAGAGCCTTGGTGAGGAATCTTGTTAAAGGCTTTCTGGAAGTCCAAGTACACTACATAAGAACGGCCATACTAGGTCAGACCAAAGGTCTATCTAGCCCAGTATCTTGTCTTCCGACAGTGGCCAATGCCAGGTGCCCCAGAGGGAATGAACAGAACAGGTAATCATCAAGTGATCCATCCCCTGTCGCCCATTCCCAGCTTCTGGCAAACAGAGGTTAGGGACACCATCCCTGCCCATCCTGGCTGATAGCCATTGATGGACCCTATCCTCCATGAACTTATCTGCTTCTTTATTGAACCATGTTATAGTCGTGGCCTTCACAACATCACAGTACATCAGACTGTATCAACTGGATCACCCTTGTCCATATAGCTGTTGACCTCCTCAGAGAATTCTAATAGATTGGTGAGGCATGATTTCCCTTTACAAAACCATGTTGACTCTTCCCCAACAAATCGTGTGTCTGGTAATTCTGTTCTTGATGATAGTTTCAACAAATTTGCCTGATACTGAAGTTAGGCTTACTGGCCTGTAATTGCTGGGAGCATCTTTGGAATCTTTTTTTTTTTTTTAATAGGTGTCACATTGGCTATCCCCCATTATCTGGCACAGAATCTGATTTAAGTGATAGGTTACATACCAGAGTTAGTAGTTCTGCAATTTCATATTTGAGTTCCTTCAGAATTCTTGAGTGAATATCATCTGGTCCTAGTGGCTTATTACTGTTTAATTTATCAGTTTGTTCCAAAACTCCTCCATTCACATCTCAGTCTGGGACAGTTCCTCAGATGTGTCCCCTAAAAAGAATGGCTCAGGTGTGGGAATCTCCCCCTCATCCTGTGCAGTGAGGACAGATGCAAAGAATTCATTTAGTTTGTCTGCAGTGGCCTTGTCTTCCTTAAGTGCTCTTTTTGCATCTTGATTGTCCAAGGTGGCCCCACTGATTGTTTGGCAGGCTTCCTGCTTCTATTGTAATTAAAAAATATTTGCTGTTAGTTTTTATATCTGTAGCTAGTTGCTCTTCATTCTTTTTTGGCCTGCCTAGTTATACTTTTATACTTGACTTGCCAGAGTTTGTTCCTTTCTATTTTCCTCAGCAAGATTTGACTTCCAATTTTTAAAAGATGCCATTTTGTGTCTACCTGCCATTTTTATTCTGTTTAGCCATGGTACTATTTTTTTGGTCCTCTTTTTTTATTTATTCATATAGTTTGAGCCTCCATTATGGTGTTTTAAAAAATTTTCAATGCAGACATTTCACTCTTGTGACTTTTCCTTTTAATTCCCCATAACTAGCTTTCTCATTTTTGTGTCATTCCCTTTTTGAAGTTAAATGCTACTGTGGTGTGTTTCTTTGGTATTCCCCCGCCGCCCAAAAGATGTTAAATTTAATTTAGGGCTGTTGATTAACAGCAGTTAACTCACGCGATTAACTCAAAAATATTAATCTCTATTTAAAAATAAAATAATTAATCGCTGTTTTAATCACACTGTTAAACAGTAGAATACCAACTGAAATTTATTAAATATTTTGGATGTTTTTCTACATTTTCAAATGTACTCATTTCAATTACAACGAAGAATACAAAGTACACAGTGCTCACTTCATATTATTATTACAAATATTTGCACTGTAAAAATGATATAGTATTTTTCAATTCACCTCATACAAGTACCATGCAATCTCTTTATTGTGAAAGCGCAGCTTATAAATGTAGATTTTTTTTTTGTTACATAACTGCACAAAAAAACAAAACAATGTAAAACTTTAGAGCCTACAGATCCATTCAGTCCTATTTCTTGTGCAGCCAATTACATTTACAGGAGATAATGCTGCCCACTTCTTGTTTACAATGTCACCAGAAAGTGAGAACAGATGTTCACATGGCACTTTTGTAGCCGGCATTGCAAGAAATTTACATGCTAGATATGCTAAACATTCGTATCCCCTTCATGCTTTGGCTACCATTCCAGAGGATGTGCTTCCATGCTGATGACACTCATTAAAAAAATGTGTTAATTAAATTTATGACTAAACTCCTTGGGGAAGAATCATGTGTCTCCTGCTCTGTGTTTTGCCCGCATTCTGCCATATATTTCATATTACAGCAGTCTCGGATGATGACCCACCACACTTTCACTGCAGATTTGAGAAAACGCAAAGAAGGTACCAATGTGGTATTTTTTAAAGATAGCTACAGCACTTGACTCAAGATTTAAGAATCTGAAGTGCCTTTCAAAATCTGAGGGTATGTCTACACTTACCTCTGGAGCAATCGACCCAGCGGGGGTCGATTTATCGCATGTAGTGAAGACGCAATAAATCTACTGCTGAGCGCTCTCCCATCAACTCCGGTATGCCACCAGAGCGAGAAGCGTAGGCGGAGTCAATGGGGGAGCGTCAGCAGTCAACCCCCTGCAGTGGAGACACCATAGTAAGTAGTGTCAACTTCAGCTATGCTATTTTCTTAGCTGAAGTTGCATAACTTAGATAGACGCAGCTCGCTCCCCCAGTGTAGACCAGGCCTGAGAGGGATGAGGTGTGGTACATGCTTTCAGAAGTCTTAAAAGAGCAACACTCTGATGCAAAAACTACAGAACCCAAACCACCAAAAAAAGAAAATCAACCTTCTGTTGGTGACATCTGATTCAGATGATGAAAATGAACATGCATTGGTCTGCGCTGCTTTGGATCATTATCGAGCAGAACCCATCATCAGCATGGATGCATGTCCCCTCGAATGGTGGTTGAGGCATGAAGGGACAGACGAATATTTAGCGCATCTGGCACGTAAATTTCTTGCAACACCGGCTACAACAGTGCCATGCGAACGCCCGCTCTCACTTTCAGGTGACGTTTTAAACAAGATGCGGGCAGCATTATCTCCTACAAATGTAAACAAACTTTTGTCTGAGCCATTTGCTGAACAAGAAGTAGGACTGAGTGGATCTGTAAGCTCTAAAGTTTTATACTTTTATTTTTGAATGCAGTTATTTTTTGTACATAATTCTACATTTGTAAGTTCAACTTTCATGATAAAGAGATTGCACTAAGTACTTGTACTAAGTGAATTGAAAATTACTATTTTTTACAGTGCAAATATTTATAATAAACAATAGAATACCATTTATATAAATATTTTGGGATGTTTTCCACATTTTCAAACATTGATTTCAATTACAACACAGAATACAAAGTGTACAGTGCTCACTTTATATTTATTTTTAACAGCGTGATTACTCACAATTAATTTTTTTATTGCTTGACAGCCCTAATTTAATTACATTATAGTCGCTATTACTGAGTAGTTCACCTATAATTCACCTCTTGAACCAGATCCTGTGTTCCACTTCGGACTAAATCAAGAACTGCCTCTCTCCTAAAGGATTCTAGGACTAGCTGCTGTAGCTGAGGCTGGGCTGTGTAATTCACACTTGGGGGGAGGCCTCATTTCTTGGAGGATAGAATTAGGGAGGTAAACAGATGATTAGGCTGAAAACAGAACATTTGTGCTAAATAAGGTAAGTAAATAGGTCAGGTGGCTAAAAAGACCAAATATCTGAGCCAGCTAAGATAAAAGGGAGAACATCCAGTTCACCATTTACTCACAATGGCCAAAATAAGTTAGGAATGTAGATAAGAGGTAAAGCGTAAACTGAGCATGGACAGAGCATGCTGCCCAGAGATTAGTTCCTGCAAAGTTACCATGCCCGTCCAAAAACTTGTGATGCAATATGTAGTAAAAGCTATACAACGTGCAAATACATATAAAGGAAGAGGTTTGCTGTGTAACTTTGCATGTGTGATATATCCCATACCCACCACCTATGCATGAGTCTGCTCAGCTCAGTAGAGCTTTGCTGTATGCCAAATAAAGGAACCTGAGTGACTAAATGTGCAGTCTGAGTTTTTTGGATCCCAAACCGGAAAAAGTATTCTAAATAAGCTGAGTGGAAAAGATCTCAGAGGGAATCCCAGTAGTTGCTCCAAGAAGCAGTCATTCACGGTGTCTAGAAATTTTCTCTCTGCATCCTGTCCCGAGGTGACTTGTTCCCAGAAAATAATGGGGATAGTTGAAATCCCCCATTATTATTGGGTTTTCTGTTTTATGTAGCCTCTAATCCCCCTGAGCATTTCATAGTCACTATCCTCATCCAGGGCAAGTGGTCAGTAGTATGTTCCTACTTCTGTTATTATTTATTATGCAAGCATGGCATTTCTATCCATGCAGAAACCATGGTACTGTTTGATTCATTTAATATTTTTACTATATTTGTTTCTATGCTTTCTTTCCCATAGAGTGCCACTCTCCCACCAGTATAAGACTATGAGCCACAAAGCTTGGGTATAGGAACACCTGCCTAACAGTGAATATGGAGAAGGCTGAGTAGGTGCGGGGCTCCCTAGACCAGGCTGCTGAGCAGGTCCGCCAGTGGTTTGCACCCCTCCTGCAGGATGTCAGTGCCCAGTTACAGGCCCTGGTGGAGAAGCTGCAAGGGAAACTCCAGCTGTAACAGCCCCTGCTCACCCAACACTGTAACCACCCAACAGCCCAGAGCCCTGGCAATCCAGGGGCCTGCATTCTCAGGTCCCCCACTGTACAGTCCTGCCCACTGATACCAAGCTAGCCACAGAGGCCTGTGACTCCTGGAGCAAACAGGCATGAGTCATGTCACCTGCTAAACCCACTCCAGACCTCCTGCAGGGGCCCAGTTCTTCATTGTCCCTGTGCATAAACCCCAGTGCACAGATGTTGCCACTCCAACCCTGCGCTCACACTTGGGCCCGGTAGAAATGATGCCACAAGGCTCAGGGCAACTATGAATCGGGCCCTGAGCTGCGTTTGTGCATGTCCTGGAGACGTGAGGGGGGATAACTTCTGCCCATCCCATTCTCCCCTCTCTAACCACAGCTGAACCTGATGCCCCTATCCTATCCCTGCTGTTAGATCTCCTGTGTTCACCAGTGCTTTCACCTGTAACTACATCAATTCTTGCTTTGGGCATAAGGTTAAAAAAAAAATGAATAGGGAGAGGCAGGCACCCAAGAACACAATCCACAAAGCTAATATGCTAAGAAGAGAACTGCCTAAATTAGCCCATGGGAGGTGCTGGTGCTACAGCTGTGTCCTAAGCCCCACCCCTCTTTGAGATAAGTCCCTTGGTCTGCTAGAGATCCATCAATGGGGGGGAAATCATAGAATACCAGGGTTGGAAGGGACCTCAGGAGGTCATCTAGTCCAACCCCCTGCTCAAAGCAGGATCAATTCCCACTAAATCATCCCAGCCAGGGCTTGTCAAGCCTGACCTTAAAAACCTCTAAGGAAGGAGATTCCATCACCTCCCTAGGTAACGCATTCCAGTGCTTCACCACCCTCCTAGTGAAAAAGTTTTTCCTAATATCCGGCCTGGTACCCCCGGTGTAAGTACCCTAAGCACTAGGCTTTGTCTACCCCAATTAATATTTAACTATTCAACTTGATCTGAGAGATGCCACATGCCCTTTCAAATTCCTCTTCAGCTGGCAAAAGGGGTCTTGAACCAGGGGCCTCCTACATTCTAGGCAAGTACTTGAGCCACAAGATTAAAACCTCCTCTGCGGATGAGTCCTGGCTGTTCTGTGTGAAACTTCCATGAGGGGTCCAATCTAGTAGCATATTCACAAGTGGCCTACTGGATTAGGTCCCTCCATATGATTTAAGGGGCTGAATGCCTCTTTCCCAGTTTGTGAATTGCTCTGGGGCTTAGCGGGAGATAGGCATCTGAACATCTCAAGTGAGGCAGCAGTATTCGTCCTCAGGCAGGAGACAGGTACTCAGCCACCTCAAGTGGGGCTGCAGAGTGCACGCCCGGAGGCAAAACCATAGGAGCTGAGTGACTTTAGGAGCCCACGGGGTTATGCCGCAGCCCAGTGGGAGTTTTGTGGGTCACAGCGGTGCCTTAAAATGGAACAAGGCCTAAATCACTTTTTGGAGCCTCCTCTGTAACTACTGCCACTGCGCCCAGAGGTTCATTGCGCCCAGTGTTCTCTCATTCGGGTACGGCGGTGCCCAGTACCGGGCGCTACAGAGGAAGGTGAAAGAACCCCTGAAATGGGAACTGATGCAGTAACGTGCCACACCACGAAAACTTCCGAATGCCTCCCAAGGGCGGCTGGCTTACGCCTTGACGCATGAAGAGCAAAGGAGGGTGAGGTGATACCGTTTATTGGCCCAACTAAGGGGGGTGAAAGAGACACGCTTCCAATACACCGAGCTCTTCCTCGGGTTTGTCGCTTTTCCAAACTGGGGGACGGGACATTTTAATCTCTCACGTGACCAGTGGATGCTCTTGTGCGCACCTATGTTCCAGCCGCTTTCCAATTCACCGTTTACGAAGAACAGAAAAGGGAGGCGGGGGCCTGGCTCCCATGATGCCCGCACTGTGTCAGCCAGCCCTCGCGGCTCAGCCAGCCCAGCGCGGGCCCCGAGTCAGGCGCGGCGAGTCGGCTCCCCGGCGGAGGCAGGCCGCGCCGGGCGCTCCTGGCGGCGCTCGCCGTGAGGGGGCGGGGTCCTGCCCGTCACACGCGCGGCGGCCGGGCCCCGCCCTGGCCCCTCGCCAGCCAGTGCCGCCGCTTCCGCCTGGGGGAAAGGACCAGCGGCCCCGGCCCCGGCCCCTCCGCCCGGTAAGTGACTCCGGCGGGGCGCCCCAGACTCCACCCGCGGCGCTTCCCTTCCTGGGGGGAGACCCGCCGAGAGCCTGGGCCCCAGCCGCTTCCCCTGAGCTACAGGCCCACGCGACGCCCCGGCCAGACCCTGCGCAGCGCGCGGCGCCGCCGCTCCTCCCCTGCGCGCGGCCCGCACCGCCTGCCCTGCGGCTGCCTCCCTGCCCCACCCCGTTCGCTGCGCTCAGACACGAGCTGGTGTCGTGTCTTAAACTGCTCCCTGTAGGAATGTGCTAGTGGTTGCAGTTACCGGTATGTGGTGGAGTGTAAGAAACTGCTACCTGATGTAGCAAGTGTCCCCTGCGCTCCTGGCAGGACAAAGTATTGTCGAGACCTTTCCTCCTGACACGTGTTTGTCCAACTCGCTCTTAAAAATCTCCGCTGATGGAGATTCTCTTCCCTAGGCAATTTATTCCAGGGCTTAACCACCCTGACAGGAAGTTTTTCCTGTTGTCCAACCTAAACCTCCCTTGCTGCAATTTAAGCCCATTGCTTCTTTGCTATCCTCAGAGGTTAAGAAGAACAATTCTTCTCACTCCTCTTTGTAACAACCTTTTATGTACTTGAGAACGGTTATCATGTTTCAGTCTTCCCTCATAGGGCATGTTTTCTAGCCCTTTAATCATTTTTGTTGCTCTTCTCTGGACTTCCTCCTGTTTCTCCACATCTTTCCTGAAATGTGGCACCCAGAACTGGACACAATATTTCAGTTGAGGCCTAATCAGCACGGAGTACAGCAGATTAATTACTTCAGATGAATTACTTCTCGTATCTTGTTTATGACACTCCTGTGAATACATGCCAGAATGATGTTTCCTTTTGTGCAGCAGTGTCACACTGTTGACTCATATTTAGCTTGTGGTCCACTATGACCTCCAGATCCCTTTCCACAGTACTCTTTCCTAGGAAGTCGTATCCTATTTTGTATGTATGCAACTGATTGTTCCTTCCTAAATGGAGTACTTTGCATTTGTCCTTATTGAATTTCATCCTATTTACTTCAGACCATTTCTCCAGTTTATCCAGATCATTTTGAATTTTAACCCTATCCTCCAAAGCACTTCTAACCCCTCCCAGCTTGGTTTCATCTGCAAACTTTATAAGTGTTCTCTTTATGCCATTATCTAAATCATTGATGAAGATATTGAACAGAAACTTATCCAGAACTGATCTCTGGGGGACCCCATTCATTATGCCCTTCCAGCATGACTGTGAACCATTGATAATTACTCTCTGGGAATGGTTTTCCAACCAGTTTTGCACCCACCTTATAGTAGCTCCATCTAGGTTGCATTTCCCTAGTTTGTTTATAAGAAGGTTGTATGACACAGTTTATATATAAGAAGATATACCATTTCGTCCACTTCCTCCCCATCAACAAGGCTTGTTACCCTGTCAAAGAAAGCTATCAGGTTGGTTTGACAGATTTGTTGTTGACAAATCCATGCTGCCTGTTACTTATCACCTTATTTTCTTCTAGATGTTTGCAAATTGATTGCTTAATTATTTCCTCCATTATCTTTCCGGGTACACAAGTTAAGCTGAATGGTCAGTAATTCCCCGGGTTATCCTTATTTTCCTTTTTGTACATTGGCACTATAATTGTCCTTTTCTAGTCTTCTGAAATCTAAGTGGGTTTTTTACCTACGAAAGCTTATGCCCAAATAAATCTGTTAGTCTTTAAGATGCCACTGGACTCCTCTTCTTTTCCCCGTCTTCCATGACTTTTCAAAGATAATAGCTAAAGGCTCAGATATCTCCTCAGTCAGCTCCGTGAGTATTCTAGGATGCATTTCATCAGGCTCTGGTGACTTGAAGACATCTAACTTGTCGAAGTAATTTTTAACTTGTTCTTTCCCTATTTTAGCTTCTTCTGATCCTACCTCTCTTTCACTGGCATTCACTATATTAGACATCCAATCACCACCAACCTTCTTGGTGAAAACCGAAACAAAGAACTCATTAAAAAGAAAATGAGTACTTGTGGCACCTTAGAGACTAACCAATTTATTTGAGCATAAGCTTTTGGGAGCTACAGCTCGCTTCATCGGTCCGCGCCGCTTCCAGCAGCTCCCATTGGCCTGGAGCAGCGAACTGCGGCCACTGGGAGCCGCGATCGGCCAAACCTGCGGACGCGGCAGGTAAACAAACCGGCCCAGCCCGCCAGGGGCTTTCCCTGCACAAGCAGCGGAACAAGTTGGGGAACCACTGCTCTAGCTAGTTTGATCTAATTTTGTGCCTTGGCCTTTCTAATTTTGTTCCTACATACTTGTGTTATTTGTTTATATTCATCCTTTGTAATTTTACCTAGTTTCCACTTTTTGTAGGACTTTTTTTTTTTTTTTTTTTAAAAAGATCATTGACAATCACCTGGTTAAGCCAGAGTGGTCTTTTCCTATCTTTTCTATGCAGTGCTATAGTTTGCTCTTGCACCCTTAATAATGTCTCTTTGAAAAACTGCCAACTGTCTTCAGTTGTTTTTCTCTTTAGACTTGCTTCCCATCGGATCTTACCTACCAACTTCCTGAGTTTGCTAAAGTCTGCCTTCTTGAAATCCATTATTTTTATTTTGCTGTTCTCCCTCCTACCATTTCTTAGAATCATAAACGCTATCATTTCATGATCACTTTTCCCCAAGCTGCCTTCCACTTTCAAAATCTCAACCAGTTCCTCCGTATTTGTCAAAATCAAATATAGAACAGCCTCTCCCCTCGTAGCTTTCTTCACCTTCTGAAATAAAAAATTGTCTCCAATACATTCCAAGAACTTGTTGGATAATCTGGGCCCTGTTGTGTTATTTTCCCAACAGATGTCTGGGTAGTTGAAGTCCCCCATCCCCATCATTTATTTACACTTGAGATTAAACAAGAGTCCAGGTGGGCATAAGCAGTGGTGCAAATAAGCCGGTGCGGTCATTTATTGCTGGCACACCATACCGGAAAGACATATTCTGTATCCGCTGAACACCGCAGGGCTCTCCCGGGAACCACACCGCCGAAAGGAGCAGAATGTGGGGCCACCCAGGCAGCTCCTCCGGCGCCTCTATTCCGACCCCAGCCCTGTCCATTCCAGTAGGGCTGTACAGACCCCAGACAGGAGATACAGCTGTGTGGAAGGCCTGCGGGCAAGGTTGGGGGTGGTGGAGGAGCCGGAGGAGCTGCCGGCATGGGGCCACCGGGCAGCCCCACGTTCTGTTCCTTTTGCTGATGCAGTTCCCGGGAGAGCCCTGCGGTTCAGCAGATACAGATTTCTATCCGTGGATATCCACATCCGCGGGTATAAATTTGACAGTCCGGAACGGTGACTGGTGGTAGGGTCACAAAGGGTCATGTCACCCTTCCCAGGGTCATGTCACCCTTCCCAGGTTCATGTATTCCCGTGGGTTACTTTGAGCATTTGACAGTCTTTTGAAATTTAACTTAAATATTTTTTTTCTCCCAAAATAGCTCTTTTTGGTATTACTTGTAACAGTAGTAGGTACAAATTTTCAGATCGAAGTGTGATTTTTCAAGTTTACTCTGAGGAATGTAAGATACATGAAAGCAGAGGTAGCACCATTCTGTAGAATCAAACTAGAAGCTAGGGAAGAGGTGGGCAACCTATGGCCCGCGGGCCACGTCCGGCCTGTGGGACCCTCCTACCCGGCCCCTGAGCTCCTGGCCTGGGAGGCTCACCCCCGACCCCTCCTCTGCAGTTCCCCCTCCCCTGCAGCCTCAGCTCACTGTGCCGCTGGCACAATGCTCTGGGCAGTGGGGCTGCAAGCACCTGGGGCACCACAGCTGCAGAGCCCAGCCTGACCCAGTGCTCTGTGCTGCGCGGTGGCATGGCTGGCTCCAGCAGGACGGCGCGGCTACCTATCCGGGCGCTCTGGTCAGCGCAGCTGTAGCGCCGCCAGCCACCGGTGCTCCAGGCAGCGCAGTAAGGGGGCAGGGGGGGTTGGATAGAGGGCAGGGGAGTTTGGGGTGATGGTCTGGGAGCGGGGGTGTGGATAGAGGTTGGAGCGGTCAGAGGGCGTGGAACAGGGGGATTGAATGGGGGCAGAGGTCCCGGGGGGCAGTCAGGAAGGAGGGGGGGTTGGATGGGGCAGCGGGGGGCAATCAGGGGCAGGGGTTCCGGGGGCAGTAGGGGACAGGGAGAAGGGGTGGTTGGGTGGGGCAGGGATTCCAGGGGTGGGGGGCAGTCAGGATTGAGAGGAGGGGTTGGATGGGGTGGTGGGAGGTCCAGGGGCGGTCAGGGAACAGGGGGGGTTGGATGGGGCAGGAGTCCCGGGGGGGCCATCAGGAGGCAAGAAGCAGGGCAGGGTCAGATAGGGGGCCGGGCCACACCTGGCTGTTTGGGGAGGCACAGCCTCCCCTAACCGTCCCTCCATACAATTTCAGAAACCCAACGTGGCTCTCAAGCCGAAAAGTTTGCCCGCCCCTGAGCTAGGGCATAGTCTCCTTAGTTCCAGTCTACAGCATTAAAAACTTCTCCTCTGGGAAAGGAGGGACTTGGAAGTGAGAGGGGAATTCTTGGGGAGAAAACACCTAGAAACAGCTTTCTCGGGGGGAGCTCAGAGTATAGTAAGGCTTGGAAGGATTAGATTTTTGTTGGTAAATGTCAGTAAACATTGATTTCATCATACGCTCTCAAATGGATGAAAATACATTTCCATTGATAACTTAAATTTACAGATAGGCAAAATAAGGAAAATACTGCATGAGAACTTTATTAGATTAAAAAATCCAGTGATTTAGACTTTTAAATTAGGGTTGTTACAAATAGATTAGTGAATGAATTCAAACAGGTATGAAGTAAAAATGGGTATGATTTACTTTGTATAACTGGACATGATGCTGACAGTTTGTGTTATAGCAGTTTATAAAGCTTTAACTATTTGAATCTCAACGTCTACTGTCATTAAATAAATAACTGATCCCTGTAATTTCTTGCAACTGTGAAAAGTTAAATATTTTAAAATGCTTACAAATAAACATTGATATTATCCATTGACATTAGGAAAAAAATATTCTGTCAAGCCTGGCTGTAGTTCATTTTTATTGAAACTAAAGGAAACCCTGAAAGGGGGTTTGTTCTGGACACTCAACCCAGTGTGTGTGAGTTGCGGTGAGAGTGGAATGACTCTTTTATTCTGTTAAAATAATTAACAAATTATTAATCAGCATTAAAAACTAAATATTGCTATCTGGTGAAATTCAGAGAAGATATGCACAAATCCTTCTGAGCCTAGATATATTTTGTAATATGTAACTTGCTTTTTTTCCCCTTCCTGTTACTGAAAAAAGTATGACAGCATTGTGTAAACCTTCCCCAAATGCTTCTCCATTCTGTAGTTAAAAAGATAAAATGTTATTCTGGCAAAAGTTAAAATACAGAAATTGGGGCCAAATTGGCACTGTGTTCTTACTTAAAGTTTTAATTTTATTAAAAAAAATCATTTGGGAAAATAAGAAATTACATAGCTACATTCTCCCTGTGAAGAAACACTCGTTATTGGGCTCTGCCAACAAAAATACATATTTGCCAAAGAGTGACTAATAATCTGACCCTTCATGTTATAAGAATCTGGACAAAATCATCCTCTCCTCAAGGGATACTGCTGGCTAAGTCTCAGCCCTACCTCTTCCCACTCTTGCTCAGTGGAGCACTGCCCCATCCAGAACTCCAGGACAGTAGTTTCCTTCTGGTCCAAGGGAAGAAGAAAATACCCAGAGCTGTAGCCTCACATCATCTGGACCTGATTCTGCTAATACCAGTGTAAATCAGGAGAAACTCCACTGAGGTCAGTGGAATTATACCACTGTAAAAACAGTATTAAAACAGAATCAGGCCCTTATGTCTTAGGTGAGGATCTGCTGGATCTCAGACTCTTCTGCTCATTGAAATGGAATGGATCATTTTGGCCAAGTATTAATTCTGTAAAACATGTTGACATACATTTAATATAAAGGGTGATGTACATGCTGATGCTGTGTTGTAAATATATGTCACAAGGTGGCGCTGTTCCAACTAAAATAAAATCTGTTCCAATATTGCAAAGAAAAGAAACTGAATTTCAGCACTTAAAAAAAAAAAAAATACAGCAGGTACGTGCAATGCAAGAGCAAACTGCTTTTCATTTAGGTATTTGCATGGTGGATCGGCCAAAATATTGGTTTAACTTTTTTTCTTATACTGTATCTGTTTGCAAAATTTGTGCAATTTTCATGCAACTTTTCAAAAACAATTTCTTTACTCAGCACTGAGCAACGTTAACAAGTCTGTATGTGTGCTGTGGAGGACAAATAAATTGTTATGGCAACAAAAGCTAGGTTAAAGCTTCTAGGGCATGTTAATAAACAGGAATAAATATCCTTTGAAATGTCAGGTTTTTTTAAGAATATTTTTCATTAATTTGAAATCAGTGGGGCTATTCACATGGTAAATGTTTATAGGATTGGAGCCATATGGTCCTTGGTGAAATGATCCATTTCACAATATTACTTTCTAAAAAGCAAACATAAGATGACAATATAGCTCATCTATTTAATACAAGGTAGTGTTGTATTATTGCAGAAATGTGTGTGCTTTATGATGCTGTTGTCAATACGACTTGTCAAAATAAATAGGAAAGCATTTTAATCAATAGATATACAAACCAGTAGTCCACCTTGGATGAATTTAATTTTATTAAAATCTCAGAAAAGGTATCAAGGTTTTTAGACACTAATCTACATGTAAAGAGAAGTGTTACAGAACAATTCAATAATTGCCATATACCCCTTAATTTTCATTAGTGCTATATTATTAACAGATAATATCACTTTAAAGTAGAAGCAAGTCTATAGCTTATGGCTGTGACATTTTTAATAGCTAATTGAATTCTGGTTACATGATAAAGCAGACCAAGTTTTAGTTAAAAGTATGCTGCTATCATGGGTCAGTGGTTTTAATGGGAAACACAAATCATCTTGGAGTGATGCACTAAAATAGAAAGTTAGCAAAGTTCTCTTTTGGGAAAGAACTGCATGTGGAAAAAAACCAGATACTAAAATCCCACTACAATGATTTGGTTTGTTAGCTCAGGTCATCATTTCATGAGGAATTACAAAATCGTTCATCTGTTTTCTTCAGTGTATGTATAGATTTCTTGATCCCCTTCAGTGTCATTCTGCTAGGGCTCTGTCAAAGCAGTCGCTCTATCGTTAGTAGAACATCATGACTTATATGTCACTCAAGAAATATGGATGCCCCTTTATTGGAGCACACAGAAATTGAATCACATTCCTTGTCGTGTTCCAAATGAATAGCTAACTCTTTGTACAACACTTTAATTAAAAATATTCTGCATAATATTATCTGTTCTTTTTAAATTATTTATTCACTTGCGTCAATGATGAAAACTTAATCTTTTTTAAAAGTACAAAAAGGTTACCAGTTTCCCTTTGCTTTCATTGTGCCATTTCATATAGGTTAGAGATGGGGAAGATCTATTACATTAAATAGTAAAATGCTAGCCAATACAGGATGGATCCCAAACAATTTATAGTGCTTTATCTAATTCAATTTCAAAGTGAGACTAGCAAAGAGTCCACCATCACTTCCTTGCAGAGACTGTTTCATAACTTAATAGTTTTCACAACCAGAAGGGTTTTTTTCTGATATCCAGCCTAAATTGTTCTTTTCTTAATTTCATTTAATCACTGGGCATCATACCATTTTTACCCATTCTAAAAACAATTCCAATCCCTCCTTGTTTTTTACACTTATCGTCATATGTTTATAAATTGTGTTATGATGTCTCGTTCAATTATTGTTTCACCAGTCTATGCATACTTGCATCTTTCCTCCTCGGTCATTTCTAGTTCTTTAAACATTTTTATAGCTCTTCTATAAGGCCATATGTATAATACAAGTATGTGGGTCTAATCCAATTTCCATAGAAGTCTATTGGAAGCTTTTCATTGACTTCTGTGGGAAGGGAACCAGACTCTAAATCTCCATTTGCGTTGTATGAATCTACAGAAATAGAACTTTGTGGGAATTTTTTTGGAATTTCAATAAAATTGAAGGTTATCAAATGGCTTTATAATCAATTAACCATTGTCACATATAATTCCTGGTTTTCTGCAGAATTCAGTGCATTTATGGGGGGAGCCTTGTTGCATAATTTAGATCTAACGTACTGTATAATACATGGGCTCTTGCTCTTCTATGAATTTACTCCAATTTGCTGAAATCTTTTTGGTGAACATCTTTAAGGTGAACACAGTATACAAGGTGTAATTTTACCAGAGATCTATATAGTTGGACAGTTAACTCTCTGTTCCATGACATGCTGCTGCTGTAGCCTAACAACACTTTTTTCTTTGCTGAAATATCGTATTGCTCGCTCATATAATTTATTGTCCACTTTTGCCACCAGGTCCCTTTCAGCATTTTTGCTATCTTTCATTAAGATGTATAATAGCCCAATTCAGACAGTTCAGGTTATTTCTAGATTGCTATGAATGCCTTTTTTAGGTTGTCATAAGATTCAAGAGCTTTTTACTTTTTGTTTTTTAGAGTGAAATGAGTAGATGTTAACCACGTGAACACATCTCCTGACGTGTATGTTTATCATAATGGGCAACACTAAGTCCAAAAGAAATCCTCCCCCTCTACCAAATAACACAGAAAAGGATACCAATGTGAGTGCAGGCGAGAGAGACTTCAAGCAAAATCATGAATTGTGTGACTTGTCTCTTGACATAGAAGGGATCTCTACAAATGTTCCAGAAATTCTCAGCAGTGATGAGGATCCTGAGGATGTGTTTTACAAGTTTGTGATTCTGCATGCTCAGAATGATGCAGATGAAGCCAGCCGACTCCGGCATCTGCTACAAAATAATTTTTGTATTAAACCTGGAATAATCTTTGCTGAAATGCCTAGTGGTAGACATTTCTTACAAAACTTAAATGATGCTGTGAATAGGTCAGCATGGACTATTATTCTGTTGACAGAACATTTCTTGAGTGAGGCTTGGTGTGAGTTCCAGTCTTATGCCTCTCTGATGAACGCTCTTAACAAACAGCATAAATATAACTCTGTCATACCACTGAGGCCACTGAATAATCCACTTCCAAGAGAGAAGACTCCTTGTGTCCTGCAAGCCATTAATGCACTGGAAGAAGATAGTCCTGGCTTTGCTAAACAAGTGGAGAAGATTTTCCAGGAGTCTAAATATAGGCAACAGCAAGCAATGTGGAAGAAAGAAAGAATAAATGAGACACACTAGAGCTATTGGAATGATGAAAGACATGCATAAAGACAGTTAAATCGACAATTAAATTGAAGGAGGTAAATTAGTTTACTCATTTTACTTACTCATCTCAAGTACGAGGGAAACACCTTCTTTTGAGAAACTAACCCACAGAAAAGATGGTGGAAAGAGTTTCCCATAAAGACATTGTTTTTATTCGCAAAAAGAAAAGGAGTACTTGTGGCACCTTAGAGACTAACCAGTTTATTTGAGCATAAGCTCAAATTTATGCATCCGATGAAGTGAGCTTTAGCTCATGAAAGCTTATGCTCAAATAAATTAGTTAGTCTCTAAGGTGCCACAAGTACTCCTTTTCTTTTTGTGAATACAGACTAACACAGCTGCTACTCTGAAAGCTGTCATTGTTTTTATTACTTAACATCTGTATGTTTTCAGCAGTATTATCAAGATGTGGCCAATCATCACCTTGACCCCTTTATTTATGATATGCCACTTCCCCTACCCGTATCTATTTGGCTTCTCTTTATATTGTACGCTCTACTGGGCAGATACCGTGTCTTCCTTTAAGTTTGTACAGCTCCTCACATGTTATTGTAGTTGCTACTGGAAACAAATAATAAATAGGGTAGGACTAACAGTGGCTGCTACTGAGAGCCAACAAAAGCGGCACAGGATGACATCCTGTAAGGAAGCTATTCTATTAATAAAAATCTTTAGATCAGAAATATAAATATATTAAAAATACTTACGAGTGTTACAAAACCAGGGAAATACATTCGGCGCCCTACAAAATATATGCTGCTATTTTAAGAAATAAGAATCTCAAAATATGTGTGTACTACTTTTGTCATGTTTGCAATTGTTAAAAAGCATATATTTTCTAATTATGCATCTTGACCAAATGGGTAGGTGCATTTTACAAATTAAAATAAACAAACACTCTCAGTTTCTTTTGACTAAACTTGTTTTTTGTTCAAATCTTAAAGAAAAAACTGACAAAGTGATGCATAGAGAGATGGAACTTGGGAAACTGTGAAGATCTTAGAGATAAGATGTACCTGAAGAAGAGCTCTCTGTAGCTCAAAAGCTTGTCTCTTTCATCAACAGAAGTTAGCGAAAAGATATTACCTCACCCACCTGGTCTCTCTTAAAGATAAGAGTCATGCATTCATGTTGGAAAAGAAGGAAGGGAGAAATTTTAGAAGTTAAATCATTTTGAGTTATTTAAGTTTAAAACACTTTCAGTATCCCAGTTCTTAGGCATATTTCCCCAGATTTATTAAAATGGATCTACACTGGTATGTGTTTTTTCCTGTACATGATAGGATTAACGCCTATGATTCAGTTGTTTAAGTCAGATTTAAGTGCACTTGTGTAACGTTGATGGGGAGCGAAGGAAGTATTAATCCAGTAGTAAAGTCTTTGCTGTTTCTAATGAAAGGGGAAGCATAACATTTGGGTATTTTTAATATTTTTTAATACCCATTTCTGTGTCAGTGTTTCATTCTCTGAAATCACTTGTTCTGTGCAAGTGGTGACCATGAACTTCTGATCAAAACCAGTTATCCCTCGCTGAGGAGAAAAGACAGGATTTGATCCTTGGCACAATATCTGTTCAATAGCGGTCGGACATTAGGAGATCCTGTGTTCTAATCCTGACTTGCTGGGTGACCTCAGAGAAGCAATTTCTCCTGCTGCCTCAATTTCCTTCTCTCTAAAATGAGAATAATACCGTCACACTTTCCTGACAAAGGTGTTATGGAATTAGTTATGTCTGTACAGTGCTTTGAACATAATATATATAAATGCTATGCACAATCAGGCCACATCAGCCTATCGTGGTAAAACCAAAGAGAGGTGAAATTGGGGAGGAAATCTCCATATGCATTCCCTCACGTAGCTTCCTTGCAACATCATCTTGCTGCGAAGGGGATTTGCCCCCATGGGGAGGAGGAGGTATATCCACTCTAAACCCATCAGATCCCCATAGGGCCCTCTGCCTCTACACCACCTGTAGTTCTGGTGGCCCCATTAGCTAGTTTTATACTTCCCCGATCCTAGGCCTTTGCCACAGACAGACCAAGCGCACCTATATTAAAGCAGCCTTTGGTTTGCTCTACAATACAGCCAATACAATAGCCTTCAGGGGCTGTTATAGCAGCTAGGAATCACCAAGACAATGGGAAGCTCTGGCCATGCACCCTACACCAACCAACTAGCAGGCAGTGATGTAGGAGCTGCTACAATGATTTTGTAGCACACTAGCTTTGGGCTGCTTTGCATCAATAGAGTTACACAAGGTGCCCCTAGTACAGCTGAGGATCAGGGCCTATTTATTCATTGTGATATTTATGATGTCAGGGACTCTGACAACAGAGTGAAACTTCTTATTGGCTATGAATCTCTTCTCATTTATATTGTGTACCAAAACAAACACCTGCTGGGAGACCCCTGCTGACGGACCAGGTACTAAATCTGTATGAAGGCTGATACTCAGCTTTGCCGAACATTCAGAAATGAATAAATACTATTGTCTAAGGTTGAAATGTTGTCAGTCAGGCCTCTCTAAGGTCTGGTAAGGTCTCCAGAACAAGTCTTGCTCCAGTCCCCTTGGGATTTTCCTAGCCACTGAAGAACCCCTGAAATTCCTAGTGACCTAGCACAGTGTCCAGCACAGACAATGTTGACTACAACTGCTCAGCAACTACTAGAGCAGCTGGCAGCATCAGATAGACAGCTAAAAGGAGAGTATGTAAAGACTGGATTTAGGATTATAAAACAAAACTGTGATCAGCATGAACAGAACCTTGTTCTGTTGCCTTACAGTGCAGGGTACAAGTCCTATCTACTTTCCTTAAAGGGGTGGGTGGATCAAGGGAGGAGGATTTTAATTCTGAAGGTTAGTAGAGCTCTTTTGTATACGTTGATCCATTTGATTTAATTACTGTCTGGTTTTTATTAATTTTTTTAAATTTTTTACTTTTCAATAGCAAAATCACAATAGAAAAATAATTTGGGGGGGGGGGTTCTTTTCTAAAATTAAAGTTACCATCTGTATTGTACAACATACCATTAATATGTATATGCAACAACCTTAATATTAACTGTGAAATCAAATAATTAAATGCTTTGCAACTCACGGGTGGAAACACACACAAGGAAGGAAGGTATGAAAGCAGGGGGAAAAAGAAGGTGGAGAAAGAGTTAAGGGGGTGAAGCAAGGGGAAGGAGGTCTGGACTGGCCCCTGGGCCTTGGAGTTCCTTAGTCAAATGTTTCTAAAAATGGAGCTCCGATTTCTTTAAACTCAGGTAGTTGGTCCCTGTGGGGAAAGTAACCCTTTGGCCACTAGGTCAAAGAAGTCAGAACATTATTGTTCTACTCTGTGCCATGATTTATTTTCATCTGTAAAATCATTCGCTTTGTGGCTGCTCTCAGAAACCATGAACAATATGCTGGAGAGAGGCCCAAATTCAACAGTAAATATCCTAATATGTAGTTCTTGGCTGATGTTTGATTGCTAAAGCCCAAAATTATTTTAATTCTAGTACCAACTTCTTTCTACATGTTTAACCAGAAGACATTCCCACAACATGTGGTACTGTCATGTGTTTTTAAAAGAATGAAAAGAAAACTAGATAGTGACCCGAAATAAAAATGACCCTCTCGCTACGTCTGCAAGCTTCCATGGGACAACTTATGCCCTGCCAAATTTGTGGAGACTCCTAAATCCTGCAGTTCCTTTGTAGCCCAAAGGGAGCATGTAGCTGATCACAGTCTGCCATCCTACCAGGTTCTACTCAGGCCTTGTCTACACTACAATTTTGTCGACAAAAAAGTCAGCTTTCATCAATAAAACAGTGGTGTACACATTGAAATGCTCATCTGACCACGTAACTTCCCTGCTATGCCGACAAAATAAAACCACCTTGATAAGAGGCACAGATCTTTTTGCAATGTAGTTTGAGCGACACAGTAACAGTGTAGACACTATGCTTGTTTATGTCACCCTAATTGGCCTTCAGATGGTGTCCCACAATGCCCATCTTGACCTCTCTGGTGAGCAGCTTGAACTCTGCTGCCCCGCATGCACTTCTCCCCCTTTTAAAGGCCCACAAATTTTGAAATTCCTCTTTCTATTTGCTTGGCCTGGACTGTTCATACAACATCTTCACAGCTGATCCTGCTGGCTTTCTGCAACAGACGCACTCCTTCCTGGAGTACACTGGAGCTGTTGGATCTGCTGGGTCTGTGGGGAGAGGAGACTATGCAGTTGCAGCTTTGCTCAAGCCGTAGGAACTTTGATATCTGCGGGCAGATTGCTCGTGGTATGTAGGAGAAGGGACATGAGAGGGACACGCTAAGATCAAGGAGCTGAGGTGGGCGTACCAGAAGGAAAGGGACATCAACCATTGTTCTGGTGCAGCACTAAAGAAATGCTGCTTCTACGAGGAGCTGCACACCATCCTGGGCAGTGGCCCCATGGATACTTCGGGGGACTGAAGGCAGCGACCAGTGGAGTCTAGCCAATACCAGCATTCCATGAAACAGGGTAGTTGTAGCCGTATCGGTCCCTGAATATTAGAAAGACAAGGTGAATGAAGTAATACCTTTTACTGGACCAACTTCTGTTGGTGAGAGAATGTCTTCTGACTACAGAGGTGGTAACAGGCCACTCTACCTTGAATGGTCCCTTAGAATATGTACTAACTACTTATGCTAAACAATCTGTTCCACCTTGCATTTAGCTGTGATGCTGGAGTACCTTTTCCAGACCTCAAGAAGAGCTGTGTGTGGCTCAAAAGCTTGTCTCTCACTAACAGAAGTTGGTCCAATAGAAGATACTACTTCACCCACCTTGTTCCTGACAATTAAATGAATGTCTGGCTGGGAGTTAGTGTTACTGACTTCAGCCAAATCAAACTTCTGTTGTCTGTCATAAGCTGAAACTCTGTCATGATTCCTGTTCAGCACCACTTTCGGGTCGGACACATTCTAATGCCATAAGATTCTCAAAAAGAAAAGGAGTACTTGTAGCACCTTAGAGACTAACAAATTTATTTGAGCATAAGATGCTCAGATACCCTAGTGATGAGTGTGGTATTAGAAAGGAACATAGAGATTTTTATGGCAGGGAGATGAAAGTAGTATCTCTATGAAGACAAGCCCAACAAAGACCCATATTATCCAACTGTAATTATATTGTATGTATAATTATATATTTTGACTGACTACACTATAGATTATAAGTGATGCATTTTAATTTTCCTAAAGGCCTAACAAAGTGCTAAGGCTATAATTAACATGACTAGGCTATTTAGTTGGTTGTTTCTTTTCTAAAAATGTACCCATTACAAAACTTCTGGGAGCATGTAGAAAATACCTATCAACCAAACCAACAAATGGCATAACATGAACTGGCCTCATTACTATCTCACCCCATACCCCAGTCATCACTAAGACAAAGGGCAGAGTAAATACATAAGCCTTCCATTGCTCCCTGAATATCAACAGACTCTAGCTCTGAAGAGGATCCTAACGGGAACAGGAAAGAATCCACTGATTGTCCTTCATGTGGGAACAAATGATACAGCTAGATTCTCGCTGGAACGTATCCAGGGAGACTATGCCAGGCTGGGGAAGACGCTTAAGGAAATCAAGGCTCACGTGATCTTCAGTGGGATTCTGCCTGTTCCTAGAAAAGGGCAACAAAGGTGTGACAAGATTATGATGCTCAACAGATGGCCCAGGCACTGGTGCTATAAGGAGGGCTTTGGGATGTATGACAACTGGGAAGCATTCATGGACAGAGGACTGCTCTCGGGATGGACTTCACCTGAGTAAGGAGGGAACTTCTAGGATGGAGGATGGCACAACTGATCAAGAGAGCTTTAAACTAGGAATCTGGGGAAGATGGTTGGGAGATGTCCAGGTAATCTCCATGCCGGATTTTTACATTGAGAGGGAAGAAAATGGACATAAGGAGGAAGGGTAGTGTACATACCAGTCTAATAGGTGATACTGGTGGTAGAATGTCTGTGCCTTATTGGGTAAAGAATGTGAGTGAGGCCAAACAGCAGAAATTAAGATGTTTGTACACTAATGCGAGGAGCCTAGGTAACAAAATGGAGGAACTAGAGCTACTGGTGCAGGAAGTGAAACCAGATATTATAGGGATAACAGAAACATGGTGGAATAGTAGTCATGACTGGACTACAGGTATTGAAGGGTATGTGTTGTTTAGGAAAGACAGAAATAAAGGCAAAGGTGGTGGAGTAACATTGTATATCAATGCTGAGGTAGACTGTAAAGAAATTAAAAGTGATGGAATGGATAAGAGAGTCTGTCTGGGCAAAAATCACATTGGGGAAGAAAGCTACTAGAGCCTCCCTTGGGATAGTGGTTGGGGTGTGCTATACACCGCCAGGATCCGATGTGGATATGGATAGAGACCTCTTTAATGTTTTTAATGAAGTAAATACTAATGGAAACTGCGTGATCATGGGAGATGTTAACTTCCCAGATATAGACTGGAGGACAAGTGCTAGTAATAATAATAGGGCTCAGATTTTCCTGGATACGATAGCTGATGAATTCCTTCACCAAGTAGTTGCTGAACCAACAAGAGGGGATGCCATTTTAGATTTGATTTTGGTGAGTAGTGAGGACCTCATAGAAGAAATGGTTATAGGGGACAACCTTGGTTCGACCTATCATGAGCTAATTCAGTTCAAACTAAATGGAAGCATAAACAAAAATAGATCTGTGACTAGGGTTTTTGATTTCAAAAGAGCTAACTTTAATAAATTAAGGAAATTAGTTTGGGAAGTGGATTGGACTGAAGAACTTGTGGATCTAAAGGCAGAGGAGGCCTGGAATTACTTCAAGTCAAAGTTGCAGAAACTATCGGAAGCCTGCATCCCAAGAAAGGGGAAAAAATTCATAGGCAGGAGTTGTAGACCAAGCTGGATGAGCAAGCACCTTAGAGAGGTGATTAAGAAAAAGCAGAAAGCCTACAAGGAGTGAAAGATGGGAGGGATTAGCAAGGAAAGCTACCCTATTGAGGTCAGAACATGTAGGGATAAAGTGAGAAAGGCCAAAAGCCATGTAGAGTTGGACCTTGCAAAGGGAATTAAAACCAATAGTAAAAGGTTCTATAGCCATATAAATAGGAAGAAAACAAAAAAAGAAAAAGTGGGACCGCTAAACACTGAGGATGGAGTGGAGGTTAAGGATAATCTAGGCATGGCTCAATATCTAAACAAATACTTTGCCTCAGTCTTTAATGAGGCTAATGAGGAGCTTATGGATAATGGTAGGACGACAAATGGGAAGGAGGATATGGAGGTAGATATTACCACATCCGAGGTAGAAGCCAAACTTGAACAGCTTAATGGGACTAAATCGGAGGGCCCAGATAATCTTCATTCAAGAATATTAAAGGAGCTGGCACATGACATTTCAAGCCCATTAGCAAAAATTTTTAATGAATCTGTAAACTCAGGGGTTGTACCATATGACTGGAGAATTGCTAACATAGTTCCTATTTTTAAGAAAGGGAAAAAAAGTGTTCTGGGTAACTACAGGCCTGTTAGTTTGACATCTGTAGTATGCAAGGTCTTGGAAAAATTTTTGAAGGAGAAAGTAGTTAAGGACATTGAGGTCAATGGTAATTGGGACAAAATACAACATGGTTTTACAAAAGGTAGATCGTGTCAAACCAACCTGATCTTCTTTGAGAAGGTAACAGATTTTTTAGACAAAGGAAACGCAGTGGATCTAATTTACCTAGATTTCAGTGAGGCATGTGTGATACAGTTCCACATGGGGAATTATTAGCTAAATTGGAAAAGATGGGAATCAATATGAAAATTGAAAGGTGGATAAGGAACTGGTTAAAGGGGAGACTACAACAGGTCACACTGAAGGGTGAACTGTCAGGCTGGAAGGAGGTTACTAGTGGAGTTCCTCAGGGATCGGTTTTGGGACCAATCTTATTTAATCTTTTAATTACTGACCTTGGCACAAAAAGTGGGAGTATGCTAATAAAGTTTGCGGATGACCCAAAGCTGGGAGGTATTGCCAATACAGAGAAGGACCGAGATATCATACAGGAAGATCTGGATGACCTTGTAAACTGGAGTAATAGTAATTGGATGAAATTTAATCGTGAAAAGTGCAAGGTCATGCATTTAGGGATTAATAACAAGAATTTTTGTTATAAACTGGGGACGCATCACTTGGAAGTAACAGGGGAGGAGAAGGACCTCGGAGTATTGGTTGATCATAGGATGACTATGAGCCGCCAATGTGATATTGCTGTGAAAAAAGCTAATGCGGTCTTGGGATGCATCAGGTGAGGTATTTCCAGGAGAGATAAGGAGGTGTTAGTACCTTATACAAGGCACTGGTGAGACCTCATCTGGAATACTGTGTGCAGTTCTGGTCTCCCATGTTTAAGAAGGATGAATTCAAACTGGAACAGGTACAGAGAAGGGCTACTAGGATGATCCGAGGAATGGAAAACCTGTCTTATGAAAGGAGACTCAAAGAGCTTGGCTTGTTTAGTCTAACCAAAAGAAGGCTGAGGGGAGATATGATTGCTCTCTATAAATATACCAGAGGGATAAATACCACGGAGGGAGAGGAATTATTTAAACTCAGTACCAATGTGGACACAAGAACAAATGGATATAAACTGGCCATCAGGAAGTTTAGACTTGAAATTAGACGAAGGTTTCTAACTATCAGAGAAGTGAAGTTCTGGAACAGCCTTCCAAGTGAAGCAGTGGGGGTAAAAGACATATTGGCTTCAAGACTAAGCTTGATATGTTTATGGAAGGGATGATATGATGGAATTTTGGCAATTAATTGATCTTTAACTATTCATGGTAAATAGGCCCAATGGCTTGTGATGGGATGTTAGATGGGGTGGGATCTGAGTTACTACAGAGAATTCTTTCCTGGGTGTCTGGCCGGTGAGTCTTGTCCACATGCTCAGGGTTTAGTTGATTGCCATATTTGGGGTCAGGAAGGAATTTTCCTCCAGGGCAGATTGGCAGAGGCCCTGGGGGTTTTTTGCCTTCCTCTGCAGCATTGGGCACAAGTCACTTGCTGGAGGATTCTCTGCACCTCGAAGTCTTTAAACCACGATTTGAGGACTTCACAAGCTCAGACATAGGTTAGAGCAGGGACGGGCAAACTTTTTGGCTAGAGGGCCACATCGGGTTTTGGAAATTGTATGGAGGGCCAGTTATGGGAGGCTGTTCCCCCTATCTGCCCCCCCCTTGCTTCTCGCCCCTGATGCCCTCCTCCGGGACTCCTGCCCCATCTAACCCCCCTGTTCCATGATGGCCCCCCCAGGACCCCTGTCCCATCACCCCCCTTCCCTGTCCCCTGACTGCCCCCCACTGTCCCATCCAACCTCCCCCCCTTCCTGACTGCCCCCCCAGGACCCTGCCCCCATTCAACACCCCTCCCCCCGTTCGCTGTCCTCTGACTGCCCCAACCCGAGCCACACCCCCGCTCCCTGACCACCACCCCAAACTCCCCTGCCTTCTATCCAACCTCCCCTGCCCCCTTACTGATGCTCCAGGCAGCATGGTAAGGGGCCAGGGAGCAGGGGGGATTGGATAGAGGGCAGGGGAGTTCGGGGTGGTGATCTGGAAGCGGGGGTGTGGATAGAGGTTGGAGCAGTCAGCGGGCATAGAACAGGGGGGTTGAATGGGGGCAGAGGTCCCAGGGGGGCAGTCAGGAAGGAGGGGGGGGTTGGATGGGGCGGCGGGGGGCAGTCAGGGGACAGGGAGCGGGGGGAGGGGGTGGATGGGGCAGGGGTCCTGCGGGGGCTGTCAGGGAACAGGGGGGGTTGGATAGGGCAGGAGTCCTGGGGGGGGCATCAGGGGGCGAGAAGCGGGGGGGGGGGGCGGATAGGGGGCAGAGGCACAGCCTACAGCCTCCCCTAACCGGCCCTCCATACAATTTCCAAAACCCAATGTGGCCCTCAGGCCAAAAAGTTTGCCTGCCCCTGCACTAGTCCCTCAGAACTCAACTCTGAGCCTGTTAGTAGGAGCACCTCATCTGATGTATATCGTCAGGATGATACATAAGGAAAGAGGTAATCTCTAAATAGCCAGCACCCAAGGGATTTATAGATATAAAATGAGAGCCAATGTAATCTATGGGGCTAATAAGCTCCCTACAGGTAGCACTACAAAGCAAGCAAACAGCTGCAATCTGCTGTAACTAAAGCTTCTGAGGGGTCTTCGTGAGTAGCCTTATATAGAGTTCATTTTAGTAATCCAATTTGGAGAGCACAGAGTAGGCATTCACGTACTACATCAATGGGGGCGTAACCTAGATAAAGGGAGAAGTTGACTAAATAAATAACTACTGCAAGGCCTAAATAAGAGTAAAAGTTGTAACTCCTTAGTCAAAAGTAGCTAGCAAAAGGTATTTATGGACACCACTGCCACCCAAGAATGCTAGAGAAGATAGAGATCCAGGAGGATTTCCCAGAGTACAACTCTCTTTGCCAAAGATAGGCACAACTCCTCAATAGGCAGTTAAGTCAGAATGAGAATGACATCAGCATCTCTGATGATTCCTACTGCTGGAGAAGAAACTGGGCCAACCTGCCTCAGGCACCCAGATAGGTGAGACAGAGGGGTGGGATAGAAACTGGGAGAGAGAGAGGAATGTACAAACAGGATGTTGAAAGTCCTCTCTATATTCCTTCACTCATTCCAGATGGCCTGTTGGGCTTTTGACAAACTGATGCCAGCACAACTTCCTCTATGGTGAGAAGATCCAACTCTCATTCTCCCTGCTCTACAGCAGCATATTCGGCCTCAGAGGATCAACAGAACATCAGTGTTTGGACCACATGACACCTACAAACACTGGGGTTGCTGATGCTTCTCAAGCCACAATGCAGCTATGCTTCTGAACAAAGCTATCCTATCTGCCCCTACTCTGTTTCTCTAGGGCAGGGGTTCTCAAACTTTTTTGGTGGGACCCCCTCTGAAAATATTTCAGGCTGTGATGATCCCCACCCCTCAAAAATTCCATGCCATATTACCCTTACTTCTATGCAGCTGCTGGTGTCGGTGCTGCTTTCAGGGCTCTCCGCCCACCCACTGAAGGCAGTGCCACCATGAGCAGCAGTGCAAAAGTCAGTGCAAAACCATCTCATGACCACCACCCCCATCCACCACAATAGCCTTGCAACCCCCTTCTGGGTCAGAACACCCATTTTGAGAAACGCTGCTCTAGAGACAGGTTTAAGTCATCACACAGTCAGAGCAGATTAACAGGCAAGCTTTTATTAATAATTTAACAGGAAGCTACTCCCAGACAGGTTCATGGGCTAACTGGTCACATGCTCACTTCCAGCTAGCTACTCCAGATGATTCAAAACAGGAAATATGAGCAGAAAACTAAACAGTAAACAGAAATGAGCCAAAACAGCCCATTGCATGTGAGCTCTGAACACACACTGCATTTCCACATATACTACTACCCACCTTGGTGCACACATGCGCGCGCACACCCACACACACAACCAACTGCTGTGAATTTTAATTTTTCGCGAAGAATATGAGACACACTAGTAAGTATGACAGTTTGAGAGGTCATGACTAGTATAAATTACTCAGCACTTGTGCTTTTGCAAACTTCCAATGACAGTTACAGCTGCAGATGTCTAAAATATAAAGACACTTACAGCAATCTGCATCTGAAGCCAAGGACTGAAATACTATCACAATGTTCTCAGTCAGTTATTAGCTTCTACAGGAACTGCAGTGTTTCAATCCAGATTGTTGCCTAGCAGTTGTATTCTGTTTTCTTTGCTCATTATGTTCATACTATGTGGTTCTTATGCTAAATGGAACATTTCTTTGATATTGCCCTCCTCCCCCAGCTTTTTTCTTCTTCGAATGATGTTTATTTCAGGAAAATTAAACTGAAACAGAATAACACTGCATGGGTGCTAGCTTTCAACCACAGTGTACCCTATAGAGCCTTTAAAGCTCTTTACCAGTTTACTGTGCTCCCTGAATAATCAGCTATGTAATTACTCTCTGCGGAGGAACTAATTTAGGGGTCTGTACCGATGCCGAGGGGGTTAGGTATGTATATTCACATGCATCACAACTAGTCTGGTAGATTCTATTGTAAGTGAAATGTCTGTTCTGTATTTAGAAAGCAGGAGGTGTTGGGTGTGGTTCTTTACCCACTATGAAAATCTTATATTTAACATGAAGATTTAATGCCCAGAGCTTTGTATATCTATATTTATGTTATGGGGTATATCCCTTCACTGTGCTGGAGAGCAAGGAGGGGAGAAGGTGTAGGAGGGTGTTGCATATGAAGTAAGTGGTGGGGGGCAGAGGGAATCTGACATGGTGTACAAGACTGCTCAGACAGCTACACTTCTGTAATTCACCAAGGACCATATCACAGTCAGTAGGAGAGTCTTTTGAAGGTAAAAGGATGTGTCTAGGATGCAAACATAGCAGAAAATTAGTCAAACAACCAGGGGTGCTGGAACAATTTATATAGTGGGGTGCCAAAGCCTTTGAACCAACCGTGAACCCGGTATATAATAAAAACCACTTCAGGCCAGGCAGTGCAGCAGCACCCTAGTTCCAGTGCCTATGCAAACAATTTACGTGGTTCCTGCTTAGAGAAGCAGCAACACATGCCAAACAAGACAGTTTGGTAGTCCACCATAAACAATCCTGCCTTACTAAGGCAAAATACCTCTTGTGCTTGATGTGGCAAGCAACATGAAAATATCACCCTGTGCTGCTGTCTGCCTCCAATAAGGGCACTATTTTATTTAAAAAAATTACTTTTTCAATATTAAAATTTGCGGCATTAAAACGGCATGTTGAGTTGCTAAACGTATACTATAGTTGAGATTTTCATAGCAATCTATGGCAGCATTTCTCAAAGAATGGGACTGCAAAGGAGTAGTTCAGGGGGTATCGAAAATGTATAAGTTAAGATGAGTAAGCCTTTTACATCACATGTTTAGGGTTACTAGGTGGGGGGAGGTGGAGAATTGCTTTCATTTTATCACAGTGGGGGCTCAGCTTTCAAAAGACAAGTCCTGGTCTAGAGAAGCCATTAATTTTACAGGTAGATATATGTCTAAATCCCCTAGCTTGCTTTGAAAATCTCAATTTATGTTAATAAACCTTCCAGGATTTTGAATAATTACTCCTGAAAAAAAAATACTGATCTTATGCAGTTTGACTACAGACCATCAGAATAGTAAGCAGAAATGTAGATTAATTAGACAATTTCAACACTCTGGAGTTTCCCTTTCAGAGTATCAGTGTACCTGCCCTATTTGTACCTTCACAGAAACATCCATTTTACATGGAGCAGCATCAGTTTCATATGGTATATTTGAACAACCCAACAATGTGTATTACACAAGCCTTCTGCTACTAAACAAGAGTATGCCTTTTGGGGAAGTTCATCATCACTCCCACAACTGCATTGGTTATTGGGGCACCATCATTGATGAGCAATCAACCAATTGTCTCCATCCCTGATGATTGTGTTTCCGTGAAGTCCATTCCTGTCCACTCTTTTATGTTGTCAATTCATGTCTTCTTCTGTCTACCTCTTCTTCTCTTCACCTATACTGTCCCTTGGAGAATGATCTTGAATAGGCCAGATGATCTTGTTATATGGCTGTACCACTTCAGCTTGCGCTTCTTCATGGTCGTCAGGAGGTCTTCATATGATCCAGCTCATTGGGTGATGATGTTGCGGACCTCTTCATTAGTGACGTCGTCGAAGTAGGAGATGCTCAGGATTTTACGGAAGTATCTCATCTCTACTATCTGTATTTTCCATTCAAATTCTACTGTAAGGGTCCATGTCTCACATGCATACAGAAAAATGGAGCTGACTCGTGCATGCAGCAGTTTCAGTTTGGATTCCAGGGAGATGTTCTTGTTCCTCCAAATAGGCTTTAGCTTTGCCACTGTTGCTGTTGTTTGCGCAGTTCTTGCCAGAATTTCTGCCTTTGGTCCTTCATCAGTGGTGATTGCCCCCAAATACTTGAACTGTCTCCAGTTCTCGTCCACTGACAGTGATATGTGAGCTGATCCCGTCACGTTTGTTTGTCATCAGGTTGGTTTTCTCTGCACTGATTTCCACGCCGTATTTTGCAGAGGTTTCATCCAATCATTTCACAAGGTTGGCAAGTTCATCTTTGCTACCTGCCAAGCCGTCAATGTCATCAGCAAACCAAACATTTGAGATTGTTCGCCCTCACAATGCTGACTGTGAATATGTGATCTTCTAGGGCATCAGTCACTAGGCACTCCAAATAAATGTTGAACAGTGCAAACGAAAGAAGGCAGACTTGCCGGACTGCAACAGTGGTGCAAAACCACTCTCCTATTGTGTCATTGATGAGAACTGCACTGCTGGCCTTGGCATACAGTTGTTTAAAGGTAAGAATAAGCTTATGACCAACATTGTACTTCTTCATGGTTGTCCAGAGAGCTTCATGCCTTACTCTGTCAAATGCTTTCTTGAAGTCAACAAAGATGTGGTAGATGTCCTGCTGGTGTTGTAAGTACTTCTCACATAGAACACGGAGGTTGAAAAATCTGTTCTGTGATACTTCTTCCAGCATGAAAGCCAGCCTGTTCTTCAGCGATGATATTCTCCACTTGTGGCTTCAATCTGTTCAATATGACTTTCAACATCACTTTGCTGGGATGGCTAATCAAGCTTATGGTCCGGTAATTTTGACACAATTGCAGGTTGCCTTTCTTTGGCAGAGTGATGATTAGTGACTGTGTCCACGTGGAGGGCCACTCACCAGTCTGCCAGATCTTGTTGCAGATCTTGGTGAATACATCTATTAATAATTATCCTCCAAATTTCATCAGTTTGGCTAGGATGTTGTCAATACCTGTAGCCTTTCCGTTCTTGAGTGATCTGACATCTGTCTCCACTTCTTCACGCAGTATTGGAAAACCCTCCTCCTCTGTTGAATCTGGGCTGTCTAGGACACTAGGATCTCCATTTGTCTGGTAGTTGTATGGATCAGAGCAGTAGTTTGTCCACCTATTGATGATGTCCCTTTCTTCTGCAAGACTGTTCCCTTCCTTGTCATCAATTGCGTTAGCTTTGGTCCATCTTTCCTTTGTCAGATCTTTTACAACGTGGAAGGCTCGTTTGCTATTTTTATTATTGATACACTCTTCAATTTTAGAGATTGTTTTTTGATCCATATCTCCTTGGCCACCCTCATTCTTTCTTGATCTTTCTGCCAATTGCTCTGTATTTATCAGCTCGCTCAGTGCTGTTCTTGTCTTTCTTGAGTTCTCTTCTAATGTCACACATTTGTAGTGTTTCATTTGTGACCCAAGATTTTGTCTTCTTACGGTGTTTCCCAAGCATGTCCATTGTTGCCTCATTCATTACAGCGTTGAAATTGTTGGTCATTGTTTCTAAGTTAATCATACTTATCTGTAAAACTGGTATAATGTGTAAAATTGTAGCATGAAACAAACAGATTGTAGGTTTTCTCCCAACCTCCCCCCACCCATTTTAAATATACCATACAACAGCATGAAATCAGACAGCAAAATATTGTTATAACTTCCAAGCAGGCTGGAAGAATTTGGGCAGAAAGTGGTCAAAGAGAGCCAGTGAAGAATTTCACTTATGCAGAGGAACTCTCAGCTGTTATAAAACTAGCAGAGAGGACTCCACTGTCTCCTGTGTTATTTGTGCCCTCACCGCTGGGGGCAACTGTTTAATAATATAGGTGGTATAAAAACATATAGCTTCTTTTACGTTTCACGTGTGCCCAAACCTAACAGTGTTTGCATTTTTTGATCTGCTTTGAAAATTACTTCAAGCACAAACAGATAAGAGAATAGAAGATTCTGCTTGCTGTAGGTAGGACATATCCAGCATCTACTTCAGGTGGTGGTGGCACAAAATATATAGTCTGTAATTTACCCATGGTTTTCACAGGTGAGTGTGTTAATTAGCGAAGTTAGAATCTCCAATAGCTGGACATGGAACTAACTCTCTTAGTCTCCTGGGACAAGGAGGATTGCTTCACCCAGGTCTCTGTGTCCCTTGGGCTCTGACTAGCACCCACTAGGTCTTAAGAAATGGCAGCAAATAAAGGATATTAAATTCCAGTTTCTGCCCCCCTGCCATCACAATTGCTCTCCCAAAAAGTTTTCAAAAATACACTCTTGAAGAGCTCTCCCACAGATTCATGCATTTCAGAGCCTGGCACCTCATCAGTTGTAGTACTATGGCCTAAGTTTTTGTTCTTACATTATTAGTATTTCTGGGGAAATAAACAATAAAAAAATAAAAACCCTCCACCTTCTCTAAGCTGGAATTAAGGTTATAGGTACAAACTTACTTCCAGCTGCTAACTCACATTAAAAGAAGCTAAAAATACCTTAAGTATTTTCTCATTACTTTTCATGTAACCGATTGCTGTAGTTGCCACAGGGATAATATACAATCATAAATGGTAGACAAGATGTCTGGCAACTGAAAACAGAACAGTACGTATCCGCAAGGCACACTCTCTATTAATATGTAGGACACGTTATCAGGGACCCCCTGATTTAGAGAATGAATAAATGCAAGACCAAGAATAACTCAGGGTGAGAAGGAACCCAGTGGCAGTGATGGAAATTATCACTTCATGTGCTGTTGCTAACACCTATCTACAGCCAAAATACTGAGAGCATGTCAGAGGAAAGAACACAGTGTGCCTCATAAAACTTTAAACTGAGGTCTTGAAGGGTGAAGTGGTAACCCCTGAATCTGATTGTAGGAGGGCTTGAGGTACAATAGACTAGCACATTAGTCTGGAGAACAGCAAAATACATTAGATACAGGAAAATGGCTTTGGTGGATCCATTCTAGGTCCTAGTGGATCCAGATCACAGTAACTTTAATACAATTTGGTGTGATTACTGGTCTCTGTTTTCTAGAAATAGAAGGCCATGCATTGCAAGTCAGGTACAATCTCAATAGAATAGTGTGGAAGCTAAGGAATGGAATATCAGGGGATGATACACGTCAGGATTTAGCAGGATTGTCAGAAATATACCTACAGCCCTGTAAATTCTTCACTTTCATGAGTACTACATTTATAAAGGTATTGAAAGAATTTAAAAAGATATATGGATGCCTACCTATGGAAAGGAACTATGCATGGGAGAAAAGGATAGCAGAAGGACTCCACACAGGTTGCCACTGCCATTTTCTTTTTCTTTCTTTCTTTCTTTCTTTCTTTCTTTCATTGAAGCCTGCACTCAGGATTTTTCAATTACTTTTCTAAATTGTCAAGACAAATACATTATTTCCCTCAGAAACATGCCACAACGTTCCTCCAGTCTTATTTATACAACGACAGTTCTGTGTCTACAGTTTCTTACAATCCAGTGAAGCAATGCTGGGTGTAGTACTTACTACCATTAATATTCTCTTGGATGTCAATGGGACTACTTAAAGCAGTGTACAATGGCCCAGTCCTACAGTGAGTTTCATGCAAGCACAGAGGTCTTCCCAAGCAGGGCTCATTACTGGATCAGGGCCTCTGAGGAGTAGGAAGTGTGTGAAAGATCATGTCCTACATTTTCTCCAGGTGATCATGTGGAATACTCTAAAAATTAGAAGACGAGACCTATTAGGTTATCTTATCTATCTCCCTGCCAGCATAGAACTGTTCCCTACAGTATATTCTTTGTATATACAATCTACAATCTAGACTGTAGAGTATACAGTCTAACTTTAAATGAATAAAGCTGTAGGCTTCCACAAACTCTTAGGTGACTATTCCAATTCAATAGAACCTCATCACCAAAAGATCGTTGTTGATATTAAGCATATATTTTCCTTTGCTTAATTTCATCCCATTACTGCTCATGAAAACCCCTGAACCACCTTAAATATTCCTTCCCTCTCTTTCAGTATTGTAGGCAGTTCTATATTCCCCGTACTCCTACTTAGGCCTAATTTAGCAATTAGCCAAGCTATAGATATTTACTTCTTTTAATCTTGCCTCATACATTAATACAACCAGGCCCTTAATAATTTTAATTGCTCTTCTCTGAATTCCCTCCAATTTGTTTTAATCTTTCTGGTTCCAGGGTTCACAGAAATGTAATCAGAATTCTAGGTGTGGTCTCACAAGTGCTGTATACAAAGGAACTAACGTCAGCCTGGTCTGTGATATGTTGCCTTTTTAATTGCCACTATATTGAATTACAAACTGATATCTACATTACCGTCCATTGTCTCCCATAGGTCTTTTTTTGGTTTCACTACTATGTATCTATCCCATCCCTTCTGTGGCTTACAGATAACACATTGGGTTATTACCTGGGTTGCCCCTATTCCCTTGTTCAAATGCAACCTTGTATCTTGAATAGGCCTAATTCTATTCCCACTGAAGCTAATGGAAGCAGCATTGGTCCTGTATCTGCTCCTGTCCCTCTTCTGTTTCCTCACCTCTGCCCTAGCCCCATGTCCCTCTCAGATTCTTAAAGGGGATCAACCTGCCACCCTAATCCTACCCTTCTCAATGCCCTCAAAAGAAAGTACTTCCACAGCTTGAGTGAGGAAAGAGTATCTTGTTCCCTGCCCACTCTACTTCGCCCAATTGCTGGACAATCTACATGGAGCCATTGTGGCCTCTATTCTACTTCTGATCCACCCAACGTCTTCACACAATCCCCTGCTGCTTCTTGGTGTGAGAAAATGCAACAGGGTGAGATTGGCAGGAGGGGAGGTTCTCAGTGTGTTCACGAGAGAGATGACTATCTCTTTCTTACCTAGGATTGCATTCTTCAGAAGGCCCAGGTTAGCTGGCCATTTCTGATGGAGCAAACAAATCAGGCTTGCCATTGTCCTCAGGGCTAAAAAGCATTTCTGAATTCTGAGGATCCAAGTTTGCCATTTTTAGGGATTTATTGTGTGGAACAAATTCCACTGTGTCATAGCATTACCTCATGATGGTTACCTCATCCTGGGTGATTCCCTATCCACAATAAATTCAGAATTTGTAAATGTCCTTCAAGTGCATCTTCCAAGATATGGGACAGACCTGCACAATTCAGAACAGGTAGTAGCCTATCAACAAAACAGACAATATTGAGAAAGAGAACGTGTAAATGCAAATGTTTCTACATCTATCAGAGATGCCAACCCTCCTTTGTTTTTAGTAATCCTCTCAATTTTTTTACGTTATTATAAAATTACTAACAGGATTAAATCTACTAATTTTGCAAGCACACACATATTTTATATATGTAATATGTGTATTGGTCACTCGTCTCCACTCAGGTCCAATGAACGCAGCAAACAGTGCTGCAGCTGCAAGGTTGTTCTTCTCTGCCGCCCCTGTGGCACATGTACAGACTGTGCAGTGAGGGTCTGATGGGAGGCAAGCTGTGCCAGATGGGTTGGGGCACTGCTTGATTCACCATCCAAGCCACAGGCTGCTCTCTAACTACCTCATGTAGACCCTGCTGAACTATGTTAACACGCTCTAGGTAGCTAGAGCATGCCAACAGGAGAAGCTGGGGCGCAGGAGGAGGAAAGAGGGAACATGATAGGAAGAACAGAGGAGAATCATCCCAGGAAGGGGGTCCAAGCCTGTGACTGGTCAAGGTAATTAAGGGCTCTAGGCAGCATAAAAAAGCAGCTTTCCTAGTGCTGATTCTCCCCTTCTCCCTGTTTGGGGGTGGGGGTCAGGTGCACACAAGGGGGCAGCTGGGAGGGAGCCAAGGCCCCACTTGGCCATAGACAGGGATGCGGGGAGGTCCTGGTCTCTGTGGGAAGAGGGGAGGAAAGGGGTGGGAGGGGTCCAAGCAGCCTCCAATTCCCTCCCTACTTTTTTCATAAATATCCCTAAGTCTCAGAACAAGGCTGGCATTGTAGCATCCACTTGGAATTACAATAGAGCCTCACTTTTTAAATAAATTTGTTAGTCTCTAAGGTGCCACAAGTACTCCTTTTCTTTTTACGTTTTAAAGTGTAGTTAATTCTATGAAAGGTGCCAGATTGATAGCCCCAGAAGCTGCAGAGGCAAGTAGTATGGATAGCAGCAGTGCAAACTTCCCTATGTTGCCCCACACTAACATTCTCCAATCATAATGTGAAAAGACCACTTCTAGGGCTAAGAAGAGAGTTTACTTTCTATGCTCTTTCAAATCCAGCCTCCTGCAAAAGCTGCTAACAAAGCTGACAGTCAGCACCTCCCCAGTTCCGTGAGCCATCCAGTCCCTTCACTGCATGCAGGCTTGCTTGAGTGCAATCCTGGATTCACATAGTGGCTAAACACACTGATAGTCACTACGAAAAACTCCAGGGGAACAGTCCACCACGATTAGGGTGACCATACATCCCATTTTGGCTGAGACAGTCCCTTTTTAAAGGCCTGTACCGGCTGTCCTGACTTTTTTGGCAAAACTGGCATTTGTCCCATTTGTGCTTGCCAACTGATGTTCAGTTGGCAAGAGCAAACGACAAATACACAGGCAGGTGGCGGGGGATCTAGGACCTGGGTTCCAGCATGCAGAGCCGGGGGGAGGGAGGAGAGGGAGGCCTCAGGCTGGCCCTGTGAATGCAGGAGGTGGGGGGGGGGGCCTTGGGCCAGCCCTGTGCAGTGTTCTGTTTTCCCTTTGGGAAAATATGGTCACCCTAAACACAATGCTCAGCTCTGACATTTCTATTGCCTCTGTAGCTCTCAAAGCACTTTACAAAGGTGGGGAATCATCATTTTTCAGAAGGGGGAAATTGAGGCAGAGAGCTGCAGTGACTGGCTTAGGATGAAGAAAAGGAGTACTTGTGGCACCTTAGAGACTAACCAATTTATTTGAGCATAAGCTTTCGTGAGCTACAGCTCACTTCATCGGATGCATACTGTGGAAACTGCAGAAGACATTATATACACAGAGATCATGAAACAATACCTCCTCCCACCCCACTCTCCTGCTGGTAATAGCTTATCTAAAGTGATCATTCTCCTTACAATGTGTATGAAAATCAAGGTGGGCCATTTCCAGCACAAATCCAGGTTTTCTCACCCCCCCCCCAAAACACACACACACAAACTCACTCTCCTGCTGGTAATAGCTTATCCAAAGTGACCACTCTCCCTACAATGTGCATGATAATCAAGGTGGGCCATTTCCAGCACAAATCCAGGTTTTCTCACCCCTCCACCCCCATACACACACAAACTCACTCTCCTGCTGGTAATAGCTCAAGTGTCCAGGAAGTGGATCTCTTGTGTGGACTGGACCAGGCTGAGGTTGATGGTGGGATGGAAATTGTTGAAATCATGGTGGAATTCCTCAAGGGCTTCTTTTCCATGGGTCCAGATGATGAAGATGTCATCAATATAGCGCAAGTAGAGTAGGGGCATTAAATGGCCCAACTTGATTATCATACACATTGTAAGGAGAGTGATCACTTTAGATAAGCTATTACCAGCAGGACAGTGGGGTGGGAGGAGGTATTGTTTCATGATCTCTGTGTATATAATGTCTTCTGCAGTTTCCACAGTATGCATCCGATGCAGTGAGCTGTAGCTCACGAAAGCTTATGCTCAAATAAATTGGTTAGTCTGTAAGGTGCCACAAGTACTCCTTTTCTTTTTGCAAATACAGACTAACACGGCTGTTACTCTGAAACCTGGCTTAGGATGGAGCATGGCCTTGCCAGACCCCTCTCGTCCTCACCACACAGGGGTGCTAGAACAATTTGTATAGCAGGGGTGCTGAGAGCCATTGACTCAAACTGTAAACCCTGTGTATGATGGTCACCACTTCAAGAGGGAGGTGCTGCAGCCCCCGCTCCCCTGGCTCTAGCACCTCTGCTACCACAGGTCGGCGTCTGTATTCCAGCGAGGGAGGCAGCACACGCGGCTCCACTGAACGCCCATTAGCCCTAACCCTAAGCACCCGCCTCCCACAGCGAAGCAACTCCCCCCTCCTCTCTGCGCGCTCTCAGCCTAGCTTGAGCCAGGCTAAGCCCCGCCCCCCACGCGGCAGTCCGCCGCTCTTACTGGCTGGCTGGGCGGTGGCCCCTTTCCTATTGGGGCTCCTGACAGAGGACACGAGACAGCTCGTTAGGCTGCGCCTGGGCGCTGGGCTGGGCGCTCGCCGAGGCTCGTTGCTGTGGGGACTCGCCTGTCATGGAGGAGCTGGATGGGGCGCGGGGCGCGGCGGAGGCTTCCCGGTGAAGGCGGCTCCGGGGAGAGGGAGCCGGCGGGGCGCCCGCGCCTGGGGAAGGTAGCTCGGAGCCTGCTCTGGGCGGGCGGCGGTGCGGGGTCCCCGGGCCCCAGCCGACAGGGAGGCAGGTCCGGGGGGCTGGCGCAAGGCTGGGAACCTGCCTGGGAAGGGGCGACGCGGGGCCAGGACGGGGGGCGGCGGGACTACCTCCTCCGGGCGGGTGCGGAACCAAGGTCGGTCTCGTTCCCCTTGCCTGGTCCCAGCAGTGCCCCCGCGGGCGGTGAGCCGGGTGCATCGGCTCGGTCCGGGGGCTGCTTGGCGGAGGAGCCAGGCCAGAGAGAGAGGTCGGCGGCTCCTTGCCCGGGCTGGGTCCGGCAGAAGTTGGTGGAGCTGCCGCGGCTCCTTATACAGACGGGGGGTTTTCCTGCAACCCGTGTGAATGAGACAGGGGGAGGATCGGCGCTCACTCCCGCCAGCCTCCCGAGAGGGGGCGCTCCCCAAAGCCCGGGGAAGCCCCCGAAGGTGGCACTTCCTTTCCTCTCGGGAGAATTGGTGCCGTGTACAGCACAAGCAGTGGGCGGTCATTTAGTGCGGTGGTTTTCAAGCTTTTTTCATTTGCGGATTACTGAAAAATTCGAATGGAGGCATGGGCCCCTTTGGGAATCTTAAACGGCCTGGGGACCCCCAGGGGCCTGCGGAGCACAGATTGGAAATCGTTGTTCGACCTCTTTTCTCGGCCCCCCTTAGTCATAGTCCACGGGACCCCCCCCCCCGCCCCCAGGTTGAAACCCACTGATTTAGTGTATTAAAGAGGTTAAAAAAAAAAAACCCAACCATTTCAATTTTCTTTCATCTTTCAGATTGTTGAGCACAGTCTGTGCTCTGAATTGTTAGGACCTAAGATCGGAGTCTTCATGTTTGTTCACAGAGATAACACAGATCGAAGAAAAGCGTGTGGGTCTTCTGTTTGGACTCTGTAGTTCCAGTAGTCCCATTATCTGTGACACTGAAGGATAAAAGCGGCACAGACTAAATGGATCTAAAGACAGCAGTGTTCAATGCAGCTCGTGATGGCAAACTGCGGCTCCTTGCAAAGTTACTGGCAAACAAAACCAAAGAAGAGGTGGCCTTGCTGATGTCTGAAAAAACTAGTGGTGCTACACCACTTTTGATGGCAGCCCGTTATGGACACCTTGATATGGTGGAATACTTGCTGGAGCATTGCTGTGCTTCTATAGAAGTTGGTGGCTCGGTGAATTTTGATGGTGAGACCATTGAGGGGGCTCCTCCATTATGGGCAGCTTCTGCTGCTGGTCATTTGAAGGTAGTCCAATGTCTATTAGATCATGGCGCATCTGTCAACAACACAACACTGACAAATTCAACCCCACTTAGGGCAGCCTGTTTTGATGGGCACCTGGAAATAGTAAAGTACCTTGTGGAGCATAAAGCTGATTTGGAAGTATCAAACCGACATGGGCACACATGCCTGATGATCTCATGTTACAAAGGACACAAAGAAATTGCTCAGTATTTGCTTGAAAAAGGTGCTGATGTTAATAGAAAAAGTGTTAAAGGTAAGATCAATATCCTATTTTTCTTGTAGCAAAGTTCCTGAGACTATCTAGTTGTTACCTTTTTTTTTTTGTAGGAGACCAAAAATGTTCATCTGACTTGATAATGTAAATTGTTCAAAGTGCTATCAAGAAGTTTAAATTATAGTGTTATGTCTATAGTTTGTATGTAGTTTTGAAAGTTTTTCAGTTTGATCTTCCAGTGTACCTGCTAGTTCGCTACTTAAAAAGAACCAGTTACTAAATTTCATTCTAAATCAGCAAGTTTTAATTTATAAACCCCAGTTGTTAAAAGATTTTGCTACATAGAGTCATACTCCTGGCTAAAGTGTGTATGTAAAAAAACTAATTGGCTTTTTGCTGAAAATGTAGTGGGTCATGTGATAACTTATATTGGCAAAACAAATATATTGTGCACTGAATAAAATTCGCTGGTCTGCACTGTTAAGATGGAATAGGGAAATGGAGGAAGTCTTTTCTGTATTTTAAAATTTCCACCCTGATTCTTCAATTCTTCAGTTGATCTATTGGCTACAGTAACTAAGAAATGGAAATTAGGCTAAAAAATAAGGACCAGTGTGAGTGTGATCATGCCAAAAAAGAGAGTTTCAGTAAACAGTGGTGCTGTTATCACAACAGATGTTTTTTTTGCTTCTGTTTACAATGGTCCTGGCACTATTGTTCAAAGTGAAGACTTCTGCCTTTTTGCTTTGATCATAGTTGCATGGACCTCTTGTTCTAACTGTGGGCATGTTGCTGCTTTTTAATTGCATCACCAGCGCACATACTAATGTTGTATTGACTCACAAGGTGTATTGGTTAGTGCAGACTACCACACATTTTTAACCCTGGAAAGATGGTCTGTATTTGGACATTCTGAGATATGTCAATGGTATTTCCCTCAAAGCCTGTGTATGACATAGTACTTCTAATTCCTGTTTCTGGCTACTTTTATTGTTAACAGTTTCCCAAACGTGAAATATAATTTGACAATTTATACCTTTCTAGTATATAGTTTATAGTATGATATCTTTAGTACTTGTTAGCAGAAAAAAAGATGAACACCTAAATAACACTTTCACTGACTGAAACAATGTGGGTGAGGTTTCAGAGTAGTAGCCATGTTAGTCTGTATTCGCAAAAAGAAAAGGAGTACTTGTGGCACCTTAGAGACTAACCAGTTTATTTGAGCATAAGCTTTCATGAGCTACAGCTCACTTCATTGTAATATCTTTTATTGAACCAACTTCTGTTCGTGAAGGAAACAAGTTTTCAAGCTTCCCAGAGCTCTTCTTCAGATCTGGAGAAGGTAATCAGAGTGTCACAGCTAAATATAAGGTGGGACAGATTGTTAAGCATAATGACTTAACACATGTTGCAAGAAACCACTTCAAATGAAGTGGGAATTAACACCTCTGCTTATCTGTTCTGCCAACAGAAGTTGATGCACTAAAAGATATTACCTCACTACCTTGTCTCTCGTATCCTGGGACCAACATGGATACAAGAGCACTGCAAATGTACAGCATGTCTTTAAGTCAACAACAAATGAAAATATGTAGGGAGTAATATAAAGAAAGCTACAATACACAGTGGGCAGAATGTAATAACTTACTTCTGCTTCCAAGAAGAATAACTTCCAAGCCATAAAGTCACTCGTGAGTCACCACGGACTTGTATATTGTTCCAACTATTTACTGGGAGTGATTACCACACAGCTGCGTAAAGGCCTGATGTATCATAAAAGCACCTATTTAGGCCACCCCTTTTTCTCTCTCTGCCAGTGGACTGTTAATGTTCTCAAATTTACTGATCCTTAATATCTTTTTTTACCAGTATGCAGATATAATTTGTTCTTTGCTCTATTTAAACAACCATCATACAGACACCTGCCTATAAGCGTTTTTTTATCTCTCTGGTCTCAGCTCCTCTTATTTTAATTTCTTCTCTTCTTCACTTTATTCAATTCTTGCATGACTCATGACTTAAGCACAACAGTACAAGTCTCACCCATTCAGCAACACCTAAGAGAGAGAATATTTTGTGAACAGCAGAAGCACACTACTGGCAAAGGCACTTGGTATCAGAACTGTACACCTCTGTATTATGCCAAGCATTCACTTTTCCTATAGTATTGTCTCACAACCATAATCTAAAGATGAGCGCTTTTAAGGTGAGATTTTTAAAGTGCTACAGCATAGCTGATCCTTGTGTTATGAAAAAAGTGAGTGTTAGATTGGACTTGTTGTCCAGTGAAGGCTATTACTTTTTTTAAAAAAAAGTCTGTGTATACATGTATAGTTTATTTTTATGGAGTATGCCCTGCCTTTTCTTGCTCTTTGGAAATACGCTACTCATTGCTGATGACATCAGATGGAGACTCCGCTCTCAGCTGTCTACACTGTTCAATATGTCTGTTGTTGAAACAGTATTACATTAACATGCATTAGGGAATTTTTAGTGTGCAATGAAAGGGTCTACATGGGCCAGTTTTTGACCAAACTGTTGGTGAGCTTTAGAATTCACACCCCTCTAGTGCTCAATGCCATGCTGTGTAGATGAGTCCACAGAATTTTCTAGCTTCCTGAAATTCCTTGTTCTGAGTAGGGCTGGGGGGAAGAGAAAATCTGGTCAGGCACATCTTCAGTTCCTTCTCCTCTGATTATATAAGAAAGGGTCAGCTTGATGGTGGGTAGAGAGGCCTCATAGTGGGAGGGAGGGAAAGAAAAGTCCAGGTTGCTGCTTTTTACGGACAAAGAAACCAGTTACTATAGATGTCCCTGTTGCTCTTCTTACAACTACTATGTTCTTTGGATATGTTAATGTTTACTTGTCTCTGCTCACAGGAGGGAGATGTTTAAGGGAGTGTACCTATGAGGGCCTTGTCTACGGGGGGAGATCTACTACGGGGGGGAGATCAATCTAAGTTAAGCAATGTCAGCTACATGAATAACATAGCTGAAGTCGACATACTTAGATCTACTTACTGCGGGGTCCACGCTACACGATGCCAATTGGAGACGCTCTCCCATCGACTCCCCTTGTGCTTCTTGTTCAGGTGGAGTACAGGAGTTGATGGGAGAGTGATCGATGGTCAATTTAGTGGGACTTCACTAGAGCCGCTAAATCGATCGCTGGTGAATCGATCTCAGAGCGTTGATCCTGGCTGTAGTGTAGATGTAGCCTAAGACTACTAAATATTATATCTTCATTAAATGGGGTACCTCTAGAAAGCTGCTGTTATAAGGAGCACCAGAGGCTATCTTTCAGATATTTTCTTCATAACAGGAAGGTGGGGGGCATTTAAATATTTAAATAATTTAAATATATAATTGTGAGTTATAATGTACCATGCATGATTGTCCATTTACCCCTAGGCCCTCACATCTAGAAAAATGACTATGCACTTGTTAGAGAAGAGTATTTTAGGGCTGGGGAAGATAGGGTGGGTTATAGGATAGGTTCTTAGAGCTCCACAAATCAGGATGGCAAAAAGTTGCAATGTAAAGATGGATACAGAAGCAGTTAAAAATGATGGATTTCACTGGAATGCGTGAGTAGTCTAGCAACAGCATTCTGGACTACTGAAGCTTAGAAAGTAGAGATTTGGGAAGATCATATGATGAAGTGCAGTAGTAAAGATAGTAAGTGATTAAGACGTGAGGATTTCAGCTGAGTCAAGATAAGAGAAAATAACAGTGCCTCATAGGTGGTGATGGCAATGGGCGAGAGGAAAAAGTTTAAAATGCATGACAGTGCTGTACTATGGAAGATGACCTATAACTCCGAAATTGAAATTATCTGAGTATTGAATCATCTTGGTTCAAGATGTATTCAGCTTTCACTTCTTACCACCATTTTCCAGAATCCTCTTCTACAGTTTCTACAGATTCTTACGGAGAGTAGAGGCAAGAGTTCAAATGGTCACAAACGAACTTGTTTAGAAAGTAAGGGACTATTTTAAAATATTTTATTTAGGTCACACACAAAGTATAGATGAGGGAAAAAATGACAAATAGGACTTGAAAAACCTTTTTGCTCACTCAGTATTGTATATGGATGAGGGAATATCTACAATTTCTGTAGAACTGAAGTTTTAATTTGAAAAGCAAAACTTCCAAATGTGAACCAATTCAGCGCTGTCTTCCTAATGCTGTAGACTGTTCCAGCATAACTACTCTTTGCTTTAGCAGCAACAGGTTGAAATTAATAATAGTGTGGTAAGTTTCACTGGTGTTACATAGAAGCTCCTGGATGGTAGAGGAACTGTCAAGAATCATGTTGTTTGCATTCTATTGCTTGGGTAAGCTATGAGTAGTAGCACTGGAGTTTTCGTGGTGAGGACCACAAAACCAGGCCCGAAGTGAAGGACAGATCTCTCAAGTATACTGGATTTTTCAGGAATTTTGGATGAATTCAGCTGACTTTCCCACTCCACTGGGAAGACTGGCAGTGTTATGTACACACTAGGCAGCACTCCCTTTCCGGAGTCAGAAACAGGACTCAAAAATCTTGATCCAAACATTTTGGTATTGAATAGTTGTGTAACCCCCTGGCAAAATGTGTGTGGCATGCCTTTCTAGTGGCTGATTAACTACAGGAGTAAACATTTTTTCTGTTGAAGTGGTAGTGGTCTGTGCTGATCTCTGAAGGCTGAGGATTCAAATCCTGTTGATGATCCATGTGGGTTCTTTTTAAAACACTAGTTTATTTAATTCTCACCGTAAGAAAACCTTCTGTAAAATGTTTTTAATGTTAAAAATATTATAATTGGTCAATTATAAGAACACTCAGCAAAATACAGGTGTTATATTTTGGTCATTTGAAAATGTTACAGATTGACACGGATAAAGGATGCGGGGGTAGGGAAGTGGAAATTCCACCACCCCTTTTCATTGGTCAGGATATTGGGGTACAATTGATAGACCCTGTCTAACAGCCATGAGGCTCTGTATGGTGGTTGGGTTGGGAGGGAGAGAGCTGCTTCTTCCAAAGGATATGAAAGGTAGGCTGAAAGGAGTCCAGGAACAGCATTCTTACATTTCTCAACAGCTGGGAGTAAGGAGTCTCTTTAACTAAGGCATTGTTCCTGGACCTTATTGATGGCCTTCCTTTCCCTGTCTCCTCTTTTCCTTCACACCCTTTAATCTCTGGCGAAAAGGTGTTTGGCAAATTTTTCCCGGCTTACTGGGAAGGAGCATAGAAGAAAGGTGTAGTGGGTCTGCCAACATGAGAGATTTTTGGGGAAAATCACGTTTTGCAAGCTGTAAATTCTATTATGGCTGTGAATAAGACCTGTAGCATAAGAATGGACCTACTAGGTCAGATCAAAGGTCCATTTAGCCCAGTATCCCGTGTTCCAACAGTGCCAATGCTAGGTGCCCCAGAGGGAATGAACAGAACAGGTAATCATCAAGCGATCATCCCCTGTCGCCCATTCCCAGCTTCTGGCAAAATCCATAAGATATCAATGATGTAAAATCCAATATAGCAACTCTCTAAATTAACAGAGCTGCAGACCTTGTTCAATTTATTTTCTCCTATGGATATGTATACAGACTTGAATCTTTGGCTAAGTATGAAGACTATATTAAGGCTTTAATTTAGATGGAGACTGAAATGTGTTTAACATTCACTAACCTGGGGGAAAAAGCAAAATCGCTGCCTCTAAATACCTGTTAGTTCCAGAAATGATGAACTAGGGTAGAGCCACTCTGCTCTTTTCAAAATCAGCATGTGGTGTATTGTATATTAAAAATAATTAACCTAATAGTAAACATCAAAAAGTCTGACAGGTTTGTTTCTCTTCTGGGTTTTCTATCTTGCCTGCTTGCCAAGCTTCATTTTGAAAAACAAGGCTCTGCTTCCTGGGAATAAAGGTCTTGCTCTAAATGTGTTCTGTTTCTTTTTCCTGGTTGTGTTACATGACGCACTGCATTACATTTGTGAGGATATTTTGAGCATGAAGGCTATGTGAAACTAAACCATAGCAGGAATGCATATTACCCAGCCTAATAAATTAAATAGTGAAAGAAGATGCAGTTAAAAGAGGGAAAATGTTTTAATTTGCATTGTGGGGGGAATAATGTTGAAACTAAGTGATTCAAATACTTTTATCTTTCATAAATGTTGAGACATCAGTCTTGAAAATACAATTTAGAGAGAGCTGAATCTGTGAACAGGGAGATATTTGTTCCATAGCATTTCTTTTAGTGGTCTGAGAAATTAGATTAAAACATAATCATGAAGACTTGTTGATATTAGTAACTTGTCTATTTCATTACCCCCATTTGATTTTTTTAAGCTTATTCATGAGGGCACAGCTTTAGTTTTCTTCCTGCAATACCATACTGTAAAAATTCTTAAAGTTTACTTATGGTGGTTCAGTTGAGTGTCTTCCAGATAAAGCCATAATCAGTAATGAATGGGGGCACCAGTTACTTAGATGGTTGCATTATTTTATTTGTTTATATTTATATTTATTTTTATAATTCTGTATATAAGGCAGTAAGCGTAGAGGATAAGTACACCTCAATAAAACTGAGGTCTAGATCCACTAAGGGACTTAGGCATTGTAACGCTTAATTTTTAGGCCAGATCTGCACTAAAAAGATAGGCTGGACTCAGCTGCGTTGCTCAGGGCTATGAAAAATCCACAAACCTGAACGATGTAGCTAAGATTAGCTAAGCCACCCCCACCCCGTGTAAACATTGCTGGGTTGATTGGAATAATTATTTCCTTAACCTAGGTGCCACCTCTCGGGGAGGTGGATTAACTACAGTGACAGGAGAACCCTTCCCCTCGCTGTAGTAAGTGCCTACACTGCAGTATTACAGTGGCCCAATTGCAGCACTGTAGCTGTACCGGTGTAGCAGTTTAAATGTAGATATAGCCATAAATGCCCAGCCACATAACGTAATCCACAGACCCAAGTCAGGTGTTCAGACTCACTATACAATGCTTGGGGAGAGTTAGGTGCTTGAGAATGAGCTTCCTGGGAGTCAGGCAGCTGAGCTGGGAGCCACCTAGGATAGCCAATAGAATATGTAGAAGTGAGGAGCTTAGGTGCCTAATTCTGGGCTGCAGGGAGGTACCTCCCTTCATTGGGATTCACAGCTGTGAACACTCCCCTATGTTAGGGGTCTAAGATGGGTCAGTCCATGAAGTAGGTGGTGGTTTTTTCTCCTTATACACTATAGCAGGGGTGGCCAAACTGTGGCTCGCGAGCTGCATGTGGCCCTTTTACAGTTAGGGTATGTCTATACTACTTGCCGGATTGGCAGGCAGCGATCGATCCAGCAGGGGTCGATTTATCGTGTCTAGTCTAGATGTGATAAATCGACCCCCTGAGCACTCTCCCATCAACTTCTGTACTCCAGCGCTGCAAGAGGCGCAGGCAGAGTCGACGGGGGAGCGGCAGCAGTCCGTCGACTTCAGCTACGTTATTCACGTAGCTGAAGTTGTGTAGATCGATTTCCACCTCCCCCAGTGTAGACCAGGCCTGAGTGTGCCTCCCCATTCTCCACCTACCAGATTGGGGGGCGCTCGGGGATTGTGCCCTGTGGTGGGGCTAGGGGCTTCGGCCAGAGATGACTGGTGCCTGCTGAGAGTTGGGGGGGCACAGTTTAAAGGTTCGCTCCCCCCAACAGCATGAATCACACATCCCCCAGGCATTCCCACCCTCTTACTGTAAGTGGCCCCTCCCTGAGGCTCCCAGGTGTTAGCTCCACATGGACAGGTAATGGCAAAGAGCCTGGAGCTGCAGGAAGGGGCCACTGCTTTAGCTTTGTAAGGAGAAGAAACCACTAAAGCAGCAGCTCTCCCTGCAGCTCCCAGCTGTTTGCCTCTGCCTCTCCGTGTGGCCGCAGTTCCCAGTTTGTCAGCTCCAGCAGTTGCCTTGCAGGGAGGGAGCCTGGTGGCACCATGTGACAGAGTGGGGCCAGAAAACCCTGGAAAAAATTGCAGGGGGGAAGGGGAGAAGGTAGTGTGTGGTCAAGTGCCCCCACCTCCATGTGTCACCTCTGGCTTTTGCCCATCAGGGAGGGATTCTTGGGGCTTCAACCCCGCAGGGTGTGCCTGCTGGTGCTCGGGGCTTCAGCAGGAGTAGGGCTGAAGCCCCAGTAGGCACCTCCTGTGTGGCTGAAGCTCTGGCAGGCACGCCCCAGATCTCGAACTTCTGAAGATTGTCGTATGTGGCTCGGAGCGTCAGTAAGTTTGGCCACCTCTGCACTAGCCTGGTGGTTTGGGCATTCACCTGGTATGTGGGAGACCCATATTTCAGTCCCACTGCTTCAATTAATATTTCCTTGTACAATTGGAAGAGTTTCAATAAGAGAGACTGAGAGACCTGTCCCAAAATATCCCACAGCCCAGTAGTTAAGACGCTCTTCCTGAGAGATGGGTTCAGATTCCTGTTTTGTATCAGCCAGAGGAGGTATTTGCTCCCACCTCCCAGATGAGTCCCTAACCACTGGGCTGCTTGGGTATAAGAGGAGCACCATCTCGGCCATCCAGATTTTTTAGACAAAGGAAACGCAGTGGATCTAATTTACCTAGATTTTAGTAAGGCGTTTGATACCGTGCCACATGGGGAATTATTCGTTAAATTGGATAAGATGGGGATCAATAGGAAAATTGAAAGGTGGATAAGGAATTGGTTAAAGGGGAGACTACAATGGGTCCTACTGAAAGGTGAACTGTCAGGCTGGAGGGAGGTTACCAGTGGAGTTCCTCAAGGATCGGTTTTGGGACCAGTCTTATTTAATCTTTTTATTACTGACCTTGGCACAAAAAGTGGGAGTGTGCTAATAAAGTTTGCGGATGGTACAAAGCTGGGAGGTATTGCCAATTTAGAGAAGGACAGGGATATTCTACAGGAGGATCTGGATGACCTTGTAAACTGGAGTAATAGTAATAGGATGAAATTTAATAGTGAGAAGTGTAAGGTCATGCATTTAGGGATTAATAACAAGAATTTTAGTTATAAGCTAGGGACACATCAATTAGAAGTAACGGAGGAGGAAAAGGACCTTGGAGTATTGGTTGATCATAGGATGACTATGAGCCACCAATGTGATATGGCTGTGAAAAAAGCTAATGCGGTCTTGGGATGCATCAGGAGAGGTATTTCCAGTAGGGATAAGGAGGTTTTAGTACCGTTATACAAGGCACTGGTGAGACCCCACCTGGAATACTGTGTGCAGTTCTGGTCTTCCATGTTTAAGAAGGATGAATTCAAACTGGAACAGGTACAGAGAAGGGCTACTAGGATGATCCGAGGAATGGAAAACTTGTCTTATGAAAGGAGACTCAGGGAGCTTGGCTTGTTTAGCCTAACTAAAAGAAGGTTGAGGGGAGATATGATTGCTGTCTATAAATATATCAGAGGGATAAATACCAGAGAGGGAGAGGAATTATTTAAGCTCAGTACCAATGTGGACACAAGAACAAATGGGTATAAACTGGCCACCAGGAAATTTAGACTAGAAATTAGACGAAGGTTTCTAACCATCAGAGGAGTGAGGTTTTGGAATAGCCTTCCAAGGGAAGCAGTGGGGGTAAAAGATCTATCTGGCTTTAAGATTAAACTTGAGAAGTTTATGGAGGAGATGGTATGATGGGATAACATGGTTTTGGTAATTATTCAAGGTAAATAGGCCCAATGGCCTGTGATGGGATATTAGATGGGGTGGGATCCGAGTTACCCAGGAAAGAATTTTCTGTAGTATCTGGCTGATGAATCTTGCCCATATGCTCAGGGTTTAGCTGATCGCCATATTTGGGGTCGGGAAGGAATTTTCCTCCAGGGCAGGTTGGAAGAGGCCCTGGAGGTTTTTCGCCTTCCTCTGTAGCATGGGGCATGGGTCACTTGCTGGAGGATTCTCTGCTCCTTGAAGTCTTTAAACTACGATTTGAGGACTCCAATAGCACACATATAGGTGTGAGATTTTTTGCAGGAGTGGTGGGTGAAATTCTGTGGCCTGCGTTGTGCAGGAGGTCAGACTAGATGATCATAATGGTCCCTTCTGACCTAAATATCTATGAATCCGTGGGGTTAGGCACACTCTGAGAACACCTACTAGATTGACCCCCGCAAGTGAGATAGATGAGGGAATGCCTAGATTGGAATTCCCCTGGAGTTCAGGCGTGAACTAGAGTGCCAAGCCACTTGGTGGCATTGGGACCTAAGCAGCTTTGTTCACTGGCAAAAGTTTAGGTACCATGCAACTTAGGCACATCCAGAATTAGGTGGCAGCTGAGAGGGTTTGGAGGATCTCAGTGTTGGATTTAGGTGTCTAAAGTGGCAAAAATCCCTTTGTGGCTCTACCCCTGAGTGTTTATATACATATCAATATGTTTATATAATCAGTCTTTAAAACTAAAGTAATAAATACATATACGAGATGACTTATTTCCTTTTTGTGCGTTGCTTGAAGTTAGTGCAATATAAACACTTAATCATTAAACCAAGAAGATCAGTAATTTTATTGGGTCCTGAACCTGTGAAGATTTATGCATGTGCCTAACTTTACACATTTGAATAATTCTGTTGAACTCAATGTGACTACAAGTGTGTGATGTTAAGCATCTGAACCCAGTATTTTCAGGAGTGAGGCCTTGCATGTGAAATGGTAAGAATGACTTCCTTTTAATTTTCTAATATTGTTTTACTAATCCAGAAACATGATCAAGCTTTAACTAAATCTACTTAATATATTTACAAAAACGTTCATTCAAGTCCAGCCAAATCACTGTGTGTGTCACTGCTTCTCTTCTTTTCCCTTCCCTGTCACAGGCCAATTATTTATTTTGGAATGATTTGCCTCTGATAGCGACCTGGATGGGGGGAGAAAAATAGTTTAATTATAAATGTGAATCTCCAGATGTACTTCGGTAGCACTGGAGAGTTAAAGAATTAGTTGCACTGACATATGTAGCATTTGTATAGTGGTTTTTCATTTTGTTGGCTATTTGAAAAAGGTGCTCTAATATAACTGTAAAATGTAAAGGCTCAAAGCCAACTGAGATTTACTCTCTATGATTATCAATTCTGGTTACGTTCTGTTCCGTACGGTATTTTGAGGAGAGCATATATGCCCTTCAGAATGGCGCATGCTCGTGTTCGTTGTCATACTGATCCACGTGAATATCCAGAATCTAGATGAGTGGCCAGATTCCATAATTCTAAGAAGGAAAAGGAATTAGAAATGGGGTTAAAAAAACTAACTTGTAAAAGAGAAGACACTGATTTGAATAGAGATTTCACTTTGAGCCTTCTAAGGAGGTGATAGTATCATAACTAAATTTTTTTTAGAAAGACTTTAAAATGTTTGACACCATTTCTTTAACATACATTAACAACTGTTGTATGTTGTTTCCCTTGGGAAAATGGTGTATGGAAACTACTTATTAAAAGAGAGGTGCTCCACATAGGCTTTTCCTGCCTTGCCAGCTATCTCCTCATTTGATCTAGCAATAGAGTTATAATGCTGAATTTACAAATTATTTTTGTGGCAACAAAGTAATGTCCTGCTTGTGACTTAACTGCAGTCTCAGGCTGAAAGAATGCTTACTTAAACATGCACCTATAACAGGGGACAGAGAATTATTAGCAATATAACTAGCCTTTTGTATTAATATTTTTCTAAACAAACGGTCCTCTCCTCCACTCTAACCCCTATGCTCCTCAGTGTGAAAATTCTTCACAGATGCTAACCAGAGCAGTCTGCTAATTATCCACTTAGTGACTTTGTCATATTGATATTTGAGCCACTTTATAGTCTTAATTAATATTTAACATTTGTACTTTTTATTAATAAGTGTGTTTTTGTGATACTTTCAAAATTCTTTGGTAACGCATGGAATATCTGCCATAAGGATAGAACTAATCCTTACAGCCTTATAGCCAGTCTTTCAAATTCCCCCTCAAATTGACAATTGATGATTACTAGATAGATCACTGATAGACTTTGTTAGGCTGTTGCCCCTTTTGACCCAAGCAGCTAGTCAAAGTTTGGGGCCCTGGGGATGTTCCAGTTGGAAGTAGAAATTGGTGGTGATCAGGTATTTCTTTTATACAATTCTGTTTATTTACAAAGTCCTGTGTTTCTGAATCTAGAAGGAACCAAGAACAAAAGGAGCAGTTTCTTTAGCCAACCCCAGACCCAAAAGTTCTCTGTCTAGCTTTTTCCATGGTGTCACTGTTCTTACTGGCTCCTGTGTCCTACTAGGCTTTTTGTTTTCCCTTGCCTTTCCTTGCTATTCTTGTCTGTGAGTGGCCTTAGTATCTGTGTTCTCTATCACTCCCGCACACACACCTACCCAAAACAGTACTCATCCCAAAAGCTCCTGGGCAGGTTCACACACCCCTTTTGGTTTAGTTTTGACTTACATTTACAGTTACGTTAACTGAAGAAAGAAAAAAGAAAAGGAGTACTTGTGGCACCTTAGAGACTAACCAGTTTATTTGAGCATGAGCTTTCGTGAGCTACAGCTCACTTCATCGGATGCATAGCATATTGTGGAAACTGCAGAAGACATTATATACACACAGAGACCATGAAACAAAACAATATGCTATGCATCCGATGAAGTGAGCTGTAGCTCACGAAAGCTCATGCTCAAATAAACTGGTTAGTCTCTAAGGTGCCACAAGTACTCCTTTTCTTTTTTCTTTTTACGAATACAGACTAACACGGCTGTTACTCTGAAACCTGTTAACTGAAGAGTGAGTTCATGCTTCTCAACCTCAGAGGCTTTAACCAAACCCATAACAAGGTTTCACCAAGTTCATAATATATTATTTTTGAAAAGTAGCCAAACCAAAGCCATCTCTCTGTGCATGTATCTGGTCAATGTAAATGTGTATTCTTGTAATCTTTCCCCTATCCTCTCCTTGTGTCCCTTCTCATCGTTACGAACACTTGTTGCATTTCATCTTAATTCAGTTTAAAGTTTAGGGCTGATCTACCCTGAAAACTTACATCGGCATTGCTACGTCTCTCAGGTGTGAAAAATCCACACTCCTAAGGCACGTATGCTGACCTAACCCCAATGTAGACAGCGCTAAGTCGATGGAAGAATTCTTTGGTTGACCTAGCTACTGACTCTCGGGGAGGTGGACTAACTACAGCAATGGGAGAACCCCTCCCCTTGTTATAGTGAATGTCTAAACTGAAGCACTATCATGAGCTGTGCTATAGAGCCCTGCAAACCCGTGGATATCTGCTGATTATCTGCAGGTATCCGCATCCGTGGATTATTTTTGTGGATTGCGGATACAAATTTTGTATCCGCGCAGGCCTCTACTGTGCTGTTCTAGTGTTTTAAGTGTAGATGTAGCCTTAGAGGCAGAGACTGTCTCTTACTGTGCTTATACTGTTCTCTGTACAGTTGAGTCCTGTAAATACTATTGTAATACAAATAATTAAAAAACAAAACCCAACTACTTCTGGTAGTTCCAGCCTGATAACTGGTAGAACTGTGGTTTCTTTCAGCATAGGTAAAAAGGAAAATTATCTGTTTGTAGATGGAAGTCTAGTTTGAGAGGGCAGTGAGATTCTCTGTGGAATATTCTACTTTTTTCATGGTTCTCTGTGTGTCCATTTATGGTAAATTCATGAGATTGTAAAGATGTTTGATTTAGAGTTGAATCTGTACAGCTAGCTACTAATTTTAGTTTTGAGTGTTTGGGGTTTTTGCAATGTGTCATGACAGTTTCTCTTGCAATGTTGTAGCCGTGCTCTCGCCCCCTCTGTGCCCCTGCCCCTCCACTTCCCCTCCCCCAGTCAAGCTGGAAGCTGGAAGGGGCCTTGGGAGCCTGAACCCCTTCACCTGGCTGGGGTGGGAGGACCCAAGAGCAGCCCCAATGTAAGACCCTGTTTTTAGTTACTTATACCTTAGCCGTACTTTAACCATTCAGGCTGAAACATTCTATGCTGGGTGTCTGCCTTGGGCAGAATTTTATTTTGGAAAGTATCAGTGAAAACAGTTTAACCATTTTCAAGAAAGAGGTTAGGGAAGAATGTTGTTTTGCCAATATTCAAACGTTCTTACACTTGTTCTATTGAGAAGCTTTAGTGTTTCCATTCCTTGGCAGAGGGACTTGAAATCCTGGAGAAGGGAATCAACTTGGGGTTAGAGGTGCCTTTTGCTGTTCTTGTGAAAACTCACAAGAATTTGGCTCAGTTGTAAGCCTCTAGAAGAACGTTTTCACATCTTCAGTAGATCTTTGTTAGAGGCTGGTAGCTAAATTCTCCCAAGTTTCCATCTACAGTGAGCATACCCCACTCCAGGGTTGAGCACGATTTTCCCTGCAGTTGCTCCTCCGCATTGTCGGGGTCACAATGGTCCTGGCCACTGGCATTGAGGAGTGAGATTCTGTCACGTGTGGTCTCAATTCTCCTCCTGCTGGTGCACCAGCAGTTTGGAAGAAGAAGCAGCAGCCTGATTGAAATGCAGAGGAGCAGGAACAGATTGAAGCCAGAGCAGAGATTAAAGAGGGAGCAGGCTCTGGAGATCAGGGCAGAAGGGTCTGTAACTCCTAGACACGCTTCCTTCCAGAAATAGAACTTGGGATATCTGAGTATCTTTGTTCTCTGCTGTCTAACAAATACATGTAAAACCCACTGGCTAAAAGTGGCCCATCCTTCCTCTAGTGGCTGGTCCACATAGAGTATACCAGCCTACTACTTCTGTTGGTTACTCCATTAGCTCAAATGGTAGAGATCTGTGATTTGGATCGAATGTTTCCAACACTGCTGATGACCCATATGGACAGTGAGAATGATTCTACATGATATTATTTGTTTTTTCAGTTTGCTTTTTCAAAAAACCTGTGAAATTATAATTTAAAAAAGAAAGCTACAATAAACTGATGTTAAAATTGCCAAGTCAAGTACTGAAAAGTTAGGAAATGCCAGAATTAAAGTTACTTGTACCACCTTAAATTGGCCTCCTTATGCATATGTATTACACTTTAATTATATGATTATATACTATTTTTTTCTAAAGGCTCCCTGCCTCATTCAATGTCCAAGTTGAATGGTGCTCACTGAATAGGTAGCCATTAAATATTTTTTTTTACCCTTATTCGTGCCTCTTAAGAATAGGTAGTAAAGAAGAGCGACTGGAGGGAGTCTACTCTGCTTGGTATTCTTGGTCATAAAAGGTATGGACTTAAGGCTCTCTTCCATAAGTTATCACTACCATGGCTATGGTCCTAATGATGCAAGGAAAGTTCTTCCTGCTAAGCATATAGCAGCCACTGCTGGAAACATATACAAGGAAGAGAAACTATGCTGCCTGTGACAGAGTAGCCTGCCCCTTAAAGGCAGTAGTCCCTAGAGGTCAACCAACCTCACCAAGAGGCATGGCCCTTTAAGGGTTTGAAAGGTTCAATATAAGGACCTTAGGGGGATATGGCTAGAAAGGAAGAGGTCCTGGGAATGAATGCTGCTTGGGAGGAAATCCTGCCACTGTATCTTTAAGGGGCTTAGGGGAGGACCCTTGCAAAGATGGAGTGGCAAAACTCCCCTCCTCACCCAATCAACCAGTTGGGAATTAGCTGGGAGATAGGGAGTAGCATATATGCTGCCTTTTACTACCTCATAACAAGGCAGACACCAGTAGTAGAAGATTAGCTACTGATCCCCTGAGCCTAAGGGCTAATTAGGGAAAATACCAGCTGAGAGAGGAACTGGCTAAGGCCCTCCAGAGCCCTAAATTACAACCCAGATCCAGGAGAGCTGGGAATTTCTTGTTTAAAGAGAGGGATAATAAGTGGTTGAATTTCCCAGCTCCAGGAAGAGGGCTGGGGCTCCTGCTATAAGGAGAGAGACAAAGACTGAACGGTAACTGAGGGGATTGGGAACAGAGTTCAGAGGGTGGGCTTCAGAGGAAACCCTGAAAGCCAGAAGAACCTTTTTATTTGCGACTTTTGTTATGGACTGTTTTCACAAGGCTTTATAATAAACCAGCCCAGGGAGGGTATTACTGAGTCAAGAGACCTTGAGGTTCAGTTACTGGGTTGTTGAGAGGGAAAACTGAGGAGGGAGCACCTGAAATGCCACCCTTTGCCTAAGGGGGCAATGCAGGGAAGTAATGTCCTAGGACACTCCTGTCAAGTTGGCATGACTCCAGTGGGTTCCCGTCTGGTAAGGGACATAACTTGGTAGTAAACATAGTTATCCACATAAACTAAATAGCAAAAAGACAAGATATTCTAAGGATGTTTGACATTCTTGACCAGTACAAGATGCCCTGGGGCGGAAAAGTAATTAAAATTGTCATAAGTGCAAGTGGAATTGGGGCGGGGGGGGGATTTTTGTTCCTCTTGTGAAATAAAATTTGAAAATTGAACATAAGTTATGAAAGTCCTTTTTTCATGTATGTGTATAAATACATAACACCAAATATATTTTATACATAATAAAACCTACAACACTGTCTCTCTCCCCGCCCCCCCCCCTTTTTTTTTTGGTCTCCATGTCTGTACACAATAAATGATCAGAAAGTAAGAGTTACTACAAAGCTAATACCTCAGTCCTGGTCTTAGTTTCATAGAATATCAGGGTTGGAAGGGACCTCAGGAGGTCATCTAGTCCAACCCCCTGCTCAAAGCAGGACCAATCCCCAACTAAATCATCCCAGCCAGGGCTTTATCAAGCCTGACCTTAAAAACTTCTAAGGAAGGAGATTCCACCACCTCCCTAGGTAATGCATTCCAGTGCTTCACCACGCACCTAGTGAAAAAGGTTTTGCTAGTATCCAACCTAAACCTCCCCCACTGCAACTTGAGACCATTACTCCTTGTTCTGTCATCTGCTACCACTGAAAACAGTCTAGATCCATCCTCTTTGGAACCCCCTTTCAAGTAGTTGAAAGCAGCTATCAAATCCCCCCTCATTCTTCTCTTCCACAGACTAAACAATCCCAGTTCCCTCAGCCTCTCCTCATAAGTCACGTGTTCCAGTCCCCTAATCATTTTTGTTGCCCTCAGCTGGACTCTCTCCAATTTTTCCACATCCTTCTTGTAGTGTGGGGCCCAAAACTGGACACAGTACTCCAGATGAGGCCTCACCAATGAATAGAGGGCAATGATCACGTCCTCGATCTACTGGCAATGCCCCTACTTATACAGCCCAAAATGCCATTGGCCTTCTTGGCAACAAGGGCACACTGTTGACTCATATCCAGCTTCTCGTCCACTGTAACCCCTAGGTCCTTTTCTGCAGAACTGCTGCCGAGCCATTCGGTCCCTAGTCTGTAGCGGTGCATAGGATTCTTCCATCCTAAGTGCAGGACTCTGCACTTGTCCTTGTTGAACCTCATCAGATTTCTTTTGGCCCAATCCTCTAATTTGTCTAGGGTCCTCTGTATCCTGTCCTTACCCTCCAGCGTATCTATCTCTCCTCCCAGTTTAGTGTCATCTGCAAACTTGCTGAGGGTGCAATCCACGCCATCCTCCAGATCATTTATGAAGATATTGAACAAAACCGGCCCGAGGACCGACCCTTGGGGCACTCCACTTCATACTGGCTGCCAACTAGACATGGAGCCATTGATCACTACCCGTTGAGCCCGACAATCTAGCCAGCTTTCTATCCACCTTATAGTCCATTCATCCAGCCCATACTTCTTTAACTTGCTGGCAAGAATACTGTGGGAGACAATGTCAAAAGCTTTGCTAAAGTCAAGGAACACGTCCACTGCTTTCCCCTCATCCACAGAGCCAGTTGTCTCATCATAGAAGGCAATTAGATTAGTCAGGCATGATTTGCCCTTGGTGAATCCTGATCACTTTTCCTGATGACTGTTCCTGATCACTTTCTCCTCTAAGTGCTTCAGAATTGATTCCTTGAGGACCTGCTCCATGATTTTTCCAGGGACTGAGGTGAGGCTGACTGGCCTGTAGTTCCCAGGATCCTCCTCCTTCCCTTTTTTAAAGATGGGCACTACATTAGCCTTTTTCCAGTCATCCGGGACTTCCCCCAATCGCCATGAGTTTTCAAAGATAATGGCCAATGGCTCTGCAATCACATCCGCCAACTCCTTTAGCACTCTCGGTTGCAGCGCATCCAGCCCCATGGACTTGTGCTCGTCCAGCTTTTCTAAATAGTCCCGAACCACCTCTTTCTCCACAAAGGGCTGGTCACCTCCTCCCCATATATTTGTTCCATTTTCTAGATATGTCTGGCACATCTTAGCGTTTCACTTCAGTTGCAGTAAATAAATGCTTTGCAATTCTAAAAGGCTAAAATTAAGGAAAAAATGAACAAAAATTGTAAGGTAAATCGAATGTGTTTAGACCGGTAGGACATACAGTTACAGGAAATATCCTTGTCTCTGAATTCATGTGGAGGTTGCGAGACTGTCACTTTGATTTCAATCCTATTTTGGGACAGTTAGCTTGTTTGAAATATTATGGCAGAGCTCCCATCAGAAGGCACAGCTGAAAACCTGCCAAAAAGAAAAACGGGGAGGTTTTGAACAGTGGGAGAATGACACTTCATTATAAACTATACAAGTAAAATCAGTTTTAAATGAATAGATAGAGAACACTAGGAAAAAAAACACGTTGTGAGGATGTGGATATTTGGTTGACAGTGCAACCAAAATGAATATTAAAATTTATGTTTAACACTTTTTGAAAGACAACTTACTGGACTGGACAAGTGTTGAAATGAGAGAGGTTTTTTTTCATAGTTTTTCATAAATTACAGGCCTGAACCTGAAAACACCGTCAAGTATAGTACTTCTGCTGCTGGAAATCAATAGTGCAACTTCTGGTAGTAAGTGCTGACAAGACCAGGATCTGGGTTGTTTTTGTCCATGAAAAGATTAACATTTTGATAAGCTTTATGGCCATTGCCAATTTCTAGTAGAATAGTTATTGTCACAGGAGAGTCCTCTGTGGGTTTTTGGTGTTTTTTTTGTTTTTTTGTTTTTTTGACTAAACCATTTACAAAATGATCAGTAACATTTGAGCATTTTCCATCCTTTGTTTTATAGATTCTTTTGTATAAGAGAGAGTGTTGTTATTATTTATATTCCCCACCCAATGTTCTAATCTCTTAAAATATTTTTTTTTGTGCACCACCAAGAAAGGATATGAAGACCGCAGGTGGTCCACAAAACATTACATTATTTTCTGAAGTGACATCTTATACTAAGCTATGGATAATAAAAGTTGTTGTTTTGGTCTGTGTCATGTATTCCCTGTTAATTCCTAATGAAGTCTTAGGGCATCCATCAAGGAGGAATCCTCTGGACCCATACATGGTTGCAATAAGTGGAAGAGAGATGTCTGTTAAAATAAAAGCCCTATAATCCCATTTACTTTTGAGACATGTCACTGGAGTTTGGAAATCCCTGGCAAATTGGGTAGGCTAATCAGGGACAAAAAATATTTTCCCTACACTCAAGACAGTAGGGATGGTGTGACTAAATTAATTTCCTAGAGTGATGAGAAGTCAAGTTAGGACACTGCAAATGTATCTTGGTGAACTATAGTTTATTCAAGATTAACTGTATACTTTTACGTGACTTTCCTAATCTATAGATTCTGTAAATGACTATCTGAAACTATAGAGACAAGGTGGGTGAGGTAATATCTTTTATTGGACTAACTTCTGTTGGTGAGGGAAACAATAAAAGATATTACCTCGCCCACCTTCTCGCGCTCTCTTATCCTGGGACCGATGCAGCTACAACACTGCATACAACAATATTTGATACTATGTCATAAGTAGGTGTAATTTGAAAATGTTTGTCGTGAGAGCTGCTCAAATTATGGATGAAACTAATTAGATGGGATCCTGTGAAGTCCATAGAAATTGAGGACACTTATCAAGTGGCAATTGAGAGCACTCAGCATCTTCCAGCATTAGGCCCATAGTTTTTGCCTAAATTGTATGACTGTACTTCAGATAAACACATTTAAGAAGTGGACAACAAGAAATCTAATTTCCCCTTGCTCCTCTGACCCTGAACATAATCAGTAGCTGTCTTTTTAAACTAATCTCAGGCCAGGTCTGAACACAAACTAATTGGAATAACTGCATAGCTTGGGGGGAGGGCGTGAAAAATCCACACCCCCTGACTGATGTAGTTATACCAACTTAACCCCACATGTAACAGTGCTATGTTGACGGGAGAGCTTCAGAGAGAAACTGTCTGGTTGGCATAGAAGCGTCTTCACTAAAGCACTACAGCAGCATAGCTGCACCAGTGTAGCTGAGCCTCAGTAGCGCTGTACAGGAAGATAAGCCCTTCATTTCATGACTTGAATTCACAAAATTTCACTCTCCCCTGCGCCCTCTTTCTCTCCCCTCCCCCCCCCCCCCGAGGTGTTAACTGGTCACTTCATCTTGAACAGTTCCTTGAAATGTATTAACCACTTATGCTAAACAGTTTTCTCCACCTTTTATTTAACTTGAGTACATTTCCTAGTCCTGAAAAAGAACTCTGTGTAAGCTCGAAAGCTAGTCTTGCTCATCGACAGAAGTTGGTCCAGTAAAAGATAATTACGTCCCCCACCTTGTCTCTCTTTAATTCACAAATTCTGTTTTTCTCTGTATGAACTAAAGGCTTTTTTTGTTGTCCTGTGTTGACTAGATCTGAAGACTGTTTCATGTTGCATAATAAATTTGGACAGGGTGACCTAGAAAACTAATATCTTCTTGTAATATAAGGAACTTGACATGAAAAGAACTAAGTAGCTTTTCCAAATGGCAGTAAAACTGACCAGAGTTCCATTAATTTCATGCTGCTGCAGCTGTCAGCATAGGCATTTGAGTTGTTTTAATGCAGACTCCAGAAAACCTCACTACACCAGTTCATGTTTCGAAGGTATCTTTGTAACCACAAGAACCAGAAAATTAAAAACAACCAAAAAGCTTACATTCTGTACAGATTTGTGGCCTATTGCCAGGGCAAGTTTCTTACATGCTACTAGTGTGTAGATGAGTAAGGTGGGTTTTCTAATAATGTTCCTGAAAGTTTTCTTGCAGAACTTATAACACTCTCTTTTTTTTTTATCTAGCTTTTTTTGGGAAGCCAGAAGACAAAATTTACTTTGAAAATGGGTAGAAACTACTTTAAATAATATGAGGCCCTAATGCTAAAAAAAAAAAAAAAAATATGTTGCTGCCATATTTGATAATCAGGATTTACAAATGTGAAACAAATTGACTATGTATATATGGAATACTGGGGTGTTTTTGTTGTTTTTCTAAAAGACACTTCTGCAATAGCATTGGTGACTGTTTCAGAAAACTTAGATCTGACTTAATGGAATATCCCAAAGTTTTTTAGATGTACAAGTTTTACGTACTTAACTACAATACAGTAGAAGAAATATTTCCATGTAAATTGTTCCTTTAACATGGTTCACAATATTACAGAAAAATGAAAGAAGGGGAAACAATCTGTAATGAATCCTTAAATATAGTAGTATTGACCTCCAACATAGACCAGACTCTATTTAGTAAACACACAATATATCTTTGCTACCCATGGAAAAATCATTGTATTTGAATGTTTATGTAAATTTTAAGAGTTTTTTTTGCTGTCCCTAAAGGTATTTCTTTCAGCAAGATCTGAGACACCAGTTCGCTAATGGCCATACAATTGCTGTGAAGTTTTTGAACTACATTCATGGCTGATAAGAATGAAGACCAGAAATGAACTTTTGGAAATAAAACCATAATATGTGTAATTCTGTATTTACCTTTATCCCCAGCCATTCTTGTTCAGCTGTATGTATTTTGATCATTTATATTTGACTCCATTGTTTTGTTTGGTATGTCCTACTCTTAAACAGGTATGATGTAGGAATGTTAGAACAAAAGCCTTCTACAGACAAAGAAGATTGCTGTCTAAATTAGTTGATCAAGAAATAAATATAGTAGTTGGGCCTCAGTTTCAACTCAACCAGTTAAATTGAGCTACAAGGTGTTACCTTGTATCAATATTAGAAAAAGGTTGAGGGTACTTTAGGTTTAGCTAAGACATGCTACCTGAGCCAGATCTAATTTTGACCACTTTTCCTAATCCAGACAAAGCCAGAGACACTGTGGCCCAGATTCTCTGCTGTGCTAAGGAAAAGGAGGGTCTGTCAGAGAAATTGTTCACCACCCTCTGATTACTGGGATTGATCTACAATCTAATGTAGAGTGGCCTGTGCAACAGTGACAGCTGGCTGTAGTTCTAAGAGACTGTACACCAATTGAGCATAGCTGGAGCATAGCATATGCCAACTATACCTGCTCTCGACCCTGACGCACCACCTACATTTGGGTTGAATATGAGTGAGTGGTGCTGGGGGCAGATATATTGGCTTTGTATCAGCTGAGACTTCCCCCACACCAGAGAATTTCCTAGCTGGCCAGATTTAGTCTCTTTGTGATCTCAGGTGGCACAAAGCCATTAGAATGCAACTGAGCATCTGGCCCAGAGAGTACATGAACAATATGGAGCAAGAGAACATGGTGAAGTGGCTGGTTGGAGCAACGATAATCAAAGCTGCAGAAGCTGTAATAGTAGGTTCTAGTGGAAAACTGACTGACAATAAGATAATATACCTAATTTCCTGTGGAGTGACAGTTTTCCACCAAAAATATTGACCAGCTAGCAAGGAAATAATAATTCTCATTGGTTATATGATCCTCAATTGACTTCCAGTTAATTCTGATGCTGTAGGAAATTTACTGTTTGCTAGAATTTTCACTGCAATTGTAGCTGGATTTTTGTGTGAACTTTGATATTTCTCTAATTAGTGTCTTGTTAATGCAGTATCAGATGAAGAGCTAAAGAACAGCTTGTATTAAATTGTGGACTTTTTAAAGAAATCAGCTGCACTAGACATTGTTTGGTTATCTTTTTTTGCTGGTGAAATGTACATATTTAAACTAAGACATTCAGCTACAGTACTTCCGGAGTATATGAAAGATTTAGTGGACTGTAGCTTCTAATGTTTCCTTTCAGCTTTGCTGCAGACATGGCTTTCGGTGAAATGTCATTAATGCTTGCTGTCTTTTTTTTCTGGATTCTTCCCACACACTGCATTAGAACACTTAGTACATTTTACAAGATACACTTGGAGTGTGGTACTGATGGGAAATAATCCATCGTTAAAAATACATTCTTCAGATGTGTTTTACAATTTACACTCTTGTATAGACTACACCCATGATATTTTCAAGAAACAATGTACTATTTTTTTTCTTCTATTAACTTATTCTTGGCTTTGGGAATCCTAACCAGAATAGCAGGGGGATAAAGCTTGGGACTTTAGGATAAAGACTAGGTGGACAAAATATGCTGTATGCATTTTACTTCATCAACCCAGTGTCCGTAGAATAATTTAATCAAATACAAAGGCGAGAGTGTTTGAATTTATGTAGATTAGACAAATGAAACAGCCATATTTCCTAGATCATTTAAATGTTATGACAGCATCAGAAAGCCCCCGTTGGGATTGGAGCCCCATTATGCTAGTGTTATACAAGTACAGAAAGAAAAATCCCTGCCCTGAAAGACTTACTATCTAAAGACCCAGATGAAAGGTAGGGGATGAGCGTACTGTGTGCAAGTAAATGAACCTGCTGAAGAGTTGGCATAAGTTTATATGTATTGGGTGGGTGGTTTGTTTGTTTTTTTTTAAATCAGGTAGTGGAAGGGAGGAATGATATATGAAAAGTCTAGAAGGATAGAGGTAGCATGTTTAGAGCTAATGTTTTATCCTTAAAAGCAAATATGAAATTACCACAGAATGAAGGATCCAGGATTTGTTTTGTTTTGTCTTTTTTTGGAGTAATGAGACAAAAGTTTACTTGAAACATCTTTAATTTTATCAAGTAACTTTGCACTTGTATAGCTGCTTGACAACCTTGGTATTTTAATCAAGTCCAGCGTATTCCAGGTATTAACTTGCAGCTTGCCTGTTTTGACATGTATGCGTGAAGTATTTCTCCTTTAGCTATTAGTATAGCTCGATAAATATATCATGATTTTTGTGCACTTACGATTTTCTTTTCTTGTCAGGAAATACTGCATTACATGACTGTGCAGAATCTGGAAGCTTGGACATCATGAAGATGCTTCTTAAATACTGTGCAAAGATGGAAAAAGATGGCTATGGAATGACTCCCCTTCTGTCAGCCAGTGTGACAGGTCATACAAATATTGTGGACTTCCTGACGCAGCATGTACAGACCAGTAAGGCAGAACGTATCAATGCTTTGGAGCTTTTAGGAGCAACATTTGTGGACAAAAAAAGAGATCTTCTTGGTGCTTTGAAATACTGGAAAAGAGCTATGGACATGAGGTACAGTGACAGGACTAATATCCTCAGCAAACCTGTGCCACAAACACTAATTATGGCTTATGACTATGCCAAGGAGGTGAATAGTGCAGAAGAGCTAGAAAATCTTATTGCAGACCCTGATGAGATGAGAATGCAAGCACTGTTAATTAGAGAACGTATTCTTGGTCCTTCTCACCCAGATACATCTTATTATATTAGGTACAGAGGTGCAGTCTATGCAGACTCTGGAAACTTTAAACGATGCATCAACCTATGGAAATATGCTTTGGACATGCAGCAAAGCAATTTAGACCCACTGAGCCCTATGACAGCCAGCAGTTTACTGTCATTTGCTGAACTCTTTTCCTTCATGCTACAGGATAGGGCAAAAGGCCTCCTAGGCACCACCGTTACATTTGATGATCTTATGGGAATACTGTGCAAAAGTGTCCTCGAAATAGATCGGGCTATCAAGCAAACTCAGTGTCCACCTGACCAAATACAGCTGAACAAAGCCCTTTCTATCATTTTGCATTTAATTTGCTTGCTGGAAAAAGTTCCTTGCAGTCCAGAACAGGACCATTTTAAAAAGCAGACTATTTACAGGTTTCTTAAACTGCAGCCTAGAGGGAAGAATAACTTCAGCCCACTTCATCTTGCTGTTGATAAGAATACTACATGTGTGGGTCGTTACCCTGTTTGCAAGTTCCCCTCTCTACAAGTTACTGCTATACTGGTGGAATGTGGTGCTGATGTAAATGTCAGAGACTCTGATGATAACAGCCCCTTGCACATTGCTGCACTGAACAACCATCCAGACATCATGAATCTTCTTATCAAGTCAGGTTCACACTTTGACACCACAAACTTGCATAAACAAACTGCTAGTGACTTGCTGGATGAGAAGGAAATGGCAAAAAATTTGATCCAGCCCATAAATCATACTACATTGCAGTGTCTTGCTGCTCGTGTTATAGTGAATCACAGCATATGTTATAAAGGGCACATCCCTGAAAAGCTAGAGAACTTTGTGTTGCTCCATAGATGATAGTATGACAATTGTTGAAGCACGAGTTGGTGACCTTAATTGTTGCTTTCTCAAGCACTGTTGTGATACACCGGCGTTCATTTAGCTTGACCTATCGTGTTCTCATTGGCTAAAGCATCATTAGCATCAGATCTGCAGAATTGGCTACCCAGTATTTAATATGAATATGCCATATAATATATTTTGTGGATTATTTAGAAATGTAATGCCATATTTAGACTCTCTCTTAAAATTGTCCGCCAAAGGCTTGGCTACTCTGGTTTTATTTGCCTGTTGGGTGTTTGGGACTGAGATGAATATTTTTCACTGGTGTCTTTTTACTATTACTGGTATGTGGATTTTATACAGTTGGAAGGTCATCTTTTTTTGTTTTTGCTTGCGCATTTCTACTCAAATTCTGTTTTTCTATGAACTCATTGCTAAACTGAACAAGTTGTATGGACTTGTTAACATTTGCAATTACCATAAGTGCTTTATCTTCTCTATGCACTGGCTTAAACATGACTGTTGTGTGTTAGCATATTTCTATGCAGCAGTTGGCCAACTTCAGCTCAAACAGCATTTTTTGCAGTTTTATGGAGCTTTTTCTGAGAACACTTCCTTCACAGCATGACAATTTTTGGAGCTACGTGTCAATTGTCCAAACTTTTTGGTTTGACTTTTATTCTAGCTGTATCTGAGGTTGCTTTCTTAGTCCTCTTGAAATATGTGCTAAATTTGGGAGAAAAACCTGTTCTTGTTCTCTTGGTAACCCAGTTGAAATTTAAGTCTAAGTCATTCTGATGCATCATGCAGCAAGGGGAAGAGTCCTTATCATGTACATCTGACTCTTTCCCTCTGCACTAATGTCTTGTTTGTGCTGATTGTGTGACTAGATGTAGAGAGTTTGCTCAAATTTTTAACCTCAAACTTAATAATACACTTGAATAAGAAATTAATTGAATGTATGCAGTAGCCTGAAATTACAAATCAATTTCCTTACCTACAAAAGGAACTAAAGCATGTTGGTGGCATGATGCTTGTCAAACCAGGTTTAGACATCTAGTATAATTATATTACCTTGGCAGAGAGCCACTCACTATAATGTATCAAAAATTCCATAGCAGTGTCCTCCCTTTTCTTAATTTTAAATATACCCTTTTAGATAATTTGCATGCATTTTTCATCTCTCGTATTGTCAGCCATACTTAAACACCAGAAGTTGTGGTGTGTACATAGCTTCTATTGAAAGTTACCTATTTTTATAATATTTGCACAACAGCTTAGCTATCTCAGCAAAAAGGGCTTTTTCAACTTGATTAGAAATCCGCAAATGAAGATTCTAAATGAGTAAGATTCAGGTAATTTAATATAATTCAGCACTTTATTGTTGATTCAGAGTGAAACTTATTCAGGCACATTAGCCCTACAAATGTTTTTAAATTGTTCTCAAGAGAAAAAATTCTTTTGGGTTGAGTAGAGTGCAACTTACTGCCAGCTCAATGGTCAAGCACAGTGGACGTCATTTGACTTGGCATTTCTTTTCAGTGATGGTCAGTAACCACACCTAATGTTTTTTTAACTACAGAAATTCAGTGGGTTTTTCTGGACTTTCATCAGATTATGAACTTGCAAAGATGATAGCAGAGGAATTTCAAAAGCCAAATTAATGATACTAAGGTGACTTGAACTTAGTGGTTTTTGTTTTTGTTTTTTAATTTGATTTTAAAATATTTTTGTCTTTGATGTTTCTGAATTGCATTGGTGATGAGCACATCTTTGACAGTAAGTAAAAAGGCAGTGCTTTCCTTACCTTTTGGCTGTTTAGGTATTCTCTCTCTCCTTCTCTTACTTTGTGAAGGAAAGTGAAGCTGAGTGGCTGGGTCACCCTCAGATCATGATGACTTTTAAACAGCCAGCAGTCATGTCAGAAGCACTGTTGTTTATACATATTTCAAAGTTTGAAAACTGCATTAAAATATATTGAAACAAATTTCTCTGTTTTTGTCCCATGGCACATTTGCATTGTTTGTATGAAAAGCAAAGTTGAGTTAATCTCACAAGGATACAGTAGTACATTTCTATTCAATTATCTGAATTTCTTTGATTTATAATCATTAAAACACATGGTACACCAATTGTTGATCGTAAGAACAAGTTTCATTACTTCATTTTCTTATTTTCAACATTCTTCCTCTTTCACTTACCGTTCTTCAAGAAGATTTAATGAATAACCAACACCACGCTGTAGGAATGAGCCACAATGTGGTTGGAACTCTAACATGGATAATATAAAAAGAGATTCTAGAACATTGTTTTTTGTATTCTAGAATCTGTGCTGCTCTTCATTAATAGTTTACATTTCTAACTTTAAATGGGATAATGGATCGCTATAGTTATTTGGTTGGACCATTTTCTCCGAGTTTTACCTTTGAGAGTCCAGAACTGTGATTTTTTTAAAAACAGGAATACTGTGCTGCTATTCTGGTGCTAACAAAATTTCTGCATTAGAAAACATACCCATGAGTTTTCTGGCTATAAAAACCTTAGGGAACACATCATTTTTTTTTTTTTTAATCTATAGTGATCCAATGAAGGTTGCCAAGTCTTAGTATGAAAGTTTATTCTACTGTTTGTTTTTAAAGAAATGTATGCAAATATCCTAAAGTATGGGAGGGACTAATCTCCTGTGCATGTTTTCCCTGTATATCTACCAATGTACCTCTATCCTGACCTACAGCAAATCTGTTGTTCCAAATTTTGCATGAGGCCACCTAATGAACTTTGATGATCTCCGGGTATTTAAACCTAGGCTTCCAGAGGGTAATGGCTGGCACATTTAAACCTGTCTGCCACTTAGCCGCCAACGTTCACATTATCTTAATTTTTATTTCACTTTCAAATTAAAGCAGTCCAGACTCCGTTGAAAGGTAAAAAGTTAGGGTGCTGTGGGCTTTTATTGAGCTTGTAAATAAGGCTCTAAACTTAGCTGTCCACCAGCTGAAACAAGGTTTTGATTACTTTTTGTTCTTGGTCGTGTTACTCCTTTAATACTGGGAATGTAGTTATCCTAGTGCAACACAGTGATGCAAAAATGCAGCAGCACTGTTAGCTGGAATTGAGGCATGCTAAGGAACTAAAGGACCTTCAGAACATGATGATTTATTTTCTCTTCTCCTTTCTGTCATTATTTACTTAAAACCCTCTTTCTCCTTCCCTCTGTTATCTTCCTGTTACATATTTCCGTAACTGGAATGTACTGTTCCAGAGGTACCAACCCAGTGCCACGTGTGTGTCAAGAACATTACATACAATCTTATGCATTTTGGGGGTACAACACATTTTAAAGTATTTAAACAATCTACAGCATGTTCCTAAGAGGATGGGATACCGATACCCCAAAGAGGCCTGCTTGTTGAGAGATGGGAAGGTGGATTTTTTTATACATATATGCACACACACTCAAAGGATTTTTTTTGTTCTTCATCCCACTCAGAGTTTTCATTGGAATACTTCAGCCAGGGAGATGAAAATTACAGTGGTATAAAATGAAACTTTCTTCTTCCCCCCCCTTGGAATGTTACAGTGAAATTTATATTTCTCTCTCTGTTGTTGCCATCCTAATAGCAAGAACTCTCCATACATTTATGCTATCTTTGGTGGTTCTGACTGCTGTAGTGCACAAAGTAAAGATACTTCTTAAAGCATCAGTGTGGTGGTGTTTCAGCAAATGCAAAAGGTAGGCTTTCTGACATTCAAATTCTAATTTTAAGTCAATATAGTGTCTGTGAAAGGGGCTGAACTGAGAGCCATCTGTTTATCTGCAGATTATGTACTGCAGTACTAATGTAAGTTTTCCCTCTCTATTCCAGCACTAAACATCTTTCCTGAACTGGAGGACCAAAATATTTGAGGGATAGGGTAATTTTTTTAGTCTTCATCCTTACTCAATCCATAGTGTCTGATAGCATTTTAAATGGTTTTGTTGTGATACAGACATCCATTCTCTAGCCACTTAAATGAGACAGTCGACTCATTTCATGTACGTCACCAAATAGCTGAAGATGTTAAATTCCAACCTGGTTTTGAGATATCAATCCCAATCTCTCAGCCATCCAGTCTCATTCCAAACCCAATCTGCAACAGCTCTTGGTAGAAAATATAGGTAAATATTTCCTAGTTTCCAAAACAGTCCTCTGTTGAGAACTGCTTTTAAAACTGGATGAACATAAATTATTTCCATTTTTTAAAAAAGAAATGGAATGTCATGGCAGATATTCTACAAAAGGATAAAATCCTTATTAGGAAAAACATCTGTATCACTTCAGTTTTCATATCAATTGCAAAGTAATAGTGGCTGTGTATGTGACTACTTTTATGCTATAAATTTCACTAAATGATTTTTCAAATGTAAGGAGTAGAACGCTGACTGGATTATGTCATTTTGACAAGTGAATATGAAGGCATTGTACTAATGTTGATCTTCTTTACTGTAAAGTCAATTGACAGTATGGTAATTGGTATTACAAAGTAATTTTGTGGGAGAAGAGTTGATGGCAGTACATTGTAAATGAGGGGAAGACATAATCTGATCTAGTTTGAAGGACACTATTTTATACTGTACAAATCACTTGGCTTCTGTAAATGTGAAAATAACTGTTGTATGGATTTGGACCCTTCGCTGATGGCAAAGTGGAAAAGTGATTGTTTACCTGATTTTTAACTCATTTTGTATAAACGTCCCATCGTGTCACAGACTTCCTATGCAGGGCTAGCTCAGTGTATTGAAATACTGCAATTTCTTTTTTACGTGAAGTAATTAAGCTTTAATAGAAATGTAAAAAGGGAATAAACTTTTCTCTGCTCTTAATCTCTTTAGGCTCCAAAATGCAAATTAAATTAAAATTGTTTCGGAGAACAACTGGCTGAGTCTATATCTGTTTTCTTTAAGGGCTACTATAGCATCCCTAAGAAAGAGGGCATTTTCTATTAAGGTAAGAATGGCTAAACACTGATGCTACAGCTTTCGACATTTCCTCCTGCTGTTATCAATGACTGTATCCAAAAGGGAACTAAACATGCCTGCTGTCTGTAATGGAACTGTTTGAGTTCAGAATACAGGCAGCATGGGAAAAAATAACTTCAAGTTTCCAAAAGACATTGTAGCTGATGGAGGAAAGTACACAATTAATAGACGGTTAATACACAAAATTAACAGACGGTTAATAGTGCCACTTTAAATGTTAAATAATACATCTGCTTATGTTTACAGCATAACCAAACCTAATTAGCAGTTTTCAGAACAAACTTTAGGAAAATTCATAATATCAATACCAAAATCTCGCACCCTAAACATAAACTGGCGTAAAAACATAGATTTTGTTTTTCTGTTGCTTGTGATTGGTTGTCATTTCTTACCATTGGCACAACAGTCTTTGTTATGCTTTCAGCCATGTTCAGTGCACCATCTATCTAACTCAAGTGCAACCTCCTCTGATGTTTTTCCTTTAGCATTTCCCCCTCTCCACCCCACCGCCCACCCCCCGGGAAAATAAAACATGGTTTTAACATGAGCCAAATAGGAAATATTGAAGTGGAAAATAAAACAAATGTTTATATAAATTGTATTCTTAGCTAGATTGATGATTAGTCTTACGGTCTGATGGATAATGAGAGAACTTATATTAGTAGAAAGAATCTGGAATTGGGACCTTGCTGCTGCTGGGCCGTGTTTAGTTTATGAGCAACTTGCCACTTCCAGCCTTCCTTGCTACAGCAGACTTTTAGATGGCTGTGCTAATTTGTACAAATCAAAGTTAGAGTTGAAAAATTAGAATTGGCCCATGCTGTCAATTCCTTCTGCCAGCATAGTATGTAGTTACTGATTGGAGGATGTATCAGATATACTGAACATGTCTATCCTGTGACTTCACTGTAAGACCAGGCTTCCTCAGTCTCTAAATTTACTTTTCATTAATTTCACACGCATAGTCTCTTGGAAAAAAAAAAAAAAAAAACAGGAACAAGTATTAATTTTGTTGTTGTTTAGTTCTTATACTGTGCCAGTCACGGTGGTCTCTGAACTGGGGCAGCAGCACTTTTACAGATCATTTTTCTCATGCTGTTGACTCCCAAGTTACTGTGCTCAACTGTGTGTTCTGTTTATGCCATGGAATGTAATTGGAAACATGAAATCTGCAGCAACACAAACTGTCCAGAACCACACCATGAGGTTTATCTGCCTGTTTTCCTAAATAAGGTGAAAGAACAATGTATGTCAAGTTTGTCTAGAAATTAATAGTTGCAGACAAGTTGCAAAAGCCTGCTAATCAGGTTGGGGAGAAACAGTGAATTCAAATTTAACTCTGTGATCTCTGATACTGTTGACACTCACGTTGATGACAACTTCAGTAGGAGTTAGGTTCAGGGAAACACTATGTAATGAGATTTGTATGGAGTGATGCAAATAAAATGTCTGACCTACTCAAGGATGACAACTCTTCCTTACTTTAACATGCTGAAAGTTATGAAATGGGGCTTGGGAGAGGAAACTCCTCAGTGGCTGACAAAGGTTAAGACTTTGAAGGGTTATGGCTTGAGAAAAAATACCTGGCACCTACCATTCTGAAAACTAATCATACTAGTCAACGTGGAAAAATCCCTGTTCCATCACACTCCGTCCCAATCCTTGGTCCAGAAAGTTCTCCTCCTGCCCCTTCGGAGAGCACTACCTCTACCCAGGGCTCAGCCCATTTGCAGTATCCAAGAGCTGCAACCCATGTTCCCTCTTAATTTATTTTTCTGTGTATGGAATGAATGAATCCCGCTAAGGAAACTTAAAATGGGGGAGCCCAGTTGCTCCTATACCTGATCCCTCCGTCTCTGTCCATCCCTCTCTGTTCCCTCCTCCAAGCTTTTCTGCCGCTTATTTCCCACTCTCCACATTCTCTTCCCTGCCCCTTCTGTCTTTAACATTTCCCTCCTCTTCGTCTCTCCCTTCTGTCACCATGCTTTTTTCACAGCTTCTGGTTGACGTTGAAATGGGAATTGAGGGCATCAGCAGGATCAGGCCCTTGCTAAATCATAAGAGTCTTTGTACTCTTGTTCCTTACAAGTGTACAGGTTTTTTGTTTGTTTTTAATTTAAACAAAACTGTACTGGGGAAAAGGGTGTGTTAGAAGAAACATGGGCTTCAACATGATCCTTATCACCCTAAGGAATAACTTAGCTACACTTTCTCTCTTAAGCTATTCTCCAGCTACTGAGCAGAAAAATAACTTGGCAGCTGCTTAACATCACTGGAATTAGTATAGGGTTGGGTTTGCCTAACTAGCTGTCCTGTTCATCACGGTTTACCTTGTGCAAGACTCTGGGTGGGTACTGGGCAAGATCATGCCCTTAGTGAATTGTTATAAATTCATAAACAAAGTACTCGGAGAGCACATATAGTGGATTCCTGTACTTGAATGGAGGAAGGTACTTAGAAGCTTGGCCCTCTGTTTAAAAGCCTGTGATGTGGTAGTTCTAACACACCGCACACTTTGGGACTTCTGAGGAATGGTCCTAAACGTGTCCATTTTTCAATGTATTTTAAAAGTTTCACTAGTTTTATCTATGTGGGAAGTTCCAGTTCCTTATTTTGTGACCGTCTGTTCTTTTGTACTGCAGAAGCATGTGATAAGAATGTGTCATTTATCTACTTCTTTTAAAATTGTCTGCTGTGTAAAAGTGGGGAACTTGTTAAAACCAACCTTTGCTGTGTATCGTGCTTGACTTTGCCTTGCTGTTGATAGGGCAGGTTTCACCTGGTTGAGAGGTGTTTTCCAGTAGGTTCCAGAATAACGTGAAAGAATCAGTTCCAACTGGTGGATAGCAAAAAATCTCCAATACTGACTCTCTGAAGTCAGTTTCAGAGGCTGAACCAAACACTAACTTCTTTATTTATCAAAGAGAAGAGTGCCCTATTTCTAAAAAGTGAAAGTGGTGTCACAATTTGTAAGAAAATCTAGATAACTGGGCATACTGCTCTAACCACAAGGGGCAAGGAGCAACCCAGCATCCCAATGCAATTTCCCAACACTCCTTCACTTGAGTCATGCTTCTTGCTTCTCTTTCAGATATATGAACAATGGCAGATGGATTTTTTTTTTCCAGTAGCTGAAAACATCCAGTAAGAAAGTCTTGTGTGACAGAGAGTGTGTTGCTCTTGCAATGTCAGGCTCACTTATTGGCAATGGGGTCATTTTATTTGTGGAGGAGCCTCTACACTAGAAAAGAGTGTCCCTACTGAATCAGCAGCAAGCAATGGTGCAAAGCTGCTTGCATCAGTGGAGCTCTGGTATGTTTACTGATATGTCATGGATACCTAGGTTTGAAAAGAAAACATGAAATATTATATTCCTAATGGTAGGATGTTTCTACAGTATAAAAGGAAGGTGAAAACAAGAATTCTTCTACCCTAGTGTTTTAGCAGCAGAGTTTAGCCATTAGGAACTCTGCATGACATGGTGCTAAAAACTCTTGAATCCTCTCTGCACGAGTCCTCGATGATGTTGCTGGCAGTTACTGTAATCTTGGTAGTAGGTGTTTTTATACAGACTTCTGTGGACAAGGCCTTGTAGTACAAATTCTCTGCCTCAGACAATTTGTCTGCAGTTATTCTAGGCTCTAACTTTTAGCCTAACGAGTATAGGAAAGCCAAAGAGCAACTGAATATTAAATTAGTTCATGATGAAAACAGCATCTTGTGGTGTTTAGATGCTGCTTGTAATTATTAGAACTGGGAGCACTGGCTGGGAGTCTGAACGGACAGGAAACAAGAAGGGGGGGGGAAGTTGAGGAGGCAGAGTGAGAGCTACCAAGGGTGCAGCAGCAGCTTGGTAAAGAGGTTTCCACTTTAAAAATAAAGTCCTGTTGAAGTTTGTTAATGCCTTGCCTGGCTGCTACAACATGAGTGACTGAATATTAAATTAGTTCATGGTGAAAACAGTATCTGTAGGAATTCAGGAGGAATGTCCCTACAGCCAGGAACTTTAGGGGTATGTCTAAACTGCATGTGGGAGTATACTAGTGGGCTTGTACTAGCACTCTAAAAGTAGCTGTGTGGGTGCTGATTTCATGTTGTGGGTTGGGCTTTCGAACCCCACCCCAAAAAAGCTTTGGAGCTGGAGCTGCAGCCTGTTGCAGCTATTTTTAGAGCACCATTGTGAGTCCTGCTAGGTAGCCTGAGTTCAGGGAGCTGGGCTGGGAGGCTCGTTTCTGCCCGCAATGTGCACATTCCATAGGCAACAGGGACCATTTCCTTACACTATTTGTAAAAAATCTAATCCGGTGGAGCAAAATAAAAAATAGCACTTTCTAAAATTCATTTTTCAATGCCTCTGGGAGGGAGATTTCCTCTGCAGAAGGACCTCATACCATTTGATGCTAGCTGGGCAATCGGCTGGCTGAGTTTTTGGAATTTTCCTGTGTAATCCTAATCTGGGGAAGTGTTTGATTCTGAAAATGAGAAAAACAGAAGAGGTTATTCTTTGAGTTTTACAAGACTTTTTAAAAACTTCTAGGACTCCCCAATCTCTAACTACTCCCTGCCTCATTCCTTACACACACTGTAGTCTGCTGAAAGATACTATTAAATTCTTGGATTTAGCACCAGCCATAACTGTCTGTACCAAACAGTCTTTAATACCGTTAGGAATTATTTCTGAAGAAGTTTTATTTTTAGCTCTCCTCAGGGGAGGGACAAGCACCTATGGCTTGAGTTATATAAATCACCAGGAAAATGGATTGTTTTATTCATGGGTTGGTGTTCACTTTTCATATGCCTTTAGTCCAAGAGTGGCATGACTGAAAGCCACAAGGTGACTTCAAAAAAAGAAAAAAGCCCACCACCCTGGCTGGAAAGACCAAGAGCTGAGGAGAAGCAATGGTATCAAAACTCTGTGTCCTATTAGTTCACCTGCTTGCCAGTTATTGGCTGCATAGGAAGCCCAGGTGTTCAGACAGGTGTATCCTCTTAAGTAGAAATGGTTTACAAAGATTAACATTTTCAATAACATGACACTTAAAACTGCACATCTAAACACTATTTTGTCTAGTGGTATTGGATACTCTTAGTTGTGAAGACCGAACATAATGGAAACAAATATTAACTTCAACCTTTGCTAGACTGTGTTCATGATCTTACACACTGAAGGATTCTACAGTGCTTTACAAACTGATGTGCAAAACTTGTGCATCGAGTTTGGTCATCACTACTGTACAGATATATCTGATGTAAAACACAGCAGCTATTGTACAGAGCATAGCTATGGCTCTATGACTGTTTAACTACATATACACAATGGAACAGCTTCAACAGGAGACATTTGGAGAAACCTGCCCTACAATACCCTATAGTCCAGGGGTTAGAGCTCCCTCCTGAGAAGAGACTCAATTCAAATCTCTACATCAGGAAAAGGGGCAATTTAAAGCTGGGTCTCCCCCATCCTGAGTGAGGGTTCTAGCCACTGGGCTAAAAGTTACACATGGTGGGGTGGGAAGCACCATCACCTTCTTTTCCTCTGGTGACAGGTTTCAGAGTGGTAGTCTCTAAGGTGCCACAAGTACTCCTCATTCTTTTCCTCTGGTGTTTCATTCAAAAACCAGTTTCAATGCCTAACTCCAGGAAAGGGTTCATGGCTGAGAATCCCAAGAAGTGATAGGTGCCTCCCTCCAGCCCAGATTTAGTGCCTAGTTCCCTGAGAGGGCAGGGCTTACATCACCCCCTTCTGCTCCTCAGCGTTTCTAATAACTATTTCAAGTGGCTTCCTTCTCAGCTTGCTGGCTTTTGTGAATCTCTCTCTGTCTCTATGCATTGTACAGGGTGCGTAGGTACCTAACACAGGACTGTAGATTCCCCTGGGTGGCAAAACACCTAAAAGTCCCTTTGTGGATCTAGCCCTTTATTCCTTTCCTCAAGTGGAGTAATTGTACATAAATGAGGAACTACTCATATGTGACCTTGTCTTTACATCATAATGGTCACGCTTGTTGAAAAGTGGAAGTGGGGTTTGCTTAGTAAAATAGCTTACTTGCAAAATAGCACAACCATTAGAATATTTGCTTCATTTTCCACAGAAAGTGAGGTCAGTAATTTTTCAGTTTGTCTCCAGTATCTGAGAAAATTCAATACCTGTAAAATCTGCATGCCACATAGTAGAAAGAATAGGTGCTACTGTGTTTGGTGGGTATTTGTAATGTTTGATTACTACTATTAAATGTGGCAGTGGAGATATTTGTAGGCTGGAGAATACTAGAGGGTGAAAGATGGTTCTTAACTAAATGGGGATTTAATGGTGATAACACATAAGTGCAGGAATTAACAATAGCCAGCAATTGAGATAGCAGCTCACAGAGTTGGTACTTTTTCTCTTCTGCTTGCATCTTATCTTTTATTTAAAAGTAAGTTTAAAACTCTAACCTTTATGGTTGAGAAGACGACTTTCAAAAGGGAATTGGTGGCAAATCGATGCTGCCCTGGCTGCAGCATGCCTGAAACAATATCTCTGAGAGGTGGGCAGTCTTCCAATCCTTTCAGTGGGAAAGTTAACTGTGAAACCCAATCATGAATATTTATGTCAACACAGTTAACTATTTTGCTGCTGGCCAAAGCATTCAAGAGAGGAGAGGGAAGATTAGAAAATGTGTGTAAACTATAGAATAGCCGCTCCCAGGGGTGTCATAAGTGGGTAGAGCACAGGAGACTACCATCACTTCCCCCCCGCACCACCCCCTTTCTGGCTTCTAATAATAACTCCTGCAGAACATTATTACTTCTTAAATTATCCTTATGTTGTGGATAGTTCCAAATTCCCAGGTGCTGAGGTACTATCCCATCACTATAAATTCAGTTCACACCCATTCCCTCTTCCAAATTTCTGTGGACCCTTTTATAACTTCCACACTTATTATGGATCAGATATGGGGCGAGCTCCTCCTCTAGCAGGGTACCTGTGCTGCTATCTGCTTTGCTATTTGAGAAATCATTGCTTGACTTGTAATAACATAGGCCTGGTCTACACTAGGGACTTACATTGGGATAGCTATGTCTCTCAGGTTGTGAAAAATCCACACCCCTGAGAGACAAAGTTGTACCGACCTAATCCCCAGTGTAGACTGTGCTAACTCAACAGAAGAATTCTTCCACCTAACAAGAGTCTATACTGGGATTAGGTTGACTTAACTATGTCTCTGAATTGTTTCACGCCTCTGAGTGATGTCGCTAGGTTCACCTAAGTTTTAGGTGTAGACCAGGTCAAAGTCTATTGGCTACTTCCAAGGAATCATCACGAAAAGGAGAGATGTAATATAGCACCACAGCGCAAGAAGCTCCCTTGCCTAACCTCAAGCCCACTTAAAGGAGCAGCAGCTGCTGTAGCAGCTTTCCTTAAAGCAAAACAAGGAACAAATAAAATATAAAAACTTACTGGGCCTGATTCTTCTCTGCCTTGCCCCCTTCTAGTCATTTATACCTATGCAAGAGGCTGTGATACTGCCAAATCAATCGTAATGGTTTACATCCACTTTACACAGGAGGAGATGGGTATAGAAGCAATATGGCCAGCCCCAATCGTTCAACAGTCACAAGTCAGACTTCAAAAGATCATGAGATTGGCTTAAAAATTATGAAATGTTTTTAAAATAATAAATGTTATGTTCAGTTTGTCTTCTGGTTCCTGAGGTGCTAGGGTGCTCTTGGGTCAGGTTTCCAAGCTTTTCTACACAATGTGAGGGCTAGAAGATTTCTATTAAAAAGTTCAGAGAGTCTCACCTAATTGCTAGGCTTCAGGAACTGAGAGTTTAAGAAAAACCCAAATATCATGAGAATTGGTGTGACGGAATGCACTCCTGTATGCACACCCTATACACCAGTGGTGGGCAACCTGCGGCCCACTGGGGTAATCCGCTTGCGGGCCGTGATACAGTTTGTTTACATGGCACAGCCGCCTGCAGCTCCCAGTGGCCGCGGTTCGCCGTTCCCTGCCAATGGGAGCTGTGGGAAGTGGCGTGGGCCGCAGGAACGTGCTGGCTGCCGCTTCCCGCAGCTTCCGTGGGCTGGGAACGGTGAACCACGGCCACTGGGAGCTGCAGGCAGCTGTGCCTGCGGACGGTCAATGTAAACAAACTGTCTCGCGGCCTGCCAGTTGCCCACCACTGCTATACACCATTGTAATAATCTTTGTACAAAATATGCCATGTAAGGTATCATTTGTAAACTAATAACTTGCTGGTCAATAATATCATGGTGAAATGTAGCAACATTATATGTAAAGTTATGAACATAAGCTGAAATCCTGAGTGAAGTGTGTTTACCAGACAAGTCTGGGGATTGGGTAAGGTAAAGGACAAGGTGATGCCTCTGGTCAGGTGTCATCAAAGCTGTTGGGCAATCACCTGCCAAGTGGCCATTCTTTGGCAAGGTAGGGGGGGAAGAACAAACAGATCTGCATCTTAGCAAACAGTAGCATGAATCTCTTTCACTACCAGACTCCTTGTTTCCATCCACATAGTGGGAATAAACTTTATCTAGGGGTAACCTCAGGAAACTATAGAAGTGAGGGGCAAAAACTCCCAAAGTTCTCTCTCCCTATTCAGCTCTCTCTTTTTCACCTAAGAAAACAAAAGAGACAGCCCTTGGATTTTGAAAGCAGATCCTGACCTGAAATTTTGTCAGCCCTGTTGCTGGAAGCATGTGGTAAGAATTGTATCTTGAGCCAAATCTAGCTTGTTAAGTTTTAGTCCTAGGAAGTGTTTTATCTTTATTTCTCTTGTACCCATTTCTGACTTTAATGCTTTGTACTTGTGCTCAAAATCTATTGCCTTGCAGTAAAATAAAATTGTTTTATTCTTTAACACTAATCCAATGTTGTGGATTGTTTGGGTAACTCCATTAAGGTACCAGACTGTTGTATAGTGATCACCTTAGAGGGGCAAAAAACCTAGTATATCTCTAGACTGTCAAGGAGAGGGCTACACAGTACAGAACACACGGTTTGAAGGGAAAATTCAGGACTGGGAGTGTGTTGGGGTCACCCTGCAAGTAGTAAACAAGGCTGCTAGAAGTCAGAATGTGGCTGGTGTTTGCTGACAGGCTGCTGGGGTCAGACTTGCTGAACAAGGGCTGTGGGTGTACACAGATACTCAGGGTGTGACTTGCAGGCTGTTTGTGAGCAGTCCAGGTGGGAGCTACAGAAGCAAAGGATTGTGAGGCACCCAAAATTGCAGGGCAAGGGTGACACAGCTTCTCACTGATTTGGATTTCACCCCAGAAGGTCATAGTTGGTTACACTGCAGAAGGTGCAAAACTTGAGAATCAGACCCTTTAGCTGTAAATAGGAGTAAAGCTGAGCACAGCCTCAGAGTAGCCTCCTGGAGTATTCTGTCTGGCAACTTGCCTTACAGGCCACTTAGACGGCACCCTGCTTTAAGATATGCCTTTTTTTTTTTTTTTTTTAAACAAGAGTCATATCTACAAACTGAAAGAGAAAGAGAAGAGCTGCTTTCCTGGTGTGTCCTTAAATAGTTTAGATTCTCCTAGATCCTTAATATACATCTTGCTGCATATGACAGTAAGTCCAGGGCTATAAGGGAGCTTCAGTGATTCTCCAAGTCCTTTTCATTGCACACTCAGAGCTGTGTGCTTTCCTCCATCTGGCTGGGAAGAAGCTAGTGGAACTGGTGAGCGGCTAAGGTAGGGAGAAGAGACAATTGTTCCAGCCATAAATTCCCTTCCCCCTGAGACTTCAAAAAGTACTCTGCCTCAAATCAGTGGGATTAGGGTTGTCTGGGTCAGCAGAGATCGTGCCACCAAATCAGCTGAAGTTCAGAGCATGCTCCCCTTCTGAGCTGACAAATACCCACACAGGCGTTAAGGGGGCTGGAAGAAGCATCAGCTTTGCTCTGTACCTGCTCATACACATCCAACTCAGCTTGCAAGGCAGGAGCCACACAGGTGAGGTGGGGAGAACCAGTATTGCTGCTATGGGTGGGGCAAGGCAAGCCCTCATTAAAGAGCACCGATTGCTGTGGAGAGCTGTTTTACTTTTCTTGCAGATCCTAGTCAAGTCTGGTGGCCCATCCTTCCCAGGCTCTATATGGTCAACTCTGTCACTTTTGTGTGGGTTTCATTACAGGATGGTAGGATATAGTTCCTAATTTTTTTACATGTTCAGTCTATGTTAGAATTAGGAATGCCGTATAATATTCTGTGCAAAGGGAATCTTGCCAGCTATTAGCATATAAAGTGATTTAATAGTACAAAGACAGTATCTATAGCAGCTTATAAAATGCTCAGACAAAATCCCCTTGTAGCTATGCATTTGCAGACACATAAATATTTTTCAAAAGGTATTTGCAGCATTGCTATTGTCAAGCAAATTTGCACCATCTGATTTCTCTTTTGGATGGTCTCAGTACATTAAGCCAACTTTTGTTCTCTGCTATACTGGTGCAACTTCACTGACCTTGGCCTCTTGTCTTATACTTTCTAGTAGTCTGGTAACTGAGGACCTCATTCTGCAAACCTTCCTCACAAGAATAGGCCTGTTGATATCAAGGAGGCTGGAAATACTCACCTGAGTAATAACCAGTATGAATGAGGATTTCAGAGTCAGGCCTTGAGTTAATGGTTGTGGTACACGGCATGTTTTGTAGCTGCAGATTCCTCATCAAACTTTAAATTGTATGTATATTTTATGGAATCCTCCAAGTCTACTGCTGGCTTTTATGGGTATTCTTGTTTTCTGCACACAGCAGCAGAATTCTGAGTGTGCGTTGTAAGAGTCAGACTGCGGTAGCATGGTCTGCATGGTAATTTCTGCTTCCATCTTGGCTAGTGTGGAATTCGTTGCTATGCTCTGGAGAGTAAGTTCTGGAATCCCATTATAAATTGTGTGTACGGTTTAAGCTGTTAGTTGCCTACTTTGTTCAATTGATAAGGTTTATTTGATGAGTCACAAACTGCAAGTGTCTTCACCCTAGAATTTTCTAATGAATCTGATTTCATCTGAGCCTCTCATTTTTCCCCAACGCTTCCTGTCTCTCTAATCTCTCCTTGGCAGCTCCCCATATCTCAGACGCACTTCTACTTTCCTATTGCCTTTCTGATCTCATGCTCCTCCATTGGAATCATCAAATCTCTCCGATTTTTTCCTTCACCTGTTTGATCTACACCAAGCACGTCCTTGATGTGGGTGTGTGTATCTATGTTATTACACACACAAAATTAAGGTCAAGCACTCCAAAGTTAGGTAATGGGAGAATTAAGGCTGCCTGTGCAACTTTAGTTCAGGGTCTGGGTGTGTGTATATTCTGATGCAGTCTTTAATTACATGATCACATACTATTTTTTCCCCACAGTGCATAGGAGGGATAGTGCTCACCAAATGGGTGATCAATATTCGCTATCGAATACTAAATTTATTAATTTCCTTCTGGGTGGTTCTGTGGTACTCTCTCTTGAGAATCTAAGGCTCAGCTTCTCAAAGGCATTTAGGCACCTGACTCCCATTGATTTCAATTGGAGTTAGGCTCCTAAATACCTTTGAGGGTCTAACCCTGCTTGCTTCACAGATATTAATGAATTTATCTTCACAGTGCCTTTGTGAGATGAGTGAGTATTATATCCCCATTTTATAGCTGAGGCACAGAGAGATTAAGGCCAAAACTGTCAGAAGTTTCCACTAATTTTGGATGCCCAGTATAGACCCTGAATTTGTGTGAGGACAAATGCATGGCAAAATGTTTGGCTCACAGTGGCACTTATGTTGGCTGGAATGGTTCGTGTACTGCTTTTAGGCATTAACTGTACCTTCATTCCACGCTCCCTTATGTATGTCTTTTGAATCAGGTAGGCTTTTCTACCTTAGCGACATCATTCATACCTGTTCTGGTGCTCTATTGAACAGCAGTGTTCAGTAGGAATAGGGCCTAAAGTGTCATTACAACTCCTGTAGTAGAGCGATACAAAATAAACTCTCAAGCATGGAAAAATAATAGCACAGCTATGCTAAGATCGGAAAAAAGATGTCATTTTATTATCTGTTCTGTGTGTGAGCCGTAATTACATAGTGTACGCTATACAACTGGTCCATCTGGCAATGCATGTATTGAAATGTGATTTTGAATAACTATAGTGTGCTATGAGTCAGATGACTGTACATATGCTGCATGACAACCTTGTAAATGTTAGGAGATAACTGACTCGAGCACAATGCCAAGCCTGTCATTTCAGGTCAAAAATGTTAAACAGTCACGCAACAGGTGCTACAGAAAAAACTAGATCCTTTGGGGAGAGAATACACTTTAAATAATCAAGTGACCACATTTGTTATGATTACTGGTTGCTGAGAGACCTACATTCTAGCTCTGCTATGAGAATATATAATCACAAAAATAGCTTTAGGTGTAGTCAAACTTTTGCAGCAAATCAAACTTCTTCTTATTGTAAATTAACTGATGCAGGTTCAACAACTTAATCAACAGGAAAATATTGTGTAGTAGTCTATGATACTTCAGTCACACAAGTGATGTGAAGTTACCTGTTTTACTGTTGGATTCATCAGTAGGGATAAAAACTTCATTCCCTTTATTTTTCTTTTGATGTACAGAGTATAAAATAAGGTTTAAATTTTCCTAGATGTTATAGTAGTGTCTGGTATGCTACTGTGAGTGTAAGCTGTTTAAATGGCGATGTTATAAGACTCTACATTCAGAGGTGTATAATTTGTCCATAAAGTAATTCTGAATTGGAACTCAGCTAGATAGCTGTGGGGTTTAGTGGAAAAATTGGGAATAAAATCAATTTGGCTACAGTTACAGAAGTGCCAAAATAGGGATATTAGTTTCAAAAGGGTGTGTGTGCCGGAAGGGAGTTGTGCTTCTCAACTAAGTCCCCCTCAAATCCAGTATATATTATACTCAACCTTCCCTGTCCAGTCAATCAGTCATGTGGAATTTGGTTTGAAGGAACAAACAACTGGATAGATTATCATTAAGAATATTTTTTCTTCACTTTATTTACTATCATCTGGGGACATCTACTCTGGGATCCTGAGAAGGATTTCTAAGTACCAGCTAAGAGTCTTTTCCCCCTGACCCTCAAAGAAAGCTTCCCAGATTTTAGTGAGCTCAATGAATGTTGGAGCAGGTGTTCATGAGCTGAGTCATATGAATGCTCTTACAGTGCAGACATGATCAATAAAGCCAATAGTTATGTATGTCACTATTGAATGTCAGTGACACTTGAGATACGAGAGTTCCATCTTACCCTGTATTTCTAGTGTGAACATCAACAGCATGAAGCTTGTGAAACCAGCTACTGCATCTGTACATCTGACTCTACATGTGGTGTGGTGCTAGTGATGTGCTTCTGTGTATGTAGGATAGAGTTGAGCATTTCCCCCTTAGTTTTATCAACATTCAGAAGGACTTTCAGCAGAGTAATTGACTGAGGAAATGTGAGACCTAGGTGAACACTCTGACTAGATCTGCTCAATCTGCCATGTCCAAAAGTTTTGCACTAGAATCACATCAGATCAAATGTACTTTTTTAACATCAGAATCATAATCTAACTGTCCTGTCGCAACATGTTATAAGGGTTTTTAATAAAACTAACAGTACCATAAGGTATCCATTATCTTTAATGATTTCTAAAGGTAGTTAACCAAAAGCCTGGACTAAGAACCATTTCAGAGGGGATAAGTACAAGTGAAGTTCTACAAGGGCCCATGTGAAGAGAAAACCAAAACATTTAAAACAATCCCAGGAAATACACTGGGAAACTTTGACAGTATATCTAAAAAATGCAAATGCTGTGAAATGAACTGACATAAAGAGTGGGATTGAATGTTCAAGTTGACACTATGTTAATTCAGAGGAGAAAAGAAAATCCATAATGCCCTAACAGGGTTAGCCAGTAGTCTGTAATCCTTCACAATACATTTTCTGCTTTATTTGGCTTGTGTTACAACCCTCATGTTGCCTAAACATATTTTATATGTCTGTGTGATAAAATATGGGTATTTTAACATAGACAAGCTTTTAATGGAAAAGACATATTAAATGGAGCCTTTCCCTTCCTGTAGTTATAGGATATAGTCCCCCAGTAAAGGAATTATCTGATATAAAGTTGCATGACACTAGATCTTGGCCCAAAGGACACGAAGAAGCAATAGCCCTCTCATTTCAAGGGGAAATAGACTCCTAGAATTTAAGGTCAGAAAAGACCATCATGATCCTCTAGTGTGACCTCCTGCACATTGCAGGCCACAGAACCTCACCCACTCACTCCTGTAATAGACCCCCTAACCTCTGGCTGAGTTACTGAAGTCTTGAAATCATAATTTAAAGACTTCAAGTTACAGAGAATTCACCATTTACAGTAGTTTAAACCTGCAAGTGACCTGTGCCCCATGCTGCAGAGGAAGGTGAAAACCCCCCAGAGTCTCTGCCAATCCGACCCAGGGGAAAATTTTTCCTGATCCCAAATATAGCAGTCAGTTAGACCCCGAGGATGTGGGTAAGACCCACCAGCTAGACACCTGGGAAAGAATTCTCTGTCGTAATGCAGAGCCCTCCCCATCTAGTGCCCCATCACCAGCCATTGGAGATATTCGCTGCTAGCAGTTGCAGATTGGCTACACAAGATCCTGTAATTACATAATAGTGATCTTTACAATGTTTGCTATACAGGATGAATTAGGTTATATGGGTGATTGTTAATCCGACAACAATGCTTCTTGAGTGCGCACGGCACTCGCTCGCTCTCTCTTACTCATTGTACAGAGCACGTCTTAAAATACACACAGATTTCAAGGCCAGAAGGAACCATTGTGATCATCGAGTCCAGAGGTCCCTGATCTGTGGGGCATGGCTAAGGCCCGGACCAGCCCACACGGGGGAGGCGGGGAGGAAGCGCCACCCAGCTCCACTGCTGGCTGCTAGCCCCACACCTGGGGCTCTGTTCCCAACCCTGGGTCCCAGCCCTCCACCTGGTACTCCACTAATGGCCCTGCACCTGGGTCCCTGGCTGCCAACCCTGTACCCGGGGCTCCACTCCTGGCCCAGGGCCCCGGCTGCTGGCTCTTCCCCAAGCTGTGGCCCCAGCCTCAGCCCCCTTATCCCGGCTCTGCTCCCTGAATCCGCGCTCCCAACTCCGAGGGACTGGGGGGGGAGTGCGGACAGGGGTAAGGGGTGGGGTGCAAGGTTAGGTATAAAGTTTGGGGACCTCTGATTTCCTGTATAACAGAGGCCATAGAACGACCCCAAACTGACTCCTAAAATGTATCTTTTAGAAAAAACCTCCTATATTGCTTTAAAAAGTGTTAGTGATGGAGACTCCATCATGACCCTTGGTAAATGGTTCCAGTGGTTAATTACTCTCTCTATTAAAGATGTATGCCTTAGTTCCAGTTTGAATTTGTCTAGCTTCAACTTCCAGCCATTGGATCCTGTTATATCTTTCTCAGCTTGACTGAAGAGCCCATTATTAAATATTTGTTCCCCATGTAGATACTTACAAACTGTAATCAAGTCACCCCTTAACCTTCTCTTTGTTAAGCTAAATAGATAGACTCAAGGAGCTCGATCACTATAAGGCATGTCTTCTAATCCTTTAATCATTCTTGTGACTCTTGTCTGAACCCTTTCCAATGTGTCAGTATCCTCCTTGAATTGTGGGCTCAAGGGCTGGACACAAGTATTCCAGCAACAGTCGCACCAGTGCCAAAAACAGAGGTAAAGTAATCTCTCTACTACTTGAGATTCCCCTGTCAATGTGTCCCAGAATCACATCAGCTCTTTTGGCCACAGATTCTCACTGAAAGCTCATGTGTAGCTGATTATCCGTTACTATCCCCAAATCTTTTTTAGAGTCACTGCTTCCCAGGACAGAGTCCCGCATCATATAAGTGTGACCTCATTCTTTGTTCCTAGATAGATAGATAGATAGATTGATATTTAGTGATATTAAAATGCTTGTAGTTTTAGCTTGCTTTGTATTAGTGACCTGTCTTCTTCATTATTTACTGCTCCTCCAATTCTGGTGTCATCTTCAAACTTTATCAGTGATGATTTTATGTTTTCTTCCAGGTCATTGATAAAAATGTTAAATAGCATGGGGCCAAGAACTGATCCCGGTGGGACCCCACTGGAAACACACCAGCTTGATGATGATTCCCCATTTACAGTTACATTTTGAGATTTATCAATTAGTTAGTTTTTAATCCATTCAATGTGTGCCATGTTAATTTTAGATCACTCTAATTTTTTTTAATCAAAATATTGTGCAGTACCAAATCAAATGCCTTAGAGAAGTCTAAGTATATTACACCAACGTTATTGCTTTTCTGAACCAAACTTGTAATCTCATAAAAAAAGATATCAAGTTAGTTTGGCAGGATCTATTTTACATAAACCTATGCTGATCTGCAATAATTACATTACCCTCCTTTAATTCTTTATTCACAGAGTCCCATATCAGCTGGTCTGTTACCTTGCCTGGGTTTGATGTCAAGCTGACAGGCCTATAATTACCCCATCCACCCTTTTTTAAAAATTGGCACTTTAGCTTTCTTCCTGTCTTCTGGAACTTGCCCAGTGCTCTAAAACTTATTGAAAATCAACATTAGCGGTCCAGCAAGCTCCACGGTCAGCTATTTTAAAACAGATTTTAAAAATGTCTAACTTTAGTAGCTTCTGTTTAGCATCCTCCAGAGATACTAGTGAAATGAAAAGAATGTTATCACCATATGATGACACTGCATCATCTTATGGCTCACCTCCTCTGCCAGCAGTGTAGTTACTGTGGTGCTTAGTTACATGAAATAGTGTTAGTAGGGCTGCATAAAGGAGACAAGGTTAAATTACACTTGTTTTATTGTAATGGATACACCTGCTTAGTTATGTTGCCTGCCCCCTGCTGTGGTAGTTATATAGATCTATATACTTAGTAGTACCAAATCTCCTCATGTTGCTTGCAGTTCCTTCTGGTCTAATCTCTCCAGGTCACTTTGCAGTTTGGTTTTGGCTTCTGGAGTGTTGTCTGCTCCTCTAGTTTTGATGCTGTCTTCAAATCTGATCATAGTTGGAATCACACTAAGAAACCCCCAATGAAACGAGGCACGAAGCCGGCGCAGTGTGTAGAGGTGCTTGTTTCTTTAATTTAGCTCATTAAACAAGCCTCTGGAAATCCTAATAGCATCCTGGATGGGGCTACAACTACTGGAGTCATTACAGCCTGAACACTGACACAGATTTCATCAATGTGACAGAAGTAGCTCTATGAATAGCTTGGATATGCTCCCCAGACCACAAGTGGTCAACAGACAATTGGAGAACTGCCCTACCATGTTGTTTTGCTTTCTTAAATGGATGGAGAAATATAGGTAAGCTGGGTTTTGTTTTTGTTTTTTTTAAACCCTGCAAACCTGACCACATAATACCTGCTACTGTCCTAGAACTAAGGGCAAATTCTGCCTTCAAATTGGAGTCCTGTATCTGAGGGCTGAATTTAGGCCTTAGTGATTGAATATCACATATCCTCAAGCAGATTGTGGCATAAATATGGGGGGGACTATTTTGCCTAGATATTAAAAGACAAACAATCATTAAAAGTCTGTGCTGTCTGAGTCAGAAAATTATTTTTGAAAAGAGCTGGCTGCAGAGGTTTTCATGAGGGTTCAGGCTCTATTAATAGAATTGTTGCATGGTTGTGTATGTCAGCCAGTAAATCATGGTGGTGTATTAGAAAAGGAACATGCTGTTTAAAATAAACCCTTTGATTTAAATCAATGTTAGGGTAGTGGGGGCTTGTGTATATTAAATACACATTTTCTTCACAGAACTCTGTGCATGGAATCCCCTACGGGAGGGAAAAAGGACATCAGTTTCCCAAGTCTATTTTTAGGACAAGGTTGGAATTTGTCTTAGTCACAGAGAGAATATTTGATGTGGTATCTGTCCAACAAGGGCAGCTTCTTCCAAGCTCTGCTTCCCATGGTAAACGTACAGCACGATCTGCATCGTGAACAGAATCTCCTAACACTCAGAGGGAATTAATACTGTCTTGCCTTCTTGTTGTCTGTGGGAGGGGTGTTGCTAGGAGACTGGATTCCTAAAGTGCTCTGCAGAAATTGGCTCATAATTTTAATGACAAACTGAGAATAAAACAAACGAATACCATGAAAGCAATTTTCTTTCCAAAGGTAAAGATACCACTCCTTGAAATCATTCTGTGCCACTCTTCTGGCTATTTGAAATGAAATCACTTCCTTAAATGGAAATGTTTGTTTTCCAAACATATGAATGGAAACCTAGTTCCAGCATAGCTTCCTCAGGAGCCAGTCTGGGGTGTGAGCGGCTGCTCACTAACCCAGTCTCTGACCAATGATCAGACCTCCTTCCGTTTCCTGCTGGCCCTCTGCACAATGTATTTGAAATGGTTGGCTTTGGCAATGGTCAGGGAAACATAGACTCTTCACTCAGGACTCTGCCAGTTAGTTACATGAGTGGAACCAGATGGAAATGGTGCCTTCCTTCAAGACGTCCCGATATTAGGGGCTTTGTCTTATATATGCAACTATACCCACCCCCCTCGCCGGAAAAAAAGAAGTGTCCTCATTTTTCACATTTGCTATCTGGTCACTCTACTTCCTTGTTAAACTGAGTTCTGGTAACTCTATTTGAAGGGCATTGCTGAAGAAGTCCTTACAGAGTAGGAAACAATCTTTAATGACTGGAAAAAAATAGAGCCAGAATTAGCCACTTCTCAATGGACCACAATTGGAGAACTTCTGATTTAATATAACAGTAAATGCTGCTGTCATGAAATGTAACCACACATTTATTGAAAATATCAACATTTACCACTGTATTTACATCAAGGCACCATGGTCTAGCTAAATAGCACCAGATAGAAGCCAGGAACTCCTGAGTTCTAATCCCAGGTCTGACAATGGTTTACGCTGGGGCCTTGAGGTAGTCATTTAGGTCAACTTTTTCAAAACTGCCTACTGATTATGAGTGCCTCAGTTTGAGTGCTCAACTTGACATCTTAGGGTTGATTCTCAGAAGTGCTGAGTGCTCACAACTTCAGCTGAAGTCAATGGGAGCTGAAGGTACTTGGAGTGTCTCAGATTGGGCATCCAACAACTGGCATACTGGCCACTAATTTGGGATTATGAACATTTTGGCCTGAGTTAATATTTGCAAAATGAAATGGCTACATAAGCACTAATATGATTAATAGCCATTCTGTTTACTCTTGATGTGTGTTCATATTTGCTTGTGTGTGAATGTTATCATGGTAACATACATTCTACATAAACGCATATACAGTTGCCTGATATCAGTGTTACATAAAATTCTTGTCGAGGTTAGCTGCTTATGGAAAAATAAAATAGTGTAAAATAGGTATGTATGTTTTTTATGTTTAACATAATCTGTCCATATCTGCCCTAAAAAGGTTATGATGCTGGTTTAAATTGATTTAGATTGGACAAAGCACTGATGGCCTCACAGGAAATGGGCAGATACATTTGCTCTTATTCACTAGAAGTGTTTTGTTAAAAGATTTTAAAGAAATAGGGCTGGGAATCTGGGAAGCGATTGAGTTAAATGCACCGCTTCCGCTGCAACTCTGCTCTCCTGCAGCTCGGGGGATCCGTTCTGGTCCTCCTGGGTGCTGTTAACTGTCATCATACACTGCTTCCGCTGCAACTCTGCTCTGCTGCTATTGTCTCAATAGCAAATTTCTCCATGTTGTCTGTCATGGGCTCCTGGGTACGTGTGTTCTTCCTCAGGAAATGTGCGTGGTGCTAACCATCGTCCTCCACTGCTTCCACTGCAACTCTGCTCTCATGAATCCACCTCGCAGGTCCTCTCATCGTTCTCTATAAATATCTATTCTAGTGGCATCCATCTTTAGCCACCGCTTCCGGTGCAACTCTGCAGTGCTGCTCTCCTGCAGACGCCATACCACGGCAAGCATAGAGCCTGCTCAGATCTCCGTGGCAGTTATGAGCATTGTAAACACCTCGTGCATTATCCTGCAGTACGTGCAGAATCAGAACCTGCAAAAGCAGGCGAGGAGGCGATGGCAGCACAGTGATGAGAGTGATGAGGACATGGACACAGACTTCTCTCAAAGCATGGGCCCTTGCAATTTGGACATCCTGGTGGCAATGGGGCAGGCTCATGCTGTGGAACGCCAATTCTGGGCCCGGGAAACAAGCACAGACTGGTGGAACCGCATAGTGTTGCAGGTCTGGGATGATTCCCAATGGCTGTAAAACTTTTGCATGCATAAGGGCACTTTCATGGAACTTTGTGACTTGCTTTCCCCTGTCCTGAAGTGACAGAATACCAAGATAAGAGCAGCCCTCACAGTTGAGAAGTGAGCGTTAATAGCCCTCTGGAAATTCCAATGCTAGACAGCTACCAGTCAGTTGGGAATCAATTTGGAGTGGGCAAATCTACTGTGGGGACTGCTGTGATCCAAGTAGCCAATGCAATCACTGAGCTGCTGATATCAAGGGTAGTGACTCTGGGAAATGTGCAGGTCATAGTGGATGGCTTTGCTGCAATGGGATTCCCTAACTGTGGTGGGGCCATAGACGGAACCCATATCTCTATCTTGGCACCGGACCACCTTGGCAGCCAGTACATAAACCGCAAGGGGTACTTTTCAATGGTGCTGCAAGCACTGGTGGATCACAAGGGACGTTTCACCAACATCAACGTGGGATGGCCAGGAAAGGTACATGATGCTCGCATCTTCAGGAACTCTGGTCTGTTTCAAAAGCTGCAGGAAGGGACTTTATTCCCAGACCAGAAATAACCGTTGGGGATGTTGAAATGCCTATAGTTATCGTTGGGGACCCAGCCTACCCCTTAATGCCATGGCTCATGAAGCCATACACAGGCAGCCTGGACAGTAGTCAGGAGCTGTTCAACTATAGGCTGAGCAAGTGCAGAATGGTGGTAGAATGTGCATTTGGATGTTTAAAAGTACACTGGCGCAGTTCACTGACTTGGCTAGACTTCAGGGAAATCAATATTCCCATTGTTGTTGCTGCTTGCTGTGTGCTCCACAATATCTGTGAGAATAAGGGGGAGACATCTATGGTGGGGTGGGAGGTTGAGGCAAATAGCCTGGCCACTGATTACGTGCAGCCAGGCACCAGGGCAATTAGAAGAGCACAGCAGGGCGCGGTGCGCATCAGAGAAGCTTTGAAAACCAGTTTCATGACTGGCCAGGTTACGGTGTGAAAGTTCTGTTTGTTTCTCCTTGATGAAAACCCACCCCCCTTGGTTCACTCTACTTCCCTGTAAGCCAACCGCCATCCCCCCTTCGATCACCACTTGTGGAGGCAATAAAGTCATTGTTTCAGAGTCATACATTCTTTATTAATTCATCACACAAATACGGGGATAACTGCCAAGGTAGCCCGGGAGGGGTGGGGGAGGAGGGAAGCACCGGGTGGGGTGGTAGATGAGGGGAGGAGGGAAGGACAAGGCCACACTGCACTTCAAAACTTATTGAATGCCAGCCTTCTGTTGCTTGGGCAGTCCACTGGGGTGGAGTGGTTGGGTGCCCGGAGCCCCACGTTCTTGGGCGTCTGGGTGAGGAGGCTATGGAACTTGGGGAGGAGGGCGGGCGGTTACACAGGGGCTGCAGTGGTGGTCTGTGCTCCTGCTGCCTTTCCTGCAGCTCCACCAGACGCCGGAGCATATCTGTTTGATTCCCCCAGTAGCCTCAACATTGCATCCTGCCTCCTCTCATCTTGCTCCCGCCATCTCTCATCTTGCTCCCACCACCTCCTGTCCTCGTGTTCATTTTCTGCTTTCCTGGACTGTGCCATTGTTTGCCTCCACACATTCTGCTGAGCTCTTTCAGTGAGGGAGGACTTCATGAGCTCAGAGAACATTTCATCACGAGTGCAGTTTTTTCGCCTTCTTATCTGCGCTAGCCTCTGGGACGGAGATGATAGGGGGAGCATTGAAACATTTGCAGCTGCGGGAGGGGAAAAAAAGGGAGAGCAGTATTTAAAAAGACACATTTTAGAGAACAATGGGTAGACTCTCTTTCATGGTGAACGAAGCTGTTAACATTATATAGCATGTGTGTATTTGGTACAAGGTTGCATTTTGCCTCTTATATTGAGGGCCTGCCGGTTTGGTGTGAGAGATCACGCGTGCAGGGCTGGGCAACAGAATTCGGCTTGCAGGCAGCCATGGTAAGCCACAGTCTTTCGGCTTCTTCAACCTTCATAACATGTGGGAATGGTTTCAAACAGCAGCGCCCTCCTTTCCCATACCAAGCACCCATTGGGTTGGCCATTTAAAAGGAGGGGCTGTACTGGTTTTGAATGCATCCCAAGTCTTCAGGGCAAATTAATAATTAAACACGGTTGCTTTTACCATGTATTAATTTACAAAGGTACACTCACCAGAGGTGCCTTCTCCGGCTTCATGGTCTGGGAGCCCGCCTTGGGAGGGCTGGGAGGGCATTGGCTCCAGGGTGATAAACAGTTGCTGGCTGTAGGGGAGAATGGTTTCTCTGCTTGCCTGCTGTGCACTATCCTCCTCCTCCTCCTCAGCATAGAATCCTAGACTGTCCGGGTTGGAAGGGACCTCGGAAGGTCATCTAGTCCAACCCTCTGCTCAAAGCAGGACCAATCCCCAATTTTTGCCCCAGATCCCTAAATGGCCCCCTCAAGGATTGAACTCACAACCTAGGTTTAGGAGGCTAATGCTCAAACCACTGAGCTATCCCTCCCCATCATCATCTTCCTCGTCCGTCAAATCCTCATGCCTGTTACGTGAGACTACCCCCTTGCAGGTGTCCATGGACAGGGGCTGGGTAGTAGTAGGGGCACTCCCTAGAATTGCATGCAGCTCATCATAGAAGCAGCATGTCTGGGGCTCTGACCTGGAGAGGCTGTTTGCCTCTTTGGTTTTTTGGTAGGCTTGCCTGAGCTCCTTAATTTTCATGCAGCACTGCGGTGGGTCCCTGTTGTAGCCTCTGTCCATCGTGCCCTTGGAGATTTTTTTGTAAATCCAAGAAGTTTTTGGAAAGTGTAGGGGACAATTTCCTTGTGCAAGTGCTGGAGGAACCAACTAGGGGCAGAGCTCCTCTTGACCTGCTGCTCACAAACCGGGAAGAATTAGTAGGGGAAGAAAAAGTGGATGGGAACCTGGGAGGCAGTGACCATGAGATGATCAAGTTCAGGATCCTGACACAAGGAAGAGAGGAGAGCAGCAGAATATGAACCCTGGACTTCAGAAAAGCAGACTTTGACTCCCTCAGGGAACTGATGGGCAAGATCCCCTGGGAGAATAACATGAGGGAGGGGGAAAGGAGTCCAGGAGAGCTGGCTGTATTTTAAAGAATCCTTATTGAGGTTACAGGAACAAACCATCCCGATGTGTAGAAAGAATAGTAAATATGGCAGGTGACCAGCTTGGCTTAACAGTGAAATCCTTACTGATCTTAAACACAAAAAAGAATCTTACAAGAAGTGGAAGATTGGACAAACGACCAGGGAAGAGTATAATAATATTGCTCGGGCACGCAGGAGTGAAATCAGGAAGGCCAAATCACACTTGGAGTTGCAGCTAGCAAGAGATGTTAAGAGTAACAAGAAGGGTTTCTTCAGATATGTTAGCAACAAGAAGAAAGTCAAGGAAAGTGTGGGCTCCTTACTGAATGAGGGAGGCAACATAGTGACAGAGGATATGGAAAAAGCTAATGTACTCTATGCTTTTTTTGCCTCTGTCTTCACAAACAAGGTCAGCTCCCAGACTACTGCACTGGGCAGCACAGCATGGGGAGGAGGTGACCAGCCCTCTGTGAAGAAGGAAGTGGTTTGGGACTATTTAGAAAAGCTGGATTAGCACAAGTCCATGGGGCTGGATGCGCTGCATCCGAGAGTGCTAAAGGAGTTGGCGGATGTGATTGCAGAGCCATTGGCCATTATCTTTGAAAACTCATGGCAACTGGGGGAGGTCCTGGACGACTGGAAAAAGGCTAATGTAGTGCCCATCTTTAAAAAAGGGAAGGAGGAAGATCCTGGGAACTACAGGCCAGTCAGCCTCACCTCAGTCCCTGGAAAAATCATGGAGCAGGTCCTCAAGGAATCAATTCTGAAGCACTTAGAGGAGAGGAAAGTGATCAGGAACAGTCAGCATGGATTCATCAAGGGCAAGTCATGCCTGACTAATCTAATTGCCTTCTATGATGAGATAACTGGCCCTGTGGATGCGGGGAAAGCAGTGGATGTATTGTTCCTTGAGTTAAGCAAAGCTTTTGATATGATCTCCCACAGTATTCCTGCCAGCAAGTTAAAGAAGTATGGGCTAGATGAATGCACTATAAGGTGGATAGAAAGCTGGCTAGATTGTCCGGCTCAACGGGTAGTGATCAATGGCTCCATATCTAGTTGGCAGCTGGTATCAAGTGGCGTGCCCCAGGGTTGGTCCTGGGGCCGGTTTTGTTCAATATCTTCATTAACGATCTGGAGGATGGCGTGGACTGCACCCTCAGCAAGTTTGCAGATGACACTAAACTGGGAGGAGAGGTAGATATGCTGGAGGGTAGAGATAGGATACACTGGGCCCTAGACAAATTAGAGGATTGGGCCAAAAGAAATCTGATGAGGTTCAACAAGGACAAGTGCAGAGTCCTGCACTTAGGACGGAAGAATCCATGTACTGCTACAGACTAGGGACCGAATGGCTTGGCAGCAGTTCTGCAGAAAAGGACCTCGGGTTTACAGTGGATGAGAAGCTGGATATGAGTCAACAGTGTGCCCCTGCTGCCAAGAAGACTAACGGCATTTTGGGCTGTATAAGTAGGGGCATTGCCAGTAGATCGAGGGATGTGATCGTTGCCCTCTATTCGACATTGGTGAGGCCTCATCTGGAGTACTGTGTCCAGTTTTGGGCCCCACACTGCAAGAAGGATGTGGAAAAATTGGAAAGCGTCCAGTGGAGGGCAACAAAAATGGTTAGGGGACTGGAACACATGACTTATGAGGAGAGGCTGAGGGAACTGGGATTGTTTAGACTGCAGAAGAGAAGAGTGAGGGGGGGATTTGATAGCTGCTTTCAACTACTTGAAAGGGGGTTCCAAGGAGGATGGATCTAGACTGTTTTCAGTGGTAGCAGATGACAGAACAAGGAGTAATGGTCTCCAGTTGCAGTAGGGGAGGTTTAGGTTGGATATTGGGGAAAAAATTTTCACTAGAAGGGTGGTGAACCACTGGAATGCGTTACCTAGGGAGGTGGTGGAATCTCCTTCCTTTGAGGTTTTTAAGGTCAGGCTTGACAAAGCCCTGGCTGGGATGATTTAGTTGGGGATTGGTCCTGCTTTGAGCAGGGGGTTGGACTAGATGACCTCCTGAGGTCCCTTCCAACCCTGATATTCTATGATTCCGGCAAATATATTGGCATTTCGTCTTTTTGAATGGAGTTCTGATTAATCTCCCCATACACTGATCAGATCCAGTTCCTCCCATTCGGTCCATGCTGGAGCTCTTTTGCAGTTCTGGGACTGCATGGTCACCTGTGCTGATGAGCTCACCATGCTGGCCAAACAGGAAATGAAGTTCAAAAGTTCCCAGGGATTTTCCTGTGTACCTGGCTAGTGCATCTGAGTTGAAAGTGCTGTCCAGAGCAGTCACAATGGACAACTCTGGACGCAATTCGATGGTATTGGTCTCCGGGAGCTACCCCACACTACCCCAAATTTGACCCAGCGATGTCGATTTCAGCACTAATCCCCTCGTCGGGGAGGAGTACAGAAATTGATTTTAAGAGCCTTTTAAGCCCATTCGACAAAAATGGCTTCATCGTGTGGACAGGTGCAGGGTTAAATCGATCTAACGCTGCTAAATTCAACCTAAACTTCTAGTGTAGACCAGAGTGTAGTTAAGCCAACCTAGCCCCTGGTGTAGACAGCACTGGGCAGATGGAAGAATTCCATCGACCTAGCTACTGCCTTTTGGAGAGGTAGATTACCTACAGAATGGAAGAACCTCTCCTGTCGCCGTAGTAAGTCTCTACGCTGAAATGCCACAGCTGCAGGCGTGCTGCTGTAATGTTTTAAGTGTACACGTAGCTGAAGTGCAGAAATCATCTGAGTCATGAAAAGGGTTAAAATACTGTGGCATGTTAATACACTACTGCTGATTCTGAATGTAGTCACCCTAAGGTGAAATGGCTAGAGCAGTTTCACTAACAAATATAGCTTTTTTGTAGATAACTTTTTAAAAAATGAACACATTCATATTTCAGTGAACAGGGCATTTAATCAGTGCAGAAGAGTTTCTATTTCAAAAATCTGCTTGGTTTACAATCAGCTCATCTCAAATTAAATTAACCAGTTCTGTGTTTACAGATGGTTCATTCCTTAAACTAAAAGGACTTCCAGGGCCATGCTATTTAGAGAATTGTAGATAAACATGTCAGCTCGGTCAGAAAAACAATATACCCCAGAAGATTTGAGAGCTGAGATTTTTCCAGGAAAGCGTATGTCTGTGCTGTACAAAGTGTTGAAGAGCTGGGTTTTTTTACTGTTATCAAGAGGACTGAGCTATTACTTCTACTGTCAGTAATTGGTAGAGGGGAAAATGCTGAAAGCATGTATCAAATGCTAGATAAACAGAGGCTGCATCTACGTTAGAGAAATGAACCAATTAAAGAATATGGTGTAAGCACCAGTGGTGTGCAATGTGTTAACACGAGGTGTGCCACCTTGGCTGTAATGTGCCCCATATCCTTACTTGCGCGGTATTCTGCTGTAAATGGTGCACTGCCCTCTTTGTACCTACGCTTGTTCCAGCACAACTCTCCAGTGCAGTGGCTTCTGGGAGATTTTAAAAGGCCTCTTGACAACTCAGCAGAATTGTGGCAGAAGTCCAATTCCCATAATTCCATATTTGTTTACAGGGTGGTTGTAGCCCTGTTGGTCTTAAAATATTAGAAAGACAAGGTGGGTGAGGTAATATCTTTTATTGGACCAATTTCTGTTGGTGAAGCTTTGGAGCTTACACAGAGCTCTTCTTCAGGTTTGGGAAAGGTACTCAGAGTGTCACAACTAAGTATAAGGTGGAACAGATTGTTTAGCATCAACAATTAACGTGTTATAAGAGACCATTCAAGGTGAAGTGGGCAGTTAATACCTCTAAAGTTCTAGGACAAAGGTGGGTTAATGGGTTACAAACTGTTCCAATGAGCCATAAATCCAGGGTCTTTATTAAGTCTATGATTTTTAGTGTCTAACAACGATATGAATTTAAGCGCCCAAGTTTGTCTCTTGTCTCTTTAATTCCATAGGAAACTCTCATAACTTTCCAGGAACTGGCACCATATCCAAGTTTTTTTTTTTCTCAGAATGGAGGCCAGGATGAACCCTCTGTTCTTGCTCCTTGCTCAGTAAGGAAGGTTTCTGGTGGAGCTTTTGAAAATTTGTCACAAGAAACTTACGTGGCTGAGGTGAGATAGGGAAGAATGTTCCTGCATTATCTGTGGAGAACCAGAGACCAAGCACAGCAGCTGATGGAGTTCTTGTTTCAGTGGTCATGTGCCTTTCACTCCTGGAATAGCCAGATCCATGCAGTACATGAGCATAATGTTCTCTCGTGGAATGCTGCTTTTGTTCTCCTCCTACTCAACATCTTTCACCACAGCACTGCCTGGAACTGTTTTCTGTGTTATCCAGTAGCTCATTGGGCTACATGGAAGTTTGGCTTCTGAGAATTCAGTCTAGCTCTTCAAAGAACAAATGAATTTTGCTTTCAGAACCAGACCAGCTGCTATTGTCCCATGCCTTGTTCTATTGGACCTGAAGGATACTAATCTTTTCATGACACTGCTTGCCACTCCAAGTAATGCCCATCTCAGCTAGTTACTCAGATAACTTGTCATATCGCAAATTATTCCTTATGACTAACTTCAACTGGCCCTGGATCTTGCCAAATAGTCACTTGTGCTCACACGTTGGCCTCAGTTCAGCTAGCAGCACATTCATAGGAAGTTGGGATAGCTCAAAGTGTCTTTAATGGAAAATTAAGGTTTTGACTAAATGAAATTTTTCACAAAAATTGTCTGCTTTCTGCAAAATGTTGCCTTTTTTGACAAAAAAAGGCAACACCTGAAAACCAAAATATTTCGATTTGAAATGTTGCCATGGTCCTTCATGGGAATTGTAGTTCAAATGCCTCATGCCCTCATTCTCCTCTATGGGTTGGGTTCTCCACCTGGACCACATCTTTCTTAATGGATAATGATCAGGGACCACAGTGATGTAATACAGTGGCTCAGCAATATGGGAGATTGTGGTGTATCATGGGAAATGTAGTCTAGTCATGGAGTGGGGGTTATAGAAGAGAAGGGGTACATGAGGCACTGCAGTGGCATTCACAGCTTTAAACCAAAAGTTTTCAGCTTTCCGTTTTTTGCTGAAAAGTCACATTTTTAAGTGGAAGGTGGGGCTGGGGAAAACCTATTTTTCTAATCAGCTGTAACAGAAGACCACTCCAGAACATGCTGGCAATTGAAGCAGAATGAAGTCTGTCTCTGGTGTAGTTTATCACAGGGAAATAAGTGCACAAATGACCACCATGGACAATGCAGCGTGCTATTTAAGTACTTTCTGGCAAACTTGGCCCCTGTGCAGTGCAGAAAGAGACTAGAAAGACTATTTGCTTCACTAGGGTTATTGGGTCATTGATTCTCATTCACACTGGGATTGTGCCAGTGGAGACCATTAGAATGAGGACTACATCATATTCAGTCTTTCTTGAAATCTATACAAATGGTAGTGCAATGGCCTGTATGCTGTTGGAAGCATTTGTGTGTGTGTGTGGACAGGTGGTGTATTATGTCATAGTTGAAGATCAAAGTGGTTATGTCAAATTTCTCTAGTTTTGATAGTACCAAAGAGTTTAAAGTTAAAGGTATAATAATAATATATGGCTGGGAAATCAAAAGCAATAATAGAGAGGAATTGATAGTCATTGTGGTAGAGGCACTGGATTGGGACACAGATCTGGGTTGAATTTCTGGCTCTGCCATGAACTTCCTGTGTGATTTTTGGGGCATGTCCCCTAATCTCTTTGTGACTCATCTATAAAATGGGGACAATAATACTCAGTGCTTAATCTGTAATGAAAGCCGCCAGGGCTCAAGCAATTTTGTTACATTCATAACTGATGCAGGAAGCCCAGAGGTGCCAGGGCTATGAACTGCCAAGCCTAGAGGTGCCAGGGCTCAGCCCTGAGAAGCCTGGCACAAATTAAGCACTGATAACACTTCCTTTTGTCTGTTTTATCTGTTCAGATGTTGAGTTCTTCAGGACAGGAACTGTGTCTTACCATGTATTTATACAGTGCCTAGCACAGTGAGCCCGGATTCCAGTAGGAGGTACAAGGTGCTACCATCATGAAATAACTAGTAGTAAACTAGTGCAGCTAAGTGATAGCTGCAGAAATATAAAAGGAGATTGGATCTCTACAAAAGGAGGACAGTAACTAAATTCAGAATGCCCTACTTAAACCATGAGTATGAGAAGGTAAGTTGCTTATGAAATTCAGTGTAAAGAAGTATAAGATAGCGAGGGAAGAGATTTCAAAATTCTGGAGAAGGTCACCTTCAGCTGTCATATTCTGCAGAGTACTGCTTAAGGGGGGAAGTCAGAGTGGATAAAATGGTACATGCACTATCTGTACAATATTTAGAATCAGTCAGTCACCTGCAAGACTCAGGAAGTGATTCGTTCCTCACAATGTACTCTGGGGTTCTTCTCTGAGTTGTTAGCCCTATGGGTGCTCTGCAACAGGATGTGTGTGTGCCTGTCATTATTGACTAGAGATTTGTTACTGTCCACAGGTCCACACCTGCACGCTATGTATCCTTGTGCTCTGGCATGTGGATATATAAGGAGAGGTGGACCTGCTGTTGCTCTGGTTCCTTCTCAACAGCTTTTGGCTTGAGACTGAGCTTTGCGGTGTCCACTTATTAGTGTTACAGCTTTCTTCAATTTTTTTCATTTATTTAATTATTTACTTTCTTTTTTTATCATTTTATGTTGTTTGGCACAAGGTTGTGCTTCTGTGTGGTTTCCTCCTCCTTGTGGACAGGGCCTCCTTTACTGTCGGCCCTGGTTTGTTTGAAGCCTTTTCTGAGTGAGTTATGCCAATGACCCCTGGTTTCAAACCCTGCCAGATCTGCCACATGTCTTTTCTCCTCAGCGATGGGCATTCCAGCGGCCTCAGAGAGTTCCGTGTCCCATCTAAGTACAAGGTCTGCTCTGTTTTCAAGAACGGATAGACTAAAGGTCCTCCTCATGAGTGAACCCGGAGACCTGTGGGATCCAAATCTCCTTTCTGTACATTGGCCTTAACCACTTAGGGTACTCAGGTGACTTCTGTGGCCTAGGCAAGCAGAGACCCTGGGGTAGATTTGAATACTTCAAAAAGTGTCCAGAAAAATAAAACCCATTCCCTAGAGAGAGGATGCTAAAAGAATGGGTAAGTCACCTTCAAGGCCAGGGAACAAGGAGACTTTGTGTCCTGATGTGGGTATTGCCGAGATTTCTACTGGCCCTACTACTGAGATACTGGTACCTGCTAAAAAGACTTCCACCTCAAATCATAATGGGCAAGCAACCTTGCATGGCCCTGTCATCAGTACCAGAATCAGAGCCCTTCAAGCACCAGGACCCCTCCAGGAGCAAAGACTTTGAGAAATTCTCCTTGACACGTTTTGGTACCATCTTTTTGGGGTCATGGCCACAAAGAATGTATGGACTGTTCATCCCATATTGTCTCCTGGTGCCACTCAGTGTCCTAGTGGAGCTCCGCCCAGGTTCACTAGTGCTGACCAGATTCCTCTCCCATGTGGACCTCCAAGTCGTGGAGGAACCCCGATCTCTTCTTCTAAGGGGTACCAACAGAGAACGCTGGCTAGTACCCACATTCTCACTGGAGTACCTATTGATAGAGCCCTGTGGATATCTGCTTTATATCCATGGGTATCCAGATGCAGATATCTGCAGACCATATTTGTGGATCCTGGATTGGATGAGGATACAAATTTTGTATCCACGCAGGGCTCTACTTATCAGTGCTAGTGCACCCCCATACTAAGACTTAGCCTCCAGTACCAACTTGGTTGGCAGTCTCGCCTTGACTGCTGGTACTGATAGCAGTAACTCCTCCATCGGATAGGAGAGATGACACCTCCTCGGATTTGGACATTTCTGTCCAGGAGTCCACCACCTACCCATTCTAACCTTCTTTTCCAGAGGTATTTCTTGAGGAGTAGATCCCCAGAACAAACCAATGTCCTCCACATCAGCTCTGGTAGGAACACCTTTGGGGTCCTGCTCCCTTTCCCTACACTCCACCACAGTGGACTTTTTGAAATCTCATGGCCCCTTATGGTGATCAGTATTATAGCATGTGCTCACCCACAATGATCTGTCCAGACTAACAGTCACCAATACTGCAGGACTCTCTTGCCAGGAGGACACCTGTAGCAGGAGCTAGTGATTGAGGAGGACATGTCACCATCCAACATGTCTCCTCCTCACCTGACAAGGTAATTATGCCCCCACTACCATCCTATGTGGGTGATTTCAGGGCTCTTCAAGACCTGATGAAAAGAATAGCAGAATCTCAACAAATTCCATTGGAGGAGATACAAGAAACTCAACACTCTTTTGTGGATATTCTGTATACCTCCCCTCAGGAAAACATTATTCTTACCAGCCCATCTGTTATGGTAGACACCAGCTACGATCTTCCCCACATACAAGAGTGCTGACAAAAAGGTATTATGTGCCGACTAAGGGTTTGGAGTATTTTTTTCCCCCTTTCATCTCCACCCCTAACTCTTTAGTAGTCAATGCTGTCAGTGTCAGAAATAGACAATATTGTGACAGGTCGACTGCCTCCAATAAAAAGTGCTTGGAACTTTCTGATCACAAAAGCTGCTCCTTGAAAGCTCTCCAATTTAGAGCTGTGAACTATCAGGCCTTGATGGCAAAATATTAATTCACCAGTTCCAGTAACTTTTCACATTTTATTGATCATTTGCCTTAGGACCAAAAAGAGCAGTTTCAACCACTAATTACGGAAGGCCAGATGATTGCAAAAGCTTTGCTACGGGCTTCTCTTGATATGGAGGACACAACCTTGTGTTCATTGGCTACCACCATTGACATGTGTCAAGCCTCTTGTTTACAAGCATCTTGCCTACCCAGTGGGTGCAAAATACCAACGTAAGCTCTTTAGCAATGGCACAGATGATTCTCTTCATTCACTAAAAGACTCCAGGGTGACTCTGTGATTCTTCAGTGTATATGTGCACATACAACAAAGAAAAGATTCAGTAAATCACAGATGGCACAATGATCTCTCCCAGTCTGATACCAAACCTCCCTGAGACCAACAGAACCACCCAGAAAAAGGTCCAGATTTCATAAAAAGGGGCCTTCATCTACAGTGACCATGCAACTTACAGCTGCCTATAAGTGACTGTTTTGACCCAGTGGTTGAGGGTCACAGATCATTCCTTATTTTGGATCTCCTGATGCACGAAACCACGCTTCCTCCACCCTATGGAAACCTTCTCTCTCATTTCCTCCCTGCCTGGGAGCTTATCACTTCAGACAAGTAGTTCCTAGAAGTGGTTACCACTGGATATTCCACCCAATTCAACTCCAGTTCCCTCCCCAACACCCATCCCTATCCAGAGGCCCTTCTCATGAGGGTCTCTTAAGGCAGGAGATTAAATCTATCCTGCTTGTGGGGTACAATCAAACCCATTCTCCTGATTTCATAGGGAAAGGTACTCCAGGTACTTCTTGGTTTCTAAGAAAACAGGATGATGGAGACCTATCCTGGACCTCAGACTCTGAACACCTTTATACTTTTGCAACATTTCAAGATGGTGGCCCCAGCAATGGCAATTCCATACTTAGATCCTGGGTACTAGTTTGTCACCTCTTGATCTCCTAGTATGCATACTTTCATATACTTATGCATCCATCTCTCTCTCCAAACGAGCGTCTCAATGCTCTCAACTGCTGGAAGAACACTTACAAACTTTGTGTGGGAGTTTCCTTTTCATGTCTATCCTCCACATGGATAGTTGCCATGGATGCCTCACTGCTAGGTTGGGGTGCTCATCTCTAGGACTTCACAGCCCAGGCTTCCCTGAGAGTTATCCTTCCACATCAACATTCTGGAACTCAGGGCAGCTTGCCACGTTTGTCATCGCTTCCTAAACACCATCAGGGGACCACTCAGCCACAGTAATGCTAGACAACCGAGTGGCCAGGGAAGAGCAAGATCCCAGTCTTTATGTGCAGTGTCGATAAAGCTATGGAATTGGTGCATCTTCCACAGCATAGACATCTCAGCAGTTTGCCTTCTTGCCTTCCCGAACCCAGGAATTGGGCACTATAATCCACTCCAACCTCTCATCATCACAGTTCAAGTTCTCACTCCTAGATGGTTCTCAGGCAATTCTGCTCCCTTGCAGTTCAGACAGTGCTGCTGAGTAGCAGAAAACCTGCCATGAGGAAAACTTACCTGCAAAAGTGGAAGCGCTTCAGGCCTGGTGTGCCCTGTAGTCCATATCTCCTTCTCAGACTCCCCTCATGAGAATACTCAATTATGCTTATTTAAACATGCTGGTTTGTCACTGAGCTCCATTTAAGTTCACCCCGCTGCTGTTACAGCCTTTTACACACCTGTCGGGGGGGCTTCAGTTTTTGCCACCCTACCATTGCTGGATTCCTTAACGGTTTGTGTGCATGTCTGTCCCATGCCCAGCAGCTAATTCTGCCCCACACAAACTCCAAATCAATCCTATCCCTACCCAGCACTGCCCACATCAGTTCAGCCCTCCACATCCCAATCAATTCTGCCCCTGTCCCAAGCTCACTTCTGTTCCTCCTGGGGTTCTTCACACCCTGCCACCAGGCCTGGGGGGCCTGCAGTGAGGTCCCCTCTCCCTCTTCCCAGGCTGGGGGAGCAGCCCCAGAATCTCTTCAGCCCCCATCCCACCTTCCGAGGCCTGGTGCTGCAGGGGGGAAGGGGAAGGAGCAGAGGCACCATCCTGTTGCAGTTGCTCACCAGGGAGAGTGGGGGGAGTGGAGCCATCCTGAGCTGCTGGGCTCTTTGATTCCTCCTCTCCCCCCTCGCCCCCAGTGAGAAAGTGAGTGAAGGAGAGAGAGCATGGGTGGCGGGTATAATAGGCCAGGGGAGGCTCTGCCTCCCGTAGCGCAGCCGCTGCTGTGGGTACCTGGTTGCCGGTTTGGTGGGAGAAATTTTTGCTTTTTATTATGCCCCATTCAGGTTCCGTGGTGGCTGAGGAGGTGGTATGTGCTATTCAACTTCCTGGGTTCAGTAGTAATCTCCCTGGAGTCCAGGGAGATTACCAGTGAACCCGGGATACCGAGTAAAACCTACCCTCTCCTCTGCCACCCTGGAAGCTGCATGGGACATAGCAAAAGCTCAGGCTCTTCTTCTGGAAAAGAGAAGAAGAGAAGAGCTTTTGAATTTTGACGAGGGGCTTGGGGTCTGCGGAGGGGAGGAGCAGCTGCACGGGGGGCCTCAGGGCTCTGGCTGGCCCAGGGCTCCGCTGGCCACAGGGGAGGGGACCAGGCGGTCCCAGGGCTCCAGACACTGGGGGCAGAGTGTCTCAGGCCGTGGGGTGGAGCTGAGGGCCTTGGGCTGCAGGAGGGGCTGGGAGGGCGAAATGGGTGGAGCAGGGGGCTGAATTGGGGCTCCACCCGCTGCCAATGAGAAAGAGGCTTCTGAAAGGGCTGAACTTGATGAGAAGGCTAGAGCTTCTCATGTCAGCATGAGATGAGCTCCAGCCCCCTCTGAAATTCCAACAGGAGAGTGGGCAATCTGGGTACCTAGGAGTCCTAGATATATGACCCTGATATGTGATATTTCTCCCAAGCTGCACTGCCTGAGGCCCAGGATGGATGAGATTCGATCCTGCACCTGTAACCAGAAGTATCAGCTTTCCTATACATAACAACATCATGACTTTAAAGGCTGGAATCTCTTCTCCCTATAGGACTAGAAATGGAAGTTTTACTCCTTTAGGATGGGAGGATTCCCAAATCTCAGTGCTACTGAGCATTCACTACTAGCCATAGACAGTGCAGTCCTGACATTTTGTGGCTAGAAAAGCTATTTTAGGTTGCTGGTAGAGGTCCTCTGAGCTCTGGACATCTGGACTCATGGTGACTAAGACACCTGGCTTTGTAAGCTGAGAGATTCAAGTAATTGTGTGTGTGAATATAATGGGGTGCACTCACCTCTTGTGAGCGCCCTTTGATTGAGTGTGCGTGCCTGCAGTTTCTTCTCAATTTCCTCTGCTTATGGTGCCCCCTGTTGGATGCTGTGTTCATCAGGCGTGTCTTTGGTGACTCAGCCCTCTGGCCAAGTCTCACTCTGTCCATGTGCAAAACACACAAACCCCTTCTGAGGTACACAGTCCAAAATGTCCTCAATGTTCTGCAGTCATCCCTGGGCTCAGTCTTCTAAAACAGTCCAGCAGGGCCCATCACAGGTACCCTCGCTTTGTCCGGCTAGGTTGCAAGGCTCCTACTCTGGTATTGAGCCGCGCCCAGAGGGTTTCTTCCCTGGGAACTCCTTACCTCTACTTAAGTCCTCAGTGACCCCAGCCTTCCTGCTGAGCTACCCTTCTTGGGCTCAGTTTGCTGACCACAGCTCCCTGCAGTCCCAGTTGTGCAGTGCCACCGTTCTAATTCCCTTCCTTAGGGCATAGCCACTTCCCCCGAGTGGCTGGGGGGTTGGTCCCAACCCAGGCACCCTTTAAGTATAGCAGCCTCATGCTGCATCCCTTTACTAATTGCCGCTCTACGTATCCCTGTGCCGCTTCCCCGTAGCCCATCCTAGTAGAGTCTTGGCAACCAGCCAGAAGCTAGTCTTGCTCCCTGCCAGTAACTGCTTGCTTCAGCCCCAGGAGCACCTCTTGCTCCCACGGTCCCTGCCAGCAGACTGAACTCATGCTGGCCCTGCAGCTCCTTTTATAGGAGCCTGCTGGGTCCTGACTGGCTGCTTTCTGCAGCCCCTTTCCTGATTGTCTGTGTCCCACACAGCCACTCTAAGCAGCTTGGAGAACCTCTCTACTGCTGTTTTCTGGGGTGGGGTACGGCAGGGCCACAAGGCCTCCAGGAGGGGGCCTCAAGGCCTAGTCCACCCCATCACAGTGTGTTTAAAGGACTCTCTCTAAAACATTCCCAAAGTAGTTTTCTGTAACCTATGTGGCATATAGAGACTATATCAGGGCGTGTGTGTGTGTGTGTTGGGGGGGCAATGTTTTACTATTTGGGATGGCATGATATCGCCATGTGTGAGTAATGTGACCGCCCAAACTCATGCAAATAAAACCTATATACCACACTAATCCATAATGTATTGTTTGTGGAAGTATATGTATACCTAATGCTTGTTTCAAATGCAGACAGAAACAAACATCTAGTTTTGCTAGTCAAAGAAATTAGTTACATGATGAAGGGTTTGCAGGATCAAAGTCATAGTTCTGAACTGGGATATGGCACCAGATTATTGCTTTGGCTATTGGCAAATCAGAATACATAATTTTCTAAAGTCCTTTTATAATCACTACTTTGCTGCCTCTGTGACCACTGGAAGGATATGCTGCAGACCCCCTTCTCATGCTGTGGAATTCTACACTGCTTATAGCAATTACAGTGGCTGTGTTGTGTATTGAACAAAACCTTCAACTCTAAAAAGTATTTGTTTGCACTAATATGCAACTGTAGTTTGAGATGCAATGCATTGTGTAACTGGTTGGTTTTCTATCAGGTGCTGCGCAGGTTGCTTTGGCAATAAAACAAAGAAATAATGGGGGTGGATATTTTGTTCTTTAGTTCGCCGTAATATTGGGTTGCTTCATGACTAGCAACAATAAAGAATTTTCAAAGAAAAGTACCAGTATGAATATCTTATTGAACAAAAAATGCCAGGTTATTGTTCATCATAAAAATTAAGTCCTCCCAAAGTAAGGATCTCTATATTTGTATGTGTAAAGAAAGCTAATTTCTTGTAAATGCTCCTCTTAGGCTGTGGTTCTTGCTTAACATACTTTTGAAGGCATTAGTTAAACAAAGCAAATAAATCTGAGTGTCATTAGACAGAGGGGGTGTGTGTGTGTGTGTGTGTGCACTTGGAGATAAAAGATGTAATGAAATAATACAAAGATGGAAAAAATGAAATGATCGGTACTGCTAAGAAGCAGGATTGGTACTGATTTTTCCATTTGTTAGTGAGCAGAGTGTGTGCAATTTTTGTCAAGAAAAAACTTATACAACTAGGATTATTCTAGGAGACAAAACCAAGAACTGTTCCGAAATAGAATTCCGTGTTCAAAACAAGGCAGTGACACTGGCGCATTCCTGAGGTTGCGTACTATACCCAGAGTAATCAAATGCACCTATTAAAGAGCAATACCATATGCCTTGACTGATTCTGAAATAAGGCGGGGGGTGGGGGGGTTTGGAAATCTTAGTAGTTGCTTATAAGCTCTGAAACTTTCACTTCTAGAGCACCAGCTCCAGTCTGCCCAAGGTCAGTCGCGATCAATGGCTTTTACCATTTGAAGGCTGTTTGGCCTCTGTGAGAGCAGTCCAGTCCCTAGTGAACCGTTATGATTGACTGTCTGTTTGTTTTTTGTTTTGTTTTTTAAACTCCAACAATGTACTTGGGCTTAACATCATAAGCTACCACTGCATTTGGCACCTCGACATTGTGGTACTGAATGGGTACTGAATGGATCACACTTTCTCTCTGAGGTAGTCCCTTCAGCTTCAGGCTAAGGTACAAGTGGGGGACACTCTCATTGCGCTGACTATGTTGTACCTATTCCATGGAAGAACAAAGGAGGGCTTCAGGACTATCAATCTGGCAGTTCTTCCATTTATATTTTCTGTGAATTTGCAAGTATTTACTGAGCAATGACCCTTAATCAACGGTTAGCCATGGAGGCAAATCCTTCCAGGTAAGGAAGTAACTGGGGAGATACAACTAACCCCATAAAGCCGGAATGTGCTAGAATCCATTAACGATGTCTGAAGAAGACAATGTTCATTCTGTTCCCTTCCTGGGAGTTTGCCACGTTCTGCTCTGAACTCTGTCACCAACAGCTGACTGGTAGCAAGTGTTGTGCTCAGAGAAAGAGGGATCATGTGTTCAGTTCCTTTTCATTTCTACTTTGAAGCTGGTTGTTTTGTGCTGATTCTTAAAGACGTGTACGTCTGGTCAAATGCTGTGGAATGGTCATTTTGTTTAATAATCTTCTGGGGTTTCAAATCTTATTGGTACAGGCTAAAACCAGTGCATAGTTTGTGCCAGGGCTTGCCAGGACTGAGCCCCGGCACTTTGGGCTCGCTGCATCAGTTATGAATGTAAAAAAATTGCTTGAACCCTGCACCTCTTTCATTACAAATGAAGCACGGACTAAAACGTACTCTTCACTCCCATGTGGGAAACCTGAGTTCAGACCCAGGCCTGAACACTGTAAAGGGCATGGGCTGAGAGAGTGCCAATTTTTTGGAGGGAAAGGGATGCATCTGACCATTGATTATCACAAGGTGCAGTGATACTCAAAAGTCATGTTCATATTCACATGCAGAAGAACAATATAGACCTCTCACTGTGGGAAAGAGATTGTGCTAGCGCTTGGGCACTTGGCTATTGTCGGCACTTGTGGAGGGAAGGAGGGAGCGGGGCTGGTGTATTGTGAGGTTTTTCTGAATCACTGTCCACAGTCAGTCAGTTTCTTTTTATTGATTTTAGAACATGTTCTGCATTAGGCCCTTGTCCTAGTGAGCAGGTGTCCAGCTCGCTCCAACCATCACAACAGTTGGCATGAATTAGCCTTTTGGTTGAGGCTAATAAACATGGGGACTGAACTACACTGTCATCCTGGGAGGTGGGCCTTCCATGTCACTAGTGAGGCACGTTGGCAGGCCAGGGTGGGGAAGTCTGGCCTGCCACTCCCCATGCTTTCCTGAATAAACCAAGAACTCCAAGCTGCCAGGATGAGAATCTAACACCTTTTGCAATTGCTATAGTAATTTAAAATTAAAATTAGTACTGAGGCCAGCAAAAATAACCCCCGGCTTCTCTTTTGTCACATGTGTTGTTCATCTAAGCCAGCAGATGACAGGGTAGAACTGGTTATTCCAGTAAACTATGAAACCATCTATAAGAATGCACTGATCATTAAGTGCCCAATGAAATTGCCAGTGAAAGCCAAAGACAAGACAACTTGTTCCATAGCCTGGAATTATAAATGATTCATACTTAAGGTTTCAAGCTGGAGATGCACCATAACTTGCTTTTCACATACTCTGCAATGAACAGAATAACAAAGGATATTGTTTCTGTGTAGACGTGGTTCAAAGACATAACTGCAGTGCCTGGTATGTTTATTGGCATATAATCATGCAGATCTTGGTCTAATTCACTTGTTTGCACTTTTCCTCTTGGTCGGAAAGCTGTGAATTCAGATTCACACAGGGTCTGTGTTGGCTTCTACAAGCCCAGAGCTTAGTGCAGTGCTCCTGGCAGTAGAAAGCCTGTCTCCAGTGGAATTGTGTGGATGCCAGGTGCCTGTAACCTCCCCATGAGGTATGCATGGCTCTGGCAATGGGAGGTGGCAAAGCACAACAGATGAGGCTGTGCTTGTTCAGCAGTGATGCGATTCCTGTGGAGCCCCTGGCAGAGATTAATGCTGCCCTCTTCCTGGGCAGAACCCTTCATGGAGAGCAGTGGTGGCCATTCCACTCCTGTTGCAGCAGGGCTGAATCCTATCTTGCAAATAGTTTTACAACCCTTGTTGATGTGATGACCACCATCTTGGCCAGTGCACCAAGGGCTGCAGCTTGGATCTCTGGATTGTAAAGCATGAGTTTCTACAGCTTGAGCTGTAAAACCAGCCTCTGTAACTGAGGGAAGTAACAGACTTCCATTCCCTGTGGACTGGGCAATGAGGAGGACACATAACTAGGGTGCTGTGGAGCTGGTACTTGGGGTGAGGGCAGCACATGGAGCCCCCTGCTTGCCCCTAAGCGTAGGAGCTGGAGGGGAGACATACCGCTGCTTGCAGGAGCCATGTGGAGCCACGGCAGGCAGGGAGCCTGCCTTAGCCCAGCTGTGCCACCGACCACACTTTTAACAGCCCGGTCGGCATTGCTGACCGGAGCTCCCAGGGTCCCTTTTTGACCAGGTGTTCCTATTGAAAACTGGATACCTGGCAGCCCTACACATAACACACACTGTGACCCTGATAGGATATTTCCTGTGAGCAGAAGCAGCTCATCCTGAGCATTTACAGCCCTCAGAAGCTAAAATCCCAGCCAAGCCTTCACCGCTTCCATCTTGGCCAGCACCCAAGATTGAACTGAGGACCTCCAGAGCGAAACACAGCCCTTTCCACAGCTTAAGCTAAAGAATCAGTCTATGGAGCTGTAGCAGATTTACATCCTCGAAGGATGGATCTCAGAGTGGACACAACACCTGACCAATAGGTTACACTGACCCTGAATGAGGGAGGCAACCTAGTGACAGAGGATGTGGAAAAAGCTAATGTACTCAATGCTTTTTTTGCCTCTGTTTTCACTAACAAGGTCAGCTCCCAGACTGCTGCGCTGGGCATCACAGAATGGGGAAGAGATGGCCAGCCCTCTGTGGAGATAGAGGTGGTTAGGGACTATTTAGAAAAGCTGGACGTGCACAAGTCCATGGGGCCGGACGAGTTGCATCCGAGAGTGCTGAAGGAGTTGGCGGCTGTGATTGCAGAGCCCTTGGCCATTATCTTTGAAAACTCGTGGCGAACGGGGGAAGTCCCGGATGACTGGAAAAAGGCTAATGTAGTGCCAATCTTTAAAAAAGGGAAGAAGGAGGATCCTGGGAACTACAGGCCAGTCAGCCTCACCTCAGTCCCTGGAAAAATCATGGAGCAGGTCCTCAAAGAATCAATCCTGAAGCACTTACATGAGAGGAAAGTGATCAGGAACAGTCAGCATGGGTTCACCAAGGGAAGGTCATGCCTGACTAATCTAATCGCCTTTTATGATGAGATTACTGGTTCTGTGGATGAAGGGAAAGCAGTGGATGTATTGTTTCTTGACTTTAGCAAAGCTTTTGACACGGTCTCCCACAGTATTCTTGTCAGCAAGTTAAGGAAGTATGGGCTGGATGAATGCACTATAAGGTGGGTAGAAAGCTGGCTAGATTGTCGGGCTCAACGGGTAGTGATCAATGGCTCCATGTCTAGTTGGCAGCCGGTGTCAAGTGGTGTGCCCCAGGGGTCGGTCCTGGGGCCGGTTTTGTTCAATATCTTCATAAATGATCTGGAGGATGGTGTGGATTGCACTCTCAGCAAATTTGCGGATGATACTAAACTGGGAGGAGTGGTAGATACGCTGGAGGGGAGGGATAGGATACAGAAGGACCTAGACAAATTGGAGGATTGGGCCAAAAGAAATCTGATGAGGTTCAATAAGGATAAGTGCAGGGTCCTGCACTTAGGATGGAAGAATCCAATGCACCGCTACAGACTAGGGACCGAATGGCTAGGCAGCAGTTCTGCAGAAAAGGACCTAGGGGTGACAGTGGACGAGAAGCTGGATATGAGTCAACAGTGTGCCCTTCTTGCCAAGAAGGCCAATGGCATTTTGGGATGTATAAGTAGGGGCATAGCGAGCAGATCGAGGGACGTGATCGTTCCCCTCTATTCGACACTGGTGAGGCCTCATCTGGAGTACTGTGTCCAGTTTTGGGCCCCACACTACAAGAAGGATGTGGATAAATTGGAGAGAGTCCAGCGAAGGGCAACAAAAATGATTAGGGGTCTAGAGCACATGACTTATGAAGAGAGGCTGAGGGAGCTGGGATTGTTTAGTCTGCGGAAGAGAAGAATGAGGGGGGATTTGATAGCTGCTTTCAACTACCTGAAAGGGGGTTCCAAAGAGGATGGCTCTAGACTGTTCTCAATGGTAGCAGATGACAGAACGAGGAGTAATGGTCTCAAGTTGCAATGGGGGAGGTTTAGATTGGATATTAGGAAAAACTTTTTCACTAAGAGGGTGGTGAAACACTGGAATGCGTTACCTAGGGAGGTGGTAGAATCTCCTTCCTTAGAGGTTTTTAAGGTCAGGCTTGACAAAGCCCTGGCTGGGATGATTTAACTGGGAATTGGTCCTGCTTCGAGCAGGGGGTTGGACTAGATGACCTTCTGGGGTCCCTTCCAACCCTGATATTCTACGATTCTATGATTCTATGAACTTCACTGGAGGAGTGGGAGGAGCTAGTGAGATAGGTAGAAGTGCTGTCCTTCAAATGATACATGAAACTGAGGTCTTTGGCTTCTCTCTGGCTAGAATGTAAAGATTTTGTGATACATTTTGAAAAGTAGGGGATGGCCTCAGCGTCCCCTAAATAAACCAGGTTCTAATGTCCAAGGTCATGTGTGAGCAATTGCTGAGCGTGTGACTGCTGTGTTTGGTTATGGAGTCTGCATTGCCAATATTCAACATACATTCCTTTGCCAACCACTTTGAAATGAGGACTTTCAAAGAGTTTGTCAGTCACTATATGAAACAGAATTATTTTCTACTCTCACACTGTAGACCTGATTCTGGACATAACAGAAAACTGTTTTCTGGATGAAAGCAATTAGATTCTATGAAAATTTAATAGGTTTCTATATAAATTACTCTAAATCATATACTGTTTGACAGAGGTGTTTTTAACCATCCCATAGAATTCTGTAGCAGGGATATAATTCTCTATACTCTAAGATTTTTTATATTCAATATGATGATTCCTTTGCAAATGAAAAATGCATATGTATCCAAAGGCCTGCATTTAAAAGTCTATTTAGCATCAGAGTAATTAGAGATTAAAAATACCTATCAGATCACTGAGTACATCGTCCTAAATGGACAGGGTATAGTCCCAGTCATTAGCATGATATAGTGAAATTTAAGGCTACAAAATTCAGCTTTTGTGTAGGAGTGTTGGGAGCTCCAAATGGATTTCCAATCAAAGTTGTACAGTGATGGCTGTGGTGAAGCTTGAATTTGTTATGTCTTGTCTTCTGTGTACTGCATCTTTACATTTCCAGGAGTCTGCTGTCTGCAGCTTCAATCAGACATTTTGACAAGGCCGAGTTTTGTGCTAACAGTTTCAGAGGAGATAAGCACAACATGCCTTTGCCTGGAGACTTTACTTTTGTTTGTTTGTGCTCCTAACCTAGACACCTCATTTCTAACAGGAGGTATATGGTTGCTTTAGGTATGTAAAAACAACACCATTAATTAATCCCACAAGCTGTGCCTGCATATTACTCTTCTTGAAATGGTAATTCCAGTTTTTGTGAAATCCTTTAATAGGCATTTTGTTTAAAATGTTGTGATGTCAAATAGAAAACAGTGGGGATTTAACTGGACACTTTGTTCCAACATCTTGAAATAATTTACCTAATAGCTTATGATAATAAGATCCAACCAGTTTTTTCCACTATACAGGCTCTTATGTGTAGAGCTGATTTGTATAAACAATAATTACAATGATTGCCTCACAGATCTTTTACATCAGGAACTTAGGTGTGTACTGTGTGATTTCATATAAAGAGGCAATAAATAAGTATCAACACAGGGTAAGTTCAGATCATGTCAGGAAAAAAATAAGCATTTGTGCTACTTTTTGTCATCACCAGCCTCAATACTTGTTCTGACAACACAATTCTTCTCCCCTGTGGGTTTGGCTGAAAATCCATCTGCTTTAACCATTGTTATCGCCAAGAGTAGTATCTCCTTCCGTTATTAATTCAATGTGATGGGTACATAGGAATCAGCAGAAGGGAATGACAAACGAGATGCGGTAACTGACAGGAATTGAGCTGCTAAAATTCCCCACTTCGTATAGAGTAAAGGAGTGGGATAGTGGAAGTTAAGTATAGAATATAGCAGTCTCAGATGATGACCCAGCACATGTTGTTCATTTTAGTTGATTGACTATGGCAAAGGTACCAATGTGAGATTTCTAAAGATAGCTACAGCACGCAACCCAAGGTTTAAGAATCTGAAGTGCCTTCCAAAATCAGAGAGGGAAGACATGTGGGGCATGCTTTCAGAAGTCTTAAAAGAGCAACACTGCAATGCAGAAACTGCAGAACCTGAACCACCAAAAAAGAAAATCAACCTTCTACTGGTGGCATCTGACTCAGATAATGAAAATGAACATGAGTTGGTCTTCACTGCTTTGGATTGTTATTGAGCAGAACCTGTCATCAGCATGGACGCATGTCCACTGGAATGGTGGTTGAAGCCTGAAGGGACATATGAGTCTTTAGCGCATCTGGCATGTAAATAAATATCTTGCAACGCCGGCTACAACAGTGCCATGTGAATGCCTGTTCTCACTCTCAGGTGACATTGTAAACAAGAAGCAGGCAGCATTATATCCTGCAAATGTAAACAAACTTGTTTGTCTGAGCGATTGGCTGAACAAGAAGTAGGACTGAGTGGACTTGCAGGCTCCAAAATTTTACATTGTTTTATTTTTGAATGCAGTTTTTTTGTACATAATTCTACATTTGTAAATTCAACTTTCATGATAAAGAGATTGCACTACAGTACTTGTATTAGATGAATTGAAAAATACTATTTATTTTGTTTTTTTACAGTGCAAATACTTGTAATCAAAAATAAATATAATGTGAGCACTGTACACTTTGTATTCTTTGTAATTGAAATCAGTATATTTGAAAATGTAGAAAACATCCAAAAATATTGAAATAAATGGTATTCTATTATTGTTTAACAGTGCAATTAATCGCGATTAATTTGTTTAATCACTTGACAGCCCTAGTTAGAAGTAAACAGGATGAAATTCGATAAGGACAAATGCAAAGTACTCCACATAGGAAGGAACAGCCAGTTGCACAAATACAAAATGGGAAATGACTGCCTAGGAAGGAGTACTGCAGAAAGGGATCTGGGGATCATAGTGGATCACAAGCTAAATATGAGTCAACAGTGTAACAAAAAACAGAAAAGGGAAAAAAAAGAAAACATCATTCTGGGATATATTAGCAGGAGTATCGTAAACAAGATACGAGAAGTAATTCAAAGAATTCTAGTAGATGGGTGAGGCATGACTTCCCTTTACAAAAAACATGTTGACTCTCTTCCCCAACAAATTATATTCATCTGTGTGTCTGACAATTTTGTTCTTTACTATAGTTTCAACCAGTTTTCCTGGTACTGAATTTGGGCTTATCGGCTTGTAGTTGCTGGGGTCACCTCTGAGCCCTTTTTAAAAATTGGTGTCACATTAGCTATCCTCCAGTCATTTGGTATATAAGCTGATTTAAATGATAGGTAACAGACTATAGTTAATAGTCCTACAATTTCACATTTGAGTTCCTTCAGAACTCTTGGGTGAATACCATCTGGTCCTGGTGACTTATTACTGTTTAGTTTATCAATTTGTTCCAAAACCACCTCTAATGACACTTCAATCTGGGACAGTTCCTCAGATTTGTCACCTAAAAAGAATGGCTCAGGTTTGGGAATCTCCCTCACAGCTTCAACTGTGAAGACTGATGCAAAGAATTCATTTAGTTTCTCCACAGTACAGAAATTAAGCTGACTGGTCTGAAATTCCCCAGGTTGTCCTTTTCCCCCTTTTTATAGATTGGCACTATATTTGCCCTTTTCCAGTTCTCTGGAATCTCACCCGTCTTCCATGATTTTTCGAAAATAATTGCTAATGGCTCAGCTATCTCCTCAGTCAACTCCTTGAATATTCTAGGATGTATTTCATCAGGGCCTGGTGACTTGAAGACCTCTAATTTGTGTACATAATTTTTAACTTGTTCTTTACTTATTTTAGCCTCTGATCCTACCTTATTTTCACTGGCATTCACTATATTGGACGTACTAGCCTTTTTGGAAAAAACTGAAAGAAAAAAGTCATTTGGCACTTCTGCCATTCCCACATTTTCTGATACTGTTTTTTCCCCTCACTCAGTAACAGGCCTACCCTGTCCTTGGTCTTCCTCTTGCTTCTAATGTATTTGTAGAATGTTTTCATGTCACCCTTTATGTCTCTAGCCAGTTTAATCTCGTTTTGTGCCTTGGCATTTCTAATTTAGACCCTAGATACTTGTTATTTATTTATATTCATCCTTTGTAATTTGACCTAGTTTCCACTTTTTATAGGACTCTTTTTTGAGTTTCAGATCATTGAACTCTTCTGAACTGTTCTTCCCCTTAAACTTGCTTCCCATGGGATCTTACCTACCAACTCCCTGAGTTTGCTTCTTGCAATCCATTATCTTTATTCTGCTGTTCTCCCTCCTACTGTTCCTTAGAATCATGAACTGTACCATTTCATGATCACTTTCACCTAAGCTGCCTTCTACTTTCAAATTCTCAGCCAGTTCCTCTCTATTTGTCAAAATCAAATCTAGAACAGCTTCTCCCCTAGTAGCTTTCTCCACTTTGTGAACTAAAAAATTGTCTCCAATACATTCCAAGAACTTGTTGGATAATCTGTGCCCTGCTGTATTATTTTCCCAACAGGTGTCTGGGTAGTTGAAGTCCCCCATCACCATCACCTACCTTGCTTTAATAAATCAGATCTTTTAATGTTGCAATCAGAAAGGATGAGTGGCATGTTGCATTTAATGCACTGCTTTTTCAAATTAAGCATTTCCCATCAGTCATCTTACTGGTTTCACTGAGTGATAGCAAAACCGTTTTGTTTTTTGCAAGTATTGTAGATCAGTGGTTTTCAAACTGCGGGTCATGACCATAGGCGCCAACTCTGGGGGTGGTCCAGGGTTGGAGCACCCATAGGGAAAAATTAGTGGGTGCTCTGCACCCACCAGCAGCCACGCTCCCCTGAGCACACTGCGTCCCTGCTCCTCTGCCTACCTCCCAGCGCTTTCTGCCTGTCTGCCGCAAAACTGCTGTTTGGCAGCATTAGCATGCTCCGGGAGGGAGGGGGGAAGGAGCGGGAACGTGGCGTGCTCAGGGGAGGAGGTGGGCAAGAGGCGGGGCCAGGGTGGGGATTTGGGGAAGGAGTTGGAATAGAAGCAGGGAGGGTGGGGACTTTGGGGAAGGGGTTGGAATGGGGGTGGGGCAGGGGTGGAAGGGGTAGGGCAGGGCCTCATGAAAGGGGTGGAATGGGGGCGTGGCCAGGGGCAGAGGCGGGGTCAAGTACCAACAGGAAAGAGGGGAAGTCAGCGTCTGTGGTCGTGACACAGTACTGGGTCGCAGCGGCTCTGGTCAGCTCCGCTGATCAGGCCATTAAAAGTCCTGTCGGCGGTGCTGCCCAGCTAAGGTAGGCTAGTTCCTACCTGTTCTGACACCATGCTACACCCCGGAAGCGGCAAGCAGCGGGTCTGGCTCCTTGGCGGGGGGGGGGCCATGGGGATCCGTGTGCTGCCCCCACCCCGGCTCCGCACTCACATTGGCTAATGGGAGCTGGGCAGGGGCCATGCCTATGGGCGAGAGCTGTGCGAAGCCGTTTGCGCACCTCTGCCTAGGAGCCAGACCTGCTGCTGGCCACTTCAGGGGTGCAGCGTGATCCATGGTGCCAGGACAGGCAGGAAGCCTGCCTTAGCCCCCCCACTGCGCCACTGACCAGGAGCCACCCGAGATAAGCCCATGCCCCAACCCTGTGCCCCAATCTCCTGCCCCAGCTCTGAGCCCCCCCTTCCTGCACCCCCAGCCCAGAGCCCTGATCCCCTCCCACATCCCAACCCCCTTCCCCAGCCCTGAGCCCAAACCCCCAGCCCTGAGCCCTTCCCACACCCCAAGCTCTTCATCCCCAGCTCAACAATTTTCTCTGGGCCGCCGGAAAAAAAAGTTTGAAAACCACTGTTCTAGACCACTATTTTACTTTTGTGAGTCACATTTTACTCCAAGTTTTCGTATCCTATATTTTCAATACTGTTATATAAACTATACATTTTAATATCATTTTAAAATACCTTGTGCCTGGTCCTGTAAAGAGAACTGTATGGATGGAGATTGTATCTCTGGAGAGCCCGACTGACTTCTTGTGGGTCAGGGTTCTCATCTCATTGCAAGATTGGGACCTTTTTCTTTACAGAAAATTCCCTTCAGATATAGCAAGTAAATGTATGCTGTCTGTGTAATATCTGTATTAAAAACACTGAAATGGTGAGTACTATTGTGTCCTTAATCTGAGGGTAGGGTGGGGGTTCAAAAATTTGGGGGGAAAATGGAATGTTAAATTTGGTGGCATTAACACTGTCTAACTATGTGTTGTTCTGTTTTCATATATCTCTTAATTTGTCCCTCCTCTGCCTTTTTTTAAGCTCTTGTCTTCTCTCCCTTTTTAATACCCATGAAAAGAGATGGGCTGTCAAGCCAGTAAGTGTATGCCGTGACTAACTATGTCAGCTAAGTGACAGAGCGGTGACTCCCTACTCTTCCCAGACAAAATCTGGGGGAGGAACTAAAAGTTACAGGTTCTGTAAATTGCAATAGCTGGTGTGTGTGTGTGTGTGTGTGTGTGTGTGTGTGTGTGTGGTTGTCCAGTGTATATCAGGTGCCCGCAATGATAGCCGTCTCAAACCCAGCATTCACAGGTAACACAAGACAATGCAAGCTACTCAATGGGATTTATTGCTGTTGTGATCACTGAAGAGCAGTTTGGTTTTCAGCTAATGGATGGTGTGGACTTCTGTTGCCGTAAACATGTGGCTCCTTCATGAGTACATAGCACTAATTGGTTGGTTGGTTGGTTCTGTGCTTCGCCTACTCTTAGAAACAGGAGAGTTCACATGATTCTGTATGCTGAGTTTTGTTGTGGGTGTAAGACTGTGAATTGTATAACTCACCAGTGCTGCATGAATGGCAAAACCAGAAGGCATTCCATCTTCACTGGAAACTGTGCTCAGATTTGATTGAGAGGATCATGAACCTTGAACAACCCGTGAACCAACCTTATCTGAACTAGATAAATTCATGGAGGATAGGTCCATCAATGGCTGTTAGGCTACGGACACCATCCCTGCCCATCCTGGCTCTGCCAGAAGCTGGGAATGGGTGACGGGATGGATCACTTGATGATTACCTGTTCTGTTCATTCCCTCTGGGGCACCTGGCATTGACTACTGTCAGAAGACAGGATACTGGGTTAGATGGATCTTTGGTCTGACCCAATATGGTCGATCTTATGTTCTTATATCTGAGTTTCCAGTTTTGAATTAAACCAGAAATCAGCTGAGATTCTGTTTTGTGTTTTCCTTGTGAACAATTCATGCAGCTCTGGTCAGGAGCTGATTCAGCTGGGACAGTTCAAAATTAAGCATGGGTAAATTGGCTTTGAAAAAAACTGAAAACTATCTTGAATGGCAACACAAATCTTCAATTCCAAGTAACTTTTAGATTCAGAAAAGATTTGGATGAGCAACCTCTGTTCCTCTTGACCTTCCAAATTCTGGAGATTGGGGGATTTGGCAATGGTTTTGAGGTTGCCTCTGACCAGAGATAATCTTGGCGTATGGAAGAATTGATATCAGCCTCTGACCAAAGCCAAGTAGAGTGCCAGTCCCAATGCCCATTCCAAAGGTGGGAGAATTTGGGCGGATCAGGGAAAAGGAGCTGAGAGATAAGGGGAATGGGAAACTGGTGACCGACAAAGGAAGAATGATCTGGTTGGGAAGGCAGGCTGTAAAGAAGGGCGAGGAAGGACAGGGAGAACTGGAGAGGTTTGGATGCGGTATTAACATAGGGGAAGATTGTGATACCTTTACTCACAGTGAGAACCTTGCTCCTTGAGGGTCTCCTAACTGATTTTTGGAGTCAGGTGCTACTCAGTGTGGATTAAAAGGTATCCTAGCATAGCCCATAATGGGGATTATGGCCCCGATCCAGCAGAACATGTAACCAAGTCAATGGGACTACTTAGGTGCTTCAAGATAAGCACATGCTTACATGTTTTGCTGGATAAGGGACTAGCTGAGTTGGGGTTTTTTGTTTTTTTTGTTTTTGATGTCTTCTCATTAAAACTAATTCTATATCCTGTTTAAAGTAACTGGGTTTTTCCTTTACTATAATATTATGTAGACTAGGAAATCAGCATTGCTACTCTGCCTTTAGATGCTGACCAGAAGACAATCAGAGCATAATTATTCATAGAGATTATTTATACCTTGAGATAAACTGATGCAAAATGCAGAGGAGTTGAAAATTACATCTTCTTTCACAAACTTTTGTATATTTCTTATGACACACAATGACACATTGATCCTTGTATGCTTCCTTACCCAAAGAACAATAAGGTGTACTTCCATTCTAGAGTGTCTTTCATTTTAAAGTATAGAAAAACAAGAAAGAACAAAAATAAAGTCTCTGGGAGACAGACAGCATCTCTCCTAAGAACAAAATGGCTGTTGAGCAAAGAACACAGGGAGAAATCTTAGAAACGTAAAGGTGCAGCACACTGACAACCAAAAAGTCTAATTTTTTTAAAAACCTTTTATTTTGTCATTATTAACAAAAATGAACTGAAAAAATGTAATCTTTCAAATTATACAGCTGTCTCCTTATTAAAGTTAACCTAATAACAACATGCGTTAAAATCTTGTTCATAACAATTTTCACGCATCTCACCTTCTAATTCCACCTTATTTAACCTAAAAAAAAAAAAAGTAGGGTCTCAGGCCTCAGGGTCTCAGGCCTCTAGCCAGTGACAACATAAATACCAGTTTAGACGACCTGGTCTATAGTCTGCAGCACACATTGTCCAAATATAAAGTTATTCCAACTTCCACATATGAGAATGTCTAGAATTTTTTTTCTATTGTTTCCTCTATAAACCATGCAGCTGCTGTATATGTCCCTTCCCATGAGAATCATTTGCCCTGCTCCATTTCTTCTTGTTCTCCTATATTTGTTACCTTTTAAAGTACTTACTTGTGCTTGGTTAACCTTATCTGCATATTTATTTTGTTCAAATTCCAAAAATGGTAACCATACTTTGTAAAATCTGCTTGATCCGAATATAAGTCTCTGTCATTGTTTTCCTTTAAAATGATTTTTCATCCCTTATTTTTCCATGCCACTAATGTTGGGGGAGCAGTCCTATTCCAATACAAGCTCTCACTCATCTAGCTGTTAGTAGTAAGTGTGTTATCAATGGGTCCTTCCCTGAGTCAGTGACCTCCTTGAAACTATAACCTAAGAGAATCATCATGCATTCTGTGGGAAACCTACTTCAGTTGTTTTGAAAATTCTATTTATTTTCATCCAAAATTCTATTATCTTAGGAATTCCCACCAAATATGCAGAAAGGCCCCATCCTCTCTGGCATTTTACTCCCTTTTTATATATATATTTCCTTAGCTGAAATGGAGTGAGTTGCCTCTGATAAAGTATTTTGTAGTAATTTCCTTTAATGGTTTTGGCCCTCCTGCAGATGTAGTCTCATTGTTCTGAAGTTATATCTTTTGTTTTTAAGCATCATTGTTTTTACGACTACATATACTTACAGGACTCAGTTAATTTCTGATGCCAAAATGTCAACGTTTCTAGAAGCTGAAAGTGGTGATTTTGTTTTCCTGCTTTGTTAATTAAGGCTGAAGCCACAGGGATAAAGGAGTCATGGTTCTTTACCCTGGCACCAAGGGATTAGTGACATATACCACACTCTGAGTCATGTTTCTGGCTGAGATTCTTTTAAGGTAGACTGATGTGGAAGTGCCAGTGAAGACTATATAGTAGACAATCCAATACTCTTCAGTTTTTGTTGTAAGCCAAAGTTACTTTATTTTATCTCTATCATGTAGTTCAGTTTTGATGTAATATAGTCACAATGTTTAGTGAAGAGTCCACTAACAGAACAAAGAAAAGGTCACAGCAGAGAACAGAAAATGATCTCAACTCCTAAGAACCCAACTATTAACTCTTCTTCTGACAGCTTTAAACAGCATCAGTGCCGAGCATGCAGGAATTTATCATTTCCAAAAGGGTGACTAATTTAATTAACCAAATATCAGAATTGCAAATTCATTGGATTCATTTTATTACTGCGTGGCCTATTTAACAAAATGATTACAGCATAAATACCCCTCAATGGTAATTCTCTATCTTTCACTGAAAGACGTTTTTTAATATGAGCTCTGGGTCTTATAGAGAGAGAGAAGATGTTTTCATATTTAATGGGCCCTAATGGTACAACCTTTAAAACTGCAGTATCAAAAGCCCTTCTCCCTTCAAGGCTACTCAAATGCACCAATCTCTAAAACTCTGTTTTGATTTGCATGTTTTCACAGGTAATGCTTTCTATTAGCCAAATGGGATACAGAAGTCAGTTTCTGCTTCAGGCGTTAGCAGCTGGGACATCCCTGTTTCAAGTTCCGAGAATCATCTCATAAAGTGTAGCTCTGATGTTTTGCTCATATGAGCCTGACTGATTCCAAAGCATTCTCACAACAGTCTCTGGGTGCTGGCATGATATTGCCAACATGTGCCATATTGGGAATACTGTCACATGGGAAAACCCTGACTCCCAATTCTTGGCATCAGCAAAGGTTAGCGCTTCTTTGCTGTTAACCTATTTGTACAAATAGCTGGATTGGCTACAGCAGATGACATGTTGCTTTTCTGATGCATTATTATTCTAGAAAACACATGCTTAAGTTGTACCTTTCTGTGCACTGCACTTTGTTTGGGGTCTTTTTTTTAAGGGCAAGGGAGACTGAATATGGGGGCCTTTGGCTTTTGTTTGTTTCCTTTGTGAATGTTAGTGCTCGCTGAAGATATCCAGTTGATAGAACTACAAATGAAATCCCTCAATTCAGGGACAGCATGAACAGCAAGGAGTATAATTTTCTCAACACTGGAATGCTCGTGAGCCCAGCTGTGGCATGTATGGGAGTTATCTCGGCAGGCCTCCAAAATTGCCACATAATTGCAGGTTATATTTGAATTGCCAAGTAAATCTTGACTCTAAATTTTCTCTTGGAAACAAATGGAGGCCGTGGCTAGACTAGAATGAGTATTGTTATAATGTGTTAAACAGGTTTGAAAAGTCTAGTGTAGACAAGGCATGCTACCTTTAACACGTGCTAAATTGGTAGAGTTAAAGCCTAGGGGGGTGCCTGCGCTAGACCACAGCCAGCTAACATGGCTTCAAACATGCTAGCCTGCTTTTTAACAAAGGTTAACAAGGGTTTCTCACTAACTAAATTGAGCTAGCACAATTGGAAAAACAAGCCCTTTTTGCCCATCAAAACAAGCCCTATGGGGGAGCTGAAGGTTTACCAGGACTAGCTAATACATTTTTAAAGGTTTATCAGGAGTAGCTAACCCTGCCTACACTCAGGGTACATCTACATTGCAGCTGGGAGGGGTATTTCCCATCTTGGGTATGTACACAGTACAATTCTGTCCAATATTCTAGGTACTTAGGTGGCTAGCCCCAGCAGTTCCTGCTGTTGTGACCACACTGCAATTTTTAGCATGCTAGCTAAAGTGTATGTCTGCTCAAACTGGGTTACTCCTCCCAGCTGCAGGGTAGGCATACCCTAAGTGCTAACACATTTTTTAACAGCACTTAATTAAAATGTGTTAACACCTTTTAGAAAACACTTTTCTTTCTAGCCTAAAGTGTCCTTCAGATGACACACAAGGTTCTATACTAGAGTTTTTAAACTTCTGTTCATTGATTGCCAATTAACTTGAATTAGCTAACATGTTTGTATGTACCAGAGTGGAATTCCACAATTGTTCCTTGCAGGTACATAGATTCATAAATGTTACGGTCAGGAGGGGTAATTAGATCATCTAGTCTGAGCTCCTTTATAATACAGGTCAGCAAATTCCACTCAGTTACTCCTGTATTGAGCCTAATAACTTGTGCTTGAGTAAAGAGTATTTTAGGTATCATAATTCCTATGGCTGGAGCACAGCTGGGACTGCACAGCCTCCTCTCCCCAAATGCTGATGCGGTCCAGCAGCTCGGCATTGCTCCAAATGGGTGCGTGGAGCAAACGTTGTCACCTGGAAAGATGTGCTAAGACCACTGCATCCATCACCGAGCAAACAGGAAGGGGACTTTCAAAATTCCCAAAGAATTTAAGGGGTGGGGCTCATGGTTGGTCACCTAAGGGCAGGGCAGTAGAGTTCAAACTGATGACCAGAGAGGCGAGAACAGGCATTATGGGACACCTCCCGGAGGCCAATCACAGCATTGTAATCGAGTAGGGTGTCTACACTGGCACCACGGCACTGTAGCCCCGGCGCAGAAAGCTCTATGCCTCTCGTTGGGGTGGATTTTTTACAGCACTGCAACTGCGCAGTTTCTGCGCACTGAGTGGCTTGGCTGTGTTTGCACCTTGAGAGTTACACCGCAGAAAGCTGCTTTACTGTGCAGAAATTTCCCAGTGTAGACAAGGCCTAATACACACATTTGTGGCTTAGCCGAGGGCTCATCAGAGGGTAAACCACAAACATTTGTGAGGTGTACAGACTAACACGTACAAACATGTTATCTAACTAGATTTAATTAGCAATGAACTTGAATGGACTCTAATGTTGACATACCCAGAGTCCTTATTTGCAGAGGGAGATGGCTGGGGCTGGAGAATTGTGATTTTCTGTTGCTCAAATTGGTGTGACAATCAGAAGGCTCTTGAACTGACAGTTGGAAGATATCCACAATAACTCAAGTCCCTACTTTATTGTTTGTCACTTTTTTGGCTGCTTTATGACTGAGCATTTCCCATTAATCAAACTACTGAGTATGAACTACCGAGAGGAATGCAACTGGCCTCTGCTGCCATTAAAAAACCCAAGTTGTTCCAGCTTCAGTGATTTAATTATGAGCTTCCTTGAAGGAGGGTGGTAAAGATCACAAAGATCTCATTGCTACAGATGGAGGTCATCATACATCTAGCAACTAAAACACAAACTATGGGAAAACTTCTGAGAGGACAAGGAAAAATAAATGTCCTGGCTGTGAAGAGCCAGGAAATGGATAGTACTGTGTGCATGCTCTCCTAACTCCCCCATGTTCCTTACAAATAAATCTCTGAGTGGCTTCTAAATTTCAATCCCTTCTGAAGAGACAAGATTCTGGGGTAGAACGATTACAGATCTTATTTGAACATATTGTACTGCAGCAAATTTCATTGAGAAATCAGCCTAAAGAGAGGAAAAGCCACACTCACTGTGTGTTCTGTCTCCCTCCCTCAGTGGTGTATGGGTTAGGGAAGCTCACAGTCACTGAGCAGTCCGTTCTCCGAGAGGCAAAAGCTTCCTGCCATTCCATTATGTGTCAGTATGATCAAGGTACACGCTCTGGCTGCCTTCTGGTTTGCTCCTATGGCCCTAAGAGGAGGTCTGTTGCTGAGGAAAATGCCTGCTTGCACAACTCCTAAGCTCTGCTACAGCACAGCCTCTGTTATGCAGGTACTGGGCTCTGCAGGTTGTCTGATTTCTCCAACAAGTCCCTTTCCTCAGACATGCAAGACCTAACAAGGCTCATGTTACTGGGAAAGCTGCATACCTCCTGGTACCACTTCTGCACTTAGTAATGAGGACCTCAAAAGTTTCATTACTGGGAGAAGCAGGGACCTCGTAAGTAAGCTGAATATAGTGGTGTGGAGTGTGGGGGGAGTCCCACCTGGGGTGATCAACCACCAGGAGGCTAATGAGCAGCCTGAAGGATAGAACTAGCAAGTGCCTATGTAACATTCAGCCCTTAGATGCATCCAGCACCCATAACAGTCCTCTTGTTGATTGAATGCACTGCTACTGGGCAGAAGAAGGATGGTTCAGTGGTTAGGGCCAGGTTAAATTTGCTGCTCTACCACAAACGTCCTGTGTGACCTTGGGCAAGTCACTTAGCCTCTCTGTGCTTCAGCTCCCCATCTGCAAAATGGGGATCACAGCACTTCCTTACTTCACAGGGTGTTGTGACGATCAATCCATTAAAGATTGTGAGGTGCTCAGACACTACATTGATGGGGGCCATATAAGGGGCAGAGTTAAGTTTGTCTGGGTCATTTGCATACTTTCATATGTGTGTTTTTTTTCTTGTAAGTTTAACCTTACCTCTGATTTTTCTTTTGACTTTTTAATGCTTAGCCTTTAATAACTATAATATCTTGTAAGGATCTTAACACTCCTATCTTTGATAGGTACTTTCACCCTCAACTACTCCATCTTTTAATAGTTTATATATGATTTAATTTCTCTAGCCTTTTTGAACACCTTAGCTCTTTGAATCTTTGTACAATTCTGGTTTCCCTTCACTACGCCTTCTCCATGTCTGTGGTAAGCTTTATCTAATAAGGCAATCAGTTCTCTACCCTGTATACTAATGTGGTCTCTTTAGTGAGAAGTCTTTCATTCTGTGTCAGACATTTTCTCTCACTTATTCACCACAGCACCTCTATTTATATTCCAGAATTGTATGTTTTAATACTATTAAGCACTGTACTGCAGTGCTGAAAGTTTCATTCTAGCTACCAGATTCTTCTAATCTGTGCTATTTAGCATATAAGCTTTCAGGGTTAGTTTGTTTTTTTAAAATATACTGATTCTATTAATCTTTTGATTGCTATTGTACCAGTATCTTTTTCTAAAGTTCAGGTAATGATGTCCCTCAGTTCTTTCCTCTGTGTTTTTTTGTTTCTTTTTTAAGTTACTTTGTCACATTAGGGTAGGATTTTTATTTTGTGAATCCATGATAACTTTATAGCCGTGCTCTTCCATCTCTGATTAGTATTGCCATAACCTTCCCCACTGCTGAACTAAGTTTACAAGGATGGCATATGGTGCATAACTTTTTTTTGTATATCCTTTCTTACGTTGAAATCCAAGTATAAGGACTAAAAAAATCCCAAGTCTATCTTACCACTTCGTATACTACCCTCTGAATCCAGTTTCTTAAAACCTGCAAGGAGCTGGTGTTACATACAGATGACCCTTCATATCAGTTTCAAAGTACTACAGTCACTATTGACTATGTATCGCTCACAGTTGACCCAACATATATCTAAAGCCTGATCTAAAGCCTCCTGGAGTTAACAGGGGCATGTAGAGATGAGGAAAATAGGTTGCATTTTAAAATGTAATAGTTAATACTTGTTAGTGGCTCAATGCACAGGTGCTTCTCTCGTAGTGAAATTCATAGGCACTGACTCCTGCGCTGGAGCACCCACGAAAAAAATATAGTGGGTGCTGAGCACCTGCAGGCAGCCCTGAGGGTCAGCCCCTCCCCAGCGCCTCCTGTCTGCCACGATCAGCTGTTCCGCAGTGTGCAGGAGGCACTGGGGGAGGGGGAAGAGCGGGGACAAGGAAGGGGGAAGGGGTGGAAAAAGGCGAGGCAGGGCAGGGGTGGAGGCTTAGAGGAAGGGGTGGAGTTGGGGCGGGGTCTGGGGCAGAGTGGGGGTCGAGCAAGCCCCTGGATCTGAGTAAGCTGGCGCCTATGATGAAATTGACTTGCAAGAAGTGGGGTGTATGTGGGGGTGGCCGTGTGGAACCTCACATTAATAAAGGTTCCTTTTTAAGCTGTTGGGGCTCTGGTATTGCCCTAGCATGGTGCTAATGCTGATTATTTCTCAAGTGGCCTCTCAGAGTTGATGTTCCCATGTTTGCACAGTCTTTCTCTCCTGTCTGCCGACACATTTCATACACAAGGTGGGCTGGTTTCTAGATGCTCAGTAGATTAGAGAACTGCTGAATTTAAACATTGACCTTTAGATTTCCCACCGCCTCCACTTATGCACAATTTAGTTTCACTCATAGTGAAAATTGCAAAATAGACTGGGTAAGAAGTGAAAGCATTTCCATTCAGTCACGAACCTGGCAAAGAGGCTGATTTGATCAGTTTCGCTTGAAGTGCTCTGATAGGAATGAGTCTGGGTGCAGTCAATTTAAAAAAAAAGTTGCAAGCTTCCCTTCTTTGTTATAAAGCTTCCCAGAGTTGTAGCATTTTTTTAAGGTTGTGAAAAATTAGAAAATATATCCAAAAGTTCAGTGGGAAATATGGAAAATATGAAGAAAAGAAAAAGTTAGCCTGACTATTTCAATCCATCTTATTTTGGTTCACAGGGAAGAAAAAAAAAAAAAAAAAAAAGAGATGCTCAGCCCCTAACTATAGTCATGTTATCCATTTAATATTGTTGTATCCAAGAGGATAAATTGCAGGTGAGACTAGCATTAGATGAATCTGAATTAGAATAAAACTCAAGAGATTAGATTGATTTTAATTCTGTACCATTTCCATTTTAAAAACTTGGGTATTAATGATAACTTCAGAATTCAGCTCTGCTTCTCCTCATTAAAACACTACACATATTTCTAATGTGAGACATAGCAGAGTCGGTCAGTTAATACAAAGTGATTTGCAAATGTTTTTGTGAATAAACGTGGTGAGTCCTGTCTGGTTTTGGTAAGACCCTGCTATTTTTTTGTTTGTAAGTATTCAGATGACAGTTTATTTCTGACAGTAACTGTGGATCATGAACATTTCATGAATTTTAGCTCCAAAGATCGTTATCTGAAAAATCATGCTATAAGTGTTTTGTTCATTGTTTGTCATTCATTCTGCTTCTATTTAAAAAGTTTCACCTATCCAGTTGATAAGCAGAAACCATGTGACTTAAGGAACCAATCACAGTATACTAAACAGACCAAATGAGCAGTTCATGAACAACCCATAAATTGAAATGTGTACACATAAACAACCTGGAGAATGCTTCCAAACAATGAATAAACCCACAGAACACAGGATCAGTTCAAATCTTTTCTCCGCATCTTGCCTGAGAGGGGAACTGAAGGCAGGTCTTTTACATCCCAGGTGAATGCTCTAACCACTGAGCTAAAATTTATAAAGTGGGCACCACCCTCCAATCGCCTAGATTTTGAATGGGACCCTTCTGCAGACTGCTTTAGTTTACTCGGTTTATTCTGAGTATCTCAGGAATAAGTAAGAATGAGCTATTTCATTTATTTGGGGGAACTGACTGTTAAACTTGCTGCTCTTGAGATACAAAATAATAATAATAATTAATAATAAAAATACAGCTGCTGCCTCTGGGTCAAATCCTGAAGTCTTCTTTGGCTTTGACTCAGTCCTAACTTGGGCAAAGCTCCAACTGACATCAAAGCATGTCCTTCTGTATTCCTTAGTGATACCAGATACACAAACAGTAACAGCTGCGAAAAAGGTCTCCTTCCACCGTACGGTTGGTCAGGAGATTGCTCCCCATCCTGACAGACATGTGACTAGACCATACTTTTGTGGTCTCCAGGCTTCACTAAGGCAATGCATTGCACCTGAATTGCACTGCATTGAAACCACGTGTACTGGCTGATGCATCATGCAACATCCTCCCAGTTCACCTATGCAAGATATAATGGAAACATCCCCCCTGGCATTCCAGTCTCTGCACTAGCTTAGCATTGAATACTGAGCTAAGCTGCAGCTCCTAATTTAGATTTCCAAAGCCCTGGTTTGGCTCTGGTTGTTTGAGGGACTGCAACTTCTTCCCTGACAAAGACATACGCTGGCAATTTTGTTCCTTGGGAGCAACAGAACTGTTAATTACAATAGTGAAACTACTGGATTTCAGTGACGTTGACTGCTTAGCAGCTGACCTGCAGCTTTGGAACTCCATTCCCTCCATCCTTTAAAAACATTAAGAATGACCTAAAACAAAATGCTTCTGGACATAACAAAGATCATTCTTTTTGACATCGCTCTCCAACCCGAAATATATTAATAACAAAAAAATTGAAAATACTCCACCTGTATAAGGTTGGGTGGAAGAAAAAAAAATAATAATGATGAGAACCTATGTTTAGAATTAATGAAGCACTTACAGATTTTTTTATGGAATTATTAGATCATCTAGGGCAAACAATAGTCATAGGCATGGCATAAAGGCCTAAATAGACCAATCTTTGAAAAGAGAACTGCAAATGAACAATTTAAATTGAGTTAAAGACATATCTTCTGTGCCAAGTATCTCCCTGCCTAGACATCATGGTGACAGGTACACAAAAGCTTTGCGGGTAGATAAACACAATCTTTGCCTATCGATAAACACAGTGTGTGGTGCTGGGTGTTGATGGCCTATGATATATGTGATAGACTAGGTGATCTGGTGGTCCTTTCTGGCTTTAAATTCTATGACTATGACTCTCTATGACATGGAAAGCTTTTGTAACTTTTCACAATTTTTTCCTTCTGCGAAGTCCTCATGCAGCTTCTAGGTTTGATGAAGTGGTAGAACTGATCATCCTGTACCTTCATAAATATGGACTGCATGGGTTATAGTGAAACTCATGGTATTTGACATCATGTTCTAAGATACTATCAGTGAACTAGAAAGTACTAAAAAATAAAAAAGAGGGGGGAAGGGAGGAAGAATTGAAAGAATTAATTTAAAACTTATTTCTGCGCTGAATATGTTCTGCAGCCTAGTTAATAGGAACAGGAAGCACAGCAATGTAGGTTCAGCTGACTTTTCCTTTTCACTTTGCCGTGAATCATTAACTTCGGTCTGGTCAGGCATTAGAAATTACCTCTGTTTAATGTCTTATCCAAAGGACAACAAATGTGCGCCTTCCTTTGCTACCCACTGAACTACCTAGCACAGAAAAGTACAGCATCTTTGGGAGCACTTCTAATACCTCAAGGTCTTTTGAAAATGTATGGTAGCAACCCAGTTTGTAATAATGTCTGTCTGTGATCTTTTACCATGCTAATGACACCTAACAGTAGCCTTGCAACATCCTGCTTGTGCTGGGTAAGTAATTTTTTTTTGATGGGCAATTAAAATAGTATTGGTGTTCTCGTTATCAGCAATCATCATGGTAAGGCTTGTGAGTAGATTTTGTGTCTAAGCTGGTAAATTTTCCTCTTAGATTTGCAATGGTGTCTAACCAGATGAAATGTTCACCTGATGACTTCAGTAAGCTCTGCTCCAGTTCTAAAGGCTACATATTTAGAGCACTTGGAGTGTAGGAGTTCCCCTCCTCCCCCAGCATGAGGGGCTTCACACGAGCCCCGTGCAAGGCGCTTCACCTGAAATGTGCAAAGGGACTGCCAAGACTGTGCTCATCCCCATTTGTGTGATTAGCACCCAGAAGAAGGTGGCAAGGGGTGGAAGGAGGCAAGGCCATGGCTCCACCCTTTTCACACATCAGTCAGTAGAGCTGGCTGGCAGTATGGCAGGAAATAAGCTTCATCCTCTTATGCAGGGTGGCAGTGGGTGCAGCAGTGAGTGCTGAGCCTGTCTATTCCTGGGATAGGTCAGATGTGTTCAGGCCGAATGGCTCCCAGTGCTCCTTTAGGGGTGGTGTGGCTTCACGTATCACCCTATACTCTGGGTTATGTCTGCAAGGCACAATCAAGCTTTTAGGTGCTACTGGCTATGTGAATTTTAGAAACAACGTGAGATGTATGAGGCATATTGGTGACATTTTCATATTATTACCCAAAGTGTGCATATCCTGAACTCTGTAATGCAGACGGGTTGGTCTCCAAATTCTAAGAACTTGAGGTGGAGCTGTGATGCAAAATGTGGATCCAAATTTAACCCCCTCCCTGCAAAGTTTGAGATCTGGAGTGGGGGAAGGGGGCTTGGTTTGGTCCATTACAGAGGTAGGGGCTAGGCACTAAATTCAGATCCAAATCTTGGTTTTGATTCCAAACTGTGTCCCTGACAAATGGGGCACGCTGCGGGGGTCAGAGCTGGGGTTTTGTTGCAAGGCCATCTTACTGGGGACAGGCTGAAAAGTTAACGTGTGCACAGAGTTCCTTTCTACGCTGTTTACTGTCAGTTTTGCACAAGGCAATCTGTGATTGTATTTGTTGTGCTGTGCTTTTAACACCAGCTACGTTTTCTGACAACATTTTAGGAAAGTAATAATGTACAATTAAATGTCTATGGCTTCCGCTTTGAGAATAGGTACAGCTCTGTATGTGAAACTTAAAAATAAAGCAGTTTCTGTTACTGCTGCTTAAAAGAGCACTGGAACCTGCCTGAGCCTAAGCGAAGCATGAAAGAGCAACACAATGAAGGTAAAAAGTCATATGTAGGCAGTAAAATAGAACTAAACATGTGATTATGTGACAGGGGGTATGGATATGAATCACAAAACGTACTGCCATTTTTAAAAGAAGGAGAATGCAATGAAATAGGCCAAGCTATCATTTTAAATGACATAAATGGAATTTAGTCTTGTTTCATTATATCACAGTTGATTGACCATAAATTTTTGAAGAAGCAGTTAATTGTTACAAATTTATTTTGCCCTGTTTTTAGTGCATGCTACTGATGGACTAGATGATGATTCATCTAATTGAACAGGGATGTGTGTCATTACGTGAGGAAAAAAATAGATTAAAAATACTACCCATTTGCCAATGCATATTCTTATTATGCTTACTCTAAGTATGCCTTGGAATGCTGTATTTTACTAGGACAAAGTTTTAAGGGGTTGAAGATTTTTGGATAGGGCTGCAAAAACTAAGAACTCTAGACAATTAAAATATATCCTTGACTGAAGCTAGTGGCCCCTGAAAGTTTGCAGTGCCAGTTGGACCCTTGTTGTCCATGAAAAGGTCTCCTTTTCTAGTCCAGCAACTAAGGAACTCCACATTCCTGTATTAGACGTTGGGCAGTGGTTCTCTTGGAAAGCAGGGGAAATTTCTAGCATCCAGATCCTAAAGTGACGGGTGCTTTAGAAATGTGTTCTCACATAGGAATAATGATGATGCCTGCAGCATTAGCATTAAAGATCCACTAATGTCTCGTGAAGAATTTTGGGTAAAAGCCACATTGCTTAAGTAGTAGTTTCCAAGGAGATAGGAGGGACGCATTTGTTCTTCCCCATTTTGAATGACTAAGGCCATTGCCATGAACACTTTCTAGTTTGACTCTTGCTTCTTAGCCCCCTCTGAAGTTAAGATCTTCTGACATAATTAGTTACTGGGAAAATAACTGACATCAGAGGATTGTGACTTTTCCAGGTCTTCTCCTGTGAAACCATCAGTGAAGGAAACTCAGCCTGATACCATTAAGTCTCTTCCTATAAATGTCACACAGTATAGAACAGATGAACACTCACACAGAGTTTGACTGACAATTTGTGTTTCGATTATGAAGAATGAATGTCAGAAGATTTGGTTAAGCACAATCCATGAGTGGACTATGGATGGATTGTTGCTTGCCAGGTACAATCACATTCATGGGCCGAAGCCTGTGCTCCTAGTTACCTATTTTGTCACATCTTGCACAGGAAAACTCCCATTGACTTCAGTGGAACTTTCCCAGAGTGAAGTCCTGAGTATGGACTTCAGGATTTGGCCCACATTAAATAAGCTGCCTATAAATTCCAGCACCAGAAGGTGACCATGCTAATTAGCTGGCTTACTTGCTTTTGGTTATTTTGATTACTATTGGTATTTATGCTATGGTAATGCCTGGAAACACCATCAAGGATCAGGGCCCCACTGTGCAAGGCACTGTACAGGCAACGAACAAAGAAAACAGTCCCTGCCCCAGAGGGAGGCTGCCTCGGTGGCACCATTCCTCTTCCACCGCTCCCTCCTGCAAGCAGGATATTCCACTAGGGTCAGTGATCTCTTCATTGGCAGGGACAGGACCTTGTATGCTATGTGCATGGTTTCCCTGCAACAACCTATGGGAGTCTGCTTACGTTAAGAGGTATTACATATGAGAGAGACTGAAGGGGGCAGAGGAGAGGAACTAGTGATCCAAGTTTTGCCCTCAAGAGCTTGTTCCTTGAGGAGAGGAAATTCTGGAAATTAGGGTTCAAAAAAGAACTAGATAAGTTTATGGAGGATAGGTCCATCAATGGCTATTAGCCAGGATGGACAGGGATGGTATCCCTAGCCTCTGTTTGCCAGAAACTGGGAATGGGCAATAGGGGATGGATCACTTGATGATTATCTGTTCTGTTCATTCCCTCTGGGGCACCTGGCATTGACCACTGTTAAAAGAGAAGATTCTGGGCTAGATGGCCCTTTGGTCTGATCCAGTATGGACATTCTTATGCCCTACCCCTTCTCCCTTCGTCCCCCCCACTCTGCCCAGGTATAAAGCTGACAGATATTTCCTCCTTCTTGGCTCCCCACAGTGAATTTTTCCATGGGAGTGGCCCTTAGTTTGGGTCACTTCAGATTATGAGAAGTAGTGTGGTAGTCTGTAGGCTACCAGTGGAGGAAAAGAAATGGCAGTCTAATATAGAGTGGACTCCTGAAGACTATTTTTCTATTTATATAGCATCAGTTGCTATGGGGCTTATAGCCTCAAGTCCTTCTCAGTAAGTTATATTTATATGGTACTCACATGATGTGGTAGGTTTGCAGAAAGTCACAGCTGTATAAACAAAACTTGTTGGGATCTAGTGGTTTAAGTCAACCAAACACTTCAGTCTGTTTAAATCACACAGTACTTGTAGGAGATTATATTGTCGATGTATTGCTATGAAAAACAGCCTTATGTAAACCCCGCTTTTAAAATGTGGGTAAGGAAAAAAGTTATACCTGTGCAACTGACAACATGACTTGATTGAATACTGGATATGAAGTAAACAGTATGGGCCAAATTTTCAGAAAGAGAAATCTGAAAGCTACACTGAAACATGCATGTGCAAATCAGATAGGTATGCAGATACATGGCTAGCTGTACGCCTAAATAGCCATTTGCACGTGCTAATATCGGACTTGCATACAATACATTTTTTCACCTATGTTTGTGTATAATCTCATTGCACACAATACATTTATATACAAACACAAACATTTTTGTGCTCTGATCTTAGGCTTCACTTTCTGAAAACTCGACTTTGCATATTATTACTGAAATCCAACTTTTTCACTGTTGTGCTTGCAAGTTCTAGGGGGGAAAACTCGCAGAGGTTGTTTTTCGAAGGCCCTAAGGGCACCTGGCTTCTACTGAAAGTCACTTATGCCTTTGAAAAGCTCTCCTTCACTGAGTAGAACATTGTCTCAGCTACACAAACACTTCTGGAAAACAAGTGTTTGAATACATAGGTTTGTGGCACACATTTTGAGTGACTCTCCCAAACCGTGGAACCAATGAAAGTCTGGCACTGGCAGACCTCACACAGTAAAACTGGTACTTATCAACGAAATAATTTGCCACAAACTGTTCACTATGCTTTAGTTTTTACTTTGTTCTTACTCAGGCAGACTCCCATAGATTGCCTGTATAAGGACGTCAGAATTTGATCCTTTAATAACTTCACAATCATGAGCCTGCACAAAGCTACCTTCTTCATTACCATTCTTATGCTTATGAAAACAAAATTAACTGCCATTAAATCTGTCTGCTACACATTTAGTAGAAAGCAGTTTATAATGTGCTATACAATAGCTAGTTCTATGGGAGGAAAGGACATATTTTAATCAGTTTATTTAAAAAGAAATAATTTGACAGCTGATACATAGAAAATTAATTAATCACATGTTGGAGTTTCACTTCTGGACACGAAGGTTGTAAGTTCAACTTGAGGAGTCTGGCTCTCCTCCAGTGTACGGCTATATCTTCACACAAGAAATGGATCCTGATTACTCATGGACTACTTTTCTCTGAGCATTAGAAGGTCTATAACCTCAAAAGCAATGACATCCTAGGTCCTCTCTACAGAGACAATCTTCACTATTTTGGCAGGGCAAAAAATTTGAGATCTAGCTGCTGATCTGTTCTGAAACGAGATGCATCAAAGTAAAATGCCTCAGGACAAGGAAGGCTAGCATTGTATCGATATCATGTATTTTTTATTTGTTTGGAGCTCTACTACACTCAATACAAGAGCAACTATTCAGTATTTTGGCCACCCTTATCAATAAAGTAAAATACAAAAATAGTATTTTACACAAATTTAATAAACAAAAAAATCATCACTTGAGTCCCTCTCCTAATTTGACCGAACTCCCAGTAATCATGTACTTTATTGTATAATCGGAGACACAACTAACATTCAAGGGAACTGCATTAAAATGAAAAGTATGTCTGAAGATAATAGGATGTTCAAAGACAAGAACAGGACAGCCTAGCCTAGGGTTGTAACCAGTACAACCCTAAACAGCCTCAGATTTTATTCCCTAGTTAACAACCAAGCTAGCATCATGAAGAGCCAAGACACCATACAAGGAACTAGTCTTTAGCAGCTGTAGGGCCCAAATGCCAAGTATTGCTCGCGTGTGGCTATAGCTATAGGTGTTAATTATAATACAGAGAACACAAGAACAAAGGATATAGTGTGCAAGGCCATTGAAAAGGGAAGGCTTTGTGATGCCAGGACTGAAATTATATTAGTTTTATTAGATCATAGTGGGATAAAACACAGCCCTTCTCTCCAGAACTCAGATGCTCAAAGGCATGACTCATCACCAGCAAATCCTCAACTCTCTCAAGTAGCAGAAAGGGGGAAGGGGAGATCTATGTATTTGAACCCATGAATTTTTCATAGGTACAGACCACTATGTGTACACTACACGTGTGTGTTTGTGAGAACTTTTTGTCCGATAGGATTCCAAATTGCTTTACCATTTGCTGATATGCAAACTCTGCAGAGGAATCACTTTGCATGCCGCTCAAATGTAACCATCTTTGGTGTGAAACGCAGCAGCTGTTTAATATCGTACAGCAATGCTACATAATTACTTGGGACAGGGAGAATACTGTGTCTAATTGAAACGCCAAGGGGAGTTTAGGGAGGCAGAAAGTAATCCATCAATTTGGAATTTTGCTAGGACAGCAAGGTTAACACCCCTGTGTTCATGGAAATTTCCATGGGGTAACTACATGCAACTCAGAATCTCAGTGTTATCTCTTATTTGAAAGACAGCACTTTCTAACATCACAGTGTCTCCTAGAATGGTATAGGACTATGGATTCAGTACTGATTGGGAAGGAAGTGTGTAATACTCCACTTCCTATATAGCCTGTTTGTGTTCCTGGGAGTTCATGCAAATATTGACCTGGTCCCATATGACACATACCAAGTGAGATGTGAATGCTGTATTAAAAAGGAGGTGGACTTTCTCTCTTGTTAGAGATGGCTGCAGTTCTATGTAAATATTTGTTTAACAAAATGTAGAGAATATTTTACTTGCATGTAGAAAAATAAAATCACTGCTGTGATTATATAACCAACATTGAGTGTTAGTTTCCAGAAGTCATGGTCTGATTTTTCCAAAGGTGTTGAGCACCCATAAATCCCATCAAAAGTCAATGGGAGCAGCAGCTGCTCAGCATCTTTGAAAGTCTTTCTTCTTAGCATTGCGCTAAAGCAGATGGATAAATTGTTCCAAAGACACAAGTACGTTCACAGGCCAATCTTACCCACTCTTGCAATCTTACCCACTCTGTCCTTCTACCCCAGGGATTTTCAAACTGGGGCGTGTGACCCCTTAGGGGATCTTGAGGTTATTATGGGAGGGTCACGAACTGTCAATCTCCATCCCAAACCCCGCTTCTCCTCCAGCATTTATAATAGTGTTAAATATTTAAAAAGTGGGTTTTTAATTTATAAGGGGGGGTTGCACTCAGAGACTTGCTGTGTGAAAGGGGTCACCAATACAAAAGTTTGAGAACCACTGCTTTACCCAGTCATACACTTAATGGCCCAGAGAGCTACACCTATGTAACTGAGAGCAGAATTTAGCCAAGTTTGGTCTTAACAAATAGAAAGATCCAATGGGACTTTCAGTGTGGGAAGGGCAGAGGAGCCATCCCATGTTTTTAACAAAAGAGGAAAAAAATCAAAACGTACAGGAAATTAATCAAGTGTACGGTGGAGTCGCATCTTATGCGGGGGTTAGGTTCTAAAGTCAGCGCATAAGGTGAAAATCACGTATAGTCAAAATTACCCTTGAAAATCCCTTAAATCACTCAAAGTACAGTATACTGTACATGGTTTTGTGTATACAACCCTGTACAGTAATATGTACAGTATATAATAGAGTACATATGCAAAATATAATTTTACAGTACTGTATTTTTAATTACTTGGGGTAATTACAGGGGGGCGTCAGGGCTTGATATTGATCCAGGAGACAGAGGTGACAGAGAGCGAGTCGTAGACAAAGTGGTTGGCTCTGGTTCAACTCGAGAAGTTGATCTGCTGCTGGTTGTTTTTCCTTGAAAAACATGGTGATCGGCAACTGTCACTGTTGTCTCTTGAGCTGCTCAAACATTTCTTGATATGGTCTCAAATGGTCCGTAATACTACATGTGATTTTGAGGCTTCCTTCCATAGAGGGATCGTATTCAGAAATTAAATCACTCAAGTGTTTCGCTCTTGGAACATTTCAGCAAATTTATGAAGATTTCAACTTGCTGGCTCTTCCTGTTCATCGACATCATCTTCGTCTTCTGTAGACGATTTTATCAGTTCCTCTAACGCTTCGTTAGTCAATGTTTCTCTATGGCTTTCAATTAATTCTTCCTCAAGGATGTCGATGAAGCCATCACCACCCACTTGCCTGACCACCTGAACAACGCGTTTCACTTCTTTGTCAATGGTAGGGAAACCCTTAAAATCATTCACACATTCTTTCCATAGGTTTCGCCAACATGCATTGACTGTTTCAGGCTTGATTGCATCCATTGCCTGTTTTAATATAAGTGATGCAATCGGCAATGTTGAAGGACTTCCAACACTCCATCACATTAAGATTGGGATCAGCACCCATAGCGCTACATATCCATGAGAACATAAGCCTCGTGTACATGGCCTTGAAATGGTGAATCATGCCTTGGTCGAGAGGTTGGAGGATGGAGGTGCTATTGTGGGGGGAGAAAGATGACTTCAACGTCATTATACGCAAATCAGAGTGCTGCAGGGTGGCCAGGAGCATTGTCTACAATCAGCAACACTTTAAAGTCAAGTCCTTTCTCTTCGAGGTACCTCTTGACCTCCGGAACGAAACACTTGTGGAACTAATCCAGAAATAATGCTGCCGTCACCCAAGCCTTTTTATTTGATTGCCAGCACACAGGCAGGAGATTTTTGTTCTTGGCTTTTAGGGCACGGGGATTTGCAGCCCTGTAGAGCAAGTCCAGCTTTATTAAATGCCCAGCCGCATTGCCACAAAACAACACAGTCACATGGTCTTTAGCTGCTTTGAAGCCAGGGGCTTGTCTTTCAGATTTTGAAATGTAAGTGAGGTTGGGCATTTTTTTTCAGAAGAGCCCAGTCTCGTCAGCATCAAAAACTTGTTCCAGAAGATAGCCCTTTTCTTCATGATTTTCTTTAATTGTTCGGGGTAGGCTTTTGCTGCCTCTTCATTGGCAGATGCAGCTTCATCAGTAATCTGCACATTTTTGAGGCTGAAGTGGTTCCTAAAACTGTTAAGCCAACCTTGGCTGGCTTTGAATTCCTTCTCAGCAGAAGGCTGTCCCTCTTTGACAGGAGGTTTCAACAGCGCGTAGAGGCTAAGAGCCTTTTCTTGCAACGTGTTGCCATCGATAGGCACACATTTACGGTTCATGTCTTCCAGCCATAAGTTTAATGCCTTTTCAGTCTTCACTAAAGTCTTATCACGCACCTGGCTCGTCACTTTAGCAGTTATTGGAGCACTTGATGCCACAGCTTGACAAATTTCTCTCTCTCGAATCTTCATGGCACATATGCTAGATTTGTTGTGGCCATATTTACGCGCCACGTTGGAGACTGACATACCGTCTCTCAATAAGTCCAACACAGCCAGTTTTTCCTCCAGCGTTGGAGCAGATCGCCGTTTCTTTGGTTGAGCACCAGATGAAGTAGTTGGCTTGCGTTTAGGGGCCGTGTTGTACGAAAAATACATATCTTTAAACACTAGAATCACACTCAGCGCGGCAAGATGCTCACACTATGAGAGGCACATGGGAACTGAGACCGACTGAGGAAACAGCAGATTCACATCTCCCATCTCACGCTCACTCCGGAGCATACGCTCATTGAGTGGAATGGTGGGTGGAATCGCCCACACTATTTACAGGTATCTTGTTGTTTTTCTTTTTTTTCACCAAGCGCATATAGTTGAATTCGCATAAGTTAAATGCGCGTATGATGCGACCCACCTGTAAACCAGAATCTATCTACTATGTTAGGTTCCTCTGGGGGATTCTGAACATTGATGTTTTATTCACACACTTTATCAGACATGTAAGGAAATGTTTCATTTCCAAGTTATCACCCAGCGCTGACACCTGTTTACTAGGAGACAGTCTGTTTTTATGGCCTTCATTTGGAAGGTCTGCTCTTTCATTCCCTGGTAAAGCAGAAAAGAACATGTATTAAAAATAACAAGAGATCAAATTACCAGCTAGTCAAGCCAAAAGCTACACTGGTGAATTAATGATAGGGAGCAGAGATAACAGCATGACAGGTGTGGGTTCACGCTAGCCTGACATATTCTTGCTGTCTGATGTGCACTGCTCTTAATGTTGATAGCCACAGTTTATATAAGAATTGCTTGCTGCACAGGGACTCCTCTTTGCTTTGTCTGTTAAGAATATTATATAGTGTCAGCTCAAGATGAGCAGTTGTTTGTCCTTGGCATGATAAAAGTTCAGTGGGTGTCTGCTACAGGCATTGAGAGCAGAATATTCTCAGTTTTTGGAGGCTGCCACAGAGGAAAGTATTTAAAGTGGGGGCATTTACAGAAGAAAACGTTATTTATTTATTTATTTTTAGCGGGGAAGGAGGCAATGTATCTCCCAATCTCCCTGTTTCCAGATCTACACATGCTGGCACAGCACTTTGATCTCCTTGGATATAATGTGTTAAATGGGAAGGCACTGTACCTTTTCCAACAGATTTGCTAGTGTCCCTAAAGCGTCACTCAGTGGATACTGCCTGTATTGTGCAGGGGACTCATAGTGAGGTATGGAAAGGGACAGTATTTACAGTTTTGTTTTTTGTTTAATTTGGGTCTGTAACAGGGTGGCTTGCCCCACCAGCAGAAGTTGGGGTGATTGCCCTATAAAGAGCAGCAGGGGAAAATGCTCAGGGATTAAAGACTGCTTGGAGTGAGCAGCTCAAGAGAGTCCCGAGAGCTAGGATTGAGACTCCAGCCAGGGTGGGCCTGGGAGTGGCCTGCCAAAGCAGGAAAGACCCCAGGCAGGAAGAAAAGAAACCTTTGTTTGTGTGGGCTTTGGGTGGACTTGAAAACTTTACTTTGAATGGTTGTTAGTTGAAGAAAGCACACCCTGTAAAGAGATGGGGATGCACAAAAGAGTTTCTTGAGTTACTTGACTGGTCCAAGAGGGGAAACTGAGGCAGGCTGCCTGTAGCATGACCCTAGTCACTGAGGGGCTGCCAGCCAGCCCGCTACAGGGTCAAGGTAAGGAAAACAATGCAATAGTAGTTTAAATCTTATTTTCAACTTAAAAACTGAAACCCAGACAAAGTGTAGACTGCTTTCCACATGACATTTAAAACTTCATGGGTTGCTCGAAGTCAAAACTGCATGAGCATGAACCCTGTAGCACTTGGGGCTGCCTTGAGCTACCATCCGGCCTTCAGCTGGCGCACATGCTGTTTGTTTACCTGAGGCTGCCCTTGCTCTACTGGTTTCTGGGTATACAGCCAGTAAGTGGGTAGAGAATTTTTCGACACACAGCAACTTAGAGATACTACCCCAAAGAGTCCCCATACTTGTTGTCTTTTTGTTATAGAGCAGCTATGTGTATTTCATAGAACTTGAGTGTATTCAACTCACTCTCGGGGCAGTTGGGTGAGCTCATTCCAATAACCGACTTGCTCTCTCAGAGCTAGTGTGTCGTCCTCTGACAATCATCCTGTGCCTTTTGAAAAGAAACAAGACTGTGATTTTTTATTTTTTGGTATGTTTAAGGAATATGCCCAGTAGCACGTATCCACACTATACTACATTGTGTTTGGTTCTAACAACCCGGCTCCAACATAGCTCTCTGTTCTTGTCTCACACTGCTTCTCCCTGCCCAAACCATGTGCTTAACTATGCCCTCAGTGCCACTTTTCTCTGTGCCATCCCCCTCATGGCTCCTTAAGCCTGGAACCCTCTCCCCAGTCCAGTCAATCATGCCCTCCTCACCTTCTCCTTCAAGCTCCTTTGGACAGCACACTTTCCCCAAGAGGCCTTATAAACCCTAGTTCTCCCCACAAAGCCATGTGTTGCCAAACTGCAACATGCAAATATATAAAACTAAACTCAATAACACAACATCCCAACACCACTGCTTAGTCATGGTACTTTGATCACAGCTAACTTTTAGTCTAGGATGGTCTGCCTTAAACCAAAAGGGCAGATGCCATGTCTTCTTGCCTGCTTGTATAGTGCATGGCACAGCTGGATAAATAATAATTACTCCCATGCTCATATACTGCGTACCATTTGTGAGCCATTATAAGGCAGATGTGCTGAAACTGTGTTTTATAGATGCTAAACAAGTGGGGAGTTGGTAGGGGACTTCATTTGTGCATTAAGAGTACAATTCTCCCTGTACAGAGGGCCAGCACAAGGTCTAGGCACAACAGCTGGTCAGAAAATGGATTTTTTTCGACAGAAAATTTAAATTTTTCAGCAAAAATTCAAATACTGAAAAATTTTGACTGAAAACTGACACATTTTGGCAGAAAACTGAAATATTTCAATTTGGAAATGCTGCCATAGTCATTCATGGGAGATGTAGTTTGGATGCTTCATGCTTCCATACTTCTGTATAGCTCTTTGGTCAGACTACATCTCCCATGATGCACCACGGTCTCCCCTCATAGATAAAGTCAGTCATGATAAATTGGAAAATTGGTCTGAAATTAATAAGATTAAATCATTGGACAATTTTAAGAACAGGTTGGACAAACAGCTGCAGTGTTGTTGTCTGGGGGTCTAGGTGTAGTTGGTCCTGCCTCAGCACAGGGGACTAGACTAGACACCCTCTAGAGGTCCCTTACAGCCCTGCATTTCTATGCTTCTATGGGAGTTCCTGGCTGTCAAAAATTCAATTTTCCTATGAAAAACAGTTTTGACAGAACACTTTTCACCAGCTCTACTATATATCACAGAAATTCTTGACAGTTTAAGCAGGACTTAAGTGGTGCACTGGCCTTGTGCTGCCCTATACACACGGATGAATTCACTCTCAAAACACATACTAACTGAACAAAAAGGCTTCTACATCATCTCAAGCCCAATATGCTCATAGATTGTTTTTCTCCAAGTTGACGGCAGACATACCAAATGAGGGATTCCTATTTATACAAGCTATCATATCACTCGGGATCCCTTAGCGATTGCCTGTCCATAGTCACTATAATAAAGAAATGACAGCAGGAGTGGAGAACATTACTTAAGGTATGTCTACATTTGAAACACTACAGCTGCATCACAGTAGCACTTCTATTTAGACATTACCTACGCCAGCAGGAGGTGTTCTCCCAATGGCAAATGTAATTCACCTCCCCAAGAGGCGGTAGCTAGGTTGACAGAAGAATTCTTCCATCGACCTACCGCTGTCTTCACTGGGACTTACGTCTGTTTACCATCACCAATCAGGGATGTGGATTTTTCACATCCTGGACCAACATCGTTAAACTGACCTAATTTTATAGTGTAGACCAGACTTTACTTGTCATGTTTTCAGGACACAGAAGCTGGTGACATGAGGAGAAATCCAGTGTCATGGTAGATGGGTTAGTGTGCTACGTTTCTTCTGTATTCCTGGCAAACAGAAGAGATTCTTCAGTTCCCAACAGAAATTAACTTGTGGAAATGCTCATGTGGTCAAAGCACAGGGCAACAGCAGAAGGGGCTTGTATGTGATCACAAGTGACACTACTACCCAAATACATGAGAGTATTGATTCAAAGTAGTTGGAGTTAAGTGGATTGTCATTGATAGACTTGCAGAGCTGTGATAAAATGTGTACATATGGACAGCCAGTTCTATTTATCTGATATCTCTTTTCTGAGTACTAAACGTTTTCCCTGAAACTATTTGTTCCATTTATGTTTCAGTGGTATTTCTGCTGGTCCCTTGGCATTACTGCAGGACTCGCTATTTTCCCTGTAACTTCTTCATAGGTTTAGAACCCCAAAGGCTCTAGGGCATTTTGGGACTCAAGCAGATTCTCAATCCAGCTATAACATTTAGCAATGAATCTGCGCCAAATTTGCTTTCCGTGCCATTTTTCAAATTTAAATTAAAAAGATAAAGCAAAAAAAAAAAACCCCCACCAGGGTTGTCACAAGAACATATTATATTACTGATCGTTTTAACCAGAGCTTTCCATCTGAGAACGCCCCTCTTTTAATTAAAAGAAAAGGAGTACTTGTGGCACCTTAGAGACTAACCAATTTATTTGAGCATGAGCTCACGAAAGCTCATGCTCAAATAAATTGGTTAGTCTCTAAGGTGCCACAAGTCCTCCTTTTCTTTTTGCAAATACAGACTAACACGGCTGTTACTCTGAAACCTCTTTTAATTGGATCAGTAAAATCTGACAGCAGTATCAATGTGTTGTGTTATGCTAACTTGAGCAGAATAAATCCCTTGTACAACCCAGCTGTAACTGCTGTAAAACTCGACTAGGAAAGAACCGAAAGCATTCTGAGTTTTTGCAAAACCTTGAAAACTTTTCAAAAGTTCTATACGTTGCATGAAACGGTTTGAGTATTTTTGGTAAATAAAAGTATTCAGAATACTAACACCACCATCTGGTAGCTGAATGGTGACCTATGTGAAATGAGCAACAATCCCAGGCCGATTCTTAATAATCAAAGGCCTATGTCACAAAATCACCATCACAACTGGTAATAATTAGCACACTTTTAAAATAATACTCCCTTACGATTTTTGGGCAACAAAGTAGAACATATCCCATTGAAATAAAGAATAAGATAGCAAATACAATAAAAGCAAGACACACAAATCAAATCTCTGTTGTAGATAGAAATAGCTAGCTAACTTAACTTAAATATTTTTCCCAGAAAGGAAACCCATCTTTCACAGTACATTGGGTCAAATGTTAAAGTACACTCTGTGAAAAATAAAGTCTTTTTTTATTAAAGCCCACAGAAGATCCCTTTATGGTGCTCACTTTTGTATACTGCCATCTTAACGCTACTGTTAAACAAATGTGAAAGAAGAAGTAAGGCACTGCAGGACAATGTAGATAGTAAGTGTCTGCAGTTCAGTGGGGTTAAAGAGCCTGGTAAATTGGGGGATTAGGATTCAAAATACTGCTAAGTAGACAATAATTAAAATGGAAAAATATTAGTCCTCTTCTCCTGAGAACTCAGAAAAGCTGAATGGTTGGCTCTAGGGCTCTTTGCCAGCAGAGTCTTCAATGAACTAATGCCTCAGAAGATGTCGATTTTTTTTTGTATTAATAACTTACTCAGAATTTTGCTGGGAATAATATTGCTGTTTCCACTCCTATGTCTTCATTCACCTGTTTAGAAGGTACAAACTCTTTCCAATGTGCTTGTGAGATAGAACTTGGGACAGGGAAGAGCAATATCTTATCGTCTTGGTAAGTGAAATGATTGCCTCTATGGCATTGTCTGCTAATAGCTTTCTCTACTGGTCACATGTATCGGTAATAGATTCTTCTCTCCATTGTGTTGTTTCTTGTTATCACATGGCCCTCTTCGCATATATGGGATCATCCACATTCAGTTTTAAGAGTTCAGAGATGTGTTTTTTGTGTTGCCATTGGCTGGGTTCCCTGAGACTGTTGATAGTAGCTACTGACAGGTTTACTAGTATTTTAACTTGTTTTGGGGTGGAGGGGCATCATGTCAAAGGCACTGAGAGTAATAAATAGCAGCTTTTTTTGGGTATATTCTAAGAAATTTAAATAAGTACAGTTTTTCATCCCAAAACAAAAGGATGTTTTACTGAAAGAATAAAGAATATCTAAATTACAACCTGATCTGCCAATCTGATCGTGCGTAAAGTCTATTCATGTAGGGAATCTGATTCACTTCAGTACGATTACTTACATGACTAAAGATTGCTCAGTTCAGTAAGGTTCTGCAGCATTATTGAGTCTTTAGGTTGCTATTTCTTTAGCTATTAGTTGCTTTCCCCCCAAAGCACATGAAGCTTTTGAATGTTTGAATCACAAGTGGTAGAGAGAACAGCTAATCATTTAATCTCTCTGAGCACGTACACCATCCTACCTTTCTTGGGTCTCGATGCACCGTAGGTTGCCAGTGGGTGTTTTTTCACTGGTGTGCTGTAGAAATGAAGGACAGCCTCACGGTTTGCGAAGGTGGGCCTCTTTGCATCTGATGTGGGGATCACCACAGAATAAATAGCTTTGTGTTTTATGTGATTCTTTTCTTTAATATTTTAAGGCACTTTACAATGTGATAATGAGTGAAGTAAGCTTAGTGCAGGGATTGCAAAGGCAAAACCCAGGAAGTCCACGACAATTGAATGTGTGCTGCCTCGGACAATATGAACTGCTTTGCTGAGTGGTGGAATGGCAGGTGGAAGGCTATGCCCTGTTTTAACAGAATCAGTAACTATTTCTCGTCTTCAAGTTGGCCTCTGCATCTTCTCACTTGTGGGCTTGTTCCTCTAAAGCAGCTGAGTTTTGGTAACCTTCTAGAAGGGCAGTGCATGTTGGGACCGCATGGGTCAGCCCCAAGTTTACAGACAAGTTTATAAAAGACTAGGTGGTCCCCAGCTCCTCCAGTTCCTTCCTCCTCGCAGCTAATTGTGTGCATAGGGGCCTGCATTCCATGACCAAAGATGAGTGAGTTTTTGTTATTGACACAAATCACCTGTTATCTTGTAGTTTTACACAGAATAGATTATTTACACAGGCTTTGGGTAATGTTAGGTCATTTCTGTGCCATTACAGTTTAAATTCCTGGCTCTCACTGTGGTTCTGGGCTCATCCTATCTGAACTGGACCCCAAAGACTGAGAGAAAAAGACCAGGTTTAAGCTGGGTTTTGTGCCCTTCTGTCCTCCTGGAGTTGGACACACATTCCCACTGGTTGATGTGACTTAGAGAGGGCCTTTTTCTGGATCATTGTTCTTTGTCCCAGGCCTTTACACCTTGATCCTGAAAGGACAGGCACTTGCCTTAAGTGTCTTTATGTGCCAGACCCATCCTTGGGTCAGGGCCGCATTGCCCTGCTAGAAAAGAGTAAGCCTTTGTGTGGTTTCAAATCCCCTAAAAGTAGGGAAACAGAAAACTTTTGTGGCAGGACTGGCATCCTCCAAGCCAGCAGAACACAGTCTATTTCTGGGGCTTCCCTGGAGGAAACTAAATCCATTGCCTGAATCTATTAGTGCTGGGATATCCTCGGTGCCAAGGGCTCTGAAAATCCTCAGTGCCAAGGGCTAGAACTGGCTAGTGCAATTCCCTCTGTGCCAGAGATCATCTCAGCACTGGGGAAACGTCTGGCTCAGCATGCTTTTGTCAGTGCTGAGCCTCCCTCAGATCCAAGGTGTCAGTCAGACCCAAAGCTTGCAGGAGCCTCAGTTCTACTCTACTCTGCCCACAATAGCCTCAGCCCCAGGGGATATGGTGCTGTCACATGGGAGGATGTAGAAACACCACCACCCAGAGGTGCATGGATGGATTAGAGGTCTCAGTTCCAGCTTCCTCGATTCTGAAAATGTTGTTGGCTGTTCCAGTAAGGCCAATCCCTAGGGCATCCTCAACATCCCCTCCTTTAGGAGCAGTGAAGTCCTTCAGTGCCAATGCACTTCCCCGGGGCATCCATTCTTAAGTGGAGAGATTCATGAGTAGTACCGGAGTCTCCAGATGCAGGACCTTTCTGTTCTGTTGTTTTTGAAAAATTCTATAGAATTCTATTGCAGGGATACTATGCCCTGCTCAATTCTACAGAATGGCTGAAAAGCCTAGAGAAGTGGCTTTTATTGAATTCTATAGGACTCTCCTATAAGGGTAACTTTCAGAGCACCTGAAATGTCTCCGTTTGGCCCCCAAACTTGGCGAGTGTTAGAACGATATATAATACAGTGGAATATGACAGCAGCTTTATTTTTGGTGGTTGTAATCAATCACTGCTGCTCTAAATGTGTTGAGCAACCTATCAGTGCACTTAGGTCACGCTATAAACAAGTATTGGTCTCTTAGTGCTGGGATACTTTTACCTCATTGCACATCCTCACTTGGTGTCTTCAATTACAGTGATGCTTCCCTGGCAAAGGTCAGCAAATAACTGCCCAGCTCAGGATGCTCACATGCTATAATTCTCCTTCAGATCCTTCCTCCCCTCCCTGTACCATGCACTGCTCAGCTCTGGATATGGGCATGTTCTAATTCTCCCCCATCTCCTCTTTTCTGCCCTTCCCAAACCAGGACTAAACATCCTCACTGTTCTTTAGCGGAGTCTGACTCCTTTGCTGCTGAATTTAAGTCCCTGCTGTAAAGGATGGGAGAGCTAGACCTTCTCCATGACCTGGGTGTAATATTGTTTTAATATAGGGAAAGCAATGTGTTTTGCCCTAATCTTATCCTGAGAAATGGCAGGACTCTTTGTGCTGCAATTTTCAAAAAAAATATCAGCCTGAGGCAGAAGCCTGGAATTGAAAAGTTCAGCCTGACCAGTGGAAGGTATAAGTAACTGAAAACAGGGTGTAATAATGGGAAGCGTCAGGAAACCTTAACTATAGGCATCACAGCCAGCTCTGCCTATAGTATATCCAATGGTGAAGGGGAGAGCTGTTTGCCAGGAATTGAAACTACAGAACTGGTAAAGAGTGTTCAATTAACTTGAATCTTAAACAAATATTTCCCCACTTTGATGATGTCTTGTCATGCTATCTGCTGCTCTCCTCAGAATTGAATAATATTTTGTTCTCTAGTGTAAAGAAAAATGAACTCAGTATTAGTTATGGAAGGCTTGTTTCCTAGTCCTCAACTATTGTCATATTTTGACTAACAAAGAAGAGCTTTAAGCAGTCGCTGGAAAACAGAGGTATCTAGACTCAAAAGAAGAGAGCATTTTATTAAAGCTCAGCCCCTGGGTCTGGGTCAGGGTCAGTATTTTCCACATGAAAAAAAAAATATTTAAGAGGGATTTACATTGTATCCTTGAGAAAACTCTGAAGCCATCCGATCTGGTGAGCATTCATCAGCCCTTCTACACAGAGAGCACACTGGAGCTGGCAAAAGCAGTGTTTTAAATAGTTATTTTTAACAGCGTGCTCTTGACTAGGGTGGAAAGGGATTTTTCTGACCATAAACCTCATCATGCCTGAGCTAAAACAAACCTAATTCCATAGGATTATTATTAATTTTCTTAATCTATTTTTAGGCCAGATTCTTCAACTCCTACCTTCATTATTGCTTACGCGGGTGTATGGTCCCACCGAAGTCAGTGGAACTATTTGTGGCACCTAAGTAGTGCTCAAAGGCAATAACTGTTGCAGAAACTGGCCCTTTGTGTTTCAGCCTTCTGCAATATCGCCAATCCCAAACCTTTCAAAATTATGAGTTAAGCCCTCCCCCAAATCATGAGATTGGCTGGCTGTAAAAGCACAATGCTGGGTTCTTTATATTTGCCGTCTAACTTTTGAGCCTTAAAGGTGCACAGAGGTGGCTGTTGTTTTCAAGCTTTTCTCCACAACCGCCAGGTTTAGAAACTTACATTTATTTTAAAATAAAAGCTGAGAGTCTTATGTAATCACATTCCTCCATGTTCTGGGGCTTTAAGAAAAACACACCGTATCACAAGATTCACACTAGTATTGTGAGAGCTAGCAACACTGGTAACTGTATGTTAATAGTTAATAACATCATTCCCTTTATCGATTTGGGAAGCATGGCGTGTTCAAAGCCCTCCTAAATTAGTTCCTCCTGACCTATCCACCCTATTATCATGAGATTGACTCTCACCTTCATTTTGCCAGGGATGTCAGTTTCAGTTGCCCACTTGTCTTTCTTCCACAAGTATTTCTGTGCTTTCTCTAGCACCAATCCTTCTACTTGGGAAAGTTTTCAGTCAAAATCCATAAACCTTATCCTCTTTCAAGTCCAGGCAGATGGCGAATTGTGATCACTGCTCCTGACTGGCTCAGAATTGTATGCACTGCTAGTCTGTGCTTAAACACCCCATTATTTTTGTTACCTCATCTTCCCCCACCCTTCTACCTCCTTGTTTGTCTCATCCACCTGCCACATCTTGTCTTTTAGACTGTAGATTCCTTGGGGCAGAGACTGTGACTTACTATATATTTCGTACTGTGGCCAACAAAATAGGGTCTTCATCTGTTAACACCTCTTGGCAATACTGAAATATGAATGTTAAATAATAATAACAGGGCCAACTCTCATTGAAGCTGACAGAGGTTTTGCATATGGACTGATAGCAGAATCAGGCCCAAAATATTCTGGAAAGACCACTCATTTTAGAAGCTTTGGAATGGTATGAATGTGGCTCTATACCTGAGGAGATGTTATGCTTCTGTGTCTTGTGTAATTCACCTTAAATGTGAGGAGTCCTCTCCTTGGCTGCTGGGGAGATGTGTGCTGTGAGATGATTCACGATGGAGGGGCTTTAAGAGTAAGAGAGACAACTTCTCTCTCTCTCACACTCACTCACTCAGCGAGTGGTCTGAATGATCTCTCTCCTGCCATCTTCTGATGAACCAGGGGGGCAAGACCGTCAGGAGCAGATCCTGTTTGAATAGGCACACCTATTTTGCCTAGGTGGTCAGCAGACATACCTGCTTTACCAAAGTGATCAATTTTGGTTGTTTTGGGTTAAAATTCATTTAAGTCTTGGATACAGTGATAATGAAATATTATTATCCTTATTGGATGACTAAAGGACAGCAGAACTAGTTGCTGGGGGTCATTCTAAATTAAACCTCACATGCTAAGCATGGGGGTAGTGATGCCAAATCCAATTGAAAGAGAGGGGATAGGGGACTCTGTTTAAAGGGGTCTATGCGCCATTTAATCCTCCTTCTCCAGTGTTTAGGGCATGGAGATGATTAAACTCAATTGAGAGTCCTTGTTTCTTCTCAGAGATCACTAGAGCAGAAATCTCTGATTAGATGGTCTAGGGAACTGAGCCTTAGGGCTTACCTACACTACAAAATTAAATCAACTTTATCTAATTTGACCTCGAGCCCCCAAATTAATGAAGTCGATTGTGCATGGCCACACCATGCTCATTGTCTCGATGGAGCATGCAGCACCTGTATTGATGCACAAAGCAGTGCATCATGGGTAGCTATCCCAAAGTGCAACTTCCCGCAGTGTGTTTTGGGAAGTTTGTGCAATGCCTCATGGGACCAAAACATTGTCGCAAGGGAGAATGGGAACATTGCATTAGCATCCCATGCTGCACTGTGCTCCCTCTCTCATAGCAAAGGCAAACAACCCAGTGGTTTTCACAACTTAAAACCGCCATGTGTATGCCATAACCCCAGAAGCCTGGAGCCTGCTCAGTTGTGCACTCCTGCTGTGAGCATCTCAGACACCTCACGCCTTCTCCTGCAGTGTTCCCAGAGCTGAAGTAGGGTCTGCCGTGAGGAACATAGCGATGTACTGCAAGCAGCCCTGCTGCAAGCCATTATAAAAAACAATTCACAGTTGCTGCTGGCAGTCACAGAACAGCTGCACTCTGTGGAGTGCCATTTCTGGTCCCGTGAAACAAGCAGTGACTGGTGGGACCACATCGTTTTGAAGGTATGGGATGACGAGCACTGGCTGCAGAACTTTCGAATATGGAAGGTCAGCTTCCAGGAACTTTGTGCAGAGCTTTCCCCTGCCCTGAAGTTCAGCAACACAAAAATGAGAGCTGCTCTGGCAGTGGAGAAGCGAGTGGTGATCACTATTTGGAAGCTTGCAACGCCAGACAGTTACAGATTAGTGGGGAATCAATTTGGAGTAGGTAAATCAACCATGGGAATTGCTGTGCTCCAAGTGTTCAGGGCCATTAATCGACTTCTGCTATGAAGGGTAGTGAGTCTGGGAAATTTGCAGGACATAGTGGATGGTTTTTCCACAGTGGGGTTCCCTAATTGCAGTGGGGCGATAGATGGCATGCACATCCCCATCTTGGCACCAGACCACCTTGCCAAAGAGTACATAAACTGAAAGGGATACTTTTCAATGGTGTTGCAAGTGCTGGGCGATCACAGGGGGAGTTTCACCAATATCAATGTGCGATGGTTGGGAAAGGTTCATGATGCATGCATCTTTAGGAACTTGGGTCTCTTCAAAAAGCTGCAATCTGGGACTTTCTTTTCAGACCACAAAATTAACATTGACGATGTTGAGATGCCTATAGTTATCTTGGGGGACCCAGCCTACCCTTTGCTCCCATGGCTCATGAAGCCATATACTTGCCATCTGGACAGGTTCAACTATAGGCTCAGCAAGTGAAGAATGGTGGTTGAATGTGCCTTTGATCATTTGAAAGGGCGCTGGAGAAGTCTACTAACAAGGTTGGACCTTAGTGAGGAGAATATTCCCAGGGTTATAGCTGCCTGCTGTGTGCTCCATAATATCTGTGGGGAAAAAGAGGGGAAATTTTCCGCAGGGGTGGGCAGTGGAGACAGATCACATGGCAGCCATTTTTGAGCAGCCAGACACCAGGGCAATAAGAAGAGCACAACAAGGCGGGCTGCATATCTGCAAGGCTTTGAAAAGCCGTTTCATTAATGAGTCACAGTAATGTGAGCTGCTTGTCTACATTGTGCTTTCCCAAGCCTTCACCTGGCTTGTATCACTGTCCCTTTAAAGCCAACCCTCCGCCCAAGCCCACTGCTTCTACTCAATAAAGAATATGTATTTCTCGAATCCATTTACTGTATTTAACAAACATAAGTAAAGAGCGAGAGCAGAAAGAAAAGGGAACCTTGGGGAAAAGGGGTTGTAAAGTTGGAATGGGAGAAACATTTTCAGCTGTGTAACATAACACCGCATTCCAGACCATCAAAGGTCTGTGTATGGGAGCCTTCTGCTCCTTGTACCCTCCCCCACCCCTGAACTAAGTGAAAGGGAAAATGGACTTTTCACCAGCACCTCAGGGAACGCTTGGGGGAGGGGGATTCTGCACCAGGCAATGCTGGCTGGCTGTCTGCCAGGGTCCGCAGAGGGACTCTACCCTCCTGCTTCTGTTCCTGCAGTTCAACCAGGTGCCTCAATATGTCTGCTTGGTCCATCATAATCCGAAGCATCTCATCCTGCATTGCACGCTCGTGCTCATTGGAAGCTTACCTGCTCTCCATGTCCATGTCTAACTTCTCAGACAGTGAAATCCTCCACGCTGTCAGCTCTGTGTCAGCTGTCCTGGAGGCGTTCATTATCTCGGTGAACATGTCCTCCCGCATTCTCTTTCTCCTCCTTCTAAGCAGCGAAAGTCTGCTTTCAGGTGTTGATGACCCGCCAAAGGACACATTTCCAGCTGTCGGGAAAAAATAAAGGAGCCATTGTACATGAATAAAATGTTTCCATAGCAAGGCCATTTTCATAAAAAAAACAACCCTATTACACTAGGTTCAAGCCATAACAATCAGAATCCGTAACCGTTCAATGTACCATTTTGCTGCTCCAGCCATGGTGAGTAGGTCCCCCCAGGTCCTGGGTGACCGCACTTTTAATGAAGTTTATGGCAGGCTCGTGTTGGGAGCAGAGGTAGCTAGTCGAACAATGGCTCTTCCCCATAGCACCACAGGAAGCTGTTTACGAATGGGGCGTGGGGGAACATTTTCACTCCCAAATTGCGGAATCTCTCATGTGGGGCCCCAGTTCCCTATCAGCCACTTTAAACTACTTGCTGAGTACAATAAAGACACATTAGCAGCCGCGTGGTTTGGCGGTGGGGGTGGGGGTCTACCTGCCCTTTTTTTCCGTGTAAGAGCACTTTTAATGAGAACTTCCCCCATTTCGCCTAAGCAATCTGATGTGATATCAGTCTCCTGAGGGTAACAGAGGTGGAAAGGAAGGAGATGCGGAAAGTGTCCTACCATGGTGGAAGAAATAAGACTGCCCTGCCCAGAAACCTTCTGCAAAGGATTGCAGAGTACCTCCATGAAAGTTTCCTAGAGATATCCATGGAGGATTCCCGGGCTATCCTAGTCCACATAAACAGTCTTTTCCAGGGGCCACCCTCTGGAGCAGCCTCTTGTAAGCAGAGAGCCACAGCACCTCGCTTCTTCTTCACAGTTAACATGCAATACCACTGAATGCGTGTGCCTGCTAAAGTTTAACTGGACTTTCATTGTAACGGTGTACTCACCAGAGATGCCTTCCCTAGCATCATGGTTGGCCACCGTGATGTCCTGTGACCCACAGGGCTCCAGGGTTAAAAATATTTCCTGGCTCTCGGGGAGAATGGATCCACCGCTCGCCTGTCTCCCGTTCTCCTCCTCCTCCTCCTCTTCCTCATCCACCATATAATCTTCCTTGTTGTCCCCAGACTCACACACCTGTGAGGTATCCACCTTGCTTGTGGGGGTGCTGCTAGGGTCACCCCCAAGAATCGTATGCAGCTCGTTGTAGAACCGACATGTGTGGGGTTCAACACCAGAACGACTGTTCGCCTCCCTTGCCTTCTGGTACGCTTGGCAAAGTTTTTATTTTCACACAGCACTGCTGTATGTCCCTCGTGTAGCCCTTCTCCCTCATTCCACAAGCAATCTTTGCATAGATGTCAGCGTTTCTTCTGCTGGATCGGAGCTCTGCCTGCACAGACTCTTCTCCCCACACAGTGATGAGATCCACAACCTCCTGTGCAGACCAGGTTGGAGTGTGTTTGGGGTGTGTAGTCTCCATGATCAGCTGTGCTCAAGCTGGCACACTCCAAATGCTGATCAAACAGGAAATGGGAAATCAAAAGTTCCTGGGGCTTTAGCCAGGGAGAGGCTGTTTCCTGTGTACCTGACTGCAGTGCAGCAGAGTTGAGAATGATCTCCAGAATAGTCACAGATGAGCATTGTGGGACACCACCTGGAGGCCAATTAAGTCGAATTACACACGCTGCGTCTGCACTACCTCACAGTCGACCCATGAAAATCAAACTAAGAGCTACGCCTCTCACAAAGGTGGATTACAGAAGTTGACATCAGAGGCAATTTAGGTGGACGTAAAGGACCCAGTAGTGTACACACATACATTAACAGGTCGACTTAAGGCAACTTCCTTCGACCTAATTCTGTAGTGTAGACCAGGCCTTAGACATGGTGTGGGGACAGCATTGTGAAAAACAGAGAGGTGACAGCAGCAATGAGATGAAATCACTAAGCGTTGGGCTAAGTGGTGAGACCTCAGAAAACAGCATTGCAGCTAAAGGCAATGGTTGTCAGAAGTGGCAGTGGCAGTGATAGCGACCGGGGTGAGCGATGACAGAGGTGGAGGTATCACCCAGCTACCCCCGAACCCCAGGGATGGGAGGTGAATCAACCCAAATGCATTGCTGGATTCTGGGACCTCGCTGACCTTGGACAACAAACCATGAGTGGGGCACGGAGGAAGGGAAAGGGAGTGGTGTGTTAAAGGGACATTTGTCCATTGGACTTCTACACTGCAAGGGGGGTGTATGGACTCAACCCCCAACACCTGCCACAGGTGGGGGAAAAAACATTAGAGACATGCTCCAACTGTGAGGTGACTGACCAAAAGCCTCCTGACCAGAGGGTTCAGAGCTAGGGGATGAGCTGTTCATCGCCTAGGCCTTATGAGGAGCCTGAGGGAACTCAGTTCGGGGAGAGGCTGCAGAGGAGGCAGGATTCTCCTTCGGGAAAGGCCCAATGGTTTGGGGCTGGCTGTGGCTGGAGAGCTGAGCCACAGAAGCAGAGCTAACTCTTGTGGTGGGCCTTTGGAACAAGAGACCAGGCAACCAGGGAGACAGCCCTGGGGTAAGAGATCAGAAAGGGGAACAGGGCACAGAAGGGACCCATAGGGAGCAGGTAGGCTTCTGAAATATGAAGCCTGAAATATGGCCTACAAGGAGCAGTCAGAATTCCTGGGGAATCCTGCTGGGGTTAAAGCAAGATAAGAGAAGCGCTACAGGGGCCAAAGGAGCAGTGAAGTTCACTGGAGCCTGAGGGGCAGAAGAATTATTAGTTTGGGTGTCTGTTTTTGGACTTCCCTTTGGACCATTTGTTACCCCAGAAAGGATTGAAATTTTTGGTGACTTGGCAGAGTACCAGGCTACAGGGGACCCCAAGAAAGACAGGTTGTTGTCAGGCTGAGGAAGGGGGCACCAGAGATGAGGATCCCTGGCAACATCACACCCTGACAAAAGGGACATTTATACCCCTACAGTGAGAAACTGAGGCAAAGGACTTCTGCCCAAAATAGTGTGTGTGGGGACAGGGTGTTCACCTAGTGTTTGCATACTTTTGAGTCATCGGGGTGTTTTCCCAAATTAATACCGTTTCCCTCTCCCCTTAATTAATTTTCTTTTGTTATTTATAAACTCAGTGCTTGTGAGTGGGCATATAGTGTCTCTTAGAGGTGCTCATAGTGGTGGTTCGTTTTCTGGGTTGGGGCTCAAGCTGGTTCTGTTTTGTAATATGAAGAGGGACCCCTAGATATTAAACCTGGCCCTTGTTGCTGGTGCCCCACCTGGCAGGGTTACAGAGCTTTTACTTTTGACCTTTCTTCCTTGACCTATTGTAGATGAGGGAAGTTATCGAGACTGACAGTCAGATCCTGAGCCCCCGTTTGTCCCCTTTTCATCATGCCCAAGGGCTTGTCTACACTTGGAAACTTACTGGAATAGCTATTCCAGAGTAATTACTCTAGAATAGTTATTTAGTGTAAGCCTCCATGTGGACACTCTCTGATTCCAGACTAAGTGTATTCACACAGGGGTTACACTGAAATAACTATTCTGGAGTAATTACTATTTCCAAGTGTAGACAAGATGAGTAGCTCAGGAATTCTCCACCATGGGGGAGATCCCGGGCTCTATGCCCCTCATTCCTGGAATAAGGGGACTGCGTAAGGGAAGAGAAATGGGCAGAATGCTGATGCACCACAGCAATCCCCAGCTGACATAATTGCTCCCTGGGGGTTACCACCAGCCAACGTAACACGTTCCAAGGGCCAAACAGGCCCCCAGCAACCATGGTGACTGGAAAAGCATAAGGTTGTTGTACAACCACTGTTCCCACCCTTTTACGCTTTGTATGTGGAAGAAGAGCAAGAAACTACATATTTGCATTTCTTTGCTTGTTTATATATGAAACAAGCAACAAAGCTAAGAGCATAACAAAGGTTTTACTGTGCTATGCAAAGCAGAGCAAAAGACAAAATTATCCTTGCTGCCTGCCTGAAAGGCAGTAAACAATTTCCTCTTCTCTCTCACACACACACACGTGCGCGTGCCCAATATTGGCACGAGAAATTCCGGATCTCAGCATCATCTTTTGCCAACAGCTGGAAAGTCTCTTAGATTTGTGTTTCTACTATGCAAACAGGAATAGGCCTGAGTATAAGGGTTTCTTTTATTGTTTTTGAGATTGTTGGAAAGTGCTTTAATATTTTCCCTACAATATCATTCATCTCCTGACTAACAACCCAAGTACAATTTCCTTCTGATTATTGATGGGCTTGAAGTAAACCTCCAGTTTAAAATATATGCAGACTTTGTGGATGTTTGGACTCCAAATGTAGCTCTAGATGTGAGCCTGAGATCAGCTCTTGCTAGGATCATACTCAAGGTTTGCAATTTGTCTCGGTCTATAATGGACCAAATAAGACCCCCAGATCTAACACCTCTGTAAATTTTAAGGGCGTTGAAAATGGGTTCTGAATTTTTTATCTTGGGTCCATCTTGACTTTTGATTGTGTGTGAGTGTTTGTATTTTTAGACCTGTGCACTTCAGCAACAGAATAGGCACTTTGGATAGTACAATGATACAGGATAATTTGTTTAGCTTTTTACAACACAAGTTGTCTGTGTTCTCTGTTTCCTTGGATACTGGAGAGTCCATATCATAGTGTATTTATGACTGAACGAACTATCTATTTCATTATAGTTACTGGTATATGAATGAAAACTTTCCAGCAATTGAATAGCATTTTGCTTTGTTAATAGTGTGATTTGAGGAAGGTGCAAGAATGCATTTGATGTAATCTCAAACTGAAATCTCCTAGGAAGGATCAGATCAGAGTTGATGGACCAGCTGAAGGACTTCGCAGGATCATGACCTAAGTACACAGATGCATGCATATTCTCCCTTTACTCCTGCAGAGTTCTGAAAATTCTGTCCCAGTGTTCCTAGACTCTCTTTAGTTAGTTATTATGAATAGTCTCCCAAAATAGAGTACTGAAGAGTCACACATTTTCGGTAATGAGCTGCAGAGGACTGATTTATTCACCATCTTTCCAGAAATCACTGGATAAGCTTCAGGTGGTTTTGTTTTCATCTGAGTAAAAGTGATAGAACTGGTCTAGAAAAATCTGGTAAGTACTTTTCATGCTTTCCAAAGAGGAGTTCTTTAGTCTTTCAGAATTTTCCCCCGGTCTCTACATTTCATATCCTTTTCCCCCATCATAATCTAAATATAGAATAAAGTAATTGCAATTAATAAGTTCTTACACTTATATAACATCTGTCATCTGAAAGGATCACAATGTGCTTTAGGAATTAAATATGGGCTTCACTTACTACCAAAAACAGGTGTGTAGGGGGGAGGCAGCAGCTATTTAACAGTACACCACAAAATTTAGGGTGAGAAATGAAAACTATCATGCTGAAAGCCACCAAAACACACATTCTGAAAAGTCAGCATCAGATTGCACGATTGTTAACTGAGAGGGTGTTTAAGCTGGAGGAAAAACAACGTAGGATGAATGAGAATGACTTGGAGACTGAAGAACATAGGAGAGAATATAAAGAACTGAGCAGACAGATACAAAGGCAGACTAGATGAGACGAGCGAATACAGAAATTGTGCAGAACTTGAGAATTACAAAGAGAAAAATAATACAAAAGGTATGTTCACAGTGGCCAAACTTCTTACCAAAAAGTTCTCCCTGTGATCGAACATAATAAAAGATTATGATGGCAGAGTCCTCACTGAAGGTGATGATATCAAATGCTGGTGGAGAGATTATTCTGCCAATCTGTATGCCTCATCTGAAGAGCCATTCACAATACACAAAGACAGAGAGGAGAGTATGGAGCCGGAGCCATCAAACCTGCCAGAGGAACTGATGCAGGCTATTATGAAAATGAAGCCTGGAAAAGCACCAGGGTAGATAATGTACCAGCAGAATTGCTAAAAGTGATTGTTGACTGTGGTATTGATCTCATGTGGAAAACATGCAACGATGTATGAATGACTGACTAGAAATTGGCCAGACAACTGGTTGAAAGGAAACTTTCTACCCTTACCAAAGAAGGGAGACATAACAGTGTAAACAATCATAAGATCTCCCTGATATCACATGTGAATGAAGTGCTGCACTACACCATCCATGATCGCATAAAGTGATTGATAGAAGTGGAACTACCGCCACAATAAGCTGGTTTCAGAGAGGGATGAGGCACACATAATCAAATCATGAATATCTGTCACATTGTTGAAAGATGCAAGGCGGACAAACACCCATTGATCATGTGTTTCATTAACTACTCAGAAGCATTCAACACCATCTAACATGACCGTCTTTGGGGGATACTGGCAAACATGGGGATTCCAAAACATCTCATTGAACATATTCATGATTTGATTAGGTATTCCTCATCCCCCTCTGAAACCAGCAAGTGTCTACTATCCACAACGGACCAGAGTGAGAACATCAGTAGAAAACCACTCAATGTTGCCTGCTGGGAAGGGTGTGAGACAAGGATGTATTCTGTCCCCAAGTCTTTTCAACATGAACATAGAATTTATTATGAGACAAACCCCGGAAGGTTTTGATAAATTGGAAGGGATTTCCATTGGTAGACAACTCTTAACTGACCTCAGATATGCTGATGCCACCATGCTCTTTACTACAATCTATGATGCAATGCAGCAAATGCTAGTCTGTAAAAGCCATTAGTGAGGAATATGGACAATCCCTGAATGGGGTGAAAACAAAATACATGCACTTTGACGTGATTAACAAACAGGATGCAAGCGGACATCATTATCAACAGTCAAGCTACAGAGGCAGTAGATGAATTGAATTATCTGAGATCATTCATATCCAACCAAGGAGTCTGTTCCAAAGAAATTGGAAGACGACTAGGGATGGCTTGCTCAGCCATGTCCTCCTTTATGAATGTTTGGAAAAACTGAGGCTTCTTGAATGTACACTTCAGTTGTGAAGCTTAATTTTTTCTATAGCAAACTATGGATGTGAATTGTAGGAAATTAATGCTGCTGTTAAGAATATTTAAACCTTTGAGATGTGGTGCTGGTGAAGACTCTTGTGTATATCCTGGATGGAAAAGAAGATGAATGCTTGTGTTAGAAATATTATTGGAGAGAAGCAGACCCTGCTGTGGGAAATCAATGGGCACAGAGGTGGAAATAATCTTGAGAAAGTCACCAGAGAAGGAATGGTGATGGGTCACCATAGTAGGGGATACCCAGTGAGGATATGGATAAATGGTGTGTGGCAGATCACTGGAAGGTCAACTGCTGAGTGCTCAGTCAGCAATGGATTGAGAAGGCTTCCAAAAATTCTGCTATGATGCCATCAATATTCAGACATGAATAAATGGATTTTATTTACTTACTATTTAAATTCCAGCAGCCAGGAATAGGCAAAGCACAGTAGGTTTGCAGCCAAGGCCCTTCTTCCACCAAGAATGCACCAACATGTCCTTTTTGCCATGTGGGAATCCAGTTACACTAGGAAGAAGTTCCCTAGTGAATCAGTTCTGATAGCATTATAGCCCCTTTACGCTGGCAGAGCGTGCATAAAGAGGCCATGGGAAACCATGATTCACACCCTCTGAGCACTGACTTCAAAACTGTCAAGGCTGAATTCCCACTCTTTCACTCCGAGTGCAGGAAATGGGGGCCTGCAAGGATTTTAAAAATTAATACTTGCCACTCCAGGCTTGTATTAAACTCCCAAGGTTACAGCTTCTCTCTGACCTTGGCTTGGTAAATGCTGCCACCACCCAAATGCAAAAAACCCCTTTGAACCCAGGAAGGAACACTTGGGAATTGTTCCTGTGGCGTACCCTCAAGCCCTTCCCCCTCCCATCCCCCCTGCCTCTGGGGAAGAGCAGAGAAAGAAAACAAATAAATTAGATGTGGCTATCAGCTAATCAAACAATATGCACAAACCTCTTAGGACACCAAAAATCCAATCCTGTTCTTAAAAAAGGTATTTTTTCCCCTTTTTGTTTTTAATAAAATTTACATCTGGAACTTAGGCTTTTTGCTAGGTCTTAAAAGAAACTATTACAAAAATTAAGCACCCAAAATAGCTTTCTTGGGGGTTCAGCTTAAAGGTTACAAGCAAACAAAAGCATTTGGCGTTAGCACAGAGGAGATCCACATGCCAAAATAAAAAAGAAACCTGATTGTGTCTAACTAAACATTCCCTGTCTAAATAATTTCTTCTAGGTATGGAAGATGAATTTTCATATCTGGTTCAAGCCTTACACAGCATTGCTGCTCCATCCCTGCAGCCCAGAGAACAACAGACAAAGGGAGAGTTTCTTTTCCAAATTTAAAAGTTCTAACCTTCCCATTGGCTCTTTTGGTCAGGTACCCACTCCTTTTCTTTTACCTGTGGGCTTGTTAACCCTTTACAGGTAAAGCAAGCAGAGAACAGACATCAAGAGGGATTTTACAGCTAACTGGCTGGCTGGATATTCATAAAAGGGAGCTCCCTCCCCCTGATTTTATTTATCACAAAAGCTAACCAGCCAGATTTTCTGAAGCCCTCTTTATTAAAAGATGTCAAGTGTTTGTATGAATCATGGGGTTGCACTGTCCTAGAATACAGATTACTGTATAAAAGAACATGGCCACTTCAGTAGAAAGAGTATTTTTTATTATCTCTTTTGCAGAATGCCCCAGAAGCTGTAATCACAATCAGGACCCTGTTGTGCTAGATGCTGTACAAATGTGTAGTAAGAGACTGTCCCTGCACCAGGAAGTTTACTTAAGGAGGATGATTACTAATCAGAGAATAGATCCAGTGTAATTCTTTTGAAGGGCTTGTTTCATAACTAAATGTAGGCTATTTAAATGACCCACCTGGTGTTTTCTGCAAAGCAATTCCATCTTTTTAGGTGTTAATTGGTGTTTGCTAGCATAAGTTTCCCACTGCGTGGACCTTTGTTCTCTTCAGACCATTTCTTTGTTCTATTTATAGTATTTAAACTAGTCAATTTTACTACATTTTAAAATGTTTTAATGTGTCATGCTATTATATTAATGAAACAGAAGTGACTATTTCCCCACAAAGAGTATTCTATGAGTTCTTATAATTGGGCCGATCACTAAATTGGCATGCTTCTCTTTCAACTCTGGTGTTACTAATCTGGTGATTCTGCACCACTGATGGGTTTTTTAGTTCCAGACTGGAACAGGACTTTGCTACGCAGTGTATGCTTCATATGAGCTGTGGACTCTGCCAAACAACTGAAGCCTTGATATTGTGCCAGAACTGAAACTCAGTATGGTTTTCGACTGCTTGGCATGTTGCACTTGTACAAATGAAAATGTCATCGTTCCAAGTAGCCTTTACATAAATAAGCTTGGTCCAGAGGCGTGTGCGCATGCATACATGTGCTCACATGTACACACCGCACACACACACCCCCACACATGCACATACAGATCAGTCATGCGTTGGAATATTTACAAGCTAGAGCACAATTCATGAACGTTATTCATGAACGTCCAACTTTCACTTTTCTGAAAAAGTCATAGAAATATGCCTGGCCAGAAACTAACAAATCCAGGTTGCAGAACAAATCTAAAGAAACCATCATGGTTCTTTTGTGCAAAGACAGTGTTTAAGGTGACTCCTCAACAATGAAACGAAATACATTGATAGGGATTCTATCCATGATTTCAGCATTAAAACTATACTGGAATGTAGCAGTAGCCTTTCAGGCAACTTCAAGAGAAGTCTGAGAAGGAGCAAATTGCACTAATTTAACCTGCGGACAATGGAAATGATCAGTGTGTGTTCACATGTAAGAAGAAATGCCAGACTTTCCAAATACCTCAGATGACCTGCAGAATGATAAAATGTGCTCCTCTGCTGAGAGCATAATCTGGTGTGTGTGTGCCCGCCCCCAAAATGCCTGGTTTGTCTAGTCAGCAGCAGACTTGCCCTGAATAATGTGGGTACAATGTCCATTTTTGAGCTCCGCAAAGTTTTCGCTGACACTTGAGCTTAACATCAGAATTTTTTAGGTTGAGAACAGTCCATCACCCAACTAAACAGAGAAAAGAGGCCATTGTGGATGAGTTATGATTAGAAAAAGCATTTTTGCACAGCTGGTACTGACAGGTGAAAATGGGAAGGGTTTTTTTTTTTAATCAGCACTTGGCAAAATCCATAACAAATGATTCATACAAAAATATAAACACTGGAAAATGTAAATAAATGCAGAGTACAATTCTCTGTTCTAATCCATCTGATTTGCACTGCTCCAGTGGCATAAAACAGCTAGCCAGCCAATTTAATTGCTTCTCCGCTGATTTCCCCGGTGTACAAAAAACCCTGTGTGACACAGAGCTGGTGCTGTGACTCTGTGCTACCCTCTTCCTGCTCCCTGGTGCAGTGGGAATTCCTCAGGGAGTGGGGCATAGCTAGGGCTTCCCTCTGCCTCAGCAGTCCCCCAGCCTTTGGAACGGTCCCTTGGATAGTCAGGCATAATTTAGAGCAACCCTCAGGCTGCTCTGGTGAGGACCAGACTATTCCCTAGCCAGCCCCAGGATAAGCAGATCACAAAGGTGGCATAGAACTACCTTTTCCCCCCAAATTATTTTTTTAAAGATTTTCTTTTTATTGTTTAAGAATTTATCACCACAAAGTAAAGCAAACAAAAGTGTACAGCTCACATTAATTCTACACGACACAATGACATAGTGTAATGGCTCATCAAACAGCACATTGACTACTAGGATTATTGAGTCCATTTGCAAGGGAAAACAGGAGAAGAGTAAAATAAAACAAAGTAAACAAAATGGCATGTGATACTATATGTTGGTGCAACTGTTGACTCAAACTAAACAGTAATAATTTTCACAAAAGTATGTGCCAGTCTCACTCTCACAGTTGATTTCATTTCAAATGATTGTTTGCCTTTGTAGGATGCAAATATTTTATACACTTTCCACACTATTTATTATAGTCCAAGTTCCTATGTTCTCTGGGTTCTTCTTGATTTTTAGATCTGTTTGCAATGTTGTTGGAAGGATTTTTTTAATAATTCCTAACTCCTGAGTTTTACAATTTGATGCAAACTGTGCAAATGCCCTTCAATAACAATAGATATTTTACTGTTCATTGCACTTTAAGCCCTGGTCTACACTAGGAGTTGAGATCAAATTTAGCAGCGTTAAATCAATTTAACCCTGCACCCGTCCACACAACGAAGCCCTTTTTTTCAACTTAGGTATGTCTACACTATGAAATTAGGTCAAATTTATAGAAGTCGGTTTTGTAGAAAGCGTTTTTATACAGTTGACTGTGTGTGTCCCCACACAAATGCTCTAAGTGCATGTAGTCGGCGGAGTGTGTCCACAGTACCGAGGCAACCGTCGACTTCCGGTCTCCGCCGCCCATTTGAATTCTGGGTAGAAATCCCAGTGCCTGATGGGGCTAAAGCATTGTCGCGGGTGGTTCTGGGTACATATCGTCAGGCCCCTGTTCCCTCCTTCCCTTCGTGAAAGCAAGGGCAGACAATCGTTTTGCGCCTTTTTTCTTGAGTTACCTGTGCAGACGCCATACCACGGCAAGCATGGAGCCCGCTCAGCTAACCGTCACCGTATGTCTCCTGGGTGCTGGCAGACGTGGTACTGCATTGCTACACAACAGCAGTTTATTGCCTTTTGGCAGCAGACAGTGCAGTATGACTGGTAGCCGTCATCGACGTAGTCCTGGGTGCTCTTTTAACCGGGCGCCCGGGCAAACATGGGAGTGACTCAGCCAGGTCACTTCCCTTGTTTCGTCTCATGGACATTCAGTCCCGCACTGTCTTTTAATCTGCAGCTAGCAGAAGATGATGGCCAGTAGTCATACTGCACCGTCTTCTGCCGAGCACCCAGGTGTTGACGATGGCTAGCAGTCGTACTGCACAGTCTGCTGCCAGCAAGATGTATAAAGATAGATGAAGTGGCTCAAAACAAGAAATGGACCAGATTTGTTTTGTATTCATTTTCTCCTCCCTCCCTCCGTGAAATCAACGGCCTGCTAAACCCAGTTTTGAGTTCTATCCTTGAGGTTTTGAGTTCTATCCTTGAGGGGGCCATTCAGTTTCTCGCAAAGCCAACCCCTTTGTTGATTTTAATTCCCTGTAAGCCATGTCTTCAGTCGCCCCTCCCTCCGTCAGGGCAATGGCAGACAATCGTTCCGCGCCTTTTTTCTGTGCAGACGCCATACCACGGCAAGCATGGAGCCCGCTCAGATCACTTTGGCAATTAGGAGTACATTAAACACCACACGCATTATCCAGCAGTATATGCAGCACCAGAACCTGGCAAAGAGATACCGGGCGAGTAGGCGATGTCAGCGTGGTGACGTGAGTGATGAGGACATGGACACAGACTTCTCTCAAAGCACAGGCCCTGCAATGTGGGCATCATGGTGCTACTGGGGCAGGTTCATGCGGTGGAATGCTGATTCTGGGCTCGGGAAACAAGCACAACACCACATAGTGTTGCAGGTCTGGGACAATTCCCAGTGGCTGCGAAACTTTCGCACGCGTAAGGGCACTTTCATGGAACTTTGTGACTTGCTTTCCCCCGCCCTGAGGCGCAAGAATACCAAGATGAGAGCAGCCCTCACAGTTGAGAAGCAAGTGGCAATAGCCCTGTGGAAGCTTGCAACGCCAGACAGCTACCGGTCAGTCGGGAATCAATTTGCAGTGGGCAAATCTACTGTGGGGGCTGCTGTGATGCAAGTAGCCAACACAATCAAAGATCTGCTGATATCAAGGGTAGTGACCCTGGGAAATGTGCAGGTCATAGTGGATGGCTTTGCTGCAATGGGATTCCCTAACTGTGGTGGGGCCATAGACGGGACCCATATCCCTATCTTGGCACCGGAGCACCAAGCCGGCGAGTACATAAACCGCAAGGGGTACTTTGCAGTAGTGCTGCAAGCACTGGTGGATCACAAGGGACGTTTCACCAACATCAGCGTGGGATGGCCGGGAAAGGTACATGATGCTCGCATCTTCAGGAACTCTGGTCTGTTTCAAAAGCTGCAGGAAGGGACTTTATTCCCAGACCAGAAAATAACCGTTGGGGATGTTGAAATGCCTATAGTTATCGTTGGGGACACAGCCTACCCCTTAATGCCATAGCTCATGAAACCATACACAGGCAGCTTGGACAGTAGTCAGGAGCTGTTCAACTACACGCTGAGCAAGTGCAGAATGGTGGTAGAATGTGCATTTGGATGTTTAAAAGCACGCTGGCGCAGTTTACTGACTCGGTTAGACCTCAGCGAAACCAATATTCCCGCTATTATTACTGCTTGCTGTGCTCTCCACAATATCTGTGAGAATAAGGGGGAGACATTTATGGTGGGGTGGAGGTTGAAGCAAATCGCCGGGCTGCTGGTTACGCACAGCCAGACACCAGGGCGGTTAGAAGGGCACAGGAGGGCGCGGTGCGCATCAGAGGAGCTTTGAAAACCAGTTTCATGACTGGACAGGCTACGGTGTGAAAGTTCTGTTTGTTTCTCCTTGATGAAACCCCCCGCCCTTGGTTCACTCTACTTCCCTGTAAGCTAACCACCCTCCCCACCTCCCTTCGATCACCACTTGCAGAGGCAATAAAGTCATTGTTGCTTCACATTCATGCATTTTTTATTCATTCATCACACAAATTGTGAGATAACTACCAAGGTAGCCCAGGAGGGGCGGTGGAGGAGGGAAGGACAAGGCCACACAGCACTTTAAAAGTTTAAAACTTTAAAACTTATTGAATGCTAGCCTTCTGTTGCTTGGGCAGTCCTCTGGGGTGGAGTGGCTGGGTGGCCGGAGGCCCCCCCACTACGTTCTTGGGCGTCTGGGTGAGGAGGCTATGGAACTTGGGGAGGAGGGCAGTTGGTTTCACAGGGGCTGTAGCGGTGGTCTGTGCTCCTGCTGCCTTTTCTGCAGCTCAACCATATGCTGGAGCATATTAGTTTGATCCTCCAGCAGCCTCAGCATTGAATCCTGCCTCCTCTCATCATGCTGCCACCACCTTTCAGCTTCAGCCCTCTCTTCAGCCCACCACCTCTCCTCCCAGTCATTTTGTGCTTTCCTGCACTCTGACATTGTCTGCCTCCACGCATTCGTCTGTGCTCTGTCAGTGTGGGAGGACAGCATGAGGTCAGAGAACATTTCATCGTGAGTGTGTTTTTTTCACCTTCTAATCTTCGCTAGCCTCTGGGAAGGAGAAGATCCTGTGATCCTTGAAACACATGCAGCTGGTGGAGAGAAAAAAAGGGACAGTGGTATTTAAAGAGACACATTTTCTAGAACAATGGGTACACTCTTTCACGGTAAACCTTGCTGTTAACATTACATAAATAGCACATGTGCTTTCGTTACAAGGTTGCATTTTGCCTCCCCTCAGAGCGTTGCTAGCCCCTCCACCCTCCCCCCTCCCCGTGGCTAACAGCGGGGAACATTTCTGTTCAGCCACAGGCAAACAGCCCAGCAGGAATGTGCACCTCTGAGTGTTCCCTTAAGAAAAGCACCCTATTTCAACCAGGTGACCATGAATGATATCATTCTCCTGAGGATAACACAGAGAGATAAAGAACGGAGGTTGTTTGAACGCCAGCAAATATACACTGCAATGCTTTGTTCTACAATGATTCCCGAGTATGTGCTACTGGCCTGGAGTGGTAAAGTGTCCTACCATGGTGGATGGAATAAGGCTGCCCTCCCCAGAAACCTTTTGCAAAGGCTTTGGGAGTATATCCAGGAGAGCCACGAATGCCAGGGCAAATTAATTATTAAACATGCTTGCTTTTAAACCATGTATAGTATTTTAAAAGGTATACTCACCAGAGGTCCCTTCTCCGCCTGGCGGGTCCGGGAGGCAGCCTTGGGTGGGTTCGGGGGGTACTGGCTCCAGGTCCAGGGTGAGAAACAGTTCCTGGCTGTCGGGAAAAATGGTTTCTCCGCTGGCTTGCTGTGAGCTATCTACAACCTCATCATCATCATCTTCCTCGTCCCCAAAACCTGCTTCCGTGTTGCCTCCATCTCCATTGAAGGAGTCCAACAACACGGCTGGGGTAGTGGTGGGTGAAATCCCCTAAAATGGCATGCAGCTCATCATAGAAGCGGCATGTTTGGGGCTCTGACCCGGAGCGGCCGTTCGCCTCTCTGGTTTTCTGGTAGGCTTGCCTCAGCTCCTTAAGTTTCACGCAGCACTGCTTCGGGTCCCTGTTATGGCCTCTGTCCTTCATGTCCTGGGAGATTTTGACAAATGTTTTGGCATTTCGAAAACTGCAACGGAGTTCTGATAGCACGGATTCCTCTCCCCATACAGCGATCAGATCCCACACCTCCCGTTCAGTCCATGCTGGAGCTCTTTTGCGATTCTGGGACTCCATCATGGTCACCTCTGCTGATGAGCTCTGCATGGTCACCTGCAGCTTGCTACGCTGGCCAAACAGGAAATTGACATTCAAAAGTTCGCGGGCCTTTTCCTGTTTACCTGGCCAGTGCATCTGAGTTGAGAGTCCTGTCCAGAGTGGTCACAATGGAGCACTGTGGGATAGCTCCCGGAGGCCAATACCGTCTAATTGCATCCACAGTACCCCAAATTCGACCCGGCAAGGCTGATTTCAGCGCTAATCCCCTTGTCGGGGGAGGAGTAAGGAAATCGATTTTAAGAGCCCTTTAAAGTTGATGTGAACCAGCTCAGCAATTCAGTTCTTGTCCTCTGATATTTGATCAAAGTCAATTTTCTGCTCAGGCAGTGTTTATGTGAACCCTTTGTTCCATTCACAAGATAAACTTCACAAATGAATTTAGATATGATCAAAGCAAGTGGGTTGGGAAATGATACCTGATGATGCACATTCATCTGATAAACCTGGGTGTACTTGGTCAGGCTCATTTTCAGCAAAAACTGAGAAAACTATAGATATATTTCCTCCCCTCTCCCCCCCAAGTTTAGCTAGCCCTGTTTTTTTCGATCTTCAGATAGACAACTTGATTCTGATCTCCCTTACATGGATGTAAATAAGGAGTAACTCCACTGATGGTAGTGGAATTACATCAGTGCAAAATTGATGTAAGCAAGGTCAGAATCAAGTCAAAAGTCACTCCATACAGACAAGCTGATGACACCCTAGTGGATTTTGAGTAGGAACCCTAGACAGCAGATCTGAACGGAACACACAAATAGTAGCATCCAGCATTTCAATACTAAACCATAAATACTTTACATATAGATTTTGGAAAAAACTCAATAGAGACATTTTACCATGAAGAAAGAACAAGCATTCATTCATATAATCTGCACATACTCAACTCGGCTGGCCTGATCAAAACAATATAGATTGTGATCAATCCTAAACAAAGCCTCCAGCACACAGTAGCTTGTATGTGTTGGTTTCACTGTCACTATCATCAGTTCTGTGGTGATTTGTTATTTGCAGACTTATTCCCATGAGTTTCCTAAATGTTACTTTTTGCTAGACAGGACCATCAACTCTTTTTGGTATGGCTCAACAGACATTTGGCAACTCATCTGTTGTTTTCATGGGCTTCTCCATGAAGTGAGAAGGTTCTCCCTAGTCAGCATTGCTTCATTACTCCTTGGAGGCAGTATTTTTGCCCATTTTTGCCGAAAAGACCCTGTAAAGCTTTGATTCCATACCACTGAGGATTTTGAACCTTTTACTGAGGATGGAATTTCTTTTGTAAGGCATCTACCCCTTTAACTTCTCTCTCTGTTCCACTGCAAAATAAATTCGTCCAATGACAGCAAAATCTTTGTCCATGGCCATGAGGGAGAATAAGCTGTGTTAAGCAAACTCCTGATGTGCTCTACTTCCTTCTTCCTTTTGTCTCATCTCTCCATACAGTTATGCAGTGTGCTGTGGATTCACTGTGCGTTTGGCTGCTACTCTGCATCCCAGAGGTGGCTTATTTCAATGGAGCTCTGTGGATATAGTTATAGTGGAAGCCGCTGAGGGGATGAACTAATCAGCACAAGCCCAGCTGTTCGGGCCACACTCCCTGCCAAGACAGTACCATCCACTTTTCGGGTTGTACTAAGTCCCATGAATCCCTCCCCCAGGATAGGAGATGTAGCAGCCGTCTGCAGTATTCCCCCGCCCTGTAGATGTTTCACCCCATGGGACCTTCACTTGTTTGTTCTAGTGTAAAGGTGAATTTAGATTACTTTGTTTCTTCTGCAGCATTAACATAGCTACATTGCACCTCATACATATCTTGTAAAGAAGTTAAATAATCTAAATACTTATTCATTAAGATTTAGACTTTAAATGCAAACCCACTAATTCACAAAGAGTTTATTTCATTAGAGGGAAGCAGGTGGGCTGTCAGGACGGGGACAGGGGGATGGAGGAAGAAAAGGTATAAGCATTTATATGAGTAAGAATAGCTTAAAATTACATAGGAATGATTATTAAACTTGCAAGGAAAATCTAATATGTGTGCTTTAAATTTGAGAACATGAACTGATCACTGTCTAGTGTCAGGAAGAAATTTCCCCATGGGGTAGTAGTATTGCACATTCTGTGACTTATGTGGGGTTGCACCCTCCTCTGGATATCCAGCAATAACCACTGTTGGAGAAAGGATAGTGGACTAACTGGACCATCCTTCTGTTCTGCTATTGCAGTTCCTTTACTGTGTGTTCTTTTGAAACCCAAATAATACTACATCATTGACATTTGGGCTCAGAAACAGTTTCATATTCAGTACTTATGCAGATTTATGTATGTCCTTGCAAGGCAATAGCTGAAACTAGGAAGTATTATTGTCTTTTTAGTGCAGCTGGCTCTACTGTGTATGATCTGAAAAGTACACAGTGCTAAATGCCCTTCTGCAGAGATCTTGGCATTGAACCCTTAGACATGTACAAGACTCCAGTCCCAATGGAGTTACCCTCTTTATAATTGCAAATTACTTGATTCTAAAAATATCTGTCATTATACAATATATCCCCTGTAGGAACAAAAGGGTAGAACAGTATGTTGTTTTGTGTTTAAGCTCAGATATGGACAGGAAAATGTCATTTATTTTTATTTTTTCTTCTGGTATCCTAATAAGGGGGATTTCTGCTGATTTTGTGAAAAAGAAAGTCAGGTATTCTGAATGAATAGTAAAAATACAAAACCAAGAAAGAAATTACCATAACAATAATCATTTAACTTTATGAAGGGACCTTTCGTTCTAAATTGCTTTACAAACACAGGACCCAATTTTGAGACCTTTACTCTTGTCGGGTAGTAATTAAATGCATGCTCCCATTGAGGCGAATGGGACTACCCACATGAGAAAGTACTATCCAATTTGCACAGGGCAGTAGAATCATGCCCACAAGAACCTCCTCACCCACCACTAAAATACAGCCATTTCTGAGGTAGTTTTTTTTTAAAAAACGGCAAAATAATATTTCACAAAAATTTTCCAACTACCTATAGTGTTTAAAGGCCTGGTACAGCTCACATTAGCCTACCACTGTACCAGAACCTAAAAGCACACAACAATACTACCTAACAGTTTGAGACATGAAATGAATAATACTGGGCTTGATTCTGAGCTCACTGATACAAGTGTATAAATTAGGACAAACTCTTTTGCAGTCAGTGGAGTTACACCAATGTAAAACTGGTCTAGGTTAGTTCAGAATTAGGCCCCTGGCATATAGTTGATACCCCACAGGAAACTTAGGCAGAGAGAACGGAATGTGATCATTACAATTCTGAAGTAAAAATACAAAATCTATTCAATGGAATTGTGCCTACATATGCCAGATAATGAAATTGACCTGACCTGCATTATACACCTGTATATTCCCAGTTTTTAATAACAACAATCTGTGTTAATCTAACCTCTCCCTACTTTGAGCCACAGCAAGTAATAAATTTGACTTTAGTTAGAAATATTTTTTGGTTTGCCCCAAGGAAAGGTTCAGGGTATCCTGCTCTGTAACGATTCAGATAATCAGACTTGTCGAGACAGCTTGAGCTGCTCCCCTTTAAAAGTGAACTAGAACAACTTCTGCTAAAGTTCCCTTGGATACAGAAAAATACCTTTGCCTGCTCTTTTTCTCTTGTAAATGGAATTGTTTCCTTGATTAAATACCTTCCTCTTCATTCTGAAAAACTAGGCAAGAAACTTGCCACCTCCCACCCTTTTTTTTCCAGCTGTTTGAAAGAGCTCAGAAGTTGTTACAGTTTCAGGCTTTTATGGTTCCTTTGGAAACGTTGAAAATTGTGTAGGAGCAAGAGAAATGAGGATTCTAGTTACTTCCATTAGAACTCTTTCTGAAATGCAGCAATTCTTTTGTTCTCAGATCAGATAAACACATCATTTGTTACAAAACTGCCGACTTTCTAATTTCCCCAGGGGAGCTCAATCCCTGCTCCACCCCAGGCCCTGGCCCCACTCCACCCCTTCTCCCCCCAGGCCCCACCCCCACCCCACCTCTTCCTGACCTGTTCTGCCCCCTTCCCCCAGTGCCTCCTGCGTGCTGCTGAACAGCTGATCTGCAGCAGGCGGGAAGCTCTGGGAGGGTTGGGGAGGAGCTGATCGGCTACGTAGCAGGTGCTGGGGTGGGAGGAGCTGATCAGTGGCATCACCACTGGGTGCTCCAGCCCCCACTATTTTTTCCCCCATGGGTGCTCCAGCCCCATAGCACCCACAGAGTGGGTGCCTATGATTTATTAGCAAGCTAGTTAAGTCCTGGCAAAAAACAAGGGTGACAAATCTGTAGTGGTTCAGAACAGAGTTTAAAAAGAGGAACATTCACTTCAAAGTCTCCTCCCACAGAAGTGCTTGTGAAAGAAATGTTCTTCAAAGAGTAAAGGTTTTATTTTTAGGAAGATTTGCTCTGCTTAGAATTTCAGAGCCCAAATGCCCCTTAGAGAAATAGTCTTTTTTACACAGAAATTGGGTTCTTTGATAGAGGGCCTATATTCTTTATCTGTGGGCCTGAGTCAGCTCCCACTGAAGTCTAGGATTTTGCTAGAGAGTTCGATGTAAGCAGGATCAAGCCCCATGTCAGGATCAAGTCCCATTGCTAGTCATGACTCATAGGGATTCCATCGAGTGCTTTTGATCAGATGTTTTGAATCTCAGTGCCCAGGGTGAAATCAAGTGATAAATGTATGTATTTGATTGTCTTCCTCTCCTTCGCCCTCTAATGTTGCTTTTCTGCCTTGGCTCCTGTAATTGTCTGCATGGGCAGACCTCCTGCTCCTTTGCAGAGCCCTGTTGTCTGCATGGAAGCAGGCGGCTGCACATATGCAACATGTTAGATTGTAAATTCCTAAGGGCAGGGAGTGGGTCTTCCTTTGAATAGTGCCTAACACAATGGGGCCCTGATCCTGATTAGAGTCTGTAGTAGTCACTATTGCAATGCAGATTATCACAATAATAAGAGTACCAGTGAGTCCATTGCCTCATGAGTGTGAAGGTCAAAGTGTTGACATTCACCTATGCCTTTATATTTCACAAATTATTCCACTCCAAGAAGTATTGAGGCCACCTGATAAGGAAGAAAGGCTCTGAATAGTCAAGGGTGATTTTAAGTAAGGGCTAATTTAAAGAATATCTGTTAAAAGTATAAATTGGCCCATATTGCTTTGTGCCACAAACTGAAAGCTGCTTAGAAGTATAATGAGGCTGCTGTTTATCAAGAATGGAATAAACCTGATACAAGAATAAAACTTACTGGACTCCAGATGGTAAAATAGAAACTGAATCTCTTTCTGTTAAAGACATATATGTGTTAAATAACTAAATACCATTCACAACACACATTACAGGACAGTGGAGCCCTCTTTTATGAACATCTGTTAAAAGAATAGACCTGTAAGAATATATCTGTCAAGTTTAAGTTCTTAGCACGTTTCCACTCTATTTATCAGTTTTGACAACTATTTCAGGCCATTTGTTGGCCAGAGTCATGTGTCTCTGGGCAGTCATTGTACTAGTATCAGATTCCAACAGCAGCGCAAAGGATTCTACTCTTGAATTGCTTAGCTTATACAGCCCAATTTTTGATTATTTTATTCCCTAGGCAGTTGAAAATAACAAGATGACTTTAACTGGCTTTGTTCCTACCTTTAGTGTCTGTGACCAACATAAGAACCTGATCCTGAAAATCCTCCCTCCTATAAACTCTCCATTTGAAATCAATGGAACTACTCATGTGTGTGTTTGCAGGCTCTGGCTCTAGCTTTTGCTGGCGACAATGCCGCTACATTTTGGTAGGTTATCATCAGGAATAGGTTGAATAGGATTGGTCCTAGGACTGACCCTTGGGGAACACCACTAGTTACCCCTCTCTATTCTGAAAATTTACCATTTATTCCTACCCTTTGTTCTCTGTCTTTTAACCAGTTCTCAATCCATGAAGGGATCTTCCCTCTTATCCCATGACAACTTAATTTACATAAGAGCCTTTGGTGAGGCATATTGTCAAAGGCTTTCTGGAAATCTAAGTAAACTATGTCCACTGGATCCCCCTTGTCCACATGTTTGTTGTCCCCCTCAAAGAACTCTAATAGATTAGTAAGACATGATCTCCCTTTACAGAAACCATGTTGACTTTTGCACAACAATTTATGTTCTTCTATGTGTCTGATAATTTTATTCTTTACTATTGTTTCAACTAATTTGCCCGGTACTGACGTTAGATTTACCAGTCTATAATTGCCAGGATCACCTCTAGAGTCCTTCTTAAATATTGGCGTTACCTTAGCTATCTTCCAGTCATTGGGTACAGTAGCTGATTTAAAGGACAGGTTACAAACCATAGCTAATAGTTCCGCAATTTCACATTTGAGTTCTTTCAGAACTCTTGGGTGAATGCCATCTGGTCCCGGTGACTTGTTACTGTTAAGTGTATCAATTAATTCCAAAACCTCCTCTAATGACACTTCAATCTGTGACAATTCCTCAGATTTGTCACGTACAAAAGACGGCTCAGGTTTGGGAATCTCCCTAACATCCTCAGCCGTGAAGACTGAAGCAAAGAATTCATTTAGTTTCTCTGTGATGACTATATCATCTTTAAGTGCTCCTTTTGTATCTCGATTGTCCAGGGGCCCCACTGGTTGTTTAGCAGGCTTCCTGCTTCTGATGTACTTAAAAAACATTTTGTTGTTACCTTTTGAGTTTTTGGCTCGCTGTTCTTCAAACTCCTTTTTGGCTTTTCTTATTACATTTTTACATTTAATTTGGCAGTGTTTATTCTCCTTTCTATTTACCTCACTAGGATTTGACTTCCACTTTTTAAAAGATGCCTTTTTATCTCTCACTGCTTCTTTTATATGGTGGTTAAGCCACGGTGGCTCTTTTTTAGTTCTTTTACTGTGTTTTTTAATTCGGGGTATTCATTTAAGTTGAGCCTCTATTATGGTGACTTTGAAAAGTGTCCATGCAGCTTGCAGGGATTTCACTCTAGTCGCTGTACCTTTTAATTTCTGTTTAAGTGAATGAAATATATTTGAAGAGTCACATGATCTGCCATTTAAGGGCCAAACTTTCAAGCTGCTGAGTTGGTGTTCCCCAAAGCCTGCTGAGTATTGACACCCCGCCCCCCAGAGAACTCTGTGTGTGTAATTTAGATGAGTTCAGCAAAAGCTGAGAGATGTGTAGGATCCAGTGATTGTCATAAAAACCAGGCAGCACACAGCAGAAAGGAACAATTAGACCTGCTGTATGTTGCACGGGCTGTTAATAACACAAGCAGTGCCTACTTTTTCTATCTGTACCCTCTACACTGGTTGCAGGAAGAAGCAGGTGGTGTAGGAGCTATGGGTGGCTAGAAAATAAGAATTCTGTTTTGTGAAATGTTTTGAGTTTTTAAAGTGTTTTTGTTCTGCATCAGAACAAAACCAAGACCTTTTGAAAAATTTTGAGAGAGAGAGAGGTGGTGGGGTGGTAGTCTCTCTTTATATATATCTTGGACCTAAGAAACCATTCTATCGATTTTTTTTTTTTGACCAGTTCTAATAGGAGCTGCTATTCCAGCTCAACCACACTGAAAGAACCCCCATTGGAGTGATCGTCCCAGGTCCAGGTATGCACACTTTACGAGTACTTTGTGTTAGCTGTGTTGTGGAAAGCAGGCACAGCACAGACCAGGATCTCACCCATTTAGTACAATTTTACTTCACCTTTATTGGGAAGACTACCCTCAATTATGCAAACATTTTTTTCTGTCCCTTGGGTGGTTGCTGAAGGTGGATTTACTGTAGTGAGAAATATAGCCTGGTTTGATATCACTACAGAACACCTTCTGACCATACCCTATGTGTTACCAGTCTGCTACAACATCAGCTAGGCAAGTGGAATGGCTGTGGAAAAGCTTGATGTTTGTGTATTTTGTTTGGCAATAATTCTTCTGTATTAATTCTCAGGAGCTGCACTGAGGAGACACAAACAATAAGCATAGATTCCTTTGCTGTGATTTCCCCTAATTGCCAATCATGACCCCAGCAGATGGCTTTGTTTTTCTTCAGAAGCACCTCTGGGATATTTATAAAGATCTCAGTCATTCTTTCAGGGGATAGTAAAACTCAGGTTGAAATAAGATAAAATACCTTTCTTGAATTTTTATTTCATTTTCCACATCTTCAAAATATAGCTGAAAGCTACCCTCTGTAAAAATACAGATTAAAAGAATTAAACTATCCCCTACAACAGGTCTTGTAAGGTACAGCAACAGACCAGATGGATAAGAACAAGGGGGTGGGCAGACAGTAATTTACTTGGATTTTAGTAAGGTACATTACTACAGAGGAAGCTCATAGGGACATAACCTTATTGTATAACATCCAGGTAAGAAAATAAAGGGATGATAGATAAGCTTATTATCAATGGTATTAAATCAGAATGGTCAGATGTACTCAAGAGGGGTCCGTTAAGGATCTGTACTGGGACGGGTGTTATACATTAATAAATTGGGGCACAACCTTGCAAATATTTATTGCAAGTGCATAACTTTACTCATGTTAGTAATGGGGACCACTCAAGTGAGTAAAGCTACCTGTGTGTGTAAGTGGTTACACCAAGGGCTGGATCCTGCAGACTATAAATTTGACAAGGATTAAATTTGTAGATATAAAGCCTGTAGCATAGGGGGAAAAAGATGGCGCTAGTTTGAAAATTTGCCAGACTAATTTGTGAGAGGATATTTGGGGCTTGCTATTTGGGGACACACAGTTTTGCTCATGCAGTAATGTGTAAATGGAGCTGGTGGGGAGGAAACAGGGTGCACAGGAATAACCTGGTTGTTGGAAGTCTAAATTATATGCATTGTGTTCACAAAGAGGATGGATTGAGACTAGGATGGAAAGCAGTTCCCCAAACCCTGAGCTGTAGGTGAGCTGTGCTCTTCCTGGGGATGTCCAGCCATCAGGCTGCTTCCCATCATATAGTAGATCAACTTCAGGACTGTTCATTTTTGCACCAGCTGCTTATATCCCTAAGTCAACACTTTGGCAGTCAGTGCATAGGGATGCTCCAGACAAGCTAGCTTTTCCCCAGCCACATCCTCTGCATCATCAGCCAGGGAAAAAGGAACTCATAGGAGCCACTATGGCAGCTCTGTGCCACCTGAGGATCCCCCAACTTAGGGTAAATCCTCCAGGGCCTGTTCAAGTAGCTTTAAGGCATGATACAAAGCAGCCTTACTGTACAGGAAGCTCTGACTTCAGGTCTTTAATGTAAAGATGTGTAAGATAATGGGACAGATTCACCACCACACTCTGTTCCTTTTATGCCAGTTGAGTGAGGCAAAAAGAGTGGAAACCACCCATATCCTCCCAGCTGGGGACTCTCCATGAATAGGAGATCCTCAGTGGGTTCAGAGCCATCATAGTCTATAAGCACCTACATGGAAAAAAAAAATTCAATAATGGGCTGTTCAATCTAGCAGAGAAATATATAACATAATTCAATGGTTGGAAGGTGAAGTTAAAGAAATTTATACTGGAAATAATGCAAACATTTTTAACCAATGGTAGATTCTCCATCACTGATCATTTTAAAATCAAGATTGGATGTTTTCCAAAAGATCTGCTCTAAGAATTATTCTGGGGAGTTCTGTGGCCCGACGAGATAATCACAATAGTCCCTTCTGGACTTGGAATGCATGATTCTAAAGCCTGCAAGGGGCTCTAAACTAAACTTGGGCTGGGTCAGAGAATCAGGATGCTCTAAGCATAAAGAACAATACAGAGCATAGGTAGAAATGAAGGATCCAATCATACAACCATTTGAGATGTCCCCAGGACCTACCAAATGGCTGTTTGATTTGATAAACTTTTTATAAATTCTCTATGTATTGGTGCTGCAGAAACAAAACAAACTGTCTTACAATGCAAAAGGTAAAGTTAAAAGAAGGGCAACACAAATGATAAATGGTCTTGAGACTCTGACTTACAAGGAGAGACTGAAGGATCTGTATTTGCTCCTCCTAGGAAAACTATATTTAATGGGAGTGGACATAACTCTTCTTAACTAACTGAAAGGAGATGGTATAGAAGAGGGGAGAGCATTATTCATAGTGGAATGAATTGATAAAACGAGTCAAGTTGGGGGGGCGGGAAATAATTTGGCTTGGATATTAGGAAAAGCTTTCTGTTGAGAAGATAAGGCAGAGTAGAACAGTGTTTAATGGTAAGGACGTTGCAGCACAATCACTAAAGGGTTCAGAGGAAAATGTTGATAAGTTGATAGCGTAGGTTCTTTTCAGCTTGAATTAGATGATCCGAAAGATGTTTTCCAAATTCCAATTCTATCATCTTCAAATCTAGGATACATTACCAAATGAAATACTGCAGTCCTCTGCTATCAGTTTAATACCTTTTTTAACATAGGCTTTGATAATGCAAGTTGTCAGTCTGAATGGTGTTTTGTTTCAGTATTCGTTATTGTTGTTTTATTTCTACAGCATCGAGAAGGGTCTAGGTGCTCTACAGCCATGTGCTTTTGGAAAGGAAAGAAGGCCTAGAAGTCTAGCAGCTGGTTCAGTAGTATGTGGATACCAAGAGCTGAAGTGAACATATCAGATAACTATTTTGGGATGGAAGGTAGGATTGGGGCAAAGTTAGTTTTAATTTGTCTTTGTACTTCTCATGCCCCCAGGACTGCTCGGGGAGTAGTTTAGCCCTGGATGTAACTTGGAACAGCCTGAAGGTAACTCCAAATTATGACATCTTGTGCTGGATCCCAAGGGCAGAGCATTGAAACTATACCTCCTTTCACCACTGGCATGTCCTCACCACACCTATTATTCTAGGGACAGTGCCAGCATGAGACAGTCCTCAGTTATCCATGTAGAAGAACATTAAAGCCCCTTTGTGCTGCCAAAACAGCACAAAGAGGGCCATAGCGTGAGCCTGGACCAAATCTGCAGGACCTGGTTCTTCTCTCACACAAGTGCAAAATAAAATCACTCCTGATTGGAAATTGATATAAGTGAGAGAAGAATCAGATCCATAATACCTGCCACTAGAATCATCCATAGTATTAATGGTGTGAGGACTATTGTGTTTAGTATGAATGGGAAATGTGAAAAACTGACACCTGTACATGCCATCAAGCAGTGTCACGGACATCACCACAGACCTATTTAGCAGCTGGCTCTGTGAGTATATTGCTTTACCCAGCATTTAAACTGCTAGCCTTCTGGTTGCAGTCTTTAGATTCCAGTCCACACTTGTATTCAGCTCACTACAAATAATTACTTTTATCCGCTGCATTTCTGCTGACCTATTATCCTTGTGATTCCCTATTAACTGTCTCACCTGATTAACAGGTCCTAAAGCTGTACGGTATAGTGCTCAACACATTTTGGCTAAAGCTATCAGTGAGCTATGCAACAGATGGCATGGTTGCTCATACCCCCTCCCCACTCATCTTCCAAGATATGTTTCATAGCCAGATAGCGTCTCCTCTTACTTATGCCAGTGTAATCACTGGAGTTATTCCTGATTTACACCAGTGTAAGTGAGAGGAGAATCAGGCTTACAGTCCCTCATCTTTCCCGACTATTTGATCAACTTTGCAGAATACCTGGTGGCTGACCAAATAATTCAGTCGGCTACAACATCCTGTCAGTGCTGTGACAGGGGCAAATGAGCATACTTCACAGTCGCTGCCATGTTCTACAATGGCTTTTCAGTCACAACAAGTTTGTGCAGGTTATATAACTAACTGCTGTTGTTTCACAGAGGGTTTATGATACATGCTGGTTAAAATGGAGAGACTACTGTCCACAGACTGCATGTTTGTCTGGGGCAATGTATCTTCTGCACAATGTGTTTCAGACATGTGGCTGACAAGTAATACAAAGATATTAATCAGATAACGCAATGTCACTAAAGTGAGAGGGAAACTGCCAACGATATTCAAAATGATTTGGTGTATTTATATTTCAATCCACATAATTAAATAAAGTTGAGGCTCTTATTTTAAGGAGAACAACATAAATATGTAACAGTAATGATGCTTAGTAATTACACAACATTTTCCATCCATAGCTTTCACAGTACTTCACAAAGAAACGTATTTTCCCTATGGTAAAGATGGGGAGGTGTGCACACAAAGATTGTGATTTGTGCCAGGTCACACAGCAATTCAGTAGCAGAGTTGGAGATAGAATCCAAATCTTGTGATTCCCAGTCATATTTCCTGTTCACTGTATCATGCTGCCTCTGCTCTATTCTAGCTACCTACAGTTCCTTATGTATTGGATATCATATTATGCATGTCAAGGAAATATGCTCCTCCAATGTAGGCTGAGGTATTTGGTACATCTTGATGCTCTCTTCATTTCCAGTGAAAACATCAGCTTGACGCACAACTCTTTTTGGCGACATTTGGGGGTTAGCCAAAAGTGCTTTGTTGACCTATGTTCATTTTCTGCTTTGAAAGGGACACATCTCTGACATAAGGAAAAAATAGTGAGAACATAGTCTTGTTATTGGAGTTGATTTGGCTCAAGAATACTCATTGAATGTGGCATTAGTCCACCCAAACAATTCAGAAAATAGACCCTCCAGGACTATACATTGGCAAAGGTTCACTAAGGACAACGGAGTGACACAGATTTACACCCAGGGAGGATCTGGCCCACTATTTTTCATCCCTGTCTATGCTGGAGAAAATTGGTGTTTCCAGTTCCGACTCAGATACCTGAAATGCTTGTCTGACACTTACAATATGTCTACACTGCGATCAGAGATGTGATTGCATCTCTGGTAGGCATACCAGGGCTAGCTTTAATCTAGCTAGTGTGGCTATAAATAGCAGTGAAGACATGGTGGCACAGACCTCAGACTAAGCTAGCAATGCAAGTATGTACCTAGGATTGTGGGTGGGCTTGTAGAGCCTGCACTGCTACACACATTCATTGATATTTTTAGCAGCTCTAGCTAGATTAAAGCTAGCATGGGTATGCCTGCCTGAGCTGCAATCGCACCTCTGATGGCAGTGTAGACATACCTGTTAGGATATAGATATTCAGGCCTGTCTGTAAAGGCCTATACTCTAAGAATTTAGGTGTATTCTTATCACTTAGCTAGTTATAGAGGTATAAAAGAAAGAATCAAAATCACTGTCTGCCAGTGTAAGGACCTTCTCTTACTGTGACAGTCTGAGGCCCTGTTCTTAGGCTAAGATCTTTGGCTAAGCAGCAGAGGCAGCCAGAAGCTGGGAAGCGAACGGTCACATCCTCACATTCCAAACTAGTCACATTGAAATAAGGTGCTAGTGGGCTGTTAGGAATACAATCCTGTCCTGATAATGCCTATCACCTCCAGAGAAAAGAACAGGAGTACTTGTGGCACCTAAGAGACTAACAAATTTATTAGAGCATAAGCTTTCATGGGCTACAGCCCACTTATCGGATGCATAGAATGGAACATACAGTAAAAAGAAATATATATACATACAGATAAGTTGGAAGTTGCCATACAAACTGTGAGAGGCTAATTAGTTAAGATGAGCTATTATCAGCAGGAGAAAAAAACTTTTGTAGTGATAATCAAGATGGCCCATTTAGTCAGTTGACAAGAAGGTGTGAGGATACTTAACTTTGGGGAAATAGATTCAATATATGTAATGACCCAGCCACTCCCAGTCTCTATTCAAACCCAAGTTAATGTTATCTAGCTTGCATATTAATTCAAGCTCAGCAGTTTCTCCTTGGAGTCTGTTTTTGAAGCTTTTCTGTTGCAAAATTGCCACCCTTAAATCTTTTACTGAGTGGCCAGAGAGGTTGAAGTGTTCTCCTACCGTCTTTTACATTTACAGCCCTGATCATTAGTAATTGCTGTTGCCATTTAAAGCTCAATCTTGGACCTGGATTTGGATAGTATGAATATTTCTTTACAATTGCTAAAGGCAGACTTTTAATTTATAGTTTCTTCTTTTGAGTTGCAAAGATTTGTCTCCGTGAAGAATATTTTAAATGAAATTCACATGATTTGGGTCTTTTAGACATCTTCAGAAATGCATGCACAAAAACGGTTTGCTCACAATTTGCTGGTGTGGTTGCTGTGATGGTTTGCAGTCACTAACTGTGCACACCACTGATCAGTGAGTTGCCTAAGTGGTTATTTGCATGCAGATTTACTGTGATTGTAATACAAATTATGGACACAGCAAATATGAAAAATTGGCTCCTTAGTTCCAGTCTCTACTAATGTAATCACTTTGTTGTTATGCTCATTATGATGCATTCTAGGAAATAGAAGAGAAAAGTAAAAGCATGTGATTAAAAACTTAAGACCTTATTCTGCCCCAGTGAAGTCAATGACAAAACTCCCACTGACTTTACTGGGGGTAGGATCAGGTACTAAATCAGTGACAGAACCAGATGAATCTTTCTTTGCAGTCTGTGATATAACATGCCTAAACAGCCACATTTTCTTTGCTCTTCTTGTTAAGGTCAGCTGTTGCCTGTAAGCCATTTTCTTCACAAACTTGGGAGTAATTCTTTCTGCAGGGCACACTTCTCGAATAAATCTTCATGATGTTGCTGAGGAATTATTTTATCTATCTCTGGCTTCTTGTTTATTATGTTTAGAGTATTGCTCATGGTGATTTGAGGTGGTGTGGTATCTTGCCCTTTAAATAAAAGAAGGAAGAAAGGATTCCAGGCAGCCAAAACCTTTCAATTGAGAAGGCACCTCTCCTGTGAGGGTGCTTTAAAAGGAAGTCTTCTAAAGAGAAGGCACAAAGTGCACCAAGTTTGACTACTTTAGTCAGGAATGAAGACACACCGTTTTTAGAGAATCATCGGAGCTGATAGGAGTCATGGTGAAGAAGAGCTGAAGGAAACAGCTGTTGAGGAAGGTTTGAAGGTCCAACAGGACTGAGGGTCTAAGACGTCTGCCAGTTTTAACTACCTGCAGCAGCTCAGATTGCTGAGTGAAAGAGTGTATACAAATGTGTGTGAGGGAGAGCCTCTGCTTTATTGCTTTGTTGAGACTTGGCTTAACCTAAAGCTTTCTGTAGTTTTGCTTTAGCACAGCTTTATCCTTGGTTGCCATGCTGTTGTTAGCTCTAACATGAATCACTGCTGTTATGCAGCTCTCCTTGTGCATTGGACTTTGAAGCATTGCATTGCTTTTGGCACATTGAAAACAATTTGTTTACAACTCTGAGATTTAATTTATGCTAGTTACAAAATACTTCTCATGTTTTACTGTATATGTAATACTCCATTGTTTTTCTCCTTCCGATATATTTGTAATAACTTTCTTGTTCTTTTTCTGGAGGAACAGGAGTGAGGGGAGAGAGAAGAGTTAGAATAGTCCTGGGATTGCTTGCAAGTGAGGAAATGTAAGGAAATCTTAGAGAATGGAAAAGGGCAAAAAAGGAGTAGGGGGGGAAAAGGGAAGAATCAGGATGAACTAATGAAAGGCCTAATTCTGGTGTCAGTTACATGGCTGTAAATCAGGAGCGAATGAGGCACTTCAATTCAGGATTCCTTTATTCATTTGAGATCCTAGAAAGAATTTATTTATTCTGTATTTCACTTCACTTTTACTGTGGAAATTCAACTTTCACTTTGGGTAAGCATAAAGCAGCTTTTTTCCTGATAGAAAGACACTTCCTTTTGTATTTTAAAAATAAATAATTTTAAAAAATGAGAACAGACAGCATGGCAAAGGTCTGAAAATGGTGGCCTAATTTAGTGGATATTCCTGAGGATAGTAGGTGGCAGTTTTATCTTATCTACCATCTAATTTCTCCAGGAATACTTGCTGAAACTAGGCCACTGTCTCCAGGCCCCTAGTAATTTTCTCTGTTTTTTTAATACTTGGGCTCTTTGCAGAAGGACTTTGAAGCGAAACTGTACAAAAATGTTTCAAACAAAAAGCCAACCCTGTGAAGTTCACCATTACACAAGCAGCTGAACACATTCCCTTTTTAGTAGGAGGAACCATTGCACTATCTTGGCTTTATGTGAACATTTTCTGGAGCCAGTGGGATGGGGTGTGTTGATCTGGAGAAAGTCAAGGGATGTGTGCAGTATAATCACTGAGTAGTCTAGAGCTAATTGGAGTGTGGGATTGTTTAGAGACTGGCAGGACAGGGCATACTCTGGGTTCTGACACTGAGATGAAGGTGCAGCGCAGGGAAGGCCTCCTTTGTATCTCTAGTTGTAGGGAGGTAGTCCGGCCTGCCTGAACTAATTGGAACATGAGAATGAGCAGACTAAGGCTCAGTCTCACAAGGGACTGAGTAACCATTGTAAAGTGCTGAGCATCCTCAGTTCCCCTGGATTTCACTCTTGTTGTGTTGCAGGATCTGTACCGTACATATACGCAGGACATGAAACAAATCGGTCTGTGATGGATAACACTGTTATCAGGGGTGACACGTTTGTATAATTTTTGCTGGTGGCCAGAACGGGTCCAAGTCCCCCCCCCCCCCCCCAGCCCCCATGTAAGCCAATATATATTTTTAAAAATAGAGGGCCCTGGGGTGGGGCTGAGGGGCTTGGGATGTGAGAGGGGTTTGGGCAGAGCGTTGGGGTGCAGGGATGAGGGCTGCAGGCTGCCATCACGTGTGCGCCTCCTCCCCTGCTGCTGCCGCCCCTCACTGTAGCCTCGCTGGGGTGGGGGATGGGGCTGCCCCTTGCCCAGCATAGAGCAGGAGCAGTGACTGTGGTCATGGGGCCCCCTGTGCTGGTGGAGGGTCCTGCCGGAAAAGGGAAGGGTCTGTCCGTTTGAGGCGGAAGGGCAGGGTCAGGGTCATCCTGCCCTGGCACTATGGTTTGGAGGTGCTAGGACCCTGCGGTGGCAGTTGATGCCAGGAGCCGGCAGAGCGGAGTGGCAGGGCAGCCGCCCGCTGCCCAGAGTGCAGGCAGGGACGCTCAGGGGAGGCGCACGGGGGCGGCAGGCAGGGCCAGGAGAGAGACCCGGCCCCAAACATTGGTGGAGCCGGGCCACAGGCCCTGAATATTGCTGGAGCACCACGGGCCCATATAATTCTCTGCCCCGACTATTATCCAGGCCTTAGGGCTATATGTATTGCATGATATAGCTGTTTTAGGGCAGGATCTACAGCCTTTATTAGTACAAACAGTAATTTTGGATTGGCTCCAGTGTGGAAGTGTAGTGTGTTAATACAGCATGTGAGACAGACCAACAAGTTTTAGGAATCCTGTATAAAAAACACAATTTTTATTAGTAGACTAATGCCCTTTGTTATAGTGTCTGCTGATGGACATTTGAGGGGGCTATTCCGGACAAAACAAGCAAACAATTAGTAATCAGTGTGACATTTCACTTCTCTCTCTTTCAACTATCATTTTGGAAGTATGTCAAGGTCCTTCATCATTTACAATCAACTAGCTATTTCTGTTACCATCAAAGCACCTCATGTTGATTTTTCTCTGGCATTATGCCTTGCAGCAATGTTCCAGTTCTTAGTTTGCTCTTTTATTACAGAAAAGCAACTTGCAACTTTTTCCCTATAGATTCCAGAAGACCCCACAAAACCATTGCTTTGATTCCTATATGATTTCTATGAAGAAATACTAGGAAAATGGAGTTTCCTTTGAAATACCACAGGAACCAGTTCAAAGACTTCTGGGGTACACTGGAATGGTTGCACGTCGTACCAAATTACCAAGGGTTAGTTGCACTCTTATATTCAGACTCTTGTCCATTTTATGTATTTATAAGGCATCTGGTGGTGCTGGGGCATGGTTGTGGTGAGGTGGGAGGGAGAAGAAAGGGAAGGAGGTTAGGGACAAGGTTTAGAACCTCTTTGTGTATTGCATATAAAGGAAACTTTAAACTCCCTCCTAGAAAACTTCCATTCAGAAACTTTCTATCCCATTTGGTTTTACATATCAGTATTCTATTATGTGTATCAGAGACTGTAACATATGTGCTGTTTGTTTCTATAAAGAAAAATTATCCGGAAATTCAATGCTGCTACAAGTGATTAGGTGTTTTTCAGATGACATCTGGTGGGCAAACCAGAGACAGTTGGAATAGTAACTCCAGGAAATGTAAATCTCTTCTTCTCTTAACTCAGTGTGACAGTGACTAGCACTTAAGCCTCATCTACAGTAAAGAACTGCACCATTATCAGTACTAGTTGTAACAGTGCAGTGCATCCACACTAGTGATCCTGATTTAGGTATACTTGGTGCTCAACATCCATGCCTTCCTTTTGCTAGTGTTACAGGGCTTGTGGATTGTTGCCATAATTCCTGGCACAGCTCCTTGGAGCAAATGCTTTTCTATGAATCTATAATGTATATTTGCCCCTGTTTACATTTTTGTTATCCCAATGGATTCGTTGAATGGGTTTGTCCTGCCCAAGGGGCCATAAGGGTTAGGGGTTATGCCCTGCTCTGACTTCACAATTGTAGATGGTAGAGGGTCACCAGCCTGTCTGGATGCTTAGGCACTCTTCCAGTGAATGCTGTTACCTCTTGGAGGTAAGGAGTTTGACTTCATTCATTAATCATAGATGATTAGGGCTGGAAGAGACCTCAGGAGGTCATCTAGTTCAACCACCTGCTCAAAGCTGGACCAACACCCACAAAATCATCCCAGATAGGGCTTTGTCAAGCCAGGCCTTAAAAACCTCTAAGGATGGAGAGTCCACCACCTCCCTAGGTAACCCATTCCAGTGCTTCACCACCCTCCTAGTGAAATAGTGTTTCCTAATATCCAACCTAGACCTCCCGCACTGCAACTTGAGACCATTGCTCCTTGTTCTGTCATCTGCCACCACTGAGAACAGCCTAGCTCCATCCTCTTTGGAACCTCCTTTCATGTAGTTGAAGGCTGCTATCAAATCCCGCATCACTCTTCTCTTCTGCAAACTAAATAAGCCCAGTTCCCCCTCTCTCTTTTTTTTTTTTTTTAAAGTAACTTTGTGTCTTTAATTTGGGTTGACTTTTCTGGTCCTTGTTTTGTAGCAATTCTAATGGTTTCACTCTTTCATCCAGAGATAGTCTGGGCACTAGGTCCCTGAGGAAGGACATCCCTCTCAGCCCCCTTAAGCCAGCCCAGAGAGTTCCTTCATCTCCTCCTCTCCTGCCTAATGCACTTGGGCTGCCAGGGGTTGTATCCCTCATTGGTTGCAGTGGGGCAGTAAGTGGATGCTGGGGCAGCATATTGAGATAAATGCATTTTCTTGGGGATATGGTGGATGGGTACATTGCTATGTAATCCCTTTTCTTTGTTCTGGTTTTAGGATATCAGATGCTGCTGAGGCAATCTTGTGACAGCTCTGGCATCCCAACATAGTAAGTATATTGTGGGGTAGCTGCTACCAAATCTTTGATTTTTTTTTTTCCCTTTTGTGTTTCCAGCTTAATATTTTTTTCAAAATGCATGTGTTGTATTTTTTTATATGCTTGTGACGGGACCCCCAGGGTGCAGCCTGGAACTGTGGGACCGCTGTACCCCCTTAACTCTCTCCAGCCTGGGCTGTCTCTCACAATGCCTTACTAGTGACCAGCAGCACACCCCTCCAGGTGCTGTTATCACTCAGCACAAAACCATGTGGAACCCCACACCCAGCTAGATTGCATGAATGCTCCCAGAGCCACTCATGACTCACACAGAGAAAGGCACCAGAGCCAAATCCCTCCAGCTCCCATCACTGTACCTCAGGAATATACGCTCTTGCACTGCTCAGGACGAGCTGCGCAAATTAATTAATTGGTTTACCGCTTCATCAATGGAAATACACCAGTCTTGCAAACCTGAGCAGTTTTGCCACACACTTCATACAAACTCACTGGTGAAGATAAACAGTAAAACAAATGTATTGACTACAAAAGATAGATTTTAAGTGATTATAAATGACAGGCAAAAAGTAGAATTAGTTACCAAAATAAAATAAAATAAAAGCACACAGTCTAAATTCTCAACCCAATTAGACTGGGCAACATCTAGATTAAGCAGTTTTTCTCACCCCACTGGACATTACAGTCCTTAGTATACAGGTTTTGTCCATCATGGAGGTGGGTTTTTTAGAGCGCTGGGAGAACTCTCTCCTAGTGCTGTGCTACATGCCCACACAAGCCACTTTAACGTTGCCAGTGTAGACAAGCCCTTTGTTACTGGCAGCATAGGTGTGGCAGGAGAAAGGCCAAGCATGGGGCCCCTGTGTTCTGTTTTATAAACTCAGTCCCAGGTGCTGGGGGAACACAAGTCCAGGCATGTCTGGGGGGGCACTGCTGAGTCTCCCTGCAAGTTTGAGCAATTCCCCTGGTGTGGCCTCATGCAGGCGAGTCATTGAATTGTAGCTCCCTTGCTGGACAATGGCTGTCGATGGGTTGTTTGACACCCCGCCTGGGCATTGGTTACTTTCCTTGCTATTGCCTCTGGGGAGCTAACATCTGGCTGACTCCCCAACTTACAGCATGTTTTAGTGACAATCATACAACATAATTCTCATAACTGCATATGCATTAATGATATACATATATGGACAGAGAAATGACTTTCAGCAGACCATAACCTTTCCCGATACCTCACAAGGCAAGCTTTATATGTCAGATCACAATTACATAAAAATGAGGAATATGGGGGTTACATAGAATGTCACAGTGTTAATAAAGTATTTTTTCATTGTGTTTTTGTGTCCTCCTTTACTACACTGAGGTTTGTTCTTGAGGATGGGAGGGGCAAAGCTGTGACCAGTTGAGCATCGCTTCAGATGCTCACAGGCCCACGTGCAGCCAATAGCTGAGTGGGCTGACAAGTGAGAGCTATTAATGTCAAATCTGTCACTGAAGGGAGGACTAATTGCACAGTTGCAGCTGCAAAGTTTGCACTTCTTGCCCACACAGGCCCTGTAACAGAGGGACCCATTAACTGTGGGATAGAATGGAGTTTGGACTTGCCCAGAGCATGTCCCCCTATATTTATCTTAGGTACTTAAATGGCCTTCATCACGCTAATGTTTGAGCATCTTACAGTCTTGTAATGTATATATCCTCACAAGACCCCTTTGAGGGAGGGAACTATGTGATCCTCATTTTAGAGATGGGAAACTGAGCCACAGAGCGACTATCTGATTTGCCCCAGGAATCTTGGGTTTCCAAAGTCCTAGGCTAGCACCTTATCCACAACCATCCTTCCTCTACACTGCTTGTGCACCACTGTAAACATTTTAATATGTGAATAGAAGGTGTGTTACAGGCATTTGAAAGGGGGTCAAAATGACAGGACATTGTAAAGCTAAATCCTGAAGTACTTACATAGTTTTCCATAGGAGTTTGCCTCAGTAAGGACTGAGTAAATGAACCTCAGGATCTGGACCACTCTGCAGAAATTTGAACTACTCTAACTGCCTGCTCAGAGAAGGTCCAAATGACAGTGTTAAAAATGCTGGCAGCTGAGGGAGCCTTGTCTGCACTAGCACTTCCCCCATTGCTACTACTTCTGGAGCTACATCAATTCTAGCAATAGTGTGTATGTTTTGTCATAAAAGTGTAAAGTACAAAGCATCATAGAAGAGGATTAAAATTCCTTTTGTCTGTTTTCTAGGCTGAATATTATGCATGTCAGGGCAGAGTGCATATCGTGAGTCACAGAAAACACAGCAAACCTGTTTTGATTAGACTCTGCCTACGTTACAATAGAAATCATGCTAGCAACAACTAAATATGGTTGTTGCTAGCATGGTTTCCATGACTATTCTAAACAAGGGCCTTTTCCAGTTACCCACATAATAAAACAATGTTAATATTTGGGCTCCCAGCTAGACAAACCTTTACTTCCTGATAAGAAGTCATTTTAAAACAGGGGTTTTGGTACTGGTTTCTGCTACTGTGGCTGTGCTGGGTGGCGTGTCTGGAGCACAGGTTTGTTAAAACTGCTTTTTTAAAAAAAAAGTCTCCAGACTAGATCATTACTTTATTTACAAACCTACTTTTTAATTAAAATTCTGTTCAAGTCACACTGGCCAGCACAACTGAATTAGCAGAAGCCATTATTAAACCCCCCCCCGGACCAGATCCTGATGTCCAGCTGAATTGCACACCACTGATTTGAAGCTGTGGGTGTGCAAATGTGGTGTAAAGCTCACCTTTGGATTCCCCCAGTCCTGTAGCTGCTGTGTGCCCTGCCATATGTGAGAACAGTCTTAGACCTGATTTTCAGAGGTGCTGAGCACCCACATCTCCTGATGTGGAGATACAAATACTCAATGCTTCTGGAAGTCAGGCACAAGGTATCTCAGGCTGGGCATCCACAAATAGAGGCACCCAAAATCAGTAAATTTTGGCCTAAATATCCTCTACCTGGCAAATCCTTTCTTCCCCCAAAATTGCCCACTGGTAAAGAATGTAAACTAACTGTAGTAGCATCGTGTGTCATGAATGCAATGTCGTGCACTATACACATAAAGTAAACAGAGGGGTAGCAAATAAGATATTTTCACATTCTCAGCAAGTGCGTATCTTTCCTTTGTTACCACTGAAGGCCAAATCAAGCAATCAGTGGGAGTCTGCCTGAGTAAGATTTAACTAAGAGCTAAATCCTGACAGCCTTACTCTTTTCTATGTTTCAGAGTAGCAGCTGTGTTAGTCTGTATCTGCAAAAAGAAAAGGAGTACTTGTGGCACCTTAGAGACTAACAAATTTATTTGAGCATAAGCTTTTGTGAGCTATGCTCAAATAAATTTGTTAGTCTCTAAGGTGTCACAAGTACTCCTTTTCTTTTCTATGTGTTTAGCTGGTTAGTACTGGTTAATTAGAAGCAGTTACTGCAAACAAAATAAATGACGCAAATTAGAACTGTATCCCACCTCCAATGACTTATCAACCTTGTGATCGCCATTGGAATTATATCAGTAGTTCTCAACCTGTGCATAGTGACCACCCAAGAGGAGTACCAGCAGATGTCTCAAGGACTACGGAAATGGGCGGAGATGCCAGAAATACCTATGAACCACTACGTTTATCATGGACCTCCAACTAAGTGCAGTGAGAAATAATGCAAAGGATTCTGGGGCATATGGGGAATATATTGTTAATTGTTGTATATGGCTTTGCCATCTGGAAATGAGTGAGAAATCATAGTATGATTGAGAGACCCCCAACAAATTTGCTTGCTAATGCCTGATATGTTGCATAGCTCAAAGCCTGAACTGCTCTCAATTGCTAACTCCACTAAAGGAAATCTCAGAATGGTTGATAAAGCAGCAGTGGATGAAGCAAAGCAAATACAAACAGGTACTACAGGGTACATCTTGTCTCTCTGATATCAGAGTAGTGCAAGAAACAGACAAAGAAAATTAGGAAACACTGTAATGGAAAGAATAAAGATATTTTTCAGACCATTGGAGGTAGCAGTCTGTAAGAACAATCCTCAATTTACATGCATAGCTATTTTCAGGTTTTGAAACATTTCCTATTCCTTGCTAATTTCTATTCAGAAGTTGATATATAAAAATCACCAACACAAAGAAATCAAATGTAATTGCAATCAATCATAAAAAACAAAAAGGAAAAATACAGCAGGAAAATGTTCTTAAAAACACCAATTAGGCAATAAAATGTCTTCAGCATAGGCCATTTAGTTAGCATCTGTGAATGCTTTTGTATTCTGCAGCTGGGAACAGCACCAGTTCCTGAAATCTCTTTAGCTAGCAAAGCCACAATTTGAACAGATTATTTCCAGTGTGCAGAAAAATTCCATTGACAGTTATTTAAAAGTTTAACTAGAATAAAGGATGTGAACAGAAAAATTAGATCATTAGATCACAAAATTTACTGAGTACTTTTAAAAGATTTTCTTCATTTTTGCAGCATAACAAAGGATATGCTCTAGTCTTCCTGGATCAATAAATCAATATGAAAACTTTTAAATCCAGAAATAAATAGAGCTTGAGCTAGTAACAAACATCTCCCAGCTCCTTCGGTCATGAGACAATATGTATATATCAGCCATTTGTCTCTGGGTCCCCCTCAAAAATCTGCAGGGGCTTACCCTGACTTACCTCAGCCACAAACCTAACATGAAGGGTTGAGGTTATAGGGGAGAAGAAAGTAGTAGCATAACTTGCTGTTCTTACGTTTCAGGGTTTTCTACTTATAGGGACCTCACTGCTGATTACATGGCTTTTGTACTAGTTACAAAGGAGATCTTGTACATGATGGCTGCAACAGTGCAAGTCCAATAAACTACTTGAGAACCAAGTTTTCTAAAGTTTAAGCAGTAAAAAATTGAGGCTTCCTTGTATTTTCCATTGAATTTTGCCTGGTTTCATTCCTGGTTAGAGAAATTTATCTCCCCTGGATTCTTTCAGAGACTTTCAGTTAGGGTTTAAGCTGCTAGTGTTACTCTGAAAGTCATCCCAGTGCAGTCACCTGATCTGTCTCCTTTCTGATATTTTTTTCTTGTTTTAAGTTCCAGGACTGTGAGGCATTCAAGGCCCAATCCTAAAAGGGGATGAGAAGAGGTCTCAACACCTTGCAGGATTGGGAAGTCAGTGTCCAGGAGAAGGTTTTGTCCACGAGAACCTCTTTTAATCATTTGGAGAATCACTGCCTTTATTTCGCCATTAAAATCTCCTCCCTCTCAGGCTCGGCCACCTAGCTACTGTCCTCCCATTCAAGAAGTAGTGAAGTTTATCAATAAACTTCTATTCCTCAATGAGCTGGAGAGGATGTTGCTGTACCAGATAATCCTTTATTACACTGTGCTATATTTTCTCAGCTGCTGGAGAAACACACTAAAAAGGTGACCATTCTGGAGAAGTACTGAAATTACACAAGACAGACAGTCGAGTTAAGTCAATGGTAGTCTTCCCACAGATTTCAATGGGCATTGGATCAGGCCTCTAAGGTAGTAATTGTAATGGAGTTGGCAGCAGGAATACAGTGGTTTGACATCCTTGAAGCAATGGCAATTCAAGCAGGATGCCTCAACTAGCCCTACTTGAACCAGCCACTGGTTTGACATTCCAAATAACTGGTAACAGAAATGAAAACGTGTATAATGCAATCTCCATAACTGTGTGTTAAACAAGTGCTGCAAAATATCCCTCCTTTGTATGATACAACACAATTATATGTGACAGGAGAAATATAGAGCCTGAAGTGTATCGGTGTCCATTACCTATTGGGGTAAGTAGAGTAAGGTAGCATTCAATCAACAACACAACACCAATGCCCTTAGTCAGCAAGGGGCCGTAGTGCTGAATGGCCACGGCCACACTGCATACCTTTATTCCAGGTGTCTAAAAGCTCCACAGGGTTATTACTGCTCTCAAGTGCAGTCAAGTTAATCGCAGATGACTGTATGGCCGTTGCCAGTAGCCTTCAATCAATAGCAGTTGAATTAGAGATGGAAAAATATAACAGGCACTGTAATCTGCAGAGAGATTCATACAAAGATACATTTTTTCCTTCCACATCATGAGCACTAACAGCAGCACCATATTCTGACTGCAACTCTGACTCAGATGGTTCTAATATTGTAGTTCTGTAGGAACATTTCTCTATTGTTAATCACTGCAAAGGCAAAAAAAAATGTACAAACAACTAAGCTGTAGCTGAACTCAAATATAGATTCACTCTTGTTTTTGAACTACAGCTGAGCTGTGGGGAAAAAAAAGCTGTGTCAACTGGAAAAACAGTATATTGCATATTTTTTTTCAAAAAACCCAAAATCTTATTGCAAAATCCTTTCTGAACAAACCCCTTGCCTAAAACTAGCTATACAACATTAATTTAAAGGACTACATTTTCCAAATTTGTAAATTTAACATACAACGTTAATGAAGTTTTTTGCCAGTACAAATCTGATCTCTGGTCCTTACTCCTGGGATGCAAGTACCTGGTGGCTAACACCAGATAAATTAGATTACACTCACGCGGAAGCCCTTGCATAAATTCTGCAAGACTAGTGCTAAAAATCCAATCACACCGATTGGGTAAAAGCATCTAAACGTGCGGACAACCAGGTGGTACAATTTGACTCTTCTTAAGCAGTCCCCTAAACAGCCAGGTTGTGCTTCTAACGGCTCAAAACGTGCCACACCTCCGATACCTGTGAACGCTGGCGTCAGGTGAGCACGGCACACGTTTGATGGGAGCCGCAGGCCCCAGGCGCTGGATATGGCTGCGTAACTGGGGCTCGGGCAGAGAACCAGACGCACCGTGCGCACAATGGTCAGAAGGGCCCGCAACCCGGCCTGCGCCACCGCTTCCGGCTGGCGCCACACGTGAGACGCAGCCACTTGGCACGTGTCTGTCTCAGGTTGTAAGACACTACCCGCCCCTCCCCCCCCGCGCGCTTGGGATGGGCGGAGCTTCGCCTCTCACGCCACCCCCGATAAGAGCGCGCCGCCCGCGTGCGCCAGAGCAAAGCCCCGCCCTGTGGAGGCCTGCCCCTAGTCCGTGTTTCTGAGACCCCGACGGAGCGCGCGTAACCCCCCCTCCCCGAAGAAGGGAGCCGTGCTGGCCTCCGAGATGGCGGCCGTGGCAACGGCGTCCGGGCAGCAGCAGGTAAAGGCCCGGCCGGCAGCACCGTTCCCGCCGCGCGGCGATGAGATCGCGCCTCGGGGCAGTGACTTCGCTGCGGCTCATCCTTGTCAAAGGGATTCTGGGTTGTTCCCTCCTTCCCCCGGCCGGGAGAGAGCCCAGGGAGGGAGGCTGGCTCCGCTAACGCGGGGAGGCTCCGAACGGGCCCTGTGTCTGCCAGAGAAACGCTGCTGCGGCCCAGACCGTGTCCGGGGCCGCCCCTGGACCCCGCTTGCCCGCCGTAGCTGGGGCGCGTGCAGCCCTGGGGGTGAGGGGCGGCGCTGCGGTCACAGCAGTTACCGGACGTTCTGTGACGTCAGGGAGCGCCTCCTGCCGTCCCGGCCCCTGCCCAGCTCGCGGCCGCCACAGTAACATCCCCTCCCCCCACCGTCCCCGCCCTGTGCCCCGTGGCGGGGGCCCCAGAGCGGCCGGCCAGTGGCGAAAATTGTGAGATGACCTCCCCCCCACCTCCAAAAAAAAAAAATATCCAGGCTCTCGCAGGTTTTGTGCTGGGACCAGGGCTGTGCCAGAGCCCCTCCTTCCATCAGTGCTGCACCCCAAATCAGTCCGCACCTCTGCGCCTTTCCATTGCTCTTTCCCTCCAAAGTACCTGGCCCAGCTGAGGGCCTAAAGAAGAGCCCTGTGGGGCACTGGGAAGCTTGTCTCTCTCACCAACAGAAATCCGCCTGATAAAAGCTATTACCTCACCCACCCTGTCTCCAATATCCTGGGCCCCACTTGGCTACAGCAACTCTGCATAGCCAGTTCAGTCTGCTCTGGAACTTTTCTGCCCTGTTACGTGATTGTCCTGTTGTTCATCACGCTGATATTACATGCCCCAGTGATAGGCTCTTTAGAAGTACCTAAGTCAGTGGTCCCCAAACTTTTCACAGTTGTGCCAGCCGTTACTGCTGTCTGCGCCGCCCCCCTCTTCCCCCCCCCCCTCCAGTGAGGCCAGGAGCAAAGCTGTAGCTTGTGGGGAGGGCAGACAGGAGTAAGGGGGCTGCAGCTGGGAGCTGGGCTGGCGCCCAGAAGGGAGCCACAGCCGGGGCTGAGGCTGGGAGCAGAGTCAGGGGCAGGAAGGGGCCAAGGCCGGGGGGGGGGGGCATGGAGGCTGGGAGCCACAGCTGGGGCAGAGCTGGGGCTGGTTGGCCTGGCTACCCTGAATGTTCTTTAGTGCCCCCCCTAGGGAGAACATAAGAATGGCCATACTTGGTCAGACCAAAGGTCCATCCAGTCCAGTATCCTGTCTACTAACAGTGGCCAATATCAGGTGCCCCAGAGGGAGTGAACCTAACAGGAAATGATCAAGTGATCTCTCTCCTGGCATCCATATCCACCCTCTGACAAACAGAGGCTAGGGACACCTTTCCTTACCCATCCTGGCTAATAGCCATTAATGGACTTAACCTGCATGAATTTATCCAGTTCTCTTTTAAACCCTGTTATAGTCCTAGCCTTCACAACCTCCTCAGGCAAGGAGTTCCACAGGTTGACTGTGCGCTGAGTGAAGAAGAACTTCCTTTTGTTTGTTTTAAACTTGCTACCCATTAATTTCATTTGGTGGCCCCTAGTTCTTGTATTATGGGAACAAGTAAATAACTTTTCCTTATTCACTTTCTCCACACCACTCATGATTTTATATACCTCTCTCATACCCCCCCTTAGTCTCCTCTTTTCCAAGCTGAAAAGTCCTAGCCTCTTTAATCTCTCCTCTCACGGGACCCATTCCAAACCCCTAATCATTTTAGTTGCCCTTTTCTGAACGTTTTCTAATGCCAGTATATCTTTTTTGAGATGAGGGGACCACATCTGTACACAGTATTCAAGATGTGGGCGTACTATGGATTTATATAAGGGCAATAAGATATTCTCTGTCTTATTCTCTATCCCTTTTTTAATGATTCCTACCATCCTGTTTGCTTTTTGACTGCCGCTGCACCCTGTGTGGACGTCTTCAGAGAGGCGGCCTCCACGCTGATCTAAGTTGTATTTAGTCTTGTAGCAGTGTTAGTCCCAGGATATTAGAAAGACAAGGTGACAATATCTATTATTGGACCAACTTCTGTGTTTGGCCCAATAGAAGATATTACTTCACCCACCTCATCTCTAGAAGTACCTAAAATATTTGATTGAAGGTTAGTTCTTGGTTTCATCTTGTGTTCTGCAGGGTTTTTCCGGTACGATGTCCTGTGGTGTTGGCTTCCAACTGATAATCCTAACTCTGTATCTCCACTCCAGCATTTGGATAATATAATGTAACTGAGAGAACTGCAGGATTCCCACAGGTGTCATGTAGGTTTTTAACTCTACAGAGATCAGAATCTCAGTGGTTGCTGAGTGACTGACTGTGGCATGATGAATAAAAGTCAAGCTGGGTTCTTCCAGTGCATGATCACAGTAATAAGAGTACTGCTGACTAAATTGTGCCATCTGGGACTCCCATACCATCTCATGGTCTTCCAAACTGATCAAATTTGATATGTACTCACGGAGGCATAATAAACATGGTACTCCATGATGTCATTTTTTATAGTTTCTGAAGAGTGACCTCTTTAAATATATCATGGACATGGCCAAACTACAGTTCAAAGTGGTTAAAAAACAAAGCTGCAGTCTAAGTAGACATAGAAAATGCTTTGTTTAAAAATCCAGTTATGATATAGTTTGCCCTTGTATATGCTGGCTGGCCAAACCCCTTTATAATCCACTTTGATTACAGAGTGTAAACTTTTTGCTTGAGCATGGGTGCTTTAAATAAACATGGTTAGATAGTGATCTAGGAGCTGAATTTATTTTAACTTTCGTTTGTCTTCAGCTTGTGATGATGCATTAGCATTCCATGCAGAAGTTCATCTCAGCATGTAATGTTTTTGTTGATATTTATTTTTATAGTATCAACAATTCATTAAGCACTTTACAGATCGATATAAGGATAGCATTCCTCCTTCAAGTCACACTCTAAATAGAGAAAATATTGGTGAAGGAAATGGGGGATGAAAGATTGCAAGCAGATCAAAGCCAGTAAGCAGTCTGTTTAGTACACACCTTATTATTTCCATTTTTTTCCAGTTTGTATTTGTCCAATAGAAAAAAATGTGGCAACCCTAATAGACAGAATGTGGGGCATTTCTACTAATGTGATGCTAGTTCAGATTCTCCAATAAATAACTCTTTAGCTGGAGTAGTCAGATTAATTCAACTGTGCAGCAGAGGAGACATTTATTCTCTATATGGCTTAATAAGCTCCCAGCCAAATAGTCAAGTTTTCTTCCAGTTGCAGTGGTCATGGGGGTTCGATTCTCCTCACCCTCCCATTGAGAAGTCATTAACTTCTAAGGATGACTTTTCCTATAGACAACTCCTAATTCTTGTTAATCTGTTACCCTGTGCTGATTTTAGGTAGGCTTAGTCTAAGGGGGGGAAAATGGTTATTCAGTCACTGATCTTGGAATACTACTGAACCTGCCTATGTAAGAGCTAAAGGCCCTTATCTTTACAGCCATTACTCAAATTTAGGTATCACTTTGTCAGGTTGTCTATTAACTTAAATGGGATTACCCACATCAGTGTTTCACAACATTCTTATTTATTAGTATTGCAGTAGCGCCTAGGAGCCCCAGTCATGGGCCAAGACCCTATTGTGCTAGGTACAAACAGAGAACAAAGATAGTCCCCTCCCCAAAGAGTTTACAATCTAAGTATAAAACAAGAGACAACAAGTGAAACAGATGGGTAGGGGGCACCAAGAAACAATGAGACAATGCTGGCCAGCATGATAGACAGTGGTCTTAGCATATCAGCAGCCTAACTGTTGTCAACCTTTTTGTAGGCCGTGAGTGAGGATTGCAAAACTGCACACTAAATTACTAGTAGCTATGATATCAAGAATATCCAGGGTTATAAAAAAAAAAAAATTTGGATGGGCTGTTAAACCTCATGCGTCAGGATTTAAGCCAATCCCCAATGATTGGAGGGATAAGACCAGGAAGAGACCGGGGGGAGAGTTATTCCACATTTGTGTACTGTGAGATTCTTGCATTTTCCTCTGAAGCATCTGGTATTGGTCACTGTCAAATACTAGATGTACCCTGGGTCTGATCCAGAGTGGCAGTTCCTATTACAGGCAACTACTGTTTAATTGTAGTGATATAACATTGTATTATTGTTCTTTTTAAGAGCATATTACAGATACAATTCCCAATTCACCACTGCATTACACCAGCTTTACACTGGTGTAATTCCACTAAAATCAGTTGAGTTACACAACTGAACAGTTGAGTTCAGTGTAAAACTGCAGTAACACAGTGGTAAATCACGTCCACAGTATGTGTTTGTCTTTTAGCTACCGTGTTACTGATAATGAATAATTGTTTAAAAATACAAGACTAATTTCTCTTAATAAAGAATGCCTTCTTTTGTGTTCTGTACAGAGTGACTGCTCTTTCAGTACTCTAGATTCCGGTCAACACTTTCAGTTTCAGAACTGGATGATTAAAGCTGATCAAGCTAAGAAAGCTGAATTCATAAGAACAGCAGAAAAACTAAAAAATCAGTAAGTTAAAGAATATAACCATAAACACATTCTGCATGGCATTGCTGTGGGTGACAGCTTTTGAGGTGATTTAAGATTAGTACTTGTGACTATCAGCAGGGGTTCCGGAACTCTGAGCTGCTGTGTTAACCCTCTCAGCCTCAGCAAGTGAGAGCTTTGCTGCTGCTAAGCTGTGTGTCAAGTTCTGGACACACCAGCTTGTCTACCTTTCCAGCAAACTCTTCAGGACTCTGCCAGTCCAAACTTTACATAGCAGGTAACAGTCAGTGAACTCCAGTTCCCAAGTTCCTCAGAGACATCTTTCTGTAGTGTGCAGCCTCTACTTACTGTAACTCACAAAATCGTATCCGTTTTGCTGCTCCTTTAAAGAGACAATACACAGCAGGTTATTAACTTAAGTGGGGTTGGCAAATCCTTAATCCTGTTACAGCACTGAGTTGGATTATAGTAAAAGTAAAGTAACTTTATCCACTATGAGGTTTAAGTGATACCAAATATAAGGATAGATATGGTTACAGACAAACAAAAGTAAGGTTTTAGTTTTAGAAGCATATTCTAACTTAACTAACTAGAGTCTTGGTTGAAGTAGATTTCTCAGGTGTAGCCAGTTTCCAGAGACTTTCAAGCCCCTTTCAACCCTCCACTTTTCTCGGATGTACAAGAGCTTTAGTCTTTTGTATCTGCCCAGTAAAGGATATCAGAATGGCTCTCTGTCCTTGCTTATATCTTCAAAAGTTATCTTTGTTTTTAGAATCAGGAAGCCCTCCTTGGGGACTCCAGGAGGCCTGCTGTGTCCACCAGGCAGCTGATGCCATGTTAATTTTTGAAGTCTGTTGCCCCCATCAAGATAGTTTAGAGGATATCTCCCTGTGACATACCAGGATACAGTCCAGCCTAATGATTAGCTGTCACCCCTGCCCTCTAACCTGGGGTACCTTTTACAATGCTTTGCTTCTGTAGCCTCCAGCCTGGTCTGCTCACAAACAGCCTCCAACATGCTAGTCACTCCCAGTTATGTCTGTGTGTGTGTGCTGCAGCCAGCAAGCCATACCTTGGCTCTTACCAGTTTTGGTCATACTGCTGCGTGACCCCAAGACACTCCCAGTCTTGGATTTTCTCCCAGAATGTCCCCTACTGCCCACCCCTCTCCTGGACAATACCAGTTTATATGAAGTCCATTACTTCTTTAGTAGAAATACTGTAATATGCACGCAACTCGCCACTCCAAATGGAGTTTCCCAGACACTTCAATTTAAACACACTGGATTAGATAAAACAATAAAATAGTTTAACTACAGAGATTTTGAGTGAGTACAAGTGACAAGGCATAAAAATCAGAAATGGTTACAAGAAAAATAAAGATAAAATACAACTGCTGCCTAACTTAACAAACTATGTTAAAGTCAGAGCAAAGTTTCCTCACCACATGCTTTTCTCAGTCGTACTGACCAAACTTCTTAGGTCAGGACCGCTTCTCCCAAAATCCAACGAATGCTTCAGGTGCATGAATGCAATGGGCAGGTGGAGGAGCAGGGGGATCTCAGAGTGTTTCTCTGTCCTTTTTATAGTTTCAGTCCCCCTCTTGAAAAACATTTCCAGCTAAGATTCAGGAGGCAAAGAGTCTCTGGGGAAGGATGTTCCCTACTGCTTTTCCTCACCTTTTTGAACTTCCTTTATCTCACTTTCCTGCTTGATGACTGTTTACTGCATAAATGCAAATTAAGCAGAGCGTACATTCCTTTGTTTGAGACAAACCTGTTTGCTAACCGCAGTTTGGAACATGTTAATAAAAAATGTTGTTAAAACCATACAGTGGAATCTTATACAGCAGAACCTCAGAGTTACGAGCACCAGAGTTACGAACTAACCGGTCAACCACGCACCTCATTTGGAACTGTAAGTATGCAGCCAGGCAGCAGCATAGAAAAAAGAAAAATGCAAATGCAGTATAGTACTGCGTTAAACATAAACTACTAAAAAAATTAAAGGAAAAGAAAAAAAACTAACAAGGTAAAGAAACTGTTTCTGTGCTTGTTTTATTTAAATTAAGACTGTTAAAAGCAGCATTTTCTTCTGCATAGTAAAGCTTCAAAGCTGTATTAGGTCAATGTTCAGTTGTAAACTTTTGAAAGAATAACCATAATGTTTTGTTCAGAGTTATGATTCCATTTCATATTTATGAACAACTTCCATTCCCAAGATGTTTGTAACTTTGAGGTTCTACTGTAACTTCACATACAGTGTTTCCACAGATATTTTACCAGGATAGTAATGACCAGAAAATTATAAGTTTTCAAATGATACCTCACAAGGCATACTTTGAGCAATGATTATTACAATAGTGTAGGATGTGGACACAGAGGTACGTTCTGTCATACTCCTCCACTGGCTAGTTTATTGACTTTGCCTTTTATGTAAATGTACTTGCATTGTCTCTCCTTGCTCAATTTATACTGGAGACACTTTCAAGCAGGTGGGATCACATTCCTTTGTCTAGGGTGGAGTGACTTCAGCCTTACTTGCCAAACACATTTTAAAAACATATTTCCAACACATAGAATCATAGAATAGTAGGACTGGAAGGGACCTCAAGAGGTCTTCTAGTCCAGTTCCCTGCACTCAAGCAGGACTAAGTATTATCTCGATCATCCCTGACAGGTGTTTCTCTAGCCTGCTCTTAAGAATCTCCAATGATGGAGATTCCACAGGCTCCCTAGTCAATTTATTCCAGTGCTTAACTACCCTGACCGTAACTTTTTTCCTAATGTCCAGTGTAAAACGCCCTTGCTGCAATTTAAGCCCATTGCTTCTTGTCGTAAGAGGTTAAAGAGAACAATTTATCTCCCTCTTGCTTGTAACAACCTTTTCTGTACTTGAAAACTGTTATCATGGTCGTCCCCCCCCCCCCCATCTTTCTCCAAACTAAACAAACCCCATTTTTTTCAATCTCCACTCATGGGTCATTTTTTCTAGACCTTTACTAATTTTTGTTGCGCTACTCTGGACTTTCTCCAGTTTGTCCACATCTTTCCTGAAATGTGGCACCCAGAACTGGACACATACTTTAGTTGAGGTCTAATCAGTGTGGAGTGGAAGAATGACTTCTTGTGTCTTGTTTACAACACTCCTGCTAATACATCCCAGAATGATATTTGCTTTTTTTGCAAGAGTATTACATTGTTGACCCATATTTAGCTGGTAATCCACTATGATCCCGTTCCGCAGTACTCCTTCCTAGGCAGTCATTTCCCATTTTGAATGTGTGCAACAGATTGTTCCTTCCTACGTGGAATGTAGTAGAACCTCAGAGTTATGAACACCAGAGTTACGAACCGACCAGTCAACCACACACATCATTTGGAACCAGAAGTACACAATTAGACAGCAGCAGAGATGGGGGGAAAAAAAGCAAATACAGTAGAGTACTGTATTAAACAAAAACTACTAAAGGATAAAGGGAAAGTAGCATTTTTCTTCTACACAGTAAAGTTTCAAAGCTGTATAAAGTCAATGTTCAATTGTAAACTTTTGAAAGAACAACCATAATATTTTGTTCAGAGTTACGAACATTTCAGAGTTAAAAACAACCTCCATTTCCAAGGTGTTCATAACTTTGAGGTTCCACTGTACTTTGCGTTTGTCCTGATTGAATTTCATCCTATTTACTTTGGACCATTTCTCCAGTTTGTCCAGATCATTTTGAATTTTAATGCTATACTCCAAAACACTTGCAACCCCTCCCAGCTTGGCATCGTCCGCTAACTTTATCAATGTACTCTCTATGCCATTATCTAAGTCATTGAGGAAGATATTGAACAGAACCGGACCCAGAATTGATCCCTGCAGAACCCCACTCGATATGCCCTTTCAGCTTGACTATGAACCACTGACAACTACTTTCTGGGAACAGTTTTCCAGCCAGTTCTGCACCCACCTTGTAGTAGCTCCATCTAGGTTGTATTTCCCTAGTTTGTTTATGAGAAGGTCATGGGAGACAGAGTAAAGTCAAGATACACCACATCTACCACTTCCCCTTTATCCATAAGGCTTGTTATCCTGTCAAAGAAAGCTGTTAGGTTGGTTTGACATGATTAGTTCTTGATAAATTCATGCCGTTACTTACCACTTTATTATTTTCTAGGTGTTTTCAAATTGATTGCTTAATTATTTGCTGCATTATCTTTCCGCGTACAGAATTTAAGATGACAGGTCTGTAATTCTCCAGGTTGTCCTTATTTCCCTTTTTATAGATTGGCACTATATTTGCCCTTTTCCAGTCTTCTGGAATCTCACCCATCTTCCATGACTTTTCAAAGAGAATTGCTGATGGCTCAGATGTTTTCTCAGTCAGCTCCTTGAGTACTCTAGGATGTATTTCATCAGGCCCTGGTGACTAGAAAACATCTAATTTGTCTAAGTAATTTTTAACTTGTTCTTTCCCTTCACTGTCATTCATTAAGTTAATATCCAATTGCTACTAAACTTTTTGGTGAAAACTGAAACAAAAAAGACATTTAGCACTTCTGCCATTTCCACATTTTCTGGTATTGTTTTCCCCTCCTCATTGAGTAACGGATCTAATCCTGTCTTTGGCTTGCTCTTGCTTCTACTGCATTTGTAGACTGTTTCTTGCTATCCATATTTATAATTTTTCATATACTACTGTACATATACCATGCAGTAATATTAATGACCAGCATGTTACCAGTTTGCATATGATACCTTCCCTAACACCTTTTAAATACAGATTATGGCAACAGTAAATTGGAATACAATCAGAATCAGCTGGTCACACCAGCTGAGGCTTATTGCTAGATACCAGGGAGCCCCTTGTCCTCTGGGCTTGGGGTGCTCTTAGGGTCAGAGTAGCCTAAAACAATAAGGGGATGCGGTTACTGTTGGAACTCTAAAAGTTGAACTACCTTAGCAGAAGCTATATTAAGAAGGTTTAATACTTAGGAATGCTTGTGGATAAATGAGGCTACTAAACGGACATAAAAACCTTCATGAACTATGAGAGAGTTGCCCATTGTTCAAATTCATCAAGGGCCAAATTCTGATCATCTTAATTACACTCAGTAATCCATTACTCCCCAAGTCGTTCCACTGAAATCAAGGTACCAAGGTGCTACCCACTATGAGTAACGGTTTCGGACTCTGGCTGTAAGTATATTTTGTTACACCATTGACCACAGTAAAGAAACAAAAATTACTTATGGATCTGTGTATTTAAAAATAAAAAAATGCCACTATCAAAGTTAGCAATTTCAAGCACCTTTAATATCTCTAAAACATCTCGTATCCACATTCCAATCACCCTGTTGTTGTAGAGGCATTGGGAGCACATTACTTTGGAGCAAATCTGTCCATCTACATTACAGCTCCACCTATGTATGGAACTACATTAGTGCAGTTCATCCTCCCTGCTCTCTTCCACCATGCTGTGCTCAGCCTTTCAGTGATAGCTCTTTGTAAGGGTTGCTGGCACTGCACTATGCACCTAGATCAGTTCTCATACATTTTTATAGTGTGAACCACAGTCTTAGTCAACAAGATAATTTCTTTATTATCTCTGCCCTCGTTCAAGATTACTTGGAAGACCTCCCCTACCGTTGATGATCAAATAACAACCGTGTGGCAACTACATCAATTTGTCACATAGACAAGTAATAATAGGGAGGTATTTAATGTATTTTTAGCTTCCTTTAATGTGATCCAGCAGGAGGACAGTGAAAAGAACTGTCATTGTGAAACCAGGCAGCTGACTGGGAAAGTGTTCCATGGACTTTATTTGTCTACAGAATTTGGGAACTGCTATCCTAGATCACAACCATGTTAATTCGTTTTTAATCTAGTCTCCTGCATACCAGAATTCATGCCCCAAAATGTATTTCAGTTTACCCCTGTGGTGTTCTTTCTTGGTTTAATCCATTCATTTCCTCAGAGAACATCCATTCTCTCCTTTTCAGTTTGTCCAAGAACAGTATAAATGTTTTTTTTAGCAGGTTTCAGTTTTGCTGGGGAAACATCAGGAAAACTAAATAGGATGCTGAACACAAATAATATTGTGTTATTGTTTTTAAATGAAATATTAAACACTAAACATAAAATATAAATAGAACCCTACAGGAGTAGATTCCTTTGACTCTTTTATTTACAAAAATAGAAAAACAAAGTTAGAAAATAATAACCCTACAACTTAGATACCAACTGAAAAAAATAAAAACCTTGAAACAAACATATATTACTCTAGCCACTTACATAATTAATCTGGCCTGGGATTTGCAGCATTGTCTGGGAGCAGTTTTAGCAACAGCTTCAAGGCAGTAGACTTCCCCGCCTCTAACTAAATCTTAAATCAAGCTTTCTATTTGCTTATTCTCAACCAACCACTTGTTTCCTTCCCTTCCATCCCCGGGGAGGACTGGTAAAACCCCTGACTTAGGTCTAATTCTTCTATTTGTGCAACCCTCATCACTGTAGTAGCTCAGCACCTCACAAACTTTAATATATTTATCCTCACAACACTCAAGTAGGGTAGGGAAATACTGGTATCCCCATTTTACAAACTGGGAACTGAGGAACAGAGAAGCTAAATGATTTGCCAGGGTCACACAGGGAATCCGTGGTACAGCAGTAAATTGAACCCAGGTCTCCCAGTTCTTCGGCTAGTGCCCTAACCGCTGGATAATCATGGCAAGGAATGTCAGAGGGGAGAGGGGGAAACAGGTTGGGCTCTACATATGTAATGAGTTTCATCTGTTTCTCAAAATGCTTAGTCACACCCCTATGAAGCAGATAATGGATAAGTAAGGACCACTTCATCTACTACTGAAGTGTGGCCACTTCTGAGGAAGAAAGTGGCATCTAACAGTACATAGTCTATAAGGCTCATCTGATGCGGAATCTTGAGTGTAAAGAAGGTAGTTATAAATTGAGGGAGAAAGTGAGACAGTTTTAAAGGATGTGAAGGACCCAAAGGCCATTAGATATAAAATCACCATTTAGCATGATCTTTTTAAAGCGAAGAGCAGAAATGTACATCAGTCTGCCTTTGTTGAGTACCAGATTTCTAATTGCTTCTGTCAGACTTAGTCTGGCCTGCACTAAGCAAAAATCTTGCAAAGGATGTTCCTGATTTTTTCGATTCATTGACATTTACCGATAAAAATCTAATCCTTCCAGGTCTTTCAAATCTAATCCTTCCAAGTGATAACACTCTAGTTACATGATAAATTAAAAGCAGCTATTCTGATTAATATTCCCTGTATTAAAGCCCAGTTTTTAAATTCTGTAACGATACACTTGTATAAACTAACTTATTCAATCAAAAATAATGACCACTAGTTAGTGTAAGTAATTTCTAAATGGTAATGACTGTGCATTTATATTTTTAATTAATTTTCAAGTGATTTTAAAATATGATTTCAAAGCCAAGCAACCTTTTTTTCCCCAGACTTGTGAATATAGAAAAAGACAAAAATGGCCATCTCTACAGCAAGAAGAGTGATTTCAGGGTGGAATACAGCACACTGGAAGAACTGGAACATAAAATGACTAACAACAGGAAAGCTGAAAGTAGGATATTTGTTCCTTTCCGTGTCCACACTAACTCACTTAAGTGGTGTATTAGCTCATAGAACAAAGCAAATTCTGATACTGACCCATGAAAGTATTTTTGCTACTGTATATGTACTGTTTATAAGAGAGAGTGCCCTATAAAAACAGTATTGTGGAAGAATCAAAAAGTATGAACCTAAATATAACAAGATTTAATCTAGCTTAGTTAATGTATAATAAACTTATGACAGCACCACAAAATAATCAAGGATTCTCAGTGTCTCCCACACTGATCACTTAAAAAGAAGTAGATCTTAGAATATTTCAGTGTCTGGATTTGCAGAAGCTTGAAGCATTGGAGGTGGGTCCTAGAGAATCCAGGCACTGAAATGTCCAGTTATTTATTCCAGGGCTGGTAAGGATAGACAACAGCATGAGAAGGTATGTTGGTTGCAGAGTGGCCTGCAGAAGCTGGTTCACACATTGAATGCTCCTGAAATAGAGGGAAACCATCATAGGGCCTAATCACATCAGCCACACTATCAAGAGGCTCGTTCACCTGTACACCTACCAGTGTGATATATGCCATCATGTGCCAGCAATGCCCCTCTGCCATGTACATTGGTCAAACTGGACAGTCTCTACGTAAAAGAATAAATGGACACAAATCAGACGTCAAGAATTATAACATTCAAAAACCAGTTGGAGAACACTTCAACCTCCCTGGACGCTCAATTTCAGACCTAAAAGTTGCAATTCTTCAACAAGAAAAACTTCAAAAACAGACTCCTGAATTGGAATTAATTTGCAAACTGGATACAATTAACTTAGGCTTGACTAGAGACTAGGAGTGGATGGGTCATTACACAAAGTAAAACTATTTCCCCATGTTTATTCCCCCCCTTCAACTCCCCGCTCTCCTGCTAGTAATAGCTCACCTTAAGTGATCACTCTCGTTACAGTGTGTATGGTAACACCCATTGTTTCATGTTCTTTGTGTATATAAATATGCCCACTGTATTTTCCACTGAATGCATCCAATGAAGTGAGCTGTAGCTCACGAAAGCTTATGCTCAAATACATTTGTTAATCTCTAAGGTGCCACAAGTACTCCTTTTCTTTTTGCGAATACAGACTAACACGGCTGCTACTCTGAAACCTGTCATATTCAGAAAAGACCTGATGTGTCATTCAGGGAAGGTAACACCATCACTGGACATAGGCATTTTCAAAAAGTCCCAAAACACAAAATCTTTAAATTATTTTTTGCACTCCCAAAGATGTGCTAGGTGTCTCACAAAATAAGTACAGACGCAGGGCTGTCCGTAGGCATATGCAACATACGCATCTGCACAGGGCACCTGAAAATTTGTGGCATCACTGGGTCTTAGTGTCCACCCACCCGGCTTTCCTATCCCTGTTCGACCCTTCCTGCAAGCTCTTGCATCTGCTGCTGCTGCAGCCTGGTGAGTCTTCCTTGGAAGGGGATCTAGTAGAAGTGAGCTGTAGCTCACGAAAGCTCATGCTCAAATAAATTGGTTAGTCTCTAAGGTGCCACAAGTACTCCCTTTCTTTTTGTAAAAGTGAAAAAGTGTTCCAGCCTGCCAGACCTATTAGCACAACAAGGAAACTGTTAAAGAGCCATTCAAGGGGTAATGAAGCTATTTAACAGGCATTTGCCAAACCCCAGGTATATACTGTCAGTTTCTGAATTTACTGACAAAAACAGTTGTGCATTACTGTAATATTTACTCAGAACATGTGTCTACAGGACCTTAGTTTAAAATTTGCTTTAAAAATATTTCATTAGTGAGTTGGTGAAGATTATAAAATCACATCTCTAAAAAATCCTTGCATAGATTTTTAGATGCACAATCATCTTTAGCCTTAAATGCTTGGATCTTCAGACATATAGTTTTTTAAATAAAAAAAAAAGTGCTTCCAAAGTCTTCCTGTCCTTTCTGTCCATCCCTTTCTCCCTTCCCCCCCCCTCTCCCCAGCCCCCTATTGAAGAGAGCCTTTAAAGGGACAAAACTGCTTTTCTTCCAGATAGCTGGACAAAGAGTTTCCCTTTCATTACTTCTGACTATCTGATGAACTAGTTTTAAGAGAACCCTCCAGCAAAATCAGTACCTTAGTAAGATATAAAATCCTTTGTTATGCCTCAAATCTTTGGAAACATATTTTTTAAAGTTGGTGAAATTTCATAAACATGTCTATTGTTATGGAGATCACACAAAGTAAATTAGTGTTCCCTTTTTCTAAAAGCAATGAACATTGTTATGAACCTCTGTGACTGATTAATTTAAATAATGTCTTTGTTTCAGTGAGTTAAATATGTAGTCATCTGGAATGATTACTTTATGAAGGCTTAAGAGTACATTTAAAATATAAAATCAGCTTAGAAATACTGATTAAGAAAATGTAAAACAGAGAAGAGCTGCATCATGTATTCCATAATATTTAATGTTGTATTCAGCAGGACAGTTGACTCGCCCTTACTACAAAGTTTTTGCAAATAAATGTCTGATAAACTTCAGAGCATATCAAAAAACCTGTGACTGACCTTTTTTATTCTCAAGTTTACTGCTTTTAATTAGGTACCTTCTGCATGTCCATTCTGCATGAGGGAGAGGGTACAGGGGGTCTCTTCAGGGAACTGTGACTCTCCACCACCATGAGACGGGCCGGGCATCTCATTATCCTTTGCTGTCTCGTCCCTCCCCAGCCCCCACCAGGCTGCGAGCTCGGGCTGCCGTCGGGCATAGGGGCACCAGTTTAATAATACTGCGTAGGGCCCCATAAATCCTAAGGACGGCCCTGTAGAGATGCTCCCCGGGTTATGCAAGACCCAACTTACGCAAATTTGCACTTATGGAAAAAGTTCCGTAAGCTAGAAATAGGAGAGGTTGGTTTTTTGTTTTGTTTTGTTTTTGGTGTAATGGTCGGGTATGTGTTTCCGACTTACGCAAAATTCGAGTTACACAAGGCGTTCCGGAACGGAATGATTACGTAAGTCGGGGAGCGTCTGTAGACACATTACATATTCTGAAGAGCATACAAACTAACATGACCTAAGATGTTAGGGTCTAACTAAACACACAAAGCAGGGAAAAGAAGGGCAAAGATAGCAATAAGATCATATTCCTCAGTAAAGTTAGTACACAGTTTGATGGTGCTGTTTTGTTTGTTAAGGATAGCTATCCTCCCCTCCACATTTTATAGGCTTTATGACAGAGGTGAGTAGGAGGGATTTGAATGGGGCAAGGGAAGTGGCTATTCAAACAGAGTCAGAACTGATGTTCCCAGCACCAGGGGCAGAATGAAAGAATGGATGGAGTTGCTTCTATGAGAAGATGATGAAGATGAATACTGACATTTTTGCTAGCATCATTGTTGGAATGGGAGGGTGCGTCAGAGAAGATGTGAAAGGTGACCAGACCAGATATGTCGGGGTTACATGACTTAGAGGTTTGTGGGTAAGGGCAAGAAATTTCAATTTGATGTATAATTAAACTTTTAACATGACTAATTAACTTATTTTTCTTCCACAGAAGCGAAAATCCAGCAACAACTAGCAAAAATACACAATAATGTTAAGAGACTTCAACGACAATTGAAAGATGTGAAGCCTACACCAGAATGTAAGTCTTGTTGATGAAGTTTGAAATACTTGCCTTTTATAGACAAAAGTTTAATTTTCTTGGATAATTGTGTTGCAGGGAAAGTCTCTGCTTGTGCCATCAGTGCAGGCTCTGGATGTCCTTTCTGCCTGTCCTTCTGTGAATCTGAGAAGGGAGGGGAGTGTCAGGAAAGGCTGGAAATGTCAGGAAAACCTGAGATCATCTTTAAGTGGAACTCCTTATTTTCTGTTGGCACTGGCCTGGGACCCTGCAGCCTATTGGGGGTGGGGTACCTTCTGTGCTGAAGTTCATGTCCTTCTGCTTGAACTGTACTGTAATGCTAAGTGCAATGAGTATATTTTTGGGACTTAGATACAGTCGTGTGCCTCTCTTCCATCTGTTGGCCGAGGACGTTGAGCAAGGGCCATAGGGAATTACATTTTCAGGCCATCTGTACCAATATAAACTGGAATATTCTGTTGATAATGAATAAAGCACACTTCGGGGATTAGATAAGTGAAACACTTGGGGCACTGGTAATCAGAGAGCCATGCATTTGTAGCTTACTAGTTCACAAATGTAGCCCAGGTTAGAGACCAAGATTTGTCACCAGCTCAAGGTTTTGTGGCTTACATTAATTATGTTAAAAGAAAAGGAGTACTTGTGGCACCTTAGAGACTAACAAATTTATTTGCGCATAAGCTTTTGTGAGCTACAGCTCACTTCATCGGATGCATTCAGTGGAAAAAGGTATTATGCTTATGCTCAAATAAATTTGTTAGTCTCTAAGGTGCCACAAGTACTCCTTTTCTTTTTGTGAATACAGACTAACACGGTTGCTATTCTGAAACCATTAATTATGTTGTTGATCTAACTCAATTTCTATCTGCAAATGTCTGAATCTACCTTGGCCTCTCTGCTAAACTATCAACAAGGATGCCAAGGATTGAAAAAACATGAAGCTGAATGAAGGCCTTGTCTGATGAGAAATTGTACCAATTTAACTGACTGGGTTTTAAAAACAAAGCTAGTTAAATCAGTGAACTCCCTTGTGACCACAGGGGATAATCACTTTTTAATTGTTTGACTATAGTTAAAAACATAAGAACAGCCATACTGGGTCAGACCAATGGTCTATCTAGTCCAGTATTCTGTCTTCTGACAGTGGCCAATGTCAGGTGCTTCAAAGGGAATGAACAAAACAGGTAATAATCAAGTGATCTATCCTCTGTTGCCTATTCCCAGCTTCTGGCAAACAAAGGCTAGGGACACGTCAGAGCATGGTTTTGTATCCCTGCCCATCCTGGCTAATAGCCATTGATGGATCTATCCTCCATTAACTTATTTTAATCTTGGCCTTCACAACATCCTCTGGCAAAGAGTTCCACAGGTTGACTGTGTGTTGTGTGAAGAAGTACTATCCTATAACTTTCTTATTAGACAAAGCTTAAGAGTCTCACCCCTAGAGATGCTCTCTCCAAATCAAGACTGAGGCACATTGGCAGGGTAACATGAGAAAGCTGGTTCTTATGTTGGGAATCATTTCAAGATAATCCAGAATGGGCTCCTCTTACTCTGAAATAAGTGTGTCCACCCAAGGGATTCCACTGGGTTAATTAAATCAGTTACGCCTGAGGGAATTATGTGCCAAAAAATTAAATTATGTGCACATAATTTTTAAAAATTCTGCAAATTTTATTTGTCAATAAATAAATGTGGCTTCAGCATGGCAGTGGGGAGCTCAGGCCACTGGCTGCATTGTGTTGGGAGATCACCCCGAAGCCCCCACCTCCCCCAGTACAGGGACTCGACAGTGAGGCTGCATCTGACCCTAACAGAGTGCAAAGTCTGGGCCTGCCCCAGAAAGACCCCGGGGCTCTGCCCCTCTGTACCAGGCGCACCAGGTGTGGGTAGGCAGGCTCAGCCCAGCAGGATCCAAGTGTGGAGGGACTTAGTGTGGTGGGATCCAGGTTTGGGGTGAGAGGTTTCTGTGTGAGGCAGTCTGGGTGTGGGCAGCACAGTGGGAGATCTGGATGCACAGGGGCTCGTAGTGGGGGTTCCAGGTGCAGGGGCAATGGGACTCTGCAGGGGATCCAGGTATGGTGGTTGGGCTTCGCGGGGGGGGTCTGGGTGTGGAGAGATGGGGCTGGCGAGGGGGGAGCTGGGGCTGGCGGTTCAGGGGTCCAGGTGTTGGGGGAGCGGGGCTTGATGGGATGGGGGTCCAGATGCAGCTGGTTGGGGCTCAGTGGGGTGGGGCTCTGGGTGTGGGGGGCTTGTCGGAGGGGTCCGGATGTAGGGGGTAGGGCATGTCAGGGTGAGGGTTCGATGGGCCTGCTTAATGGGGGAGCTCCAGCTGCTGCCGAGGGGATGCCGCATGCCAGGATCCTCCTTCCCCCGATAGTCCCCTATCCCCTTTTCTTCTCCATTCCCCTCCCCCTGCCCTATTCCACCTCCCTTCCCTCCCCACTGCCTCCTCCACTCACCCCCCTTCCCTCATTTCCCCCACCATCACTTACCCAGCCCCATTGTGGGAACTCACTGTTCCACAGAAAATAGGAAGGCTCCCAGAACACAGAAGGGGAGCACAACTTGTACTAGGACCGAGGAGGCTGGGTTCAGCTGCAGAGTCAGTGGAGCCTGAGACCAGATGCAGCCTCAGAGCTGGGCTGCTCTGCATTTTCAGAAATTAGGAGGGAGGGGGGCAGTGGCACGTAACCCCATGTGCCCCCCATGCCTCACCTCTGTTTGGGGGGCAATTGCCCCACCCCCACCCCAAGATGCACACATGGGAAGCATGCCGGCAGACCTGTATACCTGTTAGGAGTCCCACTGACTTCACCTGATACTCACATATTTCCACTCTTCAGGACTCCATGAGTTTAAGGGCCCATCCTTGCACATCCAGGATTGGAATTGTAGGATTGGAAACTAAGGTTCTCAGTCACATTCTTTTCATCAGCATTAAGTTTCCTGGTAGAGAAGGATGAAGAGGAATAAAAGCATATCTATTCCGAATAGAATACTCTAACAATACAAATAAAGAATTCCCTTGTATCATCAGTTATTTATTTATTCATTATTGTAGCATAGTTTCATTTCAGGAAATCCAATTTTACCTATATCCATATTTGTCACTAATTTTGTAAAAGATTGTTTTGCCCATTGGGGATGTGTATGAAGTAGAGGCTGTATGGGATGTATATGTTTTAAGTAGAAACTGCCTGCTTTGCTATATATCTTTATTCTTCATGTTAATTTATTAAGAAATGTCACATTTTCTTGTGTCTAGCACAGTGGTTGGCAACCTGTGGCTCCAGAACCACACGCAACTCTTTGGCTGCCCCATTGCGGGCATCCGTTTCTTGAGGAGATGTGAGGTGCAGACTCTGGCCAGGAGGCACTTACCACAGGCAGCTCACAGTCCGGCGGCGCAGCAGGGCTCTGGCCCCATGCCACTCCCAGAAATGGCTGGCTGCTGGCATGTCACTGCATGCCCCTTGGGGGGAGGGAGGCAGCGGGTCTCCGTGCGCTGCCCGCGTCCGTAAGCTCTTCTTGTTTGAAAGGTTGCCGACTCCTGGTCTAGCATATAAAAGTTATATTAAGCTATAGGGAAACTGATATTTACTCCTCTTTCTGTTTTTTGTAGTTGTTGAAAAGCTCAGGGAAATGATGGAAGAAGCTGAAAATGCAATAAATGGTTTTAAAGAAGAACAGCGACTAATGTATGTTTCTACATGCTTTTCAGTTCTTGAGATAACTGAAATCAGTCGCACAAAACCAAAACAAAACTTAACTTAAATGTATGGTATAAATCACTCTTCTCTTCCTTTTTTCCATCCTGTTTCTTTATTTCCTTTTTCTGTAATTAATCATTTAAGTAAACATATATTCAAAGCAAACTTTTAAGACTAGTTTCAGAGTAGGAGCTGTGTTAGTCTGTATCCGTAAAAAGAAAGAGTACTTGTGGCTACAGCTGGATGCATCCGATGAAGTGAGCTGTAGCTCACAAAAGCTTATGCTCTAATAAATTTGTTAGTCTCTAAGGTGCCACAAGTACTCCTTTTCTTTTTAAGACTAGATTACCTATAGTAGTATCATGCAATATGGTAAAGGCATTCCAATAGTGGGGATCTGGATTAGATTAAACTGATTTTTAAACGCACATTTTTTTTTTCTTTTCTATCTCCCTGCCTTCCCAATGGCATCAATATAGGAAAGGATTATGGTTGTTCGGGAGCCCAACTGTGCATTTCCATCTAGTTCTCTTTTAAGAGTAACCTTAACTCTGACTTTCCTGGGTTTATAATGCTTAGTTTGGGGATAATTACAAAATTTCTATACAGTAGAACCTCAGAGTTATGAACACCAGAGTTACAAACTGACCAATCAACCATACGCTTAATTTGGAACCCGAGGTACACAATCAGGTAGCAACAGAGACAACCCCTTCCCCCTAACAAAAAAGCAAATACAGCACAGTACTGTGTTAAATGTAAACTACTAAAAAGGAGGGAAAGTAGCATTTTTCTTCTGCATACTAAAGTTTCAAAGCTGTAGTAAATCAATGTTCAGTTGTAAACTTTTGAAAGAACAACCGTAACGTTTCGTTCACTGTTACAAACAACCTCCATTCCCGAGGTGTTTGTAAAACTGAAGTTCTACTGTAATTTATTTTACACTAAATTAGTGATACTTAATCTCAACTTTAGTCCCATTTTACCATAGTGTTGGTCTGGGAATTGAATAATCACAAAGTCTGTTTCAAGTGAACTCATGGGTATTGTCTGATCTTTTATTTAAAAATCAGTGTTTGTTTATTTGTTTTTGTTTTTTACTTAGATATGAAGAGCTTATGAAGGCGGAGAAGACTGCTACTAATGAGCTCAGTGCCTTACAGAAAAAAATTGACACATGGGCACTGGGTAGTTCAGCCATAGAAAGAGTTTTCAAGTTGCCATCAGGTAAGATTCCAGTAGACAAAACACTGCAAAATCATCTACCTGAAGAAGTAATAGAATTTGAAAGGTTCCTTCAGCAAACAGGAGGACGACAAGGAGGCTGGGATGATTATGATCATCAACACTTTTTGAAAGTATGGACAAAACATAAAGGAAAGCCATCCTATATAGAAGAAGCCCTTGAGTTTCTCTCTAGAAGAACAAAAGAGGATATTCAACAGCATGAGACATGGTATCAAGAATTTCTGATTTTAGAGGAAAGAAAAAAAGAGGTAAGAGAATTCTAAGATTCAAAGTATGTATGTATTTTAAAGAAGTGTATTTCTTAAAAGCCACACACGCTTTTCACCCTCTTCCATCCACCTCCAGCTATGATGGCAGACATAGCTTTTTTCCTGCAGAAAACTAGTTCTCTTTAAAATTTTCACTCTGCTGGTGGTGTTCTAAGGAATGATCAGCAGATGATGCTCTAAGCCAGGGGTCGGCAACCTGCGGCGCGCATGCCAAAGGCGGCATGCGAGCTGATTTTTAGTGGTACTGCCAGCCAGGGTCCCGGCCACCGGCCCCGCTCAGCCTGCTGCCGGCCTGGATGGACGGAACCCCGGGTCAGCAGCGGGCTGAGCGGGGCCGGCAGACGGGACTCCAGACTGGCAGCGGGCTGAGCGGCTCAGTGCACTGCCGGTCTGGGGTTCCATGTACCGCACGCGCTGCCAGTCTGGGGTTCTGTCTGCCGGCCCCTGCCAGCTGGAGTCCCGGCCGCTGGCCCCACTCAGCCCGCTGCTGGTCCAGGGTTCCGTCCATCCAGACCAGCAGTGGGATGAGTGGGGCCAGCGGCCGGGACCCCAGACCAGTAGCATGGGCGGCAGATGGAACCCCAGACCAGCAGGGGGGCCCCCTGTAAATGTAAAATTTATTACTGGCACGCGAAACCTTAAATTAATGAGGACTTGGCACACTACTTCTCAAAGGTTGCTGATCCCTGCTGTAAGCACATGTTGGAGTGCCGTGTGCAGTAGCTGAGCATATTACAATTAATCATGTTTATTGTAGGCGTATCTAAGAACCAACCAAAAATGGGGGCCCCCATTGTGCTAAACACTGTACAGAGTAGTAGACAGTCTCAGCCCCAAAGAACTTCCAGTCTAAATAGACAAGACAGACGTGTGGGGGGAGGACGGGGAGAGAAGGACTAGAACAGTTGCAACAAACCTTGGCTCCACTGGTTCTGAAAACAGACATTTGGAGGAGGGTCCTGGACCTGGGTCTCCTTCATGGTAATAGATAAGTTGGCATAAACGTAGATTTATTTAAGAAAAAATTTGGTTTTACTTTTTATATTTTATAAAAAATATGAAAAGAATTGAAAAATGTTTGCACAGTGAAAAACATCTGATTCTAGTTAACTAAGGAGCCTAATAATTATTCTGCAGCAATGTGAATGCCATAAAACTTTATATATTCAAATTATTATAGATATTAAACTTCAAAAACTGTAAGGTAGGTAGATAAATAGTTGTTTACACTTTACATGTGGTGAAACTAAGAGATAGTAAGCTACTTGCCAAGGTAAAAAGGCATCTATGTCAGAGATGGAATTACTACTCTGGAGTTCTTACCTCCTAGTCTTCTCCTTAGATCACACCTTTCTGTCCCCTGATTCTCTCCTTTGGAAATAATCCTCTTGGAAGAGTAAGATTTTATAAGAAGTACGGGAATTTTTTTCTTATTGTTCTTGTGCAGTCTATTGAAAAGTGGAAAATGAAGAAGCAACAAGAAAAACAAGAAATCTTAAAGCAGAAACAGAAGTCAGAGGAAATGCTCAAGACAGAAAATCTTCAACACGAAGCAGCTCAGAAGCAAAAAGCAGAGGAGGAAAGGAAAAAGCAACAAGCAGCAGTTGAAGAATGGAAAAGACATAAAGAAATAGAATTTGCAATGAAACAAGCATCTCGACAGAAAGAGGAAGAAGAGAGAGAGAAAAAGCAGCAGAAGGAACGCCAGCGCCAGTTCCAATTGAAGCTACTGTTAGAAAAGTACACTCGGCAGAAGGAGGAACAGGAGACGCTCCAAAGACTTGAAAAGGAGAAGAGGGAGGAGGCTGAAAGGGAAGAGAGGAAGAGAATTGCTGCAGAAGCAATTTCTAAGTTTCAAGAGCGAGTGAGTAGTCACATCCCTCACTTGTGTTTCAAATCTTCTGGATGTGTGGTACAGAGTAGACATAGTATTAGAATGTGTGGAAGACGAGGGAGTTAATTATCAATAACAATTATTTCAACTTTAAGAGCTCTTTTTGATTCACAAACTACATCTGTATGAAGATAGCTCTGTCTGTGTCCTGGGAAGAGCTCATCTTTTTGTCTGAAATAATGTTCTGTTGCTTTTCCTCAGTGTTCCAGTTCAGCAAGATACTTGAGCAAATCTTAAAGTACAAGAGTACTCCTGTTGCCTTCAGTGGGACTAATTAACTGTTTAAAGTTAGGTATATGCTTGAGTATATTCCTGAATCGGGGCCTAGGAGGGGGACCAGTCCATTGTCAATATTTGTTTTAATTACCATTTGTTTTCAAAAATGGAAATTATATCTTGCAAATATATAACAGTACAATATCAAGGGTTTGTTTCCAAAAGGTAAATTTCAGAAACTGGCCTTGTAATTTAATTGTGTGCCTTGGTTTTGTTTTGTTTTTTTTGTCCTGTACTCTGCCTGTGGTACACAAAGTTCAGAGTCTGGAGGACTGAAATGCTTTAGTCTTAACTACAATAATTGGGTTCCCTACAGTGGTATCTGAGTGAAATGTAATGGCCTGTGATATACAGGTCTGACTGGATGATCAAATGGTCACTTCTGTGCTTAAAACAGTGTGAAATCTAGGACACATTTGGTTTCTAAAGCATTCAAAATAAATTCTGATCATATGAAAAGCCTATTGGTACTTTAACATATTCTTCTTTTTGATTCCCAAAAGTGCTCAATATTTCATCCATTGTATATTTTCCAGGATCTTCATAAACTTGAACTAAAGATTCTAGAAAAGCAGGCAAAAGAAGAGGAAAAAATAGAAAAAGAAAAAAGACTGGCAAAGTTAAGAGAGAAGGTGACTAACATATTTACTGAATTGATTGGTTGATTTTTCTTGTTATAATCTGATGAAACATATCTTCATGCTTGTAATTTATTTTTTTTTAACAGCTTTATTCTTTCGGCTGCCTTCTTCTAAAAGGCAATTATTTTTTCCTATCCAAATGACCCCTTACAGCTGAAGATTATTTTTTTGTCATGGCAAAATAATAAACAACCCACCTCAGAATGGGAAAAGTCTTGGCTTTTTATAGTGGAAAAAGTGCATAATTTTTGTTAAAAAGAACAACACACTTATTTTCCTTTTGAAATGTGTTTAAATAGCTATCTTTAGTGGTTTAAAAGCAGATAAAGATATCAAAACACACATGAACCAAGGCCAAAAATTTTTAATTATGGATGCCTGAAGTTAAGCACCTGAATCCTTATTTAGGCACTTAAAATAAGTTGCCTGTTTTTCACAAATGTTGAGCATCCAGTAGCTGCTGCTCATTCTGTCAATTTATAGTGGACGTCAGTCTTCAGGGTTCCAATCCTGCACCTTTTTCCTGCACAAATTTCACTAAGAATTAAGAGAGGGGGAAAATATGTTAGACAGACTGTCCCTGCTCTTGTCCATAAGCACATGGAGCAAAAGCATCAATCCTGCAGTGAGCCCCATGTGGGCCAAAGACTCTTGTCACAAATGAGATTTATTGCATTTCTTGGAAGGACTATCATACAGGCACACTCCTACCTTCCTTATGCTGTTGATCTAGCCAATGTACTTATTTCTTGTGACAAATGGAAAGGCACTGTTTTTTCCTATTGTTAGCCAGTAATCGGGGTCTTACAAATTTTGTTCTGTTAGGAGAAATTGATAATGGAGTCCAGGTATTTCTTTGATGCAATCCTGTTTATTTACAAAGTCCAGTTTTCCTGAATGCACAAGGAATCAAACAGCAGGAAACAGTTTCTTTGGTCACAGTTCCAAGCTGTTTTCCTGCCAGCATTTTACCCAAAAGCGCTCTGTGTTTTTCTCCTGATCACAATATAAGTCCTCCTCTGACTCAGTGTGGGGTTTCCTTGCTGGTTTAATCTGTGTGCTGCTCTCCTGTTTCTTGCCGCATTACTCTCTCACAGACATACAGCTGCAATCTAATCAATCCCCTGTCCGTGCATTGTTTATCAGAAAGGCACCCACTCCTCCACCCACCCCCTCAAAAAAAAAAAAAAAAAAAAAAAAAAAGAGGAGGGACAAGGTGGGTGAGATACAAGTAAAAAAAATTGTTATCCGGCACTTTCAACCAGAAAGCTCTATTAACTGGCATTTCTGATATCTCCCAGTACAAATCTTCACTCTAATCACCTGGACTAGTATACTGCCCAGGAGGTTATGCAGTTGCACATTCTGCACTCTATTTTTATGCAAAAGAGGTAGAAGACAAGTAAGCAAGTTGATACCAGGGATTTATTCAGAAAAGCAGCTTCCAGGGTAGCCTGAATGGGAGGCAGCTTCACACCCGGCAGCTTCACACCCAACAGCTTCAAGAGTTGATGTGACTGCCCAACTGCCCTTCCCTCTCCCCCTGCATAACAATGTATTGTTGACAGGTTGAAGTTCACGTAACCAGGGACCCATCTAGACTGTACAAACCTACCAAGGGTTGGGAGGAACGCACAAAAGAGATTGGACCAACAGATGTGCAGCCACTTTTACATATTCCACATAGGTAAGAAAAAGACTTAGATTTATATGTTTTAAAATAGACTTAATGACCAGCTATTCATCCTTATTTTTTCCCATAGGGCTATCCCAACCTGGAGGCAAGGGTTATAGCTGAACATCTGCATATACAGGAAGATGAATTACATACAAATAAAGTGACCAACTGGGTCCTTAGAAATTTTCATAAAACTTTTTTATGTTATGAAGAATATTGTGTATTATTACATGGGTTTCAAGTTCTGACCATTTAATTTTTTGTCATGTTAGCAGTGTATTCATTATGGTATGTATTTGATAACTGGCATATCATCCACAATCCCATAAATTTGAAAATGAAATAATAGACTATAAAAAGGTGACTGTAGATAATGTCATGGAACAACAATTATATCAAAATTGCCATTCTTACACATTATTCTAAACCCTAGACCATATATAATATAGTCACTTGGGGAAACAATGGAAGAAATAGTATTTTTAATGAACAAAAATGCTGGGTCTCATTTCCTTCATGTTTTCTCCTACATATGCTGTGTCCATAATTAGCAACTTTTAAAAGATTGGGTTTTTTTATATTTGAACAAATAAGATGTCTCACAATTGGATTGAGTGATAATAGAATGACTAATCTATGCAAACTTTTGTACTAGTGTTAATTTGACTTGGAGAAAGAATACTACAATGCTGTTTTGCAAAATAAATATTTATTTTGTTTGTTTCTTGTTTTAGTAATGCTATTTTGGTTATGTGTAGTGCCTTTCATCCAAGAATCTCAAAATGCCCTACAAATGGTAGGTGTTCTCTCCATTTTATAGAAGGGGAAATTGAAGAGCAGGGCAAGTGACTTGACCTGAGCCACACTGCTAGTTAATGCTGAAGCTGGGAATAGATCTTTGGTTTCCCATTGAAGTCAGTGGGAATTGTGCATTGCTTAGCACTTCTTTTAAAAAAGAATCAGGCTATTTAGGTGCCTGCATATGAACTTAGATTCATAACTGTAAAATCTTGCTCAAATCACTTTCTTTCTTCTCATTCCCTTCTGCTTTTTGGCTTTCCTCCTTCTTCCTTAAATCATACCCTGCACCTTTATAAGCTTCATTTTAGTACCCTGGCCCTTTATTTGGTCTTCCTATTAGTCACTAGTCGTCTACAGTCTGAACCAGAATCTTTATTTGACTGGGAACATAGTAATTTATTCTCTGTATAAGACATGAGTAGCTGATATAGCCTTTTAAATCATAGGCTTTTACAGTGATTCAAATCCTATAAATAAGATAAGGCAATTAATGTATATAATATAATATCCCACTTAGTAGCTGAAGTTCTTTTATACTGCAATTTTTCAGCAATAACATTTAAAAATTCCCTTTATAAGATGGCAAGCTTGTAGATCTTTTCCTTGACACTGCCTGCATTCATTCCTTACTCACACAAAAACTGGAAATCACCTCTGAAAACCTCTGTTTTTCATTTGATTTATACTGCACCATACCAAAATAGATTTTTTTTAAATGCCTTGTTTTCTCCTATTTCAACAGTTTGATGACCCTTTCTTCCTTCCAAAAGACAAATTAGGAAACAGTTGAATAAAACCAAGTTCACAATAGGAGATCATTCTTTTAGGGCCTGAATATAAAAGAAAATTACACATGGTATGTACTGAAGTTGTGGTGTTGTGTTCAAATGACAAGAACACTCAAGCTTCTCTTTTTCTGACCCACTGGAGCCAAGGGGTGCAAATTCTAAAATTTATGCCCAAATATTTGGAGCCTGGATGATGATTTAGTTTTACTTCTCTGGAAAAGGTTGTGAGTAGACTTTAAACTCATAGATATTAAGGTCAGAAGGGACCATTATGATCATCTAGTCTGACCTCCTGCACAATGCAGACCACAGAATCTCACCCACCCACTCCTGCAATAAACCTCTCACCTATGTCTGAGCTATTGAAGTCCTCAAATCATGGTTTAAAGACTTCAAGGTGCAGAGAATCCTCCAGCAAGTGACCCGTGCCCCATGCTACAGAGGAAGGTGAAAAATCTCTAGGGCCTCTTCCAATCCGCCCTGGAGGAAAATTCCTTCCCTACACCAAATATGGCGATCAGCTGAACCCTGAGCATGTGAGCAAGATTCACCAGCCAGATACCCAGGAAAGAATTCTCTGTAGTAACTTGGATCCCACTCCATCTAACATCCCATCACAGGCCATTGGACCTATTTACTATGAATAGTTAAAGATCAATTAATTGCCAAAATCATGTTATCCCATCATGCCATCTCTTCCATAAACGTATCAGGCAGTTTATATCCATTTGTTCTTGTGTCCACATTGGTACTGAGCTTAAATAATTCCTCTCCCTCTCTGGTATTTATCCCTCTGATATATTTATAGAGAGCAATCATATCTCCCCCTCAACCTTCTTTTGGTTAGGCTAAACAAGCCAAGCTCCTTGAGTCTCCTTTCATAAGACAGGTTTTCCATTCCTTGGATCATCCTAGTAGCCCTTCTCTGTACCTGTTCCAGTTTGAATTCATCCTTCTTAAACATGGGAGACCAGAACTGCACACAGTATTCCAGATGAGGTCTCACCAGTGCCTTGTATAACGGTACTAATACCTCGCCTGATGCATCCCAAGACCGCATTAGCTTTTTTCACGGACATATCACATTGGCGGCTCATAGTCATCCTGTGATCAACCAATACTCCAAGGTCCTTCTCCTCCTCCGTTGCTTCTAATTGATGCGTCCCCAGCTTGTAATTCAAATTCTTGTTATTAATCCCTAAATGCATGACCTTACGCTTCTCATTATTAAATTTCATCCTATTACTATTTCAGTTTACAAGTAATACTTGTGGACAAGAATGTTAGTTGTACTATGCATTGAGATCCTTGACGTCACTAGGCAAGACAACATCACATAAATACAGCATGCTAACTTGTACTCAGCGCAGTGCTATGGAAATAATTGGTTAAATGGGGTGTAAGTCAGTGCAGCCTATGATCCAGTGTGCCTGGTGCTTCCCCTCCCTCCCCATTGGCCTACTGATTACCTTTTGATGGCTAGCAGTTTTGCAGGAGCACACAACTCTGAATCAGTGTAAGTGATACAGACATTTGAAAAGCTATACTTTATAGTTCTGCTTTCCGATCTAAACAATTTAAGTTTTGGAGGTTTGTTTTTTTTTTTAAATCCAAGGTTTATTTGTAAAATAATATTGTAAAAGAGCATGTAGTGCTGACTACATTGCTGTATTTTAAATAACTTTTTAAGTTACAACCTTCTTAATATCCTGAAATATCTGGAGTGCAGATATTCTGGTTCATCTACTAGTTTTAATTCATACATGACATCACCAGTGCCATAAACAAAGATTTGAAAGAACTCTTATTTCCATCAGTTTTATTTATAGGAGTTGTGTGTACATTGAATACTCTTAACATTATTTTTCAGGTCAGAGTTGGTATTTATTAAGTAACAAAAATTAAGGAAAACTATTGCCAATAGAAAATGTACATTAGTACTATACTTGATCCAGTATTTTTTAAAATGGTGGTTACGGGTCAATCTAGTTTCTCACTGAGAAACTTATCTAAGAGTCAGGCTCTGTGCAATTGAATCTGCCTCTACAGTTTTTATTCACTCCCCCAAATTAGTATATATATATTTTTTGTGAATGTATTAATCCCACAAAATTCCATTTTTTTACTATGCAGTAAAACAATACATCTAAAGATCCTGAGAAATCTGAGTTTTCACAGTATTAACTCTATACCTTGCTCCTCAACTGGGAAAGAAACTTTCAGCCAGATCCCAGGTGGTTTTTGAGGAGAAATTAGTGCATCTCACAGCAAGGACTGCTATACGGACGGTATTGGAAATAATTTCCCTTTTAAGTTTAAGGTTTACCACAACTCAGTTTCCACACAAGCATTCCTTTATTAGTTGAAATCTCAGCTAGTGTTGGTTACATCCAAAATATCAATATAAGCATATACTGCCTTATATTCTATACCCAGCAACAATGCAGTTATAAGCATTGGCTGACTACTCACAACTGGGTCAGGCCTGGGAGATACCTTCCCAGTGTGCGTCTCCAGAGGGGTAAGGAAAAGCTCTGACAAAGAATGTCTAGAAAACCTTGCTTTTTACATGCTATTGCAATAAAATGATGTCACTGCTATTATTGGACCTTAGCTAAAATTAACTCAAGCAGTTTGGGGCTATATTCTGCTTGCTTCAAGCTTTTTCCCCTTATCTCACTTTGCCCTATTTTTCTGTAGCTACTGGACTCTGCATTTCTAACCAATTATTTACTGCACCTGGTGCCCAGTTAACATTTTCTCTTTATTGCTATTGCTTAGCCCAAACTTTAAATAAGATAATACTATTATTTCCAGGATCACTACAAGTTTGACACAAACAACCCTTCGTTCTCATGATCTCATTCTTTTTGGTCGCATGCTTTGGGCCTGACTCGCATCAAAATCCACACTCTGTTTAAAACCAGAGTTCACCCAATTCTAACATGGACCTATATTCCTCCTACAGGATGTAAAAACTACCTATCTGCTGTCTTCATTCTGGGCATTGGACCAGTCCATGGTGTAAATTACACTGGCCATGAGTGGCCCCAGTGAGCTGTTATGGCAGATATCGCATGGTTCAGCCATTCCCCTTTGCCAGTAGTTAGGAAGAAGGTGCTATTTAAGTTACTGTGTTGGCTCTATGCCGCTTGAGGATCTGTGCAGAGGAAATCATCTTACTAGATCTGGTGGGTTTAGGCGATGTTTATGCTGGAGAATCAGGCCATTTATTCTAAATTTCTCAAAGTATTGGTACTAGAAGCTGGAATTTTCATAATGCTAAGGCCTGATTCGTAATGTGTTATTCACAGGAGCAATAGAGCGATGGAAAATATAAATTAATTCTAAACAGCCTTCTAAAACAGTGGTTCTCAAACTTTTGTACTGGTGACCCCTTTCACACTGCAAGCCTCTGAGTGCAACCCCCCCTCCCCTTATAAATTAAAAACACTTTTATAATAGTGTTAAATATATATTTTTTAATGCTGGAGGTGAAGTGGGGTTTGGGGTGGAAGCTGACAGCTCGAGACCCCCCCCCATGTAATAACCTTGTGACCCCCTGGTTGAGAACCTCTTTTCTAAAACAATGAATAATGCTTTTTAAAAATGACTCATTTAAAATTATGAAATTACAAAAAAAGTAATGTTGATTTAATTTACAAGTAATTCACACAAATAACTTCATTTGTTGGTTCTGTTAAAAGACTGGATCAAACCACTATGAAATGTACTCTGGGGAACAATTCTGCCCTGCAAGAATAGGTGTAGATCTACAAAGTCATCTCATATTGGTTATTCTAAATTACACAGTTGAGAATTTCCTTCCACTGTAGAGAGAAACTCAAAACAAATACATTTTTGGTAACTTGTGAAGTTGACAGTATTATTCAAATTACCTTTTGTTTTTTGTTACACCTTCTATTGTGGCTAAACATGAATATTCTTCGTGGGCACTTTTCTTTAAAATGAGTATATTTGCTGCATACTGGTTGCGTACGTCTTCCATTTTTGTTCTCCATGCAACTGCACTTTAAGATTAACATGAGAGTGTATATTTGAAGGAGTGTTTGCAAATGCAGCTAAATATATCAAATGGTCCAATATATTAGGACAGAAAAGGGCAATTCTTCCATTAAAATAAGTAAGCTATATGTGTTGGAAGGTGTTTTAAGTCTGCCATGCCCGAGATAGTCAGTGCATCATAGGAATATTTGGTATTTGACTCTGAATAGGGTGTGCTATATTCCATAAATATATTAAAAAGTTCCAACCTTTGGTAGAGGGCACATGGAAACAATGGATCACTAAAGGTATATATGATAAGTGTTCTATTAAAATTCTGTACTCAGATGAGAAGAAAATTCAGTTACAATGCCACTGATATGTCTGCTTGCAAAAGGACAGAGGTTGGAACCTGTATCTCTAAAATTAGACAAGATGCTATGGCATACTTTGTAGGGCAGAAAAAAAGGTGCTAAACTGCCAGGATTTCTTTAATAACAGCAGTGAAAACAGGCTGGTCAATAGCATAAAATCAATGTAGAAATAGCTCAACAACATGAACACCTGAGAGAAGGAAGGTGCCTTTCTTTGAGCACTTAATGTTAACCTTAATTAATTAGGCAGAATATAATGCTACCACAGACTGCAAGACTGAGGAATGAAACAAGTACCCTCCCTAGAGACTAGAGAGAGGCACATCATAAATATCTCTGCTGGGCTTCCTGTGTGCCACTTTCAACCCTGACTTTTAATTTGGTTTATATCACTGGAGAGGGATAAATGATTATGGGCTTACCACTGATTCTACAGTGTCTGTGCTCAGATGTAGCAGATACTATGTCATCAAATCAGATGCATCATCGACAGTTACATGCACAACAACAGTTTTTCAGACTAATTAAGAGACTTAGTGTACATTTCTCCTTTTGTGGCAAGAATCTTATTTTCAATATTCTGAAAAGAAGAAAAGCTTGAAGAACAGCATCAGAGGGCATTTATCTTGTGTACACTGTTGTGTAAGAAATTTTTTAAATTCACATGATTTGACTTATGATGATTGGATTGGGGAGTAGGAGGGAAAGAAGATGGAGTTTGGCAGAAGGCAATTGGAGTTTAGCAGTGGGCTCTTCAGCTTGAGAAGTGGGGAGGAGCGAATAGGAAGCAAGCACAGGAGAATGGGAAGAGGCAAGGTTTGAACAGGGAACCTGAGAATGAGGAAAGAGAAAGGAGGACTTCTCTAAAAGGATGAGAGAATGGAACAGAGACAGGATGAAGGTTGTGGGCTATGCTTATGTTCCTATGCCTCATCTCACTATATATTTACTACTCAGACATCATTTAAGGAGAAATATTAATGCTACTACATTAGTTGAGGCAAATTTGAATCTGTGAAAACATCAGTTGGTGATGTCCTTGGTTATAAAGAAACTTTCAAACATCATTTATTGGGTAGTCTACGAATCACAGCAATAAAAGTTAAAAAATGATTTGGAAATACAAACTATGAACAAACCAGAGCGCTATCACTATTAGTAATCGTAGCTTGATGCTCCCATAATTCATTCCACCGCGCAGTGAGCACGGGAGAAGCGGCTCTACCTCGCTTGGGCGCCTGAATGGAACCACTGCGGGCAGGCACGTGGCAAGTCACGTTCTGGCCACGCCTCCAAAAACCAGCTAGCCCAGCTTGCGGCCCGGGCCGCCAGTGTTGCGTCCTTGAGTCACGAAGAACACGTTACCCTCGAGATCACGTGACCAATCGGGCGTTGCTCGCGCCGGATGTGGCTGGTGACGCAGATTGTGCGCGCCAGGTGGCTGCCAGGGTGGGGAGGGCGGATAAGATGGCGGCGCCAGAGGAGGATCCGGGCATCGGGGATGAGGAGCGGTTGGATTTCCTGAAGGAGCGGCACGTGCGCTTTTTCCAGCGCTGCCTGCAGATCCTGCCTGAGAGATACTCGTCCCTGGAGACTAGCAGGTACCGGCCCGGTTGGGGAGGCGCTGGAGGGAGAGGGCCGCAAAGTGGGGGGCGTGTGTGCGGGGCTGAGGGGGGGCCGTTGGAGCTGTCCTAGGGCCCGTCACATCGAGGCGTCTCCAGGTCGGATTCTGGTCGTAGCCGACTCCCGGACGCGGGGTCCGGCCCGCTCGCGTCTCGGCCACTCTGAGGCCCTAGCGCTGGGGTCTGGTTTGTGACATGGTCTCTGGATCTAGTTTCCACGCGTCCAGCTTCCGGGCAGGCCTCAGCGCAGCCGCTCGCACCTGATCCCGTTAGCGCGCGGGTACCGGACAGGCGGTTCGCAGCTGCTGCTGCTCAGGGACAGCTCGTGCTGGGGCTCTGGGTAGCGTGCGTTGAGCTGCTCTTTCCCTCCTGCGGGTGGCCGCGCCAGCCTGTGATGGGAAAACGGCCGCCGTTGCACGATCGCCGGTGCAGCTGCCCTGCTGGTAGTAATAGCGGGCGGGAGGGGGGTGTACGTAGGGCATACCTGTTCCTACCAAAATATTTTCTGATCATGAAAGTTTGGATGTCACTGTGGTAAAATACTATTGCTCTTTCTAAACTAGTATTCCCACGAGTGTTAGAGCAGCGATGTGAGAGCACTTGCAAATACTAGTGTAGTCAGGGCTGCAGTTTTTATCCTCCTAAGGCCATCCGGGACAAAAGTAGCTAAGAGAAAGGTAAGTAGGTGATCCTTCCAGTCCTTGTGGCTGTTCTCCTCACACTGGAAGGAGCTCCTCCCTGCTGTGTGTACTTAAGGTCAGCAGGCATGCAGGTTGGATTAATTAAGTCACTTGTTTTAAAGCAATAATTTAAATTATAATCTGAGTTTTTTGTTTTCCATGTGTACTTTGAATCTTGAGAAAATGAATTCTCATTGGTTGATGTAGCCATTAAGATGTCAGTTTTATTATTTACAACTGAATATAGTCGTTGCACTAGTTTTGATCATTCTTTCTGCTAACCAGGAGAATATACTATACTTGTACATCTGTTAAAGTAACTGGAGAAGTCAATGTACGTTATTCAGGTACAAAATGCAGAAAGTACTGTGGTGGAAACTGGTGAATGATGTATTTCTTATTTACTGGATACCTAACTTTTTGATCATGACTAATTCCAAGCTGCATTTGAATAGAAATTGGAATCCTATTTAAAATGCCCAAAGCAAAGATTTTTAACTTTTGTATTAACTGGGTTAATTAAAATTATTAGATTTTTTTTCCTACTTAATTGTTTAAATCCACATTAGAAATTACACTCTGAACAATTCTAGGTTACTTTGATGAATGGCTTCAAGCATTTTGCTAACCTGATATCAAAAATAAAGAAGGCAAAAGTTGTTCTGTACTGGCTGAAAGTACTGATATTTTGGGTATGGGGGAAGGGTAAATACTATCATTCACTCCATTATAAAGAGTGGAAATTATTTAACTGTTTAATGTAGTAGGTGACATACTGTGCTATTTATAAGGCTTGGTGTCAGAAGTTAAAGGTGTTTCTCCCTGACTCTGAATATAAAAAGCAGCCATTAACTCATAAAGGTTGAGTTTCAGCATATTAGTTTTTATTTTATTTAAATGATGTGAACAGATTATAGCAAATTTAGACTGTAACATAATTTATCATAAATTTAAAACAAGTTTATTTTAAAAAAAAACTTTTAAAGTTTACCCACTCTGGCAGCAAAGAAGATCCACAGAACTTCTGCTCATAGGGAAAACCCAAAATAAACAAATAGGAGGGAAAAGACAGGAAGGTAAAATGCCTGTGGGAGCTTGAGAGCAGATAAGAGAATTTTTATTTTATTTTTTAATCCGAGACATACAGTGATCTATGGGTACGTGACAAAAGGGTGAAATATGCATGAAGTCCTAGAGATGGAAAAGAAGTAATAGGTCACATCTGTCACTTTGGGGCCCATATAGGGTGGTTTATTCCTTATGTTGTATTTCATAAGAACATACGAAAGACCATACTGGGTCAGAACAGTGGTTCATGTAGCCCAGTATTCTGTCTTCCAACGGTGGTCAATGCCAGATGCTTCAGAGGGAATGAACAGGACAAGGCAATTATCCCCTTTTGTCCAGTCCCAGGATCTGGCAGTCAGGTGCTTAGGGACACCCAGAGCAGGGGGTTGCATCCTGGACTGTCTTGGCTAATAGCCTTTGATGGACCTATCCTCCGTGAACTTGCGTAATTCTTTTTTGACCACTTATACTTTTGATCTTCCCCACATCCCCTAGCAATGAGTTCCACAGATTGACCCATGCATTGTGTGAAGTAGTTCCTTTTGTTCGTTTTAAAGCTGCTGTTAATTTCATTGTGTTATCTTTTGTTTTTGTGTTACGTGAAAGGGGTAAATAATACTTCCTTATTCAATTTCTCCACACCATTCATGATTTTATAGACCTCTATCATATCTCCCCTTAGTCATCTCTTTTCCAAGCTGAATAGTTCCAGTCTTTTTAATCTTTCCTTATATAGAAACTGTTCCATACCCCTAATCATTTTTGTTGCTTTTCTCTGTACCTTTTCCATTTCTAACATCTTTTTTGAGATGGGGGACAGGAACTGCACGCAGTATTCAAGGTGTGGGCATACCATGGATTTATATAGTGGCGTTATTATACTCACTGTCATAAACATGAGGAAAGGGATAGATATTCCTAACATTGTTAGCTTTTTTGGACTGCTGCTGCACATTGAGTGGATGTTTTCTGAAAACAATCTATGATGACTCCAGGATCTCTTTCTTAAGTTGTAACAGCTAATTTATACCCCATCATTTTGTGTGTAAAGGTGGTATTATTTTTTCCTATAAGAATTACTTTGCATTTATCAACATTGAGTTTCATTTGCCATTTGGTCGCCCCATCTCCCAGTTTTGTGAGATCCCTTTGTAACTCTTCATAGACTGCTTTGTACTATCTTGAGTAATTTTGTAAAGAGTGCAAACTTTATCACCTCACTCTTTATCCCTTTTTCTAGATCATTTGAGTATGTTGAACAGCACTGGTCCCAGTACAGATTCCTGGGGGCCACCGCTGTTTACCTCTCTCCACTCTGAAAACATACCCTTTGTTTTTCCTGTCTTTTAAGCAGTTACTGATCCATGAGAGGACCTGCCCTCTTATCCCGTGATTGCTTAGTTTGCTTAAGAGGCTTTGGTGAGGGATCTTCTCAAAGGCTTGTGCACTATATGCATTGGATCACCCTTGTCCACATGTTTGTTTGACCGTCTCAGAGAATTATGGTGGTTTGGTGAGTCATGATTTCCCTTTACAAAAGCTGTGTTGACTCTTCCCCCCCAACAAATAGTGTTCATCAATATGTCTAATAATTCTGTTCTTTACTATAGTTTCAACCAGTTTGCCTGCTACTAAAGTTAGGGTTACTGGCCTTTAATTGCCAGGGTTGCCTCGGAACCCTTTTTAAAAAATTGGTGTCACATTAGCCATCCTCCAGACATCTGGAACAGAAGCTAATTTAAATGATAGGTTACATACTATAGGCAGTTGTGCTGCGATTTCATTTTTGAGTTCCTTCAAAGCTTGTGGGCATCTGGTAGAATACCATCTGGTGCTGGTGATTTATTACTATTTAATTTATCAGATTGATCTAAAACCTCTTCTTTTGTCATCTCAATCTGGGACAGTTCCACAGATTTGTTCACTAAAAAGAATGGCTCAGGTGTAGGAATCTCCCTCACACATCTCTGCAGTGAAGGCTGATGCAAAAATTCATTTAGCTTCTCCACAATGGCCTTATCTTCCTTTTAATGCTCTTTTCAGCACCTCAGTCATCCAGTGGCCCCACTATTTGGCAGGTTTCCTGCTTCTGATGTACTTAACTAACAGTAACTTTTTTTTTATCTTTTGTTAGTTGTTCTTCAAATTCTTTTTTTGGCCTGCCTAGTTATACTTTTACACTTGAATTTCCCAGTATCTGCAACTATCTGGAAGACAGATTTAGACATTGTCCTTTTTCTCCCTTCCTACCATACATTTCATTAATTACTTCACTAATCTATTGCACAATTTATATAGTCTTTGATCTCTGCATTGAAATACCAGTGCAGGTCAAAAGTGAAAATGAGTTTGAAGCTCTTAAAGCTAGTGCTCACTAGACATTTATTGATGTCACCAAAACATTGCACAGTTGGGCATCTAAAATAGCATGGTTTTGTAAACCATGTTTGAGGTGTATTAGCGGAGTTGTGTTGAAACTTGCATGGAGTCTGTCCGCAATATTTTTGATTAAGCGAGTGCTGATACCACTTTTAGGAGCCCTCCATTTACTGGCTGTTTAGTGGTACGGAGAATCTTTAACTGCACTGTAGCTTCTATGGTGTACTTAATTAAATAATTAAACATCAGTAGTGTTTGTACCTACTGCATAATGGGGCATGATGTTGAAATAACTTCAGCTGATTTAACTTATTATCAGTTTGTAACATTTTCAGGTATTCTACCAACTTTTGGGGTTTATTAGTATTTTCAGGTTTAAATTTTCAATTTAATTAAAAGCAGCGGTATCCTGAACAACTAGAATAAATGGAGAGAATATCTAATTCTCTCTAGCTATTCTGTGCTGCATAGCAATGGTAACAATGGTAACTTTTTAGTGATAGTTTAGTAATGTAATTCTTAGCATCACACTCAGTGCTGTAAGTGCTTGCAGCGCTCTTTTACAAGGAGAAAACCATAAGATATTCTGTCCCTTGAGTCAAGTCTACTTGAAGTTTGTGATACATCATGGTACTTTTCCTGTGTTGCTTGTTCAACATCTCAAATAGTCATTTTAAAAAGGTTTTTGAATTGTACTTGAAAAATATATTCTCTGTCCATACCTGAGGACCAGGAGTTCTGAGTCTTTTGGTAATCAGTATGGACCTTTTTCTCTAACTTCAGACTGAGGCTTGATTTTTTTAAAAAAAGAAAAAGCAAGCAGGGGACTCCAAATCAGTATATCTGTTGGACCCCTTCATTTGTACGAGCCTCCTGACTTCATAGATTTCAGTTTGGAGGCAAATGTGTGAAATATGTCAAATATATGTTTGACACTTGACTATAAATTGAAATTTATGCAGTACCTGAAGTGGCAGGTGAAACAACCATCACACACTATTTCATAATATTGCCAATTTGATGTTTGTGCCAAAATGGGATGCTATAAATGAAGTCTATAGATCAGCTTTCCATTTTGTTGACTCAAAATGTTTTTGCCGTGATACTGTTCACAAAGACTAGAGTGGTGGCACAGATATAATCATCTAAAGGTACCACTGTAAGAAGCCTTGAAGGGTTAATCTTGTGCTGCTCAAAGAACTTTGCAGCTCTCTAATTAAAAAGACCATTTGGCTCCATGGAAGAGTTTTCGGTGGACAGCCTGCTGTTATATCTCTATATTTGGATGTGTCTTTGACACTACCATAGAATCATCATTGTTCCCAAATTAGCTTTCACTTGATTTACCTCAGACATCTTATGTATTTGTACTAATGTGGATGTATGGTATTCTGTGCTTGATATTTCATGACAAGAACAAAGATACAGTACTGTCACATGCGGCACTCTTTGAGAAAATGCACGTTTTAGCAATGTGACCTAAGATATTACACGGAAGAAAGTCTTGTCTGAGCACAACTCAGAAATATGAGTGTGACAACTGCTACACTCTGTTACCAAAACTCCTGCGGCTTTAGAAAGAATATATATGTGCGTGTTCACAGGGGCTGGCTTTGTACTTGAGGTAAGAGTACCCATTACATTCTTGTCTCATTTCTACCTCCTTATTCCCAGGAACCTTTTTGAATAATGGTTTTGTTTGATTTGTGTTCCTTCCATTCCTCTTACCCTAATGTCCATTAGCTGTCCTTAACAATTCTCAGCCCATGTGCTTGTGACAAGCCTCTAAGGCAGCGGTGTCCAGTACCTTCGCCACTAGCCACATGTGGCTAATGGGCTATTTAATTGTGGCTAATGCATGTGGCTTTTTTATAATGTGGCTAATAAGAAAAACTCAAAACCACAAGTGTGGCTAGCATCAAATTTCTATTGGACACCGCTGCTCTAAAGGTATGTCTAAACTGCAATTAAAAACCCCAAGGCTGGCCCATGCCAGCTGGCTCAGGCTAAGGGGCTGTTTAATTGCTGTGTAGACCTGTTTGGGCTCATGCTTGAGCCTGGGCTCTAGGATGCTGGGAAGTTGGAGGGTCCCAGAGCTTGGGCTGCAGCCTGAGACCGAACATCTACACTGCAATTAAACAGCTCCTTAACCCGAGCCCTGCAAGCCCGAGTCACTTTGCAGAGGCCCAGGTCAACCTGAGTTGCAGGTGTCATTGCAGCGGAGACATGTCCTCAGAGGCTTGGCTTGCCACTAGCAAGCTAGTGTGTTTGATTCACTTTTCTTTCAGTGCAAATACTTAAATATATGGCACTTCATTAATCATACCAAAGGAAATGTGATTCATGTAATGAAGAGCCTCATTCAAGAGTATAGAAATAAGTAAATTTTAAAACACTGTTGCAGGTAAAGTTCCTTATGTAGAAGCTATACTGTACTTAATGTGTCTCACTCCTCAAGATCAGAAAGTTGAAGTTTGATTTTTTTTTTTTCATTTTTTGTATTAAATTTTGTTAACCTCCAGTGTGAAATTTATGGTGGGAAGTGAAAGTCGTATCTTTTTCTTTTAGGTTGACAATTGCATTTTTCGCACTCTCTGGTCTGGATATGTTGGATTCCTTAGATGTGGTGAACAAAGATGATATAATAGAATGGATTTATTCCCTGCAGGTCCTCCCCACAGAAGACAGTGAGTGAGTTTTTAGCTTTTTTTTTCTTTCTTTTTTTTTTTTTTTATTGTTGACATTAACACCTTTATGTTGCTTCTAGCCCTTGGGAATAGTGCACAGTTTTTTCACAGAAAACCAATGTGACTCAGAACCAGAGGTGCTGAGTACCTCCAACTCCCATTAACTTCAAATAAAAGTTGAGGGTTTTTTTTTTTAAAGCCTCTTTCATCTGACTTTTCAGAAGAATCCAATAGTTTTAACTTTTTTCACCTAATTCAGTTGAAGCCATGAAATGACTTTGAAGATATGAACAAGTAAAATTTTAGTAAACTCTACCATTAACAGTGGGGCAGAACAATTCGTTCTGTGTGGCTTGTAAGGTTTCCTAATCAATAAAGTATGATGGCTTACCGTGTGCTCTTTTCATACTTGAACCAACTGCAGGTGTCTCCTTTAAAGAGTTTGCGGGCTACTTCTATGAAAGAGATGTGTACATCACATGCAGGGGTGGTACTTCTCAGTGATTGTACTGATTTAGCTGCCAACATAGTTATAATTAATGTAAGCAACACCGAAGCAGCTACAGGTCAGGTAGCTACAGGTAAGGAAGCAGTGGAGCAATAATGGGAAATGAAAGATAGCAGCTGTTGAAAATGGGGAGTGGAGTGTTAGGGTACAAAATGGGACACGCATATTACCTTGCACTTAAAAAAAAAAAGTCTCGTTCTTGGAGGTAGGATAGCTAAATTACCTGTTCTAATATTTTTAGAATGAACGGTACTGTTGCTGTATCCCAGGGAATAGCAGGCAATCCAATTACATTTCATGACAGTGAGGACTGTTAACCTGTCAGTTGCTTTACGATATTTAGCCATTTTGTATATGTGCAAAGTGAGCATGAAATGAACTGTAGTGTTACACTCACCTTATGCTTGCTTTGCACATGTGTAAATAACTACAGAGTTTGCAAGATAGTGGAGACCCAAGTGCCAGGGTTATTCTTGGGTTCTATTACTGCCCTCAGTTAATGCCTATAACACATTGACCTACCGTCATTACAGCTTTGTAACTGAGGGAGATTTGAACTCTTTGTGGTAAGATCTGCAGGATCAACTTCCATATATGTATGAAAAGTGAAAATATTTAGAGACTCGACTGGAAGTTCCCAAAGGCACAACTATGGACACAAGCCTGTGAGGCAATGTGGTTTAGTGACAAGAAAGTGGGAGACAGCAGACCTAGGTTCCTTTGCAGGCTCTAATACTTGCTCACATTGTAGTCTTGTGCAAGCAAGTTAATGTTGCTGGTCAGTGTTTCCATCCATAAAAAAGGGGGATGATATCTACCTTTTTTGTTTGCTTGGGTAGAAAGCGTATGAGTTGCAAGTATTACTCTGCCACTCTGCCTTCTAAACTATTTGATAAATCTTTCCATGGTTTTATTTATCAGTCCAGACTATCAGTAATGTCAACTGTTTCTTACATTCTTTTTAGAATAGAATACATCCTACAAATAGAATAAAATATTTATCTCTAATGTATTGTCTAGTCTTTTCATATAGCCAAATTTAACTCTTCTCTAAAAAACAATTTAAACAAAAGTACTGAAGGTTTTTTTAACAAATTGACTTTCTTAACAAAGGCAAAATAACTGATTCCCAGTTTTCCACTGGTATAAAGCATTTGTTCCTCAGTCTGGCAGTTCATGAACCGTCTGACCTATGGTTGTCATTTGGTCTAGCAGATGTTTTTGGCCCTGTTCCAGGACTGTCTAGTAGATTCAGGATTTTGGGCAGAGTAGTTTTTAGACTCTTATCTAGTGTATCCTCCAACAGCTTATTTTATTTTTAAAGGTTTCAGAGTAGCAGCCGTGTTAGTCTGTGTTCGCAAAAAGAAAAGGAGTACTTGTGGCACCTTAGAGACTAACCAATTTATTTGAGCATAAGCTTTCAGGTGCCACAAGTACTCCTTTTCTTTTTATTTTTAAAATGATAATGCTCACTTGTCACTAAGCACACATACATCCTTTTGGTAAGCATACACCATACTGACAGTCTGTCGATCCCTTAAATTAGATCTAAAAACTCATAGGTGAAAAGTCAGCCCCCTCATAACAGTCGTGAGAATAGATAGACCTGTAGTGTGCTCTCCAGCTCTGCAGATTCTGGCCTTTTTTAGTCAAAGGAGAATGCCAGAGTCAGGGGCCTTCTAAGAATGGCCAGACACCAACTCCAGTTCAGTTTTAAGGGTTGCTAACAAGGCTGCCTTTGATGCAGTAGCACACAATATATAAAGCTTTTTCAACTTAGAGCCCATAATGGTCTATGGGAATGAGCAGTTAGCAAAAAACACGTCTGCGGCAATGCATTTCTATGCTGATGAGTCACAAATCTGTCTCTTCACCAGTAACATTTTCATCCAATCCCTCATCTTGATGTCTTGTCATTTTAACACTGACAAAACAGAATTCCTTATCTTCCCTCTGATTGTCAAGAATACTAGTATCTTAACTTGTCGCCCAATCCCAAATATCAAAATTGTTTGACTCCTCCTTTTCCTTTGCCCCACATATCCAGGCCTTATCAAAATCCTACCCTTCAACACCTCCAGCATCTGTCCTTTCCATTCCCACAATGAAATCTCCCATTCAGGCTCTTGTTCTTCACCTTGGCTACTGCAGTTCATTCTCTCTGGCATCTCAAATATGCACATTTGTACAAAATACAGCTGCTAAGCTCCGCTTCCTTGTCTGTTAACTGGATCCTGTAACTTCCCTCTTTGAATTTCTCCACTGACTCCTCATCTGCTAGCACATCAAATTTAAGCTTCCTGCTGCCACCTTCAAAGCTTTACAGAACTCTTCCCCTCCCTAGTCAAGCTTCCTATCTGTTCCCTACACACTGCTCCTATTCTCGGCCTTGTCCACCATTTGCGAATCTCTAGCACGGTCACCTCTGTACTTTCTTCCTTGAGGCCTCCCACTGCATAGTGCAACCTCTTGAGCTTTTCTGTGTGGGCCCCCCATTGTAAATCTCACTTCAATTCACTGAGAGCAGGAGTCTTAACTGTGTATAGATCACCTATTTTTGTCTTTTCCTATATCTGCTTTCATTTGTCCTTTGATTGTGAGTTGCTTGGAGCTGGGACTCTCATTGAGCATTTGAAAAGTGTTTGGCATATAAAAGGCATGGCTATAAATGAAATATTGCTCTTTTGGGAAACATTGTAAAAAGTCACACTTATCTATAAGGCTACTTTTCTGGATAATGAAGTAGGTGGATTAAAATTGTAAATAATAGTAACAGATTGGATATTGGTATCAGTGAGTGTCCAAAAAGGAAAAACTGGAGCCATTTTAAAAATACCAGCTAAATTGACAGCTCTTCAAATTTTGAAATGACTCATAATTTTCAGTACATTTCAGCTAGTCAAATTGTATTATGAAATACAGAATAAATGGGTTGCTGAATAATGGGGATAGAGTTCTAATTATTTTATCTTCATTGATCTGTTCACTAGAATTCTGTGATGGAATTAATGTTCCTGCTGCTTAATAAATAAAAATAATTCCTGGTCCTTAGTCCCAGATGCATACAGTGTAGCTCAGCTCCCATCTCTTCCTTTAGCAGAGTTCTGACCACTGTTTTGATGGCCCATCCTTTTCCCTGTTGGTCCAGTCTTATAACTCAGATGTAATGTCACCCCTATGAACTAATATATTTTTCCTTATGAATTTTAAACTGCCTTTTTAATGAAGTAGCTACTTTTTGAGTAAAACTCAGAGCAGATTTGTTCTGAAAACAATCAAATACACCTGTCTAATTAGAGTGAAAACCTATCAAGCTGCTGCACCAAAATGCATCATATAAAAGAACGTCTCGGACAATCGCTTGGTTTCGTAGAAATAATGTCCCATTGCGAGGACTTTGTCACTGAATAAATTGAAGCCTCCCACTTTTTATGGGAAAGACAATTTTTTAAAACATTTTTGCGTGCTAAATGAACATTACTATGTTTTCTGGAATGGTAACATTACTGTAAGGTTGACTTAAGTCTTAGTCTTGACCTTGATGTTTGTCTCTTCACTACTTTCAATTTCAGCTCTGTTTCCTGCTTACGTACCATTTTCACCTTCCTGAATGAGGGCCTCTGAACAGGGTTCAAAAAAGAAATAGATAAATTCAAGGAGGATAGGACCATCAATGGCTATTAGCCAGGATCAGGAGGAATGGTTTCCGTAGCCTCTGTTTGTCAGAAGCTGGGAATGGGTGTTGGGATGGATCACTTGATTACTTGTTCTGTTCATTCCCTCTGAAGCATCTGGGATTGGCCACTGTTGGATGACAGGATACTGGGCTAGATGGCCCTCTGGTCTGATCCGGTGGGGTCATTCTTATGTTGCACTCTGTTTTGTATTAAAGGGGTTTGGGTTCTATATATGAGGATCTGTGAAAATAGATCATGGTATTATATTTTAATTTGGACTGTGGCTCTTCACTTTGGTTGTGTTTTGGTTGCATCCATGCACCAATTTCTAAAAATGTGCCACTAGAATTTTCTTATTGGGGGGGAAAAAATAGGTAGAACTCCTGTGCCCACTTAAGCTTGTCTGTACCAAGTTGCCATTTCAGCAATACTTTGTAATTATTCTGCTTTCTTGTGAACATATTTATTTAATAATTAGTTTTTATGAAAGTGAAATGAAATGGTCTTGGGTTACAAACTGCTGCTAAACTGGCAGCTTGGCTGCTGATGGAGTGGGAGAAGCATTTTGAATGGTCCACAAAACAGTTCAAAAAAATCAAAACAGTAGAGAATGTTTAATACCCTATATACTATAGCTTTTACTTGGAACTGTTTGTCATAGTGGAAGTACAAATCTCAATATTCCAATATTTTAAAATATATTTTAATGGTGTAGTTGGCTCTATTGCAGTAGCAATAAAGCCACACTGTGGTGTTCATTACAGACTAATGGTGCACTTCTTGTGTGGTTCATGGCATTCACTCTGCCTTCTGCCTTGTTGTTAAAGAAAAGGTCCTGTGTCTGTTTGGAGAGCCTCAACACTCAGGGCTACCACCCTTGAAAGTTATGTAACATTTCAGTTCCTTAATAGAAATTAGTATAAAAGCAAATGTATAGTTAACAGTAGCCTTGTGGAAACACTAACGGAAGTTGAAGCTGATAATGGTCCAATTTCACTTTCAGATGTGGTGGGTTTGTGGTTTTTTTTTTTTTTTTTTTTTTTTAAGAAATTGAGTATGTGTATCCTGTTGTAGGTTCATGTGTGTCCTGGCTCCCTTTCCACACACCCGCCTCCCCCAACTCAGAATCTTTTGCATAGCAGTGTTCAGTGGGGCTGCAGCTGTGTCCTGTGCCTCCTTGTGCTCCACTGTGAGAGTGGAGTGGCCTTGGCCTCCCTCGGTTTCCTCTTACTGCCCAGGGCAGTTAGACAGAACCTGGACTGTGTCCGACCTGCTTCTGAATTGCCTTGAATAAAGTCTCCATTTTATTAATTTCTTCCTTGATCTTGTTGGATGTTGAAAGTTTCCAAAAGAAGAAGAAAGCAATTAGGATGGATGCAGGGAGACCCGTGCACATCCCTATGTATAGTGGGGAAAGGTGCTTTGCACCTGTTGCTAGCTACAGTGTACTTATAGCCCCCTGATTTTAAACCCACCCTTCCTGTGGTGGGTTAATATCCATCATAGATGAATGCCACAGATCCAATGTAAGAACATTTGGTCTCTTCAAAACTCTGCTGGATTTGAAAGTGACCTAGACCAGGTATACACTAGAAACTTTTTGCTGGTATAATAATGTTAGGGGTGTAATTATTTTGTTCGGGGAACCGGAGTAAGCTATACTTGCAAAAGCCTATGCTAAGCAGGTTTGCGAGTATAGCTATTCCAACAAACATTTTCTGGTATAGATTAAACCATAGAGGAGATGACTTTCCTTTCCCATTGAAGGTGTGTTTTGGGGGGTGGGTTTTTTTTGTGTTTTTTGTTGAGGGGGGAATAAAGATCCTATAATGTGTGGTAAAAGCTCGGTTTCTGAGCCTATATGCTGTCATACTTTTAATTTAGGGCTTGGCTACACTTACATTTTATAGTGCTCTAAATTGCTGGCTCAAGAGTGTGAAAAATCCCCCACCCCCACCCCAAGCACAGCAAGTCTGAGCTCTTTAAATCGCTAGTGTAGACAGCGTTTTGAGCTAATCCCCTCATGGAGGTGGATTACCAGGAGTGCTGGGAGAACTCTCTCCCAGCACTCACGCGCGACCACACTTGTACTTCAAAGCGTTGCAGCGGGAGTGTTCCTGTGACAGCGCTTTGAAGTTTCCAGTGTAGCCATACCCTAAGTTTTGTTACAACGATCATTTCTTATCCATCCACATTCTTAGTTCCGGCACTGAAGAAACAGAAAAATAAATATAATTGAATATGTTTGAAGTCATACTTACAACTAAGGATTCTGCTTTTATGTTTACGGTTCAGTTGCCTAACCGGTAGTCACTTTGACTACTCACATCCAAGCCACAACAGAGGGTTAGATCTAGCCCACTTGAAGTATATATCTAGATACGTGATTGATTGTTCTTCAGAACCTTAAACAGATTCTAGCCCTTAGGCGTGCAAAGATTAGTTCATAACTGGAAGACTGTGTAGTGCTGTCTCAGGCCTCGTTTAGATCTAAAACTTAGTTCGACTTAGCTGCATAGCTCAGAGGTGTGAAAAATTTGCATGCCCTCAGTGACCCAGTTAGGTCAACCTAGCTACCACTTGTTGGAGAGGCAGATTACCTACATAAATGGAAAAACCTCCTGTCACTGTAGGAAGTGTCCGCTCTGGAGCGGTAGAGTGGCACAGCTGCAGCGCCATAGTTGTGTTGCAATAGTTGATGTTGCTTAGACGTGCCCTGAGTCTCAAACAGTTCAGTGAGAACTACTCTGTTCATTTCAGTGGGGTGTGTTAAGTATCAGATTTCCAAGTTGAGTGTGGCTTTTTCAGATAAGTTAAGCACTTGGTGTTTTTAATTAGCACGTGCCGTTACCACAGTTATACAAACAAACCAGGTAATTGCATGCACAAATGGCAACAAAGAAAAAGTGGTGGTAAAGGTGCCCTGTATCAGTTTTACACTGTATGATGCTTAGTGCAACAGTTGCATAATGATGAACAGTTTAGTTACTACACGGAGGCTTTTTTCATGAGATCTTTGTGTAAAGCTCCCATTGTCACTGGTGGGAGTTCTGGTGTGGCTCAGGGTTAGTGTGTCCCTGCATTTGTAGACTTGGCCCACAATTTAAAACACAATCTGGCCTTTTCCAAGGCAAGAGTTTTTGACTCCCCTGGGGGGGAAGGGGAGATTGGTTCAGGGAGGGGAATAATTTTGACTTATCCCTTTCACCTGAGCAGAAGATAAGACTTTTTCCAGCTGTCTTTTTTGTTATGATTGTTTATAACTGGAACACTTATAACTGGAACAGTGAGTGGTTATGAACTTCATTTTGATGATTTGTTGCATATTTGTTGATGCTTTAAACTTTCAATAGGCATTCATACTATTAAAACCAAAACTTAACACTAGATGGTGCCACAAGTCCTCCTTTTCTTTTTGTGAATACAGACTAACACGGCTGTTACTCTGAAACCTGTCACTAGATGGTGCTATTTCATAACTATATATTTAAATTAAATGTTTCAGCTGACAACATGCAGCTTGCTAGAGTCCTTTCACATATTTAAAGACTCAAGGTAATAGCATTTCCTTGTGCCACTGTCAACCCATTTTAAAAAAAAAAAGACTAAAATCAGAAGGTGGATGAGGAAATATCTTTTTATTGGACTAACTTCTGTTGTTGAGAGAGAAGCTTTCAGGGTGCACAGAGCTCTTCAGGTCTGGGAAAGGTACTCCTTGTCACAGCTAAGTATAAAATTTAACAGATAGTTTAGTGTAAGTAGTTAGCACATATTCTTAGACCATTGAAGGTCACTTTAACATCCCTGTTCATAGGACAGAAAGGAGGGATTAATGAGTTACAGACAGTTGTAATAAGCTATAAATCCAGGTTTGTTTTTTTTAATTAAGACCATGATTTTTAGTGTGTAAGCAGTCAGGATGAGCTCCACCCTGACATCTGGTGGTGAGATGTGGCAAAGAACTTCAGGGGCTGAACTTCAGGGGCCGATCTCATTTGCATAGGCACACCCACCCTGCCTAGAATGAGGCCATAGCTGCCCAAATGGTCACTTTGGCTGCTGTGGGATCCCCAGTATCTCTGTTATTGGGGCAGGAAGAATACATTGTTATTACCCTGATTATGGGAATCAAGGTCAGTGGAACTGTACTTGGTCTTTTGTTATGATGGAGGGACTCGCCATCAACTAAGTAGCACTTGCTAGGCACGGGACATGGGTTCCAAAACTGTGAATTGAGAGAGGCTGGGGACAGGTATTAATACTTGGTGGCATGGGCCCTCTAGTGAGGGCCTTACATACATCCTCCTCTCTCCACTGTGGAATATCAGAGCTAATTTTGATTCCATTAGGAGTCTAGTTACAGGCTGCTGAGCTCACTTTGGCCTAATGGTGTACCAGCACTGAGGCTCCCCTACTACAAGCTGAAATCACAAAAGAGCTAAACTTACTAAGCTGAAATCACTGAGTGTTGTGTTAAGTAGTGGGGGAGCCTGAAGATATATGGTGGAGCAGTTTGCGGGACGGCGAGCAGAGCAATTTGCGGGATGGTGAGCAGAGCAGCTTGTGGAGCAGAGCGGTTTGTTGGATGCTTAGAGCAGCTCATGGGGCGGCTGGCAGAGCGGAGCCCCATGGAGAGGTGGGGCCATCAGTTTTGGACCACGTAAGGTGCCCCTTTAAACCCCCCCCCCCCCATCTCCACCCAGGTTGGGAGGTAAAGCTCTGCAGATGAACTTTCAAACTCTGGGGCTGCCCTGACCAGGGACAGACTTTGGATGATTTTGGGTTGCTGGACTCAAGAACCAAAGGGAAAGGGGCATGCCCCAATTTGCTTGGGGTGGGTTTTTTTTTTTTTTGCTCATGGGTTGTGTTATGAATCCTGTTGGTGGTGTTTCCCCAACATAATGCCACATTGTTTCTCTCTGTTGTTAAAAGGCTTTTTGCTACACTCAGACTATGTGCTTGCGAGAGGGGAAGTATTGCCTCTTGGAGGCGCCCAGCGGGGGTGGTATGTATTTGTCCCAGGTCACTGGGTGGGGGCTCGAGCCGGTTTTGCATTGTGTTATTGGAATGGAACCCCTACATACTGAACCCGGCCCTTGTTGCTGCCAACTCTGACAGGCAGAAGGGTTACGAGTGTCTAACAAAGTTATCAATTTAAGCTCCCAGAAATCCTGTTTCTGATAGCTTGCTCTTAAATAGCGTCTGGATTTGTTTTATTTTTAAAAATCTTTTTTTTTTAAAAAAAAAATGGGAATATTTCAGTCTCCTTGTTGCCAACACCTTTATTAACATCAAGGGAGAGTGGTCGAGCTCTTGTGGAACACCACCAAGCTACTGCATAAGAAGAAAGTACAACTGATCAGTAACAAAATAGCAGAAGTCTTTCTGTAGAAAGTATTATATGCATACACTGGAAAATACAAAATAAAATTGTCTATTCCAGTTTAGCAATCTCCTTGTTACTTTTAGGCCTGGTCTACACTACACAATTAGGCTTACATCGACATAATTATGTCAGTGTACACATTACAGCCTTGTCCTGCTAATGTCAGTGCCCTACTACATCTACATAACTCCTCCACGAGAGGCATGGGAGAGTGCTCTCCCAGCACTATTTTAAAAAACAAAAGCAAAAAAAACTGCCTCCAGGAGGGGAGTAGCTCCCACCACTGGCACCCTACAGGTGGCTCCCACCGCTGATGCACTGTCTACACTGCCACTTCACAGCACTGAAACTTGCAGCACTGGGGGGAAGGGGGGTGTTTTTTCACACCCCTGAGTGATAAAGTTGCAGCGCTGTAAAGAGGCAGTGTAGACAAGGCCTTGATGTAGTTAAGGCAACAGGGTACTGTTATTTACTTTGACGGTGCTGTTGTCAATTTCACAGCTGCCATGTTGGAGCCATGAAATTGACAGAAAAGCCAGGCAGCTAGATCCTGGCTGCCTATGGCTTCCCCGCTCCCAGCCAGGCTGCTGCTCTGAGGCTCCCTGCTCAGGAAGGTGAGAAGTCCTGGGCAGCTCCTCTTTTCCCACCCCCCAGAGCGGGGAGCGGAGAACCTGGGCAGGCTGCTGGGGTCCTGGCAGGGAGCTATATGGAGCTAAGAGCCCTGGCTCTTAACCCACCACGTTGCCCCGCCTCAGTTGGTGGAAGTACTCTTGGTGAGGACATGCACCAGTGAGAGAAGGAGACTGAAGTGGCTGATGGCCACACCACTAATTACTCTGGTGGTTGTAAGTCAATGTAACCTAGATTGACTTGTTTGTCTTAGACATGCCCTTAGTTATAGTAGGCTAGAAATTCAGAGAGAAGTGGTTTTTCATGTTTGTATCTTTGTCAGATTTGCTGTGTGAACCTCTTTTCAAGGATTTATTGTTGGGTCGTGACGATTTGAGGAATCTGTCTACGTATGATTAACTGTAAGATTCTCATGGAAGTCAGATTCTCCTTGGGCTTCACGGCAATGGGTACTGGACACTTCTCTCCACTCCCCACGCAGCAGGGCTTGGGCTCTCTTCCCCGCATTTGTGCTTCAGTCAGCCTCCCACCACCCATTATTTTTAGTAAAAGTCTCAGGTCACAGGCGTCTGTGAATTTTTGTTTGTTGCATGTGATCTGTCTGAGACTTTTACTAAAAATAGCTGACGCAGTTCTAACCTTATGTATGCTACCTGAATTCTGATTGTTGTATCAGATTCCACATCCACAGAGGAATTCCATCATTTGCTGAGTGGGCTATCGCATGTACTACCAGACATGGGGCAATGGAAAGTCATTACCCTTAACAGTTATGCTTTGACCGAATAATGGGAATAGTAAGAAGGTTACCTGAGTGGGGAAACCAGTTTGACCAAGATTCTATGCAGAGAAGTGGAGAGTGGAAAATCACTAGCAGAACAGAAAAAAACAGGTTTTTGGAGGGGAACGCACACATTCAAGGGATGCACAGAGCAAGACACAGGAAGCTTGGAGTAGAAGAGAGGAACAGAGTGTGAGTTTGGTAGCAGTGGAGTCCAGGCTAACTGTGAGACCAGCCAAGGTCAGAGAAAGCTATGTGAACTAGAGAGGGGAAGAGAAGCCTGAAGTTGCAGGAGAAGGATCCTGGACATCCCAGAGGTGTCTGCCCAAGCCCAAAGAACTTTTCAGAGTGGTGAGGAAACTGAGACAGGGAAAATAAATGTTTATTTTTGTCTAGATATAATTATTTCTCATGCTGCTTAATAAAAAGTAAATAGTGTTTAGAATCGAATGCAAAGCCTGTGTCTGTTTGCTTTTACTGTCACATGCCCCTGATGAGTTAAACTGCAAACCCAGTGCATCCACATAGCTGAAGTTCTGGGAGAGAGTGTGGAAGCTATGAGGGAACCTGAGAGGTCAGCGCTAGTCCAAGGGGCTAGGCGGTTGGACCGTGTTGTCTCGGTTCTCAGTAGAGGGTGCTAAACCAAGGCTGCACCCCAAGTGTGTGCCTAGACACCAATTCAGGGACAGTGCCTGGACTCTGTTCAGATTCAGGAGTCTTAAAGAGCACTCAGAGCCCTGTGAGATGGGCTCCAAATACAACAGCCTAGGGAACGTCCAGCCAGAAGGAAAGCTCTACCAGTGCTCTGTCTGTATGTAAAAGACGTATAAATATTTTGGTCTGACTTCTTCATGCCAGAATTGCCCAGCTAAAAGTTAGTTGTTTTCACTTCCTTTTTATCACTTCCTCTGTCAGCTTAAAACCTTCTATTTTTAAACTCTGGAACTGCCGCTTGGAATATCACTGTCTAACTGCAATATAGTGATGCAACTCTTGGAAGTATTCACATATTGGCATGAAATACAAACAGCCCTTTTACTTAGGATGACAAGATGTCTCCCTTTGGAGTTCCTTAGTCTTGTGTGAGGACCAGTAGAGTGCTGTGCTCCCTTCCCAGGGAGTGAGGGCATTACCTCTATGCTGCCAGCCAGGAAATACCAAAACTCTCACCTAGTATAGGTCTAGTTGACCAGAAGCTTCACTAAAATGAACATCCAAAAATAAGTCAGTCTAGTAGCAACTTTTTTAAAATTGATTAGATACTGGGTTCAGGATTCCGTTTCTGATGTCAAACACCAAAATAGTGTAAGAAAGGAATCTGTGAAATGCATTCCCTGACAGTTAAAAGTACTGAAAGGGAGATGGAAATTGGGGACTCTAAAAATGAATTTATTTTTAAAACCACGTTTTCTTTGTTTTAGTTGTCGCAGTTCCCAGGGTAACTGCATCACTGACCCCTTCTGGTCTCTAAGTGCAGCTTCATTCAGGTCTCAGACATCAAGCCGCTTCAGGGTGGAATCTCTCGATCTTCCCCCTCTCAGACTGAGATCTAGGCTGTGATCCCAAGTGCTAACTGATTAACTCAGGGCTGTTGAAGTAATTATAGAAGTGTAGGACTGGAAGGGACCTTGAGATGTCATCTCGTAATGTTCATTACTTGCTCCTCTGGAAGCAAAGATCAGTAGTATCTCCAGTGACCAGACAGCCTTCTTAAAGAAAAGTATTTATTTAGAATCTCAGAGGGGAAAGGTCTTAAAACGATAAACTATAGACATGTCTAGCTAGCTTCAAGGTTTATCCCCTGGAATTTTGGGAAGGGTACAACTGCTTCAGACATTCACAACTGCTTCTTCCATCTTGATCTGTTTTTTCCGGGAACAAAACATTCACAACACATTTCCGCCGCCCCCCCCCCCCCCCGCTTCTCTCCAAAAAGTCCCTTTAACGCTTTAGAGTGGCAGCGTGTTAGCCTGTATCAGCAAAAACAACGAGGAGTCCTTGTGGCACCTTAGAGACTAACACATTTATTTGGGCATAAGCTTTCATGGGCTAAGACCCACTTCATCAGATGCATGGAATGAAAAATACAGTAAGCAGTATAAATATTACAGCACATGAAAAGATGGGAGTTGCCTTACCAAGTGAGGGGTCAGTGCTAACAAGGCCAATTCAATTAAGGTGGAAGTGGCCTATTCTCAACAGTTGACAAGAAGGTGTGAATATCAAAGGAGGAAAATTTATACTTTCAAGTCAGAAGGACTGACTAATCTAATAGCCTTTTATGATGAGATTACTGGTTCTGTGGATGAAGGGAAAGCAGTGGATGTATTGTTTCTTGACTTTAGCAAAGCTTTTGACACGGTCTCCCACAGTATTCTTGTCAGCAAGTTAAGGAAGTATGGGCTGGATGAATGCACTATAAGGTGGGTAGAAAGCTGGCTAGATTGTCGGGCTCAACGGGTAGTGATCAATGGCTCCATGTCTAGTTGGCAGCCGGTGTCAAGTGGAGTGCCCCAGGGGTCGGTCCTGGGGCCGGTTTTGTTCAATATCTTCATAAATGATCTGGAGGATGGTGTGGATTGCACTCTCAGCAAATTTGCGGATGATACTAAACTGGGAGGAGTGGTAGATACGCTGGAGGGGAGGGATAGGATACAGAAGGACCTAGACAAATTGGAGGATTGGGCCAAAAGAAATCTGATGAGGTTCAATAAGGATAAATGCAGGGTCCTGCACTTAGGATGGAAGAATCCAATGCACCGCTACAGACTAGGGACCGAATGGCTAGGCAGCAGTTCTGCAGAAAAGGACCTAGGGGTGACAGTGGACGAGAAGCTGGATATGAGTCAACAGTGTGCCCTTCTTGCCAAGAAGGCCAATGGCATTTTGGGATGTATAAGTAGGGGCATAGCGAGCAGATCGAGGGACGTGATCATTCCCCTCTATTCGACACTGGTGAGGCCTCATCTGGAGTACTGTGTCCAGTTTTGGGCCCCACACTACAAGAAGGATGTGGATAAATTGGAGAGAGTCCAGCGAAGGGCAACAAAAATGATTAGGGGTCTAGAGCACATGACTTATGAAGAGAGGCTGAGGGAGCTGGGATTGTTTAGTCTGCAGAAGAGAAGAATGAGGAGGGATTTGATAGCTGCTTTCAACTACCTGAAAGGGGGTTTCAAAGAGGATGGCTCTAGACTGTTCTCAATGGTAGCAGATGACAGAACGAGGAGTAATGGTCTCAAGTTGCAATGGGGGAGGTTTAGATTGGATATTAGGAAAAACTTTTTCACTAAGAGGGTGGTGAAACACTGGAATGCGTTACCTAGGGAGGTGGTAGAATCTCCTTCCTTAGAGGTTTTTAAGGTCAGGCTTGACAAAGCCCTGGCTGGGATGATTTAACTGGGAATTGGTCCTGCTTCGAGCAGGGGGTTGGACTAGATGACCTTCTGGGGTCCCTTCCAACCCTGATATTCTATGACTGCTGTGGGTACCCACATGGCCCCAGAGTATGCCAACATTTTTATGGCTGACTTAGAACAATGCTTCCGTAGCTCTCTTTCCCCTAGTGCTCTTACTCACACTACATTGATGACTTCATCATATGGACCCAGGGGAACGAGGCCCTTGAGGAATTCCTTCAGGATTTCAATGATTTCCATCCCACCATCAACCTCAGCCTGGACCAGTCCACGCAAGAGATCCACTTCCTGGACACTACAGTGCTAATAAGCGATGGTCACATAATCACCACCCTATACGGAAAACCTACTGACCGCTATTCCTACCTACATGCCTCCAGCTTTCATCCACACCACATCACACTATCCATTGTCTACAGCCAAGCTCTAAGATACAACTGCATTTGCTCCAATCTCTGACAGAGACAAACACCTACAGGATCTCTATCAAGTGTTCTTAAAACTACAGTACCCACTTGGTGAAGTGAAGAAACAGATTGACAGATCCAGAAGGGTACCCAGAAGTCACCTACTACACGACACGCCCAACAAAGAAAGTAACAGAGCGCCACTAGCTGTCACCTACAGCCCCCAACTAAAACCTCTCCAGTACATCATCAAGGATCTACAACCTATCCTGAAGGATGGTCCCTCGCTCTCGCAGACCTTGGGAGACAGGCCAGTCCTCACTTACAGACCGTCCCCCAACCTGACGCAAATACTCACTGTGATGGGTGGGGTCACAGAAACCCCCTTTGGGACTGCTACTTGATGTGTGTAGACTACCTCTGAGCCTGGTTTCCCTGCCACCGTGGGATTTCAGTGCTCTGCCTGGTTTGAGCCAGACACGCTTGCCTGCTGCAAACACAGATCCAGGTCTGAACCACATCCCCCACAAGCTGCAGGCTTAACTGAAAGCAGCTTAAGATGTGCTTCTGTCTCCAGCACTCAGATACCCAACTCCCATTGGGGTCCAAACCCCAGTAAATCCGTTTTACCCTGTATAAGCTTTATACAGGGTAAACTCATAAATTTGTTTGCCTTCTATAACACTGATAGAGAGAAATGCATAGCTGTTTGACCCACCCACCCACCCCACCCCCGATGTTAATACATACTCAGGGTTAATAAGTAAAAAGTGATTTTTATTAAAACACAAAAATTAGGATTTAAGTCGTTCCAAGTAATAACAGAACAAAGTGAATTACCAAGCAAAATAAAATAAAACACGCAAGTCTAAGCCTAATACAGTAAGAAAACTGAATAGAGGCATAGGGGCACCAGTTTAATAATACTGCGTAGGGCCCCATAAATCCTAAGGACAACTGCAAGAGGCATTAGACACCCTTCTCCCTTGAAGACCTGGACTTCGCAGATCTCCCTCTCCTATCACATATCGAACACCATATACAAGAAAAAACAACTCGACTCAACTGACAGTTTCTCCTCTGTCTCGGTGGATCCTGCGCTTATTGGCGGATTTGCTCGCCTCAGAGGTTCATGGCAGCCCTCAGTTTGGCCACTTTTGCTGGTGGCTCAAACCTGCCATTCGCTCAGCTAACTTCATCACTGGCCAGCATGGGGAAAAGGAGAACAATCCCCGCAGTCTCTGCTGGCCTACCTAGTGGGTTGGGGGCAGGCCAGAGACCTTCCCCTCTGCTGGGACCCCCAGTCCAGGTCAACTCCTCTTATATAAAATAGGGAGTTGGGGAGGATGGGGGGAACCCGGGCCCACCCTCTACTCCGGGTTCTAGCCCAGGGCCCTGTGGATTGTAGCTGTCTACAGTGTCTCCTATAACAACTGCGTGACAGCTACAGCTCCCTGGACTACTTCCCCATGGCCTCCCCCAAGCACCTTCTTTATCCTCACAGCAGGATCTTCCTCCTGAAGCCTGATAACACTTGTATTCCTCAGTCCTCCAGCAGCACTCACTCCCTCCACTAACTGATCAGAGGTCCTTTTTTTAAACCAGGTGTCCTCATTAGTCTGCCTGCCATAATTGATTCTAGTATGTTCTTAATTGGCTCCAGGTGTCTGAATTAGCTTGCCTGTCTTAATTGGTTCTAGCAGGTTCCTGATTGCTCTAGCATAGCCCCTCCTCTGGTCACTCAGGGAACAGAAAACTGCTTATCCAGTAGCCAGTATGTCCGCCTTCTACGACTCTGCTGTACCCAACTGGCCTAGGTCTATCACACAACGCATTCAGTCAGCAAATTAGACTGAAAAATCAACCATAATATGACATATCATAACCTTTACTATTGCCTCACCATCACCAGTATGGATAGAGGATTATGTTCTCACCAATGTAGAAACATTCACATACTTGGGCAGCACCATCAGCCAGTACAGTGGAACAAGCCAGGACATCCAGAACAAAATCAGTAAAGCCAGGAACACCTTCAGGAGGTTAAATACAGTCTGGAAATCATCAACATACAAAACCGAACTCAAGATATATCAGAGTTGTGTAACTTCAACATTACTTTATAGTGCAGAATGCTGGGGAATGAGCAAGTATGACCTGTCCAAACGATCTTCATTCCAGACAACCTTTCTCAGAAAAATCCGTATCTTTTGGCCCAGAACAATCTCAAACCAAGATCTATTGAAACAGTTCAGCCAAGAGGATCTGAGCACCATCATTTCCAGGAGGTGCTGGAGATGGATTGGCCATCTGCTTCAGATGGAAACTGATTCCATCACCAGAGTACCAACAAGATGGACACCTGAAGGCAAGCAAAAACGAGGCCACCTGAAAAGAACATAGCGAAGAGCTGTGGAAGCCGAGCTGAAAAACCTGGGGCACAGCTGTGGAGCCATTGAAAGACTTGCCAGAAACAGTCAGGAGTGGAGGAGCTTCGTTGCTGCCTAAATGCTAGAGGCATAATGGGAACGTGAAGATGATGATGATGATGATGATGATGAATTTCTGTAGCCATATGACCTTATGTCATTAACCATGTCCTCATTCTCCTCTTCCCTCATTATGTTTCACACTTGTTGCATCTGGTCTAAAATTGAATTATAAAACTTGTTGGGCAGGGGACTCTTGCTACGTGCTTATACAGGGCCCAGCACAATGGGGCCTTCACTGCACCGCTGAGTAACAGAAAACTCCCTAGATCGAGTTTGAGAAACTTGCATCAGTGTAGTTACTGGTGCAAGTTTCTACTGTAGACATGAGATGCAGATATAAAGTGGGGCATCAACTGGTAAATCACACCAGTGTAAGATGCCTCTGTATCTGTGCACAGTTCATCTGTATTAGGAGCTTGCCGTGTAACTACATTGTCTAGTTAGGTTCTCTAATGTAGACAGGGGCTAGGACTTTTAGATCAGAGCAAAGGATGTAACAGCAAAATTAAGGGCGCTTAAGAGCATCTAGTTGAGGGGAATTAGAACACTAACTAGCCTTTTATCTCTAGAGGCCCTTGAGTCAATCCAGCTATGCTAATACAGCTCAGAGAGGCATATTTGAGCTGTGTAGAGCAGTGCTACTCAAAGTGGTGGTCTGCAGACTGGAGCAATCAGCTGCCGGTCCACGGCGAGTTTCCAGGAAAGAAAGAGAAAAATAATTTAAAAATCACACTGGAATTTCACCAAGAATAATTATCAGTTGATAAAGTCGACAATATTAAATATTTTCAGAAGCACATATTATAATATTGATGATTATGTCATAGCGCTACAGCATGTTTTGCATGAGATGCGCGAGCGCATGCTTACCCCACTCCTTCACATATAAAGACCCCGCCCCACGGAAGTTACTATCGAGAAGTTGAATAAAGAGCGTCATACGGATCTCTGCGTGCTTGTCATTTGGGACCCCGTCCGAGCCCACTGATCTGAGAATGTAAGTACTAATATTATACATTTTAATAATTATTTTCTATCCTATCCCGCCGTATCCCTTACGAGGTAGATAGACGATTGAGCACCACACACCTATAGCCAAATAAACAATCCTCACTTCCACTATATCCATATATCATTTCATACACTTTCTCATTGTTCTTACTTATGGCCTTCCCCTCTTCTAGAATCAAACCTACATGTTTCTGCCAGGAAGTTCTCTAAATTCCTTGCTTTCTCCATATCCTTCAGACAGGTAAATCTTATTTTTGACATGCATTATTCATTCTTTCCATATGTTCAAACCATCTTAACTTTCCAATTATTACCCTGTTTGCAATTTAATTTTAAAATGTATATTCTTATCCTAATATTACTTACCCTATTAATCAATGTTCTCCCGCACATATTTCTCAGTAAAAACATTCCCACTGCATTTATTTGGCTTTCATCCTAATATCATAAATTAAGTATATACCCAGGGTAATGGAATTTATATTCATTATTTTTATGCCTAATTTACAGATGGCGAAGCGAGGTCCAATTGACATATTTATCTAGCAGGCATCCGGTTGCTGAACACGCAAGTAATTCTGAATCAGATGACAATGTAAATGAAACCGAAGTATTGTCAACAAAAAGAATTCATACTAGCTTTACTCGGAAATATGACTCCTCATACATTCAGTTCGGTTTTGTAGCCACGAATGATGATGGAGTGCCAAAACCACAGTGCGTTATTTGTGGCGATGCGTTGGCTAACGACGCAAAGAAGCCGTCAAAGCTCAAGAGGCATTTAAATACAAAACATAATGAAATTAGTTCAAAGCTGAAAGAGTTCTTTGAAAGAAAGCATGTTGATTTAAAAGGCTGTCAGAAACGGATCCTTGAAGTGTCACGCATAAATACTTGTGCTTTGCGTTTCTATGGCTAAAAAGCCATACACAATCGGTGAAATGCTAGTGACAGGGCTGTATTAAAGATGTCTGCATGGAAATGGTGGGCGAGCCGGCAGCAAAGAAAGTGACTCAGGTGCAACTTTCAAATGACACTATAGCTCAACGAGTTCACGATCTGTCTCAATATATGGAAGATCAGCTCATAGGACAGATTAAATTAGCAACGTACTTTTCTTTGCAACTTGATGAAAGTACAGATGTTGCTAAAATGGCAATTCTGATGGTGTATGTGCGCTTTGAACATGAGAGTTATTTGAAGGAAGAGTTTTTTTGTTTTCTGCTTTACTACCAACAAAAACAACTAGTTCTGAAGTGCTCAAGACTGTGAGTGACTACTTTGTTAACATGTGGGTTGGATTTCAAGTTTTGTGTAGGCGTATGTTCTGATGGCGCTGCCGCAATGACAAGACAGCATTCTGGAGTGGTTACCCAGATTAAGGCACTTGCACCTGAATGCAAGTCGATGCGCTGGTTCCTTCACCGAGAAAGTTTTGCAACAACAAAAATGTCAACAGAACTAAATAGTGCTCAGTGAAGTCGTAAAAATTGTGAACCATGTAAAGGCAAATGCTTTAAATTCGAGACTATTCGCTGCATTATGTGATGATATTGGAGCTGATCATAAACAGCTCCTATTGCATGCCGATGTACGTTGGTTATCGAGGGGAAAAGTCCTGTCAAGAGTATTTGAGCTCTGAAACGAGCTTGCCGAGTTTCTTCAGGACAAAAAACCAAATTGGTCACAATTGTTCCGAGATGTGGATTCGATAGCCAAGCTGGCTTATTTGGCTGATATCTTTGCCATCTTTAATGATCTCCACACCTCCATGCAGGGAAGGATGGCTTTGTGTCTTACAATGGCAGACAAGATGGATGGACGGACAGAAACGAAAGCTAGAAACATGGAAGAGTTGAGTGTCAAGAGATTGTTATGACATGTTTCACAAATTAGCGATAATAATCACCGATGCAGGCGAAGACCTTAATGTTACATCTCTACAAAATGTCATCAGTGAACACTTGACGAATTGGCAGAACGTTTAGTTTTACTTTCCAACAGAAGATCCACGGAAAGGGACTGGATGGATCCAAAATCCGTTTATTCCATTGAAAGATGACTTAACTGTCACTATGGAGGATAAATTGTTGGAGCTGGCTGCTGACGAAAGATTGAAGATGAAGTTTCGAAACTACAACATCACTAGCTTCCTTTTGGATAAAAGTAAAAGCAGAATATCCTGAGCTTACTGAAATTGCTCTGAAAACTCTTCTCCCATTTCCTTCAACATACCTCTGCGAGACTGGCTTCTCAACCATGAGTGTCATTAAGACAAAGTACAGGAATAGTATGGATATTCTCCATTGTGCGTGGCACTGTCCTCAATTGGACGACGACTGGATAAGCTGACAAAGAAGCAGGCTCACCTTTCACATTAGTAAAGGTTAAGGTTTAACATGCCTATTATTGTGTTAATAAAATAGCTTATCAATTTGATATTTTAGTATTGACATATTTTCAAAATTATGTCTTCAATTTAATGTTACCTATTCCTTTCCATCTTATTTTTATTTTTTTAACCTTTACTTTATTCATTATTTTTTATTTTATTACTTTATATATAATGTTTTTATAATATCTTTGTTAAGAGACTGCTGGTTTGATTTGATATTTTTTTTATTTGTATTGTAATATTTGTTTACAAAATAAACATAAAATAAAAATGTCTGCCAACTTTTATTCATTGTTTCCGATATAAATTAATATTACGAATGTTCAAATATTTGCTTGGATCATAAACTAATAGTAGTCATTTTACGCCATCCACACAGATGCACAGCCTTTCAGTCAGTCTTCAGTGTATTTAAATGGGAACATCTCCACGAGTACACTACACTTGGTATGCACACTCCCATTCCATTAATACAATGAAGACTGTTAGTTTTTCTGATCTGATGTGCTACGTGCCTATGCAAGTGCGATGATGATATGGCACAAAATATGGTACCAGTGCCTGGCACACTGGAAAAAAAATTGCCAGTCCGCCACATCAGATAGTTTGAGAAGCACTGGTGTAGAGGACCTGGGCTGTACTTGACTTTTGATGGTGTGTGGTATGCATTAGTGCTGTGCGTCCTAAGTACTCAGATACCATGAAGATCAACACAATATAAAACCTGTAAATAAGAGTTTCACATTTGAATGATTGCTAAGTGAGCAGTTTTCCCTCTTATAAAAGCTTCTCATGCTTCTAGATTTTGGAGGAGAGAAATAAGCAATGCTGTTAAATCTTGTGACCTTTCAGGCTATTTTAGTTTTAGATCATATCTTGTGTGGTTTAACGTAATGAGCCTATTTACCATCTTTATGAAATGGCTAAAAAATCAGTGCCGACTTAAAACCATAGTAGTTGACTCTGTGCTTTGCAGCTGATCTTAAACAGTCTTGGTGGATGGAAATCCAGAGGAAAACAACCTGTTTATGCTATGCATTTTTCCAAATAGGCAATCTCCTCTTTCAAAACAATGGAGGAAATTTCAACTAGCACAAAATATATTTCAGCCAGGTGAAGCCTGTTTTACGCTTGGCACTAAGATCATTCTGAAAAAACTTTCTTTTCCCTGAAATAATAATATGCTGAGATTGCCAATGTACTGAAAAGATAAAAGAAAGCTATAGTAATATTTTGAATTATGTTGAATTAATATGTCTGGATCCTATCCAAAGAGTTATAATTTTAAATGGCTGTTTCAACAGAGTAAATGAGGTGTTTTTTCCCCTCCTAGGATCAAATTTAAATCGCTGTGGATTCCGAGGATCTTCATATTTGGGGGTGCCATTCAATCCATCCAAGGTTAGTTGGCTGTGTGTGTGTGTGTGCGTGCGCGCGAGAGAGAGAGAGAAGACCCCTGTAATAACTAGTAAATGATCTTGTGGCTTCTTCAGAGAATAACTACATAACCATGAAGTGAATATAGAACCAGGAACCCTTTAATATTTAATTGTTTGTATTTGCATAGTTTTTTTTTTTTTTTTTAAATCCACACTGCACCCCCACACAGTACTGTTTCTCTGTTTACAAATGGTTATGGAGAAACTGATGTATAGGTTGTGGATTGCCAAAACTACACAGCAAATTGTCAGTGCTTGGTTTAGAAAATGGGAGTTCCTAATTGCAATCTACTGGGTAAAAATTATTCTCTGGTCCAAGAACTACATGTGAATCCTGTCCAGAAAAAGCAGAATTCCACATGGCAGAGGAGGTGCTCAGTGTTCTCAACATTTCTCTTTCTGTGTTCAACCTCAGGACAGCTGAATCTTTCTCAAATATGGTTGAGATCCTACTCACATCTGTTGGGGGGGGTACGTGAATCCATGGGATTTTGAGGATCAAGGGGATGGGAAACGTGGGAAATAGCAGAGCCATTGCTTTTAGTGGTGGGAAACTGGAAGTGAACAGAGGCTGCTGAAGACGATGGGGAGGATTTGGTAGGCTCCGAAGATATGAATAGACTGGTAAGCTGGACAGGGAGAGGCACTAGAAGGCAAGGGATCTGTGCAGCATGTGGGAGGGTGGTGAAGACAGGTCAGTTGCTGCTAACATGTGGGAAAGAGAATGTAGTTTCAGGTAGGGGACAGATTCCAGCCAAGTATCTGAATGAGGAAAGAAGGGTGGAAGTAAGATCAGAGGATTTTTATGGGGGTTTGAAACTGGGAGGAGAGGGTGGGCATCTATGCACAGGAGGATATATAAAATTGATTGACACTGGAGCAACAACTTACCTGCTCCTTTTACATAGCAAATCAGCCAAGGCAGCAGCGCAGTTTCCTGCTTGGGTGCACAGAGTGGCACCCTTTGTTTTCATAATTTACATCCACAGTTTTCCTTCCACATTCAGCAAGGCTAAAGAATTGTGAAGGGGAGTTAATGCATCTCTGCACTAGGCACTGCATTAGCAGCGTAATCTTTGTATCTTGATTTGCTGTGGATCTGCCCTCTTTTTTTTTACACCATAGCTTGTGTCTGCATCATTTTACTCCTAACATTGCAATAATCAGATGAATTTGTCACCTGTTATGATTGGCATTCGCCTCAGTCATAATCCACTACACACTGAACTGTTACGCAGCCTCGTGGAAAAAAATCTGTCTCTGTAACAGACTCTTACAGAAATAAACATAGTCGAGGGTCTGTAATTTTTAAGAGGTCTTGTTAAAATCTTATTAACCTTTAAATATGTAAATGACAATCCAAAACCTGAATAAGGTTGTAAACACATCTTCAGTCTGGTACTGTAAGCCAATCCTCTTCTTCAAATCACCATATAATCAGAACCTGATGTCTATCCCACAGCACTAGTGCAACAGTGAGTGAGGGGACTCCTCCACCATAGGGGTAGCTAATAAATCACTGTATCATTCATAATATTTAAATAAAACTTTAAACAATTTAATGCAGTACACTAAATCAGCACATGCGTCATTGGGAGACTCATTTATGCCCAAATCCTCTCTCCTGCACAAAGCTTGAGGAACTGGGCTTAGCAAAAAGGAGTTTGGCTGAGGTCTTGTAACGCACCTTGAAAATGAAGAGTGCGATAGAATGTGCTAAATATTATTACAGGGTGTCAGCATTTCACTGGTGCTTTTTCATTGTGATGCGTCTGTTCAAACAGCACACAATTTAAGACATGAATCTCCTCTTGTCAGGAAATGTGTTGCTGCCCTATACGCTGTCCTGTGCTCTTGTAATTTAGCCTGTAGAAAGAAGCCAGGGGATCATCTGTGAAAGTCAATGTACATTCCTTTGTTTAAAAACTATTCATATATCAGCACACTTTTTTACATTCGTGCATCAATGCATTGTCTACTGCCTTTGGTAAAAAGGAATTGGATCTGTCTTTGTTATAATTGATATTAAAAAAAGGCTTAAAATATTGCCAATGCTACCTTCTTTCCTTTTTCAAATAAATTAAAGTGATTTACTGAAAGGAGCAAAAACTATGGAACCCTTGCCAGGATAAAGCTGGCTTTAATTGATATAGAAATGTAGGGTTGGTAGACAAACCTCTTGAGGTCCCCTAGTCCCATTCTGCTGTGCTGAGGCAGGCCTGGGCATGCAAAGTGGTAGCTCCATAAATTTGTTAGTCTCTAAGGTGCCACAAGTACTCCTTTTTCTTTTTTCCTCACCTCTGACACAGGGGCAATGGTAGCTCTTGTGTCCCATCGAACTAGGCCGAGGTTCCTGTTCTGGATGTTGTGATCTGGTATGCTGGGTTGCCGTGTGGCTCAGGTTTGGCCCCCTGGCTTGTGGTGATGGCTGAGAGGCAGCTGGGTCAAACGTGAATGGTGCTGCAATCTTATGGGCCTGGCTGCAATGCCCAGAGAGGGGATCTGGGACAGGAGCTGCTGCTGCAGGGTCAGTTGTAGACACAAAAAAATCAGACAGATGGGAGAATTACATTATCTGACTTTTTCCTGTTTTTGACATACCTGTAGCCATACTTACAGTCTTCAAAATTCAAACTGTTAGACCGTAAAGTGGACTGAGGGGACCCCTAATCAATGACACTTTGGGTATGTCTACGCAGCGCTTTAACGTGATTGTGTAGTCGCAGCTGCAGTGCTGGGAGAGAGCTCTCCCAGCACTGTAATAAAACCACCTTGGTGAGAGGAATAGCTACCATCGCTGCGCTGTAGCACTTTACAGCGCTGAAACTTGCATCACTTGTGGGTGTTTTTTCACATCCCTGAGCGAAGAACATTTCAGCGCTGTAAGTGGCAGTGTAGACAAGGCCTTTGTCTTGTAAAACTTCTTGAAACAGGTCATGGTTGCTAAATGAACTTAAAAACAAAAGATTTTGTGTCACCACAGGCTGGGTCACCTTTCAGGCTGGGACTCCTCCCCCTTGTTCAGTTCTTTGGGAGTCATTGATGTCATGAGCAGAGATGAAGGAGGAGAGAGGTGAATTGGAGGCCACTGACTCATTCTTATACCACTCTCCCTTCTGAGGATTACCCAAGTGAGAGTTGAACTGTCCCTGTGATGAAATGTAAATTTCTTGTTCACACCTTCCCACTGCTGGAAAATGGCTGCTTAAGTAGATGATAGCCTGCTTAACTTTGATATTTGTCTGGGGGCTGAAAGGCCGGCTTTTCTTAACCTTGGAGCGTGTTATAACAATGATACACAGAGTAGAATCTTATAACTTCACATACAATGTTGATACACCTATTACCAGGACAGTAATGTTCATCAGGTTATGACGTTTCAAATAATATCTCACAAGGCATCCTTTGTGTTTTTGTTTTTTTTTAAAAACAACAAAATTTATCATAGTCTTGTAAAAATGGCAACCATAATAGTACAGACAGTCTCACTATAATTCTTCCAGAACAAAACTTTACAAAACTTTTCAAAATGTACCTTTTGGAAAGTCTAAAGGATAATATTTTTGAGAATTACAAATGCCTAAGAATATTAACTTACAATGAAATCTCCTTCTTAACTGTACCATTGCTACTGTGACATTAATTTCAAATGGAATTTCTATAATCTCACTTTATATTTTGTCTTGACTTATTTTACATTGTACTAAATCTGATCTGCCCGATAAGCATAATCTTTCTCTCCAGGAGAATTAAACACTGTGAAGTAAAATTTTAACACTGTTTCACTCCAACTTTTACTAATCTTCCATTTCAGATGTCCATATTTATTGGAGATTGATTTAACCCTAGTGAGATGCATGTATACACAAAACTCTGGAATGCAATCAATATTTATTGCACACTACAGCTTTTTCAGTGTCATTGTATATCGTTAGTGCTGGCATCTTTCCTCCTCTTCCTGGACATGTGAAGTAAAACAATTTAAGATTTTGGCTATTCCTGTTCGTATAATCCCATTGCATTAAAAGCTTTGGAAATTCAATTTACCTTTCAGTGTAGATTGACCAACTTGCATATTATATAAGCAATTGTTGCAAAGTATCATGGAACTTTTCCAAACTCTTTTCACCTTACTTTAATCTATTTGACCAAGTTAGTTAGATTGTAAAACACTTGGAAGGAAATTGGGTTACCCTCCTAGGTTACAGAGGACACTATCAGGGCAATGTTAGCTCCAAATGTAGGTTTTGTGGAAAAAAGACTTAAACAGTCATTTATAAACTGAATATTTATTGTGATGGAGCTTGATTCTATGGTCCTAGACATCAGGAATTTGTGATAACTCCCCTGGGTGCTTATATTTGGGATCAGAATTCTAAAATTCAAAAAATGTAGAAGAGCATCTTGGGCACTGGGCTACTGAGAATAAAAGTAATTGAGGGGAAGGTCTGTTGGAGGTAAGGACGTAGTGTTGTAACCTTCAGAGCTGAAGTGCCTAGAATCCTTGAAACCATGTTCCAATCCCAGCAGGGGCAACTCAGTCTCAAAGTTAGATGAATAACATACTATATAGTTTGCTGATTGGTGGATGTGCCAGAGGAGATGGCAAAACAACATCCCGTCTACTCTGCCTGGGCTTTGGACCCCTCTTCCTCTACCAGTCATCTGAGCCATGGGAGGAAGAGCAACATGGTCCTAGGTGTAGAGTTAATGACAGGACTGGAGACTTGTCCCTCCGCAGACCCTATCTGGGAGCAGCTGTGACAGAAGGACATAGTGTGAGGCCCACTATGACTTCCCATTCTGCACCTCTGTTATCCCTCAATGGAGGGATAACCCCAATAAGGAGGTCTCAGTAGCACCCACCTCTCCTTGTCATATGAGCTAAGCATGGAAATCACACATGTTGAGGGCAGTCTATCCACTGACCTAGAGATTAGTCAGCCTGCCACCATCTACAGCTGCTGAGCAGGAGGTAAGATGTAGGTGGGTACAGACTCTAGACCTGGACTCTGTTGGTGTTATCCCCTCTGAGAGCAAGTCCACAAGCGCTCCAGGGAGCACCCCACTTCAGCCATGTACACTGAAGGAAAAAGAGCATCATGCTGTGAGTGGAGAGTACCCAGCAGCAGAGACCTGCCCAAATCCAGGGTTTTGGTGTGACAGCAGACTCTGTATTCTGCAATTTAAGCTCTTGACATCTTTTACTCTGGTGTACCTATCTCCCTTCCTTTCTCCTTCACAGTCTCTCCATTGCCAGTCTCATTTCCCATCTTCTGTGCCCCTCTTCATCCTTTCCTCAGTGTCCCTCCTTTTCCCTTCCTCCTTTTTAACTTTCTGCCTTCTACCATTGGCCTTCAGCCCACCTTTGCCCTCCTATTACTTCACAGAAAGTGAAGCTTTGTATGTTGTATCCCTTTCCACCGCTTGGATCTTTTTTCTGATTGGCTCTGTAAATGCTCAAGAGCAAGGACTGTCTCCCTTTATGGATACACAATGCCTACAGTTTGAGTAATACCATAATTAAATTCATGGTGGTGTTTTTGTAAGAGTAGGGATTTGTCCTGCCAGAGTTTTCTTTTCCTCCTCTCCCCTTGTTGTACAGCATTCTCTGTGCCTATTGTGTGCTTGGCTATCATGCAGTCTCCACATCGTCAATGAGCTCTATGCCGCAGCTGTGGAATTTGGTGCAGAATTGAAGCTTTCATTTAAAAAAAACACAAGAGTTTGGCCTTTTATGGTTGTGAAGGTAACAGCGTTTTATATTGAAGTCGTGTTTAGGTTGTCTTTGGAGTCTGCAGTCCGAGAGTCTGATTTGTCCCCATTCATGAAATGCAGTGGTTATGCTGAAGTATAACCATGTAAATCTCAACATGGATTATTTCATTACTGATCATTCAGTAGAAGTTTCTCTCGGCACCTTCCTAGTGCCAAAAGCCCTAGCTGTCAAAACCACTAGCTTCCCTTTTGATGCAATTATAAATTATGAATACAAAATTTCTCTAGCACATTAAGGTAGTAAAAAAATGAATTTATAATAAATACAAATAATAAATGGAATATTGCACTGAAAAATCTCAGTTCTTGAGTTTAACATGAATCTGCCACAGAAACTGGGGGCCTTACAGCAGAGTTAGTCCAGCCTCTTAAAGTCTGCAGGGGACTTTGCATGTACAGTGGATTCTGCTTATTAGCAGTCTGTTTCCAGCAAAAAATTGCTATTACCTGGAAGTTGCCAATAACGTTGAAAGTATGTTTGCAGTGCTGCAGCCAGAGAAGGAAGCCCTGGGATGTACTTGCTCCGGCTGCAGCCCCCCAAACTTGCCTACAGGGCTGCTGTCAGAGAAGGAAGTGCTGGGATTTGTTGAGCCCGGGTCCTGCATGCCAGGTCAGGAAGCAACCCAGAGAGTGCAAAGAAAGACACTGTGGAGCTCCATGGGTCCCCAGTGCCCTCACTCTTTGTGGAAAGACCCAGCATCTGGGCTGCAGCCCCGCTGCTGCCCTACCTGCTGCCTCCTCTCAGAGGCCACAGCACTGGGATTCCGGGGTGCGCGTGTGTGTGTGTGGGGGGGGGGGGTGTCTCCCACTGGACAAGGAGGCAGGTGACACAGCCTGTTACCTCTTCTATGGACTGTGGGTTCTTGACCACAAGCAGGTTTGCTGCAGCCAGGGAAGGAAGCACTGGGACAATGCCAAGCCTGTGCCCCCGGCACCGGGGTAGGACAGAGCACAGGGAGAGCTACTGTGTAGCCCCAGCGCTTTTTTGCTTGATTGCAGCCCCACAAACCTCTTCTTCCCCACCCCCCAAAGTTGTTAATAAATGGCATGCCTGTTGGCAAAGTTCAAATCCCTTTAACATTAAAGTAATTGGAGTGGCATCGTTTCACAGTAAAATGTTGGTATTAAGCAAAAGTTGTTGATACTGGGATTGCTATTAAGCAGCATCCACTGTAGCTTATAAAATGCTTGGGGGATCCATCTGAATGAAATGTATCATCATAATAATACCTAGCTCTTATATAGTGCTTTTTGTCAGTAGATCTCACAGCACTTTATAATGGAAATTAGACCATTATCTCCATTTTACAGACAGAGGAACAATTCATGAACTTATCTAATTCTGTTTTGAACCCAGTTACACTTTAGGCCTTCACATCATCCCCTGGCAATGAGTTCCACAGGTTGACTGTGCGTTCTGTGAAGAAGTACATATTTACATTTGTTTTAAACCTGCTGCCTAATTGGGTGACCCTTGGTCCTTTTGTTAAGTGAAAGGATAAATAACACTTCCCTATTCACTTTCCCATATCACTCATGATTTTATAGACCTCTATCATCCCTCCTCTCCTCCCCTCCCCCGACATCACTTTTCTAAGATAATCAGTCCCAGTCTTTTTAATCTCTCCTTGTATGGAAGCTTTTCCATATCCCTAATAAATTTTGTTGCCTTCTTTGTACTTTTTCCAATTCTAATACCTTTTTTCAGATGGGGTGATCAGACCTGCATGCTGTATTCAAGGCATGGGCATATCATGGATTTATGTAGTGTCATTTTGATATTATCTGTCGTCTTATCTATCCGTTTCCTAGCAGTTACTAACATTGTTAGCTTTTTTTGACTGCTGATGTGTACTGAGTGGATGTTTTCAGAGAACTATCCACAATGACTCCAAGATCTTTCCTGAGTGGTAACAGCTACTTTAGTCCCCATCGTTTTGTGTGTATAGCTGAGATTGTTTTCCAGTGTGCGTTACTTGAAATTCAATTTGTAAATGTGATCTGCCATTTGGTTACCCAATTTAGTGAAATCCCTTTGTAATTCTTCGCAGTCAGCTTTGGACTTAACTATCTTGAGTAATTTTGTATTATCTGCAAACTTTGCTACCTCACCCACTTTTCCAGGTCATTTATGAATATGATGAACAGTATAGATCCATGGGGGACACCACTAATTACCTCTTTTGTGAAAATTGATAATTTCTTCCTACCCTTTGTTTCCTATCTTTTAGCCAGTTACTGATCCATGAGAGGACCTTCCCTCTTAAGCAAACTCAGCAGCCATGGGATAAGTGCCTTAGGTGAGGGACCTTGTCAAAGGCTTTGAAAGTCCAATTCACTACATTGATTGCATCACTCTTGTCCACATGTTTGCTGACCCCCCTCAAAGAATTTTAATAGATTGGTGAGGAGTGCTACAAAAGCCATGCTGACGATTCCTGCAACATATCGTGTTTGTCTGTGTTTGATAAGTACTGTAGTTTCAACCAGTTGCCTGGTACTGAAGTTACATTTACCAGTCTGTAATTTCCAGGATTGCCTCTAGAGCCATTTTTAAACATGGGTGTTACATTAGCAATACTCCACTCATCTGATACAGTGGCTGATTTTAAGCAATAAGATTCATATCACAGTTGGTAGTTCTGCAATTTCATGTTTAAGTTTTTTTTAAGTATTTGTAAACTTCTAGCTCCTCAGCAAAGGTGTCAGATGAAGCTGTGCAGTTATATAGTTTCCTTCAGGCATGTCTAGTCAGGTAATTTCCACTTGACCAAAATTAATGCAAAGATTAACATTATTTACCTTTAAAACATTGTCAAAGGTTTGACTACTTAATTGTAATTCATTGAATACTTACTTGTAATTCAAGAGCTTATGAAATCAAAATAAGTTAAATGTATTTTCTTTTAATTTTAGGGTCCTGGTATATCTCATCCCTATGACAGTGGGCACATAGCAATGACATACACTGGCCTATCATGCTTGGTTATTCTTGGAGATGACCTGAGTCGAGTAAATAAAGATGCCTGCTTGGCAGGACTGAGAGCCCTCCAACTGGAAGATGGAAGGTACAGGACATTCTTTATTACAGGGTACTCTGGGAAATTTTGAGGAAAACCTAACCATGGAACAAAATATACACTTCACCCGCATAAAATATCTGTTATGTCTTTTCCACCTTCCAGAAGTTTGTTTGCTGTGGCTGGTGTGAAAACTAGAAGATAGGCAAGTTACCAGGTAGTCTGTTGGAGTCTTGAAATGCATTCCAGAACTGATTGATTTCTTAGCCCAGTGCACATTCACTATTGGAAAGTTACTGGCTGGCCTGGTAACGTGATGGTAGTGGTGCCTTTCAGGAGAGGTGAAGTGAACTTTGACACACCCTCACATTCTCTGGTTGTGTAACTCTGTGGAGCACTGTCAAAGCAGCTTTCTGTGCCTTCTGGGAAGAGAGATTTGCTTAGGTCTGATGACTACTTCTGGCTGACTTAAGAGCAGATGAAAAGTTAGAAGTTGAGATTCAGGAGTATAATTGGGTGGAGAAAGAGGATACTAGGGATCCCTACCATATCTGGATTCTTTTTCTGCAGTCAATAAAGATGAACTCTACTGCATAAACTAGCTTTATTGTATTCCTCAGATCCAATAATAGATACTGAGTGATTCTGCTTGTAGTCAGTGAAAGGCAATTGGTCAGGCTGGGGGGGAAAAAAAACAAATCTTTATTTCTCCGTACTCATTTCCTCCAAGCAGTATAAACTTTTTCGGTCTGCCTCCAACACAGTGAGCGAGTGGCATGTGGAGCATGGATATCTCTCTGTGGTGCTGGAAACACTAGGACTTGCTAGGAAAAAGATCGCAGAAGTGCAATATGTGCAGTACTATGCTACAGCAAAGTTTGACTTTCTGCACAGTCTCTTCAGAATACCTTAGTCTCTAGAGATGGAATGTGTCTTCTTCAGTGGTAGCTAACTCTGAAGTCAAATGTCAAAAGATTGAAATGTCGTTAGGAAATATGCTTATCTGGGTGCTAATGCCAGTTATTCAGAGCTCTATCCATGCTAGGCACCTTTGATCCAATTTGCAGCCTCTACTGCTGGCTTTATGCCCTGGTGTCATATCCTATTTAGAAGGATACAGATGTCATTGGGACCAAAATCTTTGTGCGTGTCTGTTTTTAAAAAAAAAACCCGCAGGTAGTTTTTATTTTAAAACATGAGACCGTTAAAGACCTATTCTGTTGCAGTATGTGTAACCCAAAGTTGCAGCTTAGTACAGAATTATATGTAATCAGCTAGTTGTCCCGTCTGAATGAGGAACATCAACATGAATATAGCAGAGTAAATCAGACTTTCATTTTTAATGAAATCAGACTTCCTTACCTAATAGCTTCCTGTCAAAATGACTCTAGTTATAAATCAGAATGCTGTAGCTTAGTTACTATATTACGTGTGTATATGATATAAAAAGGTATGTGTGCATTTTTTTTAAAACACCTTTTTGATTTTTTTTTAAAGCAATATTTGTTTCAGTACTAAAAATAGTGTTTCAACATCACCCATCCAGTGGGGTTGTTGTCTCAAGACTGATCTGCAAACAGTTCTTGTACTGGTTCAAAACCTGTTCAGTTAGTGTTGTGATTTTTTTTTTTTTTTAAATAGAAATAGTTAACCAGCACAGCCCTAGTGTGGACCATTATAAGTATAAGGCACCTGGACACTGATATTTATCTTATTTCCCCTTCCTGTACAGGAATCACTACATTGATAAAACACCTCTGTAGCAACTTCATCTAAGCTAAGGGGATTGTACTGCTTTAAATTACACTGATGTAATTAAAGCTGTGCAACTTTTTGTGTGTAAACAAACCCTTAGTGAAAAGAAAAGGAGTACTTGTGGCACCTTAGAGACTAACCAATTTATTCGAGCATAAGCTTTTGTGAGCTACATGCTCAAATAAATTGGTTAGTCTCTGAGGTGCCACAAGTACTCCTTTTCTTTTTGCGAATACAGACTAACATGGCTACTACTCTGAAACCCTTAGTGGTTGCTGCTGTTTCAGTGATATTTTCTAGCTGAGAACATGATACGTCCAACACACTGCAGGACTGAAAATATTGGCTTTCCTGTTAGAAAGCACTGCATATCTGTGTAAAACTTGTTTTAAAGTAAGTACTATATTTAAACTGTTTGTCTATTTTTGAGTTAAGAATAGTTCAAGTTAAGAAGACTCTGTTTGTATTTGTTCTATGTTTTGTGATTCCCAGTTGGTCTTTAGTGGGAATGTAGATTGATTCCTTCTTTGCATGATAAATTGTTATGGTAGGTTTTTAAGTGATTGATTTTAAAGACAGTAAAAAGCATAATTAATGTGTTTTAGTGATCTCTTTTCTTTGTAATTAGAAGAGAGGCAAGAGACCCAGTGTACAAACTCAAGTTTTTCTAATAAAACTCTTCAACAGACTGAGATTTTTGAACAGTATTTGGGGCTCTCAGGCTCTTAAATAATTTGTTAGGTTGTCTGGAGAACTAACCATACTTAGGCACTGTTAAGTCAACCAGTCACTAGCTTTTTTTCCCCCTGCTTTTAGAAAAGATGGAGCAGAAAAAATTCTGTTACAGAAAGCATAACCTTCAGTTTCTGTCCAGCACTTCCAAGCTGCTAAATTCTAAAAATTAATGCAAGGCATTAACTGAATTCCCTCTCTGTGGATCCAGTTGTGTTGATCCTCAGTAATATATATCAGCCAAAAAGACACTGACCCCCAGAAATACCAACTGTAAGATTGAATGAAGCCAACAATTTGTTTATGAAAACAGAACACTCTCTTCTGAACCTTTTTTTTTGTGACAGGTATTTGGGAGTCCTTGACCCAACTTTTAAAGATAAAGCAAAAATCCAAGTATTGTACTACATTAGTACATGAAACTTAAGCTGTTTTCTTCTACAAACCAGAAGAACGCTTTAGATACCCAAGATTTTTTTCTGAAGACATCATGATGTTGTTGGTAGGTCTTCATGAGCCTGAGTTTTTTTTGTTCCAGATTCAGTCAGGATAGCTTACTGAAAGCTCACATGGTGAAATAACTCTAAAATGTATTTGAAATTCAATACAGTCTTAGTTAAGTATGATACTAACTGAAGAAATGTAAGAGGTAATAGGAAAGCTCGCTCTGTCTTTAAGGTAGCCCCCATTCTGCTTTAAGACTGACTTAATAATCCATGTTAATATGTTATTTAATATGTTAAACTAATTGTTTATCTAAAAAGAAAAGGGAGTACTTGTGGCACCTTAGAGACTAACCAATTTATTTGAGCATAAGCTTTCGTGAGCTACAGCTCACTTCATCGGATGCATAAAGTGGAAAATGCAGTGAGGATTTTTTATATACACACAGACCGTGGAAAAAATGGGTGTTTATCACTTCAAAAGGTTTTCTCTCCCCCCACCCCACTCTCCTGCTGGTAATAGCTTATCTAAAGTGATCACTCTCCTTACAATGTGTATGATAATCAAGGTGGGCCATTTCCAGCACAAATCCAGGGTTTAATAAGAACGTCTGAGGAACAGTGGGGGGGTAGGAAAAAACAAGGGGAAATAGGTTACCTTGCATAACGACTTAGCCACTCCCAGTCTCTATTCAAGCCTAAGTTAATTGTATCCAGTTTGCAAATGAATTCCAATTCAGCAGTCTCTCGCCCGAGTCTGGTTTTGGAGTTTTTCTGTTGTAATATCGCAACTTTCATGTCTGTAATCGTGTGACCGGAGAGATTGAAGTGTTCTCTGACTGGTTTATGAATGTTATAATTCTTGACGTCTGATTTGTGTCCATTTATTCTTTTACGTAGAGACTGTCCAGTTTGACCAATGTACATGGCAGAGGGGCATTGCTTGCACATGATGGCATATATCACATTAGTAGATGTGCAGGTGAACGAGCCTCTGATAGTGTGGCTGATGTTATTAGGCCCTGTGATGGTGTCCCCTGAATAGATATGTGGATACAGTTGGCAACGGGCTTTGTAGCAAGGATAGGTTCCTGGGTTAGTGGTTCTGTTGTGTGGTATGTAGTTGCTGGTGAGTATTTGCTTCAGGTTGGGGGGCTGTCTGTAGGCAAGGACTGGCCTGTCTCCCAAGATTTGTGAGAGTGATGGGTCGTCCTTCAGGATAGGTTGTAGATCCTTGATAATGCGTTGGAGAGGTTTTAGTTGGGGGCTGAAGGTGACGGCTATAAAATATAGTAAGAGGCAAATAACATATATTGCCTAACTGACACTCCCAGTTCTTTGGAGTTGGAACCATTAAATATAGCAGCTCCTTAAGGGAAGTAGAGCTGGTCTAATGCAGAGGGATTAAAACTTAAATAACATTCAGCTCAATTCCCAAATTCCTCTGTAAAATCAGCATTAGAAATGAAAACTTAACCTGAATGGTCTTTAAAAAGTGTACAATAACAAGAGAGATGCATGTAATTTGTTAGAAACTGGTAGGTTCTAACTGGTTGTGCTGTTATGATTCCCATTCATAGTATTAAAATCCAGTTTCTAAGTACTTAGTCATTTGTAAAGCCCTGTCTATACTAAACTGTGTGAATAATTGCTGCTCAGCGGTGAATATTATACATCTACCCTCTCAAATTAACTGTTTTACACAATTCAACTTGTGTGTGTGCATAACATGGATAGATCAGGATTATGTAAATGCTTATTGCCCATTTTAATAGTCTATGGATAAAATTCTAGTTCTTATCCCTCTCTTAGTAAGGAAATTGGATTGACAGAATAATGGGCTGTTAGCATAAAGACATTAATTAGCCTACATTTTACTTATTAAAATAAATTGCACTGCTATTATAAATGTCTCAGATCCACACATCTGATAGACATTTGTAAAACATGGATCCCTTGACTTAATTTTTTCTAAGTTAAAAAATGTCTAGCAATTTAGATTGGGTGTATAGCTAATGAAAAGTTCTTGTTTTACGTCACACATTCTATGTGGGTAGTTAAATTTTTAACAGATAACATCTTAGCTCATATAATGAAGAGTAGGGTGTAATGGTGTTATTTCTGACGGGATTGTGATCCATTTCATTATTAAACTGAGACAGCAGTGTTAATTAAAATAGAAGTGTTGGCTTAATTTATTTTTAACTTATGAGTCAGGTGAGACTTGCATGGATATCGCATGATAGGGCTCTACAAAGTTAAACCATTTTCAAGAACTCAAAATTATTAGAACACGACGCTAAATTTCTTTCATAAACTGAAAATTCCAAATTTTAAGGGGGTGTATGAAACAATATGTGATATTTCCAGAATTGGACCTATTGTCTAGAGCAACTGACTGATATTTAATGGACCAAATTCTTGGACGTTTGTGTCAAGAAATTGCAAGTGTGCATTTGTTAGGCACGTGAATAGCCCAGTGTGCATGCAGACGTTGATTTGCACCTCAGCTGGACACAGTCCTCTTGTAGTATGGCCCAATGCAAACTAAGCATTGCAATAATCTTGTTTTGAGGTTGTGAAAGCGCAAAATCCAAGGCTAGAGCCTGATCAGGGCAAGCTAACTAATAGTCTTAAAATATTCTCAGATTGTAAAAAGACTAATGAAAAATTTAATAAAAACAAGAACACTGGAACATGAATGACGACAACAACACCACACTATATACAATCCTAATACCAATTAAATATGTTCATTCTTGGAATCTGTTCCATGATGTAATTAAAAAGGAGTTAAATAACCAGGGCCATGCCTTACCAAAATGAGCACCAAGATTGCTAGGGAGGAATTAAGAGGTAAAGAGAAATGGAGGGGGGGGGCGTGTAACGATGGTAACTCATCAGTAACAGTGGAATATAACAGAGCGAAGAATGCAGATACTAAAATATTAATACATATACCCTGACACTGTCTAGATAAAATTGCCTGAGCCACTAAATGTCAATGGTTCATATCACCTTACTTCACTTGTTAACACACCACCAAAAAAGAATATTCAGTAAACTTAAATATATGGTTGACTTAGTTGCCCTTCCAAGTAGGGGCATAGTATTGTCCTTCTGAAGAGTACAGTTTGAAATATTTAAGGAACTTCCTCTTGAGAGGAGAAGTATATGATAAAGAAGCCTAGGTCTGGGGTTTTTTATGTTCATAAAAAGAAAAGGAGTACTTGTGGCACCTTAGAGACTAACCGATATATTTGAGCATAAGCTTTCGTGAGCTACAGCTCACTGCATCCGATGAAGTGAGCTGTAGCTCACAAAAGCTTATGCTCAAATAAATTGGTTAGTCTCTAAGGTGCCATAAGTACTCCTTTTCTTTTTGCGAATACAGACTAACACGGCTGTTACTCTGAAACCTGTCTTTATGTTCATAATGTGATAGCCCTTGCAATGCATAATGAGAGAAATCTGTATTTCTTTTAGTTTCTGTGCTGTGCTTGAAGGTAGCGAGAATGACATGAGATTTGTATACTGTGCTTCCTGTATCTGCTACATGCTGAACAACTGGTCAGGCATGGATCTGAAGAAAGCGATAGAATATATAAGAAGAAGTATGGTGAGTTTTTATAAGTGTTTTTTGAAAAAATGATATTCTTCAAATCTTAAGACTGTAGGTTTTCTGCATGCTGCAGCATGTGGCTAAAACAGTCACCAGCACTATTAAATATAAGCCATAACCTTTCATATAGTCCTTTGTTTTCCCTGGTATGCTGAGTTGAAAGAGTAGTGGTACAGTAGTATTATAAATGTGTAAAAAGCACAAACTTTGGAGGATCCAGTGTAGTCTCCCTGATGCAGTTAACGTGTGGTTTGATCTTCCTGAATAGACTGGACAGAATAACATGTAACCATGTTTCTAGACTGCAACAGCCTTGGACTAAAGAAGCAGGGCTGTTCCAAAGTCTAAGATCATAGTTAAAACATCATTCCATGTCTCCTGTACTGCAAGACAGACTTCACTTGTTCTCTGTTGCTCTCTGTTGCCATGTTGTAATCAGTAGGTCCCTCAGCATGGTAGGATTTATAGTATAGACACTGAAGATGAACGTTCCCAGCTCGTAACATTCACCCAGATGAAAAATAGGCAGTCCTCCATTTCCTATTTTCTTTTTATAAATAGTATAAAACTAGTAGCTGAAAGCCTATGCTGTCACATAGGTGTGGCCGTTGGGCCAGGTAAGCCACCGTCTGTGCATTCTACCACATTCCATCAGTGAAACTGTTGCATGCAAATTAGCTGTAGAGTAACGGTGATTGCTTGAGTTGCTTCTATCGGAATGGTCTAGGACAGGGGTCGGCAACCTATGGCACGCGAGCCAATTTTTAATGGCACGCTGCTGTCTGCCGGACCTGGGCAGACAGCAGCGTGCCACTAAAAATCCAGCCCAGCCCAGCCCGCTCTTTTCCGCCCCCCAACCACTGCTCTCTCCTTGCAGGGCAGGCAAACTTTCTGCTTCCCTCTTCCGCGAGCATGCTGGGTTCCTGCCCCTCCTTCTCTACTTCCCTGTGGCCAATCAGCTGACAGCCCTTGCTAGGGATGGGGAGAGGTAAAAGCGGAGCTGCAGCGCGCTCTCTGCTCCGGGGATCTTGGGGAGGTGGGTGGAATCAGGGCATGTCCCCTCCAGCCCCCTGCCGTGAGCCACTCAGGGCAGGGGGCTGGGACCACCCCCATGACCCCAGCCACACCCCCAGCCCTCTGCCCTGACTCCTGAACCCCCCCCCCACAACCCCAGCCCTGACTCCAGCACCTCCCACACATACCCAGCCCCCCAAGCCGCCTGCCCTGACTCTTGCACCCTCCACATCCCCACTCCCACCCTGAGCACCAAATGGGAGTTCCTGCACCCCCCCAAACCCCCTCACACACTCCCACCTGCCTTACTTATAATACATATAAGGTTTACATATAAGCCTTACTGTAGCTATACACTGCTCAGTGTAATTTGTAAATGACTGATAACTTAGAACCGGTACTCCAGCCTCATCCTCCTGGACTTGTCAGTTGCCTTTGTCACAGTTGTCCATACCCGTCTTGAAATCTTGTCTTCTCTGGGCTTCTGTGACTCTCCTCTCCTTGTCTTCTACTGCTGTCATTGCTTCTTCAGCATGACCTTTAGAGGATTCTCCTCATCCCTCTACCCCCCCCCCCCACCTCCTGCTTTCTGAAGAGTTTCCACAGGCCTCTGTCCTTGGTCCCATTCCCTCTCTGCACCTTATCTCTGGATTATTTTAGTCTGCAAACTCCAGTTCAACTATTGTCTGTATTTTTCTCTTCTTCCAGACCTGTCTCCTTCCATCCAAACTGAAATCTTGGTTGGTCTGTCTATCTCCTTGTGGAAGTCTGTCAGCTCAAACTCAACATGGCTAAAACAGAGCTCTTAATCTCCTCACCACCACTACTACCCTCCCCCCACTACTCCGTTGTCAATAACTGTGGGCAACAGCACCAGCCTCCTTGTCACCCAGGCCCATAACCTGGGTGTCATCTTCAGCTTGGACCTCTTTCAAAACCCTCACATCTGGGCTATGTCTGAATTATGCAGATTCTTTCTGCACAACATCTCTAAGATACAGCTTTTCCTATCCATCCACACAGCTACAGCTCTGATCCAGGTTCCCATCATCTCAATTTACTGCAGTATCCTTCTCGCTGGCCTTAACTATGCAGTCTTACCTCACTTATCCATTCAGAACGGAGCTGCAAACATGATTTTCCTAGCCTGTCACTTTAACCATGTCATTCCTCTTTACATAAGCTATTTGTCTTCATTTGAAGGCCCTTCATGTTTTATCCACGTCTTGTCTTGTCATCCTCAATGAAGATATTGACTCCTGCTTCTGATTAGCCTGTGATACAAGCCTCAATTGCCCACTTGTTAAATTTTCAAATGCACAGCTTTGTGCTTTCTCCCAAGCTGCCCCTCACACTTGGGAGGAGCTCCCAGTAAACATCTGCAAAATTACACATTGTCGTCTTTAAAACTCTCCTTTTCCCTCTATAAAAAGCTTGGCAGTGGTTAGGCCACTGGTGTGCTGAGACCACTGCCTGTCATGCTGATCAATATTGTCTCATTGTTTCCTTGTATTTCCCCCATCTGCCTGCATACGCATCTGTTGTCATTTGTCTTATACTTCGATTGTGAGCTTTTTTTGGGCAGGGACCATCTTTGTTCTGTGTTTGTAAAGCACCTTGCACAATGGGATCCTATTTGATAACTAAGGCTCCTTGGCTTTATGGTAATACAAATAATAACAAGGAGTCTGATGGCACCTTAAAGACTAACGGATTTATTTGGGCATAAGCTTTTGTGGGTAAAAAACCCACTTCAGATGCATGGAGTGAAAATTACAGATGCAGGCATTATTATACTGACACATGAAGAGAAGGGAGTTACCTCACAAGTGGAGAACCAGTGTTGACAGGGCCAATTCAATCAGGGTGAATGTAGTCCACTCCCAATAATTGATGAGGAAGTGTCAATTCCAGGAGCGGGAATGTTGCTTTTGTAGTGAGCCAGCCGCTCCCAGTCCCTCTCAAGCCCAAATTAATGGTGTTAAATTGGCAAATGAATTTTAGTTCTGCAGTTTCTCTTTGAAGTCTGCTTCTGAAGGTTTTTTTGTTCAAGTATGGCTACTTTTAAATCTGTTATAGAATGTCCAGGAAGATTGACGTGTTCTCTTACTGGCTTTTGTATGTTACCATTCCTGATGTCCGATTTGTGTTTTTTACCCCCCAGAGCTTATGCCCAAATAAATCCATTAGTCTTTAAGCTGCCACCGGACTCCTTGTTGTTTTTGTCGATACAGGCTAACACAGCTACCCCCGATACTTGACAAATAATAAGGAAGCTATAGGAACAGACTCTACTAGCTCTATGCTTACTGGGGACTCTTTTTTTTCTGTCAGGGGAATCCCCAGCAAGTTGCTTGCCAGCAGTGTCTGCTCCCTGGCCATCTATATTTAATTCTGGGCCAGTGTCAGAAAACCGCTGCTAGGTGGTATGACCCCAGTACAGGCCTGGTATAGGTGAGTTCAAGTGTCACTATCAGGGCTAGGTACATTTACTTGCACAGTTAGGAACCTAGACTTTTTGAGTGCGCTTTTCTAACCCTAACAGTTTGCAAAATATGGAACCTGAAGAGCACATCTTCCTGATTACACTTTTGCTTCGCCCACACTTGAATTATGATCTGGTTTTAGCAGCCAGTATTTCAAGAACCAGTAGAGCTAGAAACCAATGCTTTATATCGGAAAGGAAAAATAAAATTAACCACTGCTATTCTACTAGCATAAGCTTTCGTGAGCTACAGCTCACTTCATCAGATGCATACTGTGGAAAATACAGAAGATGTTCTTATACATACAAACCATGAAAAAATGGGTGTTTACCACTACAAAAGGTTTTCTCTCCCCCCCCCACCCCACTCTCCTGCTGGTAATAGCTTATCTAAAGTGATCACTCTCCTTACAATGTGTATGATGATAATCAAGGTGGACCATTTCCAGCACAAATCCAGGGTTTAACAAGAACGTCTGAGGAACGGGGGTGGGGGAGAGGGTGGGAAAAAACAAGGGGAAATAGTTTACCTTGCATAATGACTTAGCCACTCCCAGTCTCTATTCAAGCCTAAGTTAATTGTATCCAATTTGCAAATGAATTCCAATTCAACAGTCTCTCGCTGGAGTCTGGTTTTGAAGTTTTTCTCTTGTAATATCGCAACTTTCATGTCTGTAATAGCGTGACCAGAGAGATTGAAGTGTTCTCCGACTGGTTTATGAATGTTATAATTCTTGACATCTGATTTGTGTCCATTTATTCTTTTACGTAGAGACTGTCCAGTTTGACCAATGTACATGGCAGAGGGGCATTGCTTGCACATGATGGCATATATCACATTGGTAGATGCTCAGGTGAACGAGCGCAATAGTTATCAGCCACACTATCAGAGGCTCGTTCACCTGCGCATCTAAACACCCCCCCACCCCCCCGTTCCTCAGACGTTCTTGTTAAACTCTGGATTTGTGCTGGAAATGGCCCACCTTGATTATCATCATACACATTGTAAGGAGAGTGATCACTTTAGATAAGCTATTACCAGCAGGAGAGTGGGGTGGGGGGAGAGAACCTTTTGTAGTGGTAAGCACCCATTTTTTCATGGTTTGTATGTATAAGAACATCTTCTGTATTTTCCACAGTATGCATCCGATGAAGTGACTTGTAGCTCACGAAAGCTTATGCTCAAATAAATTGGTTAGTCTCTAAGGTGCCACAAGTACTCCTTTTCTTTTTGTGAATACAGTCTAACATGGCTGTTACTCTGAAACCTGCTATTATACTGAGACTGCTGTGTGCGGTATTGTATAGGCTGCCAGGATGATCCATTTTTTTTTCCCCACCATATAAACAAGTCTTCCTGTATGTTTAATAAACAAATATAATAGCCACAGTTAAATCAGTCGATAATGCAGGAAGTGTAGAATCTGTGAAAGAAAATCTGCAACGTTGCTATTAAATTCTGAGGATGCTGTAAATAACCTAAAATAAAAATATTTTATATTCAGATGTAGCTATGAAATTTATTTTTGAAGTTAATTTTATTTCAGTGTAATACTCTATCTAATTATAATGCAAGCTACATATATCCTTGTTTTTGTTTTTTTCCTTGCGAATGCTTAGCTCTATTATTTTTCTACAATAGAATCTTGTTTTGATAGTCCACTAATTACAAGGCAAAATAGATGGCATCATTAGTGAACTGCTGTCATACAAAGATGTGGTTTTGTTTCACCATATCTTATGTCACCATTTGCAAGTACATGAGGCCTCTTTATATATCTGAGTGCAAGTCATAGTTTATGAATTTATTTTTTTTAGTAATGCAAATTGTGAAATGCAACTGAGGTACAAATAACTTTAAGTAGCAGCGAGATTGATTAGCTGTAATAGATATTTGTAACTGAACTCCTAAATTCTAATTCTAAAATTTCCTGTTGTGTCAGAATTGAGACACAAACTTTAACTCCAAAAATTGCTGCTGCAACTTGAATTGTAGAATTAAGCACATCAGGAAAGGCAAAAGTTTTAAGATTGAACATACCTTTCAGACTAGAACTACACTTTAATATTGTAACTGTCTAAACATTGCATCTTTATAGATAATAGCTCTCTGTGTGTATTCGTTGTTGTATCTACTGCCTTTACTGATGGCAATAAGTGGGTTTTTTATTCCTGTTTGGAACCTGTTTCTTCAGCTTTCCCTCATCAATAGAACTATCAAGTTCGGACTGCAGAATTTTTATTGATGTGTAAAGTCCATTTTGACTTTCATATTCAGGGGTGAGTTTGTGACACTGATAGTGGGGGAAAATTTAGTGAATTGAACAGGGGTGATTTGGAATCATTGATGCAATAAAGATTAAAAATGCCATTTTTAGTCACCCTTTAGAGTAGAGAGACAAATTAACTACTTTAATTATGATATCTCTACAGATTGACTGTGATGCAAATGGCAGGGGGCTGGAGTTAAGATTGTGCTTAATTGATTTACACATTTCCTGATTTGGATAGGATTTAATTATTCAACTTTCATACTGTAGCAATGATGAATTCTTTTCATTATCCTTTTTAAAATAAGAGTAGAAAATTAGAGACAAAAATTCCCCATTAATTTAACAGGATCAAATTCTCAAAAAGCAACTAGTGCCTGTGTCTGTTAAAATTTCAGGCTAATTATGCAGCTGAACATAATGCACTATTTGGGTTGCACACTTAACTTTTCCCCAGAGCTGATTATTTTGCAGTACATAAAGCACACCACCTTATTTTACAATTATTCAGTTTATAGAATTAACTAGCTTCACCAGCCTAGCTCTTCTTTCCTCCAGTGCTAATCAGCTGCCATTGCTCAGGAGTTAATGGGCCTTTGATGCTTGGCAGCACATAGGGACTGCATGCTCAAAATGCACTGATAATGGCTTAAGGGAACTTTGTGCTGCCTATGCTCAGTCTTCAAATGTTCATAGCGGTTGCTTAGAATCAACTTTTCCATGCTCCTGCTTAAAGTTTGTCAGATGTGAACTTTCAGAATTCATCCTTTTTAGTCATCACCACTCCAAAAAAAGACGCTGGTTAGAATATATGTCCAGTGAGGAATATTACAGTTTTTTAATATGAAAGTAGAAAACCGCTAATGTGTTCTCTGTGATAAAGACTATGTCACTGCTTGAAGGTGAAATCGTGTGATCTTGAAGTGCTGGGCACCTGCCGTTTTTCCTAGAAGTAGGAACATGGAAATCAGACCAGTGGTCTGACTTGTCAATATCCCGTCTCTGATGGCGGCCCCTACTAGCTGCGTCAGAGGAAGATATAAGAAACCCCTGGTCAACAATTATGGAATAACCTGTCCATAGTTGACAGTTATAGAATAACCTAGCCAAAGGGTAGTTTGCTTCCTAATTCTGCTAGTGATTTAATTTATTCTCTGAAGTATGAGGCTCTATATATAGCCTTTATTTTTGTATGTGCGTGCGCGCACACAAACTTTGGATATTCAGTATAAATATTGACTCCTTTTTTTCAATCCTACTTTAAGCACTTAGTATCTAATGAGAGAGCTCCACGGGTGGTTTATGCATTTCTGTGAACATTTTTCATGTTATCCATTGAAATAGTGTTGCCACTCAGTTTAATTGACTGTCTTTTTTTTCTTGTAGCATGGGAAGGCTTAATGAGGTTGCTGTATCTAACTTCTCTATATTATTTATTGTTTTATTTATACATCAGCCATGTCTCCTCTTACTGGTTTCCTCTAAACAGTCCGAGACTCTGCAGTTTCTTGACATATGGTTGGTTTGTCAAGGTACTGCTTGCCCCCAGATCAATCCCTGCTTCTCCCCCCAAGTCCCTCTCACAACTCAAGTCTCTCGTGCCCTACCCATATGTTGCTTCCCCCCCATGTTGTCTCTGTTACATGCAGAATGAAGATGGAGATGTCTGGACTGTGGCTTGGGTGCAAGGGAATTCAGGACAAGAAGGGGAACTGATGAGTGGGAGTGTAGGCAGGAGAAGTAAATGACTCATGTCTACACTGCAATTAAAAACCTTTTGCTGGCCTGTGTCAGCTGACTCAGGCTTGGGTTAGGGGGCTGTTTTACTGAGGTGCAAATTCAGGCTTGAGCCAGGCTCTGGGACACTGTAAGCGGGGAGAGTCGCACAGCTCAGGCTTGAGCCTAGCCCAAATGTCTAGACTACAGTTAAATAGCCCCTTATCCTGAGCTCTGCGAGCCCGAGTCAGCTGGCACAGGACAGCTGTGGATGTTTAATTGCAGTGCAGACATACCCTTAGCTGATTGTTTCCTAGATCTCTGGTAATGGGTTATGCTCTAGCAACCTTAATTTCGTTAACTAAATTATTTGGGGGATTATACTGAAGTACTAACTGCTACTAAAATAAAACAAATTTGAGTTAAAAATCCCACAAACCAAAGAGCATTGCAGTATATACTATTGTCATTCTTTAACTTGCTTCAGTATTGTGTCACAACGGGTAAGTAACACCCACTGCACAGACATCCATTGATACAGGATCATGTGAATTGGAATTTCTAGGACAATGGAGTGAGCCTGGGATGGAACATCAGCCCTTTACTCTTTGCTTTAAAAGGCTTAAATCAGAATGAAGAAACTATTTTTTAAAGGTGATAGTTTATAGAATATCAGTTTGTTCAGCAGAATGCTGATGCTTTCCCATTCTTTCCTTTCCCTTAAGTGTAGATTGTTGTTGCAGTTTAGCACATAAGGCCTTTGTTTCACTGCCGAATGTATTGTATTTGCTGTGCTGCTTACATGTACTAGTGGCCTGACTGTTACATTCTTGTACTCTTGATTTGGGAACAGACATAGACAAATAGGAGAGTCTCTTACCTTGTCTAGCGTTTTGCAGATGCTTTGGCTCCTTAAGGGGGACACAGCTCCTGCAGAATGTATTTTAAAACCTCCACAGAAGTGGCTTTTCCTTGCCACTTGACTTGGTACCGTAATACTGCATAATTCTAGAACCTTAACTTTAGCATTTTAGCATATAATTTTTGAAACCAACTTTAATTTTTTATTTTTTTAAAGAAAATACTTATTAAAAACTGCATGTGTTCAAACTGTGCTGCTTTGCTGACAAGTCAATGTGATGCTGATAACTTTTGATCCACAGTGTATGCCTTTGAAAAGCTATTGGCCAGTTAAAACTAATTAAAATAGATGTTGGTGTGGTTTGTGATGCAGGTCTTGCTAATAAAATGAGAAATTACATATAATCAAAATACATGTATGAACAATCTATTTCTGAAATGGCTTTTTCTTTTTCAGTCCTATGATAATGGGCTGGCACAGGGAGCTGGACTTGAATCTCATGGTAAGAGCCTTAATTTTTCTCCATTCTTAAAAACCTTAGCAATTAAATGAAGCTTCTCAAAACATTGCTGGGGATTCAGCATGCCTGCCTTTCCTCCCTTGTTGGTATTTCAGGTTTTCAGAGAAGTGGGGTGAAGAGGAACCAATGAAAAGGTTCTCCCAGAACATGTGGGCTTCTTTCCTTGCCATGACTGGCTCCATCCCCAACACTAGACCAAATGGGGGTCCTAAGAATTTTCTTACTCCAGTATTCTTACCTCAGCAACTCTCCAGTCTCCTCCCTCTCTGTTGTCATTCCTCACTGTGGGACAATTAGGTTTCAGAGTAGCAGCCGTGTTAGTCTGTATTCGCAAAAAGAAAAGGAGTACTTGTGGCACCTTAGAGAGACTAACCAATTTATTTGAGCATAAGCTTTCATGAGCTACAACTCACTTCATCGGATGCATAAAGTGGAAAATGCAGTGAGGAGATTTATATACACACGGACCATGAAAAAATGGGTGTTTATCATACACATTGTAAGGAGCGTGATCACTTAAGATGAGCTATTACCAGCAGGAGAGTGGGGTGGGGGGAGAGAACCTTTTGAAGTGATAATCAAGGTGGGCCATTTCCAGGAGTTAACAAGAACGTCTGAGGAACGGGGGGGGGGGGGGGGGGGGAGAGGGGGAGGAATAAACAAGGGAAAATAGTTTTACTTGTATGATGACTCAACCACTCCCAGTCTCTATTCAAGCCTAAGTTAATTGGATCCAATTTGCAAATTAATTCCAATTCAGCAGTCTCTCGTTGGAGTCTGTTTTCAAAATTTTTTTTGTTGAAGAATAGTCACTTTTTTAGATCAGAAATCGAGTGACCGGAGAGACTGAAGTGTTCTCCGACTGGTTTGTGAACGTAAAAGAATAAATGGACACAAATCAGATGTCAGATGCCCCCCCCCCCCCCCCCCCGGTTCCTCAGATGTTCTTGTTAACTGCTGGAAATGGCCCACCTTGATTATCACTTCAAAAGGTTCTCTCCCCCCACCCCACTCTCCTGCTGGTAATAGCTCATCTTAAGTGATCACGCTCCTTACAATGTGTATGATAAACACCCATTTTTTCATGGTCCGTGTGTATATAAATCTCCTCACTGCATTTTCCACTTTATGCATCCGATGAAGTGAGTTGTAGCTCACGAAAGCTTATGCTCAAATAAATTGGTTAGTCTCTCTAAGGTGCCACAAGTACTCCTTTTTCTTTTTGTGGGACAATTGTTGCAGCACTCCTTCCTGATGATACACCTCAGTTCTGCCAGCTGTGGATGTATTCTATAATCATTTCCTGTGTTAAATCAGAGTCTACTTGGGGCTGAATTTTTAAACTACAGTTAATTTTTATTAAAAAAGCAAATTGTGACTCAAGTCAGGAATTTTTAACTTGGTGCTTTTCTGGAGCACAAACGTTCCATTTATCCCTTTGCAGCAACAGACAGTGCTGAGGAAGGTAGGCACACCCTGGAGCAGTTGGACCATCCCTGATTTTGAGACTTTATTGTGTTTATCTGAAGCCTACTAAATGCTAGTCGGTTATAATCTTACCACGGGTTTTTACGTAATTGCATCCATGATTTTCCATGGTATGTTGAAGTTGAAAACAAACTTATCAGAAAAAGAATCCATATTTAAATACGTTCATTTTAGTAACTTATCCATGGTCTTTTAGCATTCTATCCCATTTTGTTACTTTGGTGTCTCTTCTCCATGTGAATGGTTAGGATGAAAGTCCATGGGCCTGATTCTCACTGCACCAACTTCAAAGCCTCTTAACGCTTCCAGTGGTGTAAAGGGATCTTAGTCTAAATGAGACTCAGGCCTCATGTCTTATTGTATCTACAGCTTACTCAGGTTCTTCCTCAGGGTGCTTTTGGGGGGGGGGGTTTATTCCAGGGGTCGGCAACCTATGGCACACGTGTCAGACAGCACACGAGCCAATTTTTAATGGCACGCTGCTGTCTGCAGGGGACCCCGGCAGACAGCAGCGTGCCATTAAAAATCCGGCCCAGCCCGCTCTTCTCTGCCCACCGCTCTCTCCTTGCAGAACAAGCAAGCTTCCCCCTCCCCTGACCTCTTCCCCCAGCATGCTGGGTTCCTGCCCCTTTTCCTCTCCCTACCTGCGGCCGATCAGCTGGCGGCCCTTGCTACGGAGGGGAGAGGGAAAAGCGGAGCCGCAGCGCACTCTCTGCTCTGGGGACCTTGGGGAAGGGGGTGGAATCGGCACATCCCCTCCAGCCCCCTGCCATGAGCCGCTCAGGGCAGGGGGCTGGGACCGCACCCACCCACGACCGCAGCCTCAAACCCAGCCCCCTGCCCTGACTCCTGCACCCCCCACACATACCCAGCCCCCCCACACTCCATGCCCTGACTCTTGCACCCCCCACATCCGCACCCCCACCCTGAGCACCAAATGGGAACTCCTGCACCCCCCCCCCCCAAACTCCCTCACACACTCCCACCTGCACCCCTCTCACCAGATGGGAGCTGCCCAGGTAAGCGCTCCACACCCAAACCTCCTGCCCCAACCCTGAGCCCCCTCCCTCATTCTAGCTCCTGGCCACACCCTGCACCCCAACCCCCAGCCTGCTCCTTCACCCCCAGCCCTGTTCTCAGTGCACTCCCACCCTCATCTCAGTGCAGAGAGAGGAAGAGAATGGCTAGAACCAGGGAGAAGGTAGGTACCTACTCTCTGTGGACAGGGCCGGGACCCCAGACCGGCAGCAGGTTGAGCAGGGCCGGCGGACGGGACCCCGGTTGAGCGGGGCCCTGCTCAGCCCACTGCTAGCCTAGGTGAACAGAACTCCAAGCCAGCAGCGGGCTGAGCAGGCTGGCGGTGTAAGATCAGCATGTTAATTTAATTTTAAATGAAGCTTCTTAAACATTTTGAAAACCTTGTTTACATACGACAATAGTTTAGTTATATAATATATAGACTTATAGCACGAGACCTTCTAAAAACGTTAAAATGTATTACTGGCACGCAAAACCTTAAAGTGAATAAATGAAGACTCGGCACACCACTTCTGAAAGGTTGCCGACCCCTGGTCTATGCAGAGGCGTTGGCACAGAGTCCATGTCTAATTACAAGGAATAGATGGAATTCTTGGAGGTAATTCACCACTGTTTTATCTACATGAGTGGTTCTCAAAGTTTTGTACTGGTGACCCCCCTTTCACACAGCAAACCTCTGAGTGCAATCCCTCCCCTCTTATAAATTAAAAACACCTTTAAAAATATATTTAACACCATTATAAATGCTGGGGCAAAGTGGGATTTGGGGTGGAGGCTGATACCTCACAACACACCACGCAGTAACCTCACAACCCCCTGAGGGGTCATGACCCCCGGTTTGAGAACCCCTGATCTACGTGTTTCAGAAAATCTTGCCAGTTGAGTTAGTTTCTTTATGACTTCCAAGCTATCTGGGATTTCCCTTCTGGTTCCAGATTTCTCTTCAACCTCACTTTAATGTAAAAGTTACAATTTGAGTATTGTAGTGCTAGCACTTTGCTGTTATATCACGGGTCCTCAAACTTTTTCATAGCGTGGACCACATCTTAACATAGGTTTTTCTTATTGCCACCTCCGCTCCTGTTTTCACAGAAAGTCCCCATGGCACCCACAGTAACTGCTTATATAGAAAAGTGATTTTAGGGATGTATATAGTGTGCGTATGTTTGCTCTCACTACAGTTCAGTAAGTGAAACCTAAGAGGAGTGAGCAACCAGTTCCTACTGGACCACTGAAATTTAAGAACCTCTGTTACAGTGCATTTTGCAGGGGCTTCTATAATGTGTAGCAGTGTGGAAGCTGGGAATGGGAAGAGTGCAGAACTGCCAGCAGCGTGTAACTGGCTCAATCTCTAAACCAACAAAATACACTAAATTATCTGCAGATTATATTCTGTACTCATAGATTAGCAGCCTGATTGGGAGATGTCTAGTTTGTCCAATTCTGAGTGTCTCCATTAAAGGAAACCTAGAACTAGTCTGCTTAATAGGCAAGTGCTGAGAGCCATTTATAACAGGCCTACCTTTACTGCTATATTTTTAGCCCACTATAATTGTGGGGTCACTGAACTGATACGGGAGACATTTTAACAAGGACATTTATGTAATTGTGTAACTGCAGCAACTCATCTGGGTGATGCATCAGCATTGATTAGCTTCAGAGGGAGTGTCTAGCCTTGTTCTTGTTAGGACTGGCAATTGGATTGTAGATGAAACGTAGGAATTTGGTATGAGGAAGGGTGGGTGAATGAGGTGGTTCAGCAGCCAGCTGTTTACGGGCCTGAAACCAATAAATCTCCAAGTTGGAGCAGCAGCAGGAAGAAAACCGCTATAGTAAATGTTCTATGGGAATTAAAGGTTGGGAGGGAATAAGGAACTTTTTTTTCCCTCCCTCTTTAAAGGGGAGAGAAACTTCCACCGTATCACTCCTAAAGTAAATCTAATCAGGCATGGGAAAATTTGGTGTATTTTGACTGAAGCCTTTTTTCTTGTACTGGAATGATGTGGCTCGCTCATTTGCTGAGCCTGCCAGCCTGCCTCTTTAAATGTGACACCACTGCTTCAGATTCCTGCTTCCCATTAGCTTGCTTGTGTAATGTTACGTATGGAAACCAGTCTGCAGCAGTGAGTAGTGGTGGTGCCATGGCAGTGGGCAAATGAGCGAAAACATTTACATAATGGGGCAGCACTGAGGCCCACCAAATTCCATTTGTAATAGTATGTGTAATACTTTGACCTCTGTGTTGGATTTGTCTGGATTTTAGACTTCAGACCTTTCTGAACTCCTTTACACAACTCTGTTTGATATTTTGTACTACTACTCGGTAGCTTGTCTTATCTTAATCAGAAGTTTTAACTTCAATGAAAAAATGTTGCAGAAACAGAATTATTTCTTACAGGTGGCTCCACGTTCTGTGGTATTGCCTCACTGTGCTTGATGGGTAAATTGGAGGAAGTATTTTCAGAGAGAGAACTGAACAGAATAAAGAGATGGTGCATAATGAGACAACAGAATGGCTATCATGGACGTCCCAACAAACCTGTAGACACCTGCTACTCATTTTGGGTAGGAGCAACACTTAAGGTAATACATATATTGTAACAATTATATTAACCTGTTTGACTCAGTTAACCAACCTTCATCTCCTCAAGTTAGTTATAGTCAGTGCAAGTAGGCTTGATCTTTGAATTACTAAACTATTTTGATCTCTGTACATTTATGTACTGGGCTACACATGTCTGCTGCTTTCTTGCAAGACGACAGGTTACTAAAACCTACCATAACTATGCCCCAATGGTACCACTTATAGCTGATAAAACGGTAAAGCTTCTCTTTTAGTAGGTATTTCTGTAACACTGTAACTTTTTTCCAGCTCTTGAAAATATTCCAATATACAAATTTTGAGAAAAACAGAAATTACATCTTGTCAACTCAAGATCGTCTTGTTGGTGGATTTGCCAAGTGGCCAGATAGCCACCCAGGTAAATTTATTTCTCAGAATCCTGATGTGTGTTGTGTTGCAAAATGTATTCCAATGGTCCAAGAGGTGGCTCATTTTTAACACAAATAAAGGAATATTTTTAATTCTGCCCCCCCCTCAGAAATATGTGCAATAGTAAGCCATAACATATAATTGGAAAGCTATATTTTTATAATGTAAAGTATACATCTCCCTGTGCCCCTTTTCCTTGTTTTAAAATGTCACAAATGAACTGCCCATTATTGAAAGAGAAAATAGCAAACAACCTGTTCATACTATTTAGTATCTGAATAGTATTTCCATGTATTTAAAATAATTTTATCTAAAGAGCATAGATTGTGTAATGGGTATCTTTATCAAGGGCCCATTTACAAATATTCTAGAGCTTGTTCTTTTTAATAAACATACTAAGGGCACATCAGACAATATTGCGAATGAAAAAGCTAATGCAAAAAGCTTAGAGGAAAGTACAAATGGTACCTAAAACTTTTCATCTATTCGTAGGCTTGCAGAATTCAGTTTTTACTTTTCATAACAATAGATGACTTATTTTTAAACATTTTTATTATCCATTTAAATGTACACTGTTGAAAGAAATTATGCAGTGAGTTTCAGGCAGTGGGGAAGGTCAGACAATATTTAATGAGAGAGGTTGAGATTCCAAAAGTTAAAGCTTCATAACCATTCAAACACAAATTGTCAACATGTCATGTCCATATAAAAAGTCAATATGCTTAATCTTCATGCAGCTTTGAGAAAAAAATTACATTGACTGTGTCATAAGGAAAGTTTGTATTCCAAATGCATTAGGAATCTAAGAACAATTCTTCAATGTTTTAGGAGAAAAAAACTTAATCTAACTCGCAAATTGAAAAACTAGCAGGAGTCTCGTTCAGCATGAGCCTATGTGCAATTGCACATCAACACCAGTGTGCAGTGGTCAGCACGTACAAATTCACTACGTTCTCCACATTGCTTGCTTAGTGAGGGAGACACAGTTTCCAGTTACAATACAAGATGCTCACTAGATGCAAACATGTACACAACTATTAAAAATACAGGATAACAGTGCAACATGTTTGGGATACATTTGTATCCCATATACATTTTTGCTACAAAAGAAATGTTCTTCATACTAAACTAAAGTCTTTTTTTTCCTGACCTGTGTACATGTGACAAGATCCAGAAACAGTACAGTTGGAGGGCTACTGGTTGGTGAGCTATCACAACTCGCAGGGTACACCATTATCCCAGGAATGTGGATGAGAGTTAAATAAAACTCCTCCTTAATCAGCATTTTTCTTTCTTCACCTAACTGTAAATTTCAGTTACTATAGATGAAAATATGTTTTCATTGATTTGTGTGTACAGTAAAATTGACATTTACTGACATCAATAAAAATTAACCCTTTTCGTGCCTAATTATGTGCTTGATATGTGTGTAGTAGCTAGAACCCCTGTATGTGTAGTTTTTTGAGCTCATCTGGGTTTAGGAAGGAGGTAGCTCAGTTCCAGATATTAAAAATTGGTGGCATTTCAGTAATGGGTAATCAGAGCTTGGACATAATTTGAAAATATGGAGATGTAGCAGAATGTGAAAACAAACTTTGCACTGGTAATAACTCTTGTAGCAGCATTTAGGATAAAGGATAGAGAGGATAAACTGTCTCTAACTCACGAGAAGAAGATAAAATGTAGTCATAATAAAGGCAGCAACTGTTCAGTATCCACGTGTGACAGAAATTTCAGCCGGGCTATATTTTAGTTAGTAGAGCTAATTTATGGGCACATACAGTATTTAAAATTTGAAAGAGTGGTTCTACTCTTTTATAATAATGGCATTGAGAGAGTCTGTTTATCATATCAGTGTCCAGATCAAATGAGCTCACTTTGCACATAGAATCATAGAATATCAGGGTTAGCAGGGACCTCAGAAGGTCATCTAGTCCAACCCCCTGCTCAAAGCAGGACCAATCCCCAACTAAATCATCCCAGCCAGGACTTTGTCAAGCCTGACCTTAAAAACCTCAAAGGAAGGAGATTCCACCACCTCCCTAGGTAACCCATTCCAGTGCTTCACCACCCTCCTAGTGAAAAAGTTTTTCCTAATATCCAACCTAAACCTCCCCCACTGCAACTTGAAACCATTACACCTTGTTCTGTCACCTGCTACCACTGAGAACAGTCTAGATCCATCCTCTTTGGAACCCCCTTTCAGCTATCAAATCCCCACTCATTCTTCTCTTCTGCAGACTAAATAATCCCAGTTCCCTCAGCCTCTCCTCATAAGTCATTGTGCTCCAGCCTCCTAATCATTTTTGTTGCCCTCTGCTGGACTCTTTCCAATTTTCCCACATCCTTCTTGTAGTGTGGGGCCCAAAACTGGACACAGTACTCCAGATGAGGCCTCACCAATGCTGAATAGAGGGGAATGATCACATCCCTCGATCTGCTGGCAGTGCTCCTACTTATACACCCCAAAATGCTGTTAGCCTTCTTGGCAACAAGGGCACACTGCTGACTCATATCCAGCTTCTCGTCCACTGTAACCCCTAGGTTCTTTTCTGCAGAACTGCTGCCTAGCCATTCGGTCCCTAGTCTGTAGCGGTGCATGGGATTCTTTCGTCCTAAGTGCAGGACTCTGCACCTGTCCTTGTTGTACCTCATCAGATTTCTTTTGGCCCAATCCTCTAATTTGTCTAGGTCCCTCTGTATCCTATCCCTACCCTCCAGCGTATCTACCACTCCTCCCAATTTAGTGTCAACATAACTGCCAGTTCTGCAGAAACTCCTCAAGGATCAAGCTGAGTTCTTTCCTTCTTGTGCATGATCCCCAGTAATAGTCTGCAGTTCAAATGAGGCCCCCAGTTATACCTGAGCCAGTCCCATTGGTTTTCATGTTCCGTGGGCTTGCACAAGTGTAATTTACGGAGACCCAGGCCTTGTCTATATGCAATCTTTATACCAGTTTAACTATATATTGGGTAGGAAGGAGGGTTGATTTTTTTTTTCTTCCCCTCACCCTCTCCCCCCTGCCAAAATACTTAAGTTGGTATAGTCCATGGTGTGGACACAGTTGTTATATTTGGTATAAAAGTGCTTTATGCCAGCATAGTTTATTCCCCTTCTCTACAGGAATTGCTATACTGGTATGAGCACCTTTGTACTCCTTACTGTGTCCATGCTAGGCGCTTTGTATCACTTTAACTATTCTGGTGTAATTAAAGTGGTACAATTTATGTATATAGACAAGGCCTTAGTAAAGTATTAGTCTGGTAACTGGGTCTGCGGTGCTAATAGAAAAAAAGTCAAATTAGAAGAAATAATTGAATACACATACAGAGCAGCTGTATCGAGTAAGATGTTACTTTTACATACGGTCCTCAGAGTAAATCTGTACTTTAAAGGATAAAACTCATGGCCCATCATTGTTCGTGCTTGGAAAGGCAAACAGTGCTTGTGGCTTTTCAGCAATCTTTCCTTCATCCTGTAACCCTGCTAATCCTGTAGCTATCCGAACACTACTTTCAGCAAGAAGGGGTTTGGGTTTTTTTTCCCAGGCTAGACAACAGCTGTAGCACCTCAATATTTTCATTAAGTCTCAGTTACCTCTTAATTTTTCTTCTCCTTCCCTTCTAAATGGCATTATTCTTGTGATGTGCCCAAGCTCTTCTGGTCTAGGAATCAAAAGATTTGACACTGTTTCTATCCCAGCCCCCATATGCAGCTTTACCAGCCAGTTGGCTAGTTTAATTATTTTAGTGACCTATAGCGTGGTATAAGAGGAGCTCCAGAGTGCTCCTGTTGCATTAAGAGCCATTTAAGCAAATCCTCTAACCAATTTTTTCTATGAAGAGCTAGGATACTTTGTGCTGAATAAGGAAGAGTTCAGACGAAACTGTACAGGAAAAAGCAGCATTCTTTGGACACTGAAGTCTTGTGAGGTGTAGCTGTATTTGCTGCTGCATCTTGTTGATCAATCCTTACCATTGTAAGGCAACTGAAATCCCACTTTTCTTTATCTACATGCACATCTTGCTTTATTAATACACTAGAAAAAAGCAGCCTATTGAAAAGCTCAACTGTATGAAAGGTTTCTTAAACATATTTTAAACAACAAAACTGTGTGTATTAAAGATAAGACTCAAGACTGAAATTTGGATAAAAATGAACCTTCCTACTTCGGTTTTGTATTGGGCACGCACATACTCACTATGTACTTCCTGCAAAGCATGTCTGCTGTGTGCCTGTAACCTTTGCTCTCTTTTTTTGAGAGCATGCTTGTGATAAACTTAAATATTCTTCCTGACCACAAAAATGGAACAGGCAGGTTGAATGTGGAACTGCAGGGATTATGAACGTTTTATCCTGGATCACTCTGGCAGGATCTGCATCTAGGGAAAAAAATCACTGATATACCCAATCTCTACTAACCTTGGCAGCGTCCCGAAAGCCTGGATATCTCCTAATAACAAATTAGTATATTTTCTTTGTTTTTTTGCTGCTGCTGAATATCAACTATGTTAAGACTTCACAAAATTACAATTGCTGAGTACGTCTACTGTGATACCTTTTTCCCAGCTGTTTTTTTCCATGTAGCTGCTGACAAGTTCATGTTTCTGCTTTTAAGAAAAGCTAGAGTGGCATAGTTGAAAAGAGACTATCCTTTGTTAAAATGCAGCTCTACTCCAAAGGGAGACTGACTATAGAAATGGCATAACATTCCACATTTGCGAGTCAATGGCTTCTGTATCAGATGTGCACAGTTTAAATGACTTTTTTTTTTAACTGTAGACAGCCCCTGCAAAATCAACCTGGGATCTGAAAGTCAGACTGTGTTCTCCTGTTGTAAAGGTTCTCCCAACCTAATTTTGTTCTCATTTACATCTGCAATTCAAAGCATGCTGTCAGTGAAATTATAGAGCCCTGTTGCTTTCATTGTAACAGAGCAGAATTTGAAGATAGTGAGGACTGCATAGGTGGCCCTGCAAACTGAACTTAACAAGTCTGTTGATGCGTGGGCCAGGAAAGATACAGTTCATTATGCTTGTGCTGTTTTGATCTGCAGAGCTGCAAGTTTGGAGTAGTGTAACTCTTGATCCCTGGGCTGTTAAATAAGAAACCCTGTTCCCTGTGTGTGTAAAATCACTGAAAGTACAACTGTAGCTGAAACACTTCAAGTTGATTCTCAGAAATTGTGAGGAGAGTAATCTAGACAGATATGTGCATACAGGATTGCAGAGTACATCTTTCATTGTTTCAGAGCACAATAAATTAAGCCTTTCAACACCCTTGTGGCGTTGTTATTCCTATTTTACAGATGGGGAAACTGAGACAATGATTTGTCCAGTGAATCAGTGTCACTGCAGAAATAAAACCCAGGAATACTTGACTCATAGGCCTGTGTTCTATTCATTAATTAATCATACACTCTCCCTAGTATTCACATACGGCAAACAAAAGCCATCTTTTTTCTTTGTTTAAAAAGCTTTCACATTGTTAGGTATTTAAGAAGATTGCCCCTGTCTCACATTAATTCTGCTGCTGCTGAGCGACAAGTATCAAGAACAATAAGAAATCTGTTTTTTTTTTTTTTTACAACTCATTAAAAACGAATGATTCCATTAATATCCATTTTCCCCAACTACTTGTGTGTAAATCCATTATGTTTAAAGGTTCAGAGGAGAATAGGTTCCAAATATTTCCCTTGCCCATATTGGGCACAAAACAGTACCAAGACCAATATCTAGATTTGTGTATACCACACCCATCACCATAGTAGCTGAGCTGACATTAAAATGCAGTACAAAATACAAAAAAAACCCTGAGATCTCGAAGCATACAGAGAGCACGGGTGAGGCAGAAGGAAAATGGGAAATAAAGAATTAGCTTGATAAAACATGGAGAGTGAATAATCTGAAAACAAACATGCAGGAAACATTAAATGTAAAGATATTTGAGTACAACAGCCTAAATTGAGATTTGGCAAGGAAGCAATGCAAATGATACTTGCTTCATCCAGTTGCTGTGTTCCATGGTTGTCTTCTGCCTGTGTGTCTTATTCACAAAATATTTGTCTCCACAACTCCTGACCTTCCAATGCCTTGAGATTTTTATTATCACTTCAAATAGCCTGAACTGTGCACTGCTTTTTCTGTCACAGTCAGTATGTTTTGGCTGGCATTAAATTCTGCATTAGTCTGCACTGTCCTGCACAACTTCAGAGCCTCTGGGTTAAATCTGCCATATATGGGCAGTCGCGTGGTACTTTGTAAAGGGGTTTCAGTGAGCATGCTTGGGGAGTTTTCCCATGGGTGAGCTGTTGCTGGCAGACACATTTTCAGTGAGGTCACACAGAAGGTGTGTGGTGAGCATGTTTCTGTGTGCACAGCAACGATGCTTTATAAGGATGCTTTCCTCTGGATATTTGGCTGGAGTATATGCAGATACCTTTTTGAAAAAGATCAGTTTGGTAACTGTGAAATTACAATGAAACTGAAAAGGTTATGGAGCCTTGATATGGCTGGGAGGGCCATATAAGAGGTAGCTTTCTTCCCCAGCAGTAGAGAAATCCCCATGGATGGGCTGGTAGAGGTGTTATGGTGGTACTTGTACTTTCCAGATTCTGCCTTTTCATAGCTGCTAGTACCAAAATACATCTTGCTGTTTTAATGAGCAGTCAGCTATCATCTATGCCCTCATCTACAGAGGTTGCTGCTACTGTAACAGGAGTAATTTCTCTATGCTAAAAAAAAAATCCTGTTTTAGAAGGAAATATTTTTAGAGTGACTGGGAGAGAATGCTTTAAATAAGCTCCTGACTCTCTCAGGCTCTTCCACATCTCTCTGTCATGACCTCCCATATGTGATCAGCTAGGTGGGAGAGCTCTTTACCGAATAAAGTAGTTGTGCTTCCTAGAGTCTAGTCTTAGGACAGAAATTCCAGATCATCTCCTCATACTCAGTGTGTGGTAGGGCTTGGTTAACTATTATATTTTATATCTGGAGTTAGAAAAAGCCAAATATAACTAGGAATGTCTGTTTGCCATTTATCTTTCAGTGCTTGGCTTAAAATTGGTTGGTGTTTTGGAACACAGAAACAGTTGGTTATTACTGCATGATACACCAGGAAGCATTTACATTTTAACGAACTCCCTTGCTATTTTGTTTTCAGATGCTTTGCATGCATACTTCGGGATCTGTGGCCTGTCGTTAATGGAGGAATCGGGCATTTGCAAAGTTCACCCGGCCCTGAATGTAAGCACAAGAACCTCTGAGCGCCTTCAGCACCTCCATCAGCTCTGGAAAACTAAGGACTCTAAACAGTGTTCAGATGACGTGCACATCTCTACATGACTGATTTAGACTCAAGCTTAGTTTGGTAGCATAACTGTAGCCCAGGGTTAAAAGCCATGTATAACCAATGTGCTCTTTTTAAGTGCTGGAGTCATACAATCAAATCCATGTTACTGGCATCTCTTTTTTTTAGTGAATGGCCTTTAGCCAGTTGTTGTTCACTGGGATAAAAGGAAATTTCAGTTGTGTAGAAGTTTGCCACTGCAGACTCCTGAAATGGCTTGTACTTCTAAGAAATCCCTTGAGGCAAATTAGTTTTCATTTGTATTTTATTTTTTAAAATTTGTGCATACTGTGTCAAAGATTATAATGGGGAAAGTGTCTTCAAAATCTGTTTACATATTATCATACAGTATAGCACTGAACCTCACAAAGGTCTTAATGATCGTAATGTTTGACATGTTTGGGTAGAGAAACCCCTGTTAGGTCTCAGTTGAAAGTAGATGTCAGCTTCCATAACCTTTGTAAACAAAAAATAAAATTATTTTATTCAATATAGACAGGATTCCTAAAGTTGTGTGGCATTATTACATTAATTCCATAATCCCCTTGTATAGCTCAAACTAGGCAGATGCAATAACTTGATATGAAGTATTTATTACCTTAACGAGAATTTAATTAAATATTTATGGCATATTAACAATGGGATGGGAAAGTAACCAGCAGAATCCTGGGGGTATAGGTACCTTCTGGCAAGGTGCCATCACATAGGGTTTCTGAAGTAGAGTGCCAGAAATGTTGGTAGTGTTATACCACTCAGTTACATCTTGATTTCTTTCAAAATATTTCTTCCCTTCAATGTCAAAGAAAAAAGTCCTGATTCTCTTTAAAATGTCTGAATATGAAGAGCAGAAAGTTGTATTTTAAAATTACTGTTTGATGCTCTTTTTTTAAATAGTTTTATTCCAAATAAAGTCCAATAAATTGAACATTTTCAGCCGTTTGCCAATATAATCTCTAGTTGTATCAGACTTGAGAGGTGCAGTTGAGGTTCTGTTCTGAGTTCAAGCAAATCATTTTCTAGCCATTGCATTTGACACAAATCTCAATTGCTTAAATTTCACAGACATACAGCAGGAAAATGCATGATACACCTAACCTTGCTATAACCTCACTGACCTGCATATCAAAAAGCCACAAATTCTCATTTAAAAACAGATTTTCATCTTCACTGTTCACTGAGGAGCCACTGCTGGAGGCCAAATAAGTGACATGCTCCTGACATCTGCCTAAAACTGATCCAAGAGGAGAAAATAAAGAAAACCTTGGCCTCTTCATGCTGATGGATGAGAGTGACCCTGGGGTTGGCCTTTCCAGCTCATTAGAAGTGAATGGGGAGGGTAGTCCTCTTCCTTCCACATAGGGAACTGGCAGTGACTATCTTTAGTTCCTCATGGTGTGGGGAAGTGCAGTGGTGGGGCATTCTAAGGTTACATCAAGCTGCTGATGAAAATGGGGGGTGGATGTTGTTGGAACTAGCTTTTCTTAAAGGTGTTTCTCCCTTGTTGGAGAACCAGCTGTCAGGTTTCTCATGGCAAGAACCCACCACTTTCCCAACTATTGGTAGGAGCAGCAGACTTGAGAAGAGCAGCACTCTTAAGTTGTTCTTAGCGCTAGTGCTGGAAGTGGGTGCAAGTGATGAAATGGCACTCCTTTTATTGGCCTGGGTGGGGAGTGACATCTCCTGCACTGACTGTGCCACTGTACATTGTGGATTATGCGTTAGAGGGTTCTCTAATGTATGGCTGACAAGAGTCGCACCTTGTGCCTGTGATCTAGCCTTGCAGTCTTTAGGGAAAATCTTTGTGAAAAACTACAAGAAATGGGACTCCGGTGAAAACAGTGAGTCGTGGCCAAATCCATAACTACTTTTAAATTTTGGAAAACTGGCTCACATCTCACAGCAAATTTGCCATTTTTTTGCTTTGAAAACCAGCTACAGATCTAATGAACCAGCAGTAAATATTTCAAACTATGGCAGCATGCCAGTTAAACTATTTAACACCCTCCTCTTCCTTCCCTCGCTCTTCTCCTTTTCCAGCTAGACAACTTCAGTCAGATCTTTTCAGGCTGAATGTGAGCATGGTTGACAGCAGGCTTCAGTTTCTCTTGAGTTGGAATAATCAAAAAAATATTGTAAAGTCACATTTGTTCCCCATTAACTCCTTTAGCTTTGTTCTTAAGTCCCTCAACTATTCAGGCCTTTGCCTCTCATTGAGACTAATTACTTTGATCAGTTTGAAACCTTAATCTTTTTAAATTGACAAAGATCTGTCTCTGTGCAAACAGCCAACTTGGCATGCATGACTTGTCATTCTTAATGTCCCAATCTTCTTCAAACTTGACAAACGATGGGCACCAAACAATCCAGTACAGCAACCGTTTTGATTCTGATTTCCAATACTGTTGAAGCTAGTAGACATAAATCTAAATTTCATATTAGTGTGAATTGCTTACTGCATTGTCTTCCTTGGTCAGCAAGTGTCTTGACTAGGGAAAATGTTTGTCCATATGAAATGCTTGAATTAATAAGTGGAGAAAAACCACCTGGAAACTCTTAAGATCTAATGAAAGCAGTTATGTAACCAGGACAGCAGCTGAAAATGTAGCTTGAAAGCATGACAAACAACTCTGTCCAGCTATAATAACCCTCAACTTTTCACAGAATCTGTTTATAAACTTGTGAAACTAAAATTCCTAAATAAGCAGTGAATGTATTCACTTTATTACACTTATCCAATAAATAGTAAGCAGACAGGTGCAATACAGGCTTGAGAGTGTAATAGCTTCTCCATTCTGATGGAAACCTGCAATAATACTTGACACTTGCAGATGGAGGAACTGAAACTGCTTTATAAGAATGTGTAGTTCTCCCCCCTTTTACAGATGGGGAAACTTTGGTGTGGAGAAGTTAATTCGCCCAAGATGCCAGTTTATTAAGTACTGATAGAGAATGTCTGCAGAACTGCCCAGTGCTACTATGCAGAGCTACCACAATTGAACCAGGACCTTTCATTGTTTTTGTAATGCTGGTATTCTGCACATCTGAAGAAACATTTTGATTACCTTCCTAAATACAGAACTACAGCAGCCCTGCTACTCTAACTCCTCCTCGCCATGATGCACTGTTTCTATATATATTAGTGTTTTATCTACTAATCTTCAGCTGCTGAAAGTTGCTGTTGCAGAGTAGTAACTTGGTAGCTGTAAGCTCTCATCTACCAGCAATTTCAGTTTACTTCTGAGCCATACGGAAGGCCACAAGTACTGATTTCACAGCCTGCTACAGAAATTGAAATTGGCTTCCTTAGACCAAGAAGTTAAAATCTTTTAAAGGAGTGAAAAATTGAAAATTTAAGGCTTCCAAAGCAACCTTAATCTTTGAATTTGTACGTAGTTGGTGGAAGATGGTCATGACATAACACTTCGGAATGTTACTATTAAATATACATGTATCCATATAATAGGATTCCACGAATGTCACTCTGAAATGTCTTTGGGACAGTATGAAGTGGCAGAAGCAGCTACAACCATAGTTGAGAGCTTTTTGTTCTGAATATCACCAGGTTCAATCGTCACTGGGATTCACGGTCTGTTACTGTTGAGTTTTTAAGTACTCAGCCATTTTGACTTTATGAAATTACATGTCTTAATGTAGCTGTACACCACAAGGGGAGGCCATGCTAAGCGACCTAGACCATTGGGATGTCAGGTTGCTCAACCAATCACCACTAGTATAGCTAATTTGCATGTGACACTTTCATGGTTTGAATGAGAGAGACTGCACGTATGATGGATTACTTGGCCCGAATGCCACCTGCACAAATCTACCACTATAATCTCCCCAGACACAAATCAACACAGCCAGCACACATCGTAACCCCAAACAGCACTCTGAAGCCTAGAATGTCTGAGTCAGGATGGAGTTATGGAAACAACTACCAGTATGGTTCAGAGCTCTTGTTTAGAATTTCTCCAGGTTCAGTCATAACTGGGATTTGCAGTCTGTTACCATCAAGGGCATTTTCAACTTTTTATACACATGACTTGACAAATTACAACTGTGTGACAGCATGAGCTTTCAGCTAGTTCATAAATATGGCCTACCCAGCCGGAGGGTTATGAACAGGCCAAACAACAATTCTAATACATATGGCTAATACCAAATAAATTTGATATAGCTATTTTTTCAGGTCACTCTGGAAATTTCTAACCGAGTTAGATGATAACAAAGAATACCCGTCCCATGTTCTTGGAAGCCTTGACAAACTAAAACGCAAGCCAAGAGAGCAGAAGCAAAGCATCCACACTTCTCTGCACAAATGAGGATTGTACCAAAACTGAAATATCTCCACCTAAGATCCTATAACCCCTTTCTTCCCCTCCCCCCCGCAACGCTACAGACTTCCATTACAGTGTGTCCTAAAGCTTCAGGTTATTTCAGATGGAAGGGTGGTGAAAATGATTTCCAAAGTCCAGGGACCCTCAAGGAGAATGCCTTTCTAAAAGCTGCTTTTTACATACCTAGGGGGCTTGCTCTGGCTTCAGTGCCCCAAATGATGTGGAATGTAGCAGTCATGCAGGGAGAGAGAGGGGACTCCCTCAGATAAGCAGCTACTTTGTGGGGTCCCCATCACTGTAACTAAAACAAAATTAATATTCAAATGTTCATGACACTATATAAATTGGGAAACATATTCTATGAAGAAAGATAAGAATCTTGGTACATTTCTAAATGGCCACTAGGGTACTGTAATTCACACAGGAACATAATTGCTATGCTACTGTAGAACTGGTCAGCATGTGTTGGAAAAGAGGTAGTATTGGATGCTGCAGAGAATGGTTTCATTAACCCTGTGATGGAAAACAGGAAATAAGGAAGACTTCCTAAAGAGTTATTGCCTGTGCTTTTTTTTCAAATGTTGCTGTAGTTGACAGTGTTTATGAAAGAAAAATGAAAATTAATCTAGCCATCTTATTTTCACTGAGCGCCTAGACCTATTCGTGATGATGACAGCACCTCCTTTGTCCGCTAGGCAGCTCTCTAACACCACATGCTACAGGCCATTACCCTCTGATCCCACTGAGGGTTACCAAAAGAAACTACACCATCTGCTCAAGAAACTCCCCGAAAAAGCACAGGAACGAATCTGCACAGACACACCCCTAGAACCCCGACCAGGTTCTATCTGCTACCCAAGATCCATAAACCTGGAAATCCTGGGTGCCCCATCATCTCAGGCATTGGCACCCTGACAGCAGGATTGTCTGGCTATGTAGACTCTCTCCTCAGGCCCTACGCTACCAACACTCCCACCTATCTTCGAGACACCACTGACTTCCTGAGGAAACTACAATCCACTGATGATCTTCCAGAAAACACCATCCTGGCCACTATGGATGTAGACGCCCTCTACACCAACATTCCACACAAAGATGGACGACAAGCCATCCGGAACAGTATGTTATGGCAAACCTGGTCACTGAACTTTGACTTTGTCCTCACCCACAACTATTTCACATTTGCAGACAACATATACCTTCAAGTCAGCGGCACTGCCGTGGGTACCTGCATGGCCCTACAGTATGCCAACATTTTTATGGCTGACTTAGGGGACGAGAGCTGAGGAAGTGTTGTTCTAACACCCCTACTCTACTTGCACTACATTGATGACTTCATCATCTGGACCCATGGAAAAGAAGCCTTTGAAGAATTCCACCATGATTTCAACAATTTCCATCCCACCATCAACCTCAGCCTGGACCAGTCCTCACAAGAGATCCACTTCCTGGACACTACAGTGCTAATAAGCGATGGTCACATAAACACCACCCTATACTGAAAACCAATTGACCATTGTACTTACCTACATGCCTCCAGCTTTCATCCAGACCACACCACACGATCCATTGTCTACAGCCAAGCTCTACGATACAACCGCATTTGCTCCAATCCCTCAGACAGGGACAAACACCTACAAGATCTCTATCAAGCATTCTTAAAACTACAATACCTACCTGCTGAAGTGAAGAAACAGATTGACGGAGCCAGAAGAGTACCCAGAAGTCACCTATTACAGGACAGGCCCAACAAAGAAAGTAACAGAATGCCACTAGCCGTCACCTTCAGCCCCCAACTAAAACCTCTCCAACGCATCATCAAGGATCTACAACCTATCCTGAAGGATGACCCATCACTCTCACAGATCTTGGGAGACAGGCCAGTCCTTGCTTTACAGACAGCCCCCCAACCTGAAGCAAATACTCACCAGCAACCATACACCACAGAACAAAAACACTAATCCAGGAACCTATCCTTGCAACGAAGCCTGTTGCCAACTCTGTCCACATATCTATTCAGGGGACACCATCGTAGGGCCTAATCACATCAGCCACACCATCAGGGGCTCGTTCACCTGCACATCTACCAATGTGATATATGCCATCATGTGCCAGCAATGCCCCTCTGCCATGTACATTGGCCAAACCGGACAGTCTCTACGCAAAAGAATAAATGGACACAAATCAGACGTCAAGAATTATAACATTCAAAAACCAGTTGGAGAACACTTCAACCTCCCTGGACACTCAATTTCAGACCTAAAAGTCGCAATTCTTCAACAAAAAAACTTCAAAAACAGACTCCAACGAGACACTGCAGAACTGGAATTAATTTGCAAACTGGACATCATTAAATTAGGCTTGAATAAAGACTGGGGGTGGATGAATCATTACACAAACTAAAAACTATTTCTCCATGCTAATTTTTCCCCTACTGTTACTCACACCTTCTTGTCAACTGTTTGAAATGGGCCATCCTGATTATCACTACAAAAGTTTTTTTTCCCTCCTCCTGATAATAGCCCACCTTAATTGATTACTCTTGTTAGAGTTGGTATGGCAACCCCCATTTTTTCATGTTCTCTGTGTGTGTGTGTGTGTGTGTGTGTGTGTATATACTTCCTACTGTATTTTCCACTGCATGCGTCTGATGAAGTGGGTTTAGCCCATGAAAGCTTATGCCCAAATAAATTTGTTAGTCTTTAAGGTGCCACAAGTACTCCTCACTGTTTTTGCTGATACAGACTAACATGGCTACCACTCTGAAACCTGGGAGCACAGAGTTGCTAGAAGATTAACTGGGGGCCTTCTATCCCTCAGAGGGCAATGGGGTATCAGCTGTACTGTGGAGTGGGGATGGAGCACTAACTGCATTTGAGAGTAGCCTGCACAGGGGTTTATACCCTCCTCTCCTCTGCAACCTGAGTAGCAAGCTCCCATAACCCTTCCCACCATTTAACACATTGGAAAACTAATTTATTGGCTTCACATGGGGAAGAAAATAATCTGAATCAGCTTTACAATTAAAAACCAGTGTAATCTGCCATTTACAGCATGATACAAAACAAGGTATTTCACCTCTTGGTCATACCTCACACATTTTGATAGGTTATGCCACATGTTGGTTTGAAGGAGTGGGAATGGGGAGCTGGTGGAGAGTGGCATGATCAGATGAATGCTGGGCAAAGACAATGCCTGTCATTGCAGCACTTTGTATGGACTGGAAGAGGCAGTGTAGGTTTTAATGAGTCCATTAATGAGGGGCAAGGGGCTGGCTGTGTGTAAAAAAGTGAGCGCTGGAACAAAAAAACGTAACTGGAAAGAAAGGGGGTTTTTGAGCTGTTGATGATGAAGTGGTGGTAGAATGGTAGATTTGATTTGAATGACATAAATATGCCCCAGTAACTCTGAGTGCCATGTGTTGAACTCTTTTAAGTTGTGGGGGGTCCTTTTTATGGCATAAGTGTGCTGCATCTGATTCATTCAGGCCAAGGAACATACTTACAGGGTCTCCTGCATGAGGAATAGCTAAAGGGGTATTTGAATGTGGTTTTCATATATGGAGCACAGTGATTTATTTTCAATGCAAAAATCGCTGTACAAGTCACACATTCTAAGCCTTTACCAGTGGGTAATACACAAATGTATTAGGGTTCGGGGAAAGAAGGGATAGGACAATTTCTTCCTCCTTAATGCCTCCACGTTTAATGCCTTTAAAGCTGCAGTGCTTCTCCCTCCTCCTGTGTCCCATCCCTATGGTGTTGCTGACATAGTAATGTGCTTTGGAGCGCTGCGTAATAAGATGGGGTAGCTAATTCTCCCTCCACCTGTGTAAGGACCTACATGGTAGCTAACCTTTACACTACTGCTCTTTACCTTCTATCTGTATTCTGAAGGGAATCAACCATCCGGGCCCAGGTGAGGGGCCCACACTCCTGCATTCTTGCCCTGCCTGAAGCAGTGAGGGTCTGTCTGCACACCCCCTAGCAGCCAGTCTCAGAGCCTCAGTTGACATCCCCAGGCTCACGCTAGCGTACTGAAAATAGCTGTGTAAACGTTGTGGCTTGGGCAGCAGCTGAAGCTCTGAAGCTCCTCCCATCCCTAGGCTGCCACTCCCTGTGTAGACATACCTTGAGGGGCCAGAAGGAAATCAATTGGTGGTACAGAATGGGGCTTTGATTGCTAAGGCTGCTGGATTGTTTAAATAAAAAAGAGGTGGGAGCAGGGAACATGCACATGGTGAAGGGAAGCCTGTGCTTGACAATAAATTGGGGTCTCTTTCCATGAAGATCTAATCCGTGTTGAACCCTGTAACACAGCCAAGATGAGTGAGAGACAGCCAGCGTGCAGGTGCTAGCCCCAGTAAATGGAAACTCCCCAGTTGATGACCCTATGTCCCGATATTTTGTTTTACAAACGTACTTTAAAATATTCTTTTCACATAGCAGTGACGCTATATTTAAGTTTCTCTTGTAGCCCAATCCTTCTCCTTTTGCATCCATGTCCCCGCCACACCACCCCATCCTTCCCCACAATCACAACATGCATAATATGCAGGTTTTGCAAAATGCAGCCTTTCTTCTAGGAAAGAGGATCCAGCATGTGGCTGTGTAATTTTATGGGAGATTCACAAAAGGGCACTCTGATATTTAAGTGACAAGGAAAACCAGGATCATGAGAATAAAGCCAGGATAGAACTTTAGAAGGATTTGTTTTTTTTAATCACCTAGTCCTAAATTTAGTGAAAGCAAAAGTGAATGGTTCTTATGTCTGACTGTGGTTCCGAGACAACTAAGTAAACTGGAAAAAATTTTAAATGACAGGCTTAGTTCAGCTAATTTAAAGGTGTTCTGTTAGATACAGCCCTGTGTTTACATGGTGTGCCACAATAACCTTTATTTTAGCAAAAACCTCCCTTCAATCGTGATTTTTGTTTTACAAAAATAAAACAACTTCTTACTCTGGGGAATCCACCTCCACGTTGACTGTTATTGTATTTTAAAAAACAAAAATAAACACCCTTCAAATGTAAACTCTCATTGCAGCTGCTCATCAGTGTTTAAAGGCCATATAATCTTAGCTTTGTCATTTACTTTTGGTGCTTGGTCTGTCTATTCCTACACTCGGTATTTTTAAAGCTGGTCTAACTGCTGGTGGGGGTGTTCTTCTTGTGTAAGGTTATGCACTACTGAACTAAAGAGCATCTAGGAATGAATATGTGAGTAGTATTACAAGTGGGAGGGAGATAGTTTAGAAAAAAGCAGCCATCTTGAAATTACAGTGTACAGTCGGAGCGTACAGACTTGAGAGCAAGTTAATCTCCTGAGGCTCAGAGGCATGCAGGCTGTGCAGCATCCTCCCTAAATAGCCTCTCAAATATGCAGCTGCCCAGTGGGGCCAGAGACAGGCTGTGTCAAGAGCTGAATCTGTAGGAGGATTTTAAATATAGTCCCAAGGCTTTCCTTTATACACAGAGCTACAACAGGGTGGTGGTAACATTTGGCCAAGGGTTGCCTTTCAGTTTGCTATATTGAGACATATATGGACCATGCAAACTATTAACATTGCCAGGCTTGAAGTTCCTCTTTGCCTGCTGTTCCTCTCCAATGACTCCATGCCCTGAGGGTTTGTTTGCATTGTAACACCCCTAGCAAACCGCTTCTAGTCACAGAGCAAGGGAGCTAAAGTACAAGCAAAACCTGTAGGGTGATTGTGGCCTGATTTAAAACAAAACCAAAACAAAGGTATGTACAGTTCTCTAACAACTAGGGGGGCAATTTGCCAGTGTACCACACCCTCCCCCATCGCACCATTTGTGAACCCCGCATTTGAACTGGTTGGGAATTTTTCTACACTGATTTGTCAAAAGCAAACCTTTGTGGGAACATGTCAGTTTTGACTGAGCCGGCTCAGGTCCAGGACGGAATTCCTTGTGGCAGCGACCGAAGGTAGCTAGGAGCCCAGGGGTGCGGGACCTCCCCTAGGCGGTGGAAGACCTAAGTTCAAGTCACAGAATCAGGGTGTTGAACCTACTCTTTCTACAGCCCAGGTGAGGGGCCTAATCACCAAGCTATCCTGGGGTGGCAGGGGCCTCACGGGAGCTCTCCTGGGCCCACTCCCACATACTGAGCTGGGTAGTTTGTTCCTACTAAACCGCAGAATCCAAGGGCACATTAGGGCCAGCCGTAACTCTGGCTAGAGGGTGCTATCCACTTCACTCTTCTGCTATGCCTGGATGCCACTAATTCTCCATTGCCATGAAAATTCCCTAGCAATCTCCTCCTCCCTGCAACCCCTCTCCAGGTGGTGGCATGCCCTTGGGCCTACCTGTGACACCCGGTGACCCCGTGCATAGGCCAAGAAGCCATAGTAGGGAGCATGCAGCTGTCCATAAAAGGAGTCAGGAAGGGCAGTTAGGCAATTAATTCTTGTCTGTGGCCTGCTGGCTCTGGAGGCAGATGGGGCTGTGGAGCAGAAACCTGGGCAGGCAGTCTGACCAGCATGTGAGAGGTGTGTAGCGTGGGTCCCCAGAGAGTGCCCTGTCTAAGGGCACCGGCAAGTTGTGGAATGCTGCTGGAGCCCAACAGTTCCCAGAGTTTCCCTTCTAAAAAAGGAAACAAAATTCTACAGCAGCTGTTGAGCAGATACCAAGTCTGGCCTGGATTCCCCTCTCGCTCATTCCTTCTCACCAGTCTGCTCTCGCTGCAGCTCGAACAGCTTTGCGAGGCGTCTGGGCTGATGCCATCCTCTGTGGCGACTTGAAGCAAATGGGCAGGTGAAGGAAGGGTTGTTTTTTTTCCATCAGAAACAAATGGCCTGATCACACTGGCTGTGCTAAAAAGCTTCTTTGTCACATAGCACTAACAAAAAAAGTTTCAGACACTGCATAGGAAACTCTGCTTTAATGGCAAGCGCCTCCACTGAGATATTTAGGGCAGGTCTGCATGAGAAACTTTTGAGTTATGATTTTTTGCAAAATTTCTATTCTGGAAAAAAGCCCTGGATGCAGTTACACCACCATAAAAGGGCTTTAAAATATTACAGCTTATTTCAGTAACTGAACTGGTATAAGCTATACCAGCATAATCTTCTTTTTTTCCCTTTTTTCTTCTGATATAAGCTGTCTACACTAGGAGGCTTTGCCAACACAGCTACCCTGGAAAACCTTTTCTAGCACAGACCAGGCCTGCGTAGAACACACCGCTAATATCCTGGTCCTTTAATGTTCATCTTAGTTTGCATTTGAAGCCCAGCACTTTGTCACAACTATTCAAAGAACATACATTGTAAAAATGTTACTGACGATCAAGCAAGAGAAACGTTGTTGTTGTTTTGTCCCGTTCTTTAACCTGTTTAACGCCTTTGTTTTCATGTGGTGCTATGAGAGCCCTGAAGGAACAAACCCATGCGGTGCAGTTAATTAGTCTGACCCGCACACAATCAGGCGTAACACCGCTGAGCTTAGTGGAGTTACACTAGTGTCAGCCTGAGATAAGTCAGAGGAAAATCAGCCCCATTAAATCTGGCTCACTTGTCAGGCAAACTTTTGTATGGGCGTTGGAAAGGAAAGTTGATGGCAGAAGAACACGAGGAAGAAAAAACAGATCTTGGCTGCACAACGTGGTATCCTGGGTGGAACAAAAGGATTATTCAGCCACAAAGAGCGTAGCAGAGGATTGCACAGAATGGGCTACCATGGTTGCAAACCTCCAGTAATGGAGATGCCACATAAGAAGAATACAGTCTGCCCAGTTTTATTCAATTAATATTTTTTAAAAGCCCTGTATACCTGATTTTCCCTTTATACTATCAGACTTTACAAGCTACAGCTGCCACATAAAATGGTTACATATTCATAGTATGCATGGTTACATGCTTCGGCTGGTTCCTTATAAATATATAATGACATATTGAAAATAATGCATAAAATATTAATAGCAGTCTACATACTTAACCCATATTTCTGAAATGAACTTGTTCCCAGGGGCATGTGATACGGCACGGCAATGTCACATGAGACAGTCTCAGAGGAAACCACAGACCATGCTTCAGTGAAGGAAAGAGCAGCCTTTACAGTGATTTTCCTTTTCTTTTGCATCTCTAAGGTCGGCAGCCTAGAAATGGACCAAAATCAGAACAGCGGATCCAGATGGTCGAAATGATCTGGATCCAAGGTTCATGGCTGACCTTTATCTAGAATAGGTTGAACCAGAATTCGGGATCCTGATGCTCCAAAACTTTATGCATTTTCAATCCAACTGTTAGTTTCTCAGCACAAGCCCATCTTTGCTTTTGAACGTGTAAATCAGGATGGGGAGGGGAGGTGTCAGAGACAAGGTATCAGAATGTTCATGTCTAAACAGGAAACATTTCTTTCTATAATGTGCCATCAGTAATATGAGGGGGTAGAAAGCACCACTGATGCATTATTTTATTAGCAGTACTTTAATATTACATGAACCGGAGTCCTCATTTCCAATGTTTAATGTTCTTGCTCTTTTTGCCGGTTCCCATCAGGGTGAAATTATGGGTCTACACTTACGCCAATGTGTAGAATACAGACACTCCACTTCCAGCTAACCTGGGTATAAATAACCGAGTAGACAGTGAGGCATGGCTTAGGTGAGTAAAGTAGCGTGTCCAACACACATGAACCTGCATTCACCTATCTACAAGCCCAAGCAGTGCCTTCCACATCTACATTGCTATTTTTAGCAGTGTCGTGTCCAGCTGCCACACCCCAGCACAGCCTTTCCACACTGCTGGAGCCTTTCACTGCAGCACGTAGCTACACCTGTAGTGCCTATACTCTACACGCCCTGGCAAGTGTAGACCTAGCCTACAAAATAAGCTCTTACTGCCTTCCATGGTAATTGGTGTTGAAGGTTAGTTCGAGTTTGGTTCCAGGTATCCTTCTGGTTGAAACTTGCTTCATGTCCACACATGACATACCTTCAGAAGCTGTTTGAAGTGTGTTCAACAACTGATGTCAGGTCTTGCTCATGGTTTAGGCTCTACTCTGGGTGGTGATGGGACAAGTGGGCTTTCTTCTCAATGTGGATGGGAAGTCCAACCCATGTCAACTGACTTGATTTAGCTGTATCCCCTATCTGTACTATATACCCGATGGCACGTGACCTGCAGAAACAGGAAGTATCTACTGGTATTTATTAAGTAGACACAGCATGTAGCTTATTGTCAGCATTCACTTCTCTTTGCAGCTGATCTGAACTTAACTGATGAGCCAACTGACCCAAGATCAAAAGAAAGACCCTAACTGTGCTGTGGAGCAATATGATATCCACAATCAGTGAGCCTATAAGCAAATTTTAGATAAACTCCCCAAACCAGGCATTGCAAGATGTGCCAAGCACTCCTGGGAGAAGACTAAAGCATTGTAGAGTTGGTGCAAGAGATTCCCTGACACACTAATCATGGCTCCAGTATAGAAAGATCTTTCTTTATGTCATTAACTGAATGTAATTTGGGGACTTAAAATACCAGCTAAGCCTTCCTGCATACTGAAGAGCTCCCAGCTCCTGACCTATTGTGGGAGTATAGCTGGAAACTTGTAGGAGCAGGATTTTATAATTGCACTATAAGAATTAATGTACGATTTGATTTCATCCTGCTAGCCACCCTTGTTGAATAGCAAAAAGGAATAATCCTCTGGGACTATGAGATTCTGTTTTCCCATATACATTAAAAATTGGGCCCTCTTTAATTCTTTGTTTTAAGGTTTACTTAGTAAGAGACAGGATTCTGTATTGTGTCTATGTTAAGTAGATTAGAGAAACATTGAAGGCCTGGGTCTCAATGTAAATTGTCTTGGTTATTGGTTATAAAACTTAGCAAGGTTTAATTTGCAATGCCTTTTTGCTAAATATAAAATACTGTACTACTGTTTGTATTCTCAAAGTCTCTGTAAAAGACTGTTTGGTCTCTGTAAAAGTCTGTTTGTGTGAATGAGGAATGCATGCATCAGGAAAAGATAAGGTGTGAAGGCCATTGTTAACCAGATGGTCAAGAAAGGAGGAGTGAAGACACTTATGGAGATTTGTTGATGCCAAAGAACCATCAATGCGCATCCATGATTGAGGAAGGGCAGATTGAGGACCCTGAGGTGGAAGCTGGCACCCTAAAGACAATTGATTAAATCGAAACCAGGACAGGATGACTCAGAGGTGTCTGAGCGCCTTCCATGTAAAATCAAAGTGCCCAATGGACTTCCTTTAATCCATTTTTGGGGTAAAATCTCTGCTTGGAGTTGAGTTCTTGCTTTGGATTTTTTAGATTTTTAACTAATTTCCTTTTTTGGAGGAGTGTGGTGGGAGGGGCTTGGGTCGAAGGGGAGTGCCAGTGTTAGGGGTGCCATTTTTATGGTGGAAAGGTCTTTTCGAAGAGATGAATCTTTAGGAATTGATGTGTGAAAAGCACAGTAAGATCCTTACATGAAAGTCACAAGTGTTAAATATTGTACATATCCCCAACTGAACCCTGCTCCAGTAAGAAAGGGATTTGGGGGGAGGGAGAAGAAGTAGACACTAAAGTAAACAAATTGCTACTCTTAGCTTCCTGACAGAAGATAATGTATGTGCATTGATTGTTTGCTGAGAGTCTCAAGTTAATTGTATTGCTTCCCCCTTCCCCGCTCTCAGAAGCATGGATGAGATAGAAAAAAATATCTGTCTATGGCATTTAGAAGAGATCAGTATAGAGCAACTGCCAAGGGACTGCACTGCTGGTGGAGTTTTAGGCCCACCTGAGCAGTGAGCTTTTGATGGAGAATTTGGGGAAATAGCACATCCTGTATTTGTAAAACTTCTCCTGAGTGTAATGGGGGTTCTTTATGTGCCATTGACTCTTGTTTCAGCTGCTGGCAGTTTCCATCTACTCCACTCCCTGTGGAAGGGAAGAGCTTATGTAAAATTCATAAACCATTTACCTCATTCTCTTTTTAGTTTTGCTTGATTTGGGCACAAGCCCATAAAATCCTTCTTTGAATGTAGCTAGGAGAATAAAAGCAAGTTCTGTTTCTCACCAGAGGGATCGGCTCTTGGCTGTGCATAGCTCTTTTTCGATGGTTTCTAGTGTTTGTTGGTCTAACAGTACAGTGTAATGCTGAGGTTGTTCCCATTGTACATTAAAATATTGTTCTACCATCCACAATCTCTTTTCCTGGTATTTGAACCATTAACAGCATTTTCTTGCTGTGAGATGAAGAGCTAGTACCTCATTGTCATGTCTGTATCCATCTTTCAGTCTCATTCTCAATTCCTTCCGCCCCTATTCCGAAACCATATAACTGGTTCCCACATTCCCCTTATACATTAATTTCCGCATTGATGCACCTGGACACATTACTATTTTATGCTACACTCGTAAGATTATGATAAGGAGGCAGAGCTTCAGATGAGGTAAATCAGTTTATCGCAGCTGAGGATCTGGCTCATGGTATTTATTTGTATGCATGCCATTTCAAGGTCTAAATGACACCAAGCAAAGTGAAGCAGTTCACTGTTGATTTGTAACATAAATTTGTGTGTGTCAAGTGCTAATGAAAGGTGCTGGATTATCACCCACAAAGCTTTTGAAGAAAATTAGGATGGCAGTTCCACAGACGGGAAGAGTTCCTGGGGACGAAGCAAAAGAATGAAAAAGCTGAAAGACAAATTCCTACTGGTCTCACAAGTCAGTTTCTATGGAATTAGGTTGGGGTTCTGACTTCTCAACCATTTGCATAAGGTCGCCCTGGCCCACATCTGATTGGCTCATGGACACCTCCCCTCCCACCGAGGAATAAACAACAGCTAGAGCAGGTGAAACTAGGAAATCACAGTATTTTTAGCAGCTGGAAATGAGACGATCCAGCACTATGTGAGCACCATTGAAAAAGCCTCCAGAGACCTCCAGCTCCAGTAGAGAGCCACGGAGCTAAATCCTGCTGTTTGCTGTGCTGGGTATACTGAGGATGAGGTTGTGCAAGAGGTCAGAAGGTGTTTTTTCCACCCCAGCAAGCAGCAGGTTCTAAACACCTGATCTGAGTGTTCTTAACAGGTAATAAGCATGATAGAGTAACTGCAATATCTGAGTGATGTTTCCATTGTGCAGAAGCACGCAAGTGGGTATTTGACTGCACAGATTTGCTTACATCATCCTGGTCTCACTTGAATATGAATAGGTGTGCATGGGAGACTTTTGGCTCTTTCAATAGACTATAAATAGGCTCTTTCATACAGACTACTGTATGAGTCTATTTGTGTCAATGTAGTGCTTGTGAAAGGGGTTGAACTGAAAACCTAAGACACGAACAGTCTCTGTTTAATCAGAAACCAGATATATCCTTGCCATCTGGCCAGAACCTGCCCTGATAATATAACTCAGCCTGGATCTGGGTCTCCCACCTCCCAGGTGAGTGCTCTAATCTCTCTGGCCAATGATTTTTTCATTATTTATTCACAGTGGAACAGCTTCAACAGGAGAGACTGAGGCAGCCCCACGTCAGACTATCCCATAGCTCAGTGGTTAGGACACTCGCCTGAGAGATCATAGAGCCCTGTTCAAATCCCTTCTCCCCCTTAGAAAGAGGAGGGATTTGAACAGGAGTTTTCCTCACCCCACATGAGTACCCTAACCACTGGGTGAAAAGTTATGAGGGAGGGCTGTCTCTCCCTCCCAACCTCCATTTTGCGTAAGCTCACCTACAGGGGCCCAATCAGTAGCTCTGAGCATGCTTACAGGACAGGCTCTACAAGTGACTTAGGCAGAGGAACATCTATCTTCCCCAGGTTTGTGCATTGCTGTGGGGCTTAGGCATGTGGACACTTGGCATGGGGCTGCAGTGTGCACAGGCAGAAACATTGGCACCTAGGGAAATTTTACTGCAAATGTTTAGGTGTCGAGCAAGTTTAGGTACCTACAGAGATTGGGGCAAGCGAGTGGGAGTTTGGCAACTCCCAGCGGGACCTGATTTGGGATTTAGGCACCTAAAGTGGCAGGTGCCTAAGTCCTTTTGTGAATCCAGCCCTAGGAGACTGACTTACTGCAGACAGTTGGCTCCCTTGAATCAGTGCTGAAAATGGTTTGTACTTCACTAGATTCAAGAACTCTCTCTGCACAATCTCCCAATATAGATAGGACTCACAGGCAATTTCCTACATGGGTAAGGCTTAAATGGCAGTTATGGTGGTAGTTTTTAAAGGGTGGATACTTCTTGCCTGGGAACAAAGTCTTTTCAGACAGCCGATAGAAACTTTCAGTCATTACCAACCTGGGCCAGGTTTGAACCAGCAACTTAGAAATGAAAGCCTCTCTAGCCCATTAACGATCCTTTGATTTAACCGGTTCCCTGATCCCCTTAACCAACCAGGCCTTTTGTTTTCATTGTATTGATATTTTGACTTATTTCCTGGGACTTTTTTCAATGTCATTCAATTGTGGAAATCAAGTTGAATAAATATTACAGCTCAACTGAAAAATGTTCAAGGTAAGAAGTAGGTATTTTGTTGTAGAAAACAACTGGTACGAGGAGATTGTAAACTATTGTCTTCAATATTCTGAAGTGGAAACAGCTGTAAATTCCTTGGCTTTTCCCCGTGCTTATCATTACTAAATGGATCAAAGGTGCATTTTGTTGCCTGTGTCTGATTATCATACTGGACACAGACAGCCACGACACATTATAATCTTCCACAGCCCCGCATTTATTCAGTGTTTGCCTCAGGACGAAATTAGTATCCTAAGGCTTGATCTACCTGGAAAACTTACGTCAACATAGCTACAGCCCTCAGGGATGTGGAAAATCCACACCCCTCCTGAGCACTGTAGCGATACCAACCTAACCCCCAGTGTAGATGCAACTAGGCCAACGGAAGAATGCTTCTGTCAACCTAGCTACTGTCACTCAGGGAAGTGGGGTTCCTACAGTGATGGACACGCCCCTTCTGTTTAGGTCTACGCTAGGGGGCTATGCCGGCAGAGCTACAGTGCAGTAGCTATGCTGCTATAATCCCCATAGCGTAGCCATGGCGGGAGCCAGAATGATGATTGTATTACCAATCAGGTGTCCTTTTGAACAACTTGCTGTCCTGGGAGGAACATACTCAGTTTTTAACTCCATGTAATGCTTAGGAAAAGGAACTATAACAGAAGGTGGAAGTTTGCCATGGAGATGGTTTTTACTACTACTTACTGAACTGCAGGGACAGGGAGTTGTATGTGGAGGGAGGAGGGGAGGAGGTGCGTGGCAGCCACCCACCCTCCCCCGGTAGGTGACTCCAAGTCGACTCCGGGGGGCTTATCCTGGCTGGACCTCCTGAGCAGCAGCCTGGGGGGGCTTGCGCAAGTGTTGGGCTGGGGAGGGCCCCTCCTCCCCCAGAGCTCACTGCTGCCAGTGGGGAGAGGGCTGGGGGAAGTCCTCCTCTCTGGCCCCCCACCCCAGCACAGCCTGCCTGCTGCACCCCAAACTCCTCATCCCTGGCCCAGCCCCATGCCTCACACCCCCTCTTACACCCCAACCCTCTGTCCCAGCCCAGAGCCCGCACCCAGAACCAACCCCCCCCCCGCACCCAGCGCCCCACACCCCCTCCTGCACCCTAACCCCCTGTCCCAGCCCAGAGCCCACACCCAGCACCCAAACTCCCTCCCAGAGCCAGCACCCCTCCTGCACCCAAACTCCCTCTCAGAGCCCACACTCTGCACCCCGACCCCCAGCCCAGAGCCTGCACCCAGCACCCAAACTCTGTCACAGAGCCCACACCCTTCCCGCACCCAAACTTCCTCCCAGAGTCTGCACCCCAAACCCCCTTCCGCACCCAAATTCCCTCCTAGAGCCTTAGGTGGGGGGGGGCAGGACTTGGACCCATTTTGGGCACCACCAAAAATTATACAAACCTGCTGCCCCTGTTGAGTTGTAAAGAAGGTACTTGCTACTTAGTTAGATCAAAGAAACAAAATACCTAGCATCATGTTAAATTATGTATCAAGTGCTTCTCAGCTGTATTGACTGATGACAGCTCTTTCCTCCCTTTCCCCCATGTCGTTCCTTCCTAAACCACAGTCACTTTCAGCACCTGATGTATTTGTTTTGTATCTGCCTATATTCAAATAACAAGCTATTTGCTTCATGAGTCATCTGATATACACTATCTGGTAACAGACATACCTGATATTTATCCATGTGGCCTGGTTCCTGAGAAAGAAAGGGTATATTGTTTCCGTGAGTAACCTGTAGAAAGCAGCTGGGATCATGTTACTACAGGATCAGAAAACGCGGAAAATACAGCCTCTGAACAGATACATTCTAAAGGGTATCTGATAACAGTGCAGTGTTTGCACCGCAGAGGGGCTGGATGGGCTCGGTGGTATACAAGGGCCAAAGAGCTCCTTTTGGTGTGGAAGGGAGCAAAGGTGAGCGAATAGGCCCTTAAACCAGCCAAGAGAAGGAAGTGTTGGCTACTTATTATGCCCTCCTCCCCGTGATCTTGGGGGGTTGGAGGCGGGAGGGATATAAGATTGGAGAGGAAGGAAATGTGGAGCCAACTGCTCTCTGCAGTGTGCTCCTCTCAAAAAAATATCAGATTTACTAGCATTAAATCGCCACTGGCTCCTGCTTACCTTAGCAGAGGGGGAGACAATGGCAACATAATTGCTGGCTGACTACAGGAATACTCCAAACGCTGTGGTCTTTGGGAGCTGATTCCCAAAAGCCCCTGGGGCTCTGCACCTTGCCTGTGCGGACATATTCCCTGAAGGAGATTCTGTTGGGTTTTCTGCAGCTTTGTAATAGCAAAGTTTTCCAATCACTCTTTCCCCTTCTATAAGGGCAAAATATAGGTCTATCTGTGGTATCATTGGGATATCTGGGTTGGGAGCAACCTCATTATTTCTATGCCTTGGGGCCAAGACAGTTGTAGCGATCCAAATCTTGATGGAAGGGGAGATTGACATTACATTACTCTTTGACAGGTTTCAGAGTAGCAGCCGTGTTAGTCTGTATTCGCAAAAAGAAAAGGAGGACTTGTGGCACCTTAGAGACTAACAAATGTATTTGAGCATAAGCTTTCGTGAGCTACAGCTCTCATGAAAGCTTATGCTCAAATACATTTGTTAGTCTCTAAGGTGCCACAAGTACTCCTTTTCTTTTTGCCATTACTCTTTGGTATCCCCTAGCAATTGATTGTTCACTCTCCTAACTATGGAATGGGTGCAGGGATTGTTCATTGCCTCCAGGTGGGAGGAGTTATGCAGAGAATTAGATTGGAGCAGTGGGTGAAAATGCTACAGACTCTTCTCTGCTCTTGAACCTTGACTATCACCTTTCAACAAACAGAAAATATGTAGCCTGGTTCCATATAACTGACAGCTGGGTTGTTGCTGAAATTCCTGGCTGTGTTGGCCCAACTATAATTACAACGTGGTGGGCTTGTGCACATTATTGAGAAAATGAACATTTGGACATCAAATTATTTATCGTGGGCCACATCCTCAGCTGGTGTAAATCAACATAGCACCATTGGAATCAAATTGGAGCTACAGCAATCTACATTAGCTGAGGATCTGGCCCCCATGTTTAATCACATATGAGACTGCTCCACCATTTATCATAGTAAAATAAACGGAGTGACGCAAAGTTTTATGGAGAGCTCCCCCACATCTCTTTTTGGTGTGTCCTGGGCCCTGTCTGGGTCTGTGGGTAAAGAGAAAAAAGAAGCCAAATTTCCAGACCTTCCAGGCAGCCTACCCAGCTGCTGCACAAGAAGAAAGGAGTGACCAATCCAGCTCATTTCCCATTCCCCTCCAAATGAGAGGAAGAGAGAAAGGAACCATTGCTAATCTAACTCAAAAATCACCTTGAAGTTCTGAGAGACCAAGCTAATGGCATGTTGATGTATGCACAGATATTAATCAGTTAAATGTGCACTTGGTTTTTCCACAGTATGCATCCGATGAAGTGAGCTGTAGCTCACGAAAGCTTATGCTCAAATAAATTGGTTAGTCTCTAAGGTGCCACAAGTCCTCCTTTTCTTTTTGCAAATACAGACTAACACGGCTGTTACTCTGAAACCTGTCACTTGGTTACAGTTACTGAGGCTGTGCAGCAATCTGAACACATTAGCAGCTAAGACACCACTAGGTTGCTGAGAAATAGCCCATGTAGCCACAGAGGATGCTTCTGAAAACATGGCACACATGCACCTTACCTGTTTTAGACGGGAATGCTGTCTTTCCAGGTATCAGAGGGGTAGCCGTGTTAGTCTTATGCTCAAATAAATCTGTTAGTCCTTAAGGTGCCACCGGACTCCTCGTTGTCTTTCCAGGACATTGCAATTACCTCTGGCTCTGATTCAGCAGAAAATATCCAAGGCCTTCTGACTTTTGCAGACCTCAGAACACAACAGCTGCTGGCTTCCAACAAAGCTAAATTACCCAGAAGAAAAATCAGCCTTGGGATGAAGAATTGACACCCCCACCCCGCCAACTCTTGCAGGCCAGTACTGAGGAGTTCTAGAGTTCTGCTTAGAGGAGAACAGCTCATAAATCTCCATTTCCCAAGCTCTGTGACTACCTATACTAGGATCAGTCCCCACCTCATCATTGGAGTGGCACAGACTGGAGGAATTCCTATAATACTAGAGCAGAAATAATTCCTCTACTTGGAGGGGACTAGCACTCTGAGCTTTCACGTGAGGAGAATACAGGGAGATCTTTCTGCCCCATCATAGTTCTGCTGCTGGTTAGAGTTCTGCCTCTAGCAGTGGGAGGGTGAAGTGGAGCTTCCCCCATCAGAGGTACTGCAGCTCCTGTGACAGTTTGAGTTATGGAAGGTCACCCTTCTGGCTTCCTTCTCCCTGGATCATGAGTTTTACAAGGTGGAGGAGATCTTTAAGGCCATTTCAAGCCATGTATCTCCTTTCCATTTATTTCTTTGCTAATGTACTGACATTCAGTCAGCCAGGGAAGAAATCCCCTATGTTCTGATATTCTCAGTGAGACACCCAATGCAGTTCTAATGAGCCTGATTACCATATGTGAGCATTTCAGCAGACCTTGCAGAATCTGTCTCAAGCAACTTCAAAACACCCCCTGCTCCCCAGGTGCCACAAATACAACATGGTGGGATCTCAGTTACAACAGGAGCTGCTTTTCCATCTCAGTAATGGACAGGAGTGCAGCATCCCACTGGGCTTCCTCCACGGTGACAGAAATATGAAAATTGTGCAGCCATCAGCTGAATTCTGGGACACAGCAGGGAGGATCATGGGAGTCTTACACCTCCACCCACAGTTCCTCCAGCCTCCTGGACCTATCCCATAAACTGGCATGAAAATTGCCCAAAATGACACGAGTCTGGGATCTGTGCCCAAATTGTAGTATGCTGCAATTGGTTCAGCAGAGCCCTGTGTGGGCCTATGGCTCAAATACAATAGTTTACACCAGTAAAAGTATGGTCATACACACAGTTAGTATAAATTACATCCATATATGCTATACCAATTCAGTTTTGGGTATAATCAAGTCCTCCCCTGCCTCATTCCCCCCTTTCCCCCAAAGGCATAGATTTTGGAAAACAAGGTAGAATTGTGGGAGAGCTGCTGTTATTTTGTACCCCCACATACCGACCCACTTTAAACCTAGTGTCAAGTTACCCCCTTTGAAAAGAGGCACATAAACATCAGGAATATATACTATGTCTTCGTAAGTCACACCGGGATCCGTCTTACAAACTAGGAAAGAACATCAGTAATTTCTCAGGCGAAGAAAGACAGGTGAGATTATAAACTGTCACTATCAGATATTTTTTAAAAGTCACAAATATTTGTTCTTGGAGGCAAAAATGTTTTGCAAAACTTATCAATAGAAAAAAATTATGTTAACTACTTTTTAACTTAACTGAAATATTTTTGTTTAGATTTAAACATTACAGAGTTTGCAGCTTCCACATTGCAACAGGGTTCTACAATGCAAAAGAACCAGAAAGAAAAGCTGATTGTCCTTCAGGAGTTGTCTACATGGGGAAATTGATCCTCCCAGAATAGTCCCCCATGTGCATACTCTATTCCAGACTAAAAATCACTTTATTCCCAAAGAATTAGTGGGCTTTATGAGTGCACTAACTAATCTGGAATAAAATTACTTTTATTATGGAATGAGTGTCCACATAGAAACACCCAAGGAGTTACTGTGGAATAGCTATTACAGAATAGTTTATTCCACAGTAATCATTCTTGTCAATTTCTCTGTGTAAACAACCTATTAGGCCTTGATTCCATAATCAGATTGATGCAGGTGATCCCCTGTGCTTGTGTGTAGTTCGCCAGGGAGCAAGGTTCATTCTGGTAGATCTAATTGCAGCACTGGGGCCAAAGGGTTTTCAAAGCTGCCTCACACTTTAATATCTAAACACAGCTTAAGATATGCTTTAGGCCCTGATCCTGCAAGAACTTATTCACATACTTAAATTTATGCACTCTGAGAAGTCCTGTGACTTTGGTGAGACTGCTTAGAGTGTGTAAAGTTAAACAGGTGCATGTCTTTGAAAGCTGAGGGTGTTAGTTTATTTTCCTTGTCCAAGATGAATTAAATGCTAAAAGTAGAGAAACAGTATTAATGTAAAAAATAAATCCCATTTAAAAGCCCTCAGTTCTAATTACCCAATGTAATACAGGTAATTAATTGATTTTTAACCTGACAGTGTCATTTAAAAATAAACAGTTCAGGAATATCTTTGAAATCTTCAGTCTGCTCTTGCATGTAACTCTTTACTTGAGTTTATAAAATCCCATAGTCTATTACGTTTTTTAAAAATTAACCTCTCCCAGTTTTCCCAGCAATACTACACTTGATGTAAACGATGAATACAAACCTAGCTTCATTCATTATACAGGCCTAATAGGCTGATTTCCAGCGATGTCCTAGTATTTGCTGGACCTACATTCCGGATGCCCTGGCCTGCTTCATTTGCTTTGCTGTGTATCGTTCCTTTCTTTTGTTTGTTAACCTAAACATAGGCTGATTGTTCTCGGGGACAAGGCTTGGAAGACGTTCGGAAAGTTCCAAACGAATCAAAAGGCTGCTTGAATAAACCAGATCTGAAGACGAGATTAGACACATTTATTCATGTCACCCTCTGGAAATTGACGGGCTTGGAGTTTTGTTGTTCCCAGCTGATGAGAAATACCCCGTGGGGCGGGGGGAAAGGCGGGAGAGAAAACAGTCAGTCTCTGTAGGCGGAGCTTGCATGTCCCGAGATAGAGTTCATCTAATGACATTTTCACATCAGGCAGCCTCTCACGTTTTCCCCGTTAGCTCATCTTCTCCTGGACCGCAGCGCAAATAGAATCAATGAAGAGAGCGCAGCTCCCTCCTTTCTTTATTCCTTGATAGCGCGCAGGGCGGTTTCTCTCTTTGGCAAAACTCCAGCCAAGACCAGCGGCGAAAGTCAATGCTGTCGAAACCCGTTTGCCTTTAGGAGTTTGCGTCCTCGTTTTTATTTGTTTGCATGCATTACTAAGCATGTGTGAGTCAGATGCAGGGAGTGAGTTTGCCTACATAATGAAGTTGATAGAGAAAGGCAAGGTAAGGAAAATGGGCCCCGGCCACGACCCCTCGGAAGACTATCTTGGTTAATTCCCCTGCTGTGAGACCCTGGGAAGGCACAGCGTGTGGGGGAGGCGGCTGATTCCCCATTACAGCTCCACTGGGGATGGCAAATAGATTTGACGGTGCAAAGTCAGGACCTGTAGGCAGGGCTGGGTTTAGACTCGTCAGCCGAAGGTTTGCCTTCGCTCGCTGAGCATGCAAAGCACAAGGTGTGGGGTAGGCTTATTTGCATTCAAAACGCTTCACCGGCTGAGTTGTTGCTAAAGCCTGGATTAGATCAAACTCGAGCGAGTGATTTACGGGTGGGGGGGGGTCTTCAGTGGAATGAACGAGCTGTCCGAGCACAATCAGATCGCGACTCAAGCGTGAAACCGATGGGATGAAACTCAGTCCCTCGGGCAATGGGTCCGAGTTCTCCTCAAAGCCCGTGGACAACGTGAAACCCTCTTAATGGGCAGTCACAACAGGCAACAAGGCTTACGCTCATTAAGAGTTCACGCGATCGCGCTGCCTTTTTTTCTTCCCCACGCTTTCTGTGGGCGCTGCATGGTGGCGCCTTACTGGGGGCGAGGGAGGAGAAAAGACCCCTCCAGGGCTGCCGTCCAAACTTGACTCCGGAATTGCTTGCACCTATCGAGCAGCTAAGTGGCGGGAGCCAGGCGGTTGCTGCGGACGATTAAATGCAGCCGTGCCATTGCTTTGTGCGTGTGAGCGCCTGGCGCCGCCCGGGGCAGGGTCCGCCCGAGCCGCGCTTTCCCTCCACTCCGCCGCTCCCGCTCCGAGCTCGGCCGCCCGCCCGTGGAATCCAGAACCGGGCGTCAGCCCCGCTGAGAGCGCCGGGGTGTGAACAGGCCTGCGGCCGCTGCGACCTCACTCCGCGAACGAGGGCTTCCCCGCTCAGCAGCTCAACAGGGAGGGTGGGCGCTAGTGCCCGCGGCTGAGCCAGGTGAAGGGGGATCCCCGGGCTGACTTTCTTTTGAAACCGAGGCCGCGCTGGTGAAACTGCGGTTGATCCGCCCCGACTCCCCCAGGACTGGGGGGTCTGCGAGCCACGCGTCGGGAGCAGGGGGAGGAGCTAGTCCCCAGGAGCTAAATGGGAATTACCGGAGCTGTCACAGTGGCAGAGAGATGCCGGCCAGCCCACCGCCTTGAGGGCACAGGAGGCAGCTAGACGCTTGATTTCACAGGAGATCAGTGTCCTGCATTCCGGATCTTTCAAACCCCAGCAAGCTCAAAAGGCTGATCTATGGTGTCGCCTCATTACTGATTTATTCTACTGATGATGCAGTAGGACTGAAAAGATGTACATACATCCTTAACTTTTTAAACATGTGACTAGTCCCATTGAACTCAATGGCCATGTCTACACTAGGGGGAAAGGTCTGTTTTTAATGCATGTTCTAATTCTAGTGTGGACCAGGCAAGCTGTCCTTTTCATAGGCTGGCTGGGTGCGGGTAAACCCTAGGCTCTGCACTAGTGTGCACCTCACCTAGCTAATGTGTGAAAACTGCAACTTGCCTTGTCTATGCTAAGAGTTTAGCGTGCCTTAAAAACACACTTTCCCCCTCACGTAGACATGGCCTGTGAGGGCACTCACATGCTTACAGTTAAACGTGGATAAGCCTTTTCAAGATTGGGGCCTAGGTCATTAGTAACACACTAAATTATTTGGTCCCTGAGGTCTGATTGACCCAGCTACATGCTCAGGGGTGTGAAAAATCCACACCCCTGGGCAGATTGTTAAACCAACCTAAATCCCCATGTAGACAGCAACAGGTTGAATTCTTCCGTTGACCTAGCTTCTGCCTCTCAGGGAATGGCCAATGTCACAGCCCCTCCCCTGGGCATAGGAAGCATCTGCCCTGAAGCACTAGAGTGGCACAGCTGCAGTGTTTTAAGTGTACGCAGAGCCTTAGGCTTTTATCTGGACTAGTCAAAATTCTGACATTGGCTTGCTGCTGCATCGTTCCCTTACTGCAGTGTGTGCAGTGTGTAATCCTCGACAGAATAAAAAATGAATGTGGAATTGTCAGGGATGTTCTCATTTCAACCCTTTGGGGGAAGGGGCACTAAAATTGGTGAATTCTTCTCTGAAGCAAAAGGTTGTTAAAGATCTCTGGAAGAAAAGTCTGTGTAATGATTATAGGGGGGGGGAAGGGGGCTGGGAGTTGGACTTCTTGAATTCTATCTGCCTGTGCCAAATTGTGGCTGTGTGTGAGATAATGTAGATACTAACAGTGGCAATGCTTTTTTTAAATGAGGATTTTTTATTTTTTTTTAAGGCCACAATTGGTGTGGTAATGCTGTAGTGGAAAGATAGCCATGCAGCAGGAAATGATTCAGGACTTGCAGATATGGCTTGGGGGAAATGGCAGTGTCTGCATCTTCTAAAATTTTACGAAACAAAAATACAAATCCCTCCTTGTATGTGATTGACTGAGCGATCCTTGCATTATCATCATGTCTGACTTGCTTTCTCATTTTGCTATGCCATATTTTGTGATAGTTTAACTATCTAAAGTACTGGGTGCGTTTCAATCTCTGGAGGGAATGATTTTGGGCACTCTTCCTCTTTCTATTCTTAAGGAGTGATCGACTCTTTGTACATACTCAAAAGTGGTTTTGTTTCAGTTATCTTCATGGCATTATTTTTTTTCTCTCCACTTCTCTTTATGAGCAACTGTAATTTGAAAATGATAGCTGTAATTATAAATGTTTGGGGTGAGGGAAATTTCCTTGCCTCTGGTACAGTTTTCTGTTTCTCTGGCCAATACTATAAGCCCGGCTAAGGGGGATTTGTGCCTGGTGCTCTATGGCTCAAAAAGATAATTCTGAAGACAAATGTTTGCCTGATCAGATTGCTCTAAATGATGTGCACAATAATTGTTTCCAAGGGAAGGAATCACCTCCTACCCTTGAACTGTCCTGTAAGCAGTGGTTTCCCCAGGAATTGAAATTTGGGGGTGGGAGGGGCGTCAGGGCTGATGAGGGGTGAGACTGAGGGTGAAGGTGGGCTGTATGGCACCATAGTAAACACTGAAAAATGTTTCATGACCATTTTATTAGATTTAACTCCTGTTTTAAAATCATCACACAAATTAAAGTTGGCTACTCAAGCCTTCTATGAAGCACTACGTCTACATCCTTCTTGGTTTCTTGTTGTAATTTTGCACAACTCTTTTAATGAACTTCTTGAATGCAATGGGTTCATCTTCAGTGGCTTCTCGTGTGTCCGATACTTCCATTCCTTCAATTGATATGCTCATTAGTTCACTCACATGATCAGGCAGAAGGTGACTTCTTACACACAATTCTATTCAATGATGAAAAAGAATGCTTAACTGTAGCTGTTGTGACTGGGAGTAGCAACAGATGAATTCCTACTTCTTTCATCCCAGGAAACATAGCACAAAGATCAGGTCAAGCCACTAGTAATGATAATAAACAAGAAGTTGAAGTCAAATCTTCATTCGTCGTATGATATTCTACTCTGTGTTCAAATTCTCTATTCTGTCCTGGTCACATGGCAGCCCCATTGCTGGTAGTGCCTCACTCCACTCAACTGTCGGTGTTTTATAGGACAGGGATCTGGAAAAGCTACATAGAGGAGGAGTAGAATCTAGAAGTCGCTGTTGCAGATTTTTAAGAATCAAGTCTGTGTACTTTTTCAGTTGTCTTAACAAACACTTCTTGTCCTCTTCACTTAAGGATTCAATATAAATGCCTTCATTAGTCAACTTCTGGACTGAAGTCTTTGCTTCTTCCAGTACTTTTTCAACCGATAGCTCTCTGACCTAAATGTCACTTCTATTGCTGGACAAAGATCTACTTCTGTTTTAGTAGATGCCTGGATGGCATTGTTTAATGACCCAAGTGGTTTCAAGAGTAGACTTACGAGAGTGAGAATGGCAATAGTCTTCTCTGAATGTAGTAGCAAAAGTAATCCACCAGCCTCAATACTTAGATCCATCGCATCTTGGTAGATACTTTCCAAAGCCAGTAATAACGGCTGAGGTAATTTTAAGACCACAGCCAAGGATCGCTCATGAGAAAGCCAGAAGGTTTTTCCAGCTTGGACTAATATGAACTTCAGTCCCAGTGTATCTTCTATATTTTCCAAGATAGTCTTTTTGGACTCTTGCTGAAAAAAAGAATATAATGAAGACATTAAATTTATAGCTTTTTAAATGTCTTTTGAAGATTCTGCAGCTCATACTAGTGCTAATTGGAGTAGATGGCCTCTGCAGTGTGATTAGGAGAGACTAGGGTTACACTTTTCTCTGAGCAAAGCTTGTACTCCACCATGTCTTCCAGAGAAGTTTGCAGCTCCATCAAATGCACAAGCAGCCAACTATTTGGGGTCCAACTGACAAACATTTAACTCTTCTAAGATGTGGGTTGTCACAGATGCAGCCAATGTGTCTTCTATAACTTGAACATCTAGAAATGCATCTACTGGCCTACCACTGACATCAAGATAATGTACACAATGACTTGAATGCACCGATGCAAATAGGCATCATCAGCCATGTATGCAAATTTTTTTGAATGTGGTGAGAAAGTTCTTCACTTTTTCAGCTGTTGAGTTTTTCCACTGTTGCACCACATGCTTCTAGCCAGTCAGTTGAGTTTCTTGCAGAAAGATAGTGAGCATTTGCTGGTCTTGTTCGGAACCAGTGTTCAACTACAGGATGAACAAGTGACAATGCACTTAACATTGGCCTCCAGTTTGCAGTGTGTGGTATCTCTTGCTTAACTAGAAAGTATGATGCCACAGCCATGTCTGTTCGCATGAACTGTGTTGTGTTTCCAACATTCTTACCAGCATCATTAAGTACTTCTAAAACGGGCTTTGAAAGTGGGCTTATAAGACTTTCTGCATGTTGATGCACTCCAGAGGCCTGGTGTTTTGCTGCCTTTTCATGTAGCTTGTCGGCATTGGCTTTGCTGATCGCTCTGACAAACCAAGCTCCTCCACTTTTACCAGTTATAGCATTGGGAAGCTTTCCTTCTTCGTAAGCTTTTTTGCAAGAGGTGCACCAGGAGCCATCTTTTGTAACTTCAATGAATGGGAACACTTTGACCGACAAACATCGGGAACTGCCTTTAGGTTTTGGAGACACTGTTTCTTCAGTAGGTAGCTGTATTTGTGCTTCGGGCTGGTCGGATGTAGATATGCCACTTGAACCTTCAGATGACATGTTGCTATATTCTTGGTTCATGATGTGTTCTTCACCTTGGTTAGTTTTTGAGGCCTTTGAGTGGAAAAATTGTTGTATTGTTTTTTGTCTTTTCATTTTCACTTTGACCTGCAACATTTTAGAGAGAGATGAATAAACTAAATGTTTTGTTAGGATAATGCAAATTTAACATAAGGATAATATAAAATACACCAAAACACATAACAGGTCTAGATTTCTAAAAAAAAATACATTTAAAAAAATGTATTTAATTTAAATTGACTTTTGAAAAGTAAGCCATCATGGGATAAGAGGGAAGTCCTCTCATGGATCAGTAACTGGTTAAAAGATGGGAAACAAAGGGTAGGAATAAATTATCAGTTTTCAGAATAGAGAGAGATAAATAGTGGTATCCCTGAGGGGTCGATACTGGGACCATTACTGTTCAACATATTCATAAATGATCTGGAAAAAGGGGTAAACAGTGAGGTGGCAAAATTTGCAGATGATACAATACTATTCAAGATAGTTAAGTCCAAAGCAGACTGTGAAGGGCTACAAAAGGATGTCCCAAAACTGGGTGACTGGGCAACAAAATGGCCGATGAAATTCAATGTTGATAAATGCAAAGTTATGCACATTGGAAAACAGAATTTCAACTATACATACAAAATGATGGGGTCTAAATTAACTGTTAACACTCAAGAAAGAGATGTTGGAGTCATTGTGGATGGTTCTCTGACAATATCCACTCAATGTGCAGTGGCAGTCAACAAAGCAAACAGAATGTTGGGAATCATTAAGAAAGGGTTAGATAATAAGACAGAAAATATCATAGAGCCTCTATATAAATCCATGGTACATGCACACTTTGAATACTGTGTGCAGATCTGGTGACCCTATCACAAAAAATATATATATTTAATTGGAAAAGGTACAGAGATGGGCAACTAAAATGATTAGGGGTATGAAACAGGAGGAGAGATTAAAATGACAGGGAATTTTCAACTTAGAAAAGAGACGACTAAGGGGGGATATGATAGAGGTCTATAAAATCTTGACTGGTGTGAAGAAAGTGAATAAGGAAATGTTATTTAATCCTTCACATAACACAAGAACTAGCAGTCACCCAATGAAATTAATAGGCAGCAGGTTTTAAAAAAACAAAAGGAAGTACTTCACACAACATAAAGTCAACCCGTGGAACTCTTTGCCAGGGGATGCTGTAAAGACCAAAACTACAACAGGATTAAAAAAATAACTAGATAAATATCTGGAAAATAGGTCCATCAGTGGCTATGAGCCAGGATGGGGAGGGATGCAACACCATGCTCTGAGTGTCCCTAGCCTGTTTGCCAGAAGCTGGGAAGGGGCAACAGGGGATGGATCACTTGATGATTACCTGTTCTGTTCATTCCCTCTGAAGCACCTGGCCTTGACCACTGTTAGAAGACAGAATACTGAGCTATATGGACCATTGGTCTGACCCAGTACGACAATTCTTATGTAAAAATTAATTCTAATAATAAAAACGTTTAGTTCAGAAACTCCCCAACATAATGACGTCTCCAGATAGCAACAATGTGAGATAACAACCTTGGCAAATAATGCATTTTAAAAACCTTGGTCTACTAGGAAACCTATTTATATAAAGTTTCCATTCCCAGTCACAAATCTAGCATTCTGGAGCAAAGTCACTAAACTTTAGTCCAACAAACAAATATTTATTTAACATGCCCCTCACTTTTCCCTCCACCACACCCCACTCACCGGTGTTGTCCTTGGTCAGTGGAGACTCAGAGTTCAGAGGTGCTTTCATGTGAGTACACCTCCCAGGTTGGGGGCAAGAAGGCACCTTGCTCGTTCCTCCAGTTGCTCACTGTTCGTTCTGGCCACTGTTGGTCATTGTGGCACTATTCACTCCATTGCTCTGTTGCCAATGGCCCTGCACAGTCACCTTCTGCTGCCACCTGCCACTGTGACCTCTGCAAGTTGGTCTCTTGAGGTTCCACCCAGCGCTCAGTGATTTCAGCTGAGCTCTCAGTGGGGGAACCTCACTGCTAGTGCAGTCTGGGCCATCTCTTCCACAAAAACACTGTCCCACCGCAAGTCTAAGCACTTAGATCTGATTATCAGTGATTTTAGCTGTAGTGGTCACTTAACAAAACAAAAGATTATCTATGGAGCTTAATCAGCTCTGTCTTTAAACAGTGGAGAGGGGCAGGTCAAATAGTACTTGTGACTCAGGTAGACCATCAAGCAAAACACCTGTCCCCACTCTCTCTTGATGCCCTCAATCAACACAGGCTAAGTACAGTTCTTCTGCCCTTTACTCATACAATAAGAATAAAAAAATTTCATTACCTCCCTGCATTCAAGTGATTTGTAACCCAACTCCAGACAAAATCTATCACTTTGGCAACACAGCTCTGTTTGCTGGATACCTAGGTAGATTAGGTGTGAATGTAAATACAATCTGGTCCTGAAGCCTTTTCCCCCCAGCTCATCACTAGCTGTCAGGGAGAGCTCATTTAGACTTTGCTTACAGATCATAATTTGAAATTATTAGGTTGGCCAACATCACAGAAATGAATGCACTGACATTGTCATAAAAAACAACAGCTGTATAAGGAAGCTAGTCTATGTTTATACTTTTCAAATCTAATATACTTTTTCATATACACGTATTTTATCAGACACGGTATATGCTTTTAAAGTGTGTATTACTGCTTCAATTTCAATTCAAATTTCCAATCAGTCACTAAATTGGCATGTAACTAGTTCACAAAACTGGGGGGGGGGAGAGTAGGGAAATCACTGCCTGTAAGGATTTCATTTCTATCCCCTCCTCCACAAATTATTGCTCTGTGCCGGTAACTGGTGCCAAATTGTCCCATTACATCTATGCAACATGTACTTCAGTGGGTAGCATAGGGTTGAGTGTCAACATAGAATTTGATGGCTAATTTCACAAAAAGTCATTCTGCATTCCTTATACACCCCAACTCCCACTTGACTTACATGGGGAGTTGGGATTCATGAAGAATGTAAGATTGGTACCTTTTCCTGCATCCTCTGACCTCTTGATTTACAGGCTTTTCTATGGTAATCATCACAATCTCTAAATACCTCACGATATGTCTGTAAGGTCGGGAGGCTAAGCAGTCTCCTCATTTTACAGCAGAACTGTGGCAGAGGGGAAATGGTTGATCTTCCTCCAGATCTCTTGAGTCCCGGCTCAGTGTCTTAACCACAACACCATCCTTCCTTGTTGTCACCTGTCTCATCTTCAGTAAACGTAATATGCTAATGATATATCAAATCTCCTTTTTGTTACTGTCCATTATATGAAATACCACTTAGCAACAGCGGCATGTGAAAATATTTAATAAAAACAAATCTCCTCCTCTGCCCATCACAAAATTGTCTCCCATTTATAGATCAGGTTTTTTGTTCTTATTTGGAATGGCTCTTGGAGTTCACATGGTGCTGGTTCTCTAACGGCAGCGACGTAAATGTTTAACACTAAGTAATGTAAAGAATATATTTGTGTAATGGCATAACTAACATCTGTGCAGCTCTGGAAATAGTGTTTAGCGCTGACCCTGCTCCAGTTAATGTTTTCTTGCCTGGTTCTATAAGAGGAGACTATAAATCAAGGAAAAATGTAAGTGATATTTTAGCTTATCCATGACTATTTTTAACTGTAGATTTTTGTTGTTAATATAAGGGGCACAACATATATAACACTTTTTGGTCAATTCCCCAAGCTCTTTTCTTCACTCCTTTTTGTTCCACTTTTTTTCTTTCTTTTATCTGGCTCTCCAGAGAGCCTGTGATTCATAACAAACAGCTTTAAAAATATTGGTTCTAGACAAAACACTGTACAATAAAGAATACTTTAAAAAAACAACCAAAAACCTTATTAGAACATGATCACTTTTAAACAGTATTTTAAAAGGCATTTGGACATCAGGAAACTCGTAATTCAGGCTCTTCAAATAACCTAAACTCTGCCTCTGTAGTCCTGTCTATGATCCATTCCTGAATAGTGTCTGTATGTACATTGATAACTATTTTATGGTGCAGTTCCTGCTTAATTTTAGGAGAAGATATAGTTATGGCTCTGTACAGTGGTACAAAAACTGAGCTGTGTGAGGAATTGACAAGAGGAAGTATAATAGGGTTTATTAGCAGCCATATAGCCCAAGTTTCAGGCGGAGTCACAACTTCAAAGCGCTCTCTTAAACAGCTATTTTTAGAGTGTAGTGCCAGCCCTGCTAGCCCAAGTTTGTTGACTCAGTCTGGGAGGCTTGCTCCAAAATTCTGTGTAAACATATTGACTTACTTGAATTCAACAGGAGTTACTGTTTTGTGTGTGTGTGTGTGTGTGTGTGTGTGTGTATATGTATTATCAGACTTCAGATGTTTCTGGGTGAGTGTTTGAGTTGGTGGCCTGTATGTGATGAGGGTTGGTGCTTTATTTTAGAAGAAGTTATATTATTTTTAAACAGCACCCGAAGGTGCATTAGTCACCTCCCAGATGGATTTTTGTCCTGTTCTGAAGAGCTTACAGGAGCTAAGGACATGATGTGACAAAGGAAGAGAAAACAAGGATGAGGTAGTGGGAATAGAAAAGCACTGATAATCCAATCAGTGGGTATCTGTTGTTTGGTGATTTATGCACGTTTTATGTCTGGTTTTATGAGGTCAGGATTAAAGGTGCTTGTTAAACCTTAGTTATGAATTTCCCAGACTTCAAAATGCTTTTAAAATAACTACAATGATATAAGTGTCATTACTTCTTGGCAGATCGAATTCTGCCTTAATGAAGTGTATTTTGGTTTGGATGTTTTCTTAAAATTAAATGTGGCTGCGTTTTCCCAATATCTCTTACATTTGTTTGGCAAGTGAGCACATCAAGCTCCAGGTGATGTGTAGAGAAGCAGCAGCCCCAGCAGATCTGAAGCTCTTGTCCATCGGACCTGTTGTATTCTACTGCTCCCTGGATCACTTGGCACAGCAAAGCGGGGCAGCTGTTGCTGTTCCCTGGGTTGCCCTTGATGTGAAGCAGGATGCTACAGGTTTGGAGCAGAAAAGATGTGCTGAACTTCTCTTTACTCTTCAGAGTAGTAGAAGCATATGAGCCAGTGATTAATTTGAAAGAGATGCCTGGGCTCAAACAATTAAGTGCTGGGGTTCAAGCAATTTTTTTACATTCGTAACGGATGCAGCAAACCCAGAGGTGCTGGGGCTATGAACTGCCAAGCCTAAAGATGCTGGCGCTCATCCCTGGCACAAATTAAGCCCTGATACCAGCTGCATTCCTTTCCCCACAGTTGAAGAGGATCATAACATCCTGGGACTTTGGAAAGCAGAGTCCTTTGTAACTGTGCTGGTTCCCTGGTGCTGTATCTGCACCAGTTAAGAATGTAACCTTGAACCTGTGCAGTTCAGCTGAGAAAATTTATAAACTGGCCTAGCAGAGTTTGTAAGACCAAATAGGGTTCAGGTCCTTTAACACATCTCTGCTCCTAGAGATTGAGTGGCCAGACCCAAGGAGAGTTTAGAGCCTATAAATGGTTTAGTATACTGAGAGAGCCATAGAAATTAAAACCTTTCCTGGCCATGTCTACAATATGGTGCCATAACTATGACAGTATAACTCCCAGCATAACCTCCTAGTGTAGATGAAACCTACAATGATGCAAGCGTTTTTTTCATTGCTGTAGGAACACCACGTCCCCAAGCAATGGAAGTATTTTTCCACCGGCTTACCTGCATCTACACCAGGGGTTAAGTTGGCCTAACTACACCACTCGGGCATGTGGATTTTTCACACCCCTGAGTAGTGTAGCTATGTTTAGCTAAGTTTTATGTGCAGTCCAGACCTCTCATTCTGTAGATCTCACATTTTTCCACCTTGTATTTCAGAAGGTGGCAATTGTGGGTAAAGGATGAAACTGATGGTTTTGGTGGCTGGCTGCATGTATTAACCAGAAATTCATTGTTGCCTTTAAATTTATTTTAATTTTGCAGTGCCTCATAAAAACAAGATCCCTGCCCTGAAGAGCATGTAAACTGAATTCAGCATGCTACAACTAGTGAGGGTCATAAAGTGAGGAAGAGGAGGATGACTCCACAACACTTGAGCTGTTTTGATGGTTAATTTTTTAAGATTGTCTGTCCTCCATCTCATTAGCCATAGTCTCCATCGCATTGAATGTGGTCGGTGAGGTGGCTTGGCAAATGGACTTTGGGCGTGTTCTAAGTGTTAGGGACAGCATGGAAACAACTTTGAAGGGAGAAGCTGCCCAATGTAGGGGCTTGGCAGCAAAGACAAAGTATTTGACTCTCATGGTGCATTGCTGTGGGAGGCAATGAAGTAACTCAAAGGTAGGTGGATGAGAAGGTCGAAGTAAGGAGCAAAAGAAATGACTTTGGTCGCCACAATTGGGATGGAATGGAGTGGGGAAATGTTAATATAAAAAACTATCTAGGATTATGTTTAGTTTGGTTTGGTTGTTTCTACAAAACATAGCTATTGTGAAGGCCCTCTGAACTTTGGCTGGGTGTTTTAGACTCTGATAAACTAGAAATAAAGACCTAAGCACTGCACCTGTGCTTTGTGGGTGCCGCTATTCCTTGTGGAGTTCATAAAGTCACCTGGAAGGAGCTTGGAAATTAAAATATACATATATATTAATCACTTCTAAATTAAGAATACCATCTATAACAATTTGCAGGCACAATGGCTCTATGTTGAAGAAAAAAATTAGAGAAGATGAAAGAAATTGCATGGTTAAACTTTGAGTTATTATGGGAAGCTAGTTATAGCCTTCATGTGACAATGGCTGTGTATGTATAATAATAGACTAAGCAAACATTCTCTAGAACAGTGATTCCCTTTCCTCTTAACAACCAAATAATGATATTTATCTAAATATATTTGTTTGTGTATGTTATTTTACAAAGCACTTGTCCACTCTTCAGAGTAACACAACCAAAGGATAAATATCTAGAATACTAGCTCATACTCCCCAAACCAGTTATATCTCCCAGACTAAAAATAGCACCTTTAGCAAAGCCACTCTAAATAACCTTCCTTGCTAGGTTAACTTGCATCCTGAAACCCCTACATTTAGGAAAAGCCCAGGAAAACAAATGAGCCTTGCTGTATATTCTGAAGCTCAACTTTTTTGGACCTAGGGATGTAATCAGCAGAATTGACAATTTGCAGAGAACACTTTGCCACTAGCCTCCTTGTTTTTAACCAGCGAACTCTGAGCTCAAACTCTATCACATCCATCCTGATTGCAAATGCCATAGTATTGCACAGAGGGAGAGGTGTGTCTCTAGTAGCCAAGTCACGAACTGTTCTAAGCTCTCTGGGGCAGGGACCATCTTTGTGTTGCGTGTAAAGTGCCTAGTCATGGACTGAGGTCTTTAGGCATTATCACAATACAAATGAAAAACAACGTAGCTAAATACTTTAGTTTACTTAAAACTAGTACCTCATATCTTACCTGAAAGCCAGTGCAGACCAATGCATGGGAGACCTATTGTGAATTAGTGAACAAGTTAACAAATACAGATTAAGGACATGGGAGGGAAGAGTGAGGATAATGGATCATAAAATGTATTTCAGTTTAATTGTTCTGCCAGTCAAGCATCATGGGCATACAAGGCACTCTGGCTATACCTCCTGTGCTGAGGGGCCAGTGTACCTAACTCTATACTGCATAGGGACTCCCAAGCCCCAGGGACTCCCATTAGGATAGCTTTCCAGTTTTTGGTTGGCCTTTCTGCAGAGACAACTAATGAAGCCACCTACTCTGACTAATTTATTTAATGGCCTGGCCCTTCCCTTCCCTTGTCCCTTCCTTTTCCTTCCCAGTGATGCAGCAATATGAACAAAAATGGTGCAGGGGAAACTGCCCTGATAATGCAGTAGTTCTGGAGTCAAGGGATGTCAAAAAGATAGTAAATTAGGTGTTCGGAGGGGTTAAAGGGAGAACATGTGCTTCTCCTTTCCAGATCTACTAATTGGAGCCCAGGCCTCTCCGACCTTTCATCCATGCAGTGTCTTAATAGGCTGGGGAGACCTGGCTAATTAAAATCCTGCTCTCAAAGTACTCTGAAGTCAAAGTAAACAAGCACACAAACAAGTTAATACCTTAATGATCTATTATAGGATTGAACAAATAGTCACTCACACTAAACACTCACAAAATCGTGACAATAACAATCGTTGGCACTACAATGCAATCGGGAGGTAGGGGTATAGCCTTATCTACGCAAGCAAAATTAACCGTTGTTGGTAACAGGTGTTGGCAAGGGGTACCTGTGAACTAGAATGGACCATGTTGTAAGTGCAAGTGTTGCCAAGGCCAAACCCTGTTCAGTACTATTTCAGAGATGATGGCAGTGCTGAACAGGTTTTGTTCTTGGCTGCAGCTGATAGTTGAACCGTTTTCAGCAACAATTCAGTCACGTCTGTTGTTAGCAATAGGTACTCTTGCTAGTGTAGACAAAACTGGGTGATGCTTTCAAAGACTAATTCTTTCAAAGCTCTGATGGAACAAGCCTATAGAGTCAAGGAATTCTTAAATTGAAAGGATAATGCAGTTATTCGTAAATTTCCAAATTAAGTCTTAATTCATGGTTTATTAGCCTCTTGGAAGCTTGACAATAAAACATTTCCTCACTAACCTGTTTTTCCTTCCTTGTCTGTGCTACAGGGCTACATGAGATTTGGCCAACTGACATTTTCCAGTTACAAAAGCATATAAAAATTAGGGACAGTGTTAATGTCAGTAGTTTTAAGTACAACATTCTGGATTTTGTTAGGAGGGTGGCTTACAAAGTGAACTTGAAATAAAATGGCTGTATTGGTCTTTTAAATAAATAAATAAATAAATAAACCATTTCCCTCTGTTTTGAATGTAAACATTGCTTTGCAATGCTGAAAATGCAAAAAGATCACCGCTGTGTTCACCATTTCCAGCAAATGCAATTTACCAGTCAAATTTCACTGCTCAAGCTCCGTAAAGTAAAAAGTAAATAATGATGAAAAGCAAATTACTCTTTAAATTTTTTTGGTATTAATGAATCATCTCAAGTGGCATTAGTAACATCATTAAAGAATTTTTGGGAAAAAACATACCCGACTATCTTGATTACATTCTTTTAAACTCACTTTACTTTGTGTTTTTGTGTGTATGTAACATGTAGGTCAAATGTAGGGCTTATCAAACTTGACAGCCTTTTACCATTGAAACTCAAGCCATAACTCAATCTATTTAATTAGCTAAACCTCTTTCCATTGTGTGAATTAAGGACATTGTATGTCTTAACTTTGAATTTCCTAGCTAATGCGTTTTTTTTTTTTTTTCCCACAAGCTTAACTGTACATGACCACAGATGGTATTGTTTCTGTCCCTCCCCCAATATCTAAAGATGCTAATCCATATTATGTAGGGGTTTAATTTATTTTTTTTTTGTCCTGGTATGTGTGGAGAGGATGCATATTTTCTGCATATTTTCAAATGGAAGCATGTTGGAAAAGGAGAAGGTGAGACACACGCAAACCTCTGGGTTTTTCAGCTATTTATCTGAAAGGCTCTTAAGCAAAGTAAGCTGTCATGGGATAAGAGGGAAGGTCCTCTCATGGAGTGGTAACTGGTTAAAAGATAGGAAACAAAGGGTAGGAATAAATGGTCAGTTTTCAGAATGGAGAGAGGTAAATAGTGGTGTCCTTCAGGGGTCTGTACTGGGACCTGTCCTATTCAACGTATTCATAAAAGATCTGGAAAAAGGGGTAAACACTGAGGTGGTAAAATTTGCAGATGATCCAAAACTACTCAAGATAGTTAAGTCCAAAGCAGACTGTGAAGAGCTACAAAAGGATGTCACAAAACTGGGTGACTGGGCAACAATATGGCAGATGAAATTCAGCGTTGATAAATGCAAAGTAATGCACATTGGAAAACATAATCCCAACTATATGTATAAAATCCCAACTATAAACATAAATTAGCTGTTACCACTCAAGAGAGAGATCTTGGAGTCATTGTGGATAGTTCTCTGAAATCATCCATTCAATGTGCAGCGGCAGTCAAAAGAGCGAACAGCATGTTGGGAATCCTTAAGAAAGGGATAGATAATAAGACCGAAAATGTATTGCTGCTATATAAATTCCTGGTACGCCCACACCTTGACTACTGCATGCAGATGTGGTCGCCTCATCTCAAAAAAAGATCTATTGGAATTGGAAAAGGTTCAGAAAAAGGCAACAAAAATGATTAGGGGTATGGAACAGCTGCCATGTGAGGAGAGATTAATAAGACTGGGACTTTTCAGCTTGGAAAAAGAGACGACTAAGGGGGGATATGATCGAGGTCTATAAAATCATGACTGGTGTGGAGAAAGTAAATTAGGAAGTGTTATTTACTCCTTCTCATAACACAAGAACTAGGAGTCACCACATGAAATTAATAGGTGGCAGGCTTAAAACAAACAAAAGGAAGTATCTTTTCACACAACGCATAGTCAACCTGTGGAACTCTTTGCCAGAGGATGTTGTGGAGGCCAAGACTATAACAGGGTTAAAAAAGAACTACATAAATTCATGGAGATAGTTCCATCAATGGCTAGTAGCCAGGATGAACTGGGATGGTGTCCCTAGCCTCTCTGTCTGACAGAAGCTAGGAATGAGTGACAGGGGATGGATCATTTGTTGATTACCTGTTCTGTTCATTTCCTCTGGGGCACCTGGCATTGGTCACTGTCGGAAGACAAGATACTGGGCTAGATGGATCTTTGGTCTGACCCAGCATAGCCATTCTTATATTTTTATCCATCCAACTGCCATTAAAGAAGAGAGAACTCCTGGCCTGTTCCTCCCCGCTTTTCTAAAATTACACTCCACATTTTTTTCCAATGCCTTGGATGACATACATTTGATGCTCTTTGGGGCAAGGAGCATGTCCTTTTTTGGTGACTGGAAAACACCCAGTACATTTTTAACACAGAGTGCACCTTAATATTTGTACAGCACTTTGAAGATCTATGTTTTAAACACCCTGAGGTTTTGTCTGCACTAAACTTTTTTGGGGAAATCTCCCACCAGTGGTAGCAACAGCAAGCAAAGGTGAAAACAGGACACAGGTTTCTTTACCACTGTTGTCCAGGCCTGTTCTAAGCAAGATGAGCTGGCCTGGCATAGAGCGCACCCTCTGTTTTTTTCCTAATCTATCCTAATGCAGCATTGGTGGGAAACTTCCCAAAATAGTCTAGCATGGGCACAACCTACGAGGTAGATAATCTTATCCCCTTATCCAGATAAGAATTAGGACCTTGCCTATACCAGAAAAACGACCTAGTTTTTTTTTTTAAACCAGTCTAGTTAAATTAGTGCAAATCCATAATGCAGATCACATAAACCAGGTTCAGTCCCACCTTATATTAATTAAACTACTGATTTAAGATAAATTGATACAAACAAGGGTCAAATCGGATTACGTGTCTCTACTTTAGAGTTTAGCACTGGTTTAAGAAGCTCAGTGTAAAAATTAATTTAGTTTAAACCGATGCACTTTTCTAGTATACAGAAGGCCGAAAACACAGCAGTTAAGTGCTTTTCCCATTGTCGCAGAGGTGGGATTAGGTGGGAATTCTTGACTTCTTCTAGTTTTGGACACAATCAGTTTAATGTATTTGTTCCTTTTTTCCCTCTCCCCTCCCCCCCGCCCCCCTTTCATTCCACTCCCTTTTTGTTTGCCCCTCTTCTGTTTTGGGACAATGTTGAATTCCAGTCTCTCACTCCAGGATACCAGCTGAGAAGAGGTACCTCACAGTGCTCTTTCAGATGACTATACAATGACATCTAGTGCTTTTCTCCCCACAAACTTCTGAGTTCGTGCCGAGCTATTCTTTCAGCACAATACTCAGACTCAGTCTTGAACTTCCACTAGACCACAGAAGGCCCATCCTGCTGTAAGGAAGAATCATTCCTTTATAGCTAGCTGTTCCTTAGCTACAATGATAGGCGCAAGATGGTGCTTCTGTATTGATGTTAGTCGGATGAAACTGAGAATTCTATCACTATAGGCATCACTGTTCAGTGATTGGTTCACAACAAGGACATACATTGATCATAGAACAGTGATGCCTATGCTGGTAGAATTTTCAGTTTCATTCTAGGCAGTCTTATTTAAATGCTTTTGAGATGTATGATGGCCACTAGAAAGTGTACCTGTGTCTCTCTTCCTCCATAATATAGTATACCATTTTCTTGGAGAGAAAATGCTCTTTATTTGTCTCTGTTGCTGATAGAACCTCAATTCTATCAACATAAGGGGTTTTTTTTGTTTGTTTTTTTTTCTGCACCCCATTCCTGCAGTATCTGAGCACTTTGCTATTGTCATTCTAATTGACACAAAGTCTCTGAACTCATAGAGTGGCTACTCTCCCTTTTGGTGTTCTTGAAGTCTGCTTGGAGTGGGGTTCTATTTTTATTTTTTTTTTTTTTAACGGGGGAAGAATGGGGAAGGAGAGAGAAAAGTAGGTGAGAATGGTTGTTGAGAATGTGGTTTTGGTCATGGTGGAAAAATGTGATCAAAGAGAGAGGTAACTGCAGTTACCTCAAGATGGTCAGACTCTAGAGTCACCTAGTCTCCTGATTTTTACTCCACAGCTGGATACCTTCGGTTAAGGCCCTGTTTACACTAAGGAATTTTACTTTATTGAGTTGGGTTTGGTATGTTAAAGGATCAAGCTGCACTAGTGTAAGTACTGCTTTACACCAATGCACCATGTTTATGGTGCAAGCCCTTAATGGTATAACTGCATCAATATCACTAGACTGGTGCAAATTTATTTAATATAGAGAGGGCTTATGGGCTAGTTTACACGGGAATGAATTGGACAAATGAACTATAGCTCTACAGTTTCTCTTTGAAGTCTGTTTTTGAATTTTTGTTGTTGAAGGATGGCTACTTTTAAATGTTACTGAGTGTCCAGGGAGATTGAAGTGTTCTCCTACTGGCTTTTGTATGTTACCATTCCTGATGTCTGATTTGTGTCCATTTATTCTTTTGGGTAGAGACTGTCCGGTTTGGCCAATGTACATGGCAGAGGGGCATTGCTGGCACATGATGGCATATATCACATTAGTAGATGTGTAGGTGAATGAGCCCCTGTTGGTATGGATCATGTGATTCAATCTTCTGATGGTGTCACTAGAGTAGATATGGGAATAGAATAGGCAACGGGGTTTGTTACAGGGATTGGCTCTTGAGTTAGTGTTTCTGTAGTGTGGTGTGTAGTTGCTGGTGAGTATTTGCTTCAGGTTGGGGGAGCTGTCTGTAAGCGAGGACTGGCCTGCCTCCCAAGGCCTGTGAGAGTAGGGGATCATTTTCCAGGATAGGTTGTAGATCGTTGATGATGTGCTGGAGAGGTTTTAGCTGGGGGCTGTACGTGATGGCCAGTGCTGGTGTTATTTTCCTTGTTGGGCCTGTCCTGTAGTAGGTGACTTCTGGGTACCTGTCTCGCTCTGTCAATCTGTTTCCTCACTTCCCCAGGTAGGTATTTTATTTTTAAGAATGCTTCAAATAGAAACTGCAGAGCTACAATTCATTTGCAAATTTAACACCATTAATTTGGGCTTGAGTAGGAACTGGGAGTGGCTGGCTCACTACAAAAGCAATTTTCCCTCTCTTGGTATTGATACCTCCTCATCAGTTATTGGGAGTGGAACACATCCACCCTGACTGAATTGGCCTTGTTAACACTGGTTCTCCACTTGTAAGATAACTCCTGTCTCTTCATGTGTCAGTATATTTATGCCTGCACCTGTAATTTTCACTCCATGCATCTGAAGAAGTGGGGTTTTTTTACCCACGAAAGTTTATGCCCAAATAAATCTGTTAGTCTTTAAGGTGCCACTGGACTCCTCCATTGTTTTTATCTATTCCAGAATAGCTCTCTCTGTGTGGACATTCTTACACTGGAATAAGTGTGTCCACATGGGGAGCTAATCCGGTCAATTTCCCATGTAGACAAGTTCTATTTACCTTGTCTCCAACTCTCACATGTATTTCCTCTCAGTTTTATGATCTGCATTGCCCCAGAGAAGTGCTGTTGTCTTGATGGTTCATAAATAGAGATGTTGAGTAAAACTTCTGGAAGTGCATAAATCCCATTTTCAAGAGTGAGATTGATATTTAGATTCCTAAAGCTAGATTTCAAAAGTGATTTAGGCACTTTTGATAGTGTTACCTGTGTATTCTAATAATGCAGCTGGAATCCGATCCATTCCTGGCTCTGAAGATTATGATCAAAGCCTTGAACAGGCAAGGGTGGTGCAGTAGGAGGGAGGTACTGGAGTGCAGGCTGGATGTGCTCCTGGCAGCATAAACTACACAAGTACTAGGCAGCTGCATTTTTTTACCAGCTGGAGCTTTTGCAACCTTGGCAAATCTGCAAGCCTGCTACCACCACCTGGACCATTTGGCACTGAAACACAAAGTGTTTTAAAATGTAGATGGGAGATGTTGTTTACTTTTCCTCCTGGCATAAGGTAGTAGTATTAAGGGTTTTCTAACTGTGTGCACAGTCACAGATTTAGGTACTTTATTGTAGTGTACACATGGAGTATGTTAATATCTAAATAGTTGATACTGCCATTAACTAACATTTAAAGTTTGTATTGTTATATTTGAAAAATACTTAACCCTTCCCCCACCTCCACTGAAAACAAATACTCAAGAGTAAACAGAGAGGTTGGGATATTCAGGTGTGACTGTCCCATTCTGTACCTAGGGTGACCAGATGTCCCGATTTTATAGGGACAGTACCGATTTATGGGCCTTTTTCTTATATAGGCTCCTATTACCAGCCCGGCTCGATTTTTCACATTTGCTGTCTGGTCCCCAGATCTGTACCACCCCTTCCAGTGTGACTTTTCATTCTTTTTAACAACCTGTTGATCACCTCTAACTTCTTCCCTTGTTGCTTGAGTTTAAGTCCACTGCCAAGTCTCTCATTTACAGGGGGAGGAGGGGGAAAATCCGTCACCCAGGATGGATTTTAAGGGAAGCCAGTCTAGGCTTAGTCTCCTGCGGGGGGGGGGGGGGGGGTGTCGGAGGCAGGGTGAAGCAGAGATTCTCCTGCCCTCCGCCTGCCTTGCGGGGCGCGGCACTGGGGCCGGTCCCTGCCCCCCCCCCCCCCCCCTCAGCCCAGGCTCGCCGGCCGGCCCGCCCGCGGCGCTGCCCCTTGCCCTCCTCTCGGCTGGGGGCGGCTTGGGTGAGGCGAGGGCCGCGCTTCCTCCTCCCGGACAAAGGTGCCAGGTGTCGCCCCGCCCCTCATTGTGCGGTGGGCGCCGTTGCCAGGCCGCCCCGCCCCGGCCAGCGGGCAGCTGCTGCACTGTCTGGGAGCCCGCAGCAGCCGCCGCCTCCTGCGGCCCCGCTCTCCGCCCTCGCCCGCAGGACAGCCCTCGCCCAGGCGGCTCCAGGATGGAGGGCGATCGGCTGGAGCCCGCTGTGAGTGCGGGGCGTCTGGCGGCCCTGGCTGCCGGCTCGGGGTGGGGGTGGGGGTCGGGGCGGACGGTGGGTGCCCGGGCGCGGTGAAGGCGGGAGATTCCCCCAGCCCGCGGGGCTCGTGGACGCCCCAAACTTTCTGCCTTTAACACCGCTCCGCCCCCCGTGTGCCTGGAACTGCAGCGGCTGCCCCGCCGCACCCAGCCCGAGAGCTGCAGGCGGCGGCGCTGCTCCCCGGAAATCTGGGCGCGTGGATTGCGGGCTTTCTGCAGACTCATCCTGCTGCAGTTCTCCGCCGGGACTCTGCCCCCGGGAGGAGCTGTCAGGGCCGCCCGGCCTCGCTCCCGTCTGACAGCCCTGCCTGGAGAGCGCCCTCCAGAAATCCCCCGTGGGGGTGTGGCAGGGGAAGCCTTTGTTTTGGGGGAGCGAAGAAAGGTTGCTCATTACTCACTGATTCTTTAGCAGCCAAGCTCTCTCCTTTCCCCCACCCCACCCAGTGCACAAAGCGCTCTTCCTAGGGCGTTGCAGAGCTTTTCTCCTAATTCAGTCAACCAGGCTATAATTTACTTTGACTGGACGGTAATTGGGACAGGAATCTTCTCGCTCCCCCGCCGCCGCCTTAGAAACAATGTGCTGTCGTGTGTTCTTCGTGATTGTCCGGGACTTGGAAGAAGGGTAAACCCAACTATTGAATGCACGCTAGAGAAAAGCAAGCTTAAGTAGATGTGAGAGGAACAGTTTATCCAGAGCTACTTATTGAGAACTTGGATCTTTCTCAGGGAAGAAGTTTTTGTGACCAAATATACTGAAATGAACTGAATAATGCAATTGATTAACAATTATTTATAGTAAAGTGATACTTTCAGGTAGCTAAAGCATAAATACATGGCGCTTACTTTAAAAAAAAAAAAAAAAGCCCCATGCAAAACCTCATGTTTTCAGGATTGTTAAATTTTTCATTTTTTAAAAAATGTCATTTACAGCTCTTATGCAGATTATTGTGTAAAGCAAGAGAAGTAGAACTAAAAAGAGTTGAAATTGACTCTAGACAGTTTCACTTTTGCTTACTATATTTACTCTGCACTCCCTTTGGATAATAAACACAGTACATGTGGTGAAAGAAATTAGTTTCAAGCCTTTAAATTTTTAATCTGTGGTGTTAGCAATGTAGATGGGGAATCTGGTATTACAGACTTTTTGGCCCTTTTAGAAGATGAACTTCAAAGCCAACAGACGGGAACTTTATGATTAATTTAAAAAAACAACTCTGCTTTGTTTTTACAGTAGACTTCTCATTTTTACTGGAGGACCTGAGATGCAAGCCTTAGCTTTGTTGTGCTTATATTTTTGAAGCCACGTTCTTTTTCTGATGTAAGATGTAAAGGTAGTTTTGAATGTTTGTATATAATGTGAGCCTTACTGGCTCAGCTTCTGATCTTGTCTTAATTTTGCTTTCCTCCTCACCTCTCTCTTTTCAAGGTTACCATTAAGAATATTGAACGAGAGCTCATCTGCCCATCATGCAAGGAGTTATTTACCCATCCACTGATCCTCCCTTGTCAGCACAGTATCTGTCACAAATGTGTAAAAGAAATTCTCTTCTTCACACTTGAAGACTCTTTCACTGATCTAGGTTCTGAATCCTCCAATCAAAGTAGCCCTCGTATTCGAATCCATTCTCCTAGTTTGGATAGAATTGACAGGCTTAATAGATCAGGTATGTACCAGAATATTGTGTGTGCTCTGGGAATTTCATGTAGAAGACTGATTTAATATGAATGGTCTTTGCCTGAGTAAACGTTTTCATCTTGATACTTTTAATGTTGAATGTTGTCACGTGAATAACTTCAGAATGGTTTAGTTTTTGGTCTGTTTACAGCACGCACCAAAAAATATTGGACATGGGAATATCCTATTGTAAAGTTGTTACTCTAGTGGACATATATAAAATTTGTTTTTTAAAAACAGTATCCTGTAAATTGGTTCATAGCTATTATTTTTCTGATGCTAAGTTACCCTAGTCACTATGGCTGTTTAATGTGACATAATCTTAGGTATCTTTAGAAAATGCCATTTTTTTTGTTTGGGTTGGTCTCCAGGCTTTATGCTGCTCACAGTCTGGTGGCTTAGATTTTGTTTGGAGTCTTTGGTGCAGCCTTTCTAAACTATATATCTCCTTTAAAAATAATAATAAAAGAAGTTCTTCTTCACTCAGCGCACAGTCAACCTGTGGAACTCCTTGCCTGAGGAGGTTGTGAAGGCTAGCACTATAACAGGGTTTAAAAGAGAACTGGATAAATTCATGGAGGTTAAGTCCATTAATGGCTATTAGCCAGGATGGGTAAGAAATGGTGTCCCTAGCCTCTGTTTGTCAGAGGGTGGATGGAGATGGATGGCAGGAGAGAGATCACTTGATCATTACCTGTTCGGTTCACTCCGTCTGGGGCACCTAGCATTGGCCACTTTCAGTAGATAGGATACTGGGCTGGATGGACCTTTGGTCTGACCCAGTATGGCCATTCTTATGTATGTTTGCTTCATTCATTTCACTAAGGTATATTAGTAGGTTACTTTCCATATGTGATATCAGAACTCTTCAAGCAGACAACTTTGCAAGAAGACTGAACCAGAGTTCTCTGTGTAAAGTGTCAAGGAATGCTTAATTTCGGGTTTCTCTAACTGTTGTTTCATGTCTGACTTTATCTTGAAGATACTTACCTTAACCTTATTATTCAATTAATTAAATATTGATAGATATTAAGTGAAAGAAATACACCTTATTAAATGTAAATTTAAATAAGTGTAAAGCTACTCTATGTAACACTTAAGAAAAAAGGCTCAAGGCTTGGCTACACTTCAGCTATTCTGGAATAGCTATCGCTTTGGAATAACTCTGTGTGTGGACACTCTCTTATTTTGGAATCAGTGTGTTTTCTTGAGTTAGCTTAATCCCCTTCCAAAGTGGATTCCCTTTAAATTCATGCCCTACCTTATTATTGAATAACTTTCATGTGTAGACAAATCCTGAAACTTGCATCTCAGGTTTTAGCAATGTTAATTTCTTGTCTTTCATTTCTCAAGAGCAGAAACTTACATCACCATCATCTTTTAAAGAACACTTAAATTGGGACTATGGCTAGTTATACCTCTTTGTGTCCTCTTTCCTGCCCCACCCCCAAAAAGGGTGGAGTTTGAGCAATATGTTGCACACCTGGATTCGCTAATTAAAAAAATCCTAGTCTGAGATTAGTTACCCTCTAATATTTTATGTTTTGGCTTGCTGTCGCCCGGGAAGTGTCTAAGATATTTAGTCTCAGAGATGTTCCTTGGTGCTTGTTTTGCAGGGACATGTGAATTGTAGTACCTCATTACTAGCACATTGTGTTCACTGTAGATTTGTTGAAAATTGCCTTCAGTGAGACATTATCCTGCACTTCAGTGGCTAGCAATCCTGTTTTGTTATAGTAATACAGTAAATTACCATCTTCACATTTTGTGTACTATTTCATCCACACCAAATACAAACAAAAACAAACTTGTTAAAAGAACACTTGGGTTGCAAAATCAAGCATGTGGAAGATAAGAAATGGCAGAATGCAGTGTTGACCATACAACCTTCATTGGGCCCCCTTGTGCATATGTACTATGATACTGTCTGTAATTACATGACCACATACTATTTTATCCATAAGATGCCTGCCTTGTTCAATGTGCAGGATGAACAGTACTCATTGAATGGGTAGTTTATTCAGTATATAACCCCATGCACTATTTGCCACATGTCATCCAAACTCTGCACTGAACACAGAATTATTAATTTCTTCTGGAACATTTTCTGTGGTACTCTCATCATAGTACCGTAGTTCTTTAAAAACATCTTAGTTATTTACAAATATTAATTAATCTTTACAACACTTCTGAAGTGAGATGGTATTTTCATTCCCATTTTACATATGAAAGACTGGAAATACAGAGATTGCAGTTTTGTAAAAAGTGTAAAAAAGTGACAAGTAATTTAGGGTGCCCAATTTGAGATGCCTAGAACTGATTTTTCAGAGTACTTGGTACAAAATGCTAATTTATATGCAAAACTCCCATTGACTTTGTAATGCTCCCAACGGTGGTCCAAGAGCATGAGTACCAAGCTGAGGGCAGAGTTGAAAAAACAGGACACAAACCCTAAATTGGTTGTGAGTTCTAAATTTAGATTTCCCCAACCAACTGTACCATGTGCAAACTGTTCAGGCACATTAACAGCCTTAAACAGATTCACAGAGAGTCCCCCGGATACTGCAGTCTGTTTTGTCACCCTGGTGAGTGAGTGTATTTCCATGATAGATGGTCTTTAAGACCAAGAATCACAGCAACATTAATTCCTGGTCCCGAAGGACCAGTCACTTACCCAGGTTAATTGAGCCTTGGATCTCACACCAAGGACAACACTTGTAGCCAGTCCTATAATAACCTATATGAAGATTTATTAACTTACCAATAAATTTCATCATGCATACACAAAGCAACGAAAAAGCATTTTCGTGAGCAATAATAGAAATTGAAAGATAAGCAAAGTAAGAAAAATACTGCCTGAGAACTTACTAGAGTTTGACATAAGGCTATTTGTATATTTTGACATATGATGTTGATAATGTTGTGAGTTAAAGCTTTAAATTTTAACTTTTTTGAATCTCGGCATCTACTGTCACTAAATAATTGTCTGATCCTCCCCCATAATTTCCTGCAACTGTGAAAATTTAAATAAATAAAAATAAGAAAATGCTCAAAAATAACATAAACATAAGAACGGCCATACTGGGTCAGACCAAAGGTCTGTCCAGCCCAGTATCCTGTCTACTGAAAGTGGCCAATGCCAGGTGCCCCAGACGGAGTGAACCGAACAGGTAATGATCAAGTGATCTCTCTCTTGCCGTCCATCTCCATCCACCCTCTGACAAACAGAGGCTAGGGACACCATTCCTTACCCATCCTGGCTAATAGCCATTAATGGACTTAACCTCCATGAATTTATCCAGTTCTCTTTTAAACCCTGTTATAGTGCTAGCCTTCACAACCTCCTCAGGCAAGGAGTTACACAGGTTGACTGTGCGCTGAGTGAAGAAGAACTTCCTTTTATTTGTTTTAAACCTGCTGTCCATTAATTTCATTTGGTGGCCCCTAGTTCTGATATTATGGGAACAAGTAAATAACTTTTCCTTATTCACTTTCTCCACACCACTCATGATTTTATATACCTCTATCATATCCCCCCTTAGTCTCCTCTTTCCAAGCTGAAAAGTCCTAGCCTCTTTAATCTCTCCTCATATGGGACCCGTTCCAACCCCCTAATCGTTTTAGTTGCCCTTCTCTGAATCTTTTCTAAGGCCAGCATATCTTTTTTGAGATGAGGAGACCACATCTGTATGCAGTATTCAAGATGTGGGCGTACCATGGATTTATATAAGGGCAATAAGATATTCTCCGTCTTATTCTCTATCCCTCTTTTAATGATTCCTAACCTCCTGTTTGCTTTTTTGACTGCCGCTGCACGCTGCGTGGACGTCTTCAGAGAACTATCCACGATGACTCGGAGATCTCTTTCCTGATTAGTTGCAGCTAAATTAGCCCCCATCACATTGTATGTATAGTTGGGGTTATTTTTTTCCAATGTGCATTACTTTATATTTATCCACATTAAATTTCATTTGCCATTTTGTTGCCCAATCACTTAGTTTTATGAGATCTTTTTGAAGTTCTTCAGAATCTGCTTTGGTCTTAACTATCTTGAGCAGTTTAATATCATCTGCAAACTTTGCCACCTCACTGTTTACCCCTTTCTCCAGATTATTTATGAATAAGTTGAATAGGATTAGTCCTACGACTGACCCTTGGGGAACACCACTAGTTACCCCTCTCCATTCTATAAAAAAACAAATTCTGCCAAGCCTATATATATGGCTGTGACAGGGTCAGGCTAGAGGGCTATAGGAGAGTAATAGAAGTCAGATATGTTAGCCTCAGGCTAAGTAGGTCCCTTTTCCCTGGGTAAGGTAACAGGGAAGGTTGCAGAACAATCAGGAACCTTCTGGAGACAATTACGATAAGCTGATTAGAACACCTTCAGCCAATCCAGAAGCTGCTAGAATCAATTAAGGCAGGCTAATCTGGGCACCTGGGTTTTAAAAAGGAGCTCACTTCAGTTTGTGGTGTGTGTGTGTGTGAGGAGCTGGGAGCAAGAGGCACTAGGAGCTGAGAGTGAGAACGCGGACTGTTGGAGGACTGAGGTGTACAAGCATTATCAGACACCAGGAGGAAGGTCCTATGGTGAGGATAAAGAAGATGTTGGGAGGAGGCCATGGGGAAGTAGCCCAGGGAGTTGTAGCTGTTGCACAGCTGTTCCAGGAGGCACTCTAGACAGCTGCAGTCCACAGGGCCCTGGACTGGAACCTGGAGTAGAGGGCGGGCCCGGGTTCCCCCCAAATCCTCCCAACTCCTGGTCAGATACAGGAGGAGTCGACCTGGACTGTGAATTCAGAAAAACGGCCAAGCTGAGGGCTGCCGTGAAGCTCCAAGGCGAGCAAATCCGCCAATAAGCGCAAGACCCACCAAGGTAGAGCAGGAACTTTGTCACAATGGCATAGTCATGATTAATAGATAATTAAATTAATGTGAAGTAGTAAAAACTAGTTGCTGTCTTGACCTTCTAACTCTTTAAGTACCAAAAGCAAATTGGTCTCTGTTATGGAGCTATTATCTTTGTAAAAAGCACAGCTTGCTTTTTACAAATGCTGTTTGCTGTAATAATGCCAAAAATGTCTGAAATTGGTAAATGGTTTATCCTCTAACTTAAACTGTACACAAATGCTTACTTTAAAAAATTCTGGCCTTAATTTTATGGATTGGAGAATTTATGATAATTTAATGACTATAGGGTGTCTTATAATTTAAGTGTAATGCCATTATACTACAAAAATCCTATAAAGTGTTTAAGGTTCCAGTGCTGTGTAAATGATGATGAATGATTCTGAAATACAGTAAAAGAGAACTTGATTTTTGTTTTTCTTTCCCATTTATGCATATTAGGAAACTAAACATTTTTTAATTTCACCTGGCAACCTGGGCACCTGGCAACTGCAGTGCAGAAGAAAAGATTTGCTGCTTTATCTTTTGTAAACCAATGTTGACTTTATTCTTTGTTTCTAAAAACAGCTTTCTGTTCATTGTTCACAGTCACACAGCGGAGGTCTTTTGGGTGGAGAGGTAGAAATGCTTCACTTCTTGTATGGCTGTAGATAGTGTAGTATTTAGATCTTAATTTAAATAGAATTGGTTAGCATATAGTTTTTAAATATCAGTGTCCATCAGCTAAACTTTTGTGGACTTGACCAAAGTTATGGAAGATTTCTGTCTGAAAAACTTTTAATTCTATTCTGCAATTAATCTAAAGGTCAACTGGACTAAAACCTGTAGAATATTTTTTTGTCAGGTTTGCTCTTAATTTCTGTAGTTATGCCATCCAAAAATTTCTGTCTATTGTTCTTGTTTTCCTAAGGAATCATTTCCCCAGAGGCTACAAAACCAGGTTCTAGTAAAACTGATAGTATTTTTACTTCCAGTAATACCTACTTAATGTATTGATCTTCTATCTACTATAAATTATGGTCAGTTATAATCCTTTCTTTAAAGGGAAGATAATGGCAATATAAATTTGTAATCCATCACAAAGAAGAGTGAATAACTAAACAGTTTTTTAAAGGTTTCTTATATATAGGGTTTCCACCTTTCTAATGGCTGGTAACTGGACTCCCGAGGTCCCGCCCCCTGCTCCGCTACTTACCCTTCCAGCTGGGCTTTCTCTGCTACTGGGCTTGGATGAGAGCTGCTGTAGCCTGACAAGGAGCCTGCCTGCAGGTAGAAAGTAGCCCTGGCTGAGCAGGGGCTGGCATGGGTTAATGACCGTGCGCCTCCCCCGGCCCTGTGGTAACTGGACTTTTGGTGTCCGGTCAGCACATCTGACCAGACACTGCCAGGTCCCCTTTCTGACCAGACTTTCTGGTAGAAAACCGGGCACCTGGCAACCCACAGTAGCACCGGGACACAGAAGCCAAAAACCGAACTGTCATGGGTGGCAGCCCTACTTAAATGTAATACACAACTACTAAAGAGGAAGCTGCCATCTTGCCAGTCTGATAAGGTAGTTTTGGGACCCAGGAAATGAATCTCGGCCGAGGAAAATAGGAGACTTCAAAATGATATACCAATATCTGGTGGTGTATGTCCTTTTTTTTTTTTTTTTGTTCGTTTGTGGTTTTTTGTTTTAGAAGGGCTTTGGTTATACAACTTCTTCAGACATTCAAATACTGAGATGACTATTCCTGTCACTTCCAAAATGTTGAGTGGAATTAATGCTGGGAAGTAGTAGTGTAATAGTAGCTTTTCTTGTGATATACCAACACTCATCACAGGGCCACTGAAACATTGACAAGTACTCATTATAATTATGAAAATTCACTTGTAGCTTTCTTAAAGATGCTACATGTAAGTGATAATTGTAAATTGCTGTTTGTAACAGTACATTGTTATTTAGGAATTCAAGTTTTTAGATAGTTTTCTTATCAAGCTCTGCTTTAGTTTCTCTATACCAAAAAACCCCCAAACAACGTATTATTTTATAAATGTTCAGAGTGTTTAAAGGAACACAGTGAACCCCAGGTATAACCAATTTACAAAAAATATATAGTTTGTTACTAAACTGCTCCCTAGTTTCCCTGCCAATTTTTGTGGTTTTACAATTGCACTTTCCTGTCTTGCTAAATAATCCTTTTTGTTGCTGTGTGACAGACCCACACAAACAGGGGAAGCACTGAAACTCACTTATTTAAATATTGTCAGATGCGCAAAGTAAACAGAAAAATGGAGAAATAATTTGTTGTTCTTGCAAATTATAGTACAACTTTTGTAAGAGATTAAATTGGGTATGTACTGTTGAAAGAGAGAAAATGAATGGATTTCACGAAATTATGAATTGAATCCAAATGTCCCATTAAACACACACACCTAAAAATCAAACTGGAGGAAAAAATAATATAACGTATTTCACTGAAATGTTTAGAAATATGATATGGAATAAATTATGAAGGATCTATCAAAACAGAGATCACCATCAGTTTGCAGACAGTTCAAGTCTGCAAAAAAAAAAAAACAGCATTGTCAAAAATCATAACTGAAAGATTTTAAATTTATGCAGTACCTAATATGAGTGAAGTTATGTTTTCTGAAAAGAAAGGAAAGTCAAGATTTAAAACTTTTTTCCAAGAATCTTACAAAAATGCTAACTGGGCGGGAGGTAGAAATATCAATTCATTTAAGAAGTTTGTAGCTGAATCCAGTTGACCTTTAAAGTATCCTTTAATCTTTTTAACCCCTCCACAAATTCAGTCTTCATATCCACCATAATCACAGAATGCTGGTGATATCATATTTTATTTGAAAAACACAAACAAGCAATTTATATTTTTAAGGTGCATTATCCCTTTTCTGGTTTAACTGGCATATATTATGCTATTCCACATTGTGGAATAGCACACTCTCTTAGAGGAAAACATTATTTTAAAAAAAAGATTTAGATAGAATGTGTGCAATTTTAATGCCTTGACTTACTACTCATGTTACTAAACATAAGCATGTGCTTAATTGTTGGCAGGATTGGGGCCTAAACTGCTTGCCAAGAGAACCATATTTTTATCTTTTTAATGAGTTAGAGAATCTGTAGAAGTTAAACTCTAGCCATGGGACATGTGAATTGGTAGGATATTGTCTACTTACAAGTAAGGCTAGCTATTAGTAGTGCAGGGTTCTGTTTGTATAGTATCCTGAAAATGTAGAGGTAGAAAATAATAATCTTGATAGTGTATGAATATTAGTAGGAGGTATCTGTAGAATTGATGGGTAGAAGCTGGATTTGTAACATGTAAGAGATGGCATAGAGCATTCTGGCTTGCTTTAAAAGAAGTAACCACAAAAGTTGAAGTGTTTTTATGAAATTATTCTAGGCATATTCTTCCTTTTGTATATCTGCAAAATTTAACCTTTTGCTTTTGTGAATGAGGGTGGAAGAAGAACAGAACCCATCTCATTAACTATAATATATTTATCTGCCTGGTTATTCACCACACATTGCTGTTTCAAAGATGGAGTAAACTGATCAGAATCTTATCTTTTAACAACTATATTGACTTAAAAAAAAAAAATGGAGAGAGCAGCCATTAGTAGTGATGAGGCTAATTCTTCATGTATCTAAAACTATTTAGCATATGGTGCTATTTTAACTAGCAAAAATTCTCTTATTCCCCTCTTGAGAGGGCTTAAATGCCATGTAGTCATGAGTCTGAGAAAAATCAAATTATTGGAGTAAATTTAACAAAAAGGGATGAAACATCTTTTTAAGATCTTTTGGATTTCCTGGCCACGGAATGTGGTGTTCTAGGCATGGTGTCGCCAGTATATGTGTAAAGCATGTAGTCATTACCATGGTCTGATTTTGTGTGTTAGGTGACAGAATGAAAGGCCACAATTGGTTGGCAACTAACTCACTTTTGGGTTAAACAAATATTAACCCCACTTCTGTGTGTCACTTGGTCCAGACTTCAAAAGCATGCTATTGGATAAGAGTTTGATTGTTCTGATTTTAAACTTGACCACTGCACCATGTTTCTTTCACCTGCTATTTTGCTTTTTGTCGTTGCACATTTAGCTGGCATGTTAAACTGCTCATGTGCTGTGTTTGTACAAGCTACCATTATTTTTCATTATTTATTTGCTTTATTAGTGAACATAAGTATTATCTTACTTTTAGTGGCTGCTCTTCACTGCATGGTTTGAATGCCAAATAATCTTTCTTCTCAGGCCTTTCAGGCTCTCTTTGAAATGTCTGGAGAAAGGTTTAAATAATACACTATGTGTGTATGTCTGGGCATACATTTTAAATCAGTACTGTTTTCATCCATTACATGTGTGTGTTGCTCAACTGTGCCAAGTTACAGGTGTTGCTGGGCATCCGGCTTGGGTTATTAAATTCACTTCAAGTAAGTACCCAAACACTTTGGATTCCTTTTTAGCCAGAAATCTGTACGTTTGCCTTAACTACATTAATCAGTTTAGTTGTATTTATTCATAAATCTGAGCTGGCCATCTTTCTGTAGGCTCTCTAGACAGAAATACAGAACCTACTGAATTGGAGATCACTGTCTGCTTGTGCACACTTGCTCACTCTATGTGGGCCTTTCACTTCCTGAAGCGTATACATACCTGCCATACCGAACATGTTTTGAAAAACAGTTCCTTCACCCTAAAGCAGCGGTTATAAAAAGTTCCTGGTGTGAATATCTTTAAAGAAAGATAACAGAATGCTAGAAGTTGCGAAGAAAATTCTGACTTGGTTGGTATGGTAGGGGCAGCTAGAGATCAGCACCGCTAGATAGCTTTGCATGTAATGGAATCTTAATACTCAAGGAAAACTTTCAAAATTCTGTGAAACTATATAATTTTTTCTGAATTAAGGCAGCTGACAAAATACAGATATTGTCTAATTTCCTTTTTAGAAAATAGTTATTCTTGAAAAGAATTAAATGCTTTAAAAGAACTTAATAAATGACAAGACACGGAGCAAGTCTACTCTACTGAGCTACATCAGCACAGCTGCACGTCTGGTGAAGAAGTACTATGCCGTCGGGAGAGCGCTGTCCCATTAGCATCATTACTCTACCTCTGCAAGAGGAGGAAGCTATGTTGGTGGGAGACACTCTCCCTTAGAATTTGATTGTACGGCATCCAACATATGCATAAGAAGAAAAGAGGAAATTGCCTTAATTTACAGTTGCATGAGCCATAGCAACACAATTCTCAGAATTTGAAAACATTTTTGAGAAAAGGGTAGTAATGCCATGCTCTAGTTACAGAAGCATCACTTTCAAGCTTACTGGCAGGAGAAGGAGGAAAGGATATGCACCATGCCTAAATGCCAGTTTAGTCAATTTTGAATTTATTTAAATTGCCTCCTTTTGACTGATGCTCCTATTTCTTTGTTCAAGAATGAAATCAATTAAGTACTTCCGGTCTGAGGTTTTGTTGGAGTGTTGAGCTATCTCCAGGTTTTGCAGACTCAAAATAGAAACCGGCTTTGTGTGTGTGTGTCTGTGTCTGTGTGTGTGTTTGGTGAAGTTAGCCACTTTATCCCAGTCTTTGAACAAGGGAAGACTAATAGATATTGAGAGAAGGAGCTGGGAATTCTTGGGTTTTGTGTACAGTTATTTGATGCCATACACTATATTCCCCGACTAAAAGTAGAGCAAAATTCCTTTAAGCCTAAGTAAGCTGATATTTTCTTTAATACAGACTAGGTGAAACTATATTAAACCTGCCAAAAACCAGATACCTCTTCTTGGTGCTGGGGTTCCCCTTGACTGGTAACTGAAGCCATGAAAATATCCAATCGATTGGCTATATTGAAACTTCTATCATTATAGGAGAGAACATTCTTGCCAGTAAGAACTCCTTTTAGCTCTCTCTTTCCACCCCGGGACTTGGAGCTGTTGTTTCATTTAACCTTACTGGAAGTAGTCTTCCTTTCACAGAGATGGTTCTGACACCCTTGTTTAAAAGTGCTATATTCTGAGCGATTCAGCTGGGAAAAGCCAAATCAGTCTGTGCATGTTGTGATTGACTGGGCGATTTGGCTGGGATTTCCTAGTGTTCTAAATTCCCAGCTTGTCTTGTTTTGTATTTTTGTCTCCACTTGGGATATGTTGCAGCCATAACAAAACTTGTAAAAGCTCAAATTCAACTATATACGTCTGGGAACAATGCTATGTTTAATCTCACAAAGTGAGAATAAAATCTCCACTTTGAACATTTTACAAAAAAACCCCCACATCTGTATTTGGACAGAGTCACCCGAACACTAATGTGGATTCCAGAAAGCGTCGGCGAATCTAATCCTGTGGTATCCAAAACTAGATTTATTATCGTAACTCTTGGTCTGTTTGTGACAAGCTGAAACCCAATCACTTTCACGTAATTACCATGTAAATTTATCAGTCTTAATAGGGTAGATATGCCCTTCCCGTGTAAAATCAGACCAGTTTAAGTAACTGGATGGAGTGCATTTGTGCCAGAGTGACTTGCCACCAGGAATGAATACAGACCTATTAGGCCATTTTCCCCCTCGTGCATAGTTCTGCTGAGATTAATCACTGAATTTAACTGGTATTGTCTTTCAAAATGACTGGAGCATACAGTGCCTACTTTGAAGAAAAAGGCATGAGTATAGCACTATTGACATATTTTACTGTAGCAAGAGACAAAATTGCAACATTGCAGCTCTGGAGTCAGAATTGTTAAATATTTTTACCACAATTTCATTTGGAATTAATTTTTTACTTACTATGTCTTCTGAATCCAACCAGGGCCATGCCTTGTTTGATATTAATTTTAAAAAGAAAATTGTCTTTGGCTTGGCAGAATTCACCTGAATTTGTATTATGCCACTCTCAATGACACGTGTGCTAAAGTAGCTCAGAATTTCCTCAGAATTTAGGCTCGTGGATTTCTGTGTTAGGTGCTGTCTTTTCCCCCTTTCCCGTCCTAATCGTTCTTCCTATTATGTTGTAACTAAACTAGGACTTGCCATCTATACAGGCTGGAAACGCAATTCACTGACTCCTAGGACAACCATTTTTCCTTGTCCTGGCTGCCGGCATGATGTGGATCTCGGAGAACGTGGCATCAATGGCTTATTTCGAAATTTCACCCTGGAAACTATTGTGGAAAGATACAGGCAGGCAGCCAGGGCAGCCACTGCTATTATGTGTGATGTCTGCAAACCTCCACCTCAAGAATCTACAAAGAGTTGCATGGACTGCAGTGCAAGCTATTGCAATGAATGCTTCAAAATATATCATCCTTGGGGAACTGTAAAAGCCCAGCATGAGTATGTAGGACCAACCACTAACTTCAGGCCCAAGGTAAGTGGTTTTTAATCTGGCATACCTTGCAGATCTTTTCATTTCTTGTATCTGACCTGATGCTGCAGAGCAAATGTTGCCCATAAAAAGTAATTATCTATTGGATAATCTTACATTTTTGATTTCCATCACAATCATCTATTAAATGAGTTGTAAGATTTTGCATTAAAGTTATTAATCTGGTGCCAAAGAGGTAGGTGTTGACAAATGCAGGGGGAACATATTGGAAGTGGACTATAGACTTTGACTGCATCAAATTAAATGTGTCGGGTGTGGGCCTATCAGATGAAGGTATGGGGCTTTTTAAGAACAAGGTGTTAATAATTTTAGTCTGTTCATGGTCTTAAATAATGTGTGTGTTAAAAAAAATCATTGCAGTGGGTCTATTCTAGAAAAGTAGCACAATAATAATAGTTTTGTAGCAATAGTTCTTTCTTTCTCTCCTCCTCCTCCTCTGCTGCTTTCTTCCCGCACTCTTAGTGGTAGCAAAAGTGAGTCCCTGGCACAATTATGTGGTAGGTGTGTGGTGGAATGTGTGGTTCCCATGTTGAACTTAAAACCTAAACTGTGTAAATGTCCCCATTTGATGACTTTGGTCACAACTGCCGTCCTTCCAACATAAGACAGCTGGAGAGCACGTAACAATCATCTTTGTAGCTTATTAGGTCCCTACAAACACCAAAAATATTGCTGAATTTGTGTAGCTCTTGTGTCTGTGTACCCAAGATAATGTAGTACTGCTTTCTTAAAATATTAATCTTCTAGTTCAGATATTAATCTTCTTTAATTTGGTTCACTATAGGCTGAAAGGCATGACTAATCTGGTCCAAATATGTATGCGTCAAGTAACTGACCTAGAGAAAATGTAAAGTACTTATAAAATCAGGGAGGCAAATAGACTTACAGGTTTGGATTTTCTTTTTATGTAAAGGTTTGCGTCATCTGGAGGTTTTATGCTAACAGCTACGTATTTTCTATTAGCAGCTCTTTTAAAAATATATGTTTAAACTTAAGCAGGACTCTAAGGTTAAAATCTAGTCATGGTTCTATATTCTAGAAAGTCAAGGCTTAGCAGCGAAGCTGAGTTATAGTTCTGCAGAAGTTTTGTGTAATTTGAAACCAATTAATGTTCTTTCACATTCTCTTGCTATCCAGACTACTCTAGCTGCTTCTACTTCGTTATAGTTATTTAATCTTTCTCCTTTAGAGAAGCAGACTGATCCAAGTTTAGTGCAGATGGAAAGCGTGAAATTATTAAAAATTCTGTTTTTAGTATTGTAGGGTTAATTAACTTAATATGATTTTTTTAACAAAATAGTCTCCAAGATTAATTTACATGAAAAAATTAATAGTATTCCTGCAATCTGACAGAAAATCCAACAGTACCAAACTATATAATTCAAATAATAATGTAAAATAGGTAATTGAATGAAACAAAACTTTGTTTGCATGTTTCTTACGATACTTTTTTTTTTTTTTTTTTTTACTTGTAAAGACTTTTTGTGTATGTTGGGAAGAAAATCTCACTCTCTTTAAAGCCAAAGTGATGGTTTTTTGTTGTGTTGTTGTTGGGTTTTTTTGAGAGAGGCATTTTACTGATAAAAAAACATTTTTACTTGTGATGTCCATTTTAAAAAAAAATAATCTTTGGCTCTCTAGACTTAGTAGTCTGATCAATAATCAACAAATGTTACTTAACTCTCCTCTAATACAGGATATCATTGCAGCAAATCCTTGTCATTTATCTAAGTTCAATAGATGTTCTAATTTCTTAAAAAAAAAAAAAAGACTTCTAGTGACTTTGACGTCTTTCTGAATTCTTCCATATATTCTGATGAGTATAGCGATTTACAAATATTAAGTTTTGTTTTTTAAAGGATTTAAAGCTTAAACCAAATCTCTCTTTTGCAGGCAGAGGCAGTAAGGGGGAAGAGAGAATGATTTTGGTATATTGTGTGCGCATATGGTTGTGACATAGAAGAAAGACGTTCTTGAAATGTGGTTTTTTTTTTTTTTTTGTTTAATGCAGTTTAATGACTATGGCTTAAACACGTCAAATTATTCAGGCATCACTCTCAGAACAGACCAACATAGCTACATTAAAGCTTTTGTGATGGCCTTATTGAGGGATGCCAGCACTTTTATGTAAGATTAAATGTGCACTTGCATCACATGGTTTGTTAGGCCATAACTTAATGTGTGAAGTATTAGTCCTCTAAACAACATTCCCAGTCATCTATTTGATTAATTTAAAAGCAGACTTGATAGGATTTGGTGATGTGTGTGGTGGGGATGAGAGAAGAATATACTATGATTGTTCCTGAATTGAGAGAAGGACAAGATAATCTTCTAGGTTTTTTTCCATCTGCACCTTGTTAGAGGGCTGTAACTTTCATTTGATTGTAGTATGAGACAAGATGAGGAGTAGAAATGTGATCTGTTATAAGGCTGGGCATTCCTGTAGAAAAACGGCTTTTCTTCCAAACAGTGGCTGCTAATGTCCTTATGAATTCAATCCTCATATTTTGAGGTTTCTTTAAAGGAATGTTATTAGGGCTTCCCTTCTTTTTGCCAGCCCAATAGTCTGTAACCATAGAATCCTGAATATTCATACTTCTAGCCTAACGAAATTGTCTCAGAAGCACCTTGGTAAATAGGTTGCCCTCTTCAGTGAAAAGGCTAAAGAAGATCAAAGTTGATACTTGGAATTCAAAAGTAAAAGTTTGCTTCATTTGAGGACTGCATCCCTTGCTCATTTCACCTCTGTTCTTCTATTCACAGGTCACTGGGTAATATTTCTTTTCCCCCCTCCTGATATCACTTGCAATGGATTATAAATAAGATGAATGTAAATTACTTGAGCTTGCACTAAAGTCCATGAACTATGGGATTGGTTTACTGTTATACTGTATCTTAATGAGCTGTTAAATGTTTTTTTCTGAAATACAGTTGCATTCGTATTATTTTTGGCAGATCTTGATGTGTCCAGAACATGAAATGGAGAGGGTAAACATGTACTGTGAAATTTGCAGAAGGCCAGTGTGTCATCTTTGTAAATTGGGTGGGTCTCATGCAAATCATAGAGTAACAACCATGAGCACTGCCTACAAAACTCTAAAGGTAAGACTAAATGTCATTTCAGTTTGTCCTAAGAAAGCAGTGTAAGGTATTGCATGTTATAAACACTCCCAGGCTTTTGCATTTAGAGGATGTCGTAGTTAATGCCTTAACCATGTGGCTGTTGCACAACAGAACATGATGATGTAACTAGTTTCTTCAGTCATATGAGTGGGTGTTAATGTCTATCTAAAGCAATAAACTACATACTCTGGCTCATTTAAAATTATAAACCTTATCTGCTCATCTTTATAAAATGTTTCAGTTAATGCTTCTTTTAGCTCACTGTAAAGTACAGACTTCAAAAAAGTTAAGAACATGGCACTACTGACCTGTTTAGCTCAGCCCACTCTAGCTATTCCGGTAAAACAGTCTCTTGTCTTATGACTTGGGGAGGAACTGACCTAAAAAAACAAAGGTGCAAATGGAATTTCAAATGATGAAATTGTTTCTTAAATAGTGAAAAGCAAATGTGTCTGATAGCAGAAGCAGGTTCTAGAAGCCTAAAAGAACCACAAGTTAAATTAAATCAAAACTGAACTACTCTGCATATATGTAGAACTGTAGAGCAAACTTGAAATATTTTTTTTCTTTTTTGTGGGGTAGGGAAGTGGGAGTGTTGTTTATCTTAGCTACGTGGTCTAGGATAGGGTTCTTTTTTCATTCAATTTCCAGCACTGGCTATTTATGCCACACTATCCTTGCAGTATTTCCAACTTTCTGGTTCTGGTGAAAAATAATGAGGTGGAGAAGCAAAATATTCAGAAACTCCAAACAGCTCAATCTTAATTAGTCTTGGAAGATTTTTATTGGTAACTTTTGGTTAAAGTCAAATTCACTGTGTACACAAATCAATGCACAAATTTCCATTGATGATGATCACAATTTACATGTAGGCAAAGAATGAAAAATGCTCCTTGGAAACTTACTAGAGTTTAATTTAAGGACAGTTTGTATTTTACAGTTAAAAATTTAACTTTTTGAATCTTAGTGTCTACTGAAATTAAATTATTATATGACACTCCCTCCACCCCAGTAATATCCTGCAACTGTGAAAATTTAAATAGATAAAAATAGAAATGCTTAAAACTAAATGTTGATAGTTACCAAATAACATAAAAAAGTCAAATTCTGCCAGCCCTAATCATAATTACCGTAGTGTTTTTAAGATCTTATTTATATAAATGAAATATAAATTTATTAGTAATTATCACAAAGACCTTAAATTTCACTCTTCAGGGTATGAGAAAATTGGTTTCTGAGGTTGGGAAGAAATGTCCTTCGATGGTGTATGGTACAGTATAGCATGAACTTAGGTGCATTATAGAGATTTTTCACCTTCTTTGGAAACATCTGACACTGACTACAGATCACCAGGTAGAATTGATCAATGACCTGTCGTTCCTGTAATCTGTTGCTTATATATAATCCATGGCTGGCTGTTGGGTTTCTGTAAATAGGTAAATTTAACTGAACAACCCAAACTGAGTATTGGATGTCTGTCTTGTAGATGACTTACGTGCACCAACTGCCAATGCAGGTATATTATCCTGTTTCCTCTAACTTACTATTCTGTTTCTACAGGAAAAACTTTCAAAGGACATAGAATACCTTATTAGTAAGGAGAGCCAGGTGAAAGGTCAAATTTCTGAACTGGGTCTTTTAATGAAAGAAACAGAGGTAGGAATAACTTTATTGGTCAGATTTTGTTGTTAGACATTCATTCTCATTCTCTTTCTCTCTCTCAAAAAAAAGGTTGTGCTCTTTTATGTGTTTTCTCTAGACTGTCATATTCTATCTACATTGTAAATACAAATTGTATATGTTCTGCAAATTGGGATGATGCTTCAGAGTAGAACATTACAGTGTGAGTGACATTGTACAAAATAATCAAAAGTTGCTTGGCTGGAGTTAAAGTACTAAATTAATATCTGATCACATCCAGTGATGAGTTGCCAAAATCTTAACAACGAGGGGGTCGTTGCCCACGACTGCCCCCAGAACCAAGCAGGAGGGTCTCGTGGGCCACTGTAGTGGATGCCCATCCCGCCCCTAAGAGCCAGAGGGACCTGGCAGGGGGCGAGGTGGGGAGTCCCGGAGGTGCTTACCTGGGGCAGCTCCCAGGAAGCATCTGGCAGGTCCCTCTGGCTCCTAGGGGTGGGGGAGCGTAGCTAGGGGTTCCCCTGCATGCCCCGCCCCCCCGGGTTACCTGCTGTGGCACGGGTGGCCCTCCTCGTCGTCCCCCCCCCCCCCGCGCCCCAGCTCTCCTCCGCCTCCCTGGGCCTGAGTGCGAAGCTGCCACCTGCTTCTCAGCCCACCCTGATTCGCGGGAAGCCTAGGGGGGCGGAGGAGCAGAGCGGGGTGGTGCGTTCAGGGGAGGAGGCAGAGCGGAGGTGAGCTGGGGCCAGGGGTGGGGCAGGGAGCTGCCTGTGGCTGCTCTGCACCCACCAAATTTTCCCCTTGGGTGCTCCAGGGCTGGAGCACCCATGGAGTCAGCGCCTAAGGCGCCACTTCTGGCCGGTTAAATTTAGAAGCCCTTTTAGAACCAGTTGTCCCTTGCGGAACAACCGGTTCTAAAAGGGCTTCTAAATTTAGCAATCGGTTCTAGCAAACCGGTGCGAACTGGCTCCCGCTCACCACTGATAACATCCCCTTATGCTATATATTTTTCAGGACAGGGAATGTCTTCCAATCTGCATTGGGTCCCCATTGAGCTAGAAATTTATAGGTGCTATGTTCTACAGCTAAATAGAAATAATATTCAATGACTGTCCTGCAGAGAAGGAACTTGATCTAATAGGTCTCTTCCATCTTAAATTTTAGTTAGACTATAATACAGTCAAAATCAAATTTAAGGAAGTAACAGAATGAGAAAGTAGGAAGTTCAGGCTGGGAAAAAAGCTTACACATGAGACATAAGGGGCTGAGAAAAAGCTGGTATTACATAAGCAGAGAGAGTGTTCAGAGAGAATGGAAAATATAATAGGTCCAGGAGTTTTCACTTTCCATATTTTAGGAAATCCAGCTTTAGTGTCTGTCTTGGGGAAATATATAAGCTTAAAGAGCCGCTGACACCAGGAAATTTTTAAAAAATCATATTTCTACTCTCAATATAATAGAAATAACTCTCCATTTACATGGGGAATATATGTGAATATTAGCTCTAAGGAAACTTTTTAGTGCTCTCCAGGGCTTAAATTATTCCACTCTCAAGTACATTTGTTGAGCTGCCATCACAAAAGTTGTTCACGAATCAGTTTAAATCGTTGTGGGATGATGTAGGTGGAGAAATGCCTTGCATTGGTTCAAGGGTTTGCAGTGGATGAGCAGAGAAGCATTTTCGTGTTCACTCATCGAACTACATTAGAGTTGTGAAATTGTCATGACAATTTCCCAACTCAGGCACAAAATCTACTCCGTTGCTCTTTATGTTGATGATGAAAATACTGGTTTCAGAGTAACAGCCGTGTTAGTCTGTATTCGCAAAAAGAAAAGGAGTACTTGTGGCACCTTAGAGACTAACCAATTTATCTGAGCATAAGCTTTCGTGAGCTACAGCTCACTTCATCGGATGCACATGCTTATGCTCAAATAAATTGGTTAGTCTCTATTTATTTGAGCATAAGCATGTGCATCCGATGAAGTGAGCTGTAGCTCACGAAAGCTTATGCTCAGATAAATTGGTTAGTCTCTAAGGTGCCACAAGTACTCCTTTTCTTTTTGATGAAAATACTGACGTCTGTTTTGCCTATCAAAAATTATTTGCCATGAATGAGTAGAACTTTGCAATGCTGTTTTGAAAATTTTTCATAAAACATCCTATTGCTTCCCATAAGATTTCACAGTACTACAGAATGAATTCTTTTGTTTTTTAAATGCACTTTGTATTTTGTAATAGTGCAATGGTGAAAGAGCTAAAGAAGAAGCATCTAATAACTTTGACACGCTGTTTGATGTTTTGGAAGAGAGGAGATCAGCTGCTCTGAGGGCAATTGAGGCGTCCAAGAATTTAAGACTAGAGAAACTCCAAACCCAAATAGAAGAATATCAAGGACTTCTGGAAAACAATGGTCTTGTGGGATATGCTCAAGAAGTACTTAAAGAAACAGACCAATCTTGCTTTGTTCAAACAGCAAAACAGCTCCATGTTAGGTATTTAATTATCTTACGTTATAAAGAGTGTTTTAAAAGTTTTGTCTTATTTCTATCATATTTTTCACATGTATTAAGATAGTGCTGTTTGTTAAATAAAATTTTGGATGTAGCTGATGCTCATTGTATGGAGGTTAATTTAATGAGCTCATTCTTACTGAGGTGGCAATTCTTAAGTTGCATCGTAATATAGGAAACAATTTATGGAGATGAAAAGTCAGAAATTCATCCCTTGCAAAGCGACAAAGTGGAACACTGTTGGATGAATATATATCCTGCTGTTGGCGGGGAGACTATATCATGAATTTGCAAAGGGATAGACTTGATGATCTAATAAGTATCTTCTGCCTCTAACCTCTTTGATCCTAAAAGCTGATCTCCATTAGTGGTAATGAATATTCATCTTGTTCTTTAAGCTGCTTTTGTGGAGGCATGTTTACACAAACTGAAATGTGTAAACAGAAATATCAGTTTTAATCTGTTACCTTTTTAGATTTCTCTGTCACGGTGTACAGTGTTTGAAGTTTTTGGGTGAAATCCTGGCTCCACTGAAGTCAATGGGAGTTTTGCCCTGTACAGCAGGACTTCACGCTTTGTATTTTAATGCTGTTTTCGATACACTCCGGGTCAGATTCACGAGAGAGATGAAGGTGCTTTAAAGAAAAGTTAGGTGCCTAAGACCAACATTTTGACACCACTAGCATTCACAAAACCCCTCTTCTGTAGGTGCCTAAGTTCCCATTGTGTCTAAGTTTCTGCTGGTGGGTATATGCAAAGCCACCTAAATCTTGACAGTACTGAAAAATTCGGTACCTAGCTCACACTTAAGTCCCAGTGTTCCTCTGCCTATCCCTTCTTGAAAGGCCCAGTCTGGTAAACATGCTGCATCTGGCCTGGAGTTAGGCATCTAACTCCCTTTTGTGGGGCAGGGCTTAAACCTTTCTCCTTAGCATTTGCTGTCAGCTAGCTTAGGTGGCTGCCTGCTTAGCATGCTGGCTTCTCTGAATCCCTTCTTAGGCACCTAACTGTCCCCATATATTGTATAGGGAGTCTGGCGTAGTGAATTCCTCTAGGTGCCTATTAGGAAGACTAAAAGTTAGGTTATGCTGTGCTCAGAGCCTAAGAGTATGTCTACACTGCAAAACCAAAGAAGACCTGTAACAGTGAGTCCCAGAGTATGGGTCTACAGACTTGGACTCCTGCCCATAGGGCTAAAAATAGCAGTGTGGGCATTCCTACTCGGGCTGGGATCCAGGCTCTGAAACCCAGTGAGAGGGAAGGGGCTCCGAGCCCACCTCCAGCCTGAGCAGGAAAGTCTATGCTGCTATTTTTTTGCCCCATAGCATGAACCTGTTGACCCAAGTTCTCAGACTCCTTGCCACAGAACCTTTTTGGCTGTATAGACATACCCAAAGTCTCATTTTCCGCCCCCGCCCCTTGTGAATATAGCCCTACTTTGCTAAATTATATATCTGTCTATGTATCTCTCTTTTTTTTTTTTTTTCTCTCTCTCTCTCTCCCTTCCCCCTCCCCGCCATTTCAGAATTCAAAAAGCTACTGAATCTCTGAAGAGTTTCAGGCCAGCAGCTCAAACTTCTTTTGAAGACTATGTGGTGGATATAACAAAGCAAGAAGAGGTTCTTGGAGATTTGTCCTTTTACTCCAGTGGTAAGTTCAATAAAGGGGGTTGTTTTTATTACCTCTCTCCTGAGTTGTGGCCCTGGTGGTGTTGCTAGCTCTGACGGGAGGCTAGGTTTAGGTAGGATTCCCAAGCTCTTCAGACCATGGCTGCAGAGTTCCTTGATGCGCCTCCCAAAAGCTGTTTTCCATCAGAAAAAAGCTTTTTATGAAGACAGATTTCTGCACTCCCAACAATATGTTCTGAAACGTCAAGCTTCTCAGTCTCGTAGCTCCATGTTTACGAAGGGTATGACTGCCATAGCAGCACACCTGTGGTGCTGCAGCTGTGCCACCATAGTGTAGATGCTTCCTAGATCAATGGAAGGGGTTTCTGCATCAATGTAGTTAAGCTACCTCTTTGCGAAGCAGTTCCTATGTCACGGGAGAATCCTCCTATTGACCTAGCTGCGTCTACACCAGGAATTTAGGCCCTCCTAACGCTGATTAAGGCTGTGATTTAGTCACGGAGGTCATGGATTCTGTGACTTCTTCCACTTCAGCTATCAGCAGCTGAAGCCAGAGCTGGCGGCAGGACTTTGTGGCCCCACCCTGCAACTGGGGCTGGATGGCTAGAACCAGTACCCTGCAGCCCCTGCCCCGTGGCTTTGGGGGGAGCTGCAGGCAGGCTGTAAGCCCTGTTTAGGAGATGCAGCCAGCTCCATAGCAGGAGCTGTGTGGTCCCCATGGCTGTGCTCCCCCCCGTCCCCCGGCTGCGTCCTAGCCCCGTGGCTTCTGTCAGGGGCTGCAGCGGGGACCATGCACCCCCCTCACACGTTCCAGGGCTGTCTCACATCGTGTCTCTCCTCTTCTCCTCCCCCCCCACCCCATCCGGGGCTTGGTAGGGGCTGCAGGTGTGGCCGTGCACCCCTGTTCCACAGCTGTGACCAACTCCGGAGCGGGGACTGTGCGCCCTCTGCTGCGTCCCAGCCCTGCAGCTGCCGCAGGGGCTATGTATCCCTCCCATGGTTGCCTCCAGAGTTTGGCGGGGGCTGCAGCCAGGGCTATGCACTCCTGTCCTGCAGCTGCGGCCAGATTTGGGGCGGGGGGCTGTGCGTCACCTGCTGCAGCCACTGGAGCCGGGGCTCTGCCCCCTGTTGGTTCTCCCCCACCTCCCTGATTCCATTCCTCCCCCCTTTAGCCCTGCTCCAGTTATTTTTTAGTAAGGTCAGGGACAGGGTCACGGGCTCCATGAATTTTTGTTTATTGCCCGTGACCTGTCCGTGACTTTTACTAAAAATAACCGTAACAAAATCTTAGCCTTAACTATGATGCCCTGGGTGCAAAATTTTTCACAGTCCTGACTGACGTAGCTTGGGTCTAATTTTTAAGCATAGACTAGGCCTGAGAGCATGAGTGGAACTCACTGCATGTTAAGACGTAGAATCGTCATAACACAGAAAATGGAAAAGTACTATTAGAGAGGGTGCATAGCAAACTTCAGTTTTGGGTAAAAATGAGATACATAGAAACGTAATGTAATCTGGCACATAGAACTACTTTACAAGTAACCACAATAACTGACATTTGTGTTTAGAGGTATTAATACCAAAAACTATTTCAGTAGCTGTTTGCTAATACACTTATACCAGGATTGTTCTTTGATGGTTAGAAGTATCTTTTAGACTGGCAATAATACTTGGTCTAACTAGAAGTTTTTGTGCCTTGCACAACATACATAGATTTTTTTTTTTTTAAACTTTCTGTAGTTTCTTGACATTTTAAATATATAGAAAAGGAATACTGGAAACTTTCAAAATGAGTACAGAGAACATGTCTTTCACCATGGGAGGAAGAACTTTCCATTACTTCATAAGCCATTTGTACACCAGTGATATGTAGTTCTAAAACTAATACTAATAGCTGCTTACGTACAAAAATATTTTTTTTTCTTGTATCTTATGGCTATTTCAGGTCTAGATGTACCAGAGATCAATGAGGAGAGGAGCAGAATGTATAATAAAGCTTTGATCTGTTGGGAACATCTAGTGAAGGAAGATTCAGCTGATACCTATATCCTTGAATACCGTAAACTTAATAGAGAAGAGGAGAATGCAACATGGCAAGAGATTGAAGCCTGCAGCAAGAGTAAAGTCATCTCTGACCTTGAAAATAACAGCAGCTATGCCTTTAGAGTCAGAGGATATAAAGGATCTATCTGTAGCCCCTGGAGCAGGGAAGTTATTTTACACACACCTCCAGCTCCAGGTATACCAAGTTTCAGTTAATCCATAGACAACTGAATCAATATACAATGCCTCCAGTTTCTCTTTAACCTATGCCCATTTTCAAGTACATTTTAAATTTACAACCTGCTGTCATCCTTGTGGTGTGTGTGAATGAATAAATAAGTATTGCATTTATTCATGAATTAAGGTTGAGACTAGCTGGCAGTCAGCTATAAGAGTTTTACACTGTCTTGTATTGCACTACCAGTAGTTTATCTCTTATGTTAGCGCATCTTAGAAAAATTGTAAGATAAGTACAAAAAAACTCATGGTAAAATATTGACCTAGTGTGAATTTTTTGTGTTTGTTTTTTTAGTCTTTAGCTTTCTTTTTGATGATAAATGTGGCTACAACAGTGAACGTCTCATGCTGAATCCAAGGAGAACCTCTGTGGAAAGTAGGGCTGGATTTCCTTTGCTGCTAGGGGCTGAACGTATCCAAGTGGGGTGTTACACAACTCTGGACTACATCATTGGAGACACTGGAATCACAAAAGGGAAGCACTTTTGGGCTTTTCACGTGGAATCTTATTCATACTTGGTGAAAGTGGGAGTTGCATCTAACACTAAACTACAAGAATGGCTCCATAATCCCCGCGATGTAACCAGCCCAAGGTAAATGTCGTAGATCTTTGTATAACATTTTTTTAAAATGAGTGAATCTTTTAAAATAAATTAAAGGGACATCTTTCCATTTGGTAGAATTAAGAGTTGACCTTACCTCTAATTGGTTCCAATTAGGTTAGCTTCAGCAATTGTGTGTGGGGGTGGAGGGGTGAAAGAAGAGATGGGAAGCAATCCAGGGAACCTCTGATTTAAAAAAAAAATTACTGTACGTTTTCAGCAGTTGATTGACTTCCTGAGAAGCTAGCAATTAATATTGGTGTCTAAATTATCCAAAACCCTAGTTTGTCCCCTGGAGACAATTGAAGTATATAGGTGTCTCACTTTACATAGCTTTCCATGACTTTTCAGATATTGCAAGTGTCCAGGATATCATAGGCTGTGGTAAGAAGGCTTTCCCAGAGTTCAGTGGGCCTGTTAGGTCGTGGAATAGACACTGTAATAATGCCCGTGACATGTTTTTTTTAATAGTCAACTTTAGTGGACCTCACAGTCTCACTGATTGCAGGCATAGCACTACACTGGAGTAAGATTTTCTGGCTTGGTAGCAGTCAAGGGGCAAAGTACAAATGAAGGACTTCCAAATATATTCAGTCACAACTGTAATAATCATGGATGCATCTACCGTGAGATGGAGAATCCATGTGAAGAAGTTATACATTCAGGGCACTCTGGTCCCTCCAGGAATCAAAACTTCACAGATAATGCTGTATGAACCAGAGCACTGCAAGAGGTTTGTGCAATATATCTTGGAACCATGCTACCTGGACAGATTTCCAAATGGTCTTGTGAACAAGGAGAGGATTGGGAATCAGGAGCTCTGGATCTAACTTCTGGCTCTGCAACAGATTGTGTGCAACCTTGATCAATTCATGACACTGGTACCAGTTTCTTTTTCTGCGACAAAAGGATAGTACTACTTTACCTCACAAAGGTCTTGTGAAACTAAATTCACTAACATTCAGGTGAGGTCAGAGACTATACTGATGAGCTCTATGTGGAACTCTTTAAAATAGAATTCCTAATTTCGATAAGATGCACCAGTTCTGAGTTGTCAACTCTGGCAAGACCCCTTCAGCCTGATGAGACTAGCTCCATCAATCTTTTATAAAAGTCAAAAATCAGAAAACCCCTAACCAATCTCTGAGTCAGTGAAGGACTAGCAGAATTGTTTGGTATGAATGCTGAGCAGTGTGCACCATGTGAGGAAGTCCAAATTCAAAAGTTTTCCTCCCAATGCTCATAAAACAGTTTGAGATTGGACATCCATTTTATGAGCATCTGTTGCAGATTAAGAAGTTAAATACAGCATTATCTGTTTATAAAATACTTCAGTTTAAAATAACTGAAAGCATTCGGACTTTGATTTTTTCATTGAGAAAGTTGTGCTCTTTGATTCTAGATATGAACAAGACAGCGGTCATGACAGTGGGAGTGAAGATACCTGCTTTGACTCATCACAGCCTTTCACATTGATTACTTTAGGCATGAATAAATTCTTTATTCCCAAGGCACCTACTGCTCCCAAAGATTCTGCAAATAGAATTCTTCCAATGCCATCTTGTATAGGAATCTGCCTTGACTGTGACAGAGGCAAAGTTGGATTCTATGATGCAGACCACATGAAATGCCTCTATGAGCGCCAGGTAGACTGCTCTAGTACAATGTATCCAGCCTTTGCATTAATGGGGAGTGCAGGAATTCATCTTGAGGAAGCCATCACAGCAAAGTATTTGGAATACCGAGATGATATGTAGTGCAAATATCTACTGGTACTGTTGGTGAGATGAAAAATGTGAGCAGAAGGATCTGCCTTAGCATTAAGTCTTGATTAATTACATCATATCTCCTAAGTGCTTTTGCTGCACTCATGCTTTTGGGTCATTTTTTAATCATAGAAACAAAAATTGTTGTCCAACCTCTTCCGCCTTTTTACCAACTTATATTGCCCATAAGGACATTCTTCCAGTCGCCCTCCTGCCTTTCTTTGATTGTGTGGTGAAACTTGCTCCTCAGAGTTTGATTAGCAACCTAATTGTCTTTCAGGAGCTGTTGGTTATATAATTTATATCCTTACTTAGCTGGCTCTGCTGGTTTCACTTTTTTTTTTTTAATGGAGTCAGGGCCCACATAATAGTGCATTTATTGTGATTATCTTTTGTGTGTCCTTTTATTTTAAAAGAAGCTTGTCTGAATGAATTTGAGTGGTCAAGCATTTTTGTAACTGACTCATGAGCACCAGTGAGATGGATTTTTCTGTGCTAAATAATGTTTGCACCAATGGAAAATGCAAAGCAGTAGGAAATCAAAACTGCACTAAATAGGTTATATTTGGTATGTGTGTGTGTGGGGGGGGAATTATTGTATCTGATATACATTTAGATTGACTATAAACTAAAATTATGACTTCCAGAAACTGGTGGATAACTGTACAAGTGGTTAATAATGAGGTTCTTAAATATCTTTACTATCCCAGGTTTTTAGTATGGACTGTATAAAGTATATTTTTAAAAGTGCAATTTGTCTTGAAACATTGGTCTTCAATGTCTATGAAGCTCAGTTATCTGCATGTAAAATAATGGCTCCTGGTCTTTTGCTGGGAAAAAAACAAATGAACTGGCACAAATGATAAAATATACATAAACAACTTTTTAATTAAAAAAAATCAGGTCTTTCTGTTAATACATGTTTTGTAAGTTAATGTTGTCTTCAATAAAGGATTGTTTTTGGTAAGAATGTGTTAGAAAAATGCACTGATTACATTTGAGACATTCTTTCTTTGCCTTAATGTGTCTGTTTAGCTCAAACATTTGCTTGTTGTTGTATTAAAATTTTCTAATATTGTGGTGTTTATATGTTTGAAAGCAGTTTGTGCAAAAATGGTGTAAATATCTGCACTGTTACCATAGCTCGTAAGAAACATGCATCTCTAAAATTGAAAATATTCCTGAAATATAAGGTAATTAATAACTCACTGTTCTTGTTTGGTTGTGATTGTCTTGATGGATGTAAATAGTAAATATGTGAAGTACATTTATTAAGTATATAGTATTTAAGTAAATACTTAAATGAAACCTGAAAATCAGTGTTTTTTTTTTATCCAAGATTGAGGGTATTAATCATTCTGGATCATAAACCTAAATGAATGCAAGGTAAAGTTAATGTTTTATTTGAGATTTGCCACATATGCCAGAACTTATTTATTAGATAGTGACTAATAAATAGACTACTATAAAAGGCCAACATGCCTGTCAACTGAACTATGATCCAGCTTCTGACATTGCTATTATATGCATCTCCTCATTATTTGAATTTAAAATTGTTTTGCACTGGGGAATTACTTGAATACTTTGGACACATTAATACAGTAATAAATGGTGCTTGCTCCTTCAGTGTATTAAACGGAAAACATACTACCTTGACTGTACAGAGGCAAACCGTTTTCCATTTTTCACAATAATTGAAAAAGTGTCATCTTCTAAAAACACAGTTCAGTGACACTTGCCTATCCAAATATTTTGAAACTAATTTCTTGCTACAAAATAGCACTTTACAATGTAGACAAAGCTAAGAATTGTGTGGTATGTTTGGATCATTATGCAATATAGCTGCTAAACAAACAAAACTGTTGGTGACTACTGTGGTCTGCAAAGCTCTATACCGTATAGGCATAAATCATGGAAGATGCTTTTCTTAAACATCTAAAGCTTTACCCAGAATATTTTTGAACAAGACCTTCTTGTTCTTAAGTGTAAATGTAACTTCACTTTGGTTTTGCTTTTTTAAAATAAAAACTGAAAAGTAATGTAGCTGGGTCATTCACATTATTACATTCTAGTTCTTAAGCATTTTGCTGTTAAGATGTGGTAATTTCTTACAGTAGCTGAATGTTGGTTTTTAGATTGGGGGAAAATTCATGTTCCTAGTGTAAGAAAAGTCTATTCAGTTATGCACAGATATTTTGAAGTGTGATATGTAACCCACACACCTTCTGGGTGCGGTGTCCTGTCCCATCTAGTGGCACTGAGACCACTTAGAGAGAGATGGAGTCTGCTTTACAGCCTTCGCTAACAGCTGGTTGGCTTTTAGCTCATGCAGTAGAGGTTCATGCACTAAGCTCCAGAGGTCCCTGGTGCAATCCTGCCCTCAGACAATTGGAATCTGTCGGTGTTACACATATAAAATGAGATAAATGCTTATGGCATTCTCCATAGTTCTCAGAGTGGATTAATCTATTTTAGAGTTAATGCCACTTTATCTGGAATGGCTGTGATTTAACGGTTTCTGATAATTATTGACCTCACCTATGCTGCACCATGAAAATGAAGTTATATGAAACTTCTTAAACATGGAATTTGTTGCTTTCACAACGCCCAAGTTTCTCCTATTTTGTGGCGGTGGGTTTTCTGCATTGGTCTCTACTTTTTTTTTTTTTTTTTTTTTGCATACTGAGAGCTATGGGTAAGTTTACGATATAACAAATTAGTGAACTGTGAACAAATAAATGTCAATATGGCTCGGCTGGATTCTCACTTCTGAGGCAGAAGGGCTTGGTTCATGTTTCACCCACGGAGTTGGGTTCATACGCAGTGCTGACTTTTATGAGTTGCTTGGCCTTTAGCGTTGCTCTCTACAGAGAGACTAAAGAACAGTCTGTCTTCCCAACCTTTCATCTGTGCAAGTAAACGATCCCATATACCTTTTCAAAGAGGTAAGGGGGCAGTCCAGATTTAGCCAACCCGAGTTCAAAACACTGTATTCTGTTAAAGGCAGAAATGGTGCTCTTGTTTGTATAGTGACTGCACTAATACATTATAACTTTTTGTGTAAAGTGCCTTGAGTGATGCACCTTGAATATGAGAAATGCTATTTAAAATAAGTGGTGGTGGTGGGGGGAGAGCAACTGTGAGACTACAAGTAAGTATTCTCTGAGAGTCACTTGAGTTGAGGTAGATCTTGCAGGTACTTCCTGGAAGCACATAATTTGAGGGGCATAGTTAAAGACTTTGTGGTCTCTGACTGGAGCTGGATTTTTAATCTCGATCACAGTCTTGTTTATAATTAAATCTTACTTTTAAGATTTAGGAAAACACTACTATAAATGTTTATCTGTATGAGAAAACTCAATGTGAGACTTCAGTGCAAATTGAGAGAAGTGGCTTTGGCGTGGCCCGAGGAATATTTCTAGCTCCTTGGCACTGCAATAAGGCTTTTTTGTGTCTTTTTATTACCAACCATAAACATTGCACTAGGCAAGTCCAACTGAGTATGAAGGGATTCGTTTGTTTTCGCTGGCCTATCTAGTTTGACAGACTGTCCTTATAGAATTCTTAACCCCTTCCTCCCTCCCTTTTCTACGCTGCTAGATAGAATCCTTAAGACAGAAGTGTGAGAATCTAAGGGCTTGTCTACACTGGTACTTTACTGCGCTGCAACTTTCTCGCTTAGGGGTGTGAAAAAACATCCCCCTGAGTGCTGGAAGTTTCAGCGCGGTAACATGACCATATGGACAGTGCACCAGCGCTGGGAGCTGCATCCTTATGGGGGTGGGGTTTTTTTTAGAGTGCTGTGATGCAACTACACTGCTGTGGCAGTGTTTTAACGTTGCCGGTGTAGACAAGCCCTAATTCAGTGCTTCTCAAACTTTTGTACTGGTGACCCCTTTCACATAGCAAGCCTATGAGTGAAACCCCCTGTTAAATATATTTAAAAAGTGGTTTTAATTTGCCACCAGTATTTATAATGTTATAAAGTGGGGTTTGGGGTGGAGGCTGACAGCTCGTGACCCCCCACATAATAACCTGATGATCCCCTGAGGGTCCCAACCTCCAGTTTGAGAACCCCTACCCATATGCAAAATATCTTCCTACTCCAGTTTAAAAACCGTGCTTTTGTCTCTGCCTCTGCACTCAAGAGGAAACTATTTGGTCCCTATTTGTTTGCATCCCTTGATTTAAGAAGGTGTCAGTCGCCCAGTGAGCAATGAGGCCCTCTCAAAGTTGTCCATACAAAACCAGATCTCTCTCCCTCACACCTCAGTGAGAAAGAATGGGGGTATATCTTTGAGTGTAACATGTAGTAATGTCATTTGAAAAGGTTGTAAGGGAGTAAAACTAAATCTTAATCTATTTATTTGAGCATAAGCTTTCGTGAGCTACAGCTCACTTCATCCAATGCTCAAATAAATTTGTTAGTCTCTAAGGTGCCACAAGTCCTCCTTTTCTTTTTGCGGATACAGACTAACACGGCTGCTACTCTGAAATAAATCTTAATAATTTTACTCTACAAAAAAGTGATGGAATGAAAGAGATTCCTACTAGAAAAATACACAGGAGTCATCAGTGCTTTCTAAATAAAGTTTTTCAATAAATGAAGATAAGAATGACTTGTGCAAGACCAGCTCAAGAAATAAGCATGAGCTCTTAACGTGCCTAGATATATTTATCCAAATAGCCAAACTAAGCAGTGAATTATGGAGTGTGAAGTGCCACTGCTGTTCCATCCTATATATAAATATATTTAGCCTCTTTCTCACTATGGAAAAAACTGGGCTGATAAAGTAGACCACAAGCCTGAGTCAGTTAATTCATGCCGGCACTTGTTCCAAGAGCCCTCCATTAGTACTAATGCTTTGAATACCAGTGGCAAAGGGGTAACATCCTTATTTAGGACTTTGCATATTACTGAATTGGATGCACCTGTAGGTGCTCTTTAGTGGCATGATAAATCAAGTTACTTACAATATATCCTTTTCCAGAGTATAGTCCCTCTTCAGATGCACACTATTCAGTGTTAATGGGAGATGACTGCTTGAGGCATATACAAAGGACAATCCACATTTGGTTTTTTCAATCTTCCATTAAACACCATTACATCGTGTTACATTACTCCACCTAGAATGAGGCAACACTGCACAGCTTCTCAATTATAAGCCCTATCTGAGAATTTGCCTTCCACCTTTCCTCTGTTTCCTTTGTTGGTTAAGACAAGAAATTACACAGACCAGAGTGTGGTACCTGATCTTGTTGGTAGTGTTAAACTCCTAGGAGGGTCATTTGTCCCCTTTTAAGGGACAGCAGGGCTGAGGCCTAGCTTGGGGAATTGTTTAATCAGGTAGCTACTGCCTTTAAACAATAAAACCCAGCTGTTAGGTAACTGCCTGGAGAGGAGAATTATAGAGGAGCATACAGTCAGGACAGAGGCTGTCTGGGATGGGAACAAGAACAGAGCAGAGGTTGGAGGGCTGGGGAAGCCTGTTTGAGTCACCGCACAGCCCCGGGAAGGAAGGCTGTGGAATCCTTTAACCAAGAGGAGTGAGTCTAAGAATCATGCTGTGGGAAAGATTCCAGAGAGGCCGGGGCTGGCAAGGCTCTCTGTCCCAGAGGGAACTGGCAACCTGAAACCTTGGACCAAGGGTAAAGTGGAATTGAAGCTACCTGTTGCTCAGCTAAAGCTCCTTCTCTTCCACCCAAGCCTTCTCTACCCCTACCATGTGAGTCCTCCCTGCCATTTTACCTCCCCCACACTACCACCATAGTTCACCTGTGCTCCAGCCAGAAGATGTGTGTTAGTGTCTCAGACCCTAAGTCCTTTTGTGGATCTGGGCCTTCCTCGCTACCTTGGAAAGGCATCAGAACTTGGGGATCAGTTCCCCACCTTTAAATACCCAAAACTTCTGCTGAAGTCAGCCCCGAGGGAGAGAACTGTCAACAGTTTACAGTAGGTCTAAAAGGTAAGTAGCAAACTCTCTTCCTTTTTCTCCATTACTCCACACCTGTCAATATGGTAGATTAGTACAACCTCCCTCTCTTTCCTCCTCCTTTTTGTGGTGACTTACCTTCCCCCGCCTCATTTAACCTGAGAGCCTCACTTAGGATGTGATCTAACTGCCATTGATATCAATAGAAGGATCCCATTGACTTTTCTGAGAGTTGGATTAGGCTTGCAGCAATCCCAGTTGCTACAAATTGCTTGCAGAGGTTGTTTTCCACAACAGCTTCATGTAGGGTCTTACTCTACTGAAGTCTTTTTTTCTCTACCTAAGCTTTCTTTTTGCTCTGAGTCTTTTCTCACTTTTCCTTGCAAATGGAGGAAGTCACATGCCCCACCCTGGCCACCTTTAACCTCCACCTCTCTCAAGTCCTCTGACCCAGTACACGACTGATTTCCTCTCTTTCTCTCCCTCACAGGAGCTCAGCACCTCCAGTGGCTCTGCAATAGTAGCTAATGCTCAGCTAAGGCTATAACATGAGCCCCAGGCAAAACTCTAGCAGATAACCCTAGTATCAGGCCTCCTTTCCATATATAGGTCCCTGTGTTTCAAGGTCATCTATATGTCCTTTTATTTTGAGACACCTGCTTCTATTCCGACTCCCTAGAGGATTCAAGCTTTGGTTGGACTTACCTAAGGGAGCTCCCCTTTCTTGACCTATCTAGGAAGAGAGGGAATTTAACTCAAGCATTCTCTTATGACCTCAGTATACCTGTATAGACATGCCTACCTTCTCAGGGCTAAATGTCTTTCTCCCTTTATTTGTACCTCCTTCCATTGAATCCTATCGCTAGCATGGTTTTCCTAAGGTCTGTGAAAGGAACGGGCCAGCCCTAAATTATTAATTACAGCTCCATAACTTGGTATGGCACTTTGGGGCCAGAACAATGTTGTCTTTTTGTAAAGTGCTTAAAGTCTAAATTAGACACATACATGTTATTAAAACAGAAAGGGCCAGGTAGGAAAAGCGGCAGGGGTAAGGGTGGGAGGGAAACATTAAGAGAAAATCCAGGAAACCACCATGGATGCCCCTTTTAGTTTCATTTCAGAGTAAAATGATAATTTATTACATCAGATCTAGATTATTAATGACATTTTGAAGACTGTTTGTAGCTAACAAGATTCTGTTTTGCTTTCACACACTTGTGAAATTTGTATGCTGGCATGTGTACAGCCAGCAGAAAGCAATGCTGTGTGTCGCTGAACTATTTAGACATTCAGTCTCCTGAGCTAATTAAGTGTCTGGAAGAAAAAGAAAGCTTTTAAAGTAATTAAGCTCCCCCGGAATATCCCATTCTGTTGCCGTGAATGTTGTGGGAAAGATACACATAGCTTGGACTGAACTGGCAACACTCCCTGGTGAGCTTTGCTGTGCCTGATGGTGGGGCAGTACCTGCCCGTGAAATGCAAGATTTGCCTAGGGGATCCTAGTTTCTCCAGTCCTGCTCCCTCCTCGCCTCACCTGAGGTGTCTCCCTCTTCCCATGATGCTTTTCACTGCTTTCATCCCTTCCATGCTCTTCCTTTTTTAAAAAGGACATGCTATCAGTTAAGTGCTGCTGATCCAGCATTTTGCCCAGTTGACACAGTCCTAGGAGCTGCTTGGCTGAGGGGAAGGAAAGCTAGTCTCCCAGGTAAAGCTCCCTCCTTGCCAGGCCTAGCTGTTCTCTGCTCTGCAGTGAGGCAAAGTGCTGGGAGCATGGACTAAGCAGGAAGCTGGCTGAGACCAGACTCAGCTGCCTTTGATTCCCTCCTAGTCAGCAGGTCAGAGCAGAGGAGACCATTAAAAGGTTTAAAGAAAGTAAGCTGAGTAAGTTTAAAGAAAGAATGCAGCTGAGACTGCAGAGCTGAAAATTGGGGATGACAAAGAAGAAAAGTATTGAAGACAATGAGACTTGTGTATGTTTTTACACAACTTTATACAATTGAAACCTAAGTCTTTGCAGGATCAAGGCCTGAGGACCTGAGCCTGTGCCATTAAAGTCAATGGGTGCTTTGCCACTGACATCAGTGAGTGTAGGATCATGCTGTGAGACTGTAAACTCTGCCAGGCAGGTGCTGTCTCTCATTAGGCTTGATCCAACTTGACTAAAGTCAGTAGGAGCTGGATGAAGTCCATTATATGTAAGTACAGTACCTAACACGTGGGGCCCTAATCTTCATTAGGTAATGCTGTAGTAAAAACGTGATGTCATAAATCATGCAAACTTTGGGTGTGAACATGTGCAAGAATATTTTTAACACAAGATTATCCTAGCCAATTTTTTTTAAAGCTGAGTCTCTCTCTAGCATTGTACAGGAATAGAGTAGCTACAGGAATGTAAACAGGTGGCATGGGGTGGGCTGTCTCTTTAGGGAATATCTACACTGCAGCTAGGAGCAAGTCTCCCAGCCTGGGTAGACCAACTTACGTCAGCAGTGTGTGTGGGTTCTCTGTGCAGGCTTCCTCATCTTCCTTCACCTGTTCTGCTAGGTCCTTCTCCCTCTATGATGTGTGGGGAACAGGATTTTCCCTCATGCAAATGGACAAATTTTAAACTGTGTAACAGGACTTTGAAGCTATTCAGAATGTGCATATAAAAGAGAGAAACATATGGGTGTACTGACACAGAGGGAGAATTAAAAATGGAAGTGGGTAGAAGAGAGCAGAGTATGTAGTGTCAGAGCAGCCAGTAGCAGCATCCCAGTATTGGGAAACATGGTATGTCTGCTCTATGAAGCCCAAGTAGAGTAAGGGTGTGTCTCTAATTTTATACAATCCAGCAGTTTCACCAGTACTTATTTAGTTCTGAGTGGAGAGGCACAAGATTTAAGATTGCTCGAGGTGTTGTTTGACATGGAGACAACCCTCTCTTTAATCTAGTTTCAGTGCTGCTGGTAGCATTGTTAATCACTATAGGATATACATGAGTGCAAAGACACACTGAATGATTGCTTTGAAGTAAAGCTGGGAAATGTTTCTTCTCCTTTTGAAATGCAAACCGAATAGTATTGCCATTGCTCTTGTGGCTGCCCATTTCTTTGACATGGCATTCACAATGCTGATGAATGGTAGGGAGTGGCAATCAAAAGGATTTGGAGATGCAGGGGGCCAAAATGACCCATTCTTATTTTCCACTTTTTTATGCTAGTTGTAAAGATGCTTTCCTAAGCTATGCATATCTGTCCAGGGCAGTGCGGCTTGTTGGACACAAATCAGTCAAATGTTTGGGCACTGATGGTTTAATGACCCACTCTGAGTATCAGAAAACTTTCATCATGCATGTTAGTTTTTCTCTTATTTTAAATGACTCAAGTGTGTTGGAAAAGAGATTAGGCTTTGCTAAATTCTATCTGGAAGTGTTGAGAATTCTACTGGACTTTAACCATAAGACTTTAACCTAATAATAACTTACCTTGTCAAAAAAGTCACTTCTTGGATTTTCTTGCTGCTGTGCTGTTGAGAATAATGAGGGTAATGAATAGGTAATTAATCAAGTAGTTAAAAATGAAGACAAATAATCTGTTCTTCTAAAGCCAGCTAACTTCAGAAGGGATTGCAAATGCTGTCCTGTGAAGATCAGGAGAGCTTGATAAGTTACTAAAAATGATCAAGCTTCCTACATTTTGTCATTGATTTATAAAAGATTCCTTAAAAGGTTTAACCCTCACCCAGACATGTCCGGGAGTAAGAAGAAGAATACATAAATGACTCTTTGTATTTTGGATGAGGTGGAACTTCCATGAACTGCTCTTGAAACTGCTCTGTGAGAAGTTTTGTGCATACAGCAAAACTGGCAAATTTCACTTTTTGGTTGATTTTTACCAAAATGGTGTAAAACCACTTTTTTTTTTCTGGTGCCTTTTTCATAACAAGCAAATGGAAATTTTAAATCTCCAAAACCATTTTTTCTTTTTTCTAAAGAATGTCGAAATTCCTCAGCTGACTACAAAATGAACACTAAGGTCCCATCTATACTGCAACTAGCACCGAATTAAGAGACTAGTTACTAAAGGTTATCCCCCAATTCTGTTACAACAAATGTATCATTTTTAGTGAGGATAAGGCCATAACCATGTTCTAACATGGCTTTTTAACCCAGTGACAGAGTTTGGTTAGGTTTAATCCGCACTACAGATTTTAATTGTGTTTGTAAATGGGTCAGAGGACAAAACCATGTTGTAACCAGGGCCCCCAACTTGGTTATAATTACGTGGACATATCCACTGGGCCTATTCCAAGGTCCAGTGAAGTCAATGGGCTCAGCCTAATTGACATCAATGGACTGTGGCCTAAAGTCACTAAATGGTTGAGCTACAGGGAGGAGGGAAGAAATGGGAAATTTTCACAGGAAACATTTGAATAAATGTCATGGCCTTTGTAAAAGAGAAACTTGCCTTTTTTTCTCCTGGCTTTATTTACACCAGAATTGTTAGCTGTACCATGATACCCACACCCCATTGCTGTTATTATTTTAGGAGGCATAAATGTCTGCAGACACACAGGCAATATTTGTCTGAAAGTCTGGGTGTTTTCTCTCAGCCAGGATGCAAAGGAGACACAGTGTTACAACTTAAAGCCTGACAGCCACCACGTTACTGGCTGAATAGAAAAGTGGAAAGCTCTATTTTTTACATGGGCACTAATCTGCTGCAAGTTGGTTCTCCTGTAGCTAACACATGATGCAATAAACATTAACAACCTTTTGCTTTCCCCAAAATTGTTCTGTGTGAGTTACACAATTGGTCATTATGTTATGTTGGATCATATTAAAGAAGTTCTGTATTAAAATCACAAATGAGTGTGATTCCCCATAGTTTAAATTCCAGGGTATTACTAATTAAGAGGTCTCTCGGTCTCCTTCTCTGTGTGAAACTTGCAAGCTGCTAATTGTGTTAGTACATCCTAAGACAGTCTGTTCTCAAAGCAATATTTTGTAACAACAACTACTCACACAGAGAGAGACTCAAAGCAATACTTTGTAACAACAGAAACAGCACCCAGAGACTCCCCGCCCTTTTGTTGTATTCATCTCGCTTTGTTAACAATTGTGGTTGCTGAGCTCTGTAACTTTATCCTCACACACAATTCTTTCAAATTTGGTGACCGTCTATACCTCCAGACCAGTGGCACCGCTATGGGCACCTGCATGACCCCCCAATATGCCAATATTTTTATGGCTGACCTGGAACAACACTTCCTCAGCTCTTGTCCACTCATGCCCCTTCTCTACCTACGCTACATTGATGACATCTTCATCATCTGGACCCATGGGAAGGAAACCCTGGAAGAATTCCACCACGATTTCAACAGCTTCCACCCCACCATCAACCTCAGCCTGGACCAATCTACACTGGAGGTCCACTTCCTAGACATCACGGTGCAAATAAGTGACAGTCACATTAACACCACCCTATACCGAAAACCTACCGACTGCTATGCCTACCTTCATGCCTCCAGCTTCCACCCTGGACACACCACACGATCCATTGTCTACAGCCAAGCGCTGAGGTACAACCGCATTTGCTCCAACCCCTCAGACAGAGACCAACACCTACAAGATCTTCACCAAGCATTCTCAAAACTATGATACCCACATGAGGAAAAAAGGAAACAGATCAACAGAGCCAGACGTGTACCCAGAAGCCTCCTGCTGCAAGACATGCCCAAGAAAGAAACCAACAGAACTCCACTGGCCATCACATACAGTCCTCAGCTAAAACCTTTCCAATGCATCATCACTGATCTACAACCCATCCTGGACAACAATCCCTCACTTTCACAGGCCTTGGGAGGCAGGCCAGTCCTCGCCCACAGACAACCTGCCAACCTGAAGCATATTCTCACCAGCAACTACACACCACACCATAGTAACTCTAACTCAGGAACCAATCCATGCAACAAACCTCGATGCCAACTCTGCCTACATATCTACACCAGAGACACCATCACAGGACCTAACCAGATCAGCCACACCATCACTGGTTCATTCACCTGCACGTTCACCAATGTAATATACACCATCATGTGCCAGCAATGCCCCTCTGCTATGTACATCAGCCAACTGGACAGTCCCTAAGTAAAAGGATAAATGGACACAAATCAGGTATTAGGAATGGCAATATACAAAAACCTGTAGGAGAACACTTCAATCTCACTGGACGCACAAAAGCAGATTTAAAGGTAGCCATCCTGCAGCAAAAAAACTTCAGGACCAGACTTCAAAGAGAAACTGCTGAGCTTCAGTTCATTTGCAAATTTGACACTATCAGCTCAGGATTAAACAAAGACTGTGACTGGCTAGCCAACTACAAAAGCATTTTCTCCTCCCTTGGTGTTCACACCTCAACTGCTAGAAGAGGGCCTCATCCTCCCTGATTGAACTAACCTCATTATCCCTAGCCTGATTCTTGCTTGCATATTTATACCTGCCTCTGGAAATTTCCACTACATGCATCCGACGAAGTGGGTATTCACCCACGAAAGCTCATGCTCCAATACGTCTGTTAGTCTATAAGGTGCCACAGGACTCTTTGCCGCATTTACAGATCCAGACTAACACGGCTACCCCTCTGAAGAATTGTGATTAAAATAGAGAGAGAGGATGTAAGTGGATGGATGCTTGGTGTGGATAATAACTGAATGATCAGGGAGGTGCCAGCCTAATAATCCAGTGTCCATTGGCCAAAGAAGGCATCAAGTGGAAACAACCAGAGGACCCCCGGAGGGCAGACTGGAATCCACCCTACAGCCTCAAGGATGGGAGAACCAAAGAACAAGATACATCTGGCAGCACGGAGCCGTCAGGAATGTGCTATCTGCTGATTGATTCAACAACAGCATGATGAAGCAATTCCCATAGACTGGCATAAGAATACATTCCTATGAAAATGGACTCTAGAAACTGAGAACTTTGGGGTCTGATTCTGCAAACCAACTTCCAGGAGCATCAGATGAGCATCTGACAAGGCCCTGCTCCCTCCTCATGTCCAGGCCACCTGGCCAGTGGCTTGGCATGAGCAACTCTAAGGGTGGTAACTATGATAATAACCTAGCAGAACCTGTGTGTGTGTGTGTGTGTGTATGAATGAATGTGAATAAATATCAAATTGAATGGAATGTTATAGCTATAACTAACTGCTCACTATGATTCTTTCTGTATTCACAATAAATGTGGCATTTTGCCTTTTCCCCTTTAATAAGATCCTGCTGGTTTTTATTTTATTGGTATAACGCTTAGAGGCTGCTTCCACGATGCAGAAGATAGTATTGCTTTAACACCATATTCAAAACATCACCGTAGGGTTAAACCCACACCATTAAAGGGATAAATGCTTCTGTGGAGATTTGTAACTAAAGTCTAATATACCCCACTATATCATCTAAACCAGATAATTCAGCTGACTATTCTATGTCCAGAACCTGGAGACATTAGAAATACTGTGATTGCTACCCTTTAATGCACAAAAAATAAGAACCACATCCTAAATGTTGCACGTTTGGTGCCAAAGACAATACTATCCTTTAAAAGCAGGGAGAAAAGAGAGTATGTTTTGAGTCTGAATGATATTTCAGATCACCTATCTCATTTGCAAGCATCCAGCACACCATATTTCTAGCTCCACTTTCCTACACCTCAGATTAAAAAGAGAAAAGTTAAAGCTTATTGTCATGCCATTCTCCCTTATGGTTGAGCAATTAGGGATGGCTGAAAGTTGATAGGCGAATAACTTATCGGGCACCTATTCACTTCTTGTCACTGACTTGAATCGCTGGTAGTGATTAACTTTGATTGTATTATTTGCCATCCTCCATACAAAAGCTTTCTGGGAGAGATCCAAACAAGTAGGACAAGGCAAAGTTTGAGAAAGTTATTTAAATTCATACTCTGTGTTAGGTTCCAGCCCTTTCTGAGCGGGGCTTTCACTGAAGTCAATGGGAGTTGTGTGTGTGTTTCATAAATGCAGGATCAGACCCTTGAAAGAGGCCAAAAATAATATGTTCCCACCAAGTCTAAATAAAGTTCAGGGGTTCTCCACATGGGAGCAGGTGTCCGCCCAAATGGATATTTTTGAAGAATCCAGGTCTGTCTCCTCATGACAATAAATGCCTTCCTATACTGTAGCAGCTGTGGTCCATAGCATAGTTAAAACAAAATCCTAAACCCTTGAAAAGAAACCTCCATAGCCGCCTTCATATTCTGCAAACCTTTCTTTTTTTTTCTTTTGAAGGAAAGGGGTTATGCAGTAAGTACTCATGATACTTTGTGTGTTTTCCTTTTCACAATCTGTGGTGGGGTTCTGTCCTACCCCAGTCTGGAGGGGGTTAATGAGTTCATCCAGGCACATGCAGCTCCAACCCAGTGCACCTGTGAGGCCCGCTGCACCTGGAGAAGAGCAGCTCCTTAAAAGGGAGAATCCAAGCACTGTGAAGAATTACACTCTGAAAGAAGCGGAGCTAGAGCTCACCGAACACCCAGGGTGAGGACTGCTGGCGAGGAGGGCTGCTGCAGCAAACTCTCTCTGGTGCCTGGACCTTCTGGGTGAGTAGAGAAATATTTACCTTATTTTTTCTTCTTTTTCTTTTCCTTAGAGCCTAGGAAGCTCAGCCTGGGCCCCTCAGACTGATGGGCAGTTAGAAACCTAGCTCTAGCTTGGAGACTGCTCACCTAGTTGCCTTGCAAAGAGTGGGGTGAACCCAGATTGTGTGTAGGCTGTAGGACTGTTCAATTTTGCCTTTTTGGTTTAGACTACTGTTAACCCCTAGCAGGGGGTGTAGCTGGAGGGATATAGCCCCTCCTCAGATCAACTCTACAGCAAGCCCTGCTGTAAGAGAAAGCACTGGGGGACAATGGAAGTAACCATATGCTGCCCCAAGGGGATGCTCTAGCGGCAAAGCTTATGACACAATCATATTGTGGAACCACAGTCCCTATCAAGTCAAACTCACTAGCTTTAGGAATACTGAGTGGGGGCTCTTGATACTTCAGTCGCTGTTTTGAAATCCTATTGCAGAGGTCTCCAGTTGTTCTTTCTATCAAAGCACTCAGAGTTATCAGACTTGTTCCTCTGACTTCCCTACCTCTTCTGTTGATACCTTACTTCTCCTTCCATGTGGTGGCTCTGGTGCCAAACCAATTTTTAAGCCTGTTGCTGAATTTTGATCTACCAGGGTATTGCTTGTTGCAGTTAATATAGTCTGGTTTGGTTTTGGTTTTGTTTTTTGCAGGGGAGGGAGATTATGTGAAATCGCTGGTGATTTCCATAAAAGACTTTTTTTTTTTTTGGTCAGCTTTGGGTAAAGTAATCTTTAGTTGAAAAGTCACGCCTCTAGCATTTTGCTGATGGCCTACTGCCCACATAGCAGCCCAAACATGAAAATTGGCTAGTAGTGGCCTGCAACTGGGATGGTGAGAAGAAACTCTCTGACTTTTAATATCAATAAGTTTTATACTTAGTTTTACTAGGCTGCAGTCATTAAACATTACTGCTGGAAACCCAGAAGTCCTATTATTAACAGATCTAGGTGAGGTTTAGTTAGAGCCTCAAAACATAGCTTGTGAGATTATTGGAAAAATGATGAATGACTTCTACCCAGAAGCACCCAGCCACTCATTCTATGAAGTTATTCTTTCAGTACAGATGACTTAATCTCCTAGTAAAATACTGTAAAGCTGGAAATAGCTGCTGTAAATTAATTTTCAGTGCATTTGCTTATTTGAAAAATCACCAACAAATAACTTACAGCAACTCTTTCTAGGAAAAAGAGAGTCCCAGTGTTTGCCAGCAGACAGTAGCTAGGAGTGTGAGACTAATGTAGGCTACAAGCCACAGCCCAGCTCCTGGGCCAAGTAGCTGTATACAGAGTGGGCAGACAGGTGGGACTGGAGATGGGAATAGTTCATCAGGAAGGGTGAGGGAATGAAAGGATCGTCCTAAATGCAGATTCCCCAGCTATGACCCTCCTAGGGCTTGTCCATGTCCTGGCCTTGGGGACTGCTGCACAGATAGGTCATGTGGCACAGGGCTCTGCTATATGGGGTCATGCACTGGGGTGCAGCTGCCCCATCGTACTGAGCCCTCCCCCAGCACAGCAGAACCATACCCATTCCACTGCCTAAGAAGTCTCCATGGCCAGCGGTTGGGGTTGGATTTGCTTCTTACTGTGAACCTGTAGCCAGTGTCTCTGGTGTAAAACCAAGCACTGTCTGTGGACTGCTGTACAGCATAGTGTCTCTTTATGTTAATGAAAAATGGTAACTTTTATAAAGTTTTGTAAAGTTGAATACTGGTTATAGACCAGAATGCCCATAAGCAAATCTGGTTAGATGACAGGTCATACAAAACCATGTAACAAAATAAAAATTCTTATGTTCCTTCGCAATATGCCATGATCTCAGATAACCACAATTAGAAGAGATGGGCCTTCATTTTTCTTGTCCCAAGTAGGACACAAATTCAAAATATGCAGCTATAATCAATATAATGAACCATTAAAAGTCACTTTCTAAGGTACTTCTGGTTGCAGATGTATATGTAAAGGAAACACTTTTTGGAACAACATAACTTCTAGACAAGATTATATCAATTATCTACTGTAAAGGAAGACTGTTTAGAACCTCCAGTGAGAAAGGAAAATGTAACATATTTTGAAGACTAAAGGCAACAAATATCTGCACTCTTTAAAACTGAGGGATCTAAAGAACTGTTTTCTGCTTCAGATTCATGATAGACGACATCTTAAAGTCCCCAAACCTTTTGGCCTCATGAAGTAAATAAAAGGCCCTATCCCCAGCTTGAAGTTGGGGGTCCGCACTTGAGACACCAAGCACCCGCAGTTTCCAGTGACCCCAAGTGAAATACTGGGAACGTGGTTAGGGTTGCCAGGCATCTGGTTTTCAACCAGAACGCCCAGTTGAAAAGGACCCTGGTGGCTCTGGTTGGCATTGCCCACCGGGCCGTTAAAAGTCCATTTGATGGTGTGGCGGGGGCCCAGGGATAAGGCAGGGTCCCTGCCTGCCCTAGATCCATGTGGCTCCCGGGAAGCGGCCGCCAGGTCCCAGAAGCCCTATGACACGTTGGCAGCCAGGAAGGTTCTGTGCACTGCCCATGCCCCACAGGTTGGCTACGCAGCTCCCACTGGCATGGAATTGCAACCAATGGGAGCTACGGGAGCAGTGCCTGCCAGCACAAGGGCAGCATGCAGAGCCTCCCTGGCTGCCCATGTGTCTAGGGGCTGCAGGGACCTGGTGGCTGCTTCCCAGGAGCCGCGGTAAGTGCTGCTGGGACCCCGCACTCCGAACCCTCTCCTGCATCCCTGCCCCAGCCTGGCCTCCCCTTCTGCACCCAAACTCCCTCCCAGAGCCCGCACCCACCCCAACACCCTGCCCCAGCCCCCTCCTGCACTTGAAACCCCTCATCCCTGGCCCCACCCCAGAGCCCCCCCCCCCCCCCGGGCTCCAGCTCAGAGCCCTCTCCTGAACCCCTCATTTCTGGCCCCACCTGGAGCCCCAGCTTGTACCACCCCATCCCAGCCTGGAGCCCTCTCCTGGAGCCCTCTCCTGCACCCCAATCCCCTCATCCCTGGTCCTACCCCATAGCCTGCAACCCCAGCCAGAGCCTGCACCCCAACTCCTGCCCTAAGTGAGTGATGGTGGGGGAGAGGGAGGGATGGAGTGAGTGGGGTGGGACCTCAGGGAAGTGGCAGGGCAGGGGTGTTCGGTTTTGTGTGATTAGAAAGTTGGCAACCTTAAACATGGTACTTCTAAAAAGCAGGCCCAAAGGGTTTAAAGTGGATGCCCAAAAATGAAAGCACCCACAATCAGAGGCCACTTTTGAAAATTCTGGCCTGTCTTTTCAAAGCACTGTAATTAGCATCCAGTCTCCTGACACCTGTCTCTGTGTTCTAACCACAAGTTGCCTCTCACTTCAGGTTTCTTGCATCTGCTCAGGACAGGTTGGGAAACAGAGGGATTATGCATTCCCATAAAGACTTTTTTTTTTAAAATGTGTGTCAGAAGTTTGTCATTGAAATGAGCAATAGTCTCTCAGAACTCCAGGGAAGGTGGAACACTGACCACAGTCCTGGTAATACCCTCTCCAGTTGGGGCTGCCCCAGTAATTCAAAACCCACTCTTTCCTATGAAAAATGGCCAAATGATCAAAGTTAATTCCCAGAATAGTTTAAAAAAGCTCTTAAACCCTACAGCTAGGGGTGGCCCCTTCTGAAGCCCTTAGAGATTTTTAGGCTGAAACTTGTTTTGCACAGTTTGAGATATTTCTCAATGATTAAGGTTCCCTTTGAAGTTTTCTATCTTTCATAGTCCTTTGTTTGCGATCCTGGCAGGAAGATGCACAATGAGGTGTGTGTGGGTTTGTTGTTGTTGCCAGTCTGGATGTGGCTCTGTCCATTGAACCTTCAGGTCTCTTGTATGGTTTCAGTTGAGCCCTCTGAAAATTGGAAATGTGTTTTGCTTATAGACTAAGCCCAGTAAAGTGCACTCGAATGCTATCAGTGCAATTTTTCTACTCAATGTGGTGTTCGGCTGCACCAGTGATGAGATGTAGAATTGTGGCATCCATACAATCTAGCGGTGTGTGGTTGTGTGGGTTTTTTTTTTTAATACTTGATATAGAAACCCATTATCTAGAGCTTTTTTAAAAAAAAAAAAGTTAAAGTTGCTCCTCCAGTGTCAATGATCTGGGGGAGGGGAGGGTGAGTGGGGTAGGCAACAGATTAATCGGCTTCTCACTAGCTCCCCTTGAATTCATGGTCTGTTCCAGCCATGACTTTAGGATAATTCTTCTTTTTAGGGGGTATATCTGTGCATTCCAGAATGAGAATCAGTCCTCCCACTTCTTCAGCCCCTTGCTGTTGGTTTGGGTGCTGATAATGCCACATTGGAAGCTATTTACAGTTTTGGAGTCACACTGCCGACAGGGGATGGATCACTTGAGGATTACCTGTTCTGTTCATTTCCCTCTGGGGCACCTGGCATTGGCCACTGTCAGAAGACGGGATACTGAGCTAGATGGACCTTTGGTCTGACCCAGTATGGCCGTTCTTTTGTTATCACGGTACATTCTGCTTCTAAATATCTTCCCTTGGAATATATGCTGTGTGCCAAGATAGTTGCCAAGAACCACCACCATTTGTACAAGTTATAGGAAAACTTACACAATTCCCTTCCTCTCCTCTGTGTGTCAACAAATTTGCAGCAATTCTGTTGGCAAGAATTTTGAACTACTACTTCATATCCTCTTCACTGAATTTGTCTCATTTAAAAGGTGTAGTTAGGTTACAGGCCACTTGCTAGTTATTTTCCTCCTTCTCCTTTGAATTTGGTCTCTGATATTGTTTGTGTGTGTGCATGTGTGTGTTTGCTGTTTTAACAAAAAGTCCCCAAAAACAATTCGCTTTGCCCTAGCACCTGCCCCCAGCAGGATTCTTCTGTGAATTTTTCCCTTCCACTCTTCCTTGATACTACCAGTAGATGGCAATCATGGACTGGACAATAAGCAGTGAAGAGCATATCTATGTCCTTCGCTCTCTTTCAGCATGTGGTGTGGTGCAGTGCAGGTTTCCCTGAGTGAGAGAAAAACATGACTAAACCCTGCAAGACAACACACAAATAAAATGTAAAACCCAGACAAGCAGCCTCCAGAGGACAGCTGGGCACTTAGTCCTTGATAGAAATAGTAAATAGCCCCTATTAAGGCTTTTGTCCACAGAGAACACACCACCACCACACAAGGGCAGAGTGATAGAATGTGTGCATTTTTGGGGGGGAAGTATAAATACTCTGTCATTTTCCTAACTACTTGGTAAATGAGTGATTAGATACCTACTTGCTAAAGACAATACACAGATTGATACAGATTTTTTTTTTTTTTAAATTAAAACTCCTTCCACAGCTTGGGTCCAGCAACCAGACTCAGTAAGAAGCCCAGCTCACACCACAGTGGGGGAAAATCTCTCAAAGTATGTCATGGCTTTGTGCTGAGCTATTATCTCTTTAAACAGGTTAGGCACAGGGCTCTGTGATACAGCTATCAAAACAACCGCCCGTGTTTTGTTATGGTTTAAAGTGGTTACTGCAGCATCTCAGTAAGGCAGCCCAACCAGAGAAAATGAGCCTTTTTGTTTGCCACGTTTGGTACTCACACAGATAAGAACAGCTCAAATGTAAAGAGAGCTGGGGCAGTGTAATGGACACAGCGTACAGGAGTGCACTCTGGAAAGTGTTTTCAGTTGGGATTTCCTGAGATCAGAATAAATAAAAACAAGTAACCATGTCTGAAACCCCTCTCGTACATGGGGTTAGATGTCTGACAAAGTGATTTGTGTCTTCAACTGGTGGCCAGTGGAATGACCCAGTCAGTGGAGTGTTTGTCCAGTGGTGCACTCTAGGGACTCTTCTACTTTTTGCGGGGGGAGTGGGTGAGGGGGGAGCTCCCATTGCTATGTTACCACCAATGCAGCTCCAAGCAGAAGTGCTGGTAGCAATACACTAGGCAGGGCTCAGGAGGCTGCTGTTCATGGTGGTTTTTGGTGTGTTGGTTTTATTTTTATATAATATATAGTTTAAATCAGCCAGCATGTCATCCAAACTTTTTGTGACTAGATATGTGACAGTGGTAACCCCCCAGCATCTTATCTAGGCTATTGCTGCTCTGGTAGCAGTGGAATGGGAGATTTCCCTACAGTCTAGTGTACATTCGGTGAGACAATTGTTACAGGGATATTGACTGAATGACACGACGTGTTACGACGCCTGTCTTTGCTGCAGATGCACTGGACTGTTGCAATGTACAACAGAACACAAAGTCAGATTTGTAGGACTTCCATGTTTTTGGAAGTAAAAGCTTGTGACTAGTTGCGTTACTCCTTAGAATACTATCATTTTACACACTACCCAGAAAGAGAACGTGTAGAAAGAGGGCTTGAAAAATAGCTTTGCCCACTTGCCAGTGATGAGTGCAAGTTGCTTGCTGGCAGTGGCAAGAAATTTTTCGATAGAACTGCTTTAGTGCATCCACACCGAGCATGTCGCATAACGGTTGGTGTTGTTTCAATGTATTCCTAAAACATGTATCCCTTTCAGCTCCCTCAGAGTGCCAGGCCCTATGGGGTAACTTCCAAAATGGGACACTGCATTGTGGGATAGTTAGTGGGGCTGCTAGTCATGCTGGAAAAATTCTTATGGCCTGATCCAGCGGTGGATCTGTACCAATGCTTGTGTAGTGACTGCAACAGTTGTGGAGTATGGATGCAAGGGGCTGTACATGTGTTGTAAGAACAAGGAGTTCCAAACAGTGTTTTACAGTAATTCTTCATTTAATGCCTGAACTGGTACCAGAAAGCTCACTTGTAGCATAACCCACTGTTGCGGGGATGAACGGTGTTCACAACATCTGCTTGCACCTTTTGGTCCCTGCAACCGTGCACTTCCCTAGGTGGAACCATATGGTCTGTAGGCAGCAGATCTATCAGGTGAGACAAAAGCCTGAGAGTAAACATGTTCCCAAACCACATATAGTTTGTTCCAATAGTCACAAGATTAAACAACAGTCACAATAAAGTAGTAGATACCAACATTGGACATTAAATAAGTATAATGCTGAAGGGGCAGGGGAAAACGATGTGACATTTTTCTCTTGCTAGAGGCAATATGAAGCCTACTACATAATTTTCATCTGTTGGCTCAAACTGCCCCTTAGCTATCTAAAACAGTTCCCTGGGAATCTTCAGTGCCCACTGGAAAACCCAAATATGGGAGATGGTCATGTGAGTCTAGCAGTTGGGCCCAAAGTGTCCAGCCACTGGGCAAGTATATCTGGGAATTTCCACTTTATTTTCTAAAGACTCATAAGTGAGGATTTCTGTACCCCTTATTGGACAGTAACAAATAACAAGCCACATGTATCCTGCACAATAGAAATGAGGCCAAATTCCTCTGTATGAAGGATTATCTTTATATATCAGCTGTGTAAAGTGGCAAAATCCATACTGAATAACTGCCCACAAAGGCACTCTGTTAAGAGTAGTCCTTAGACAAAAGAAGAAAATCTTTCCTATACTTCAATAATAACTTTGCTACTTAAGGAAAGTAAAACTTCTCTTCTAAAGGAACACCAGGAAACACATGGAAGCCTATGGGACACTCGGGTGTCTCCCTGAGTAAAAGACATTGTAAAGATAAAAGCTGGCACTTTTGAAGGAAACTTAGCAATTTTAGGGCTATTCTTATTTTACCTCCAGATAAACAAAACTTAGATGGGCTGGCGTTTAAATGCCTGACATCCTTAGTCTCTTAAATTGCTTATTCCAAGTAGGTGCAGAAGAAGCATGGCTAATTCTAAGTATTTAAAATCTACTAAATGCGGCTATCAGAACAGTCATCCATCTATCAAAATCCTACTTCAATTATTGCTAAAGATCAGTGGATTATTCCCTGTCTCCAGTATCTATAGAATGCCCATCACTGCAGTATCACAATGCTGTTTTATAGGGAATGGAAAGCAAGGAAAACAAATCTTTCTTAAACTATTGGGGGGGAGGGATAGCTCAGTGGTTTGAGCATTGGCCTGCTAAACCCAGGTTGTGAGTTCAATCCTTGAGGAGGGGGCCATTTAGGGATCTGGGGTAAAAATTGGGGATTAGTCCTGCTTTGAGCAGGGGGTTGGACTAGATGACCTCCTGAGGTCCCTTCCAACTCTGATATTCTGTAATTTCTTCTCTGATTGTATAATGACTTATTATTGTCAACCCTTGCTCAGTTCCTGACTGACTCCCATTTACTGTTCTGGGCTCTACCCACTAAGCTGGGCCCCAGCTCTAACCATTGGGAGTGAAGGGGGGGGCACACCTTTGAGGTAGTGGTTAGAGCCAGACTACCCATGTCCTGGTTAAGGTGACGACCTTTTCAAAATGCTAAAACAGGACACCTGTAGGAGCCTGCCCCCTTTGTGGCCCTGCGCCCAGCTCCTCCTCTTTCCTCCTGGCCAGGCCGGAAGCCAGAGCTGGGCAGTGGTAAGAGCTACTCAGGGAACCCAGACCGCTGTGCAGAGCCCTGGATCCTCCACCTGCCCTGGTCGGGGGGGAGGAGATGGGGTGCCCAAAAGCAGCCCCTGTCCAATGTCCCCACCCCCAGGGGTGTGCCACCCAGGGCAGGTGGAGGGTCCTGGACTCCCCACAGCAGCCCAGGCTCCCTGGGTGGCTCTTACTACTGCCTGACCCTGGCGCCGCGCCTGGCCAGGAGCAGGGCCAGGGCCAGGGGGCGTGGGGGCCAGGGGAGAATAAAACCTAGTTCTTGACCTTCATCTGACTGCAGTAAACTTTCCACTTACGTTTTATAACATGGTTGGCTAGATTTTTTTTTTTTTTGGTCTGGGTCCCCGTAACATAACGTTCAAATCTAAACATGACAAAAGGGTAAGAATAATGTAGCTTGTTTTAGACCAGTGGCTCTCAAACTTTTGTACTGGTGACCCCTTTCACATAGCAAGCCTCTGAGTGTGACCCCCGCCTTGTAAATCAAAACCACTTTTTAATATTTAACACCATTATAAATGCTGGAGGCAAAGTGGGGTTTGGGGTGGAGGCTGACAGCTCATGACCCCGCATGTAATAACCTTGTGACCCCCTGAGGGGTCCTGACCCCCAGTTTGAGAACCTCTGTTTTAGACAATAAACCTCCAAGGCCTCTTCCTAGCCACGTCTTAGATTGTCTAGTTCATCTGTAAAGTGCTTCACCTGATGGGATTTTCCCTTGAACTTGTATGTTCATTGTTACACACCGGCATGTTAATCCTCTCTGACTTTACTGGACTGAATACGTATTTTCCATTTATTATGTACAATGCTTTAGCCTTTACCTTCACTTCTAAATACAGCTTGAACCTTTCCAAAAGTTCATGTTTGAGAGTCATGATTTTCTGCATCTTTTATTTACCCCAAAGAAATAAATGTCTTGACAGCTTTTTCCTGTGCTCTTTGGTAAGCTGCCTCGGCCAATAGAATAATCATATATACTTTAATATTGTATCTCTTTGATTTATGGTTAATATAAGCTTGTTCTTGATAAAACCCTCTATTCCTTATGTATTAAATGAAAACAATGAGCAGATAGGGTCATATTTTTAGCCGTACCAAAGCAGTATTTGATATAGTTGAGGAGAGGTGCACGTATTTAATAATAATAAAAAAATCAACCAGCTCAGAGGATCAGGGAGATTTGATAATCCCTTTGGAAGTACAGCATATAGCATGTATCTAGTAGGTGATAATTACTGCATTCCAGTGGGATTAGTGCAATGGTAGCCCGTTATAGCAGAGTGAAACTTCACTATGGCAATGAATCAATGGGAACTAAATATGTGCTGAGGTGACCTGCTGAATAGGAACAGATTTAGGTCTGGTCTAAACTAGGAAATTAGGTTGGTATAACTATGTCCCTCAGGGATTTGACAAATCCACCCTCCTGAACAACGCAGTTAAGCCGATCTCACCCCTGGTGTAGACTGTGCTAGGTTGACCAGAGAATTCTCTGGTCAACCCAACTATTGCCGCTGAGGTGGATTACCTATGCTGATGGGAGAAGTCCTCCCCTCATTGTAGGTAATGTCTTCACTGATGCACTACAGCTGTACCACTGCAGCATTTTAAGTGTAGATGAGCCCTTAACATGTGCTTGAAAGCTTTGCTGAATAGAGATACACGACTGAATTGGCCTATAATAATTACAGTTTTTGTGTCCACTGTAGAATTTATTCCCAAGAGACACAAACTAAAATCTCTAACAGATAGAGCAGTGATTCTCAACATTTCAAGACTAGTGTACCCCCTTCAGGAGTCTCAAGACCAAGCCCCACCTCCTGGGGCTGAAGCATGTAATTTTAGCTTCGCGGGGCTCCCTGTGGCACAGAGCCTGAGGCAATTGCCCTGCTTGCCACACCCGATTGCCAGCCCTGCACTCCATCTCCACTAAACCTGTCCCGTGACCAGGGCTTAAATTCAGCCAGAGCTGTCTGGAGCAGAGCTCCAGTGAATATTTCAAACCTGTGGGGCTGAAGCCCTGAGCCCCAGCATGACCCGTGGGACTGAAGCCATGAGCCCTGAATGGGGGAAGTATAGGGGGACTCTGGGAAATACTACATGAAAATTTAAGCCCTTGGGGGCTGTGACACCCAGGTTGAGAAACACTGATCGAGATGAGTAAAGGTACCCCCTGGAAGACCTCTGCATACCCTCAGGTGTATACATACACCTGGTTGAGAACCACTGCTGTAGGGTATCTATAAAATGCATTTATTTAATTGAAAATGCCCTAATTTTCTCTTACTGTCTATAATCTGATCCTGCAAAACAAAATACAAGGTAGTCAAATCCATTTGATAAATTTTATTTCTACTCCCCTATAATTCTGAGTAGCCAGGCAACTTTAGGTACCTTTTTACATGTGTGTGTAAAATATATACACACTTCCTTATTCCCAATTTTAATTCTCTGTATAACTACAGCATCAAAAAGCTGCTTAATCTAAATTATCACAAAGAAGACAAAAGTAATTTATGTTTTAGAACTATCCAATTTATTTTTTTCCTAGAGACTTATTTTTACAACATACAGTCTGGTTCAGATTGCCAGAATACTGCCTTTGGAACATATTCATCTTCATCAGGACAATTACATAACTCAAACTGTACCTAATACTCTAGCATAATAGACGTGAACAGCTGTAACGTCTACTCAGTCACTTCACCAATTAGATTAATAAAGATATAGTACCATCAACAGCCATCACTAACTTCGTTCACTTCCACACCTACAAAAGTCACTGGTAACAACTTCTCCCATATCTTCCTGCACACATTTGCCCATTTGTTGTGGTTGGCAACTCTTATACAATTCAATTTTTGGTACAATGGTGTATTCATTCTCTTCCCCCCCCCCCCCCAAAAAAAACAAAAAAAACAAAAAAAACTAATAAGAGTACCTGAGGATCCAGGAATTAGGCAGACAATGAGCACTGGGTGGCTGTAGATAGGGCCCTATCAAATTCCCAGTCCGTTTTGGTCAATTTTATGGTCATAGTATTTTAAAAACCGTAAATTTCATTATTTTGGATAGTTAAATCTGAAATTTCACAGTGTTGTAAATGTTGGGGTCCTGACCCAAAAGGCGGCTTGGTGGGGTTTGGGCCAGGTTATTGTAGGAGAGTGACGGTATTGCCACCTTACTTCTATGCTACTACTGGCGGGGCACCGCCTTCAGAGCTGGGTGCCTGGCCAGCCACTGCTGCTCTCTGGCCACCCAGCTCTGAAGGCAGTGCAGAAGTAAGGGTGGCAATACTGTAACCTCCCCCCCACGATAACTTTGCTCCCCCCCCACCCATAGCTCCCTTTGGGTCAGGCCCCCCAGTTTGAGAAACACTGGTGAAATCTGTATAGAAGAGGGTAAAAGTACACAAAAGACCAGATTTCACTGTCCATGATGTGTTTTTCACAGCCATGAATTTGTTAGGTCCCTACCTATAGAACACACATTAATTTTACAGAATTTGGCTTATAAACCTGATCTTAGTGAATTAAAAAGTAGGAGGTTGTATAGGGGCTAATTCTGCAACCCTTGCTTATGCAAGTAGTCGTCATTGCCATGGAAGTGAATGGGATGCTTTGTGTGAGTAAGAGCTACTTGTTTTAGCAAAGTTTTCAGGATCAAGGTCTTAACAAGTTAAGTCTCAACAGAGCGGTTAAAAATCCATGCATAATAGTCATTTCTTCTTCTCCTGCGAGAGTGTCTCCCTTGAGAAGTGACTTCTGTAGGACAAAGAAAGTCACTGTCGCGGGTGAAATTAGGATAGGACATATATGAGACTCATCACAAACAGCTGTGGAAAAATAAGGTATCCATTAGACAGCTTCAAAGTTGTTTGGTGCGCATATTACTGGATTAATTAAAGCTTCAGCACTGGTGTGGAACAATTTCAGTAATATTGGCAACTGACTTGATTAGCCAAAACATACTCTTCACTGAAAGTCATGAATAACATCATACTCATGAAGGTTTTGGATCCACACAAATGGACTTGGCAAAAGGCCACTGAGATCTCAAATCTTCATGAGGGGCCTTGGTAGAAAAGGCTGCTAACCTTAAACCAGGGGTCTCAAACATGTGGGCCTCATGCGGCTCACGGAGTTATTTCCTGCAGCCCGCCATAGGTGCCGACTCCACCGGCAGCCAAGCTACCCTCAACCCCCGCCTCTCCTCAGTGTGCCACATCCCCGCTCTTCCACCTACCTCCCAGTGCTTCCTACCACCAAACAGCTGTTTGATGGCGCTTAGGACTTCCCAGAAGAGAGGGGGGGAGGAGCAGGGACACGGCACGCTCAGGGGAGGAGGCGGAGAAGAGACGGGGCAGGGATTTCGGGAAGGAATTTGGAATAGGGGCAGGGAGGGGGTGGAGCTGGGGTGGGGACTTTGGGAAAAGAGTTGGAATGGCGGCAGGGAAGACATTGTTAGCTGGATCAGCAAAACATAACTCACCTCTGGCCCTGCTGCTGCCAGCTCCCCCACACATGCTCTGGGGAGGAGGGCAGGCGGGCTCTCAGAGCTGCTGTTTAAGGCAGTGTTTACACTCACGCTCGCGCTGGGGGTGGAGATGTCTGCTGCGTGCATTTCAATGAGCTGTTTCCACAGTTCTCTGAAGTTTACCCAAGTCAAACTGCCCAAGCTTGACAAACAGCCTTGCAGCTCCTCACTCCCGACCAAGCCATTGAGCCTGCTCTTCCTGCATCCGCAATCCTCCCCTCAAGCTATACCCTGACTCACACAAACCCTTGGCCAGCCACTTTGCCACTCTTCAAATCTCCCCTCCCTCGAGGGAGGGCGAAACACACCCACCATTGAAATTCATCCACATTGATCCCAGGTGTAGTGTGAAATGCTGGAGGAGAAGGGAGCTGGGAAAGCAGCAGCAGTCAGTCACTGGGAAAAGCCCTTTTCCTTTAATGTTGGGCGGGAGGGAAAGGGAAGGCGCATCAGAGAGAAATGTCACGGGTGGGGGGAAGGGAAGGGAACAGGGATCTTGGATTTTCCAGTTTACAAAAGCCAAGCCTGTTCCCTGTGCCTCTCACCCTCAACAATGCCTGGGTGGGAAGAAATCCCCAACCCTCCTAGGGGATGCAGACTCTTCAACACAGGTGCTGACTGCTGAGTAAATTCACTCAATAGAGGCCTACAACTTCCAGCATGCTCTACTCCATCTTGCACTGAGCTGGCACCTAAGAGGCGAAGCAAGGCATGCTGTGAGTAGTTGGGAAGAATGTTTGTTAAAAGTGGCAATGTATTTTGTATGAATAGTTACTTTAAAAAGTTCCTGCCATTACAGCTATGTTGATTAGACTTTTACTGACCACCTAAGGAATAGTTACAGGTGTTCATATTTTATTAAAACCCCTCTTCACATTACAGTTTTAAAAAAGTTAATACATTGACTTTTAATAGCATACTACATTACTCTTCATTTTTTTTTCATTTTTGACTATACTTTTGTATCATTGTATGAAAAAGTTTCAGTGATGTGGCTCTCGGGACAATGTACTAGTCCTCAGGTGGTCCTCGTGGTGATTTGAGTTTGAGATCCCTGCCCTAAACAGAAGAGAAAGAAACCAGAAACGTCAATCAAGTTGATAGGAATCATTTAGGGCCTGGTTTCACTAGCTGCTAAACAACTGCACCTCTCATCAAAGTCAGTGGGAGTTGAGGACACTCAACACCTTGCAGAATTGGATCCCCAATAGTGAAATATTCAGGATTTGATGGCCTCATATTGGAAGATGCTGAGTGCCTCCTGAGTCAGTGAGCGTGTAAGTACTCAGCACCTCAGAATCAGACACTAGTATGTGGAGATCTATTTCAGGTTGCCTGAGCCACATTTGATGCTTGATACTGTAACTTTTGGAAATTGGGGCGGGGGAGACAGAGTCTGCAGAGATTATCGTAACTCACTTGAATTGTCCTCTTGAAATCAGTGGGCCTACTCCTGTGACTAAGGGTTTGCAGAATTGGATGTCAATAACTTAATTTCAGATGTGAAAGCATCTGTGTTCTTATTTATAATCGGAGCCTCATAGATTCTGGGAGTCCACATCTATGGAATCCACCCCTTACCGCATGACTGCGGCCTGCAACTTCAGTTTCTGTTTTAAGGAAAGTATGTTGCTAGTCTTTATGGTGGTGAAGAAAATCTTGGCAAGCATGAATTGCGAGAATAAACCAATGCAAGGTTATCTTCCTAAGGCTTCAGACAGCCTGGTACAACACCTCAGTGAGGGGTGAAATACCACATTCATCTCAATGAGTCTGAAATGCTGAAGATGAATGTTTAACTCTCCTGCTGGCTTTAGTAGGAACAGCCAGCTGATTGATTAATTCCATGATGCCAAACTGCCTCCTATTTCTCCCCAGGTGCCAAAAGCCCAAGTTACTCTCTAATCAGGTACCAAAAACCTCCAGCTTTCCTCCCCCCCGACCCCCAACAATTTATACAGTTCAGTTCTGTGTGGTTAATACACAAATCTACAGAAAATGTTGGGGCAGTAAAATAAATGTAACTGAATGCACCTCCTCCCCCCCAATGATATACTGAGAGCAGAATATCTTTTTCTGGCATGGTTAAGAAGAGCTCCCCTACAATTCCCTACTCCTTGGCTGGGGCTGTGGGAGTGTCCACTCCTGTTTCAGTCTGCTTTATCTAGTGCATGGGGATTTGTCTACAGCTGCTGATCCTTTGCTTTCTGAGCGTGCAAAAAAGAAAAAAAAAAAAGTACCTCAAGAGTGCACTCAGTGAAATATACATGAAGGTTTCAGTGTTTGTTTAATGCAGATTGACTCACTTTTGAAAAGTAAAGATCAGTGTTTAAACATTTTTTTCTCTTGTAAATTAACCATATGTTTTTTCATTTATATTTGCACTAAAAACGAACTCTACCCCAGCAAGAATGAAATTTAACACTAAAATATGACTTGCTACAACATTCTGAAAAGAAATTGCCTTTTCTCAAGAATAAAAACACTATAATAAGGGGTTGGATCCCTCAATCCTTATTCAGCTGAGTAATTCTTACTAACATGAGTAGTACCATTGATATCCATAGGACTAAGATTTATGCCCAAGGTTTGCTGGCTCAGGCTCCATATCTAATAATCACTGAGCACATTTTTAAAGCATCTGTAGACCTCTTCATCCTGATTTCCCACCCTGCCCCCCGGCCATTTTTCTAATGAGGAAATGCCTACACTATTAAAATTGGAGCCCTGAGAAATGTTGACTTCTGGTGATTATTTTGTAAAGTTTCACATATTTTTGCTTTGGTGGAATTTTCTTAGTTCAAACTGAAATGCCAACTGTAAATGTGCAGGGGAGACACGATGTGGTGGGAGATATCACTGAGAATTATTTAACATTTATTTAGAAATGTAGTTGTGAAGTGTGATATTACCATGAAAACGTGGGTCGTCAAAGCATTGTCCAAAAGGATATTTATGCGATTAGTGCTCTTCATTTTGTGTATTAATAGTTGATGTGCAAAATGTTTTCTTTCTCCACCAGCTTTAGTCAGAGAAAAACACAAGAGGGCACTTTAATCTACCTAATTAGCAAAGGCTATATTGTCTTGGAAAGGTTTAGGGATTAAAGGCACCAATGCCGTTTTTCTAGCACTTGCCTTTCATGATAATGGATACTGTTTGTAGAACAATCTCAGCTGGTCAAGAATCTCGAGGAATTACAAGAGAATGAAACCTACAAGAAAAATACACATGGCAGCTTCAGAAGAGAAATTCTCTTGCTAAATAACTGTGTGTGGCTGCAGCCACAACTCCTTGAGATGTGATCAAGTACCCTAGCTTAACGAAACAGCAGATGCCCAATATTTGGAGGGAGCTTTCAAGGAAAGCTCAGAGGCTTTAGACAGTGGTGTAGGTGGCATACTTACCTCCAAGTATTTAGTCAATGCCCCATGAAGGGGGACTAAATTGGCCAGTATATGGATGATGTGTAAAAACAAAGCTTTTCTCTCAAAACTTGGTAGCCGCAAAGCTGTGTCTGAAATTCAAACTAGTGATTCTGCCAACTAAACTCCCTTTTTCATTTGAATTGTAAACTTTTATTTTTCATTTCCCATCTTCATAGATTCATAGATATTTAGGTCAGAAGGGACCATTATGATCATCTAGTCTGACCTGCACAACGCAGGCCACAGAATTTCACCCACCCACTCCTATATCTGTGCTATTGAAGTCCTCAAATCGTGGTTTAAAGACTTCAAGGAGCAGAGAATCCTCCAGCCAGTGACCCGTGCCCCATGCTACAGAGGAAGGCGAAAAACCTCCAGGGCCTCTTCCAATCTGCCCTGGAGGAAAATTCCTTCCTGACCCCAAATATGGTGATCAGCTAAACCCTGAGCATATGGGCAAGATTCATCAGCCAGATACTACAGAAAATTCTTTCCTGGGTAACTCGGATCTCACCCCATCTAATAGCCCATCACAGGCCATTGGGCCTATTTACCATGAATATTTAATTACCAAAACCATCTTATCCCATCATACCATCTCCTCCATAAACGTATCAAGTTTAATCTTAAAGCCAGATAGATCTTTTGCCCCCACTGCTTCCCTTGGAAGGCTATTCCAAAACTTTACTCCTCTGATGGTTAGAAACCTTTGTCTAATTTCTAGTCTAAATTTCCTGGTGGCCAGTTTATATCCATTTGTTCTTGTGTCCACATTGGTACTGAGCTTAAATAATTCCTCTCCCTCTCCGGTATTTATCCCTCTGATATATTTATAGAGAGCAATCATATCTCCCCTCAACCTTCTTTTAGTTAGGCTAAACAAGCCAAGCTCCCTGAGTCTCCTTGCATAAGACAAGTTTTCCATTCCTCGGATCATCCTAGTAGCCCTTCTCTGTACCTGTTTCAGTTTGAATTCCTCCTTCTTAAACATGGGAGACCAGAACTGCACACAGTATTCCAGATGAGGTCTCACTAGTGCCTTGTATAATGGTACTAAAACCTCCTTATCCCTACTGGAAATACCTCTCCTGATGCATCCCAAGACCGCATTAGCTTTTTTCACAGTAATATCACATTGGCGGCTCATAGTCATCCTATGATCAACCAATACTTCAAGGTCCTTTTCCTCCTCCATTACTTCTAATTGATGCGTCCCTAGCTTATAACTAAAATTCTTGTTATTAATCCGTAAATGCATGACCTTACACTTCTCACTATTAAATTTCATCCTATTACTATTACTCCAGTTTACAAGGTCATCCAGATCCTCCTGTAGGGTATCCCTGTCCTTCTCTAAATTGGCAATACCTCCCAGCTTTGTATCATCCGCAAACTTTATTAACACACTCCCACTCTTTGTGCCGAGGTCAGTAATAAAAAGATTGGTCCCAAAACTGATCCTTGAGGAACTCCACTGGTAACCTCCCTCCAGCCTGACAGTTCACCTTTCAGTAGGACCCGTTGTAGTCTCCCCTTTAACAAATTCCTTATCCACCTTTCAATTTTCCTATTGATCCCCATCTTACCCAATTTAACTAATAATTCCCCATGTGGCACGGTATCAAATGCCTTTCTAAAATCTAGGTAAATTAGATCCACTGCATTTCCTTTGTCTAAAAAATCTGTTACTTTCTCAAAGAAGGAGATCAGGTTGGTTTGGCATGGTCTACCTTTTGTAAAACCATGTTGTATTTTGTCCCATTTACCATTGACTTCAATGTCCTTAACTACCTTCTCCTTCAAAATTTTTTCCAAGACCTTGCATACTACAGATGTCAGACTAACAGGCCTATACTATCACTTTTTTTCCCTTTCTTAAAAATAGGAACTATGTTAGCAATTCTCCAATCATACGGTACAACCCCTGAGTTTACAGATTCATTAAAAATTCTTGCTAATGGGCTTGCAATTTCTTGTGCCAATTCCCTTAATATTCTTGGATGAAGATTATCTGGGCCCCCCGATTTAGTCCCATTAAGCTGTTTGAGTTTTGCTTCTACCTCAAATATGGTAATGTCTACCTCCATATCCTCATTCCCATTTGTCATGCTACCATTATCCCTAAGATCCTCTTTAGTCTTATTAAAGACTGAGGCAAAGTATTTGTTTAGATATTGGGCCATGCCTAGATTATCCTTGACCTCCACTCCATCCTCAGTGTTTAGCGGTCCCACTTCTTCTTTCTTTGTTTGCTTCTTATTTATATGACTATAGAACCTTTTACTATTGGTTTTAATTTCCTTTGCAAGGTCCAACTCTACTTGACTTTTAGCCTGTCTCACTTTATCCCTACATGTTCTGACCTCAATAAGGTAGCTTTCCTTGCTGATCCCTCCCTTCTTCCACTCCCTATATGCTTTCTGCTTTTCCTTAATCACCTCTCTGAGATGCTTGCTCATCGAGCTTGGTCTACAACTCCTGCCTATGATTTTTTTCCCCTTACTTGGGATGCAGGCTTCCGACAGCTTCTGCAAGATGGACAGTTTTGCTGGTGAATGTGTCCATGTTTCACCCTACAAGTGGCTACTATATATTTAGCTTATGGGTAAAGTCATACATAATAAAACACCAAACGGGTGCAAGCGCAAAAGCAGTAAACTATTCCCTCAAGCTTCAGATGGTCCAGAAATTGTGTTTCGCTGTCTGAAACTAAATGCTGGGAGCAACCCAGCACAACCCAGGAACTCCCTTAATTCAAGAACAAGACTTTCTACAACTATTGCCCTCCTGTGCTGTGGGGGCAGCCGGATTAGTCTTTCAGATTTTTTTTTTTTCCTCCACTCCCATCTCTCCCCAACCTATCCTAATGGCTCCATAGTTTACTTCTTGGACGAAAAAGTTCCAGGGTCCCCTGTGCTCCCAGCAGGAACAATATTTAATGGAAGAATGGCAGGCTATTGGAAATTCTGCTGTGAAGGCCAAAAGTATAAGTGGGTTCAAAAAATTATTCAACAAGTTGATGGAGGATAGGTCCATCAATGGCTATTAGCCAAGAGGTCAGGGATGAAAACCCATGCTCTGGGTGTCCCTAAGCTCCTGACCCCCAAATGCTGGGGCTGGACCACAGAGGATGAATTACTCCATTTTCTTGCTTTGTTCATTCCTTCTGAAACATCTGGCACTGACTATCATTGGAAGACAGGATATTGGGCTAAATGGATCATTGGTCTAACCCAGTATGACTCTTTTTATGTAACTGCACTGTTTTTTACTAGATATCCAGGAACATTCTGGTGGGAGATGTTCTCGGCTCCGCATCCTCTTCCCCCAAGAAAACGTATATTTAGGGCAATGGTTGGGCTGATTTTTCCCCACAGTTGCTGTTTTTTTAAGCAACTGGGAGCAGGGCATGGATATAATCTGACATATATTCTTGTGCACTTCCCTGGTTTGGTAGCATCTCTTGCTGGGGTACAGGCACACATTCTTGTTAGGCATGTTAGTGGTTTTAATTAGTCTAGATTGGCTGAGTTTATAGCGACATAAACCTCACCATTTTCAGGCTGCTCTGCAAGCCTTGTTGCTTTGCTAAAGAATTTTCCCTAAGAATCAGAGGAAGAAAATGTGACAAATTCAAAGGAATCGGAGACTAAACCCCTGCATGGGATGATTTAAAAAAAAAAAATCCTGCTCCTGTCCCACCCTGCAATACCCACTTCTGCTCCCGCATTGTTTCTTGCATTTTTATCCCCCTCCCACCTGCAAAAGCCTTAGGGCTTGGCTACACTTGCATGTTATACCGCAGTAAAGCCGCCCAGAGCGCTCTAACTTACTCCCTGTCCACACTGGCAAGGCACGTAGAGTACTCTGACTCCCTGGCTGGAGTGCTCCTCGTACTCCACCTCTGCGAGAGGATTAATGTCTGATGCACCCCCACTGGAGGACCGCAGCGTCAGTGTGAATGAGGAGTTACGTTACTGCGCTCTGATTGACCTCCGGAAACGTCCCATAATCCCCTTAAGTCAAGTGGCCTCTCTTCTTTGTTTTGAAATTGTCTGTAGGAATGCGGAAGTACCTTTTCAAAGCTCCGTTTCAGACAGATGGCTGCTTATCTGCTATGAGACAAAGCAAACATATACTGTTTGCTTTGAGTGAGTGGAGGGGCAGGGGGGTCTGAACTCACAAGACAGCATGCTGACGCACTCTCAGCACCCCCAAAAACTCACTCTCTCTCCCCGCACATACACACAACACACTCCCTGTCACACTCCATCCCACCCACCGCATTTGAAAAGCACATTGCAGCCACTTGAACACTGGGATAGCTGCCCAAAATCCCCCGTTCCCAAAGCAGCTGCAAGGGCCGCAAATGTGGCCACGCCAGTGCGCTTGCAGCTGTCGGTGTGGACAGACTGCGGCACTTTCCCTAGTGCACTCTCCGAAGGCCAGTTTAACACAAAGCACTCTACAGCTGCAAGTGTAGCCATACGCTTAGATCCCACAAGAGAGACAGATTTCCCACAAACTACTACTCAAAAAAAAAAAAAAAAAAGTCAATTATATATTGTCACTGGGCCATAGCTGAGAACACTAGATTCAGGACAAACCCCTGAGAAATAGGTCAGACTCACCCCCAAAGTGGTGGTTATTCTATCATAAGATATACCAAGCCAGAAACAAAAGTAAACTTCTGTCTCACCACACTGGTTAACCCAGAAGTCAAAAATGCAGTCTCCTTAAGCATTTCAGCCCTTGCTTCACACCCAGACATTGGACTTGATGATGAATAGTTATTTAAAACCAATTTAATCAAACAAAGGGTCCTTCTAATCCCAAGAGATCAGTCACACAGTCAGGTCAATATATAACTCAGATCTTACCCAATAATTATGCTGTGTCCAATCCTTCAGTATCAAAAGGTTTATTTATAAGAGAAAGGAGAGAGTTAAAATGGTTAAGAAAATCAAATACATACTATCATTGCAAAGTTCTTGTATCAAGTTTGAAGCAGTGAAGTTACAGGCTGCTGGCTTGTAAAGTCTCTGGTAACTTCCAAAAGATTGGAAGGTCCTCAGTCCATTGATTGGAATGCTCCTTTTAGTGTAAGTCCAGAGATCAGAGCAAGGCAGAGGCAAAATGGAGATGCTTCCAGGATCTTTTATACCTTCTCCCATCTGGAGGGAACTTCACTGTCCCAAACAAAGCCCCCAGCACAGTTTGTAGAAAAGTACAGGCACAAGATGGAATCCAGGGTCACGTGAGCAGGTTACATGCCCTAACATGTTTTTGGTGACTCGCAGGAGGAACCATTACCCATATTCTGGCCAAAGCATCCACAAGAAGGCTCACTGGGTGGGGACAAGCTTCTTCTGTTGCCCATTGTGAGAGTTAAGTATTCTTTGATGGGCCATGAACTTGAATAGTTCATTCACAATGTGCTGGCCAGACTGGATGTAAATTACTTGGTGGGTGTTACCACAGGACAGAAACATTTGAAATACTAGGACACAGTTAATATTCATAACTTTAGATACAAAGATGATACATGCATAGAAACATGATAATCTTATTTAGCAAATCATAACTTTACCATTGGCACCTTACATGATATACTTTGTACAAGATTTGTTGCAATTTTCTAATAGTGGCAATATTAATGATATAAATGGTCATGTTCCAATCATGCAGCATCACATATATAAACAGAATTCAGACACAGTTTTCACCAATAAAAGAATAAAACAAATATTACTTAAGCCACGTAAACATTTTTTAACTCCTGTTATGAGAGACATCAAATCTTTCTATCCTTTGCTTAAAGTTAATTACTAAAATGTTCATTTAAAAAAGGGAAAAAAACCTTGCTTTACATTGCTGAAATTCTATTGATAACAAACTGATTGTTTCCCCATAAATGACCACAGTCTTGCTCTTTTTTTTTTTTTGTGATCTGACAAGTGCTCTTTATCTTGTCAAAAGAAAATTAATTTTATTTTATATTGTTTGTGGGAGGGACTCAGATGTAGTTTGTAAAGAAACCCAAAGGCTTTGTTTACACTGGAGTTTGTTGGTAAAACTTTTGTCATTCAGGGGTGTGGAAAAAAAGCACACACCTCCGAACAACAAAACTCTTACCGACGAAAAGCGCCAGTGTGAACAGCGCTTCATTGGCAAAAAAGCTCTTCTGCCAACAGAGAGTGGCTACGCTGCGCACCTTTTAGCAACATGGCTGTAGCGACACAGCTGTCTTGCTAAAAGGTGCATAGTGTAGACATAAATTCTCACCTGGAAGAGAATAATTTGAAAACCTATAATACTGAAATTGATTAAACCATTTTGAAGCTAGCAGAAAGAGTGGTAGTGTAACCCACACACCTTCTGGGTGTGGTGTTCCGTCCCATCTCGTGGCACTGAGACCACTTAGAGAGAGTGAAATGAGTCTGCTCTACAGCCTTAGCTAACAGACAGTTGGCTTTTAGCTCATGCTGTAGAGGCTCATGCAGTAAGCTCCAGAGGCCCCAAGTTCAATCCTACCCGCCGACGATGGGGGTCTGTCAACGTTACAGTAGCAGTATTAGTCACTCATTACACCTCAGCTGTGAATCTTCCATTAGCACTATTCAATTAATCTGAGTTGCCAAAGGCCCACCTGCTGAAACAAGGATGTGACCCTTCACTTTTTCAAATTTCATGCAGGGTGCTCTGTGTTACTGTGACACTTTTTTTTTTTTAAGTGTTTCCATTAGGATAGACATAGTAACAGAGCACTTTAAAATAGCATAAAAAGAGGTTCCATGTATTTTTTTAAAGAGTCAGACACACAAGTTAACACTGAGGGCCCCATTCTCCCTAAGGTATGACAAACCAGAAGCTTGTTAAGTTTCAGCTCATTTAGGCCTTGTCTACACTGAAAAAAAATGTTCCCATGTAAGGTGTGAATTTAAACTGACCGTTACAGCAGTGTGATGGGGTAATCTGCCCCTTGCTTAGGGGTCAGCCTATCCCTCTGGTGTGACCCTTTAAGATTCTGAAAGGTCTGATTTCTCTCCCCCCGCCCTTAAATATAAGGACCTAGGTCAGGAGATATTGATAGAGAGGAAGTGGTGCTTGGGTGGGTGAGGACTCCATCATTGTGCCTTTAAGGGTCCAGGGCCTGGAGCCTTGCAGTATGTGTGGGACAAGACTTCTCTCTCTCACCCTGCCAACTGGGGATGAGGGGGAAGGGGACCAGTGTAAATGCTGCATGCTCCCTGAGTTGTAGCAGGAGAGACCTGAAAAAGTTGGTTTGCTGAACCATCTGAGCTGGCATTCACTGTGGAAAAGGGGCCAGCTGAAGGAGAAGCTGGCTAAAGACCCAGAGCTACTTCACTTACAACCCAGCTCTGAGAAGGAGAGCTGGGGGGTCCTATTTGGAGAAGTGACCTTTTGAAGTTCATCTCCTCCCCCATCCCATAGCACACACCTCCAGGAAGGGGACTGGGATGGTTTTCTAATCAAGACTATTATATGGAGCCAGAGTGGGGTGACCTGAGGCAACTAACAGGAATGAGTTACATTTGGTAGAACAACTCAGTAAATCCGACCTCTTGAAGGGGCTCCTGTTTTGAATCAAGTCTGGATAATGGAAATAATCTGAGGGAGTACTGAGTGCAATGCACCTGCAGGGCCATGAGGGGCCACAGTGGAGGCCAGAACCACCATGACAAGCATTATAACTTCCCCAAGCCCCACAAAATGTGAATGTTCTTATTCTGGGAAAAGTATCTTTTTTTGGGAAGAATGTCTTTTTGGTTTAGTTTATGTCACTGGGGAAGGGATTTAAGCTACAGTGCAAAAAGCCATTCTCTTTATATTCTGGAATAAGAGTCCATACGAGGAGTTACATGGATCTAACAACACTTATAAAACTTTTCAGTAGACAAGATCTAGGGGTGGTGAGGTGTGGGGCACTGTTTGCTGTTCCATAGAAGAAGCCTTTAATCTATTAATGTCCTGATATCTGCATAGATCTTGGGGGATCTGCCTAGATACCATTTGCTTATGTTTGCAGCCTAGACATGTTGTGTCCTGCTTGTTCCTGGACAGCACTCTTCTGACAGGAGCTGTACTTTCAGGGTCTCCCCTTACTTCACCTGCCCTCAAACCATCCCACAGAAGGGGTTTTATAGCCTAGAAAGCAAAGTAGCACAGGTTAACACAGCCTCAGGCTGTATTTGTTTGCATTGCTTTTGCTACTTATTGGAGAGTAGGGATAATCTGAAGTGCCCATCTGGCTGCTCTGCCTTGCATCATCTTGCCCCGGCCCTTCTGATTCTGTGAGGCTGAAACCCCTTGCTTCCCCATGAATTAGGCTTGCTTCTAGTTTGAGAGAAGGGTGGAGAATGCTGCAGAGGCAGGATGGTCTAGTTATAAGATATTGGATTGTGTGTCAGGAAGCCAGGGTTCTCTTTATGGCTCTGTCACTTACTTGGCATATGACCTTGGGCAAGTAACTTTTCTTCTGAGTCTCCATTTGACCTTCCTCCATTTGTCTGTCTTAGCAAGCAGTCTCACTAGATGTTCTGGGAAGGGACTGTCACACTACATTTGTACATGTCTAGCACAAGGGGGATGTGACTTTGGGGGTTTTCAGTGCCACTGTAAAACCAGTAAGTGCCCCCTTCAACAGGCAAAGGGGTCCCTCTGCATATGGGGCTCTTATATACAATGCTTTCTTTGTAATGAAAGAGGTGCCAGGGCTCAAGTAACTAGGTGCTGGGGCTCAAACAATTTTTTTTACGTTCATAACTGATGCAGCAAGCCCAGCGGTGGTGGGGCTCAGTCCTGGCAAGCCCTGGCACAAATTAGACACTGTTTATATAGTAAGAGCCCAGCTCATTTTGATTACTAATGATTTGCAGCAAACAGTCATAAAGAGCATCACAGGTCACTGACCTCTCAGCAACTGTACTAGATGCCAATGGAAAGTTTCCCTTGCTAGGAAATGAAAAGGAACAGCAGACTCATCAGAGTAAGGGATATGGTACTTACTTAAGTTATGGTGACTGCCAAAAAGAAATAGGATTGATTTAAAAAGCAGCCACTTATAGCTTGAGGAGTATTGACATTCAAACTGCCACATACAGTACTAGATGTGACTAATACCTTTTGGCACCTCAGCAAGGTCAGGTTAACAGTCCAGGGCCTTGACTCACAATGCCCTCCCTTTTATGGCTGTCGTCATACTAACCTTCTGAAGCAGTAGCCATGTAATACTTTACATCTTTATAGCACTTCTTGTCTCAGGGTCTCCGAGCACTTACAAGCTTTCATTAAACCTCACTTTGTTCCTGAGGAGGAGGTATTGTTATATTCATTGTACAGAGGGGTGAACTCAGACACAGGTCACCTGCCCAAGCAGTAAATTAATTGTCATAGAATCCAGGAGTCCAGAGTCCTAGTCCCCTGTTCAAACCATTAGACTCCATGTGATCACTATGACCTGTATTCCTGAAAGAGCAGTAGATGGGCCCACTGAACTCTTGTTAATTTGTATTGCAGTAAAGCTGGGAGACCCATCCTAGGAACTCCACATACAGAGTGAGAGACAGCCCCTGCCCCAAACATTACAAACTAAGTAGACAATAATAAACATCATATGCCTAGCTCTTATAGTGGTTTTCATCAGTAGAGTTCAAAGCATTTTACAAAAGAGGTCAGAATCATTATCCTCGCTTTACAGATTTGTGTGTGTGGTGGTGGGGGAAATGGGAATCCTAATGCAAAGGGAAAGTAAATTACTTGCTCAATATCACCCAGCACATCAGTGGCAAAGTGAAGAACCAAGCGGTCATGTACACCTTGCCAAGCTGCCAGTAGTTTGCCAGGCTGCTACTAGCAGATCAAGCTGGACTGGCTATAGAGCTACCTTCCTAAAGAGAGAGACCACATGTGTTCACCATAAGATCCTTTATTGCACTGCCATGAATGGGCGTTGTGAGTTTATGTAAGGCATGTTACACTCAGCCCCATTTAGTGGCTGAGTAGTTTAGCATTCCACTACATCTCCCCCTTTAGGTTTTACATTCCTACCATTTTACAAAATGTATCCTCTCATGCTATCTTTAAAGTATGGATCAGCCTGTTATGTGTCTGAATCATACTGATTTTTCTAATTACACATGTGGGCTGTGTAACAATTTCAATATCTGGCTGTCCATTAACTGCAAAAACTGGCTGTGGTTGGTCTGGAATCTTTGAGTTGTCCTCTTGTTGTTCTGCATCAGCCATCTGTAGAATTTGCTCGGTTGATAGTTTGTTCCTCCAAAAGAACAGTAGATGTTGACTGTGTCTGAACTCTCCACTGTCTGTCTCAGTCACATATGGTCTGGGTAATGAATGTTTCCTTTGACAACTGGAGTTCTCTATCCTCTTTCTCCCTCTAGTATGACACAAACACAATCACCGGGTGCTAGACTCAGCAGCTCTCTGAGAGTCCTTTGTTATAATAGTGTTCATCAGCTCTTTTTTTTTGCCTTTTTATCTGATCTGGCTACTCTCTCCATATCTGGTCACCTTGGAGACTGGAAAGTAACCTAAGTTAGAACAATAGTTCTGAGTTGTCTTCCCATCTGGATCTGTGCTGGACTAAATGCTATTGATGTTGATTTGTAACTCAGAGCAAGGAATGGCTCTTCCTGCTGCAGGATTTTCCTGGCTGTCTGTGCAGCTCTCTCAACCTCTCCATTTGCTCGTGGGTAATGTGGGCTGCTAGTAAGATAATAAAAATCATATTTCATTTGGAACAATGTCAATTCTGATGCAGTGAATTGTGGTCCATTGTGCATCACTAGCAATGGAGTTAAAGTCTCTCCCGAAGCAGCCAACTGCCCTTGAATTCTGCTTCAAAGGATGGATGTAAAATCAGCTGTTCCTTGTAAGAATGTTAATGAGTCTCTGCCAAAAGGCACCAGAGTTTCTCAGGCTGGTATATATAAACTTGCAGCAAAAGCACTGCAGAGAAGTGAGGCATCAATAGATTCAGGAGGGTGATTTTTGTCTTTCATCTGAGGACTAAAGCAAGTTCTGTGGCTTTTTTTAAAATATTCTGGCTTTTTGGGATCTTAGCTTAAGCAAGCTCTGTCTTGCGGTGTTTTTGACTGTAGCCAAAGAAAGCCCTTTTGTTGTCTTTTAACCATGACTCAGGGAAAATCCTTCTGTCTGCTGTGGTTTAGTAAGGAATGACCTCTTACTGTAATTCTAATATTAAATTGCTGAGTCTAAGGGTATGTCTACACTATGAAATTAGGTCGAATTTATAGGAGTCGGTTTTTTAGAAATCGTTTTTATATATTCGAGTGTGTGTGTGTGTGCACAGAAAATGCTCTAAGTGCGTTAACTCGGCGGAGTGCTTCCACAGTACCGAGGCAAGCGTCGACTTCTGGAGTGTTGCACTGTGGGTAGCTATCCCACAGTTCCCGCAGTCTCCGGAAATGAGATTCAAAAGTTCACGGTTCTTTTCCTGTCTACCTGGCCAGTGTATCTGAGTTGAGAGTGCTGTCCAGAGCAGTCACAATGGAGCACTCTGGGATAGCTCCCGGAGGCCAATACTGTCGAATTGTGTCCACAGTACCCCAAATTTGACCCGGCAAGGCCAATTTAAGCACTAATCCACTTGTCGGGGGTGGAGTAAGGAAATCGATTTTAAGAGCCCTTTAAATCGAAAAAAAGGGCTTCATCGTGTGGATGGGTGCAGGTTTACATCAATTTAACGCTGCTAAATTCGACCTAAAGTCCTAGTGTAGACCAGGGCTTAAACTCCAACTCAAGTATGCAGAGTCCATTGTGAGAAGTATCGCTATACCGAGTGTACCACACTTCTCTGTTGTAGCTGTTGATAAGATTTCTTTTTCTTTATATTTATTTTTTTAAATATAAACTTGCCAGGATGAAATACCAACACATACGTGTAGACAACTTTTATACAAACGGTGCTGATATCTTTTGTTTGGATGCCATTGAAACGAACTGGCTGGTGCATATATGCAACCACCATTCTCTGCTGGGTGGAATTGCAGCTTCTATGCTATGCTGTGTCCCCTAGGCACTGTATTGATAACAACATTTCTTCATTAGTTGAAGCAGCAGGGCTTGTGCTTTAGAAACAGGTGGATATGAATTCTATCCCCACTCTGATAGTGAAATTCTGTCTTTCACATAATCCCTTGCATGGTGACAGGTTTCAGAGGGGTAGCTGTGTTAGTTTGTATCAGCAAAAACAACGAGGAGTCCTTGTGGCACCTTAGAGACGAACACATTACTAACAAACTCCCATCTTTTCATGTGCTGTGTATTTATACCTGCCTGCTGTATTTTCCACTCCATGCATCTGATGAAGTGAGTTATAGCCCATGAAAGTTTATGCCCAAATAAATGTGTTCGTCTCTAAGGTGCCACAAGGACTCCTCATTGTTTTCACATAATCCCTGTAATCCTAGGAGGCCACAAATCTGTTATGTTATGGGTGTGGGTGGGTGATTGCATTATTTTTCACTGAATAAAACAGGTCTTGATTCTCCACTTATGGGGGTGAATCAGGCCCCATGTCTCCTGCCCCCTCTCAAACTGGTCAAAACAACTTAAAGTTACCACACTGCTGGGAAACACTTTCTAATGCTGACAATTTTTTTTTAAAGGCTTTCCTTCCCTGTTTGCTGCAATGAGGCAGCTATAATCCCTTGATTAGTAAACTTCTCTATCATACTGGAAACTCATAAGCCCTGAAAGAAATCTTGTATAACTAGTTGCCAACATGGTGCCTGCATCAGTACTGTGGAGGTACCATTCAAGGAACACACCCACAAAAGCTTATGCCAAAATAAATGTGTTAGTCTTTAAAGTGCCACAAGTACTCCTCATTCTTTTTGCAAATTTATCCTGTTTTCCAAATCATATGTCAATCTGAGAACTTTATTGCATATGTAGGGAGAATTAACATTCCAGTAGCATATGGCATGATGCCCTTCAGTTCCAAATAGTATAGGAGATGGTTGTGTCCAACTGTTCATGTATTGTGCAATCATTCAGAACCCGCAAATTATCTAATAAAATGAACACTCTTCTATTGTTACTTTTTGTGGGAGATTTTGTAGAAGAAACAGCAACAGCATTTGAATGCTATTTATTCAGCTGGGAGGTAATGCAAAAGGTCAGTTTCTGCAGTTCATACCAGAGAGGCTGGACCAGGTTCACCTGTCCTGGTGCAGAATTTGACCTGAGGGCAGAACCCTACTAGTGTTACTCCGGCCACCTTCCCTTAGCCTTTCCACTAGGCTGGGGAGTAGCTTTAACTTCCACTGGGGGCTCAGTTAGAGCCATTCCCATTGAGTCAGGCTGCTGAGAGGATGTGCTGTATCAGTGAATTCCCTACGACTTGGACATGTCCCTTTCCTTGCAAGGCCCAGTTTTGGGGCTCCACTAGTCTGCTTGGTGAATGAGAGGTTGTGGATGCTTTTGAAGATTGCATCCTCCCAATGGACTTTCCACTGCTTTGGGTGTCCACAGAGGGTAAACATTTAGCATAAATCTGAGTGAATGTAGTCTTCATCTCTGACCTAGTAGAGAAGATAATTCTTCATTAAGCTAAAGAGCTTCCTCTTCCTTCCTTTTGAACGAGTTCAACTTCATCTTGCCTTGAAGCTCAAGTCTGAGGATATTCTATCAAGCAAGCTTCATGAAATGCCTATACGCCAGCTGAAAGAAAAGGAGTACTTGTGGCACCTTAGAGACTAACCAATTTATTTGAGCATAAGCTTTCGTGAGCTACAGCTCACTTCATCACTTATGCCAGCTGTGCAGATACCTATCATGTAAACCAAAGCTGACAATACTAAGTCAATAAAAACATGACTAAACCCATCAAACGCTTTCATCTTGAGCACCTGACTGGAAACTGAAAACTAAAACTTAATAATCCCATCTTTTTTCCTCTTTTTTTTTACAGCTGTGTCCTTTGTATCAGTATTGTTCACGCTTCAGCCTAGAGAAGAGAGTGTTTTTTCTTGTAATAAGTCCCATTGTAACGTGATGGAACAGCTCTGGAGCAAAAATTTACAGCTGCCTACAAGATTCCACCCCCCCCTCCCCATACACAATGGTAGCCATGGTTGCCTATAGACCAATCCCTTCACCACGTATATGTAATGTAATTCATTCTGTCAGAGTATTGTAAAGGAACATAATACAAAGCAATCTCTCAACGCTTCTTCCAAAGTGGGTAAAGGCCACCGCTGATTATTATTAACTCCACTTGTGCTCTGTGCTGCAGTAAGCAGGCTTCCATACCAATACCTCCGAGAATCCTGCTTTACTGGATCTCCATTCTTTTTCAGCTATGGGGGCTAAACCAATGAACAGTTTAAGTTAGAAGCCTAGAGAGACTTTGTTTGAACTGTGTTGTGGTTCGGTAATGCAGCTGGTGGGGATCAAATACAGCTGAGATGGCCACTTAGTTTATTATAATAATAATAATGAAAAGCAAAAACCAGGGCGGTGTTTAAAATTAAGATTCTTAAATGCATGTTTCATTTTGATGTATGACAGTTATTACCATACATATCAGTTGAGTAATAATAGATTCTGAAGAATATAGTTGAGGTTTTCCAGTTGTTTATAGCATCTTTAATGGACGTGCCTCAGTTTTTGACTGGATAATACTCATTCTCTTGTGACTAAAGCTGAAATTCTTCCCAGTTCTATTGGGATATGTCACATGGATTGGGTGTCTATTACTGAGATCTGGTTGGACAATGCAGATGGCCATATTTTGGTACAACAAACTCCCCAAGAGATAATTAATGGCCCGTAGCAGTGATGATTTCATTCAGTTTGCAAAGCATAAGCTGGCCAACTGCTGAGACAAATGTTTGAGTATCTGGCCATTTCCTATCACTTTCGTACACATTAACACTTCAAGGTTCAACTGGGGTACAGACCATGAAGTTAGATGGGGAATTTCATAGATAATGCCAACACCATATCAAAGAACTTATTACCCTCAAGGATTTCAGTGTGCATGCAGACTTCCATTCAGAAGGACCAGCATCTGTCTTAGATGTGATGGTCTTTGTTTTTGGCTTGACTCTCTCCTTAATCTAGATCCTTTAATTCCATTGATTGGTCACTGTGGTGACTTTGTTCCCTGCTGGGGCTGAAAGGTTGATCTCTCTTCTATTGTTCAGTGGTGTTAGAATACAGGGTTCTGATATGAGTCCCTGCTTCCAAAGCAGACACATTTTGGATTGTGCATGAGGGTTCTCCTTTGAATTCACAATAGATAGGAATAGACCACGGTTTTTGTTGCAGCTCATACAAGATGGCAATAAAAAGCTTATTAAAGAAAATAAATTGTCAAAACTGAGTTCAGCCTCAGGCAATATAGACCATAAAAAATAAATAAATCATCAACATGATGTACTGCCTCAGTAGATGCCATTTTAAGACATGCAATTTAACCTTTCATGGGTAACTGTTTTAAAAAACAAACAAACAAAAACACTTCTGTGTTTTGTTTTGTTTTATCTGCATGTGTAAAACATGGTAAGTTACAAACCCCAGGCAGTGAACTAACTTTTTGTGGTGAATTTCTTAAAAAGAATAGCACCACAATTAACAGGCAGCATTTCCCAAGATCTAACTGCCAATACAGTGAGTTAAACAGACTGTCTGTAAGACTTCCTGTAATAGCAGTGTCTGGTGACCCCCTAATAGCACTATAACAGACTACTTGTCTAAGCCAGGTCTGCGTACATAAAAATCAATTAAGATAATAAAATTAGGACAACAGAACTGGATCGAAAGATGAAATATGCACTGCAGCAAAATTGACTGGCAATCATTAAAAGTCGAATCTGAAATTTTACAAATCCTGACAGAAGTGTCAACCATCCATCCATAGTGAAGAAAAGAGGAATGAACCTATCCCAGTGTTTGTAAGTTGTTCTGAGATTCCAGAATGCAAACTGCTATACATGATCCAAGTGTTCTTCCTTTTCTCCTTTGAGTATTAGGTTTTGTTTGGCCTTTAGAAGAAGGAAAAAGACAAAAGATATTCCAAGCAGTATTTTATGTTGTGAAGCTGTTGCCTCCCAATCTTGGACCTATTAAAAGACCACAGACACCCCCCCCCCCCCAATATATGCATGTTTGGAAGCATATCCCATGTAGGTTTTTTGGTTTCCTCTATGACTGTCAGGTGTTGAGTCTTTTCTTGGTTTGGTTGCAGTGATGCTATTTACCTGTTCCTGGTCCTCTATGTAAATATATTGGGCTGCTCTGACGAGGCTAGAGAGAGCTTGTTTTGATTTTAAATGACCAACAGGCTGGCAGTGTTTGTCCGAACTCTAGTGTTAGCAGGTGGCTCTCCTGGTGGAAAACAGGAACCCTGCTTTACTAACTGGTTGTAGGGGGTTCATTATCCAACCCAGAGGTGGGACTCGGGAGTGGCTCTCAGATGTAGGGTGTGAGCTGAGTAGTCCTTGGAGAGGATCCCTAAAGCCACCAAGCCCTGGGAGAGGTCTTGGGCTGGATTATGTACTATTCCATGTCCAAACAGCTTCTGTAAAATGTTTGGAGCAGGGTGGGGAACTACCTGTCTGCAACACTATTGCTCTTCAGCAACATTCTGAAATGCTCTATTACAGTAGCACTGATTTTACTTGCAAGTCTGTGTAGTGAGACCTCATTTATTATGCTGGTTGGGAGTATAAATAGCTGTGCACATGCTGATATCCAAAGCCATGCAATATTTATTGGAGGAGATGGTGGAGGAAGGGGGAAAGAAGTAAGACTAACTCAGAGAAGATAAAAGCATGATTTTAAGGATAAAATTGAGACTTAAAGAAGATAACTAGTGGGTTTTTGTGTTTTTTTTTTGTTTTTTTTTTTGGTTTCTTTCTTTCTAGTACTGATTGAGGAGAGGATGAACCAAGTGGTATATTCAAAATGGATATTCTACAGGCAATCTCTCAAATGTCTGGACACAGTCCTAGAGACGACTTCTTCTTAACAACTGTAAAATGAATGCTATCACTGAGCGCTTATTTTACTGAATGTTGCTATAATTAAATCCAGCTACATGTTGGTAGATAGAGTCTGAGAGAGAGAAATCAGTCAGTTCTAAGAGTACTGATGAACCTAAATCTGCATGTGTTGTAAACAGTGACAGATAACTGGCAAATCTGTGACTATTCTTAGGGCACTTCACCCAATATTCTATCAGTAGCGACAAGACTGTCTGAAGAGTGATGTACAATGTGTATTGCACATAAAATTTTATAAACATGCCATGTGGTGATTTTTTTTTTCTTCCCTCCTGGATGTTGCTGTCTCAAGACCATAATGTGATTAGGATTCAGAATGAAGCACTAATTATTTTCTATTCTGAGCAGGAATATTTCCAATATAGATACACCATGCAGTTGCCAAGGGATTTCTGTGGAAGCTTGTCTGTAAATCAGGACAGACAAGTATTTCCCAGATCATTGCAGAGTCTGCTTCATCCATGCCAAAGCTCAGTGGTTATCTAATAATCTTGGTGTCAAAAAAAACACAAACCCTGAAGGCTTTTCTCATCTCATTGGAGACAAAGGTACTGAGATTGAAAAAAGCGAAGAGTCCTATCCAAAACTATATTCTGCCAACTTAGCCTCCCAGTGAGACAACCAATTTCCTTCACTATCCTTTCCTATCTTGGGGAATGGAATCATAGCCTAGTCACTCTAATATAGACAAGTGACACTTCCATTGTCTCCACAATAGCTGAATGGTGGTGGGGAATGTTTCTGGCAGACCTAAGAGGTCACTGAAGTCTGTTTTAACAATTTCAGTGACTCATTCAGGGGACTGAATTTCTCATAGCTCAACTGATCATCTGGGTGATTCCAGCTTTGGGCAGTTCGGCTGTGATCTGTGGCTTGCTGAATGCAGAATGGAAATTGGCTTGCATGATCTCCTTGCTCCATATTGTTAGCAGCTCTCTACCTTAATATCAGACCAGGCATATGCTCCTGGTTTCTCTTGCAGGCCAAAAGGAAGCACAGATAGGGCATGATGCAACTTTTCACAAATGTTCAGCCATCCAGCAGATGTGGGTGCTGAGGTGATCACTATATAGAGAGCTATAGAAAGAACAAGACTGATAGTGGCCTATCATTTCCTGATTACATAGGCCTTGTCAGCTATGTCCTCTGGGATGGCTGAGACGGGTGCAAAGGGTTCTGGGAGAACTTCATTAGAGTGCTGTCTGTATCAGATGTTACAATGCACTTTGGGATCAACTCCTGCAGAGACACTTGATGATTAGGAGAACTGGTAACTCGGCTACCCAGACACAAGTAACTTTTCATCTACAAAGCAAAACTATGCCTGAGCACAGTAACTTCTATAGCCCTTCCCCTGACCAAGGTCAAAGAATGGTTGAATGGCACAAGCAGGAAATAGGAGGAAAACCTGATGTGCTTACAAACACACACAACCCAATGAGTAGATGGGCCTTTGACTGGCTAACAAAACACCTACTTCATAGCACCCTGAAGTCATCGCTGGTCCCTCTGTCACTACCTAAAGTGTTAGTGAACATTTTGGGAAACGATATTGTTAAATTCTGGTACTCTCTTCCCCTAGTCCAGAACACATGTGATTCCCATTGACATCACATTTTATTACATAAAAGGCTTATTTTTTGGCAATGATGAACAAGTCACACACATTCCGGCTGCACAGCCTTTTAGCAAATTGAGATATTCTGCTAATTGATCTGATTATGCAGCCCTCAGAATAGCATAGAGACAGCACTTCTGAAGATAACGAATGATATTTTATAAAAAAAAAATTCAAATTCTGACTATCTACCAGCATTCCTTCCCTGTGCTGATATCAACACTGAATGCAATTTAACACAAGCTGAATAATTCACCAGAAATCAAGATAACTTTTGAATCTGGAAACATTTCCCAGCCCATAATAACAAGTGAAACATAAGACCTTGATATTTGCAACACTGGCTATATCTCATATCCACTCTAGAGAGTGAATACTCAAATTGAAACTAGCACGACAGATTACTCTAATACTTTGTGCAGAGGGGGTGTGTGCGTGTGTGTGTGTGTGTGTGTCTCCATATAGATAGATTAAAAAGTAAGAGGATATGTAATGTTTAAAAATTTGTCACTTAGAAAATCAGATTCAAGGGTCCTGCAGACACAGATTGGTGACAACTAATGTAATCAACTTATAATAAATGTAGATCTGTAGCTATAATATTAAATGTAGGGAACTTGTACATTCCAATTTCCGCTGATCTGAGTGTCTGCTAAACGTGAGCTTTCTTCTGCATTTAGTGCTTCAGAGATAGATGTGAAATTCCGGTCACAAGTTGATGCTTCAAGTACTGCAACCACAGTAAAAGCTCAAAGCACAGTCTTTGCTTCTGTGCAAGGCTGAGAGGATCCTCTAAAGTCTCTTTGGGACTCTCCTTTCCGGGAAAGTAGAGGATGGGAGGGTGGGTGGTTTGGCCTCTCTTTCTCTCCAATTCAAGAAGCAAAAAGGTTTCTTTGGTCAGATTACAGGGGAACTGTGGATTTCTCCTATTTTAGTGATTCTTCAGCACAAACTTGGTAACTCAAGCACAGTTCAGTGTTTAGGGCATTCACTCAATGCCCCTGCCTGAGCCCCTCGCCCACTTAGGAATAGTGTTGATAACTGCTGTCTCTGGAATTTAGGGCTAGCTTAAAACAGGACCAGACTATAGAGATATTCAGTCTACTTCCTGCTTCTTCTTCAAGAGAAGGCTAAGCATGGCCACAAAAACTATGGAATAGGTTAGTTGGAGATGAAGAAAATTCCCAAGAAAATTCCCATGGAACTGCTTACTCTGCTTCTGTGGCTGGAAGCTGACAGTTTTTGGCCAGTCCCTCTCCTGCTCTGCATCTCATTCTCCACTGCTTCTGTCACTTTTCTCACTGGAGAGCCACAGGTTCTCACCCAGCCATGAAGCCCCAGGCAAGTCTATATTTAGCAGTCTTTTACTCTGACGAGGACCCCTTTGAGCAAAAAGCTTTGGGTCTTGAACCCACATAGAAAACCTAGACCGTGCTTCCCTTCCCATCCAGATGGGTTCCCACCAAGTCCTTTGATTTCTTCAGACAGCTCTTAGTCCCTCTGCCCTCATATCTACACAGATCTTATCATAAGAAAAGAACAACCTAAAGGAAGAGAAAAGCCCAGACAGTCCCTTTGACTGACAAAAAAACCAGTCAGTAGCCCTCTTCAAAGATGGGAAAATGTTCCACATCAGCCTTGGTCACTTGACTCAGATTGGTTCTCTTCCTACAGGACATGTTTGAGCTGGTGACTCTTACTCACTTCGCCCTTAAGATCCTCAGAAGCTTACATCTGTAAAAATGCCTACCTGACTTGCATGTGCAAAGATTACAATGGACAACTTGTATATGTTTCTATAGACAATCAATTAATCTTAATGACATGGTTTCCTGGTTTTGGGGGTGTGTGTCCATGTGCAGATACCCCAACTGGTGCATTCAACTGCAGTAACTGCACATGCAAATTAGATGTTTTTGCATGTGGTCCTGGATTTCTGAAAATCTGACCTGTCAGGTAAAATATCTCTTAATTCTTGCTTTCAGTTATAACAGAGTTGCCTAAATGAAAAGGAGTACAGCCATCCATTAGAAATACATTTGACTGAGAAATTAAATGTACAGTAGGCTAGCAACCACTTATTAGTGTTTAATCTTTCTTGTTTAACTGCATTATCACCAAAAAGGAAATAATCATTCTTTCGTGTGTCTGTCACTGTGTGGTTTTAACAATTTAGGTGACTCATCCAGAGGACATAGAGCAAGAGACTTAACTTTGTATTCAGCTATCGCTGGAAGCTATTTGAGCTGGAGGCAGTTTTCTTAAAATGCAACCAAAGAGAAATCACATTTGCTACTGTCCTTGGGTGGAAAATAGTTTAATATATCCAAAACCACGGCCCACTCATTAGATAATAGAAAAAGTTTGGGACTGTAAACATAAGTGATGCACTGATCCTGCAAGATGCAGTAAACCCTGAATTCAGATTGACTTTAGCTAAGTGGAGGGTACTACCCATCACACCAAGGTTTGAGTACTAAGAGGCAGTCTTACTAGAACACTGTCCTGGATCTAGCATCTGCTAATCCAATAGATGCTATAGAAGTGCAAAGCATTATTATTTTATGATTATAAAGTCAAACAGTCACTAACTGCTATTTTACCTAATGATTAGAATAGCAAAATAAATCACAGCTATTTCCTTGTAACTGCCAACATTTTTTTCTGGTCTTTTGCTTTGCTGATTGGATGGCAGGAGTAGGTTCTTCTAGCATCATAGTAGGTATGATTACTTAGGGGGGATTATTTTGTTCAGCCTGTTGCAAAATAAAGGCTGACCCTTTGGTCTCATGGGGCCTTCTCTATGCTCTCCTTCACCTTAGTTTGCTTTCTCTTGTGTTTTCACTGTTTCGCTGTCTGTGTGATCCAGAGCATCTGTCTTGCCATTTTGTTTCTCTTTGGAGAAGCCAACATTTCTGCTCTACCTTTTCTACTAACAGCTAGCAACACACAGGAGTCAATAACTTTTTGGGTTTTTAAAAAAGTCTTCATGGTACATTGTTCAGTTTCTTATAAGCTCCTCATTCAGATTTGATTCACCTCTTCGCTACATTTGAATACCATACATCAGATGGTGCTGTAGACACACTATTGATAGATTCTAATTCTTTTCTATCCCTGTGGCACTTTCCCCCCTCCCCCCACCTTCCTCCTCTTTCACATTTGTGTTGAACATAATTCTGATCTTCTAAATATTCATCTAGAATTGACACCCCTCACTTTTTGTATTCAGTTCCCTGATCTCAGAACTTGCAAAGCTAATTGCAAATATGACTTAGTTCAGGTACATTCTGTAACAGTGATGACTGAAGTCAGGGGATACTGATCCCTGTCATGTGACAGATGTGTAGAGTTATAAAGATCTAACCCAGGTCAGGTGACTGGGACCAGGAAATGAAGTTTAGTTCTTACAGCAGCAAGGGTGTGTCACATCCTCTTACATGCATTCCATTGGTTGTCTCTGCCTTTTTAAAATATTTTAAGGTTTCAGAAGAGCTTCAGGCAACAGATTTTGAATATGGCAGTGGATTAGAAGTTAGGAAATTAGTTTTATCCCCAGCTCTGCCAATGACCCACTATAAGTAGCCTTAGACCAAGTCTAAGACTACATTTTCAAGAGAATATCCATCCATGGTACCTTTGCGTGTAAATCACTGCATAAAAGCTAAATATCCTTATTATTAAGAGCCACATTAATTGTAAACTCTTTGGGAGCAAAGACTTTCTTTTTTTTGGTTCTGTTTTGTACAGCACTTAGCACAATGAGGTCTGGGTCCATGACTGGAGCTTCTAGGTGCTATGATGATACTAATAATATTTAGTATTTTAATCTTTACCCTACCCATTTCTCCATCCCCCGCTTTGTCCGGCAGTGAAGTAAAGTGTTAATTTTCTTTCTTGTTAATTTGTTCTTAGTTTTTGCTTTTTTTTTTAATGGTTTTTCTTCCTAAGTTCAGTTTTGATAAAACTTGATCTCTTCTGTCATCTCTGCTCTTATTAGGGGCATGTAGGCTGAAGTTGACAAGCTGGTGGTGGAGGGGCTATTATAGACTGGGCAGAAGGTCAGGTCTACTTTGTTCAGTAGAAAAGCAAATTGTACCCAGTGTGATGGGTTGGGTCACAGACACCTCCTTGGGACTGCCACCTGATGTGCTGAGACTACCTCTGAGCCCATTTTTCCTGCCAGCCTGGGACTTCAGTACCCTGCCTTCTTGAGCCAGACCCGCTAGCCTGCTGCTACCTAGACCCAAGGTCTGACCCGCGCCTCCAAAGCTGCAGGCTTAACTGAAAATGGCTGAAGAAGTGCTCCTGTCTCTCCCGGCTCCAGGAGACCTCTCCAGATACCCAGCTCCCAGTGGCTGCAGGTGAAAAAAGCAGCTATGAAGAAGTTGCTCTTCCCCTCACATGCAGTGCTGTCTCCCTGCTCTTAGGATAAACAGCTTCACAATAGTGAGCGCTATAGTGTGATTATGTGTAGCAACTTAAAGAACTCTACTTTCAGGGAGTGCTTGATGAGAGAGGCCACTATCTGTGGAGGAAGGAATTCAGTCAAAATGTTGCACTATCTCTTTGTTTGCTCACAGAATGTGGTGTTAGCAATGGGATGGCTCTTGCAGGGATGTGAAATCCAAAACTAAGCATGTTGCAAAATCCCTGCCTTGCCTTCCTCCTCTTCCCCACCCCCGCCTCCCAAAAAAACCACCCCAACAAGAAAACAGTCGTCATGGCAGCTTCCCAGATTCAGTTCCCAAGCAGATGGCCATGAAAGGGGATGTGTTGAGCAATTGGACATTCTTTAGATTGCAATGGGAAAACTGAAATTGTTATAAGGCTGGATAAAAAAAGAGAACGAAGTAAGAGCAGCCACACAATTAGCTGTAAATGTGTAAAGGCTACTAGGTGCTCTAGCAGCATCTGGATAGGTCAGCAATAGACCTTGAGGATCCAAGCAAAATCCTGAAGTTTCTAAAACCCTTTTCATCTATGAAAGATATCTTTATGTAAAGGGACTGTTGCTCCCTTACTAACATTCAGTGGGGGTATTTTAGTTGCTTAAAGGTGTTGCCAGAGAAGCATCAAGAAACCTTTTCAAAGGATGTGGTGATCAATTTTGATGATTGGGTCAAAGGTGTCCATGATAGGCCAAAGACAGCCAGCGAAGTTGCTCTCAGTACAACTAAAGACACAGCCCAAAGTAGGAAAAGGACTTATGATTGCAAGTCCAGTGGGGCTCTCATCAGACCTGGTGAGTGTGTACCAGTTCGTAGCCACAGACACCGGAGACGTAATAAAATACAGGACAAATGGGAGCCAAATCCCCCGCTGTGGTCACCCACAACAATCCCGAACTGCCGGTGTACGCTATCCAGCCTGAAAAAGGAGGTCCTGAGAGAGTAGTACATAGGGACCAGCTAAAGCATTGGACTTTTAGTCTTACTAGGGCCTGTAGGAGGCATAGAGCAGCATTTCCGGAGGAGACTAAAACCAATTGGGTAAACCCAAACCCTAACGGGAATGGCCAGATCCCTCAAACTGACCCAGTATTACCCGAGAACAGGGAAATATGAGTAACGAACCACCAGTTTTAAGAAGGTCCCAGAGGGCTAATAAGGATGTACTTCCTGTTAGACTTAGAGATGATTATGTTATTGGTTCTATGTAGTGTTTTAATGAATATTGTTATGCATAGTATGAAAAAGTAGATGTTTAAATGTTCTTTTGATAATTGTTAATGGGTTTTTGATATATGATATGATGTGGGTATATGTTGTTACTATGGGGCCCAGATGTATTGGTGTGAATATTGTGGCTGTGGCAGAATTTTAGCAAGAGGGAATGTAGGGACTGTTGCCCTCTTACTAACATTCAGTGGGGGTGTTTTAGTTGCTAGCTCCAAGTACTAAAAAGGGGAAAGGGTCGATGGGGAATCAGGACCCTGAGGAACAATGGGGAGATGCCAATGCTCCAGGTCAGCCTGAATGACAGGGCGAACAGGCTAATCAGGGAGTCAGGAGGCCAGGGAGGTCCTGTCCTCTGTGTGAGCTGGATTTGCCTGGGTCAGACAGAGTGGGGCCTAGCTAAGGAGAAAGCAGGGGCCTGAGCTAAGCTGGGGAGCAGAGCTGCGCCAGATCCAGAGGGACCAGAAAAGCAGCCCACAGAGAGCAGCCCCTGTCCTGGGAGCAGAGCTGCAGCTCCAAAGCCCGAGGCACAGCCCAGAGAGAGCAGACTTGCCCTGGGAGGAGAGCTGCAGCAACCGGAGCCAGAGGGGCCAGAAAAGCAGCCCAGGAAGCAGGTCAGTGCTGGGAGCAGAGTCACAGAAGCAGCCTGCAGAGCAGACCTGTCCTGGGAGCAGAGCTGCAGCAACCAGAGCCAGAGGGGCCAGAGAAGCAGCCCGGGGAGCTGGAGGCAGAGCAGCAGCAGCAGTGCAGAGACAGAGCGGTGCAGCTGGGGCTGGAGCAGTCCGGAGCTGGGTGCGGTGAGCAGCTGGGTAGACCGAGGGGGACCCTGGGCAGAGGGCCCAGCACAGGGAGACGCCTCAGCCAAGAGGCTCTGCAGGCCAGGCTTGGATCGTAACCCCAACAGGGCGGGGGCGACACTGAGAAGAAGGGTCCTACCACTTAGAGCCTGAGAGCGTGTGGCCACCACCAGAGCAAGTGTCCAACCCACAGCATCCCTGCAGCAAAGCAAGGGCCTGAGAAGGAGGCCTGGGACTTACAAGGAACAGACTGTGAACTGCCCTGACATTCCAGAGACACTGTTTGTGATGTTCCCTGCCACAGAGCAGGTTGATGTGTTTCCTTTAACCTTTCCCGTGTTTCCTTTAACCTTTCCCATGTTTCCTTATTCTTTTTAAAATTAATTGTTGATTAAATAACTTGCATTCGCTTTAAATTGTATGTAATGGTCAGTGGGTCAGAGAAGTGCCCAGTGCAGAGAGAGTACCCCGGAGTGGGGACACCCTACCTCCTATCCTAGGTGACCGCAGCAGGGTTGGGGGTCGAGCCCCCCAGGAATCCTGGGCCCAGCCTTGTTGGGGTTACAAGGACTCTGCCAGACAGGAGATTGGAAGGGGAGTCCTCAAGGGCAGGGAGGCCACTGGGTAAAGGAAGTGGGAGCGAGGACTCAGATCCTTTCGCTAGCCCACTTCACCGGGGTAGTACAGAAGCCAGGAAAGTTCCCCACAATAGCGGGACTATTCCCCCACTTACATTTAAAACCAGTGTAATCAAGAATCTGGAGAAACAATCAGTATATTGGGAAAAACTGCACAAATGGTGGACTCACGAGGTTATCAAGTCTTAAAAGATGAACTAAATTGTGATAGGTTAGTAGGAGGGATGAAAGGTGCAGGAATTTGAAACGAGAATACTCAGAGCCCATACTGACTCTGCCAAGAGCTATAGACATGTGCAAAATGAGTAAACAAGTTTGCATCCAAATGCAGAGTTAAGTGAAGTAGCACAGGGGAAAGCATGAAAACAATGGGAAAAATAAACCCAAATTAGTTCAAAAGCAAATGCACAAATAGAAAACAAAATGCAAAGGAAGACCTGTGTTGAAAAACGTGAGGATGGCAAATGTCCTGCGTATAGGGTGTTGTGCAATAACTGTGGTAAGAGAAATCATTATGCCAAAGCTGGCACAAAAACCAAAGAATAAAATGCACCATATAGGGGACGCAAGAACTGATTCTGAGGATGAGATTTTTGTATGTATATATGAGACTAATACAGTGCAAATGAGCAAAAAATAAATGGTTGTTAAAGCTCAGACTAGCACCAAATGCAAAGACAAAGCATAGACAGGAAACTGAATGGCAAATAGATGGTGGGATATCTGTGAATATGCTAGGCTGCAACTAGATACCAAGGCTAGAAGGGACCATTGTGATCATGTAGTCTGCAACCCTGTATAACAAGACCATAGACCTTCCCCAAAATAATCCTTAGAGCAGATCTGTTAGAAAAACATCCAGTCTTGATTTTAAAAATTGTCAGTGATGGAGAATCCACCATGACCTTTCGGTAAGTGTTCCCATGTTTAATTACCCTCTTTGTTTAAAAATGTACACCTTCTCCCCCATCTGAATGTCTCTAGCTTTAAATTCCAGCTACTGTATCATGTTACACCTTTCTTTGATAGTCTGAAGAGCCCACTATAAAATATTTGTTCCCCATGTAGGAACTTATGGACTGTGATGAAGTCACCTTTAACCTTCTTTTTGTTAAGCTAAGTAACTCTTTGAGTCTACCATTATCAAGCATGTCATCTAATCCTTTAATCATTCTCTTGGCTCTTCTCTGACCTTCTCCAGTTTTATCAATATCCTTCTTGAATTGTGGGCACCAGAACTGGACGCAGTATTTCAGCAGTGGTTACACCAGTGCCAAATACAAAGGTAAAATAACCTCTCTATTCCTACTTGTTTATGCAACCAATGATTGCATTAGCCCTTTGGACCAAATCATCTCACTGGGAGCTCATATTCAGCTGATTATCCACGATGACTCCCAAATCTTTTTTCAGAATCACTGCTTTTACAGGACAGAGTCCTCCATGTTGTAAGGATGACTTACCTACTTTGTTCCTAGATGTATACATTTTCATTTAGCCATATTAAAATGCATATTGTTGGGTTGCATCCAGTTTACCAAGCAATCCAGGTCACTCTGTATCGGTGACCTGTCCTCTTCATTATTTACCACTCCCCCACCTTTTGTGTCATCTACAAACTTTATCAGTGGTGATTCTGTTATATTCCAGATCACTGATAAAGAAGTTAAATAGTATAGGGCCAAGAACTGATCCCTGTGACACCCCAATAGAAACATATGTTCAGTGGATGATTCCCTGCTTTACAATTACATTTTGAGAGCTATCAGCCATCTTTTTAAATCTATTGTACACTACATTAATTTTGTATTCTAGTTTTTTAATCAATCAATCACAGGGTACCAATTCAAATGCCTTACAGAAGTCAAAGTATATTGCATCAACACTATTACCTTTATTAACCAAATTTGTAATATTATCATGAAAAGATATCAAGTTAGTTTGACAGGATCTATTTTCCATAAACCTGTGTTGATTTGGCATTCATTTATATTACCTTCCTTTAATTCTTAATTGAGTCCCATATCAGCTGCTGCATTATCTTGCCCAGAATTAATATCAGAATGACAGGCCTATAATTTCCTGGCTCATCCCATTTACCCTTCTAAAAATATTGGCACAACTTTAACTTTTTCTATAGTTCCCCAGTGTTCCAAGAATTATTGAAAATCAACATTAATGGTCCAGCGAGCTCCTCAACCAGCTCTTTTAAAATTTTGATGGCAATTAATTTGGATCTGCTGACTTAGTAGCTACGAAAGTTAGACATTTGTTTTTAATATCCTCCCAAAACACTAGTGGAATGGAGAGAGTGATAGTGTCGTTGTCATAATATATGATGTGACTGCATATGGGAAGGAAAAAAAGAAAGGTGTAGAACAGAAATATTTATCAAACACTTTGGCCTTTTCTAAATTCTACCTTTTCCATCCAGTAATGGTCCAATACCATTGTTAAGATTCTTTTTGTTCCTAACATACTTATTGTTCTATGGCCAGTAGAGTTAAGATTTGTCCTTGTGTCCCTTGGTTTCTCTTATCAATTTTCTACAATTCCTAGCTTCTGAATTATATTTATTAGTATTGATTCCCCTTTCTTCCATTTGTTATGCTATTTCTTTACTTCTTATAGCTACCTTCAATTCCCCTCTATACCAGGTTGCCTCTTGGGAGTGTAGTTGTCTGATTTTGTTTTTTGTAGTAACGAGGGCTATCAATCACAGTTAACTCAAAAAAATTAATCATGATTAAAAAAGTTTATCACACTGTTAAACAATAGATTACCAATTGAAATATATTAAATATTTCTGGATGTTCTTCTACATTTTCAAATATATTGATTTCAATTACAACACAGAATACAAAGTGTACAGTGCTCACTTTATGTTATTTTTATTACAAATATTTTCACTGTAAAAATGAGAAACAAAAGAAATAGTATTCAATTCACCTCATACAAGTACTGTAGTGCAATCTCTTTATTGTGAAAGTACAATTTACAAATGTAGATTTTTTTGTTTGTTAGTTACATAACTGCACTCAAAAAAACAAAGCAATGTAAAATTTTAGAGCCTTCAAGTCCACTCAGTCCTACTTCTTGTTCAGCCAATCACTAAGACAAACAAGTTTGTTTACATTTACAGGCCATAATGCTGCCCACTTCTTATTTACAATGTCACGTGAAAGTGAGAACAGGCGTTTGCATGGCACTTTTGTAACCGGCATTGCAAGGTATTTATGTGCCAGATATGCTAAACATTCGCATGCTCCTTCCTGCTTCAGCTACCATTCCAAAGGACATGCTACCATGCTGATGACGCTCATTAAAAAAAATTTTGTTTGTTTAAATTTGTGACTGAACTCCTTGGGGGAGAATTTTATGTCTCCTGCTGTGTTTTACCTGCATTCTGCAATATATTTCATGCTATAGCAGTCTCAGATGATGACCTAGCACATGTTGTTCATTTTAAGAACACTTTTACTGCAGATTTGGCAAAACACAAAGAAGGTACCAATGTGAGATTTCTAAAGATAGGTGCTACAGCACTCGACCCAAGGTTTAAGAATCTGAAGTGCCTTCCAAAATCTGAGCGGGATGAACTGTGGAGCATGCTTTCAGAAGCCTTAAAAGAGTAACTCTCTGATGCGGAAACTACAGAACCGAACCACCAAAAAAGAAAATCAACCGTCTGCTGGTGGCATCTGACTCAGATGATGAAAATGAATTTGCGTTGGTCCGTACTGCTTTGGATCATTATCGAGCAGAACCCGTTATCGGCATGGACGCATGTCCTCTGGAATGGTGGTTGAAGCATGAAGGGACATATGAATCTTTATCGCTTCTGGCATGTAAATATCTTGCGATGCTGATTACAACTGTGCCATGCAAACACCTGTTGTCACTTTCAGGTGACATTGTAAACAAGAAGCAGGCAGCATTATCTCCTGCAAATGTAAACAACCATGTTTGTCTGAGCAATTGGCTGAACAAGAAGTAGGACTGAGTGGACTTGTAGGCTCTAAAATTTTACATTGTTTTGTTTTTGAGTGCAGTGTATATTTTTTACATAATTCTGCATTTGTAAGTTCAACTTCCATGATAGAGATTGCACAACATTATTTTTATTAGGTGAATTGAAAAATACTATTTTGTTTTTTACTGTGAAAATATTTGTAATAAAAATAATATAAATTGAGCACTGTACACTTTGTATTCTGTGTTGTAATTGAAATCAATATATTTGAAAATATAGAAAACATCCAAAATATTTAAATAAATTGTATTCTATTATTCTTTAACAGTGTGATTAATGATGATTTTTTTTAAATCACTTGACAGCCCCAGTAGTAACCAATATAGCCTCCTTCCTAAATTGTGGCTTTTCAGGCATCAAGTATAGTGTTCAACAATTCTCAATTGTCATTCATATTTCTGATTCACTTCTTCCTTAGCTGATTTGGTTCATTGTTTTCAGCTCTATGAAATTGCCCTTTTCCAAGCACCTAGTATATACATCACCGATCTGGACTCTATTCTATTTGCACATTATAAATATGATTGTCGCGGTCAGTTGTACTTAAGTTACCGTTAATTTTTAGTTCTTGATCAGTTTCTTTTTATCAGTCAAGACAAGGTCTAATATAGAATCCCCCTATGCTGAATACAACTGAAACTGCAATGTTACATTCGATCCACACTACAATAAGGAGAGGGAGATGTTACTGACTTCTTAACCAGAGAATCCCTGCAGTATGAAAATACAACAACTGAACAAGAATATGAATCTGATGAGGTTCAATAAGGATAAGTGCAGGGTCCTGCACTGAGGATGGAAGAATCCAGTGCACCGCTACAGACTAGGGACCGAATGGCTAGGCAGCAGTTCTGCGGAAAAGGACCTAGGGGTGACAGTGGACGAGAAGCTGGATATGAGTCAACAGTGTGCCCTTGTTGCCAAGAAGGCCAATGGCATTTTGGGATGTATAAGTAGGGGCATAGCGAGCAGATCGAGGGATGTGATCGTTCCCCTCTATTCGACACTGGTGAGGCCTCATCTGGAGTACTGTGTCCAGTTTTGGGCCCCACACTACAAGAAGGATGTGGATAAATTGGAGAGAGTCCAGCGAAGGGCAACAAAAATGATTAGGGGTCTAGAGCACATGACTTATGAAGAGAGGCTGAGGGAGCTGGGATTGTTTAGTCTGCAGAAGAGAAGAATGAGGGGGGATTTGATAGCTGCTTTCAACTACCTGAAAGGGGGTTCCAAAGAGGATGGCTCTAGACTGTTCTCAATGGTAGCAGATGACAGAACGAGGAGTAATGGTCTCAAGTTGCAATGGGGGAGGTTTAGATTGGATATTAGGAAAAACTTTTTCACTAAGAGGGTGGTGAAACACTGGAATGCGTTACCTAGGGAGGTGGTAGAATCTCCTTCCTTAGAGGTTTTTAAGGTCAGGCTTGACAAAGCCCTGGCTGGGATGATTTAACTGGGAATTGGTCCTGCTCTGAGCAGGGGGTTGGACTAGATGACCTTCTGGGGTCCCTTCCAACCCTGATATTCTATGATTCTATGAAGAAATGGATAGGAAGAGTGTGATTTCCTCAACCTGGGAGGAAATACAGAAAACGCAGGTATAGAAAACATCAGGCAAGACAGTTATGTACCAGTTTCAAGGGAGGGGCTGGAAAGACAAACCATACAAGTGCTCACATCTGTCATTCTGACTGACCAGACACCAGGGGAGAAACCCAATCTGCCTCTCAAGAATACTGGACCTATTGAGACAAGCTGAGCATATAAAATAGTATCATGTAAAGGCAGTTGAATCATAATGATCACTGAGGACAAAAATTCTCAAAACTACATTGGCATCATTCCAGATATATAGGCTTCTATTCCAGAAAGCCAGAGACTCTGCATACTGGCAAAACATGACCAAGGATATCAGAGACCTGGTGGACAGATGTGATACATGTGGAGGACTGCAGGCCAAATGGCAAAAAGACAATGGAAAATATGCAATACCCCTAACAAATCTAAGAGCAAATGGACCTCTTCACTACAAACCACACACGCTACCCTGTATTTGTAGAGTACTATTCCTCCTTCTGGGAGGTAGGCAAATACTCAAATGCTACTACAATGACCATCACAGGCAAAGCAAGGAGGCATTTCAGCAGGCATGGTATCCCAAACTGTGTGGTTTCAGACAATAGATCCCAGTTTACTTGCAGTGAATTTATGCAATTTACCTGGGAATGTTAGTTCAGTCACATTACATCACCACACCAAAGTCTGTCAAATAGAAATTTTAACAGCCAATTAGTGCAATTCTCTATTAAGGAAAGCTTTAAAAAGTAAGGAAAACATATGGCAAGTGATCTTGAACAGTCAGCTTTAATAGCAGCTCAGCAAAGTGCTTGATACTAAGAGGTATGCGTACCTTGGTGACTGTAGCCCCACCATACTATGACTGGCAGTGGTGGAAGGCATAACAGACAAAAAGGAAGCGAGAAACTTTGGCCTATTATGACTGATAAACTGAAGACCTCCCAGAACTAGCCAGGAGACCCTGCCAAGATCAAATTACTTCTTCAGGACAAGTCATGCCCTTGGAAGCAAACTACATGTGTTGAACAGATAAGTCTGTGTACATTTAATGTAGCAGTGGTGGACCATATGTCCTCCATATGTAAATATGAACATGGAGGATGATAGAATACGTAGTCTGCTAAGACTTAATCAACAGGACACAGAAAGAATGCAGGCCAAGTGACCAATAGATATCAGAACAGACTCTCAAAACACCAGAAGAACTAAATGTGAGGCATCTCCTGTCATTGCAAGGGGCACTTGCACCAACATCAAACCACTTGCAAGGTACACAAGACTTCGTACAATACTCAAGCTTGAAAAATAATCCTTCTAAATGCAGAGGAAAACGCCTTAGTTGTCAAGTTACAACCCAACATTTACTTTTTTCAAAATTAATTGTGTGTGATATAGACTTTATGGGGATATAACAGAATAAGCAGGTTATGGTATTTGTTTAATTTTGCTGTCTCAAATAAATGTGGTATGTATAGGAACTTAAGGAATGCCACGTGATGGAAAGAATAATGCAACATTCAGGCTTTCTCTTTTATTGCTTGTACACAATACCTGCCAGTAAAACCTGCCTTGCTGTGTTCCTTGAGTGCATGGAAGGAGTACTCATGTACTGTTTCACCTTTAGTCTGCACTCTGCTGCAGGCATCTCTTCAGATAATGGCTTCATTATGGACAAATCTCTCTGATACTTTAGAATCTGGGACTGTCTATACTCTCGTGCAGTGTTTTTCAATCCATGGGTCTGGGTCGCAGCATGTCAGGCACTGGGTGGCCTTGCTCTGGTCAGCACCACCAACCGGGACATTAAAAGTCCCGTCGGTGGTGCTGCCCAGCTAAGGCAGGCTAGTGCCTACCTTTTCCGAACCGCGCTGTGCCCCGGAAGTGGCCAGCAGCGGTCCGGCTTCTTAGGCAGGGGGGCCATGGGACTCTGTGTGCTGTCCCCGCCCCGAGCACTGGCTCCACACTCCCACTGGCCAGCAACCAGCCAATGGGAACTGGGGGTGTGTGTGCCTGCAGGCAAGAGTCATGCAGAGCCACTTGCGCACCTCTGCCTACGAGCCAGACCTGCTGCTGGCTGCTTCCAGGGTGCAGCACAGTCTGCAGTGCACCCCCGGCTGCACCACTGACTGGGAGCTGCCGGAGGTAAGTCCATGCCTAAACCCCTTCCTGCACCCCAAACCCCTCATCCCCAACCCAGAACTCTGACCCCCTTCCAGACCCCCAACCTCCTGCTCCAGGCCAGAGACCCCTCCCACACCCTGAACCCCTCATTTCTGGCCCCACCCTGCAGCCCTCATCCCCAAACCCTCTGCTTCAGCCCTGAGCCCCTCCCACACCCCAAACCCCTCATCCCCAGCTCCCGTGGGTCGCGAGGATCAACAATTTTCTTCAACTGGGTCCTCAGAAAAAGAGTTTGAAAACCACTGATCAAATGGGTATCTCCATGCCCTCTTAGGCTGTTATCCACCTAATTCTATCTCTGCCTGGAGTCAGTCTCCTACACTTTTGAAATAGAGGGTACTACATTAGTGCAAGCACCCCACACCCTCTCCTTCCCTGCAGGGAGGACTTTTCTGTACCTCTTCACAGATCTCTGTAGACTAGATGGTGAACATTGCCCATATTCCTAAATTCTCTGATACTAGACCTAAAGCAAAGCCCTGAATTCCTAGAAGGGTCAGGTACACATTCAAAGATAACCCTTCTTTATAGTTCAGCTGTAATGGGTATCTGTGCAACATGGAAAAACTGTGCCTCTAATTTCTGACCATGATCTTCCTCAGCCCAGTGATAAAACATCACAATAAGAAATAAGGGACTTTTAGCACCTCTAACTTATATAGTCTTGATTTAAACCAAATTTAGAGGAGTGATTCACTTCTTTTTGATGAGCCGAAGAAAATTTATTCCCAGTGGAAAATTTAAAGCAAGATCACAGAGCAAAGGTGGTGGAGTGGAAAATTGTTGATACTGTGGGTTCTCAGTTAAGGATATTCGACTGTCTAGAGCTGGACAAAATATCTAAAAAAGGAGACTCGCCTAATCTGACTAGTAGGATGAAACTGGTTTCTTTATTTTAACAAGCTACAAAGTTCTAGCCATCCTGGTTTTTTTGTTTTTTTGTTTTTTGTCCTCTTGAACCTTTCGCTAAGCCTCCTGGCATTCTCATGTATGCTTTGTATCTGCACTGTTCAGTTCACATTAGAGGCAACAATGTGGCCTAGAGAAGATCCTGGACAACAGAATCTCTTGAGAACAAGAATCATAATTCCCTGGATAAGATGTCAGTGCTATATGTTCACATTTTAGTCTGTTGTGTAGGACAAAAAGTTTGTTCATGGGTCTTGGGCCACATTCTCCAATCCTCTTCCACAAAATTTTCATAGACATAGCAATCCCAACATCTATGAAAGAACAACAAAGCATGTGATGTTACAAACTGCTCAGTCTCTTCACTGAGATTTTGATACAGAAAAACAATCATTTACTGCTGACTAGGTTTAGATAGCAAATTCAAAGGGCTGGCACTTCTGATACCTGGCTAAAATGATTTAGAAATAGCAAATTGCCAGACAGCTGCCACTTTGTCCTTTTGAAGAAAACACCACAAACATTTAAAAATCTTTGAGATTTGTAACATTTTTATCTGTGGCTGTTTTGTGCCTCTACACCCTTTAGCTACAGGCCTTGTCTACCCTACAGGGAAAATTTTGATCTAAGCTACGCAATTTGAGTTGTGTTAACAGTGTAACTCAAATCAGTGTAGCTTAGGTCTACTTACCGTGGGGTCCACAGTACACAATGTTGACGGGAGATGCTCTCCTGTCAACTCCCCCTACTCTTCTTGATCCAGTGGAGTACAGGAGTCGATGGGAGAGCAATCTGCAGTTGATTTAGTGGGTCTTCACTAGACCCACTAAATTTACCACCAATGCATCGATGACCACTCGTCAATCCCCTGGTAAGTGTAGACCAGGCCTAGCAGAGGAACTGGTCAGGAACAGGATAAAATGTTGTTTTTTCAAAATGTTGATTCAGTGAAACAAATTTCAGGAAAGATTCAATGACTGTCCCGATTTCAAAAGTTTTCAAAAATTGTTGAAATATCCTGTCTTTTTGACACTTTTGAAATGAAAAGGTTTTTGTTTTCTGGTTCAAAATGATGTTTGTTCAAAATGTCAGTTTATAGTAACCTTCCCAAGGTTTAAAAAAATAGGTAAAGATTGAAATGAACTGTTCCATACTATCAAACAACATTTTGATTTAACTCAATCAAAAAATTAATCTTGAAAGTTTTTGCTAATGAATAATTTAAGAATTTTTCCCATCCCACACTGGGATGAAAACTCACAATCTCAAACTCTCATGGCATGGGAAAACCAGTCAGGACTAGTCAGCAGTCCAAGAAACTCAGCCATCTAAAGCATTCTTCTTCCCAAATACCACAACAAACAGAAAGAACTAGGCATGAGTGTAAACCAGCTAGTTCAAGACAGTGTCACAAGATAGAACTTTCATTACTATAGCATGAGACACTTCATCAAAAATCAACAGTTGAGATTTTTTATCTTTTTTTTTTGGCTGTAGAATCAAATGTTGTTTGTTTCACAACATCCATTATAATAAAAGTTTTTGAGAGTATGATGGGTCTATTCAAACAATTTAAATGGCTTACAAGAGTGACAAACTGACAATGCCTGAATGTCCTTTGTTCTAGCCAATAGTGTGCCCATTTAATTTGCAATTAAGAATGGAGGTCTTGGGGAGAGGGGGTGAGGATTAATATGAAAGCTTAAATACTGACTACAATTTCTCTGAAGTTCTCTGTGTTGAATCAGAACTGGATCCTGTGTCTTTGGTCCGTGTTTAAAATCTCAACCCTGTGATTTTTACAGTGCACAGGTCTCCATTCAGTTGCCACATGCAGTCTGCCTGTGGATTGTAAATTGCAAGATTGGGGCCTTTGTTTGCAACCATTCTGCTCTAATGCTAGTGCTTAAATGCTGGTAGGATGTATTCTACACAATTCAAAGAACACCCTTCATAGTGAAAGACTTCTTTATGCCCCTGCATATGATTTTGTGGAAGAGGGAAACATACTAATTAGTATTTGCATTCTAGTAGTGCCTACAATGTGCTAGGGACTTACAGGGTGTGAAAATATTTCAAATACTGCTATTATTTACACATATCGTGACTCCAATGTTTTTCTGCAGCAATATGTATTTTAGTCAAAGAGCACTTTGCATTACATTTGCGAACTTCTAGTATTAGCTGATATGCATATGCATATTATCTCAGAGATAACTGTATGGATAACTAATTGCTATAGATATGCTATTCATTTTTATTTTAATTAGAAACTAATTATGAGTCAAGATTACAAATAACTTGCTTAGCTTTAATGTAAAAAATTTTCACTGGTTGTTCACAATTGTGTTCAGTATTCTACAAAGATGACTAACAGGCATTTGGTGTCCAAACAAATACCAGGAAGATTGGTTGATATCTGAAGCTTAAAGATTTTGGCTGGGATTTTCAGATGTGATTTGTGATTTTGGCATTTTTATGTGCCTAGATAGATACCACAAAGGGCCTGGACTTTCAGAAAATGCTGAAAGCCATTCCTCTGAAGATCTGCTCCTTGTAAGATACCTCAAGTTGTGCTTCCAAAAATGGAGGCAACTAAAATCACAATTCACCTTTTTGAAATCTTGACCATAACCACTATGTGCTCCATATTACTGTATATAATTTTTTAAAGTTCAAGCTGCTCAGTAAGGATAAAAAGAAGGGAAGGGGAGAAAGATGGGTGAGTCTGGGCCCACGGATCTTCACATGGCCTACTGTTATATTACTCTTCTCCGGTCTGCTCCTGCTGGTACAGAGCTCTGAGTATCAGCCATTTTCCTCTATAAAATGGGGATGGGATCTGGCACCTGAATGACACACATTAAAATTCAGAAAATGTGACTTAGATATGCATTTCTAATTAGCAGACCCTGATTTCTCAAATTTACTAAATGCAGCTTAGGTAAATGCAAGGCAGCCATCTTGTGTTGAAGTCTAAAACTGCTTGTATGCCAGTCAAACATAAACAGATTTTAGTAAATATCTGTACCAGATCTGAAATCCTTTCCCTTAGTTAGCTGAGCATTCCCACTTTCAGATCAAAAGATCAGGTACTGATATTTTCTGTAAGCACTTTTCCACAGGAGCTCACTAACAGTGATGCCAGAGTTGTTTCTGTCCCAGTTACATTGTTTGATTTCTACTTTGAAAGCTAGCAAATTATGGGACTTGGACAATATAAAGTGATGATTTTACATTGTAACCAGTCTTGAATTCCGTGCACACCCAGAATTCCCAGCTGCAATCAGTAGAGGTTTTGGATGGTCAGGGAAATGAAGACTGGGCCCATATTTTGCAAATACACCCTCTTTTCTAAACCATAACTTGCTATAGTTACCATAATGCCCAGAGCCATGTAATGCTAAATGAAATCACATCAGCACTTTTCATACTCTGCTTCACCATAGACCTATAAAGAGCACCCCTTATTAACTTCTATGCAAGCTTGACACAGGAGGCTCTTTAACAAACTACTACTTAAAATTATAAAGTGGCATTACAAATTCAATCAATACCTCCAGGGACTTTAAAAGGCTAATTGAAAGGATTTTTGGACTTAATCAAAGAACCATTCATGAGCAATTTCCACACTACTTCCTCCAGAGGTCAAGTTATTGATGTACTCATCTGAGTCAGTTGGCCTGTAAAGAAACCATAATTAGAAACAAGATCAACAGAAACTTAATTAGCTGAAATTCCTGTCAGATAGTTTCAGGGATATTAATATGAAAAGTCAGACTTTAAAAATCACATATCAATCATAATTGTTAACTTTTTTTTGTTTACCTCATGTTGTAACGTGAAAAACAAAGGTGGTGCTCCATAGGACATGGTTACCTAAGTGTTCTGAGCTTTTATTTTACACTAGAAGGTTGGTGCAGTAACTGAGTGGCAGTTTTGTACAATTGTAACAAAGTATCAACTTGCCTTTATTGAACAAAACAAAAAAACCCAACCCTCTTCTCCCCCCCACCCCCGAAGCCAATAAAATTGTGTATTTTAAGTGTTTTTTGAAAGTAGAGAATGAGTTATTACTTTTGATGGTATGTTTTACTCTTATGACATTGCCTCCTTAAAATCTGACTTAATGCTGACTTTGAAACCCTTATTTTGGTGGTCTGTCATGGTCTTCTGGAAAAGCTCTTTTGACTCTTCCTCACTTACAGTCACATCTCTCACCTCCCTTTCCCTCAGCAAGGTTCACCCCTCTCTCAACAACCATCTCTTCCAGCTTAACTACCTGACAGTTTTCAGTTTAGCTTTAACAGTGGCTGGCCTTTAGTTCTGTAATGGGTTATACTAGCCCTTAAAGGACAGAGGACGGGGAGGGGAGGGGAGTGATAGGGGTGATCAGGCTACCCTATTCCAAGTAAACCCCACTGTACAAAATCCATGGGTACAGCAGGGGCAGAAAGGTGTGGGGACAGAAAGAATGGTATCAGGGTAAGACTGACTCTCAGTAAGCAAGCAGAGATGGCCATCTCTTTAAGGGCCTGGACACAGGGAAACTTTATAGAGAACGGTAGAGCAAGGCACCCCTCTCAACCAATCAAGTGATCAAAACAAAACCCTGGGGGAGAGCAGTCCATAAGGTGCTTTTCCCCTTCCAGGAACCTTCCCTCTCAGCAAGAACAGAGTGCTCTGCCAGTAAACTTTCATCCTGGATGGGAAAGAGAGAGCCTAGATTCTCCTTCCTGGACGTGGGGGAGGAGTGAGAAACCACTCCACCCAGAAAAAACATGAGGAGGAAGGAATCTTGTTATCAAAATCTGAATGTAAAGTAACTTTAATTTTGAAAGATGTTGGCGAGGCCAGGGTAGAGCTGGCACCAGGAAACTTAAAGGGCCCACCAAAAGTAGAGTAGCTCTGGGTGGTAAGCCCACCACAAGGCCATTAATAAGGCATCTCTGATTATGGATCCCTGTTGTTCTCATTCTAACCAATCCTACTTCTTATTTATAAGTCCACTGGCTTCATCCGCAAGAAATATTCTGGCCTCACTCATGCTGGGTTCATATTGGTTTAAATCCACTTACAGTATTTCAGTAGAGGTTCTCTTCTGGTTTACAGTGGTTGGTGTCCCCAAATCTCAGAGTCCCCAACTCTTTCTTCCCTAGTTTGAATGCTGGCTTTCTAATTGTTACCTCTGGAACACTTAGAAATATGCTTCCCATATGAAAAATTATGCTGTTAAAAGATGGCATCATGGGATTCCATGTTTGTCTTCATTATTTTCATGTCAGCTGTGCTCAGTTTATAAGTGGAAAGATGGGGTTTAATTGCCAACCACTCTGTGATGTGAAAGTGTGAGACATAACTAGAGACAAGGCAGCACAATGGGGGTGGGTGGGGGGAGCAAAGGGACCCATGACTGTTTAAATGTTTTAGGAAGGAGACAAAGAAGAAAAAAGAAATTGGCAGAGTAGGACAGAGAAGCAGGTGTAGATAAGCTAAAAGAATTAGTCTGAGAGTTTCAACAACCAGGAACACCATTTTGAATTGTATTTGGAGATGGAGAGAGAGCCTGTGAAGTTGAGAGGGTTCTAGCCCACTTCCAAGAGAGTTTTGCTTAGTATAATATATTGAAGTTGGGTATTATTCCTTTAAATAGCTGTGAGCCCTCTAGTGATCCTCACTGTGTTGTGTTCCAGAAGCCATCAGAATCCTGCTAGAGCACTGGTGTAAATACGTAGCTAGGCCTTGCATGTCATATGCAGTTAGTAAACATGGTTATTAAGACCTCACTGCCCACGTGGTTCCTTTTTACATTTATGATGTAGAAAAGGAAAAGACACAGCAGTAGGAATAAGGAAAGACCGTATTGTAAGAGACTGAGACGTGATTGAGTGTGTGTGTGTGTAAGGGTTAAAGCAAAGCAGAGTCAAGATAAGGCTGAATTCTGACACTGTTTTGGAGAAGGTGATCAGCAGACTTACAGGACCTGACTTTCAGACTATTGGAAACTCCAGGCTGCTTACTAAAATGTGAGTGCAATTGCTTGTCTAATTTGCATGTATAAATGCTGTGATAGTGTTTGTAAATCAGTTATTATTGTGCATACTTCACCAGTTAGAAGCCTGAGTCTGGTAGCTGCATTTGAGTATTGTGGGAGCAATTGCAGAGCCATAGGCTTCTGATGGCTTGAAAATCAGGCCCACAAAAAGGGTTTTGTTGGAAAGAATACTAAATTCAAGCATTTCTTTCTGCCTGTCACTGTAAATTCTTTGTACAAAGGATGACATATAAAAATAAGTGGTAAGGTAGTATTCTAAAATTCACAAACGTTCAGGCCAATTTTTATTAGAAAAATAAAATTGATTTTCGTTTTCCACTTTTGCTTGAGGACCAACTGGCATTTTCTTTCTTTTCCTGTCATGTTTGTTCAGTGACTTAACCTCACATATTGTACCAAAGGATTTGATTTATCTCCATGATCACTTTTTGTTTGTGTCATCACCTGCTTGCCATTCTGTATTTTCCCACCTTTTTAATATGATAGCTTGTGTTCAATTTGAGTCTACTTTCTAAAAGTAATTCATATGAATATATTAGCATGTAGGAAACTTCCAACGAGTTGCAACTTTGCTGTGACTTTCAATTCAGTTTTCTCATGATATTACAGCTTGCTTTCTAATGTGGTAGAATTAAGATTAGCTCTGGGAGTATGCCTCTCACTGAGTTAAGTTCCGTAGTCACTCCATCCATCTTATGTGCTATGGAAGCCAATTTAAGGCTAGAAAGCAAGAGAGTAACTTTTCTCTATGTATTCTGCAGGGTAGCAGTTGTAAGGAAATATTGTACAACTAAAAAGAACAGATTTTGTTTTTATATTCAGAGCTTTACACAGTAATGAGCTCTGCCAGTCCAGGTATACAACAATTCATTTGTAAAATTTGGGGATGAAGTTGAACAATCAAATTCTAACTGAATATATATGAGTGGAGTCCATTCACTAAGCATGCATTCCATCGCATTTACAAATCTGTTCAGTGGCGAAGTTGATCTAGAGGTTCCTAGACACAGGAAATTGTATTTCCCAAAGATAAGTTAGCTCTTTTAAAATACTTTCATTTAGGCCCCGGTCGACGAAGCACTTAAGAACATGCTGAGTTTTAAGCTTTGGATCAGGCACATAGTCCTCTTTACTTGCAAAAACAAACTTTTTAAAAGTTAAAAGTCAGGGCTTTCCCTTCTTGGCTATTTAGGCAACCTTGTCAGGTTGGATAGCTGATGTGGGGAGGCAGAGGAGGCGCTGATTACAGACCACTCCTTTAATACACCGTGCAGTGCTGTTTGGGATGTCCTTGCACACAAACACATGAGAGGTAGCGATGCTGGCAAACCAATCTTGGGTGGGTGATTATACTATCTACATGAAAAAGCCCCACAGGAAAGCCAATTTATGGCCAGAAAATTGCTTGACTAGAGCTTTACAGCAAGGATCCTGCTTTGAGCAGGGGGTTGGATTACATGACCTGCTGAGGTCTCTTCCAACCCTAATCTTCTGTTATTCTGGTAAACTGGTACACCTGCATATTTAGGAAATGCATGTTGACTAGGTGGTGTGTAGATGTAGACTAGACAGTCAACCAAATTACAAGCTGATTATACTACATTTTACTGTGTGTGTGTGTGTGTGTGTGTGTGGATAAGAGTTTTGGTAGATGTCATTGGAAAAACAAGAATGGTGTGACAGTTGCATCGTGTACTTCCAAACCATAAGTTTTGTACATAATTACAGTGACATCAATATAATGTATGCTGCAACTAATAGCTAAACGTTAAACATCTATAGTTCTTCACAGATGTCATTGTGGGTAGATGTGGAACAGGGTCACGCAGTAAAATAGAGGAAACATAAAAAAGATAGTTGCTTTTAAAATTAGTTGTAATTCCTTTCTCCATTAGCTCCCATTAATTGCCACACTGAACCCATATGAGAACAGTGATTCAGACCTGATATCAGCCATTTGTGGACTGGGCACATACACTTTCCTATCCTGCTCTCTGTTTACCTGCTGTGGGGGTGTTCATCATAATGACACTATAAAGCGTTTTTGCTGTCAGGATTAAGATGGCATGCAAATTACCCCATAAATTGTGTGCATCATAAAAGTGGAGCTTTGAAAACTACTTTGTACCAGAAACCCCCTTTGGAGTTTTATGAACATAGAGATTGGAAATTTGCATAACAATTGCTGAAGTGAGATGGGAGAGGAAAGAAAACACACAACCTATTTGCAGAGATAGTCATTACAGCATGTAAATGTTCCACTGTGGATAATGGTTGGGAAATGACTTGAACAGCCCACATGAAATCCAGCACTGAGAAACCCTGCAGTATTTCTTTGTTAGCGTCTTACCTCTTAAACTCAAGTTTAATATCTTTACCATTTTTCTCTTTCGGTGCTCTCGCTTCAGCTGTAGATTATGAAAATCTGTTAGCCCACGACGCTTGAGGAAATGCAGTTCAGCACACACTGCATTACTCTACAGTTTCGCAAATACTACATGAGCCTTAAGATCTCTCCAGAGTTGGCTTCACAATTCTACATATTTAAGTGCATGGGTTAAAGCATTAGCACACCATTATGTGAAATCCAGCGCTGACATATGAGGGTTACCAAGGCTTATAAAGAGCTTGGATGATAAATAAAAACAAACCTGTCAAGCTGCAGCATTAACCCTCTGACAGCTGTAGTGCAGCATCTGTGAAAGAGCTAAAATGTGATTGTCAACTGGAATGTTTTTTTCTTTGGTGGCTAACTTGTACCAATCGGATTGGATTTGAAACAGAAGCTCTCAGATGGTCTGAGCTTCACTCTTTTTATTTCAACTTCAGTTTAACAGATAGCACTGATGTTTGGTGAAATTCTCTCCAGTGTCGAGGCCTATGTGCCGCTTAGGTCTCATTTAAGCTGTCCAAAATAGGACCTTATGCTGGCCCTCTGCAGCGGGGTGACTTTCACCCATTATTAGAACACACCATCAAAACTGTGAGGTAACATCAAGTGGAATGTACCACTCCCAAAACAAATGAGTGTCAAATACAAAAAATGGGGTCCAAATATATTTATACACCCCGGTGGTGTCTGGTGTTTCTGGTTTAGGTAAGCCTTTCATTGCAAGGTAAAAATATGGTGATGAACATAACTTTGAATTATTGTGAATAAATTAGCTAATGAATGTAGCATGTCTTAATGCTCGTAGATCATTTGCAAGCGGAGGTTGATTTTTATGGCTATATTCATAATTGTACGAACAGTGTATGTGAATAACTTGCATCCTCTGAGACGTTCTTGAAATGTTCTCTGAGACTCCGTGTTTATGGTATGTGATCGACAAACCTGTTTATTATGAAAAAAATGGAATAAAATTGCGGTGTTAGCAGCACAATAAGAGTAATAATTTTAGGATTTTTTTTGTAGGGAAAGTTTTATGGGACATTTTTCTTTGGGATAAAAAATTTTAGAAGCAGCAAATGAGCGGCTAGGACATGGGTCTGGGAATCAGAAAACCAGGGTTCCATCCCTAGCTGCTTCTCCTCCTCCTGAAAATTATTTAATCTCTCAGTGCCTTTTATTTTTTTGAGACCCAAAAACCTCTCACTGCCAACTGGCAAAGGGGTGACAAGAATATCCTTATTCTGGTATGTATATTCTGGTTCACCCAAGAATGCCATGAGAGGTTTTAAATGAGGTCATGCTGGTCATTAATATCATTGTGAAATATACTGATACTGTGTAAGGAGTTACGAAAATGTGTTTTCAAGTCTGTATGAAGGCAGAGTTGACAAGCTGGTTTCTATCAGACAAAAAGATGTTTTTCACTTGGCTGGCTGTCAGCATGTTAACATAAGCACTGGAAGCTAATGCCATAACACCTAATGTCACGGCAAACCTGGTGGCTGAACTTTGTGACTTTGTCCTCACCCATAACTATTTCACATTTGGGGACAAGCTCTACGACACAACCGCATTTGCTCCAACCCCTCAAACAGAGACAAACACCTACAAGATCTCTATCAAGCATTCTTACAACTACAGTACCCACCTGCTGAAGTGAAGAAACAGATTGACAGCGCCAGAAGAGTACCCAGAAGTCACCTACTACAGGACAGGCCCAACAAAGAAAATAACAGAACGCTACTAGCCATCACCTTCAGCCCCCAACTAAAACCTCTCCAACGCATCAAGGATCTACAACCTATTCTGAAGGACGACCCATCACTCTCACAGATCTTGGGAAGACAGGCCAGTCTTTGTTTACAGACAGCCACGCAACCTGAAGCAAATACTCACCAGCAACCACATACCACACAACAAAAACACTAATCCAGGAAGCTGTTCTTGCAACAAAGCCCGTTGCCAACTGTGTCCACATATCTATTCAGGGGACACCATCATAGGGCCTGATCACATCAGAGGCTCATTCACCTGCACATCTACCAATGTGATATATGCCATCATGTGCCAGCAATGCTGCTCTGCCATGTACATTGGCCAAACTGGACAGTCTCTACGCAAAAGAATAAATGGACACAAATCAGATGTCAAGAATTATAACATTCAAAAACCAGTCGGAGAACACTTCAGTCTCTTTGGTCACTCGATTACAGACCTAAAAGTCACAATATTACAACAAAAAGACTTCAAAAACAGACTCCGAGAGACTGCTGAATTGGAATTAATTTGCAAACTGGATACAATTAACTTAGGCTTGAATAAAGACTGGGAGTGGATGGGTCATTACACAAAGTAAAACTATTTCCCCATGTTTATTCCTCCCCTGCTGTTCCTCACATGTTCTTGTCAACTGCTGGAAATGGCCCACCTTGATTATCACTACAAAAGGTTCCCTCCCACCCCCCCACTCTCCTGCTGGTAATAGCTCACCTTACCTGATCACTCTTGTTACAGTGTATATGGTAACACCCATTGTTTCATGTTCTCTATGTATATAAATCTCCCCACTCTACTTTCCACTGAATGCAATTGATGAAATGAGCTGTAGCTCACGAAAGCTTATGCTCAAATAACTTTGTTCGTCTCTAAGGTGCCACAAGTACTCCTTTTTCTTTTTACATCTCCACATGATGTAATTCACAAGGGATGTGAATTAAACATGGCAGCCACAAACAGGAAAAACAAACCGGAGAAGTTTTTGGGTGAGATAAGACTTATAGACAGGAGGTTAGCCTGTTAAGTTTAGTCTCTAGCAAGCATGGTATGATTTTCTCTTATATATAACCCTATTGTTTCCATTAGCCTTACTATCTCTTGAATCTTTGATATTCTATTCCTAGGGAAAACAACAATAAATTTCTCAGTGCTCTGGTATTAAGCAAGGAGCTCATCCTGAGTTGAATCATACAATCTGGTATATACATTGTTGCTTTGCGGAGAGAACACCCGGTATTTGTGAGTGAGCAGTGGATAAGGGGCTGGTGCACCTACTATTATTAACCTGCAAAGTAAGGGCTGCCATAGCCTAGAGGAGATTGTTTGGGTGGCTAACAGACTGGTGGTGTCTGCTCCCTGACACCCACTCTTTCTCTGTGTTGTCTATTTAGCATATAAACTTTTCAAGGTAGGGACTTTTCTGAGCGTGGGCGCATACACAAAGCTAGCTCAATAGGTTTCAGTCTTGACTGGGATCTCAAATCACAAATACACAGTAGAACTAAACCTAACAATAAATCAGATAAATAGCCTTTATTGTACCATAATAATGTTTTTAGCCATTTAGAAATATTTAATAGCTTAAACTCCTTTTAAAGTCCAGAATCCACTACACATATATGAATATTTTACATTAGGAGGTTCTCAGATTTTGTTTCACCTCTTTTGCACGGGCCTGCCTCAGGCTCATGCTTTATCAACTAAGGCTCCTGGAACTCTGATACTTTGTACCGCCAGCCTATGAAAATCTCTCTTGGCACTTTTACTATAAATAATATTGTTAAAACCAATATTTAGCTGCCTGCAGCTCTCTAATCGGAATTCACTGTGGGTCAAGCAATGAAAAGAGGCTTGGCACCTGTTGCTTTTCTGAATCGCAACCCAAACAAAATCATGCATAGGGCCTTGCAATTTATATAACATGAAGATAAAGGGAATTGCAACATGTGCCTGGAAGTGGCATTTATACAATAGATATGCAAATTTATGCCCTGTTACATCAAACAAAACAAATTTCCAACTTTCATTAGGGCTTTGGATTGGGCCAGAATGATGAATTGTCCAGGGTGGGTTAAATGGAATTTGCTAGAGCTGCCCTAAATCACATTCCCTTGTGCCTTTCCAGCACAGTCTTGCTGGTTTTGGTTTTCTGCTCTTGGTTTTTTTGTGTGTTTTTTGGTGCACATGCACAATCTTTATTAATGGTACAATGGTACCCTCTAGGGCAGTGATACTCCAACTGACGCTCGGGAACCACAAGTGGCTCTTTAATGTGTCTCCTGCCGCTCTTCTCAGCACATATTAAAACCCTATGTGATTTAATTATTAACCTATGAATTTACACTACTGTGGCTCTTTTGGGCAATGTTGATCACAAATTTGGATCCTGAACCACTGAGGTCTGAGGATCACTGCTCTAGGGGCTCTATGCTCTGTGAAATGAATGAGGATTTTGCAATTGACTTCAGTGGCTGTAGGATTAGGCTGTAAAGCAACAAATGTGCCAATTTGTCCTTTCCTTGGTATCACTATATTTCTTTCCTTCCTAGTAGGGACCTGAGAATCCCCTTTTCTTTAGATTAGCTGGAGTAGAATTATACAGCATGATCATCTTTCATCTCATAGGAATATTTGGCTTTTATTCTTTGTTGATTCTTACTGGGGTTAAAGTTTTATATGAGAGCTGGGAGGAATCTCAGCTGCCTCTCCTCTGCTAAAGCAGGGGAGCTCCCTTTCCTTCCCCTGACTTGGGTAAGCAGTGATCCCTCACTGTTCCTTCTGTTCAGCTGGTGCAGAAGGGAACTCCCCTATTATTTTAACCTACTCTAACTACACAGGAATAAGAAAGAGGACAGCTATCCCTCCAGAAGTGATCTTTCCACAAAGTTGCCATGTGTGGAGGACAAATACTTCAGGACAGTCTATAATTCTGGTCGGACACAGCCATCTTTGGGAGTTCATTATTTTTAGGGTCAAACAATTAAAAAAAATTAATCGCAATTAATTGTGAGATTAAAAAAATAGTCATGAATAATCATACCATTAATAAAATACCAATTTAAAAGGATTATAAATATTTTTGGATGTTTTTCCATATTTTTCAAAATATTGTAGCCAGTTGTAATTGAAATCAAGTGTACAGTGATCACTTCCTAATTTTGATTTTTACAGAGCAAATATTTGTAAAGATAAACAAAAGAAACCATATTTTTCAATTCACCTCATACAAGTACTGTAGTGCAATCTCTTTGTCCTAAAAGTGCAACTTATTTTTTTTTTTAAGTAATTGCACTCAAAAACAAAACAGTGGAAAACTTTAGAGTCCAGTGGTTCTCAAACTTCATTGCACTGTTACCACCTTCTGACAACAAAAATTACTACATGACCCCAGGAGAAGGGACCAAAGACCCAGCCTACCCAAGCCCCATGGCCCCAGGCGGGGGAGACAAAGCTGAAGCCCAAGGGCTTCTGCCCTGGGCGGGGGACATGTAACCTTAGCCCTGGGCAGTGGGGCTTGGGCTTCAGACTTGCTGGGGCCTAGAGCCAACACCAGCATTGGTGACCCCATTAAAATGGGGTCGTGACCCACTTTGGGATCCCAACCCACAGTTTGAGAACACCTGCCATAGAGCCTATAAGTCCACCCAATCCTACTTCTAGTTCAGCCAATCAATATGATAAACAAGTTTGTTTAATTTCATAGGAGATAATGCTACCCGCTTCTTATTCACAATGTCACCTGAAAGTGAGAATAGGCATTCGCATGGCACTGTTGTAGCTGGAGTTGCAAGGCATTTACATGCCAGATATGCTAAACATTCATATGCCCCTTCGTGCTTCAACTGCCATTCCAGAGGACATGCTTCCTTGCTGATGGTGCTTGTTTAAAAAAATAAGTAATTAAATTTGTGACTGAATTACTCAGGGAAGGATTGTATGTCTCCTGCTCCACGGTTTTACCTGCATTCTGCCATATATTTTGTGGTATGGCAATCTTGGATGACGACCCAGCATAAGTTCATGGATGGTTTTTGTTTGGTTGGGTTTTTTAGAATACTTTCACTGCAGATCTGACAAAATGTAAAGAAGATACCATTATAAGGTTTCTAAAGAAAGCTACAGCAGTTGACCCAAGGCTTAAGAATCTGAAGTGCCTTCCAAAATCTGAAAGGGATGAGGTGTGGAACATGCTGTCAGAAGTCTTAAAAGTGCAACATTCTGATGTGGAAACTACATAACCCAAACGACCAAAAAAGAAAATCAACCTTCTGTTAGTGGCATCTGACTCCGAAGATGAAAATGAATGTGGGTCATTCTGCACTGCTTTGGATGATTATCAAGCAGAACCTGCCTGTTCTCACTTTCAGGTGACATTGCAAATAAGAAGCGGGCAGCATTGTCTCCCGTAAATGTAAACAGACTTGTTCAGCCAATCGCTAAGACAAACAAGAAGTAGGACTGAGTGAACTTGTAAGTTCTAAAGTTTTACATTCTGTTTGAGTGCAATTATGTAAAAAAAAAAAAAAAATTCTACATTTGTAAGTTGCACTTTCACAACAAAGAGATTGCACTACAGTACTTGTATTTTTCAATTCACCTGGTACTATTTATTTTGTTCATCTATTTTACATTACAAATATTTGTAATAAAAATAATAGTGAGCACTGTACGCTTTGTATTCTTTGGTATAAATGAAATAAATATATTTGAAAATGTAGAAAAACATTCAAAAATATTTAGAATAAATTTAAATTGGTATTCTATTACTGTTTCGCAGTGTGATTAAAACTGCAACTAATCGACTTTTTAAATTTGTTTTGCATTAATTACTTGAGTTAACTGCAATCAATGGACAACCTTAATTTTTTTTTTCACGTTCTGTCTTTTGGTATGTCTTGTTAGCATTGTGTATAAGAGACATTCACAAAAGGAATTCATTATTATGAACAGTGCTAGTAGTCTGTTAACTGCGTAGGCTGAGGAGACTGTAGCCATGACGTAGGATTCACATGGCATGGAAAAACCTCAGAGTTCTGTCCATAGACATGTCCCTGCATACCTTGCTGAGTCACAAGGCATGTCTGCCTTCTCTCAGTGGGTCAATTGTATAGCTGATGGTCCTTAATGGGTCATCAAGCAGGCTAGGCAGAGCTGACACCAACTTGTCTGGGGCATCACCTACAAGCACAGCATAAGTTTGAAATACAGGCAGTATAGAGCCAATATTCATAACTTCAACTACAAAATGATACACACATATAGACAGCATAATCATAATCAGCAAACCATAACCTTGTCTTAGACACCTCATTTGACCCTCTTCACATAAGATTTGGTGCCACTACAGGACCTCAGTTGCAATGATGATCTATGTGGTCCCAGATTATGTCAATAACGTCACAGCAGAGTAATATTATTAATCTGCAAATGCTACCAATGTGAATTGTAGACTCACACTTCCCTGAAGATTGAGGCGATCTGCCCGTAATGAGGCTTTAAACACAACTGCAAAATGGAGAGTACTTGGTTAACAAGCAAATTAAGGAAAAACACAAACTGAAAATTGCCACACAAATACTAATAAAAGCAGAAAATTGTCTATTAGAATCACAAACTAGTTCCTTGAAAAGAAACAGTGTAAGAATCAGTCTGTCAAAAGGGAAGGTTCAGATACATTCCCTCCCCCCCCACCCTTGTTTTCAGAGGAAGCATGGGCCAAATTTAGAAGCACAGGACTAGGTAGCAGGAGAGCTGGGTTTTGTTCCTGGCTTTCCTACAGACTTTCTGTATTACTTTATGTAAGTCACTTAATCTCCGTCTGTTTTCCCAATACTAAAATTAGGATAATTCCCCAAAGGACATCGAGATGCTGAATTTTATTAATGTTGTTTGCACAGGTGTGATGGGTTGAATCACAGAAACCCCCTTGGGTCTGCCATCTGATGTGCCAAGACTACTTCTGCTCCTGCTTTCCTGCCCTGTCAGCTTAGGACTTCAGTGCCCTGCCTGGTTTGAGCCAGACCCGCTAGCCTGCTGCAAACCCATACCCAGGTCTGAACCATGTCCCCTAACAGCTGTAGGCTTAACTGAAAGCAGCTTACAGAAGTGTGCCTGTCTTTAACACTCAGATACCCAACTCCCAATGGAAAAACACCAGGTTAAAGATGGATTCCAGTTCAAGTGACATGATCACATGTCACTGTAAGACTTCATGCCTTTATTCCTCCCAGCCTGACTCACAGGAAGGCCTGCCTGCAAACAGAGCCATCCACAGTCAATTGTCCGGCTGATGGGAGCCATCAAGATTCCAAGCCACCATTAATGGCCCACACTTCACATAATTACAATAGGCCCTCAGAGTTATATTTCATATTTCTAGTTTTAGATACAAGAGTGGTACATTTATACAAATAGGATGACCACACTCAGTAGACAATAAGCTCTTTAATGATACCTTACAAGAGACCTTTTGCATGAAACATATTTTAGTTACATTATATTCACACTCATTAGCATATTTTTATAAAATCATATAGAGTGCAACGTCACAACAGGGTTTTCAAATCCATGGAAAGAGGGTGCCTTGGAAGCGTAGACTTCTATAATTCTGTGAAGGAACAGAGACTAGTTACAGGCAAAGTTAATTTGGATAAATTAAGAGCCAGTTCAAATCTTGAACAGAACCACACTTTTTGAGGCCCTTCTACAAAAAAAAAAAGGTCAGTTAACTTTTAAAAACATTTCATGAGCCTTTGCATTTTCTGGGATAGAAAGTAGAAATCCTTAACTTTCACAAAGAAATCCGTGTTTCTAACTGGAAATATTGGAAAATTTGGGTTTTTCTCACCAAGCTTTACAGCCTTGCTTCTAAACCCAAGCAGTTCAGACAGGTGAGAAACTTTATTTCACCCAAACCTCTGATGCTGAAAGGTCAGCCAAAATAAATTGATTGGCACTGCTACTGTGGGAACAAATCGTGAAGTCCTTGCTCAATTCCTGACCAGGACCTGATCCTCCACTGCCTGGCATCTTGTATAGCTACTTACACCTGTGCAAAGGGAGTGTAAAATTCAGCCATTCTCCTTTGGACAGGGGTAAATGACAACTACACAGAGGGCAAGGTGGTGGAGAATCAAGTCTCAGTTATTACAGAGGCAAAATTCTCATTCATAGTAGGAACTGGATATAGACTTCAGGATTTGGCCCTGTGTGAATGAAGAATAGAATGGATGCAGTTTCAACATTTCTTGTGTGGGAGGGTTATCATGGGGAGTGAAGCTGACCCATCTGGGGTGGTAGGTCAGCAGCTGAAGTAAATAAAATCATAGTAACTTCAAATATTTGCAGCTATTGTAGCATTTCAGAAATACTTTCATAAACTCTGTTACCTGGCAAAACCCCAGTGGAGAGTGAGCAATATTCTCACCACGCCCACAACAATTTGCACAGAAGAAATTTTTTGTGCACACTGCCTGTCAAAAATTAGAGGGAACATTGGTGCCAAGCTCTGTTGAGCTGGCCTTTAAGTGGCAGTAAGTGGGAACAGAGGGAGGGAAAAAACAGAAGAGAAAAGTGAAAGCTAGTGAAAGTGTGTGGGGGTGGGGCAAGTGTCTGTAACCCTCATAGATTTTTCACGTACACTCAGGGGAAAAGTTTAGTTCATTTTGTTTCTGTCGGGGTCAGATGATTAAATAATTGAAGGTATTTTACTTAAGGTGTTTTCAGATGTCATGCCTATATTAGGATGAATTCAAACTGGAACAGGTACAGAGAAGGGCTACTAGGATGATCCGAGGAATGGAAAACTTGTCTTATGAAAGGAGACTCAGGGAGCTTGGCTTGTTTAGCCTAACTAAAAGAAGGTTGAGGGGAGATATGATTGCTCTCTATAAATATATCAGAGGTATAAATACCGGAGAGGGAGAGGAATTATTTAAGCTCGGTACCAGTGCGGACACAAGAACAAATGGATATAAACTGGCCACTAGGAAATTTAGACTAGAAATTAGACGAAGGTTTTTAACCATCAGAGGAGTGAAGTTGGCTGATGAATCTTGCCCATATGCTCAGGGTTTAGCTGATCGCCATATTTGCGGTCGGGAAGGAATTTTCCTCCAGGGCAGATTGGAAGAAGCCCTGGAGGTTTTTCGCCTTCCTCTGTAGCATGGGGAACGGGTCACTTGCTGGAGGATTCTCTGCTCCTTGAAGTCTTTAAACTACGATTTGAGGACTTCAATAGCACAGATATAGGTGTGAGGATTTTTTTGTAGGATGGTGGGTGAAATTCTGTGGCCTGCGTTGTGCAGGAGGTCAGACTAGATGATCATAATGGTCCCTTCTGACCTAAATATCTATGAATCTATGAACCAAAACACTTGAGCTGAACATCCCTAAGATTGGGATGTGTATTGGATTTTTTTTTTTCAATCTGAAACAAGTTCCGGATCTGAATTTTGCAAATGTCCGCTGTCTTTGTAATCCACCAAACAAATACTGCAGATCTGAGCACGCTTGAAAGCTGGCATGTTCAGAATTCAGATCTGGATCCAAATGTTCTGTTCTGAGCCTATATCTAGTGATTTAATAGCTAAATGTTTTAAGAATTTAAAACACATTTAAAGTTTTGAATCTTCATCACGTTTGGTGTAAACTTGCGTGAATCTCAACCATCCGCTCTTATGCCTCAGTTGATCAAATTTCCCCATGCAGGTCCCATATTCATTTTAGCTTTCTGAGGGGAGAGAAATCCATTTGCCTGTCTGACAGGCGTAGCTGGATATCTGAGAGGGAGCTAGCATCTTGGGACCCAGCATACACAGGGGATGACAACCCATTGTTTCTGCCACATAAAAAATGAAGGTGGCTCAGTAAAACTACACCATTAAAATGGTTTATGGAAGCGAAAAAATGATTAAGTGACTTTGATTGTTAACGATCTCCTGAGGGAAATCTTAGTGTTCAGATTTGTGTGTTTTATTATTGACAGCTCTATACAAAACAAAAGGGAAGGAGGGATACATCATCAGATACAGACAATATATACTAAATACAAATCATCCATTACTTAACCATATAGAAATTGAGGCACTCTAGATGAGCTCAGAAAACCTCATAATGAAGACTTGACAGATCCACAAAACTATGAAAAATATTTATAGAAGAATATTCTCGTACACATTCTCGTACACATGTATTTTCAATAGAAAACATTCTGTTGATCTACCACATACTATAGTCTGTTTTGTTTTTCCCCCTCTCATTTGTTACTACTAAAAATATTAACATGAAAACAATATCTTTGTGGCTTTGGGGATTGTCTCCCTCTATGGTTCCATATATTCCATATTGTTCAGTCCACTGTATATGACCGTGATTGTGGTGCAATATGCAGGTCTTAATTATGACTCTGAGAGAGGAATAAGCAGCAGGAGCAGAGCAGGCCCATTAGGCAACAAAGGAATGCAGATGTCCATAGCAATATAAATAGGAAGGATAAAGAGCCAAAAATTCCTTTTACATGCGTGCAGTATCAGCAGAAGTTTCTAAGCAGAATGTTTGCAAAGCTTCTTTTGAGACTTCTGCAGCTCTTTTGGGAATAGTCCGGAGGAAATAGATGATAGACATGAACAAATACTAGCCTGGAATAAAAGGCACTATGGATTATTCTTAAAGAATCTTGTCGTGTAGGTGTCCTTTCTGTGTATAATGTCCTATAAAAGTATACATCCCTATGTTATTATTAGGGAAACGGTGGGTGTAATTAGGCTGAGATTTGGAAGCAAAATTTGGGAACATCCAATGGAGGAGATGAAAGGATGGCAAGGCCAATGGTGTGATAGAAATTGAAAGGGAGGGGAAATTTGAAATCTAAACGTGGATCCAGCTTCCCAAACTCTGGCATCCAAAATTGGATCCACGCTTTTGAAAAGGCCCCCATCCCGTTTTGTCCCACCCCATATTTCAAAACCCCAAATTTTGTGATTTGAAATGTAGAAATATCTGAATTTTGCAGCTTGGGCCATCTCTACTTTAAATCCTTCCCCATCCTACCATGGTTTCCTCCCACCTATTGGAGACTCTGAAGCCTTGAGTGCTCTCACTTCTTCCTGCATGAGGCTTGAATGGCAGCAACATCCTTAGCTGAGATTAAGATCCAGATGTCTCTTAGAACTCTGTTACATACCAAAATTAATGGCTACCATGGAAGTGGCATGCGGCAGAACTGGTACTTGAAATACTGCTTCCACAAAAGGCCATGATCTGGATTTGAATACCAGCTTCCTTGCATGACAGCGCTTGGCCTTACTATTAGAATAATGGGCTACCTAAGGAACACTTTTTTTAGACACATGTTTTTATGCTGTAAATCGTAGTTCTCACCCGGATTGAGTGCAGTATTGGTTATGTTTTCTCTGCACAAAGAGGAAAGTAGGAATATTGTCAGTTTTCAGATTTAGGAAGACCAGGAAAGAAACGTAAGTGTTCAAGAGAAAGCAAAAGGGAACAGTGTCTGTAACTGGCTTTGTAAAGCCCATCGTGAATTGACTCTCTGCTTTCCTGCCTCACATAGGAAGGGAGGCTCCTTATAGTTAGAGGTGCAGTGCACAGAAACCAGAATCATAACATCTCCTCTCTATTTATGTAGCTACAAACAGTGTCCGACACAGGTCACACCATGGGTTACTAGGAGAGTTCTTGTTTCTGTATAAAAGTTTTCCGTATTCACACCCTTAATTCATAGAGATCAGAATGACACTTTTGAAAGATCCATGTGCTTAATGGACTGGTGTCCTTATTGCCAAAGGCACTCTCACAACTGGCAGCAATATGGGGCCCATGGTATCTGTGCCTGCATGAAGACTAAGGATTGAGTGTGCATGGAAACTGAACCTGAGGAGGTTCCTTTAGGTCAGAGTTGAGAAGGCACGTTTTCCTTACTGTATCTGTTATGTTGACATTGGTCTAGAAGAGTCTGAGTCTGACACTTTCAGAACCACCAGATTTGCTGAATGCTTTGAGGGGAAAAAGAAGATGGTTCTGGACGTGGGGTTTGTTTTGTAAGGGAAGTGTCTATATTTAACATGTACTTTGCATTCTTGGTTTAAAAATTGTGACCATTTTACTGATTATCTTTTTAGATGGAATGTAATTTCCTTAATATCAAATAGGAAAGAACATAATGAGTAGTATGAGGGGTCTACCATCAATCAAACATTAGCCCTGTCCCCGACTATCGAGCCCTGCCCATCTGTCACACTAAGACCCACCGCCTGGGGTATTACTTCCGGGGTCAAAATGGACACATGACTGGAAGCAAGGGGTGACGTGATCCCTCTAAGAACTCATCCCATCATGTTCTGCCAATTGAGACGGTTTCAGCCCCGGAGCACATCCCCAAGAGCAGTTTTGACCAAATTGAGCAGGTTCTGGGGTGGGGTGACGTGCACAAAAGAGGGTCATGTGACCCCTCTAAGAACTCCCACCACTGCCCTCTACTCATTGGAGTGGGTTTCAGCCCCCTTAAGTTGTGCCAGAAGGGAAACGTGTACCAATCAGAATAGGTGTAGCATGCAGGTCTAGGCAGGAACCCCCCAGTCTCTGTAGCTCAATAATTGGCTGGCCGGCAGCACCACCTCTGTAAGTCCCAGCGCCACGCAGAAGAGGCCATCTGATTTCAAGAACGTGTGTTTCAGAAACCATGGAAACGCTGAGAGGAAACCTGGACTCCTTCACCACCACCACCGTGAGAACATCAGAATTTGTTTTAGCTCCAAGGGCCTTTGACCACCTTCAGAAAAAGTGCTACATCAGCGACAGTTCCCAGGAGGAGGAGGGAGGGGCCAAGGGGAGCCCTTTTGCCCAGCCGTTGATGGATATGCCAGAACCAGAGACTCAAGCGCTTGTGAGGAGACCGACTAGCATGATGGCTTCTCGTCGTCCACCGCCCTGGAGGAGGAAGGCAGTCGCAGCTTATGGGAATCACTGGTGGACAAGGTGAATGGAGAAGACATTGCTCAGGTAAATGAACAATTAAGAAGTGACAGTCAAGGATAGGGCGTAATGGGATAGGAACTGAGCCGGGGATGTGTAAATCTAAAACAACAGGCATGGGCTTATCGTTATTTTCTTAAAATCTCTCAACAGATTAACAGTGCCTTTCTAGAGGACCCAGACAGCATTGCATGAGACTGTGAAGATGAATCGGGCCCATCTTGTTTTTGCTCAATGCCGGTACAAATCGCTGATGAGGACGCCAAGAAGGATGGCTGTATGGATTTAAGGAGGACCCTTGGCATAGAACTAACTGACCCTGTGCCACGTCGTGAGTGTAAAAAAGTCATGTGGTCTATTGCACACATTGCTGTGGATGCTGTCCTTAATCACTGCCTTAGGGAGAAGCTTTTTGAAGATTGTGAGGGCTGTGTCATAGGCACACCAAGCCAATGGCACCATGACTTGGACTTTAGAGGCTATAAACTGCAAGCTCTGGGACCTCTGTGCTGACCTGTTTGGAAAGCTTATTAAACAGTCGTTATTGCCGCAGGTTATTCTTTGCAGTGTCTGTGCCTAACCCAAGAAAATTTAGCACAAGGGGTGACCTTGGTAAATGCTGTACAAAGTGCTCAAGACACTAACAGTGTTTTAAAGAAAATGACCAAACTGGAGGATACCTGCTTAGCGTGTTTTATTGACTGTCTGGTCCACACAAAAAGTTACAGAACCATGCTTAGGAAAAAGCAATCTAAAAGGATTAAGCTGCATTTCTGAGTTTGCCTTGGATTTTCTGTCACCTTGGGCAAGTCACAGAATTGCTCTGTGCCTCAGTTTACCCATCTGTAAAATGGGGAATAAAAAATAAGCATGTTTACTACAGATGGGTTTTGTAAGGCTAAATTCATTGATGTCATCATGATGTGTGCTCCTCATGGGAAGGTGTCCCTGGAAGTGCAAAGAATTATTAATCTGAACACCCGCTTACAAAACCTGCCCAAATAAAGATGACGTAGTGTGGGGGCTGGTCTACTCATCTTATCAAAGACCGAACCAAACCCTGTCGTGTTACCAAGCATTGTGTTTACACCACCTTGACTGCTCTCTTTGTATATCGTTTACCCCTCGCCCCTTTTAGATTACGAGCTTTCCAAGGCAGGGAGCATGCGTGCTTTTTATCTGTATAGCGCTTAGCATGTTGTAGAGGCTACTGGAAACAAACACAATAATAATAATAAGGGCAATATGAATTCAGAACAATATGCCTGATATAAAACCCACTGAAGTCCATAGTGTCTCCACTGTGTTCAGTGGACTTTGGACCGGGCCTTAATCTACCTGTAGCACTTTCAGGTTCTTGGAGTTTTTAGTCTTTTTCTAGTAGAGAGGATTTTTCTTCACCCACAGAATTCTGAAGCAGTTTGGCTTTTATTGTAAAAGTTCTGTACAAATACTCTTCTTTATTCCAAGAAACTTTCAGGATTCTTTATGACCCAGGAAGAAGCTGCTGAGTTTTATGATGTGATCTGCGTAGGAGGTTGGCATTCTGATGAAGATGAATGGGTTGGGAAACAGTCATAGATAACCTTTAATGCGAAAAAAGTGGACAACAAATATGGACAACAAACCAAGGAGACCTCCCTTTGTATGAATAAAATGCCCATCAACTATATGTGGATGCTAATAATTAATAAGAGCTTATCTAAATTGGCACTGCCTTTTGGGCACAGAACCAGCAGATTTGCTGACATTAATAAAATTGATCTGCATTACATTGCTCCATAATGATTACCCAACTAATTAACCCTTTTTAGTCCCAGCAGTCCCTTTATACTTCATACCTAAAGTTAAGAATGCATATGTATTTTTGACTTCCAGTGCCCCGAGGGCACGATTTGAACGTGGTTCAAAAAAGAATTAGATAAGTTCACGGAGGATAGGGTCCATCAATGGCTATTAGCTGGGATGGGCAGGGATGGTGCCCTAGCCTCGGTTTGCCAGAAGCTGGAAATGAGCAACAGGGAATGGATCACTTGATGATTACCTGTTCTGTTCATTCCCTCTGGGGCACCTGGCATGGGCCACTGTCGGAAGACAGGACACTGGGCTAGCTGGACCTTTGGTGTGACCCAGTGTGGCCGTTCTTATGATGCACTTTAAATATTCAAATGTTGGGGAGGCCAAATATTTATTATATTGCCTTTTAGAAAAGTAAGTTTAAAAAGTCACTGTACTCTTGGTAGAATGCATATGTATCATTTTTCCAGTGAAGTACCCAGGGCAGAACTTTGGCCCAGAAATCTCTTCCGTCTGAGGAGCGTACAGACACAGCGGCTAAGCGAAGGGTAGGGTTTCATGTTTCTTGTATGCAAGCGTGTGTTTGCCTTTCGGGGAGCTGCAGGGTGTTCAGCACCTTTGAAGATCAGCCTGCTTTTATTTAGGATGCTTGCTATGGATTTAGCAGCTTAACTTTGTGCACCCAGCACTGAAACCTGTGTTCTGCGTTTAATTACCTGCTTCGAAGTGGTCTGTAATAAGCTGCATTCTGCAGGACTGAAGAAGATGAACTTAACACACCACTCCCCCATTCTTGAATTTTCTTCTGGATTTTGCTGTCTGAGGCTTAAAAATGACACATGAATCTACAATGTTTGAAATGAGAGAGGGTCTAATTTGTTTCGCCCGGAACTGATGCTGTCCGTAGATCAGCTAATAATGTTGCTTTAAAAACAGCACAGTTAGCACTCTCCCTTCTGGAAGTGAAGTATGTTGCTTTTATGATAAGCCTAGTCTCTACTTGGACAGCAAGAATGAAGAAGTCTATATCCTGGTGTGTCCCATGTGGCAATGTGATTTGCTGGCACTGTACCAGAATGTTTTGTGCTGCACATATCTGCGAAGGCTTTTGGTTTTCCATGTAGTTCACCTTTAAATGGAGTGAAGTCCCTCTTCTGTTGCAGAGGTAGCTACCATTTTGTATTCAGAAGCAGCTTGCTGTTCAGAAGCCTCAGACACTGTGTGCTCTCCTGGAGCCCCTCTTTGTGCACCTTTTTGTGGTATTCCCTTAATGTAAAGTAAAGGTTGTTCTGAGTGAGCGTGAATGGCTGATCTCTGTGCATAGAAAAACATGATGCAGATGCTGCCATCAGGTACAGAAACTTCTTAAGAACATGGACTTCTCAGTAGACGGAAACAGCTAGAGGATTATTATTATTCAACTGAGAATCTCACAGTGATGTACAAATATGAACTAAATAGCAGCTATATTTAAAAATTAACAGATTCACTTTTGCTTTGGGAAATGGGACTCTATCAAGTTGTATAAAATACATGGGAAAGTGTTGGTTTGGTAACAGTAATTGATCTTTATGATCTTAGCAAGTCTTGTTAAACTCTTAGAAACAGGTGTTTAAAAATTGGGGGTTTTAATGAGATTGTGTTCAGAAACTGTTAAGAAATTGAGAGAGATCTCTAGAATGTAAATGAGAGGTAAGGAAATTTTTATCACAGAGGATAATTTAAGACCATATCTGCAGGGGGTTGGTGGGGGGAAGCCTTGAAAACATGCTACGTGAGAAAGCGAGAAACAAGAAAGATCTTGTTTGTATTAATGTGGTTTTTTCTTCTAATGAATGAATCAATAAGAGATTAGCTTTTAAGATGTTCTCTTTGATTCTGGGCCTATGAAGCGCCCACGAAATAGGGCAGCACCACTCATTTTAAATGTGGTTTTAGTAATGGAACAGGAATAACAAACAGTGGGATGACAGGCCTTTTGCAGACTTTCAAACATGAGACACTTGGTTCAGTCAGTGGCTGAGGCCATCTCATACAAGAAGAGTTCTCATGGGAGAAGGTCATATTAAATCCATTGGTATCCTCATATTTTTGGTAGCCAAACTCCCGTATTGTCTGATTGCTACCTAGCCTGATTACAATAAAAATGCTGAAGACAAATTTAAAGGCTCAGTGTTCACTGAACCCTCAGTTATCCAAACATAATGGTGGGATGTGAAAGGAGTTCCCATAAATGCAGCATTGGAGATGCTGGGGGGGTTTCAGAGTAGGATTGTTTTCAGATAAACAAGGATTGGATAACTGAGGTTTCACTTTATTTTCATGATGATGCCAAAAATGCATGTGCTGGTAACTCTGGGCCCTAATACTACAAGGTGCCTGAAAGCCTCTGGAGAGGTGCTGAACAACCTCACCTACCACTGACCTCACCAGAAGTGCTCAGCAGCACTCCTTTGGATCAGGCTCTGTGTTTTCTTCAAATGAACTATGTCTTTTAAGGCTTTCAGTGACTGACTGACGCTATTCCATTTAGGACGAGCAGTCAGGCAGAATTTGAGAATGCAGCATCACAAGATGTATGTCGTGTTGTAGCCATGTTGGTACCAGGATGTTAGAGAGACAAGATGGATGAGAGAATCTCTCTTATTGGACCAGCTTCTGTTGCTGAGAGAGACAAGCTTTTGAGCTTACACAGAGCTCTTCTTCTGGTCTGGGAAATGAACTCGAGTGGCACAGCTAAATACAAGGTGCAACAGATTGTTTTGTATAGTTAGCACACGTTTCAAGGGACTATTCAAGGTGGAGTGGCTAACACACACCTCTTCAGTCATAGAGGGGACAGGAGGGGGAAACAGTGTATGTGTGGTAGTGTTAGCGGATTATAGCTTGTTGTAATAAACTATAAATCCAGTGTCTTTATTCAGTCCATGATTTTTAGTATCTAGCCAAGTTATGAATTTATGCTCGCAGACTCATCTTTTGAAAGTGTTGTGCAGGTTTCCTTGGAGGATGAGGACCGATAGATCAGGTATAGAGTGATCACTTTGTGAAAAGTGTTCACCCACAGGTGATAGGGTGTTCTTGTCTCTCATCATTTTTCTGTGTGAGTTCATTCAAGAGCATAGTGATTGTCTGATTTCACCCACATAGTTGTTGTTGGGCAATTAGTGTATTGGATGGGCACATCACATGTTGCAATAGATATGTTTAGGACTCACGATCTCAAAGTATGTTGTGGGGGGTGTTGATTATCACAGTAGTGGAGATATGTCGACAGGTTCTGCATTTGTTCTGGCAGGGCCTAGCTCCATCTTGAGTTGGTCTGATGAGCTTTAGAAGGTTGGGGGGTTGTTTGAAAGCCAGAAGAGGGAGTTCAGAAGAGCAGGTTTCAGGATATGGTCCCCCACCAAGTATGGGTTTTAATTGTTTAATGATGCCCGGTATGGGTTCCAGTGTGGGGTGGCAGGCACATCACAAGATGTGCAGTTAATCAATTCTGGCCCTGTTAGTAGGGGGAAATGAAATCCAGTATAGTTTATTGTACTGGAGTATCACAAAGATCAACAGGACAGAAGAAAATTTAAAAAAATCAAACTATCTTTCGTAGGTTTGGGAGAAGTGTGGTAACCTGCCCCAACAGTCCAATATCCCGATCCATCCAAGTTTGTGTTTGCCTTCACTGCACTTGTCCCTGCAGGAAGGACTGCTGCAATTTGGGGCAGTAAATGTACTCCAGCTTTTCGTTCTGGGTAAAGCCATTTTCTTCTTCCTCCATCACTCTGAAATCTTAACTCCCTTTAGATACTTCCTTTCCCTTGTAGGGCAGGTTTATACCAGAAAGTTTGGCTGGCATAGCTATGTTGGTTAGCAATGCATTTTTTTTCCTGACATTGCTATGATGGTAAAATCCCTAGTGTAGACGCAGTTATATTGGTATAAAAATGCTTATACTAGTTGGGGAACTCACATAAGTTATACAGCATAAGCATTTTTATACCAAATATAACTGTCCCGTAGATTTGGGAGCTGGCTCCCAATTCAAAGCTGACTCCAAACAGCATGATTGCTTGCTTTTGAAGCTAGAGGTTTTCAGCATCCCAAAATATTACCTCCGTGATGTTCCTGAACCTTACTGGCCTGGGACTGAGACTTTTCAAGCCATTCCAGAATCTGGGACTCTTTGGCACATGAGTACATGGTTAGTTCTCAGTTTAAAATTGCTATTTGCTGATAAAAGTTCTTTGGAAGAGTGTAACTTGGCTAAAACATGTGTATGAAACATTTGGTCAGGCTGTTCCTGTTATCTACACCCCAGGTGACCATTTCTTGCTGTCTCTTGTCACTATCATACTGTGGGGTGGCCAAGGGGTGGCCAAGGAGTCCGCATAAATTGAAGACGGTGGGAAAAAATAGTGACTTTTTTCATTATTCTGCCCCTTGTGTAATCAATTACACCAGTGCAATGTGGTTGTGAAGCTCTATTCAATCACAATAGCAATATTTCACACTCACTCTTTGTGCAGTGTAAATGATTGTGTAAGGTACAGGGCATCGGGGAATCAGGCTCCAATACTTTGCTTTTTTTAAAATTTTCTTTTTTGCCTAAATATTCTTTAAATTTTTGTCTCCCACAGAGGCAGTAGTATTTTTTATTTGTATTACTCTGGTGTCTAGGAGACATGTCATGGACCCAAAACCCCAACATGCTTGGCATTGTAAAAACAAAACAAAATGATGGTCCCTGCCCCAAGAACCATACTACATGAATATAAGGGAAGACAGGATGGATACAGAGAGGAGAGTATGAGGAAACAATGAGATAACATTTGTCAGCATTGTGGGATGTGCTCTCAGCTCACCAGAAGATACAATAATTCCATCTCAGTGAAAATACACATATGTTATGAAATGGACAAGAGATTTGAAGTTTTGAAAACCTTCTGATCAGACTATAACCTTCACCAGGGAGTGAGTGCCTGGAACAAGTACAGAATGTTTAACAGAGATCCACGGTAAAGATCAGAGGGGGGAGTTTTGCTCACAGGGCAATATGTATGGGGTTCAAAGGAAGAATTGGCATTATGTCTAGCAGGCTGTTTGATATTGATTTGCCTCAGGAGTGTACTTAACCCACTGACTTTCTGCTTCTACTTTCATCTTGATTTGATTTTTGTTTTATTTCTTTCCTTGAAGAATTTTTCTTCTTTGCCTTGTCCCATCAATTGCGGTCGGTGGCTCTTGTTCTTCATCTTCGAGTGTTTTTGTTGAGCTAGTCTTTCAAGCTGACCCCCAACCTCCTTCGTGTCCTCCTTCAGTGTCTTCAACCACCTCTTTTAGGTCTTCCTTGTGCTCTTTGTCCTGTGACCTCACTAGGTCTTGTATTCTCTGGTGAAAATATCGCACATCTCATTGTCTCACATGACCCAGCCATTTTGGTCGATACTCCCTCAGCTTTTCCATGATGGAGGTTATCTGTCTCAAGGTTCATACCATTTCATCATGTAGCCTATTAGCTCTCATCTTACTCAGCATCCACCTGAGCAATCTCCTTTCAGCAGTGTGATGTCATTGTTTTCTCTTCCTCATTGACCAGCATTCTGACCCATATGCCATGGCTGCCCTCATGATATCTTGTACATTTTGCTCTTTAGTTTATTTGGCATATTTCTATTGCAGAGAATTCGTATCAACTCCCTCCATTTACACCAACTGTTCTTCATGCAACTCCTAACATGTGCATTCACATTCCCATCGTGGCTCAATACTGAATCAAAGTATTTCAATTGTTGCATAGACTTTAATTCTATGCCAGCTAGTTTTACTATCCTCTTCTCCTCTCAATGAAGCATTGCCTGTGTTATCTCTTTGTCAGCTGATTCGTAAGCCATATTCTTCTAATTCAGCCCTCTATAGTTCTAGGTTCTTTTTCCATTTTTCTCCATGGCATAACATAATGTCACTAGTGAAGAGCATGCGCCATGGAGCTTCTCCCTTAATCTTATGTCAGTTTTTCGATAGTAATTAATTTTATCCTATTTTTGAAGATAAAATGCTCTCCCAGGCAGAATAATGTGGGGAAAAGGTAAACACAGTATCATGGGGGGCAGGGGCAGATGGAAGCAAACTGGTTTACAAGTTCATAGGTGAAACTCCTCACACTATTTGTTGCCAATTTTATGTAATGGGAGAAGGAAAAGGGGACCAGTAAAAGAGAGACTACAACAAAAAATCAGTCTGGTCCAAATTCTGCTCTCATTGATGCTAAGATAAACCCAGAGTAAAGCAAATGAAGTCAAATTCCTGTGTAGAATGAGCAGAGGGGGAAGAAGTGGATATAGAAAGCCCATACTCCCACAAGATACTCCAACTGCAGCAGGGTAGGATTCCCACCTAGTGCCCCAGGTCCCTACTGAGCAAGGTACTTAAGCACATGCGTGACTATAGGCACATGAGTATTCTTATTGATTTTAATGGGACTACACATGTGCCTAAAGTTTTAGCGGATGCTTAAATACCTTGCTGAACTGGAACTCCAGAGAGAACATTTCCCATGTACCCGCAGATGGCTTGGTCCTTAATCTCAGATGGTGTTAACCCATCATCATTTTCCTTGAATGGACACACCACACAAGGGTAATATTATTGGGGCGGGGGTGTGAGGTTGCACTCCATACTTTTATAAAAATGTATTTATAAGTGTGGATATGATGTAACTGGAATATGCTTTATGCAAAAGGTCTCTTGTACGGTATCATTACAAAGCTTATAATCTACTGAGTGTGGTCATCCTATTTGTATGAATGTATCATTTGTGTTTCTGAAACTAGGAAAATGAAATATAACTCTGAGGTCCTATTGTAATTATGCAAAGTGTGAGCCATTAATAGTTGTTTGGAATTTTGATGGCTCCGATTATCCAGGACATTTGGTTGTAAATGGCTCTGTTTACTTGTAAGACTTCTTGTATACGTGTGTGCCAGCAAGTGGGCAATGAAGTCTCACAGGACATGTGATTATGTCACCTGAACTGGAATCTATCTTTAACCTGGTGGCTTTTCCATTTAGAAGGAGGGGTGGGAACCCAGAGAGAGACAAAGGATTCCCGCCTTGTGCCAAAGCTATTAAAAGGGGTGGAACAGAACAAAGAGGGTCCCAGTCATGTGGAATCCCCTGCTTTTCACCTAAGATGCCTACTGGAACTAACAAGAACTGTACCAGGGAAAGGATTGGGCCCAGACTAAGAAGGAGTCTAGTCTGTGAAAGAAGCTTATTGAAACATCTCTGAGGGTGAGATTTACCTGTATTCAGTTTCTCAATGTATTAGGCTTAGACGTGCGTGTTTTTGCTTTATTTTACTTGGTGACTTACTTTGTTCTGTCTGTTATTACTTGGAACCACTTAAATCCTATTTTTTATTCTTAATATCACTTTTGTTTATTATTGAACCCAGAGTAAGTGATTAATACCCGGGGAGCAAACAGCTGTGCATATCTCTCTATCCATGTTATAGAGTTTGGAAAATTTATGAGTTTACCCTGTATAAGCTTTATACAGAATAAAATGGATTTATTTGGGGTTTGGATCCCATTGGGAGCTGGCTGTCTGGGTGCTGGAGAGAGGAATACCTGCTGAGTGGCTGTCAGTTAAAGCCTGCAGCTTTGGAGATGTAGTTCAGACTCTGGGTCTGTGTTGCAGCAGGCTTGCATGTCTGGCTCAACAAAACCGGGTTCTGGAGTCCCAAGCTGACAGGGAAAACGGGCGCAGAGGTAGTTTCAGCACGTCAGGTGACAGTCCCAAGGGGGTCTCTGTGACCAAACCCATCACAGGGGGATATGGCTAAGACAAAGTCTTCATTATAAGGGGTACCACTTCTGCATATTGCATCTCCAGATTAAGGAGCAATGTCAAAATGGCATTAGTCATGGCAAAGTACCAGCTATTAGGAGATATCACTTTGGGAATTTGTATTGTGTGCCAAATTCTGCTCTGATTTATAGCAGTTTAACCCCAGAGTAACAGCATTAATATTAATGATCAATAGTATAACTGCACATACCTAATTTTGAAAAATCTAGCTCTATATTCCCATTTGAGATACAAAGAGATTATTGATGACATTGAGTGGTGGTCAAAGGATGTAAGGATGTCCTTTCAATTCAGTTTGTAGCTCATATTTTAGACATATATATTTTTTGGAGACAGGAAACCAGTATCTTATCAGTGTTTATAACAGTGTGAAAGAAAGAGAACCTTGCTAATTTTTAATTACAAGGGAATTAATGCTCTGTGACAACACTGTAACCATTGTGTGAGTATCTAGGAAAATTAGATTTGCATCTCACTTGAAATGTAGCTTCTGCTCGATTCATTTTAACCTCAGAAATTATTCATTGCACTCTAGCATTGTGATATGTACTTGAAAATGGCTTGCATACTACATTGAGATGAATAACTTAGAGGCAGTATAAGAAAGGGTCATGCAAAGGTGTTTGGGAAAATATTTTCTCTTGTGTATGTATGAATACAACATAAAAACTTGGAGGCAGCAGCCTTGGATTTCATGTTTACAGACTTCAATCATGCCATCACACTCAAATGATTACCCTGCATTGTCTGTCATACTTTGCCCTTCAGTGCTACTTCAATACTTTTAATGCAATGCTTCAAGAAATACAGTAGTCAGGTTTCCTCTGCATAGCTCACTAACCACTCAAAATTAAGCTAGGTTTTGGCCTTCAAAATATGCTAGAAAATGAATCTTAACTTGCAAAAATAGACTAAGGTTTGAGCAAATGAGCTAGAAGCACCAGAAGCACTGTGCCTGGTTGGGTGTATTAAGTAGGGGATTTTTTTTTTCACTGATAGGTGGTTAGTTACTGGACCAGCTAGGGTTATGTTGATTATCATTAGTGAATCTACATTTACCAACCATTCCACACCATGGTACCCAAGATATTGCTATGTTTCCATATACCCAGACTAGGAAATAATTGTGGTATCTGAGATGACTGATGGTAATTGTTTTTCAATGAGCTTCTACTATACTGTCTATCCAAATGGTGGTCACTACTATGTTTGTATCTATTGTGGTGTTGCTCCTATATAGAATATATGTTTTAGAAGATCAGTTGACTTTCATTGTGAAATTATCCAGCTTCTAATGCCCTATATATATATATATATATATATATATATATATATATATATATATATGTAATATAGGTTTTGGGAGGATGAGAGGGATTTAGGTGTATGCCCATTGCAGATTTACATGTTCGTTCATTTCTAATGGCTGCTTTTTACTTTTCTAATTTTTTGCAAAGAATAACTGATGTACTAAGAACTACATTGCAGAATCCAGGAAGGCTCTCAGTTTATTTGACTGTGAGACTTTTCCATCATGTTTGCTGAAATTTGGATAAGTGTAAGGGCCAATTAAGTAACTGCAGAGAATAGATGTAGCATATAGGTAAATTACAGTCAGAATTATTATTGGTTTAGAGATATTAGTCATTTTCTAGCTTCTAAAATACCAATGATTTGAGATTAGGAGTATAAATAGCATATCTTTACACTGATATTCCCAGGAAAATTTATAGAAATTAATTTGTTTATAGAAATAATGGGTGTGTTCATCAGATTGTTGAAATGTGGTGTAAAGATATAAATGACAGAATTGCTATGGGCAGGAGTATCCTCCAGTGCAGTGGTTCTCAACCAGGGATATGTTGTCCGGGGGTACATCAACTCATCTAGATATTTGCTTAGTTTTACAACAGGCTACATAACAAGCACTAGTGAAGTCAGTACAAACTACAACTTCATACGGACAATGACTTGTTTATACTGCTCTGTAAACTATACACTGAAATGTAAGTACAATATTTATATACCAATTGATTTATTTTATAATTATATAATAAAAATGAGAAAGTAAGCAATTTTTCAGTAACCGTGTGCTGTGACATTTTGTGTATTTTTATGTCTGATTTTGTAAGCAAGTAGTTTTTAAGTCAGGTGAAACTTGGGGTACACAAGACAAACCAGACTCCTGAAAGGGGTACAGTAGTCTGGAAAGGTTGAGAGCCATTGCTCCAGTGCACAAATTTTGGTTTTAGATATGGTCATTTGTAAATGAGGTGATCTCTTATGATGTGTCCGGCAGTGTGCTTATCTTTAAATCAGTCTTTCTCCATAATATGAAGATGGTTTTGAAAACGCTTACTGAGCACCCCAGATCAATCTCAAATTATGTAAAACTGGTTGGATTAAATGGTTGGATCAACCATGACTGTTTGAAAGTAAATCTTTGACAGATGAAGGCAGATGTTGTGTTGATGGTAGCACCAGTTTGAAAATAGGGTTTCTGTCTCTGAATTGGTAGATTCCCTTCAAGTAAAATGCACAGTGTCTGCTTAATTTATAACTCATTGTGATCTGTTTCTGCCAAATTATCCCTCTTTAACTATTCAACTTGAAAACATGGACCAAATTTTGCTGCTTCTGGCACCTTTTATCATAATATGGAAGGGCACTACACTGAATCTGTAAATCTCTCTCAGCAGCTCCTACCCATCCTGGCTTCTTCACAGGTGTCCACTGATTCATCATTGACAAAGTTGGAATCAGAAAAACAAGTGCACCCAAGACTGAGCTGTTGTCTCTGTTTTCTTGGTCAGGCTCCATCCCTTAGCACCAGAAGAGGTCAGAGGATAGGAAGGGGCAGTGTCATGTGGCCAGCAATACTAGCTCATACTACATGAGTCAACGTGATATTTGATCTAAGGTTGTCATTGAAGCTAAATCCAGATGTTCTATACCAGCAAAATTAGGAAAGGAACAGTAGAGCTCAGAGCCATAATGGCATTGATTTATCACAGCTCATATCTTACCTCCTAAGAAGCTGGCTTGGGACAGAGGACTACTCCAGAATTCTGGTACAGGTTCTGACACAAAATCTCTTTGTCGCTTTGGTAAATCATGTAACCACTCTGCCTCAGTTTCCCCAAATGTGAAATTGGGATAGCAACACCTACTCCATGTGGGTGTAGCTTACAAAATGAGGAAATTCTTAGACAAGGTGTAGCTTACAAAATGAGGAAATTCTTAGACAAAGTGCAGTATTTTTGTCCCTAACTGATTTGTCACTCATTTTAAAAGAGGGTTGAAAGTCAGGTAAAGTGGAAGCTGATCAACACTCCTTTCCTTTCACATGCAGGTCTGTTATTTCTAAATCATGCCACAATCATTGGGCCAGCTGTAAAAGCCCTCACAGCATGCAGTTGACAGCCTTTTCTTTGTGACGTTGTGCCAGGTAGGTGGAAAAATATGATAGAGAAACATTGTGATTTCTCAAGCCGCCTTTTCTTTATTATAAACAAGCTACAAAAAGTCTTCCCTAGGAAAACATGGAATAATTTGTTTGTGTGTGTTTACAGGTAGGTCTCTGAGCACAGCCACCTACCTTTCCTGAATACATATGTCAGGGCTCAGACTGGTGACCAATGAATGACACTACACATGAAGAAAACAGAGTCCCTGGCCACCTCCCAGAACACATCCATTTCCCTTTATCATGCAGGATCTGTAGCTTGTTTTGGAGGCAGAATATCATGTAATCACATTCTTTTTGTTAAAACAAGCAAACCCACCTGTGACTTTTAGAGCAGAAATGTACAACAAATCAGTCCCTCTCTCTCTTTCTTTCTGTGCATGGGAGAGCTGGGGACACAAATGGAGCCTTCTGCCATTTCTCAAACCTCCCATTCATTCCCAATCAGATCAGCGGAGTGACAGCCACCCATCCCTGGCGGAAAAATAATGAACCTCACCATCACAATCTGCCTCGTGTTAAATGAACAACTGATAGCTGAGCCTCCATCCAGCTGGAAGCAGCTGCAGGTGTGCCAGCCTGCAGTTTATATGTGTTAGCAACAGATGTGTGGTGTTCAGGTCCAGATGCTGAAGCAAATATGGAGCGAACGGATGTGAGACAATCAACTTTTTTTTAATATTGTGGAAAGTAAATGTATCTGTAAGGAGGTAGAGTAACAAGGGGGAGGAGAGTTAGTGAAATAAATAAGTGTAGACTGTTCTGTAAAATGCTTTGATTTTTGTGGTAAAGCAAAAGAAAAAAGGATATAATAGCAAAATCCATATTGCTCAGTGAAGGGCCCCTCTTCAGGAGAACAGTATCTGTCAAGGCTATTGGCTGAAGGAGGCTCCATGAGCCACTGTTACCTGGGGTTTCTCAGAACCCAAAGCAGTGGTAACTTAACTGTTTTGTTTTTTAAGGCAGTGTCAGGAATAAATCAATGGGGGCACGGCTCATCCAGCTGATAAATGATTGATACAAGCCAGTGTGCTTTTTTAAAAAACTACTATTATTAGATTTTTAAGTGTGCGTGTGCACACACACAATTGGTTTAGGACATTCCAGATATAGGTAACTACAGTTGAAGATGGTTTCAAGTGATCACCATCTGGGCTATTAGGGGCCTTCTTTCTGTCCAGCTGATGGGCAGTTTAGATGTCAGCTCCTTGCCTGAAGAAAAGTTCCCTTGGACTGCTCCAAAGCAAATTTTTTTATCTATTTTTTTTATAGCTAACTTGAACAAAATAAGTAATCTATAGTGACTTTTAGTGGGTTAGCACAGTAACCTTTATGGGTGACCAATTTTTTAAATTTGTATAAACTATTATTTAAAACATTTTTAATTACAACAACAATATGTTAGAGGGCACTTAAAACCAAGGTTGCTATTTACTTTTTTTAATAACTTTTTTGTTTTGTTTTATTTTTTTAATTTTGAATAGCAACAGCAAGTATGCAGCTGTTTGACGTTCCCTCCAAAAGCCTTGCTTGTCCAAATTTACCCTTAACTGTAAGGCATAGTTAAGCACCCACAGTGACCCTCACCCCCCTCAAGCAACCGCGGCTCTCCCCTGGGCCGCCCCCCTCCCCAAGAAGTCATGGATTCCATGACTTTCTGTGACCTCCATGACTTCTGCAGCGGCCACCACCCTTCCCTCCTCCAGAAGCTGCAGGAGTTTGGGTGGGGGGGGCTCAGGGTTTGGGGGTTGGGATGCAGGAGGGGTTGAAGACTCTGGGCGATGCTTACCTCAGGGGAGGGCGACATCCCTCAGCTCCTAGGGGGAGGCGAGGACAGGGGGCTCGGTGCACTGCCCCTGCAGCTCCCATTGGCCATGGTTCCCAGCCAATGGGAGCTGTGGAGCCGGCACTTGGGGAGAAGGCAGCGCATAGAGCTGCCTGGCTACATCTCTGCTGAAACTGAGGGATGTCACCACTTCCAGGGAGGCACGAAGCCAGATATGGAGCCTGCCTGCCCTGCCAATCCTCCTGCCCCACACCAGCAGGGGTCCCAGGCTGTGTGCTGTCCCCACCCCCCAGCACCAGCTGGGGGCCTTCCCCCCCGCCAGCACCTGCAGCACCTCTCAGGCCAACCCCCTCCCCAAGATTTAGTCAGGGGTATATAGTACAAGTCATGGACAGGTCATGGACTGTGGATTTTTCTTTACTGCCCATGACTATAACATAGCCTTAACAGTGTGGTGTTCCATTTATTAATTAATGGTGGCTGAATACACACAATATGGCTGTGATTAGCTTGGTCAAGTTCTGGGGTAACACCACTCTCAATTCTGAGGTAACACCACCTCATCCACAGAAATTAAAGACTTTGGGGTGTGGGGGGAATATCCCTACTACTGTCAGAACATTCTTCCCAGAGAGGAAGTCACAAATCCTGCCCAGCCATTTACCAGAGCACAGGACCCTTTGCTTGGGTTTGGTCTCTTCACTCAATTGTAGTCACTGCTTGGTGCATTCCCTCAAGGTGTTAATGCACAGACAGTGAATATCACCCAAAGGTTCATGTGGTCCAAAGAGATTTCAGAGTTGCTAATCCCAAGTTTCAAAAATCATGAGCCAAAGCCTCAGATTATGAGTTCTAAAAACAATAAACATTGTGTTCCTTTTTTGTCCTCTGGTTTCTGAGCCTTTAGAGTGGACTCAAGTTGCATTTTCAAAATTTGCTCTGCAATCATGAGGGATAGCAACTGACTTTAAAGAAAGAAAAGGAAAGCTGTGATTCTCATTTAATCACTTGACTCTCGGGTCTGTGGCTTTGCCAAAAAATGCCAAACATCCTGAGACTAGTAACAAAAAATTGTCAGAGCTGGTGGTAATGGATTTGGATTTCTCTGTCTGACAGCCTCATACTAATCCACAAACTCTTGTGTCAACTAGAAAAAAATGAAGTACTGCATAACTGCATCGTGAATGCTTTAAATCTTCAGTGTATATGTACCTAATACAATACTCAGTAGTTGACCTGCCATCTTACTGTTTGTTACATTCTATAGCTCAAACTAGAAACTAAAATGATGAATGTGGTCTATTTAAAACAATCAGTATTGTTTTCATGTTTCCTGCTGTTCTACTTCAACTCTAGTAAGGTGAAATATGCCATCTTTAAAATTGTTTCTTAATGTTGAAAAATCATCTGTGTTGTAAACCTGTTCAACCATCTTGAGCTAGGAAAAGTACTTCCCCCTCTCTCCCAAATTAGTTAAATCAGTTGAGCTAACTTAACATAATGGTAGGTCCAACATTTAACACCTCTAGCTTGATTTCAGCAAATTGTTATAGCTCATAAGGTCACAGACCACATGGCCCTATTTACACTTTATAAAGTCTGTATGGCTTGACATAAACTTTATAAATTTTACATGGCCCATATATGGTGGAAAGGGACAAGTAGGGACCCATATGGAAAGGGAAGCGGGTCTTGCAACAGATGTGGCAGTTTCCTTGTTAGTCCTTATTGAATTAAGGTTAGGTAGCTCTATAGTCCATTGTAATAAATGCAACAGTTATGTATTACTGGATGACTCAAAGGACTGTATTGAACAATGTGGTGGACTGATCTTTTGGGACAATGTGAGAAGTGAAATTCCTGGGAAATACTGGGTGTGGGGGAATGCAAATGACCTCCTCTGATTATTCAAGAACCCAACCTTCAGTAGCTATGCTCTGAGGAGAGAACCATTATCTACTGATTACCTGTTGCTAGAATCTGAAACTCAAAAGCCCAAGCTGTATAAAGAAATATGCAGATCTGCCCAGTGGAGATTTTTATGAACTTGTAATCAAAGAAAAACCTCTTGATGGGGTTTGAAGACCTTATTCCTACCAGAGCCCTTGTTGGAGTTGGGTTGGGGGATGACCTCTGCTAAGGTTTTAGGGGGATACAGGAACTTTTATTGTTTTTTTTTTAAATATATTTTCTCTGTAGTGCTTTCACTATAAGAATAAATGTGCTTGCTCAGAAAGAGCTGTGTGGTAACCTATAACCATGGGCAATTATGCTGTTTATATCTGCTGAGGAAAAAGCAAAGTGCAAACACTGGCCTTTCTAGGCAGGGAACTGTGCAGCTGGAAAAACCTTGGTTACAAGGGAGAGAGACGTGGGTCTCTACCCCAGAGAAGTGATGGCTGAGGAGCTGGGAGCCTCCTGGACCATGAAGGGAAATACAGGTGCAGTTGTCCTGAACTGTGACAGCTCTGGTCTAGGAGGGACACTTAGAACAGATGTGTGTGTTTGTCAATCTTCAGTCCCATGAGGTAGGTGGCGTGGAGAGAATTGTAGTCGCTTACAAACTTTGTGGAAGTTCCTGTTCAGCTTGGAAGCTCCACTATACTCCCATGATAGCGACCAGTGTTTCTGTGCAGCGTGTCACCTCTGCTGGAGCGTCTACATGACTTGCAAGCTCCACGGGGAGGTACAGTTTGAGCTGATCAACATTATCTTAAATATTGGACCAACTCCTAAATACTACATATTTATAAAACCTAAGGAAGTTCCCAGGCCAAACAATCAAGGCTGTTTTAATCTGGAGCTAAAGTTGAGCAGGCCTAACGCTAAGGAAAATGCCTTACAAGAACAATGAAATTTGAAACAAATAAAATCAACAAAACTTTGGGAAATGTAGACATCCAAAGCTGAGGTTCAACTTTTAAAAAAGAAACTTTGAAAATTTTGGATGGCAATGTGCACCCAAGGTGATCTAAACAACTTTAACTGTGCCCTGTATCACTGCCAACTTCCTACAATAACCCAGGTTGTAAGCCTTTTGTGAAAGGACTGTCTCCCTGCACAGCCCCCAGCACAATGGGGCCCCGATCTCTGATTGGAGCCTTTAGGCACTATGATGGCGATATAAATAATAATAAACAAATTAAATTACTATTTAATAATAATAATATTATAGTCAATAGAGTAGCAATATTTATCACAAGTGTAGAACTTGATATCTTCAAAATGTTGTATAGACGTTAAGGCCTTGAGTCTACAAAATGCATAAGCATGTGCTTGAGTCTCATTAAAGTCAGTATCTGCTTTTTCCCATTAACATCAATGGGAGCACTTAAATGGTTCAGGTCCTCTCTAAGCTCACAACATCTCTTCATGACTAAATGGTAACTTAGTACCGAAGATAAAAATATCCCTATTTTAAAAGTGAGGGAAACTGAGGCAGAGAGATGACATTACTTCTTTAAGAGGCCACACAGCAAGTCAGTGGCAGGACTTGGATTAGAATCTGAGGCTTCCAGACTCCAACTCTGCTATTCCTCCAGACCAACCTGCCTTAGAATCATAGAATCATAGAATATCAGGGTTGGAAGGGACCTCAAGAGGTCATCTAGTCCAACCCCCTGCTCAAAGCAGGACCAATCCCCAATCAAATCATCCCAGCCAAGGCTTTGTCAAGCCTGACCTTAAAAACTTCCAAGGAAGGAGATTCTACCACCTCCCTAGGTAACGCATTCCAGTGTTTCACCACCCTCCTAGTGAAAAAGTTTTTCCTAATAGCCAACCTAAACCTCCCCTACTGCAACTTGAGACCATTACGCCTCATTCTGTCATCTGCTACCACTGAGAACAGTCTAGATCCATCCTCCTTGGAACCACCTCTCAGGTAGTTGAAAGCAGCTATCAAATCCCCCCTCGTTCTTCTCTTCTGCAGACTAAACAATCCCAGTTCCCTCAGCCTCTCCTCATAAGTCATGTGTTCCAGACCCCTAATCATTTTTGTTGCCCTTCGCTGGACTCTCTCCAATTTATCCACATCCTTCTTGTAGTGTGGGGCCCAAAACTGGACACAGTACTCCAGATGAGGCCTCACCAATGTCGAATAGAGGGGAACGATCACGTCCCTCGATCTGCTCGCTATGCCCCTACTTATACATCCCAAAATGCCATTGGCCTTCTTGGCAACAAGGGCACACTGCTGACTCATATCCAGCTTCTTGTCCACTGTAACCCCTAGGTCCTTTTCCACAGAACTGCTGCCTAGCCATTCGGTCCCTAGTCTGTAGCTGTGCATTGGGTTCTTCCGTCCTAAGTACAGGACCCTGCACTTATCCTTATTGAACCTCATCAGGTTTCTTTTGGCCCAATCCTCCAATTTGTCTAGGTCCCTCTGTATCCTATCTCTGCCTCCAGCGTATCTACCACTCTTCCCAGTTTAGTATCATCCGCAAATTTGCTGAGAGTGCAATCCACACCATCCTCCAGATCATTTATGAAGATATTGAACAAAACCGGCCCCAGGACCGACCCCTGGGGCACTCCACTTGACACCGGCTGCCAACTAGACATGGAGCCATTGATCACTACCCATTGAGCCCGACAATCTAGCCAACTTTCTACCCACCTTATAGTACATTCATCCAGCCCATACTTCTTTAACTTGCTGACAAGAATACTGTGGGAGACCGTGTCAAAAGCTTTGCTAAAGTCAAGAAACAATACATCCACTGCTTTCCCTTCATCCACAGAATCAGTAATCTCATCATAGAAGGCGATTAGATTAGTCAGGCATGACCTTCCCTTGGTGAATCCATGCTGACTGTTCCTGATCACTTTCCTCTCGTGTAAGTGCTTCAGGATTGATTCCTTGAGGACCTGCTCCATGATTTTTCCGGGGACTGAGGTGAGGCTGACTGGCCTGTAGTTCCCAGGATCCTCCTTCTTCCCTTTTTTAAAGATTGGCACTACATTAGCCTTTTTCCAGTCATCTGGGACTTCCCCCGTTCGCCACGAGTTTTCAAAGATAATGGCCAATGGCTCTGCAATCACATCCGCCAATTCCTTTAGCACTCTTGGATGCAACTCGTCCGGCCCCATGGACTTGTGCACGTCCAGCTTTTCTAAATAGTCCCTAACCTCCTCTTTCTCCACAGAGGGCTGGCCATCTACTCCCCATGTTGCGATGCCCAGCGCAGCAGTCTGGGAGCTGTCCTTGTTAGTGAAGACAGAGGCAAAAGAAGCATTGAGCACATTAGCTTTTTCCACATCCTCTGTCACTAGGTTGCCTCCCTCATTCAGTAAGAGGCCCACACTTTCCTTGGCTTTCTTCTTGTTGCCAACATACCTGAAGAAACCCTTCTTGTTACTCTTGACATCTCTTGCTAGCTGCAGCTCCAGGTGCGATTTGGCCCTCCTGATTTCATTCCTACATGCCCGAGCAATATTTTTATACTCTTCCGTGGTCATATGTCCAACCTTCCACTTCTTGTAAGCTTCTTTTTTATGTTTAAGATCCGCTAGGATTTCACCATCAAGCCAAGCTGGTCGCCTGCCATATTTACTATTCTTTCGACTCATCGGGATGGTTTGTCCCTGTAACCTCAACAGGGATTCCTTGAAATACAGCCAGCTCTCCTGGACTCCTTTCCCCTTCATGTTAGTCCCCCAGGGGATCCTACCCATCCGCTCCCTGAGGGAGTCGAAGTCTGCTTTCCTGAAGTCCTTCCGTCTGAGCAAAGGGGATTGGCATTTGTAACTCCTACCACCTACATGTGCAGAAAAGTGGCCACTTTGTGAAAAATAGTTCCTAAGAATTCCACAGGGGAGAATTACCTGAATCCCAGGTAATTGTGTTTAGATCAGAGTTTCCCCAATTACAATGTTCATCTACCACCCCACTGACACCGGAACGATCCCAGAAAGTCACAACATGTCACTCTCTATGGAGGAAAGGCCAATTCCAATGATCATAAATTGACAAGAAAAAGAAAATATGCACAGTTTGCTCTCAGAGATTGCAATGGGAAAGCCAGTTTGCTAAATCAAGTGCTTCAGTCATGTTAATTTTAAACCAGCTTTTTAGTCCTGAAGATAGTGGTACTTTGAAGTTAAACCTTTAGGTTCATTCATCTTAGGTCAGAAATGTTACATTTGGAAAATACCAAAACAAAAAATGACTAAAAAGAGATTTTCTGAACAACAGTCATAATATTTTCCTTCTTACAATTGTTTTCTTACATTTCATTAATTGCAAAGTTTAGAGCGATGCTACGTCGATCATAGTGGGGAATTATTTGCCTAACGTATGATTTAGAAGCCTGTCAAGAGCCAAGCTCTTTTTTCCTCCCTCAATGAATATATGCGCTAAGCCACCCAAGGGTTTTAATATAAAGCATGTGTCAAGATAAAAAGGCTCAGACAGCTTTGACAAAGTCCCTTTTAATTGTCATTCACTCTTTAGTCTTCTCCCTTTAGTGCACTCCAAAGCCCACTTGGGAGTCTTTTAGACACTCTGTGTTAAGTGGTCTGTCAGTATATGTTGTTTTGTGGGCATAAACCAAAAGCAAAGGGTGTGTCGTGAGTTAAAAGTCCCCTTCAGCAAGAAGTTTGATTCACAGTTATCTCAGCTGTATTTTTACTTTCTCATTTCTCAGCAATGAGATGTGAGAAACAGCCAGGGGAAACCAACGGCAAAAACTATCCCTTTGCAAGATCGGGGGGGAAAAAAAATGAGATCCCCCAAATTCTCACACATCTTTTAAATATTAGTCTGCTTTACTATAGAGATTGCTGAGTTTATCCTATGACAAGGCCTTTGTTCTTTATTAAAAAAAAAAAAGGGGAAGCAGAGTCCACTACTCATTCTTGTTTTAGTGAAAAGGAAAGAATAAAAAAACCCTCCCATTTCTGATTACTACACTGCTGTGTAATTTGTGTGAAATGCAGACTTAATGAGAAAAGGGAACTTTTCTCCAAGAGTGATTGGATTGAACTATACAATGTGATAGAAACAAAGTACAAAGGCACGCTATACATCGATCTTTAGTAACTTTAATCCTGGGAACCATTAGCACTTCTATTCAGGAATTGTTTTAGATAGCAATTTTTGATGATCCAACTCTTTTATATTATCTTCAGGAGCATTACGCCAGAAGTCCTACCCTCTGGGGTCATCAAACAGACCATATGAACATTCAGAAAATGGAGCAATAAAATTTATGAATCTTATCAAATAGATAGAAGGGATTAATTAAAACAAAGACAGGGTCTATTCATAGCTTTAAGGGTTTTTTTAGTTGTAGCAATGACAGCAGATATCAATGGGTAATATTAAAGACATCAAAATGATCAAGGGCTGCTTCTTAGTGGATTAATGGTTTATCTTTTTGCTCTAATACAGTCTGGCTGTATTAATTTTCAGGTAAAGTCATTTTTCTTTTTGCTTTGGGGGGAGAGGGGGATGGATTAGATGACAGCTGGCGTTTTCTAGCTCTAATTTTTATGGTTCCATGAAGAGTTTGTTTCACAGTTGCCAACTTTCATGCGGTAAATAAGCACCCCGACTTTCACAGTAAGCCAGAAATCAAGCTAATCCCCTTTCAAAACAGGGTCAAAACAAGCCAATCCCTAAGAACCCCAACACTCTATGTGCTACCACGGCGTTCAGTCTGGGACTGTGGTGGGCCCACTGTGCACCCCTGACTCTCTCTCCCCCCCCCCCACCTTTGCCCCTGCTTGCTAGGAGCTGATCAGAAAAAAGAAGCTACAAGCCAAAAACTAGCCAACAAGCAACTCACAAGCCAATTAAGCCAAAAACCAGCCCAATTTCTGTGTTTTTTCCCCACAGGTTTGGCATGTCTGGTTTGTTTCCTAAAGAGAGGAGACCAGGGATAGCACCTGAATTTACTGTAAGGTGCAGCAGTCTTTGCTACAGTCAACAATACTTTTATTACAAGCCTCCTTCCCACTTTATTTAATGTCACCAGAAAGTTGCTTTATGAGAAAATCAAAATTACTTAGAGCTGCTATCAAGAGCAGCATTCAAGAGAAGCAGAAATGGAGGGAGAAGGAAGGAGCTCAGCCGACAACTGGAGACAGCTCATTTTAATTGCTCCTGTTTCTTGTTCTTGTTAATTTCCTTTTCTTTTTCTCTGTTCGTTAATTTTTTTCCCTGTCTCTCCCAGAATTAATTATAGCTGTGGAAAATTGTTTGAATAAAGAAGCATTTAATTAATTTGCAAAAGGATTGGTGACTGGTGTTTTTCAGTAGCCCTTACCCTTGCAAAGGAATTGAGGTCTTCATACCAAATGCATTCAGAATAAATTAAAATCTTAATCATGGTTCACACAGGATCTCATTACAGTAATGACAACACCCCTTTAAAGATCTGGGGAAATTCTGCTCTCGGTTATGCTGGTGCCACCCTGCTTAAGTCAGGTTGAATAAGAGCAATTGAGGGCAAGTCTCACCCACTTTGAGCTCCATACACTGAAGAATGCTGTGGAGTGGCGACTCAGACAGAACCAATGGCCGCATGAGCAGCCCCAGGGAAGACATCTATCTTGGCAGGGAAGAAGCATAACCTGAGCTGTCTAATGTAAGGCATACGTGCATACACATGCAAGTATAGGTTTAATACTGCTTATTAACAGAACCCTAACCCAGATTCACACTGTACTAATTCTTGCACTTAATTCCACTGCCAGGCCTCTGGGGTACTGAGGTTACAACAGTGTGGTAACATTAACACAACTACAGAATCATAGTCACCTACTCCCCTGCCCCAGGAGGGTGCACTTACCACAGCTGAGGTGAGCTGATATCATACTTTTATTTTGTATTTATATTAGTTAAAATGTTAACCCAACATGGTTAGTTTCATGAAATAAACAGCTCATTTCCTTGAGGGAACAAGGAAATTGTAGATCACAAACAATATACAATACCAGTGTTCAAGCTAACATAGGTATATGCAAACTTTTCACAGTATGAACCACTAATCAATCCAGAGATTATATATAATTTCTATGATGACATCACCTAGTGATACCAACAAAAATTGGGACTCCATTGTGCTAGGCTTTGTACACACACACAGTAAGACTGTCCCTGCCCCAAAGAGCTTACCATCTAAATAGACAAGACAAACAAAAGATGGGAGAAAGATAGCATTATTAATTCCATTTTACAGATGGTGAATTCTGGCAGAGAGTGGTTAAGTGACTTGCCCAAGGTCAGCCAGGTGGACTGTGGTGGATCAGAGCTGGGAAGTAAATCCAGATCTCCTGAGTACTAGTCCAGCACCTTACTCATTCTTATCATATTCCAGGATCCTCTCCCTTTCCATTTGTGATTGTATGGATCACTTCCTAACCCATTTACAATTACATAACATCCCTGCAACAACTTTAGCAATTGCTTACCTTGGAAACTACCATTAACCATGTTACATGTCTCACTACCCTTTAATGATATTTAGGAACTTAAAATAAGGAAGGAGCCAGAATCATGTGACTAGTCAGCATTCTTTGAAATAACAGTGGTCCAAAGACCACAGTTCAGGAAGCTGTGTCCGACAGAGCAGTTATTTGTCTGCCCTAAAACCACCAGATCATTTGTGATGCTATTGGGCTCAGGAGAAGGTGAGAACTGTAGTCTTGAGAACTGCAGCTACACCAGCTGAAGTGTTCTGTGTGAGAGAACTTGCACCATGTGTGGCTTTTCCATTCCTGGCTAGGGCTAGTTATCTTTCTCTCTTGCTGTTCTTCTTCATTCAGTAAACTTTTAGCTCACTGTTCACTTGTACATGCTGAATTAGGAAAGCCCTCCTCAGTCTAAATAGAATCATCCTAATTTCTGAGTTGCACATTTTATCCTAGTTTCTGAGTTGCACATTTGTGTCACTTTTGTCAAAACACAGGAATCAGAATCCAGGCATCTGAGTTGTCAGAAATTCTTTCCTCCCTGAGGAGAAGTTGAAATCACAGGGGAGCCAGCAATAAGCAGTAATTGTTCAGATCGTGGAGACATGAAACATTTAAGAGAAAAATCTGTTTTCCCCCCTTCCTATGTTACATTTGTTTAGCAAGAGGAAAATAGGGCCCTTAGACCTTAAAAAACATAAGGGAAAATGTGCTTGACTTGGAGCCTTTCTTATTTCATGAATACATTTAGGGCTAGATTGTGGTCAGCTCCTACACAAGTGTGTGAGGAGTGAGCACAAGGACACCACTTCTGTTTGTACTGGGCCCAGGCATGTTGGGTTTCCATTTGCTCAGGAGCGAAAGGACTTTGTTGAGCTAGCATTGCTGCTGGAGCTCAGTGTGAGGGCCGTTCACTTTAATGAACAAGCTCTTGGTATATGTCTACAAAAGAGGACAAGGTGGAGAGCTGAGGCTCCGCTGCCTTTGACCTTATTAGCTGGAGTAGGTGGGCCAGGGTGGAAGTAAATATATGCTCCACTCTCTTCAACAGTGATTTGGCTGCTTCACTCCTCAGGAATGCTCTGAGGCATAGTTCCTTTCTACAATGTTTCTGCAGGCTCCTGCTGATGTAGGGAAGCTTTGCCCCACCCACAACAAAGGGCTGTTGCTTAAAGTCAGAATTTGATCCTTTGGGGACTGTATTTAGAAATATAAAGTTTACATTTAATATGATTGTGATGGGGTGGACTAGGCCCAGAGGCCCCTTGCTGGAGGTCTCAGGGTCCTGCCACACCTGTCCCAGGAAAGGAGCAGTAGAGGAGTCCTCCAAGCAGCCTAGAGTGGCTGCAGGGAGCAGCCAATCAGGGCCCAGGAGGACCATATAAAAGGAGCTGCAGAGCTAGAGGCACTCAGGTCCTTGCTGGAGCTAGAGGTTTGTAGATGGTGCTCCTGGCTAGCTAAAGGGAACTGCAGCACCATGGACAGCTCAGTGCTGGCAGGAACCAGGGCAGTGAGGAAGAGCCCCTGGCTGAGGTAAGGGTGAACCCCTGAGATAAGGGTTAAACTTTGGCAAAGGCTGGGGTTGTGGTCCAGGGATTGAAGGCGGTTTTGCTAAAGGGACATGGTGATGCAACTGCTATTCTTAGGGTCACTGGGCTGGGGACTAGAGTAGTGGGTGGGCCTGGGTCCCCCCCATAGGTCACTGGGGAACTGGCCTACAATGAGACAGCAATAAACCCCCAGAAGTGGAACTGAGCTACTTAGTAGCCCAGCCTGATACCAGGGCTGGGACTATTTTAAAGACCGCAGATGCATCTGACCAGTACAGGTGCTCACAAGAGGTGGGTACCATGCCATTACAACAATACACAACAAATTTTGAGCATGATTCTGGAAACCCTTACTTGTGTATATAGCCTTATTGAAGTCGATGGGACTACTTGTATGCACAGGGGGTTCAGAACTAGGACTATATTTTCTTGACACGCACTACAAATGCTAAATAATCTCAGGTGACCTGCAGATCTGAAATAAAACAGAATCCCCTTTGAAATGACCTGGCATATTTTGCAAAGCTCCCAAGTATTTTGTTCCCTTGTAAGTTAACTGAAAAGGCCTAATCAGAGAAGAGAGAGAGGTGCTTACACATGGAATCATGGTGTGTGCCGAGTTCACACTCAACCTCATCAGCACTGTCTTAGGTAACATCTCTCAAATTACTTTCCGGTGTCCTTGCCAGTCGCAGCACTTCAGCTTCTTCACCGAGACTATGGGGCAGCAAGTTATATACTGTGCCTGTGAGGTAAGAATGACAAAGACTGACTCATTCATTTAAATTTCTCTTACTTTGCAGGGTAAAGATCAAACAGTACTTTACAAATAATAGATTAGGATCAATGACTGCAAAACAGATCGTTTGTCATATAATATTTGTGCTTCCGCAAACAGTTTGCATGACATGTAGGCACAGGCCACCCAAAGAATTATATGGAGGCTGATACCAAACTTGTATAAAGTTCAGTGGCATTCTTCAGCGTTCAGGGGGAATAAAATCTTCAACTTCCCCAATGCCACTCTGCTGTGGCAGATATGGATCCATGCAAACACTGGCCATGCCCTGCCTCCTCTTTACCATGCCCTGATATGATCACATCCTGGTACTTTAGGCATTCCCTTCAAGGAGATAATATCATTTCTAGAATTAGAAGTTACCTAAACATTTGAGGGATGCGCAAGCCAGAGCCACTTATTTGAACACTCCTGAGCTTTGGGACCTGAATTCATCCCTACAAAAAGGAGTTAATATCTCTAATAATTATGGGAAGACCTGAAGACTAATAGGAAATATTTTACATTTAGTTTCTGCCATGCTGTTTGCAGTAGTTCATGACCAAGAGTGCCAACCTCAGGACAGCCTGTCAAAAAGCAGACACTCCAATCCCTATAATTAGATTTCACCAACCAAGTAACAAATGTGAACTCCCAAAGTACTACAATCGTTTTATAATTAATAGAGTCACAGACAGTCCGGTTGAACATGCCAGTCTCTCTTGCCACCCAGGCATACTGGGCTATCTGGTAAGTGGTCACTTATACTGAAGATCACAAAATATTCAGGTTGCTCCCAGTCCCAAGAAGCTACCAGGTCAATTTCTACCTTGGATTTCACACCAAATACAATGCCTGTAGCCAATTCTGTAATTATCTAAAGGTTTATTAACTAGAAAAAAGAAATAAGTTATTTACAGGTTCAAGCAAGCAAGCCTTTATACCCAAATGAGTTTCTGTGTGTGATTCAAACAGTGACAGAGTTGTAGTAATCTGTCAATTCAAAATGTCTTTCAGGGCTGACCCATGCCAAGCAGCCTGGGGATCTCTTTGTGTATGTTTAAGAATTTTTGCCCCTCAGAGTCCAGACGACAGGAGAGATTCAGTTTCTCTACGTCCGGGATTTTTATCCTCTCCGCTCAAGAGCCCAAACTGATGGAATGAGTTCGCGTAGGTTTCTTCTTCCTGCAGGGAATTTGGAATGCAATCACAGGGCCTCTCTCCTTTGAGACTACACAATGCCCCATTTGACTTTAATTGGCCATCTTGTACGCAGGAGAAGCCCTTTATCTTAATGCGTCTTTTCCTGTTTCGTGAGTTACAACAGTTACAGAGGTTTACAATGCATTAACAGCATAACAATAATCTTCCTTCCCCTTAATCTTTCTATCCTTAAGCACATGCCCAGATCACTGATTTAGACTACTTTTGAAATAGGACTAGATCAAAGCACATTAATGAACTGTTAATGTGCAGAATCAGGGTACACACAGAGGTTTAATCCACCCCAGGCTGGAGCCAGGTAGAGTCACACCCCATCTTGTCATGAACAAAACATTCATGTGGACAAGCCTTCTGGCAGCATGAAGAAGGAAACCTGACTTGAATGCAGAGGGGATGAGCCAGATCTGTGGTTGGGGGTGGGGTGGGGGATGTAGATTAGGACAAGGAATTTGGGGCTAGGGGGTTTAAACTGGAACTGACAGGGAGGGAAAGAGAAACAGGAACTGTGAGTTGAGCTGTAGGGGATACTGGAATTCGCTGGGCAAGGAATTGGGAGGTGGGGGAGACTGGAAATGTCGGAGCAAGGAGATGCATAGCGCTGTTTCACTTTAACATGTATAATTACATTGTTGGAAGTTTTGATCACTTGTATGTGCTGAAAATTTTGCCATAGGCTCTGAGGAGAACTTGAGTCCCTGTACAAAGTAAAAGTTTTGTGTGAAGGAAACTGCATTATTATGAAAATGGTGAAGGCACCACTTAGAGTCCCAGTTAGGTTGGGAGCTTCATTTCTCTAGGTGCTGTACAAATGCATATGTAGACTGGCTCAAAAAGATGGCTACCTAATCAAAGCCCAGATGTGACAACCAATGGAAGGGAAAATGAGGGGAACAGTATTGTGATCCACATGATTACTTAGGTTTGCTGTGTTCACAACTTAGAATTTTTTTTTAACGAGTATCAGTTAAAACTAGTTCCATATAAGAATATGATGTGATCCCTTTTTAATTTTCCCTCCCAGACCTGTCAACCCTATGGCGGAAACCTGCAGATTACAGATTTCTGACTTTGTACCAGGAAAATCCCCAATTTACAGGGAAATCCTGATCTAATTGGCTGCCATCACCCACCTCCAGCCAATCAGAGCTGCTGCATTGTGCTAAGGGACAGCTGGTCCCTCAGCACAGAAGATGGTAAGTGGAACCAGGATAATACTGTAATCGTAATGGCAAGTATTCATATCAGAAAGCTGTTTCTAAGAGTGGTGCTCATCAGTCAGGGAAAAGGAACATATTATGGCCCCTGTGCATCTATTCAGAGTGGCTTGAATTTAAAATGGCAAATATATAATCTATCAATGCTGGCAGTAACCATTCAGAGGCTGAAAAACCTAAACCAGTCATAATAAAAATGAGCTTATTTGGGGAAAAAACAGTCTGTTCTTTTCAATTCACAACTAGGAAAAAAGGTATAAATTCAGTGAATAAATTCACTCTTCTTACAGTGTGTATGATAACACCCATTGTTTCGTGTTCTCTGTGTATATAAAATCTCCCCACTGTATTTTCCACTGGATGCATCTGATGAAGTGAGCTGTAGCTCACGAAAGCTTATGCTCAGATAAATTGGTTAGTCTCTAAGGTGCCACAAGTCCTCCTTTTCTTTTAGTGAATGAATTGTTCATTGTGCTGAGTTCAGCTAGCTGTTTGATCAGTCAGATTGTACCTCTCTTTTTAAAGAAAGCCAGGGACACTCTTTTTTTTCTCATTGTCGAGGATACTGGACTGTAAGCAATGTGAGTTGCTAGTTCAGACTTCTTAACAGCAGTTGTATGTACTTGAGATAAGTATCTGAAGCATCCTATTATTCTGACACAGTATCCGATATCAGGGTCATAAATTTTCCATACCGGGCATCTGATATACATTAATGTAACTCTTATCATGCCCTTGAAGAAGATGGAAAACATTACATACAGACTCTGTAGTAGTTATGAAGAGAACTCAGTGACAGTTTATCTGTAGTCATCAGTGAAATGGTTGGTAATTACAGTATAGTGTGTCTGGTATTGTGCACTCAAGGCCTGATTTTTTGAGAGGTACTGAGCACCTCTGCAGGCCACTAATGTGAATGAATTGTACATGCTTGGCACCTCGGAAAATCGGGCTACTAATTATTTTCCCTGTACATATTTTCATTTTATGTCGACCTTAGAAATTGTACTTTTCTTTCAGTTCTGCTTTCTATCAGTGCAGACCAACAGTAGCCCTCCTTATGCAGGCAGTAACCAATCAAAAGCTGTTATAACATCCTCTAGCTAGCCAAGCTCTGTCCCCTCTTCCCCTCCCAGAAGATTTACATCCTTATACGTTGATACAGGGAACCTCTTGACAGAATTCAAGAGGCGAGGAAGAGGGAAACTGTCTGAACTGAAAGAAATGAGCAGATAATAAATGTTTTCCCCCCGTCTCCTAGGTTGCCACGAGTGCAAACGAATGGAATAAGCATGGCATTGCTCATAAGATTAAAAATATGGGGAAGGGAAGAAGAAAATGAGAATCCTCAGTGAGAGAGCATTTACTGGCAACTCAGTAAATTAAGTCCCAAAAATCAGATCTCATCCAGACCTGAAATGAGCTCCCATAATCACTACTTGGAAGAGGGGCATGCCAACCAAAAAAGGCATCTGCTCAGGAAAAGACACTAGTCTGAATTAAGTCTGTAGTGCTCTTTAGAAGCATCCCATCTTTCTATTCAAGAGGCTGATCAAGCAAACGGGTGATGATTTTGATGAGCCATTGCATTTCCACCATTTGTGCATTTATGTGACACATGAGTGCATCTACTGTGCCAAGACAAAGTCAAATGCAAGGGAAACTTACTTCTGGCTTTCACAGGAGGGCAAAAGGAATTTGGATTTCTTGAATGCAAAAGTTCATTCCTGTTAATTGGTACATGCTGGTGTGCTTAGAAGTATAACCGACTTCTTTTTTTGTTTGTTTGTTAGCCTGGAATTAGGACAGAAGCCCGATTAAAACATAGCCTCTTTTCACTGGAACAAGGACAAACACCTTTGAGTACAAAGGGAAACTTTTTTTCTATTTAGAAAAAGAGGTAAAGGAAAAATAATCCACCTCCCCCATCCTCATGGCTGATATAGTACTCACTAAGAGCTAGATTGTGAGACACGCCACGCACCCATGCAGAGGAGTAAGAAAGAGCAAAGAACATCCCTTACACCATAGTGCTGGCTACCTGAACCTTGGGTCTGGGTGTGCAGGGTTAATTGGCACTGTGTACCCACTTACTTCCCCACTGCAGCAGGTGGGCACAAAATGGGTGGGGGGGATGGATGGAGCTTTAGCTTGCCCCCCATCCTCCCACCCAAAACACACCAGTAAGAGTAGATTGTAAAGGGGGGTAGTAATTTACCATTTGTATATGACAGCAGTGAATGACGACCCTATGGGAACAAGGGGCCGAAGGGAGGGAGGCACTTGTGGTTCCTGGAGCCACTGGTGTTCTCTGGAGTGGTGAAAGAACACACTGTCCTTTACTCTGGGCTCTCTGCTTGAGACACAGCTCTAATAAAAGCTCCTTCCAAGGTAGAATGGAAAGTGGGAGAGAGGTAAATGACTGAAAAGGAGGGATACAGATTAATAAAACCTAAAGGAAAGACTTTGGATGTACGTTGACACTTAAGATAAAAAACAGTTCAAATCAATAATTAAAGGAAGAAACACTATGAAATAATATCGTTTGTTACCATGGACAAACCCATTTGCCCTTGTTAGGATATAGATGTAAAGGCCTGCACTCTAAGAATTTAGGTGTATTCTTATCACTTAGCTGGTTATAGAGGTATAAAAGAGAGACTCAAAATCACTGTCTGCCGGTGTAAGGGCCTTCTCTTACTGTGACAGTCTGAGGCCCTGTTCTTAGGCTAAGGCCTTTGGCTAAGCAACAAAGGCAGCCATAAGCTGGGAAGCGACCGGTCACATCCTCACATTCCAAACTAGTCACATTGAAATAAGGTGCTATTGGGCTGTTAGGAATACAATCCTGTCCTGATAGTGCCTATCACCTCCAGAGAAAGGGAAGTGCCAAGAAAATGTAAAAGGTAACTTAGTTTGATAGCACCCTGTCTGGCAAGAACTCACTTATCAATAGCTGGGATGTGAAATCCTCACTTCTGGATTGTTTTGTCATTATAGTTCCCACTTTGCTATTGTTTGTCTGTATAATCTCTGTCTGGTTCTGTGATTGTTCCTGTCTCCTGTATAATTAATTTTGCTGGGTGTAAACTAATTAAGGTGGTAGGATATAATTGGTTACCTAATCATGTTACAATATGTTAGGATTGGTTAGTTAAATTTCAGGAAAATGATTGGTTAAGGTATAGCAAAGCAGAACTCAAGTTTTACTATATAGTCTGCAGTCAATCAGGAAGGGGTGTGTGTGTGTGTGTGGGTGGGGGAAATGGGAACAGGGAATGAGGGTGGGGAAATTGGAATCATGTTTTGCTAAAGGGCAGGAATGGGAACAGGGACACAGGTGTAAGGCTCTGTGGTGTCAGAGCTGGGAAGAGGGACACTAAGGAAGGAAACTGGAATCAGGCTTGCTGGAAGTTCACCCCAATAAACATCGAATTGTTTGCACCTTTGGACTTCGGGTATTCTTGCTCTCTGTTCATGCGAGAAAGACCAGGGAAGGAAGTGGGTGAAGGAATAAGCCCCCTAACAGCCCTGAGTAATTGTTGTCTATTGATGTAGGAACAGGAACGTTCTCTCTCCCATCAACACAGGAGACCTACAAGGAACTATCTGAAGGAGAATTTCCCATTGTTAGGGAGAGGCTTGGGGACTCCTGGCTTGGGTAAGAATAAGCTTCTGATAGCTGGATTTGGACAGGCTATTTAACAGGAGATTTCTGAAACAAAGTCAAAAAACCCAAAAAAAAAAAAAAAAAAAAAAAAAGTGGGGAGGGCCAAGAAGGTAGAAGTGGGAAATGGCTAAAGATAATCCTAGCAACACCATGGTATTAGTGCTATGTCCAAGTGTATATCATACACTGTATCCAGTAGATGCAAAGGAAGTTGCCCTTTTCTATTTCTTAGGCCATGATCTAGCAGAGTACTTAAGGACATGCTCACTTTCAGCAAGTGAGCACTCCCATTGAAGTCCATGGGACCACTCACTTGCTTAAAGTTGAGCATATGCTGTAGTGCTCAGATGGATTAAGGTCTAAAACTCTTCGTAGCACTTACAGCAACATCTGCCAGGACTTCTGTAGTGTGACATGTCTGCTCCAGGAAACATCAGCTCTTATATATTGCATGTGGCTTAGTATCTCTACTCTGGAAAGAGTATTTCCCAAAGAGGTGAATTAGGTCTAGCTGCTGGGCTGCTAACTGCTGATGTTGCACTGGAGTGTCAAGTACTAGATGCTTAAAGAAACTCTCCCCCAATTTAGTTCACAACAGAACATATTGAGGGGTAGTGAAGTTACTTATGCCTGTTAATGTTTGTGGCTCAGTCAGCTGTGAGTGGTGTGGTCGGCTAAAGCACTCTGTCTCTAATGATTTTAAGTATTTGAAAAGCCTCATGTTTTATTTTCATCTGTTTTACATAAATGCTTGATCTTTTAAAATGAGACAGGAGACCTCTTAAGAGGCAATGCAACACCAACTGGTTATCTAGATGTTCCAAACAGATTAAGAGTTTCCCTCAGCCCTGAGAGACAATTATTTATATCTGAGGGCTCTGTTTCAGTGAAAACCATCCTCCTTTACCCTCCTGCTTTTTACCAGTTTGTCAATGTCAGGTCAGCATGAACATGCTAGTTGACTGCCTTGTTAGTTTATTTATGGCTAACAATAGAAAGAGAAGCTCTGAATGCTCATCATCTTCATCCTTGAGTGAAGATCTATTCACATTTTAAAGGAATTTCTTTAACCACCTTCCATTACTAACTTAGCTCATCATCATGCACTATATTTAAAGATCATCAACACCCTGCAAGGTGCTGCATTATTATGGAAGGAAATGTACCGAAGAGGAAAGAATTACGTCTCGGACAACAATTGGGGCTTTCAGTCATATTGGGTTACAAGAAGAGGAGAAACTGCTCTAGCATTTGAAAGTAGGATGCTGAATAATTATATTCAATTAACTAAGGACTCCTTGGGCAGCAGCCCAGTGGAGGACTTTACATGACACAGCCTAGAGAAGGGAGGGATATAAAGTGGTTTGAATTCTGTACTTCTGCAGCATTGATAAATTCAAACATTGTGCCATTACTGGTTAAATATACATTTTATAATAGAAACAAAGAGCTGATTTAATCCTAATTAGTATAATGTAGTTTACTGTTACCTAATTCCCCTGTAAACTCTGGGCCGAACCAAGGAAAAATCTTGGTTCCAGGGACTCTAAGATGTTGAAGAGTGTAGGGCAGTGGTTCTCAACTAGGGGTACACATACTCCTGGAGCTACGCAGAGGTTGTCCATGGGTACATCAACTCATCTAGATATTTGCCTAGTTTTGCAACAGACTACATAAAGAGCACTAATGAAGTAAGTCAGTACAAACTAAAACTTCATACGGACAATGACTTTTTTATACTGCTCTATATACTATACACTGAAATGTAAGTACAATATTTATATTATAGTAAAAATGAGAAAGGAAGCAGTGTTTCAATAATAGTGTGCTGTGACACTTCATATTTTTGTCTGATTTTTATAAGCAAGTAGTTTTTAAGTGAGGTGAAATTTGGGGTACACAAGACAAACCAGACTCCTGAAAGGGTTACAATAGTCTGAAAAGGTTGAGAGCCACTGGGATAGGGGACTTGTAGCTTTTTCCTGACTGCTCAAACCATCCATTGTCTTGGATCAGAGTCTAGGATTCTCTCTTGCCCCCAGTCCTGACTGCCATCTAGTCTGCCTCTTGGGGAAATACATCAAGAGGTGCTATGCATGTAGTACCTCCAATTGCTGGGCATTGGGAACAGGCTCTCCTAGACTGGCTCAGAGATCTTATATATCCCCTCTTCTTCCACCCTCACCCTGCCCCCGAGAGAGCTCCTAATTTAAAGCTCCATAGTGGAGCTGTCTGTCTGAGAGAAACAACTAAGCCTATTTGGCTGAAAATCTGAGATCTGCCTGCCAAAGGGGGCTGACGGGTGTGGGGCCAGGTTGCGGGGGGGGGGAGAGAGCTCACTATGATCTTTTTCCCCAAAACATTTAGGGCACGATTTTCAGTAAGTGGAGGTCCTCATACATTTGTACATGCACACTCTGCATGCCCACATTGAATGCGAAATTACAGGGCTGCACATGCAAATCAGGCATTTGGGCAGGCACCTGGGTATTTGGGTCCATTTGCAAGAGGATCTGTCCAGTGTGCATGTGCAATTATGCTAATTACCTGTTATATTCTACATTCTCCCGTGCTTTGAAGTGAATGGGGATTGCATTTATCATCTGGTACCCATGTTTACTTAATGCCCTGGTAATACTTAATTTTCCTGTTGCTAATTATCTTACTGTATTTTAGTTCAAGCAATTCAATACCAGAGGCAGAATTTCTAGGAATGAAAACCAAGACAGGGTTTCACCCTTTGAGTAGGCAATGATGTGGGGTGGGATCATCCCACCTACCTCAATTTATGGAGTGGACCCTTCACGCACACATCTCCTACTCTCATGAAGAAAGAGTGGGGAGCTGCTTCTATGGCACTGTCCTTCATCTTTCAGACCATACTGAGCATGCTGCATGGATTCTGGGTTGATGTAGCCAAGAAGGCTGAGCGTGGTGGAGCAGGGAGAAGTGGTCAGTCTAGGGCCAGGGTACTGGGGGAGAGGTGTGTGGCAGGGAGAATGCATTGTGTCTTCCATCTTGCTTTGTTCCCTACGGGAGCACACTTGCTCTATCCCCAGTGGAATTTTCCAGAGGGAAAGCCCTGAGGTGATCCCTACAGGGGCGTCCTCTTCCAGAGTTCTCTTGATGGGCTTTACTTTGAGGGCGGTGCTCCAGCTCAGGGTCATTAAAATGCCAGTTCAAAAGTATTAGGTAAATGGTGTATAACTCGTATTGCAAAATTACTTTAGCAGGTAGACCACCGATTCTATCACTGGAGGTAACACAGGGTTATATCCAATAAATGACATCTCTCTATCCAAATTATAATTCTTCAAAACACTCTAAATGTTTTCTATATATCTTCACAAGGGACAACATAAAGCCCCATTCATCTAAACTTCCATATGATTGCTCCCCTATCCGCACAATATCTCCTATTTTTTTTTCTATTCTAATTATCTTAGAAGTGACATGTCTGTGTCACACCAGCTCCTGAAAAAGCAATTAGCTTCTCTCTGGCTTCTACCTGTATGAATGATATACTATCTCTCTGTCTAGCTAATGTATCTTCAGCCTTTTACCTTAGCTCACTGATACCCTACTCTGTCACCCTGCTGTTTATATCATACTAGTAGGTGAATATATTCATACAGCTGAGCTGAATGACAATTAGCTGTGGCATTGTAGACATTACAGTGTCAGTGTTTCACACTTCCACACTAGCTCCTATCGCTAAACTATAGGAAGTTTTGCATGTGCCCCAGTTTAGATGCCAGGGTTGATGGATAGAATTTCTTGCAGGAAGTTAATCTACCTGGCCTACTCAGTGTTTGGTTACTTCCGGGCATCAATATTTTTGTCGCCAAGATTTTGGCACACTAGCAATTGTCACTACAAATCTAGCATTAGCTCATTACAAGAGGACTATTGGATACCCAGTTCCAAAACAAACTTGTAAGATACGTGTAGGTATTTAATATTTGCAAACAACCAAATAATACTCATTTACAATCTTATCACATAAACTATAACTCTTACATACTGTATCAATCAGGCCTGGGTATTTTTCAGTTATAAAGGTGAGAGCAAGGGGTGGGGGTTGTATGTGAAATGGGCTGATGCCCTCTTCTGCTTCTTTATCATATAAAAAGGTCTGAAAGTATTCTGTTTTTAAAAAAATCTGTTTTTTTTCTTCTGCTTCCTCTACCCCAACATCAGAAATCACACTCGTGTGTACCTTGGCAGACTACATGGTGAAAGGAGCAATAGTGAAATCATGACAACATAGAGACAATGTAGGTGAGGTAATATATTTTATTGGACCAACTTCTGTTGGTCAGAGAGACCAAGCTCTGTGTAAGCTTGAAATCTTGTCTCTCTCACCAACAGGAGTTGGTCCAGTAAAAAAATATTACCTCACACACCTTGTCTCTCTAATATCCTGGGACCAACATGGCTACACCAACACTGCAAACCTCATAGGAGACAAGTGACTTAAAGATAGACATTTGAGACGGGAATGGTTTCTAAACAGATTGTTAAACATTTTGTTAGTTTCTCTTTGGCAACACCTATTTAGTACCAATGTCTGCACTGACACTTGGGAGCAAAGATAGTTTTGTCAAAGGTTCCATAACAATTACTCCCTCAATTTAGATGTTAAAGTCATGACATTCACATCCAAGTTTCCAAAAAGTCCTCTCGCAAAACCAAAGAAGAGCAAACTTGACATTATATATAGATCATATCGGATATCAGGTCAAAATGATATAGTATCCAATTATCAGTGGGGGAAAAAAACCAAAAAGCTACATCATTATATTTTAGACATATTTTATGGAAGAAAAAAATCCTGAAAAGGATCTTGAAGGATTTAAGACATTAAAAATACAACTTTTTTTTCCTAACATAGACAAGCCCCAAAAGGGATCACAGAGGGGGATTTTAGCATAATGGACAATTTTTTTCTTTTCTGCTAATCCTTTATATGGAAGTTTTGGTTACAGAAACTCCATTTGTCTACAGAAGCTCCATTTCCGTTTTCTAACTGGCATCTGATCCAAAGCCTACTGAAGTCAATGGGAGTTTTACACTGGCTTCAGTGGTCTTTGGACAGACCTTTGTAAGAACAAGAATGAAGAGTAGTGCCTCCTTATGCGAAAAAAGTAAATAATGTAATAAGACAACACCTACAGCTCTATTTTCTCAGAGTCCCACATCTCCTCCCAAGTGTATACTTATTTTGCTATGGCTTAACCATAAGAGATGGTTGTACTTTTAATGGAGGATTTATTTTAATGAACTGTATTGCTTAGTTAGCCTCTCTAGCTTCTTTGTGGCAGGTCTACACAGACACTTTCTCTGTCTTCAGGCCAAGAATTTTGTATATGAAAGACTTGCAGGGCAAATTAATTTCTGTTTTGTGTGGTTCTTACAGGTACTAGTGCTGAGATCAAAAGAAGGCAGCAAAGGTATTAAGTCACGAAACCTTTATTTATTTGGAAACCATTGGAACACTTTGTTTATCTAAGTTTACTAATCAAAACTCAAACTAATCCATTGAACTGGAGTCTCTGCATTTCAGTAATAATAAACAATAATATTTAATAGGCCTGAACCAGCAAGGAAAGAATGACTATTATAATTCAACAATTGACCGGCTAATGCTTACCTGAACTCCAAAGTGGTCCTGAAATTGTTCAATTCTAACTCTGATTAGTTCCGGCTCCCAAATTTCTGCCAATATATTTAGCTGCATCTTTAGTGTGGAGTTTCTTTTGTGAGCCATATTATGATGTATTTCCTAGATAGCCATCCCCTTTCATAATGGCACTTTTAATGTCACTTGCACTTTCAGAGAAACACAGGAAGTCCATAACTCAGATTTCTTAAGATCTTGGGGAGGTAGTTAAAACAAAACTACTAATTGCATTTTAAAATAGTTTCTGTATACTTCTGTCTCTTCAGGAATCTTACTCTAATGTGTTTTTAACCTTTAGCACATCAGTTCTCAAACTATGAGACGGGCCTCCTAAGGGAGGCGCAGGAATGTGTCACGAGAGGTACGAGCTGTGTGCTTTCCCTCCCCCGAAAGAGTTCTGGCTGTCAGCCCAGGTGGCTGGGGCTCATGCAGAAGGGCCGTGCACACCCGGGAGGCAGGGATAAAAGGGGAAGCCGGAGCCCCACCATCTGAGCTTGGGTTTTCCTCTCCCCACCCAATCCCTCAGCGGGAGCCAGCCAGGGTTTGGGCTCTCCTCCCCCTCACCCCAGTCCCACACCTGGAGGCATGGGGCTCTGGCTGTCAGCACCAGGGCAGCAGCATATGAGTAAGGGTGGCAATAGGCCGCTAAATCTGCTGTGAAAAGTGATATTGACGAATATCACTTTTCACATTGCCACCCTTACTTCTCTGCTGCTGCTGGAGTGGCACTGCCTTCAGAACTGGGTGGGGTTATATGTACTTGGGGGTGGGGGAGGGCGTGGAAATGACTACAGACGCACAGATGGGGGAGGAGGGGGGTCTGAGCAAATAAGTGTGAGAACCACTGCTTTAGCATAACTTCTGAAGTTCACCTTTAAGCCAATGGAAGTTTTTGGTAGGAAATGTATACTTTAACATTACTGAGAGCTCTGACTGCTTTAGCTGTGAACACTTGTTTGATATGTTTTAGACAGAATTTGATTTCCTTGTTATGATGTTGTAACTAAGGTAATTAGTGATACATTTGCACTCTTTTTAAATGCCATCTAAGTCACGTGACTTTATTTGACTAAATCAGTAAGGATAAGCATTTTTCAGCATGTCTGGGGGGTTGGTTGAGGACACTCTAAAGAAGATCAATACGTGATAGATGACATCTCATCCAAAATTAAATTACAGGGGGGAGTATTCCCTGCATAAGAGAAGTTTAAATTATGATATATTTCCCCAACCAGATCTCCAGTTTACAGAGATCAATCAGCTTATCATTTACCATCAAGAAGATCATCAATTTCACTTCTACGGAACTTCTATCTAATTATGGCAGAGTTACTGAGGGAAGTGAATGGCTGAGTCACAATCAAACAACTTCTTAAACAGCAATCCAAATGACAGTGTTTTTATGGATGGGTCTTGCCCTCAAAACCATTTCAAAGTCCACTTCTGTCAACTTTCTTACAGCTAAGAGAGGTTTCCTTGCATTTCTCTCACCATCAGATTTCATTAACCAGTTAGGGTTTGAAATTGAGACTTGGGTGAAATTCTGGCCCATTGACGTCAATGGCAAAACTCCCAAAGTGTAGTTCTATTCTGAAATGTGACTCTATTGTTACTTTATATTGTGGGGGTTCCATGTTCTGTCTCAATGATTCTATATCAGATTTCCTCACTTTATAAATATAAAATGCTTTCCCAACTGCAAGCCCCACAAACAGCCCATCATCACCAATAAAAAATATTCTGCAGGCCAGATTGTTACCCTCTTATATTTATGCAATCATATTATCAATTACACCTAAAGTTGGTCACCCAGGGCTAGATCCACAAAGGGATCTTACAACACCTAACTTTAGGCACCCTGCTGCCCACTGGAAACCTCAGTCCTGAATTAGGCACCCTAAACAATGCATGGGGAGAGTCAGGTGCCTAAGAATGGGTTTCACAAAAGCATGTTGAGTGGGGAGCTTCCTAACTAGTCAATGGGAGATGCTGAGGAGAGGGGTGTGGTCAAAGTCCAGTCTCTCAAAGGTAGTTGGGGGCTTAAATCATAGAGAATGAGAGTGACTCCATGGTCTAGAGGTTAGTGCACTCTTCTGGGAGAGTCAGATTCTGGTCTCTGCACCAATGCACATTTAAGGATTTCACATAATGTAGAACAGCTTCAATAAATAAAACCCACCCCCAGAATAGCCTCCTCTAGCCCAATGATTAGGCACTTGCCTGGAAAACAGACCGGGGTTCAATTCCTTGTTTTGAATCACCCAGAGTGAAGATTTTACCCTGGGTCACCTACTGCCTTGAGTGCTCTAACCACTGGGCTATTGGGTAGGAGTGTGAGTAAGCTCTTCCTCAATGTTTTCTGCAGGGCCTGATTGGGTAGGCACGCTCTGAGGTGGTTTCTGAGAATTCCTACCAGACAGAGCCCCACAGGCAAGATAGGTGCTGGAACACCAAGTCTGAGGATTTCACCAGGGCTTAGATGTGACCTGGGTGCCAGGTGTCAAGACTTAGGTGGCTTTCGGTAAGCCCACTAACAGCAATGTCGATGCCGAGGGGAGTTCAGACAATTAGTTACCTAAAGCCCTTTGTGGATCTAGCTGCCACATCTTAAAGAGCTTGGTCACCTAAGAAATATATAAAATTACAATAAGCTGTTTCTGTTGGTACATCTATAGTGGAACATTAGATTGGTGCCTTTGTGACTTCCAGGACAGGTTGCAGTATTTTGGGGCATACTAAATGTAGACCTGTTTGGAGAGTGGGGGAAAAATAAGAAAGTGTGTCGGTTTAGTCTTGAAAGTTGGGGTTTTTTTGGGGGGGGGGGGCAACCCAGCAATAGGTCTGTTCTGAAAATGGAAAACACTTTTTGTGAATATTATTTTCCTGTGTTGATCAAAAGTGTTTTTGTTTTGTTTTTTTTTGTTTGTGTTTTGTTTTTTTTAATGATATTTTTTCCCAGCTGGCTCGCAATCAATGTCCTGGCTGAACATTCAGCCAAATACTAAATGTGGCGTTTTGTTGATCGAGGACTGGAAGGCAAACAGTACATGAACATATACTGTTACTTGTATTACATGTTTTAATGTTATTGATACTTACTACACAGTATTTGGTACTGAAATTACAACAGTAAAACAATAGTGTTGAAATGTGAGTTAAATTCAGAATAGGGTTGATAGAAGTCGCTGGAGTATACGTGAGGCACTAGCATAATGAGATGGTGGTGTCTTTCTTGGTGGTGGTTTGTTTTTGAAGTTCCTATGATGAAGAAATTAACTGCATTGTGCTCTTGCTGTCTCTTAATTACAAACAGAAACAAAAAAATCTTCTTTTAATGGGAGCTGGTAAAAAAAATTATTTGGGGGAGAAATTTTGAAATTTCAAAGTTGCTTCTGTTTCACGGAGCTGAAAATAGAACAGGAGGTTGTTTTTGTTTTTTGGGTTTTTTTTTTTCATTTTTTGAATTTTTTTCATGAAATGTGTGTTTTTGGGGGGAATCTTAAATTTTCAAAATTGTCAAAAAATATTTTTTTCCTCCTTTCTCCCCCTTTTTTCCTTTGTGTGACCAGTTCAATAAAATGACTGATGCCCAGGGTTTTGACTGATAGAGGTAGCAGGGACCCAGGGTAATGTGCTGAAATGGATTGAGTCCTTATCTAGTGACACTACAAGCTAGTGGTGTGCTTCCCAACTGATGTAGACATATTTGTGCTAGTTCTCAGTGAGCTAGCTCACTTAAAAATAGTAGTGTCAGTCTGGCAGCCTGGGCAGTGGCGGCGTGGGCGAGCCACCCCGAATACAAACTTGCCACGGGCAAACTTCCCATGCTACTGTTCCTACTGTCCAGGCTACGGCAGCTACAGTACTTTATTCAGCACACTCGCTCAGCGAGTGCTCACACAAATATGTCAAAATGAGCTGGTAATTACACTCCCATCTTGTGGTATAGACACAAAGTAAGGGACCTACTACTAGCAACAGCTGAAGGTGTTTGAAATCAAATGATAGAGGCCTGTGCTTTTGCGGCTGAAGGACAAGAGTTTTTTAGTACTTGCTTTCTGTGCGATTTAAATAGTAATTGTGTCTGTAGCCTGTAGCACATGAACTTGCTCCATAGGGAGCCTTTTATTAAATGTGGACATTTAGACACACATCCTTCCTCTGGATGCCCACATGAATTTAGGTTTCAGAGTAGCAGCCGTGTTAGTCTGTGTTCGCAAAAAGAAAAGGAGGACTTGTGGCACCTTAGAGACTAACCAATTTATCTGAGCATAGCTCATGAAAGCTTATGCTCAAATAAATTGGTTACTCTCTAAGGTGCCACAAGTCCTCCTTTTCTTTTTGCACATTAACTTAGTAACTTAAATAGGCATTTACATGCTTCAGTGCAAATTTGAGCTTCCAGATGAGGGGTTCGCACATTCCATTTAGGGACCTACCTTTGAAAAACGATTGCACAGACCAAATTCAGAGGTGAAGTAGATGGCGGTGTTAGGTGCATGTTGATAAGTAATTACATGTTAAGGGGGATTAAGAGTGGGGTTGTAGCAAGAAAAGCAACCACCAGGAAGGTGTTATAAGATAAAGCAGCCTGTTTCTTTCTTCTTCAGTCACACGAATTTACACTGAAGTTGGTGTAAGATCATCTATGCTGACTCACCAACATGCAATTTACACAACCACATTTGTATCATTTCTGAATATTGTCCCCAGTCTCTTCTGAGCACCCCTTTTCTTCTTCTTTTTTTTTAATTAAAAAAATTCATTGCCAGCTCCGCAATATACATGTTGTTCAGTTTCAGAAATTTTTGTGTGGCATGATGCAGCTTCAAATACAAGGAATGTAACTGCTCAGAAGAAATCAGTGTATTTATCCACATCCAGGTGAAATATAGGCAGACAGGTTATTTTATTGTGTGGTTTCTCCTGGGAATATAATGGTTGCAAATGTAAATGTTATCCAAATTATATATCTGAGCGCCTTCATTTTCAGTTTAAACTGATTTAAAAAAAACTCCCCAGTTTTACAAAAAGTAGTATTTGTTTTTTTTTCTGATTTTTCACCCTACTTTTGTGTCATTCAAATATATAAAAAATAACTTGTTTTATTAGCTCATGCAATGTATTGTATTTTCCTATCTGTATTACAACAACACATTAGTCTGTGTGAATATGCAAAGCTGCCTGTTGAAGTAAGGCTATGTATTAGTCAAGAAGATACACACACAATAAACAGAGGCATCCACACGAGCTCTGAAGTTTGTGCACATCTGAACGTAGTGATGAATCTCACACCCATTACTTACACATTTCAAGCTGTTAGCAGATAACGGTTTAAAGATCTGACACACTAAAAGGGGAAGAAAATGAAAATCTGTATCAGAATAAGTTTCAGAATATAAAGGAGTATTCAAAAGTTTTAAAAAACATAAACAGGAGAAAGAATGAAGTTGAGCATATAAGCTGCAAATGGTGTGGCCCAATTTTTAAATGTAAATATTTGTAGGTTAATAGTTCAAGTCTGCAACAATAAACTGTTTATTCAAATGAAAAGTTTTATTTGGGGATTAGAGAGATATATTATTTTCTCAAACTCAGAGGTGGCATTGTGTTTTGAGTTCTGTTTTAGTTCTGCAGCAAACCACATTCAATTTCATTCATCAAAGCATTAATCTGCTGAATTCTCCCCCCCACATCCTTTCATCCACCAAAATAAACCCTGATATTTACTCAGAAAAATTACTGTTTTTTTTCCCCACCAATTTTTACCTGTTTTTGTTGTTGTAGTAATAAGCACCGATAAATTCATGGGGAAAAATTAAATAAAATAAAAACCGAAAACAAAGGGCACTATATATATCTAATAAAAGAGGTGTGGCCAAAATCTCCTTTGAGTTATGCCAGTGCAACTGCAGTCACTTCAGTGAGATTGAAGTCGTATAGATCAGTGGCTCTCAAACTTTCCAGACTACTGTACCGCTTTCAGGAGTCTGATTTTGTCTTGTGTATCCCAACCTTCACCTCACTTAAAAACGACCTGCTCACAAAATCAGACATAAAAATACACAAGTGTCTTAGCACACTATTACTGAAAATAGATAAGTGGCAAATTTGACCCACGGGATTGATTCTCTATTGTCTCATACCAAGGTTAATATCTGTGGAATTCCACTGACTTCAGTGAAGCTATCCTGGTGTAAAACTGAAGTAACAGAGTGGATAATTAAGTATATTGCCCCTAATAACAACTATTCCCTTTCTTCCTATGTGATGTGTGACTATTTTTCACATCAGGGATTTGAGGTTTTTTTAAATAGCTAGTTCTAAGGAAACAGAAACACTGATTGCCATTATCATGTCACATAAAGAGAAGGTGTATTAAGTTGGCATAAATAGTTTGTATTCTGTAAGTATGACTGTTGCAAAATAACTGGAAAGGGAAAGAATGAACATTGGCCTGGGACTACAGTGAAGTTATAAGACCTGCTTTATTAAAAATACATCCCTGTTTGCCTTCTTACAGTGCTTAATCCACTTCATTTCCTTGCTATGAACAGTTCTTGTAAAGGGCTCTTACCCACTGTCATGTTACCAAATGCAACAAAGGAGTTTAGAACTCTGACACACATTTCATCTACGTACCACTTCCGTGCTATGTCGTGTTAGTTGGCCTTCTACTATTCTGCACCCATCTGAATGTCTTAGCTGATGCCGGTTTTGAACGTGGACTTTGAATATAGGTTTTTGGACTTTCATTTCTAACTATAAAGAAAAAATTAAGTGAAAGCTTTATTAAGGGAATGAACTTTTTTGCAGTCCTTATGTGATAGGCTGTTATCTTGGTTAACTCCAGAGCTTGAGCTGAGAACTTCCACAGCTACAAGCACAAGTATCTACAACCTGAGCTAAAGAGACAGGCTCTATAGCCGGCTCATGGATGTAGCAAAGAGGTGCTTACAGAACACACTGACCAGTGAGTTACATACTTCTGTGATGACAGGTAGCTCTACCTGAGCACCAGAGGTGATCAGCAGTTCAAATCCCAGACAAGCCCCCACTTACATGACATCTTGACTGACACTAGAGGTTGAACCAAGGACTTCCAGAGCTTAAAAGCATGTCTCCACAATTTGAACTAAATAGATAGATTCTTTGGACGGGGGCTGTAACCGACTCCTATCCTCATTGGATTGGGCACAGAGGGGAACACAACACACACTGACCAATGGGGTACACTTGTATTCACCTCCAGTAGATAATATTCCAATATTGCTTTGATTCAAAGGGGTGAAGAGCCATTCACCCCTTTTTGTGATGTTTACATGAAGCGAAGCAAACTAAACAGAAAATCACAAATTTAGCATTGTGGCCTCAGGGGAAGGGGGAGAGAAATGTACCCTAAAGAGCAAACATTTGGTCTGTTGTTATCAGTGTCCTAGTTTTAATTATGTACCTGCTAAAACAAAATGGCCTCTATGGAATCTGTTTGCGAATTAAGGGCTGCAGTCTGCTATTCTGTTAATTCAATATTGAATGTTTAGTTGTAGATCATGCCACAGTACATGACGCAGCCGCAAAAAGGTTAATCCACTCTATGAAGTTTGCCCTTACAATCAGCCATTTATCACAAAGTGTATGAAACTCAGAGCTCATAGGGCAAGAGCAGCTGGTGAGAGCTGGTGGTTTGTTTTGATGATTTAATGTTTGTAGCTTGACCTTTTGCTAAAGAATTTTGGTGAGTAGAGTTGTCTGAACCAGAATAATTTCTATTCACCTCAGCAGCCTACTCTTGTCGTGTAACTTTCATTCAAATTGACTTTAATTGAACTGTGGGGAAGGATGGTAAGGCATGTGACTAGTAGCTTCTGGATCTTTTAATGCTGGTACTATCAACAGAACAGAGAGAAACAGTTTTTCTTATTAAAATCTATTCATCATCTTCAAAATTATCAAGGTGGAAGAAACAGCACCCAGGAACCTGATATCTGGTCTTTTTCCAATGACATAGAATTTAAATGTGCAAATGAAGCTCCAGGTTTTTCTTGAGATGGCAGCTGTAATCAGCCTGGCCATTTCCATGCTAAATCATAAATTATTTTAAAATGTCACTGTACGTGTATCAGTCTCAAAATAGCCACCGTAATTGCACTAGCATCTATTGGTGAATGCCAGACTCACACATGCAAGTGCAGACGGGGAGTTAGCTGTGCAAAGCCTCAATTTGTATGCGTAGATGGATGCATATCCAAAATCTCTTTGCCATTTTCTGAGACTGTGTTTGACACTTATCGTGAGGGCGCCATGTATTACATGATTCAGAAGCCATGGAATTCTCTCCTTGCTGCAGAACTGTTATGCTCCCGAACCTCAATTCTCATCTTAATAAAATCATGTTTGTAGCCCATATGCATATGAAAGAGCTTGAGAATGTGAACTTGATGTAATATAGAAAGCATACTTGATGTAGTGATCTCTGCCCAAGTCTGCATTAAAAAAAAATCTCTGTAGTATAAATTGGTCCATTTCTGTTATGTCAACTCTGAAACCTAAAGACGGCAACATGCAACATACTGATAAACAAAATGTGGAGACTACAGAAAAACTATATAAAATAAAAATAAGTCCCACTGAGGCTACTGTACTGTCTGTGTTGAGATTTTTAATTTAATCTATTCTGAAAAGCCACAATTTCAGAAATATATCTGAAGCTGTTGCAGACCTTATACCAGAATGCTGTAGAATTCAGAAAGCTTAGCACAGAATTTAGGTCCAGCTTTGCTGTCAGTTACTTAGTGCCTTGCCTCTAGTGTTTTAAATCCATGTTCTTCATGTTATTTATTATGTAACCTAATAAAGGACTATGTAGAAGTGCAAATCTCATGGGCCTGTAAGATAGTGACCACCCCATATTCTACATATTTATGATTTGTGGGTTCCAAATGCTATACCTAAGTTAAAAATGTAATGTATAAATGTAAATATAAATATAAAAAGCTAGAATAAAAATAGCCCCTCAAAAACTACTTTCAGCACAGTCTTATTTCTGATCTTCCAAATTCAGACACGTACATATGTTACTTTTTGTACTTAAGATTAAAGAATGAGACAAAGACATTTGAAAACTCTTGACAATTATTTTTATTCACACTTCTACATGAACATTAAAAAAATTCGCATAAGCAGGATTAGCTATGATTAATTTTGAGGATGTAAACAAAGTTCTATCAGACATGAAACTTATAAATAATGCAAGGTATATTAATAAACAACTCCACAATATGTCTTAACCCTACTTTTTTCAGGCTTCACTTTGCTCTTTACATTTGCAAACTCTAGCGAATAGCAGTTTGGCCTTTCTGCATCGGCATCCCAGGGTCCAACATGAAAGGCAGAGCTGTACGATGGCTAGAGGAGGAGAGTAGAAGACAGGATTTCGAGTTTCTGTTTCTGTTCTAGCACTGAGTTGCAGTGTGACTTTGGGTAAGTCACTTAACTTCTCTGTACCTCATCTGTACGCCATCTTTAAGGTAGTGATAAGACTTACTTCTCAGAGTATCGTGAAATTTCATCTACTAATGTGTGAAAACACTTTGAGATCCTCAGCTATAGAGGATGCAAAATATCCGCTGGTACTGGTCCACAACTGGGTGATACTTTACTCCCACAAGGGGATGAAAAATATGGTAAAAGAAACTGATTCTTACTGTATCCTAAACACTAAAAGTATGAACGGTTTCCAGGTTATTGGAAGAGGAGATTTTAAAATAGAGGCAGGTGGGGGGCAAGGGGGGAGGGAGAGACTGGATTTCTTTCTTCACCCCAGCAAAGTCTCCCATTGTCCTCTGCCCTAATATCCACCAATACCTTTAACAATGGCTATTATGTACATTTAGCTTGGTGTTCTCCTAAAAGGGTCCGTGGTGAAATAATCAGCAATCTTGACACAAGCCTGCCATCACTGGGTTTCAGAGTTAACACCACACTGAAATAAATGGTGCCCTACCTGAGACTGTCCCTACAAAGTGTGATCAAAAGTGCTGTAATTATAAACAAAAACTTCTATACAATAGCACAATAGGGCCTGACTCTGCAACCCTTCCTTGGTTTGTTGGACATGTAGTCACCCGAGTAGTCCCATTGCCTCCCTCCATTACAAATTTGCTGTCTCCCTTTACCTCCTTCCTTGCTAAGCAACTCTAGTTCTCCTTTCTGACTCCTGTGCCCACGGTCTCTATCAACTTCTCAGTGACTCCTCCACAACCCATATCCCCTTCCTTATTGGAACAGGCTTTTGCCAATTTTTTCAATTAAAAAAACTGTTGCTATCAGTATCTATCCTCTACCTATATCCCCTCCCTCCTTTTCTCTGATTCCAGAACATCACACCTATTCCCCAACAACCCATAAATATGTTCTCTCTCCAATGACTTTATTTCCTCCTGACTTCCATCACTCCCTCTATCACCCTCTCCCTTCCCTTTATTCTCAGTCATCTCCCAAAGTCTCTTATTAGATAATCCCCCACTGTGAACTTTTTAATGAACTAGACTGACATTGTTCACGGAAATATAATGAACTGCAAAAACATTCCGGGAAATATTTAATACATTATTGTAACACTTGCCATAGTTTTTCATTTGGAACACAAATTATTTGTTCCAAATTGATCTGAAGTATAGTCAGCTAAACATTCATAAGGTAAAATACAGCAAGTGATTTATAATATTTGCATAATGAGTGCAGAGGCAAGGACTTTCCTTCCTCCCCAGAAAGACAACCTTTTATCTCTACTGCACAAGGAATTTCCATTTTGAATGCAGTCGGTCTGTGAATTTATGGTGTAATTTTTTTTTCTGGCATGATTTATCAAGAAAAAGTGGTTCTGTAGACAGCTAATATGCTACTGGAGAGATGGAACATTGGTCTATAATATTTAGTAATAGAAGACAAATATGAGACAGTGATCCTCTTCATATGCCCACACAGTTTATATCCAGGGCAAAATGCACGCAAAAAATACTTACAGATATTGAGCCTGATTCTGATCTGAGTTATACTATGGTGTATCAGAAATATCTTGTGGTATAAGAACATATATAGACTAGATTAGTCCAGTGAATTCAGCAGAGTTACTCCAGTGTAAAACCAAAGTAAGGGAGATCAGAATCACACCTGCTGTAGTTTGTGTGATAAACCACCCATCGGCATCAAAAACATTTCACTAAAGATTTAGGGGACGTGCTAGTGGGAGTAATAAAAATAATACTTATTTAGGTTTCGGACATCAATTATGTTCTAGCTGCCTTGTAGAAAAAACACAATAGGCTCGCATACAAATATCGAATTGCCCCAATGTGCTGAGTTGAAGGCTTTCTGGAATTAAGTTTTTAAACCTAGAGGCAAGGTCAGTAACCCTACTGAGGTCAGAAGGAAAGGCATTACAGCACCCAAGCTTCAAAAACAGAAACTCCAGTTAGCAAGAGTTTTGTCCACTCCAGGGCTCAATTTGGGAAAGGTCACATCAGAGCAATGACCCAATACTTTTATTGAGGCTGCCATTTTGTTCTTCATACTGTCAGCTTTCATTTAAAAAATAAGTAAGTTTCTAGCCTTTCTGGTTTGGAGATGTGGTGGACTTAACCCCCCAAAAGCTAGCGAAGGCACCCAATTAGTCATGCCTTGCACCTAGGGAGGTGAGTAGCTAATTGGCTCCTGGCCAGAGAAGGAAGAACGAAGGCATAATAAGTAGACTGAAGCAGCTCAGTTGAGGGAGGGAGTCTGGGTCACATCTCTCTGGCTAAAAAACGCCCAGGAATAGGATACAAAATGAAAATGGGGGCTGGTGTACTACAGGGGCAGTGTAGGCTACTGCAAGGGAAGCCCTGAGATATAGTTTGTAAGTAGAGAGGAAAAGACGTAAGTAGCCCAAGAGGTTTGGACTTGTTTCTGATATCCTGGAAGAGGTCTGAACTTAGGTGACTTGGCTGGAGCCACAGAAGACTTGTGGCTAGAAGCTGGTAGCTGGCAGTATCTGCTAGAACTGAAGATAGCAGCAACATCTGACTGCACCGTCAGGCGGCGCTCTAAGGGTGAGTAAATCCTGCCACAGGAGGGAACTTTGAAAACATAAAGTGAGGGTAAACCAATGCAGCAATGTCTGTGTGATTCTTCAGATATCCTTCTCAAAGTTACTGTTTCAGGCTGTTCTGCCCCATGAATTTCAATATGTGATGATGGGCAACTCATAGGCTCAATAATGGTGATTTAAGTGTCAACATTGTGAACTATTTCACTGCTGGTAGAAAGGAGAGGGAGGTTACATATCTCCACAATCCATTCTAATCGGCATCTAATTTTGGTGCTGTGAGTGGATGGCCCTTGGGAGAGGATCACTGCTTTTTTCCCAGCTGCAGAGCCCAAAGGACAGAAAGACGGAGCGGGGCACCTGAGTCTCCATCCATCCAGGATGACCCACCCCTGCAGCAGCAGGGCCCATGTCTGCCCTGGGGCTGGATGTGGGGCCAGATGGATCCCTCCCTGGCTCCAGTGGCAGCTGTACTCCCTCTGCTTGACGCTGCTTGCAGACTCAGCCAGACATCACTGTGTCAGTTACACTCAGATCACATATTTTCTTTGCAACTATGAGGGCTAGAAACATTATTTGTTTTTAGGAAAGCTTACATTCTGACAGCACCAGACTCTGGGATCCAGGGCTCTAGACATATGCCTAGTGGGGGGCTGAATCCCGCTGACAGGGACCCAATCCTGAGGAGCCCAGGATGACCCACATAATCCTATTTTGAACATCTGAACAATCTGTTGTAAGTAGCACCTCAAGTGGGCAGAGCTCAGCTTGTGGGTGGAGCTTGGGAGAGCACCACCACTTTTTTTCTCAATTCAAGCCCGGGTCTGTTTCAGTCAGGCCTGATCAATGTTCCCAACTCTTGCAATTTTATCATGAGTCTTCTGATACTTGGTAAATTGCTTAAACTCTCTGCCGCAGGAGATGTGCGATTAGGTGAAAGTCTCAGGGTGTTTTTTTTGTTTGTTTTTTTTTTAAGTAACCTTCCAGCTCTCATGGTTACAGAGAAAGTTTGAAAATGTGACCCATATCCTCTGTAAAGGCTCAAAACCCAGAAGGCAAATAACATTTCCCCATACATTTATGATTTTTAAGCTGATCTCCTGATTTTGGGGGGCCTGTCCCATGATTTTTAAAACAGTTTTCCTTTTTCTGTCATTCCTTCTCCTCCGATTCCAGCCATTGCCATGTATATACATCAGACCATACCTATCATAAAAATCCAAATTCAAGATGAGCCATTTTGAGCTACCACAGACCTCTGAAGGTGAATGCTGCATGCCACCCAAGTGTAGGCTGAGTGTAGTACGATTACTTCCACTCCCAAATCAGCCACAACACTGTGGTTACATTTGTAAAGACATGTCCATTCAAAAGACATCTTAATGGAGGATAAGGCCCTCAGCCATGCCTCTGCCTGAATTTCCCAACTGTAGTGCCTAGGACACTATAGATACATAGATTATAAATATGTGTATATATTGTTGCTGCTGGTTTAGGCATATATTGTCTTCAGGCAAATGGGATCAATTCATATAAAAAAGTGTCCAATTAGCTGCTTGCAAACACAATTGCATGTTATGAGCACATAACTCTGGTAAACGTGTGTGTAAATTAGGTATGCAATTGCACGTGCATTTTGAATATTCAGATGTATGACTACACTGAAAATTTGGCCTTCAGTTTCTCATTCTATGCCTAGTCGAAAACATACAGCCTTTCATTTGTCTCATTTATGTTGTCCTTTCATTCTTCATACTTAAGTTATTCTAAGCCACAACCTTTCTCCCCTGAGAGAAGGAAACATTTCACCAATATTAACACAATTGCATTCTAAGTAATGAAGCTGTATCTTTGTTTCCCCGGGCATTTCGTACCTATGATGAAATGTTGCTCATATTTTGAAACATCATATATTAATCTTCTACTAGATTCTGTAAGGAAGAAGCCATAGATGAGAATCTATTTCGAACACATGGAAAGCTGAATTCTGTCTCAAAGAACAGATTTTGCAAACTTGTTACCCCCATGTAAATCTCTGAGAATGAAAGGTGCTTTACAGTTATTTAGGTTGCAAAAGGCCAGTGTAAGGAACTAAGAGGTGGTGAACAGCTATGAAGGAAGAACAAGCACCAGAGAGGAGCCTGAGGAGTTTCTAACACATTTTGTTGATGACATAATTGCTGGGAGATCTCTCCTTGGTCTCTATTTAAACCCTGGCAGAATTTGAAATAAATGTCTATCTTGTGCTGGACACAGAAGCTGCTGTCTTGTGCGAGTGGGTTACTGGTGGTCAAATGTGGTGGTGCCTGGGCTTTTCTCCATCTGGGTAATTGTACTGGTATAATTAAATTGGAACATTAAAAAATTAACATGTCTTCTATTCTGTTTGCGAATTTGAGGTTTCTTACAATTTCATTAGCATCCTGATTAAATCTCTCCAGAACTTTCACATCAATTATTATTAATCAATTTATTGAATAGATTGTAGTAGCTCCCAAAGGCTCCGTCAGAATTGGGGAACTGTTGGGTGTGGGTGCTGTACAAAAACTTGTGTAGAAATGGGTCTGTGCCCTGAAGGGCCGATAATCAAATCTGAAGCAAAATATGAGTTTGACAATCAAAGGGAGGGAGGACATAGGCAGTGAAAATAAAACCATGTAGTTTAGCTGTTGCACAACTTGAGGCCCTCAAATATCTGAATTTTAAAACTAAATAGATACAAAAATCATCCAGCCTAGCCAGGATCTCACACTAGATGGTCAAAGTGATTCCTTCCTGCCTTCTAGATGAATTGCTTCATACCAAGCCATCAATGCACAGAGCTTAAAATGGTTTTTCCCATGAAGTAGTTCCTATATTAATATGCAGCTAGAAAGTTCCCCTGTGTCTTGTCGTAATACTGGCTTTGATTCATCCTATTTTAGGGCCTGATCCTGCTCTATTGAAGTCAGTGGAAGCTTTGCCACTGACGTCAATGTACAATAGATCAAGCTCTTAATGAGGCCAGGTCTACACTACTCACCTATATCAGTGTAACTACATCGCTCAGGGGTGTGAAAAATCCACACAATGTAGTTACAGCTACCTAACCCCCCCTGGGTAGACATGCTATGTCAATGGGAGAGCTGCTCCCATCCACATAGCTACCGCCTCTCGGGGAGGTGGAATAACTACGCCAACAGGAGAAGCGCTCCCATCAGAATAGGACCACCTTCACTAACGTGCTACAGGGTGCAGCTGTAGCGTTGTATGTGAAGACAAGCCCCGAGTAATGAATCAGATTTCAAGCAAGATAATGAAAACAACAAACGGCCGGCTCTGAAACAGTGGAAATTAAAAAAACAGTGCAGCTTATTGTAATTACCAACAGCCTGTGTTATTACTCTTCCGCCTACTTTACATACAATTTCTATGGGATTTGAACTAGAAGGATCTTTGGTTTTATAGCCTGGCATCCTTTCTCCGAAGAGAAAGTTCCTCTACATGTTTTAATAGAGAACTTTTAAGATAAAAGGGACAGACGGTGAAGGGGGGCAGGTTGTTGCTCTTTTTTGCAAACGAGGCCCCATTATACACACATTCTTTACAACATGTTGTTTTCCAGGTGCTCATACGTGCTCCAACACCAAATAATTAGCTTTGAGCTAAGGTTGCCTGACTGCATGCCCTCTGATGCAAGCTGTAGAAAACTGGAAAATAAGTAGTTAAATCATCAACGCCCCATTTATTCTGTACTCATCAGTTCTCCCTTCTGAACCTTCCCTTCCGTCACTCACAGCCCACATGTCTCCACCTTCATCCCAAACAACCATCAGGCATGCTTGAATTCTGACCATGTTTGTTAGTTTTGTGGCATGTTTGTTTTTAATTATTAAGATGTGGGTGGCTGTGACTTTTGTAAATGATGATGTACATAGTTCATGATGTGACTTTGTCCTGGTTTATACATAAGCGAGGTATGGTGTCACTCCAGAAATGGAGTGAGATGTTTTTGCTGTAATGTTTAGGAAAAGCTCCATGAATGGTCTTCCTATGCTAGCAATTGGTCTAATGTTGATGTTAATTTTCATTCCGAAATTACAGAATTGAAACCTGCATGTGTATGCATATTTGCTGATGGTCATTTTCCAAATATTTTTCTTTATCTTCACAACCATATTCAAGTTTTCTCAAAGAAAAAAGAAAGGTTTAGCTCATGTAGTAATGTTGCAGCCACTTACTGTATTCATTAACTCCTCTGATTGTGATTTTGATGAAGAAGCAAAACATGGTGTAGAACAGCATGTATGAAGAGTAGCTGTACCAATGCCAATTTTCAAGATATTAGAGCAACAAGCTGGGTGAGGTAATATCTTTTATTGGACCAATTTTTGTTGGTGAGGGAGACAACCCACTCCCCTTTTTGTCCTATGACTGCAGAGGGTTAATGGGCCACTCTACCTTGAATGGTCCTTTACAATATGTGCTAACTACTTATCCTAAACAATCTGTTCCACCTTGCATTTAGCTGTGATGCTGGAGTACTTTACCTAGACCAGAAGAAGAGCCACGTGACTTGACAGCTTGTCTCTGTCACCAGCAGAAGTTGGGCCAATAAAAGATGTCACCTCACTCATCTTGTCTCTCTACAATAGCATGATGCTTTCCAGAATCCTACTGAGAAGGATACTGTACAATTGTTAAACTCTTTCAAGAGCTGACTTGGAAGTCATACCTACTGTGATGCTGTAGAAAAAGAAAGCTGACCGTGTTTACACTGATGTGTCACCACTGTTGCACAATTGTGATATACCTTATACAAAGTATGCCTTGTAAGGTATCATTGGGAAAGATGTTTATATGTGTGTATTATCATTGTATATGAAGTTATGAATCTTTGCTATGTGCTTGTATCGCAAACATGTGTTCCTGGGTAACATCCAGAAGACAGATTTACATCAACACCAGCCAGCCATGGCTGATGGGTCATTAAGGAGAATCAACTTTTCCAATGGGCCCCTCACGAGGATGCCTCAGAAAGCATGTAGACAATGGATGCTTCATGACTCAGCAATAGCATGTAAGACATGTGATCCCTGACTCCATGTTTGAGACAGTAACTTTCCATGCACATGGGCTGAGGATATAAAAGGAGACTGAGATCATCCCCTGGCCTCTTTCCTGCTCCATATCTCTGGACTATGATTTCTAAGAAAGGGAAGCTTTGAACGATGGATTGAGGAGGACCGCCAATCTTTTGGGTGATCCAGAGACACTTACTGCAAGCTAGCAGATTTAACATCACTGTTATTATCCTTATCTACAAACTCTGAAATCAGCTGTAAGGTATATGATTCACTTTAACCATTTAATAACTCTCTTCTTTTTTTATTTTTATTAATACATCTTTACTTAGTTTACTAAAAGATTGGCTACCAGCATGGTTTTTGGGTGAGATCCAGAAGTACTTATTGATCTGGGATGAATGTCTGGTTCTTTAGAACTGGAAGAACCTAATATATGTGATTTCTGATTTACTAATCCTTTATCACAGAAGTCTGGTTTGTCTGGGTGGTGCATGAGGGGCTAGGGGGCTTGAAGGGGACTGTCTGTGGCTCCATAATAACTATACGGTATTTTGGAAGCACACCTTTGTTACTGGTGTGGTGAAGTCTTATGATAGAATACGCCACCAGTGTGTGGTATATGTCCAATATTCTGGCAGCCTCACCTGAGATTGGTGCTCTTAGCTGTGTCCCACACCAGGCAGTGTGACAGCTACAGTAAATGCTACCTGGTACAACAGTAGTAAGATACCAGCACCAGCTTTTAAAGGGTTGTAGCTGCAAGATATTTTACACTCTAAATAAAACAGAAAAATCTTCAAATATCAAAAATCTCTGTGATGGATGATACGCTGCTTATCTTTACTAAGAGCAGCAACGGCTACTGGGCAACATCAAACCTGAAAACTCAAACACGTAGCGTATTTCATACTCAGTGAACACTAAAGATAAGTTTCAGAGTAGCAGCCGTGTTAGTCTGTATTCGCAAAAAGAAAAGGAGTACTTGTGGCACCTTAGAGACTAACCAATTTATTTGAGCATAAGCTTCGAGAACTACAGCTCACTTCATCAGATGCATTCAGTGGAAAATACAGTGGGGAGATTTATATACATAGAGAACATGAAACAATGGGTGTTACCATACACACTGTAACCAGAATGATCACTTAAGGTGAGCTATTACCAGCAGGAGAGTGGGGGGGGGAGACCTTTTGTATTGATAATCAAGGTGGGCCATTTCCAGCAGTTGACAAGAACATCCGAGGAACAGTGGGGGGTGGGAGGAGAATAAACATGGGGAAATAGTTTTACTTTGTGTAATGACCCATCCACTCCCAGTCTCTATTCAAGCCTAAGTTAATTGTATCCAGTTTGCAAATTAATTCCAATTCAGCAGTCTCTCACTGGAGTCTGTTTTTGAAGTTTTTTTTGAAGAATTGCAACTTTTAGGTCTGTAATCAAGTGACCAGAGAGATTGAAGTGTTCTCCGACTGGTTTTTGAATGTTATAATTCTTGACATCTGATTTGTGGTCATTTATTCTTTTACGTACCTGTCCAGTTTGACCAATGTACATGGCAGAGGGGCATTGCTGGCACATGATGGCATATATCACATTGGTAGATGTGCAGGTGAACGAGACTCTGATAGTGTGGATGATGTGATTAGGCCCTATGATGGTGTCCCCTGAATAGATATGTGAACAGAGTTGGCAACAGGCTTTGTTGCAAGGATAGGTTCCTGGGTTAGTGGTACAGTGTGTGGTTGCTGGTGAGTATTTGCTTCAGGTTGGGGGGCTGTCTGTAAGCAAGGACTGGCCTGTCTCCCAAGATCTGTGAGAGTGATGGGTTGTCCTTCAAGATAGATTGTAGATCCTTGATGATGCGTTGGAGAGGTTTTAGTTGGGGGCTGAAGGTGACGGCTAGTGGCGTTCTATTATTTTCTTTGTTGGGCCTGTCCGTAGTAGGTGACTTCTGGGTACTCTTCTGGCTCTGTCAATCTGTTTCTTCACTTCAGCAGGTGGGTATTGTAGTTTTAAGAATGCTTGATAGAGATCTTGTAGGTGTTTGTCTCTGTCTGAGGGATTGGAGCAAATGCAGTTGTATCGTAGAGCTTGGCTGTAGACAATGGATCGTGTGGTGTGGTCTGGATGAAAACTGGAGGCATGTAGGTAGGAATAGCGGTCAGTAGGTTTCCGGTATAGGGTGGTGTTTATGTGACCATCGCTTATTAGCACTGTAGTGTCCAGGAAGTGGATCTCTTGTGTGGACTGGTCCAGGCTGAGGTTGATGGTGGGATGGAAATTGTTGAAATCATGGTGGAATTCCTCAAGGGCTTCTTTTCCATGGGTCCAGATGATGAAGATGTCATCAATGTAGTGCTACATCTACCAATGTGATACATGCCATCATGTGCCAGCAATGCCCCTCTGCCATATACATTGGTCAAACTGGACAGTCTCTACGTAAAAGAATAAATGGACACAAATCAGACGTCAAGAATTATAACATTCAAAAACCAGTCGGAGAACACTTCAATCTCTTTGGTCACTCGATTACAGACCTAAAAGTTGCAATTCTTCAACAAAAAAAACTTCAAAACCAGACTCCGGTGAGAGACTTCTGAATTGGAATTAATTTGCAAACTGGATACAATTAACTTAGGCTTGAATAAAGACTGGGAGTGGATGGGTCGTTACACAAAGTAAAACTATTTCCCCATGTTTATTCCCCCCTCTCCCCCCACCCCCTCCCTGTTCCTCAGATGTTCTTGTCAACTGCTGGAAATGGCCCACCTTGATTATTACTACAAAAGGTTTTCCCCTCTCCGCTCTCCTGCTGGTAATAGCTCACCTTAAGTGATCACTCTGGTTACAGTGTGTATGGTAACACCCATTGTTTCATGCTCTCTATGTATATAAATCTCCCCACTGCATTTCCACTGAATGCATCCGATGAAGTGAGCTGTAGCTCATGAAAGCTTATGCTCAAATAAATTGGTTAGTCTCTAAGGTGCCACAAGTACTCCTTTTCTTTTTACTAAAGATAAGGTTTAACCGTAAAAAATGCTTGAAGTGTTGGCATGTAATGGAGAGAAGATTACTTTAAAAATTACAAGACAAAAGAAATATGTAGCAGTGCCTATTCTGGAGTTCTGAGTGAAAACTGCATTACAATCACTGTATCAAAAATATATGGAAAGTTTTTGGTCAAGCTGCTTTTGTACCCTTACTTATCCTTTGTAGGGCAAATCCTGATCTAACTTGCCTCTGCAGTATGGAAACCTCAGCAGCTCTGTGACCCCACCATTCTCTAGGGCCAGGGATGCATCTGCAAATCTGGATGCTGGAGTACCTGGATAGGAGTTAGCTCTGAGGTGGTCACCCAACCTCATCTCTTCTGTGGATTTGTCTCTCTCAAAGCTGCAATATAGGTAATTAGGCGATGATTGATGAATGAGAGCAGGCGGGGATGGGTTCCTCCCTGAATGGGTCCAATGGCTCTGAGAATAGGCTTGGAAGTGTAAACTAGGAGAGGGTGGGACCATATGGCCAAAGCTTCTTTCCTCAGTGCACGGGGGAGGAGGGACATAACACATCCCTCTGTCTTCCCTGTGCCTCTGCTGCATCTGACTGGGGGTTACTGAAGATGAGGATTAAATGGTTTGCATTGCAGCTTCTTTTGTTACATATGAATATTTAACATGAAGTGCAAGACTAAAGACAACATTGAGGTGGAATGTGCAAGAATGTAAACCCCGACAATTTATGTGGTACAAAGGAATACTTCACCAGCTGTTCTCTGTGCTGTTCTCCTAAATACACACTTAATGTAGGTTTAAAGACTGTGCTCTTAGGGTTGTTTTCAAATGCCATATTTTAGTATAATGAACAGCCACACAAGCAAACTTAATAATAATAGACCTGGAGGCATTCATTTACAATTGCACAGTTTTCTGGCCAGATACATGTTTTGCAAGATTTTGAGAATATTTTCTAGCTTGAAATATGTTTTGGCCAGTATCCAGCTAGCTCCAAAGTGTATTAGCAAACAAAAACTATGGTGGGTCAGTTATAAGATTGTGGCAGAGTACACACCATCCACCCAAAATCTTAAACGCATGGCTATAAGAGGTTATGGGGAAAGACTTGTGCATTCCTTTCCTCCTCCATGTTGCACACAGTACTGTCAACTACCCCCTCCAGTACTCTGTAAGGCTTTCACTTCCATCTCCAAAAGATTCCCATAAGCAATACATTCCCAAACTTGCTCTCTAACACTAAACGTTAACCGTGACCTCATGCTTTTAGCTCAGCAGATCAGCACAGTGGATTGTCACACATTCGATATTATTTTGATTTGAAACTGCTGAAGTCATGTTAAGGTTTTGCATTAGAGTGCAAGTTTGATGGAGCTGAAACACACAGGAAGTGACTTGTCCAAGTTCACCTAGCAGGTCAATTGCAGTGTCAGGACGAGAACCTGACTCCCAGGCTGGTGTCGTCTCCACTAGAACATACTGTCTTTCATGGGATATGTCTACATTAGAGCTGGAGGTGTAATTTCTAGCTCAGGCAGACATGCCCGCACTAGCTCTGGCCACCTGGGTACATACTCAGGGGGCTAGCCTATCCCATTGCTCATGCTGCTGCAGCTACACTTCTATTTTTAGCATGCTAGCTCAATCCAAGTTGGTGCAGACATGTCTACCCAACCTGGAAATTACACCTCCAGCTCTAATGTAGACATACCCATAGATGCTTATCTTGTAAAGCTGAGGTCTTGAACATTTAGGCTGAGTTCTGCCCTCAGACATATACACACACCTTCTATTGACTTTACACCAAGACACACACGTGAATTAGAGCAGAATGTGTCTCAGAGTAAAACCATCTTCTGATAAATGAACATAGAAATCGGTGTTAATTTTGCATGGGAAGGAGGAGAAAACAAACATAAAACACAGTCCTCCATATTCAAATGAAAGTGTGCTGAAATGCCAAGGGAAAGTGAAATCTGATGGATCTGCCTACCAGCCAGAACAAAAGGAAATGCAACTATTCAGAGGAATTCACATTTCAGAAACCCTCAGTATCAGGATGTCTGAAATAGATTGCTGCACTTTGAAGATCTGCTTCTAATATGAAATACCAATGAAATATTGCAGTTGATCTCTGATTCTTTTCCCATCTTCATACAGGACCCATGGTCTGGAACACACTTTCTAGTGGGATTTCCCTCTTGGGAATACACACTTACAATCATTCATAAATTCCAAGGCCAGGAGCGACCACTGTAATCCTCTAGTCTGACCTTCTGGATAACACAGGCCCTAGAACTTCCCCAAAATGATTGCTACAACATATCTTTTAGAAAACATCCCATCTTGATTTAAAAATTGCCAGTGATGGCGAATCTACCAAGACCCTTGGTAAATTGTTCTAATTATTAAATACTGTGATTCTTTCTCTGGGTGCCCAGAACCGTGTTACCCCACAGTTACCACTGTGTTACCCCTTTGACTCAGCAAAAGAGAGTTTTGCTGGAGCTTAAACTGTGAGTCAGCTCCCTGCTAGCCAATCTGCCTCACCAGCAAACTGCCATCTTAACCTTGCCTAGCAGATAACATTCAGTGAACCCCAGTTCCCAACCCCCTCAGCAATAACCAGCCCCATCACTAGACACTCACAGAAATGACCAAGTCTGCTGCCTTCAAAGAGAAAGGCCTGTTATTTTAGCTGAGGACCCACACTTCTATGCATAGCACTGAGATGAAGTTATGGTAAAACCAAAAATAAGTTTATTAAAGAACAGAGATGTAAATGATCGTAAGCCAGGATCATAGATTCCAGAAGCACTGGCCTCTTTGTTCCTTAGGTGATGGATAACTATAAAGTCTTTCCCCCTCTTCTTAGAGTTCAGAAAAACTTTGAAACGTGTGCTTTTGAAACATAATCCCAGACAAAGTTTTTCTCCCCTGCTACTTATTCCCCACGGTGCAGGTGCCATGTTCCTTGTTCATCCTCTTGTTAATTAGCTTTTTCTGTTGGTTTGATTACTTCTGATGCAAATGTACATTCATTGTCTCTGGTTTACAATGTTTGACCCAGGCAGATTGGCAAATCCACATTCCTTTGTCTAGGACAAAGCAGTTTATCTGCTATATGGTGACTGGGCTAAAAATATTTTCCAGTGCACACATACAACTCTTTACACGCTAACCATACATGCATCACACAATAATGTTAATGACCTGAGAGACACTAGTTTACTTTTGATACCTTACAAGAGACTTTTTGGATCAATATTATGACAACGTGTTAGGTGTAGTGAGTTTGTCATGCCTGGTAATAGTTGTATTTACAGAACAGTGAGTTCTTTTCCATTTGAAATTGAGGGGCTTTTAGGGTCACAATTACCCTCACTGTTAAAAATTGACACTTTATTTCCAGCCCTGAATTTGTCACTTCCAGTGTCTGGATTGTGTTATACCTTTCTCTGCTAGACTGAAGAGTCCATGAGCAAATATTTGTTCCCTTTGTAGGTACTTATGGACTGTAATAAATCATCTTTTAACCATCTCTTTGTTAAGCGAAATAGATTGAGCTCTTTGAGTCTATCACTATAAGGCATGTTTCTAATCCTTTAATCAATCTTGCAGCTCTTCTCTGAACCCTCTCCAATTTATCAACATTGTTCTTGAATTGTGGGTAACAGAACTGTACACAATATTCCATCAGTACTCACATCAGTGCCAAATACAAAGGTAAAATAACCTATCTATCCCGACTCAAGAGTCTTCTGTTTCTGCATCCAAGGATCTGTGTGGCCAAAAGAGCTAATGTGTTGCACTGGGAGCTCATGTTCAGCCGATTATTCACCAAAACCCCCAAGTATTTTCCAGAATCACTGCTTCCCCTGATTGAGTCCCCCCATGCTATCCAGATGGCCTATGTTCTTTGTTCATAGATGTATACATTTGCATGTAACCGTATTAAAACACACATTGTTTGCTTGCACCCAGTTTACCAAGCAATAGAGACCACTGCATCACTGACTTGTCTTCTTCGTTATTTACCATGCCTCCAATTTTTGTGTCATCTGCAAACTTTATCAGTGATAATTTTATGTTTTCTTCCAGGTCATTGACAAAAATGTTAAATAGCATAGGGCCAACAACTGATCCCTGTGGGACCCCACTAGAAACATGGCCATTCAAAATGAAATTGTAAACATGGAATCATTATTGAGGCCTGTCGGTTAGCCAGTTTTAATCCATGTTGCATTAATTGGATATCATTCTAGTTTTTTAATCAAAATGCAATATGATACCAAGATGAAGCCCTTACAGAAATCTAAGTATATTACATTATCACTGTTACCTTTATCAGCCAAACTTCTAATCTCATCAAAAAAAGATATCAAGTTAGCTTGACAGGATTTATTTTCCATAAACCCATGTGGATTTGCATTAATTACATTACCCTCTTTTAATTATTTATTAACTGAGTCCCATATCAGCCATTCCTATATCATGTCCAGGAGTGAGGTCAGGCTGACAGTCCTATAATTATCTGGGTAATCCCATTTACTCTTTTTAATATTGATACAACCTTCGCTTTCTTTCAGTCTTCTGGAACTTCCTCAGTGCTCCAAGATTTACTGAAAATAAAATTAACATTCCAGAAAGCTCCTCAACCAACTCTTTTAAAATTCTTAGATACAGGTTATCTGGAGCTAGTGATTTAAAAATTCTGACTTTAGTTGCTACTGTTTAACATCCTCCTAAATATCTGTGGACTGGAAAGCGTGCTTATCATCATATGCTATGACTAAATCATCTCCTCCCCACCCTCAATACGGAACAGAAATATAGTAGAACACCCTGGCCTTTTCTCCACTATTATTGTTGTTAATGCTACCATTTCCATCTAGTGAGTACTTGGATTCTTTTTGTTCCTAATATATTTTGAAAACTCCTTATTGTCCTTAACTCTGCTTGCCATAGATCTCTCCTTGTGGCCCTTTGCTTCCCTTGTCAATTTTCTACAATTCCTAGCTTCTGATCAATATTCATTACTCTACACTTTCCCTTTCTTCCATTTGTGTGAGTATATATACATGTAATATAATTTTATAGCTTCCTTCACTTCAACCCTATATCCAATCAGTTTTTTTAACCTGTAAGGTCATCTTTTTTTATTGAGACTTTTTGGACATCTAGTAAAGTGTTCTTAAACAATTCCTAATTACATAATTATCATTTAATTTTTTCTGATTCAATTCTTCCTGCCAGCAGATTTGACATTTTCAACTTTATGAAATTAAGCACTTGTAAATCATCAAGTGTATATATTACTGATCTGGACTTTATTCTGTTTGCACATTATAAATGTGATCAAGTCATGATAGTTTGTACCTAAACTACCATTAATTTTTAGTTCTGTGATCAATTCCTCTTTAACTGTCAAGATGTGGTCCAATACAGAATTCCTCCATGTTGGATGCAGCACTTTGTGAGTTAGGAAATTGGCATCTATAATGTTTAGAAATCCTGAGGATGTTTTATTCTGGCAGCATGAGATCTCCAGCATATGCCACTCAAATTGAAGCCCCCCATGATCATAAAGTTTTTTCTCCCTATACATTAACCCATCCTGACACTCTATTTCAATGGTGTATAAAACAATGCAGCTGAAGGAACATTTATGTGGCACCAATGCTTGTTGGTATTGATCAAGGTGCCCTGCAGTAGTCTGAAGTAGTACGCCATACATCACCATATCACATGATGATGATGATGATTACTGATTATATTACAGTAATGCCTAAAGGCCCTAATCAGGATAAGGACTCATTAAGCTAGGCATTGGTGCAAAGACAATCCCAGCCCCAAAGAGCTTACCTGTAAGGCCCTGATCCTGCAAAGACTCTGGTATGTGTTCACCTTTACCCACTTAGAGTCATCCTGTTGACATATTAAGTGCATACATAAGTCTTTCCAGGATCGGGGCCTGACAGTGAATACAGATGAACATAAGCAAAATGGCAGAGGTACATATTTTTTGTTGTTTTTTAAAAAACGAATAAAGCTTTGGGGAAATCTTCCTGTGATCCCGCACTCCCTCTGTCAAGGTGCCTCAATCAACCTGCTCTGCCCTGGCTGACTCAGTGTGCTTTAATGCCCATTGTCTCACCCTTTCCTATGTGTATTTTCAATCCCTATTGAGTGCCAACCCCCTACTTCACCACATGTATTTAAGATTCAGTTCCTATAACAGCTCTGCTGCCACTGGGGTGGGGCTGAACTTATCCAGCGTCTCTGATGGTCTGCTCCCTCTGCCCTGCTGCTACGCTGGCTGCCATTGTCCCCGTGTTTCTTCCCTTAGGGTGAGCAGAGCCCTTCTCCCTGAAGCAAGTAAGCTCCTGTGCTCCTGCCCAGGTGATCTATACTAGCGATGGCAGCAGAAGCACAGCTTAGCGATGCTGAGAACGTACCCACCGGTTTCAGGCAGGGTTGTACTCAGCGTGGCTAAGCCGTGCCTCTGCTGCTGTGGCCACACTGCTGTTTATACGCATGCTAGCTCGATGACAGCCAGCACAAGTACGTGTACATCAGCAGGGGAACTCACACCCCTAGTTCACAGTGCAGACGTAGCCCAAGAGCGAGCAGGGGTATCTTTGACTTGTCAGCTGCCTCCCAATTGGGCTTACATAAAGGCACCTGGGCTTGAGAAGGGGAAAGACAGGAAGGAGTAGCAGAAATTTGCCTAAGGGAAAGCACTGAAGGAAACCTGGAGGAGAACAGTAACCATGAGCTGCTGGTGATGAGTTCTGAGGAAAACTGTTGAAGGATTGGCGAGAGGTAGGGAACCCTGCCAAACTGTGAGAAGGCTTGTGCGGGGGCTCCTAGGAGAGGGGAAGGCCAATGTGGTCAGTGGAAGGTGGGCCCAGAAGCAAGGAATTGACTAGGGAGAGAGGGCCCTGGGAGCAGGGTTATGACTCACAGGTAAGGAGGCCTGAAAAGTGAAACACCACAGGGAGTTTCTCTCAAGGGAGACCTGACTTGGAGTTACAGGAGAAGACTCTCAGGAGAGAAATGGGTCTTGGAACGCTCAGGCAGAAGGCTTGGAGTGTGGGGCTAAAGGAGCTGGGACAGAGTGGGTAATGACTCTCAGGTGGGTAACCTGGGAATGGTGACCTCTGAATGAGATTGCGGAGCTGCTGCACTGTAACCTTGTTTGACTTTGGGTTTTGAGATGAACTGTTTGTACTACCAGGGGGACTGTGGCACTTTACATAAATAGAAACATTTGAATTTGCCACTGCACGGGACAATATTCCTTTGCCTGGACCACATAAAGGGGAAACTGAGGCAGTCACACTTGTCTTGCAGCATCTTGCTGCAGACGGGCACTTCAGGCAGAGCTTCCCTATAATATGGGGATGATATGGTTGGATGGTGAGCCTTTGGTGATCACTCTTGGTTTGCATATTAATGCTGTAGAAGTGTGTTCTGATTTAATAGTTCCAGTAATTACTGAAAAAAGCTAGTGCATAGTCAACATATGAGTGCAAAGTCCACTGGCTCTGCGTGCATTGGAAAATCACCGAAGCAAAACAGAATCCTTCATTATTTGTGAAGTGCTTGAAAGTGAATGATCTATGCAGATTATGTTAATTCTCTGATAGTACTTGAAATTATGCAAAGGGCCTTCCCACTGAGACTCTGAAGCACTTTCCAAACATTAATGATTTTAGCTTCACAACATCACTGTGAGGTAATAAGAATTATTACCTGAATTTTACAGATAAGGCAACTGAGGGTCAATGACTTTCCCAAAATCATACAGGAAATTGGTGGCAGAGCCAAGAATGCTGATTAACTTCTAGTCTTGAAGACCATGCTTCCTTCCCTACAATCAGAAAAAATATACATTCACGTTGTTTTGTTTACTTTTAAATGTTAGGTATCTAGGGATATTCCTAAAGCTGAATCAAAGCAGCCTTAAGGGCTTGTCTTCCTGCACAACACTATTACGCCGAGGGAAGAGTGTCTCCCATTAGCATAGTGAATCCATTTCCCTGAGAGGCAGTAGCTATGTTGACAGAAGAAGCACTCTTGTTGACACAGTGCTGTCTACGTGGGGCGTTAGGTTGGCATAACTACATGGCTCAGGGGTGTGTATTCTTCTTTTGGTTGCACTGTTGTAAATGATGAATTTTATTTAAAGTTTTTAGGATAGAAGGATGAAACAGCCTAGGGTCAATTATCCCTGAGATGGAGGATACCTAAGATGTGCATGTGTAAATGTGTCCTTATGTGAGTGTGTCTAAATGTTTCTCTTTCTTGGCTGACTGCTCTCCTCTGCATAAAGGAGATTCTCCAAGACTGAGTAAAGTTTGGGAGACAGGTAGGATGGTCACAGGTAGAGGCTGATCTTGGAGGAACTCAACTAAGGGAGCTGCATCCTGAATGTCTATAGAGGCCTGAAATAAAACACAGAGACAAGTCCCTTGTTCTGAGAGCACTATACAAAAGCTACTTAGGTCTGTATATATTTGTAAATGTCAATAAGATGACAGTTAATATAAAGAGTGCCAGCTACATGCATACAAGAATGTGTAGTATTATTCATAAATTTGTACCTCTAATAAAGTTGTTGTCGGTATGCACTATAAACGACTTACTATTAAACAGATCTTAACTTGGGGTCAGAAGAGGGAAGGGGGAGAGCAGCAAAGGCTTCTGGGAGTCTGCAGGACTATAAAGAAAAGGACCGGGGGATTACAGTGGATGAGAAGCTGGATATGAGACAACAGTGTGCCCTTGTTGCCAAGCAGGCCAATGGCATATTTGGGCTGTATTTGTAGGAGCATTGTCAGCAGATTGAGGGAAGAGATTATTCCCCTCTATACGGCACTGGTGAGGCCACACCTGGAGTATTGTGTCCAGTTTTGCTCCCCCCCACTACAGAAGGGATGTGGACAAATTGGAGAGAGTCCAGTGGAGGGCAACAAAAATGATTAGGGGGCTGGGGCACATGATTTACGAGGAAAGGCTGAGGGGACTGGGGTTAATTAGTCTGCAGAAGAGAAGAGTGAGGGGGGATTTGATAGCAGCCTTCAACTACCTGAAGGAGGGTTCCATAGAGGATGGAGCTCGGCTGTTCTCAGTGGTGGTAGATGATAGAACAAGAAGCAATGGTCTCAAGTTGCAGTGTGGGAGGTCTAGGTTGGATATTAGGAAACACTGTTTCACTAGGAGGGTCGTGAAGCACTGGAATGGGTTACCTAGGGAAGTAGCGGAATCTCCATCCTTAAAGGTTTTTAAGGCCCAGCTTGACAAAGCCCTGGCTGGGATGATTTAATTGGTGTTGGTCCTGCTTTGAGCACGGGGTTGGACTAGATGACCTCCTGAGGCCTCTTCCAACCCTAATATTCTATGAGTCTATGAAGGTCCCAGATGATGACAAACTCAGAGCAGATCAGGGAAAATGAGCTTCATGATACAGATCACGTCTGGGTTAGATTGTATGAGAACCCCATCTAAGGGCTGAATGGAAACATGAGCAAACCACTCAAAGATGAGTATTTGTGTATGTATTTTATTCTGTTATGTTTGTCTTCAGTAATAAATCACCTTGTGGTTTTAAAATTATACCTCTGTCCAGGACTCTTTGATCCTAAAATTTCCACTCTACTCGCTGATTTTGTTATGATTTGTGTTTGGCTCTGAGGTCAGAATTCTGTGAAAGAAAATACAACGAATTTATTTCAGAGACAGTTTGAGATTGTGGAAGTAATCTTTGTGGTTATCTGTCATGCTGGACAAGGTTGACATGAAAGACGACAAGAAAGACAGGAGTGAGTGAGGAGGACAAAATGTACTTTTGTCTTTATGTATGCTTTGTTCACTAGGGTATGTCTACACAACAGCTAGGAGGTGTGCTTCCCTGCTTGGGTGGATATACATGTACTAAGATGCTAAAAATAGCAGTGTGCCCATGGTGGCACAGGTGGCAGCTTGAGTAGAAGCCTGTCTGAGGTCCTAGGTACGCACTCAGCTGGCTAGCCTGGGTTGCCACCGCCACACTACTATTTTGAGCATGCAAGCTCAAGCAGAGCTAGCTCGTGTATGTTTGACCAAGCTAGAAATCACATACCTCAGCGGCTGTGTGGAAATAGCCTAAGTCTTGTACTGGAGAAAGAGAAGGAGACAGATTTTTAACACAGATTTAAAGCTTTATTTCCATAACCGAATGGAAGCCTATCTAACAGTTTAACACTTCTTTTCAAGGGGAGAGAAATTCAGCTGAGACATTCAACAATTACTGTCAACATTATGGAGTGGCAGTCATCATTCCAGACAAACAATGGGAGCTCTCTTTCCACTATTAGCCTGACACTCAGCTGCCCCTTTTCCCCAATTAAAAGATTATAAAATCCAATTTCTTATCAGATGGATGCATTTGCAATAATCATAGTAATTTTTTATTTTGGCTCTTGCATATCTGTATTTGCAAATGTTCATGAGCGCTATAGAGAATGAGGGAGTTATGAGTAGTATATATTTTTTTAACTATCATATGCCCTTCAGGTTATATATTTGGTATAGAACCTGCCTGAATGCACGGAGTTAAAAGAACCCACAGGAAATGAAACAATGGGAATGATTAAGGTCCTGGAGGAAACAACGGGGAGCGGAGGGGGAAGCTAACAACTGGGGAATAGCCCCTGTAGGGCTCCATCCAGGCTAGAATGGTTTACTCTTCTGCAGGCTGAGCCTAGGATCAAAGGGGATCTTCAATCTCCAAGAGCTAGAACAGGAAGGCTGGATAGAGAGCGTAGTCAGAGGCTTCCCGAAGTGTGTCAGAGAAACTGACACTGACTGAAGGTGTGTCAACACTGGGAGCTGGGGGTGCAATTCCCAACCTGAGGAGACATACTCACTCTAGCTCTCATCCAGCTGGCATGCTTAAAAACAGAGTGTTGATGCAGCACTACGAGAGGCAGGAGGCTCTAGCTGCCCCAAGTACACCCCTAGTGTCTCTGAGAGGCACATACGTGGGGCAGGTAATCCCGCCCACTGCTTGTCCTGCCACAGATACATTGTAGTTTTAGCATGCTAGCTCACTGAGAGCTAGTATGACTCTCAGACTGGGAATCACACCCCCAGCTCCAAGTGTAGGCATACCTTGAGACCTAGTGACAGGTAGCCTGCTGCAGCAGGAACGGGTCCCTTCTACCTGCCAGAGATAGTTAACTGGGCTGAAGGGAACTTACAAAAGCTGGAAAGGAAAGTTTAAGGTGTAAAAGGAGCATCTCTTGCTTCCCCAGTCCTGGACAAACTGTGTACCAGACTCATCCCCTCAACACAATTTAGATCTATCTGAATTTTATTTTATTTTATTTTATTTTGCTCATTAACACCAGGTACTTTGACATGTTGACTTTTACCTCTGAAAAGGATTCTGGTAGTGATTATCAGGTTCTTCAATGAATCAGCAATCTGGAGAGATCTGATCTCCCCACCTACTTCCCAGATGTCAAAAATTCCGACATTTGACTTCATTTAACCATGTTCACTCTTTCACCTACAGGTATATGAATTACTCTTGATATTTATCGCTAGCAAAATCCTAGAATATTACTTGCCACCTTTAATTTTTAGTGAGGAAACCTTAGCTAAAAGGGTGTTAAAAAAACAAAATGACATGAGTAAAACAAAAACAAAAAAAGGGCAAATGAAATCCGTTATAACAGAAACAGAACAAAAGCTAATCTTAAAAGGGGAACTGAGATTTAACAAACACACACTGTACTAAAACAGCGAAAAGGCACTTCACATTCTGTTTGGTTTAACAAGAACATGACACTTTACTGGGTAATTTATTCAGCTGCTGAATAGCCAAGATTTGCCAATCAGTTATAAGGATTGATTTGAGAAACTGGAAAAACAGCTCGCATCAGAGATGGATAAGCATTAGAACTCTTTCTTTCAGCTGCATCAAACTATAATTGGAAAGTTGGTCCTGTGATTATGTTGACTGGCTCCTACCTTCTAAGCTGCAAACAACATGCAGGTAATTAGGAAAGTTCTGAGAGGTTTAAAACAGTTGTTCAAATCAGAATATCCTTCCATATGATCAGCGGGTGCAGTTCAGTCCCCTTTGTTCTCTGCCGGTGGCATTCAATAGTTTAGTCTCTTGAGGACTGTAATGCTTGATCTAATTCTGGTTGTTGGCTAGGTATGGGGGTGGCTGGGTGATATTTAGTGGCCTGTGATATTCAGGAGCTCAGGCTAGATGATCTGATGGTCCCTTCTGACCTTAAACTCTCTGACTTTGAATCAATTTACAATAGGTGATTTTTATCTCCAGTTTCCATAATCCACACACAGCCCCTTGCAAGCCTATTTTAAATGAATGAAGCACTTCTCATCTTGAAAAAGCCCAAAGGACTTTATATACAAACTAAGGGGACTGATTCTACCTTTCAGGTAGTGACTTGTACTGGGTGAAGGTATGAGCTCTGGGAGCAGTATGAAACTGCAGAAAAACCTGAGAGTCTCTGGATTAAGTTTAGAGGTGTGATCAACAAGGGTGATGTGATGGTGGGAGTCTGCTCTCGACCACCAGACCAGGGGGATGAGGTGGACGAGGCTTTCTTCCGGCAACTAACGGAAGTTACTAGATTGCAGGCCCTGGTTCTCATGGCAGACTTCAATCACCCTGATATCTGCTGGGAGAGCAATACAGTGGTGCACAGACAATCCAGGAAGTTTTTGGAAACTGTAGGGGACAATTTCCTAGTGCTAGTGCAACTAGGGGCAGAGGTCTTCTTGACCTGCTGCTCACAAACCGGGAAGAATTAGTAGAGGAAGCAAAAGTGGATGGGAACCTGGGAGGCAGTGACCATGAGATGGTCAAGTTCAGGATCCTGACACAAGGAAGAAAGGAGAGCAGCAGAATACGGACCCTGGACTTCAGAAAAGCAGACTTTGACTCCCTCAGGAAACTGATGGGCAGGATCCCCTGGGAGAATAACATGAGGAGGAAAGGAGTCCAGGAGAGCCGGCTGTATTTTAAAGAATCCTTATTGAGGTTACAGGGACAAACCATCCCAATGTGTAGAAAGAATAGTAAATATGGCAGGCGACAAGCTTGGCTTAACAGTGAAATCCTTACTGCTCTTAAACACAAAAAAGAAGCTTACAAGAAGTGGAAGATTGGACAAATGACCAGGGAAGAGTATAAAAATATTGCTCGGGTATGCAGGAGTGAAATCAGGAAGGCCAAATCACACTTGGAGTTGCAGCTAGCAAGAGATGTTAAGAGTAACAAGAAGGGTTTCTTCAGGTATGTTAGCAACAAAAAGAAAGTCAAGGAAAGTGTGGGCCCCTTACTGAATGAGGGAGGCAACCTAGTGACACAGGATGTGGAAAAAGCTAATGTACTCAATGTTTTTTTGTCTCTGTCTTCACGAACAAGGTCAGCTCCCAGACTACTGCACTGGGCAGCACAGCATGGGGAGGAGGTGACCAGCCCTCTGTGGAGAAAGAAGTGGTTTGGGACTATTTAGAAATGCTGAACGAGCACAAGTCCATGGAGCCGGATGCGCTGCATCCGAGAGTGCTAAAGGAGTTGGTGGATGTCATTGCAGAGCCATTGGCCATTACCTTTGAAAACTCATGGCGACTGGGGGAGGTCCCGGACGACTGGAAAAAGGCTAATGTAGTGCCCATCTTTAAAAAAGGGAAGAAGGAGCATCCTGGGAACTACAGGCCAGTCAGCCTCACCTCAGTCCCTGGAAAAACCATGGAGCAGGTCCTCAAGGAATCAATTCTGAAGCACTTAGAGGAGAGGAAAGTGATCAGGAACAGTCAGCATGGATTCACCAAGGGCAAGTCATGCCTGACTAATCTAATTGCCTTCTCTGATGAGATAACTGGCCCTGTGGATGAGGGGAAAGCAGTGGATGTGTTGTTCCTTGAGTTTAGCAAAGCTTTTGATATGATCTCCCACAGTATTCTTGCCAGCAAGTTAAAGAAGTATGGGCTGGATGAAGGATTATAAGGTGGATAGAAAGCTGGTTAGATTGTCTGGCTCAACGGGTAGTGATTAATGGCTCCATATCTAGTTGGCAGCTGGTATCAAGTGGAGTGCCCCAGGGTCAGTCCTGGGGCCGGTTTTGTTCGATATCTTCATTAATGATCTGGAGGATGGTGTGGATTGCACCTCAGCAAGTTCGCTGATGACACTAAACTGGGAGAAGAGGTAGATGCACTCTTCTCCCAGTTTAGTGTCATCTAAGGGAGGGTAGGGATAGGATACAGAGGGACCTAGACAAATTAGAGGATTGGGCCAAATGAAATCTGATGAGGTTCAACAAGGACAAGTGCAGAGTCCTGCACTTAGGAGGGAAGAATCCCATGCACTGCTACAGACTATGGACCGAATGGCTAGGCAGCAGTTCTGCAGAAAAGGAACTGGGGGTTACAGAAGCTGGACGACAAGCTGGATATGAGTCAACAGCGTGCCCTTGTTGCCAAGAAGGCCAATGGCATTTTGGGCTGTATAAGTAGGGGCATTGCCAACAGATCAAGGGACGTGATCGTTCCCCTCTATTCGACATTGGTGAGGCCTCATCTGGAGTACTGTGTCCAGTTTTGGGCCCCACACTACAAGAAGGATGTGGAAAAATTGGAAAACATCCAGCAGAGGGCAACAAAAATGATTAGGGGACTGGAACACATGACTTATGAGGAGAGGCTGAGGAACCTGGGATTGTTTAGTCTGTGGAAGAGAAGAATGAGGGGAGATTTGATAGCTGCTTTCAACTACCTGAAAGGGGGTTCCAAAGAGGATGGATCTAGACTGTTCTCAGTGGTAGCAGATGACAGAATGAGGCGTAATGGTCTCAAGTTGCAGTGGGGGAGGTTTAGGTTGGCTATTAGGAAAAACTTTTTCACTAGGAGGGTGGTGAAGCACTGGAATGCGTTACCTAGGGAGGTGGTGGAATGTCCTTCCTTAGAAGTTTTTAAGGTCAGGCTTGACAAAGCCCTGGTTGGGATGATTTAGTTGGGGATTGGTCCTGCTTTGAGCAGGGGGTTGGACTAGATGATCTCCTGAGGTCCCTTCCAACCCTGATATTCTTTGATCTATGATTCTCTCTTCTACTGAGTGGTGAGGCCATGTCGCAAGAGCTGCCTTCCTGGTCAAGGATCATAAGGACAGCAACTCTGTCCAGCCCTTTGCACTATTGCCTCCCCCTTGTACAGCTGAGCAGGGCCAGCCAGAGCCTGGCCCTATAGTATAATTATGTGTGTTTGCACTTATATAGCTGAAATCACTTTCACAGATGAATTACAGCCACCTCTAAGGTGGAATATAACAGCTGTTTGACAGGCACACCAATGCAATCCACTAGTTTTTGCACTAGGAAGTGAAGAAGAATGCTTGGATCTGCTAGTTGTTCAGCTAATTATGTAATCAGACATAGTGATGCATGTTAGAATTTGGACGAGACACTCTTCTGAAAATGCCAGTGGATTTTTTTTTAAACTTCATATTTATTGCCTTTCATTTTTCAAAAATAGTACTGTGCATATTAGATATTTGTCTACATCTAAAAGAAAGGAGTGGATTACCACAACCTAGGAGAGGCATTAACAAAGCCATTCAATAACTTCCCTATTGTCTCAGGGTAAACTGGCCCTGTATGTGCGGTGGGTTAGCCCAGGGGTAGCCCATTTCCTCAAGTGAAGGGAATGAGTCATGTGCTGGGAGTAGATGACTCAGAATCAAGCCCGCTGGGAGTTATAAAGGGCAGATTGAGCCAAGTTTGTTGAGGTAGCCTGCTGGGCAGAAGGGTGGTGGTGGCGGCAGAGGCGGTAGCAAGGCTACATAGCTCCCGGGCAACTTGCTGATACATCCGAGCCTGAGCTAGGACAATCCATTCATGTAGCTCTACTCCCAACTGTTTTGTAATATGGTATCCAAAGAAATGAGGAAAGATACAGAACAGGAAGTTAAGGAACTGGTGAGTTGGAGCTTTGGTGAAGTATAAAGGACTTTTTAACTACTAAACAGATACAGTATATATAAGTGGTTGGGGGGGGGGAATATCTGTGGGTATCTTCTGTGCAAATGAACATGCTGTGAGATAAGAATTGTTTTCTGGAAGGAGGGCATGTATGTCTCCTGTTTATATTCTACTGTTGTCTTTAGATAATAAATTTTAGCTAAGTTGGTCTCTTGAACACTTTAACTACACATGGGGTTAGTTATTAAATCAACTGGCTATATTAATCAACACACCTTTTACCCTTAGTGGGTGGGTGTAACCATTAGCATCCTAATGTCTGCAAGGGAAGGGTTGTGACCAATGATCCATCCAAGGCTCCCAGGAAAGGGTGTGGTGGGGAGCCCTAGTGAGCCTATGAAGTCAAGGAAAGGAAAGAAATTCAACTATCCTTATTAAACTTACAAGAAAGAAACCCAAACATTTGAAAGTACAAACATTTGCAGTTAAGGTGTCTAAACCAGATTGCTTTAAACCTGCCCCCATCCTGATGCCTTGAGAAAATTAGACTCTCTTAGCTAACTGTAACACCTCAACTCCAACTCAGCACCTGGCCCTGAGAATCCATGTGACAGCCAGGTATCCAAGCATCATTACTCACTACAACACTCTTGTAATGATGTTCACCCTTAAGTTTCTCAGAGCTGCTACTCTACTTCAGAATTTTGTCTGGGAAAGTTTTGAAAAAAACTGTTCCTCAGAATCTGGCAGTCAACTATAACATAAATCTCTTCTCAGGTGAAAGCTGGCAGAATACATAGAATTGACACAATGCCCTGAAAATAAGATTGAAGAATCCCACATTCCCCCAGACTCAGGGGTTTAACTGAAGGAAAATAAAGTAGCAATAGTCTACTCAGAACTCATACATATTTCCCAAGTAGCTGGATGTTTCTGCTAGTATTGGCAGTGAAATGGTTAATAGTGACAGGACTATCCTCTTTAGGCAGCTGGGTTACCACACAATAAGACAGATGTGTGGTTCAAATTGTTCACTGCTGTTGTTTCAGACTGCACTCAGACAAGCACTGGACCAGTTCATCTTTAAAGGTTATTTGAGAAAATATTTGCTAATATACAATTCTATGTCTACGTACTGTGTGCTTGTTGTATGAAACTCTTTGTACACACAATAGACAACACGACCACAGAGCAGATTCAAATAGATTTGCAGATTGCAAACTTTTAAAGTGGTGAATTACCTACATATCCTTGAGTTCTGATTTAGTCCTACCAGATAAAGGTGCAGACTAGAGAAGAATACAGTCAGGTAGCACCTAACGCACATATTGTAGGGAACACTGTTTACCTTTGTTTGCTCATTAGAGGCCATGTACACAGGGCTGTGTTGAATGAAGTGACTGGTTGCGTATATAATGTGACTATTTTAACTAGCCTGCCACAGTTAGAAAATTCTGATTGAGCTTCCGCAGGAAACACAAGAGAACAAAACTGCCTGCAGTGTTCTAAATGAAGCACGACATTGCCAGTCAAAGGGGATATTACAAAATATACTGGAGGATAACAGAAAGCTGAGTATATCTACAGAGATAAGCACAAAATAGGCAAGGCCCGGACAAGCTTCTCACCAAGTATTAATCTGGCTAATTTTCTAATCCCCTTGGCAGAGGTGATCACAAAAAATGAAATTCAGGATTGGCAGAAGAGCAGGGAGTGTAAGAAATGGGTGGAGAAGTGCTGGAGCAGCCACTTACAGCAGAGAGCTAGCACTACCCAAGGGAAGTATCAGAAAACTATATATAGCCACACGATTGAGGATGCAGAATATTTAAACATGTATCATAAGTATGTCTTGCACCCTTACGACCTTTATAAGGTTAAGATGTTTTTCAAAAGTGACTTGTGAATTTTGGGTGCTCAACATGACACCCCAAGGGGCCTGATTAGCAGAGGGTGGGGGCTCAGCAGTTTCTGAAAGTCAGGGCCCTTTGAGCTGTGTCATGTTGGGCACCTATAACTGAGGCACCCACAATGACTAAGTCACTTCAGTTTTTGTGTGCCCGCATCAGCTTTAACTGGATTCCTTGCAGCAATTTTCAGGGTTTGCTCAGCAGTCCCCAAGATTTCAAGCTAGTGCTCAGGCTCTTTCCTTCCACTTGGCCTCACCTAAGTTCAGGACTATTTGAACACAATTACAAGCTGTTTCCTCAGGCGAGTACTCAGAATTCATCCAATACTTTACAATTGACCTTAAAAGGAAGGAGGTCTGTTCCTATTCACAGCATGATGGTTTCTTGAATTTATCATGCTTACGTTTTTAAACTAAGTTTTCTTTGCAGCAATCTAATTAAAACTGGCCAAATTAAGGCAGGACAAGACTGTTGATGTTCCCTCTCTTTCAGAGATAATGAATTCAAGCCAATTTTTTACTAATTCTTAACGGTCAATGTCTGGAAAAGTTCAAAGCTGTTTCTGTGGTTACCACTTAGCTTGAAAACTGATAAATACCAAAAAAATCCACAAAGAATGAATTTTCATCCTGTTAACGTCACTTACCTGGTCACCTGTGCTGAAGGACAGGAGTGACTTTTTTCAGTTAATCTGTGGAATTCACCCCGCAGAGTGAGTTTTTTGTATAGATTAACCAAAGCATTTCAGAGAATGGATAGGTTGTCTGCCATAAGGAGTGAGTCCCATGAATGTTTCAGGACCTGTTGCATAGTTCGGATTAGGTTCAAAATCAGAGACCCACAAAACTCTTAATGAAATAAGACCTGGGAATGGAGGAGAGAGGGAGATTTCCTCATTTTTACAGATCTATTTCTTTAACACCTTAACTTGTCAAAGCACAGATAGATGGCAATAAACCATCTCAGAAGAGAAGAATGTCACTTAGTGGAGGACAATAAAGGTTGAACTACAGAAAGTCTATTTATAATTATGAGCCAAAGGAGGGAAGTTTATCACCAAAGCAGGAAAATAATGTGTGATAGATACGTCCTATCTGATCATTAAAAGCAGGAAGGTTCTAGCCTTTAGATGCAGGCTGTCTGGTACCAAATCAAAAGAAGTTTGGACATCACTGACATGCTAGTAAGACAGGATTTGTCCCTCAAACAGTTTGGAAGCTTTGTTTGTAATAGTAAGGAGTTCTACTAGTTGTCAAGGCTTCACTTCCCTTCCTCTCTTGCAACACGTTCTTGATATTATGCTGCATGAAAGTAGCTTGGCTGAGTTACTCTTGAGACCAGGATCCACATAAATAGCAGCCCTCATGTTTCCGGTGCAGGTTGTTTTTCTTGTGCTCTCCACTCTGCTTCTTAGTCCACTAATTAGTCTCATAGGAAAATAGCATGCAGCAGAGTAAGAGGAGGGTGATCTAATGGCAAAAATAGCTAAGTCATCAATTTAACAGCATAACATTGCCTTTATAAAGAAAAAATCTATCCAATTATAGATATATACAGCAGACAAAAAAAAGAGAGCTAAATAATGGAAATCTAAGACTGGCATATGGCAGCCATTATGAAAAATGTAGAGTAGAAATGACAGGCATTTTAACTGTATGAATATAAGTGGTATCACAGAGATGGGTTTGTGATGGAAGCAAAGAGTCAGTCTTCCACAGGAGTCAGGAGACTTTATGGAAGCCAACATATTCATTAAATTCTTGAAAGGTTAGGCAAACCAAAAACTTGGCTTTATTAACAGAAGGATAGACTACGAGACAAAAGAGGTAACATTTCATTATACACGGTAACTGTTAGAACCCAGCTGGAATTCTGTGTATAGCACTAATTGTCATACAAGAGGCTCAAGGCATTTAGAACCTTGTAGATGATGTAATGAAAGTTTACCAGATATCACACATTTCTGAGTAGCCACAGTCAGGACTGGGATCGGATAGTGCTGGGTGCTGTAAAAACGTGGAACGAAAAACAGCTCCAGTCTCAAGGAGCTTAAACTAAATTATAAGGAACAGTTGTTAGTCTTGTTTTCAGTTGAAATAGGAGATTTGAGGAGACCTAATAAAAGTTTCCAAATTTGTTAAAGTAAGTAAAAAAGTTGATATTTTTCACAGAACTAAAAACCAGGGGATGTCGTTGAAGTGTTTGGCACTAGGAGTAAATAGGGAACTCAGGCAGAACTACATCATACAGAGGGTGAAACCCTGTGCAATCCCTTACTAGGAAAGGCTCGTAAACCAAAAATAAAAATTGTTTCAATATAAATTGGTTCAAAGAACAGATGTTTCATTTCTAGAGAAACAGGAGACTGTGAGAAGTCTTCTAGGGGAATGGGAAAAGCATGTGATTGAAATCAAACAAAACAAAGTAAACTCAGGAGAGAAACCTGCACCTAGCAAAGCAGATGGCTCAGTGGATCAATCAGTATGTTTACAAATTGCTAGCTACGTTCACACTGAAAAGGGTTTTATGAGTCAACTTTTAAATAGCTCTCGGTTCAGGTTGGAGAAGCATCCAAAAGTTTGTATCGTATTCAGAACTTCCCCAAATGATCAGAAATGTTGGGAAGCATCACAATGAGGACCCCAGGGGTTCTCAGGGTTGTCAGGCATCTTGAGACCACCTGCCCTTAGCATGAGCAAGTCTTGGCTTAGCCTGCTGTGGATCAGCTCCCTGAAGCCACTTGCCACACAAGCATTGCCTTCTAGGCCTCCACAGGCCTCACTTTGTCTGTACAGGTTAGCGATAGGCACACACCAATCCCCAAATCCTCCAAGTGCCCCTCTGGTATGCTCAGTCCCTGTTCCACTGCCCCCTCACAGAACTCTAGGAATTCATTCTGAGAAGTTCTATGGCCTGTGTTACCCAGGAGGTCAGACTGGATGGTCACAGTGGGCCCTTCTGGCATTGAAATCTGTGGAAAGAACACAAACTCTATAATAAAGAAAAATCTAGCAGCCAACCCTTGCCATATAGTGTAATAAAAATAATCAGCCAAATCCTTAGAACAACAAAGACTGAAAACGCCCCACACACCAGACTTCAATTCTCAATGTTCTTCCCACCTCCCCAAAAGCTCTGGTTGAAAGATAGGGTGACCAGACAGCAAGTGTGAAAAAATGGGGACAAGGGGTGGAGGGTTATAGGCTTCTATATAAGAAAAAGCCTCAAATATCGGGACTGTCCCTATAAAATTGGGACATCTGGTCACCCTATTGAAAGATGACACTTATAGTGTGCCCTGTGAGTCAACAAATTCAGGCTATTTCTATTTCAGACCAGGAGAAAGTGAGTTATAAAGATGTACAACCTCACAGCAGCTCCATCTTTAACTAATGGGGACTCTAGTTTGAGTGCTTCTGCTCTTTTCAACATAGAAGAACCCCACAAAAAATAGGCAGGTCCCAAACCAGTAGGGGCTCTGGTATGGGTCTTTTATACAAAATCTTTAGGCTGGGGTTGTAACATACTCATGTCCCCTGCGGATCAGGCCCAGAGCATGACCAGTAACATGCTTTCACCCCAAAGGAACCCAGTTACCGCCCCAGCTATAGAGTCTTCGCTCTTTAGCTCAAGTTGTAGTAGATCAAGTTTTCAGCTCTGGAGTTCCCACAAAAGCAATATGTCAATGTAAGTTGCTGCTACTTTTAATTGTTTTCATTATAACTAAGGGAGAGAATATTTTCAAACTGATTTATAATACTTCCATGATGTGTACAAAGACTTTTATTTGGAAGTGTCATAAATATAAAGGGAAGGGTAAACACCTTTAAATCCCTCCTGGCCAGAGGAAAAACCCTTTCACCTGTAAAGGGTTAAGAAGCTAAGACAACCTCGCTGGCACCTGACCAAAATGACCAATGAGGAGACAAGATGCTTTCAAAGCTGGAGGGTGGGGGAACAAAGGGTTCTCTCTGTCTGTGTGATGCTTTTGCCGGGACCAGAGCAGGAATGCAGGTCAGAACTCCTGTAAAGAGTCAGTAAGCAATCTAGTTAGATATGTGTTAGATTCTCTTTTGTTTAAATGACTGATAAAATAAGCTATGCTGAATGGAATGTATATTCCTGTTTTTGTGTCTTTTTGTAACTTAAGGTTTTGTCTAGAGGGATTCTCTATGTTTTGAATCTGATTACCCTGTAAGGTATTTACCATCCTGATTTTACAGAGGTGATTCTTTTACTTTTTCTTTAATTAAAATTCTTCTTTTAAGAACCTGATTGCTTTTTCATTGTTCTTAAGATCCAAGGATTTGGGTCTGTGTTCACCTATGCAAATTGGTGAGGATTTTTATCAAGCCTTCCCCAGGAAAGGGCGTGTAGTGCTTAGGGAGGTATTTTGCGGGGGGAGACGTTTCCCCTGGGCACTTCCCCTGTTCTTTGTGTAACACTTTGGTGGTGGCAGCGTTTAACCTAAGCTGGTAAGAATAAGCTTAGGGGGTCTTTCATGCAGGTCCCCACATCTGTACCCTAGATTTCAGAGTAGGGAAGGAACCTTGACAGGAAGGTTTTCTTTTTTAGTTTTGAGTATTCTTAGAAGTTTGTGTCCAAAACTCTGTCAAATAGTTGTCTCATGCATTTTTCACATTGGTGTTCCTTGGTGGGAGTAGCTACTGAGGATTTGACCTCTTCTGTCTTTGATAACTCCAACAGGAACAAGTAGTTCTTCTGTCTCTCTTATAGGCTTCTACTAAATTCATATCTCATGTGCTCTGGTTGCTGGATCATGTTGAATTTAATGGTGGCTGAGCCTATTAAAGATGATGAGCCCTTGTAACAATAACTTTAAAATTAAAGAGAAGGTTATAGCTCATGATGGATGGAGACAAAGCCTACTGTAAGATCCTAGGGAGTGAGGGGGGATAGGCGTCATTGCAAGTTCATGAGGAACGCAATGGGACAGTGAGGGAGAGCAGGGATGAGTAAACCTTATGTACTCCATGCCGTCTGCCAGTTAGCATCAAGAGGTCCTTGGGTCACATTCATGACTTTGCATTCCCACTTGATAACTTTCCCCCAGCAGGCCATGACTCACCCAGCTCCCTACTTAGGCCAAGAAGGAAGAGCATGAAGTGATATCATAAATGGGGGCTTTGTTAAACTCTGCTAAAGTCTGAGAAAATGCTCAGAGGCCATCTCTCAAATCACTTATAGGGGCATAAGTCCTCGCATAAGTACTTTGTTAATGTCCAGTTTAAAACTTCAAATATTTTTTTCCATAGACACTTGCAAAATTGGGACTAGAATAGTTTTCCAGTGGAAAAGATATATATTTTTCCACTCTCCCATATGTCAAAAATTGTTGAAGGGATTTTGCTCACACTTCCCCATTTAAAAAAAATCACCTTGAGGCAGACTACAGCCCTAGAGATGGCTGTTTCACCAAGTTATGATCATGTGAAAACATGGGATATCATGGAAACTGTTTTGCAATATTAACTATAGAGGGTGAAAACAACACTTGACCTGTTAGGTTTGCTCCAATGATTGTCTCATCATCCTAATTAGACACCACTCCCAGTACATGCAGAGAAAAAAATATAGAAAAGATAAAAGGAATGCAGTAAGAAGACAGTAAATATAAAATCTCCGTTGTGGTTAGTTTACTGAACAGGATGCAGCAGCAGTATCATTAATCCTTTCTATTTCTTTGCCAACCCTGATGTCAAGCAACTAGTGGGGTAGGACTAACAGAAGCTGAGTGTGGATATTAACTTTCTCTTTTGTAAGTCTCTCTGTATCATTTGTGTTTAGTAGTTTGCTGCTGTGTAGCACCAAGATATAAAAGAAACAAGGACATGTTGAAATAAAAAGTAGATAAAATAAAATGGTTCATAAAATGAACTGGCTCAAACTTAGTTCACTGTTTGAACTTAAATGGAAATGTATCAGCACCCCTTTCTCCTTCTGTTTCCACAATTTCCCCGCAACTCTTCCGCAATGGGGAGGTGAGTACCATGAATCCAACTGCACCAGCCTCTGAAGAAGATCAAATGTCTGATGAATAAATTTTAGAAACTCTCAAATTTACCTAAATTACTGCTAATATGCCTATAAATGATAGCTCAACATCTACCATAACTAAAAACAAAAATCTTTTTGAGCATGTGAGTGCTGACTTTCTAAAAGCTAGTCACCCTTTCATTTCTATCCCAGATCTCTAGGCACTACCCTGATACAAATCTTAGTGTGTCAAATTACCATGGTGAGGTTCCCTGAAAGGATGCCTGTAGTGTAACATCTGGGTATGATGAAGGCTTGAGTAAACAGTAATACTTATGTATTAGTTTTGTGGCATCCAGATTCTTAAACTTGTTCCTGTACTAAATACTGTTGCTCATCCTGGATGTACTTTTAGTGAAGAAATTCCCCTTTGAGTGGGAAAGGAAATAGTCCTCTAGTAGTTAACTAAAAGACAATTAAAGGTGGCTGCTCAAAGCGGCTCAGGGATTTGGAATGTTAGGTGTAGGCCTGGGGAGATGAATTAGTGGGCAGTGTGCAGGGGAAACAGTCAAAGGTGGACAATGAACCTAATTTATCACTTCTATCATCAATTATGACATGGATATCAACACTACATGAGTGTGTCTATGTATATTTATATATGGCGGGGTGGGGGGGGGGGAAGAGGGAGGTATTTGTTGCCGGAGGTACTCTGTAGTTATATCTAGGCATAGGCAAGATCACACCCTTCTGTTTTGTGGTTACAATTTCTCTCCCTCCCCTAATATCTCCTTTTTGCTGATCATCATGTCTTTTGTTATTCCATACGGTCAAGGGACAGAATGAATGATAATCTCCCGAGAAAGATTTTTCCATCAGAGTTACCCTTTTAATCCATTTTTCTGGAGGGGCAGTGGTGGTGTCTGGTTATTCAGCTTTTACTTACCTCCAGAAAATAGCTGGCTCTGCTCCTTCACCAGGGGTACAGGAGCCTTAGGTTATCCCTGAATACAAAGCTTCCGCATGGCAACATGATTTACTACAGCTTTGCTAGACTTAGGGTGACCAAACAGGAAGTGTGAAAAATCAGGACAGGAGGTGGGGGGTAATAAGAGCCTATATAAGAAAAAGACCCAAAAATCGGGACTGTCCCTATACAATTGGGACATCTGGTCACCGTAGCTAGACTACTCTTTCAACCATTGGATTTTCCAGTCACTGTCCTATACACGTTGTACAAATGCCAGTTGTTATTACTTGATGATGTGGCTACATATCAAGGAGCCTTATTTAGTAGAAGGTTCTTTACTGGATCAAACAGCACACTTTTCAAAAAAGGGAAAAAACCCTCAGCAGAATGCAGAGTATTTTCTATTCAACTATTAATATTTATACTACAGTAGCATCCAGATGCCCTCTGTCAGGCATGGAGCCAATGAATAAGACTCTGAAAAAAATCACAAACATAGACATTGTCCCTGTCCAAAAGAATTTACAATATAAGAAGAGTAACATATTAAAATTAGCACTATACAATATCAGTAGAGCATATGTTAAACAGATAAGAACTGGCTAACAGACAGAACTCGAAGACTAGTTGACTACAGGAAATCATCACCTAATGCAGGTTCCAAAGGGATATGTTCAAGGCCAGTCTCTATTCAATATTTTTATCGATGATCTGGAAGTAAGTATAAAATCACTGCTGATAAAACTTGTGGGTGACAAAGATTGGCAGACTCACAAATAATGATAAGGACAAGGTAGTCATGTAGAGCAATCTGGATTGCTTTGGTAACTGGGCCTATTCAAACAAAATGTGTTTTTAATATAGCCAAATGCAAGGTCATCTAGGAACAAAGAATGCAGGCCATACCTATAGAATGGGGGACTATATCCTTGAAATCAGTGACTCTGAAAAGGATTTAGGTGTCATCATAAAGGACAAACAACTGAACATGAGCTTCCAGTAGGGTGACCAGACAGCAAGTGTGAAAAATCAGGACAGGAGGTGGGGGATAATAAGAGCCTATTTAAGAAAAAGACCCAAAAATTGGTACTGTCCCTATTAAATCGGGACATCTGGTCACCCTAGCTTCCAGTGCAATTTGTGGCAAAAAGGGCTAGTGCGATCCTTGGATGTACAAATTGGGTAGTAATGAGTAAGAGCAAGGAGGTGATTTTACCTCTGTATAAGGCATTGGTGAGACCAATATTGGAATATTGCATACCGTTCTAGCATCCACATTGTAAAAATGTTGAAAAATTGGAGAGGCTGCAGAAAGGAGCCATACAAATTATTCGTGGGCTGGAAAAAATGTCTTTCAACAAGATACTTAAGGAGCTCAATTTGTTTAGCTTATCAAAAAGAAGTTGAAGAGGTGACTTCATTACATCGTGGCGTAAAAACAAGTACTAAAGCTTTTCCTGATCTAGCGGAGAAAGGCATAATGGGAACCAATGGCTGGAAGTTAAAACCAGACAAATTCAAATTAGAAATAGAGCACAAATTTTTAACATGGAAGATGATCAACCACTGGAAAAAACTACCAAGGGAAATGGTAGATTCTTCATCTCTTGAAGTCTTCATATCAAGATTGGATACCTTTCTGGAAGATCTGTTTTACTCAAGCACATGATATTGGGCTCAATATAGGAGGAACAGGTTGAAATTCTGTGGCCTGCGCTATATAGGAGATCAGACTAGATGATCTAATGCTCCTTTCTGGCCTTAAAACTATTACATTATGAATTCAAAGTATGTGAGGAGACTAATATTATCATTCATATATAAAATAATATCCATTAATCCAGAGGTGAGATTCCAGAGTAACTCCAAAACTCCTATAATATCACTTCTGAAGACCCACTTTTCTGCCATTCAATATTTATTTGTGCAACTCTGTGTGTGTGTGTGTGTGTGTGTGTGTGTGTGTGTGTGTGTACATGTGCGCGCGTGCACACATACAATCTGTATATATCTTTGCAATTACACAAATAAATATTGACTTCCCCACATAACCCTAAAGCTAGCCACTGGCTACTATCTTGTTTGTGTCATGGCAGAAGTGGGTCTACAGAAGTGATTTTATTATGAGTTTTGAAGTGACTTTGGAATCTCAGCTCTGGGTTATGGGAAATGGAATACTGGCATTAAAAAGAGGAAGCACATCATTCCCTAGATGAGCTTGTACTATTATTCTGAGAAAGCATATCACCAAAGGTTGCTAGACTTCAGGAGGAAATTAATTAATCAAAATACAGCATAGCACTGAAATAAATTAAATGCTAATTTATATCTCTCTGACTGGTCCGGCAATCATTACATTTCCCCAGTTGTTAGAGTTCTTTTAAACATGCCTTTGTTCATGAAACAAGCCCAGGGCCTCAGCTCATCAAGACATTCCTGTTATTTGCTATTATCTGTGTGGGTAGAATATATTATAATAGCTTTAACAATTGCCTCTGTAGTACATTCACATAACATGTAACGGATTTAAGAGGTTTTTCCTGTAAATGCACCTGGAGAAACTGTTGTCGAGTCTAATTTTCAGCATGTTTTTTCCAGTGTTTATCATGTGTTTAAATGGACTTTATTATGTATATCATAGGCCAGATTCTTAACCGATGAAAATTGGTATAGCTCCTTTACTCCAGATTGTGTGTGTGTGTGTGTGTGTGTGTGTGTGTAATGCTAAATATGTACAATAGAACATTGGTTTTATTTCATCCAGATTCTGAAAAATCCCCAACAGCATTATTCACAGCTACAAGTGTATGTATAAAAATTCAAGTAATTTACTGGCATTGGCTTACTAGGGAAACCATTTATCCTGAAGCAAAGGTTCTCAAATGTCCATGGGGATCTTCATAAATAAGAAGCAAAATAGTTCATATAAAATAAATAAGGACAATGCCCTACCCAACCTGTTCATAATCGTCAACCAAAATTTATACCAAGCCTCTTCTGAAGTTCTAAAACACAGTGAATGAAGATCTTCTGAGATTTCCAGTACTATTTTATAGAGTCTAGAGGTCCAATCTTTGACTGCTTATTGAAACCCAACTTTTGAGATTCAACCATCACTGATCTCCACACGATTTTCAGTCATACACTGCAGTATGTAGCTGCATGCAGGAGTAGGTAACTGGGCCTGGAATTGGGATGGTGTCAATCAAAAGGATCAAAATGGCTGATGCCGTGCTAGAGTATCAGAGCAATCCAAATTAATGGAATATTGGTCTGGAATAAGAGGAGTTACATATCTTTACTTAATGCATAAAAGTTACATATCTTTACTCAGTAGGGCATTAAGTAAAAACTAGCAGGGGTTAATGGGACTTCAGTGCTTCATAAATAGTCTTTCCACTGCAGATGGGCTGAACTCCAAATCTGAATGACAGATTACACCAAAAATTGGGCTATTCAGAAACTCACTAATTTTAAATATGAGACTTCATTTTAGTAATGGGTGAATCTTAAGTTTAGCAACTGATTGTTTTATATGTATGTACACCTAGAGAAGAACTGATCCTTATATACACCACTTTAGGATTGCTGGGTACCAGTTTTTCTCCCTGCTTTCTCTGGGCTTAAATAATAATGCTTCCATCCTATATCTACAACCACTAATTGGCCCACCCACTCTCTTGCAGGAACAACTCAGCAGGACTAGATATTTTCACAAATGTCCCTTTCTGTTTCCTTTCTACAGAAGAAATAAAAACTCTACAATTACTTTGTGCTGATTACAAAGATTTTTTCAATATCTCTCTAATCTAAAGCACTTTATTACATGTGTGAAAACTGTTAATAGTGACTCCCTGCTGCTAACAGCAATTTAAGCATTGGATCAGAATATTAAACAGTGGTATCTCTTTGTACAGTATGCAACTCATCTGTACTCTGCAGTTCCATAAAGGTTGTAATAACTATGATAGTTGTCACCAGCCTTCTCCTACACATGGAATCTGAAACCACAAGCGCATTCAGAGGTGTCAAAACAGGATTTCAGTTAGCATTTGTAACTCTTTATGGAAAGAAGGGGAACAAAATAGACTTACAAAACCAGAAGCTGGGGAAGTCCAAAGGCAGGTGTGGAGCTCCCTTGCCTTGCCCATGACTTCTGTTTGGGAGTAATTCTGAGACTGAAAGGTGCTCAGTTTGAGAAGAGCTTATGGAATACAGAGGTGCTCCAGTAGAGGTGATAGCTGGACCCTTGTTGTGTTCCTTCGGCCAAGTGGCATTGACAGACAACCCCCGACTGCTTTCCTTGTAGGACGTACGAACACCATGCTAGTGACAACATCTGCATTACCTTTACTACCACCCCTTTTCCCCCCTTCACTTACTTTTGAAATACTCTATCTTGAGAGGAAAGATGGTGTTGTGGCTAAGGCATTGACTAGGGCTCAGGTGACCTGGGTTAAAATCCTGTTCTGCCACAGACTTCCTGTGTGACCTTGGGTACATCTCTTATTTGTCCCTCTGTTGCCCATCTATAAAATGAGGATAATATTACTCCTTTTGACGTCTAGTCTGTTCAGATTGTAAGCTCGTCAGGGGAGGGACTCTTTCTCAATGTATGAACAGTGCACAGCACGATCAGGCCCTGATTTCAATGAGACCTGTATCAGAGTAGCAGCCGTGTTAGTCTGTATATGACCTGTAGATGTTACTGTAATAATAAATAACAATAACCTGAGTTGGTTGAAGGACCAGGGTTAGGCTCACTGAAGGACCAGGGTTAGGCTCAGATGTCTAATTATGACAGCTTGGAAAACAAGTATTACAATGCAAATGTGTTATCTTTATGGCACCCAGAGAGTCTGATCTTCATTAGGTATGGGACTAAAAATCCCCACACTAGTAAAATCAGCGCTCATTCTGGAGGTCAAATTTGTACAACAGTAAAAGACCAGAACAAAAGTTCATTAAGGGCAAAAATATGATCTGCTATGTCACACCCGGATTTAACATTGATGTCAAAGAGTAATGTATATGTCTGAAATATGGAATTGGTGAGATGTGATATAACAGTATACTTGAATGGTGTGAAACCCTGGGCCTAGTCCTTTGGCCTCTCCCTATCTGTCTGCTTTGTGCTGGTCAGCAAAGATACCACGTCTTAAGTTAGCAGCCAGAAGTTCCTCAGGAATGGAGGAATCCCAGGGGATGTAGACATTTCAGGGGTACGCTAGGGGCATGGCTAGAATGCATTATACTCCTGAGCCAGCAGAGCCTCCTTCAGGTCACTCTGAGTTACATTTAGGCCAAGGCAGATCCCAGTTGGCTCCAGGATCAAAGAGGGGAGAAAAGGAAGCTTAATGACCTTTCATCCTTGCCACGAAGCTCAGGACCTGGCAATTTGGCCCTATAAAACTCTATGGGTTGGGCAGGAATTTACAGGTTGGCCTATGAAATCTGGCCAAGATATTTCCTTTTTGAAACCCTGTACAAATGTATTTAGTTTGATGCCATGCAGTGTTTGTAATAAGCAACTGGGCCAATGTGGTACTATTTCAGATAGAGGTGTATTACTGCACAGGCTCACGCAGGGGGTTTTACATAGAGATGGGATCTATTTGCTAATATGCATTGCTGAATAACTGCAAAGATCCCATAGGATGTTACTTGTTTATCACTTTTATAGAAGCTCTGAAATGAGCCTGACTGCCAAGACTGAGAGCCTGTTAGAGACTTGTTGCCAGGAGAGCTGACAGAAGAGTCACTTGAACACTATCTGCATTTAACAGCAGAGGAGAATACAGCTGTAAGTGCTTTCTAGTCTCTTGTAGACTCAAAATGGAAACATGAAGGCTGCCATGAAGAGCTAAAGAGTTAACCTTTTCTCTGAGGTACAACTGAGTGTCACAAACAATAGTACTGGAAAACAAATGCCTGTAAATCACTTTTTTGTTGTTTTTTATTAGATTCACAGGAGGGGTTCATTGCTTTGCTAAGAGAGCTAAGCACACAAATCATAATGAATAATATATTCATCAGATTGTCTCCCTTTTGCTGCTCATGAAATAGTTGCAAGTGGATTGTGAAATTCTCAGATGCATTTGTTATTCTAAATTATTCACACGTTTCTTTTTTTACCCCACTGTAGATAAAGCACTGTAGCAACCTGAATGGAATTTGGAGAGAGGAGCACAGGTTGTAGGAGGGAAGAGTTTGGAGAAGGTGCCAGCAAGTCAATCTGTGTGCACCTGGCTGGAATGATAGTTGGAGTTCCAACATTTCATTAAATAGTGCTAATAAACAGCCAGTTTAGTTTTAGAAATATGGATTCCTCTCCTGTTATTACATAGCACACTGTACATGAAACAGGCAAAAGGCTCTACGCACTGCTGAAGTCCCACTTAAGTGGAGCTTAGCTTTCTGCATTCTCCATGAACAGCTCATGAAGTCGTCCCTGCAAAAATTCAAACTTGGAAATTCATGTTGTATTGGTTAATCACATAAAGCACATGATTTTGTTTCTGCTCTCTGATTGGATGACACATAAACAACAACCAGAATGTAAACTGTAAAATATACAATCACATCCACATATTTGAACCAACTTTTGACAAATAGTCAAGCATTCGAGCACACACACACTCAATCAAAACCGCAAATATCTTGACCAACATTTCTGATTGCTTCTCCTAATCTATTATTATCACCTAAGTCATCTTCTGATTGTTACAAATTCAAATGAGACTTTAAAGAGATGCAGAACTTCATTTAACAATTGAAGGCATTTAAGGAAAATCTCTTTGGTAAAGTTTTTTGAGGTGATTTTATTGATTTCATGGTAGTAATGGGGGACTTTAACTACCCACACATCTGTTGGGAAAGTAATACAGCAAAACACATGCCAATAATTTATTGGAGATTTTGTATCAGGAATTTTTTTTTGTTCCAGAAAGTAGAGGAAGTAACGAAGGGGGCAGCCACTTTAAATTTGATTCTAACCAACATGGAGGAATTGATAGCAAATCTGAAGGTAAAAGGGAATTTGAGTGACAGTGATCATGAAATGACAGATTTCATGATTCCCGGAAAGGAAGAAGTGAGAGCTGCAGAATAAGGACGGTGGACTTCAAAAAAGCGGACATTAACAAACTCCGAGAACTGGTAGGTAAGGTCCCATGGGAAGAAAATCTTAGGGAAAAAGGAGTTCAGGAGAGCTGAGAATGAATTGCAGGCACCTGAGTGTGATATGGACAGCAGCTATTTATTAGTGCTTTGTGCATTCACAGAGCAGCTGCATACGGTAGACCATCACTTGTGGGCTAGGGAAACAAGCACTGATTGGTGGGATCGCATTGTCATGCAGGTGTGGGATGACGACCAGTGGGTACAGAACTTTAGGATGCGTAAAGCAACCTTCCTGGAGCTCTGTGCTGAGCTGGCCCCCGACCTGCAGTGCAAGGACACCAGACTGAGAGTTGCCCTATCGGTAGAGAAACATGTTGCAATCGCTGTGTGGAAGCTGGTGAATCCAGACTGCTACCGGTCAGTTGCAAATCAATTTGGAGTAGGGCAGTCCAATGTTGGGGCTGTATTACTATAAGGGTGCACAGCAATAAATCGCACCCTGCTGCGGAGGACCGTGACTCTGAGAAATGTGCATGAAATAGTGGATGGCTTTGCAGAGATGGGTTTCCCTAACTGTGGCGGGGCGATTGATGGCACGCACATTACAATTTTAGCTCCAGACCACCTTGCCTCTGAATACATCAGTAGGAAGGGATACTTATCCATGGTATTGCAGGCGCTTGTAGATCACCGGGGGCATTTCGCGGACATCAATGCAGGCTGGTCTAGAAAGATGCATGATGCACGCATCTTCAGGAACAGTGGCCTGTACAGAAAGCTGCAGGTGGGGACTTTCTTTCCAGACCACAAGATCACAGTGGGGGATGTGGAAATGCCCACTGTAATCCTGGGAGACCCAGCTTACTCCTTACAGCCTTGGCTCATGAAATCTTACACGGGGCACCTGGACAGCAGCAAGGAGTGTTTTAACAACAGGCTGAGCAGGTGCCGCATGGTAGTCGAATGTGCCTTTGGCCGTTTGAAAGCTTGCTGGAGGTGTCTCAGTGGCAGGCTAGACCTTACCGAGAATAATATTCCCGTGGTCATAGCCGCGTGCTGCCCTTTGCATAAACTGCATGAATCTAAGGGTGAAATGTTTGCACAGGGGTGGAGCACTGAGGCAGAGCGCTTGGCTGCACAGTTTGAACAGCCAGATGCTAGGGCTGTCAGAGGAGCCCAGAGGGCTGCTATTAACAGCGGAGAGGCTTTGAGGAACCATTTTGACAATGACGGGCACTAACACATGTCTGCTTTGAGGTCCTTCCCTGGTGCATCCATGAACAATTTTGCGGCCCAAGATCCATGCAACACAATGCTTTAGAAGCCTGTTCCCGAGAGTGAATTGATGGCTTTACGCTTTTGTAGAACACAGAATAAAAACGCTGTACCATTAAATACCTTAGCCTTTATTTATTGTTAAGAAGGGTAAAACCTCACAATGGTGTGTAGCTCCAGCTACCATTGTGCAAGCTGTGAGAGGGGTGGAGTGATGGGGAAACTCAGGAGGGCTGTGCAATGAAAAGGGATGTGGGGGCATGGAGGGGGGGTGGGGTTGGCAAAGAATTGTACATGTGCACGTGCTGCAGGGGAGGTCGACCACGGATCTGCTCAGTCTGCAGCGGTATCAAAGAATTGAGCATCTGTGTCTGATCCTCCATCACTTTTATCATCCGCTCTGTCGCTTGCCTGGCAAATGCAGCATTCTCTTTTCTGTCCTGCCTTTCGGCTTCCCAGCATTCTTTGCGTTCCCTGGTCTGTCTTTCATCGCGCTGCAGCACCTCCCGGAACATGTCTTCTTTGCTGCGCCTAGGGTTCTTCCTTATCTGCCGAAGCCGGTCGGCAGGGGTGCATGGTGTGTTCCTCAAGGTCTGTGCTGAACAGAAGAGGGATTGTTATATTCCAGCAAAGGATTGAAACACTTCAGTAACAAGGGCCTTTTGCTAAGTAGTAATCACTTTCTCACTGACTCTAGGCAGGCGCACAGCTCCACGAGCACCCTAATCATGGTGAGTGTCGGGATTGGGGGGGAAGGCGGTTGTGCGAATGGACAAAATGCTCAGGGCTTGCAAGGCAGCTTTGCAGGGAACTTCTAAAATTATCTCACACTTTTTCACAGGTGACCAACCTGCTTGCTGACTGGTCTATATGGAGCTCAGCTATGTGCCACTTTGGTCCCAGCTCCAGTGATTGCTAAATGGCATGGTACAGTTTCCTACAATGGTAGAACTAAGAAGGCTGCAATCCCTTGGAATCTGCGACAAAGGATGAACAAGTACCTCTTGGTAACTTTCCAGAGCCTCTCTCTGGAGGATTCCCTGCAGGTTTCGATGTCCATCGACACCCTGCTTGGCCATGCAGATTAGCTACACAGGGCAATGTCCAGCTCACGTACAACACTACCTGCCTCCCCCTTTTCGATTCCCTACGGCCCGATTCAAGCCACAGCAACTTACCCAGCATCTTATCTGCTTTCTGCTCCCCATAGAGCACTTCTGGAGCAGAGAAAAGTTCCTGGCTGCCTTCCCCACTGCCCGCTGGGGCTATCAGCGATGGAGGTGGGGTCACCACTGAGGATAGCATTCATCTCCTTATAGAAGCGGCAGGTCTTAGGTGCACCACCGGAGCAATGGTTTGCCTCCCGCACATTATGGTATGCCTGCCTCAGCTCCTTTATCTTCGCTCTCCACTGCTGCGTGTTCCGATCATAGCCCTTTTCGCACAAGCCTCAAGAAATTTGCCCATATGTGTCCCAATTCCTATGGGTCACTCACAGCTGGGAATGAACAGACTCCTCTCCCCATATATTGATCAGATCCAACTGCTCAGTGGTGGTCCAAGTGGGAATGCGTTTGGTGCGATATCCAGCCATGCTGACCGAGGAAGCCACCTGGGAAGCTCACATGGGAAGCCAACAAGCAGGAAATGAGATTTAAAATTCCCAGGGCTTGCAAGTGGGAGGGGCGGGTTGGCTGCAGGGTAGCAGAGTTCAAACCGCTGACCAGAGCGGCAGCATGAGAATTGTGGGACTCTTTCTGGAGACCAATAAAATTGGGAGGGGAAAAAAAAAAGCCTGCTGTCTACACTGGCTGTTTGTCAACAATAAAGGGAGGGAAAAAGACAAAGGTCTCTCATGGGGTGGAAGCTTTTTGTTACCAAAACAGGGCATTTTTCACTACAAAAGTCCCATTGTAGTGTGTATGCTATTGCTGTTTTGTCACCAAAAGGCAGCGTTTGGTGACCAAACTTGCCAGTGTTGACAAGCCCTTTTACTTAGCAAGTAAAGCAGTTAATAACTGATGACATCAAAAAATCTGAGGTGCTTAATGCCTACACTGCTTCAATCTTCAGTAAAAAGGTTGACCACCAGATAATCACATCCGATGAAGTGAGCTGTAGCTCACGAAAGCTTATGCTCAAATAAATTTGTTAGTCTCTAAGGTGCCACAAGTACTCCTTTTCTTTTTGCGGATACAGACTAACACGGCTGCTACTCTGAAACCTACAATTAATGTTGATATTGGAGGAGGGAATGCAAGCTAAAACAGGTTGAAGAATATGTAGATAAGTTAGCTGTATTCAGGTCAGCAGAGCCTGATGAAATTCATCCTAAAGTACTTAAAGAACTAGCTGAAGCAATCTCAGAGCTGTTAGCAATTATCTTTGAGAACTCCTGGAGAATGGGAGAGCTCCCAGAAGCCTGGAGAAGGGCAAACTTAGTACCTATCTTTAAAAAGGAGAACAAAGACGACCTGGGGAATTATAGACCAGTCAGCCTAACTTCAATACCTAGAAAGATACTGGGGAAAATTATTAAACAATCAATTTATAAGCACCTGGAGGAAAATGGCATTATAAGGAATAGTCAGCATGGACTTGTCAAGAACAAGTCATGCCAAACCAACTTACTTTCCTTCTTTGATTAGATTGCTGACCTAAGGGATAGGGGGAAGCAGTAGATGTGATATACCTTGATTTCAGAATGGCTTTTGACACAGTTCTGTATGACACTCTCATAAATTTTCTGTAGTATCTGGCTGATAAATCTTGCCCATATGCTCAGGGTTTAGCTGATCGCCATATTTGGGGTCGGGAAGGAATTTTCCTCCAGGGCAGATTGGAAGAGGCCCTGGAGGTTTTTCGCCTTCCTCTGTAGCATGGGGCACGGGTCACTTGCTGGAGAATTCTCTGCTCCTTGAAGTCTTTAAACTACAATTTGAGGACTTCAATAGCACAGATATAGGTGTGAGGTTTTTTGCAGGAGTGGTGGGTGAAATTCTGTGGCCTGCGTTGTGCAGGAGGTCAGACTAGATGATCATAATGGTCCCTTCTGACCTAAATATCGATGAATCTATGAAATAAACTAGGGAAATGTGGTCGTGATGAAATCACTATAAGGTGCGTGCACAACTGGTTGAAATACCAGATTCAAAGAGTAGTTATCAATTGTTTGCTGTCATTTTGGGAGGGCATATCTACTGTGGTCCTGCATGGGTCAGTCTTGCGTCTTGTACTGCTCAATACTTTCATTAATGACTTGGTTCATGGAGTAGAGCGTATGCTTATAAAATGTGAGGATGACACCAAGCTGGGAGGGCTTGCAAACACTTTTGAGGACAGGTTTAAAATTCAAAATGACCTTGCAAATTGGAGAATTGGTCCAAATTCAACAAGATGAAATTCAGTTAAGTACTTCACTTAGGAAGGAAAAAAATCAAACACATAGCAATTAAATGGGGTATAACTGTCTAGGTGGTAGTTCTGCTGGAAATCGTCTGGGAGTTATAATGGCCGTCAATGTGATGCAGATGCAAAAAAGGCAAATACGATTATGGTATGTACTAACAGGAATATTGTATGTAAGATGCCGGAGGTAATGGTCCCTCTCTACTCAGCGCTGGTGAGGCCCTAGGTGCAATACTGTGTCCAATTCTGGGCACCACAATTTAGGAAGGATGTGGACAATTTGGAACAACTCCAGAGGACAGCAACAAAAATGACAAAAGGTTTATAAAACCTGACCTATGAGGAAAGGTTGGAAAAAATTGAGCATGTTTAGTCTTGAGAAAAGAAGACCATGGGATGAGTTGATCGCAGTCTTCTAATATGTTAAGGGCTGTTATAAAGAGGATGGTGATGAATTGTTCTCCAGGTCCACTAAAGGTAGGACAAGAAGTAATGGACTTACTCTGTAGCAAGGAAGATTTAGGTTAGATATTAGAAAAATTCTAATTATTAGGGCAGTTAAGCTCTGGAATAGGGTTCCAAGGGAGGTTGTGGAATCCCCATCATTGGAAGCATTTAAAAATAAATTGGAGAAACACCGGTCAGGGATGATCTAGGTTTACTTGGCCCTGCCACAGTGCAGGGGGCTGGACTTGATGACTTCTAGATGTCTCTTGCAGCCCTACATTTCTCTGATTCTATTATTTATTTTTTTCCACCTGACAGTACCAATACACTTGTCTTGCCATCAGAAACAAGTTTATATGGCTCCCAGCCCATAAAGGAAAGTCACAAAGCAATTACATAGAGATTGGGAAGACATTTGGGGTGGGAGAAAGCCTTTACTTACACATCACGTTACACTAAGGGAGTTGAAAACATGAATACGTACTGGGTTGTATGAAGATGGTGGCCTGATGCTACCAGCATTCTTGAGAAGATCAAGACTGACCGATGGGCTTAGCCCTGTAAAGTGCCCATCAAAAGGGAAAACCTGCCTACAGATGTGGAGTAGCCCAGCGCACTGAGAGAAATGAGTTCTGTTCCCAGCGTCATTTGATTCTGTGACCTTGCTCCTGCACTTTTTTATAACACTTTGAGATCCATAGGTGAAAAGTGCAATGTAAGCGCTAAGTATTTATTAATTACCATTATTATAAATACTGCAAAGGCTTGGGGGTGCTGGGACTGTTCAATATTAAGTGCTCAAATAAGTAATTAGATGTCAGTGAGAAGTGACTGAGTTCTGTACATTACTGTATTGATGTAAAACAAATGCTTTATTTCTCCCTTCTCAGAAAGTTAATTGCTTTGTACCATCATTTAACATGATGCAACGGCATAATTTGCCAGGAAGGAAATATAAGCAATTATTTTTAGATCATGTTGTAATTATCCATTTAGAAATTGCCTAACGTGAAAGCATGATTGCAGCTGAAAGCAGAGAGAATCCCAATGGCTCCACATTCCCTTTTCAATGCATGAGTATCCTGTCTGTAATTTAATGTAGTTACCAGTAACAGGAGTTACACACGCGCATGTCAAGAGGAGACTAGACTCCCAAGTATAGAACACTACAATTCAACCAAACAGCATATGTTATGATAGGCCAGTATATCCCCAGATATGGGGTCAGAATTGATTCCCAAATGGCTGCCTATAAGGATGTGAGCATTAAGACGTGTCGCTATATGTTACAAAGTTGCAAATCTGGAGTTGTTGAAACAACAGAGCTCTACAAGAACAGGCATTTCCAGACAGTCTGATATTTGTGCGGGTGATATCTTACAGAATCACGTAATGAAATGCAGAATCATGTGACAGATGGATTTATCATGACTGTTTGCCTCACCTGCTCTCTAATCCATCCCCCTGCGGTTTAGTAATACATTTCAGATGTCGGAGCCACCTCAAGCTGCAGTCATGTTTTTTTCCAAATCAACTTGCTGTGAGTGTGCCTAGGGCAGCCCTTACTGAAAATTCTAAGGTTAGGGCAGGCTGCAAAAGGGAGAGCAGATACTCCCAAGACTGGTGGATAACACTGAAGTTAAACTCCCCAACCAGTCACAAACTGTGCCTCTGATCCCCCCCACAGGTTATCAAGAAGCTGAAAAAGAAATTACACAGCCCCCTTTACTGCATTTCAGTTCTCTGGCTCTCAATCAGCATCTAGGTTCAGTACAGTGAGAAGTTATTTTAAAACTCTGCTCAGCTAGGTAACAGGGTGGCCTGCCTCTTTAAGGGCCAGAGGCTTGGGGCCAGCCAGCCCTGGTCAATTTCAGACCCAGGTGGAAAGGGAGAAAGTGAATGATTAAAAGCCAGCAAGTGACTCAACGGGGGGGAGGGGGGAATTACAGAGTGAAGCTGTTTCAGGATTATTACAGGAAGGAAGATGTCTAGTGGTAAATTGTGGGAGTTGTGGCTGTGTAGAAAGCCCTAGATAGAAGTTTTTTGTTTCCCATTTGTAGTTGTTTGGACAATAAATGGGTCCGAAGACCAAGGGCTAAAGACTAACTTGGAGTAACTGATAATTGCCCAGGCTAGTGAGGAAGCTAGCCCTATTCCAAACTAAATGAGGAAGCTGAAGTAAATGGTTCTAGCTGGGATTGTGGTCAGCTATGTAAGCATGACAGCACATATTTAATATAGTTATTAGCTGCCTAAATTAATTGTTATGGGTGCTAGATCATCCCTGGATATAGAAAAAAAACATGTGGGGGGGAAGGGACAAGAAACTGAGATAACTCAACAACTTTGGAGCCACAGGGTTCTCTAAGCCCCATGCGGTTGTGGCAGTACTCTATGGATGGGATGAGGGGAAGTTAAAAAAAAAATTCACAATGGGGCAAAGATATGGCAGAGCTGTGGCAGCACAGAACAGGCCTCTGTAGCTACTATTGGCTGGTGTAGAGGAAGCAGTGGGGCATTCTTTAGTTATCTGAGTCACTTAAGTGGCTGCTTTATGGACACAGCAGATGTCAGACAGCAAGTAGGGGAGGATGTGTTCTCAGTTCAGTCCTTGCCTGTCTGGCAGTGGGTTTAGGTGCTGCAGCAAGGAGGAGAGAGAGGTCTGTGATGAGCAGGGGTTTGGAGTATTACCAGGTATGGCCCATGAGTGTAGTGAGTGAAAAGGACACTGAACAGTTTAATCCCGTATTGTGAGTGCACTGGGACAAGTGTCCTGTAATTATAATGCTTTCTCATGCTTTTCCTATTAACTCACTATCAGTTACTGCATTCCATGGCATTTTTTCACAGGGTGGTCAGACTACAATTCAACAAGTGCAAATATGGCACCTTCCTTTGTGAAGAAAATGGGAGTACTTGTAGATACTACTCAGTGTGACAATGGGAGATAGAATATGGCCCTCCGTTACTAGGACTTATTTAGAAAGTTGTTCTGTTGTGTGTCAACAGAATCTCTCCACAGCCATTACTGTAGCTGCTGCACTGTTCCTCCATGGAGGTCTCGGGAGAGTGGTGTCACACAGTCATGACCCATCAGCCATGACCTCATCCATTTTGACCTTAATGCCTCCACACCATGAACTAAGGTGGAAAAAGAATCTATACATCTGTGTGCAAAGGACACAGACCAGCTGAGTGATCCCCAGGGTTTTGTTTCTCCCTGTTTTATGTATTGCATGCTGAATAATAATATGAGGAGTCTATGCTTGTAAAACTAAACAGTTCTCTTAATAAAGAGCCAATCTACAGAGGTGCAGCTAGCATTCCAGCCATGTGCACGAAGACTAACTTCCATGGGCCTCCTTCAAACCCTTCCTCCTGAAACCTGTGCTCCTCCCTCCAAGTTCCATGCAGGCTGCTATGCTCACCACACAGACTGCTCCATTTTGCTACAGTGAACTGGATCCTGGTATATTTCAATAGTCTTTCTGCTCCCAGACTAGAGAAAACAGATGGTGTGATGTGAAAACGTACCTATGTACCAACACAAAGCCAGGAAATCTAATGTTGTGCCTATCAGCCTAGCGATGCTCCATTAGAGATAGTGTTGATAAGAAAGTGTATAGCTGCCTTGCTTTTAGAGGCAGCGTTGTATGCATTGCTTATATGGTGACTCTGGTACTATACTGTATATTGTAGCAAGTACTGAAATGGCTGTTCTGTTCTATTTGAATTTGTAAAAGAAAGCAAATCCAATTTTTCTTGTGAAATTTAAGCTTCCTTCTTTATTATGTAAGAGAATAAAACTTAGGACAAACATGATAGCCAGCGCTTATCTGATTAATAGTTCCTTTCACTAATCTTTTTTGTTCATCATAGGACTATGGAACCAATGGGCATAATACAGTAGGTAGTCTCTACCTTAGATGGTAGCTTAATCTCATCTCTTAAGAATAGCCCATAATAGAGTAGCTCTTCTTCTCAGATCTTTATCATTAGTTTGCAGGCAATTAAAAGCATTAGTTTACTAGCTTTGGTTACAGTATTACTGTCTGTATGTCATGTGGCTCTGCTATCCTTGATTTATACAATGCTATTCTCTTACTTCAGGGTCTGATCTTTACTTGATCTAGCTCTCTGCTCCTGTATTTTGAAAAGAGCTTTCTGTGTGACAAGTGACTTGATAAATTCTTCATCATACCTAGTAACGGCAACCTCCATCACATGTTTGCAGTGGTGTTGTAGCCATGTTGATCCAAGGATATTAGGGAGACAAGGTACGTGAGATAATATCTTTTATTGGGCCAATTTGTGCGATGAGAGAGAGAACTCCGGGTCTGACAAGCTCCAGGCTCTGTGTAAGCCTAAAACAGAATTTGGTCCAATAAAATTACCTCACCCATCTTGTCTCTCTCACATCTATCATTTAAGCTCATGTAATGATGCTGGTATTGATTAAGCACTGTTTTCTATTATACAAAATTGATGGCTGGCCGTATCATGAGGTATTGAGGCACAGTGCTAAAATGGAGTTTATTTCATGGCAATGGCTGTTTTCTATATTGGTAAGGGATAAAACCTCTGACTTACAACACTAAGGCCAAGTTCCAAACAGCTTGCATTTAGGAATTTAATTTGGCCCAATCCACCTACTAGATTGGAGCTGCACAGTTCTGATTTGGGGGTTTAATTTGGACCAATTTCTAAATATATGTTTTAATCTTAATCTAACTGAAAAGGCTTCTCACATGAAAAATGCTGATTTTTATTATACAGATTATTACAGAGGGAATGGGGATCGGGAGAGAAACTGGATATCTCCAACAAGAGGGTGTGGTTTAATGCCTATAGCAAAGAACAATGCCAATGCAAAGCACCGGACAATTACCTTGATTTGTGCAGAGATTCTATGAAACCCAAGAGTGCTTTTGAAATGCTAAAACTTGGAGACCTAAAGGGTGGGATGACTAGAAGACAATGGTCCTTGTATGAGGGGCAGACTATTGCCTTTCTTTCAGATGGGCCTTGTGATCAAATAACTCAACATTTCCACAGGATTAACTTCACCTTCATATAGTAATGAATTCAACACCAAGGACTTGATTAGCAGGTTGGATGAGGGAGCTAGAACACTCACTGGGAGGGTAAGAGAAGGGTTTTTGATTTCTAGTCATGTAACATCTTTCTTGTCTGTAACTAAGCTTCAGGGAGCCTAGCTCTCTAGGCTTGGCAAATTGGTTAGTCTGTAAGGTGTCACAAGTACTCCTTTTCTTTATTCAGATGAGGTATGTTATGCAAATCATTGCCTTTATTTTTATTTGATTCTTGTTTGTAAAGCCCTTCCCCGTCCCACCCCCACCAAAAAAAAAGGGGGGGGGAGCCAAGACCTTCCACCTCTGTGGAGACATAGGGAAGGCAAAAGGCATCTGGAGCCTAAAGCCATACTCTCTTTGCTAAAGGGACTGAGGTGTGTCCTCCCAGTGAGGAGTGCAGCCAAAGGCCAAGGTAGGCAGCACATGAGGGGACTAATCCAAAGGAAGTGTGAATTTGAGGTGGTGCAGGTGACAGATGTTTGGATCTCTTTCCCAATTGCTTCTGACAAGCTTCTTTCAGGGTCATGATCCTACACATCCCTTGCAAATCACAGAAGAAATATTGGACTCAGTAGGAATTCAGGCTCACCGCAGATGGTAGTGTATTTATATGAGGACCAGCAGTTCCATATTTGATGTGGTGTGACAGTTCTGTCCAACTGACATAGTACAATATCTGCTCTATTATTTAACATTGACCTTGTTGTGGTAGTTCCTAGATGCCAAACAAGTCAGGCCCCATTTTGCTAAGGGCTGTACAAACAGTGAATTATGGTCTCTTTTGCTAAAGAGCTTACAGTCTAAGGGCCTGCCTCTATCACCAATGGAGTCAGTGGTGAAACTCACACTGACCTGAATGGTGCAGGATCAGAGTCTAAATGGCTAGGTGGATGAGAAAACAAGTGGGTCAGAGTGCAGGGTAGGGGAGATGGAATAACAATTTTTAGCAAAGCAGGACCAGTAATCACAGTTCATCAGTTGGCTCACACCTGCCTACATGCTTCTGTTGCCCTAAATTCTCTTGTCAGATTCACATTAACTTCCTCCATTGTACCTTGATTCTTACCATTAACTGACTGGGCTGTACTTGGTGACCTCCATGAGGGCTTGTCTACATGGCCAGGCAGGCAGTGTGCAGCAAGCTGGGGTAGGAATGTACAGGGCACTAACTTGTCAAGCACTGACTGGCCACATGGACCCTGCTACCATGCCCTGTGCTGTATGTCAAAGCTAGGCAACTCTGAATGCAGGGCAACAGGCTCCACGTGGTTGGTTAGAGCAGGCTAGTATGCTGTAGATTCACATCCTGATTTGTCATGTAGACAAGCCCTCAGAAGCATAACCACGGTGGTTCACTATTGAAGTATGTGATGAGATTTTTTTCCTAAAAGATTTTAAAACTTAATTATTTCATATGAGAACCCAAAGGCCTCTTTGGCAGAGGAAAGCTGCCTTCTGTCTTAAATGATTTACTTCAAAATAGTATGCAAAGCATTGGATCTCGCAACTTTTGAATGAGGCATCTGAAAGAGAAAGGACTCCTGGATCCAAAATATGCTTTGAATCTGTCAGTCTTATTTAAAAAGCCATGAGCTACATAATTACCTTCTAATTGATGTAGAAGGGTTCTATGGATTGTGATTTAGAGATCATTACCAGTCTGTTTTTGAAATAACATGAAGTTATGTGGAAATGCCCCATCATGGGACAGTCTTAAGTAACATAATCAAAGAATCTCAATTTTGTAGAAGAGCAAAGGGGAGAAGTTTAGGAGAAGTTATTCTCTTCCTTCCCTGCCACCTCCAACTCTATTCCTATCTCCCCTACCCACAGACAGATTCAACACATCTGGGCCACTTTACAATATGGCCAATCTATCTAGTTTTCAAAATCTCACTGAAGGAGATGTGACCCAGCAATCAGTCACTGTGGTCTTCATGGTAGCAAGCTAATGCACACATCCTATCACCCACATTCAGGGAAGAATAAACACACCGTTAGGTACAGTTTAGACAATGTGCTGTCAACTACAGTCCACATTCTCTGATGTAGTTTAAAACTCAGGATTTCAGAAGATCACCTTATCTCTGTTCCATCTTCCAATCCCAGGCCTATGTGCCTGATACCAGGCCTACATCTTCACAGAAATCTCTTTAAGAAAGATTAAGATGCCAAAGTGACTAGTCATCTCATTTAGAGCTAAGTGGATACTGCCAAGTTTGTTGATGCCTCTATCAACTGCACCATGATGTACGCCCAATTTTTTACAACAATTCCCTGTCCTCTATACTGTGCCAAACCCAATTACTTGGGCTTGGCAGAGCAGCAACAGCCTGTGTTTCTCTCCCCCACTCCACCCCACCCCCTGCATCCTGGGAATAGCCAGTGAATCCATTTCATCACAGGTCCACCAACCTTGCTCTCACCCACCCCTAATCTGCTTTTAGGCAGCAGATGGAGTAGAATCACAGATGCCAGGATGACCTTTGACACCCCTCTTCTTCCCCCCCATCAGAAAAACATGCCAGCCAGCACTTTCCACCTCCTGTTCAGAGGACTTGCACCCTTCTGCTGTTGTCAGGGATCTAGATGCTCATGGGCAGTTGTGGGGGCAGATTTGCTCATTTGTGTCCTCGACACACTAAAGCTCATAGGGTGTTTCTGTAACATTGGTTTAGCACAAAAGCACCAGATTAGTAAAATATTGGTTCACTTGCAGTGGTGCTTTCTCTCCTGTCTCTACAATATATGTTCCTACAGAGAATCTCTCTAAACAGCCATTTCAGATTCTGGACCCACACATCTCAAATTTGACAAACTTTTTTTTTAGTTTGTTTCCCAATCTTTCTTTGTAAATGGGACAGTCCTCCTAATTTAAGGCCAAACTGAGAAATGGACGACGTATGTGTATTCCTTCCCTGGTAATCTATCTTAAACTACTCTTACACTTTCCCCTGAGGATAGGAAATACTTCATTGTGTGTCTAAGTGATTCACTGCAAACTGAATCAGATACCCCAGACTCCTGTATAGCAATATTAAAACTAACAAAGGCAAGGAAATTCAGTGCTAAAGCTTTCACTGTGGGTTAACTCTCTCAGCTGTGGCTAGGTTTGTGTTGACGTCTTAGAAAAGCAAATGTTCTATAACTATGCCATCCACTGGAAAGCTTGCAGGCTTTCTGAGGTCCTGATTCAACAAAGCACTAAAGCACATATTTAACATTAATCATGTGAGCAGTTCCATTAACATCCTGGGGACTACTCACACGCTTAAATCTCAGCCATATATTTTAAGTGCTTTGCTGGACTGGAGTCAATTTGCCAATGGTATGTCACACTTTAGCTTCACACTCCTCAAAAATACGTTTTTTTTTAAATTTAAGTGCTGAAACACTGACTTCTATGTAATAATAGCTACAAGGGCCTCTCTATTAATGCCTTATAGAAGTGTGTGTGTGTGTCGGGGGGGGGGGGGCTATTATTTTTAACTACTGTAGGCTTAACTTTCAAATATGGGCAGCTTAATCCAGGACATCATAATCCCCCATTTGGAAATTCCACTCAATGTGTAGGCATGCAAAATGGCACCGCATGCCTGAACACCCAATTTGGGTATTTTGTTTAGGCATCCACGCTTCCAAACTGGGCTCCCCATGTTGCAATAATTGCAACACTGACACTAGTCAATTGCAGCATTCACTCTAGTGCATACTGAGGAGTCAAAGATGTTCTGGGAGTGCCTCAGCTATCTTTTCTCCAGTATCACCAGGACTCTTTCTGCTTGGCTACTGTAATAATTATGGTTAGCTAAAAATTCTTTTGTTCTGTATGTGTTCACTTTTTCAAATAAGTGGCTTAGTTATCCTCAGTAAAGTTAAAGTGAAAGATAAGAGATACTGTAATGTGCATTAGAGTTGTTGAAAATCCTTTGATTCTGTTCTGCTCTGCACCCTAGAATAGTAATCCACAAAGACAGAGAAGAAGCAAGACATGCAGGTAGGTTGTCAACCAAAACATGTAATAACCATCAACTGATTAGGTCAGTAAATCTGAACAAAACCTAACAGTCCAAGGAGCAGCTATGTAGTAGTGGGACTGAGTAACTGCACGCACCCGGTGATATGCACTTGCGTGCGTACAGTATTCCTGCTGCTGTTTAAGGCTGAGTTCAGGAAATGGGAAGGGGCACACACACGTCATCACAATTTCCTTCCCTTCTCCCCAAAGTTCAGTGGTACCTGGCTGGAGGTGATCTTGGGGGCCATAGGTTATACCTCTGATCCAGCTCAAGGGTTGGATGGTGTTGCTGTGGTGCAACTTCCCCAAATGACCACATGACAACACACTTAAATGCAGAAAGAGCATCCTCTTCCCTCTTGGTTCCCCTTTCAGTACGCAGTATGTCTCACTTGTCAGCAGTGCATTCAGTGTGATAAACACAATCGCCACGTTCTGTACCCTGCGGGCTGAAAGATCACAAGTATTGAAAATGCATCCAGACCCTCACCTAACATATGCTGCCTGTCCAGGCTAGAATGCATGGAGTCTTGCATGGGTATGCTTGTTGAAATGCCCATATTTTCTAATCACATCAGATGGCTTTGAGGCTGGTGAAGGGGTGGGATGAATGTTTTCCATCAGCACAGCCAACTTGGTCCTCAGATGACCTGAAGAGCCAATAGAATGGTGTTTCTCCAATATTTTCACCAGGTTTACTCCAAATATCCTGTAAAGCATGACATTAATGCAACAGGGAAGGGTGTTTCATGATGTTCTTCCAGTATGTGAGCTAAACACTTCTTCAGAGTCCCATACAGTCTCTCCAGCATCCGACTTCCTTGGGGATGGTGCACAGCAGACTTAAAATGTACTGTACCAACACTCATCAGCCTTCCAACTCTCTTGATACAAAAGGTGTCCTGTTATCTGAAATAAGGCTCTCTGGTAGGCCAAACATAGTGAATAAAGCGGTCAGATAAAAAACAAGCTTCTTTTGGAGGTGCCTTGTGAAATTATGAATGCAAATGAGTAATGTGACTAACAGTCTGTCATAAATATAAAGGGAAGGGTAAAACCCTTCCTGTATACAGTACTATAAAATCCCTCCTGGCCAGAGGCACAAAAGCTTTTACCTGTAAAGGGTTAAGAAGCTCAGGTAACCGGGCTGGCACCTGACCAAAATGACCAATAAGGGGACAAGATACTTTCAAATCTGGGGAAGGGGAAAGGTTTTGGTCTGTCTGTTCTGTGTGCTTGCCGGACACAGATCAAGGAAGCAAGCAATCCAACTCCATTAGAATTAGTAAGTATTAGCAAGGGAATGCGTTAGCTTATTTTTGTTTTGGCTTGTGATTTTCTCTGTGCTGAGAGGAAGGTGTATTCCTGGTTTTCTTTTTGTAACTTTAAAGTTTGGCCCAGAGGGAAATCCTCTGTGTTTTTGAATCTGATTGCCTGTAAGATTCTTGTGGGGAAAGCCAAAGAGCAAGAAATGGCTCCAGGCTGGGTCCTAGCAGGGCAGGGAGAGAGAAAACAAAATTTCAATTGATTGGTTGCAGTAGTATAGTGAATTCTGTGTGGTCTCTTGGGGTGGGAGGGGAAGGGAGTATTCTATGGCTACAGAAAATCACAGCATCCTCTGGGCCCTGATGAGATGAACGGGGCAGAACACATTTCTCAAGAAGAGGGCACTGCATTGTTTTTTACGTTTGACTTATGTCTTTGAAGTTTCCTTCAAGGAGGCGAGCTAGCAACATATTTAAAAAAAAAAAAAAACAGTATGAAAGCGAAGGTCCTAAAGCACAATTCTGTGGGAAGGAGTAAAATCTGTAGCTGAGGAATTGCAGAATCCATGACGCCTGGCTATTGTGTCTAAATGGCCCAAAGTAGCCCTGAGTTGTTATAGCTGTAGACTTTTTTATTTAATGAGCCTTGGAAAGTACGCTATTCTTTTCCATCTCATAGGGCAACATAGGGGAGCATAACAAAGAACTTTTAAGGCTGATCCATGCACTGAATGTATCTAGTATCTTCTGGTTTCAGAGTAACAGCCGTGTTAGTCTGTATTCGCAAAAAGAAAAGGAGTACTTGTGGCACCTTAGAGACTAACCAATTTATTTGAGCATAAGCTTTCGTGAGCTACAGCTCACTTCATCGGATGTATACTGTGGAAAGTGTAGAAGATCTTTTTATATACACACAAAGCATGAAAAAATACCTCCTCCCACCCCACTCTCCTGCTGGTAATAGCTTACCTAAAGTAATCACTCTCCTTACAATGTGTATGATAATCAAGGTGGGCCATTTCCAGCACAAATCCAGGGATTAACAAAAACGTCTGGGGGGGGGGTAGGAAAAAACAAGGGGAAATAGGTTACCTTGCATAATGACTTAGCCACTCCCAGTCTCTATTCAAGCCTAAGTTAATTGTATCAAATTTGCAAATGAATTCCAATTCAACAGTTTCTCGCTGGAGTCTGGATTTGAAGTTTTTTTGTTGTAATATCACAACTTTCATGTCTGTAATCGCGTGACCAGAGAGATTGAAGTGTTCTCCGACTGGTTTATGAATGTTATAATTCTTGACATCTGATTTGTGTCCATTTATTCTTTTACGTAGAGATTGTCCAGTTTGACCAATGTACATGGCAGAGGGGCATTACTGGCACATGATGGCATATATCACATTGGTGGATGTGCAGGTGAACGAGCCTCTGATAGTGTGGCTGATGTTATTAGGCCCTGTGATAATGTCCCCTGAATAGATATGTGGGCACAGTTGGCAACGGGCTTTGCTGCAAGGATAGGTTCCTGGGTTAGTGGTTCTGTTGTGTGGTATGTGGTTGCTGGTGAGTATTTGCTTCAGATTGGGGGGCTGTCTGTAGGCAAGGACTGGCCTGTCTCCCAAGATTTGTGAGAGTGTTGGGTCATCCTTCAGGATAGGTTGTAGATCCTTAATAATGCGTTGGAGGGGTTTTAGTTGGGGGCTGAAGGTGACGGCTAGTGGCGTTCTGTTATTTTCTTTGTTAGGCCTGTCCTGTAGTAGGAGACTTCTGGGAACTCTTCTGGCTCTATCAATCTGTTTCTTCACTTCCGCAGGTGGGTATCTTCCGGTAGCTCTTAGAATAGAGAGTTCTCCTGATGCTCCTTTTTACTGTGAATCAAACTTTCGTTTTTAATCACTACAGCAGTTTGACTTGCTGACTTTTGAAAGTTCAGGTGCTGCAAACTTGCCCTTCTGTAAAAGGCAGAAAGGGCATCTAATGAAGTGATTTACATGTCTGTAATCTAGCCTGAGAAAGGTCTCTTCATTGTTGCCAAAAACACTTAAGCAGTTAAGCTTTACCCTTAACGTTGTCATGCTGGTGCAGGGCAGCCTACAGCTGGAAATACCAACTGCTTCCACCAGGACATCAGACAGAATAATTCATGCATGCCATATGTCGTCTTTGCTCAGAACTGCAGGTTTTTGGCACTGGGCAGTTTGTTTCCTTTCTTTAATGCCAGCTCTTAAAAAAAAAAAAAAAACATCTGAAGGCATCCCTTCCTCAATGACATTTAAAGAGTAGAAAATAGGGTTTGGCAGATCATGAAAGGTAATGATTATAGTAACTTTAAAAAAATATTAACTGCCTCAGGGCTATGTTAGTTATACACCTTCCCTGACTTAAATTATGATCATTCATCCATGAAATGATTATAATAAATTCTTGGGTCTGGCCAAGCCGCATGGCCAGGGTTTGGTGCTAGGTACCTGAAGTGGAGGTGGTAGGATGGGCCCCCAGACTGGAACAGACTGAGGAGAGGATTATTCTGAAATGCTGTTGGTACTGTCTGTAGATTGTTCTAATCTAAAGCAGCAGTGGCATAACCCAGGTGTAACATTAGTGATATTGACCAGGGCTTAACATGGCCCCAAGTGTAAAACTCTTATGAGTCCCATGCTGCTCTACATTGTATGAGAGTAGAAACTCCATGAAGTTTCATGCACAGAATCAGGTGGACTCCACTCTGCCTCCACTTGTGGAACTGAAATTTATCTGGATCCCCACAGAGGGAATTCCATGTAGCCAAGCGGAGCTGGGGGCGGGGAGAGAGAAACAGGATTTGGATAGGGCACTTGTCCCTTCCATTGCCCCCTGTGATGAAGTGGGAATGTTCTTTATGCTTTCTCTGAATACTGTGTAGGTGCCTCAGTTTCCCCTATGCTTTTCTTAAGTATCTAGGTGGGGGGATAAGGGTGTGTGATTGTTGCAGAGCCCGAGAGGGCCAGTGTGATGGTATCTGCACAGAGAATAGCCAACACCCTGTCTCCTGGCAACTGATGGCCTGGGCCCCTCCCCTGCAAAGGTGCCAACTGAAGGTGTTGGAGAACAAAGAGATCCGGTGACCTCCTGGCCCGGGAAAGAGACAAAGGCCAGAGGAGGGGCTGGAGAGTTTCAGTTTGGAGCCGGCTGGGCAACTGGAGGGAGGGCCAGATGGACCTTTGGCCTCCCAAGATGGACCTGATTGAGGGGTCCTGGTCTCTGTACCTACAAGCTCTGTTTTAGACCCTGTTCCTGTTGTCTAATAAACTTTCTGTTTTACTGGCTGGCTGAGAGTCACATCTGACTGTGGAGTTGGGGTGCAGGGCCCTCTGGCTTCCCCAGGAGCCCTGCCTGTGCGGACTCGCTGTGGGAAGCGCACGGTGTGGAAGGGGAAGCTGAATGCTCTGAGGACAGCCCCAGGAAAGTCGAAGCTTTGTAAGCTTCTTGCCCTGGGGACAGTATGCTCACAGAAAGGAGGCTCCCCCAGAGTCCTGACTGGATCGTATGGAGTAGTTCCAGAGTATTGCCCGGGGATGCCGTGACAACTCCCCACACTTAGGATCTGCACCCTTCCTCTCACAGACACATAAGGTTCAGGGCTGTTGAATACAGAAATTATTATACGGGGTATAATTCACAAGCTAGAAACGTATAGAAAATCCCACACTTAACCACTATAGAATCATATTGATATTTTGGGAACAAACCTTGAATAATGTATATTGTGCAATTGGAAGAATGCCCAGATGCTTGTAGAATATCAAACTGGTCTTTCAGTACAACCATGCCAAACTGCCAGATAATAAAAGAATTGACATAGTTCAGTAGATACTTTGATCCAGCTATTACAACTTGGGAAGGAAGCATCACTTAGTCAATGCTGATGTCAAGACGCTCTCCTCCTGTAACTTTAGCAATAAGAGTAATTTACCTCAACAGAAATCTAGTTGCTGACTTGAAAAAAAAAAATACACAGCTCTAATGTTGACCATGGATAATCTACCTGCCAAATGCACTACCGGATGCTTGCCTTTAAGGTAGGTTGGGAATGGAGCTCCCTTTATATGAACAGTTCCTAGGACCATGAAAGCATCTGTCTCAGTCCATTGTTACTTATAGTATTTATGGGTCTGACTGTCTTCTCACATTGGTGTAATCAACTGCAAATCAGTGTTAATTGCTGACTTCAGTGATGTTGCAGGAGTGTAAAACATGCACGAGAGCAGACTCCAGCCCCAGGTGTTTTTGTTTTTCATTGTTGTGCTACCCCGGTGGCTAGTTATTCTGCACACATCAAAACAACTATCAGAATTATTTCAGTCATCATGAGTAGCACAAAAATACCCTTTCTACTGATCACCCAGGTGGAATAGCCATTTCCTCCCTCCTGTGCAATATACAGCAGGTGATGAACCACAGCTTTTCCTACTTCTGGAACAGGAGACAGTTAGCTTTTTTTTCCCCCCAGGCTTCCTCGTCTGCTTATCTGCTCGATATCAGAATGCTTCTGTTTTCTGAATGCTTTAGCCACTCAGTACAAAACAAAAGTTACCCATTCAAGTCTAGTCATCACACTCTGCTGTGTCTCAGCATCAGTATCCTGTTACTTCCTGACCCACTTAGAAACATTTTGAGGTCCTCAGGTGATCATTCATAAGCATATGCTTTTCACTGCCTTCTCCTAAAGCTTTTAAATGGGAACATTTTGAGATTGTCCTATATTCCCAGTCTAACATGTTCCAGGAAAATGTCTTCTTTTAGTGCATGCAGACACTGCTGCTTACTACAAAAGTAGAGCACAAATAGGATTTCTTTTGCAAAGCAATATCTTTATTTACTTTCATGAAAAGGCCTTGCTTGTGACTTTGGAGAAGGTAGAGCACAAAGATAGTTCAACAGATAGCAAGCAAGTAGAACACCAGAATACAGCATCAGCCTAGTTTTGTTTTTCCACGGCTATTAGGGTTTGGCCCCTTTCAGTAACCATGAACCAAATTATTTCCTCTTTTCCCAGATACGATGCTGACTATCAGCAACTGATACCTACAAAGACTATTCAGTGCACCTACATGGGTCTGGGCAGAGAACTAAAACTGTCCAGTTTTAGTCAGTTTGCAGGGAGATGAACATGAAATGGTGCGTAAACTGGGGAATCCTGTGGTTTGGAAGGCATTCAGGAAGCATGGTTTCAATTAAACTTCATAGCATTAGTACTTTCTATTGTTTTTCCCTTTTGGGGAATACCAAGATTAATACAGGTTTCAGAGTAACAGCCGTGTTAGTCTGTATTCGCAAAAAGAAAAGGAGTACTTGTAGCACCTTAGAGACTAACCAATTTATTTGAGCATAAGCTTTCGTGAGCTACAGCTCACTTCATCGGATGCATACTGTGGAAAATGCAGAAGACATTATATACACAGAGACCATGAAACAATACCTCCTCCCACCTCATCCAAACTGACCAGTGGTGCTATTATCAGTGCTATTATCAGCAGGAGAGTGAGTTTGTGCGTGTGGGGAGGGGGGGCTGAGAAAACCTGGATTTGTGCTGGAAATGGCCCACCTTGATTATCATGCACATTGTAGGGAGAAAAGGAGTACTTGTGGCACCTTAGAGACTAACCAATTTACCAGCAGGAGAGTGGGGTGGGAGGAGGTATTGTTTCATGGTCTCAGCGTATATAATGTCTTCTGCAGTTTCCACAGTATGCATCCGATGAAGTGAGCTGTAGCTCACGAAAGCTTATGCTCAAATAAATTGGTTAGTCTCTAAGGTGCCACAAGTCCTCCTTTTCTTTTTAAGATTAATACAAGCAGTACTAGTGCAACACAGCTCTAATTAAAGAACAAATTACTGTGCAATCTTCTCCATTTAGGTGTTGATACTGTTCAGGAGCAAGTACACCATAGTGTGCTTTCTTTGGCTATGACTGGCAATGTTACAAGTCTAATCTCTGTCCTAATTAAATTTGACAAACTACATTGCAACCAAACTGATCAGATGTCAGCTGTAACCATAGAATATGATTATTGGTGTCAGGGTTCATAAACATTTGAAGTACTTCACCATATCAATCTGAAATATTGCCAGTTTCCTTTCTAAGTGAATCTTCCTGAGAGGCAAAAGAATGAGGTATTTGAATAAAACTGTCTCTGTAAGAAACAAATAAGAGGGCAAATTACATTTAAGGGAATAGAAAGAAAACTCAATGTTTTTATATGCAAATAAATTCAGAAGGATATCTCTGAAACTGTATGATTATAACAATTAAACTCTAGATAACACATACATTTATAGCAACAGAATATGGAATCTGAGTCATTAGGCAATCAGAAAACCCTTGGTGAATACCCAGAGGAGTCACTTAGCTGACAGATTATTCCACAAAGACAATCTGCTCCATGTTTTCTTCTCCTTTTCCCCTCAGCACATTTGAACTTTGGAGACGATTTTTCAGGGGCTCTCTTGGACAATGTGGAACTGTTTATATTGCAAATAAAATATCCTCTCGGGGAAAAAAAACATTTGCACCTGCGGGCACCACGTTGGGGACCCCAATCTAGATTTTTTTTTTTTATTTAAAAAAAAAAGTTAAACAAATAACAATACAAATGGTAAAATGGAGAGAGCACCTCTGCCAGATATTAAGTAAAAGCTGATGTGTAAAATGGTATAATGAATGAAACATCACGTGCTCCAATCTCAAACGTCTTTCAATATAGTATTAAAACCTCTGCCAGATCTGTAACTACTACTCCTCCCCACAAACTCTTGCCAAACAAAAATATTTATTTCCTCCAACCTTAAATTCATATCTCCTTAGTTTTTAAGTTGTTCTTTTGTACTGATAGTAGTAATTCTACTGGTTGCATGGATCTCTTGTTTACCTTCTGCGTGATTCAAGACCGTATGAAATGTAAGAAATACTATGATTGTTTTAACACAGTAAGAGTGCAATGTGTAGAGTACATGTGGACTTCTTGTGGTTAAAGAAAGAGGTGTATTCTGTAGGTGCAAATACAATAAGCTTTTTAGAACAAAATATCCTTTCTGTACAAATGTGATCAGCCCATCTATGAGGAAGCTGTAGCTGCATCTTGGAATGTATGGGTGCCAGGAGTTGACTGATCACTTAAGATGCTGCAAGATCTAGCACATGGATTGGTGTCTGTGCCTCATTGTTCCAGTGATTGCCTTTAGACTTGTGAAACTGAAAAGAGCTGCCAAAACATTTTTGGTTTGATGTGATTTGTCATCGATGCAGATGTGTCACTTTTCAGACTTTGACAAGTATTTATGGTAGTTTTAACAGAGCTTCCAGATTTGGATACAGACCAGGGTTTTTCAGCTCCAAGGATGGGATGTAGGCTTATCTGCAGTTAGTAGGTAGTTTTGTAGCAGCAATTTCCTGTCCATGGATGGCCTTCTCTGTCTGTCTGTCTCTCTCTCTTCCGTCCCCTCTTCTACTCTTTCTGAACTCCCTCCTGTTACCCCTCCTTCTTCTCTATCTCAGCACTCCTCCTACAGATAGGGACATAGTAAGGCACCAACAGTTTGCTATCCCATGCCCCTCCTAGGCCCAGGTTTACCATTACACCTGTCAAATGTCTTGTTTATTGTCTCTCCTTGTAAGGTTCGAGTTGGCCCCAAGACACCCTTCACTCACATGAAACATACAGTTGCTGAGCCTCTTCCACAGGTCCCATCAGTCTGCATGCTCGTTGTTGTCTCCATCTGGGAGCAAACAGAAATCTGTCCTTGGCCAAAAGTTGATGAAGCTTGAGCTGCAAGGAGGAAGAGATGCTGTGTCCCTTAGCAGTATTTACATTTTAATGCCCCCTTTATCAGAATTACAGGGAAGCTTTTCTATCCACTTAGCTTGTACACAGTTACAGGCATTCCATGTCCCCAGTTCTGTGTTGTGGAACCAACATGTTCTTCTCTGCCTGTGTGAGCTCAGGAAAGTCACATAGACACACTGTTCAAACACAGGTACTAGAGTAGTGACTTTACTGGGAGCTTAGGTGCTCAGGACCTCTGAAAATTGAGCCACTTATTCAAAATGCCCACTACAAGGCATCTGTCTGAATATATTGCTCATTAACATCTGTGCCTCAGTTTCCCCATCTGCAAAATACATAACCACTTTCGTAATGCACTTTGTAGATGGCACCTTTGAGCCAAATGTCTCATACAAAATATTATTAGTGATATATTTAATGCTCCTGCTGCCTGTACCGATGCTGCTAATTGGAAATCGGTGGGCAGTCAGGGTCTCCTTTAAAAAACCTTCTCAGGGATTGGGAAGGAACAGGACTACTGAGAAGCCCTTCCCTTGTGAAGATGTTGGATTTGAGATGTGGATCAATTCATTGCCTTGCAAAAATAATTCAAGAAACCAGATAAGTTTGGGCTATATTCCAGCTTCAGTGGGGCTCTATACAGGTTCCTGGGTAGATTCATTTGGAGGACATAGCCCTTAGTCGGTAGACTCCTCCTCCCAAACACTGGCAATGAGATATCCCATCAGTTAAGTTCAGAAAAACTCTTGCAAATTTAAATCAATAGGAAATGCATAACTTTTTTGGGAGGTGGGGGTAGAAAAGGGGAGTTTTTATTATGATGTTGAATATGAATCCCTCAAAGAGCAAATATTCTTTAAAAAACCTCCAAATATTAAAGATATCCAGCCCATCTGTACATACACTATAGCTCTTTCCTTCAGTTTAAGAAACAAACCAGCTTACCACTTACAAAATCCAGTGACTCAAATTCATGTTTGATTTTTTTCATTCGTCTGGATTCAAAAATGAGACCTCAAAGGCAGTCTTGTACATCAAGAAGTCACTGAACGGTTGCTTACATGCTGGAATACCATGCTTTAGAAGTGTATCAGAATAACCAATCCATGCCATATCATCTGTAATCAGCTGTGTTGTGCATACTCTCGCCTCCCTGATCACACTCTCAGAAGATTTTTGATCAAAGTCCCTGAGCTTTAAAACATCCTACCAGAGATGAATGCTCTGGTGAAACTAGTTGTTAACGGAGGTTCAGCTCACAAATGGATGTGACGGCTCAGAGGTGGCACAGTGTCTGATCTCAGAATTCCAGAGTGGTTGTCATGAATATAGACCAGCCTACAGCACTGAAGAAAGGGTGCCACTGTCCATGCAAAAAGTGAAAGTGTCTTCTCTCTGTAGGACAGCACATATGACAGCTGCCAGCAAAGGGTCCCTGTGAGCCATTAACAGGGACTCAGGTGTGATCTTCCTTCAAGGTTCCTCTGGAATCTCTGGCAGCATACTGTTGAGGGAGAGCTGTAGTTCCATGTGTGGTTGAGAAATAATAAAAACAAGTGGAGCATGAGATGGTATCTTTAATCTTCTGTTCTCACTTTCCTGAGTGTGGCAAAGCATTAGGTGCCCCAGTATTAAGGCTTCCACTGGGATGTGGTAGGGCTCTGCAGCATCTGAGATGAGCTGGGCCTTCTTTTAGCTTGAGGTTGTCAAAATGTGAATAGGAACCATTTTGCTGCTGATCATGCCAGCCACAAACTGCCGCCAATGCGGGTCTTCCTTGGCTGATGTACATACAATGGCTGACCTGATGAGGTAATGCACAGCAGCTAGCATGTGTTTCTCCTCTGGAGTTGGCACTTTCGAGCACAAAATATTTGTGTCACAGTAACACATGTGGCCGAGTAAAAATTCCATGTGGATATGTTTTTCACACCATTTTTGCCAGATGGTATTTTCCCAACAGGGTAGGGTGGGGTAGGGGAAGCAGATTCAAGATGGGGATTTCATTCTGGTTCATGCTATCATGATGAACCAAAATCATTCTACAGGTTTATTTTGATCTGAAGATCACATTAGGAGGGAGCAGATCTGAAAGGTCACTTGTGGAAAAAAACAGAGCAAAAGCACACTTGCTTAATGTTCTTTAAATCCAAAATCCAGTATGGGACAAATACTTCAGGCCAATTTGGCTCTGTCAGTGGAATTATCCTGCTATTGTGAGAGACTGAATACCAAGCGGACAAGTCTCACTTTTACGATGTAGCAGCACTGTCTGCGAATATTGACTAGAAATAGAGAAGCTGCAGTTGTACTTGATACTCTGAAGGAAGCCTTTTAAAGTATCGGTGTAGTTCAGTTTGGATGCAGACAAACTAGTCTCCAGAGACAAGTAAGGAAGAGGCGAAAGTGGGTGGGTGGGATAAATTACAAAATTCAAAAACACCAGAATGAATATAGATGACTCAGTCAAACAACAACAAAATGAAAACAATTAGAAATATCTTGTGTTGTCTAGATATTTTGGAGGATAACAGGGCTACTCTGACACTATCTACCTATAGCCTGACTTTTCTGTTTGCTGCCCCATACATGAAAAGTTACATGCCTCACCACTAGCTTTCCATCGATCTTGCACTGCAGATGTTTTCTCATACCCAAAGAGCAAAGCATGTTCTTGGTTGGCTTGTTTAGCATCTATGTGGCTTTTGTTTCACTCTAAGGAAAACCAAATAACAAATGTAAGGTGCCATCAGAGAGAGCACGAGAGAGCACCCCATTTAATCTGTCACATTCTGACTCTGATGTTGAAACACCAAAGGGCAGCTGCCTTGCTGCAGCAGAGACTCCTCTCTACATTTAAAGGAGCCAGTCATAGAAAAGAGACTGACAACATTTCTTTTCAATTGTAGCTACTTGGACAGCAATAGAGATGGCTTCTATCCAAGGATCCAAAGCAAAGATAGGATTTTACTGAAAGAGTCTTTTAAAAACGATTGTTATGCATCAGGATGTACACCATACTTGGAGAAGTTAGGTGATCAATATTTTCCATTTATTACAAAAATGACTTTATTTAACTCAGGAACCTGGATCTCTCTAATTCACATGGCACCACAAATATTCTGATCCAGAGTAAACACTAGCAGAAAATTTCCAGAGTCGTTGAAAGGGTTAACAATAATCAACTAACCTTTACTACATATAGACAATATTAGGCTTTCTTCAGTTTCTCTTGATAAACTGATAAAGAAATATACTAGTAACCTACACCTTTTGATGCAACCCAGTATCTTACAAAGATAAGATCTAAAATATAAATCTTCCATCATGACATCAGGCCCTAGCAATTTCTTTAATCAATTGGTGCCTTGGGCAGATGCTTGAAAATTTATTGGAGATTTACAAGAAAAATCATAAACTTCTGACAACATGAAACTAGCCTTTTTAGCAGGACACAAAGAGCTGGGCCAAACCCTCATTGACTTCAAGGGGAGAAGAATCCAGCCTAGTGCAAAGATATAAATGTTTACTTTTAAAGCACCTACTTTCATTATTTCTAACTAGAAAATACAGCAGATGAAAACCTTTGAGCATTAGAGTTTTGATAGTGCCCCCTTCAAAATGAGCAGAGCTAAACCAAAATCTCCTAACTGGATGCCGCTATGCTGGTGTTAAGAAGCCAGATACTGCCTTTGCAGCTTAAGCCTCTCTCTGTTTTTAATGCAGTCTAGCCACTTGACAGATTGCAAACATGCTCACTGTAATTCCTTTTTGTATAATAAATATTGCATTTGCTTATAATAATGCACCAGAGTGTAGTAATAGGTTTTCTATTAGGATATATCCAAACTGATGGTTCTTATTAATGTTAATGAAATTGCAGAGGCCATTTAGAATCAACAGTAAGCTGGAATTCAAAAATGAAAGTCTGTAACACTTCATGTATGTAGCTAAAACTTCAAAGTGGGGCTTGCACTTGCTAAATGAATTATAAAATGCTGCAGAGTAAGAGGTCTTAAAAAATAATCTTGGTTTCTGTACACTACTATTACAGCTGTATCATAAAACCTACCCTGTGCAGATCTTTTGTTCATCATACTTTCATTGTATGAACAGTACTAAATGTATCTAGGGCTAATTAGCAGACAAATTCAAGCTGCTCGAAACCCACAGACACAGGGTGTGTGCTAAACATATTGTGGAGGGATAGTGGCACAATGTTTCTTGACTGGCTTTTTTTTTTTTTGGTCACATTGCAATGCAAGTGTTCCTTCTTTTTCCACTATGTCCCTCAGTTTTCCCTTCCCCAGAACCTCAGATGTATGCTGGGCTCTTCTCAGCAGCGGCCACAAGAGGATTGCACTCAGACTCGCCTAATATCTGACTTCCCAGCTGAGTCTCTAACTTTTGGCTAGTTGCCAGAATTGATGGCTGACTTCCCTTGCTAGACAATCAACACCCTTCCTGCCATCGGCTCCTCTCCATCATACAATGACAGTCCCACAGGAAGGGAACCCTGAGTGGCAGGGGAAGAAGGCAGGTGAGATGGAGGGAGAACCTGTAGTGGACTGATGAGGAAAAAAAGTCATAGAAAAAATCATGCTGAAATCAGTTACCAAACCATGTAGATCTTGTTAAATACTTCTGCTGAGCCTGCCTCTACACCATTCCCTGGAACCACAGGTCTCACACAGCATCTCAGCAGTGCTGTGCTTCAGTTAGAGCAACACTGATGAAGGAGCCTAAAAACCCTACTGAAAATTCCTGTAAAGCGCTACTGAGACGGTTGGGAAGACTTTAAGATGCTGTGGCTGCTGAAAACAGTCTCATCATTTGCTTCCAATATGATATTTTTGTGTGCATGTTTGCACAGAGACTTGAAAGTTAAGGAGGTAGTAAGAAAAGAGTAGGGTGGGGCAGGAGTGCCTGGTATGTGTGGAGATGCAATTACAACTTTCCCCCCCATTTATTTCTTAAGGGGACACTTTCAAATAGCTTTTGGCCCAAAACTTAGTTGTCACTGCTTGCTTGTTTGGAGTTTTTTTTTCCCCTTTCTTTTAAACAGGGTTTACAAAATCTCATATGAGTAGACGTGCTTGTAATGTTGCTTATGCTGAAGTTTTATAGCTTCTACAGTTGTAAAGAAAAGCCTACCAATTACTTAGTGTTGGAAACCCGAATAGTGTATAACAACATTGGGCTACTGAACAGAAGTGCACGAGCACTCTGGTTTCACTGCCCTAGCTAATGGAGTGCAAAATTGAGCTAACACTATAACTGGGAGCAAGCTTTTATTTTTATTTTGAGTGTTGGTGATAACAGAAGTAAAGCAATTTTTTAAAGAAAGCCAAGTTTTAAAAATATTATGTATATTGACACTCTTCCTGTAAGTAATGTTGAGACTGAATTGGTGCAAAAACAGGTGGTTGGTTTTTTAAAAATTGCTGGGAATTTTTTAAACAATTTTTTTTTAAAAAAAAATTACATAAATCGATAAACTAAGTAATTTACCTTTTTTGTACTTTTCATTCTGTTTTTGTTTCCAAATACCACATGCTTCATGGCATCTCTAATAGAATTATGCAATTTTACAACTTGTCTGGTCTTGTAGCTGTGATAATATTACACAGACCCAACATGTTAGGATGGGGGGAACAGTAATCAGGGCCGGCTCCACGCACCAGCGAACCAAGCAGGTGCCTGGGGTGGCGATCCGCCCTCGGCGGTGGCGGGAATTCAGCAGCCTCTCTGTCACAGAGCATTTCGCACTTGGCAGCAATTTAGTGGCGGGGACACGACTCTTTTTAGGTCGCCGGCAGCAATTCGGCGGTCGCACCATCGCTCCACCTCTGTGTTCGGTGGCAAGGTTTTTTGTTTTGTTTTTTTTTTGCCGCTTGGGGCGGCAAAAACGCTGGAGCCGGCCCTGACAGTAATAAAGTAGGTTTCAGAGGGGTAGCCCTGTTAGTCTGTATCTGCAAAAAACAACGAGGAATCCTTGTGGCCTTAGAGACTAACAAATGTATTTGAGCACAAGCTTTCGTGGGCTAGAAGTCGGTTCTAGGCCACGAAAGCTTATGCCCAAATACATTTGTTCGTAATAAAGTAGGAGAAGATCTACATGAATAGGGAAAGGAGAGGACTGGCAGGGAGGAGGGGAAAAGAGAAGGGTTTAGACAGCATGGATGTCTGGTATTACCTGAACTCTCAACATTTTTAAATCTAGAAATGAGGTCCAATTGTCTTTGAAGTCATATAATTGCTTTCTACAGCCATGATGTATTTTTTCTTTGGCTGCTAACTCAGACCGGTCCAAACAGCACTTCTCTATTCTGGGCATAAGCCTATTGTTCCATTGTTGTAAAATCATGTGCTTGGTGATCACAGTGGCCCTAAAAAACAACAGTCTTTGTGACAGACTTGCATCCAACTTAGCTGGTAAATCATCGAGGATGTAATTTTCAGCTGAAGTGCTCAGCTTTAGCAGCCAAACTATTTTAACTCTTGTGGCCTGACTGTTGGACAGTCCCATAGCATATGCATCAGGGTTCTTTTGTCTGTGCTGCAGCACCAACAAACATCAGAGGATAAGGCCTCTCTTTTGAGCAACATCCTCTTCCAATAGTGGTTTGGGTTTTTTAATATCTTTTTGTTTGTAACAAACCTAGCCTGAGATCCATTGAAGCGTTTTGAACATTCTGTAATATGCTCTGCCATTGGGATTCTTTTAAGGGCTGTGATAAATCCACTTTCCCCCCGCCTGCCCCTTCACAAAAAACCCAGACTAATGGAGTTTCTCTTCATTAACAAAGTATACATAGTGGACATGGATGTGCGGAGTTTATGAAGCATTTCTAAGATTCCCTGTAATTCTATGGTCTCTGGAATTCCTAGGGCATCTGGACCAAATCAATACATTAGCAATTGTCTTGTAAATACTGCTCCTCCACTGAGGGTGAAAGGATGTTGCTTTTAGCGTTAGAAAAGGGATAAAGCCCTCATCATTGACTAACTGGAAGATCCATATGCTGCCCCTGCTCAGACTGTTCTCCCAAGTCATAGCTTTGTCCCCAGTTTGCAAGTCTGGGTTACCCCAGAAATTTTAGTTATAATAATCACGGAGAAGCAACAGACAGAAAGAGGCTACATGTGAGTTGCTTCTGCCATTCTCCTGGACCCTGATTCTCTCCACTGGAAGGCCGGGTGAGTTTTCCATACAGGACCCCTCTAAAGATTCCTTTGAGATTCAGAATGCACAGCAGGACACATTTTCATGCCTCTGATTTTGGTAATCTCAGTTATTGCCCAGGTTGATCAACAGGTAAAGCCAGCTCTGGATAGAAATAAATAAATACATTGCATATAGGCCGATCTGAAACTGCGTCAGGAGATCTTGTTTCTCTCTGGATTCACCACTGACTTTATTGGCTTAGGCCTATATCTTCAAAATGTGTCCACTTATTCTGTGGGCTTCTGTTTTTGGAGCCCAGTTGGAAACACTTACGTCCTGGCATCCCGGGGTGCTGGGCAAGCACAACTCCAGCTGAAATCAAGCTGCAGATAGTCAGCACTTCTGAAAATCAGGCACAGAAGGTTGTTTCAAAATCAGAACTGAAAAACGGAGGCTCCCAAAATCAGTGGATGCTTTTGAAAATGTTAGCTGTGCAATTTTATAATCGGTGTGCAGAAATGTTCATCCAAGTGTGCACTTTGTTTGCATATGTGATTATCACCACTACATGCAGTAGGAGCTTGTTAGATTCATAAGAACTCTGGTATCCTTTCAGCTTCATTCCCTCAGGATTCCTATGTCATCAGCTCGAAGAGGAATGTTTATGGACACTCGGCTCCAGTGTCAGAACGTAAAGCTATGACTCACAGACCCCAGGCTCCATGAAGCAACATTAATAATGTTGTTTGATAGGTAAGCAGTAAGGAATGTTGTTTGATAGGTAAGTAGTAATTTTATTAGAATCTCTTCTTAAATATGACTCATCCTGTAGCTGGAGGATGAGTCACTTAAGTGCTTAGGATTTCCCTACAATGATGATGTCATTCTTTTGGAAAAAATCCATGAAAGCTCACAGCATCCTAGTAGTTGTGTAGTACACACTGCAGGAATATGGCTTTGAATTGAGTGCCTTTAGACTTCCCCCCATGGAGTCCTGCTCTTGGACTGAAAGGTATATCAAAACATCATAAAAACTGTGAGTGGAAAAGACCTAAAGTGTCAGATCGCCCCTTCCATCTCTCCCTGCCAGAGCTGGATCACTCCCTACACAATATTTTGTCCTGTCTGGTTTCAAAGTTTCATTTGTCTTGGCTGTGGAATAGTCTCGCAAGGGAAACTCATTCTCAAGAAGGCTTCCTAATAGCCTACATTTTCCCTTCTCCAGTCAATGCAATAACTCCTAGTTAGAGCTCCACCTGCCACTGTCAATTCATCCCTGTACTTTGCATCTTGCCCTTCATGAGTTTGGCTCAGCAGTGTGTAATTTGCTGCCCACTATGAATACAGGTCTCTTCCCAGGTGTCCCCTTTCCATTGAGTTAAATGTGTTTTGCAGTTTTTCCCCAGCTGAACTGGTGTTCAGTTTCCCAGGCTGAGTCGCACTTTGTTGTTTTCTGCCCTCTCTAGGTCCCTTGGTGGTGTTTCTATATCCTGACACGTATCTGTAATGGAAGTGGGAGAGTTAACCTAGTTTTCCTTCCCCACCCCTCACCTTGCCGGTATCATTAATGAAGACATTAACTAAGACTGGACCAAACACTGATTCCACTGAGAAAACTCCCCACAACTTTACACATTGCCTTTAATCATGACTTTCTTCACGGTCTTTGAGTCAGTTTTCAGTCCAGCTGACTGGCCAGGGCACTCATCCAAACCAATCTGAATGAATTTTTAAGTAAGATTTCATGAGTCTCTATATTAAATGCTTTATGACAGCTGAAGGTTCAGTGTAGCCCAAGCCCACTGGATATGCTCACATTAAAAAGGGGGTCCTCCTCAGGATCCAGATCAAGATCATTCCCCCATGCCTCCATTGCACTGATATGTATTTATGCCTGTGGATATGGACAGCCCTGATTGGCTAGTTGGGCCCTTTCGATGGCATCTGCCCCATGCACTAACTCCTGATGGTGCACAGCTGAGACCCCCTTCACTGAGAACAAAAAGCCCCTATGCCCATTCTGTGAAATGGTGAGGGGCACACTCAATGGTGGTGATAATAAAGAAAATCAGAGTTTAGGTTGAAAAGATGCTGATGGCAGAGATTGTCATGGCTCTTACTATGCCCTGGCTTTGGGTTCTGGCCTGGCCAGGGGGTGGGGCCTCCAGGGGAAAAGGAGGATCAGAGAGTGCCCATGGCAAGGGGGGCCTTGCTGCAGACAGGACCAGCTCTAGGCACCAGCAAAGCAAGCACGTGCTTGGGGTGGCACACATTTTTTTTTTTTTTTTTTTTTTGCTTGGGCAGTTGCGCACTTGGAGCAGCAATTTTTTTGCTTGGGGCGGCAAAAAACCCAGAGCCGGCCCTGGCTGCAAAGCACCAACCCCACCACCTTCAACCTGTGCCTGCCCGAAGCTACTATGCCCATGTTAACAGCTGGGTGGGTGGGGCCCCCACAGGGATGTGGGGGGGGCCCCAAATGTTTTTTGCCCAGGGCCCCAATAAATCTTAACCCACTTTTGGAGGCAGGTTTTGTTCTGTGTTTGTAGAACACCGAGCACAATGGGGTCCTGGGCCATGACTGGGGCTTTTAGTATTACCACTATGCAAATTATTATTAAGAATAGTAATAGTACCTATTTTTTAGCGTGGGTAAATACAATGTGCAAACCCTCACCTGTGTGCGTTTTTTTTTAAGGTCACTTGCCATTATTGACCCAGAGTCTAGCAGCACTAAGCCACATACCCTCTTATTGGTGCATTCCTCAGATGGTTGAGGCTTTATGTCTCTCAATATGCCCAAGGCAGTCACTAATAGCCTACTAAGGGACACCTTGTACTGGCTTATTGCTACAGGGGAAAAGTAACTGAAAGTAAGAAGGTCAGAGCTTCAATAATTCTATCGGGTGTTGAGAATTTTATGACAAACTAACCCTTTGATCCAATTTCTTCAAGTGAGCCCTAACTTATAAAGTTGAATCCATATTTAGGAATAATGTTTTCTTTAGTAAAACTGTAACTACTGTATTCCATAATTGACTGTCCTGGATCTGACCTATTCCAATAGCCTTACGTTGACATGGCTAATGGTTGCTCTCTGTGGACATTCACTCAGCTGACATAGTACAGGTCTTCTCAATCCCTCCAAAGCAGTGTGAGCAGACTCCATATAGAGTATGTAATGTGATATTTCCTATGACATGACTACATTAAAAACAGGAACAATTCCCTCTTGTAGATGGAAATGGAGTATTCCTCCATTTCTGGAATAATAGAAGAGTATTTTTATTTATTCTTTGTATTGGCCTTTCTCATCACATTTGGGGACGAGAAAACCAATGTAATTGTGGTACTATTACTAGCTATATTTCAATCACAAAGATAAACCTACTGGACAAACTACATTGCATGTACAATGGGACTGGGGGGTAGTAGAATCATACAGCAGCAAACAGTAAAATGCCACTCCAGAGCAAGCTGTCTCATGTATTTTCTCAGGTGCTTTTACGGCCCCCATCACTATGGTAGTTGAGCACCTCACAATCAATACAGCATTGTGTAACAGCAATGTAAATGCGCGGTGGTCCTCCAGCAGCGTTGCTCCAAAAGCAATAATTTTGAGATAATCCAGATTCATCATTTCCAAATGATTTTAAAAGGCTTAAAGTGGAGGATTTTTAACATAATTGTAAAAGATGCTCCTTCCAGTCACACTGAGTTTCAAAAGAAAAGGAATTTAACACTAGAAGCACCTTTCACAAGATGAGGGTTAAGAAGGTACTAAAAGATAAGGCCAGGTGCTCTCCTGGTGTAAATAGGCGCTGAAATCAATGGAGCTCCACTTATTTATACCAGCTGACAGTCAGGCCCATAGACTACAAATGGCACAAGATTTGACCTCAGTGTGACAATAATAGTTGACTGGATTCCCATTTAGCCTAATGACAAAGGAAACTTTACCCTTGATATGAATGTAAAGCTTTGTATTTGGCTTAATAAAGTTGAAATGTGTATTAGAGGCACCATCCACAATCTGAAACATGAATATTATACTCCCCCCAGTTCTCACCTACCCCAGCTGCTGCTGCTGCTGTTCAGTTGTTCTGATTGCGCTCTCCCCTGAATCAGCACTGCTGGTAGCAGCACCACTTATAAATCGCTCCCAAAGCATGGCCTCTAGAAGGATTGAATCAGCCAAGTGTGAGACCCACAGATGCAAGTGATAGGCTGAAATGTGGCTCAGTCCTGACAGGAAACATACAGCATTAGGAACCTTGCCTTTACAGCCTCTCTCTCCACTGACCCTCATTACCAGGAAACCACTGCCAGTGCTGAATTGTAGGCTGTCCCCACATCGAAGGTAAAACCTTATAAATATGATTCATTCTTGGAATACCTTGAATTCTTTTTTCCTTTGGGAACAGTTACTACACAAGCACTGCAAAATGTCCTGAAGACCCTAGTTGTCCAATGGAAACTATCCAAAAATACAGTCAAGGACAATATTCTACAGTTCGCAGCTTTCTTCTCTCATTTCTCATTCAGACCAGAAGGATACAACATATTCACAACCTGAAAGCCACCAGTAGTGTGGAGCATAGTTCTCTGCTGCAAGCTATGAGTTTGCAGGCTACAGGCATATCTTAAACTGTTTTACTCTGACAAGTGCATAGTTAAAGTGAAATTGTTTTTAAATATGGACTAGAGACTTCACAAGGATCTGACTAATATTTTTATTTCTTTCCCCCCTTTCCCCCCATCATTTATTATTTGAAGTATCCCTTTAATAGTCTTAAGATATTTAATATCCTAAGATAGGTCTTTTGGACCACATTTCATTTGCTTTAGTGTTGTGAATTTAACTGGCTGTAGTAGTTAATATTGCTTTTCAAATCTGCTGAGTGTGCATTAATGGTATTAATGACAAAACTTACATAATTACAATAACTTTTTGGCTAAATGTGCTTCCAGTGTTCCCTTAGAAAACTGTAATTTATGCTGAGTACAAAGTGTACAGTATGATTTTAGATTTTGTAGAGGGATAATCTTGGAATTTACCCACACGACCAGACTGGTAAATATTCAGGGCCATCTTTTCACAAAGTTGAGACCAGAGGTTTGCATGCATTTCTAGATATACAATTGTGTGCCTGATTCGTATGTACCCTGACTGCAAATGTATGGGTAGATTTAGGTGTTTGCACATGGAAAGAAAACTAAATATCGTAGCGTATATCTGGAAGATCAGACCTTCAGCCCTGTTTGTCTGGTGCGCAAAGCTGCCAGAAGTCATCCTCTGCTCTTCTGGTGATTCCTTAGAGTGGTGGAATTCCAAGATGGCATAGAGCCATCTATTTCATCATACTCCATCCCCTCCTGCCCATTGGCACTGCCTTGTATGCAGTAGGCTGCAGGGCTGCTACTAGCAGGTCAAGTTTCAGTACCGGATATGGATTGGCTACAGAGCTTCCTTCCCAGAGAGACAGATCCTCATGTGTTCACTATAAAATCCTTTATGCACTGCCAGGAATGGCTGTTGTGAGATTAAGGTATATTATACACAGTGCCACCTAGTGATTTAAACCGTACAGTGCAGTTTAGTATGCCATTACAGGCATACTAAACATTACAGCACCATTACAGGTGCTGTTGTCATCATGAATAGGTCGGAATATGAACAAGAGGCTGCTCGGCAGCTCTCCAACACCACTTTCTACAAACCATTACCCTCTGATCCCACTGAGGGTTACCAAAAGAAACTACAGCATTTGCTCAAGAAACTCCCTGAAAAAGCACAAGATCAAATCCACACAGACACACCCCTGGAACCCCGACCTGGGATATTCTATCTACTACCCAAGATCCATAAATCTGGAAATCCTGGGTGCCCCATCATCTCAGGCATTGGCTCCCTGACAGCAGGATTGTCTGGCTATGTAGACTCCCTCCTCAGGCCCTACGCTACCAGCACTCCCAGCTACCTTCGAGACACCACTGACTTCCTGAGAAAACTACAATCCATCAGTGATCTTCCTGATAACATCATCCTGGCCACTATGGATGTAGAAGCCCTCTACACCAACATTCCACACAAAGATGGACTACAAGCCATCAGGAACACTATACCCGATAATGTCACGGCTAACCTGGTGGCTGAACTTTGTGACTTTGTCCTCACCCATAACTATTTCACATTTGGGGACAATGTATACCTTCAAATCAGCGGCACGGCTATGGGTACCCCCATGGCCCCACAGTATGCCAACATTTTTATGGCTGACTTAGAACAACACTTCCTCAGCTCTTGTCCCCTAATGCCCCTACTCTACTTGCGCTATATTGATGACATCTTCATCATCTGGACCCATGGAAAAGAAGCCCTTGAGGAATTCCACCATGATTTCAACAATTTCCATCCCACCATCAACCTCAGCCTGGACCAGTCCACACAAGAGATCCACTTCCTGGACACTACAGTGCTAATAAGCGATGGTCACATAAACACCACCCTATACCGGAAACCTACTGACCGCTATTCCTACCTACATGCCTCCAGCTTTCACCCTGACCATACCACACGATCCATTGTCTACAGCCAAGCTCTACAATACAACTGCATTTGCTCCAACTCCTCAGACAGAGACAAACACCTATAAGATCTCTATCAAGCATTCTTACAACTAAAATACCCACCTGCTGAAGTGAAGAAACAGATTGACAGAGCCAGAAGAGTACCCAGAAGTCACCTACTACAGGACAGGCCTAACGAAGAAAATAACAGAACGCCACTAGCCGTCACCTTCAGCCCCCAACTAAAACCCCTCCAACGCATTATCAAGGATCTACAACCTATCCTGAAGGACGACCAATCACTCTCACAAATCTTGGGAGACAGGCCAGTCCTTGCCTACAGACAGCCCCCCAACCTGAAGCAAATACTCACCAGCAACCACATACCACACAACAGAACCACTAACCCAGGAACCTATCCTTGCAACAAAGCCCGTTGCCAACTGTGCCCACATATCTATTCAGGGGACACCATCACAGGGCCTAATAACATCAGCCACACTGTTAGAGGCTCGTTCACCTGCACATCTACCAATGTGATATATGCCATCGTGTGCCAGCAATGCCCCTTTGCCATGTACATTGGTCAAACTGGACAGTCTCTACGTAAAAGAATAAATGGACACAAATCAGATGTCAAGAATTATAACATTCATAAACCAGTCGGAGAACACTTCCATCTCTCTGGTCACGCGATTACAGACATGAAAGTTGCGATATTACAACAGAAAAACTTCAGGAACAGACTCCAACGAGAGACTGCTGAATTGGAATTAATTTGCAAATTGGATACAATTAACTTAGGCTTGAATAGAGACTGGGAGTGGTTGAGTCATTATAAAAAGTAACCTATTTTATTCCTTCCCGCTTCCCCCCCCCCACTGTTCCTCAGACGTTCTTGTTAAACCCTGGATTTGTGCTGGAAATGGCCCACCTTGATTATCATACACATTGTAAGGAGAGTGATCACTTTAGATAAGCTAGTACCAGCAGGAGAGTGGGGTGGGGGGAGAGAAAACCTTTTGTAGTGATAAACACCCATTTTTTCATGGTCTGTGTGTATAAAAACAGCCTCACTTTTTTTCATGGTCTGTGTGTATAAAAACATCCTCACTATTTTCCACTTTATGCATCCGATGAAGTGAGCTGTAGCTCACGAAAGCTTATGCTCAAATAAATTGGTTAGTCTCTAAGGTGCCACAAGTACTCCTTTTTTTATTATAGGCATAGTGAGTGTTCCCTGGCTCAAGGACATATTGCCAGAGCACCTCTGCACTTTGGTAATCTCTGATGTCCAAACAGTCTCTTGGGACCATGAAGCAGCTGGGTATAACTGAAAGCAACAACGAGGCTGCTCTAAATTTTGGCTGGTGACCAAGAAGCTCCCCAGATTTGGGAGCTTCAAAAGCAGGTACAAGGACCAGGATTGTGGCCGCCCCTTGGGCAGGTGCCTTTTACTGAGTAGAACAGGTTCATCCACAATCTGGCCTATAGTACAGGGATAAAATATTGACAGTGGTATATATGGTTGTTACTACGAGTTATAGACTGATCAAGGGAGAGGAAAATGAAGGCTGAATGTTAGGGAAGGTTCCAAGTGAGATGTCCTAGGCTGTAAAATGGTTTCTCAAAGGAAATGGGTAGGTAGAAGTAGTCCTGGAGTAAAGTGAGCTGGAGTCAAGAGACTGAAGGAGAAGGCTGGGCAGGGATATGGCTGCAGAGTCAATGTGGTTATTGGCTCCATAACGGTCAATTATCAGTTTCCAGCTTTTTGTGTGGCATTAGTCCATATTTAAGCATAACACTAGAATCAGGAAGTGTATATGCATGCAAAGCTTTACATTTTTTTTAAAGTTAACCAGTCTACTAATTCTTTGAGTTAATGGCAAAAGTTTAGGTTGATTCTTATTCAGTGTGAAATTCTAAAGGGGGGGTGGGGAGAGAAACTGCTTCCACACATGGAAATGTAAAATTGTACAGCATTGCTGTGGCAGGGTCTGCTGAGCAAAGAACTCCTGTATATCCCACGCTTAGATCAAACATTCATTTCATGCTGCCTATTATTATTTACGGTGATTGTACTGGACACAGTCAGTGTGCTTGTGGCATTCCAGGGTACAATACAGACTGAGTAGCTGTGTCACACTTGCCCTGTAACCTGGGGTGATTGTTACAATGCCTCGCTGCTATCGCCTCCAGCATGTAAGTCACTCCCAGCTATGTCTGTATGTGTGCTGCAGCCAGCCAGCCACATCTTGGCTCTTACCAACCTTGGTTATGCTGCAGTGTGACTCCAGCACACTCCCAGTTCCCAATCCCTCCCTACCCCACAAATGTATGTCCTATAGTGCCCAGCCCTCTCCTGGACAGTGCAAATATGTTACATCCATTTAGTGATGAGCTGCCAAAATCTTAACAACCGGTTCCCTCCTCACCCCACAAGGGGGTTGTAGCCCCCCCGGAACCCCTGCCCCATCTACCCCCATCCCCTGACTGACCCTGGAACTGGGCAGGAGGGTCTCGTGGGCCACCGTAGTGGGTGCCCACTCTGCCCTGCCCCTAAGAGCCAGAGGGACCTGCCAGGGGGCGAGGTGGGGTGTCCCGGCGGTGCTTACCTGGGGCGGCTCCCAGGAAGCATCCGGCAGGTCCCTCTGGCTCCTAGGGGTGGGGTAGTGAAGGTAGGGGGGGAGCAGGGGAGCGGCTGCTCCCCCCACTGATCACATCAAAAGTGGTGCCATAGGTGCCGACTACGTGGGTGCTCCGGGGCTGGAGCACCCACGGGGAAAATTTGGTGGGTGCGGTGCACCCACCGGCAGCTCCCAGCCCCGCGCCTGGCCTCAGCTCACCTCCGCTCCGCCTCCGCCCCTGAACGCCCTGCCCCGCTCTGCTTCTCCGCTCCCCTCCCCCGGTTCCCGCGAATCAGCTGTTCGCACGGGAAGCCGGGGAGGGCTGAGAAGCAAGCGGCGGCTTCACACTCAGGCCCAGGGAGGCAGAGGTGAGCTGGGGCGGGGAGCGCTTCCCCTGCGTGCCCCCCAGGTTACATGCTGCGGTGCGGGCGGCCTTCCTCGAGCGCCTCCGCCCCAGCTCACCTCCGCTCTGCGTCCCTGGGCCTGAGCGCGAAGCCGCTGCTTGCTTCTCAGCTCCCGCCCCCCGCCCCGGCTTCCCGCACGAACAGCTGATTCGCGAGAAGCTGGGGGGGGAGGGGACGGAGAAGCAGAGTGTAACTCAGGGGCAGAGGCAGAGCTCATTGCAGGAATCCAACACTGAAGTGTCAAAGGCAAGGATCGCTAATAGTGAGGTCCATGGCTCAAAAAAATGAATGTCCTTCTTGCCCTGGGCAAATGCCAGAGTGCTCTTGGCACCTGAATAGTTACCTGAATATCTAGAAGCTGCAAGGATCTAATGAGCTCGCCACCTATGTTCCTTGGAAAATAATGATGGACAAACCCCTACAGCAAGAAGTGCTGATCTACTTTGCCATTTCTTCTGGTTGTTTTACCCCACAGATAAGCATCACCTCAGTCCTTGATGGGTTGTGATCTTTTGAGCCAGGATAATGGAAACAAAAATTACATCTGGAATACATCAAATAAAAGTGGACTTTGGCATTTAAAAGCCAGTGAGGTGTTTAAAGCTCTCCCTTTCCTAAACTTCAGAAGTAGAAATACGAAGAGGTCAAGGTGCCAGTCTTCCTTCTAAGCTACTAGGACAGTTTGCTTTGTGTATAAGATAACTAGCAAGCTCAGGCTAGAAGAGAAATATAACCAGGTGATCCTCCATTGAGGCAACAAGCAAGCTAGCTTTTTCATTAAATCCCTAATGGAATCACCTTTTCTGTTGAAACTTTGAATCTTAATCCCCTAAATGACACTAATTTATTTTATGTATTTCCTTTGCTTTGAGACTGAACCCTTCAATTCCTGGTAAATTGATGAAATTTAAATTGGATAGTTATTTTATTTGAAATGGTGATCTCCCTGGGGCAGGGAATGTGTCTTGCACTATGTATAGCACTGAGCAGTGTGACAGAATATACCTGTGTTCACATCCTACACACCATTGTAAGAATGTTTGTACAAAGTATGCCTTGTGACGTATCAGTTAAAAACTCAATTTGCTGGTCAATTCTGTCCTGGTAAAATATGTGCCAATTTTGTATGTGAAGTTATAAGGTTCCCCCTCTGTGGTGGTATTAACCCAGGTTTCAAACTTCTGCCCACACAGAAGTTAGCAAACAGGTCTGTCAGAAATAAAGTGCTTGCTTTAATTTGCATTTAAGCAGTAAACCAAATCGTCAAGCAGGAAGGGAAGACAAAGGAAGTTCAAACAGGTGAAAAAAACCAGGAGGGAATATCCTTCCACATTAATATCCTCGGTTTCAGTTGCAAATGTTGTTCAATACTATGAAAAGGAGGTACAAGCTCCCCATGGCATGACCACCCTCTCCCTGCCCATTGTGTTCACTGCACCTGAAGAGACAAAAAAGAAACAGCCATTGGTTTATGCGGAAGAGGTCCTGGCCTAAAGAGTTTGGTCTGTAAGACTACTGAAAGCCTATGGTGAGAAAACTTGCTTTGAATTTAATATAGTTTGTTCAGTTAAAACAACAAGGAGCCCGGTGGCACCAATAGACATTTTATCTTTAACTTTGTTCAGTCAGGCACCAATAGAGCCGCAGGAGGGGGCGGTCAGGCAGGAATGCACTCAGACAACTAGCCCAAGCCACCTCCTGGGTGGCTGCGGCCACATTGCTCTTTCTAGCATGCAACTGAAGCTGAGCTAGCACATTTCTGTCTCCCTGCTGCTGTGTAAACATACCCTTAGCTGCTGAAGTACTTCTATGAATCCCACGCCAAGTGCCTTAGGGTTGCTTGTATACATAGTCTTCTCAGATACCGAGGTGTAAGTAGCTTTTGTGATTATTTATTTAGCTTAAAAGGGAAAATTTTGGCCTTAACGCCTCCTTGTGGTTTCTTTGTAGTGAAAACTGAGTGATGGTGCTTCATTGATTTAAACTCCAAACTCCTAGATTAGTTGTTCATATTCATCTTACCTCCGTTTACCGACTTTGCCCCTCCCCAATACCTAACGTAAACAAAAACATGTGACCTCTGATGTAACCCAAATGTTAGCTAGCTATCTGACTGATTCTTTACAATTTTGATTGCACAAAGAGTTATTGCTTTATACTTTGAATATCCAAGTTGTATGTCAACCCACAAAATGTTACTAAAATATGCAAGCAATGGTTTGTTTTGTCCCATTCAGTGTTTGTATAGTTTATTAATAATTAGTAAGCACCTATAGTGCTTTATTTTAAAGCGCTATCTTCAGATCTATGAAAAAAATGTAGATCAGGACAGAAGAACAGGTGAATTTTTCTCTCTTTAAGCATGAATTTACCATCTTGTGTTGCAGTTAGCTAGAATGATTTGGTCAGTCTCCTAAAGGCCCAGGTGGAACTTGTCAAGGTCTGCTTGAATTCAAGCTGTTATGCACTAGATCCTGGCAGTCAATATCGAGTAAAAGTCATTCACATTGCATGTGTTTTAAATGGCTCTTTTAGAATGGCATTTAAAACAAGGACATAGTGAATGGGTGGCCAAATAGGGTGGGCTTGTATATCAGCTCCTAGCTGGAGCCCTGCACTTGAAATAATAGAAGCCGCACTGCCTGTCCTGTGACTAGCATGGCGGAACACTTTTAAAAAAATGTTTTGAAAATCTGTTTATCCCCTAACAATACACCATGATGAAACATGCCACAATGCGAAGGATCAGCTGAAAAGTAAGGATAGCATATTTTTTCTCAAAACATGGTTACAGGAGTTGTATATCATGATAAAATGGACATTTAAACAAACAAAAACAGAACTGGAACTAGTGATAAATGTACAGATTAAAAATCTTAGATTGAATGACTTTTCCATCCTGAATCTTTGCAGAACACCACAGAGTGAAATCCTGGCCTCGCTGCAGTCTATGGGAGTTTTCCCATTGACTTTACTGGGGCCAGGGTTTCACTCACCGCTTATTAGCATGAACGAAAGGATGCTCCCCCGTTTTACAATTTATACTTATGAGCCATTTCCAACATGCTAGTTGTCAAGCTTTCAACACAACCAGAGTTCCAAATAGCTTTATTCTGACTAATAAGAAACCCTTACTTCAGGGCCTTTCGTATTTATAAAACTATTAGTGCACGGGTATTGTCCTGAAATTCAGACCATTAGAGACATTTTATTGCGGGAAAGAGGGCACAGCAAGCTTCTTTGAAATCTGTAGTGGTTTGAGGTGCACCAAAACAGCAGCAAGATGCTAGTTATAACAGGCTTGTTTTATTTCAAAGCTTTGACAAGCCAGTTCCAGATCATCATGTTTCTTTTAATGTGAGTGATGCCAATCAATATGTCAGGCCAACAAGATCAAAGAGTCATAGAAATTAGAGAAGAAAAAAACCTGTGCAGTCATCTAGTGCATCCTCCTTCGGACATATGATTTTTCTCTATTATGTGCTTTGTACAACCCGATTTTTAAAATGTCCCAAACGTGGGATTCCACACGTCTTCTGGGAGACAGTTTTGCAGCCTCACAGATTTTTATTGTCAGGAAGTTTAGTTCTAACATTGATTGAATTTTTCCTGTGTAAATTTCTGCCCTTTCTTCCTAGCCATAATTGCTCTTTTGTTTGAAAAATATCTTTATTCTTTAGAGAGTACCCAAAAATGTGCTAGGCACTTTAGAGACCAAAAATTAGGTCAGCGGCGCCGAGGTGCTATGATAATACTAATAATAACACAGAGTCAATAGAGTCAATCCAGCAAAGGATTTAGGTCCAGATCGTCAAAGGTATTTAGGTGCTGAGCTTCCATCAGTTTCAATGGGACTTAGGTGCCCAAATATCTTTAACGATCTAGGTTTTAGCCCATGGTCCCAGCCCCAAGAGGTTACAATCTAATTTGAGTTGTGTCAAAACTAATGGAAGTAACAAACAAGTAAGAACAAGGGCTGTCGTAACAACATGATTACCTTGATATGTATGCACCTGGGTGGTTTTGCTATCCTTTTTAAATGATAATAAATTAATCCATTTCTTGTAGACAACATGGGGAAATATGGATTTTAAGAGGGATTTAAATGAGGAGCAGGTGTTAGATTTGTGAGCAGGTATCATGAAGGCATTCTGTAAACAAGGTATAGCATGGAAGAAGTCAAAGAGATGGGATTGGGAAAAAGAAGTGGTTGGGTCATCCAGTCTACCATCACTGCCAAAGCAGAGGGGTCAGAAGGAGACAGTTACAGAGATGTAGGCTGGGGCGGAGTGGTGCAGGGCCTTGAATGCAAGAATTAGTTTTATTGCTATGTAGAACAAAGGGAGAAGAGTGGAAGGATTTGAAGGATGGGTGACACAGCCTGAATGAGTGGCAAAGAAGATTACTTTAGGGGTAGCATTTTGAATATGGAAAGGAGGGGGCAATGCTGGCATCACAGAGAGCAAAGTTTCGGTGATAAAGGCAGCGGGTGATTAGGGCATGGACATACGATTCAGCCACTGAGACAGATAGGAAGTACAATCCTATCTTACATATTTCACAGTTCTCTCTACCTTAGTTTTGGACTGCACCCATCACTATAGTATCTGACTACTTCCCATGTAAAAATGATTGGCAATAATGAGTTCCCACGTGGACTTCATGAAATCGCTGTCTCATCTCCCTTATCAGGTTATGGAAAGCTCTACTTGTGCTATGGGGTGTTTGGTATTTTTTGTTTGGTTGGTATTTCATACTGTCCTGAATAATTCCTTTCCATCCTCCTTGTTTAGACAGTTCAGTATTTGTAGATGATCAAGTCCCTCTCATTTGTCCCCTCTTAGCCGAGCTGTACATATTTAATTTATTTAAAGGTCAGTCCCTCCAGGGCCCTAATCACTTTTGTTGCGTTTTTTCTTAATCCCATCTATGTCTTTCTTATAATGAGGTATCCAGAAGTGAACAAAAATATTCTGGGTATGATCAAAGCTTCACAGAGAGGGCCTGTAGCCCCACATTTCTTTCTGACATGTCTCTGCTTATACAGCCTACAATTGTGCTGATTCCCCCCGCCCCGCCATATGGCCCTGCAAATACAGTTATTTGCTACGCAGTCTCACTCCTACAGTACATTTCTTTCAGCATTATTGCTTTCCAGGGTTGTTGGTTTTTTAGTTTGTTTTTTGTTTTGTGTGTGCGTGTGGCTCCTTTTAATAATCTCCTCACTGTAGTCTTGTTGAGGGAAGAGTTCTTATGTAGGTATCAAGGTTCAATGGTTTCACATTCGTTTCCTTGTTTTGCTCTTCCTAGAGCTTCTGGTTTTCCTTAATTTCATGTTCTGTTGTCTTTCCCATCTGTGATTTCAGCTTGTTGTGTTTCTTCTAGAACTGGTCAAATAAATTAGTTGCTGAAATTTGTAGTACTTTTAAGATTATTTTAATATTGTTTTCTATTATTTGACCAGTTCATAATTCAGGAATATTTTCCATTAGTCATCCATCTCTAGAGCCATTAAAAATACCACACATTTTTAATAGACAATTTTTAATTTTTTTAAAGAAAAAAGTTGATGAAATTCAGCATTTTCAACAAATATGGATCAAGTCAACCTATCTCTAGCCTGTCCTGTGGGGCATCCTCTTTGGACTCAGGGTTTCTGTACAGTTGAAAGTTCCTGCTCAGTAGTTTGATTTCTTGTGCCTTTTTCAGACATTTTGCATGCTCTCTGAACATCTCTATCTTTTTCTTCCATAACAGAAATGACTTGGAACCCGCTACATGCCACAGGTGGGTGGGTGTAATTATAATAAAAGCTTACTAAAGGTTGCTCAAGAGAATTTCACTTAAAAAATCCCTTTAAGAAATCAAGGAAATTGCCACTTATGGCAATATTACCATGCACCTCAATTCAACTGCCTGACCATGTAAATTGAAAACATTCAGACTCTTGTATTTATAACAGTCCCCCTTGTGATGGGTCCCTATGGGGTGCCACCTGGAACTAGGGTACCACTGAGCGCTTTGACTCACCAGCCTGGGCTCCCTCTCACATGGTTTTGCTGTGACAAGCTGCAGACCTGCTCCTAGTCCTACACTTCCACCAGCATTGCGCCTATGGTTATTTTGCTCTTGCACATCCCAAAATAGAATCAACTGACTTACTAAAGTATACGTCCTTTACTCTGTAAATCAGAACCTGACACTACTTACAGTATTTCAGTATAATATGAAAGAGAGCCTCCCACAAGACTTCTAGAACATAAATTAAACAGGGCAAGTGGAGGACATGATCTAAAAGCTGAAAATAACTGAATTAAAATCAGAAGCATCATTTCACAGTGGAAGAGAAAGGAAGACTGACAGTTGTACAGCATTGGTGAAAAGGAGGTTAAGGACAAAGAACTAGTGTACATATATAGATATGCTCTAGGAATTATTTTTGGGAAGTTTTATGACCTGGGTTATAACAGGAGGTCAGACTAGAGGAACACAATGGTCCCTTCTGGCTTTGAAATCTTTCAATATATCTAATTTACAGATACAACAGCTTTGGAAACAACTTGCAGCTAAATCAGAAGACATGGAAGAAAATTATTAACGTAATACATTATAAACTGCAGGGATGTATTTAATCAAAGACAAGTAAAGATAAAAGAAATGTATCCTACATGTAGAATATTAAGAATATAGATGTTCTTATTCAATCGACAAAGGAGAATTGTGTTGAGTTAGTTTGCGAACTGCTGACTTAAACTGTGGGTGGTGACCCCCAAGTGGGGCTGCACCATCAGCAGATGAAGTCATGGTATTCCCTAGTATGTAGAGGATGCCATTTTGCTCCACATAGTATGACCTCACATGTACAGTGCACGTGAGGTCATGATGCACGGAGGATGTCATTTTGCTCTGCAAAATGGCATTCTCCACACAGAGAGACCTCACACACTGTACATGTGAGGTTACACTATGCTTAGGACACCATTTTGAAGAGCTAAATGGTGTCCTTCCCGCAGCATGACTCGCAAGTACTATATGTAAGAGGTCACGCCATGCGGAGGATGCCATTTTGCTCTTCAAAATGGCATCTTCCATGCCGTCTGGGGATCTCAGCAGGAGATACTTTGTTAAAATGGGGTTGTGCAGACAAAGTGTAATATGCACTTAGCTCCACTTTACCAAAAAATAAAAATGAAACTGGTATGTAAAATTTTGTGCTGTAATAGAGGTGGGATTTGGATCTTTCACATGATTGGTAATGGACTGGTATAGAACTTTTCACCTCTTGCTCATTGATTTCAAGAAAGATCTATTCAATTGTAACGAGGTCTTTCTCTAAATTAAGTGTAGGAGTCTGAACTTTCTGAAATCCATTAATCTAAAAGAGTGTTGTGGTTTGCTCCTGCCTCAGTGTTCTCAACAGTCAGGTGCTTTGCTGCCTTTTAAGAGGGTAGAAACCAGACCGAGGGTCTCTCTACTTCTCATTGAGATATTCCTCAAGATTCTAAGCCTTCCAGGGAAGCTCTGGGTGTCCACGTTAGCAGCATACAATATGCTTAGGGTGACCATACATCCTGTTTTGGCAGCAACAGTTCTTTTTTTAAGCCCTGTCCTGGCTGTCCCGAACCTTTTGGCAAAAGGGGGCATTTGTCCCATTTGCTCTTGCCAACTTGATCAGTGCACCAGTGTTTCAGTATCAAAGCAAAAAGTTAAGCTTTCATTCTTTGTGATAGGAAGAACAACTTTCTCCCTCCCCCTCAATTAAATTTTGCTTGTATTGATCATGCTAAAAGTAATAATATATCATATTGCATATAGAACATCCATGGAATACATTTTTGTTCCAGGAATAAAGTTGACTTCTTTTCTCCAGCTAGGCACACCAAGTACTTACTTAAAAATCTTTTCAGGCCAAGAAAAAGAGAAACATACATAATAGAACCAAAGGGTAAACAAAAATTCAGTAAACAAACCCAATTAATGCTATCTTGTTAATATGACTGCCCCACTGCATGTGGTCAGGGAATAATTCTACAGTTTTAATAATTCATAACTCCTTATTTTATATGGCGCACCTAAAGTGTACCTAAGTCCATATAACAGGTGAGTTGTGCCAAACAAGTAACAGAATCCCTGCCTGAGGTAGGGCTACCAATATTAAGAACTGAGCTGTAACTCTTTGGTGCAAAACAATGCAAACACACCCATGGGACATGAGGTCTTTGATTTATATTTATTATTTGTATTGTAGTAGTGCCTAGAGACCCAGCTGGGACTGAGGCCCATTGTGCTAGGCACTGTAGATACACATACGAAGACACAGTTCTCTGTCCCCAAAACCTTACAGTTGAAATAAACAAAATGGAAAAAAGTTGAAAGGTCTTAAAGATGTCTTAGAATGTGTTAGTGAAGCAGTTTACAGAAAGAGAGGGAGGGAACACTGAAGTAAATTATTTGGGAGAGGTGTTTCTTGCGTATGGAACAGTATGAATAACACAGTGTTGAATTTTGTTGGAAAATGGTCAGATTATGGGACAAGAAGGATGCTGAGAGGAGCAGTAGTGGGACCACATACAACTGTGGACTTTACATGACAATGCAATAGCCTTCCATCCATGGACAAAGGAACATCTAGAAGACAGTGAAAAATTGTGTGAGATATGATCTCCCTCACTTCCCACCCAGCATATTGCACTTTTGAAAAGAGGTACCTCATGGTGAGGTGATGGGAGAAAAGAATGTGGTAGAGTTTGTGGGAAGTAGAGGACAGAGGAACATATTAAGGGGGTGAAAACAGGTATAATGGGTATGTGGGTGAAGATGAAAAGGGCAACAGCAAGGAACATAAGTATTGTGAGCATTAATATCAAGCTAAGGATTTTCTATAGCATTCAGTGACTATAAGACGAGTGGTATAGACAAGTGTAAGGGCCAAGTTCGGCTCTCTTACACTGCAGTAAATACAGTATAATTCCATAGAGGTCAATAGAATTACTCTGGATTTATATCCGTGTAAATGAAAGCAGAATCTGGCTCAAAATGTGCAAACAAGCTGAAGTGTGACACAGACTAAATCATGATCTCAACAGAGACACTAGTTTTATGGCTCATTACAACACTGTAACCTACTATCCTCCTTTGTCCTATGATGGAGGAGGTGTTAATTGCCCATTTCTTTTTAAGTGATTTCTTGCAACGTTAACCCCTTATGCTTTACGAATCTTGTATTTTTCTCAGACATTCTGGTTACCTTTCCCAGACCCGAAGAAGAGCTCTGTGAAGCTCAAAAGCTTGTCTCTTTTACCACCTTAAGTGATTAATGCTATCTTGAAAAGGAGTACTTGTGGCACCTTAGAGACTAACAAATTTATTTGAGCATAAGCTTTCGTGAGCTACAGCTCACTTCATCGGATAGTAGCTGTAGCTCACGAAAGCTTATGCTCAAATATTTTCCTGTCCTTAATGCTATCTTGTTAATATGACACATTTCCCCATCCCTTAAAAGAGGACTGTTCATTGGATCTACATAATCATAACCCCTTGCTCCTTGCATGTCAATCACATCTCAAATTATTTTGTGTGTGTGTGTACACTTTGCTAACAGTGTTGTTGTAGCTATGTTGTCCCCCCAGGATATTAGAGATACAAAGTCGTCATCTTACTGGATGCAGACCTTGCCAAGCCAATTTGCAGCAGCCTCATCTCTGAAGTGCAGAGCCCTCAGACCACCATCAAATCTGTCAGAGGGCACTTGTCAGTGACGTGTGACATTGTCTGTCTGTCTTTGGCCACAGCCACATGTGGGATCATCTCATTGTCCCCAGGTGTGAAGGCTGGTTGCACATTGATCCTGGCCCATTCGAAATCCATTCAGAAGGGCCCATGAGCAGTGTAGCAAGTCAAAGAAGGACACAGGGTGTTTGGGTCAGTTATAAGAGACTGGTTTCTGACATCAATTGCAGACCATTCTTCATGCCAATATTCCTACACTTCAACATCACAGAGAACGCTGGGCAGGACAAGTGGGCCCACAGTGGGTGCCATGACAACAAGCACACTTTTCAGTGGTCAAAGAGGTCTGTATATGGTGGTAGGCTCACGTTTGCCCTGATCTTTTCAACCATTCTGGCTTTAGCATCCTCACGACGGAGGAGTGATTTTTGATGAACAAAGGGAGCCAAGGTCCTGATGTGGGTCAAATTGTCCCAGTTTTGATGCTCATGGTTGAGTGTAGTTGCATCTCAACCAACTTGATGTGAGACGAATGGATCCAGACCGGACCACAGTATTCTGCTGCAAAATAACAGAGGGCCTAAACTGGATTATTGGAGAGTTTGAATGTTTGTTCCCCATGAAGTGCCAGTCAGTATGCTTAGAAGTCTGTTAAGCGTCATCACCTTAGCTGCAGTTTTCCTCAGGTGGTTCAGATATCTGAGAGATTTATCTAGGGTTACTCCAAAGCAGACTGGGTGCGATTTGTGTTTTGAGCAGCCTCCATTGAGTAATGGAGACATGGTGCATGAGGTAATATCTTATAGTTAACCAACTTCTGTTAATCACAAAGACAAGCTTTCTCTATCATCAACAGAAGTTGGTCCAATAAAAGATATCCCACCCACCATCCCTATCTCGCTATATGCACACTTGGGTCTATGTGTGTGTATTTACACAATTTGTTGTCATTATATAGTATCTGTAATTCTTCATATCCTTTTTTTAAGTTTCAGTTTCGAATAGTAGAAATGTTCAGCTCTACAGGGAAGCTGGGGCCAAGAAAGAGAGAGGCCTTGGAAACACCCATGAACAAGACAAAGAAAGCAATTTAGAGGGGGTGGCAGTGGCAAGTAGGAACAGCAGTAGTGTTTTATATACCAATAATTTACCGAAGGTTATGTGATTACTGCGGATGGGGTTTCATTTTAAAAAAAGAAAAGAAAAAGAAGAAAAACAGCCTGCTTACCATGGCAACCTTTTTTGTTATATAGTTCACACGCTTCTGAACTTCAGAAATACATGGCACCTTGCTCAAGAAACACCCACACACATCTTTGCAAAGAAACATTTTACATTTTGTTGTCGTTTTTTGTAGGAATAGACATAGATCATTTAAAGAAACAATTTCTGGCACCCTAATGCAACAGTTTTCTCTGTTTTATAGTATTTTTTAATAAATGAAAATATAGCAATTTTGAAAGAACAAGAGAATAAATATGGAAAGACTGTATAATCTGTCTCATTCAGCCCTGTCCCTGTTTTGTGTTTCACAGAAGGGAGGAGTGCTGTGTGGGCCTGACCCAAAGTCTGTTTAAGTCAATTGAATTCCCATTGACTGAATGAGGTTTAGATCAGACCATATGAGTATTAAGCATTAAAAAGAGTGGAAGTACTCCTAATAGTATTTAAATTCAGTAGGCCTCATTTAGAGCTCATTACCCCAATTTAAAAATGGCTGCATCTTCAGATATTTCCCTGGATTTACTCCTGGTGTATTCTAAAATCAGAATCAAGATTACGATTGTGATTACTGTTACTTGTTGTTATGATACTGCCCAGGGTCATCAGTCAAAGTCAGGGCCCCACTGTAGTAGGACCTGTGCAAATATATCAAGGGACATGGTCTCTACTTGAAGAGTTTATTATTTAAGGATCTGATCCTGTCTAAGATCTGCTAGGGCAGATGCTTGGGATTCTGCACAGGCACTGAGGTCAGTGCTAGCAGATCTGATGCAGGAGGGAGACGTAGTTCCATAGAAGGATGAGAAGATTACAACTGTAATATGTACAGTTTTTCATAAATTACTTGTGGGTTTTTTATATCTAAACAAATCAATGAAAGTTACATTGTAGACTATGTACCTGTAAAACAGGATGCAAATAGTAACACAATCCAGCTGCTATTGACAGGCTCACTCAGTGTATTGCTGATAGCTTGAAAACATTTGAGGCAGATAGTTTCATAACAGAACAAGAATCAAGTCTTTATATCTTCCAGTGATGCTGTGCTACGTTTCTGGCAATTCCTGACACAGTCCTGCAGCTACCCTCAGTCCTTCAGAGTGGAAAAATTCCAGCCTCCTCCTGGCTGATTGTCTTGCTGTTGGCAAGGTATGCCGACACTGCGGGCTTGGCTAGACTTGCGAGTTAGAGCGCATTAAAGTAGCCCCGGGTGCCCTAGCTCACTACCCAACCACACTGGCAAGGCACATAGAGCGCTCTGACTCCACGGCTAGAGTGCTCGTGGTACTCCACCTCGGCGAGAAGATTAATGCTTGTTGCACCTTGGCTGAAATGCCCAGGGCGTCACTGTGAACAAGGTGTTGCATTACTGCGCTCTGATCAGCCTCCAGAAACATCCCATAATTCCCTTAAGTCAAGTGGCCACTCTTCTCATTGTTTTGGAATCACTGTAGGAATGCGGATATGCCCTTTGAAAGCTCCGTTTCTGACAGCCGGCTGCTTATCTGCTCCGAGACAAAGCAACCATTACTGTGAAATGCTGTGTGAGAGAGAGAGAGGTGGGGGCGGTCTACTGCTGTCTGAATTTACAAGACAGCATGCTGACATGCTCTCAGCCCCCCACAAAAACCCACTTGCTCTCCCCCCACATACACACAACACACTCCCTGTCACATTCCACCCCACCCTCCCACCCCCCATTTATAAAGCACATTGCAGCCACTTGCATGCTGGGATAGGTACCACAATGCACTGCTCTCTGTGGCCATTGCAAGAGCTGCTAATGTGGCCACACCAGTGCACTTGTAGCTGTCAGTGTGGACAGACTGCAGTGCTTTCCTTACTGCGCTCAACGAAGGCTGGTTTAACTTAAAGCACTCTACATCTGCAAGTGTAGCCATTCCCTGAGAGTCTTGATTCCCTGCTTCTCTTCTAGCTGATTCAGCCCTCAGGTTTCAAAAATTAAACTGGCTGCAATGTGCTGCTCTCCACTGCGCTTCTCCCCACAAGTACTGCCTGCCAGCATTTACAGTGACCCAGCCAGCGGCAGGAAGAAGCAAAGTTCAGCAGCAACAGAGAGGGGGAGACAAAGCAGGCACTTAGCAGAAAAACATAGTGAAGATTCCTGGCCTCTTCAGATTTAAGAAGGAATGCTTACAGCTGAAGGAAAAAACACCCTCAAATACAAGACTCCATTGTGCATACTCCTTTATGGGTGCACAAAGGAGGAAGAGCGGGCAAGGAAGTGCCCTTCCCCATCCCCTTTGCACCTCTCTACAGGAGCTGGGCACAAATGCAGTCTTTGAGGAATACTCTGCGGACTGCTGACCACTGTGGAAAGGGAGGGAGCATGTGCTTCTCCAGATCACGAAGAAAGGCTTGTCCAGAAGTTAGGGTGATAGTCTGGGCTGTGGAACACCTGGGTTCCATTCTCTGCTCTGCAACAGGCTTCCTGTGTGACCCTGAACAAGTCACTTAGTCTTGCTGTGCCTCAGTTCCCCAGGTGTAAAATGGGAATAATAGTACTTCCATACTTCACAGCAGTGTTGTGAGAATAAATATATTAAAGATTGTGAGGTGCTCAGATACTGCAGTGGGGCGGGGGGTCGGGTGGGCATACAAGTAGCCAAAATTTCTAAATAGGTAGGTAGTTTGCACTCCAAGAGACATTGTCCTGTCTGGGGTGCAATGCTTTCTGGGCTTCCATTAAAACTGCTTTAAATGCACAATTGAGCTCAAAGATTCTTCGAAGGGTGGTTGTCCTTCTCTATCCCTCCCATTATTTGATTAGTTCTATCTGTGCTCTTACGGTTCCCACCTCAGAGCCACTGCACTATCTGAGCTGCTAAATGTTAACCATTGCAGCTGGTGCTAAATTGACAGCTCAGGAAAAAGGAAATAGCTCTACATTTGGTAACGGTCCCTTCCCTTGAGACCTGAAAGTCATTGAAATACTCTAGAATAAACCTGGCTAACCTGGGAGCAATGCAGTGCATTGACTTTTCATTATCAGGACATAGTTTTGTATTTAGATTCCTTTCTCTGGGAGAAGATGATAAATTATGCTTCAAAGGGACATCAGTGGTCACCAATATTTTTAACCTAAAACTTGTGGTTAGTAGCCTCACTTTTGTCATTTTCTGATTGCAAAGTGATGGAATTTGGTCTGGAAGTTAAAGCACAAGACTGATACTTCTCTTCTTGGAAGAGCTTGGTTCTATTCATCATTGTGGCCTTTAATTGCTACATAATGATGGGTAACTAACAACCACTCTCTTTTGGTTTCACTGTGTATCATGTGAGGATAACTCTTCCTTAAGTCTCCTGAGTGTTGTGGGAGTTGATTAGTGAATGTAACTTGTTTTGAGAGCTTCAGATGGAAAGTACTATAGAAGTGGAAAATATTATTTCTAGTGGGAGTGGCAAGGACTGTTGTAGTTAAGATTTTATAATAACTTCCAGTCTAAGCCTCTGTTTTCAGATGCTCATTTTCAAGGCTTGGGCTTTGCATTGGTATAGTATGCATGTATGTACAAAAAAAATGGTGCAGCATTTTGAGGAGAGGTTAAATGTATGCTTCCCCTGCTATGGAAAAATGAGACTTTTTGACCAGCTCTAGCACCAAAATGACTTAGGGGTATGTTAGCCGATGGCCAGGGATGTTTGGTGAGGTGCCAGCTATGCCCGTTTATACCATCCGTGACTTTAACCGCTAGGACGCACTGTCCCTTCGCGGCGGGCAGTCAACACTGACTGACAGGTGCCCCAATGGCAGCACTAAGAGCCTCTCCACACCCGTGACTTTAACTGCTAGAGCTCAGAGCTCCTTCGCAGCGGGCAGTCAGGATTGACTGACAGGTGCCCCAAGAGTTTGCCCCGTGGAGGCGGCACAACTCAACGCTAGGCTCTTAGTACTCTCACCTAATGGCCAGGCTTTATAGCCAAAACGGCTGAGGTTCTTTAATTGTGTTGGCTGCTTCACAGTAAACCAGAGAAACAAGTCAGGCTTATGCATAAATGGTTACCAAAATTTATTAAACTAGATTCTAATCATGTGGTTACAAAATTGCTAGTGCCTACTTATTTAAGTGTAGAGATGTTACACACACAAACAAGTTACAAAACTGAAGCTACAATCCCAAAGAAAGAAAACAAAGTATAGAGCTCTATTTCAAAATATGTGTACACTAAAGATAGGAGATCAGGTGTGGGTGCTTCTTACCCTCCTTGCATCTCTCGATTCCAGCGGTGCCAAGCCAGGATCGGTCACTCAATTCCGCAGAAAGACGAATAAGGGACAAGGCTTAGGGACCCTCTTAGCTGCAGAAGCCTTGGGAGGCTGTCACTTATCTGACCAGCAGATAGATAGTGAAAAGCACTCAAAAATCATGGTGCTGTAGGTCCCCTACTTATACCTCTGTACTCCTTTATTCTCTTTCTCCTTTCTATGCTAAATTGGGGCTGGTCTGTCGGGGTGACGCCAGCTCTCGCAAGAGTAGTTCACACTTGCAAGGGAGAAACAATAAGTTTCGACTACTGGACACTTCTTTTATCAGGGTAAATATTTTCCCACCTAGGATGTTGGTGTGTGTGCATCATGCTGTTTTAGTAGGGGCTAAGAGCCATGTCTGTCACAGCGCCTCTGCCTGCTGTGAGCCCAATTGTTGTATACGTTCCCAGAGGCACATTGTCGCAGCACACCTGTGCTTCTCTCAGCTTCAAAGGCTGTGCTGGAGTGCCCTGGTGTTTTGGCTCCCGTGTGTTTCCAGCAATGCTGGTCTGAGGGGGGGGGGCTGGCTGTCTGGCTACAGGGTAGAAAATTGAATTTTGGCAGTAAATACACTTTCACTGTAGAGGAGTGTCTTTAAACGTTAGGGTGAAAACTGGCTTTGATTTGACCATATTTTGTGTACAGCTGGTTGGAAAAATTCCACTGAAATATTTTTCAGTAAGAATTTGCCAGTTTGTCAAAATCAAAACACTTTGTGGTGAGCTTGATTTCGACAAAGCTCTGACAGAAACCAGGCATGCTTAACATCCAAGTTAACAAACCAAATGAGAAGTAAGTTGCCTGCTGGTAGTCTAAGGCCAGTTCAGGGGCCAGTTTCAGGGCATCTGCATTTAAAAAAAAGTTCCTCTTTTTATATTTAATGAGAGAATGACTAATTTTAAACTGTGGTGAAGGTTTTTTATGTGTTATCCCTCTCATGATAAATGTGCAGCAGCAACACTCACAAAACCAGCTATGAACCTGGCAATGGCTCTTGCTTTCTATTTTTGCCCTGTTACTTAGGGGCAGGCAACACACTGAAAATCTCCCTGGTGGCCTCTACTTACTGCCTGAGGCAGGGCAAGGCACTGGCTGAAAGATGGGTCATTTGTGTTGTAAACTAATCAGTGCTCTTGAGACCGCAATGTCAAATGCTGTCTCGCTAATCATCAGTGACAGGTTTCAGTGGGAGTCATGTTAGTCTGTATCAGCAAAAAAAATGAGGAATCCTTGTGGCGCCTTAAAGAGTAACAAATTTATTTGGGCATAAGCTTTCATGGGCTAGAACCCACTTCATCAGATGTATGAAGTAAAACATACAGGAGCAGGTATAAATGCATGAAAGGATGAGCCTTCATCAGTGAAGCTCCTCTCGCGTCAATCACCTGTTAGAGGGATATTCTCATCATTTGCATGTCTGATGGGCTTGTCTTGAAAAGTAGAAATACATAAATAAGTAAAACTGAACTTTCCAATCAGGTGAGTGTTTAAAAGTTCCTCTAATTTTGCTCAGGCTTGTACAGAGCTTGTAGAGTCAACAGAGCTTTATCTGAGATCGAAACATTCACTGTGTGAGTGCAGAGTTGAAAATTTAACAGCACTAGTACTAGTGCTGAGCTCCTAGACACAGCTGCTCTTTTAGGGCTATTTTGTTTCTGAGTCTTGCCTCCAGTGTGGCTCAAGTTTCATGGTGACTTCAAGAAGCCCTTATAAGCAGCTGTTGCATTCAAAGAGAAAAGACATTTTGTTTCTCACACCACTGATCTACCAACAAAATGCCTAATTTAAAAACCCATGTATCATTCCTTTATTATCTGCTTTTCAGAATATGGTTTTTGTGGGACCAATCTGAGTTAACTGAATCTCACTCAGATTTGACATTGGGATTGTCGATATTTATAGCAGCCTAATTTAAGCTTTCACTTGTTCAGCTAGATACTGTTCATTAAGTTTAAGGAGGTGCTTTGTGTCTCACAAGAGTCTCAATTTTCTTTTGAAAAGAGTCTGTTGTACATGCTGTCTTGCCAAGGGCTGTGATGCAGTTTGATGGCCAAAGGGAGTGCCATTTGTGAACCAATGGCATTGGGCATTGTCAACAGAGGCTTTGCAATGAGTTAACTGCATACATTCCTGCATGGTTTTAGTGTTTCAGTTAAACATTGACTAGCCTGTTCATCAGCATGAACCTGAGAGGTGTACACTGGTATCTTAAACTCCAAAAGTTCTTACTATAGTACACAGAAGAAAGAATTCCTTCAGTGTTTAGTCTGGGCAAGATTTTCTTTCTTTTTTATTTCTGTATGTAGTAGAGAAAGTTTTGCAGACTGTAGTACTATTTAAGAGTGGCTAATACCTATTTCATTTGGTTTGTTACAGAAATTAAGTTTAATTGAAAAAAGGCAGTCTGGAACCCACTAGTGACCACGCAATGGTGGTTACACCGATTTAATTAAATAAATTTAGAAACTGATTTAGTTAAATCCGTGCATTTTCTATTTGTAGAATTAGATTAAATCATCTCCCTTTGCTATTTCCAGAGGTGGAAATTGATTACATTTTGAGCTTATTTAACAATGCTCATCTCCTATCCTGTGATCAAGAGCGTATCAGGAGTTGATGGAACTTAGTTACTCAGCTGCTTAAATTTTTTTTCCTCTTGGACAACTGGTCACATCCCAAAACTGATCTGTCTGCAGAAAAATGAAGTGCTTATGATGACTAGCAAGCTTTTCAGCACAATGCAATTGCACTGCCTGGCTGTTATGCTAGACAAATATTTGATAGAATATGAACTAATATAATCCTCAAGAAATAAGAGAAAGTGAATTCAAATTTTTCTAGTATCCATTCCTTTCTCCATTTCTTTTTTAACCTTTTTACACTAATGGTGTCCATTCCACCCTCCTTCATGAAAGGTTCAATGCCAGTTGCTAAAGAGTACAAGCAGAAAACTTGTTCCCATACCTTCCGTGAACTTTCAGCAGCTAGTGTTTTAAACTTATGTTATTCTCCTCTTTCAGGCAACCAAAATGTTTGCCCTTTACCATCTTCCCCATTCAGAGACAGTGTATCATGAAAGAGGGTAGTGGAAATGAAAAGCTGTTTTGCTTTGACAACATTTTAAGGTTTCCAAGTACACATTGATTGATCTATTCTCCCCTTAATTCATGAACACAACTGTCATTAATCTTAGTGGGAGTTGTATGTGTGTATTATCAAAAGAAGAATAGTCCAAAAATTTAGAATTAATACAGAGTGTTGTTATACATGATTTGTATGCCCTATTGTAGATTCTTAATTTCCTGCATTTATCACTTTATACTTAATCCTAAATATAAGCTTGAACTACTCGCTTGTTATTGAAATAACACACATAAATTTCTCGCCCTTTAAATATGATGTTTCAATTTTAATAGGACAATAAATATATGTCAAATACCAGCTAATGGTGAGATTTTCAGTGGGCTCGGTCTTAGGCAAACTCTGCCTATCTTAAAGTTCATGGTAAAACTCCCAGGCTTTTTGGATATCCCACTCTGTCATCCGCCATGCTATTTATTGCATAGTCCTTAAAAATATAGGGCCAGCATTGAGAGAGGGAGAAGGGACACTGGCAGCTGCATCATCTGGGGCGCAAAATTTGCTAGCCAGAGCAGGATTTCACAGGGTGGCCTGGATGGATGTGTCCTGGGGCTAAAGGAGCAACATATACTCCTTACTCATGAATGCTGTAGCTACAAGCAGGAAAGGTAGCTAGCAGAGAGATTATTGCTTACCTCCTGTTAGAAGGCACACAGTTTCTCCTTGGGGCATTGGTGCAGGTCATCTTCTCTAGTGCTTTGTGAGCACAGAGGGTCTGATCCAAAACCTACTGTAGTTAATCAGAGTGTATTTATTAGCGTCAATGAGCTTTTGATCAGGCCCCCAAACCTGATTCTTGCTCTGCTGTTGCGCAAAAGAGGGCAGGATCTGGCTCTTAAAGAAGGTTTTATTCTCTAGTCACACACACATGGCATATTCTTAGACACGTCTGCATGAAGAAATTTCCCAGCATTGCTATACAGGAATAATTATTCCACTACAGTTATACCAGCATAAACCCCATTCCAGAATAGAAAAAAACGAAGGAGTACTTGTGGCACCTTAGAGACTAATTTCAGAGTAACAGCCGTGTTAGTCTGTACCACGATATGCTATGCATCCGATGAAGTGAGCTGTAGCTCACGAAAGCTCATGCTCAAATAAACTGGTTAGTCTCTAAGGTGCCACAAGTACTCCTTTTCTTTTTTCTTCTTAGAGACTAACAAATTTATTTGGGCATAAGCTTTCGTGGGGCTAAAACCCACTTCATCGGTTGCATGCAGTGGAAAATACAGTAGGAAGATATATATACACAGAGAGAACATGAAAAAATGGGTGTTGCCATTCTTTCTTGTTCTCTGTGTATATATATCTTCCTACTGTATTTTCCACTGCATGCATCCGATGAAGTGGGTTTTAGCCCCACGAAAGCTTATGCCCAAATAAATTTGTTAGTCTCTAAGGTGCCACAAGTACTCCTCGGTTTTTTTGCTGATACAGACTAATAGGGCTACCACTCTGATTCCAGAATAGGAGATTTTATTCCAAAATAACTGCTTGTCAAAGGATTTACACTGGTAGAACTGTAGTGGAATAATTACTCTGATGTAGGTATTCTGTGAAATTTTCCCACGTAGACAAGCTGTTAGATCTTGAAGCTATTTGTTTACCAAAACTAAACAACATGGAATTCCTCTAGATTGACACCCATTTTTAATCCAAAGCCTTCTATTTTATATCAAGTAGCTTCACTCAAAATCCTACACTTTTCAGGGTGATGCATGAGTAGCCCTAATGCGAAGATGAAAGAGCTTCATTTCCAGTGTAGTATGTTTTGCATGCACAAAGAGCCAGCCATGCCCTTTCAGTCAAAATGACCTTTATTTTGTGGTACAGCCATATAGGAAAGAACAAAAGTAAAGGCCCAGGGTCAGATCACGTAGCGTGTGCCTACTAAGTAGCAGACCGCTTGTGGACACAAAATGGCAGCTGCCTCTCCAGTAGGAAGGGGGATTTCTTTCCATTTGAAGATGCTGTTCACTGAAAAGAAGTCATGATTAGTGCAAGCTGTATATACTCCACACCTGTAGTAGGTTTGAAGAGAAATTCTTGCTGAAGCACAAAACAACATAGAATAAAGTATGGGGAACCAAGCTGTGTGCTCAGGAACAGAGTAACAGCATATGCCAGAGGTCACTCAAGTGTAGAATGCAGAACAAAAGTGGCCCATGGAGTTTCTCTAACCTATGCTACGGCCACATTCAGCTTGAAGGTACGCTGAGTCCATAGGCCACATCTCTGTATTGGAGGCACACAGGCTGCTCTTTTTTATGCTCATGCCATTTTGCAATATAATATTTGATGAGTTTTGTATTTTTCAGTAAGTGTTATGCTAATTTATTCCAAGAGAATCAATTCCACAGCAACCACAGGAGACTGAAATATACCTTCTTCTTGCTCAAACAAACAGATTAGCAAGAGACACTTTTCAGCTGCCTGGTGATAAGAGGGTAAAATGGATATGAGGGTACATCAAATTTTCTGGCACTTTTTCTTTTCTTCCGACCTACTGCAAACCTGCCAACTATTATATTCAGGAAACATTAGGTTCATTTGAAGGACTGCTGGTTTGTTCTTTCTACTCCTAATCTTGTAAGCAGATAGTATAAACATTCTTTTTCAAGAGCTCTTCAAGGTGGTTAACTTAGATAGATACTGTCTGTCTTATAAACTGGAGTGCTAAACAACCCTGCTTTCTGCATTGCTTATTGTACTTTCAGGAAAAAGTGGTGGTTTTTGTCTCCTTTTCTTTTTTTTGTCTCTGGATCTTTTTTGCTGCCTAGTTTCAATTCCATATCATATGGACATTCTGTTTAGACTGGCTAATAGCTTCTCAAGTAAAATAGCCCCTGAGAGATGTTCCCGCACCAGGGAAACCAGGCCTTAGTGGTACAACAGCTGTGGCAAGAAGACCAAGTGTAAACATTTGAACAAACATACATTGGTTCTGAAAGAGAGAGAGAAGGGAGGCCGGCCAATGGTGAGCCGATGAAATCAAAGGATATTTTGTAGCTGATCAGTACTTCAGCTTTAATTTTTATTTATTCATTAGAAAATAAGTCACTAGTTTAACAGCAAAGGTTTTCAAAAATAGGCTCCTAGGTCAATGTTTAGGGGTACAGATTTAGGGGCCTGATGTTCTAACAGGCTAGGCACACAGTCATTCAATAGAAGTAGGTAGGTGCTCAGCACAAGGCCTATACTCTAAGAATTTAGGTGTATTCTTATCACTTAGCTAGTTATAGAGGTGTAAAAGAAAGAATCAAAATCACTGTCTGCCGGTGTAAGGGCCTTCTCTTACTGTGACAGTCTGAGGCCCTGTTCTTAGGCTAAGGCCTTTGGCTAAGCAGCAGAGGCAGCCATAAACTGGGAAGCGACCGGTCACATCCTTACATTCCAAAAACAGACTCCAAGGAGAAACTGCTGAGCTTGAATTAATATGCAAACTAGATACCATTAACTTGGGTTTGAATAGAGACTGGGAGTGGCTGCATCATTACACATATTGAATTTATTTCCCTAAGTTAAGTATCCTCACACCTTCTTGTCAACTGTCTAAATGGGCCATCCTGATTATCACTACAAAAGTTTTTTTCTCCTGCTGATAATAGCTCATCTTAACTAATTAGCCTCTCACAGTTTGTATGGCAACTTCCAACTTATCAGTATGCAGGGCCGTCCTTAGCCATAGGTAGAATAGGCAGCCCCCTAGGGCACCACTCTGCTTAGGGCACACTGTGCTGGGAGTCTGGACAGACGCTGCTGGGTCCTAGAGGGAGCCGAATGCAGCACAGTCTGAGGGAGGAGATTGGCTGCTGGGGTCTCTGGGAAGTGAAGGGGGGGTAGGGGCGGGGCGAGGAGGAACTCACCTGTGAGTGTAACTGTCTCCCCCCGGCATGAGGTGAGGCAGGCTTGGAGGCTGCAGTATACTTTGTTGCCCCCCATAACGTCCATTCTTCTCCCCTCCACACGGAGCACCCCCCTGTTCCTGCCCCCCACAGAGCACCCCTCTCTCGCCCCTCCCCTCCGGCAGGGCTGGGTTGGGTGAGGGGAAGGGGGGGCTGACTGGCTGCATGCTGAGGAATGAAAGTGAAAGTAACTCACTTCCTCGGCAGCCAGCCAGGATTGGAAGGGTCACACGCTGCTGGCAGGGCCAGAGAGCATGTGTGAAAAATCAGGATGGGGTTTGGGGTAGGGTGACCAGATGTCCCACTTTTATAGGGACAGTCCCAATTTTTGGGTCTTTTTCTTATATAGGCTCCATTACCGTCCATCCCCTGTCGCGATATTTCACACTTGCTGTCTGGTCACCCTCGGTGGGGGTAATTGGTGCCTATATAAGACAAAGCCCCAAATATCGGGACTGGCCCTATAAAATCAAGACATCTGGTCACCCTAGCTGGGGAGCGTGTCTCTCCCCCGGACTGGCAGCGATCCATCTCATCTGGGGGGGGGGAGGAGCTGCGCAGGGCAGCATGAGCTGCTGTGGCTCCATGGGTGCCCCGTCCCTGAGATCAGATGCTGTGCTAACTTCACCATGGTCCGTTGGGCTGGCGGTGGTGCCCATTGGCCTGTGATCGGACCTGAGGGTTTGCTGCTGCTGTTCCTACTCTGCCCCCCAAGAGGTGGATTTTGGGGTACTGCAGTTTTCCACCTATCTCCTCCTCTACTGCAGCTGTTGGACCAGCAGGCTGGGGGGGAGGGGCGGAGGTGAGTGAGCCAAGCATGAAAGCAGTACTGTGTTGCTATTTAGGTCATTTCACAACTTTGTTTGCCAGAAATGCTTGCTAACAATCCTGAATCCAATTTCAATATTTTTTTTTTTTAAAATCAATATCTTAGCCAAAAACAGAAAATTAAGTTGTTGACAATTATTTGTGACAAGTTTGGTTTGGGGCAGGGAGTCAGCCAGTTTTCATCTGCGAAACAAAAAATATTGACTGGCTTTCTAATAGCTCCGTTACTGCTAAAGAGAGCCCTCCAACAACTGTAATATGTTCTTCTCCTTCCTAGTGTATAGAGAGACCATATGTTATACTAAGATTCTCTTGCTTTTTTCCCCAGTGAGTCAGTATAGCTTTTGCCAGCCCAGAGGTTGGGCAGCCAATGTCTTATGTTTTCACAATGTTTTGTCCAGGTTTCATAAAGTAAATACACGGTTAATATGAGTTAAAAGGCCAGGGATACTTCCTTGTGAAGAATCTGTGTAGAAGATCATGCTAGAGGCTGTGAAAATGTCAGTTTTTGATGGAACTTTAGAGGTAGTGATTTATCATGTATTTCTGGCTGTGCCCAAAATGAGCTGCTATTGCTAATGCCTTTCCAAACAAAAATAAGGCACAATAGGACTTCTGTCGCATTTCTGTGCTGCCTTAATCGAGAGGAGATGATTCTGTGCTGACTTCATTTTGGTCACTTTGTGCTTTACCTTGGAGTAAAACTAGGGTTATATTTTGCCATTGTTTGGAAACCCAGCTTATTAAACTGGATAATGCCATTGATCTATTTACAGGTTGATATAGAGTTGTAACTAACATTAAGACTGATGCCCACTATAAATTTAAAACTAAAAAGTGGCTTTGTAAAAATGACATGGGTTTCCAGCTCTACTGTGTCTCAGTCAGGGTGGAGCGCCTTGTGAGCTGTCTTCACACTAGCTCAAGGTCACAGGCTCATGACTATCTTATTTTAGATAATATTTCTGATAATCTGATAATTTAAACAGTTATTTCTTTAAAAAACACGCTTATAAGTTATGTCATATCAAAAACAACTTTCCAGGTCACAAAAAAGAAAACGGAAAGATGAAAAAGGATTAGCTGTACAATCACAGAAGGGTTCTATACTTAAGTTTGTACGTCATGAAAACAACGAAGTTGATCAAGATCATCAAGTAACTGCCGAAGAAAATTTTTAAGCAGACGAAGCTCAAGAAATGCAACAACACACAGAACAATCATTTGAAACAGATGCAGACACAAAACAAGAAATTACAACAGTCGAAACTGTACTAGCATGGGATATAGATGACATTGGCATATGGCCGCAATCTTTAAACAACGAATTCCATTCCATTATACTTGAGAAAGGCCCTGGGAGAATAAAAGGTCTTGAATATCCTAAAGACATTAGAGGTAGGAAATTCACAGAAAATAATTACGACAAAAGACTTTCTAATGGTGAAATTGTGAACAGACGGTGGCTTGTGTACTCTAAATGCAAGGATGCTATATTTTGTTTCCCATGCAAGCTTTTCAATAGTTGCAATTTTAAGATAGTGACCATGGGTATTAATGATTGGAAAAATCTTCGTCACATATTACCGCAACATGAAAAGGCAAAACACCACATTGAAAGTATGCACAAATGGTGTGAGCTGAATGTAAGGTTAAAAAATCAGACAACTCTTGATGCCCAAAATCAAAGATTGCTGGAGTCAGAGAAGCAGCATTGGCGTTGTGTTCTTTAACGTCTATTATCTATTGTTGACTATCTATCAACAAACAATCTAGCTTTTAGAGGAAATGTTGAGAAATTATTCCAGCTCCAAAATGGCAATTTTTTGGGCCTTGTACAACTGCTGGGAAAATTTGACACAGTGATGAGTGAACATCTCTGAAGAGTAACTGAAAATGAAATATATGACCAATATTTGGGACCAAGAATTCAAAATGAACTGATCATGCTAATGAGTGATAAAGTGAGAGAAAAAATTGTTTCATTGGTTACTGTGGCAAAATATTTTGCTGTAATTCTAGATTGCACTCCGGACATAAGTCATCAAGAACAGATGAGGTCAGAAGTGAGACTTGTCAACATTAGTTATTCAGCACTGATTACAGTTAAGGACTCATTTATCACATTTTTAGAAGTAGAGGACACTACAGGTTTTGGACTTCTTCAAGATCTCCTTGATGAACTAAAATGAATGGAATTGTCCGTAATGAACATTTGAGGACAAGGCTATGATAATGGTGCCAATATGAGAGGATACATTTCTGGCATGCAAGCTAGATTGCTGGCAGAACATCCACGAGCCTTTTTTTGTTCCGTGTGCATGCCACAGCCTTAATTTGATTTTGTGTGATATGGCCAAGTCTTCTGTAGAAGCTATTTCTTTTTTTGGTTTGCTGCAACGCATTTACGTGCTCTTTTCAGCTTCCACTCAACAATGGCAAATATTCAAAGCACATGTCAATGGTATTACCGTTAAGCCTCTATCTGAGACACACTGGCAAAGCAGGGTAGAAAGTGCAAAAACATTGAGATATCAATCTGAGGAAGTTTATGAAGCACTGGTTGCTATTTTGGAAGAAGCCAGAGATCCAAAAGCTAAAAGTGAAGCACAGTCATTGGCCTCTGAAATATCCAGCTTCAAGTTTCTAACATCTGTCATAATCTGGTATGACATTCTTGTTAAAATCTCAGGTGTAAGCAAAATAATGCAGAGTCCAATGATGCAGTTTGATTCAACACTTACCTTACTAGACAACACATGAGACTTTTTAGTGAAATACAGAGAAAATGGATTCAAAGAAGCACAAGTTACAGCAAGAGAGCTTGTGCAGGCACTCGGTGTAGAACCAAAATTTCCATGTCCGAACGTGACACGAGTTTCAAGGAAAAAACAGCAAGCAGAATATGAAGGCACAGATGAGCCCATAGACGATCCAGAAAAGAAATTTGAGGATGAATTTTTTAATGTTGTGATGGATAAAGCAATATCTGCCATTGATGAAAGGTTTAATACCTTACAAGCACACCATGAACAGTTTGGATTTTTGTATGACATAACTAAATTCAACGAAATAGGAAAACAAGAGCAGGAAATGACGAAGTGCAAGAACCTAGAGAGCCTCCTGAAGTACAGTGATTGGTTTGATTTAAATGGACTTGAACTGTACGAAGAATTGAGTACATTGTCATCAATGTTGCCACATGCAAAATCAGTGATGGACATTGTACAGTTTATTCATATCAGCAAACTTGTTGACATATATCCTAATGTGTACATTGCCACTCGTATTCTACTGACAATTCCTGTAACATTAGCATCAGAAGAACGGAGTTTCTCAAAACTAAAGCTCATTAAAAACTATCTCTGCTCTACAATGAGTCAGGAATGATTGACTGGTCTTGCTATTCTTGCAATTGAACAAGACATCACTTTGTCTTTGTCATATGATGACATTATTACTGATTTTGCAGCCAAAAAAGCCAGAAAGATCGCTTTTAATTAAAAACAAATCCTTGTTTCAATGCCTCTTCATAGAAATTTCCAATAAAATGTTCACAAATTTAAAAAATTATATTATTTGCATCATTCTTTCAATAAATCAGAATTTTTTCTATAGCGCTACTTTTCATGCTAGTCCATCAGCATTACAGTGTGCTTAATTAAGTTAAATTGTTGTTAATAAAGTGCATGTGGCAAGTTTTCCAATATTGTAAGCTTATGTTTGTGTTGCTAAGAACAAGTCAGGCACAGGGGCACCAGTTTAATAATCCTGCCTAGGTCACCATAAATCCTAAGGATGGCCCTGTCTGTCTGTATATATATCTTCTTACTATATGTTCCATTCTATGCATCTGATGAAGTGGGCTGTAGCCCATGAAAGCTTATGCGCTAATAAATTTGTTAGTCGCTAAGGTGCCACAAGTACTCCTGTTCTTTTTGTGGATACAGACTAACACAGCTGCTTCTCTTAAACCAGCACTTTTCAGTATCAGGTAAGTTATTTACGTACTTATATGAACCTATATGCCCATGCAGTTGCCAGGCTTATTGTGCAAAACTGGGCTTTGCATGTGCAATGGGTACTTCACAGACACTGGTGTTTGAAATGTGGCTATCTAACCTAGCTTTTTACACCCTGTTTGACTTCACTATAAACAGATTCTACCATGTGCACACATTCCCAACTGTGTGGAATGTGTGATGGTCAGATGGGCTGATCTGTTGGTATAAAAAGCATATAAGGTCACTGTTAATGTTTTGCATTAAACAGCAAGTTTGATGACACTGGGTATCTTATGGACATGGATGTGGAGTGTGTTATTGACAGTGTTGGAAGCAATATGAAGGAGAAACGGAATGCAGAAGTCTTTTCCCCTTAGCTTCTTATTGTTAGTTATTTAAGGTGTTTTTGGTGGATGGGATGTGTTCTGCTGCAAACTGAAATGTCACTAAAAATAATTTTTGTTTGCTAATATTCTGCAACATCAGGAGAAATAAAAATGTGTCAATGGTAGATGTGCGCATCAAAGGAATATGGAATATTTTGTATTTACACTGAGGAGCCTTTAATAAGTATACAGCAAGCTCAGTGACATTCCCAATCTGGGTTGAAAAGCTTCATCAGAAAGTGGAGGGAGCAAACCTTTGGTTGTGAGATCTCTACATGGACTCAGTTCTCAGGCCATGTCTACACTACAAAATTATGTCAACTCAAGTTACATCCTCACTGTCCGCCATCTCTGACACAAGCACGGAGTCTGCACAGTGCTGCACTATTGTCATAAGCATTGCAAGCACAGGGTGCACAGCGCTGGAGTAGGGCTGCCAACCCTCCCAGTTTTGCTGGGAGTCTCCCAGAATCAGGCGCTATCTCCCGGAGGCTTCTGAAACCCAACTAGGAGATTTTAGGCCACTAAAAGTCTGGCAGTGCAGCGGCGCTAAGGCAGGCTCCTTACCTGTCCTGGCTCTGCGCTGCTCCCAGAAGCAGCCAGCACATCCCTGTGGCTAGCGGGGTGGGGGGCGCGCAGGGGATCTTCATGCTCTGCCCTTGCCCTGAGCGCCAACTCCACAGCTCCTATTGGCCGGGAACTTCAGCCAATGGGAGTTCCCAGGATGGTGTCTGCAGGAGGAAACAGCATGCAGAGCTGCCTGCCCCACCCCTCAACCCTCCACCAGGGGCTGCATGGACATGCCCCTGCTTCCGGCAGCGGGGCCAGGGCAGACAGGGAGTCTGCCTTAGCCCTGCTGCGCAGCCACCCGGAAGCCGCCCCTCACCGCCTCCTGCACCCCAACTCCCTGCCCCATCCCTGAGCGCCCTCCTGCACCCAAACTCCCTCCCAGAGCTTGCACCCCGCACCCCAACCTCCTGCCCCAGGCTCAGTCCAGAGCCCCCTCCCACACTCTGAACCCCTCGGCCCCAGCCCAGAGCCTGCACCCCAACCCCCTTCCCCAGCCTGGTGAAAATGAGTGAGGGTGGGGCAGAGCAAGTGACAGAGGGAGGGGGGTGGAGTGAGCAGGGCAGGGCCTCGGGGTAGGGGCAGGGCAAGGGTGTTCTGGTTTGTGTGATTAGACAGTTGGCAACCCTATCCTGGAGTATTTGCAGAGCCACAAGAAGAACCCAATGAGTGGGGAACATGATGAGTTCTTGGAGGTGAGATTGCTGTCAGACATAGCAGGAACCAATTCAATGTTGTTGGTGGCAGTCTCGGAGCCACTGCAGATAGTGGAGTACCATTTCTGGGCCCAAAACCCAAGCATTGACCAGTGGGATTGCATTGTAATGCAGGTTTGGGATGACAAGCAATGGCTGCAGAATTTTTGGATGCTCAAGGCCACATTCCTGGATCTGTGCATCAAGCTCCCTACAGCCCAGGGACACCAAAACCTGAGCTGCACTGACAGTGGAGAAACGAGGGGCGATCACATTTTGGAAACTTGCAATGCCTGATTATGGTGAGTCAGGAATCAATCTGGAGTTGGGAAATCCACTGCAGATGCCATTGTGATACAAGTGTGCAGGGCCATGAATCGCTACTCACAAGATTGGGATATTTTTCTCACTGAGACCCAATGATTATAGCTGCCTGTTATGTCCTGCATGATATCTGTGACACAAAGGGGGAAAAGTTTCCCCTTGGCTGGAGGTGGAGTGCCTTTCTGCTGAATTTGACCAGCCAGATACAAAGGCTGTTAGAAGAGCTCAACACAGAGCTCTACAATTGAGGGAGGTTTCGAAAGACCATTTTAACAGTGAGCTATAGTAATGTGCTCTATCTGGCCCTGCTCTTTTGTGGCCTGGCACGAATCATGTGGTGATTGCTGTACATGTAGGAATATAACATTGTCAATGCGCCGATTAATTTTGTTTGTGAATCGTCCTACGAATTGTGTGACACTGTGCAGTGAAAGGTAATTGGTTTCTTTTAGAGCTGCTGAGTATCTGGCAGCATCTGTTGTGAACTAATAAAGATGAATTCCTGTTCCAAATAATAGAATTTTTATTCTGCAACAAAATCAGTGCAGAAAACCCCACACAACTTTTACACAAATACATTAAAAATTTCGTAAGTTTTGTTCTCAATTTATTAAATTTTATTGCACCTACACATACACCAACTGTGCCCTTCCTGGGTCAGCATAGGTGAAGCTCCCCCCCATCAACTGGCTGAGACTGGCCAGGCTTCTACACCAGTCCCAGGCGGCTCAGCTCCAGGGAGAAAGGTGGGGGCAGAGAGAATCATAGATGATTAGAGTTGTTGGAAGAGACCCCAAGAGCTCAAACCAGGCCCAACCTCAATCATCCCAGTCAGGGCTTTGTCAAGCTGGCCCTTAAAAACCGCTATGGATGGAGATTCCAACACCTCCCAAGTAACCCATTCCAGTGTTTCACCACCCTCCTAATGAAATAGTGTTTCCTAATATCCAATCTAGACCTTCCCCACTGCAACGTGAGACCACTGCTCCTTGTTCCGTCATCTGTCACCACTGAGAAGAGCCGCGCTCCATCCTCTTTGGAACCCTCCTTCAGGTAGTTGAAGGCTGATATCAGATTCCCCCCTCACTCTGTTCTTCTGCAGACTAAATAACTCCAGTTCCCTCAGCCTCTCCTTGTAAGTCATGCGCCCCAGTCCCCTAATAGTTTTTGTTGCCCTCCGCTGGACTCTCTCCAATTTGTTCACATCATTTCTGTAGTGGGGGGGAGGGGCCCCAAAACTGGACAGAATACTCCAGATGTGGTCTCACCAGTGTCGAATAGAGGGGAATAATCACATCCCTCGATCTGCTGGCAATGCTCCTACTTATACAGCCCAAAATGCCGTTAGCCTTCTTGGCAACAAGGGCACACTGCTGACTCATATCCAGCTGCTCATCCACTGTAATCCCCAGGTCCTTTTCTGCAGCACTGCTGCGTAGCCAGTTGGTCCCCAGCCTGTAGCGGTGCATGGGATTCTTCCGTCCTAAGTGCAGGACTCTGCACTTGTCCTTGTTGAGCTTCTTCAGATTTGTTCTGGCCCAATCCGTCTAGGTCACTCTGGGCCCTATCCCTACCCTCCAGCATATCTACCACTTCCCCCAGTTTAGTGTCATCTGCAAACTTGCTGAGGGTATAATCCATCCCATCATCCAGATCATTAGTAAGGATGTTGAACAAAACGATCCCAGGACCTAAATTCCCTGTAAGCTGCATGGCCACGCAGCAGCCTATTTAGTGCCACGCTGGTGCTCAGGGAACCTGCCCGGGGACCTGCCGTGACCAGGGACTGGTCGGGGGAGGGGCGCCCCCCCCACCCCCAACCTGCCATGGCCGGGGCGCCCAGCCCTGCTGTGGTGACCCGGCCCAGCCCCAGCCGCGGCCTGGACACAGGAGCAGCTTGGCCTGGATCCAGGTGTGGCTCGGGGCAGTGCAGACCCAGGAGTGGCCCGGTCCAGCGCAGACTCAAGCATGGACAGGGCGGTACGTACCCAGGTGTGCTTGAAGCAGCGTGGCCTGGCCCGGCCCTAGCCGCGGCCAGTGCAACGTGGACCCAGGTGTGCCCAGGGCGGCATGGCCCAGCCCAGCCTCAGATGTGGCCAGGGGGGCGCGGCCCAGCCCCAGTCCCGGCCCAGGCGGAGCACCCCTCCCCTGGCCCGAACCCAGCCCCAGCCCACACCTGCTGGGGAAAGGGAAGGGGGCACCTATCCTGCAGCCCCAACCCTAGAGCTCTCCCTCTCAGTCCAGGTGTTGCTGCGGGGCAAGAGAGCTGGGGGGAGTCCTGATCCCCACACCCCTCATCCCCAGCACCCGCCACCCCAGCCGGAGCCCTCACACCCCTGCACCCCAGCCCTCACATATCACCTCCATATTGGTGCACATAACAAAATTAAGTCTGCACATGGGAGGGAAAAATTAGAGGGAACACTGCCCAGGACTGACCCCTGAGGCACTCCGCTTGATACCGGCTGCCAACTAGACATCGAGCAGTTGATCACTACCTGTTGAGCCCGACGATCTAGCCAGCTTTCTATAGCTTCTATAAGCTGGCAAGAACCTGGCAGGTGGGGCCAGGGGGTGGAGAGGAGCCCTCAGCCAGGGGGCAGGCCACGAGGAGCAAGCGGGGAGGGCCTGGTGAGGTCTCAGGGCACAGTGCAAGCAGAGCAGGCCGGGGCCCTTTCTGAGCATGGGCCGGGCTCCATGGAGCCACTGGTGCCATTGTAAGCCCGGCACTGGCAGGCCGGTGCCACTGAACACTGGCACAGTTTTCCACAGGCTGTGGTGATTTTCTCTGGTATCTCACTCCTGAGGGTAACAAAGGCAGAGAGAGCCCTGCTACTGCTGGTGTCCCAAAGCCACCCGGGCCTGTACTGCAATGGTGCCTGATGAGGTTAGTTGCGGGGGAAAGTGTCCTTCGACAAAGGATTCCTAACTCTAGAGGAGAATGGAAAGCAGACAGCAACTTTAGTTGGACCACTGCCTCTTCCAGCATGAGTACATTTAATGCAAAGACAAAAGATGTGTCCCACTATTTTGTGGGGGGGTCAGACCTGTAACTGAAAATGTATCTACCCTCTACCCCCTCGAGATTCCTTCTCCTGCATCGGGCCCACCCGTCCTTAACTGGTGGAACTTGCTGGACTCCAGTTGAGTCAAAAAACACGTCCTGGCCCACTGTGCAGCTGGATCCCCCAGTTGTCTGTCTCCGCGCCTCCTCCTCCTTGCTGTTCATAGCAGGGGCCTGTTACTCAGACTCTTTGGAGGTATGAGGGTGGGGGTGTCTCTGTTAAGTATGGCATGCAGCTCTTTGTAAAAGTACCAGGTCTGTGGCTCAGAACCATTTTGATTGTTGGCCTCCTTTGTCTTCTGGTATGCCCGCTGCAGCTCCTTGGCTTGCACATGGTGCTGCTGGTGGTCCCTGCCCTACAACTTCTCCTGCAACCCTGAGCAACCTGCTTGTAGGTGCTGTTTGTACAGCTGGTTCAGAGATGTGCCTACACAGCTTCTTCCCTCCACAGGTGCAGGAGATCCAATCACTCCTGTCTACACCATAGTCAGCTGGGCAGTTGCACTCAACAATGTGCTGTTAGGTGTGCTTGCCAAGCCGGGCAACCAGGAAAAGGCACTGAAAGATTTGTGGGACTTTATAGGATGGGGGAGGGGGGGGCTGCAGCTTCTGGTCTCCATGACCCCTGGGCAGTGCAGTTCACAATGGTGACCAGCGCAGTCAGTGTGGGCATTGTGAGACAGCTGCTCGAGGACAGTTAGGGTCACCATAAGTAACACAGTGTCTACACTTGCACTGCGTTGACCTAAGTGCATCAACCATGGCTCTACGCCACTCAGGAAAGTTGTGTTACTGTGTCCGCTTAATGAGGCGCTTACAGCAGAGAGAGACCAATTTGAGAGTTGTGCACGTGCCTACCAAGTCAACGTAAGCTGCCTTGCGTCAACATAACTGTGTAGTATAGACCAGGCCTCAGTAACTCCTAAAGAACTGCTGCTAGAAAATGTAAATTGTGTATGGTACTTTAGTATATGTATGTGCAGTACATAGAGATTCCAGAGGTGAAAAGCCATGGCTTCACCTGTTAAGCTATGAACTATCCTGTCCCTTCTGTTAATAGTAACACAAGCCCTAACTTGATGTTATGCGATAGCTTACTCTGTTATTAATTGGAAACAGATGTACAACATTTTTCAAATTGGTCTTTAAAGGCCCCATACTGGACACATATGAATGTTATGCACTCTGTGTTTCAAGGTCAGCTGCTTTGTAAGCAAACACCAACATGTACATGACTGGTTTGAAAGCCTATACTATATTTGTCACACTCCAGCCAACCCTCTCTTAATCGTTTGCTCTGTTGTTGGGGGAGGAACCCACCTTTCTCTGAGGTTTATAAACAAAAAAGTCGATAGCTGTGAAAATCTAGCTGCACGTAAGCAGACAGGCTGTTGAGGTTGTACAAGCTGCCACGATGAAACTGGTTTTAATATTTAAATTGTTGACACTGGGAATTATTCAGTATCTGCTACTAGAAGATTATGCCTGGCAATATGCAAGTGGCAGTAGTAGTCAGAGACGCTTTTTCTTTCCTTCACTGTACAGCTGCATCTTATAATCTATGAATAGTTGTGGATTTGATGTTCTTTTTACGCTGTCTCAGGTCACAAAAATATTTTCCAAAGTTGTGATTGTTTATCCTAAAATTCAGGGCCCCTAATTAGCACCGCTTTCTCTCCATGGAAAGTGATATCAGCTCTGCAAGACTCCAAGGATTCAAATTCCCAAATAAGAGCTTGAAAAGCAAAGGCAGTTGGTGTAGAAGTTGACAGGAATTGAGAGAGTGAGAGAAGGAGAGAGAAAACAGGAATATTATTCAAAATCAAAGGGATGGTAAAAAAGAGACATGACTGGAATTATCAGTTCAATAGATCAAAGCTCTAAATTTAGGCGAAGGGAGTGAAGGCTAAGGCGAACTGAAGCTGATAAATTTTGGTTCAACATTCCTCACAATTTTTATACCCCTCCAAGTTAAGGGCCAGATGCAAAGCTCAAGGCAGACAATGGAAGTCATTGAGCTGACTTCTGTGGATTTGAGGGCTGATATCAGCTGAAGTTTGTGGAACTATGTCAACTTACATCAGCTGAAGATGTGGCCCTAACAAAGAAAACAGGGGGGGATTGGGTTTGCATTAGTCTTTTTCTGATTGTTGCATGTGAGTTGGTGAACATAATATTTCTGTCACTCTTCATTTAAAAGATATGGGCTTCATTTGCCTTTGCTCACATAGGAAGATTGCAAAATAGCATCACTCTTGGGGCATTGTCACTGAAGGGACATTCATCCCTGGGGCATGGATGGCAGGCAGTGCTAGAACTGCTATTCTCTCATAGACATTTCAACAAATCAGTCAGTTTTAAATTGCAGTCAAGGCTCCACAGGACTCTAGCCAGCCAAGACTGCTTGGCGAACGTATACCCCTTGGTCACCATCACTACATCCAGTCTCCAGACCTCTGACCCATTGTGGGGGCTGCAGTACTTGGCTATGTGCCCACCCCCGGAGTGGGGGTTGCATGTGCCTCTGCAACCTGTTTGCAACAGACCTTTCATTCTTAGTCCCCTGAATTACAGTAGCGGAATCTAGCCAGACATTTTAACGACTTTTTTCCTCTTTAAATACAACAGGCAAATAGTCAGCTAAGTGAAGTGCAGAAACACCAACATGCCATGGCCTACAGCTACATTGCAAAATATAGCCTAACACAAGTAAAGGCATTTAGTTGCTCTCTATTTATTTATACATTCAATAGTGAAGATGAAGTTGTGTGCAGTTTGGGAGGACGTCCCATGCACATAACCAAACCATTAAAATGTATTATTGAGCCAGCAGAACTGATCATATTGCATCATTTGATCAGATAATCAAAGTTTTGATTGCAAAAGTCCTGCATACATCAGGATGAAAAGCTAAGTCTTTTTCAGGGGGTAACATATAGACTTCTAAACTGACACATTTTAGCCTCTTATTCCACAAAGCTCTATAACATAAAAGGTGAAAAATTAGATTAGATATTAGGAAAAAACTAACTGTAAGGGTAGTTAAGTTCTTGAATGGGCTTCAAAGAGTGGTTGTGGAAGCCCCAGCACTGGAAGTTTTTAAGAACAGGTTTGACAAACAGGGGTCAGGGATGGTCTAGACTTATTTGGTGCTGCCTCATGGGGTGGGGCGGGGAGGAGTTTAGGGGGTGGGTTTGGACTTGATAATCTCTCCAGCCCCACATTTCTGTAAAACATCAGAAACAGGTAACAAATCGACCAATAAGAACTATGAGGAAAATTCTTCTCTTTGCAGAGACCCAGCACAAAGGCAATGAATCACTTAAGTTGCAGTTTAGCCTCCACCCAGGGCTTATGTGGTAATCGGCTGGTTCATGGCTCTTGAAATACATCTTTGTGCAGAGACCCAATGCAAGAGGAATGAAATCAGAATCATATAAAATAATCAGGCAATAGGAACCAGACCCATATGATTTATTAATCCAGGCAAATATCCAAGTTTGAGACCTAATGGTGCATGAATTCCTCTGGTGCACGTCTTGCTTTTTGACAAAGAAGGTGCACTTACCCCCAATCTCAAAACTGAGTGCCTGTTACACTAAGAAATGTGCTACCCTATAGCCCACATTCCAGTTATGAGCAAATGGGGACTAGGGAAGGCATAATGAAGTGCTCAGTGACAGCTTATGGTTCGTTCAGGGCATGACCTTTCAGAAAGAAGCTATAGTGAATGTCAAATATACATATGCTCCATTCTAATGGGAAACCGCAAGAAGTGAGCAAGGCACCTTTTAAAGTGGCCCTTTCCCCCACTATATAGGAGCACAAAACTGTTTGTGCTGTGGTGAGGTCATTGCACCCTTGAGGACAACATGCCGCAGTGGTGACAAACAATTACATCGTCAATGCCACACTGACATCATACTAACAAAGCTAGGCAACCTGCAAGGGCTAGGCTGTGTGATCTGGTCCACCCCATTGAGCAAATGGACACTGAAACCAAATTCAGAACTGGTGACAGCAGTTTTGACACCATTTGGTTATTCCAATTAGCTCAGATAAAAATGTAACTTTTTCTCTTTGAGACACCATCTTCAAATAGCTTCTGCTGACGTGGTGTGACCTCCTGATTCCTTTATTAGGCTAAGTCAATCAGTGAAACAAGAGAATACCATGTGCCTTCCACCATGTGACATGCCCCACGTGCCTAACGGAACAGGCTTCAGCTGGAAACGGACCACCACCAGAAGCTCGAACAGATCCAGCAAAAAGCAAGCCTATAATCCAAGTTACTGGCACAGGTCTCATTGACTTGAGTGAGCAAAGGCTCATGCTCAGTTTGCAAAATGCTTTCTTGGGAGGCACTGTTGTCTACTGGCCAGAGCACTGGCTTGGGAGCAGGGAGACTAGGTTCTATTGCTTGCTTTGTTCTGTCCCTCTTCCCTCCCTTCACACCCTTTGTTTGTCCTATCTGTTTACATCATAATCTCTTCTGGACACAGACTCTCTCTCACTAAGTTTGTGAAAAACAGTAAGGCCCTGATCTTTGCTGAGGTCTCTACGTGCTACAGTAATATAAATAATAACTATAAGATCACTTCCTGGCTAAAAGTGAAAATAGACTGTTGCTGGTTTGCAGATGAAGTGAAGCGTGCATCAGAGCACTTTGGCACGTTGAGTCAAACTGTTTGCAGAGCTCTATTTTTTACTGACAGTGACACGCAGAAGAATGAATGTTGCTCTTTTTAAAAAAGTGAAATTTTGACGAACTCTTTTCGGTACATACCGCCTGCTTTTCTCCTCATTCATCAGTCTGTGATAATACAGGATTACTCCCACACAAAGGCACCTCACGGAAAGAAGGTGCTTTGTTAGGAAATAAAGGACTCCCTTTCGGTGGTCTGTCACATGTTGGCCAAGACAATGATTAGCAAGTACTGTACTGAAGAATTTCAGGGACAGAAACAAGCAATAGTTGAGTGCAGACAATGCATCACACCTGAAGCCAAAATGACTCACTCTGTTCTGAAGCCTGGTGGGAGATATCAGTGTTAGCACAACCCCTCTGTGTAGCAAAAGGAATCAAAACGGGGAAAGTGGCTTATGTGTTGTATGACGGTGAGACACACCGTAGCTGGACATCAGCGCATGAAGTGACTAGGTAGGGGCTTTATGTACCTTTCTTTAATGCTCCACTAGATGGCCGACTACTTGAACTGTGCATTAGATAACTACTTACAGAGATCATCTGCATATCTGTTCCAGTTTGATTAATTTTGTGTACTGCAAAGATAATCCATGGCAATACTCAGTGATTGTTCCATTGCTTCTGCCGAAGTGAAGGAAAATTCAATAACTAATGTATAAGCACCTCCATTAAATGTAGAACATTGTCCCTTAAGAAATTTTTTAAGTTGCATTTATTGTAAAAAGAGCTATTAAAGCCTCTCTGAGCTTTTGAACAATAACATTTTGACTAAGAATATTCATAAGGTGTTCAATTTTTTTTAAACAGATGAGAAAAAAATGCAGTGCATCTCTTTTGGGCATCCTATGGAATATGAGAATCTTTCCACTACCAGATCAGTACTAGTGTTATTCCTAGTTTTTTTTTTCCTCTAACACTATGACATGCATTCTAAAAGAATGCCTTTGGGGAAGACAGCTTTTTAAGTGTATTTGACAGCTGAGTCATATTCCCACGTAAACTGTATCTAGGAGCAAGTGTAACCTACTGGTGAGTGTGTGCTACAGGTCCTCCTTGGTGCCCAGTCCACAGAGGATGAGTCTGTTACAGGCCCAGTTAAAGAGCCACAGCTCTTTAGCGCCTCAGGTCCACAGTTCAATCTTTGGTACATTACCCAAGATGGCAGTTGTCCTAAGTGGGGCCACATCTGGGATTCAAACAGCTGTGGGCCTCGGACACTCAGGACAAGCTCCTTTGATCAGAGGTGAAGACAAAGATTGCAGCTGTCAGACAGACACATCCCTCTTATCTCCTCCATGGGTATAAAGAGCCCTACTTGAAGAAGAAACAATGTGGTTCTTGTGAGAAGTATAAGGGGTGCTCTCATATGGGGTTAGTATACCCAGATATATGATAGTTTCCTGTGCACCACTCCATAGAGGAAGTGTTTGGAGCAAGTGCAGAGTTAGTAGATTTTATCTATTATCCTCACTATCATATGTGGGTAGTGTACAGATATGGCTGGGGCTATTGCAGCTCCCTGTAGCAGCAGTGGCAAAGGGAGTGGGGGCCCATATGCCTAGATACTAAATCACATGGAAAATAACATCACACCCTGAACAGAGGATATAGCATCAGTTTCAGCTTTACTTTGGCATATTTTGGTAGAAGTTAATGAAGGAAATGCTGACAAACAATAATACTAATTAGGTAGCTGTTCCAGACTATTTTAAAAGTGTTAAATTTACATGAAGATAGAGAATAGTCCATTACAATATAAAGTTCCACAGTATTTTTATAATAAATTCCATTTTAAATTAAAAAAAGAAACGATCATAGGTAAATATACAATTCAATTATGTCATTCTCAAAAAGTTATAAAAAAACACAACCCCATCAATTACATCACAATTCATCAGCTAAAGAGATGAATACAAAAACAGAGAACACAACAGCAGGAAGAGGACAAATCATTCAAATTATGGGAGGTTGGACTTTTTAAAGTCCTGCATCAGTTAAAGATTTGATCCCTCTCCTTTCTGCTCCTGAACACCAAGGATGAGCGTGACCTATCATATAAAAATAGTTTTGTTACACCAGAAATCATAGGAGAGAGCATACATCTGAAAATATGAAACATAATGTCACAGAATAAACAACTGCATTGTACTGGTAACACAAGGAACATGAATAGATGCAGCCAAGAAGACAATTTTTTATTAATGGGACGTATGCATTAAATTTTCAGGTTAAACGAGTTTCTCTATGGTCAGTCCACCCCGCAACCGATTGAATCTTTAGTTCACGTACTATGGTGAGGGGGACCATCTAGATAAAAAGAAAATGAGAGAGATTTTTTTCTTTCATCCTGTTTATCTACTGAGGTACCAAGATATTTAGAGCTGGCTAAATAGCTACAGTCAGGGCATCTTTGTAATTTATACAAAAGCAGAATGGTAGGTGGACTGCTGGTTACAGACTTGGAATTGGATTACTTAGTAGCACACCCTGTATTCTATTGTTATGGGGTATCAAAACGGTCCTTCAGAGATGCTGGCTTGAACTGAAAGACTCACACAACCAAAGAGACACAAATTCTGAATTAATGACACTTTTTGTGCTCCATGTGGTGTTTCAGGTGGGCCCAAGACTCCTGTAGGACTACAACGTCAAAGTTAGAGGTATTAGCAAACAGGAGGAAATTGGGCATGCCCACAGTAAGGGTAAGTAGAAAGAAATACATTCAGTTACAGTTCCCTCCCCTCCCCTCCCCCTGTTAAATATGCATTTATGATGTCAGTTCTGAAAACCTCTATCATACAGAACCACTGCAGCAAAAGTAGCAGCAATGCAAGCTTCCACGGGCAGAGTTAATCCGCGCTCTCCCCCTCGGCCAGACAGAGTAGTTCAGCCTCCCTAGTCGATCGGTCCTTGGATGCTGTTGAGATTGACAAGTGTGTAATTAAAATGACCATTGTATTTGACAGTGTGATGCAGATACTGTTCACTTGGAATTGGACTGAGACTATCAACCTATTTCACATAAGCCAATACAGTCGTGAGATGATAATGACTTCTGGTTGCAACAAACTAAGCTGGCTGGATTTCAATGAGCAACCTAGAGGTGAGGAGCACTATATCTCATGCCTGATCCCCTTAAGCCATAGAGGGTATGTCTACACACTGCAATTAAAACCCCCCAGCTGACATGGGCTCAGGCTAAGGAGCTGTTTACCTGCCTTGTAGGCGTTTGGGCTCAGGCTACAGCCTGAGCTCTGGAACCCTCCCACCTTGCAGGGTCCTAGAGGCTGGACTCCAGCCCAAGCTCGCCCATCTACATTGAAATTAAACAGCACCTCCGCCCATGAGCCTGAGTCAGGTGTCTAATTGCAGTGTAGACATACCCTTAGGGCCTAAAGCCCCTTGGAATCCATGAAAAGATTCTTGTTGACTTGGCATCATACCCTTAGTCCCCTGAAATGTATATATTTTACATTGGAGTACATGCATTCTTTTCTATACCTGTTTTCTCATTTTTAAAAACAAAACCACTTCCATCTTTTTCTCATATGCTTCTATCATCGTCCCCGTTATTGGTGCACTTGAGGTCCTTATGCTTCTGTTTTTGCCTTCATGTTATAGTGCTACTATATGGCCTGACCTAAATACAGCACATGGCAGTAAATGCAAAGATTTCACCCATAAATGCAAAGATTTCACCTGCTGATGAAATTTGCAACATTCTAGTTCAGTTATTTATATCAGTACTAAGGAAAATACATCTTCAAGCCACTTAATAGGCTGGTGGATACTAGTCACTTGTATGATACTTGACAGTCATTAAGCAAAGTAAGTAATGACAAATGTATGAGCACCTGAAAACAAGTGGGTCATCTACAGTAACGTGGGAAAATGTTTAAGATTACAGGAACATCCTTCTGAAAGAACTACATCAAAATTTAGTATTAAGTTCTCTTCTCAAACTACAACTCTGTTCTCTTGACTTTATAATTCACAGCATATTCAAATAATGCAAATCTGATGGAGGCTCAAATGTAGCATGTCATCTCACCAGAGGAATCAGCATACTCCATACACAGTCTTCAGTAGTCACAAACAACTAGGGTACATCCATATTTCAGCTGAAACTCCCTATGTAATCCTTCTTTTAAAGTGAGTGGTTAACACACAAATGGATACACATCTTAAATTACCTCTGAAATAGTGCGCCCTTTCTAAAGAAAAGCACTTACAGCATTTCATGTATCATTAATTTTTTATAGTCTTTTAAGTAAAGATGCAATAACAGTGATGCTATTTTAGTGTTTCCTTTAATATGCCATATAACTCGGTACTTCTATGGCCCTCATCACCATAGAATCAGGGCTCCCAACAACCACTCCTGAACTGTCCTCACACCACTGTAGTGAAATAGGGAGCAGTATCATCCCCATTTTATAGCCAGAGAACTGAGGCCTGGAGAGATTAAAGACTAGAGCGACAAACTGAAACTTTAGGTACCTAAGTCCAAAATATAGATCCTCAAACCCCCTGCTTAGCTGCTGCCAAACCTTGTAGGCACCTACAGTCCTTAGAGGCGGGTTATACAAAGGCATTTAGGCAACTCACACCAATTGCTTTCAATTGGAATTAGGCACCTAGGAACCTTTGTGAATCCCACCCTAGGTGTCTGCCAGTAAAGTCACTGTGGCACTAAAATTACTGCTGCTGGGCATGGGCACAGCCACCTGAGTCCTGATGCCCTGTTCGTACCCAAACCCCAGCAGGATCCTCAGACTAGGCCTTGCCCTGCCTGTCTCACATGCAGAGCCTGAGCTGGTAGCCATATTCAGAGGTTGCTGCTGATTAGGCCTTGCACTAAACAATGGCAGGGGTGGTTCCCCCTCTCCCACCCTCCTTATACCCTATAGCACAGTGATAAGAGCACTCAACCAGGATACAGGAATCAAATCCCCCTTCTGCCTGATGTGGAGCAAGGTCTCCCACCGCCCAGGTGAGTGCCGTAATGGCTGGGGTCTGGTGGTGTGGGACACTCTCTTGTTGGAACTGTTCTTCTTTGTGTGAGAAAGTGTGAGTGTCTCTATGGCCCAATGCCCAGAACACATATCTGGGATATGGGAGAGTCAGGTTCAAGCCCCTGCTCCAATGACTGTTGAATTTATTTTATACGGTTTATTTTACATTGATACATTTTATAAACTGTATTTTGAAGTGGAACAGCTTCAACAGGAGAGACTGAGAAACCAGCTCTCTAGAATGCCCCATAGCTCAGTGGTTAGTGCACTCACCTGGAGGGTGTGAGACCAGGCTCTGAATCTCTGCTCTACATCAGAGTAAGGATTTGATTCTACGTCTCCTGCATGCTGGGAGAGTGCTGTAACCACTGGTTCTCACCATGGGCAGCGAGTTCTATGGGCCTGTGGTGCCCAGGCCCCAGGAATATTCCTGGCCCGGAGGCTTGGCTCCAGCAAAGTTTCCCGCATGCGTCCCCCAGCCCTGCCTCCTGCCCCCGGGCAATTTAAAACAGCCCAAGGGCTCCTGCTGCCACCCGGCAGAGCAGCGGGGCTGAGCGGCTTCCTGCACGCTCATTCCAGCATGTCCTTGCAGCCCGAGGGCGGGCTGTGCACTGTCTCCACCCCAAATGCCCCTGTGGCCAATGGGAAGCTGCAGGGATGGTACCTGGGGACAACAACGCGCGGAGACTCCCTGGCCTGCCCCCCCCAGGAGACGCTGCCGGAGGGGGTGCCCCAGGTAAGCACCGAACCCCCATCCACTTCCAGAGCCTGCACTCATACCCCCTCCCCAAACACACCCTCTGGCCCCCAAATTTCCTTCTGTACCCCACCCCCTGCACCCCCTCTCACCTCCAAACTCCCTCCCAGAGCTTAGAGTAGTAATATCCAAAGAGCTTCAGGATGGCTGGTGGCCATGTGGTGGGGCGGTGCCCCACCCCCAGGCAAGATTAGGCTGAACCAGACCCGCAGCCAATCAGAGAAGGCCTGGGGAGAGCCAATCAGAGCCAGGTTAGGCCCTATATAAAGGCTGCCCAGGAGAGAAACAGGGAAGGTCTGTCTTCTGAGCTAAGGAGACCAGTGCCTCGGACAGTGCAGTGCTGGGTAGGCTCGGGGGAACAGAGGAGAGCTCCAGCCCGATACCTGTCAGACTGCAGGCCCTCACCAGAAGGGCCTAGACTGGGTGCAAGGGGTCAGAGGGGAAGTGACCCAGGGAGGATGGACAGATAAGGGGAGAGAAGGAGGGCAGAGAGGCTGCCGCTAGAGGGTCCCGGGTCGGGACCCAGAGCAATGGGTGGGCCTGGGTCCCCCCCTTCTCCCTTGTACTGCACCTGGCCGTAGAGGAGTGGCCATGACAGACTGCAACCGGCCCTTGAGCAGAGGGGCTAGACTTTGGGGGTTGTGGTTGGCCACTGCGGCATGGGCAAGTTGGAAGACTGCTGTTAATGCCCCTTTCCACCCCCCACCCCCCCGAAGGGGGTAAGGATGGACTAGGGGGCACTGCTGGAGGGCACTGTCCTGAAGTGGACGTCGCCGAGCAGGGAGCAACGTGAGTCTGGATACCGGCACAGCAGACGGACACGACACCACCGGCAGAGGGCGCTCTGCAATGGACAGAGCTAATTCCCAGACATGCCAGCGGGAGGCGCAGCAGTGGTGAGTCCCAGAGCCCGTCACAGGCTTCTATTAAATGAATTGGTAAGTGGTCTGAAACTGCTTCCTAATGCACCAAAACAAGGCAGCCTGTACCAATAGAGCCAGGACCGACTGGGCACAAAGACTGACAACAGCGCTCCTTACCTGTAGAAGTGATTCTTCTCAAACTGGCTTGAGACTCAGTAGCAGGGCTCTCGGGGGAACTTGCACAGCTGCCACCTTTGCTGTATCCTTGCCGTGGAGAAGTCCATTTTCCAGAGATATTCATGTGACAGCCTACATCAGCACTAAAATCCCTTCTACCGGAGAAGACTAAAGATCAAGCATCAGATATTTTCCTGGATCTTGGGACTATGTCTTAGGGATAGTCCCAAAGGGCTAGACTGTAACTGAAGATACAACCCTGAGCGAGGAGGGGTGCATAAACTGCTGTGCCTAAGGGAGGACCTGTAACTCGGACACCTCTGAGTCACTGCTCCTCCCTGCTCCCTCCTTGCTCTGTGAGTGGGGTGGTCTATACCAAAGTTGTTCCCATTCCCTGCCTTGCCCAGCCAATTCTCCACCCATCTGCTCTGTGGGGAGTATGTGGCCACTGCCCAAGGTCCAAATAACCCACATAGGGGTGCAAGGTGAATTCTTACTCCCCGTTAGTCCTTTGCATGGGCATGTAGCATGAGTCACAATCCAGCCCAATGTTTTTCACATGGATTCCGCATTCTAATTCACTCACTAACATCCAATCATTCCCAAAACAAACAGGCTTTCTATTCAGCAACCTAATATGTTACAAGAGGTCTTCATATAAAGGCTATAGATCTTTTACATCAGGCAAGCAAAGATCAAAGGGAAAAATGACAGAAAATAACATCTTTCACCAATCTGCCTGTTATTTAGAAAAAGCTTACTGTATAAATGTCATGGAAACAAGCTGTTCCTACAGAAAACCCCCCAGCATATTGCATCACACTTCCCCCCTTCAGTTTTAATCTTTTCAATACAAGGGCAAAACAAAGCAAATGTTAGATGCTTAAAAGCAAATGTTTCTATGGGAGTAGTAAGATGATCTTTCTAGTTTTGCCTGGTTCTCTCTGAATCCTCTGAGATCTCTGGACAGAAAACAAACTAGTGTGACAGGTGACAATTGAAGCATGGAAATAAATACTGCTGAGGCATAGGGGATCAATCGCTTTAGAACGCCCTGTACCAGAAGGAGAGTAAGCAGCTGTGACAATTGTAAAATGGCCCAACTTGATTATCATACACATTGTAAGGAGAGTGATCACTTTAGATAAGCTATTACCAGCAGGAGAGTGGGGTAGGGGGAGGTATTTTTTCATGCTTTGAGTGTATAAAAAGATCTTCTACACTTTCCACAGTATGCATCCGATGAAGTGAGCTGTAGCTCACAAAAGCTTATGCTCAAATAAATTGGTTAGTCTCTAAGGTGCCACAAGTACTCCTTTTCTAGATAGAGACAAGGAGATGGAGCCTGGGTGTGAACCTATGTGAGCTGAGGACATGAATAAGCAGGAACTCTCTATTGGTTTGCACAGGTGGCAAACTGGGACTCAGAAACCAAGAATTATTCCTTGGATTGTATCCACTTCCTGAGTATTTACAAAAAAATCCAAATAACCAACAGCAAATAAAATTGCAAAGGGGGGGTATGAAATGTAACTTTAACAGTCTTTCCCAATGAAATGTTGCCAGATAAAACTGAAGGGCAAATAAGAAACACACTGTAGCCTGTAGCATACTGAGGGAATGACTTCCATGCAATATCACACCGCCTCCTGAGCAGCCCACTGCTCAATGTCCCCACACAGACCAACAGCTTTCTAAGGGATTATGGGTTTCCCCAGCTCTTTAAGGCGTAGATCTGATCCTGCAAACACCTACTACTGAAAATAGTACTTACTATTGCACCATCAATGGGACTCGTAGTAGAAAGCACTGTGCGCGCAGGATCTGGACTACAACATGAGGTTTACCTTGAACAACATCAGAGCAGCGCCATTGACTTCTCTGAAGTGATGCCGATTTGCCAGCCTGAGAAACTGGATCCAAATCTTTGCAAAGCTACATGAGACTTTTATTTTTGTATGTAGTTTTTATCAAATTTAATCTGATTTTATCTAATCTGAGTCCGATCCATACCTGATAAATCAGCAAAGCCTTGACATGAAAGGAGATATGTTAGTTGATATCAGGTGACGATCTAGCCCTCAGTCTGTCTCATCTGTATATCTAATGTATATAACTAGTTCTACCATGACCATCGTAGAGGTACTTGGGTGCAAAACATCTTTGGAAAGTCCTCTATGTTCAGAGCCGTTAGTACCTTTAAGGGGAGAAAAAACTTTTGAGCTAGTCTTTTCTTTGTACTATAATTGCTTTAAACTGAAAATATAGCAGAAGAGTTAAATACATTTGCAAGATGGAAAACATAGTAGCAAGGGAAGCATGAAACTCAGATAAGTAAGCTGCAGAAATGTGGGCTTGAAAGAACTACCATCAAGTGGATACATAATTTGTTAAACAACTGCAAACAAAGAGTAACTATTAATGGAATGAGGTGGACTGGAGGGAGGTCATACATGGGGTACCACGTGGCTCTGTTCTGGGTCTAGTGTTGTTTAAACATCTTTATTGATGGCCTGGATGATGTAAGAATATAGAGCATACTGATCAAGTTTGCTAATGTAGGGGGGAATGCCAATTCTTTGGAGGATAGAGCTAAAATTCAGAGGGATCTTGTTATATTTTAGAACTGGGCTACAGACAACAAAATGAAATCCAACAAAGACAAATGTAAGGTGCACTTAAGGAAGAAAAGCCAAATGCACCAATACGGAATGGGAGATAACTGGCTTGGCAGCAGTACTGCTCAAAAGGATCTGGGAGTTCTGGTGGATCACCACTTCAACATGAGTCAGCAATGCAATGCTGTTGCAAAAAAAGCAAATGCAACTTTAGGCTGCATTAACAGAGGCATAGCATGGAAGTCACAGGATGGGATATTACCGCTCTACTCTGTGCTGGTTAGGCCTCAGCTGGCGCAGTGTGTCAAATTTTGGTCACCACTATGTAAAAAGGAGGTAGGCAAACTGGAAAGGATTCAGATGTGAGTTACAAAGATGACCAAAGGAATGGAATGCAAGCTATATGAGCAAAGATTGAAGGAACTGGGTGCGTTTAGTTCTGAAAAGAGGAGATGAAGGAGGCGATATGATAACAGCCTTCAGATACCTGAAAAGCTGCTATAAAAAAGATGGAGAAAAGTTGTTCTCTTTTTGCCACAGAGGGCAGGGCAAGATGATGTCATAGTAGTCCAAAGAAGACTGCGAAGAGCTACAAAGAGATCTCACAAAACTGGGTGAAGGGGCAGCAAAATTGCAGATGAAATTCAATGTTGATAAATGCAAAGTAATGGACATTGGGAAACCTAATCCCAACTATACATATAAAATGAGAGGATCTAAATTAGCTGTTACCACTCAAGAAAGAGATCTTGGGGGTCATTGTGGATAGTTCTCTGAAAACATCCAATCAATGTGCAGCAAGAGTAAAAAAAACAAACAAACAAACAAAAAAAAAACATAACCCGAACAGAATATTGGGAATCATTAAGGGATAGATAAAAAAAAATAATAGAAAATATCATATTGCCGCTATATAAATCCATGGTACGCCCACATCTTGAATACTGCGTGCAGATGTGGTTGCCCCATC